>NC_136929.1:58210969-60610969 GCF_949752795.1 Hyperoodon ampullatus | reverse complement strand
GTAGTTCACATTCCTTCCCCCAGGCCTGCTCAGGAAGGGAGACAAGTTTAAAAACTAGAAGTGTTCTTATATTAATAACCTTTATTCTATCACACTCCAAGAAGGAAACATGAGAAACATTAGCTAAAGGGCTCTTGTAAGGTGGTGTGTGTATGTGTGTGTGTGTGTGTGTGTGTGTGTGTGTACGTGTGTAACACAGGAGAGATTTAAATATATCTGAAGACATGGGATGTTGTTGGGTACACCTGCATTCTATAAACTGGATTGAGGAAGAAAAAGTGGTTGTCAAGAGAAATTGTGAAGAATGAATAATGCATAATCCATAACCTGGTCAAATCTGTTCACACAGACAGCTCCAATACCAGTGCAAACACAATGAAGAAATATATTCAACATCAATAAAGCCAAGCTGAAGTTGAAAAGGAACGTGAAAAATCAAAACTCCTGTCATTTGGGATAAATGTTCTCCAGTGGATTGAAAGCCAGCCTTGGAGGCAGCCCACAGAGAGAACAGATGGCTAGAGATACAACCACAGGTTCATACTGACTACTTCAAGCTTGCTATGAAAAATTTAGAAAAGAAAAACCGTAATAAGATTGGGTTTATTATATTTCACTTGTAGTTCTTTTATTTTGGTGAGATTTTCTTTCCTTTAACTTGACCACACAAATAACATGTGGTTTTGTTTATCATGTTGTGAAAGGAAAGAAAACTAGAGCAGAGGTGCAAAGCAGAGAGGGCAGTGGTGTGAGATGCTGCTGCCCTATATCAACATGCAGTCAAGTCCCCAAGAATACACGCAGATCATGAAAGACATAGTCTCCATAAAAGGAACATTTTCCTCTTAATATTAAATGGTCTTTTCCAAGTTGTCTGCAATAAGCAAGTATCACTTTTATAATCACTTTTATTTAAAAATTTTTAAAATATTGAATGGGCCTTCCTTCTTTGCTTCTTTAACTTCTCAACATTGTATATATGCAACATTGCTTTAAAAATCTCTTCATTGTTCCAAATGTGCAGGTCAGTGAATTCCTTGATGACAATATCAGTGTTTGAAAGACTTCAAATGGTTGTGACACTTTTTAGGGGTATCACTGGGATGTCATCTCCAAGGTACTACAACAGCAGAAACCAGTAATAGTTGTCCCAGGTTCAGCTGACTGACAGCATGCCTGTCACTGACTTAGCAGACTAAGGCTTCCTGCCCAGAAACTCTTGCAATACTTGACATTTGACCATTCAAACAGAGAATACAAGAGAAGCAAGTGGTAAAAGTAATAGTGAGAACAAGAATAAGAGTCCACCGTGCTGGTGGCTGTGGTATTTTCTTTGAAAGAATAATACTTACCTCTTGAGAGATTTTCATTCCAAAAATAAAGAATGCAATTCCTATGCACAGTCCAGAATAATGGAAATATTCGGGGACTGAAAAATAAATATAGGTTGACCTTTATTCTATTAGGCATATTGTCAATAGGACTCCTCAAGACAAGACCGATCTCTTTCTCATTAGCTTCCCAGTTGTTCTCAAAGAATCAGAAAAGGTCCCATCCCCCAAGTCTGTTCTAAACACGAATTCATTGCAAACTGAAGGAGTGCTAGAAGGGCAGAGCTGCCTCCAGTGAACCTATAGGTGAAATTAAATATTCTGTTGACTCTCTCCTTTTGAACAACAAAACAACACCCTTCCTTAGCTTGAATTTTTTGTTTCACATTACCATTTTTATATATTCTTTATTGTTTCAGGTTATCAATTCTTTGTGTGTGCAGAGTTACATTAGAAGAGTGAATATATGTCCACTCTTTTAATATGGTTTGGCTGTACTTAGTGGTGAATTCCTGAGTTCACAAGTTTTGTGTGAATGAGAGTAACACTCAGGGTCACAGCTATGCTGTATAAGGTTAAAACATGTTAGATCTGGCAAGTACAGGCATTAAGAAGAAGCCAATAATTAGTGCCAGGCTCCCTGCTTAGAAATGATGTTGCTAGCATATTTTCCTTCCAGTGAATTACATTGCAACATGCACTGAATTTTGACAATGGGCTATCTCAAGCCTACATGAACAGCAAAACCATTTTTTTCGATAAGAGATTCTTTAATTTCTTGGGAAATGTCTCTGAAAATGGACTCGAAATATCCTTTTCTGAACCTGCATAAATCCCAATTCTTGGGGCTCTTTCTAAAGAGCATTCTGGAGGGCAGCTCCATGCTGTACATTCAGAGAGCAGATCCTTGGGTAGAGGCGATACACAGAAACCTCGAGAACAAGAGAAAGAGGGGGACCTGCCAGTCCCAGCAACCGTGTCTTAAAGTCACTGAGCTCTCTAGCCTCTTCCCCCAAACTAATTCCCACATAGAGAACACTGGTTTGACATGTGTTTCTATTGAAGAGGCTGAGAAACATCGTAAGCTGCAAGTTGATCAGCAGATTGATACCCCTTAAAGGGCAATGGATAGACTGGGCAACAGTGGTATATATTTAAACAAAAGGGTTTAAGGAATATGCTCCTTACATCAGTGGAAGACCTTCCAAAAGTCGTGTGTGGTCTGCACCATGTTTTCCCAATTTATTAGTGCTGTTCAAATATAACAGTAGAATCAACTCAATGTGTGTGCTGGAAATTCCAGCCCCTTTTCCAAAAACACTCTCTTGTCATCACCTCAAACACTGCCATTGTAATCAATGTCATATTCCTGACAATAAAATGGCAGAGGAAGAGGAAGACAAAAAACTACTGCTCAGAAACCTAACTACTACCAAACCCAACACCTCCAAATTAGGGTTCTTGCAAAGTTACCAGCTCTCTCTGAAGTGAATCACTCCAACTTGGGGCTCATCCTGTATGACTGGGTGAGGACATTTTTCAAGTGTCACAAGCTAGGACACGTCAGTTGTCTACATTTCTTCACCTGCCACTCACTCTCCAAGTCATTCCAATCTGGCCTTATTACTCCACCCTATAACTCCACCAAAACAGCTTTCAGTAAGGCCAACAAGACCTGAGATGACCATATGTCCAGACCTTGTCTTACTAGATTTCTCAACAGCAGTTGAACTTAGTGACCACTGCTCCCTTGAAGACTTCTCTTCCTTTGGTTTCACTGACATCACTCTCCAGCTTTTCCTCTCGGCTCTTTGCCGTTCCTCCTCACTTTCTCTTAATAGCTCCTTACTTTCTGCCTGGCCTTTAAATGTTGAAGTTACTCAATATTTGATCCTAAAAGGTCACCTTCCTTCTCACCCCATATTCCTTCCCTAGGCCTTCAATGGCCACCACTCTGCACAATTCCAGGAGACACTATGCACACCACGGTCTATGTAACTGGCTCCCCCTCAAGTTGTACAGTGCGTGGCTTGTGTGGCCATAAGGGCAGTTCTTTCCACTCCTGTGGCTCTAATTACCATATATACATTACAGACTGCAAAATGTTTATCTCAGACCCAGCAATGCTGAAATTCAAACCCACATGTATTTACAACCGACTACTTGAGACCCACTTGTTCATCTCGAAGGCACTTCAAATAGCACGTCCAAAACTGAACCCATGCTCATCCCAGACAAGTCTGGTCCTCCCTCAGCATTCCTTGTCTTGGTGAATGGCACCAGCATCCATCCAGTTGCCCAGCCTAGAGCACTGAGGGCATTCTTGTCAATTCCCTCTCTGGCACCATCAACAAATGATCTGTTTGTATGCGTGTTTGTGATCTGTCTCCCTCCACTACAATGTAAGCCCTTTGAAAGCTGAAATCTCTCTCATTCACCATCATGCCTTCAGAGCTAGAGGTATGTCTGGAATAAAATATTTGTCTACTAAAATAATAAAGTCCTATTGACTTTACCTGCTATCTATCTCTTAAGTCATCTCCATCACCAACCAGTAGCCTTGCCTAGGTTGCTCCCTCAAGCTTCCCCTTTTTATTAGTTAATGCCTGTTTATCTTTCAGACCTCAACTCAATATAACTTCCTCAGGGAACTTCCTCTGATGTCCTAAACTGGGTCAGGCCCCTTTAGATGCTATCACAGCTTTTCTTTCCCTGTCTTTTCTCCGCAACATTTTTTTTTCTCCGCAACATTTTTATCTTTTGTTGGGTTGGCCAAAAGGTTCCTTCGGTTTTTAAGTAAAAGACACATTTTTCATTTTCACCAAGAACTCTATTGAACAACATATTCACCCTTTTGTCCCACTACCTTCTCCCATTTTTCAGGCAACTTCATAATTCCTTCTTCCCAAAACTTTTTGAGCCAAGAACTGTTCCAGGTGCCTTTTACAGTCTTCCAGGGAACTGAAATTTTTTCCATTAAGAGAATTTTGTAAAGACTGAAATAAATGGAAATCTGAAGGTGCCATGTCTGGTGAAAGCAGTGGATGAATCAGAACTTCCCAGCCAAGCTGTAACAGTTTTTGCCTGGTCATCAAAGAAACATGCGGTCTGGCATTATCCTCATGGAAGATTATGAATTTTCTGTTGACTAATTCCAGACGCTTTTCATCAAGTGCTGCTTTCAGTTGGTCTAATTGGGAGCAGTACTTGGAATTAATCATTTGGTTTTCCGGAAGGAGCTCATAATAGAAGACTCCCTTCCAATCCCACCATGCATACAACATCACCTTCTTTGGATGAAGACCGGCCTTTGGTGTGGTTGGTGGTGGTTCTTTTCACTTGCCCCATGATCTCTCCCATTCCACATTGTTGTACAGTATCCACTTTTCATCCCCTGTCATAATTCGTTTTAAAAACGGAATGTTTTTGTTACATTTCAGTACAGAATCGTATGGGGAAATATGGTCAAGAAGGTTTTTTTCTCTTTACTTATGTGGAACCCAAACATCAAAGCAATTCACATAACCAAGCTGGTGCAAATGATTTTCAATGCTTGATTTGGATATTTTGAGTATGTCGGCTATCTCCCTCATGGTATAACGTTGATTGTTCTCAATTAATGTCTCGATTTGATCGCTATCAACTTCAACTGGTCTACCCGACCATGGAGCATCGTCCAGTGAGAAATCTCCAGCAAGAAACTTCACAAACCACTTTTGACAAGTTCAATCAGTCACAGCACCTTCTCCATACACTGCATGAATCTTTTTTTTGCATTTCAGTTGTGTTTTTACCTTTTCTTGAAATAATAAAGCATAATATGCTGAAAATGTTGCTTTTTTCTTCCATCTTCAATATTAAAATGGCTACACAAAAATTCACCAATTTTGATGAGTTTTTTTTAAAAATGCATGCTGATATGACAGCTGTCACAATACAATCTAACAAAATTGGTTTGAATGAAGTTAAAGACAAGTAAGTGCTACTAGAGCCATGTTACAGGAAAAAAAGAATGAACATTTTGGCCAACCCAATATAATCTCTATCAGAGTCATTCTTCACTTTTCCATTCCTTCAAAATTCTTCATTAATTTATCCAAAAAAACCCCAAAAGATGCCAAATCTCAGCTATTGATCTGGGTGCTGAGAATCCTGAGAGAGTAAGTCTGAATAAGTAGTTCAGAGAAGGATAAGAGATAAGGACATGTAAAGAAAAAAAAGTAATACATTATGCAATATCTGCAAATATAGAGATATATACAAAGTACAGAAGAAAAGGTGATTAATCCCATCCAGGTGGGGGTGGCCAGAGAAGTCTCATTGAGTAGGTTTTTTTTGTTTTGTTTTGTTTGTTTTTTTTTTGCTGTACGCGGGCCTCTCACTGTTGTGGCCTCTCGCGTTGCGGAGCACAGGCTCCGGACGCGCAGGCTCAGCGGCCATGGCTCACGGGCCCAGCTGCTCCGCGGCATGTGGGATCTTCCCAGACCAGGGCACGAACTCGTGTCCCCTGCATCGGCAGGCGGACTCTCAACCACTGCGCCACCAGGGAAGCCCTCATTGAGTAGGTTTTGCAAGGAAGATCTTCCACTCGTACTTCCTCAAAGACTATTCCTACATTCAGAGGACTGGTGCAAATCATTTAAGTTTTCAATATTTTCTTTTAACCCAACCCTCCAGGACAGCTCTAGACAGTTTGAGTCTGGAAGACATTGCCATCCACCTCCAAGACCTCCCCTTTCTATGGACCTCACAACACCTTTAAACATCTTCATTATTCTTAATTTCTGTTCACTTTCCCCACTCCAACAAGTTTTTTGCCCATCCTCCCCTTTCTCTTTCTTCAAAAAGTAATCTGTTGCACTCACTCCCATAAATGTTTTATATCTTCTTAGAGTAGGCAAGTTTTGTAAGAGGCCCTTGAGAGAAATTGCTATCCTAAGAAATGAGTCTCCATATAAGAACGGAGGATCTGCTCCAAGTCTTTTCATTCACACCAACAGACAAGACCTTGTATTCTGCCTAGAAGTAAGGCCAACACTGCAAGAACAAATATGGCTTTCCAAGTTTGCTAAGTGTGTGTGCTTCTTGGGTTATTTCTTTCCAGTAAATATGAAAGCAACTTGAAATGATCATCACACTTGACTTTTGCAAAAGAATATTACCTATTATGAAAGATACTAAATTTCAGGGAAAATCCAACAACACTCAGCTCATCTGTGATATTTACCTGGGCTGTTTTTCCCCTCTCTTCATGCTTGGCGAACTCATATCTTTCACTCAGCCTCAGCTTTCTCCCTTTCTCCTCTCCTGACTCTCACTCTTATGGTGGCCTGTGCCTCCCCTTTCAAAATACTTACACGCATGTAGTTGCTTATTTAATCTTCACAAGAGATGTGTGTGCCTTGTTTTATCTGTATCTCCCAGGACGTAACACAGTGCCTGGTACATAGAAGATCCTCAAAGCCAGTATTTATTGAATTGAATTGCTATATCTGTGTCCTCTACATACTTCTATTGCTACAACCATCACACTATGTTGTAATTTATTTGTTTTCATGTCTATCTACTTCCCTTCACAGTAAGTTCTTTCAAAGAAATCATAAAGTATTAAGTTTTGAATACCTAGAGCCTAGCACATTGCCTGGGCCCTCAATAAATGTGGAAAGATGGGAGGAGGGGGGGAATCTGACCGGTTGACATTTCTACAAATCCAATAAAGTCTTAATAATAACAAATCTATATGTCTGTAAGGAATCACAACAAACATTGTAAAAGCAGGGAATCAAGCTCTCAGTTTTTGAAGGTTCAAAGACTCAGAAATAACTCCCAACCTCTTGAAAGGGTCTTTAGTCAGCATGTTTGCCAGGACCTATAGCATTCTGATTGCCCTCCTTGCAAAGAAGATAAGATTACTGAGCACCTATTATATGCCAGGTGCTTTGCATACAGCATAGTTGATTCAGCAAGAGCCTAGCTGAATACTGAGTTGCTATTAGGTACCAGGCATGTGACTTGGGGATCAGAGATTTGTTAGTATCCATTTTAAAAATATGACTTCTATATACTCAGTATCTTGTAGTAACCTATAATGGAAAAGAATCTTAAAAAGAATATATATATATATATATATATATATATATATATATATATATCCGAATCACTTTGCTATACACCTGAAAATAATACAACATTGTAAATCAACTGTATTTCAATATAAATTTTAAAAAAATATGACACCTAGAACTGAGCACAATATTTCTGTTGTGTTCTGACCAATTCGGGAGTTTAGTATGCTCTATCTCTACTACTTCAGCCTAGGATTCCACTAGACCATTTCACAGCTACAGCCTTTGGGTTGCCTAACACAGTGCTTGTGGTTAGTTAACTAACTCTCTCTAAGACCTTTCCAATTTAAATACCTTCAAGTCAGGTTTTCCACAGCTTGGATTGGGTCAATTGATTTCAAAACCTAAATCGGATAGTTTACACTTTTTTGCTTTACATTAATTTCACCATCTCTCAAGCCTGTCAGAAATGTTTAATTCTTGATTCTATCATCAAACATATAAGAGTGACAGCCTGAGACCACAAAGTGACCTCAGGCAAGTCTCTTAACTTCTCTGAAGGGGGCTGCCAAGTTGAACAACTCCAGAAGCCTCATTCACATCACACTCTACGTGAATGGCACCTTCTGAAGTTGTGCAGTGGCCCAAGCTCAGGATCTGCCTTTGTTCCTCTGTAAAATCAATGGGTTGGACCAAAACCTCGTTCTATGCTTTGGGGGGGTCATACTTTTGATAAATATTTCTTCTGTGCTTTCATCCTATTTAACGATAAAATTACTGACTAGAAGCAAAATACAGAGGAGCATGTGTGTACCCCAGGTCTCATTTTGCATTCTTGGGAGGCTGTGTTAAGTAGGTCAACAGTCATCCCTCACTTCCTTCAGAGCACCATAGGCCTTCGAGAGCGTGGAAGACAGCAAATTGCCACTTCCTTGTCACACTCTTGAGCAAAGTCTTCATGAGCTACGATGTGTGACAATGTGAAACATATATTCTGAAAATCCCTGAAAGAAAAAAGCTAACAATTTATCAACCAAGGGAATAAAATAACTGGTCTGAAATTCACTGCTATTTGGCATTGTGATCTGTTATGTGCCTTTCTCTTTTGGTTTTGCTAGGCGAACACCCATAACAGTGAAACATGATTGGATGTTCCTGAAAAGACAGGGAAATGCCATGCAACATAGTGCTTGTTGAAGATGAAACCAATAGTGCTATATTTCTTTCTTACTAATTATATTTCCTGAAAAATGGGTAGTAAATTTATAAATGACTCAATGAAAGGAAATAGGATAAATGTGCTGTTACATATAAAAGTCAAAAAGTAGCATGTAAAAAAGCCCTACCTGCAATGGGAAAGAGCTTAGTGAGTTGAAGGACTGAACGAAACCAGAGTGGGAGCAGCACAGTGGTCAAGTGGAAGAGTGGTCGAAGATGAACCAAGGGGGACCAGATCATATGTGTTTGTAGGCCATGTTAAGGATCTTGGGCTTTATCACAAGTGTGATTGAATACCTTTGTCCAACAGTAGAAGAATGGGTTAGTAAATTAGGTTATAGCAACACCAATGGGTAGAATACTACCCATCACTGATTTCCAGGGTGTGTTCTAAGCACTTACCTGTGGAACAGATGTTTTATTGTGTATTTTTTTAAAGTTTCATGTTAAAATTAATTTGAAGAAAATGAGTTATACTATCCTCTTTTTTATTAAATCCTATGACAATATTATAGGCTTTGGGAAATCCTACAGTAAAGGAATGTGTTTACTTTTACAGCTTTCCAAACTTATTTGATCTCAGAGATGTTTTCTTTTCCCTAAAGTGACATTGGCTAAAATCTAGAGATATTAGCTAGCTAAATTTTTCTAGCTAAAGAAACTAGCATTTGTAAAATATCTCTTGGTAAATATTGTTATGTATCCATTTAAAATGATCATATATAGAGAGTCTGTAGGAAAACAAAAAACATCCCATGATTACAACTATCTGAAAATAGCATGTATGTGAAGGTAACATGGAACAATTAAAATATCTGTTGCTTAGGATGACAGATATATCAGTGATTTTATTTCTCTATTAAGTCTTTCTTTAATTTGGATATTAAATCATTTTTTCAATTAAAAATTATAAAGCAGTAAAAAGTTATGAGAGCCATATTTTTTAAACATATTTGAAATTTTGCCAGTTCAATCAATTCACAGACTGCTGCACAAATTTCACTTCATTAGTGTGTCTAGAGACTACGCAAGCTACATTTTCTGATGGAGAAGAAACCAGTCATCATAATACCAGTTCTAATCCCCTTGCTAGCAGGTTGATCTAATTAACATCTCTTAATTGGATGAATTAATTTAAACTAAAACACAACTTGATTCATGCCTTAACTACAACATCCTTCATAGGATTCATAAAATTCTCTGAACTTACCTTTCAATCCTATTACTACCCAGAAAGCCATTTCAAAGAGTATTTCATACATACAGATCAAAATCTTTTTATAACTTTGATGTTGGGGCCAGAAATTAAATCCTATATATTCATTCATTCCTTCATTCATTCAACAGACATTTATTGAAAGCACTAGACTATGCCTAAGACTATAAAAACTTAAAAAGACAAATCCTTATCTACAATGAATTCTCAGTAAGTGATACAGACATGCAAAAAATTGTAATATAGAATAAATACTCTAATTTTGGTATGTATTGGCATAATGCTGGTACAAAGAACAGAAAAGCCAGTTCTTCCCAGAATAGGGAGAGTAGGTCAGAAAGGCTTCAAAGAGGATGAGATGTTTGAGCCACATCTTCAAAAATGAGCATGAGTTTGCCAGGTGGGTGAGGTTGGGAACATTCCAGTCAGAGAAGAGGGTGTACAAAGCATGGATGTAGGATTTGGTGCAAGAACGAGACAGGACATAGTAAGAGGGCACGGGGAAACCTGCCATGGAACCATCAAATAAGATACAGATTAACAAATGACCATAGATTTGGATTGTAGATGGTAGCACCTACTACAAAGCAAGAGCAGGCTCAGAGAACCAAGGAGGAGGGTTCAAACTGCAATAGATTGAAGAGTAAATAAAGGTCTCAGGAAGCACACTCAGTAGACCCAGTTACAGGTGGGATAACATTTTGGCAAGTGATACTCTTAACTCAGGTAATAAGTAGGTTCTTATGATGGGATTATGTAGTGCATTAATGATAACAAAATGTATTTTGTAACTCTGGACTTCTAACATGTAGCACTGACAGAATCTAACATATAGATGACCCTTAAGAGTTCAAACAGTTCATCCTTTCACTTCTTTAAAAACAATAGCACTGGGCTTCCCTTGTGGCACAGTGGTTAAGAATCCGCCTGCCAATGCAGGGGACACAGGTTCGAGCCCTAGTCTGGGAAGATCCCACATGCTGCAGAACAATCAAGCCTGTGCACCACAAATACTGAGCCTGCACTCTAGAGCCCGCGAGCCACAACTACTGAAGCCCACATGCCTAGAGCCCGTGCTCTGCAACAGGAGAAGCCACCACAATGAGAAGCCCGCACATAGCAACGAAGAGTAGCCCCCGCTGCAACTAGAGAAAAGCCTGTGCACAGCAACAAAGACCCAACTCAGCCATAAATAAATAAATTTATTTTAAAAAATAATAATAGCACTTCATGACAGATTGTAGATAAATACTGATATCCTCAAATGAAAATGCTATGCAAATATAAAGGGTGATTTGTTAAATCCACTTCAAGTACAAAGACTCCTAAAGTACATGGCAGAGAAACGTGTGATCTGAGATCTTTGATGAAACAAAGAGGAGAGTGGTGCATATTCATAGTGATACTATACTTTGAGTGTTTTCAGCATTTCTCTAAAGGTTGCAGAACACTTTGTAAGTATGTTTACTCTCGTATGAAGAGAGTGGTCTGTGCTCACATTCAAAGAAAGGTAAAGAGGTGACATTATAAAAGGCAAGAACCGCAAGGGACCTTAAGCATCATCTATCCAACCTCTTCATTCTATGGATGAAGAAACAGAATCAGAGAGGTTAAGTAGGTTGCCCACAGTTCACACAGTGAATCAGAGCTGAAACCAAGACTGCAACCCAAGATCCCCGCTTCCAGTAGTCAGGTGCATTGGTTTTCACTGTGCCCTCCTGGCCTGTGCCAAAGGCCAAAACTAAGTCAGAAACAGAGCTAAAAGAGTTAAAAGTAGAGTCAACAATACCGTGATCCTATTACCCTTGGGCTTGTAACTGAGCATGCGTTTTAGAGTGAGCATGGGGGAAGGGAGAGTCACTGTGAACTGCTGCTACATTCCAGTCATTTTGCTGGATGCTTGCATACACTCACAACACGTGATGCAAGATTATTCTCTGATCATTTCATAGTCAGTGAGTAAATAAATATTTCCTGGGGGCTCCTATGTGCCAAAGACAGTTCTAGGCCCTAGAGATCACATCACATTGAAAAAGACAGAGTTCCTTCATAGAATTACATTCTAGTTGGGGGAGACAGAAAATAAACCAGTCAACTAATGAGTACACTAGAGAGTATTAAGTGCTAGACAGAGAAATAAAATGAAATGATGCAATAGAGAAGAAAAGGTGGGAGAGTGGGCACTGCCTCACCTAGTTGGGTCTTTTCCTTACTGGGTGATAAGAAGGACATGAAACCAGCAATCAGGCATGAACCTTCACACAAAAGACATAAAGATGGCCTAGAACCTAATGTCCAGGGATAAAACCAAGTCAGAAGTCAGGGCAGGGCATGTGTGAACGTGTGTGGAGACGAATGTCTGTCCAAATATCACCAACAGAAGCAGGAGAGAATGGGCTGAGGACAGCTCAAAAGAATTTTCTGTAACAATTTGCTGCTGTTTCCTGTGGCTTTTACTGAGCTGAGCAACTTAATATGCCATGGCTTTCACCCTGTGGCCTTCATTCTTCAAGGCTCTAATAATATCCAATGCCCCCCCCACTATTTCTCTCCATCTGACTTCTTTCCTCTTTTAACTAGTATAACTTTCATAACCGATGGGCTGAAGTAAAGGTGATAGAGAATGACTATCAAGACCCCCATGCTAATCACAGCATTTCCTGGACCAAGACCGATGGGACAAAGTGGTGGAAATGCTAGTCTAATGGGCATTCCACTAAGCATAAGCAGATTGAACCCAAAGTCAGTACAATACCATCAGGACTTCTTAAGGGAAAACAGCAATGAGATGTTGGAATTAATTTGAGGCCTCTGACACTGACAGAGCTGGAAGCAACACGAAGCTCAAAAAGTCAATCTGCTTTGGGAATGTTAAAAGGAAACACTTGTTTGGAAAGAATTTTTAAGTGTGAAAAAGAAAAACTATTTTCAGTGGAATTTGTGAGCAGTGAGCCTGACCACACACTGGGGACTGAGAGAAGATGTATCACTGAGGGAACTGGGTTCAGCTCCCAGCACTTTTCATGCCCAGCACCCAGTTGAGAAATCGTGTGCTGTGATTAATGTCTGCAATGGGCCAAACAACTCCACTGGGAATGAATCGGACTCTCGAATCCAATCTTGGTCTTATTTCCATGCTTCCTTCTCCTCGCCCCAGCATCCCTTGTGTTTCTTTATTCTGTGGTGACTGTGTACGCTTTAAGAACCACACTCCTTGGGTTTAACTGTTTCATAAATCACTTCCTCATTTTCCATTGTGTAAAACCAAGTCCATACGGAACGCTGCACTCCAGTGAGAGGGTTCCAACTGAATCCACTAGACTATACTTCCTGTAACACATCCCCAAGACCAAGTTAAAGTCCACAGGCTAAAGGACCCCACACCTGCAGGGAGTCTACCCACTCCATGTCTGGGCTACCTGTGGTGTGTTTTATCACATCTCTCCCTACGCTTAGCATCTGGATGGACACTCAGTCTTTTATTTGCCTTGTTGGCATGGTATGCCGGAACACTTTGGATCCTGGGGGTAAAAAATTATATACTGTTCTAATTTATCTTCCTGGATAGCTTTTTTCTAGCACTGCGTCAAGCACCAGTGGATCCTAAAAAGTGCCCTTCTCGTGATCAACAGGCATTGAAAAACGCCCAGTCATCCCCCAAATTCCATCATCATGTTGCATCCGTGAAGATGAGGTGACAATGGTATAGGCACCCTATAACGAAGTTACAAAAGGCTAACTCCCAAGACTGGGGAAGCAGAAACACATCTGGGAAACCTCTAGATGCTCAGAGTTAAGGATGCCTTCCTAGTCTGAAACCTCCATTTCCTATCCCTTGATTTGCTAACCCAGCAATACAAAACTCTCCTTTGCTTCTCAGTGAAAGCTCCTAATAATATATTCCATATGACCATTGCCCTTGGAATGGTTAGTTTTCCACTTAAAGCTAAGGCAACTTTGCCTTCATAATATTTTAAATGTGAAAGTTCTTTGCTGTTTGAAGATATTAGAGACATAAATTTGGAAATGATTTTTGTGGAGTGACAATAACCATAGATATCTCCTACTGATAATTCTTCATCAAGATGAAGGAGAAAAATTTTTAAATATTTCAGGTTAGATTTACAGTGTTCAGTACAAACTACTATGTATAAAATAAATATTTTATACATAGTATTTTATACTATGTATAAAATAAATATGTACAATGTTCAGTACAAACTACTATGTATAAAATAAATATGTATAAATATGTACTATGTATAAAATAAATATGTATAAAATAAAAGTGAGAAAAAAAGAGAAAAACAACTGTGTCTAAAATAAATAAGCTGCAAGGATATACTGTAAAACACAGGGAATATAGCCAATATTTTATAATAACTTTAAATGGAGTATAATCTATAAAAATCACTATGTTATATACCTGAAACTAATGTAATATTGTAAATCAACTATATCTCAAAAAAAAAAGATTTTAATATATTCTTTAGGTATAAACATGATATTTCAGGTAATCACTGAAAATTATCTCAGTTCAACTTTTTCCACTGCAATAAAGGAAACTTTAAGATAGTGAGCTATGGGATTTCCCTGGTGGCACAGTGATTAAGAATCTGCCTACCAATACAGGGGACACGGGCCTGCCAATGTGGTCCGGGAAAATCCCACATGCTGCGGAGCAACTAAGCCCGTGCGCCACAACTACTGAGCCTGTGTGCTGCAACTACTGAAGCCCGCATACCTAGAGCTCGTGCTCTGCAACAAGAGAAGCCACTGCAGTGAAAAGCCTGCACACCTCAAGGAAGAGTAGCCCCTGCTCACCGCAACTAGAGAATGCCCGTGTGTAGCAATGAAGACACAATGCAGCCAAAAAAAATAAGATAGTGAGCTATACAAATGACAAAATATGACATGATATAATATAATATATACATAAAATGTATATAAATATATAAACAATATCTATAGCCTAAAGGTTTAAAGCTTAAGAGATCATATTTTAAAATTTTGTAGCTCACCTTATAATCTAATTTTCTCATTTCAGATCTGCTGGATCAAAGATATGGAATGAAGAACCATGATTTTGCATGACTATATATAATATTTTGTAGCATACATGTAGTAAATTGTATGTTTTGTTTTGTTAAACATAATGACATACTGTGCAAGCTTCATGGATATACAGTCAATCCTCATTTTTCACGGATTCCATATTTGCAAGTTCCTCTACTTGCTAAAATTTATTTGTTAAGCCCCAAAGCAATACTCAACAGCACTTTCATGGTCATTTGAAGACATGAGGAGCAGTGAAAATTTTGAATCGCCTGATGCACACGTTCCCAGCTGGGGTCAAACAAGACAATACCTTCTTGTTTCAACTCTTACGGTATAAACAAGTGTCCTTTTCAAGGTCAACTAAGTTCCACGTTTTTCACGTCGTTGTGCTTTTTATTGGTAATTTCACTGTTTAACATGGCCCCAAACACAGAGCTGAAGTGTTGTCTAGTGTTTCTAGGTGCGAGAAGGCTGTGATGTGCCTCCCAGAGGACAGACCTCTTAGATAAGTCGTTCAGGCATCAGTTACAGTGCTGGTGGCTGTCAATGCTAATGAATATATTAAATAAATCATCTAAACAGAAACACACCTAAAACAAGGTTTTGTATTGATCGATGACAAAAATGTGACCACAGAGTGGTAGGAACTGAACCCCATGTTTCCCTTAAAAGCAATGGTTCCGTATTCACTAATTCAGCGGTCGAAGTGACTTTGCAGAACAGAACTCCTATGAATAATGAGGATCAACTGTATTAAATTTAAAATAAGCTCATGTGTTACCACAAATGCTTTCCAGGGTTTCCATGATTCCCACCTTGAAGGCTCAAGGAGTATGACTATGGAGTTCTCTTTCCACAGACCCTACCTTAGAGCTATTAAAATGGGTTTCTTTACGCTGCTTATCAGATGGTGCTTCCCAGGAGCAAGGGGCCAGGAGGAAACTCCTGACCAGCAACCCCTGGGGGCCTGAACAGGGTTTCCTACAGAGGGAAGCCCTCTAGCCAGAGCTGTCATGACGAACCTCGGGCAGCTCCCAGAGGCTGCTTCCCACACAGAGTCACATCAGGAATAAGGTGTGCATTCCGTGACCAGATTATCACACCTGAATGGGGCAAGATGAGAAGGGAGAGTCAAGAGGAGAACCAAGATGGTCAGAAAGTGATCTGGGCAGAGGTTCAAAGGGAAGATAGGAAGGCAGGGTCTGGAGGGACGACTGTGTCTGGATCAGGAGTCCCCTGAGAAGTTAGAAGTGGGGATGGTGACCTCTGGCCTGAGGGAGGGGAGCTGCTGAAGTGCTGACAGGGAGTGGACAATGCCGACAGCTACCTGAGTAACCTCCGAGGGAGGTGGACAAATCATCTCCAAGGTTCCTTTCAGCCCCTTGGGTGTATGATGACAGGGTGATGATAAAGAAGAACAGTGCCGGTTGGCAGATCAGCTCTGTTAATTTTATTGAAATTCTTGCTTGCATTCAGAACCCTTAAAAGAGAAACAAATGTCCTTTGGGGACCACAGTTTCCCCAGTCTCTAGTAGTGCTGTAGTGTATATACAAAACATTGTATATGTTTTGTAGTTAAGCTGTAAGAAAAAGGGATACAAAGATTTTTTTTTAATGTCTGGTTATCTCCAAATTATTACATCAGTCTAGTCTCTTTTTAACTTTTATTATAAAACTTCTCAATCATACACAAAGTAGAGAGAATCATCTAATAGACTCTTATGGACCCATCACCTAGCTTCAATCATTTTCAACGTTTTAGCCCAGGTTTTTTCATCCTCTTATTTGACTAACAGAGCTTTCATATATTTTCTCACTCAACAAGTATTTACTGAGCAGCTGTCATGTCAGGCACTTTTCAAGTACTGGAGATACATGAGTGAAAAGAAGAAAACAGGCAAAAAATACCTGCTGTCAAGGAGCTTACATCCTAATAAGATGAATAGTAGTAGCTAATTTTACTGAGAGCCATGGGCCATCACTGTTTGGGACACTTTTTCATTTCATTTAATCCTCACAAGAACCCAATGAGATAGGTGCTTTTATTGTCCTCTTTTACTGATGAGGAAATTGTAGCACAGAGAGGTTAGGTAATTCACCCAAGATCACACAGCTACCAAATGTAGATGGGGTTCAGATTGGCTCCAGAGTCTGTGCTCTTAACCACCACGCATACTGCTTCTCTATGCCTCAGTAGGTCTTGCCTCCTTCAAAAATCGCTTCTCTGCAGAATCCTGGGCTTCTCTGACTTCTCCAATATGATGAGGATTACAAGAACAGGGTAGATGTTTACTACATAACCTTTTTTCTCCATTCATATTGACCTCATAGAATCTTTAGGTTAACAAAGCTGTTGCCATTTGTCCTTGCTGGTCCTACTTCCTCTTAAAAGACATGTCTTTTGTAGATTCCAATTCAAATATTATAGCAAATTAAAATACTTTTTCATATCTATAAAAACCCTACATTTTCTATCCTAATATTAAGAACAGCTAACATTTATTGAGCCTTTGTTATGTGCCAGGCACTAGGCTGAGTACTTTAAGTGCCTTCATAGAGACCTCGTAACAACGCTATACAGTAAATATTATTATCCCCATGCTACAGATGAAGAAATGGAAGCACAAACAGATTGAGTAACCTATCCAAGTTCTCATGGCTAGAAAGTGGCAGAACCAGAACTTGACTTTATTCCACATTCTTTCTTTCTTTTTTTTTTTTTTTTTAGTGAAACAAGTAAAGTGTTTATTAGGAGGGGGAAAAGCACATGTGAATAGACATACATACGGGCAGGCTCAGAGAGCTATTCCACATTCTTAAATACACTACCCCCTCCTCCATCTTAGAGGAATTCTCTATACTATAAAATCCAGGACTCTTTTGCTTGTTCAGCAGAAATATTTTACATGTATCATACAAGCTTTTTCAAAACAAAGCTTTTCAGCTTTGTATTGCCCTACACTACATTTCAAATTGCATTAAAAACTTTATTTAGTTCTCCAAATGGTCCTGGGAGTATTAATATTTTGATTAATTATCTCATCCTATTTTATCATTCAAGACTGGGGTAAACCAACAGAAGTAGAGTCTTTATGACTAAGCCAAGCTCTCATAGTAAAAGTATCTGTAGAGATAGCAAAGGGACCCAGAAACAGGATAAAAATCACATACTAAGGAAAACATCCAATAATGCAGACCCTATTTCAAGCCATAAATCACCAAATAAAAACTAGTAGAGTGCTTGCTGACATTCGTTCAATTAATTAATTAATTTTTAAGTCGTGTGCAAATAAATCAGACTCTCCTTTTGAAAAGTAGTCCTGAACTCCAATAGCAAGCTATTTATGTTACCAGCAAGGTGGAGCTGTTTAAAATGTTTCACTGGGTAATAGAAACTTCCCTAACCTCCACTCTAGGTTTCATGCACCTATTGGATGCTCCCATACTTCGCTGCACATCTTGAGGACCTTAGCATATTGTAATAATTTGTCTACATGCCAACCTAGAAAACTATAAGCTCCATGAAGGAAAATACTTCTGGATCAGGTTCACTGCTGTATTAGTGCTCAGCATAGAGCCTCGGTAATACAAGACAGATCAAATAAGTTTCATTGAAATGAGTGAGTGAATGAATGAATGAGATAGGCACTCTAGTATTAGAAAGGAAATGAGAGCTATCCAACTCATTCTGGCACCATCTTTTCTTAGGCCACAAGGAAATTCAAATACACACTTATATACACACTTCCACACCCAGGAGTTCTCACTGATGTTTTATGACCCTCTCCTTTTTCCTTTCTTCTTTCTAGTTTTTGTCTTGAATTCATCTGCTTTGCTTTTAGTGTATCTGTGTTCTTACCTAAACCACCTTAATTCTCCTCTATAAAAAAAATATGCTAAATTAATAAATAAACTATAAATACTCAACATTAACTTATGATTTGCCTACTAGGGAATTCTCTATGCATAAAGAAAGTTCCAAATCCTTATTTCTGGCCAAAGATCTGTGTATTAATTTTACTTTCCAGAAAATTACCTTTAAGTTATTGAATTTTTCATATATGCTTACATGATTTGCATGCTGATGATTTGGGAAACACACTGATTCTCACTTAACCCTTTTCTACCTAAAATTAAATCCTGCCATTACCCCTAAACATTAGGAAGTCCAATGCCCCTGAGGGCTTTGCAGTTAAA
Source organism: Hyperoodon ampullatus (assembly GCF_949752795.1). Lineage (NCBI taxonomy): Eukaryota > Metazoa > Chordata > Mammalia > Artiodactyla > Ziphiidae > Hyperoodon > Hyperoodon ampullatus. Next base: position 60,591,884 of record NC_136929.1, on the reverse strand, counting down.
GTCATAACACAAAAGCTTAACATCTACAGAACCCCTCTCTAATTTTCTGGAATTATTTTGTATTAGTAATTATTTTGTATAAGTAAAATGAAAAAAAGAAGGAAGGACGAGAAAAGGTGATAGAAAGTCATCAGCATCACACTTTCCTAATATTTCTCGACATTATTGGCATCTCCTCTTCATTCCTTTCAGTGTAGCCACGGGACTCTGAAGTTTAATGCAGCGATGCTGTTAGAGAGAACTCTGGGCTAGAGCTGGACCTCCCTAGTCAGTGATTCTGCCTGGCCCAGTTTCAGGTAGAAACCTCCATTCACGGCCAGGAAGTGAAAACTCACCTGACTCGGGTGCTATTACTTCAGCCATCTCCAGCTGAAACTAGTCCTTTGGATCATGAATCTATAATATTTCTCATCCCTGCTATTTTGCAGGATGCCAACAATAGGCTCATCAGTAGAGACCCAGGTCTGAACACAGACCTGTGAAGGAGACCATTTAATTCGGAGGATGTCACATAGTGAAAGGGTGATGTGCTCAGAATTGGAGATATGGGTCCTAATCCCAGTTTTACCACTAACTTGTTGTGTGACAGAAGGTGAGTTCCTTTACCTATCAGCACTCTGGTTTCCTCCCTTGCAGGAAAAGAATACCTACCCTGCCAACTTTACCCATAAATTGTGAAAACAGGTCAGCAGATGACTTAGTGCTTTGAAAAGTTAAAGAGCCTTGCAAATGAACCTACTAGTATGTGGTATCCTCCCACATCCCCTCTCTTCATCTTATCTGGGGTTTCTCTTGCGGATTCTACCCCCCACCCCCAAGAAGCCCTCTTAGACAATGAACGACAAAGCCTTCCTTCAGCACCACTTCTGTGACCTCCCAGGGTGTACCTGGGAAGGGAAAAAATCCCCTGCTATGTTAATGGCTTATTCCTCCTTCTCTTTCTCCCTCCCAACAAAAAGAAAAATAGTAATAACTACAACTATTACTATTTAGCATTATATCAAGCATTGGCCTTGCTTTGTTTCATTTGATCTCCACAAAACCCACTTTAGTAAGAGTCCATAGCCCCATTTAAAGTATTCGTATCATTTTACCAATACTGATCATTTTACCAATTATTGATCATTTACCAGTAATATCAGTAGCCCCATTTTACTGATGAGACAGAAAATGAGTTTAAATAACTGGCCCCACTAAAATATCCCAGGGACTTCCAAATCCCAGTGTTGGGGAGGAAGAAATCCCTTCAGGTCAGAATTTCAGGCATTGAGGCAAGCTGGTCAGAAAGATAATTTTTGTTTGAGGGTTGGGAGACTTGCATTTCTGAATTATCCTTCAAGCCTCCCTTCAGGGAGCACATATGAAAATAAGTCAGCTCCAGCGTTCTCACCCAAATCACTCTCAGATTAGGGAGCCTTGGATTCTGAAACAAAACTATCCAGTGCGATTTAAAAAGAAGAGAAGCACATGAGAAAGAAGCATGTCCCAGTGTGCACAAACAAGCTTTCCCTCCACCACCAGACAGATTTACAAGTGACCACAAAAATTGTGATTTAACGGTCCAGCATGTGGTGTAAAATGTCAGCAACTTTCACAGTTCTGAAAACTGTGCAAGAAGAGAGGCAGAGAGAGAAGTGTGCTCTTTACACCCACGCAGTGCTGTACACTTGATTTGAGCGCCCCAAAATTCCCCTAAGCATTTTTATCGTTACGTATCACTTGTATCACTCCACAGTTTAGTCAGCCAAACCGTATCCTTTTCCAGCTTTAGATAAATTGCCTTTTGACAAACTGCACACAGACAAAATATCATGAAGTCCCCAAGTTGTAATCTTTACCCTGTTTTTCTACCGAGATGAGTAAGATTTTCCTATTTAGTTTAAGTACATAAGCACCAGATGTATATAACAGGCAAGTAGCATCAATAGTATGTTTACTCACTCTTTTTGCAATGTATCTGAGTTTTATCACTACTTTTCCCAGATTATAGCACTTGCAAAATGTAATAAAGAAAATTACTGTGCAAGGATATGTTGGTTTAAAAAAGATGTGGTCATTTGACCTTTCTAACTCTCATTATGATGGATAAGGCTTTAGCTGTATTCAGGAGAAAAAATGAAAATCATGAAAAAGTGCAAGATGCTTTTTCACTTTCACCAAATTTATAGTCAACCTTTAAATAAATCCTTTAATATACTATAGAGTAGCCCAACTTTATAAACCACTACAAAATGTTTAAGCACAATTCATTTAGCCAAGGTCAAATAAAAGGTCAGCTCACCTTTCTGTGCTGTATCAAGGTTATGTTTATTTTGAAGAGAATACAGTAATACTTTTTTCATCCAGCTAATATTAAACTTATGTTCAGTGGCCATCCAAGAATATACTTAAGACTAAAGTTAGATAAAGTAAAATATGTACACAGTTCCTGGTGGCACTAAACCCTGTAAGGTCGTTAACACATCAAAAAGGCCTTTGTCATATAAATAAGTGGATATAGCACTTTGCCAAGGTAACGCGAAACTGCTGTGATAGGAAACACACACACACACACACACACACACACACACCCCTGGAAAGACTAGCAGCCATTGGCCAAATAAACCAGTGATTACTCTAAGAATAGCAGTAGAAACATAACTCTGATACCTGGTGCCTAAAGGTGTATGCCTGGCACATGGCAAGATCTCAGTATTTGGTCACAGATACTGATTTAGGGTTAACCCTAATGTAAATTTCTTATGGAGAATTGTAAAAATGTTGGACTTTGGGGGTTAGAGGCAACAGTGTTGAACATTTTTCACATCTCAGTTCTGGTTTTTTTTTTCACAAATTTCCTTCTTGAAATTAATATCTACTTCTTGAAATTAGTGTTACACAAGTTGCTGAGTTTACTTTCTCATTCTAAAGTACACGAGTTTTACTTTCAGTTTTTACCTAATGAGACGCATGTCTCGATCAATACGCATTAATTCACACAATCCTCTACAGAGTCAAGTGCTTTCAAAATGATTGTACTCTGTATTTGTAGCACACCTTAGAGTTTTCAATCACTTTCACGCCCTTTATCTCACTTAATGGAAATAACAACCATGGGAGTGAGAAAGACAGCTTCACTGTCCCCTCTTTACAAGGGAAACGAGCTCAGAGAAGTCAGTGTCTGGGCCAATATCACAGAACAAATTAGTGACACAACTAGAACTGGAATCCAGGCCTTCTGGGTTTTCCTTCAACATGCCACCTAGACATAGTCAGCACAACAGAATTACAAACATAAAATTAATCACACAGAAACTATTTCTACTATGCCTTCATGCATTCAACAAGGGTCTATTTACTACCTATACGTGCCAGATAATGAAATAGAAAGATAGATAAAAGCTCAACCAACACATCTGCAAGCTTTTCCAGAATTTTTGTCTAATTTTTCTTTCTGCTTCTCTCCAGGGTATCCTGGGCTTTCCCCCTTAAACTGTCCAATATAAACATGGCAACGGCTACAAGTCATAGCATGCAATTGTGGGCACTGTGATGAAGGCATCTCAAAGTCCATTTGGGGTAAAGTTTCAAAGACCTTCCTTGAATCCTTGGTCTACTGAATGCTGCGAGGTAAAGTAGGGAGGCATGACTCTGTTCTGCTTAGAAAATATGATTCTATGACAGAGGAAAATTATTTAATGTCCCACTGATTTTGTCCCCATCATCTCTAAGGCTAGGTCACCTAGGTGACTCGGTGACCTCCTCCCAGGGCCCATCTACCTCTTTAGATGCATGTGATTCACTGAATCCCCCACCCACTCACCTCAGTCAGAACATCTAACCAGGGCTTTTTGGGGAGGTGCTTTCCAGAGACCTGAGAGTATCACAATTTCTTATACAGAATTTCTCCTTCCTGGGCTTCCCTGGTGGCGCAGTGGTTGAGAGTCTGCCTGCCGATGCAGGGGACACGGGTTCGTGCCCCGGTCCGGGAAGATCCCACATGCCGCGGAGCGGCTGGGCCCGTGAGCCATGGCCGCTGAGCCTGCGCGTCCGGAGCCTGTGCTCCGCAACGGGAGAGGCCACAACAGTGAGAGGCCCGCGTACCACAAAAAAAAAAAAAAAGAGGAATCACACAGCATTTGTCTTCTTGGGACTGGCTTGTTTCATTCAGCATAATGTCCTTGAGGGTCATCATGTTGTAGGCTGAATAATATTCCATGATATGTATACACCACCTTTTGCTTATCCATTCATCCATTGAGGGACACTTAGATTTGTCTCCACCTCTTGGCTATTGTGAATAATGCTGCTATGAACATGAGTGTGCAAATCTGTCACTGGTAAAGCCCATTAACAATTCCTGGGAAATAAAAGTAGAATCTGGGTGGCTACTAAAATAAAGTCTAACCTTTTTTCCCTGTGTGTTTAGTCTAGTTTCACTTGCTCATAGGCGGCCAAGTGCTGAGGCCTCACAGCCAGCACTTCAGACCAGAGTTCCTGGTGCAAAATGGCTGTGCCGACACCTCAGCTGGGTGGGCCGTGTGAGAAGCTGTACACGGCACCTCGATTCAAGATGGCAGCGGCGGGCTGTGTGCAGAGACGCTGTCCCCGGCACCGGACTTGCAGCGGTGAGCAGCGCGACTGTGCCCGCCCTGCAAGAACCCGGACCCTTCCCCGCCATCTAGACTCTATAAAGCAGCCCTGCCCATGGCCTGGCAGGGAGAGCATGTGCTCTAGAGCTCGAGCTTGCACCTCTCCATTCTTTGATCAAAGAACAAAGCTTTCCTTTGCTTCTGAATCAAACTCAGTCTCGTTCTATTGGCTCAGAGGACACTGGACAGGAGGGCCTTTGCTGGGGACCTACTCCAGAGGGTCGATAACAAATCTCTCTGAGACCCTGTTTTCAAATCTTTGGAGTGTATACTTAGAACTGGGTTTTCTGCCTTTGGCCTTTTAAATGTCCATAAAAGGTGGTGATAATTGACTCTGCTGTCAATAAACAAACCGGGTATGACCTGAGGCACTCCACTCTAACAGGATCATCCCCTCTCCAAGGCTTCTGAGTCTGGTGTCATCCATTCTCGAGTGCAGACAGTGTGCAGAGCCTCACTCTGTCTTGATGGTTTGGAGACTGGGCTTGAACCGAGACATTTATGTCTTTACCAACATGGAAAACAGAAGAAGGTGGGAAAGAACCAGAACGGGTGGCAGACATAACCCTGGCACTCCGAGTTGGAGGGACAGTTCCCACATCAATGATTTAAGGGCTTCTGAGGCCATGAGCACTAAAGAGATTATTATGCCCACTCCCCAACTGTAATTAAAATTGCAAACAATTTTGGGGTTTAGACCCTAAAATGAGCATAATGAAATCCCATCAAGTTTTGGTTTTCCCTATCATATATATAAACCTCAATGCTTTTATATATAGTCAGCCCTCCATATCTGAGGGTTCCTCATCTGTGGATTCAACCATCGATAGATCAAAAATATATATTTTTTAATGCCAGAAAGTTCCAAAAAGCAAAACTTGAGTTTATCACACACAGGCAACTATTTGCATAGTTTTTACTTTGTATTAGGTATTGTAAGTAATCTAGAGATGATTTCAAGTATATGGGAGGATGTTCATAGATTATAGGCAAATACTACACCATTTTATATAAGGGACCTGAGCATCCGAGGATTTTAGTACCCACAGGGGTCCTCGACCAATCCGCTCTGCATACCCAGGGACGACTATACACACACATGTGTGTGTATCAACTATTACACATATATCAAATTCTAAAACTTTTCCAAGACATTGTTTTCTTATTTGAGGGGCCTCTTTGCCAGTGCCCACAGCCAGGTTGACTATGTCATCTGGGTCACCCAACACTGTCCATCCCTCTGGCAAAGACTCAGATTGGGTCCAGACCCAACTCAAAAAAGCCTGTGTGACATTTCCTGGCCCTCTACATACTTGGCAGGGTCTGAGAGCAGGACATTATGACACAGTCTTAATGTTTTACATCACTCAGGGCACCCTCCTAGACAGTACAGCACTAGATCCCAAAGGGAGAAGACACTGTGCTTGCACACATTTATAGGCAAGGAACCTGAAACCCAGTCTAAAGTCACACAGCAAAGCCATGTCTTGGCCTACTGCCCTGCCTCAGACAACCGCTCTTGTCCACTGTACTCCTGTCATGGGTCCCCCTGACACCTGCTCTCCCATCTTGCCTTTGAAGTAGTGGGGTCCAGTCCACCCAGCCGTCAGTCACTGCTGTCTTGGAAATCTAAGCCCTAAAGGAAATGGGAGCCCCAAACCCTCTTTTCAGGACACTTGTAATCCACAGGAGAAGAAAGGATGCACATAATGAAAACAGACAGGAACACAAATTGTTTTAAATACATAACTATATACAAAACCAATTGCAGCTGGTACACAAGGGCTGTGGGAGGCTGATGGAGGAAGGGGTGGGGCTTGTCAGGAAGAGGTGGGCTCTGAGCAGAAGAGGGTGAATCGAAGCAGCACGGCTCAGAGAAAGGGATGGTGCAAGTAAAATGGCTGTCACGTAGAAGAGTTCCAAAGTTTGAGAAGTAAAACATGGAGAAAAGAAGTCTGTGAGCTGGAAGGGGCCATCTTACCAGGATACATAATGGTAGCCCAGGCAAATGCAGGCAAGTGGCAGATGTCATAAATCTATGAATGAACTTTTAGATATTTTTTCTAGAGGCAACCAGAAGCCATGGAGACAGCAGCTTCCCTTGGGCGTGTACGGGGCCTCAGTTCCCCTATGAGCCCTGCAAGCCCGCCCACCCCCCCTCAGTTTCTCCTAGGGTGGCCTGTGATGAGGCCATAATTTGAACAGATGCTTCAGTGTAGTAAATAATAGCGTGATGAGGGCCTTCCCTGGTGGCACAGTGGTTAAGAATCCGCCTGCCAATGCAGGGGACACGGGTTCGAGCCCTGGTCCGGGAAGATCCCACATGCCGCGGAGCAGCTAAGCCTGTGCGCCACAACTACTGAGCCTGCGCTCTAGAGCCTGCTAGCCACAACTACTGAAGCCCGCACGCCTAGAGCCCGTGCTCCACAACAAGAAGCCCGCACACCATAACGAAGAGTAGCCCCCACTTGCTGCAACTAGAGAAAGCCCACACGCAGCAACAAAGACCCACCTCGGCCAAAGAAATAAATAAATTTATTTTTTAAAAAAATAGGGTAATGATAGAAAGGGTCTGAAAAGTGCCAGAACAACCTTACATGAAAGAGAATTTTAAAAAATTGATCCAAATATCTAAATAGGGTAAGAAAGAAGATCACTCAAAGGTATCTTTGCCTCTCTTTTAACTCTCCACTGACATTCTGAAAGACCAGGTTAAGCTCTCAGCTAGACCCTGCACTTCCCCTTCATAAAATTCCTCCCATTTGTGGCTGTTTGTTTTCTGTCTGTTCTGTTACTGGACAGGAAGTTCTTCCAGGGTAAGAACCACAACTGTCTTCTTCTCAGTCAAATCCCCAGCAGGTTCCACAGGACTGGCCCATCATAACTGCTCCATAAATATTTGTTAATTGTTTTCCTGGTGAACTATGGAAATTTGAGTAAGTTACACACCCTCTTTGAGACTCAGTTTCTTCATTTATCAACTCACATTTTTAAACTAGCTCTACAGTCAAAAAATCTAACCATGCTTGTGGTTAGCATTTCCCAAAAGGAAATGGGCTTCGATGAAGCACACCCAACACAGGGCAGAGTCAGAAGCCCTACCCTAACCTCCACTGTGCATCCCTGGTCCCCAACACCAATTCAAGGGGAAACCTGAGGTGGGAGCTGGAGGACAGGCTGAGGATGCACAAGAGGGCAAGACCCAATGGGAAAAGACTCTGCCTGGAGTTTAGGAGACCTGGTTCTAGTTCTGCGTCCACTAGTCCATCTGTGACCCAGAGAAAGTCACTGTGGGCTTCATATTTCCTAATCCATAAAATGCCTTGGTGAGCATCAAGGAAAGTTCCCTTCAGATCTAAGATCTCTTTTTTTTTTCTCTTCAGAGCCAAAAGTTGCTCAGTCAGAGCTGGGCTGGCCATAAATGAGACCTAAGCCCATTATTATTGCTAATATTCCCCTGATCTGCTGTGCTTCAGATAGGCACATTCTCTTACGTGTATGGACGGGAGATTGAATCAACAAAAAAGGGAAGAGAGTCAGCTTCCTCTAACCTAAGCCATATTAGGCTACCAGGAAAAAAAAATGTAAGGGCTATCAGGAGGAAAATTTGGAGCATCAATATAATCCCTCCCAAGCTGGAATAACTGCATTTTTCAGTTTTTGCATCTGTGTTGTCACTGGGGAGTTATCTGGCTGTGTCTGTGTTTTAACATCTGTCAGCTAAATCAGAGACTTAACTGCAAATATTGTAGGGCTCAGAAGCACCATGTGGTTTTTGACACTCCCTGGATGACACAGGGTCAAGAAAGCAATAAATGAATTGCCATGAGACCCAGAATAACATTTTCATCAGTAACACGGCCCTTGTTCCAAAAAGTCTTTGCTCCAAAAAGAAAGAACTTGTACCCATTTTCCCCAGAACCATATTTGGAAATTTCAGAGGAGCAGACCATAACAAACTAGAAGCATCTGGGGTGAAGAACTGGCTTTCTATTTAAAGAGTGTCGTGTCTCTATACATAAGAGAACTGACATTGCCCATCATAATCTACTCCAGGTATGAGTACATATTGTCCTGAAGCAAGGTACATGTGCTTTGCCATCTGCTACACGATATCACAGGTATCCTACCCATGTGGGCATCCATTCATGTAGAACTGCTTCCTAAGTCCTATTGCTTTAACCAAAAGTTACTCTTTGAACTTGCTTTGTTTTGCAGATAAAGTGAGCTAGGAGGTAGTAGAATGACAGGTGAGCTCAAACAGCCTGATTTTTGTTAACGCCAGGATTTGAAATCACAGAATTCTCAAGATTTCTTATAAAAACTGAGTTACCAAATCACTCTCCCCCATACAAAGCAGAAGTGTGGTATCAATGTTTCAGAACACCAGGTGACCCAACAGCAAATCCACATAGCACATCTTCCACTGGGGCTGGGGAGCATTTCCTCTCCTAAAGGGGTCCAAATTTTTAATTTTACCTACTAATTCCAAGCAAGATCTCTTGACTACAATTGTGATCACTGAAGCCCTGTGGAAAGAACAGTCAGTGGATTTCTATACTACATTTTCACTTAGGCTTCTTTTTCAAAGACTAATGTTTACCTAAATGAAAGTTTCTGAGTCCCTTTGCTTTTCACAAGTTTTGAACTCCACATCCAATAACCACATTCAGCAGAAGACTTCATCTGAACACTTGTTCTGTAATAACCAGATGCATGAAAGCTTTCTTGCTCTTCCCTGCCCTTGGATAGCAGCTGAAGCTCATTTGATATGTAATGGTTTATATTTAGTCCTTACTACAATGCATCCATTGTTGTTAAGTTCTTTACATGTACTACCTCATTTAATCCTCAAAACAACCTTAGGAAGAAAGTACCATTTTGTCACCCCATTTTACAGATATGGAAACCACAGGCACAGAGAGGTTAACTTAATCAAGGTTAAATAACCCAAGAAGCTAATAACCAGTGGAGTCAGGATTTGAACTCAGGCTTTTCTGCACTAGTAAGCAAGCTTCATGAGAACAGAGACTTTGCTGTTTTTCCTGCTATATTCTCAGCCATCTGCATGGTTCTTGGGATATAGTATGTGCTCGATAAATATTTATTGAATGAATATACCATACATCCTCCACAAACCAAGAGAATGACCCAGCATCACAAGCATCAACTTGAACCAAGTGTAAGTTGCTTAGAGCAGCCTTTGGATGAGAATTCTTCAAGCAACCCCTGGGCTTTGCTTAAAGAACACAAAGCCCAGGACCTCCCTGGTGGCGAAGTTGTTAAGAATCTGCCTGCCAATGCAGGGGACACGGGTTCGAGCCTTGGTCCGGGAAGATTCCACATGCTGCAGAGCAACTAAGCCCATGCTCCACAACTACTGAGCCTGCGCTCTAGAGCCCATGAGCCACAACTACTGAGCCTGTGTGCCACAACTACTGAAGCCCGTGTGCCTAGAGCCCATGCTCCACCACAAAAGAAGCCACCGCAATGAGAAGCCCATGCACCGCAATGAAGGGTAGCCCCCGCTTGACACCAGCTAGAGGAAAACCCATGCAGAGAAACGAAGACCCAATGCAGCCAAAAATTAATTAATTAATTTATTTATTTATTTAAAAAGAACAAAATAAGAACACAAAGCCCATTTTGACTCCCTGAGAAGAGCTGGGAGAAATCCCACTGACCTATTTCTTCCAAGCTTCTCCCCAAGCCCCCTTTCTCCCAGGCCACCCTGATTAAGGTCACTGTCGAAACTGGGTCAGTGCTTAAACACTGCAGTCAGCCCATAATGCTTTAATCATTAAAGTTTATCATCTGCATGTTAAAGAAAGAAACTATTACGCCAAATCACACCGCCAGAATCTCCTTTAGGTCTGGTTACAGACTCATATTAAGACCTAGACTTAGAGTTTGCCTTGAGTGTATCACAAAATAACTCTTCCAGAAATGGACGGAAGCATGTGAGGTCTCTAGTCCTCCACTCCCCGCCCCTCATCGGAGGGCCACCTAGCTCCTGTCCTCTGCTATTCTCCCAGGCTCCTTCCTAAATTAAAATTTTGGATTACCCAGACTCTAATGCCTATTTAAAATAAAACCTAAATTACTACCTTATGTTTGGGGCAAGTCAACACTCTGTCTGGCATCTCTCATTTCTGTGTGAGATTTGAACAAACCCACCCGGCACAAGTGGAAAATTGGTCTTGCATCACATACACTGTTGGGATCACCACATTTGGAATTCTAGGTTTATTCTCCCACAGAGTCAAGTTTAGCCCAACCCTCAAGAACAGCTCTGTGCACTACGACATTCAAAATAATATTTGCTAAAAAAAAAGTGTGGAGAGTTTGCAGGCAACTTGAGCTGCAGCAATAGGCATGTTATTACTGACTTAACTCCTACATGGGTTCCATCTTAGTCATCAGGCACATGGCTGGGTCTCACAACCTCCCCCTTTGTTTCAATCCAACCTCAGAGGACCCAGGTAGGTTTTGTGTAGTTGGTGTTTTGTTTCATGAAAGCCAAAGAGTAAGCCATAACAGTTAGAGTATTTTTTTAAGGAAATCTCACAAAAGGTGAGACAAAACTTATATATAGGCAAGTATGCCTTGGATGAATGGAGATAATGATGGTTGCCCCCAAAGTAACCTGGACTGAACAAGGAAGTAGCAATCTTTAAAATATTCTGTTATTTAAAACCAAATTTCATAGCTAAATTTGATTACGAGCGGGATTTATCCCTCCTGCTGCCAGTTTTAACTGTTCACCAACCATACAGGCAGATGTCATTGAAAATGATCATTTCTCTTTGAAAGATTGAATCTCATTCAGATTACCTCAAGGAAAAATCAGATTTATTTTAAAGATAAATGGGCTAGACCTGGCTCAGAAAACATCAGGATCATAGAAAGTTACTCTTCCTTCTCTCTTTAACCACATCTCTCCCTCTCCACACGTTAGTTTCATTCTTTTCCCTTTACCAACTGGCCTCTTTGTAACTTCAGCTTGCACCTGACCAAAGTGGCCTCCTTTTGCTAAATCTACCACACGACCTTTTTAGCTAGCTGGCCTAGACTTCTGTTTCCCATCTCCTGATTCCGAAGGACCCATAAGATCTTCGTAGGCGAGTGTACACAGGTCCTGGTAACGAGTCGTTCTTGGCTGGAGCCATCCCTGAATGTGAAATCGAGAGCCCACCAAGGTCTAGACAGACGGGGTGAAATTGTGAAGTATAAAACATAATTATTAAGGGACTGGGGGTGGGCAAGCAATGCCTGGCATCTCCAGTACAAATGTTTTTAAATTTTTGTTCTCACTGAGGGCAAACTTGCTAATAGCCACCATTTAAAATTAAGGTTTCATATATTTAACACTACTATGATTTTTAATCTCCCTCATTCTTTTTTCTAATTGAGACATAATTGACATATAATCCTCCCTCATCTTTAAAAGTCAAACTGGACAAATTGGGCAAAAGCCTTAAATAGTAAATGTGATCATAATTTGAAAAGCTCTGGGAGTCTTTGATCCATGTGGAACAGTGTAGGAACTCTCAGCTCCTTCAGAAAGCTATTTGTCGGTGAACATCATTATGTCCCCTCCAAATTATCCCAACATCACCAAGAACCTAAAAAATGTAGGATGCACACAGTTTGAAGCAAACTCAATAAACACTGGTTGTCTCTCACCACCTCTGTTTTTTACAAGCTGCACTTACCTCCTGCGGCTCATGAGTGGTCAGAAAATAGTAAGACCATCCACTGGCCATTCTATCATAGTTTTTGCATGCCAATTCTAGACACTCCCCCCAGTTTTCTTTCTTATATTAAGAATAATGTTTACAATGTGATAACAGCACAGTCTCAGAGAGAGTGTAACCAACGGTCATAAAAGCAAACACCTAGGACCATCTCTGTCTAAAGTGCTTTACAGTACTGGTCCCCATGGGATAAAGTAGCCCAGGGCTTGGGGAGAGAATTGCAGTATAAGTATTCAATGACCTGCAGCTGAACTTACCACTTGCTGTTTTTCTCTCATAATCTAAATCTGGAAATGTGCTGTCTGGTCAGCAGTGTACTACCGAGTCATTCAGCAAAATGCTCCAGATGCCATAAAAAGCGTGCCTGTGTGTTAGAAAATGAACTTGTAAAATATAGGCTAAGGATTATGTGAAGGCTGTGTTCAGACAGCCAAAATTCTTCTGCCGATACACCTTTGTAATGCAGCCAGGCGGCAGCTGTGGGTATTGTAGACGCTGTGGGTGTGAGCCTGTCTGCAGAGTCACAGCTGACCCTGCCGCTGGCCTGCCTTGTCACTGAACACCCTCACTGGGACAGGGTCCTGAATCTGTCTCACTGGGCACTGATGACTGAGCCAGGCCTGCCTCAGAGAGTTCCTTTCAAATCAACAGTCTCTTTAGTCTAACTTCGTAAGACACATCACTACTCTCCAAACCACTGGCAAAGTAAAAAACAGACACAAATCATATGTGACAAATCTTATGTAATTTGATAAAGAGCAAGCCAACTTTCCGAAAAACACTGTAGTGGCTATTTTGAAAGAATAATTGTGCTTTAAAAAAATACCAGGCATTTCATTATTATATCTGGCCTTTTGGTTTTTCTTACCAGAGCCTTGGTTTTAATTTTTCCTTGTGTTCGTTAGTCAGGTTGTTGCTTTGTCTCTTGCTTTTTAACAAATACGTTGTGTTGATATTTTTTTAGTAAAACGGTCTTTGTATTATGTTATCTGTATGTATAAATAATGTTCTTTATCACTCTATAATCTTTTTTTTTTTTTTTTTGGCTGCATTGGGTCTTTGTTGCTGTGCACGGCTTTCTCTAGTTGCAGCGAGCGGGGCACTACTCTTCATTGTGGTGCGCAGGCTTCTCACTGCGGCGGCTTCTCTTGTTGGGAGCTTGGGCTCTAGGTGCACGGGCTTCAGTAGTTGTGGCACGTGGGCTCAGTAGTTGTGGCTCGCGGGCTCTAGAGCGCAGGCTCAGTAGTTGTGGCGCACGGGCTTAGTTGCTCTGCGGCACGTGGGATCTTCCCGGACCAGGTCTGGAACCCGTGTCCCCTGCATTAGCAGGCTGATTCTTAACCACTGCGCCACCAGGGAAGCCCCATAATCTTTTTTTTTGATTCCATCTCCTAATTTTTTCTCAACTCAGTTGACTGCTCTTCACCACAAGCGCCCTGTTTAGGGCCCTGTAACCGCTGGCTTCAGTATTAGCCTCTTAATGGGCCTCCCCACTCCACTGCTGCTCCCCCTGTCCTTTCTATACACTGCAAAGAGAATTATTTTTTTAATACACGTCTGACCAAGACACCTCCAGCCTTAAAAGCTGTCAGTGACTTTCTAATGGCCCCTTCCTACTTCTCCAGCTTAATCACACACCCATCTTCCTGCTCTACCCTCCACCCCAGCACCTGCCCCTACACCTCAGGGCTATGGGCGTCTTCTTTCAGTCCCTCCTGAATCCTTGTCCCCTTCAGACACTTCCCAATGCATTCCCTCTGCCAGAAATGCCCCTCCTATTTCTTCACCCCAAGTACTCCTACTGCCCCCCCCTCAGGTAAACTGCACTCCCTCCGTCACCTTTTCCAATTGCCAACCAGGTGAGATCCTGCTATATACTCTCAAAGTACCCTGGTCATCATGTTCATGATCACAATGTACTTAGTTACGTGTGCAATTAGCTTCAAATGTGTGGTGTTGTGCCTGTGTTCACCCTGGTCTCTCCCAGATGCCTGATGTAATGGGCACGCAGCAAATACCTGCCACAAAGGGACTGCATCACCTTTACGTGATATAATAACAGTTCAAAAGAATAAAGTTGCACAGGAGGCCGGTTGAGGGGAGGGTCTGAGAGGGGGCTTTCCACTGATGGGAACACTCCTCCCTCAGTGTTTCTCTCTCCCTTCAGTCCACAAACAGATGATTAATCCAAGACTGGCTGAGAAGCTGGCTGGTGAAACTTACAGCCCAAAATTCAACTGGCCAAACTGTACAGGAAATCACATTTCTTTTTTTTTTTTTTTTTTTTTTTTTTTTTTTTTTTTTGCTGTACGCGGGCCTCTCACTGCTGTGGCCTCTCCCGTTGCGGAGCACAGGCTCCGGACACACAGGCTCCGCGGCCATGGCTCGCGGGCCCAGCCGCTCCGCGGCATGTGGGATCTTCCGGGATCGGGGCACGAACCCGTGTCCCCTGCATCGGCAGGCGGACTCTCAACCACTGCGCCACCAGGGAAGCCCCCAGGAAATCACATTTCTAAAGTTAGAAGGACTCAAGATTTTATTTACCTCTAGGAGTTAATGTCTAATAACCCAATGGGCTCTTAACTACATTTTCCCCCTGTTACTTACTTTTTTTCTTAATAACTTTTTATTTTACAATACTTTAGATTATTGTGACATTAATATAGTGAATTCTCATATACCCTTCACACAGTTTCCCTTATTACTAACATCTTCTACTAGAATGGTATATTTTTCACAATGAATAAGCCAACACTGATACATTATTATTAGCTAAAGTCCACACTTCACTCAAATTTCCTCAGTTTTTCTGCAATGTCCTTTTTCTAACCCAGGATCTCATCTAGAATACTACATTATATTTACGAGTCAGATATCCTTAGACTCTTATTGGTGTGACAGTTTCTCAGATTTTCCTTGTTTTTTATGATGTTGACAATTTTGAGAATTACTGAACAGGTATTTTGTATACTGTCCCTCAATTGGCATTTTCTTAAATTGAGATATAATTCATATACCATAAAATCCATTCTTTCAAAGAGTACAATTCAGTGGTTTTAGTTCATTCACAAAGTTGTACAACCACCACCACTATCTAATTCCAGGACATTTTCATTGCCTTAAAAAAAAATCTAGCACGCATTAGCTGTTACTTCCCATTTCCCCCTCCCCCCAGTCCCAGTCAACCACTAATCTACTTTCTGTCCCTATGGATTTGCCTATTCTGGACATTTCATATAAATGGAGTCATACAATATATGGCCTTTTGTGTCTGATTTCTTTAATTTAGTGTAAGTTCCTGAAGGTTGTAGCATATACCATCACTTAATTCCTTTTTATAGATCCCTAATATTTCATCACATGGATATACAACATTTTGCTTATCTGTTCATCAGTTGATGGACATTTGGGTTGTTTCTACTTTTTAGCTTGTGAATAATGCTGATATTCATGAATAAGTTTTTGTGTGAACATCTGCTTTCAATTCTCTTGGGTATATACCTAGGAGTGGAATTGCCAGGCCTGTATACAGTAACTCTGTTTTTATTTATTTTTTAAAAAAATTTTTTTAAACTCATCCCAACCTTGCTGGGGGTTTTTTGTTTGTTTGTTTGTTTTTGTTTTTGTTTTTTTTTTGCAGTACGCAGGCCTCTTCACTGCTGTGGCCTCTCCCGTTGCGGAGCACAGGCTCCAGACGCACAGGCTCAGTGGCGATGGCTCACGGGCCCAGCCGCTCCGCGGCATGTGGGATCCTCCTGGACCAGGGCACGAACCCATGTCCCCTGCATCGGCAGGCGGGCTCTCAACCACTGTGCCACCAGGGAAGCACCTGTTTTTATTTTTGAGGAACTACCAAACTGTTTTCCAAAGCAACTACAATATTTACATTCCCATCATCAATGTATAAGAGTTCCATTTTCTACACATCCTCACCAACACTTTTTGTCTGTCTTTTTTTATTTTAACCATTCTATTGGGTGCTAGGTGATATCACAATGTAGTTTTGATGTGCATTTTCCTAATGTCTAATGATGTTAAACATCTTTTCATGTGCTAATTGACCATTTGTATACTTCTTTGGAAAAATGTTCTATTCAAATGTTTTTGCCCATTTTTTAATTAGGTTCATTATCTATTTATTTTTGAATTATTACAGTTCTTCAAATATTCTAGTTACACCTTTATCAGATGTATAATTTGCAAATATTTCTTCCCATTGTGTGAGTTTATTTTCACTTTCTTGCTATTGCCCTCCAAAGTTCAAGTTTTTATTTTGATGAAATGCAACTTATTTATGTTTTCTTTGTTTGTTTGTGCTTTGGGTGTCACAGCTAAGAAACCATTGCCTAATCCAATGTCACAAAGATTTGTGCCTGTTTTTTCTCTAGGAGTTTTATACTTTTAGCTCTCATATTTGAGGTTTTGATACTTTTTTTTTTTTTTTTTTTTTTGCGGTACGCAGGCCTCTCACTGTTGTGGTCTCTCCCATTGCGGGGCACAGGCTCCGGGACGCACAGGCTCAGTGGCCATGGCTCACGGGCCTAGCTGCTCCGCGGCATGTGGGATCCTCCCGGACCGGGGCACGAACCCGTGTCTCCTGCATCGGCAGGCGGACTCTCAACCACTGCGCCACCAGGGAAGCCCTTGATACTTTTTTAATGTATATAGTATAATACTTTTAGTGTATATATATATATAATTTTTAATATATATAGTATAAGGTAGGGGTCTGACTTCATTCTTCTGCATGTTGACATTCACTTGTTCCAACATCATTTGTTGAAAAGACTCTTGTTTCCCCCATAGAATTATCTTGGCACCCTTATCAAAAACCAATTGACCATAAATGCATGGATTCATTTCTGGACTCTCAATTCTATTCCATCAATCTATATGTCTATTGTTATATAGTATAATTACAGTGTAGTATGTGATTCATGACATGTCTCTGGTCTTAGGGTTCCCCTCCACCAGTGAATATCTTTTAATCCATGATGGCATGATAAACTGACATACATTCCCATGTAAAATCACAGCAGAGGACAGAGACACTAAGCCTGCATTTGAGCCTAAACAAACTAAAAAAAAAAAAAAAAAATTGTGAGAAGCAGACGTACTCTCTTATGACCCAGACACACCTTATCCTTCTCCAGCCTTTACTCCCCTTTTCCTCCTCTCTCTCACTTGGAATAACTTCCCCTATCCATCTCTTCCTATTCAAAATCTGACTTTCTTTCAGGGTCCCATTCAAATCTTCCCTCCTTCATGAAGCTTCTCTTGACTTACCCAAGGACACCTAGCTAGTTAATGTTAGTGCTAGAATTAGAATGTGGTTCTCCTGACACTTATTTCAGTGTTCTTTATACGATAGCCATGGTTCTCAGAGTTTTTCAGGTGGTGGGTTACATGAAAGTAATTGTATTTTCACAAAACACTATGAAATATTGATACATTTAAACTTTTAAAAGTTAATGTGCTATGCTTAATTAAATACTCTCTTACACTAGATTCTAGCACAAACCAGATATCAAAGCTTAAGAAAGTATTGGAATAAAAAAACATATAATGCTGGGAAAATTATTTTTCAATCAAGAAAAGGCACTCATTTTTTCCAATATTGTAGTGGCAAAACTCCTTGGCCCTGCCTAAAGAACATCAGTGTTCTGCAGAGCAGCTGAAGGATCATTGTTGAAATTTTACTTTACTCTCCCTGGAAGTCTCTGAGCAACACTTTACTGAAGCTGAACCCCATCCTGATTTCCAAGGAGGTTCGCAGAAAAAGAATTTCCCCAGTGTCATATTGCTCTAAAATAAAATGAACTCTTTATAACTGGGCATTGTTTCATTTCAGAACAAAGATACCTGGATTTATGGCCTAGGACAAAGTTCATTCCATTATTCTAGATATAAACTCTCTTAGTTACTCAAATAGACCCTCTAGTCTCTCGACACTTTCTTTGATATGTCTCTTAACACATACACTCATGTTAAACTGAAAAAATCCTGACATGGAAGAGAGAGGCTGTTTCCACAGACATCCTCTTCATATGGCACTGATTAATAGTTTGGCTCTATCTAGAGCATATGTGGATCTCTAGGGTATGTGAAGTACTCCATTACCTTGTGGTGTTTAGTGACAACAGAGGTGCCAAAATGTTTGCTACTCTTTCCTGAAAGAAGTCTACCTTTCTCACCAGAGGCCTGATGAATCACACCACTGAGAGATGCAATATGGCTTAAGCTATAATCAACTCCCAGGGAAAGCAATTCCTTATTCCCCATAGAGAAGACCAGGACACAGAAACCAGGCTTCAGAGCTCCGGCTGTATTCAGAGGTTGGAGTATAGCTGGCCTTAGTCACCTTTCAAGGCCAAACAAGAGATGAGTCTAAATCTCATCAAGAGAAATCTAGTTTAGAAAGGGAATAATCTGTGAAGAGTGTTAGCAGGATACAATGCCCAAGTGTTTGCCGAGCCTTTTTTTAAATTAGTCAACTATCCTCACCAGTGGCTGTAACTAATTAAAAATTGTGTCATCATATTCAGAAATGCAAACTGGCTATAGCCACAGCCAACTACAAGAATATAACACTATGCCTCATGAACTGATATACAAGTCTTGTTAAACTGAGAAAGGGTTCCTGGGATATTTCTATACAACGTGAGAATTCAAGAATTTAGTTTTAAGTGACTACTGAAATAAACTTTGTGACGCAAGCTACATGAAGATAACTAAACCAGAGGGGTTTTTTTTAAGTGTGTTTACTCAAAATTGGAGAAAAGCCACATAATTCACTATATATCAAGCCTAAACTTAAGAAGATATCGCACCATCATATAACATTATGTGGAAACCAGTTTTTGCAAAACAGCCAAACTCCCAATCAGTAATAAGGAATCTTTGAATTCAAAAGTGCACATTGTTCTTTGGCTAAAAATAGTAGAAAATCTCAATCCTTTAAATACAGAGTAATCTCTTATGATCTCTAATTTATTGCACTTCCTGTGACCAACAAAAACTTACTGAATACCTATTATTTGCCTAGTTTGTATAAAGCTTTTTATAAACATCAAACTGAAAATTTAAACATAAAGAAAAAGATGTCTTACTGTTCAGCATGTTTTGAAAATCACATTATACATTTTTGACATGATGATTAGTTTAACTAGCCTGTATGTATTTTTTTCCTTCTCACACTTAGTAGGTATATTTTCTCAAACTTCTGAGACCTATATAAAATTTATTTTCAAGTAAATTTTTTTAAGAGCTAAAGACTTTAAGAACAGATTTTAGAACTGTGACACTAGTTCACAGAAACAAACCCAGTGATGTGTACAAGCACGTGAACCCAGCACTACAACAATTGTGCTCCCGGCCCTCCAGCCCCCAACTCCCCACCCCCGCCCCTGGGGACGTCTGATCTCCAGTCTGGGAAAGGAAAGCGCGCCTCCTCCACATCCTCTCCCAGGGTCTCTCCCCAGGCCCGCGTCCAAGGGGAGAACTGCTGACTCATAGCCTCGGCGGGTTAGCAGCTCTCACTTCCCCAGCCCTGCTAAGTGGGGCAACGGAGCGAAGCAAGCGCTGGGTGTGGAGGAACTGTCCTCACGCTCTCGGGAGGGCTCCGGGAAGGAACACCCCAAAGAGCGTCTGGCGGGTGCTGGGAGCTACAAGCAAGACCTGGAGCACAGGATCAGAAGGCTGGGCTGCTCCGGGGGAATGGCAGAGAAGGAAGAGAATGAAAAGAAAGGAAATTAAAGGTCAAGAGGACAGAGAGGCAATGGAAGAAAAAGAGGGAAAAAAAAAGAAGTGTCTGGGATGAAGTGGTCGAGAGTGAGCTGCCCATCCTTTCCTGGGGTTCGCTGTTCTTCCTCTGCCCCTCCCCCCAGCTGGGGGCCTCAAGGCAGGATGTGTCCCCATCCCTGGGGGCAGCCAGCCAGCAGAGTGTCTCCGTGCTCTGAGCTGACTAACAATCTTTGGCCAGACACCTGCAGACTTTGGGGTATTTGATTGCTCACTAGACGCTCTTCCAAAAGCTCTTCACTTTTTCAGACCACAAGGAAAAAACTTCATGGAAGCGACTTGCCCAAGAACATAGTCCAGGCTATCTCTTGTCAACCAGATCCAAGGGTAAACTACTGCTCTGCCCTGCTTAATATCCCACTGATAATAATCTATGATTCTATGTACTTTAGGACCCTGAGGGCCATGTATCAGTATCGCAGAAATTTAAATAGTGTTAACAATAAAAGAAAAATTCCCTTTTATTCTCAAAAGCAGTTATATAATTCTAGTTGTAAGTTCTAGAATAAGCAAAACAAATCTATGATAGGAAAAAATCAGAACTATTGTTGCCTTAGGGGTTTGGGCATGGGGACTGACTGGGAAGGAGCATGGAAGGAACTTTCTGGAATGATAGTAATGTTCTATATTTTAATAGTGGTTTACACAGCTGTATGCATTTATCAAAAGTTTTCCAGTGGTACGTGCATTTCACTGTATGTGGATTTTACCTCAAAGGGAAAAAAAATCATAGAAAATATTTAACTCTAGCTGAAGATATGCATGCTGAAGTGTTTCAAGATGACATGTTTCTATGTTTTCAATCTGCTTCAAAATGTATCCAAAAAAATAAGATGTACTGATGAATGGATAGAGGGATAGGTACGTAGATATCTATATGTGATGAAGTAAGTATAGTAAAATGTTAATTATGGAATCTAAATGGTGGGCATATGGTTGTTCATTACAAAATTTTTTCAACTTCTCTGAAAGTTTGAAAATTTTATTATAAAGTGGCCAAAAAAAGCACTTGATGAGTGTTACTGGGTATGAGATTTCATATTTAAGTATATCCTTATGGGGACAGGTGTTATATCTGACTCTCATATCTATATAATATATACATATAATACAGCTATTATAAGTGTACATATGCCACAGATACACATACATATAATTTGTTTTATATTAAAATAATAGTGATTAAAAAGGCATCATATGAATTAACAAACAATATCAAATAGATTTTATTTTATCACATGCACAAGCTGACTCCTGTTAACATGAAGACAACTTTTATCTATCGAGACACAGTTTTACATGCAAAAAGTATGCACAGAAGTATCCTGGACACCAACCTTATGGATAGATATTCTAGGGAACTGGTACATAATGTTCTATGTAGGGTGACAGTAAAAGCTCCCCTACATCTCTCCTTGTGTCTATCCCTATATGACTTTTCTACATTACTAACCCCTTTAGATGATAAGAAGCAGCAATTTTAAAACTAACTTTGACAGGTGGAAAGGTGCATGGTGGAGTGGGCTCGGAATTAAACTCTTACTGAATATTAACAATTTGGTCTTTATTTATGACTGGCTTCCCTCCTAAAGATTTTGTGGTGTTTTCAATAAAAATACATGCAGTAGTTGATAAAACTAAATAAGAAGAAGAGCATCAGGACCAGGGAAAATATAAACAAAAGTAGGGGTTTTAGACCAACAAAAAGAAAAACACAAATACACAACATAGGAGCCTAGGATAATAGCTACAGCTGAGCTTCACATTTGTCTCTGAGCCACAGAGAAAAGTAAGAATTAGTTATATTTAATTTTCTAATCTAATATTTATCACAATGTTCTAAAGCAATTTTGTCATGTGAACGTTATCGAGATGCTGCAGTGATGTCCCTGACAGTCACCTCAAACCATTCCTACCAAAAAATGCACTAAATGATTTTCTATACCTATTTCTTGTAACAGTCTGCAATTTTATTTATTATTTTTTATATTATTATTTTTTGGACGTGCCACATAGCTTTCAGGATGTTAGTTCCCTCCCCGACCAGGGATTGAACCCGGGCCACAGCAGTGAAAGTGCCGAGTCCTAACCACTGGGCCACCAGGGAATTCCCACGTTCTTCAATTTTAAAATCTAGGACATAAGAATGGTTATTCCCAAAGAAAGAACTTCTAGTAAAGGGAATTCCAGGTAATAGAAATATATGCCACCTCCAAAGGTGGTGGAATAGATAGAAGTAGATAAAATAGAAGTAAATAAAATAAGGCTTTATGTCATAGTCTATGCCCTATAAATGAGAAAAACATGACAATACTTTTTTCTTTAAAAATGCTAGAATGTAATAGATGCCTTTTCGGTGAAAACTACCCAATTCCCCCTACTGCTCCTCTCCCCTACCCTGGCTAATCTCCTCCACCCTTGGGGCTGAGGGGGTGCTCAAGCCACCTTGTTTATTCTGTTCATGGACATGTGGGTTCCTGGATCAGAGACACTCAGAAGGCTGGGTCCACAAAGAAAAAAAAAAAAAAAAAAAGAATGAAACTGACACAGTAAGAAGCAGAAACGAGAGGTGCAAGTAAGAGTCTTTCTGATTTCCGGTCTTCTTTCTGGTCCTCCCTATGGCCTGGGGGAATTCTTTCAGAGAGTTCTGTGAGACAACAGCATTGTGTCCTTTTAATAAACTTCCTGTTTTTCTAGACTAATATTTAAATGAATATAATTTCAAGAGAAGCTTAGAAAATATATTCCAAGAGTGGAAATTTCCGTTGGTTTGGCTTGATTCAAGCATAGAACTTGTAGCATCTAGAGGAAAAGATGAATTCTAAACAATCTCCCATAAATATCACTTTTCTCAGCAAAGCTTCGATGAAGGTGATGAAGAGCAGACAATTTGAGGTGGCATGCTCTTGCAGGGCCTGGACTGCTGGTGCTGTGAGCTGATCCATATGCTTCAAAAACCTCACAAGCACATGGTGACATGCTGATGCTTTTTGAAAATGGGGTAGACTCTGCTCTGGATGCACCCAGATGAGCTCAGACTCACAAGGTTAATCAAGGTCAACAAACTAGGGAAGAGCAGAGCTCACGAGGTAGAATGGGTTTTAAACGTTTTGGTAGCAATAAACAGTCCTTGAGCTTTGATCAAAATATAAGCCTTTTGATCAAAAGTGTGGCGGTTTATAATGTCAGAATCTGAATGGGGCTAATTGTTCAAGAACTATGGAGTTGGGAAAAGCAAAACTTCCAGATATTAAGTGGTCATCCAGAGCCTCCAAAAGCAATTTTCATATTGATTCATTGTTATTTTTATTATAAAAGTAATGCATACTTATTGAAAAAAATCAGAAAATATGGAAAAAATTTTAATAGAAGGTAATTAATAACTCAATCTCATAGGATAATCACTATTAATATTTTGCTCTATAGCCTTCTACACTTTTTTCTAGGCTTATGAAAACAATTTTTCCTATAAAAATGTTTCATTTATACATACTATTTTGTAACCTTAACTATATATTATAAATATGTGTCAATGTCAATAGATTCTACATGATCATTCAACTGCATAATATTCCAGTAAATGGACATGCCATCATAATGTATTCAATTGGTCCCCTAATATTGGGTGTTTAAATGATTTCTAGTTTTGGTTGTTATAAAGAACACAGAAATGAACATTCTTATACATAAATCCATATTTACTTGTCCAGTAATCTCCTTGGGATAAATTCGCAATGCAATTCTTCAGTCAAAGAAACTTAAAAAGCGCTTCAAATTTTGCTGTGTTCTACTCAGTAGAAGGAATTTCTTACTGGAAACAAGTTTATAATAAGATTAAATTAGGTAAATTTGCAAATGGTTCTTCCATGTTCTTTTCTGCAGCATGTCTCCTTAAACTTACCAACATTTTCTAGGGGTTCTGGATTTCCTTTGGCTTCTTTTGGTCGCTTATGGGCACCAACCACCTTTTCAGATCATAAGTGTAGTGAGCATGCTCACATTTACTCCAATAAGATGCCCTCTTCTGGAGAGTAGTCCATAGGCTCAAACAACTGGAAACATCTGGGTAAACTGAAAAGCCTTTCCCTCCACCACAGTCTGCTTAATGTCCTTATTTTTTTATTTATTTATTTATTTTTTTTTGCGGTACGCAGGCCTCTCACTGCTGTGGCCTCTCCCGTTGAGGAGCACAGGCTCCGGACGTGCAGGCTCAGCGGCCATGGCTCACGGGCCCAGCCGCTCCACGGCATGTGGGATCTTCCCAGACCGGGGCACAAACCCGTGTCCCCTGCATCGGCAGGCGGACTCCCAACCACTGTGCCACCAAGGAAGCCCCTGTCCTTATTTT
Source organism: Hyperoodon ampullatus (assembly GCF_949752795.1). NCBI lineage: Eukaryota > Metazoa > Chordata > Mammalia > Artiodactyla > Ziphiidae > Hyperoodon > Hyperoodon ampullatus. The sequence goes on along the minus strand of NC_136929.1, from coordinate 60,567,348 downwards.
GAGTGTACAATTATGCAGGCACATGGGCCCAGGAATGACAAAGTCAAATGTGTGAGAAAGAAATGGCTGCTTTTGGAGCCCAGGCTGGTGTTAGACTCCCTTGACACAGGCTACATTTGCCCATACCATGGAGACGCTGGCAAAGGCATCCCAGAATTTATCCTGTCAGCTGACACTTAGTAATATTAAAGTATATTTGTAAATTAGTTAGGCAAGTCATTTTCTGCTTCAAATTATACAACTACCCCCAAGAAGAATGACCCATGGAGAAATAAATCTTACAGTCTTCACCAGATAAGGCCTTAGTATCAGAGAATTATCATAGCCATTCCATACTCAAAACACATGAAGATGAAAAGATTATCAAATGGTGGCCAGATATGTAAACAGACACCTTGGAGGGAAGGATGGAAACATATGACATGCGGATATCACTCCAATGAAGGAATAGAATCTGGAGAAAACTGGTCCTTGCTATATGAGCCCAGATGCACAGAGACTACTTAAAAAAACCCTCCCATTATGGGTTGAATTGTGTGCCCCACCCAAAATCCATATACTGAAGTTCTAACCCCCAGCACCTCAGAATGGGACTTCATTTGGAAATAGGGTCATTGCAGATGTAATTAGTTAAGTTAGGATGAGGTCCTTCTGGAGTAGGATCGGCCCCTAATCCAATGTGAGAAATCTGGACACAGAGACAGACATGCATAGAGGGAAGACAACATGAAGAGACACAGGGAGAAGACAACCACCAGAAGCTCAGAGAGAGGCACAAATTTCTCCCTCAACAGCCCTCAGAAGGAACCAACCCTGCTGACATCTTTACTTAGGAATTCTGGCCTCCATAACTGTGAGACAATAAATTTCCATTGTTCTAAAGCACCCAGTTTGTGGCACTTTGTTACAGCAGCCCTAGCAAACTAATAAACCTCTCCACCCACGTTTAGCACTGGAAAGAAAAAAGTGTGAAACACCAAAAAATAAAGGGATTCGATTTCCAAAATCCTGCTCCTCTTTGGCAATATAAAATGCTAAACCACAGAAATTAAGTTGTAGCATCAGATATTTGATTAGGGCACCAAAGAGAAAAAAAAACAAAACATGATTAGGGAATGAAATAACTTGCTCCCAGAGCTATTAGGTGAAAGATCTGAAGTCTGACCCAGGCCTGTTCAAAGATAGTCATTCCATCCTGTGCTCTCCTGGGCAGGCTCTCACCTCTCTTCTGAGCCCTAACCCATCTCCTTTTTACCTCTCTTTGGCCCTCAGATACCCAAGGCCCTACCCAAACCACCCCTCCTCCAAGGAACTATATTCCAAATTTCATCTTCCTTCACAAACAAAACTCCCAGGCCTTCAGAATCAGATCTCTACTAGATTTTCAGGAAAAAAAAGCCATTTGAATATCTAAAGCAATTTACACAAGCGTGTACGTAAGGCGTATACATACCTGAGGAGATGATAAACCAAAGAATCTCTATTTGGCCGAGTGCATGGGGCAGATAACTTCAGGAAGGTGCATTTGGGGTGTTACTTGATGACTCTGGGCAACGTCTCCCACTCTTCTCCCAAACCCCCTTTCTCAAAGGGTCTGACTTCTGGTCAGTGATCTAAGTCACTAACCAGTCTCCCAAATTCCTTCCTCAATTACATTCATCCATTTATGCTTTGTTGAAATGCATAGGTCCCTGGGAAATGAACATCTCAGGGCAGTTGACCTCTCTCGAGAGCCGCTGAGGGTTGAGAGGACCAAGAGTGTCAATACCCTGGGTTGGACGTAGGGGAGAGATGCCACATGGAAGAGGTTGATAAAAGACAGCCTAAAAGAACTCGAGCTCAAACTTACCCTGTCCCACCATCTTGCCCACACACAAAGAAAAACCTTCGTAAGAGCTATATCCCTTAAGTGCCTTTTCATGTCATGGTAATAGCAGCTTTACAGAGCATTTTCAACGTCTCAACTACTACCCTCAGCACTTTTTAGGCATTAACTCATTTCATCTTTACAGCAATTCTTAAAAGTGGGTACCACTATCCCTCTTTCATAAATGGAAAACCAGAGGCACCAAAAGGCAAAACCAGTATCCAAACCCAGGCAGGCCAACCCCACAGGCTTTTTCCCTAACCACTGTACTATGCAGGGAAATCACATATGTGATGTGGGGTATTATTATTTCGGCAAAAACATACAGTAGTAAATTTAAAAATCTGCCAGCTCATTTGAGATTCAGCAAATGTTTCCACTTAGGTGCCCAAAGCAGACATCAGTAGCTCTAACAGGCCAGGCTTCTAGAGCCACCAGGCACACTTGAGGATCCCAGGTACACAAATCCTGCTCAAATGATACACAGCCTGCCTCTGGAACCAAGTTTAAATAACTAAGCAAATCTAAAAACATGACTTTGGCCTGAGGACTCAGGCTATTTCTTGTGGGTCAGATTCCAACTGTACCTTCTCATGGTATTTCATTGGAGATGGCTGAGTGGAGCTCCCAGTGCAGTCACGCCTTAATCATGGAATCGAGACGCCTCCTCCCTGCCCACCTCTGGAGCATTCCACAGTGGCAGTCCAAACAGCTTGTCTGAACTGTCACACTAAGGGAATTTATTTCCAAACAGAACAGAAAAAAGAAAAAGAAATCCCAAACATCTGCTCTCCTTCCAAGATTTAAAAGGCCTGATGCAAGAAAGTAAAAATAACAAAATTAAATGTGTGGAATTCTAGTGAGTCTAATGCCTCCAATAGTTTGTTTTTCCATAAATTCTTAATCTGCCTTCACCTTTTCACTTCAGTAAAGGAGAAGTAAAGTATATCAGTGCCTGACTGTAACAAAGCTGTGGCTGAATCAAAAGATGGCTTTACCAGACTAGCTTTGACTTCAGAATACAAATCTGAGCTTGTGATGGTTTTCAGTTTTATGCCTCAACCAACGGGGCAGCTCTAAGAATTACACACCACACACACACACACACACACACACACACGCTTCTCTTACAGAGTGATCCTAGTGATGAGAAACAAAACACAGCATGCACTGTGAAGTGAGTGCCAGGAGAGGGCCTGCTCAGCCTTTTGAGGGAGAGCCTGAGAGCTGCTCTCCTCAAAGTTGCGCTCAGCCAAGCCCACCCAGTCCCAAGGGAGAAGGGACTGCTGAGTTCCCCACTTCTAGAGCCCATAAGCCTCCTGCAGGCAACAAGACCCAGAACCCACCCCTCCCCCAGGAAGGGTACTCCACTAGCTGTCAACAAGCCTGATGAGCTGAAGTGTGTAACACACAAAGAGGGACAAGGGAGCAGCCTCTCCTCCTCCAGAGGATGGGAGCAGCACTTCCTAAGGGAAAGTGTGGGTCACCAGGACAAGGAGCTTGAAGCGGGGCTGGGGGAGGAGGAGAAAAGGATTCAGTGGGAACAAGAAAGGGAGGCAGGAAGGAGGGATGCCTGCTGTAGTGAAGAGGAGTGGTTGTGTTTTCCCAAAGAAAACATCTGTGGGGAACAATCTAATGCGTAAATTGGATGAAGTCACAACCTTTGCCCCTTTTTCTATACCGAGCAGGTAAATCAACCTGTCGAATCCATAATGGTCCTGGGTGGATTTTGCCTGAGGAAAACCAGCAAGGAAGGAGGTCCTAGAGAAAAGGGGTAATTAATGGTCATGTCATCATTCAGGGTCTTCTATCCATGGCAAAGCATGGGCCTTCTGTGGAGGAGAGCTGGAGACCCGGATATCACTAGCTGCAGGGGCGGGAGGTGGGGGGACCTATAGTGCAGCAGCAGCCAAGGCACCCCACGCCCAGGAGTGAGAGGAACAAGACTGCACGTCCTGACGTTCCCTAGCTACAGCAGACTGACAACGAACACCCTGGAGAGAGGAGAAGGGTGCAGCTCCTGCCACACAGGAGCTACACGGCTGACTACACGGCTGACTCCTACGGTTGTTCTCTCTCCCCTCTGTTTGCTCCTTTGTAGTAAAGAGCTCTGAAGTCCTTAAAACAAAAAGGGTATTTGCTGATTCAGAGAGCCAGAAAGTAGAATGGTGTTTGCCAAGGGCTGGGAGAAGGGGCAATAAGAAATTGTTGTTTAATGGGTATAGAGTTTCAGTTTTGCAAGATGAAAAGAGCTCTGAAGATGGATGGTGGTGATGGTAGCACAACAGTGTGAATGTACTTCATGCTACGGGACTGTACACATAAACAGGGTTAAGATGGTAAATTTTATGTTACGTGTGTTGTACCACAATTTTTAAAAATTAATGGTATTTGCTAATCTTCAGGGTCAATAAAGAAAAAAGAAGGGTAACCAGGTGGATGTGTCCCACTTCACAGCTAATTTTGAGATCAGAAACCTAAGGGAAAGAAGGAATGCTAGCCATTGCTAAAAGGAAAGAAAAGTAGATTCTATCCCAGGAGGCTGTAGCAGAGAAGAAGAAGAAAATAAATAAGAGGCAGGATGAGCCTCTGAATTGGCCTTGGGGTTTAACAGTAGAAGAGCCTTGAATGATGCGGAGGTGACATACTCCTCCAGGCCCACCCCATAAAAAGGCTGTCCCCTCACTCTTCATTGTCTTTTCCAAACCACTGCTGTTCTGTCTTTCCTCGAGAGCCTCTTCCTTTGAAGCATGTGCATCTATCATGTAATACCATCCTTTTCCACCCACTCCCCCAGTGTGTCTGAAGGCCTTGGCATCTGGCTCCAAGGTCTTTCTCACCCCTGGACTCCTGCCAGCATCTGGGTAACTTCAGTGTTCTCCTTGATGACTTGGCCAATCCAATTTCCCAAGTACTCGGCAAATGCCAGGCACTATACCAGTAACTTCACATCGTTTTCTATAACCCTCACAACAAGCCAAAAGCTTGGCTATAGCACCCCTGTTTAGAGATAACAGGGGCTGGGATTCTAAACCATGCTGGTCAGACTCCCAAGTTCATGCTCTCCTCTCTTTCCAGCCCTGCATCAGAATGCACCTAAATCATAAACCTGAAGCTCCTGCCCTCTGTCCATGTACTCTTCCCTTGCTACCTCTCCCACTAAACCTCTTCCTCTGCCTCACCAAACATCCAACTCCTCAATCCCTGCCTTTTCTCCCAGTTAATCAACCCTTCCTGACACTTCTTCCTTCCATAACTGTGGCCAGAGAAAATGCCAGGAAAACCCCTGTGAGACTGTTTCTTTGGCCCAATGCCCACGTTATGAACCCTCTCCCTTTGATCACCAGACTACTGATTAAATTAGTAAAATCCTCTAGGCCTACAATTGTAAGCAATGTTATGCTGGTGATGTAAGTGCTGGTTTGAACTTATGATAAGTGTGTTAGACTGGTTGGGACCAAGTAGAGAGAAAACAGCTGACGGCAGGTGGCAACTGATAAGAACCATGGCTACTCCCAGTTAGCCCCGTAAAAATGAGGCCCTGTGCTTCTTCCTGGGGCTCTTGGTCTAACAGAAGCACTCTCACCATTATGTCACTCCTGGCATCCACTAAAAGACAGGCTGTCTCTCTCCATCCTGAAGACAGTGACTCAGCACTCTAGGGGTCCCACGGGTGGCTGGAAGAAATCCTCACTCCCCTTACCATCCATCAACATATACTCACCACTATGGGTGATAAAATGTACTCTTCAATAGAGACCTCCCTTCCCTCTTCTCCAGCACCAAAGTTTGCAGGGGGAGTTGAGAAGTGAATTCAGTGGACTTCTGTTGTTTAATGTGAAAGCATATTTATGCCTGTGTGTTCTTTGTCCTTAGGCATATCAAAAATGTAAAAGTAGGGCTTCCCTGGTGGCGCAGTGGCTGAGAGTCCGCCTGCCGATGCAGGGGACACGGGTTCGTGCCCCGGTCCGGGAAGATCCCACGTGCCGTGGAGCGGCTGGGCCCATGAGCCATGGCCTCTGAGCCTGCGCGTCCAGAGCCTGTGCTCCACGACAGGAGAGGCCACAGCAATGAGAGGCCCGCGTACCGCAAAAAAAAAAAAAAAGTAAAAGTATATGAGACATATTCATAACAAGTTCTGAACACTTGGTCATCAACAATACAGACAATAATACTTGGTCAGTCACATCAACATCTTCATCAACATATCTGTTCTCTTGCCCCATTGTCCTGACCTGTCACCTCTCCCCAACAATCCCCAGCAGCTCTCTGATTTCCCCAGTTCTGAGTGTTCTGGTACTACAGGAGAGAATCTCAAAGCACTATTGATTACCTAAATTACAAATTTAAGAGCTCCAACCTCAGCTCTGCCCTAAATATTCCTCTGTTGTTTTTCCCTACAGCAGCACTTCCAAAGCTGCTCCGTGTTCTTTGAGTCCCCTACCCCAACCCCAGCCCCTAACTTCCAAACAAAACAGTTATCCACAACTTCCATGCCTTCCACCTTTCAGGTTTTATTTCCACTCATCTTCCCCACGTCTTTCCTGTCCAAAAAGAAAAGTATCCTACTCCTTTCCAGGGCCAGTCACTCCTGCATTTTGATCCCATCCTTGTTTTCCTCTTCTAGGATGTTTCATCAGTTACTGAGCTTTTTCCATCCAACCAATCAATCAGTAACGCCAGCCTTCCCTCAATTCCACCTACTCCTCAAACCACCACCCTGTATGCCCTTGCATTCACCACCAAGCCTATTTGTGGTCCTCAGGCCCTCAGCCGCCTCACCTCCCATTCATTCTTCAGCTTCTTGTAATTGAGCTCCCAGTCCTACTCCTATATGGAAGTTTCCCAGGCAAAAGTAAAAAATTTCCTATTTGTCAAACCCAGTCTTCAGTTCTCATCCAAGTCTCCTTTCTGAAGTGACGGCACAGCCAGGAGGTGATACCAAGTGGGATTAATAGCAGGAATCCTGCAGTCAGTGGTCTGGGTGCAGTCGGTTTCCACCCTATTACAAACTCTTTGACCTTGAGTTGAATTACTCGACTTAGCTGCACATCAATTTCCTCATCCCTAAAATGGAGAATGTGCTAATAGTAGCTCCTAGCATTTAAGGCTTATTAGCTAGCTTAGTCAATGAAGAGGTGCAATCTGAGATCATGAAAAGCCAGATTGGGAGTCAGGGGAACAGGGATTTAATCCCAGCTATAGAATCTTTGTAATAACAAGATCTCTTTTAAATAAACTGGGGGATCATGAAAGTGCTTTCTGGCCCTAAACACTTCTACAAGACATTAAACAGTTTGGCAATAATTTGAGAAAATGTACAAATGAGTACTAAATGAACAACATATGTAATAACGGATTCGTGGAAAGGGAAGAATACTGTGAGCAGGATAGTTGAAGGAGGTTAAACAGGTAAAACTTCAAGGGACCCTGAAAGACAGGGAGGATTTTGGTCAATGTAAAAGGGGGAAAAGACTTCGGAGATTCAGAAGCAAAATGACAAAGGCATGGAGTGATTTAAGGTACACCAGGAAGATCTCCCCAACACGGATATCTTCCCCATGACTTTTCAATAGGTTCTGAATGTCAGTTAATGGTTTTGAAGTTATTGTTAGGCCACAAATAAGTTGTTATTTATAACTGATAAAAATGAACGTGAGCCATTTAAGGTAATTTGTAGAAGGATTAATGAAGGATGTACACCAAGGTATTAATGGTGGTTGTCTCTAGACAATGACTTTTATTATGTTTATCTGTATTTTCTAAAATGAACACGAATTGTTATTTATGACCAGAAAGAATAAGAGCATATTTAAGCTTTTAAATGCAATTAAGGAGGTAGTGACACCTTAAACTATTAACAATAAAGGGGGCTTCCCTGGTGGCGCAGTGGTTAGGAATCCACCTGCCAATGCAGGGGACACGGGTTCGAGCTCTGGTCCGGGAAGATCCCACATGCCGTGGAGCAACTAAGCCCATGCACCACAACTACTGAGCCTGTGCTCTAGAGCCCGTGAGCCACAACTACTGAGCCCACGTGCTGCAACTACTGAAGCCCGCATGCCTGGAGCCCATGCTCCACAACAAGAGAAGCCACCGCGATGGGAAGCCCGCGCACCACAACAAAGAGTAGCCCCAGCTCGCCACAACTAGAGAAAGCCTGCACGCGGCAATGAAGACCCAACACAGCCAAAAATAAAAATAAATTAAATAAATAAATTTTAAAAAAAAACAATAAAGGGAGACATTGCTTGACAGATGGCTGGGACTCAATTGAAGTCATAGAGATGCCAGGGGCATTGAAAGAATTGTTGCAAGTGGGAGTAGCAAAGCATTGGCAATAGTCTTTGCCTTGTTCCTAATTTGCCCCTGCAACAGTATATTTTAACATCTTAAAGCCCATTTTATTCTTTTTACACCCACTTTTATTTCTAGTTCCCAAAAAGATTCAAAGATTTTATTAATTACAAAAGATCTCTTTTTAAGTACTGATACATAAAGGATAATGCAACTACTCATCCTTTTCTGGTGCTTTTTCAGTGACAGATGTCTGTCAGTTATTCCTCCTTACTCTCAGATTTGGGGCACCTTGGAGTAGTTAATGGAGTTCTGAGGAGTGAAAGTTTGGGCAAGACGACTTATATGGATGAGCACGATGGGGATCTTTTTTTATATACGTTAAGCTGTATTTTTAATTCATTCTCTCCTATAAATCAGGTTTTCTGCAGCCTTTCCACCATTATGCCCTCAGAGAAAGGGGAAAAGCAACTCCTTCCACAGAAAGGACATAACTTAGAAATATTTCCTACCAATCAGAAGGGGAAATTAAACTTTCCAGTGAATGGTGACTTCAAAATAAGAGACATATGGGCTTCCTTGGGGGCGCAGTGGTTGAGAGTCTGCCTGCCGACGCAGGGGACAAGGGTTCGTGCCCCAGTCTGGGAGGATCCCACATGCCGTGGAGCAGCTAGGCCCGTGAGCCATGCCCGCTGAGCCTGCGCGTCCGGAGCCTGTGCTCCGCAACGGAAGAGGCCACAACAGTGAGAGGCCTGCGTACCGCAAAAAAAAAAAGAGAGAGAGAGAGACATAAGCAGGGAGACAGGTAAGGCGTGGTTTCTTTGCCTTGGGCCTAACTCTCAAAGTAAGAGGCTGTTAGGTAAAAGTTGAGGGGAAAGTCAAAAGTAGAGGGGTTTCTGCCCCCATTTCCTGTTGGGACTCCAAGAAGAAACCTCATCCCAGAATAACTTCCTCACCAGTATTGAGGTGTCTCCCGGGAGGGAAAATGGTATGATTAGAGGAAGGTCTGAGGTAGCACCCTAAGGTCTTCCTCAGCTCCCTTGTGGCATGGAAGGGATCCAGAAATTCCCATGTGCCCCATGGAGGGTTTCCTGAGGACTTCCAAGGAGGTTGCCAGGGCAAAAGTGAAAAGATCCTGTAGCCAAGGCCCACAGAACAAACCACCCAGTCTGGAAATAAGTAAGAATCCCAACAGACCACAGGAGTGTGTATGTTGTCAAAAAGAGATGAGGTGGGTCAGGTCATCTAGGGAAGACCAACCACCAGGGCCCAACCAGAATAAGAGAGAGGCCCAGGTTCATCAGAAGCAGATACCAGCAGATGGTCAGCGACCTGCAGAGAAGTGACACTGGTGTGGAGAACAGAAGGCAGCACAAAGGCCTAAGTCTCTGCATAGACCTTGAGGTCACTTAATACCAGTGGTGCTCCAATATATGTTTAACAACAGACTCTCCAGAGAGGAAAAGCCCTGGTTTGTAGCATTTAGAGATTTTCTTGGTGTAAATACTGCCACCAAGGAAGATTTCACATTGGCACCGTTGAACTTAGAGTTGGGAAGAGATGAGGTTCATGGAAGCATACAATTTTATAGTATTTCCACTTAGATACAAGAGACATAACTTCAGTAACATAGATAACAGTAAAATATAGTCAAATAATTAGGAAGTGATGAGTTATGAGTATTACCTTTCTTGTCAGTATTATTTCTTTAATGTAAGTTTGTATAACTTAGTTATTAATAAAGACTGTATTTAAAAACTGACTTACAAAATTCCCCAAGATTTAACCATCAGTTCTGGTAAGCCAGTGCAAGCCAGCTAGAGCATGCCATTGCTTAAGAAACCCTGCCCATTTTCTCCAAATATCGTCTTGGAGAGGTATAGGGTTAGTGGAAGAAAAATCAAACAACTGGGTCATTTACCCAAATAAATTAAATTATCATTAATTAATAAATGTCAGTATCTACTACTACCTCCACCACCATAATTTCCAACGTGAAGGCTGGAGAAGAAATGAAATCAGTTACAAAAAAATTAAAGAAACTATATTTTCCTTGCACATCTCCATTTTGGTGTGTGTCAATTAAAAATTCTGTACCCAGTAGTAGAAGGAATGACAGTAACTTATGTGGATGTAGGTTTACTGTTCTCACATAACAGAGTCAAGCTTATACTTCATGGTCACAAAATGGCTGCACCAGCTCCAAGCAATACATTTGCAGACAAGCCAAGATAAAGGGGCAAAAAGCCCAGCAGTTTCTGTACCCTTCTATCAAGAGCACAAAAACTTTCCCCAGGAATCTGCCTTCTCTTGCCCCTCCCCACTCACTTCCTCCCAGTGCACTTAGACTGCTTAAGTCTTACTGGTCAGAACTAGGTTACTCAGCCATCCCTACCTGCAAGGGAGACTGGGAAAGATATCGCAGTTGGCTTAGACCAGTCAAGATCCACTGTCCAGGATAGGGCATGTTGCTGCCAATAATGAACAAAATCGGGTTCTGTTAGCAAGGAAGAAGGGGGTGATGGAGAACAGGCAAGCTGGAAGCAAGCCTGGCACAACTTAAGTCAGTATTGCTAACCCCAATTCACATAGCAAAGAGGAAGGATTATTTTAAATGGAAAAGAGCCAAGATTTGGCATTTGTTTGCCAGAGCTTAAGATGGAAATGCAGGAAGAGCCTGGCAGTATCTCTCATATCTAATCAGAGGTTATTAGGGGTGCAAACAGAAGGGAGGCTTGGAGGGCTTAGCCGCCTGAGCAGTGGTCCCCTCAGACTCCTAGAGGAAGCTTTCCTTTTCACCACTTCAAGAGCAGGAAATGGGGGTAAAGAAAATGAAGTTCAATGCTAAAGAGATTTCCCCATCAGGGAAAATTAGGGAATAATAGATTCTTGTTGCTTAATACTTTAGGATGCTCAGAGCTTTTACCAAGCAGTGCTTTCTAGGGACCTGAGTCCCACTTGCTCTTTGCTAAGTACACACTTCAGGTGTCACTCACAAAGCTGGGGAGAGCAGCAGGACTGAGAAGGAAAGTGAAAAGGTCCTTCTTTCCCTGCCTCTCATGAACCTCTGGACTAGCTAAGGTTAATTACTTGAATGGTTGGGGCTTATTCCGTGGGAAAGGAGCTAAATGACTAAACGTCTGTGGGCACTGAGTCACACAGCCCATCAGCAAATGGAGCCTGCCCTACTGTGACTGGGTGCATGACTCTCATTGGCCATTTGTAGGAATCATACTAGATCCCGGAAAAAGGCAAGTCATAGATGCTCAGGATAGGGTCCAAGGTGGGTGAAAGACTAACTCCTAGACAGGACTTAAATGAAAAGTTCCACAGTAGCTTTTCTGATATAAAATGTAGGCTCTTTAGTTGAACAAGTTGAATAAATAATTTCAAGCACAAAATATGAGATTCATCTGTCCACACTGTAAAAATTCCAGGTGTGAATTAAGTTCCTTCTTCTAGTGTAGCATAGCCAGCACTCTTCCCCTCTTATATAGTGTTAGCTTATTTAAAGAACATGTACACAACAGTTTTTTGTAATTTTCAGTTCCCATGTTTCTTTTTTTTTTTTTTTTTTTTTTGCGGTACGTGGGCCTCTCACTGCTGTGGCCTCTCCCATTGCGGAGCACAGGCTTCGGACGCGCAGGCCCAGCGGCCATGGCTCATGGGCCTAGCTGCTCCACGGCATGTGGGATCCTCCAGGACCAGGGCACAAACCCGTGCCCCCTGCATCTGCAGGCGGACCCTCAACCACTGTGCCACCAGGGAAGCCCCTCCCATGTTTCTTAATCAAAGTTCTCTCCTTGAACTCTTTATCTGTGAGAAGAAAAAAAAAAAGTTGCTGCCTCTTTAAACAAGTACTCAGGCCTGAAAATGTTAACTAATTTCATTTTCTTGATAAAGTCTGTCTGTGATCAGAACTGAGTCATACCGAAAATACTTCTACAAGATTTGACCTTTTACTTAAATCCCACATTGAGATAATATACTTAAAATGGTTATCAATAAGACCCTTGTTTTTAAAAGCACATTTAAAATAAATCACTTTTTAAAAGGAGAAAACTGTTTTCAATTAAGTTCTTTACAGGCAATCAGCTTGAAAGTTATGTTTGCTCTTTTATTTTCTTTATATATAAATTATGCCCAAGACTGCCATGATAATAGTACTATACAAACTATACTTTACCTTTGTATTTACTTCTTGTCAGAATAAGCTCTACAAATTAATTTGTTTCTAGAGTGCTTTATGACCAGTAAGCCCCAGGGTAAAAACAATGCAAGCTGCCACCAATTTTTACTGTTAATGAGAAAAACCGAGTCCAATTATATGAGGATAATTAATTCTTAATTCCTTCTGACAAAGAGTGTTCTTGCAGTAGAAAAAATTTACTCAATTATAACAATGTTTTATCATTTAGAAAAGTTTTGAAAACAGACTTTTTGCTTGAGTCCCTGAGCAAAGTGACACTGCGATACCTAAATACGGCTAATTACTAGGATTGGCTTCCTGTATGTTTTAATCACCTAATTCTTTTGTCATCAAACTCCTGTTGCCCCTTAAAATGCTGGGAACTTACTAGATAGATATATTATTTAAAAATTATCCATTCCAAAACTGATATTTCTCAAATTTCCTATTTTTCTCCCTTTGGCTTAGCCCTCTATCCCATCCATGTTAGAGGCTGTTTATTAGTGGCAGAGTTTACATTTCCCTTGGTGATTTACTATTAACGTCCTAGAGGAGTAAAATTCTGATCTGAGCAAGCACAAGCCTGGAAAGAAAATAATCTTGAATGAAATAATTATATATATATTTATTTTTGTTGATCTGATAAATAAATTTAATCCAAATCCCATAAAATGAGCTTGCTACTTCTAAAGTTGCTGTGGTTAAGTGCAGGATTTTTGAAAATTGGACCTCATAGGGTATTTGTCGGATTTCTCCTCCTTGACCCCTCCCACCATGGCCTGGGTAAGGAAGCACAGGATGAGGCCCCAGAGTCCAGTGTGGGTTTGGAAAAAGTATTTATTTCAAGGGCCTAGAAATAAGAAGAGTTAGAAACGAGTCAGGAGTGGAAGAAACTGAAAATCTCATCAACCCAAAGGGGCAAGCACAAAGCTGGAAAGAAAAGACAAAGGTCAAGTTTGAGGGCTTCCCTGGTGGCACTGTGGTTGAGAGTCCGCCTGCCGATGCAGGGGACACGGGTTCGTGCCCCGGTCCGGGAAGATCCCACATGCCGCGGAGCAGCTGGGCCCGTGAGCCATGACTGCTGAGCCTGCGCGTCCAGAGCCTGTGCTCCGCAAAGGGAGAGACCACAACAGTGAGAGGCCCGCGTACCACAAAAAAAAAAAAAAAAAAGGTCAAGTTTGAGATATTAGTTGGATGGGCATAAAGAACAGTCCAGGAGAAGGTCTGGAACAATGAGGGCACACTTGTACCAGCAGCAAACCACACTTAGGAAATGACATGGGTGGGAGAGGGATCGGGTGACCAAGGGGGGAGTCTGGTTTGAAGGTACAAAGGACAGCAATAAGAAAGACCGTGGACTTCAAGTAAAGCCAGTCTTTCTCTTCATTCTTTCTTTTGGGCCAGTTACTGGTCTAAAGACCTCTGAGAAGGTTTACCACAGAAATAACACCACTACAGAGTATTTTGCCTCCCAGTTAATTGGATTAAGAAAGTTAGGAGCTATATTTTCACCCCTCTGGCATAAGCCACCTCTGAAAGAAAGAATCCCTCACCCAGAAAGCCTATCCCACCCAACAGGTGTTTCCCTGCACTGTGGCCCAAATAACTCCACCAAGTGGATCAAGCTGTAATCTTTTGACAGACCTGTCTCTCAGTCAAATTCTCAGATGAAGAAAGCTGACAATACAAAACCCAGAAGGCATAATATTGAGGTGAGTCAGCTCAAGCAGGCTTCTTTGAGACAACCCAAGTTAGATGAAGAGAATGGAAAAAAAAACCACAGGATTTCTTTAAGCTATGATTCACGCAGAAACTCTGGTCTGACTGTTACTTTTGAGGTGGGTAAACCATTTAGAGATTTTATGGAGTGGATATAAACACCTTCTATAGAGAAAAAGAGCGTCATCTTTTCATAGAACAGAGAAAGAACTCTCTTATCATTTCCTGATGTCAGGACAGCAATATAAAGTATATACTCTAAATTGTTAAATGAAGTGGAGGAAAGATCTATGGATCGATATAACTCTTCAAGAAAAACATGTGAAATAAATTACAACTTTCCCATGCCTTTCCTTTTATGGAAGTCTAAAAGTATGATCATATCCATCAAGTAATACCCATACATATGAATGGAAATTGAATTGTAAATTATATATTCCTACAATCTTGTGGATACTGTGATGGAAAAAATTATGTGTCAACTTGACTCGGCAGGCCACAGAGCGCCCAGATATTTGATCAAACATTATTCCGAGTGTGTCTGTGTGGGTGTTTCTGGATGAGATTAACATTTGAATGGGTAGACTGAGTAAAGCAGATGGCACTCACTGCTGTGGGTGGGGCCCCATCCAACGAGTTGAAGGACAGAATAGAGCAAAAGGGATGAGTAAGAGAGAATGCCTTCTGCCTGACTGCCTTCAAGCTGAGATATCAGTGTTTCCCTCTCTCCAGACTTGAAATGAAACATCATCTCAAGCCTGCCAGCCTTCAGACTAAAACTACATCACTGGCTCTCCTGGGTCCCCAGTTTGCAAGCTCATCTTGCAGATCTTGGGACCTGTAAACCTCCACAATCACATAAGCCACATATATATATATATTCTGTACACACACACACACACACATCCTGTTTCTTTGGAGAACCCTAATACAGATGCTTCTATAAATTTTATAGCAAACTTGTGTAAAAGATAAAGATATATCAAGTAGACTTAGTTGTTTGCCTCTCCCCTTGACCCACAGCCATATGTCCTGCTCTGGCAGTAACTCAAAGAATGATCTGGAGTAAAAGTCACACACAGACTTAAAAGGAAATAAGTCCCCACTGACACCGCCATATTCAGAGCTGCCACATTCAGTCAGGGCCATTTACATCTAAATCTACCACCTTCATACAGCCTTCTGGAAGCAGGCTGTATTAAACAACATAATTTCTAAGGAGAGACCAAGAGGGGAAGGGAGGAGTGATGCTTTGGGCCCACCGTCTGGTATATACTGTAACTATAACTGTACACCTCTCCTCTTAGTGGCCCCACCGATTTAATGAAAGAGTGAAGGCAGATTGATCTGGTTTGCAGGGTCTTAGAGGACTTGACTGAATACATTATATCAATGTAAGAACAAGCGGTATGTCTCAAGCCAAGATCAAAGTGTAAATAAGAGCAAAACTTTCATACTGATTTGAAATTTCCATTCACCAGAATTCTGGAGCAAGGGTAGCTTATGCTCACAAGAAAACCCACCTGAGCTAGAGAGTACACATTCCAGAGGAGACCAGTGTGTGGTGTGGGAGAGCACAGGATGGGAGAGCCACCCAGAAGTACACTCTTCGCAGAACAAGAGAGAGATTTTCGCAGTTGTCCTGAGTACGAAACTGGCAAGAAGGAAAGAGGTGCAAAGGGAATTTTTAGGAAGCTTTCTGTATGGTTTCACTACGTGAAATCCCTATACTGCAATATTTTTAAAGTAAACCTTAGGGTAAGTATTTACATTATTATTCAAGGTTTCTCAAATTAGACTGTTGTTGAAAGTTGCACTTACAAGAGATGAGACCTATACAAGGAAGCCTGGCTTTATGTGAGTTTCATTTAGGCAAAGTCCATCTTCAGATTTCAACATATTTCCCAAGCCCCTTTCAGTGCAGACCTTTCCTTTTATTATAACAACTTATGATCCACAATAAGCAGAATGTGGAAAGACTGAGCTTTGGTGAAATCTTAGCTTACTTTTATGACTGTTAGTATCCTGTGGCATAAGCATCCATCAATTAACTCTAAAAAAGCAACTTGGGATGTGTCCAATATTTTGACTCCAGGCGTGGCTCTAAGTTTCCTCCATAATATCCCAGATCAACAGTAAGGTTACATAGACCCTATATAGCACATGTAGAGAAGGCAACAAATACCAGCTCCAACTATATTCTCATCACCTAGGAAGACTAGAAAATGTTTTACAATAAAAAAGGAACACAAACTGTCACCAGTCTGAATTATGCCACAAAAGGCAGCATTAAGAGAAATCAGACACTACTATAGTGTAATATCTTAGGGGACAGATTCTAAAACCAGTGCTTAGGGCTAAAATTACATATGATCAAAATGACCCTTGAGAACCCTCTTGCACTGTTGGTGGGAATGTAAATTGATACAGCCACTATGGAGAACAGTATGGAGGTTCCTTAAAAAACTAAAAATAGACCCAGCAATCTCACTGCTGGGCATATACACTGAGAAAACCATAATTCAAAAAGAATCATGTACCACAATGTTCATTGCAGCTCTATTTACAACAGCCAGGACATGGAAGCAACCTAAGTGTCCAGCAGCTGATGAATGGATAAGGAAGATGTGGCACATATATACAATGGAATATTATTCAGCCCTAAATGAAAACGAAATTGAGTTATTTGTAGTGAGGTGGATGGACCTAGAGTCTGTCATACAGAGTGAAGTAAGTCAGAAAGAGAAAAAAAAATGGTTCTGATAAACCTGGGGCAGGACAGGAATAAAGACACAGAAGTAGAGAATGGACTTGACACAGGGAGGGGGAAGGGTAAGCTGGGACGAAGTGAGAGAGTGGCATGGACATACATACACTACCAAATGTAAAACAGATAGCTAGTGGGAAGCAGCCGCATAGCACAGGGAGATCAGCTCGGTGCTTTGTGACCACCTAGAGGGGTGGGATAGGGAGGGTGGGAGGGAGGGAGATGCAAGAGGGAAGAGATATGGGGATATATGTATATGTATAGCTGATTCACTTTATTATAAAGCAGAAACTAACACACCATTGTAAAGCAATTATACTCCAATAAAGATGCTTTAAAAAAAAGACCCTTGAAAATCCCTAAGGAGGGCACCATGTTGGAGACACACAGTCCCTCAGTTCAGGCCAACACATCCATACCGCCAAAGGTAGAACAGATGACCATGATTTTGGTTAAAACCAGAGACCTAGCTTCTGTTTATAGACTATGTGGTAACAACAATAGTTGTACCAATCAACATTAAAATCACTCTCAACACAAGGAAAAGTTCACACCATGAGCAGCACATGGGAACTAAGACAACACAGGGAACGGCAGGCTCTTTTCTATCATCTCCTGTGTGCCCCAAAGCAAGCACTCACTGGTTGGAGTAGGGAGCAAAATTATCTAAGTATAATTGTATTTGTTTAAGCTAAACATACAGTTGATAAGATTCCAATCTAGTCAGAAGAAAAAACACAGTGGGAAAGAAGACACATCGAAGTGAACTTGACCCTAATCAAAGTGTTGAACTTGACCCTACAACTGAAGACCCAGTGTCACTCACAGTAAATCTGCATGAATATTTAGTCTTACCAGCAAATACACTTTGTTGAAAGTCCAAAAGATACCAAAATTTCCTTGAATTCTCAGAATTATCCTAAAGGTGGAGAAAAGAGAAACCGCCTCCAGAGTAGACACTGCCCCAGAAGCGTTGAAGAAAAGCCACACTCGGTTTTCCACTGCTTAACAGATAGTTGTGGCTCTATGAAAGCCAGAAGTGACACAACACAACAGACACAAACCATGCTCTAAAAAGGTGAGAAGCTAGAGGAGAACATGTCCCAGTTCCAGAGTCAACAGCATGCAATTCATCCAAAGCTTGCTGGAATAAGATGTGTTGTGAACACAGATGATTTTAAACCCCTTGGATTACAAATCATTAGAAGCCCAACTTGGACACTGAATAGTCACTCTTCCATGAAAGCCCTTTGGCCACCAATGACCATCCCACCTACTGAAGCATCAGGACAGGAAAGCCCAAGGTAGAGGCAGGTGTTTATGTCTGCATTTGAAAGAAGCTGCATAGGGATCTGATTCTGAAGCATCCTCATTTTATGTCCTCTAATTGCCATCAGTCCAGTCCTGCCTAAGAATGAGATTCCCAAACTAGTCCTTGTCTTTTCCCCTGGGTTAGAGAAGATAAGCCAGGGCAACAATGGGACAGCAGCGATGAGAGGGCAAGGGATGAAGAACTAAGGTCTGAGAGGATAAACAGAGATGGAGGCTGCCACCAGAGAGGCCGAGCTGGGAGTAGCATGACTGCTGCCCTCTGCTGCATCCATCTATTATTCAACAAATACTGATTGAGCATCTATTATGTGCACAGCACTCTGCTGTGCATTTCTTATGTTTGATTGTCTTAAGGGGGGATTGTTTCCACTGCCCTTTTTCTTGAGGAAATATTTACATTATTCTTCAAGGTTTCTCGAATTTTTCTTTTCTTTACTCACCCTGGTTCACTGGGTGAATAAGCACCGACTTTTCCTTTTCTTATGGCAGGTCACAGTTCTCACCCCACCTTCATGCAATCAGAGGCTCCCAGCCCTGGAGGCAATGAAAAGAAGAAGAGAATTCAGCCATAGCTGTAAGCAGGAGAATTGCCTCAAATATGGTCAGTTTCAAAAGCAAAGCAGGGACTGGGTTCACACAGTATTCAGTGGTAAAACAACGCTTCATTTTCACTGCAGATCCCTGGAGGAACATATTTATATCAGAAATTTGAGAACACTTGGATTATTCACTAGAGCTCAAAAAAGGAAGCCAGTAAGGGTAATGTATAGTATTACAAGAGATTTTCGAGTTCAGAAATCGAGGAGAGAATCTATAAGATTTCAACACAGGTTAACATAAAGCAAGGGTTGTATATGGTAAGGCTGACTGAGGATCCATTTCTTCTTCTGAGGGAAGAAAGATGCCTCCAGTCCAGTTGCCATTTCTCAAAAAGACTGTATCCTGCCTGCAGTTAAGGAATTGAAGAAACCGTTGTTCCTAAGCCACAGGATTCATCTTTTCCTTGATCTGCAAAAGTATGCCCATCTGTGACAATGCAGATTTGGGCAGTTAGAAAACAAGATCAAAGACAAGGAAATCCCAGCCACTGTTTTCTGAAAGCTATCCTCAAGACTGAGACTAAGGTCTTTGCTCTCCTTGACATTGTTTATTGATCTTTCTGTTCTATCAAAAACTATATTTATTAAAAGAAAAATAAAATAACAGTGTGTATTGATAAGCTAATGTCCTGATGTACCTGTACTTGTGTGAGACAAAGCTGAGACAAGATGATTTAAAAGTACCCAGGGGGCTTCCCTGGTGGCACAGTGGTTGAGAGTCCGCCTGCCAATGCAGGAGACATGGGTTCGTGCCCCGGTCCGGGAAGATCCCACATGCCGCTGAGCGGCTGGGCCCGTGAGCCATGGCCGCTGAGCCTGCGCGTCCGGAGCCTGTGCTCCGCAACAGGAGAGGCCACAGCAGTGAGAGGCCTGCGTACCGCAAAAAAAATAAAATAAAAAATAAAAATAATTAAAAAATAAAAGTACCCAGGGCTTCCCTGGTGGCTCAGTGGTTAAGAATCGGCCTGCCAATGCAGGGGACACGGGTTCGAGCCCTGGTCCAGGAAGATCCCACATGCCACGGAGCAACTAAGCCCATGCACTGCAACTACTGAGACTGCGCTCTAGAGCCCATGAGCCACAACTGCTGAGCCCGCATGCTGCGACTGCCGAAGCCCATGTGCCTAGAGCCCGTGTTCCGCAACAAGAGAAGCCACTGCAGTGAGAGGCCTGCGCACTGCAACGAGGAATAGCCCCCGCTCGCCACAACTAGAGAAAGCCCGCACGCAGCAACAAAGACCCAACACAGCCAAAAATAAAAAATTATACTAATAAAATAAAAAAAGTACCCAGATGAGGACTGCCAGAAAGGGAAAGTAGAATCCGACTCCTTTCTTACCTCAGTTAATGTTCTGTTCCAAAAACATCCCTCTCAACTAGTCTGGTTATTTATCTCATTAAATGAAGCAATAAAGCACAGTAAAACCATCAAGTACAGCCTAAAATAACTTATCAGTATTGTTATTCCATTGCCTTGAGTCTGAATAGGAAGAATAACTTAACGGCACTAACACTGAGAAATAAAGAGCTGCTGGTTGCCTAACTCTGACCTATAGTTTATTTATCATCTGATAATAGCAGAGGAAAAACACACTGTTAAGCCCGGTCCAAGAGCCTAAAAGGCAGAGTCTGAGGTAAAGAGGAAGAGAGCTTTGGGATAAAAGATGAGAGGTTTCCAACCCCTTAAATATGGATTTCCATGGAAATGACAAATGGAATATAAAAACAGGAGAAGCCTGCATCAGTACTGGAAAGTAGGGAGGGAGCGTCCACTGTCAGAACTGTTGAGGAATTTCTGGTGGACACATGTCTGAGGCACAAGGCCTGCATCCCGGCTCCCACCTCCACACGCAATTCTTTCTCATACACACGTACAGAAGTAAGCGGAGGAGACCCTGACAGAACACCACTGGCACACACTTAGAGGAGGTCAATGGCAGCCAGAGGATGGGCAGACACGTGAAGTGAGCCCCCCTCACAGGGGGCTGCAACTCTGGGTGGAGCAGTGGAGTTCCTGGCAGAGATGGTCCGTGTGAAGAAATTCATCCGCCCAGAGATAAAGTGGCCAATTGTGACAGCCAAAGACACTGCCCCTTTGTCACCCTCTACCCTCATTACCACAGGTGCTGGATCTCTGTGTAAATTTACATCAAATGTAAAAGTTGCCTGTTCCTGTTATTTGAATAGAAAGGATTTGTGCATTTGAACCTGAAGGAAATCTACCAATTCTGTGCAGTTCTACTGTACAAATTCTACCAATTTCTGATAGATCCCTCCTCAACGCTTGCTGTATTATAAGATAGTAAGCATGTATACACCATTGTCTATAAGAATGAACAAATACAGTAAAAGTCCTTCTAGCCACCTGCCCTAAAGACTATATATTTAACCTGCACTAAAGTCCTATACATACAAAGGACATAGAGTCCCCTACGGCCTCAGGAAAACATACTAGCTGACACCACGGCATCATTAGTGCTCATGGCCAGCAGGATCCTCTGTCATAAGCCTGCAGGTTTCTTCTCCCATCAGTTGCATGGTAGGCTTTCCAAGGGTCAATTGGTAGTAACGTTGTGCCACTTGTACTTATTATAATTATATAATTCAATTAAATATTATGTTATCTGATAAAGTATGAAAAGAGAGTTATATTTGAAAAAGCAAATCAAATAACTTTAAATAATCAGTAAAGATGAGTTGCTAAGAAAATCTGCTCTTAAATTGGCTATGAGTGATATAACTGTTAATGACAGGGAAGAAGAATAAAAATACACAAGGACTCTGCACTCATTATATCACAAGTATCTTTAAGATCTTGCTCCTATTTAAAGAAACTGAAACTGGAAATCATAGGTGATTCACTTTGGTTTATGTAAGAGATGATATGAATAATCAGCAGGCCCATTTTCAAAAAAATGCCTTGACCCTACACTAAAAGATTGGCTAATAGAAGGTACATTGATATACTTTATTTTAAAAGATGTGTCTCCATCATTTTCTGAAGTCACCTACATGAGGAGAGGCACTGAGTCTATTTTGTTTACTGCTGCGTCAGCAGCACTTATATCAGGGCCCGACATATACCAAACACTCAAAAAATATTTGCTTCATAAATAAGTGTTGAAGATTAATAACAGATGATAATATTCTATACATAGGTCAGGACCCAGACAGGGGAAAGCAGTGGGTATAGGCTGTGAAAGCTGCAGCTGATCCTGTCTGTATGAAGGAACACACTGAAGACTTCTGAGCAGTCAAGTAACATGACTGAAGTAAGGTATAGGAAGATTAACCTGTTTGCAATTAGTAAGATATGTTAAAACAATCCAAATGTCCCTTGATGGATGAGTGGATAAACAAAATATGGTATGTACATACAATGAACGACTACTGAGCCTTAAAAAGGAAGAAAATTCTGACACGCGCTACAACATAGATGAACCTTGAAGACATTATGCTAAGTGAAACAAGCCAGGCACAAAAAGACAAATATTATATAATTCCATTTACATGAGGTACCTAGAGTAGTTGAATTCATAAAGACAGAAAATAGAATAGTGGTTGTCATGGGCTGGAGGAGAGGGAAGTGGAGAGTTATTGTCTGCTGGGACTAGAGTTTCAGTTTGAGAAGATTAGAAACTTCTGAAGATGGATAGTGCTGATGGTTGCACAACAATGTGAATGTACTTAAGGCCACTGAACTGCACCCTTAAAAATTGTTAGAATGGGGCTTCCCTGGTGGCGCAGTGGTTGAGAGTCCACCTGCCAATGCAGGGGACGCGGGTTTGTGCCCTGGTCCGGGAGGATCCCACATGCCGCGGAGCGGCTGGGCCCGTGAGCCATGGCCACTGGGCCTGCGCGTCCGGAGCCTGTGCTCCGCAACGGGAGAGGCCACAACAGTGAGAGGTCCACATACTGCAAAAAAAAAAAAAAAATTGTTAGAATGGTAAGTTTTATGGTATGTATGTTTTACCACAATAAAAAAAAAAATCTAGAAGTCGGAGAGAGAATTCATGGATTAGGAGGTTGCATTTTTCTACATGACTGGAGCAAAGCAATTGAAGTATACAAGATTTGAGTTAGAGTAGTTATCAGATAGCATATGATGAGGAGCCATGGCAACTCTGATAGAGTATGGACTTCGTGCTGATGCTTGAATGATTCTAACTAAAATGTTCACAGTCATTGATGGAGTAAAAAAAGAGGAGAAACATAACAGGATGATCCAGGAGGCTATTTCATCCATGCATGGTCTAACCCAGAGTCCTGGTAATGGAAATAGAAAGGAAGAAAAGAACTTATAACAAAGCAACACAAAGGAAGTATAAATTATTTGTTGATTGACTGGATGGGGATTTAACAAAAAGAAAATGTCAAAGTTTTTAGCCTGCGACTGGAAAAATGATGGTACCATTAAGAGAAAAGGTATGACCAACAGAAGGAAGTGGTTTACAAGCTAAAATGATTTCCCTCTTTACATGTTAAGCTGGAGGTGACAAGAGAAAAAAGCAAGATGGGAAAGTCCAGTAAACAGCTAGGGATTTAAGTAAGTGAGGCAAAAATGATAGCTAGTTCATTCTACCAAAGGAGGCTGAGAACATCCCCCTCATCATGTAGCAGCTGGTGAATTAACAATGACCTTCAAATAAAAAGAACTAGTATGAGTACAGTAAACATGCTGCCTTCATTGAAAAACATTGATTACTACCACAGAAACAAGCTATTGAAGAGGTTATGAAATAAAGAATAATACATACATCCTTTGGTCTAAAATTAAGCACATTCTATTTAGATGAATTATAATGTCCTTTATAGAGTATGCGGAAATAATTTTTGAGACAAGTTTCCTTGGGTGGACTAATGGAACCAAAGGAGAAAACTTTAGGATCTATGCTCTCAACTTTTCAATCCAGTTTTCTGAATTATTCAATCTGAGATTTCTTAGTCTAATATCAACACATATTCTAACAACATAACGTAGGAAGGATTGCCAATACCCTATTCTTTGGTGATATTATCATTCATCTAGCCATTCAACAAACATGTACTGATACAGAATTAGAGTAGCGGGAATGCAAAGAGGAATGCCACATATCCCATGCCTTGGAAGAACTCAGAGTCTAGAGGGAGAATTAGAGTAGATGAAGCATTGCTCCTGATCTAGTACACTAATACTCTTACCCAGGCTCCTGGTGTAAGTCTCCCCGTAAAAATGCCCACTTGTAGTGTTTACCTTAGTTTTTAGAAAGATTTGATCATATTAATCAGTTGATTATAGCAAACTATTACAACCAGTTATTACATGCTTGGTTAACCAATACATATGTAATTATTGTAATTATTTCTTTAGATGTATGGAGAAAGGTGACAGTAGTTAGCAAGAAAGGAAAGAATGAGCCATCTAGTTTCCAAATAATTTTGAAGCTCCTCTCTATTTAAATATGTAAAAAATATTCTTTGAAGAGCCCAGAATCCACAATACTACATAGCTGCTCCAACTGGAACTTTTGCTACCTTTATTAGCTACGCACTCAATCCAGCATGTTAAAAAAAGGACTAATTCATTCTGCTCACTATAATTTCGTGAATGTATCCTTTTCTCCCCAGATATCATGCCA
Source organism: Hyperoodon ampullatus (assembly GCF_949752795.1). Taxonomy (NCBI): domain Eukaryota; kingdom Metazoa; phylum Chordata; class Mammalia; order Artiodactyla; family Ziphiidae; genus Hyperoodon; species Hyperoodon ampullatus. The sequence goes on along the minus strand of NC_136929.1, from coordinate 60,542,960 downwards.
GCTCCTTAAGGATAAAAATTGTCTTCGTTTTCTTTTGAGACTCCTATGAGCCTGGAGTAGGTTTTAATAAACATTTGCTTAATTTAATTAAAATAAATTACGTATGTCCCTTGAAATCCTGTGCCAGTTACATTATATTGTAGAACATTGCCAAATTAGTACTTAAACATGCTGCCCTTGGTTAGCACCAAATGATTTCTTTTTGTTTTTTAATATCCAAAGTGCTACTGCTCTTTCTTACAGCCAGTTCCTACAACTTTGGAATTTACAGTATTTTCATATTTCCATAATGACACCTGCTGGTAGAAGAAGAATGGATGAACTGCAGGAATTTTATTCAACTAGCTGTAGCCAGTCATGGTGCAGTCTGAAATAACTAACATTCCTGAACTCACAAAGAGTACATCTGTGTGACTCCAAATACCCAAGCACTAAAAATTTGACAATATAAGGTAAGTACTATTTCAATGCTCTTTTCCAACTAGAAATAAGACTTATCCCAGGAATCTCAGTCCAAAGCAAACTGATGTAATTAAGGGTAGTTATTATTAAGGGCCTTAAAATTATCAATTAACTTCTGTTAAATATTCTAAATTTAAAATATGGCTATTTGAGACTATCTTTCTCTTAAACTTTTTCTATTGTTTCATATGATTAATTAATAGATCAAGGTTTAAGTGGCCCAGAAGACAATGGACGGGGCATTTGTCTCAGTGGTAACCTGCACGTCTTATCCTTTGGGAGAGCAAGCCCAGCCACTTCTGGAAACACTGCTAGAAGCTTAGGATAAGGCCCAGGTCTTCTGCAATAGCCAAATAAGTGACATGGCCATGTGCTCATTTGTTCTGCATTGGGGACAGGATCGTGCCTGCTCACACAGTGAGCATGGATAAATATTTCTAAACAAGTGTGTGTGTGTGTGTGTGTGTGTGTGTGTGTGTTAGCAGCCAAATAGACTACATCCCAGGTAGATCTCACCCACACACCAAGATATCAGCCAGATTTGGTGGGTTCACTTTGACAACACCTGAGTGAGTTTATTTCACTCAGTAGTTTAGAAAGCAGGAAAATTAACCAAGATGGCCTCAAATAAAATATGGATAAGCTATACGCACCCAGGTTTCTTAATTCGAGGGCAAATGAATAACTCATTAGGACACATATTACATAGACTCTTTCCTACTTGACCAACAATTCCTCTTCACTAGAAACCAGTCATGTGTGCCAGTTACAGGGGGACAGGTAGTCTCAGAACAAGTTTTCTTTCTAACTGCCTGCAGGTTACAGTCCACACCTGTCTTCTCAGCTGACAGTCTACTTGTGATTGTTTGGTCTTTACAAGTATGCTAACTTCTCAGACGTCCCTGGACTTGCTTACATTTGGTTTCTTCCACACAGAGAAGGAAGAGCTTATCAGCAAAGTGTGTGAAGTAGACCAATTCTGATTCCCCATTTGAAGAACATTCCCCTTCTTCTAAAATTTCATGACAAGGGACGTAATAATCATGCTTATTAATCAAAAGCTGCAGTTTTCTTTCATAAAGGGAAACCCTTTGGGCACTTTAAAAGTCTTTCTTTTTACTTTTACTGTATGTGGATAGACTATAAATCAATTCGATGCATACTACAAACACCTACTATGTACTAGCACTGGTAGGAAATGAAAAAAAAAAGTATTCTTGTATCTTGCCCTCGAAGAAAAGAGTTCATAGTCCAGCATCACAGACATTAGTCTAGTCTGCTCTGCAGACTAACTCGTACCCTGACAGCAAGTCAGTATTTAGCAAACTTTATGTTTCCACTTCCCACCCTCCACCACACAGAGACTATCTCTGCATGCATGTGGCTGAAGCAAACCTATCAGAAAGGTTGTGCTGTTTGTTCCAGGGTACACCCCACAAAAAGCTATTTGCTCACAAGGACACCCCACAAGTCGCAAACCCAAGTTCCCAGATTCCTACATCTCATGAGAATATAGCATATGACTTGGCGCTTTGCTTATCAATGTTTTTTGACTGACAGATGAAGTTTTGAAGAAAAACTTCAGTGATTCAGAATTATCTAATTCTTGAGCCATATCAAATGATTGTGAGAGTGTGTGTGTGTGTGTGTGTGTGTGTGTGGTGGCAGACACACTGAACTGGAACTTTTGGCCCAATACTCTACATAACCGATGAAAGCACTTCATTCTTTGCTTTATACTCAGAGAAAATACCATGGTGATTCATCTTGTCTAGGGCTTGTTAAAGACAAGAATCACAGGGAAAACCCCAGCTCTCTTTTTAATAACTTTATATCAAAATTCATTTTGAAGACAAAATATTTTCTCCCCTGGGTCCCTGACCTAAGATAAACCCATGAACCGTTCAAGAGAGAAGAAGAAAAAAGGGGTAAAAATATTTATGGAGTGTTGATCACAGGCCCCGCACTGTGTTAAGTATTCCTTTAGGTTTTACAGCAATTCTGTGAAGTAGGATCATCCAAACTTTACAGCTGAGGAAACTAAAGTTTAGAGAGGCTAAGGAACTTGCTGAAGCCACACAGCTTGTAGGTGGCAGAATCAAGGTTTCTCCTTCCATTTCAGTATATGCTGCTTCCCCTCTACACACGTTCCTCCAGCTGCCCAGCTGCTACTGAACACGCCCACACAACAGCAAAGGTAAGGAGCACAGCGGATCCAGGCTTTACAGGGCCTAAAGCTTATACAAATGTTGCGACCCTCTTTAAGGAAAATAAAATACAAAATTCGATACAAAAATGAATATTTATGGAGAATGAGTAAAGAAATTACACAAGTTACAATTTTCTTTTAAAGATGACAAGTACTGCAAATATTTTCTTTCAATTTTCACTTTTGGCTTTCAATAGAGATACATCTTTCCTGTCACATCTGAATTTTTGTATGAACAATAATTCTGGAAAAAATACAAAACTAATCTGAAATTATGACATACACAAGAACAATTCTAATGTTTCTACATTGCATTGAGTTACATAACTGGATAATTGAATTCCTCTTATGCCACATACTGTGGCTTATTGATGAATGTGTGTGAGAGTTTTGTCACCAGAACACTTGTTTCTCAGGGCGTTTCTCGTGCTTTGGTGGCAATTTTGTGCATCCTTCCCCCCTGAAACCACCAAATTTTGTTGGGACAAGATGCAACAGATACAATAAGACGAGATCCAGAATGCGATGCCAAAAACATGCATCTTCTCACACAGACATTCTTGCTGTACTGCCTACGGCCTGTGCTCTACAAACACAAGAATTCTGATCAAATCTATTCCATATTATTCGTACATATAGTGAGTTTATAATTGGATATTTGACATAATCAAGCATATTCCATACAAGAGAGAATATACTTGGCTAGGCATCAATATTCTGCTCACAATTTTATGTCTGCTGAAGTAAGTATTTTCCACAGTTGAGCTTCTCAAACCTTACTTCAACACTTTTTTCCCCTCCACCTACCCCCATTACTTCCTGTGATGAATGCCATAGGACTGGCTCACATCCTTAGGACCTCTGGCCCTCACCAGATCTCCCCGTCTATGCTGGTGAGCCATCCAAGGTGGTAGGAGTATTTGTAGAAGCCATTCCTCACCCAGATGGTTACAAAAGGGACTGCAAACTACTTAAAACTATTCCACTAAACTACTTGGATCCCCAATTCAACTTCCTTTTAGCCAGATCCAAAATATGCCCATCACTCAGATGGTAGCTGACAAATTGTGATTGGCAGGAAGTCAGAGTGAAAGAGAAGGTGATCTTGAGTGATTGCACTCAAAACATCCTGCTTTTGCAAGACTTAGAAACACATAATTCTGTGGACACACTGGTAGCACCTTTTACAGAGCTTTCATTATTCGATTGCTGGAGACTGGCCGCTGGTGTGGAATAGACCACATGGTAGGAAAACAGCATTGGAAGAAAAGGAAACCAAGGGTGGAGAGGACACTGATGAGTCTAACAAAGGCTCTGGGTGCTCCTATATATCCAATAAGATTTGGTTCAAAGCAGACGCCAAGTAAGGAAAGAAGAGTAAAGGTCCAGCAATCATCTATGCTTCAATGATTTTAATAAAGCACAGTCAGCCAGTGAGACTGAGAACCCGCCCTCAAATGTGGCCTCCATGATCTACTCTAAAAAAACTTTGGACCAATATGGTGGTACAGATCAATGATTAAGATTAGCCTTTTGGCCCTTTTTTTCTCCCAGAGTGGTAGTTTCTTATCTTCTTCACATGCATATGATGGGTGACTTTGTAGAAAACTTAGCAGGACTATTGTCTCACACATTATTTTTAAGAGCCTGCTATAGATTGAAAGGTTGTGGTTGTTGTCTTCTTTCCCCTCTTGTCAGCTTATCAAAGCTTACATGTCTAGTTTCAGGGGGGGCAAACTGGTTTTCATCATATTGAAAACATAAATATGATCCCTCACAAAAAGACAGTATGAGGTCCCTTTGATATTGCCTGTAGAGCTGACCCTTCAAAGGGAAATATCCATTAATTTCAGCTCCAAAGGACACACAAAACTGCCCCCACAGGATGTGAGGCCTTCATTTATATGTCTTATATAAACAATGCCTCTTTCCCCTCCTGTTGCTACCTGAATTGGGTAGGATGATCCAGGATGCTTGGGAATGCCTCTCTTCCCACAGATATTCTGCACACAAATCCCACAGTCTTGCATCCTTCTCCTAACCCCTATACCCAAATGCCTAATGCAAGCTTTTCTGACAGTTGTGAGGTTGAAAAAATAAAAAATCTTGCCATGCTTGCTTAGTACTCTACAATGGAATCACATCACACTTCCTCTTGCCCTAATGCTGGTTCACAAAATAAATGGAATGCAAAATTTACTTCCTGGCTACTGCGTGCCAGGAACATTCATACGTGCTTCACACATACCCTTTTGAGTAAATACCATTATCCATATTTTTTAGATAAGGAAACTGAGGCTCAGAGAGAGTAAGGCATTTTCCCCAAGATCTTGTAGCTGTAAAGCAGCAGGGGCAGTATTCAAACAGAAGATATCTGACATCTTGTGAAGTGGTACCTGCAGCATGGAGTGGGGAGACCATGGGCTCTGGGCTTAGCTTGTGGCTCTGCACAGGACAGCAGTGTGACCTGAGACAGATGACAGTGCCTCTTTCCTTGTCATAAAATAGGGGTAAGAATGGCACCCACCTCAGAGGCACTGCACAGGTTGAACGGGTGGAGGTTGTAAAAGACCAGCAACTTAAAAGATATTCAGTAACTTTGTTACTTTTTCTTCTTCTCAAGCCTCTTGGAAGCAGAAGCCACATCATTTTTCTTATCTTGCACACACCCAACCCTTAGCAAATATCTGTGAAAATGACCCCTGCCGTGTCCAGTGCTTTTTGGTGTTTTCCAAAGCCACACTGGCATCCTTATGCCCCAAATATTAAAATTCTTATCTCAGCAGATTGATTGGATGAAATAACTCACATGACAATGCACATAAAGCAGGAAATGGGTGGGAGAAGCATTTTGCAATTTATTAAACCACCAGTTCCAGCATCTCTTTTTTATTAAAAAATATTTTAAGCCAGTGGAATGTAGTAATCAAGTTGTCAAACAAACATTCTGAGCAGCATCAGGCCCCTACGATACGCATGAATGGCTCGTGGGTCAAGATTACATCTGATCCAATGAGGCCTGGCTGCTATGGGTCTAACCCAGCTGCTCAGACACTAACCTAAGCATGTGAATGCTGAAGCCAGCCCCCAGCCATAAATGAAGTCTACAGCAGTGTGAGACATAGGACTGGGCCTGCAAATACACATTTTGGCAAGAATTGGTCCACTTCTCCCCATTTCTACTCCATCCTAGTCTAAGCCATCATTATCTCTAGCCTGGAATTCTGCAATAGCCTCTCAGAGGAGCATTCTCCTCATCCTGCCCTTGACCTCTTTCATCCATTCTCACACTGCAGCCAAATCTTTTAAAAACCCCAGTGAGACTGTGTCAGTCTCCTGCTCTTCCACAGTTCTTAGAATCAGAACTAAATTCTTCACTTTGACCTAGAAGGCCTAACAGGATCTGGTTTCTGCTTATCTCTTTCTTTATTCAGTGAATGAATGAATGAATGAGAGAGAGCAATGCACCACCTATGTAGGATGAAGCTCAGAATGTCTTGTATAAGATAGGTGACTGTTATTGCTCTCACTTAAACTTTATGGAATGACTTAAGCACACTGGGATGTGTACAGAACAACAAAGATAATTCAACCCCTCTACTTCAAGAGCTATATTCCATGAGGTGGTTTTCCAAACATGCAAGGAAGGGAAGGGTCTTGCTTAGCAACACTTGTTTCTTTCTCTTTTTCCTTCTTCAGAGTTAGACAGAGACAATGGCATGTAGACAGCCATGAACAGCTGTGAAAAAGAAACTAGGAATGCTAGGGGAAAGTAGATGTACCACTAGGAGGAAGGGAGAGAAAGAAATCCGTAAAAACACAAGGAATGGGGACGGGAGGTGAGAGGAGGGAAGAAGCAATGAGGAAGAAAGGAAATCCATATATGGCTCTTTGTCTCTCCCTGCCTGAAACATCCATTTGACTGGAAAACCAGAAATCAAGATGAGTCCCTGTGACCTCAGACAGACCTGTGACCATCCAGGAATGGGCTGCAGTACCTAGAAGAGTACGTATATGCACTCAGCTCTTTGGGTTGGTGGACAGAAGACGAGTTACTATTGGTTAATATTCTACCATGAGGGCTTTCCTGGTGGCGCAGTGGTTAAGAATCTGCCTGCCAATGCAGAGGACACCGGTTCAAGCCCTGGTGCAGGAAGATCCCACATGCCACGGAGCAACTAAGTCCATGTGCCACAGCTACTGAGCCTGAATTCTAGAGCCCGCGAGCCACAACTACTGAAGCCCACACACCCTAGAGCCCGTGCTCCACAGCAACAGAAGCCACCGCAGTGAGAAGCCCACGCACCTCAATGAAGAGTAGCCCCCGCTCACTGCAACTAGAGAAAGCCCGCGCGCAGAAACGAAGACCCAACGCAGCCAAAAATCAATCAATTAATTAATTTAAAAAATATATATTCTACCATTACTACCTTCATCTCCATTTCTGAAAATAATTTTCCCATCAATCCCCAAATTTCCGTCGACATTGACTTTACAAGAGCAACACTGCTGAGTGAGGAAGTAAGAGATGAGTAAGCCTTCTTCCATTCTCCTTACCCCCTCTCTCACAGAACTCCAGAGTTACTGACCACTAAATGAGAGAAGCAGACTATGGTATTTTAGCTCTTTAAATAATCCCACTGTTCCTTCCTTTTTCTAAACTACTAAATAATTATAAGTATATATATATCATATACTGTCATTATTTCAGTGGTCCAGGAATGCCTTGGGTCTCTTAATAAATGATAACTTCCTTGAGGGTATTCCCTCCTTCATTTGTATCCCCACAGCACTCAGCACAGTGTCAAAAACATAGCAAACAGTCAAGAAAAACTCATTCCACTAAATATGAGTCTGTGTTTTATTGTCTTCAAAAATCTTCTCTCAAGAGCATGAGAATTTACAGTCTGACATTAGAGAAAAAACTAAGAATCACAGCTAAAATGTCAACAGTAATTTCAATAAATCAATGCCCTCAACCTCCTCATCTGTATAGCAAAAAGCATTCTGATACCCCATGATGTGAGCAGTACTAATAATAGTTCATCCCGTTGCCATGTACACACTGAAGAGCTAGCCCATCAATAGATGTGCTGGAAATGCTGATCCAAGTCTAAAAATATCACTTCCTTTTCTCTTCAAGAAGCAATTTTCCAGGTTTATACAAATATGCAAGGAGAATACTTCGGCCCATCAAGGCTGCCCAGAACTCTTGTAGATTCATTAGCTGGATGTCCCCAAGCTCTTCTCACATTTGTCAGGACTGGACTGAGTTGTCACTGTCATTGCTGATGTACTTAATTCTCAAAAATGCAGCAGAATCTAAGGCTGCAATAACCGACCACTTGTTCCCCTGGGACCTATGGCAGAAATCATTAAATGATAGAATTCCTTCCCCTGAGTCTGGACTTGGCTTCAGAACTTCTCCTTGACCCAGCACCCCAACCCAAGCAGCCTCAATCAGGCAGAGTGAAGACTTGAGATGAAGCCTTTTTCCGTATACAGGCTAAGGCTTTTTAATCTCCTATGAAGAGCTACTGTAAAAACCAAACTCCAAATCAGGTTGTGAAACAGGTTGCATTTGTCTTCAGTGACACCTAAACCCTCTTTACCAGAGTGACTCCATTGTTTCTAATATCCCCAACCCCAACAAAGCCATCATTCTGGGATGTTTATGCCACATCAAGCTGCCAAATTTCCGTGCTATGTGCCTACACCTGGCCTGCATTCAACAGATGTTATTATATTCTCAGGACCTTTCTTCTTCCAACTTCCTTCTCTATTAATACCTGAGTATCTATCATATTACTCCTCCTGGACCCTTCTTTCTTAGTTCCATAGATAATGGCTTAGCTAGCCTGACAAAATCACCTAAATTAATGTGCTAATGCTCCAAAGGGACATATTTGAATTTTAGCAGGCCCCTTCTTGGAAACAATGGCCTGATTGACACTAATGGGGAAAGTTTCAGACCTTAGTGTTAATTGGCTAGAAGAGAAATTTGGGAGTCATACCTCCTCAATTTTCTGAGTACCCACTCATAAACTCTTTTTTCAACCAGTCACCGCTCTCAGTCGTTTTTTTAGATCCATTTCAGCAAGCCAACTTAACCACTATACAAGAACATGACCCATGAAACACCTAAAAATTACCAAGAAAACCTAAGGTAATTGAAAAAAAAAAGCACATGATTTCTGTGGGCCTTTGGGCACGTGGAAGAGTTTGCTAGAACCTTCCTCCACCCTCCCAAATTTTAAATCCTGCCTCTGTAAGCATCAACTCAGTACTTTCCAGAAGCTGAATAAATTAGCTATCCAATACCACTTAGGGTAAGTGGCTTAATGTTTTCACCAGATCTGACTAAGCCTAGACAACAAGGAGTGGGTAGGGATGAACATGTATTTTCATTTCTTTCATGAGCCCTATTCTCTGTGGACTGGTTGTTTCTAAAACTACACACAGAAAGCTTTAACTGCATGAGTAATTTTTGTTTTGCGGTACATTATTATTCACTTTCAATCATGCAACTCAAAAATGACTTACAGGATTACAAGAGAGTAGTATAAAGTTTCTAATACAATTCAATGGCCCTTAAGTAAAAACATGAACACCATCAACTGCAGTTATCCTGTGCAATGGCAGAAAACTGTCAAGTCCAATTACGTGAAAATGCAAGAGAACTGTTCAGACAAGCTCCTCACCAAGCCTTTCCATTGCTCATACAATGGAGGATGCTTAAGATCAAAACTTAATGTCAAAAAAAAAAACACAACAACAACTTAATGGCATTAAATCGGTTTTCTGATTATAAAACATGCTTTTCAAGTCAATTCAATGCACTGTTCTCTGTCCTGGTACCTGTATTAGGATAAACATTAGAACAGTTATTCCTAGGAGACAGATCACAGAAGCCATTTGCCATAAAAATTTGTACATTCCAGGTGAAGCTGGAGAAAATTCTTGAGGTAAATTTACTAACAAAGAGTGATTTGAGAATACAAAGTACTTGTCTCAAGTATTTTGTCGATCCTTTTTTACTAAATGTAATCCACTTCCTTGTATACTTGTTCAGTTGAAGTTTTGGAAAACTATTAGATTAACATTTGGCACATAGTAAGTGCACCCAAAAACATGTTTGATAAATGAATAAATTCTTAGATATACTAAGGAGCTCCAATAGATGTAGAAAATTCACATGTAGAACCGTATCTCACTTTCCTCAAAAATGCTATTACTACTCCTGCTTGTTATTTACTCTCCTAAAGGATATTTCTTTTTGAAATGTTTGAAGGCATTTATCCTCCCAGAAATGATGGTTGATCATCTGCCCACAGCATGTATTTTTTCCTATTTCACAGATTTCATAAAATGTAAAGGTTATATAACCTTGAAAGTGTTGTCATTAACAGACAAGGGTAAAAACTCACAAACTTTGGGTTTTAATTTATCTCACATTCTGCTTCACAGCCCAACCAGGTTTCATAATGAAAATTTCCCTCAGCTGGTGCCTCAAAAACTTTTTTTTTAATACAAGTGATTGGCCAATATCACTCTGATTTAGAAATGTTTTCCTCCCGGTTGGTCTCTGCCATGATCTCCTCTGGATATAGTTCAATTAGATGCCTTCTCACTTTTTCACAAGTAGCCTGTTTTTGTAAAAGTTTGAAAAACCTTGAAAAAGAACTATAAAACGTTTTCTCTGTCAATAGAAAAAAAAAATGGATTGCTTGAGCCAGACACAGCTCCCCGTAGAGCTAACCTTTTGATCTTGGAATCCTTTCATGCACTTAAGTCTTCTCTAGAGTCAATGGGAGTGTTGTGTATGCAAGGGCAGCAGGATCAAGTTCAGTCTCTTCTTTAGTACTCTGTAGCCAATTGGGGTAGCCAGCTGAATCTGGTTTAGTTAAAAAAAAAACTTTCCTGATGCTTTGAAGTTTTTTGGGCAGTGTAATAATATCAGGATTTGTAGGAGGTTATTTTGCATAATCCTTAATAAGATATTCTTATGGCTGCAAAAAGTTAGTGGGATAAGAGATGCAAGAACCTCTAGTACTCATATGAAGTATTTTTTAAAGTTATGTGTAGAAATGACCCGAAACGCATTTCAGGAAGATGCATTAAATTATAGGACTGTCCAACTGTGTGTCCAGGCAGGAACGCAACTAAAACCATTCCTGATAGTTGGATTTCTATCCTATTTTTAAAAGAAGGAGATACAATATAATATCCCTCAAAAAAGTCTCCACGAAATAGAATGGTGGTTGCCAGGGGCTGGGGGAAGGGGAGAATGGGCAGTTATTGTTTAATGGGTACTGGGTTTCAATTTTACAAGATGAAAAGAGTCCTGGACATGGATGGTGGTGACGACCACACAACAACATGAATGTATTTAATGCCACTGACCTATACACTTAAAACAGTTAAAATGGTAAATTGTATGTTATGTACCTTTTAAAGACAATTTTAAAATATGTTAAAAATTAAAATTTAAAAATATCCAAATGCTTACACAATTTAGAATCAGGAAAATTAGAGCTCTGTTAACTGGACAGTTCCTGCATAGTTTGCATTCATTTGTTCATTTTTTTCCCCTTAAACAAGTACAAAATACTCTGATGAACACAAAGAAGCTTGCTGGAGGATTCTACTATTTGTAGTGGATTAAGTATCCCTGTGACTAATCAAGCTATTTGAATTGAAACAAGGCACTCTTTCCTTTAGAATCCTTATCACCCTAACCCCACAAGTACTCACCGATGAGGACGTTTTTCCAAGTAAGGCTAGAGGGCTGAGCAAGGTGTGCCAAGTGGAAAAAGGAGGCTGAAGAAGGGGGAAGTACGAGGGCATGTCACAAGTCTCACACTCTCTCTGCTGGAAGTCAGTTCACCAAGAAACCGAAGTTCATTTTCTGGCATTTTGGTCTGGAAAATTAAGAATTGAACTAACCCCACTGGACATAACATACCTACTGTTTTTAAAAACAAGCATTTTATTATCACTTTCTGGAAGGGTACTAAAACCCTTGTGATTTATTCATATTGGGAACTCAGCAGCAACTTTGATCTGAAAAAAAATTAGCCTCACTAAATAAGTTTTGGTCCCAATACTACATATGAAGTTAGGAATGAGTTTCTCTCTAATTAAATACATACACACACACACACACATTTCAGAAGCCTGTTGATGAAGCAAAAACAAAAAAACAAAAACAGAAGAAAGGTGAACGTTGTATCTAGCAGTTGGAAATAGTGTGTCATTTTAATATACATAAATAATAAACTGATTTTTCCCCACTTTTTGGAATCCAGATATTGAACAACATAATCTTTGTTCCAGATGACTATTGCCTCTTTAACAAATCTCTTAAAACTTTGGTAGTGGTCCTCAGACAAAGAGACACTACACTAAGTGGTAAAATCTCCAAATTCTCTTCTTTGCTATCTCTGACAAGTGAGAACTATGGTTCCACATGTTCACTTACCAGTATACCCAACTGAAGGAAGTATTTTATTACCTGTTTGGGGTATATTTGGGGATTACAAAATTAGATGCCTTCAGCAGAATAAAACAGGTCTCTGGTGTTTCAAGAGAAAATCATTGGACAAAGAGCACACAATGAATAACAGCCACTAAATATGCAAAGAGATATTCAGCTTTGCTTGTAATGTGAACAATGCAAATAAAACCAGTACAGCAATTTTTCTATCAGGATGGCAAATTCTAAAACACTGATAACAATCAGAGTGCAGGGAAGAATGTGTGGAAACAGACACTTTCGTGTACTGTTGCTGATGGTATAATTTTGAACAACTTTAGCATAAATTTAGCAACTCTGCAAGTTTGTCACTGTCAAACTGTTAAATATTTCTACCTTTTGACCCAGCAATTCCACTTCTAAGAAGTTTCCTTAAATAGATCATTGCACATGTGACCCAAGAAGATGCAAAAGGATATTCATTGCAACGTAATTTACAATACTGAAAAACTGGAAATAAATCATGTCCATTTATAGGAGATTGGTTAAATAAATTATTGCTTATTCATTCAACAACTATTAGTTGAGGGCCTACTGAATGCCAGGCAGCATTCCATACACATTATACGTAATACATCCAGTAAAATAGTGATGTATATCTGTGGTTATTAATATGGGAAAAGGTTACAAGACAGTTTGTTTAGTATTCTCATTTATGTAAAAGTGCATGTGTATTTACTTATACATTTTTATATGTGAATATACGTACATTGAGAAACATCTGTAAGGATGATCACCAATGTGTTATCATAATACCAGTGTTATCTTGGGGTCTTTTTTGTTGTTAACTTCTGTACTTTCCTATACTGTTAGAATATTTTCCAACAAAGCTATCTTATTTTCATAATCTAAAAATATTAGGAGTATATTCATTTTGAAGGGATCAAAAGAGAACCATTGGTACAATTTAATCATATTAATATGCAGAAGAAAATACCAGACAGCCATAAAATTCCAGAAATCCAGCTGCAGTTCTTAGCAGTAAGATGAAAAAGCAGATGCTTGCCCACAAGGATGAGGTAAATAGGGATGAAGCACAACAGTTCCATAGAACTCAAAATGCACAATGCAGCTGAATGTACTCTACTGAACTAGATATCCAGGCCAGCAAAGTCCCCAAAGACTATAGAGCCTAAAAATTAATAACAATAAACATATCATACACAGGGCTTTTATATAACTTGGATATTGTTTGTGTTGAAACATTGGTCCTTTAACAGTTTATATTGTTGCTTTTTAACTCTATGTATCATTCTTTTTTCCTTTAAAAATGATTTCCCATGAACACTCCCCTTCCCTTTAATCCTACAAGACAGTTTTTAGGCTGAGCAGGTGGGAAATGCATATATTAATTAAAAAGCTAAAATACTCTTGCCTTTCCCTGATTTTTGATTATCTTAGGCAAAGTATCAAATGTATATCAATAGTGCAATCATAATCCAAAATAAGTCCTTTCTACCATCATGAGCAGAATCAACAGGATGCGCATCATAAAAAATAGATAGAGGGCTTCCCTGGTGGCGCAGTGGTTGAGAGTCCGCCTGCCAATGCAGGGGATACGGGTTCGAGCCCTGGTCTGGGAAGATCCCACATGTCGCGGAGCAACTGGGCCCGTGAGCCACAACTACTGAGCCTGCGCGTCTGGAGCCTGTGCTCCGCAACAAGAGAGGCCACGACAGTGAGAGGCCCGCACACCGTGATGAAGAGTGGCCCCCGCTTGCCACAACTAGAGAAAGCCCTCGCACAGAAACGAAGACCCAACACAGCCAAAAGTAAATAAATAAATAAATAAATTTATATTAAAAAAAAATAGAGAAAGCATAACACAGAATAGTATACCAGAACTCCTGCTAGAAATTCTCCCATGAATCTACTGCATCTGAATATATGAATAGCTGGCCAACATGAATAAGAGGACAGAAACATATAACCCCATCAGATCTTTTAACTGTTAGGGAACAACGTTCACAGATTCCTCAAGTTAAATGCATGCTGCAATCACTTAAAAGTCTGGGTTTCTATTGTGAGAGGTGTACTAAGTATTCAACTTTGGATTTTTTTTTTTTAGTTTTTGTTATGTTGTTTTTACTCTTACTGGGTTACTTTACATTTTTATACCTTGTACTATATATGTATCATAAAACACCAGCTTTCTGAAACCTGTATAAAACTTCTGCTCCAGGTCTTTAAGATAGAATCAAATCCCAGCAGTAAGCAAATACCTTGCCTTCACAGTTTTTACAATGAAAATTGAAAACGAAACTTGAAGACATTTAGTTCAGTCAAACAGAACAAAGAAAGCAAGTACTGTAGTCTGGTGTCTTAGGCCAACTTTTGAGTTCTGAACAGCAAGCTCTCTTGACCACACAGAAGTCTTAAGAACAAGTGTGCGTGCACATGTGTCGAACTCTACCATAGACCCACGAGATGCATCAAATAGTCTAGCTTTGCTCCTTTCCAAAACTGTGTCAAGAAATCAGGATGAACTTCCAGCAGATTTTTTAAAACTGAAAAAATATTTTGTGACATATGACCTTTCCAGTTAGAGAGAGGGCATGTACAGGCTATTGACCAAACCCAAGCTTCAGGCTGTCATTATTAGTAAAGCTGAAAGACTTGCTGACTTGACCTTATCAGGTGTTACCTGGGCCAGAAGCATCAAGCTCCCTCTGGCTTCTTGCCCTTACTTCCCCATTTGTCATATTCTTTAGATGAAATATCTGACTTCAAGCAGTCTGCTGGTGTCCCTAAGAATAAATTAGGTTTTATAGACCTGAATATCTTGTAAGAACAAAGAAAATTTAGGAAGCCCTAAGACTATCAGACTGACCCATTAATTTTTTGGATTTTCACCAGGTTAATATGAATAGGTCTGGTCACCCCTATTAGAGAAGGGAAAGATAAGAGTTCGGGTTTCTGGGCTTTATATTAATAGTTCAAAGCTAGACAACGGGGTGGGAAATTGAACACATGTCCTCTCCTTGCCTGCCAAAGCACATCCTCGATGCAGTTGCTTCTTTATGAATCTTTGTGAATGGAGCATTAAAGGAAATGACTAAAAGAGAAAGAATACACCACGTTCATGAGTCTGATGCTGCACAGTAAAATGTTACTTTCATTTTCTTTAATGACATTTTTGTAGGACGATGTCAGAAGTAAAGTTTAAAACAGTTTTAATCTCAAAACTTCTTAAAATAGTTGAAAGAGAAAAATCTCTAGGCTAAAAACTGCAGTAGTATAATCTTTCATCTTAACTGTTCAGTAACAAAGTGTTTACATTTGATTGTGTGTGTGTGTTCATAATCAGCTATTAGTATTGATTCAATCTTTTACTGTGGTTCTATTGTAATAATCATGTTTGAAGCAACCAAGAATATTTTATTAGCCAGTATTCAAAATTTTAGTACTTAAAACTGAGTAAATGTTGTCAGATCTCTTTTTTTTTTTTTTTTTTTTTGCGGTATGTGGGCCTCTCACTGTTGTGGCCTCTCCCATTGCGGAGCACAGGCTCCGGACGCGCAGGCTCAATGGCCATGGCTCACGGGCCCAGCTGCTCCGCAGCATGTGGGATCTTCCCAGACTGGGGCACGAACCCGTGTCCCCTGCATTGGCAGGCGGACTCTCAACAACTGCGCCACCAGGGAAGCCCTGTCAGATCTCTTAAGCCGTGTCTAAATGATGAATTAAATTTTTAAAAAATAGAAAAATTCAATTCAGTAAAAGTATTATACTTACAGCTTAGTTAAAAATAACACACTAAGTTATTTTGGTTAATGTGATTTTACTTAATTCTTGTGGTAATATTTATATTATTTATTACTGTCATGGCAATACAATTTGGGGATTATTAATAAGGTTGGAAAAACTTTTCCACTGCTTTAAACGAGATAGTCACTCCAAGATTCCAACCAAGCCTAAAATTCTACTATTCTAATTAGTTTATTAACAAGAACTAAATAGAACACTTCTTCAGAGACATACACATACTTCTGTATCTCAAAAGCTTTAAGGAAGGAGCAGTTTTAATGAACACATAGGAGCTATATTGCTGAGGGGAAAAAAGTATTTGAGGCCTAAAAAAAAAAAAAAGAACAAAATTACAAGGGCCTCTCACACTTCATAGAATTTGCCCTTACTCACTCAGAATTCTTTGAAGGGGGCCTATGTATACTTTCGCCTATGACAAGGCAGTATTCTTAACCTCCTTCCACCCCTGCCCCGATCACTACTTCCCACCAAATAATAATTAGATACCAAGAAAATCAAGCCAGTGGCAGCGTGAACACTGGCTCAGCATCTGCTAAAACAGTCAAAGGCATGAACTAGCCTGGCACTCCTCCATACCTTGTCAGACTGAGGTCCAGCTGGCTTGGTGTAGACTCAAGGGACCAGCAAAGGGCAGGTCATCTGGTTGATTCTCCAGTGCCTTAAGCAAGGCTCCACCTACCTAAACCATTCCTCCCACATCAGTTTCTGACTTATTTCCAAACATCTCCAGAAAGAGATTCTACGGTAATCCATTCCAATGCTTAGCAAACCTCACTTTGGGGGAATTCTTCCCTATGTTCAACCTAGCTACCCCCTGCTGAAGTTAAAGACCATTTCCTTTTGTTCTCTTCTCAGCAGCAAAGAGAACAGCTGGTCACCAGTCTCCATACAATAACCCTTCATATACCTGAAAAGTTTTATTAAGCTACCCACAAGTTTCTCTCTTCCGAGCTAAATAATCCTGGCTCCTTTAACCCTCATATAGTCCTATTTTTCCACACTATTGATCAATTTTTTTCTTTCCTCTGTATTTGCTTCTTGCTCTAATTTACATAATAAATTCCTAGAATACTAAAAATGAAATCCGATGACATATACACACGACTATATATAAAAGATAACTAATAAGAACCTACTGTATAACACAGGGAACTCTATTCAGTGTTCTGTAATGACCTATATGGGAATGGAGTCTAGAGGAGAGTGGATATATATATATATATATATATATATATATATATATATATATGTATGGCTGATTCACTTTGCTGTACAGCAGAAAGTAATACAACATTGTAAATCAACTATACTCCAATTAAAAAATTAATTTAAAAATAAAAGTGAAATCTGAGATGTTGAGTCCATTAAAGTGGACTGGGGAAGGGGTTTGAGGATTGTTAAACAGGGTCTAGGGATGGTCAGAGGGGGTGACAGAGAGAAAACTGGAGAAAGGTACTGGAACTTAATTCATAAAGCCAAGGTAGTCTTGGAAATGTAAGTCTTAGTTATTCTAAATTTTCCACAATCTCTTGCAGAGTCATTGTATTTTCAAGATTAGCATTGGATAATGTTACATTCAGCTACAAGTTTTGTGAACATCAGTCTTGCCCAACACTTAGAAAACATGCTGTCTGAGGCACCCTTCCGTACACCTCTAGGCCGCAATTAAATGGCTAGATAATATCGGCTGTCCAAAAGAATGCCAATCTCCAGTAACTCATCAGCTAATAAATGCCGAATGCAAATATTAAAGTCCCACACTGAAATGCATGGTTCGACTCTATCCCAATCTTTCATCAAACATAGAGCATGATCGATGCCTGAGACGATCATTCCTTGTCCTGAGATGGTCAGATATGCCTTGCAGGTTTGATCTACATCCCAGATGGCAGAAAGTCCTGAAAATGTCAAAGTGTTTCTTAGAGCACCCTGGATTCCTGTGCCTCAGAGAACGTGCCACGCTTAATACACCAAGAGTTTTCTTTACAAGTCTTTTTCTCAATTTTTATTAAATAAGAATCCAATAAATGTATTCAGAAGTTAAATATTTTACTCTTGATTACGACAGGATACTTTAAAAAAAAAAGAAAAAAAACGTTTTTTGCAAAACTGAAGATGAAACCTTCCCTACTTTGTGGCCTCGATACAGTGAAATACTGATTAGATACACTTTGGCAAGATGCTGCTTCCATTAAGCCAGTTTTGACAAAGTGTGGCGTTTTACAAGTTCTTGTTTCTCAAATAGCACATTTCTGCCTCAGAACTTGTTTTTTTCTTAAGGTATAATTTTTTCCCCAAATATATGTGGTTCAGTTTGTATTTCACAACTGTCGGTCTAATTCTATTCTTAAGAACCAGCAAGGGAACTTCCCTGGTGGTGCAGTGGATAAGACTCCATGCTCCCAATTCAGGGGGCCTGGGTTCAATCCCTGGTCAGGGAACTAGATCCCACATGCATGCCACAACTAAGAGTTCACATGCCACAACTAAGGAGCCCGCCTGCCACAGCAAAAACCCGGTGCAACCAAATAAATTAATTTTAAAAAGAACCAGCAAGGCAGGGTGCTTTAACAGTTGTATGCGTGTTCCTGCATACATTTGTGAACTGTGTGTGTGAAAGTATATTTAGAATGTGTCTTTAATTTACTATTCTGTTGTGTGGACAAGTTGGTCTTTTGATGATTGAAAAGGTATTGAGCTACTTATCAAAAACAAATCACTACCATCTATGAAATAAATGACTCAAGATACTAGTATGACAGTGAAATTCAAGAATCAAGATCTATGAGGACAGGGAGAGTTTTAATATTCAAATTTTGCTTTTTTTCCCCTTCCAACCTCTGCGTACTGAAGAAGGGTCAGGCAGCAATAACTGCAAAGACGGGTTCTTATCTCTCACAGGGGAGCCAGTGGTGAAATTCTCGACAGGCCCAAGCATCTGCATCTCAATGCAGAACCGAGGGATGCCAGATGTAGGGTGGGCTCCTTTTCTGTGTACCTTCCAGTCTGACTCCCCTGACTCCTACCACTGTAAATTTAAGTGAGTAGCACAGGACCTGCCTCATAGTCATAGTCAATAAACCTTTGCTGAATAAATGAATGAAGAAAAAAAGTCACAGATTCTAGATTATATCTTACTGGTACCAATATTTTGCTATAGCTGGACAAACTCAGGAGAAGAGGAAGAAAAGTCCTGTCTGTATGGCTTAATTAAACTGAACTCGGTGGTTAGGTGTTCTTTGTTCCAGTTGTATTTTGACCACCTGATTTAGTGAAGATATCATGGAGGGTTAGGACCCTAAGCGGCATTGCTCGCTCACACTATTATTTATTAAATGCCTATACTGTCATGACCTACCTTACCTGCCCAGCGTAATGTGGGCTATTAATTAATCCAGGGCCAGGAACCAAACAAAAGCATCCTGACCTAGGCTTGAACCTGCTCCCCATTATACTATGACCTCAATTCCTTTGTGACTAGTTATTGCTGCATTCCATTGTCATAAACTGAACCCCACGGTAGAGTGCTGTATTGAAATGGTGCTGGCTATATTTCAAAACACTGCCCATTTGGGAGTACTCTTTTCTAGGAAAAAAGCATAGCAATAACTCGAATGTATCTCCAGTCACAAAATCTAAAGACCAGGAAAATGTTCAACTAAAATGTAACACACATTTCTTTAAAGACTGAATGAAACTGTGGTTTGCTACTAATGGTCACAGTTTGCTAAAACCAAAGTGTTAAAGTGTGTTTTTCAATGCAAATAAAATATGGTTACCTTTACTGTTATATGCTTAAGAAAAAGCTTTGGACCTTGGCAATTTTAACTCCAATGTATTTAAATTGCTATTCATTACACTGAATCTCCACTGGTCCCCTTTCCCTCTTCCAGCAATGACACTTCCCCTTAGATAAGGCACCCTATCCTCCAATCTTGGGCTCTCTTCATCTCCCACTAACAAAGATTTTTAGAAGCTCAATCAGACCAGACTCTAGTTACTGAGCTATAAATGACAATGTCCTTTAATAGGTTTCATTCCTAAAGGACTTTATATTTTAATAGGAGAGGAAATCTAAGCCAGTCAGTTTCAAAATTTAAAAGACAAAATATATAAATCATTAATCTGTGAGTTCATGATACTAAATAAAAACAGAAATATAGTATAGTAGAACTTAAAAT
This sequence comes from Hyperoodon ampullatus, assembly GCF_949752795.1. Taxonomy (NCBI): domain Eukaryota; kingdom Metazoa; phylum Chordata; class Mammalia; order Artiodactyla; family Ziphiidae; genus Hyperoodon; species Hyperoodon ampullatus. The sequence continues at coordinate 60,522,805 of NC_136929.1, read as the reverse complement.
TCCCAAGGGTCCTTTATAAAGTCTCACCAGAGGAATCAAAGATGATCAAGGCACCAGAGATTTTGAATTACTTTTTATCCTATACTTTGAAAGGAATGTCCTGAACTAAAATTGAGGTAAAAATTGACACAGTGATGATGAAAATTTTACTTTAAATTTTGACGAGTTCTGAATTGGAAAAGGACAGGACAAAAGCTTCTCATACATGGCTCTCAGGAATGTAAACCAGGAAGATATTGCTGTAGGAAAACTGGCAATATGTACCCCAAATCACACGTATATAACATTTGACCCAGTCATATTACATCTAGGAATTCATTCTAGGGAAATAATCAAAGATGACCCCAAAATTTGCATACAAGATATTTATGCAACACTTTTAAAAGCAAAATAAAATAATTTCAAATCAACCACAATGTCCAGCAATAGGAGATTGATTAAATAAAATTGGTCAACCATAAATGGAATCACTGTGTAGCCCCTGTGGTGGGGCAATTCTGGCTGTACATACCCACTAGAAAATATCCACCCCGCTGATCATTTTGAAACGTATAGAAATATCGAACCACTATGTTGCATACAGGAACTAGCATAGTGTTGGAGATCAATTATACTTCAAAAACAAAGTCACAGAAAAAAAGAGATCAGATTTGTGGTTACCAGAGGTGGGAGTGGGGAGAGGAGGAATTTGATGAAAGCAGTCCAAGGGTACAAACTTCTAGTTATAAGTATATACTAGGGATGTAATATACAACATGATAAAGATAATCAACACTGCTGTATGTTATATATGAAAGTTATTAGCAGAGTAAATCCTGGACTTCCCTGGTGGCGCAGTGGTTAAGAATCCACCTGCCAACGCAGGGGACACCGGTTCGAGCCCTGGTCCGGGAAGATCCCACATGCCGCAGAGCAACTAAGCCCGTGCGCCACAACCACTGAGCCTGCACTCTAGAGCCCGCAAGCCACAACTACTGAGTCTGTGCGCCGCAACCACTGAGCCCGTGCGCCACAACTACTGAAGCCCACGCGCCTAGAGCCCGTGCTCCGCAACAAGAGAAGCCACCGCAATGAGAAGCCCGCGCACCGCAATGAAGAGTAACCCCCGCTCGCCACAACTAGAGAAAGCCCACACGCAGCAATGAAGACCCAAGACAGCCAAAAATAAATAAATAAATAAATAAATAAATATATTAAAAAAAAGAGAGACTAAATCCTAAGAGTTCTCATCACAAGGAAATTTTTTCTGTTCCTTTAATTTTGCACCTGCATGAGGTGATAGACGTTCACTAAACTTATTGTGATGATCATTTCACAATGTAAGTCAAAGCATTATTCTCTACACCCTAAACTTACACAGTGCTGTGTGTCAATTATACCTCAATAAAACTGGAAGAAAAAATAAACTATGCACCTGTGATGCTGCCTGAAAAACCACAAAGTGTAAAGTGGCTTGAGTGGAATGACCTTATTTAAGAAAAAAACTCATACACACGGACATACATATACATTTATATACTTACACTTTTTAATGACCATAAAAATATACCCCAAGCTTTAAATGGAGTTGCCTCCAGGGAATATGACTGAGACAAAGTGAGTTGGCAGTGTGTGAAGAGAGAGAAAGTTTAATTTTCTGTTTTATAAAACTAGTTATTGCTTAAATCTTTATATCTGGTAAATATATGTTTTATAGTCACAAAAATAAAAAGCTTCCAAAAATCATGTTTCACGATAAGGACATGGGAAGCAACTCACAATGTTTTCTCAAGTGAAAAAAAATACAAAATAGCACAAACAATTTAAAAATATTTTACAAACTTTGTAAAAATAAATCATATATGGCATAGAATGTAAGAGAAATATAAAGAGCCAAAAGGAATGAAAATATATCAAAATATTACTGGTTAGTTCTGAGTGGTGAGATTAAGATCAATTTTTTTCTTTTTTTCTGAATTTCGTAAATGTTCTGCAATGAACGTGAATTACTAGCATAACAGAAAAAGCATTAAATGTTATTCTTAATACATTAAAATATTTCAAACTGTCAGTTCAATAAGTTAATGGTATTTGCTTTTCTAATGCTAAGATTTACACACTCTGTCAACAATGACACTCACTTTAAACGCTAAGCAGTGTTATTCTGAAGCTTGAGATGTCTAATTTCTACAGACGAGTATCCTTGTAGCTCACTTGTAATGTGCTTGTTCTAATAAAGACTTAAAATATTAGACAAAAGAAGTGACCTTACATGGCAGACCAACACCAGCTGGCGAAACTGAGGTCCAAAGAGTTAAAGTGGTTTTCCAAAAGCTCAAATCTTTTCATTTAATGGAAGGACTGAGACGAGACTTGATTCTCCCAGTCCAGTGTTTTTCCATGACATGAGGCTGCTATGTTTTTGGATGAGAATCACTGAAACCACAACAAAAATAGCGCTTTAAGAAATATACAGCAAAAGGGCAAATGAACAAAATTTGTATGCAGCTTCATGGAGAACTGTTAAATCCAGCAAAACTCCAGGTTCCACTCTCAAAATGCCATTGGCCTTTCCAAGAATTCTATGTAGAAAAAAATGATTAGATTGGACCTAGAAGAATACTTAAAGAAACTTGATTTTTATTTTAATAGTAACACAATTCAAAGCTTAAATGAAAACATCTGGTTTCACTTTCTTTACTGATTATGATAGCTAGAGATTCTGAGACTACAAGCATGACTCTGTCATTTATTTGATATGCAAATAAAGTTCTTGGCTTGAGTGTAAATCTTATACTTTCAGTTGTGCCCCTTTTAACAATTTATTTTTTATATCCCCTCTTGGGTCCAAAAAAAGTTTGAGGTAGAGTTAGTCATTAAGAAATGCATCCTTCCCACAAAATGCCAACAGGCACAATTCCCCCCAAAAGAGTAGAATAAAGTAGACCTTAATTTATTAGAATTCAGATCACTGGGATAACTGCCAATTCTGCTTTTTTCCACCCTTCCACAAAGGTTGTGACCCAAATCTCAAGATGAAAGGCCAAATTTGGGGGCAGGCGGGTAGAGACAGGGAAGAGGTGACCACATGGTAGAGGGATCGATTTCTATTGCAGCTATGAAACAGACCCATTTATTAAGAGCCAGGTACTGTGCTGAATGATAATCAAAGATTACCAGGGTCAGATGAGAAACTTGGGGTTGTTCCCAAAGGAATCAGACCCCTAGAACTGTTCTCACACTGCCTGGCTCTCACCAAACACCCTCTTCACATATACACACACCAAAACAAACAAAAACATCCAAAACTGTCAGCCCTCTCATTAATCAACTAAGTTTGATATAACAGAATTAGGCATTTTCACCTTTGCTAATGAAAGCCTTGCTTTGGTTCCATGTATCACAAACCCAAACATGTAATTCTGGATCTCAACGATGAACTACTTCTGGGACTTGTTGCAACACATCTTCATACTTAGAGGACCTTAGGCCTATCTTTTCCTCACAGGGAATCCTCTCCTAGTTGGGATCTGTGCATATATTCACTGACAGTCCCAGGGTACCAGAGTGTAACTGTGTATTCATTCATGTCAGGCAACATGACATTTCAGAAAATGGGGTTCTGGGAGGTCCCTCGCCCTCAGTTTTTATTTCACCAGACCTAGATATAAAATTGATAATTCCATCTGAACCAGAAAGAGACACTGAGAAGAGAACCCAGGTAATACGGTGCAAATATATACCTTTCCATAGTCGAGTGTATTAGTCTCACTTCACAATACTCCTAAATTTGAGGTGGAGAAGGAGACATCCAGAATACTCGTTCATTTATTTAAGGAAGCAGAGATTAAATGAATGGGGGGGGGGGAAGGAATGACCCACAAATCACAATTAACTACTGTTTAAATTTTTTTAAATAAATAAACTAACCAGTTCATATAGCTAGAATTTTTTAAAATATGTCCTGAAACCTACTTTTATGAGACAAGGGTAAATGAATAGTATTTCAACTGGCAACAGGATATTAAACTAGGCAACTGCCAGGTTATACCACTAAATGTGTATCTATTAAGCCCAGTCCTCACATTTCCATGTCCAATGTTGCATAGTAACAACTGTTGCTTCTAAGCCATTGACGTTCACAGTAGTAACTGTGATGTCCTAAAATGCTTACTAAATAAATCAACTAAATTAAATTCTATTTAGTATAGTCATGTTAATCAATAGATCTCATATTTTTTCTCATATTTTAATTGATTATAAACTGGCAAGCCACATATGATAATATAGTCCAGTTAGTTAAAAATAGCCCAGTCCTGAACATTTAAAACCACACTGACTTTACCTACTACAAATGTGACAAGTAAAACAGAAGAAGAGACCAAACCACACTGACAACCCAGGAAGCTATAAATGCTGCACCGTCTCATCATCTGATATTACATACTGAAATATTTAAGTATGTCCCAATTTTTATATCCATCCAGATCTCACATCTCTAAATAGACATAAACTATTTTCCAAGTGTAGAAGTCAAGCTGGGTCCTCTCATCCGAGCTTTCTGAGAATTCTGACCACTACTCCCCACCTCCCTTCACCACACATGCATTTTCACCACTTGAGACATTGCAGGGTGAGGGAAAGAAAGAGAAAGAAAGAGAAGTCTCATGACTTCAGAAATTGGAAAGAGGAATTAAATTCTGAAAAGGAGAAAAGAATGGAAGTTTTGCTTAATTCAAGTATTGAGCAAAATATTGTTGCTTAATTATATTTTAAAAGATACACTAGATCTTTTTAGCCATCTATTCCTTTATTTGATTTATAAGAAGTGAAACTATAACATGATGAAACTTGACCACACAAAAATCACTTTGCCCCACACACCTGATAACATCCCACTCCCCCTTGCTCCCCAAATCATAGCTCGAGTGATAGGGTCTTACTTTGTACTCTTAAATATCAAGCAAACTAAATGCTAAAATGAGGAGCCTTACACAGTTGAACTGGGAAAAACACAAAGTGGATATTTACCCTCTCTCGGAAAAATAAGTAAAGTATATGTTAAGGAAATGGGTAATTCAGGGAACCAGAGTACTTAAATAAATTCCCAGATGTTTGTGTTGCTGTCTGAACGTTTTAAAAAGGAAACAGCTTTTCATTACTTTATGAATCCTCCCTCATCGTGAAGACAATTTCAAAGCCCCCAGCATTCAGAAGAGAAAGCCTGTTCTTAGAGTTGTCAGGTTCCTGCTGCGTCTCAGTCACCACGAATGTTCCAGGAACCCACAGAAAAAGCTCAGGCCTGCAAACATGTCTGATTTTGACCTCCCAACTCCTAAGTCTGTGTTTATATAATTCATGATTAAGGTGGATTTATGAAGCTCGATAAAATCACATTTCATATTTCCCTAATCAATATTTCAAAACGAGTAAACCAACAGTCATTTTAACATTAACAGCATGGACAGGATAGACATAAATCCCCACACCTTCCCCTGGACATCACACATCTTCACTGGGAAGCTCTAACTGCCTCTGGCAGTGCCAATGGATGTGGTTAAAAATCAAGCAGAAAACATCCAAATGTGCACACTCAGCCACATGATTTTCACTGTCTAAGACTCAAAACTTTTTTTCAAACAATTTTCACCCAATTTAGCTTGCCTTTCTTGCCTGTAAATTGCAATACTGCCAAGTTACAAGTTAAAGATTCTGCCAATTTTTCAGTTTTGTGAGCAAGAGAAGTCAGTGTATTTCCCCAAACAAGTAATATGTGTGTGTGTGTGTGTGTATTGAATTAACACTTGGTTATAGCAGTATACCACAATAACATATGGAAATCTTGTTCAAAATTTCCAAAATAACTCGTGCGCACGTGCACGTGCACACACCCTTCGTGTATAGGTCATGAAAAAGAAAGTCAAACCCAGACTGAACTGACAGGGACTGGGAAAGATATCATCTGTAAGTTATAAGTGCTAATATCCACTGCCATTATTGATTCGGTTAAGGCAGAACAATTTACCACCATCCTAGATCTTTATTCTAATGTGGCTCATGTTACACATGTGGGCAAGTGACTAGTTTCAGCCTCCACACAAACAAATTTAACTTCTAGAGAAGTCTCCAAAGCAAATTTATAGCCAAAGACAGACTCAGTTCAGAAGTAGTGGTGGTCATGGTGGTGGAGGTTCTTCTGGGGTAATGTCTCATTTAGGCACAACCATGAGGCTCTGAAGAAGAAAACACTCAGAACACCCTGCAGCCATCAGGCAGCAGCCATGGAGCCAGCTAATCAGCCTTCCTTCTTCAGACTATGGTGCTTTTTAAGAAAAAACAAAATATTGAGATAGCTTTTTAACTGCAAATATCTGGGAAATACCTATACTACACCCAGGGTTTTAATACCCTCCCTTCCTTCCCAAATCTAGGAAAGTGGTGTGCTCCCTGTCAAATAACCAGTACAGATCATAAATAGCCAGATTGTCATTGCAGTGTGAGGACCAAGAACTTGCATCCATTTTCAGCAGGAGTCCAACCATTCTGGAGGGTCAAAAGCCTTAAAAAATAAACATACCATAAATACTGAGACACAGACACACACACACAAAGATTAAAGGATACTCAATGTCACACACTTCATACTAGTGAAAAAATGGAAAATAACCCAAATGTTCAACAATAAGAAATTAGTTTGACAAAATGTGGTATATTCTTCTATTATGATGTAGAAATTTTAAAATGATGTTATAGAACAATACTTAATGACATAGGAAATATTCATGTATATCATTTAATGATAAAAGCAAGTTTAAAACACATTAGGATGTGATCCTAATTTGAAAAAAAAGACTACTGTATAAAGATATGACTGGAATGATAGACACCAATAACAGCATTATCTCTGGGTAATGATAGGAAAAGTAAATTTTATTTCCTTCTTTGTGCTTTACTGTATTTTCCATACTTTCTACAGTGAAAATATATTATTTTCATCATCAGGTAAAAAATAAATTTTATTTTTAAAATTAATCACATGTCATTCTTACAGAGAAATGGTTTCCTTTCTTCCTTTTTGTCCTATCCTACACCTCCACCCCCCCAAAAAAAAAACAGCCTGAATTTCGCCAGTTTTCCTGACTTCACCTGGGTTCTTTTCCTGATTAAGTCAAGTGGAAACAGTCCTGGAGGAAATTAGACTGTAAAGACCAAATGCTTCATAAATTCATGTTCAAAGAAGGCAAGTAAGACCATAAGTGGCCAAAAGAATTTGGTGATGAAAATAAGCCACTAAATGGATTATTTACTTTAGTCTTTACTGATAAAAAATATTAGCAAGCTTTGCATTCTTCAATTACATTTTGAAGCAGAAATGATGGCATTTTATTCATTTATTCATTCAGTCACTTTAGTCCATTTGGGCTAATATAACAGAATACCATAGACTGGGTAACTTAGAAATAAGAGAATTTATTTCTTACTGTTTTGGTGGCTGGGAAGTCCAAGATCTTGGTGCCAGCAGAGTCAGTGTCCGGTGTGGGTCTGCTTCCTGGTTTATAGACAGAAGTCCTTTCACTCTAGCCTCACCTGGTGGAAGGAGCAAGGGAGCTCTCTGGGGTCTCTTTTACAAGGGCAGTAATCTCATTCATGAGGGTTCTACCCTCATAAGCTATCATCTCCTAAAGACCCCATCTTCAAAATACCATCACATTGGGGATTAGGTTTCAACATGGGAATTTGGCAGGGGTGGGACACATTCAGTCCATAGAAGTCATCAAACACTATGCACTTCTTATGTGCCCACATGGTGCCAGGCTTGGAACACAAGCCTGGTCCTTGGCTCAAATCCCTCACAGGCTGCTGAATTCACAGCTGCACTTGTGGTTTTCAGGGCACCCACCTCTTCCTCACCCATCCTTTTCTTCAGCCACGGCAGTTCTTCTTTAGGTGTCAGCCTTCCATTAAAGTTTCACTGGAATAAAAGATTCCTTGGCTTAAAAAAATAAAAGAACATTTGGAACTCTCTGCTCTACTCTTATTTAATCAACTAGATGCTCTGGAGTTGAGTGGCAACCACTCACAATTTTAAATTAACTCATGGGTAAGACTATTAGCCCAAATGCTCCCCACCCCCAATATGATGTGTTATAATTGTATGTTATCATCATCTGCTTTGAAAATTTCCCATCAACCTTTCCCACCCTTTAGCACACCAAATTCCTTAAGTGGGTTTGAATTCTTAACCTTTGCTGGTAGAGTATAACCACATCCCAGTTAGGGACCAGGGGACTGTTTTTCTTTAGGCCACTTGACTATAATCAAGTGCTCTAGCTCTTTTCCCCAAATTCTGATCTAGAACTAGAATAAGAACTATTGGAGAATTTGTTTAAAATGGAGAGTCAGGCCCCACCTCTAGAAAATCTGATTCTATGAGAGTGAAGTGGGATTCTATGTTTTTAACGAGCTGCCCAGGTGTCTTCTAGCTTGATAAACACCTTTGGAGACAAAGATTCTAGCCTTGGTTAGGGAGGCTCAGAATGTTGTTAGATCTCAAGAAACCTTGGGCATCTGTTATAGCACATTTTCATTATTTACCTGTTTATATATTCTATTTCACCCACTAGATTTGAAGCCCCTTTTGGAAAGGTAACTTGCCATAGTCTCTGTATCCACTGGCTCATTGCAATTCTACTATGTCCAATAAATGTTTGGCATTAAATTAATTAATAAAACAAAGAACAGCAATCATTCATCAAATTCTGATCCTACTGGACTAAAGTATTTTTTTCCATCAATAGACTACTATTAATAAACCTATTATTAGAGTTCATATGTTTTTTTCTCCTGTGAGATTCAATTCAGCTAAACAATTAGGAACAGCTTTTTTTAAAAAAATTTCTTACAGTTTGAGTTTTAAGAGTGTTCCATGAGGTAAACAGGATAAGAATAGTTATCCAGCTGTTTTAGCTGAGGACACAGGCCAAGGAAGGATAAAATGACTAGCAAGTACTCACAGTTTTTAGTATTTGCACAGGCAAAACTGCAGTGTGTTGTAGTGAAAAAGCATACTCTTTATTGCTGCGTTTGAATTGGAGCCCTGCCATTTACAAGCTGTGTGATCTTGAACAAGTTATTTAAATTTTCTGAGCCTCCCTTTTTTTGTGCATGTACTCTATACACAGGGACAGACAGCAGGTTTGTCTGAAGCATTAAATGTGTCTAGGAGAGTGTTTGGCACATAGCAGGAGCTGAGCACACATTGTATTCCTTCCTTCCTGACACACTCTCCACAGCAAGGACTCGGTTTGTCTTCGCCTGGCAGTAGTATGTGCTCAACAAATATTTATTGAATTGAATGATTAATGTAATCCTGGGATTAAAAAAAATACAAACGTCTTTTCCTTTTACCTATCAAATGTTATCAATCTATAAAATTATAATATTACCATAATCCCTCCCCCAATCACAAACCCCAGATGGTCTACATACTAATGACAAGCTATATTCAGTCACAACCCAGGGAGAGTGACTTAGAGACTACAAACTGTGAAATAAAGAGGGAGTTTCCATTTAAATATAAGACTATACATATGTTTCTCTGTATAATAAAACAAAACTAATACATCAGCATCTCTTTATTCTGAAATTTTTCTAGCAAGCAAGGATGGTAAAGACAAATTAATCACATGTGTGAATTCAATCTGTATAAAACATTCCTACTTATTGTGATCTCCTTAATTTTTATATGGGCAACCCTAAAATAACTTATAGGGATACTATAAGTTCACTCAACCCTATTTTTTCCACAGGGATTGAAAGTCCTCAAATGTGAACACTCTTAATATGATTTTCTTTTCAAGGATCATCACTCTCTGGGTTGCAAAAAGCCCTCATGAGAAGAGTGAACAGAACACAGACTTGGAGTCAGATAGCTCTGCCACTTTTACTCACCAAGTGACCTTGCATAATAAACTCACTAGGCCTCAGTTTCCTCATCTATAAAATGGAAATATAATAGAAATATAAACACCTACTTCATGGAGTTGCTATGAGGGTTAGGAAAGGCAATGTACGTGAAGTGCCTATGAAACACAGCGGGGACTCAATTTATTGTCCCTTCTGCCCCTACCAAAATGCTACAAACGGATTCAGTGGTTCCAATTAAAAGTACAACAACTAGGTATTTTCATAATTAATCATTAAGACATCAAACTAACATTTTTTTAAAGTCTAGTTATTTGCAAGACTTTTCCTTTGTCCCTCTAGAGAAGAGTCATTAGCTTATAGCAGTCCTGAGACTCACAAATGTCATGAAGGCGCCGGCATTTCCAGAGAGGATAAGGGCTGTGTCAACCCATGAAAGCTTTCTCTTTCCTATGAATGTTCTCCAGATTTCCCCTTTGGACTTCTTTGAGCTACCTTGAGCTAAATGCCCCACCCCCATGATCTGACTTTCTGAGAGTTTAAAGCCTGCCCTGTCTGGTGCCCTTTATATTCCAGGGATGCTGAACAACTTGTATTTATTTCTCTGTATCTTCCACTGGATTGTAAACTCCATGAGGTCAGGACAGTGTCTTCTTCACTATTTTAGGTTTCATCTCAAATGTCAATTTTCTAACTGCAGTATCTTCACAAAATTTTCTGCTAGATGAGTTCTCTTAAAATTAATTTTTAAGGGGAATTCCCTGGTGGTCCAGTGGTTAGGACTCGAGGGCCCGGGTTTGATCCCTGGTCAGGGAACTAAGATCCCACAAGCCTCATAGCACAGCCAAAATTTTTTTTCAAAATTTTTTAAATTCGTTTTTAGGTTTTTTTTTCTTTTCAAGGTGTGAAATATTAACCATGTAGGTAGAATAAGCATAGATTTTTTTTTTAAATCTATACATGCCTCAGCAGATGCTGGCACAGAATACCAGGTCCTTTGATAAAATAAAAGTGAATCTTAACACCAGAAGGGAAATCTAGAGGGCATCTGATCTAGTGCAGCACCATGCCCCCCTTAGCATCATTTCCTGCCGCCACCATGAAGGCCCCATGATGCACTGCTCACACTTTAAACCCCTCTTTTGGGTCCAGGTTAATCACCCGAGGCTGTCTCTCTACACCCCCACCCGGTCCTCTCCCCTCTATGTTCCAGAAATGTTGAATTTCTTGTAAGTAGCCCTAAACAGCCATGCTCACTTCACCATATATAAGCCCATGTGTCCCTTTTCACAGGATATTTTAATTGCCTGTTTTTTTTCTCTATAGAGAAAATTGGATTGTGAGCCCTGTGAAGTCAGGAAATGTCCTATTAATTATCCCATTCCTATTCCTGGCATGCAGTGGGCTCTCAATAAATATGTTAACTGAATGACCTCCTTTTGGCAAGATTTTCAGAAACACTTGACTAAAGAGTAAACAGAAAACAAATGGGAAAGGATTAAAATACAAGGAACAGCCAGGAAAATATAGATTTGCCATCCTAGTTTGGTCTCTGGGAGCTGGGAGTCTTGTGCCATCCACCTTTAGACTGGGCGTATCCCCCCTGTCTTCTTAGTCCAGGCAGCAAAACTCCACAGGCCTCTTTTTCTTAGGGAGAGGGCTACCCTCACCACCTCCAGCCCTCCACACACAGCTCAGGGCCTGTCTCCTCCTCCTTTCCGTGCCTCCCCTGCCGTCCTCCAGGTAGGCCTCTCACCCCCATCAGACTAGTCCTGCAGGGAAGCTCACCTCCCCATCACAGCGCAGGACCTCCTCCCCCCACCCACCCCGCAGGCCCAGCAGTGTGTGGGACACACCACGTCCCAAGAAGGAGGCACAGACCTGAATGCGCCTGGGATGAATCCTTACCAGGCCTGTGACCAGCTCACAAGAGGGAAAGAGGAATGGTTCAAATTCACTTCTACAGGCAAAAATACCTATAGGCTCCTAAGAAAGCAGTCGGCCTTGAGATCACTGCAGATCTGGAAAACTTGTGTAATTCTTTTTTGGTGGAAGCAGAAACCTGACTCTGAGCTAACCCCTGCCCAGAGGCCGCTGGGGCCTGGAAATACCCTTGTGAATTCTCCGCGTCTAGGCCGGGGCCTGGGGGTTCCCTGCCGTCCGGCCATCTGCAGAGGCCTCCCTAAGGGCTAGGTGGCCCCAACTGGACGACCTGTGGCCCGACTGCGGCCCGCACGCAGAAGGCGGAGACCGCCGCGCCGCCTGGGATGGGAGCGCCGCCGGGTCGCTCAGGCCAGGCCCAGCGCGGCCGCTTCGAGCTCTCAGAATCCTGCGACCCGCACCCCAAGCGCTTCCTATGACCGACCAGACCCTCAGGAACAGAGAGTTCCTCCCCGCCTTCCCCTCCCCGCCAGACTTGCCTGCGCCACGAAGCTCGAGAAGCGGTTCCCCCTGCGTGCCCCTCACTCCAGGCCGAGCTTGGAAGCGCCTCTGACTTCGCTGCGGCGCCGGAACCCGCGTGGCCTGCCCTGGGCCGCCGCTGTTCGGTGGCCCCGGCTCAGCGCGCGAAGCCGTCCCCGCTGCCCCGCGCTCCTCGGTGCGAGGCCCGATCGGGACCCCAGGGGTCCTGGGAGCCGTGGCCCTTCCGACCCCTAGACATCCAAACCAGAGAGCCCTGGAGTTATTCCGGGCCGCGGGGGTGGTGGAGGATGGGGGTTCCATTCACGTCTCCGTTTGCAACAATAATGACATGTCCTGGTCCCACTGATGCCAAGAACCCCCCGAAGGCAAGCCGGTGGCTCCGCCGGCCCCTCAGGCGCGACGTCCAGTTTGCACGAAGTAATCACCAACTTCTGCACTCTGGGAAGGATTCTGAGGGGGAGCCGGGCTGAGCCCCAGACAGCAGCTCCGGGCCGGACTTGGAATATACTTCTTTTTTTTTTTTTTTTTTTTTCAAATCTGACCCGGATCCGTGGTTCTGAACTTACTGTGACCTCAGCGGCCGGCCTTGGGCTCTGCGCGAGCGGGAACCCGGTGCGGGACTCAGGATTCACGCTCGCATCCGGGGCTTGCAGACCACTGGAGGGGAGAGCGGGGAGGTATTCGTATGGATTCATGTATGGGGTATTTTTCTAGAACGAGATAAATAGATCTCAAAACAGTAAAGTCCTGGTCCGGAAGCCACGACCGCGCCCCTAGGTCTCTCCAAAGATCCCCTCCGGGCGCTTGTCTAAAGAGGGAAGTTTGGTGCCCCAAGTTTTCCTCAGGCGCGTTGGGTTGAACTTGGGTGCAGCTCTCGCGAAGCGCGCATTGCGCCCACGCGCTCACCTTGGCGGGAGCCACGGACTAATTAGGTGCCCCTGTTCTCCCGCTCAGCCGACGGGGCAGCCCGGCTCCAAGGGGCTGAGACCTGCGGCAGACGCCAAAGTCACCCGCCGTGACCGGCCTCGTCATTTAGAAGGAGAAAGGGCAAAAGGGCTGCTCGGAACGCTTTTTTAATACTTGACAGTTTGAGGCAGGAGCCTTGTAAGCGGAGACGAACGTGCGATAATTCTCTGCTCTTTGAAGAGCAATGCAAAGCTGCCAAGAAACTCACTACGACGTGACCGTTTACTCCTGCGAATGGGCCGCAAAGAAAATATGCTTGGACCAGGTGACCTGGCGAGATCAGCAAAGCCGCTCCCGGCGACTCTCTCCTCCAGCGAGTCCGAGACCGGGGAGAGGGGAGCGGGCAGGTGGGTTTCCTCCACCCCTGAGTGCTACAACCTCCTTCTCTATCTTCTCATTTTTATTTTTTAAAATTAAAAAGAGAGAGAGCGCGCACGCACAAGTCTTAAAAATGGATAGCTGAATAGCGTCTGATAAAATTTGCGCTATGAAAAATATGAGGTCGAGATAGATCAGTGCGTGGGTGAAGGCTGCTCTAGCAGAAACTCGAGAAGTGAGCGGGAGCCCACAGTTTTCGTTTTTACTGTAGAAATTGGTAAACGAAATCAAATGGTAATGGTTACCTATTACAGCCACTGAAAAGTTCGGAATAATTTAATGTGTTTCGGATTTATATGTATGTAATCACCATACTTTTTATTTTGTCTAGCTATTTCCATTAAGTTTTAATAAGCTATCAAAGTTCTCTGGGTAAATTTTGTGAGGGGTTTTTTGGGGGGTTTGTGTGTGCGTTTTATTTGTTTGGTTGTTTTTGGGTTTTTTTTTTTTTGTCTGAGTGAGTGGAGATTACATGAACCAGAAGCGAAGTTTGAGCATAATTTTCTTAGCCACTGGGAAGTCTGAATCTCCTGCCAAAATTCCAAGGATGGGACGAAGAAAGGGAGACTAAATACTCATTGAGTACCTACTATGTGCAGACACCCTGATAGGGCTGGCTTTATAAATTTTATTTAATATTAATAATTGTTTATCAATAAGAGCTCTTTTTAAAAAGACCAAACACTTTCTTCTGCATCCGGACCTCAAAGGGACAGCTTCCATAATTTTATTTTATTTGCAAGAATTTTGTTTTTATTACTTCCTTCTTCGAAGTGACGTAACTGCTAAGGTTAGTGGAGAGATCCATGTTTAATGATATTAAAGTCTGTTGGTTTAACTGATTACATCTTTTAGTGTTAATTCTGTCTGGGGCGGGGGGTTCGGGGTGGGGAAGTGAAGGTGAGTCAGCACACGGTGAATTTCTCCTAACTCTTTAGGTCCCTGTAAAAATCCCTAACTTCTCGGGAGGAGAAGGAACTTGTAACTGGGAGGAGAGCACTGTCACTGAAAGCGATGGCGGTGGCGGGGTGGGGGGAGGGAAATGCAAAGCAAAAGTTTTTCGTCTCTGTGGATCTAAGGAACCGAAAACATGACCCGTTTTGTAAGGGCTATGCAAACACTGTGGCTTGTGCTGACCACTGACAGAGGCTGAGTTAGACTAGAGGCTATATATGTTACAAAGAATACGATGCAATTGCGTATGCGGAGCTTTAAAAAAAAAAAAATGAGAAGGGAGTTGACAGTCAGATGAAGTGGGAAAGGAGGGGAGGAGAATACACCCAGGAGCCTGAGCAGCCAGGTAAATCATCAAAAATTCAGTTCCTGCAACTAATGAAAAAACCAATCTCACTGTAGTCCAGGGGAAATGGTTCGCTGACGCAAGGCTGATGGTGAGTCCATTTGTCGTGCTTCTTTTCCGGACTATCAAAAAAGTTATTTCGAGATTCAGCCAAATGTTTTGACTGGGAGACTGAAAACGGGACGAGGCGTTTCCTGCCTTAACGTCCGAGCCCGCAGCGGGGCCCAGAGCGGAGCGCGCTCCGAATCGCGCGCTTCCCGCCCGGGGCTGTTCAGAAAGGACGCTCCCCGCCGCCCTGGGAGAAGCGAGCCCGAGGTCAGGCGGCGGGGGCTGCTCGGTTTCCACGTGGGGCCTGAACTTCAGCCTTCCTCAGGAGGAATGCTCCTCTAGTTCTGTTCTGGAAGGGAAAATGGGCTCAGCTCTTCGAGAGCTATCAAGAGTCCCACTCGCTGGACAAACCTGGAAACTCTGGAAGTTCTAAACTGAGCTTCCCTCGTTCCCTGAGTCCCTTTCTATCTTCTTTACCGGCGCTAAAGGGCTGCTTGCCGAGGGGGTGCTCTTTTAGATGATTTTTTTCCACGCAGACCGGAGAAGGGCCGCCGCCCGCTCCAAACGCGACTTGCCGACCTCAGCGCCCTGGGCTCGCGCGGCGCACCGCCCGCCCCTCCGCGCCCGCCCAGCCCCGCTCGCGGAGAGAGCCCGAGGGGGGAGTATCTTCTCCGCGGGCCAGAGCTCGGTGCCAGAGCGCTCTCCTGACATAACCTTGCCCAGGGTGGGCCAAGACGTGCACTAAGCATCGCTTGGCTCCCTTCCTGCTGCCGCTGCCGTCCCCATTACCGCCGGCAACTGCCTTGGACCCAACCCCCAAGGGCAGAAACTCTTGCCTCACAGCTCCCCTTGGTCCCCGCTTTCCCAGCCCTTTCCGGGATCCCACACCCCCACCCCACTTCTCCCGCCCGTCGGGGCCGAACACTGGCACCGCTTCTCGAGCCTGTTCCGCCGCGCCATTTTAACCCCTTGGACGTTTCCGCTGCGAAGAGGGCGGGAAACAGAGAAGAGCCGCCATCCTCACCTCACCTCACCCCCACGCCACCCCGCCCGGGTCCTCACCTAAGGCGGCCCAGAGGGGATTATGAAACAACCCCGTGGTGGGCGCGGGTGGGGGACAGGCTACCTCCGGACTCCCGAATCTTTGGCAAAGTCTCGGGAACACTTGTGCTCCCTCAGGACAGTTTTC
The DNA here is from genome assembly GCF_949752795.1 of Hyperoodon ampullatus. Lineage (NCBI taxonomy): Eukaryota > Metazoa > Chordata > Mammalia > Artiodactyla > Ziphiidae > Hyperoodon > Hyperoodon ampullatus. The sequence goes on along the minus strand of NC_136929.1, from coordinate 60,506,600 downwards.
TTCGCCTCGGGGCGAGCGCGGGGTGTCCGACTTTCTTGGCACTAGCTGCGAAGAGCTTCTCCCTTTCCCCAGCCCCTTTAAGGACATCTGATCTTCAGTCTCCAACTTTCTCCTCTCGTCTACAAGCTTCGTCTGCCGCGGAGAGCGACCCCAGGCGAGGCCGGCAAGGGAGAGAGCTAGTGTGGGGTTAACCCAAACCAGGGCGCCCAGAGGTTGGCTGAGGCCCTGCGGGTCGAGGCCCCGCGCGCTCTTAAGCAGGAGGGAGCCCCCGGGGATCCGCGCGGGGCATGTTGCCGCGCCTGAAACAGGCGTTCCCTTTTCCAGATCATATTCCGCATAAAATCTAAAGCCAGATGCATCGCTTGGGCAAGTTACCATTTTACTGCGAAAAGCACAGATGTGTTTCCAAACTGGACTCCAGATCAAGGTTTCTGGTGCGGGTTGCAGTGGCCTGCGCAAGGTTGGGCTTTCGATGCCTTAAGGGACTACCCGGACGGGTAACGTTTTAGATGCTGTAGTCTGAACCTAACCCAGGCAAAGCATCATTTGCGAATGCGAAGATTTAAAATAAAAAGAAAGGGGGGAGGGGGGGTGCGAAGTAAAGACAACTGCGGGCTTTCAAGGCCGTGTGTGTACTTTTTAAGTGGGGCGGAGGAGAAAAGACCAACTTCATAATTATAGACGCCCAGTTTAGCAAGATAACCTGATGGAATCTCTGTTTCACGAAAATAAGTTACAAGAGGAAAAACTTGTAAGAAAGTGAGAACAGTGGCCACATATGAAACCAAAGGGCGAGCATGGTGAAAGCAGGCATTTTAATCAGTCTGTTGAGTCAAAAATAGCTTTTGCTGAGGTTTTTTTTTAAAGAAATAGAAGAGTCTTTCCAAAAGTAATAGCCTACGTTTCTATTTCACCTGCAGGTCTCCTCTCATCATTGTATAAAGAAATTTGGGTGGAGTGGGCCATGTTTTTCACAGAACTTTCTGGGATTTGCAGTTGTGGTGAGGAGGGAAGGAATAAAAATGAACAAAATTAGTCTGGGATTGACTGCTGCCTGTTACCGGCATAACATTAGCAGGAAACCAAGACTGCCTTCTCGAGATTCGCTTAAAAGAATTCAATTTTGCATCTTTTAAAATTATAGCCGTTTTTGAGTCCTTTCGGTAAAATGAATAACCAGAGATGCAAAATCTAAACAATGCACACATGTACATAATTCCAAGTCTACTTATTTACAGAGTGAAAGGGCGCGGTGCGAAAGCACCCCTGCACAGGTAGAGGTGTAACAGCTATGCGCTGCGCCGTGCATTAGGTGCCAGTGAGAGAAAGCACAAACCCAAACTACTCGCACAGAAAACTATGTTTCCACATTTTACTCATTTAGGATCAAATGATTTTTTAACACTTGCCAAAACCCACAGCTATTGCTACAAGAAAGGTACCATGCAATGGAATAAAGTTAGCTGTTTATGTGGGCAAGGTGGGGCTTTTCGGGCATTTGGCTACACAAATGTACTGGAGTGACAGGGCGAGCATCTTGCAGGCCAATCTCCCAGTGTTTGTTCATTGCGGGGGCAGGTGGGGGAACGAGGACGCCTTTTAGCTGATCAGACTGTGGCTGTCACCCCTGAGGGGTGGTTGTGGAGGTTACCTTCACCTCATAAAGATACTCATCCTTCTCTTAACTGAAAAAGTCTGCGGCCGCTAAGGCCGCCCACACGGGCCGCGCCTCGTCCAAGTCTGCGCAGGCCGCCTTTGTCCCCGCAGTGACTACCGGGAGGGAGGAGGGCGGGCGCGGAGGTTGTCACCAAAGTTCCCTGAAGTCCTTATACCGCGTAGAACTCTGGTTTTTGCGGGGAAGCGGGCTGCTTATCCAACCTCAGTGGAGCAACAATTCCGTGGGCCTCCACTCCCCGGCGGCCTCTGCGCGCCCTCGCTGCGCTCCCGCTCGCCCGGACCTCTCCCCGGGATCATCCGCCGGGGGCCAACGCTCGTGCCCGCGCCACCCTCCTCTGCCTCTGCGACCCCTCCGCACGGTCCCAATCAGTCTCGAATTTCAGCTCAAAACCCAGGCGAAACTTTTCCTTCGGGCCGGTATATTCTCACACGCGGTGGCTTTTCCCAAGGGAGGAGGAGCGATGGAGCTCCCGGCAGCTCCCGGGGGCCCTGCGGGGACCACCCGCCACCCGGTTTCCACGCAGCCCCCGCTTGCGTGGCCCACCCTTGCCTTCCGACCCCAGACCTTGGCCTCCCACCGCCGCGCTCAGGGAAGCCGCCGCGACTAATGCGCCCCGGGTGCTTTCGTTTTGCTTTCGCTCCTTTCTCTCCGCAGCTGGGAAGACTGCAGAAGAACAAAGTAGGGGTGAAAAGCGCGTGTCCTGACAAAGTGATGGGTACACCGCTGTTCGGTCCGAAGCGGGCCGGGGGGAGGGGAAGGTTCAGGCTGAGGCCTGGGTACCCCTCTCCCTTGCAGGGGCGAGAAAAGCCAGGAGGCCCTGGCTTGTTTTCTTCGCGCAAAGAAACGTGATTTGTAGATATTGATGCAACAAAATTGGCGCGGAAACGAATTCGCCTTCTTAGGACTGTGCCTTTCAAATACAGAAGAATAGGCAGGGTAGAAAGGCGGGAAGAGAGAAGGCCGGGGCCTTTCACTAAACTGGAAGGAAACCGAGAGAGAAGGCTCGACAGCCGGGATCCGGCTCCCACACCAGGCCCTGAGCACCATCAGGTGTGAGGGGACTAACGCCCAGTTCCATTTGCTGCTGGTCCACTCAGCTCTGCGCTTTGGAAACCCAGCAACCACTGCACAGGCTCGCTTTTCTTCATCTCGCCTCCCTCTTTATGGCGAGCAAAGCACACGTATCCTACATCGATGAACCCATGGCCTAAGGTCTCCCCCTTTATTAAAAAAAAAAAAGCCAAACCTGGAAAGGTTTCTCAAATAGAGGCAAGCTTGCTGCTGCCCCGTGTGGCCCGTGCGAAAGCTCCCCTAGGACTGCACGCTCCCAGTGCAGGGCCAGGAAGCACGGCTCCGCGTAAGGGCCCATGCAGAGTCCCGCCCCCACCCCCGGCCTGCACTTGAGCCCGAACGAGGAGGGGTGCAACGGAAAAGTCTCTCCAAACTCTTTAGAAAATAACATAAGTCTTCCAGACTGTTTACCACACTGTCCAGCTGCCCGGAAAGGTCCGACGCGTTTCCTGCACTCGTCCCAGCTCAGCCCGGGCTTTCCTCCACCCGTGATCTGAAGGGCTAAATTATTTTATTCCGACACTGTAAAGTTAAACTGCGATCTAAAGAAATCACTTAGGGAAATGGCCGGAAGCTGCGAAGGTAAATACACTCAAACCAGCTACTTGCACTTGGTTTTGTTAAAATAAGTCCTTCCTCTCGTATTTACCGCCCTCCTTGTTTACATCGAGCTCAGGAACAGAGGCTTTAGGCCGGCAAGGGAGCTCAGTTTCATTTCGGGGCGTATGGCGGGGCCTATCATTTCGTCATCAGGTTTTAAAAGAAAAGTTCGAATGTTGTTGTCACAGATCTAACTTCCAGTAACTCCTCAAAAACTATATTACCCCCACTGTAGCTCAGGCCTGCAAACTCCTTGGTCCGCAGATGTCCGGGAAGCAGTTAAGTGAGCTCGCGCAACGCCCCGCTGCACCTGCGGAGGAGGGAAAACGTCTCCGCGCGTCTCGGCACTGCCGCACGGTACTTCCCGCGCTCCGCCGGCCAGCCTTCGAGCTGCCGCCAGCCACCCCGGCGTCCCTCAGTCCCCCGCCCACAACCAGTCGTGCGGGGGCCTGGGGGGCCTGGCATCCCAGCTTCTGGGGAAGCGGCCGCGCGAAGCACAAGTCAGGCCCCTGTCTCCCAGCGAGGCCCGAACGCGCGCACACTCCGCGCCGGGGCGGTGGCGCTCCCGAGACTGGGCGGGGTGGGGGAGGAGGGCGGAAGCACGGAAGGCTTGTGAGCACACCCAAGAGTCGCGGACCCCGGCTCTCCCCCCGAGTGACTAGGGTGCGGGTGCCCACGCTGTGCGCGACGCCTGGGCCACGGCCGGAGCCCACGAGCTGGGCGCACAGCTGAGCGAGGCAGCCGCCGCCGCCGCCACGGAGCCTGGCGGGCGGCGCGGAGCCCCGGGGAGCTGGTTTTCCCGGGCGGGCACGTGACGGGGTTGGCAGCGCTCTGGCCCGGGCAGGGAGGAGGGGGACGCGGCGAGCAGGAGGCCGGAGGCGGGCGGGCGGCTGGCGCGCTGTGTACTTAGGTCGTGTGCTGGGGCTTTTCTCTCCCAGGAGCCGGCGGAGGGAGGGGAGGGGGAGGGGCCACCGCTCCGCCTTCTCCTTTTCGCAATGTTGACGCAATCTATAAATAGTGGAACAAAAGGACCAACTTCCTCGGAGCTTTGCTGAAACTGCACAAAAAATCGAGCTGGGGGGTTCCCTGGTCCCTGGCGATGGGGCGGGGAGCGCGGCGCCAGGGGAGGGGCGGGCGCGGCAGCGCGGGCCCCGCCGAGAGGGGACACCTGGCTGAGGCACAGCTGCTGCCCGCCGCGCCGCGCCGCGCGAACCCAGGGCTCCGGTCCCTGCGCGGGCTCGAGAGCTCGCCCCGACCGGGGGGCTTCCTCCTCCGCCGTTGACAGGTCAGTCCGCACCGCCCCTTTCTACACTGGGTTTTCTTTTCCCTCCCCCAAGCCTCTACTTAGAATTGAGGGGGGAAAAAATGGAACGAGGCGCAGCAGTGACAGCCACCCAATCTGGAACCCCAGCAGTGCACGGCGGGGTGACCGAGGGGGCTCAAGGAGATGGTCCGCGCCTGCCCCTCGTCGTACAGCCCGTGGCCGCGCCGCGGCCCGCGAGGAAGCCAGGAGTAGCGTGCGCCGCCCAGGCGGCAGGGAGAGTGGAGGCGGGAGCGCCGCGGAGGCGCGCGCCGCCGGGCAGGGGGTCGACGGCGGGCTCCCTGCTGCCGCTCCCGCCTGGGGGCCGACCCCCAGCGGAGACGTGCCAGGACCTGGAGGCTGCTGAGCACAACTCGCCCCCTCTGAGCTCGGACCTGGCGTCTCCACCTCGTCCTGCGGTTGCTGTGGGAGGGCTGAACGGAGAAGCGCTGTCGCCGCACGCCACCGCACACCCTGGCTCCGGTGCCCACGCACACAGCGCGCCGTCAACTGGGGGCTAGGTGAGGACATAAGGCATGCTCTCCTCCAGGAGCCCTGACCTGAGCGCGAGCGCCCGCCGCGCCGCCGTGGCGGTTACACTGGGCGCGGGGGAGGGGGCGGAGCTGGCGCTGTTGACAGCCTTGCTGGAGCGGGGAGGGCGAAAGTTGGGGAGAAGGGGTTGGGGGAGGGAGCGCGCGCGCGCGCGCGGGATTCGGCTGCGAGTGGGGGGGCTGGGGTCACGTGACGGGCAGACGCCCCCGCTACAGGCCGACAGTAGGGGTGACGTCACTATCCCCTGACTGCAGGGGGTGGCACTTCCGCTCCCTCCCCCAGCCCTGCTCCCCCAGCCCCCAAACCAGCGGCTGCAGCCATTTCGAAGTGTGGGAGTGGGCAGAGGGGAGACGGGGGTTTTCGTTATCGCCCTAGCTCCTGGCTGCTTCCCCAGCTGCCCATAGTCCTGGGCCTGGGACCAGAGCGGGTGCCGAGGCCGTCCTCTCCTGACGCGCCCCATTGTGTGAGCAGGCGGCGCAGGGCGGAGGCCTGTGCCGGCCCCCTGCGGCTCCCAGCTCCGGAGGGGGCGGAGACGGTCCCTGAGCGGTCAAGGCCAAGTCCGGCCGCGTCCCGAGAGCGCCATCCGCGCTCAAAAGGTCCGACACTGAACTCCTGGCTGGGAATAGGTGGCTTTGCCCGCGTTCTCCGGGAGCTGGGTGGTTGGGGACCCGCCTAGGGTCCAGCCTCGCGGGTGTGTGATAGGAGCCTGTCACCGCTCTGGAGGACTCGATTCCAGCAGTCGTTATAAGCTATTTGGGGAAACTCCGGGTTTTGGTGACTCAGCGCGGTAAGCGCTATTTATAAGTTTATGCGTTAGTAGCAGGGAAATACACTTCGTTCAGATCCGTCCGCCCAAGAAGGGCAAAGAGCTCTGTTTCGAGGCAACAATTAAAAGGCTTAACTTTTTGAAAGAGTAAAGGGTTGACTTAAAGCCTGTGCTGTAAGACAAAGCAGGTCTCACGAGCAGACTTAGTACACGGTTTATCTCAAAAAGTTGGAACATCTTCCTGGGTAGATGGAGAATTTTAAGGACACATCATGATGTTAGACCGTCTTTTTTGGGGGGTGTTGCGTGAACCAAGGAGAAATAATTCAGATTAATGACCCAGCAGTCCTAGTAGATGGCAGAATATCAGAACTATGTTGTTTATTAATTTCAGTATTTGTTAAATACTGGATGGCTGGATGATGTTGAAAATTCGTATAGGATATTCTCTAACAGGAAGGTGTGTGTTGTATTTATCATCAACACTCTGAGGGAACTATAAACTACACATTTACTACCCAAACTCACCCTCCCAAGAAAGCACTACAGAAATGTATACTACAGCCTGGGGTTCTTCTTCTGTATAAGTGCTGCACAATTATTAGTCACCGCTTGTTTTACAGGTTTTACTTTACGTTTTATCTTCTTTTCTCCCACCCCCCACCCCAGTTTGGAAATCCAGGAGGTAGATGCTAAAAGAAAGAGCAATTGCTAGGCTGGATTCAGGGAGGCAAGAGTTCACACCCAGTTTGCCTAGCCTGCACAGATTTCTGTAGGTAGCATGGCCTGAGGTGCTTCTTAAAGAAGGCAGTTTCCTGGGTGGGCAAAAGTTAGACCAGCTAAGAAGAGAGGAAGGGATTTCCCAAGCTGAGCAAGCAAAGCAGCATGTACAAAGGCCTGTAGTGAACAACTACAGCCAAGTAAGAATGAGTGGGATGTGAAAGGGGTAAAGAGAAGGGAAAGAAAGGAGCCTGGAAGAATGGCCAGGTCACACAGAACTTTGTAGTCCATGCTGGGGAGTTTGGACTTTAGCCTGAGACCTACAAGTCTTTATCTATTGGGGGAACACATACCCTTTTGAGAACCTAGGGAAAGCAATCTGGTCTCTCTCCAGGGGGAAAAAAAGGAACCAATAGACCTCTACTACAATTTTGCATACAATTTCAAGGGTTTAGGCTGCTTTGTGAGTAAATGACTATTGGGCCTCAGGATTGAAACCTGCAGGAAAGGGAGAACCATGAAAGGATTTTTTTTTTTTTTTTTTTTTTAGTGGAAATGCATGGTCAGGTATGAAAAGATTACAGGTCCTTGAAAAGATTACACCAGTTGGGGTCCTGGAGACTGGAAGATGGAAAATAAAATATCCTGTGATCTAAGTAAGAATCAACTAGAACCACTGCTGTGTACCTAGTGGCAGTGGGGATAGAGAGAAGAGGGGTTCAAGAAAGGTAATTTGAAAGAGTTGGTGGGATGGGAAAGTGACTGGCTGGTGGGGCCAGAGCAAGGGATCCATCCCCATTCTGGTCTGGGGAGGGAGGAGATGTGGGCCTCGGGTTCAGGAGGAGGAACTCTGTTTTGCTTCCTTCATAAGGAATAAAAAGCTGTGGCTGGTTTGGTCCCTTTATAAGACTGAAAAGGCTGTGTACCTTTTCAGTGAAAAAGAAAGCACCTTTCCAAAGACTGGAATTCAGAAGGGAGATGAGAGCAGGAGAAGATTAAATCTTGCTTTCCCCTCTTTTTTAAAACTAGGGATACCTAGTGAAGAAGAAAAGGAGAGATGGAGAGCATCAAGCTTTCTTTTTCCCCTGCTCAACCACTAAGCCTTCAAGGAAAAGGACTTTGGCTAGAATGGGTCCCCATAATGGTGGGTTTTGTTCCTAACAGCACTTCAAAACCACTCTTAATCATCCACAATTAGTACCTGGAGGTGCTAAGATCTCAGTCTGGCTAGGGAAACAAGGAAAAGTGGAGGGAAAGTGTTCCTAGTTGTTACAGCTAACCTGAGCTAGAGATTTAATGGAAGCAGGGACTCAAATACAAAACAAACCACCCCCAAAACTTAGTTGTTTAAAACACTACTTGCTCATGAATATGCAGTATGGGTAGGGCTCTGCAGACAGCTTGTTTCCGGTCCACTGGGAGTCAGCTGGGGCAGCTCATAGGCTGAAGGCTTGCATCATCCGAAGGCATGTTCAATTCCACGCCTAGCAATCCATACTCATGTATGGCTGGCACCTTAGCTAGGGCTTTCAGCCAGAACACCTGCACATGGCCTCTCCTTGTGGCATGGGCTTCCTCACAACAGGGCTCTGGGCTCCAAGGGTCCCAAGACTGAGAGCCAGGTGAAACTGTATCACTTATGACCTAAGCGTAGAAGTCTGGAGCATCCTATCCACATTCTGTTCGCTAGAGGCAAATCACTAATGCCATACCAATCCTAGACAGGAGAATCAGACTCTACCTTTTAATGGGAAGAGAATTTGCAACGTGTTTAAAATCACACATATTAACTTCAGATAAATAGATGTATAAATAATATATTGTATATGAAAAATGTTTAAACATAAGAAACCAAATAAATATCCTCTTTTTGATATTAGAATGGAATATAAAAACCCAAACATTTCATCATTACAGCAAAGCAAATCGAGAGCCAATCTGAATGGGCAGTCTCATAATTGTCCCCCATTTTTCTCCCCCATGACCATTCCCTCCCCTCCAGGTCAGGCCTCCTGTACACAGACACTTCTCTCTCTCCCAAGCTAGGTAGGACACCCACAGTGGCTGCACCTTCAAGGAGATAATCAGGTCCTAAAAGTTTTTCCATTCCCTCCTTGAATTGTCCCTGACTGTGGACCTCACTAGATCATTGGCAAGGCCATCAATGACTTCTCAAAGTTAAAAAACAAAATGCTATCAAGATTATTCCTATAAGTAATTTTATAATAAACTCATGTTACATAATTAAAACAAAATGACATTTAAAGGGTTGCATGTTTTTAGATGTCGGGATCTTTTTTTTTTTGGCTGCGTTGGGTCTTTGTTGCTGCGCGCGGGCTTTCTCTAGTTGTGGTGAGTGGGGGCTACTCTTCGTTGTGGCACGCGGGCTTCTCATTGTGGTGGCTTCTCATTGTGTAGCATGGGCTCTAGGAGCGTGGGCTTCAGTAGTTGCAGCATGTGGGCTCAGTAGTTGTGGCGCATGGGCTCAGTAGTTGTGGCTCGTGGGCTCTAGAGCACAGGCTCAGTAGCTCTGCAGCACGTGGGATCTTCCTGGACCAGGGCTCGAACCTGTGTCCCCTGCATTGGCAGGCGGATTGTTAACCGCTGTGCCACCAGGGAAGTCCCAGATGTCAGGATCTTGACTTTACTTGGGCTTGTTGATTCATAAAACTCAGTAATTTTAAAGTGATGGTTGAGATTTTAGGTATTTTATAAGAATTTGCATGTTTCCTTGAGGTGATATAATACTTGATTAATATACAAAATCTGAATGACTCTTATCCCCCTTGTACAATGCACATTGCATGACACATTCTTATTTAGTTGGTAAAGGAGCTCAAGAGTTCTCTCTCTAAGGAACTGAAGATACTACCTTTCTCTGTGTAATCAAGATAAAATAATCTTATAACCTAGTATCTTTTTAAATTCTCCCAAAGCTGATATTATTATAATTTATATATCTTTGATGTTCTCATAGAAAACTTCCTTTATGACTTACAGATAGAAATAGTGCTTAGGCCGTTTTAATAATTCATACTCTCTTAAAGGCTGTGCTCTATACATTTTGGTAATTTTGCATAATTATTTATAAGTCAAAATCACACTGTGAATTCATGCTATAGAGTACGGGTTTTAAAATAAGTACATTTAGGTAATGAGCAAATGTACATTTATGAACCCTTTTTGTGTCTGTGTGTGTATTTCTTAATGATTTTTGAAGTAGCAAACTTTTTACAAAAATAAAATGAATTAATATCCTTGTTTTTAAAGTTCCTTATATGGCAGTAATAAAAAAAATTGACAGTGTTCACATTAAACTAATAGACTTTGTTATCAGGCCCCCAAACTGTTCCTAATTCTCAGTGACTTCATAGCTACCATGGAGGCAGCCCAAAGGAGCTTAAGTAAACACTTTAAAATTACGTAATGCAGTTCTGAAGGAGGAACAACCCCAGCCAAACTATGCAATATAGTTTTACAGAAACTATTTTTCTGTATGCCAGAATGCTTATTAACCTATCTATAGAATGACTTCATAGCAAAGATAACATGAAAGAAAGTTGGAAGTGGGCCAGTCTGTTTTTAGGCCTCTTGAATGAAGGCAGAGTTGAGGAAATTATTTCAAAGTAGTTATCTAGTGAATGTTTTTCTTAACCTTATAGACTAAGCATTTTGAAGCATTTTGAAAAGTAGTATAGTAAAAATGGCACATTAAGCAATAAATTCAATATGATTTCAATAAATAAAATATGATATTGCCGGCTTATAGTAATAATGCTCTATGATTACATTAAGAATTGAATACAATCTTACTTTTTATTAAGTAAAATAATTTGGATCCTTTTTGATGTTACATTTCTTCACCTTTCTATGTGTTCAAGATATAATGTATTTTAAAAGAAATGCTGCCAAGCCAATAAAAAAAGACATTTCTTCTGTATCTCAGCAAGGCTCTGTTAAGCATCATGGAGAAGACAAAGAATTATAAGTCCTTGAAATAGTAAAGTTATTAATATGAGTGTATCAGCAAAAATGCAACTTTATCAAACTAAATTACAGAAAGTCTTCCCATCAGATTGACAGAGATTGAAAATAAGTGCTAACATGAAAGGATGCTCAACATCACTAATCATTAGAGAAATGCAAATCAAAACTGCAATGAATGCGGTATCACCTCACACCAGTCAGAATGGCCATCATCAAAAAATCTACAAACAATGAATGCTGGAGAGAGTGTGGAGAAAAGGGAACCCTCTTGCACTGTTGGTGGGCATGTAAATTGATACAACCACTATGGAGAACAGTATGGAGGTTCCTTAAAAAACTAACAATAGAACTATCATACGACCCAGCAATCCTGCTACTGGGCATATACCCTGAGAGAACCATAATTCAAGAAGAGTCATGTACCACAATGTTCATTGCAGCACTATTTACAATAGCCAGGACATGGAAGCAACCTAAGTGTCCATCAACAGATGAATGGATAAAGAAGATGTGGCACGTATATACAATGGAATATTAGCCATAAAAAGAACCGAAACTGAGTTATTTGTAGTGAGGTGGATGGATGTAGAGTCTGTCATAGAGAGTGAAGTAAGTCAGAAAGAGAAAAACAAATACTGTATGCTAACACATATATATGGAATCTGAAAAAAAAAAAAAAAAGTGGTTCTGAAGAACCTAGGGGCAGGACAGAAATAAAGACTCAGATGTAGAGAATGGACTTGAGGACACGGGGAGGGGGAAGGGTAAGCTGGGGTGAAGTGAGAGAGTGGCATTGACATACATACACTACCAAATGTAAAATAGATAGCTAGTGGGAAGCAGCCACATAGCACAGGGAGATCAGCTCGGTGCTTTGTGACCACCTAGAGGGGTGGGATAGGGAGGGTGGGAGGGAGATGCAAGAGGGAGGGGATGTGGGAATATATGTATAAATACAGCTGATTCACTCTGTTATACAGCAGAAACACAACACTGTAATGCAATTATACTCCAATAAAGATGTTAAAAAAAAGAAAAAAGAAAAGAAGTGCTAACAGCTAGTGTTGCTAAGAATGCAATGAAATTTACAAACTCATCTATTACTATATTACTTTTCTGGAGTCAAAAGTGTCCAAATCTTTGATAATAGTAGTTCCATTTCCAGGAACCAATCCTAAAAATATTAGTCAGATATGAAGTCAAAGATTTATATATGCTCATTACAGCACCTATAGAGAGGAGACAATCTGAATATTCAGTAGTAAAGGAGTGATTAAATAAACCATGGTACATCAATCTAATGGAATTTTTGCAACCACTAAAAATACTTAATGCCACAGAGAAACACTAATATTTAATGTACAGATAAATCTTTTAGGTTATAAAACTATTTCTCCTCAAGGGTTGGGAGAAAAAATATACCAAAGTATATTATGTAATTATGGTGGTTTTTACCTTCTTTTTCATATTTTCTAAAATGGGCACATATTTTAACAATCAGAAAAAAAATCATTAAAAGATTTCCACCAAAATATGTAAATCAAATGACATATATTTACATTTTCATAACACTAAGATATTTAATAGAGTAATATAACATATTAGTTACTTTTTACATGCATCTTTTCATTTTGCATACTTATAACAATGTCTGCCAGTGAATGGTCTCTGTTTCTAAAATTAAATTAGATAAGGTATAAGCAAGTACAGAGTATTGTGTGAAGGGTATAATTTGAGGGGTAATCTTTGGTGGAAAAAATTGATTTGAGGAGAATTTGGGATAGTCAAAATCCATCTGTAAAGCCATAATGGCTGGACCTATATCATAATTTTTGTAATAGTATTTTTTATTTTTAATTGTGGTAAAAAAACACATAACAAACTTTACCATCTTAATAATTTAAAAATGTACAGTTCAGTAGTATTAAGTATATTCACACTGTTGTATATAATAGTATTTTAAGGATAGTGTTTTTATTGGTTTCATAAAAACAATACATGTTCATTTATAAATAATTCAAACAATATAGAAAGTTACAGGAAGGTTTTTAAATCTCCTCAGATCCCAGATTTTACCATCAATATTAAGTGACCATCGTGGTAGGCATATTTCTATGCACTTATACAAATAAGATAATCTTATTTAAGATGAGAATGTGCATACTTTTAAAATTTTTAAAGTGTTAAAATTATTTGAATTTGGTACTAGTAAGATAAGCTGAAGGAATTGCTGAACTCTAGAAAAATGTTTCTTTGCCACAAGAGACCTTATGTCCTAAAATATCCAAAGTTTAAAAAATTAAGAGTTTGGAGATTTTTTTATCTGTATGTTTCCAATTTAGAAATGCAAGTTGACTCTGCTATGAAAAAGATATATTTTTATTTATGTCATTATTTTTTAAAGTGAAGGTTTTAATGTTCCTGTTTTGTAACCTTAATTCCTTTGGTCATTTGGTCTTGATGTCTATTTTAAAATCCAGTGGTCGCAACACACCTCAGTTCTCAATTCCTACTTATTAATTTTGATTCATCATTTAGCTATCTGCTCTTCACTAAGTAGTTTTTTTTTTTTTTAACATGGATTCGTGGATGTTATGTTTGCCTTTTTCATCAATTTCTGAATGTCACTTACTTAGATATCATAGTTTGGGGTCATGCTGGCTTTGCCTTAAGACTGCAAACATTTTTCCTTTGTTTTCTGGCTTTGAATATTGCTTAGAGGAAGTCTAAGGCCAGCATGATTTCCTCCGATAAGTTAGTTTTTGGCCTGGAGGTCTGAAGTTTTTCCTTCATTCTTCATGGCTAATAGCTTAACCACTATATGCCTTGATATGAATAGTATATGTCCATTTTTCTTTGAACATTTTATTCTGCAGATTCAGTTCTTTCATGATTTTGTGGAAATTCTCTCTGTTACATCTTTTTTTTTTTTTTTTGCGGTACGCGGGCCTCTCACTGTTGTGGCCTCTCCCATTGCGGAGCACAGGCTCCGGACGCGCAGGCTCAGCGGCCATGGCTCACGGGCCCAGCCGCTCCGCGGCATGTGGGATCCTCCCAGACCGGGGCACGAACCCGTGTCCCCTGCATGGGCAGGCGGACTCTCAACCACTGCGCCACCAGGGAAGCCCCTCTCTGTTACATCTTTAAGTGCTTTTTCTGATTCCTTTGTTGCATTATGTACTCAGGGAGTTGAATTAGGCTATATCATGTTGTCTTTGTCTCACTTGCATATTATCTTGTTTGCAATTACTTTGGTCCACTTTTCTTCTGCATTCACTTATTAAATTCAGTTGTCAACTGGAATTTATTGAGTACTAGCACCAGTGATAAATAAGATCACATCCCTTCCTTTATGTGAAGCTATGAAGCTTTTTACTTGAGAATAGGGGAGGGAGAAATAAACATAACAAAGTCAGGTAGTGAGAATAAGAAACCCAGGTAAGGAAATGGGGGGGGAATTGTGCATTTTAGATAATGCAGTGAGAGTAGGCCTCTCCGAGATGACATCTGAGAATAAACGTGAATGGAACGAGGCTGTGAGATAGGCAAAGACCTGGGCAATCCACATGTAGAGAAGAGCAAGTACAAAGGCCCTGCAGTGGAAAAGTGGTGTGTTCAAGACAGAATGATTAGAGCTGAATGAGTAATCAGAAACTGGTGAGAGGTGAGACTAGAAAATTGGATAGGCCGGGTCACAAAAGGGGGCGAAGGCCCGAAAGAGGAGGCTGAATTTTTTTCCAACTGTGATGAGGAGCAAGGAGATGATATATGCTTTAGAGGAGTCACTCTGGCTGCTGCTAAGTATTTCAACAGCAATAAATTGAGTATAAAGAATTGGTCAGACAGGTGTTATCTAACTAAAAAAGGAAAAGGGGAGCACTGAGATAATATAATAACTTCAGGAAGTAACCTAGTCCTGGATAAACTTGGGAAGACCTGAAGTTACTAGAACCCCGGAGCTAGGAGGGGAGACCCAGCAGAGTTGGAACCCTGACCTGGGGCAGGGGGTGCTGCCCACTTTCTGCTGGTGCCTCTGAGAGTTATGCTGGGGCTGGTTCTAGGAAAGTGGAAAATAGTTGAAATTTGGGGCTCACTGCTGCTGTGAGGGTGAAGGTCCATAACTGGGGCAATGCTGGCAGGTGCAGAAAGCCAACAAGGAGGAGCAAGTTCTTCTTCCCTCTTCTTGACTTTTAGTCTTTTTTTCTAATGTCGCTTACTGACAGACTGTAGCAAGGATTCAGCTGGCAAAGTATAGAAATGTAGCTTGCAGAGTCCCAGTCCCAGCATCACAGAGTATGGAATGGTTTATTGCTAAGAGATAACAGCCTAATAACTGGCACAAAGAGAATTAAGGATGACTTCTAGGTTTTTGTCTTGAGCAACTGGATGAAAATAATGCCACTTGTTGACATGGGGGAAACTTGGGGAGAAGTAAATTGAGAGGGAGAAGAAAATCAATGTTTGTTTTGAATGAGTTAACTTTGCAGTCCTTATTAGACATCTGAATGGAGTTGGTAGATAGGGGTTCGGAGCTCGACAAAGGTATTAGGGATAGAATACAAATTTCAGGAGTCCTAAGAACACAGACAATAGTTAAAATCAGAAAAATTGGATAAGATGACTGAGGGGGAAATTAATATTATGGTGAAGAAAAAAAAGAGTGAGGAATATGCCTGGGAGTCCCAAACATTTGGGAAAAGGAAAATGATCTGGCAAGAAGGTAACTGATGATCTCAACAAGAGCAGTTTAAGTGGAGCTATGGAGACAATAATCCAAATTGGAATGGACTGAAGAGATGATGTATGGTGAGGAAGTGGAAACTGCCAAGTACAGACAACCTTTTAAAAGTTTGTTATAGGGGCTTCCCTGGTGGCGCAGTGGTTGAGAGTCCGCCTGCTGATGCAGGGGACACAGGTTCGTGCCCCGGTCCGGGAAGATCCCACATGCCGCGGAGCGGCTGGGCCCGTGAGCCATGGCCGCTGAGCCTGCGCGTCCGGAGCCTGTGCTCCGCAACGGGAGAGGCCACAACAGTGAGAGGCCCGCGTACCGCAAAAAAAAAGTTTGTTATAAAAGGGAGCAGAAAAAATGGGCTCCTACTCACCAACTAAGTGGAGGAGGATATGAGGTCTAGGGTGATGGTATTTTTATAAGGAAATACTTCAGTATGTTTACTGATTGGAATAATCCAGTAAGGAGAGAAACTGAGGATGCAGGAAATGGAGGGGGTAATCACAGGAGCACAATCCTTGACTATACAAGAAAAGATGGGATCCAGGGTACAAGTAGAGGGGCTTGCCTTAGATAAGAGCAGAGAGAGTTGACCCTTTATAAAGGAAGAGTATATATGAGTACAGATGAAGTCAGGTTGATAGGTATAATGTGGGAAAAAGGAGTTTCTCTTGTGATAGCTTCTATTTATCAATAAAATGAGAGTTTGAAGTGAGGAGCAGGGAAATGTGGGAGATTTAGGAGAGTGGAGACAAGGCATAATCATCTTGGTGAATTGACTAGGGAATGTGCTGGGATTGCCAGTCTTTTCTTTTGGTGAGAATTTGATTTCCAGCCATGCTTATTTCATCTCTTGCTGATCCCAATTTAGTTATTTATTTATTTAGAAATAATAGTACTATTTTGGCCTTCATTGGCTTAGGTTGCAGACTTTTCTTTTTTCTCGCTGCTTCTGGTAATGTTTTTATAAATTTATTTATTTATTTATTTTTGGCTGCCTTGGGTCTTTGTTGCTGCGCGCGGGCTTTCTCTCGTTACTGCGAGCGGGGGCTACTCTTCGTTGCGGTGCGCAAGCTTCTCATTGCGGTGGCTTCTCTTGTTGCGGAGCACGGGCTCTAGGCACACGGGCTTCAGTAGTTGTGGCACTCAGGCTCAGCAGCTGTGGCTCGCGGGCTCCAGAGCACAGGCTCAGTAGTTGTGGCACACGGGCTTAGTTGTTCCGCAGCATGTGGGATCTTCCTGGACCAGGCCTGAAACCTGTGTCCCCTGCATTGGCAGGCAGATTCCTAACCACTGCGCCACCGGGGAAGTCCCTGGTAAGGTTTTTAAAGGAGTTTTTACTGTTCTTTGTTTCACACAAACTATTTTGTAAAGTATTTGGGTAGGAAGATTTTGTTATCAGCCTTCACTCCCCATCTTTATCTGAAAGTCTAGAATAATGTTTTAAAATAGACTGCACTTCATATTTTTTCAACTCAACCTATATATAACAGATAATAAGTCATAGTAATATTATATATTGTATTATAATAGCCACCATTTACTGAATGCCTAGGTGCCATGTACTATGCTGGGTACTTTACATACATGATTTCTAAAACATAACAACCTTACAAGGTAAGTATTGTTGCCAGTTATTTCCACAAGAAGCCTTTTTTACTGGTGGTTTACAGATCACAGAATCTTACTTGAAGCTCATAGCCGGCCAACATAAATAAGGTAAGAATCAATTTTTCTCCCTTTTGTGTCTGTAAAAAATTAGCACTTAAGAGACTGTTCTTTTTGAAGTACAAAATAATAGTTTGCAAAAGTGCACCACACAAACTAAGGGAGATTTTTATGGACAGCTTTTTAACATAGGACTATATCATTAATCTCTTGGTGGGAGAGTTGCTAACTGACAGATTCAAGGAACTTGGTAAATTAATTGAGGTATCCCTTCTCTAACCATCTCATCATCAACGAACATACTAAGAGCCTATGTCGAAATAATTAATAAATTATACTAAACCACTATAATTTTACAAGTTATAGGATATGTACCAGTGTTTGTTTTGGAAACTCCATTATTTGGATTTAAATCAATATCAAACTTTTCTTTTGGGCAACAATATTTATACTCGTGGTGATACTGAAAACACATCATTGGGACATAAACACATATCTACGCCAAGTAGTAGGTTTCTTTTTCTGATTATAAAAGTAGTACATGTAAGTGAAGAAAAATTTGAAAATATGTTTAAATAAAGAAAAAATATTTTTTAAAGAGACAGCAAAAAAACAACCAATAATTCCTTTATTTAGAGGTAACTGACTATTGGTTGACATATTTCCACGCAGTTTTTTAAGCTTATGAAGTTTAAACTGTTTGCTTGAGCACACTGTCTTTTTTTCATAACGATTTATCAGAAATGTTTCCTCAAGTTATTTAAAACTCTTTAAAAACATTTTCAATGGCTGCATTAATGATCCTTGTGTATAGTAGTGTTTCCTTAAGTGGTCATTTAAGCTATTTTCCTTACTTTCTTATAAATAATGTTGCTATGAACTTTTTATGCATAAATCTGTTTTAGCATTTCAGATTATTTCCTAAATTAGGATGAATTCCTAGAAATAGACTACAAGGCCAACATTTTTTTTTCTTTATTTATTTTTGCTGTGTTGGGTCTTCGTTTCTGTGCGAGGGCTTTCTCTAGTTGTGGCAAGCAGGGGCCACTCTTCATCACGGTGCGCGGGCCTCTCACTATCGTGGCCTCTGTTGTTGCGGAGCACAGGCTCCAGACGCACAGGCTCGGTAGTTGTGGCTCATGGGCCTAGTTGCTCCGCAGCATGTGGGATCCTCCCAGACCAGGGCTCGAACCCGTGTCCTCTGCATTAGCAGGCAGATTCTCAACCACTGCGCCACCAGGGAAGCCCCAAGGCCAACATTTTTAAGCTTCTTCATCTGGTAAAAATTTTGCTGTTAAAAAAATATATATCTCTTTTAATTCTCTACATATATTTATATTGAAAATAAACCTAAGGAGAAAAAGGTATGAGGCCTACCTTTTAAAATTGAGATTAATGTTTAAATTTAGGCTCAGTGTTTTTGTTTTGCTTTGTTTTTATTTTAATATCTTACCTTTAAGGAAAAATCCACTCTTCAAAATGCTAGTTACTTCTTTTTATCAGGTTTGAAACTTATACTTAATTTGAGATAGAATTTTAAATGTATACTTACTTCAGCCTAATATTTCTATTTTTCAAGGTTTACCATCTCTTTTTTCCTATTTCCAAATTTGTTCACCCAACAGTGTTGCCTCCTGACTCATCATCAGTTTAATTTCACATGCACACCACTAATTCATGGTGGTGAATTACACATTCATCTGTGGATAAAAACCTAAATAAAATTACAGATCAAGGTCATTCCCAAATTTAGCAAATTTGGCACAAGAGTTTAAGAGTACCAAAATTAATATTATAGAACAGTTCAATTGTGCTAGACTGAACTTCAGAGCATATGAAGAATAGAGCACGTTCACCCAATTCTAAAATTAATTTAGAATGGTGATGGAATCACAAAACTTGGGAAAACCTCCAGAAGAAATAGAGCCAAAGCAAATAAGATTACTGCTTTGTAGTAGTTATGATTTAATAATTCACTCACCAATACTTACTGAACATCTTTTATGTGTCAAACACTTGCTAGAAGGGAGGTGGAGTAAGCAAAAAGATATAGGCCTGCCCTCCTGGAAGATACATTCTAGTGGAAGAGACAGACAAAAGTAAATGAACAAAGTAAAAGTGATAAGTTGTAATCGAGTCACTTTTATTACTTAGTGTTATTTATGTGAGACAAAGAAGTGATCTGAGTTCTCCCCCAAGAATTTTTAAAGCAGTACTAAGAAAAAAGTTAAAGATTTAGAATTATTAGGAAATAGATGATCTCCACAAATATTTTATGACTCTGATCATTACCATTCCATTACCATTGTGCCCTGTATCCACCCCCTCCAGAAGTACTCTCTCTAATCTGGTCTGACCCAACCTCAGATGAAGCATGTTACAGTAGAAGGTAAAATGTGCCAGATTTGGGGGATCAAGGAAACCCAGGTTTTGGCAAGTAGCAATGCTGATATAGAGACCTTAAGTGAGACATTTAATTTTCCAGTGTCAGTTTCCTTTGCAAAACGATGAATTTTGACTAAATGATCTCTGAAATCCCTTCAAGCTTTAAAATTCACTGTCTGTGCATCTGTCCTTAAAACCTTTCTTCCATTATGCTCTTATTTATACTGGGGGTGGGGAGGAAATGGCATGAGGAAGGCTACAGATGTTGGAAAGAATAAGATTGATTCCTGTTTTCTTGTTTGTTTGTTTTTTGCGGTACGCGGGCCTCTCACTGTTATGGCCTCTCCTGTTGCAGAGCACAGGCTCTGGACGCGCAGGCTCAGCGGCCATGGCTCACAGGCCCAGCCGCTCCGTGGCATGTGGGATCTTCCCAGACCGGGGCACGAACCCGTGTCCCCTGCATCGGCAGGTGGACTCTCAACCACTGCGCCACCAGGGAAGCCCAAGTATATTGTTTTAATAAATGTCAAATTCAGCATTGGTTTGATAGTTCACCAACTGAGTAAAGAAATCAGAGAGGTGACATAGTGCTTTATAATTACTCTAAAAACTATCCTGAGTGAGTTAAAAATCATTTCAATTTAATAGTTTTTGTTTGGGAGAAGAGTAGAACCTCTGTTGTGCCTCTTTGTGAACTGGTGCAAGTTAAACATCTTTTTTATAATTTCAAGTTACTTTTAAGCACCTATACAGTATCAATTTGGAATCTGAAGGAACATTCACATTAACAATTATTTCTACGAATAGCTATGGACTTTGTAGTCATAGATAGTAGAATTTTAGTGAAGGGATCTTTGGGGTCATATAATCCAGCTCTCATTTTGCAGAAAAGGAAAATGAAGCCCAGAAAAGTTTTTATGACTCACAGCAGTAAGCTTGGCGGGCAGAGGGAAAGGGCGCTGCTAACACTCTCTGTTGGCCTAATGCACACCAGAGGGTAATAGGTTATAAGAGTCTGTAGCTAACACAGTTGAATAAATCTAACAAAGAGGTCTGATGTGGTTCATAAGTATACATTTTCCCCTTAAGATTCTTGTTGGATGATCCATTCCACCTTAATTTATTACCACAAACACAAAAGGAAAGTGCCTTTACACAAATGGATGCTCCTACAAAATAAAACCCAAGAGAGAAGTTGGAGTTGGTTTGGCAGAGCTACAATGTTACACAACCCCTGGGGGGAACATTTATATATATCCATATGGATACATACCTGTAGCCTCTTAATTGTGCTTCAGGAAATGCCATTTACATACATTACAATGTAAATGTTGCCCACGGGAGTTGTACATCACAGGACACTGCAAATATAAGTTTTGTACATTGAATTAATTACAGTAAGCTAATTGTCATTAACAGATCAACCCCAAAATGTATAATGGCTCAAGTTTGTTTCTTGCTAAAATAAACAAGTACTTCAGTACTTAGTTTTCAAGGTCTTTCTGTACCTAAGCTTTCAGTACCAAAGTTCCAAGATCTCCCTGGGGGTCTTTTCTCTTTCAGCCTGTAGGAAGGGGAGTTTTTAGGGGCGGGGACTCAAAGTAGTACATATAACTTCCATTCTCATTCCATTGGCTGTAACTTAAGTCACATGTCCACAGCTACTTAAGTCACATGTCCACAGCTAACTGCAAGGGAGGCTGGGAATAAGCTTATCTGTATGGCCAAGAAGTGAGAACATGGATTTTGATGTCTAGCTAGCAGCCACTGCTCATGGGTACTCTCTCTCCACACACACACACACACACACACACACCCACACACACACACCCACACACACACACACACACATATTCTGAAGTGATCACCAAAATTAAATTAACGCATATAATTATGCTTCAAATAGAATAAATTAGTAGTGGAAGAAAGGACCTTTCATTTAAGAATTGTATTCACTTCTACCCTTTCCCTCCTTCAGCCAGAACTAATTGTTAATTAATGCATAACAACAGTCAACTGAAATCTCAAAATGAGGGGAAAGAAGCAAATGTTTGCAAGAACTACCTTTATAGATATATAGATATAGATAGATATAGATTAGAAGGGCGTTGGCTTGGTTTCCTTATCCCATCAACTAGTCAAATTCAGAACTAAGACTCTCGACTGGGCTGCTTGTTTTAAAGGCACAAGGCCATCAAGTTCCCTTTTAATTACGCTATTAGTAAATGATGTTTGAAAAATATTCAACTTTTTACACAACAAAGATAACAATTCCACAAACAGTAAATTTAGTGGGGTTTTTTTCCTTTGAATAAGTTGCCATTTTAATCCTCAAAAGTGTTCCCAATTACTCAGTTTTTAATAGAAGCGTTGCATGGCTGCACTTTTGAAATCATAAACAGGAAGTGTGGTATATAAATGTCAGTAAAACTAAAACTGAATTCTGTGGTTTGATGTTTTTCTTCCCCTCATATTTTCATGTTAATGTCTGATTTTGTATGTACTTAGAATGACTACCTAAGGCAAACAGTAATTCATTACCTGATCAGTTTTCTCTGGCAACCTAACAATTTTGGGGCATGGGGGAAATACATGGAATAACGTAAATGTTGTACATTTTCATGGAGGAAGGAATGGAAATGACCTAGAAACTGCTGTTGATTTGGCATTGTTAGAAATTGCTTTCATGTATAGGGTGCACTTTATTGTTGCCAGAAGACAGTGTAGATGGAGAAAGAGGCCAGAGAATGAATGACTTTAACTATTTGAAAACTATTATAGAAACTATTATAGAAAACACTCTTACACTTTGTACAGTCTTATTCTGAACCTCAGTAATTCCTTGAATGTGTTCCTCTGCACTAAATTCCCTTGTGAGACAACTAAGCAGTAGCTTAAGTACTGCAAAAATCCAGGATATTATCTCTGGTTCGTCTCTATGAAGAAGCTATGGTTCTTTCTATAGTTAATATTTTCTATATAACATTATTTCAGTGTCTCTGCTACATGGACTTTTCTATGGAAATCCCAAGGAAAGATTAAAATTGACCAGTCCAGACTTGTATATTACATTAAATATTTCTGGAGAAATGTTACCAACATACAAATGCTTCTGTAACTCTAAAATGTTTTTCTTTAGGAAACTGTTTATTGTCTTAATTTGTTCTTAAACTGAACACTGAAGGAATGAATTTGCTCAAAGTCACACAATATATGAGTGAAATACAAAAAAACAGAACCTATGTATCTAAACTCCCTTTCAAGGCAGATCACACTGATCCAGAGAATATGTTTCAAAAGGAGGTAGGTAGCCTGCCCATCTATTGAGGGTCTATCTTTCTGCAGCACATGAGGCATTGTTGAAGAGCACATACGATATTTAACACTTGAGGCATTATCTTTTAGTTGAAAATACAACATATATAGAAAAGATATAGGAATATGTGAAAAGTAACATAATAAGAGTATATTAATCAAGTACAAACTACAAATAATTGCTAAGGGGATGTGAAAAATGAAGTGATTCAAAACTAGATTGATATGGACAGAAGTTTAGTGGAATCGGAAAACCTCATGTGGATTTTTTCAAAGTGGCAATGGGTTTGGATTGCCAGAGAGAAAAGATTCATTCATTCATCAAATATTTACTGAGTGCTTCCTATGTGCTATGTGCTAGGCACTGTTCGAGGCACTAGAGATGCAACAATATACAGAACTACTGCAGAGCAGGAATAGGCAGGTCATCTCACAGACACGATAAGAACAGAGAACACAAATATGGGAGTAGAGAGAAATGAAATACTAGGTCTTAAATACTAGGATGTTTCTAAATGGGAGAAAGATGTTTGGTATGACTTGAACTCCTTTTGTCATCACTGTCAGAACAGACTGCTTTCCCTTCTCAGTTGGTCAGCTCTCTTAGCCTCCTAGATAACTTTATAATGACCAGGATAACACAAGCCAAATAAATACTGCACATATAAAGATTCCCAGCTGAGGTGTATGGACAGCAAAAAGGGAAAGAATGGCTAGCAGAAGTTGAATTTTATGGCTCCTTTTATCTTTCCAGTGATTTCTATCGTATATTATCAGTCTCTTGCCAGCCACGTCTCCCATTTGGTATTTGTCAAAGTTGTGATTCAATACCTGAAGGTTCTGCTCTCCTCCGTTCCTTTCAGGTAGAATCACTGAAAGGAAGGGAGATTCCAGTTAAATTCCTTTTTTCTACTTAATCAGGTTTTCCGTATTCACCGAGCAATACTTCTCTACAGAGTGTTTGATGGAAAGTATTTTATGTTTTGTGTAGACTAGTGGGGAAGGGGATAAGATAGGATGGGGGCTAGGAAGAATACCAAGAGGCTGCAATATAACTCTATACAATACAATACAAGAGGCTACAATACAAACTTGACATTTAAGAGCTTGGATTAAATGGGCAATTTTAAAAATGAAAAGGGATATATCAAGTACCACTGTAGAGAAGTAGCTATAAGAAGTAACAAGTTTAGCAACTCTTTACCTATGGGAGGGAAAGAAGGCAATGAACCTAAGATTGTAAGTTTGAAGGTCCCAAAATTTGTGTTGTCACCAATAATAGCCAAGAAATTTGGAAAAAATAGCTTGAAGGAAAAAAATGAACTTAATGTCAGATCTAAGTGGGATATCACTAGAAGACAGAGGACTCAAGCTTTCTCAATAAGCTACTGATGACATGTGAAAGTCATCATTATATAGAAATAGATTGAAACCCTATGGGCTAAAAAGGGAATGCAATAAACAACATCAAATGGCTGCATACTAACTTTGATTGTAAGATGAGGAAAGCAATTTCAAAGCAATTTCAAAAGAGGTAATCTAGCTCTGGAACTCTTTCCTTCAGGTCAGACAAAGCTGTCCTTTATTAAACATTATCTCTTCATTTTAGCTGACCCCTTAGTGAGTGAGAATAACAAACTGAATGAATAAAATTAAAAGACTTTGTTTCTCTGGATTATCTCACTCAATGTTCTGAATTTTTAATTGAATGTCCTCCTAGCCAGCTTAAACAAATTATGTGCCTTAAGATAAAACACACAAAATAAATACCTACAACTTTTCTTCGCTATGGTACTCCCGTATAAGGGCTATGGCACTCCCGTATAAAGGCTATGGCTTCAAAAAGTATAAAAGGTACATTAATGCAAGTCATCCAAACTATTTAGCCCTTAAATGTGGGTTTTAATGTAAAACTGTCAGGCCAACATAAATTTCCATCCCCAAAGCAAATCTTGGCTATGGAACTAAATAAAAAAGCACCTTTAAAGAAGGTTCAATTTTAGAATGTGCTACCCTACATGTTTCTTTAAATAGCAAAGGATCAAGTTTGACCCTCCCTGAACTAAGGGTTTTTGTGATACGATTTCTGTAAACAGAAGATTATATCATAAAATATATTCAGCATCTTACCATTATCTAATCTAATATGGCTTTGGATTGCTACATTTATGTAGAAGTATCTTCATAGTAGCTAGCAGTGGAACATTTATTTAGTACATGCTGTATGTCGGACACTGTGTTAAGTGCTCAAATATTTATTATTTCATTTAATATTCACAACAGCTTCTTGAGGTATTATTAACCCATTTCACAGATGGGCAAAACCGAGGCCCAAGTAAAGTTATATCTTCAAGATAACGTAGATAGTAAGTGGGCAGAGCTAGGATTTAAGTCCAGATCTGTCTGATTCCAATGCTACTTTTTTTTTAAACATCTTTATTGGAGTATAATTGCTTTATAATGGCGTGTTAGTTTCTGCTTTATAACAAAGTGAATCAGCTATACATACACATATACCCCCGTATCTCCTCCCTCTTGCATCTCCCTCCCACCCCTCTGGGTGGTCACCAATGCTACCTTTCTTAAGTCCTACTTTGCCTCCAAAAGTTACCTAAAAGCAATAAATAAGTAAAGAAAAAAATAAAACTTAATTGTTTTGGCTATTCTAGATCTTTTGCATTTCTATACAAATTTTAGAACCAGCTTCTCAGCTTTTTTTTTTTTTTTAAGCCTACTGGAATTTTTATTTGGACTGTACTGAACCTTTAGATCAATTTGGGGAGAACTGACATCTTAACAATATGAACCCATGAGCCAGGCAAATCTCTCCAATTATTTAAGTCATCTTTAATTCCTCTCAGTGTTATCTGTAGCTTTCAGTGTACAGGTCTTTCATGCCTTTTTCAGATTTATTCCTAAGAACTTCATACTTTTTATGCTATTGTAAATGTTCTGTATTTTTTGCACTTCCATTTTTAATGTTTGGTGCTAGAATATAGAAATATAAATGACTGTTATATATTGATCTTGTATCCTACAATCTTGCTAAACTCACTTATTCTGGCAGCTTTTTGTCAGTTCCACCAAGTGGAATAGATGGACGATTATGTCAGTTTTATTTTCTCTTTTCCAATCTGAAATTGTTTTATTCCTTTTCTTTCCTGATTGTACTGGTCAGAACCTCCAATCAGTCTTTCATCAGTAGGTATGAGGTTATCTGTAGGTTTTGTGTAGATACCCTTTATCTGGTTGAAGAAGTATCCTTGCATTCCTAGTTTGTTGAGAGTTTTTAAAATCAGAAATGAAAATTGGGTTTTGTCAAATTTTCTTCTACATCTATTAAGATGATCAATTTTTCTTTTTTAGTTTAATATGGTGAATTATACTCATTGATTTTTGAATGTTAAAACAAATCCTGTATTCTTGGGATAAACCGCACTCAATAATACTATCCTTCTTATATATGGTTGGATTTTGATAAAATTTTGTTTAGAATTTTTACACTTATGTTTATGAGGGGGATTGGCCTGAGTTTTCTTGTTATGTCTTTGTGTGGTTTGGGTATCAGGGTAATGCTGGCCTCAAAGAACAAGTTGGGAAGTATTCCCTCCTCTTCACGTTTCTGGAAGAGTGTAACTGGTATTATTTTTTTTCCTAAATGTTTGGAAGAATTTGTCAGTGAAGCTCTGTGGACCAGGAGTTTTCTTTGTGGGAATATTTTAAACTAATAATTCAACAGACAAATGACCATTCAGGTTATCTATTTCTTCTTGAATGAGCTTTGGTAGTTTATGTCTTTCAAGGACTTTGGCCATTTCATCTAAGTTGTTGACTTTTTTTTTTTTTGCCTAAAGTTGTTCATAATATCCCCTTATTATCCTTTCAGTATTTGTAGAATTTGTAATGATGTCACCTCCTCTCATTCCTGGTTACTTGTCTTCCTGATAGGTGTCTTTTTTTGTTTGTTTTTCCTGACTAGTCTGGCTAAAAGTTTATCAACTTTACTGACCTCAAGGAACCAGGCTTTGATTCCACAGATATTCTCAATTGATTTTTGTTTTCCATTTCATTGATTTCTACTTTGATCTTTATTATTTCATGATTTATTTTTTGCTTCTTTGTGTTTAACTTGCTCTTTTTTTCTAGTATCTTAACATCAAGTTGAGGTCATTGATTTGAGATCTTTTTTGTATTTTCTAATATAGGCATTTCATTTATTCAAAATTTGATGTTATATTTTTATTTCCTTCAGTTCAAAATACTTTCTAATATCACTTTTGAGTCCTTCTTTAATCAATGGATTATACAAAAGCATGTTATTTTGTTTCAAAATATTTGGGGATTTTCCAGTTAGCTTTGTGTTACTGATTTCTTATTTAATTCCTTTGTGGTCAGGTCATACTTCAGCATGACTTGAATCCTTTAAAATATACTGAGACATGTTTTATGACCTAAAACAAAGGTCAGCAAACTTTTTCTGTAGAGGGTCAGATAGTAAATACTTTAAGCTTTGTGGGCCACATACAGTCTCTGTCAATTTTTTTTTTTAGAAATCTTTCAAAATGTGAAAACCATTCTTAGTTCATAGGCCAATACAAAACCAGGCTAGATTTGGCCCCAGGGCAATAGTTTGCTGACCCCTGGCCTAAAATATGCTCACTCTAGGTAAATGTTTCATGTTAAAGAGAATGTGTATTCTACTACTGTAAGTGGAATGTTCTAGGAAAGTCAATTAGGTAATATTGGTGGGTAGTGTTGTTTAAGTTTACTATATCCTTGCTAGGTTTCAACTTGTTCTAGCAATTATTGAAAGAGGGGTACTGAGATCTCTGACTATAATTGTAGATTTTTCTGTTTCTCCTTGCAGTTCTATCATTTTTTGCTTCACATATTTTGAATCTACTGTCATTTGGAGCATAAACATTTAGGACTGTTATGTACTCCTGATTAACTGGCCCCTTTATTATCATGAAATGACCTTCATTATCTCTGGTAATATTCTTCACTTTGAAATCTTGCTTTGTTTCTATATGTTAATCTAGCCACACCAGTTTTCTTTTGACTAGGGTGAGCAACAGCATGGTATATCTTTTTCCATCCTTCCACTCTTAGTGTTTTTGTGTTTTCATATGTAAAGTGTGTTGGGTCTTTCTATCAATCTGATAAGTTCTGCCTTTTAATAAGGATTTTTAGATCATTTATATTTAATGTGATTATTGATATGATTAGATTTAAGTCTATCATCTTACTGTTTTCTATTTGTTCCTTTTGTCCTATGTTCCATTTGTTTATTGTTCCTTTCTTCCTTTTTCTGCCTTCTTTCAGATTGAATTTTTTATGGTTCCATTTTTTCTCATTTGTTAGCTTATTACCTAATAATGTTTTATTATTCTACTGGTTGCTTGAGGGCTTACAGTCTACATATATTAACTTATCACAGCCTACTTTCAAGTGATATTATACCACTTCACATATAGCAAATATCATACTTCTGTTTTTCCCCTCCTGCCCTTTATGCTATTGTTATCATATATTTTACTTATGCATGTTGTAACCCCCATTATACATTGTTATTATTTTTGTTTAAACAGTCAATTTTCTTTTTTTTAAATATTTATTTATTTTTATGGCTCTGTCGGGTCTTTAGTTGTAGCCCACAGGCTCTTTGTTGCTGCATGTGGGCTTCTCTCTAATTGTGGCACTCAGGCTCAGTAGTTGTGGTGCGTGGGCTCTGTAGTTTGCAGCACGCAGGCTCTCCAGTTGAAGCGCACAAGCTCAGGAATTGTGGCGCGCTAACATTTATACTAACTGTGGTATAAATGGTATACCACGTGGTGTGGTATTTATACTAACCATAGGACTATTACGGTATATAATGCACATTCATTTTAAATTTAAGATAAAATGTGAAACTAAAGAAAATTCTATCTTGGGACCAAGTTTCTAGGGCTATTATTCACTCTTCTCTGCTATTAACCAAACCACACGTTTGTGAAAAAGTCTTGAGGAGCAGTGACTTTGATGACTCTTCACAATTTTGTTTTGGCTCTGTCGGGTCCTAGTTGCTGCATGCGGGATCTCTGTTGTGGCTCACAGGCTTCTCTCTAGTTGTGGCATGCAGGTTTTCTCTCTCTAGTTGTGGTGTGCGGGCTCCAGAGCGCACGGGCTCTGTAGTTTGCAGCACACAGGTTCTCTAGTTGAGGCGCTCGGGCTCAGCAGTTGTGGCGTGCAGGCTTAGTTGTCCGGCAGCATGTGGGATCTTAGTTCCCTGACCAGGGATCGAACCCACGTCCCTTGCATTGGAAGGCAGATTCTTTACCACTGGACCACCATGGAAGTCCCTATTCACGATTTTTTAAAATTTCTCCTAAAATTGGATGCTGTCAACAAATGTAGGTTATTCATAGAGGTTTTTATTTAATTTGAGTATGTATTTCTGAACTGACCACTATATCCTGTTATTCAGCTCATGAATCATTTCTTATTGTAATCATGAAAAGTGTACTTGATTCCAAGTTTTTAAAACACCCATCATTATTCCTGTGAAGGAGAACTTTTACTTACCAGTTCTCACTTTCATCACTGTCGGTGTGCCTGCATCAGTCAGAACCTGCAACACTGTCCAATATTCTGATTCCAATCCAGGATAGAATAAGAATTCATATAAACAAGCCTGTTAGAAGTAGACCTAAAATAAAGATAAATAGGCTCATTATGAAGACCCTACCAGAAAATCCACTTCTAAGACTGAATCCTAAGGAAATAAATAAGGCAAAAATTTAACGATTATCGATACATTGTTCCTTTTACCACTAGAGAAAAACTGGTAGGCATCAATATAAATACTCCCAAATAAGAAACTGCTTATGGTACATCCTTATATTCTATAGTAGAATACTTATTCAGTCATTAAAGTACATTATACTTGAATATTTACTGCTAGGAAGTATATATGAAAAAAAACAGGTGTGAAAATTTAATAACAGGGGTTAATAGTGGTTATTTCTGGGTGTGGGATTATTCACCTTTTTCTACCTCTTGCCCATTTGTATCTTCTTTAATACCAATTTCTTATAATAGAAAAACACAAAGTTTTCAGAAATACTTATTCAACATGAATAAATACTATTCAAAATGATAAAGTCATCATTTGTTTATTCATTAATTCAACAAATATTTGCAGCATTAAATAAGACCTAGTCCTTGCCCTCATGACTCTTCATTTGTGGGCATGATTAACAGTCTTGGAAATTTTTTATTCCTTGTTCCTCTCTTCCATTGTCATTACTTAATTGCCCAGTCACTCCCTCCCTTACTCATCGAGGACTTTGGCACTTGGCTGCCAGTATCCACCTCCCCTGCATTTTCTGCTATTGTGCACCATTTCCATGTCCATACAGACAACCCATCCAACAACCTTGAACTCTGACTCCACCATCTTACAACCACTTCATTCGGCCTTCCAGACCCAGAGCCACACACCAAGAAATTACTCCATGGCCTTAGACTCCAATATCTTGATCTCTGACCACAACCGCTTACCACTCCAGCTTTTTTCACTCCATTTACTCACTTAAGACCTGCTTTCTTACCTTATTTTAACCTCTATTCCAAGCATTACTTCCCTAGTGCAAAATCTCATTATTTCCCTCCATGGCTGTAAAAACACACAAAAATACTTCCATTTATTTAAAAAATAAAATGAAATTAAAACAGCTTTTATAACATTCCCTTAGTATTTAAATTAAGAAACAACAACCATGATACCTTATTAGCAAACCATGAAGTTTTATACAGAAACATATATAGCTTGCACTATTTCCAGAGATTAGAAGTCTTGTTAATACCCCTGTACATAAAGGTGTTTAGCATATAGCAGTTATTGCTTAACTATCTGTTCATTTTTGAATAAAGTAAATGTGGCATATTTGAAGATATCCATAATAATTATTAAGCTGCATTTTAAACAGTTCAATAAATAATAGGAATCATATATTATTTTATAATTAGGGAGGAAATGTTCAAAAGCAAGTCCACAGGTTCAGTTTTAAGGGCAAATAAAAGTTATATACAAAGTATCTTTACATCAAGTAATTTAGAAGAAGCTTTGAACTTTATCACAATTAACAACTATATGTACTAACATTTTTTACATCTAAATGATTCAAATTTAGGAATTTCAATTTTATGATAGGAAAGGAAATTGGGTATAAGTACAGGTAGGTGGAAGGACCATTAGATTTAGTTACATGCTATAAGAATTTCTTATCAGGAAAAGGTTTCATATCTACTATACTGTATTAGTGGTTTTACAGTTTATTAGAAATATTGCAGTTCAGTCACATCAGCTTTGGGTTGTTTTGCCAATGGCATAAACATCTAATTGTAAAAACCGCATGTTTATAAAAATACATCCTCCAAAGGGGAAAAAAGTTATTTGGTTAAGTATGTGTGATACTTCTCTACATGGAACATTGAAATGAATTTAATCTTCTGTTTCACTTCAAACATTATTTTTCTTTAAGAGTTTCTTTAAAATCGGGTATATGGTCTGTATATACCATCCCGAGTTCACTGGGTCAAAAGTTAACAGTATCGGGTCATCAAGTAAATTAAATGTTAACAGCAAAAATTAAAGGAGTTAAATTAAAAACATAGAGCCTAATCCTATGACCAAGAAAAGTAAGGAAAAAGTGTTCCCATAAGAGCTGTAAACTGTTCACCTATTTAAAATAAATTACTTCTTCAGAGCTGCCTTAAAAAGTTAATTTGTTTTAAACACGTAAGCATTTCTTTGCTAAAAGAGAATGTGCTGTATTTCATTCTCCTTATTTCCCTATAGATTTTTTCTACACGAAGTAATTTTTTTTACATATTAAGAATAGAAATGTAGCATGAGGCTCAACTGTCATAGAGAACAGGTCATACATCCTCAGTCATATCTCCTAGAGACCAGAGAGTCCCAATTTTACTTCTGTTTACTAGAAATGAATAAGAAATAAATGTTAATAGATTGCTGTCCTCCTCAACTTCCAGGACAAGGCTGATCCCAAGTCAATAAAGTCTCTGAGAAAGCCATGAGTTGCCATTTTAAACGTTTTTTACTCAATGTAAGGTTTATTATTCAATTTTCCTTTGATAAAGGGTCAAGAATAGATCCATGACTATTATTTACCAGTCCTTTTTATTACTTAAATTGCTCCCCAAATACACACAGTTTTAATGACCAGACAAAAAGTTAACCAATGCTTGTGTATTTTAGACCATATATGGTATATGATTTACCATTTGGGGTGTCACTTTTTGAGATAGGCTCTGTTAAACTGGAGAAAAACCAGAGAAGGAAACCAAGACTGTGAAGGGTTTAAAATCATAGATGTTTGGAGAATGGAGATTCAGTTGTCCTCCTGGTTGAAAGTACTAGAAGTCATACTTAAGGGGTTATCACATGTAGGTGGGAATGAGTTTGTTCTCAGCAGCTCCAGGGGGCAGTTACAAATAGGTGTGTTTTAACTATTAATATTCCACGATTCCAAACCTGAATAGGCTAAATTTCCTTTACTAAGGAAATTTAAATTATTTTAAAACAATGTTTCAAAACACTGTATTTAATATATCATTTAAGGCCAGCATTTTCACACTAATTTTTTAGAAAGTAAATAAACAAATGGGTTTATCCCTTTCCAGGTATCCTTATTGGTAATGGGTTGTGAGGTGGGTAGTTCATACTTCTTCAGTAAATATTACAATTATTAATTGTAAATGAATGTTAATTCAGTCCTATAATATTAGTTCCACGAATATGGAAGCAAAACAATTCTTTATATAGAAGAAAAACAACCTTATACCTCCATAATCCTAACAGAATCAGAGTTGAAAATATGTACGAATCTGTTATAAATGACTTTCAGAAACTGGGGCTCTAAACCATGCAAAGTAAATTTCCCCACACAGAAGTATATTTCCTGATCCATGTGTAAATTTTCTCCCCTATAACTAATATGGATATACTCTAAAAAGAAACTACTCTAAGAGTAGTTTCTTTTTTAGCCTTTTGTGATTTTTAAAGGGTCATCCAAAAATATTTATGGATAATAAAGTACTTATAAACTGATACGTAATTAATTAAAGCATATAGTTATGAACCATTTAAGTAACTTTTTAAATTATTATTATTATTATTTTTTTTTTTTTTGCGGTACGTGGGCTTCTCACCGTTGTGGCCTCTCCCGTTGTGGAGCACAGGCTCCGGACGTGCAGGCTCAGTGGCCATGGCTCACGGGCCCAGCCACTCCGCGGCATGTGGGATCTTCCCAGACCGGGGCACGAACCCATGTCCCCTGCATCGGCAGGCGGACTCTCAACCACTGCACCACCAGGGAAGCCCTAAATTATTTTTTAACATCTTTATTGAAGTATAATTGCTTTACATTGTTGTGTTAGTTTCTGCTGTATAACAAAGTAAATCAGCTATACGTATACATATATCCCCATATCCCCTCCCTCTTGTGTCTCCCTCCCACCCTCCCTATCCCACCCCTCTAGGTGGTCACAAAGCACCGAGCTGATCTCCCTGTGCTATGTGGCTGCTTCCCACTAGCTATCTGTTTTACATTTGGTAGTGTATGTATGTCCATGCCACTCTCTCACTTCGTCCCAGCTTACCCCTCCCCCTCCCCATGTCCTAAGTCCATTCTCTTCTGAGGAGGATTTTATCATTGCTTTTTTAATGTATCAATTAGCTACAGGGAAAACAAACTACCAAAGTTACTTCACAGAACAAAGATTCTGTCAATATCTGAAATAAATGACACACTTGCATTTTAAAAAGGGAATGTAAATGGGTGAATATGTGGGAAAAACTCACCACATTACCAACAGATTTCAGTAAATGTTGTACAGGTTTATGATTAGTGCACTAGATACTGTGAACCTAATGAAACAGTTGTTGTCTGTCTTGAGGTCTGACCTCAAGACAGACCTAAAAAAGACAAAAAGTACTTTGATGTATTTGTTAAACAAAAAAAGTACAGAAAAATACTTAGATTTAGTATTTTACCAATATATACAATATTTTTACCAACACACTAACCTGATTAGAAGCTTAATTTGAAATTACCAGGTAAATATTAAATTTGAAAAATTAGGGCTTCCCTGGTGGCGCAGTGGTTGAGAGTCCGCCTGCCGATGCAGGGCACACGGGTTCATGCCCCGGTCTGGGAAGATCCCACATGCCGCGGAGCAGCTGGGCCCATGAGCCATGGCCGCTGAGCCTGCACGTCCAGAGCCTGTGCTGTGCAACGGGAGAGGCCACAAGAGTGAGAGGCCCGCGTACCGCAAAAAAAAAAAAAAAAAATTGAAAAAAAATTGAAAAAAAAATTTGAAAAATTAAAAACTCATAGTAGAAAATAAATAGCTATAGATATATGACACAGATTAGAAACATTTTCAAACCAGCCATTGTTAAACCTTATTCTTTTTGCCTTTTATTATAATTCTTCTAGTTTACTAGTTATAATATTCCTGGAGGGGGAAAATCCTAAGCATACCTATTTATAGCACAATGTTTTAAATATATGATAACAAACAAGTACAGTCTTAAAACAAAATACCTTGTTCATAAGTGATACTCAGTAAACATCAATTTATTTCAGAAAACAGCCTTAACAATCAATATAGAGCAGTTTTAACTCACAGATTATAAGAATGCACAGAACATAATGGAGTAAAACAAGTAATTCTCAAATTTGTTCAGGTGGCAGAGCAATTGGTGATCCTGTCTCTCTTTGCTGAGTTCCATTCATTCCCGTTAAATATTAATGCCAGTAACTGTGCTGAAGACACAGAACAAGGACAGACAGAATCCAGGCCATTATGAAACTCTCAAAACCAGAATTGGGGAAGTCCCTGGTGGTCCAGTGGTTAGGACTCAGCACTTTCACTGCTGTGGCGGGGGGTGGGGGGGTTCAATCATTGTTCGGGAAACTAAGATCCCGCAAGAGCTACATTCCTTTCTGGAGGATCTAAGAAAGAATCTGTTTTCTTGCCTTTTCCAGCTTCTAGAGGTTGCCCTCCTTCCTTGGCTCATGGCCCCCTTCTATCTTCAAAGCCAGCAATAGCTGGTCGAGTCTTTCTCACATCTCACCACCCCTGACACTGACTATTCTGCTTCCCTCTTCCACATTTAGAAAAATTGTGGAATTATATTGAGCCTACTCAGATAATTTAGGATAATCTATTTTTAGGTCATCTGAGTAGCAACCTTAATTCTATCTGCAACCTGAATACTCCCTGCCATGTAACATAACATATTCAGAGATTCCAGGGATTAGGATACAGACATCTTTAGGAGAACCACTATTATGCCTATCATATAAATGAATCATTTTCCTCTACCTTTCTTCAGGAACTCCATCGACCATCATCCATCTCTAAAATTACGTGCTAACAGTTCACATATGCACATGATTCTAGAGAAAGAATCTGTAACTGTCAACAAATTCTCAACGTTTAAGAATCACTGGGGGCTCCCCTGGTGGCACAGTGGTTGAGAGCCTGCCTGCCGATGCAGGGGACACGGGTTCGTGCCCCGGTCCGGGAAGATCCCACATGCCGCGGAGCGGCTGGGCCCGTGAGCCATGGCCGCTGAGCCTGCGCGTCCGGAGCCTGTGCTCCGCAATGGGAGAGACCACAGCAGTGAGAGGCCCGCGTACCGCAAAAAAAAAAAAAAAAAAAAGAATCACTGGACTAGCTCATAAGACTATCAATGTTCCTTAGAAAGATAGTTTGGCAGTGTCAACAATGCCAAATTTTAGACTGGCTTTTATTTTTTTAGCTTTGATCAGAAAACCTTGATATGCGTTGAAAGTTTTTTCTTGTATTTTTCCTCTGTGTGTTTTTAGAAGCAGTTCCAATCATCCTAATTATACCTCTACATCTTGCACTTACAAACATTTTTCCAGTTGGTATGCATCATTTTGTGATGATGCTAATAGTAAGTCCAGTGAATTTTCCACAGTTTACTCAATAATCTTACTACTACTAGACATTTCAACCCCCCCCTTTTTGCTATTTTATTTAATATGCTGGAATGGGCATCTTTCTGTATAGATCTTTTTCCATAGTTTGGACTTATTTCACCTAGATTCCTGAAATTGGAATTTCTGGCAGGAAAAACATGACTATTTCTATAATCTTTTTTATTATTGCTAAATTACTTTCCAAAAGGTCTGCTTTAATTTACATTGCCACCAGCCTATACTCACTCATACCATCAATGTGAGGAGGTTTTTTAAATGTCTTTCGTGCATTGAAAAGAATATTCAGGGGTCATTTAAATTCTTATCAAAGTTATGAACTAAAAAACTTAGTTCTTCCTTAACTTTTAAATTCAACTTGAAACTCTGGTTAGTCTTCGTAAATTTTAACAGCAATCACTTTTAAGGATGCTTTTTAAGGTCTCTTAAATATTTAGCATTTAGAATTTTATAACTTCTATAACTTCTGCTTTCCTTAAGTACTTAAAGTTTGATTAATAAATAAAACCTTTCCAAGAACTTATTTGAAAAAGAAAAACAAGAAAAACTTGTATTTGTTTTTCTCCTTTTGCTAACTGTGTATTGGTTAACTCTATTTTTCTTATAGACCTATCTCTTTACATATTGAGGATATTAACCCTTTACCTACTTTATATGTTAAAAATATTTTTTAGTTTGTCATGTGTCTTCACTATTTATAGCAAATTTTTTTCCAGTGTATACATTTTTTGTGTAGCTACCAATGTTCTCCAAGATTCTGTGTTGCACCTTTTTATCAGTCTACATACCTCCCTCAGTGATCTCATCCAATCCCACAGTTTAAACTACCATCTACAATTGGTCAACTGGTAAATCTACAGACAACATGCAAACCAGACCCTCCCCCAAATTCCAGACTTCCAAATCAAAAATCCAATCCTAATATCCAGTTACCTCTACAGAGGATGGAAGGATGTACTTGACCGCAACGGGAGAGGCCACAACAGTGAGAGGCCCGCGTACCATACAAAAAAAATCAACATTTCACATATCAAAATCCACCAAACCTGTTATATTTGCCCTCAGGAAATGGTACCAAGAGACACTCAGTTGCCCACACCAGAAACCTAGGAGTCCTGCTACACGCCTCCTTTCTCTCTTCTCCATGTATTGTACAAAAGCTCCTAAACCTCTTTAGTCTTACCTTCCAACTTTTTCCATCCTATCTAACTCTGGTCTAGCCTCATGGGCATTGAATTTACTGGTCCTTTCTGCTCAGGACATTAACATACACTCCTCCTTTGCCTAGAGTGGTCTTCCTTCCTAAGTCTCAGTTTAACTGTCCCGCCTTAGAAAGGCCTTACTTAAATCTTCAGTGTTAGGTCCCCATGGTGTACGCTTTTAGGGCATCCTGTGTTTTTCTGCTGTAGTACTTATCACAGTTGTAATTTCTATGATTATTAACTTAATCCTTGTTTCTCTCAGTAGACTACACCATAAAGGGAGGAACTGTGGCTGTTATGCTCATCCGTATATGCTCAGTACCTTGAACAATACATAACACAGAGTAGGTGCTAAATAGTTACCTGGGAATAGTTATATAGTTAATACTGAGTAAGAAAATCCTATCTTGTTTATACTTTATTTCTAATTCTTTGGTTCAAATACTTTTTTATTTCTTTTTTTTTTTTTTTTTTTTTTTTGCGGTACGCGGGCCTCTCACTGTTGTGGCCTCTCCCATTGCGGAGCACAGGCTCTGGACGCGCAGGCTCAGCGGCCATGGCTCACGGGCCCAGCTGCTCCGCGGCATGTGGGATCTTCACAGACTGGGGCACGAACCCGTGTCCCCTGCATCAGTAGGCGGACTCTCAACCACTGCGCCACCAGGGAAGCCCAAATACTTTTTTATTTCTTGCCTAGATACTACAATACCCTCTGCAGGACTTTCTATCACCACTCTTGCATTTTCTAATCTGTTCTCCAGTATCCTTGTTAAAGTGAATTTCTAAAATATAATCTGATCGTATTACTCATTGGTTTAAGATTTTTCAATTGCATCAATATAAAAGTGATATGTAAGGCCCTTCATGGTTTAACCTCTATCCACTTGATCAGGCTAACCTTTCTCAACTCCTCCAAAGCACCTAGGCAACAAATCACACAACTACCTGAATATTCTTGACCATGCCAGGTTCTTTCTGACTTCTCTGTTTCCTTACACTCCAGTGATTCTGCTTAAAATGCTTTCTATGGCCTATTTCTGCTCTCTCTTTTACACTGGTTCCTCGAAGGCTTCGCCAAGGTATCCTTCAAGACACAGCTCAACCACCACCTCCCTCCTAAAAAGCTTTCCTGAGCCACCTATTCCTTACCTGGGTTAATGTTCTTCCTGTGCATTTCAAATTATAATTTTTAAAGAATTTATCTTTCTTCCATTAGACTTTCAGCTCCTTGCTAACAGGGACTACATACTTCTCATCTCTAAATATCCAATTCTGATATGGACTTTGGTAAATGTTTGACTAATCTGTGTGCCAGACATATCAAACCCATCAAAACACACCTACCTTTTGGGAACTGGTATTCCCACTTCTGAGAAATCATCTAATAAATAAATGAATAAATAAGAAAGTTAATTAGGAAAACATAAAAATGTTCACTTCAGAATTATTTATAATAACAAAAAATTGAAAACAACCTAGATGTCCACCAATAAAAGAATGGTAGAATCTGCTAAATGATACATAGCAGAGAAATTTAGAATGAGATTGTAAAAATGATTATAGTAACTCAGATGCTTCTTACATGTTAAGTGGAAAAAGACAAAGAAAACTATTTCACACTATGACCCTATAAAATTATATGTACAGACATTTACTAAGGGAACATGAAAATTGTATGAGTTGTTAATGTGGATTGTGATTTCACTGACTTTATTCAGAACTTTATAAATATTGCTATGATATCTTCTCAATTATAATACAAATAATAATATACATGAGCTTAATTTATTAACATATATGTACATCTTAGTGAATGCATATTTTAATGTGCATATATATGTATATATTTCCTAGCTCTGTCTCCTGAAAGGTCCAAGAAGCAGCAATGAGCATACCTAACCTTGATCTCTAATACCATTCTCCACTAAGAGGAAACAGGGCTCTGGAGAAAAAGCTAACACCAGGGCTAGGGCAGGGTAAGCACAAGCTAAACTTGGAACATCTTATTATACCAGAAAGCAAGGAAGTACTCCCCAAAAATGATATAAGCATACCACAAAGACATAGGACCGAAACTAAAGGTGCTTCCACTAGCTAAATCTGGGACAATTTGAACACCAAAATAATTAAATACAGGCTTAAGTATTTAGAGGTGAAAGGTCATGATATGTGTAACTTACATTCAAATGGTTCAGAAAAAATGTACAAAATATACACATATAAATATAGTAGAAAGAATAAAGGAAAACAAGGTAAATACAGAAATGGAAAAACATAGGAATTCATAAGTTAATGCAGATAATAAATAGATAAATAGAGGAGAAGGAAGGGCTCTTTGTTTGCAGTAGAATGCTGTGGGCTGACCGGTAAATGTGAAAGGAGTATTAGATTTGTTGAATCATTTTGCAACCATCATGGTAAAATTATATCAGCAATAATGGATGCTATATTTAAATGGGAACTTTGATGAAGAGCAAGCTTTATCTTCAAATATTTCCCCACAAATTGCTTATTTGCCAGGAAGGAAAAAAACAGTAACTATACATTGGAAAATTCGGGCCATATATGGACCAGGTGGTCAAAATTAACATCATCAGTGAGGGACATATGGATATCATGTGCTTCCAGAAGTGGTACCCTGAAAAGGACACAATACCACCTGTGCAGTAGTCCAATTAAAAATGCAAAACCTCAATTTAATCATGAGGAAACGTCAGACAAAAACAAAATAAGGAATGTTCTATCAGAAAGGAGGGTGGAGGGAGAAACTATATTCTTCAAAAATATCAAGGTCATAAAAGATAAAGAAAGGCTGTGGAAATGTTTCAGTAAAAGAAGCTAGAGTCAAGACCCACTAAATGTAGTGCCTGACCCCAGACTGGCTCCTGTACTGGAGGGGGAAATGCTATAAGGGCCAACCTACAAAATGCAAATGTGGATGGTAGACTGAAGTATTTTCTCAATGTAAATTTATGAAGTTGACAGGAAATACACACTTAAGTATTTAGGGATCAAGGGCCAGGATGTATGTAACTTAACCTCAAATGGTTCAGAAAAAAATTGCATATAAAGAAATATATATATATATATATTTGGAAAGAGACAGAGACCTTGCAAAAGAGCAAGTAAATGATATGGGTGTTCTCTGAACTATCTTTATTTTTGCAACTTTTTGTAAATTTGAAATTATTTACAAGTAAAAAAGTTTTTTTTAAAACTAAGTCCACCTCAGAAAAACAAGACCAACAGGAAAATAAAAGCTATTTATGTAGCTTTTACATCTATGCAATTTGCATCTATGCAAATTGTTTTTAAAACATTCACCAGTGTATACTGAGTTACTGTTCAAAATGTTTTTCTTTAAGAGGCTTCATTCTTCCTTAAAAGATGAACAGACCTATAGCTTTCACAGTTTTATCTAAATAAGCTAATACGTTGAAGCCAACGTTCCATCAGTTGCAGCTTACTCATCAGAAACAGCAGGAGGGAAAAAAAGCATTGAAATTACCAGACCTCTGCTCTCCACACTACCCATATTTACCATTCATTTGCTGGTGATTGCACTGCAGTTTCCAAGTAAAACCTCAAATTTTAAATTATGACTTCAGTTTTACTCTTATGACAAGTCAAGAAGAGTATGCAGAAAAACAAACTGGGTGGGTGGAAAGGGGTGGGGGTAGGATGATTAACTCTTCACTGTATTGAAAATGAAAGAAAGTTGACAACTTCTACCCCAGCTGAGTCCCTAAATAATTGAGTTCTTTCTTCTCATAAAGTATATCACTGTGTGGAGTATTAAACTTCAAGGAAGGTATTCTTACTAGTTTTTTACCTGTGAATCTGATGATCTGAAGTAAAAGTGTTTTTTTTTTCCTTTAAAATTCAACTCGGGAATTTGCACCCCCTTGTGGTCAAACATAAAATTCTTCATTTTCAAAACACCTTTTTTTTTCCAGTTGGGTTCAGGCTTAGGAACCAAGTTACCTGATTTTGTTTTCTCCCATATTAGTAAATCAAGAAGCTTTAATGAAGGATTGGTGGTTTATTAAATAGGATCTTAAAACAGGACTTAAGTCTTCTAAAAGTGACCTCTATATAAACTTTAGTATGTGGAAAATGGAGATAATAATTGCACCCACCTCATGAGTTATTATAAGGATTCAAGGAGAAAGTGGATATGCATGCTTAGCTGACACATTGTAGGTACTCAATAAATGTTATTAGTTATTAATATCATTATCACTTTGGAATTCTCTTGACAGAATAAATCTTAAAAGGGGACTGGATTTAAAAATTTACCAATTCATGATGTTCTAGTACAATCTTGCAAATAAATTCCCCAAATATACCACTTATCCAGACTTCACCTAGCCGATTCTCTCCACAGGTATATTTTTAAATTACAAAGGATATGTATTTATCTGTAGATGATAGAAATTTGGATGGTTTTTACTTTATATTTTAGAGTGGTTTTTTCCCTTTTCCCTTTAACTTTAATAATTAGAAAAAGCAGTAAGACGATTCCATCTTCTTAGGTTATTCTTAACATCTTTATTCACCTGACAGAAATCATTACTCTATTTGGCAAAAATAATTCATCAGGTTGATTTATCATTTTAAGGGGCTCTTGAACACAAATG
The DNA here is from genome assembly GCF_949752795.1 of Hyperoodon ampullatus. Taxonomy (NCBI): domain Eukaryota; kingdom Metazoa; phylum Chordata; class Mammalia; order Artiodactyla; family Ziphiidae; genus Hyperoodon; species Hyperoodon ampullatus. Next base: position 60,464,950 of record NC_136929.1, on the reverse strand, counting down.
CTAATTCCTAATGGCCCTAACTGTAGTTTTTTAAAATACCTCTAAAGAAACCATTTTAAAAGATCAGTGTTAATAACTGACCTACAACAATAGCTAACATTCACTAATATACCAAGCACTGTTCAAATACCTTTAATATATTAGCTCATTTACATCCTTACAACAACCGGTTGAGGTACTAGCATTAATCCTTTTACAAAAGATCAAACTGAGAAAAAGTAACTCATGCAGGGTCACAAAGCTAATAAATAGCAGAGCTGAGCTCCAACCGAAGCAGTTTGGTTCCAGAGTCTACTCACTTAACCAGTGCACAAACGTGCCATAGAGATGTAAGCCCCATACTACTCAACCATGTTACTTCTTGATGATGTCAAATTATTAAAATCCATTTCTCTTCCAACTGTACCACAATAATGCAAACCATGCTAGCCTTCTCCCATTTCCTTACTTCTTAGCACTTCAGGCATTTTCACCTGCGTTGTCTAATTTAACCCTCACAATGATGTATGTCTTTGTACACTCAGTTATGATTCATCACGAGTTGTTTTACAACAAAAACTAGAAAAAAGTGTAGCAATGCCCCAGATTTTAAACTGTTGGATTCTTTAGAAAATTCACTGTAACTTGGGATGAGGAAAAAAGCAACCAGTTTTAAAATAATCTTAAAATGTAATCATTTAGAATCAATGGCAGTTTGTTTTGTTTTGTTTTGTTTTCCATCTTAACTAGCCTGTGGCAGGTAGGATAATTCTCTCAAGCAAATGAATGATTAAAAGAGATTTTTAAAGAAGGTGTTCCAGTATTGACAAATGTATCATCATCTACTGTCTTACCATAGTGCCCAGTTTTTGACGTTGGACAGATTTGCCTAGGTCTTGTGCTTCTACTTACTAGTTATAAAACTTTGGGGCAAGTTTCTTAATCTGAGTCTCAGGAATCCTCTTGTGTAAAATAAAGATAATGTCTACTTCATAGGGCTGATGGGGGCAGTAAACATGATCATTCCGTAAAGCGTTTATTTAGCACCATGGCAGCCCAGAGTACAGTCAATATATGGTATCTAGCTATTATTACTTTACCAGTGCGTGACACAACAGAAACCCGTCTTTGCAAGATTAAGTTCCCTTACCAACCGTTTCTTAAAAATCACCCTAAGCGATCCCAAAGACTGCCCAATAACCCATTTACCTCTCCAAAATCGAGCAGAATGTTTAAGGACAAGAACGCGGTGAGAGAAACTAGATTCAGTGAAAGTGCCTTCATAACAGGGAACCTAGAACCGGGCTCCATCCAGTACACGCGCGCGCGGGGCTCGGCAGACAACACACACACACACACACACACACAGACGCACACAGGTTGGGTCGCACAGCATGGTAGAGAACGGCCCGGGCTCCAGAATCTGACAGATGCGGACTCGTCCACGTGCTTGCTACCTGTGCTACCTTAGGGAAATTACTTACAAAGTCTCTGAGCCTTGGTTTCCTGGTCTGCAAACGGAGAATGATAATAGTACCTACCTCATAAAGTTGTTCTGAGGCTTAAGTGCGATAGCTCCGGTAAAGCGTTGACTTACAGCAAGAGCTGTACAGACAGGCGGGGCTGTTTCAAGTACACGTGTATCCATACACACGGTCTCAGACACATTCCGTTGGAGTTTAGACACTGGCAATAAGATGTTTTTCTTTTCGCCTAAGCTGCACCCTTATTTGTTTTCCTCGAACAGTAGAATAAATGCCTATCGACTGATAACGTCATCTATGGACCCTCGGGCCCACACTCCGCACGGCCCCTCCACTTCTTAGGGTGAGCATAGGAGCTGCACGCACGCGCAAGAAAAGAGGTAGAAGGGCAGCGACTGAGGAAGCGAAGGCGGAACGGCGAACACGCGATGATTCTGCGCATGTTCAAGGCATGGGGGTTGGGGTAGGAGTTTGCGCATGAGCAGAAGTGTCAGGAAAGCTAGAGTACGGAGGTTAGGAGGCGGTATTGACAGCTGTGGAGGCAGCCCGCGTTCCCGGCATGCCCCGGGGCGGCGGGGTTGGCTCTAACGAATTTGAATGAGGAGCCTCAGCGCTTTCGGCGCCATTTTCGAGTGATGCCTGATCTCATCAATCTAGCGGGAGAGACGGGATAACCTGTCGGAGAGCGTAGCGCCACTAGGACTCAGCCGAAAAATTACTAAAAAAATCGCCAAAAATTACTTCGAGCAAAGGGCAGTTGGCGGAGCTTCGCCAGGGTTGGCGCAGCCGGTAAGAGCCTGAAGAAGTAGCAGAGCGGGACTCGGGAGGTGGCAGTGGTGGGACCGACAGACGGTGGGGGGGTGCAGGGAGTGGGAACTGGGTCCGCCTTCATTTTAATCGCAAAAAATGCGAGGAGGTAGGGTTGGGGGTAATTGGGTGTCTGAGTAGGCGGCGGCGGGCAGAATGTGGCGGGAGCGCGGAGAGTCGGGGGTGTGGGGGGAGGGGAGTTGCAGTTTGAGCGGGACGCGGACGCGCTGCGGCTGAGCGGCCGCCGCCCAGCGGATCTGTCAGCAGGACCCCCCGCCCGGGGCCGGGGACGGGGCGCGGCGGGGCTCGGCAGGCAGAGGCTCCTTGACAGGAGGAGGGGGACGAGCGCCCCCTCCCCCATTGCCGAACCGAGCAGTCTTTTATGGCAGTTTTCTCGGCCCGCTGCGGCTGTCTTCCCGTGACAAGAAACTTAAGGTCGGCGGAAAATTGAGGACCCGGAGTAGCGGGTGCCTCCCGGCCGACGTGCGGACAGTACCCTCCGCGGGACCCAGTCGTGTATATTGTCGTCTTTGATGCCAAAGCATGAGATGCCCTAGCAATGTGAGTTTCTCCACGCCGCCCTCCGGCTCTGCGCGCCTGGGTCTCGGCAGGGGTAGCACTGACCGCGTCTGGCTTTTCCAATTTGGACAAGATGGGGCGGGGGCAGGCTCTTGAGGTTTTAGCGGGCTCCTAGGAAAGATGCTGGACTTTCGCTTTTTGCTCAGGATTTTTGTCGTTTGCTCTCACGGTGTCGTCCTTTCTTGGGGGGGGGGGGGGCGGGGGTGTGTTCTTGGGTGAGATGAAAGATGGGGCTTCGACCTTGCGATTTCCTTCTCAGAGTCGCACTTTTCTGAGAAGACTTTTTCCTTCTCCAGTCTTTGAAACGTGTCGCAAGGAAAAAGGCAATCTTTGAAACTGTATTGATGTTTTCCTCCCGAAAAGTCTTTACCCGAAGAACTTAACGGTAATTTTGCAATCCCCACCTTTTCTTGGGAGCTCTCTTGGCTTTGACGCGGAGGGAAAAGGGCTATTTGTCTTTCCCTTTAGTGATTTTTTTTTCTCGTAGTTTCTACCAGTTTTTACTCGACAACTCTTGAATGATTTGAGCCAGTGACGCCTTTAACTTTAAGTAATACTTTATAGTTAGATAATGGCTTTTGTAAAATTCCTCATTAAAGATGTACCGGGTCATGAATCCTTTTCTGCGCTGAAGGCACCCTAGATTAACCCTTTGCTGGTGTGATGTATTGCGTATGGGGCGCGCGACTCTGAGTTGCGAATATGCAGGAGATGATTTTTGCAGCAGCTATTCAGTTGTTCGAAAAGAGAGATAAGGCTTTCAGTCACACACTTTTTAGGACCGCCTGCCTAAAGTTTTTCCCTCTGGAATTGATGTAACGATTGATTGATTTCTTATTTCTGTAAAGATTGGGGGACCCGCCCTCACTTAGAATCTTTCCCCGAAGAGAGTAGGAGAGCGCAAAGTGATGTTTTTCAAATTGTGTCTAACGGAGCTCCCAAAACACCGAACTTGTTACCCCCTGATTGGCTGAAAGGAAGCGGGACTGGGGGGTTTGAATGTTGAACACTAGATTATAATTCTCGGCTTTCCAAAAAATTATAGATTTAGAAAACCACGTTATGAAACATTAAGACGGGGAGTTTAAAAAAAAAAAGCTGGTGTTTAGTATTTTTTCTTCCATAAAGGATTTTCGAGTGATTTTGAAATGTATATTAAAAGAAAAACCCAGAGAAGACGATTTTCGCAAAATTGTGATTCTGCTGGCTGAAATTACAAGACTTTTATATATTTGCCCCTGTTCTCTATTGGTTAAAAACTGAGTTTAGGATTTAGGATTTTTTTATTCCTCTGACAGAATTTTTTCATCTTAACCTACATGTATTTGTTAGATGCAGATTATGGGAGAATTGTTTCTTTTATTTCCATGAAAAGAAAGTTCAATTTTCTTAATGTTAAGAATGAGCACATTCCACATTTTTCACAAAAATTGGATACATTTCTTAAACTTTTCACATATAATTTAAAATATATAGGTTTTGCTAATTCAGCCATTGCAATGGACTTAAAACCTTATTTGCAATAAATTTATGTTGCTTAATTTAGACAATACAACAGGTAAGTAGCACAGGTGCGTGTGTATGATTTAATTCATTATGAAGAAATATATTGCATAGAACAGTGTGGATGTGTTGTGTTTTATTTGGTTAGTTTTCAGTTGTTTAATGTTGCTTAAGACAGCCGTCAATATATTTCTTTTTATTACCAAGCTTGTCATTCCGTTTAGTTGCATCTTGATAAAAGGCGGGTGTGGTTTTCAAAGAACATCGGTAAACTCACTGATAAACAAGATAGCCGTAGATGGTTTTTTAAAGATTTTTTAATAGAAATTTATATCCTTTTATTAATAGTAATTGAAATTTTGAAACTTAGAGTTTGTATTCTCACATTAGGTCAGATGTGTATTGTGAGAAAATATTCAAATGAAAAGATCCTACGACTTTTATAAATCTCTGTAGAGCTATAAATATAATTTATATTAATAAGGGGAATAGCTGAGTTTATAAGTCATACTATTTTGTATTGCCTTCAAAACAAGAATTGGAATGACACAACCTATGTTCATTGCTTTTTTTCAAAGCTGTTTATTTTGAGTCATCTCATGAAAATTTCATAAGAGATGCTAATTATCCTCTCTATAAAATTTGCTTTAATGAAACTGTAGAAGACCCTATTTCTATTTTAAATGTAATTTTACCTAAGATACCAGAACCAGTGGGTTTTGCTTTTTCGTTGTTTTGGGTTTTGTGTTTTAATTTTCATTCAAATTATTATGTGACTTGGAGAGTTTTGAGGGTAGGATGGGGAAAGGCTTTAAATTCCACCAGGCTGGTTAAATTTAACCATACTTTTTTAGTGTTTTGGTTTATGGGGTTTTTTTCGTTTGTTTTGGGAGGTGATAGGTGAAGGACTGTTTTGTTTAATAAGCCATTTTGAAAAGAAGTGAAGGGGTTCCTTTATTTAAAATACTACACTAAAGCTTGAGAACACACTAGCACCTAAATAAAATCCACAAACATTCAAAATATTTTCCCTTTTATGTGGTGCTAGATAAGAGGAAGATTTTGGTTTTAGACTTGTGGGCGTGTAGGTATGAGTTCCAGCAGATGTATATTATTATATTATGTATATTATCCATATTTCTCTGCAGAAATGGATAATTCTAATTTATTTTCTATTGTAAGGGCTAGAAAAGTCTTGTATTACCACAGGAAAACAATGGTGGAGAAAGGTGTTGCTACCGTAGCTCAGCTCTTTTCAAAGCTATGTTTACATATTGTGGGGGAGAGGGAACTAGAGAAGGTAAGGTATCAGTCTTCCTGGTAGCATTGATTTTCATTTGTTTGCCCTTCATACTATTTTATAAAAATGCGGTTTTAGACTTTGTTTTAATGCTGTTGTATTAGTTGTACATTTACAAAATGTAGCCTCAGGTGTTTGTATGTAACACTGCTTTTTTCCTAATCAGATTAATAATCACTTTTAATGTTTATCTAGAGCTAAGGATGAAAATTTCAAAATACCTTTCATATTCTGGATCCCTTGTTTCATCATGCTTTGTGTGCTACATTTTTGTTTATTTTTTGTTTTGTGGAGACATATATTTTTATCTCTGCTTACTTATTAGTATGTAGTAACTGTTCAGAATGTCACTAAATAACTTCAATCCAGAAATATTAGTCGGTTGATTTGGTTTACAAAAAGAAAAAAAAAAAATGCCCAGCGACTGTATTAGAGATTTCTTCTACAGGATACATAAGCTTTCTCCAATTAAAAACATCAGAGTATAAATTTACACACGATTTTGAAATTTTATTCTATAAAAATTTGTCTCTCTTATTTTAAAATATTACTGGGCTAAAATTGGCTCTTGTCTTTTTTTCCTTTTGTTTAATGAAGCTTAATAATCTTCACTGATTTCTTTTTAACCCTTTTTTAGAAGAAACAGATTACTGGTCTGATTATAACTAGAAAACACATCTTAGAAAGAATTGTCAGAGTATTACTATACATGTTGTTTTATTTTGTTTTGTTTTAATTCAGAAAACTTAGAAACATTGTGTGCCAGGCAACTAATTTTGGCATGTAATTAGAATTCAAACTATGACTTGCTGAAATTTGGTAGCTCCAAATTTCTTAAGGAAATCAGTAATAAACTACCACTTTCTTTGAAATAAGTGTCAAAAATGAGATTAAGCCGCTTTTGCATTTAATTTTTACAAGTGATAGTAGTAGAACTTTAAAGTCTCGATTGTCTTAATATTATAGGAGTAACATCAGTTGTAGAATGTCACATTACTAATATGTGTTTATATATTTTTCTGATTATTTGCATGAACAAATGACTGTAGAGCCTTTCTAGAAATATTGCTTTCTGGTAGGGAAATGATTTTCTCTTGCCTTTTTTTTTTCCCTTTGCCTGTCTTAAAGATACTTTAAAGGATCTTTCTTTTAGAAAGACAAGTTTAAAGTATTGGAAATATATAAAAGTATTAAATATATATATGAATTATATTCTTAATATTTTTATCAAATTATAAGAAGTTAAATACACTTTTGTTTAATCCTGTCATATTTCACTGAATAATCTTTGCACTGGAAAGACTTGTCGTGGGTTCTGAGTGTAAAAAGCTGTATTTTGTAATAGATTTGAGATTTGAATTTTAATATTTTAAGGTTTTCTTAACATCTTTTTTATCATACACATTTGATTTAATATTTGTCTTATATCTGAACCTCTTTTGTTCTTTATTATCTAGTATTTTTTGTTTCCCTACTATTTAAAAACAACACTTGCCATTGGAGTACATATTGGTTTCTTCTATTATCCTGTGATTTTTTTAAATTAAGATATCTTCCTTTACTGTATGCTCACATATAGAAAACTGTCTATGTCTTTTGAGGAAGACTATGTACAATTATTCTAATTTTTTAAAATGTCATGGTTTCAGGGTTAGTGTTTGTGAGTTACATATGTGTGTTTTTTGTTATTAATCAGATATTTGGCTGCAGAGGAATAAAGGGTTATTTTATTTTAAATAAAAATGGAAAGCTCAGAGCATTGTGGTTCACATATAGTACATTATAAACGTGTGGAAATTTAACAATTTAATATTTTTATATAGTTGATTGCCACTAAATTATTAAGATTCAGGTGAAACAAATGAAAACACCCTTACATACATTTAGTTACACCACCTCTACTTGGACACATTAAAAAAGCCAGTGGCCCGATACTCATCCATTTATTACTTATAAATATTTTAATTTGTTTTAAAAGTAATTTCTAAGTTTTGTTCTGTTAGACTGTAATGTCTTAAAATGTTTGGAAGTATCAGTATTATTATTCACTCAGGCTTGGCAAAAGACTGAAGTTGAAAATGATGGTAATTTCTGTCACCATTAAAACATACGATAATTTGGGGAGAAAGGTATTTAAAAATTTGTCTCTATCACTTTGAGTAACTTCTTAAACTGTGGATTTTATAAGTTTTAGAGGCACAAACAAACTATATTTCTGTTTTCCTTATGTAGTCCCCTTTACCAGTCCTCTTACAACTACTTACATAAACACACACAATCATCTACACTGCTTTCAAAATGAATGCTCTAAAGAGAAATGAAAGCAGAAACATATTAATCTGATTTGTTTGAAGAGGCTTCGGATGATAAACCATATCACAGGTGTTTCTAATCAAGATATTTCTATTTTTAAAACATATTTTCAAGTTAGGGTTTCTTTGAATATAGGCAAGATTGGGGTCGTTTTGAAGATCTTACTTCTGTGTTCAGGGATCCACTGTGAAACTGCAGGAGGCGGAAATCTGTTGAGTGTCTTCATGCTATAATACATGACATTTTTATTGCAGGTTTTGACCTTTAGGAGAGAGCCAATTCTGGAGAACAACCTAACTTCTTTGATTGAACATTCACATAATGCATTGGAACATGATAGGAGGTTAAGGTATACTAATGAATTTTAAAAGCATACAATTTTATATCTTTGCAATATAATTGAGCTAGACAGTTGGTAAAGCCAGAACATTTTGGTGAGCTAAAATCAATATTTACTAATAGATAGAAATCATCCAGCGAAGTGGCCACAGTTGAGTACTCTTGATTTATTAAAACTTCAGGTTTTTTTTCGTATAATTGATGTTCTTATCATCTTGTATTAGGTCCAACAAATGAATTTATTTATTCTAAAAATAAGTGTATATATAATGATCTTTCTTTTTTTTTCTTAACGTTGTTATTACAGTGTTATATGTAAAAGTCTTAACTAGTGGATTTTTCATATTATAAAATGGAAGGTTTAAATCAAATGGAATTTGGTGTTTCGCTCTTTGACAGGTATAGTGGTAGATAGACCCTACAAAATCAGATAAAATTAATGAGAATATTTTAAGAGAATTTAAAGTATTCCAAGGACTGTCCTAACCAGAAGTGGCAATTTGGTTGAAACTGAAAAACCCGCTTTCTTAAGCAGAAACTAGCATCTTACTCATAGGTACTCTGAGTAAAATATTTAAATTGTTCATATCAAAAGTTGCAAACTCTTTAAAAATAAACTGTAGAATTCCAGAACTTCCAGTGACTTTGGTCTTTACCTCCAAAATACTTTATCACAGAACCACTTTTCCAGCATGTTTATTTGCTTTGAAATAAATTTATTTTATAGTTTTAGTTGAAGTTTTCAGATACTTAGCTGATAAAAATTTTGGCTGTTTTCTAAATTGTAATCTGGTGTAGTGAAAACTCATTGAACAGTATTACTAAGTATTGGTTAAGTTTTGATTAGTAAAGTATAAATTACATGAAACACTAACCATAATATGTTTTTTTAAACACTATTTGCTAAATAAAGTGAGGTTTACTAAAAAATAACAATATAATTTTTTCTTTAAATTTTTTTCACCTAAAAATATTTACTTTATATACTTAAGATATAGGAAATCACAAAGGTTTGTTTTCATAAGAAGAGTGTAATCTTAGTCTTTAAGAGTGAAGTGTATTTATCACCATGGGCATAGAACTGCCTTTATCTTTAAAGAATGTTAAAATGTTTAAGTAAATTCTCAGATGCGTATTTAAGAATGTGTTTGAACATTGAGATACATATCAAAATACTTTAAAAATCAGATATTTCTGTTTTATTAGATATTAGGTGATCCAGGAATGTGAATCCGTTGACAGTTAAGGTTAAGTAAAACGTTAAAATTTAATAGAAATCAGTTTGATGTAAGGGTGGAGTTCAGATATTGGTGTCATTATACTGTAAGGTGCTTGTTTGAGATAAATACAAGGTATAGAAAGTCTTCATAACTTTGATTTGAGAATGTTATTAAAAAGCAGCTTAGTTTGGATAGGATGAAAATGAATACAGTTTTTGCCCTTTAACTTAACCAGTGTTTTCTAGGTTAGAGAACATAAAGATGAAAAGTGAAAAATCCAATTTCGGGGTATCTGGTGGGGGGGGGGAAATCCAGGTTCAGTTTATCACTTTCAATTCAGATATCTTTATACACAGCCTTAATGAGCTAAATGGGGAAAGAGAGACAGGTTTTGAATTTATATTGTGGAAAAGACATAAATTAGAGTTGTTCCTGATTTAGAGAGTTTATGATTTGTGACCTCTGAAGTTGTCAAAACTTATTGTTTAGACACAAGTATTTAGCATCATGAAATTGTCCCATCGATAGCTTATAAACTTACAAATTTTTAGCTTAGTAAGTAATTTAACATCTAAAAGAGTTGGTGTAGATATTAACAGTTTTCTTCTATTTGGTCAATTCTTACAGAGTAAGAAACTTTAACCTAATTAGTAGTATGTGTTATTTTAGGAGACAGGTTAATAAGGACTTTTACTGCTACATGTGATTGGCTATCCTTTAAAGGACATTTTGTAAAGATTTTGGCTGTTTTTAATTTACAAACCTGATTATCTAACTAAGCCTTAACATGTAGTTCATTATAACAGAATTTGGGGGAAAGGATTTATTGTGTTATTTTTTTTACAGTGATAGATTTCTGTCTTATTTGTACAATATTTATATTTTTGGATAAGTGCATTTTCAGGGTTAAATAATGTTTATTTTCAGGAAAATTCTTAATTGTTCCCAAAATACAGTTATACTGTCAGTGTTCTAGTTTTATTGAAATAGTTATCCTTAGGGGGAGAAGAATATTTGGATAAACTAGAATAGAGGTAATTTAACATATCTATGTATGAAGGGACTTGAAATTATTCATATTTGTCATTGATGTATAATGCTAGTATATAAGGACAACTTATATTTTAAGCAGTTTGTCAACTATAAAAATTTTCTTTGAGGTTTTATGGTGTTGCTGAGGATTCATTAAAGAGTAGATACAATTTCTTAATTAAAAATTTTTAAATGTTTATTTGAGGCAGTTTTGTACATGTGTGTATTTTATGTTTTCTTTTTCTGACTAGCAAATAGATCCTTAATCTGTTTCAGTTTTCTTCAGATAAGACGTAATGCATCAGAATTGTATTGTCTGATAAGCATTTTCAAAAGGCAATATTTAATTAATGTCAGGACTTAGTTTTCTAATTTAATATCATTTTGAAGTAGAATTTCAGTTCTCAGCACCACAAACCACACTTTTGATATTTCATTAACATATGTGATTTGGCTTAGTTTTACTTTCCTATTTTCATGGTTAGAGTCACTTGGAAGAGAAACATGCAGCCTGATTCAAATGTAGTTGCTGAGACTGATTAATTGACTGGTTAATCATTTATTAATTTATTACTGTTTGTAAATGTCTTAATTTTTAAAAATCTTTGACATTTGCTGTTACTCTTTTTTATTGGATAGCTTTCATAATAAACAAATATATTTAGTAATTTTGTTATCCTGTGATCCTCAGATTTTTTTTTTAATTTTTATTATTAACATTGTTTGTTATTGAGGTGCTGCTAAGCAGAAAAATGACTTTTTCAATTTTGATAAAAATTGAAGACTGGGGGTTTTAACAAAATATTATCTGAATTGTAAATATTACTGTATTTTATACTTTTATTTATCTGAAACCTAGCCTTCTTGACTAGCTATTTAAGTTTATCAGCCTATTCTTGCATTTAAAAAATAATTTACAGATTTCCTAATTTTTCTGACTTTTTAAATATTTTTCAGAATCAAAAATACTTAAATGTTAAAGAATAAGAATTTCTTTTAAATTTAAAGTTATAAGTCCGTAAATAGAATCATTTAAGTTTAAAGATAATTTGACAGAACAAATATTTCTATTTCTGTTAGTCATCAATTGATATGTACTTACTAAGTTTTTAGCTTTGTATTACACATTCATAGTAGGTTAATTACATGTGGAAATTTTTTTTAATAACTGGAATTTTTGTAAAAACTTTATGAGCTAAAATCACTTATTTGCTAATAGTGTCTGATGTCAAACATATATTGGTGATTAGATATGTGGAACCTGGGCGACTGGAGCTCTTTATTAAGCATAATATAATTTCATTTCTTGATTAAAGTTTAGATGCTTTCTTATTTTCCAGAAGAATGGCTAGGGAAGATAGTCTTTATGAATTCACCCTGAACCTGGTTAAAACTCTTCTGAGAATTTTGATAATTGAGCAGTTAAATCTAAACTAGGAGCTGAAGTGTCATTACATGTGTCATTAATTTTTTTCCTTAGATACATTACAGGTTCCATTTCTAATCAAAACATCAATTTTGTCTTTTCTTCTCTCTCTATCCCACTTTTTAAAGAAAAAATTCCTTCTTAACTAATTTTATCATGTAATGAGAAAAGAAGACTTACTAGGTAGGTTGAGCTGAGCCAATTTTTTCCTCTGTGTGTTAGTTGCATATGCTTTTCTCAGCTTGCTGCTTCAGTGGAAGCAACAGTGAATAAACAAGTATCACCACAGCCCTTGTTCTTGCTCTTTACAGTTGGGAGCAGGGTCTGAGAGATTGCTGCTGCTTGTCAGCTATTGTACAGAATAGCATCAATATACAGTAATGGTGGCCAACAGAGCCTGCACCCACCAGCTTTTACAGACCAAGTGAGAGAGGCCAAACTGTCAGTGTAATCCATATATAGTATAATGAATACATTCTTTGACAAAAAGGTATTTTATTCCCAAAGCAGCTTAAAGAGAGCAGTAGATGCTTATAGTTCTTAGACTTTTACTGTTTTTTTACTATTTACTCTGGTTTTAGTTCATTTAGTTTTTATTCAGTTAATTCCATCTGTTTGAATGGAAAACCTTCTTGATTCTGATAAATGGTATGTTTCATGCTTTGGTAGGCTAGAATAAATTATTAATAGTTAGTTGCTGATAACACAAGTTAGGTAGTACACTTGAGGAAAGAAAAGTTGACTATGGCCACATAGGAGTGTTTCTTTCACTTTGGGACCATATGCTAAGCCCCATATTATCTTTATTTTATAGCCCAGTCTAAACAAGGCCAAATTTTTGTTGATTTCACTGTAACTAAAAAGAACAACACCCTGTACTACTTGGTGTTGTGTATAAAGACAAAACGGGCTGCAGGTGAAAGTGCATGAGTCTTTACTTTTTCTCACTATTAAAATAATTTCTTATATCTGAACTTTGTATATGGAAATTTCAGATTATTCTAAATCTTTTGGAAATAGGACTCTGTAATTTCAAATAGTATAAAACAGTGTTTTTGATTTTTAATGATTTGAATTTGCACAGATGTGCATAACCTAAATACTATCTGTATATTTTTCTCCTCTTTTGTATCCAAATTCCAATAGGTTGTAGTTAAAGGGAAGTGAATATTGGATTTCTGTTACAATTCTGATTTCATTTGTAACATTCTTGGTGGAAAACTACAAACGGTGTTTTTAGTGTGTAAGCTTAAGGCCCCATCTTAAAGTCCAACATTTACAATAGCTTTCTTTTAAAAAGGTAACCATGGGGTGGGTGTTTTGTTGGTTGGTTGGTTGGTATGGGGTTTTTTCCCCTACTACTACAGTGTGTTTTCATTAATATGTTGATGTAATTTAACAGATAACATATTAATTACTCTTACCTACCCTTAACCAAATAAGTGAGTTACATAATGCTTTATATTGAAAATACCTTGTTTTTACTACTAATTACTGTGTAAAGTATCTGTGGACCACCTGTACCAGAATAACCTAGAATAAAGCATTTTTCCAGATGTGCTGAATCAGAATCTCTGGAGCTGGACTTAGGAATTTGTGTTTTTTATAAACACTAAGTCAGTTTTTTTTTTTTTTAGGAGCACCACATGTGAGAACACTGCCCAAAATGAATTGGGGAAGGATTCCTCACACTAATAAACCATTTACATTTTCTGCTTTTTTTTTCCTCTAAGCTCAGTAACTAATTATGAATCTTATCATTTCTAACACAGTAGCTCTAGATTAAGTCTTGCTATTTCTTCAGTCATATGAAGAAAACCTATATTATGAGAGCTTATTTTTGTTCAAGTACCTTGGACCAAATTTTAAGTATTTGTTTGGAACATTTAGTATACCTCTATTTAACCTGTACTTGATGAAAACAGAGGGAATTGATCACTTAAGAATTTTTTAAATTTTCAGTTAGATAGTAGCTCTTCATCTTAAATGTACTTCTAAATATGTATTGGAGAAAATACAGAAAGGAGAACTTTTCATATGCTGCTTGTGAGAGCATGTGGCAACATCCTACTAAAGTTGAAGATATACATAGGCTTTAACTCAACAATTCCATTCCTAGATGTTTTAGATAAACTAACAGATTTGTAGTAAAGTCTTATTTATTTTTACTTTTAATAGGAAAAAATTGAAAGCAATGTAAATGTTAAGTAACAGGAGAATGGCAAATTTGTGACATAGTCATGTGATAAAAAATGTTTATTATACAGCTATTAAAATGAGAGCTATGTGTATCATCAAGATGAATGTCTTCAGCAAACAAAAAAAGTTGCAAAAGATTAGATACAGTATGATAACATTATATGAAGCTTGAAAGCAATGATATATATTGTTTTAAATATTTGAATTTGTAATAATAGTGTAAAAAGATGCATAGGAATTAAATACCAAATTCAGGATTATGATTATGTCTTAGGAGAGAGGGGAATGGGATCCAAGGTATGGTACAAAAGGAACTCAACTATATATGTAGTCTTTTTTTCTTCAAAAAAAAAAAAAGTAAATAAATAAAAGCAAAGCAAGTATGACAGAATATTAGAATCCAATACAGCTGCATTGGAGGGCCAGGGGTAGGATGTGGGGATTCATTTTACTATTCTCTTGATTTTTCTGTGGATTTGAAATATTTATTTTTCAAATAAGTTTTTAAAATGTACTGTCCTTTTTGGTGAAGATATTCTACAATAAGATATACACTTGGAATACTCCATTAAGGGCATGGATTGGATTTATTCTATTCTATGTCTTGTAGTAAGTGCTTAACTGTTAGTTGGTGTACAAACTATAACTTATAATCATGGCCCACAGAAATCAAACATTCTAACCAACTTAAGTTGCTAGGATATTTTTAAATTTTAAATAAATTCTTTTTGAAGATGAGCCATACTGTTTCCTTCCTTTGCATACTGGCTTTTAATCCTTCCTACTCTTATAAGTAAAAGACAACCATGGAAATAGTTTCTCTTTTTTTTACCACTACTCTTTCGTTTACTCTTTAATTCAGGCAATTTCATGACTGTGTTTTCTTTTCTTTGGGCCATAGATCATAGCATACTGTTTTCAGAAATTTCTTCATGCATTTTAAGCTCCAACTTAAGCTTTGTATTTATACTGTATTACAGTAGAATTCTTGGAATTGGGCAGTATACAGATTTGTAGATTTCATGTGTATGTGTGTGAGAGAAAGAGAAAGAGATTGGTCAATGTTGAGGTATGATACTGAATTTATCTTAAAATATCTGCAATTATATGATGTCTTCCAGAAGGCTCAGTGTGGTCCAAGTTAGATATTGAAGTGTGAGTTTTAGTTACACTTACATATTTGACTTTTAAACTTCAAGAGGGTGATAGTAATAGAAAAGTGAATTTAAAAAATTAATGATAGTACTCTGTACTGAAATATATAAATGCTGCTGCTAGGTATTTCTAATCTGTGATTGTTCAGTGCTATATAAGGATCAAAAAACAATGATTGTCAACCTCAGTTGAAAATTTTCTAACTTATATAATGTGATCAAATTTTTTAAGTCTTCCCTCTTATTTTTTCCTAGGTGAATAACAACAAAATGAAGACCATATAAAACAAGCCCCCTACTTAGCCCTGCAATTCTTACCTTGTAAGTATTAACTCACAGTCCCCCTGCCATTGCTATAAAAAGTTACTGTTTGGTGTCATATTTTGCTTTATTTCTGAATTTTTTTTCTACCATCCTAGAATGACAACCTTCTAACCTCCCCTGACCCCCAACACATTGAAGTTCGATGTTAATTTAGTCCATTTTAGAGCAAAAATAATGTCATTGCCTTGGGTAAGTTTTCTGTTTTGAAAAGGATTTTACAGCCAGGCCCTATCATCTCTAAATCTGAGAATCACAATTTTAAACCCTTTTCCTTCAAAGGAATTTACAAATAAGTAGTGGTCTTTTTTATTATCATCATTATTCAGGTTTATTGACAGTTATTTTATGGTTTTATAAAGTGGAAGTGTCCTCTCCACTGGAGAAATCGTTTTTTTCATTTATCTGTTTTTACATTTTACTAGATTACACTTCTGACTTCTTTGTGACGTGCTTAAAATTTAGCTGTTAAACTTCAAGAGGTGGGAAAAACAGGAAGACAATCCCTTTTCCTTCCTTTTATATATACACATGCACACCTCTTAGAATAAGAAACATTTTTACCCTGATTCATTTTAGTTTTGAGAAACTTGTAAATTCTAAGGGAATAATTCTAATAAGTTAGCTGAAATTAATATCATACCCCTAGAAAAACTGTCAAAAACAAGGTTATGGTAAATGCACAAGATACTTATTTCCCTAAATTTGAGACCCTAAAATCAGTTACCAAAAAGATTCATTTCCATGTATTCCTTCAGCTAATTTTACATCTCTAAATAAAAGAAACTCAACTGCTACTGTTTCTGTTCTTGATATTGAGGGATGGCCCTGTTTAAATGAAAACTAGTACTTCAGGTGCTTCTCTTACATTACCTCATACCATTGCATTAGTGACCCAGTAATAACGTGTATTATTATTAAATAATGTGTATATGTCAAGGAGTGACTTTATGATCATAGATCAGCCATTGAGCTCAATTAAGTAGTTTGTAGGGTGTGAATCAATTAAATATTGAAAATTTGTAGTAATGAGCCAGTTTGAAGAATAGTAACCAAATGCCACTGATCACTTCTTTTTATAATTTTTTCCCTTTATATTTTTGTTGCTGGAAAACTAGAATGGAAATATTTGCAAATCCCCAAAGAATCCTATATAATCCAGGCTTGGCTTTCTTAATTGGTCCCTTGGAAGCCAGCTCAGCTTTTCTTCAACTTAAATCTTAGAAAGAAATCTTTTCAATTGGTATCGCAGTCTCACTGTAGACTGGAGGGCAGTCCACTTTTCAAAAAGAAATAGGTATCATTAATTTCCAACAGATTTATAAGTACAGATGACATCACATTCTTAAGCTCATTTCATCTCCTTTATAAATTTCTAAGCAAGCAGCCTTGCTTGGATACTCTCCAGCATCTTTTAAAATAGGTCATTTGCGGTATTTCATAGTTGAAATGCTTACTCTTGTCTCTTCTATGTAACGTGCCTGAAGTTACTTTTAATCTTAGATGCTAGAATAGTGTTGTTTCCAATTAAACAATACCCAGAAGAACAGGCACATAGTGATAGTGGTCATTGATTCTTCATGATTGTGTGTGTATTCCGTCTTTCTCTCTTTTATGTTTATTTTATGCTATTGTTTCTTTTTTAATATTTATTTATTTTTTTGTTTATTTGGCTGTGTCGGGTCTTAGCTGCGGCACACAGGATCTTCGTTGAGGCATGCGGGATCTTTCATTGCAATGCATGGGCTCTTCGTTATGGCGCGTGGGCTTCTCTCTAGTTGTGGTGTGCAGGTTTTCTCTTTAGTTGTGGCACTCAGGCTCCAGAGTATGTGGGCTCTGTAGTTTTGCGGCATGCAGGCTCTCTAGTTGAGGCCCGCAAGCTCAGTAGTTGTGGCACACGGGCTTAGTTGCCCCACGGCATGTGGGATCTTAGTTCCCCAACCAGGGATCGAACCTGCGCCCCCTGAATTGGAAGGTGGATTCTTTTACCACTGGACCACCAGGGAAGTCCCCATTGTTTTTTAAGATAGGGATTTTTTTTTAACTATTCACTTGTGGAACATGGATGTTCCAGAAATTGTGGAGTATGAGTGTTCCATATGTTTGATACTGTAAAAATTAAATAATGATAGTGTTTTTTATTCATTTTTACAAATTGAGTAGAGATGAAATATTTTTCAAGTTTGTTTTTCAATTTTAAGCTCTTAAACTTTTGTTGCTTAACATAAAACATTCAGAAATAGTCACACTTCTTCCTACTTTTTCTTTTTTGAGCTATGTTTTTTGATTTTTATATATTTCTGTTATGTGAATTTAAAATAAATTAATGTATCATTTGGTGCTAAATAAAATAACATCTTTAGGTTCATTGTCAGCAGTTAATATCATTGCTTCTGTCTCTTTAATCTACAACAACAAAAATTTTAAGCGATTGACTTTGTAAATAGGAAACAAAAGATAAAGCAGAAAATTCACTATTCAGTGCTGTCAATGTTAGTAGTCCTGTAAGCAAAAGTGATGGAGATAAATTACCTTGTAATTCAGGAGACTTATTAAATTTGCCTGCTATCCAAGAGATACGCTAGTGAAAGAAATGACAACTATTTCTCACATAGGACTGGTTATCGTTTTTAGAAATCAAGTTATCAAGTTAGCCATAGAATAGCAATGGCATGTAATTATACCATTATAGAAAATATTGTCAGTTCTTGAATTATAAATAGTGTAAATGTAGGATTGACTGAAAGTACTGGAAATAAAACCAGAATGTTGTAATCAGTAGGGCAGTAAGCAATCAATATGGCAAATGATATAAAATCTGTTGTATTTTCAGTGAAAATGTAATGCTTTTTTTATGATGTAGCTGAAATTTCTCCTGTTTTTAATTTATTTGTGATGGAAATTTACTGGTGTAAATTACTGTACCTATGCCATTCATGGGGAAATTTTAGTTATCTTAAATAATTTTATAATGTGAATGTTTCTGAGAGAAAGATGTGTGCCAAAAGAGAAAAAAACGAATTGCTTTTTTGGCACTTGGATTAGTAAAGAGTGTTATAATCCAAAGCAGAAAATTTTATAAGGATGCTAGGTACTGTCAGCATTTGGTGGTAAAGAAGGATTTGCAAACTTAATAACATCATCAATTGATATTAATTTAGTAAACATATCATATCTAAGCTCTTAAAGCTGTATATTATTTTACATTTTGTGAACATAGAGAAAGTTGACAATATGCAACAGCCATTTTTCAGTCATTGTTCAAATAACAGCTATTTTTGAGAAGTAGACAATGCTTAATCAAATGCCAGGTGTTCCTGTCCTCAAAATTTTATGTATTTGACACATGTATGTTTAAGAGAACGAGTTAAATTTGAGCTTTAATGTTTAAGGCAGTGCTGTGTTTCTGATCTCACAAGAATTATAGCTATAAAATTTGAATTTTAATGCCAAAACTATAGAAAGGGAATGAATTCACTGTTTTCCCACCCTGAACAACTTCTCAGTTCAAGATGGGTGATTCAAAGAAGAATAATAGAAAACTTATTACTTGTGAACTTACTTTGGATATTTTCTTAGGAAATGAAAACAAGGCAGAATTTAATAGCACAGGCCTTGATTTAAATAGGAAATGAATATACAAATATAATGAACTCTAGTATGATAGGGATTTCAAGTTCTAAGCATAAGTACAGTAGGTAACATCCCAGACTATTGTCTGCAGTCTTGCCCTTTGCCTATTTGTCTGAAATTTGAGTCTTCAAAATTATCTCCCTGTAAAAACAGGAATAAGTTGAATGCAGATTGACATAAACATATATCCACTTGTCAGCAGTCACACCTGACTTTTTGCCTAGACTGTCAGTTTCACTCTTCCTGTTATATCCAGTAAGTTTATTAAAATATTTTTCAGTTTGTTTTCCTTAATTTGGCTCTACAAGCTGTTTCTTATGCCTCTGGAATTTGGTGCCCTATAGTCAGAACTTAAAATTGGCAGTTGGTCCTCCAAATCCCTAACAAGACAGCTTAGTAGAATACATTGAATTTTTCTAAAAGTCAATTTTTAAACTGATCTGTATTCATTTTATTTTAGAATTAGAACCATAATAAATAGACTTTTCCCTTAGTGTTATAAATTGTATATATGTCATTAATAACTCATAGAAAATAAAATTCTTCTAAGAGAGCAGGTTTCAGTTTAGCATACAACTTAATTTTTGGCCCTAGATTTATCTTCTAAAAATAGTTTTTGTATCTTTTCTCTAAGCTAACCATACCCAAGTCCTTCCACTGGTTCTCACAATATGAATTCTAGACCATTAGTATCCTGGGTATTTCACTTTGGATCTGCTACATTTTGTCAGTATTCCTTTCAAAATATTGTATATAGAACTGAACCCAGTATGCTCAATGTGTTTTGAGGTACAAAATACAGTATGTATGTTATGAATAAGATACTTCTATTAATGCATCCTGATTCCACTTTCTCTTTGTCATCAGTACTGTTGGTTCATGTTGAATCACAGTCCACTGAAACCCTAAGTTTGTCTGAGGTGTGTTTCAAATCCTACTATAAATTTAGATTCAGCAGGTATTTGTCGAATACTTGTTCACTACTAGATGTGCTCATAAAAGTTTAAGATTGTGCAGTCTTAACTGCAGTTTCGTGAAGTAGGCATTAATAGGCCCATTTTACAAAGAGGAAACGGAGGCTCTGTGTACTGAAGTAATTTATCCAAGATCTTGATTCCTAAGGGGCAGAGCCAGGATTCCATCTTGGGTCTTCTGCCTTCAAATTCACTGCTCTATGTAACTGCTGCCTCAATAAATTATTTCTACTATTCATTTCATTGATGAAGTTAAAAATGCAGAAATTGACCAGTGAATTCCACTGCACTCAGGATGATTTAAGAGCTTAGGAGACATGTCTAGAACTTCTTATTTTCTGATTTTTTTAATAGCTTTATTTTTTTTGGTTTTGCATCTAGTCATCAGGGCTCTTTCCATATCTACTTGTTGAAGGTGGCTCTTGTTTTAGCCAGCAAACTTGGAAGGAGAGATTAAAGGATGTAGGCACTATGAGTGCCAGTGGACTGAGATGTAGCAGTGGAGAAATGCCATGGTCCATACCATTGGAAGCATTGCCACATAGTCCAGTTTGAAAGGAGGAGAGGTATGAAATAATGAAACCAGTTGTCTGCTCAGCACAGTACAAAATCCTGGGAATAATAGTCTGTATTCAAAACTTACTGTGAATGGACAGTTCAATATCCGAAACCTTCAGAAAGGTTGAAGTAAGAATCCACCAGAGAAGATAGACTTAAATTTTCTTTAAAAGTAGGGATAAGTGGAAGAGGGGTTAGTGAGTATTTTAGCCTCCAGCAGTAGGTTCAGTGAAGATTCAAAGATGAGGTAGGAATATACAGCTTAGGGGAGGAAAGAACTGAAAAACAATTTATTATAAGCATCTCAGTTCTTGTGGGAGCCTTGAAAAATCACTCAATGGGAGAGGATAGTCACACTCAAATGATGAGTAATTGTGTTTGTTCCACTTGCTACTCACCTGGTGGCCACAGTAGCATCAGGCTTGATCAGTCTTTTGTCCACTCACAAATAGTTCATGTGCTTCTCTAACTTATAGGGACCCTTTCCCCCTAAGTATATAGCCACCATACTTTGAACACACTAACAAAATTAATAATAATCCCTTACTATAATAATATCTAGTTCCTGTTAAAATTTCTGATTATTTCAAAAAGGTCCACATGGGCTTCCCTGGTGGCACAGTGGTTGAGAGTCCGCCTGCCGATGCAGGGGACACGAGTTCGTGCCCTGGTCCAGGAAGATCCCACATGCCGCGGAGCGGCTGGGCCCGTGAGCCATGGCCGCTGAGCCTGCACGTCCGGAGCCTGTGCTCCGCAACGGGAGAGGCCACAGCAGTGAGAGGCCCGCGTACCGCAAAAAAAAAAAAGTCCATATAAGGCATTTAAAAGATATCTTTTAACTTGAATTGTAGAGTGTTTTCATTGGAGAGAAATAGAAAATATTGGTTAGGTCCTGATTATACAGACCTTGATACTAGGCAGAGAAGTACACACTCCATTTGGGAAACCACAGATCTATTCTTGAATATATGAGTTTCAGGAAGTTTATTAGCTGACTAAACATGGGAAGTCAAGCTGAAATGCAATTTTAGTTATCAGGTACTTAGACCTGATTTTAAGGTATGAAATTAAGAATGGCAAAGAAATTGATCAATTGCGATCTCAAAGAAAGGGTCGGTTGGTTTTATTGACCAACTGAATACAAGGAATGATTGACACAGCATCAAAATTGTAAAGAAAGAATAGCAATGGGTAAGTATCCATAATTTGAATGCAAAAGAAGAATGTGTCTAAAAAAAAGTTAAGATAAACAGCATATTTATTTATTAAACTTTCTCATTAAGCTTTTTATATTGCATTTCTTGGCTGACATTATGGTATATTTATAATTTATTCATATCTAGGGAGTAAAGTCATCAAAAATTAAAAACTCAATATAAATGTTTAGCTTGTAAGTAGTTTAACTTTGTATATAAGGAAACTATTGTTAGGAAATCTAATAATAAAATGATAACATATCTAATAAAGTGATAACATATATAACTCTGTATATTGTACCATATATATATATGTTGTGTAAATACATATATATATCTCCTGACTTTTCTGGAGTAAATTATTTAGCTTGAAATCCACTTCACACAGTTTTTAAGTAATCATTCATTAATTTCTTCATCAGAAAAAAATCAAGAGAATGTAGCAACAGTACAAATTTATATTCACTTAAACTGAAAAACTAGTGTTTTTTTTAGATTATAAAACAGGCTTTCTGGATTATATCTGAATATTATTTCAAGCCTGTTCTCAACACTGAATTTTAAATGTATGTCATCTAGTTAATAAAATCCTTGTTTTTAAGAAGGATTTGTATCCAAAAAACAGAAGTAAAAGAAAAGCAAGTTTTAATCTGTCATCTGTGAATTTTATTTTCTCCAGGTATAATATCTATATATCATACCACTTGTGTAGTATTCCACTGTCCTGAGCAAGGATAGTCACTCTGTGGCCCAGGGGCTATATATAGCCAGCTCCTTAGAGATTTATGTGCATAATTTGAAGCATACTTGAAGAAAGTAATTACTATTATAAATTGTATTAATACCAGATTAAAAGTAAAATTAAGTATTTGAAAAATCTAAAGTAATTTAGTGACACATAAAGGATATGTGTAAACAACAAAGTAGCATAAATATTTTCATGACATGTATTAGCATCTGAATATCCCTATCATGTGACAATGGAAACTGTCTATAGATTAAAGAAATTTTGAGTTTAAAATAACCCCTTCCTGAAGGCATAATATAAAACCTATTTTGGCACCCCAAAGTAGAAGATTATTATAAATGGAAAGGAAAAATCAAAGCTTACCAGCTCGAGAGATTATTGTTGCTGTTGAACACAGGTAAAGAGAGATGTACATTCCCTATTTCTGGAATTGCTCCACTGGAATCTTTCACTTTAATAAATACATTTAACTAAAGAATTTCCATATTTTTCTGGCATGTGGAAATAGAAATAAAAATAGGAAAAAATTTTTCTCTGAGCATTTATTAAAACATCAGTGATAAAATTGCAATATTATCACAGAAAGTAATAATCTGTAAGGGATGAAATAAATTATAACATGTTTGCTGTTAGGAATGATCCAATAGAGAGAAAAATTAAAGATGTAGGAGAGAGTGTTACAGGAATATCCTTAAGTAAGCAAGAGAGGATAAAATCTAGTATAAAAGGGAAGTGATTGGTCTTATGAACAGTGATTGTTCATCCATAATTCAAAGAAAGAGTTATATGGGGACAGATGCATGTATGTAGATAGGTGTGGTGGAAACTGGCAGAAATTCTCTTCTCATAGCTTCTGTTTTTTGAGTGAAAGTGAGGATGAAAGGGAGATATTGGAAGTTTGAAGAGAGAAGAGACACCTGTCTGATGTTTTTCTAGAAGAATGAATGAATAGGCCAAGATTGCCAGACAGCTATGAACCGATTTTAGGTATAAAAGATTTATAAAGTAAAATTATTTCTGTTCACAGATGACATGACCTTACATGTAGAAAAACCTTGATTACACACACACACACACACACACACACACAAAACCCTGTTGTAACTAATAAGCAAAATCAGCATTCAAAAATCAGTTGCATTAACAGTGAATAACCCAAAAAGGAAATTAAGAAAACAGTTCCATTTACAATAGCATCAAAAAGAATAAAGTGCCTAGGAATAATATTAAACACAATGGTGAAAGACTTGTATACTGCCAACTATATAACATTGCTAAAAGAAATAAAGAAGACACAAGTAAATGGAAAGACATCCCATGTTCATATATTGGGAGTATTAAGATGAAATACTACCCAAAGTGGTCTAGAGATACAGTGCCATCTGTATCAAAATCTCAATGACATTCTTTGCAGAAAGAGAAAAATACATCCTAAAATTCATATGGAATCTCAAGGGACACCAGATAGCCAAAACAATCTTGAAGAAGAAGAACAATGTTGAAGCTCTCACAATTCCTGATTTCAAAACTTAATATAAAGCTGTAGTAATCAAACAGTATGGTACTGCAATAAAGACAGACATATAGACCAATTGGAATAAACTAGAGGCCCCAGAAAATAAATTAGGTGCCCCAGGCCCCTTGCATATGTATGTTCAAATGATTTTCAACAAATGTGCCAAGACGATTAAATGCGAAAAAGGGCAGTCTTTTCAACAAATGGTCTTGGCAAAACTGGATATCCAAAAGAAAAGTTGGACACTTACCTCACACCATATACAAAAATTAACTTAAAATGGATCAAAGACCTAAATGTTAGAACTAAAACAATAAAACTTAGAAGAAAACATAGGGGGAAATCTTCATGACATTGGACTTAGCAATGATTTCTTGGATATGACACCAAAAGCACAGGCCTATGCAAAAGATAAATTGGACCTTATCAAAATTTAAAACCTCTGTGCATCAAAGGATGCTATCAATAGAGTGAAAAGGCAACCTACAAAATAGAAAATATTTGCAAGTCATGTATCCGATAAGGGATTAATATCCAGAATATATCAAGAACTCCTATAACAAATAAACAAAAAAAACCTCAGTTAAAAAGTGAGCAAAAAAAAAAGTGAGCAAAAGACTTGAATAGACATTTCTCCAGAGAAGATATACGCATGGCCAATAAATACAAGAAAAGATGCTCAACATCACTAATCATTAGGAAAATGAATATCAAAACCACAACGAGATAGTACTTCACTCACATTAAGATGGCCATTATCAAAAAAAAAGATAGGTCTTGACAAGGATGTAGAAAAATTGGAATTTTTGTACACTGCTGATGGAGGTGTAAAATTGAACAACCACTGGAAAACAGTATGGCAGGTCCTCAAAAAATTAGAATTACTGTATGATCCAGTGTTACCTAATGGGGTATATACCCAAAAGAATTGAAATCAGGACTCAAATAGATAGTTATAAAAAATGTTCATAGCAGCATTTATCATAATAACCAAAAGATCAAACAAAACAAATGTCTATAGATTAGTGGACAAAATAAAATGTAGTAATATACACAATTGAATGACTACCCAGCCATAAGAAGGAAAGTCTGATATGTGCAACAACGTGGGTGAACCTCGAAAAAGTTAGGCTAAGTAAAAAAAGGCCAAGTACTGTATGATTCCACTTACATGAAGTGTACTTACATGAAGTACCTAGAATAGGCAAATTCAAAAGTAGAATTGTGGGGACTTCCATGGTGGCGCAGTGGTTAAGAATCCGCCTGCCAATGCAGGGGACACAGGTTCAAGGCCTGGTCTGGGAAGATCCCACATGCCGCGGAGCAACTAAGCCCGTGCACCACAACTACTGAGCCTGTGCTCTAGAGCCCGCGAGCCACAACTACTGAGCCCATGTGCCACAGCTACTGAAACCTGCGCACTTAGAGCCTGTGCTCCGCAACAAGAGAAACCACCGCAATGAGAAGCCCGCGCACCGCAACAAAGAGTAGACCCTGCTCGCCGCAACTAGAGAAAGCCTGCGCACAGCAACAAAGACCCAACACAGCCAAAAATAAATAATAAATAAATAAATTTATTAAAAAAAAAAAAAAAGTAGAATTGTGGTTTCCAGGGGCTGAGGTGATTGGGGGGTTGGGCAGTTAGTATTTAGTGGGTACAATTTCAGTTGATATAGATGAAAAGGTTCTGGAGATGGGTGGAGGCGATGGTTGCGCAACAAAGTAAATGGACTTAATACCACAGAGCTATGCACTTTAAAATGGTAGAATTTATATTATGTATATTTAACCACAATTTTTAAAAATAAAACAATAATAAGTGAAGACATTCACTGTGAAGGTTTTTTAAAGATTTATAAAACGATTTGCATTTTGCAGTATTCACAATTATTTCTTTCAAGTTCGGCACACTTGGCTTAGTTTAAAATATATAGATTTAGGGGAACTCCCTGGCAGTCCAGTGGTTAGGACTCTGCACTTTCACTGCCGAATATGTATATAGAGAGATACATAATAGATTTTGCAAAAAAAAAGATAAGAATTGAAATAACCCATTTGATTTTGGAATAATCATTTAATGTATATGTCTACTTTGCATGGGCAAAGAAAAAATATGCAGTCTTGAACAATTATTTGCTTTATGTTTTTGTGTCTTATAATTTAAATGCTTTTAGATTCTTTCTTGAGAAGGGATTATGTCTATTCGGTACACCAGTATACCGACTCACATAACAACTGGGACGGTACCTGGAACATAGT
The DNA here is from genome assembly GCF_949752795.1 of Hyperoodon ampullatus. Taxonomy (NCBI): domain Eukaryota; kingdom Metazoa; phylum Chordata; class Mammalia; order Artiodactyla; family Ziphiidae; genus Hyperoodon; species Hyperoodon ampullatus. The sequence goes on along the minus strand of NC_136929.1, from coordinate 60,438,410 downwards.
AGATGTTCAATAAAATATTTTTAAATGAAAACTGTGCATATATAAATTATGTATATTTGAAAATCTGTTCACATTTTTGTCTGGAAAGTGGGTTCGAGCAGGGAGGGTAGCCTAAAAGGACAGTTCCTTAATATAATTGATAAATACAGATATGTGTTTCTCAAGTCATTACAAACATTTATTTTGGTTACATATTAAAAACTGTGCCGAAACTTGAGACAATAATAGAGTAAGATGTGAAACTGGTTGCTCAAATAGAAAATTAGCTACATGGGAATTCCCTGGCAGTCCAGTGGTTAGGACTCCACGCTCTCACTGCCGAAGGGCCGGGTTCAACCCCTGGTCGGGGAACTAAGATCCCACAAGCCTAGCGGCAGGCCAAAAAAAGAAAAGAAAAGAAAAGAAGATTAGCTATATATACTTTTTTTAAATTTTTTTTTTGCGGTACGCGGGCCTCTCAATGCTGTGGCCTCTCCCGTTGCGGAGCACAGGCTCCGGACGCACAGGCTCAGCGGCCATGGTTAACGGGCCCAGGCGCTCCGTGGCATGTGGGATCTTCCCGGGCCGGGGCATGAACCCGTGTCCCCTGCATCGGCAGGCAGACTCTCAACCACTGCGCCACCAGGGAAGCCCTACATATACTTTTAATGGGAAAATATTCACAAAAAATTAATGTGGAATATAGGACAGTTATGCTTTGTATAAACAATTAGATATTAGAAGGGAGGGGCAAATTTCAGTGCACATCCCCTTATTCTGTAATAGAAGTAGTGTAGCTTTAGCATAGCCATTTTAGTGGTAAGAAAACTGCAATAAAAGAGGTCGTCAAAGCTTGAGCTACAGTGGTGGTAGTTTTCTGGTATCTTCTAGAGAAGAAATTTCATTCCAACATCTGAGTATGTGGAAACTGTTTAGGAGTAAACTTCCTTACCTGGTGAAGAGTGGGGACAGGAAGAGACTAGGAAGATCAAGAGCCACACAGGGTTCCTGTTTTATTTCTCATCTCTGGGTACAAAATTAACTCATTTTTCCAGGGTTCATATTTTAGAATTACTTCCTATATAAAGTGATATCCAAGTCTAACAATAGCTATTCTAATAGATAAATGTTGAGGGTAAAATAATATTTGGATTTTTTAAAACAAATTAAGAGAAAATTGGTTTGTTTTAGGCCTTCTGTATATTTTTACTGTATTTAGTATTAAAATATTTCACATGACTTCTGATTTTTTTCCTTTAAAAGTATATTTGCATTTTGCTAGCTTAAGTTTATTGAAACTTAGCTCTTGTATGTCATTTCTTATTTTTCCCTTGACATGAAGTCTTACCTACTTGATGAAGATGTCATTTGAATGGTGTACTGCAAGGAATTAAATGCTGTTTGTAAATTATGCTTTTACCAAGGTAAAGACCAAATTTTATGAATTCACTTTTTGTTTATAAAAGGAAAAAATAGCTTCATATATTTAATACATTCAAAAGTTTGATTAAATATTTAATTGTATTTACTTATTAAGTTGACACAGAAAAAAATGCTTTTATTTTTCTCATATTATACAACTTTGTGTTCCTAACCTATAGCAAGGTGCTTCGCACATAATAGGCTTTCCTTAAATTTTCAATGTAGGAATAAGTTTTATTATGTTACTCAAAAGCTTCCAAGAAATAACTAATTATGCATACTATGTTAATGTTTGAATCTTTAAACATGGGTTTTTAATGTATTTACCCTCTTTTTCTAAAAGACAATTTTTTTTGTATCTTTAGGTGCTAATGTGTGTTTAAAAAAACAAAACCTTGGAGTAAAGTAGCAGCACATAATGGTTTGTGGATTTTGAAAAGGTGCAGGCCATATTGTGCTGCCTCAAAAATACAAGGATCTGATCTTCTGAAGAAAATATATTTCTTTTTATTCATAGCTCTTATGATAGCAATGTCAGCAGTGCCTTAGCAGCACGTAAATATTGGCGTTAAACTTCTAAAATTATCTCCAGTATTAACTGTGCTGCTGAAGTAAGGTTGGCCATACTCTACAGTCATATTTTAATGTATATTAATATTACCAATGTATTTTCAGCTTTATTATAATTAATTTTCAGTATTACTGATAATCTTGTTATTTTTAGTATGATTCAATAAAAATAAGTTAGAACTAACTTTTAGATGTTTTTATTAAAATAGTATAATTGCAATTTAATAGTTGTGTTGAATGCCATCAAGTTTATTGAAAGAGCTCATACAGCATCAAATAAATTTATTTTAATGCGTATTTGTATTCAGTCTAAATATTCAATTTTTACTTCAGGTAGAACGGAAATATTAGTTTTCCCTTTATTTCTCTAGTAAAATGAAATTATATTAAGACATTTGCTTATCTCACAGATAAATGTACATTATAAAATACACATTTTGAACAGAACTTAGAGGACAATTTTTAGTAGTATTTCTAAATATTCTCTTATAAGGGAAAGGGGAAAGTATCAAAACGTGAATTAAATTCCTGATATCCTGTGTCTCAAAAAAAAGTTATCTCAAAAAAAAGTTAATCATAACTTTAAAGGTAGGAAAGACCTTATAAATGACCAGTATATTTGTTGGTTAGTTCAGGAAACAGAAACTCAAATTGAGTAATCTGCTACACATGCAGATTAGGATCTTTAACCCTATGTCTTCTGACTTTATACTATCATATTGGTTTTTTTCTTGTTTTTATTAAAAAAAATTTTTTAATCCTTAACCACAGATTTTTGTTAGAAAGTAAAGTCGAAAATATGAAGGCCTTGTTTGCTTTTTTTTATATCTAGTATTTAACTTTATCATAAGACCAAAAATTATTATGATAGTCACTAATTTTATAGATTCAAACAGTCAAAATTTTTTAATTTAATTGAAGTTTGAAGGAAAATGCTTTCTTTACCTTCTATTCCTTATTTGTTGGTGTTTAATTAAGTCATTAAACTAAAAATTGATGTTTAGGATAAGAGTGTAGTTGTGTAGTGTACTATACTCCTGGTCCTATTTCCTACAAGGAATATCTCACTCCTTTCAGTTGTAACCAAGCAGGAAATCTATAAAATACAAGCAGTTCTTAACAAATCATTTCAATTATAATTGTCTATGTTGGAAACCCTAAAAGTATTTCAGGTGTAATTTAAGGAGTTGTATTTGAGCATCTTCTGTTTAAATTCTTATTTCAAGGTAAAGAAAATATATAAGACAAAGCTCTTATTTTTAAGAACAATCTCACTTTATTCCAGCAAAATTTTTTTCCCAAAATAAAGAAGTAGTATACCATATTGGCGAGAATCAAATGCCAGCTTTCACATGGAAATATTGCCTTGGGGCTTTTAAAAGTCATTCATCAAGCTTTTAGCCTGTTCCCTTTATTTTATCTCAGCCATTTCATGAAAGACCGTAACAAATATATGGTAATTTTTGGTTCCACTAAGAATATTTCAGGAACTAATACATAGATGCTTAGAAATATTTATTGAATGAATTACAAAGTTTGTCCAGTATTTTCCAGAACAAGCCAGGAATTAGATTTCTATTTTTTCTTTTGTTTTCCTTAATATATTTGAAGTCAGATTTTAGAAAATTATATTTAATCTAATTTGCCTTCTAAATGCATTTTATATTTACTAAATAAATCTTTATATCTTAGGTGCTCAAGATGTGTAAAAGGATCATTTGGGGCTAAATAAAAACTTTATTTAATTCAATCCTGAGAATAGATTAAAGAAAAATTGAAATATTGGGTGAATAAGAAAGTATAGAAAAACTGTTGCATTGAAATTCATTATAACAGTATGCAACTTCTTTCCAGTCTCTTATTAGAGAAGGTGAAATAGCCTGTCGGTACCTAATGAAACACTCATTTAGGTAACTCAACAAGCCTTAAAGTTTTATTTGTAAGAGTTAATATATTTCCATCTTTGTGTAATTTTGAAACACAAAGAGCAAATAGTAAAATAAAAGTTATACCCTTTCATGTTAGTCTTAATATGGCCATTTATTTTTTTTGCAAAGAAGAAATAGCTGTATATGGGTGTATATTAAGCTTTCATTTTTTCCACCTTCTTTGGAAAAAAATCCTAATCTTTTTCATTCAGGTTTAAGTTGATGCCAAATAATTCCAATATTGAGCAACTTAAATCTGTTACTTGGAGTATGGATTGAGTTTGGAGCTAACTCAGAGGACTACAGGCAAGTATTCAGGAGGTAGTCAGAGGGATATCTTAATAGTTAAACAATTCAGCTTGCATACTATATTCAAATTCAAGTCTCTTAAGATCACATATATATGAGAGTAGAATTAACAATTTGATCATAGACTAAATGCCATATTTAACAGTAAAGATTTTCTTCATTCAATTATGTAACCTTTTAATTGTTATAGAATTAGAGGTGTTTTTAAGCCACCAGGTATCATTACTGATATATGTTCAGGTTAGCCATAACTGGATTAGCAAGATTATACTTTAATAAACTATGATTTCTAAGTTAATGTATTTATTTATTTAGAAGTTGACATTCTAAATCAATGTTTTTTTCCTTTTGCAGGTGGATATTACTATCCCTTATTCATGGAAAAAGTTATATTCTAAGTGTTGTTTCCCATTGAGTATTAGCAAAAAGGAGAAAAATTAATGTCCTAAACTTTTGAGATAGATTTGGCTCTAGTAAGTATTTAGACCTATTATTAATAGGGTTGGCCAAAAAGTTCGTTCGGTTTTTTTCCATAAGGCTCTAGTAGCGAGCACTTAGTTGTCTTTAACTTCATTCGAAACAGTTTTGTTAGGTTGTATTGTGACAGCTGTCATATCAGAGTGCATTTTTAAAAAAACTTATCAAAATTGGTGAATTTTTGTGTAGCCATTTTAGTATTGAAGATGGAAGGAAAAAGCAACATTTTCGGCATATTATTGCTTTATTATTTCAAGAAAGGTAAAAACACAACTGAAACATAAAAAAGGATTCGTGCATTGTGTGGAGAAGGTGCTGTGACTGATCGAACGTGTCAAAAGTGGTTTGCGAAGTTTTGTGCTGGAGATTTCTTGCTGGACGATGCTCCACGGTTGGGTAGACCAATTGAAGTTGATAGGGATCAAATCAAGACATTAATTGAGAACGACCAACGTTATAACACATGGGAGATAGCCGACATACTCACAATATCCAAATCAAGCTTTGAAAATCATTTGCAGCAGCTTGGTTATGTTAATCGCTTTGATGTTTGGGTTCCACATAAGTTAAGCAAAAAAAACCTTCCTGACCACATTTCCGCCTGTGATTCTCTACTTAAACGTAACGAAAACATTCCGTTTTTAAAACAAATTGTGATGGGCAATGAAAACTGGATACTGTACAATAATGTGGAACAGAAGAGATCGTGGGGCAAGTGAAATGAACCACCACCAACCACACCAAAGTCCGGTCTTCATCCAAAGAAGGTGACGTTGTATATTTGGTGGGATTGGAAGGGAGTCCCCTCTTATGAGCTCCTTCCAGAAAACCAAACAATTAATTCCAAGAAGTACTGCTCCCAGTTAGACCTACTGAAATCAGCACTCGATGAAAAGCATCCAGAATTAGTCAACAGAAAACACATAATCTGGGACTTCCCTGGCTGTCCAGTGGTTAAGACTCCGTGCTTCCACTGCAGGGGGTGCAGGTCCGATCCCTGGTCAGGGAACTAAGATCCCACATGCCACGCAACACGGCCAAAAATAAATGAATAAATTTAAAAAGCAAAAAGAAAGAAAACGCATAATCTTCCATCAGGATACTGCAAGACTGCATGTTTCTTTGATGACTAGGCAAAAAGTGTTACAGCTTGGCTAGGAAGTTCTGATTCATCCACCATATTCACCGGACATTGCACCTTCGGATTTCCATTTATTTCGGTCTTTACAAAATTCTCTTAATGGAAAAAATTTCAATTCCCTGCAAGACTATAAAAGGCACCTAGAATAGTTCTTTGCTCAAAAAGATAAAAAATTTTGGGAAGAAGGAATTATGAAGTTGCCTGAAAAATGGCAGAAGGTAGTAGAACAAAAGGGCGAATACGTTGTTCAATAAAGTTCTTGGTGAAAATGAAAAATGTGTCTTTTATTTTTACTTAAAACCCAAAGGAATTTTTTGGCCAACCCAATACTTAACATGTCTGGGAGAAGAAGTAAGAGACCATCATCAGTACATTTCCAGCTAAAATTTTTTATTTTCTTACCTCTTATCAAGGGATTTCCTAAAATTTCTGTTTTATTACTAATAGTTTGAGCCCCTTTAATGGAGAATTAATTTCTCCAGCAGAATTTAAGAGTTTATGTTCTTACCTTGTTTATTTATAAAATAAATCTCACAGATTTCTGATTTTTTTTTTTTTAGGCTATTTGCAATGAAGAAAATGTTGGCAAAATAAGTTTAAACTTTTTATGTTAAAATTACTGTGCAAGGTAACAAGTTAGTTGCTGGGTTTTTGTTTTTATTACACTGAAATTAAATTTAACATTTATCATTTCTCTTTGGGTCTATTTCTTGATTTTTAATCCATGGGATTCATGCAAAAATTTCATGAATAATACATTTAGATTAGCTATGAGTACAGGTCCCCCTTAATTCTGTGGAACTTTGAATAATCTGATACTTATCATATTCTTGTGATTGAACTTTTGTGTTTTGAAAAAGTGTAAACTGCCTGGAGAATCTTGTTATTGTTTATATTTATCTTATGCTATAGCGTTAGATTTTGTTTGAGAAATTATGCTGAGAAAAAAATTTTTAAGCCACCTTTACACTAAATGTCCTCAATTTGATTAACTTGTTATTAAAGTTATTCTGTATATCTTCATTTTATAATTTAAGCACTTAGCATGGATTAATATCTTTAGGAAGTAGTAGAAACTTTAAAATCACTCCAGAGTTTGCTTATTTCCACATCTCATTATTTTATAATCTTTGGGAATGCTTGTATTTATGAAAGTAACATTTTTCAGGGATATAAATTCTAATAGAGCCACTAAAACTTTTTTTCTGTTTGGACTTTAATGCATACGATACTAAACTATAGGATAATTTTTTTTAAGTTTTCATGTGATCAGTTAAAAATACCACTTTAGCATGAAGCAACGAAGTAGAATGTCGTCCCATAGTTAGAAGTAAAGAAAGTTTAAGTACATCATTTCTTAAGAGAATTTGTACATTTTAACATAGTCTATGCAGATTTTTATGTTAATTTGTTTTTCCATAAATGTCTTTTCTGGCTTATGTTTAACAAGGAGCATTAAAATAGATTTGAAGCATTTATATAGAGAGGACTACAAATTTATTTATTCCACTATATTGGCACTGAGGATCAACACTGAACAAAACAGGTAAATTCCAGCCCTCATGAGCTTACAATTTGGGGAGTGAGGCATGGGTAATAGAACAGACGAACTGATAGGTACTATATGTGGTATATCAGATGGTGATAAGTTCTATGAAGAAAAATAAAGCAAGGGAAGTGGGAGGGATGGGTTAAACGTGTTTGGAAGGCAGGCAGATGTGTTTTTAAATAGTGTGGTCCAAAAATGCCTCACAAAAATGACATTTGAACAAAGATCTAAAAAACAGGGAGCAAACCATTAGGTTTCTGGGAGAAGAGCCTTTCAAGCAGGTGAAATAACAACTACAGAGACCTTGAGGCTGAAACATTTTTGGTGTGTACCAAAAAGAGCAGCAAAAAGGTCTGGATGGCTATGATCAAATATACAAGAGGGAGAATCATAGCCCAAAAAGTTTATAGGAGCCAGATCTTAGGGCTGTTCAAGTTCTTAGCTTAATGTACAGATTTAATTTTCCTTGCTTTAAGAGAAACTTGACAGTTGTATGTGCATCAGCCTATGCGATCTTTGTAGATCGAATATTTTTTTGGATCTCACTCAAGGTTAGAACCTCCATCTGAGACCATTTAGAACATAAACAAAATGTTTAAATGGTTAATAGGTGTATATGTGATGATCAGGTTTTTATGAATTGTGATTTGATTGGTCTGAAATTGTTTTTTACTTGCTCAGTTTAGCTAGTCAAAGCTAATAGCTCCAAGAGACACTCTGAACTTGTTCGCATTTGTCATTTACTCAAACGAACCACAGTTGTCTTCAACTCCTCCATTCTAGGAATTGCTGCCATTTTTCTCACTTATTCCTATTAGCATTTTAGCTGAAGAGTTCTTTGCCTGTAATTGTTTCATCATGCTTTTGCTAATAAGATAAAATTCAGACTTCTTAACTTAGACCTCATGATCTTGCCCCAGCCTTCAGTTTTTCCATTTTTCTTCAAGCTAACTAGTCCCGCTCCGTCTGTTTTTCTATCTCTGTGCCCTTATTTATGCCATTTCACCACCCCAGTTCTCCCCCGACTAATTCTTGTACATTTTTAAAAAGCAGGTCAAACCTCTTGTGTGTGCTAAGTGTTTCCTGACTTTAACAGTCTGGCATTATCCCTCCTTCCCATGTTATGAATGGTTTATACCTGTAGCTCTTAACCTTTTTCTCTCACTTAACAGAGAAGTACATTCATTATCATTAATTGTATCTCATTTATTCATGCATATTAACCTTTTATAAATGTATTGGCAATGTGAAGAAAAAATTTAAATTTAAGAAACAACAAAAAGCAAGTGAACTAAGACATCCGGAACTTCAAAACACCAGCCTAAATATTAGGTCCCAAAGTTCAAATATTAATTTTATGCTGACAAGTGATATAGTTGATTTTTTCTCAGTTATATTAAAATATATATCACATACAGTAGAGTGTGGACCAGTCATAATATATTTCTAGGATTTTAGCACGTTAAAAGAATTAACGAATTAAAAGAATTCTTTGTGAGTAGGACCCAGGCATCATGATTTTAAAGCTTTATAGTTGATCTGTATCTGGCCAAAGTTGAGTGACCTAGAGCATCATAGCACATAAGAAGGCATTCAATAAACAGCTGAATGATTGAGAAAAAAAAATTTTTTTTAAAGAATACTGGATTCTCTTTCAATTTTCTAATACTGTAAAAGCTATTAATAAATATACTCATTTAAGAAGTAATCCATGTGTTTATTATAGTGTTGTTTATAATATTAAAAGATTAAAAGTTTTTAGTGTCCAATAATAAAAAACTGATTAAATAACATGCTGAGTGGAATAATGTGCAGCTGTTTAAAATAATGTAATCAGTATTTTAATGAGCTAGAAACTTCATGATTAAGTGAAAAAAGGTTACCAAATAGTGTGAACAGACTCATTAAAAGAATACATATGCTAAAATGCTATTACTGGTTCACTATGGATGTGAGATAAATCTTACTTATTCTTGATGATAAATAAGCATGTATGATTTTTGTGAGTGAGCGGGAGAAAAGGAGAGAGAGCTCCTTGAAATATATAAAAACAGTTACTTGCCGCAGCCTTACCACCACTTAATCACCTCCTTTAGAAATCTGTAAATGGAAACCCTAAGTTCCTTTGGGTTCAGGAAATTTAGAAGTGATAATGAAGAATTAACTATCATGGGAAGGACTGAACAGGTAATTTCAAAAATCAGATAACTTTAAAATCAGCTTCAGGGGAGCAATCTACTCTGTGTTCTCAAAGGAATGGTGAAAAGGAATTCAAGAATCACTTCTTGAATTCTGTGTTGAGAGGTTTTGCTGTCTTTTCCCCGGTCTTCCAGCCCCCAAAACCTCAAAAGGTAAGTATAAGAAAAGGAGTAGTTACCTATTTTAATTTTGAAACTATATTAATAAGCTGTAAAAGAAAGCAAATCTGGTCTATTTTATAGTTATAGATATTCAGTAGCACAGTGAAACTGACTTTCAGATCTTAAAAGGATTTTTGTTTAAAATGAAGTTTGTTTTAATTTTTCCCAGCATAAAAATAATGTATAGGCATAGAAACCTCGAAAAAGGCAAAAAATTCTATTTAAAAATTACATTTTTACCATCCAGTGGCAACTATTATTAGCAGTATATTGTTTCCTTCTAGTTGTATAGTTGGATTAGCAAATTCATTTCTTAATTCATGACTATGCCAGAAACTGGAAAGAACATCACCCTCTGGAAAAGAGATATGAGATATGCTCCTGGCTCAAAAAGTTTTTCTTTACATTTATCTACAATACAGTTGATCCCCAAACAACATGGGTTTGAACTGTGAGAGTCCACTTATTTTTTTCAATAAGTATGTACTACAATACTACACCATCTGAGGATGAGGAACCGCGAGTACAGAGGGCAAACTCTAAAGTTACACGTGGATTTTCAGCTGCAAGTTGGGTCAGTTCCCTTAACCCCCTTGTTCAGGGGTCAACTGTATACCCAAAAAATACCACTAATTTTATCATTTGTTCCATAATGTTTTACTGTAAAAATGCGTACATTTTAAAATTTCTTTTTCTCAAAATATTTTAGTAAATTTGAGTACATGAGAAGATGCATCTTGTTTACCCTCTGGCTTCCTCTTTCACACCTGCGTGTCATCCCCAAGCGTACCTTTGCATAGTTTGAGAGCCTTTCTGAAGCAAGGGAGGTCATTGAAGTGTTTTCATTGGGAGAGAAAGAAAAATAATTACTGAAAATGTATTGTTCAAGATTTGCTGAAGGAAATCTTAAGACCATTAGAGAAATTATGTGCTTCTTTTGTACCCCAATAATCACATCAAATTTATCAAAAAGCTGAGCTGGTGTTCTAAAATTGTGGAATTCACATTTGATATTCAAAAAACATTTACTAATTACGGACATTTCAGTTCAAACACATGGCTATGGTTATCAAAATGTAAACATGACACATATATAAATTCATAGTGTATGACCTGTCTGTTACAGTGACCCATTTAGAATGTAAAAATAGTATGTCTCAACCTATTTTTCTCACATTTCAATATTTTATAATTTAAAACTCTTTAACAGTAGTTTTAGACAGGCAGGTTTAGAATCTGACAACTTGGCTAATCAAATAAACATTTGGGAGTCTAAAAATCTGACTCAGAGGGGTGTTTGTCACCAGAACTCACCTATGGTACAGATGTCAAGTTAGACCCTCTGTTATGCCACTTTTGTCACCATTCTAGTGGACATTGCATCCTTTGAAATAATAGGGAAAGCACCCAAAAGTAAGGCCTCAGGTCCATAATAGTTAAGCTATCAGACCAGTTTTTTGAACATAATTCTTTAGATGTATTTACCCCTAAAACCCAAGGAATTTGGATCTTTAAAAATTGATGACTTACTCTTTCTAAAAAGTTCCTTATATTCTTCAGGAAAAAATTTGTGATGAGTTTACAGTACTTCTATATTCATTAAACTAAATTCCTTTTTATAAAAAAAGGAATTGTGGATGGTTTTGGGGGTAGTCAAATTGGATAATTCAGTTTGGAATTTAGGTAAAGGTTCAACAAATTTCAAAACTAGCATGAAAATTCTTCATTTATTTAGGCTAAACTATTGCTATATGCTAATAAACACGTGTTCTCCCAAATCATTGTTGATTGAAAGTCTTGGTTTATATAGTTCATGTCAGGACACATGCAGACTATGGATGTGAACCAGTTTTAGAGGGCATTCAGAGAACTGAAAAAATATGAGATGTCAAATGTCCTCAGGGGTGGGTGGAGGTATTAAGAAGCTTGCTTGAAAAAGAACAATACTGAGACTTTTATTCTGTATTGCAAAATATAGAAGGGCAAAACTGGGGAGATTGAGTTTCAGGGATGCAGATATAAACTCTTAAGCAAGGGATTTCTACCGACTATGGATGTGTATGTGCATTAAGGAAATGGACTGCTTTACCAAGGGCCTCAGAGCGATGAAATGGGGGCGGGGGAGGGAATAAGATTTAAAGACATCATTTGAGATGAAGAAAATCAATACATCAGCTTGAACAAATTCTTGCCTTTAAAATGAGCGCACTGTGCTAACAATTTTTGACTAAAGGAAACTACAGGGATATTTCTAGATTTTTTGTTTTAGCACAGCTTTTACTGAAAACTATTATTTTAACAGAACTGACAGTATCTAAGGAAGGTACTCCCTTAAGAAGTTCAAGATCACGGTTTCAAGAAGTATGTGTCACTTGTCTGAAAACTGAAATTATGAAAATAATGAGTTACTGAAATTGGAACATAATTTTTGAATACTAAAAACTTAAAAGTTGGCATTTGTTTTCAAGAAGGATTACTTTATCAAGGCTGTTGGGTAAATCCAGTATAGAACTGGATCATTAAGTTTTCATTTTCCTCTTAAGACTTCAAAGGAGAATAAAGTTGAAGAATTTGGATAAACTAACAGGAAGGAACCAATTCCAGAGAAATTCTTAATCATACCGTTTTGATTTGAAGAGAGTTGAATCATAGTGTCAATGGGATATTCTCTGATATTTATATTCCAGGGTGCTTGGATTTTTCAAAAGACTGCTGCGCCATAGCTTGGACTTAGAATTGCCACTTTTAGAATTCTCTTTCTGTAGTTAAATATAGGGGGATTCAGCTTCAATTGGAGCTTTTCTTACCTCACTAGACACATAGTAGGTGCTCAGTTATTTATTAAGTGGAGTGTTCCTAGGAAGATCAATCTCACTCTGAAATTGGCACTGGGTCTAGTTGATTCTGTCATCACATGTACAGGAAATAATCACTCTGTATATTCTTTGCCAGTCTTTTGAGCCTAAATCATAGTTGAGACTTGATTAAGAAGTGTTACGCCTTGGCTGAGAAGATAGTTTTTATGACATCTTTTAATGCAGGCTTCTTAGTTTTTACAGTTCAAGTACTTTTCAGACTACTCTGGTTCTCTTTCAAATTTATATAGAGATTCTTGATAGGAGAGAATTGTTAATAGAGTAAGGAACATCAGCCCTGGCACATTTGTTAATGTTTATTTGCCCCTCTGGGAAATAGGCCTGTAAATTTTTATTATTTATTTTGAGTGCTTATTTTAGTGAAAATGACCCAAATCAATCAAATCAAAACATTTAAATACCACCCCTTGGGTTGTGGATGAATTTTTTTTTAAGTACATATGGAAACCACTCAAGCTTTAGGTGCGATTAGTGACAGAAATAACTGCTGACACATTGTCCTTTGCCAGAAACTTTCACATTTAAAAATCCTTTCAATTCTCATAACCACCTTATGGGGGAGATACGTCATTATTCCCATGTTACAAGGTAAGGAAACAGGGAAATAGCATGCCTGATGTCACATAACTAGTAGGTGGGAGAGTCAGGATTCAAGCTCAGGTAGTTTCATTGCAGAGCTCGTGCTCTTAATAATTATATCTACAACCTCTGTCCTATAGTTAACCAAAGGTAGGGGAGAGAAAACTAAATATTAAGCCCTAAAATGCTCAAAATGATCGTGATACCTTCCAAAGAATGTTAAGACTTTAAAATATGTTTGTATGTGGAAGTACTATACTAAGCACAAATTATCTTCTCAAATATTCCATGATGGTGCTACCATCTCACTGCAAGGAGGCATGCTCTGAGAAGTGTGTTTTGGTAACGCTGGACGTGGGTGTTTATGTGTCCATGTCCTTCTGTATGTATGGGTAGTCCATGAATATACATGCAGCTATATGAATTCAGTCAGCCCTTAGTAGCATTGTCCTCCCTGAGAAAACTGCCCCACCTAGTTGTCCAGAGTAAATCTACACAATCTATAGGTCATACTTGGTTGTACTGTTTTTAAGGTGTCAAAGCATCAAACAGCATTGTTCTCTCACTTCACATGTCTCTTTGGAAGCTAATCAAAATCTAAGAGAAAATAAACCTTTTGTAACTAAAAGGCTGCAAATTATACATTTAAATTGTAAACTTACTTTGCAGTTTACCTATTCCTAAGCTATGAGACATACCATTTTCTTTGTATTTTATGTTAATTTAAAGAATTGGACTTCTGGCAGGCTTAAAAATCATTCACTTCATTCTGTCTTATAGAGCAATTGCAGGCAGTATAGCAGGTTCTTACTGAGCCTTCAGAAATACTCTCGGGGTATTGCCTCAGAAGGGGAACCTCCTCCCACCCCCTTCACATACACACACAGAAAATTAATAGCTTCCTTTTCTGTTCTATCATCCCTATAGTAGTTTCATTATTGCTTATGTTACATCATATTGTGATTATTTTTCTTATTTCTCTATGATTAACCTGTAAGCTTAATAGGCTTGAGCCCAGACTATCTTAACTCAGCTCATTTGGTGACTGATATAGTAAATAGAGCCCATGATCGCACATAGCACTCAGTATTATGTTACTTCCCTTCCTTATCATGGAATACATTGATGCCAGTATTAGTATGGCTACTCAAAACAACTCACTTGTTAGATAGCCAGAAGATAGATCTTTTCAGTGGAATCCTCCTAGGATCAATTAGGTGAAATTTCCAGATCACAAATATCACAGTTTCATCGAAGGATCACAAGGAAAGAGAAATGAGAAACATGAAATAGTTCTTGCCAGGCAATAGTAAGTTTTATATGTGAAATAAGTCTTTGTGAAGGCTCTTTATCTCTTACTGAGATGATGCATTAGTTAAGGAATAAAAAATTTCACGGAGCATATTTTATCTCCTAGGTAACAGACAAAAGAAACTTTGACAATATACCTTATGTAAGTCTTAGGAAAACTGTCTCTAGCAGATTGAAATTGTTTCCCAGATGTTCTTCCTGAAGTGTCACAAGAACACTATGGAGGTCAGGAATTCCAGTTAGCTTTGCTACCATCTCAAGATTCAGGGTTTTTAAAAAATATTAAGTGCTTTTAAAAGGGTTAAAATTATTTAATTGCTGTTTTTCCCACTTCATCATTCATCTGACTGACCCTACAGTTGATTGCTTAAGACAGCTTTTAAAATCCAAGTCAACCTTGTTTAGGCCAGTGAATTCATACCAGCTTGTATGTAAGAATCCAACCAGAACAACTATTTATGACTGCCTCTGTTTCTACCTCATCAAGAAATAGTTTTCACTTTAATCTTTCGCGCTGAGGTCATAGGGTGTGACCTTTTTTCCTAGCACTGTATTTGTGTTCTTTTCTTACTATCTCCCAGACTCTGAACTTTACCAGCTTCCTGAACCCACAGAACCCAGCCCCTAAATCCTACCTGCCTAAATCCATGTCATTCAGATGCTTTTTCCTACATTGGGAAATCATCTGGCTTCCGGGCTTTACTTTTGTTTGGAGGACACAAGTATATTCCCAAATTAACTGAAGCTCTAGCCTTAATACTCTGCTTGCTCTCAGATCAATTTCACATGGTGGCCTCTGTTGCTCTTCATAGTTAATGCCTTCCAAACTAGGTTTGGCCTACCTGTCAATAAAATATTTGAGTGTTTTATAATTAATAAATGTATGCGTTGATAATATACCTGATATGTCTGCTACTCTAAGAGTGTTTTTATCTTTAAGATGTTTTCTAAAATTAATTGCTCTCTGCCAGTAATACTCATTACCCTCATTTTTAAATAAGGAAAAAGCCTAAGATACTCTTGCATTAGTATAGGATTTTGGCATCAAGATTCTAAATACAACACATGGCACAGTGTCAACAGTTAGTTAGCTTTAAATAGATAATTGCTCAATAGAATTTATCCAGAGACCTACGAAATGAAGCATGAGAATGATGAAATCATCTTATAACCTCATCTTCAATCCAGGGCTGCCTAATTGCTTGCCACGGAGAAGTCTAAAATTGTTGGAAATTCCTTTTTTTGGCTAAGTTTACTTTTCATCTTGTTTCATTTCCTGTCTTAGTATGATAATCTTTTTATATGAAATTGTGCTGTTTAAATTTTCATAATTAATTTATTCATGTGTAGAATGTGTAATTTTATAATTTGTGATAGCTGATGTATTTCAAGTAACAATTTCCTTACACATATAAGAACAACATTAAAATTAAACTGACACAGAGTAGATATCCAATAAACATTTAAATTAATATTGAATGAATTAATAAATTAATTTATTTAACATGGTGGTAAGTCAGAATTTTTAGAATTCTGTTATCAACAAATAGTCTTATAACTTTTCAACCTTCTCTGTGTTTTCAAAGTGTTTACTTTTAATACTCAATATTTTTGTATTTAATTTCCCACAGTTGAAAAGATGAAGCTTCTCATAGAAACAAAATATTTTTTTAGATTAAATAATCCTTTTTAGACTATGTTTTTGGTTCTGTTACTGGCTCCTAGGGAAAAGAAATTGCAATAAAATAGGCATTTTAAAGAAATAACTTAGGATTAGGATTCCTTCAAGAATTCATACAAGAATTAAGAACACTGTAGAAAATCAAGTAATATAAATTAGAAGTGAAAATATCCATTAGATTAATTTGATGATTCTAGACATGAGAATCTAAGTTATTTTCTATCATTTTGTCCTCATTTTTAAAGTCTCAGACAATGAAACTTCCATCACTTGAATCTCATTCAGTAATGTGTATACAGCTATTCATTCATTCAACAAGTCACTTTGTTCAGAGGCATTTGCCTCTGATACTAGTATCTTCAATGTCATCAAAATGCATTTTATTAAGATGACAATTGAGCATGTAGGAGAAGCTTAAGCTTTCCCACTGGTTTAGAAGACCATGAAATGAAGCAGAATAAAAAGTTATAATTCAGTATAATAAAATTTGTGAATATTATCCTAAAAAAGTGTTCAGGTAGCTTGGTTACTTTGCCAGAGGAATGACAATGTAAACAGAAGCTTAAACTGTTCCTATCCTAGAGAAGTTAAATGTGGTCCTATTCAAATACTTAAAAATTGGCTCGGCTTAAATTTGTGTGACCTTAAGCAAATTGCTCTCTCCAAGCCTCAGCTGTAAATTTTAAGTAAGAGGTTGAACTTGGATCTTTTTCGTCCCAAATTTTTATAATCCTAGAACAGAGTCAGCCTCCAATGTATTTATTTTATGAATAATTCTGTACGCTGACATATTACTCATTAAAGCAAAGGAAAAAAGTTAAATAATCTTGTAGATTTATGTGGAAACCTTAGTTATCACCTTAGAATTTTGGATATTATATATTTAAGTTTTCCATTCTAGAAAAAATTTAGATTTGTTTTTCCTACCCTTTTGTCAGATTGTCACCTTGACTGTGTGAGACATGGCCAACAAAAGGAAAACAACCCCCATAGAAACTTGAAGAAGGAGAGGCACTCACTGTAAATGAAAAATAAGAAATCTTTTAATGTTTATCAGATAAAGAAAGCATTTAATTGAATTAATGGGACACTATGGAGTACCAGATGATTTAGTTAACTGACATTTACAATGATCTTAAACCTTGTTTGAATATTTTGTAAAACATTAATAAAAATTACAGTATTTCAGTATATTTTCTTAAACAGTATGCTGAATATTGTTAAATTTTATGTAAGGATCAAGTCATATAAAGTATTATGTAATAATAAGTATAGAAGTTTGGAGAGTGGTGTTTAATGTGTTTTAAGCCATAACATCCAGAGGGTGTTTGATTATAATTTTTCTTAAAGTTAACTTCTTTTTTCTTGAAGTAGAGTGTGAGAGACAAATTCAGGTTAACTAAGGATTCAATTTGAAGAATTCCAGTTTCCTTTAAGCAAAATTTCACTTTATTTCAGACTGAACAAAATTATGTTGTATTCATAATTTGACAACACACTTGAAAGGTGTACACTCTAAAGGATTCAAATTATAAACCTTTCAGTTATAATCTGTTGGTTGTAAGCAAGGCCATGTACTTGTAAGTTTCCCCTACTGCCAGAAATTGTATCAGAAGGGACTAAATTATCAAAAATGGCTACTGGTGTTTTGTTTTGTTTTGTTTTGTTTTTGACTCTGCGGCATGGGGGATCTTATTTCCCCGACCAGGGATCAAACCCATGCCACCTGCCATGGAAACACAGAGTCTCAACCACTGGACCATCAGGGAATCCCAAGAATGGCTACTGGTTTTGATCATCGTTATGTACATAAATGTATGTTATATACTCTACCAAAGTAGAGTAGGACAGTTTTATTCATATGCAAATCTATTTTTGAATAGTGTGAAAAATCTGAGGTGGTGATAATTTGAGGTGTCATATTCTGTAAATGAGAGTGAATATAATTTCATCTCATCAAGAATAGTTATTATAATAATACTTAAAATGCCTTGAAAGTTTTCTCTTTGCATTTTTCAAGTGAGATAATTTTTATTATTAAAGACCTATTCAATGCCCAGTACTTCACTATAGTCTAAAAAAGATGGTCACTGTCGGCAAAGAACTTCTGGCCTAGATGGTAATATTATACTAACTTACAGGAAACAACTAGAGAAGAGTGGAGTGTAAAGTCTGTCTTGCTGACCTGAAGTGCAGTAGAAGCTCAAAGGAAATGTGGATTTGGACAACAGAGAAGACTTCCTAGAGGAGGTTGAAAATGAGCTGGGCTTAAAGAATAGATAGGATTAATTCAGTGAAATGAAGGAATTGGAGACTTACAAGTGCAGAAAATATGAACCAAAGCATGATCAAGTAGGAAGGAGTAAAGTAGAATTACTGGGTTGAAAACAGATTGGTATTGGGGAATAGGTAGGGAAATGAGTGTAACCATGCTTGAGATTGTTTTCCTTCCTTTGCATAAAATGCCCTAATTTCTAATTGAAGAAAATGAGAGTATATTCGGATTGCCTGCAGCCCTTCGAAAATCAAGGTGTGATGATTTGAAGAAAAATCACGATTTGTAAGAAATGTTGGAAGGAATCTAGGCTTAAATTAGTTGAGTTTACCTGAAACATTGAGGGTCTATAGCCTTTAACTGAGCAAATCAAGGGAGAAATCTTGAGAGGCAGGGGTTGCATAGCCAAAAGTCTACTATCAGGGATATTTTTTGCCCAGGTGAGGTTGACCTTATCACTATGGGAATGATCGCAAGTACCACAGTACTGTTGTTAAGCCAAATAAAAACACTGTACTACTTTTCCAAACCTCTAATTTGCATACAAGCCTTAGCTCAAGTTATGTCCTTTCCCTCATCTTCAGCCGTCTAAATATTCTTAGGCTATCTAGCCCCTGCATGAAGTTTTCCCAGTTCACTTTTCTTCCTCACCCAGAAATACCATTTCTCTCTTTTGTGCTCCTATACCTGACCTAGAACAATTAATACATCCTGCTTTATGGGCAGAGGCTATTTTATTTTTTATTGTATACTCTGCAAGTCTAACATAGTGGGTGCTTGATAAATGGCAGTTGATTGCTGAAAATCAGTAGTGATTTGGTGATAAATTAATATGTTCTGGAAAGGCTGAATACCAGCTAGATAAATATAGAAATGCCCAAGCTCTTGCCTGGTCATTTAGAAGTTCTCCACCTTTTACTGTTTCACTTACCAGGGCTCAGGGCTCCTCTCATTCTATGCTACCTATTAACATTCAAGTCTTAGCTACCTTAAAGGTTTTTTTAAAAAACTTAAAGCCAGAAGCCTGTGGGTGGGGGTATGAATAGCTGGAAAACCTATGAAATTTTGAGGGTTATAAATGATCTGATTGATCATCTAAAACTTTCCAGCAAAGTATAATTTAACTGTTTCCTATTGGCTTTTATTTGTTGTCTCTCTGAGGAGATGGGAGATGGTAGTAGAATGAAGAGTCCTTACATTAAAAAATACTTTTCAAAAAATTTTTTTTCAAGAAGCATCATTACCATAATCACAAAAATAAATGTATTGAACATCTGCTGCAGTTCTTTAAAGTGACTCTCTAAAGTTAATTGTATGCTTCTGAATCCCTCCGCTTACTAGAGCTACCTTATTGAGTGAAATGGGTTTTCTTATAAACTTTCTTGGACAATTTTGTAAGAGAGTATCCAAGTCGCACGAAAAAGCTTTCAGAAATCTCAGAAGGCAAAGAAAATTGTGGATCAAATATGTAGCATTTGTTTTCTGCTAGGACATTTAAGTCATATTTATAATGTGATAAGGATTTATTTTTATGTATCCTTAAGAGCTTTTATATAAAATCTATAGGACATTTATGTTTGATTTCCAGAACCTATTTAAATATAAATTACATTTTTTTGAAAAGTCTAATGTTGCTGTTGGGTTGGGTTTGGCTTTGAGGGAGGTTGACATATTTGTTATACTTAACATTTAGCCAGAAGTCAGGAATTCAACCAGCAATTAAATAATGGTTCCCACGGTGAAGCAGTTTCCCCTCTACACTGATTTGCTTTATGACCTGTTTTCTAGGCACTTATTTTGACATCACCACTGCCCCCACAAAAAAAAAAAAAAAAAAAATGTGAGAACTGACTATATCACGGGTACCTAGACCATGTGGAGAAAGGACTGAGACTGGAAGCAGAAAACACATTGTCCGTACAGAGCAAAGTGCCAGACAACAGCTCACTCTAGTAAAGGGCGATAAATGCCACATGAGATGGCCTCCTCAGTTCAAAACTGTAAGTAACTTTAGGGAATTGCAGGGGGACTAGACAGTTGTCTCTGCTGACTCAATAAAAAAATGTCTTCATTTTGTAATTTGTGGCCTGAATGCTTGTAAATAAGATGCACTGAATTGTCAAGTGGTGGACTTTTCTGGTTTGTGGGTGAGAAATAGAATGCAGCCAAAATAGAATGCAGTATTCCCCCAAAAGTAACTTGGGACCTTTGCCTTAAGACCTGAGACAAAAGTTACATGAATTTAGATAACCAGGTTAGAACTAAGTTATTGGGCCTTTGCCTAGATAACCAATTAGAGGACTCTTAGTCTTGATATAGCAAGGAATAGGGAGGTATTATGGCCTCTTGAAACAAAATAATGAAAACTTACAAAATAATGGAATTTTTGGAAATTAAATGTGGCTATACTATATATAGAAGGATTCTAAGAAAGTCTGTTGGCAAAGAAACTGGGCATGTGACTACTGTGGTGATCTAGGAGTGAAGAAAACCTGAACAGAATGGTGGCAATGAGAATGGAGATAAGAGAATAAATTTAAGATATTTCAAAAGAAAAAATTGTAGAACATCATGATGAGTTGGATAAAAGGGGGGCGGGTGTAAAAAATTACACATTTTCTGTACTGGAAGACAATGATAGTATCACTGAAAGGAGAGAGTTAAGAGAAGCTAGTTTGAGAAGGAAAGATTTTGAGTCCCATTTTTGTAATATTGAATTTAAGATGATATCCAGGCATTCCTTTTGAAATGCTATGATTAAAAGTCGCTGAAGGGCTTCCCTGGGGGCGCAGTGGTTGAGAGTCCGCCTGCCGATGCAGGGGACACGGGTTCGTGCTCCGGTCGGGGAAGATCCCACATGCCGCGGAGCGCCTGGGCCCGTGAGCCATGGCCGCTGGGCCTGTGCGTCCGGAGCCTGTGCTCTGCAACGGGAGAGGCCACACCAGTAAGAGGCCCGCGTACTGCAAAAAAAAAAAAAAAAAAAAAAGTCGCTGAATATACAGAACTGGAATCCTATGTAAAAGTCTGGCTGGAGAGGTAAATTTGTCAGTTATCCACTCAAAACTGATAAGGGTAGACAAGCTAACTGAAGTTCTTTATTAAAGACAGTATATCCCTTTATTTTAAAAAGAAGTACATAAACACATTTACATAAAAAAATTATTTGATTAGGCATGTTGTCTTAAATGAACATTTCCAAAATGGAATTAAAACTCTCCTTTTTTTCTTAGAGTGTCATATCTCAAGCTTGTGCCTATAGGAAAACCCTACACTGGTATCAGTTATGAAGGTCAGTGACTAAAATGTGTTAATTATTCTTTTTTTAAAAAATTTATTTATTTTATTTATTTATTTTTGGCTGCGTTGGGTCTTAATTGCTGCGCGCTGGCTTTCTCTAGTTGTGGTGAGCGGGGGCTACTCTTCGTTGTGGGTGCATGGGCTTCTCAGTGCAGTGGCTTCTCTTATTGTGGAGCACGGGCTCTCGGGCACGCAGGCTTCGGTAGATGTGGCGCATGGGCTCAGTAGTCGTGGCTCGTGGTCTCTAGAGCACAGGCTCAGTAGCTATGGTGCACGGGCTTAGTTGCTCCGCAGCATGTGGGATCTTCCCGGACCAGGGCTCGAACCCATGTCCCCTGCATTAGCAGGCAGATTCTTAACCACTGTGCCACCAGGGAAGCCCCTAATTATTCTTGAACCTTACCTTTGCTTCTATTCATTAAACAAAGATCTTTCCCAGTATTACATTGAGGGAATGAAATTGAGAACTTAAAGTCCAAATAATTCAGTCAGTTAAAACTATAAAATTGACATGGCTTTAATTTCTCAAATGGAAAAGCAAGTAATTGAACTGTGGGAAATGTGCTGGTCTCCAGTTTCAAGACACAGTACAGCACAAAGACCTGGCATTCTGGCTGAAGAGTTGTAATAATAAACAGAAATTTGAAAACCAGGAAGACAAGTTTTCCAAGAGTGCAACTGTGGCATTTCAAAAGAGATATAACAAGAAATTCCGGAAGATGGCCAAAACTAGGTTTAGATAATTGAGATTCCTTATTTGAATACTTGTTTTTGATGGAGAAACACAGTTAAGAGGAAATAAAGCTTCTGTCTAAGAGGTCTAAAACATTTTCTCCTTTTCACCCTAAATTGGGTTTGCTTCTGAAGAAACGTGTTAGCCAAAAAAAATCAAATAGGAATTCAGTACTGCTTAAATTGTAGCCAGAAGTTTAAAAAGTGACCAAAGCAAAACAAAAAAAAATTTTTTAATTAATTGAAAGCAAGTATTTTGATTTTCTAGGAGCTAAACCTTGTTTTATAGGATTCCTATTTAGAAAGTCAAAGCATCTTGATCTGTTTACCTAGTAATTACATGCCCATCATGGGACAGAAATACCACATTACTCTATGTTTTAAATTTCTAATATGTTCTACTTTAATGATATGTAAGGAAACCTAAAATGTTAATCTATGCCTCCAAAATAGCCTTTAGAAAACTCAGTAACATGTCTTCTGAATATACCAGAGTCTTTTATACCATTTTACCTAAATCCTTGAACCATTTGATTAATCCGAATTCAGTGAACCTATGTCTTCAAGGCAGGTTATCCAGAACTGGGAACATTTGTTTCTATATTTCCATCCTAGTTGCATCTGACTTATGTGCCTGGTCTGATGACTTCGACTATCTTTTCATGACTCCTGAATTATGGAGGTAAGTCAAGATTTAATATTGATTATAGTCATGTAACATTCATTCTGAATTTGTATTCCGGTAATATTTATTTAATTACTAAGCACTCGTGGCATTGCATTTTTATTAGCAAATTATGGTATATTCCAGTTTTGGCTGAGCTATTTTACTCTGATTAAATGTATAATTTCGCATAACTTTTTTATTTATTTATTTATTTTTGGCAGCGTTGGGTCTTCGTTGCTGTGCGTGGGCTTTCTCTAGTTGCAGTAAGCGGGGGCTGCTCTTTGTTGTGGTGCACGGGCTTCTCATTGTGGTGGCTTCTCTTGTTGTGGAGCACGGGCTCTAGGTGCATGGGCTCCAGTAGTCGTGGCACACAGGCTCAGTAGTTGAGGCTCGCAAGCTCTAGAGCACAGGCTCAGTAGTTGTGGCGCACGGGCTTAGTTGCTCTGCGGCATGTGGAATCTTCCTGAACCAGGGCTCGAAACCGTGTCCCCTGCATTGGCAGGAGGATTCTTAACCACTGCCCCACCAGGAAAGTCCAGTTTTGCATAACTTTCAATTACTTAGTATTTCTATATACATCTAGACTTTCGTCTCATTTTTTGTGTGATTACCCACATAAACTTCTAGTAGAAAATACCATGGGTTTTTTTCTGTAGTCTTTAACTTGAATCAACTCTTTCAGACTCTTTATGTAAAGTATCCTCATCTATCTTTGAATCTACTATAATTCTTGTTTTTCCAAGTGCCTGTTTACTGAGACTATAGTGTTCCAAATTTTTCAGTTCAGTTCAGTTAAGACTCTTAGATGTCCAGCACTGTGGGGGAATATAAAGACCAATATAAAGCACAATCCCAGTCCTCATCTTAAAAGAACTCATGGAACCTCAGACATTCAGCCAGACTTTCTTGGGGTCTCTTATTACAAGAAGGGTAAGATAAACCTCTCCTGTTTGGCTTCCAACTCGGGAACTCAAAGACATTCAAATTCTTACCAGATTGTGAAATGAGAAAAGTAACATGAAATAGAAACACTTGGTAGTTGGTGTGTTTTACTCAACTGATAGAGTAAAAAAAACACCTTAAAACAATGATTTATGGATTTGAGGTGTTGGTGTGAAATCTGAAGGTGCAGAAAGCTCTGTATGATTAAATAAGTCTTAGGCACATTTCAGTTTTGGGAGCAAATTCCTATTTGTTTTGCTGTATTTTGTTGCTTATTTATTCTGTGCCATGCTTAATACTCATTTCCCCTTCACCATGTAAGGTGTTAGCTTTTTATCTATTAAAATATTTTGGGAGTTGGATCGACCTCATAGCTTAGATATATATTAAGGCATTTTCTGAGCTCAGAAATATTGAGATGATGAGTCTTTTGGTGAAATTTGCACATAACTTTTCATCTCAGATAGATCCAATAGAAGGCCTAACAATTCATGACAAAGCTGTTCTGGGACCAAGCTGGTGAGTAATTATGGTTTTTATGATGTTGTTGATTTTCCAGAAATCTAAGTATTTTTAGTAATATATTTTCATCTCATCTCCATACTTCTTGAACTTTTGTTTAAAACACTAAGTTTGATGTCACACTGGTGTTTTCCACGGGTTCACTGGCTCCAGGAAGGTAATAAAATTTCCCAAATTTCTTTTTAAAAATTTCCTCTTAGTGGCTTTTACATTGCTAAGTGTGCTATTACAGAGTCAACTTCCCCAGCACAGAGGAAAAATAAAAGTAGAATATAGGATAGTTAGAGGTCTTAGCAAGTCTTTTGTTATTCCAGCAAGGTCTCTGTTAATGTGACCATTTCTGTTATTTATGATAGAGAACCAATACAAAGACTTATAAAACTAAGCTGACATTTGTCAGATGTAAACAGAATACAAGACAAATAGAAACAGCTTACAATTCCCTAAATCATATATTTCTCAAGCTCCTTTCCCTTGACCATTTTATATTACCTCAGGCTCCTGAATTCAGATATATTTTGAAAGCAGCCCAAATTAATTTTGACTTTAACATAACCTAAGGATTCTTTGTAATTATGACTTGTAGATTCTTTGTAATTATGACTTGTATATTAAATTCGAGAGTAAAATTCAACACCAGAGCTCCTTTTCAGAAAATCTTTGTAGGGAGAACTTCCAACAACTTATAAGGTTACACTGTTGAGGTTCAAGAATAAGCTAAAATCTTTAGTGCCTAATCAGAAATGAAACTGTAGGTGATGGAAAGAGGCTGAAACAAACATAAGTGGAAGAATAGGGGAGGCCCAACTATCACTGGTATTGTTAAGACTGACAAACCATGCTTTGTGATGACTCATACCTGTGTATCTGAGATGGATTGATAGGAGTATATGATTTGATAGACCAAAGTTTTCAGTTTGGTTGGCCAAGACAAGCTTCTGCCATTATTTTCTTATAATTTCTTATGATTTTCTTATAATCAATTCAGTCGAGAAGTTAAGTGATGCTCATATGAAGATGTTAAAGTCTTTTTTTTTTTTTTCTAAAGCAGGCAAGAGTTTAAATTTGCCTGTGGTGCATCTAACATAAGCCTGTTTTCTTCCAGCCATATGCCTGCCTCCTTTTCTAAAACAAGACTCTTTTTTGCACGTCTTGACATCCCAGTTACAGTGCCCCACTCTATGTTGGAGTGAAGACAAGAGGCTTATTACTTAGATAATCTTGACAGATGTGTCTCCAGATAATATCATCTCTTAAATATTTACTAAAATAAGAAACTCAATCCACTCTGAAAGTACACTTTTCCTAATGAATAATATACATTTTTAAATTTTGGTTATCTATCTCCTTCTAAAAATCTCTGGATTGTGAACCCACGACTTTTGAGGAACTGTTTAATTAAAGGCTTAAGTTATTTTAATTTAAGCCCATTGTCAGTGTTATGAACTGTAGTTAGTGAGTTCTAGAAGGGAAGACCTTCTTTTGCTCCTTGCAGCTCTTTGCTCCCCAGTGTCTAGAATAGTATTTGGCACACAGTAGATGTCAATAAATATTTTCTGACTGAATTAATTAAACGTGTATATATTACATGTTTCCATAGGGTCATGTTTCTATTAGCACATTAAAAAGAACATTTTATTTCTCATCTCAAGCTAATTTCCGGCAAGTGTGAATGACTAAGAACACATAATAGCAGTTTAAACATTTCCTGTCTTATTCCTTGCCAACCTGTAGTTACAGTATTTTTTGCTTCACTATTCTTTTAACCACTTATCAGTTTTGAATCATCTTATCAGCAAAGCCCTATACGGAATTAAACAGTGTAACATATATAACCATGCCAACTACACCCAGCTAGTTAAATCACACGCGTGCCCAAAACTTAGCAGACTAGAAATATTGTGCCCTCGAATATGATGCTAGCAAGGGAACCAGGCCAGACACATCATCCCCAAAACTAAGATGACAGACTAAAACAACTAAGTTGGTTTTTTCTGCAGTAAAGAGAGGATGTGTGCCACCAAAAACAAAACACTCATTCATAAGGCTTTTTTTCTTATTTGGGCCATTATTTTCCGTTGCTAACCTTAACGTTACTAATCTTGAAGTATTTTTGCGGTATGCGGGCCTCTCACTGTTGTGGCCTCTCCCGTTGCGGAGCACAGGCTCCGGACGCGCAGGCTCAGCGGCCATGGCTCACGGGCCCAGCCACTCCGCGGCATGTGGGATCTTCCCAGACCGGGGCACGAACCCGTGTCCCCTGCATCGGCAGGCGGACTCTCAACCACTGCGCCACCAGGGAAGCCCAATCTTGAAGTATTTTGCACTTTTCCATTATACATAATCTTTTGAGGTACTATTAGGAAATTTTTTTTTAAAACCTTTTTTCCCTGCAACTTAGTACACAAATCTATAAGTAATTACTAGAAATTTCTGGAGTGTAATTTCTTTACTAACTGTAGGGGTTTCACAGAAAGGATGGAAGAGTAAAATTTATGTCAGTATGAGATAATAGGCCATACTATGCCATAACATGCCTCCAACCCTGGCACACACACATACAATCTTTCAGGTATGGCTTTTTCTTCCTTTTTTAAAAAAGACCTACCTGGTCTGATGAAAAGTAAATCTTCCTCCCACACCCAAACCCCACTCACCCAGTTTCCTCTCTACAGGTGACACATATCTTTGCTGAAAATTCCATGAATATAGTTATATGAGTATCATATATCTTTCCGCAAATGGAAACTAGGTACTGCATATAAAGTGGAAGTATATTTTTCCACTTTATACATTGTCTTACACCTTGCTTTTTTTCAATTTATATATATTTGACAATCCTTCCTTCTTAGTTTATAAACTGCTGTCTCATTCTTTTTAAAGGCTGCACGGTATTTCACTGTATGAACCATAATTTATACCCATTCCCTGTTGATGAACTTTGAGTTTACTTCCAATTTTTCGCTGTTATGATGATACACTGTCTCACTTGAATGTGAGTTCCTTGAGAATAAGGATTTTTGTCATGAGTAAATGTTTTAATTCTGAAAAGTTAGTATAGTGTTCAACAAATGTTTAACAGATGTTTTTGAATGAATGAATGGTACTTTTAAAAATGCTTCTCAACTGCTTCCACTCAATGTTTTTTAACCCTGCTATGTGCAGAGTACTTGGTACTCTTTGATCTAATGATTCCCTTTCTAGATATTTATCCTAACGTTTTAAAGACATGTGTATAAGAGAAATTCCTACAAGAGGACTCACTAAGTCAAAGTAATATGTGTAGGCGACTTCCCTGGTGGTCCAGTGGCTAAGACTCTGCACTCCCAATGCAGGGGGCCCAGGTTCAATCCCTGGTCAGGGAGCTAGATCCCACATGCCGCAACTAAGAGTTTGCATGCCACAACTAAAAGATTCTGCATGCCACAACTAAAAGATCCCACATGCTGCAACTAAGACCCGGCGCAGCCAAATAAATAAATATTTTTTAAAAAGTAATATGTGTATTTTAAATGTTAGTAGAAGTTATATGCAAAAGCTTTTTACTAGAGTAGGTGCTAATTGGTAACAAAGGTATTTCTCAACAAGTGTTCAGCACAGTGCTTTACACATAGTAGAGTTAAAACTGTTGAGTGGATTGAGCTCACATTCAAGTGAGAAAAATTTGTTTTTATGATGGCATGTAAGTCTAGATAGAGGAAAGGGCTGATTACTATGCCTAGGAAAGGAGGAAAACAAGGCCTTACAGAAGAGGTACAGTTGAAAGTGGGTCACCCATCTTCTTCATCATTATCATCACTGATAGTTACTGAGTGCCTGCCATGTGCCAGGCAGTGTGTTGAGTGCTTTACATTATCTCCTTTAATCCTCATATATCCTATAAGGGAGATATATTTATTATCCTCATTTGATAGATGAAAAAGTTGAGGCAGAGAGATGTTAAATGACTTGCCCAAGCCATATAGCTAGTAAGTGACTTAGTTGGGATTAGAAATCAAGCAGTCTGATTCCATAGTCCATTCTTGAACGTTTTGTAAGTGTTCATGAAGAAGAGAAAGGGAAAGAGGCATTGAAGGTAGAAGGAATGTGCGCCAAAGCACCAAGTGCACGGTGTTGTTTAGAGAGCAGCGTGTAGTCAGTGTGGCCTAAGCACTGTTAAGCTGTGGTTGCCCAAAGATGGCATGGTAGAAGGCCAGAAAGTTAGGGTGAGTACATATCTGACTAACATATATGCCCTAAATATGGAATTTCCAAACAAGAAAATGGCAATTTCTTTTTACTCTAAAAGAGAACAGAGAACCTCATTTCTTTTTCTGAGATTGCTCTGGCATGAGGGTAGTCTCTGGTTTCAGTGTTTTGTTCATGGCAAGAGCTTCAGGCTTTTTTATCCTTTCAAAGCTATAGCATTCAGTTTTGTCTTCAGAGGATACTGTTCTGGTGCTGACCAGATGGAAGCCTTCCATTAATAAAGTGTCAATCAGTAAGCCGAGGACATTAGTTCCGTTGGCCAGTTTTCGGTTATCAGGTTTTATAGAAACATACCTAGGACACACAAAAATGTTCAATTATAAAACATTCCTTTAATAACCAGCAAAACTAAACAGAAATATTTGATTTATAACCTCAAATAAAGGTATCAAACCATTTTCTGATCAGATATTTTTAAAGACTTCATTTATAAATCCAAGCCATGACTTTCAGGCTACGGAAAACAGAGACCTTGCTGTGATCTCCAAAGTCATTTTAATTCCACATTTAGGAATATAGCTAACATTGATGAATTTTCATTGAGAAATTATTTTCTGGAGCAAACAATTTGATCAAACAATTAAATTAGCTTAATTTTCATATAATGTAATTTAACTATTTCCAAATTTTGTTTTCAACTTACTAAATATTGTTTTAATCGATTTAATTAATTGATTCCATCTTTTTAATGAACATCTGATACATTTACAGTTTCCCCCATATCTAATTTTACCCATTACCAGCACTGACATTACAAATTTTCTTTTGTGACTTTCTCCTATCAAATGCATTTTTCATGTGAAATTTTGCAGATGTTAAATGTCAAGAAGACTTTATTGTCAATTTTTCTCAATAACTGTCCATTGTTGAAGAGCAAAACATGGGGTCCAAAGGCTTCTGGAGTCAAAATGACAAAACTTTCTGGAAAACTCGATAGATACACAGTATTCAAGAAAAATATACCTGAACTTTTCAGATTGACTATATGTTGCTTTAATAATGTCAACATAACATGTCCATAAAGATATAGCTATATTGCCCCTTCTTTATCTACCATCAGGATATTTTTATATCCTTTGTGTCCTCCCACCATTTGTTTATGAGATGTGAAAAAAAAAAAGGCTTTAGTTCCAGGCAGCAACCTAAACTATCTGTGGTTTTATGGGATAAAAAGAGCCTTGGGGTCATCCCTAGCCTCCTTTTAATTATGATTGATAGAGTGGTTATTGTAGCTCACATTTAGAAACTCATTCTAGGCAAAGAAAAAAATTCAATAATAAAATGTAAGAATTATAAAACTACAAAGTACATATCAAAAGCACATTTATGTTTAATACAGCAAATTTTTAACATTAGTAAATCATTTCATCTACCCCCAAACCCCAGATCTTGATTTTATAACCTAGAAACTTTTGTCAAAGAGAAAAAATGTTACAGAACGTCTCACAAAATTAAGATGCAAATAGTATATAGTAGGTGATAACAAAGTGGACTGTACTTGCAAGAAATCACTTGGCCTAAATACTTGATTCCCTAAGAGGCCAAAATGAAAAATGGAAGATTTCAAGGCATAAAAAAAGATAAAAGAAACTAATGGGAAATGGAAAATCAAAACTTATTTTTAAAACTTAAAAGGCAAGTACACTTTTCCATTTGAGCTAGTTTATAAAGGAAAGGTCAGATAGAAGATGGCTACCAAAGAGACTCTAGAATCCTGTGACCATAACTTGACTTGATAATGTGGTATGGCCCTCTGCAAGATGCGCGCCAAGTATTTCTAGTACTGTGAACTTGAGAGATAATAACTGAGCAACTTGCTAGGTTACCAAGACCTCAGAGTGATAAATCATATTAGTAGAACATACTGAACAGCTGGATGATACACCAGGCTCTGAGCAGCCGTTCAGGCTCACTCCTCCACTTTCCACCTTCAAGAAAAACATCTGAATGGACAGATTCAGACCACAAGGAGTGAGCAAGAAATAAAAATGATTGCTAGCTAAATAATTATATACCTAAGGTGGGCCCCTTAAGACCAAGAGCTTTCATCCGATCACCTGAACTCCCAATAATGTCACCTTATTTGGGTTATCCACCTCTACTTTGAAATTGGAACTATAGAAAAAAATCACGACCACTTATAAGCTGAAAAAAATTCTAAACTTCAAACAACTGAAAAGAATACTCTTTGGGGATGCAAGAAAAAGTTTTAAAAATAGCTTCTGGTTTTGGAATTATCTATTTTGGAATTTAAATATAATGTCATTCTCTCATTAAGATGAAAAAAATTTTGTACTATTTGTAAAACACAAACACTTAACAGCAAAGGGAAAACTACTGTCACTGTGTACACACAAAGAATATCCCAACTTGAGTTTCTAATGTTTTTCAAGATTATAGTCATTTTCTCCAAATGCATAGCTTTTAAAGAGCGTTTAGTATTTCCAGGATAACTTTTTATCTTGCATGTTTCTTCTTGAAATCAATGACACCATTTTTCCTTAGTTTTTTAACTTTTTAGAAAGGAATCCCCAAAGATCTTAATCACACAAATTAAAAAAAAAAAAAAACTGGTTATTTCCCGTCTATTTATGTTAGTACCCCACCAACTGTGCCCAGAGGTATCTTAAAACATTTTGAGGGCTTCCCTGGTGGCGCAGTGGTTGAGAGTCCGCCTGCCGATGCAGGGGACACGGGTTCGTGCCCCGGTCTGGGAAGATGCCACATGCCGCAGAGCGGCTAGGCCCGTGAGCCATGGCCACTGAGCCTGCGCGTCCGGAGCCTGTGCTCCGCAAGGGGAGAGGCCACAACAGTGAGAGGCCCACCTACAGCAAAAAAAAAAAAAAAAACATTTTGAGGTGAAGATAGGGTCTTAGGTTTTCTTCACAATCAGCCTGTTAGCTGGATCTCTTTCCCCCAAATGACATTTCATGCCTCTTTGGAAAGGCAGGAAATTATAAAGCGTAAAAACTTAAGAATTGTCCTACTGTCCTACTGGGTTCTTCAGCTGGTATGCAGGACCAAGGGGTATGTTGTGGGAGAGGTAAACATTGATCATTTCTTATGGTTACTGCAGAAGTTAAGAAAATATCCCAAAATATGTCTGTCTACCTTGACCCCAAAAACGTGCATCTTATTTAAATACTGTCAGTAAAGAACATATGTAGACCTTTTTTTTTCCCCCTCCTGAAAATTAAAGCCAGCTTTCACAGTAAAATAATAGTGGGACAGCATTAAGACATTTCTAAGGGGCGAAAAAAAAGTGTCCGTGACAGTAGAGTGGAAATCCGCCTTAGGGTCCAGCCAAGGATAACAGGGGGAGAAAGTGACTGACTCAAAAGCAACTATCCTTAATATACTGACAGCCTATCCCAGTATTTTGAGTTGTGTAAGAGTGCCAACAATGTAACAGGAGACCAGATTTGCCATGAGATATATCTGCCTTAATGGTGTTTAAAAATAAAGTGGAATGGAGAAAAATCAGTAGCCAAATCAGAAGGACTGAAAGAACAACTGTACATAGTGTAAGGAAATCATGACAAACTCTTGAGCCTTTACTATATACCAGCAACGAAAAGAAACCCTTGGGGAGAAAAAGACTTCTCATTCCATAGTAACAGAACATAATCTATAAAATTGTTTCCTCCTACAACTTGAATGACCATAGTCCCAGTTTTCCCTGGACAATTTTGATTTATTCCTATTGTCCCACATAATAACAACTTCTTCTTTCACTCTGAAAAGTATCCCAGTTTGGACAATAATTACCTGGTCATTCCACCCAACTCTGCTGGTTACTCCCCCCACAAAAAATCATTTTGAGTAATCATTTTTTTCCAAAACTGAAATGAGAAAATTTCAATTTTGAGGGGAAACATCAGGAACCGGTGTAGAATAGAGGCTTCAAAATACAAAATACCTGATTCCAGTTTGGTTATCAGTCGTGCTGTCAGAGCCGCACTGAAAAACCAGGTCATGGTAAGAAGGTCTTTGTGGAGGCAGTGCAAGTAAGGTCATCTGAGGAGGGAAGGAGTTACTACTCCAGGTCGGTGCTGAAGGTTGCTCTATAAACACTGTAATTCTCCCAGTTAACATCTCGATTGTTTTGCTGCAAGAGCCAAACACCCTGAAAAAAGCTTGAGTGTTTCGGCTTAGGAAATGTACCTCCACAAGAGCAGGTCTTGGCTGTAGCAGGTGTTCTTGGTTTAAGAGATCCACCAGAGGATCAAGTTCATAGAATATAGCCTCCCTCTGAAGCCTGAGATAGTCTGAAAAGTCAGTGGGTAATAAAAGCTGGTGAGTTCTCAAAAAATCTAAGATGAAACTAAATAAAACACCATCTCTGTCCACAAAAATCTGGCCACCAACCATCTTGAATTCTTGGTCTCTGCCATCTAACATACGTGTCAACCGAGAGGCAGGAAACTGCTTTAAGGTTGAAGACCTTGTGGTGAATATCTTCCCTCCCACGTTCAAAGTGACCAGTTCCTGACTACTCATTTTCCTCTTGCTTCACACTAGAGGCTACAAACCATCAGGCACAGACTTAGGAACTTGAAAATCAACCTGTAACTACAAACGTTACATATGATTAAGAAATGTAGGGGAGGGGAATATAACAAAAA
Source organism: Hyperoodon ampullatus (assembly GCF_949752795.1). NCBI lineage: Eukaryota > Metazoa > Chordata > Mammalia > Artiodactyla > Ziphiidae > Hyperoodon > Hyperoodon ampullatus. Next base: position 60,404,920 of record NC_136929.1, on the reverse strand, counting down.
CAGAGACCTCGATTTCCAGGTAACTACTGTTAAAGCAAATAGTGTGTCCATAGCTGTGTTTACAAATTTGAGAGTTGCCTGGGAACGTACAGTATACAGAATGAAAAAATAACAGCTGAGGAACTCCATAGTTTAAGGAAAACTGCCAATATGTCTGAGGACATGTGTCAAATTGATCCCTTTACTGTATCCCATTAAAAAAAAAAAAACCTTCATAAAAACCTCTTGTAAATCTATATTAAAAAATTATATATATATATATATATATATATATACTGGGAGAAGAAAAGCATTCCCCCTCTCCAAACCTCTTATCTACTATGAGTCCTCATGGCAGAGGTAATATTTATAGATAAACATTGTCTTAATTTTTTATATCCCTTTAGCAATTTAGTGGCTAATCTTGGATTGTCAGTTGGGGATAAGGCAGTCATTACCTCAACTAGCAGCTTATTTTGACTACTCTTCTCATAACTAGAATGATTCTTCTGTACTTGAAATTTAGTTGCCACCTTCTTTTCCTGTCCCTGCTTGTATTACCTCCTCTCAATCAAATTAATGGACTTGGGTAAAGACCCTCTGGACTGTCAAGGAATGTCTTGTCCCATGACAGAAATAAGGTTGACTAAAAGCAGTTCTAAGATAAAGTCACTTCTTGTTTTCATCTGAATTCTAAACAAGGTGAAAAAATTAAGTATTTTTGTTCTGTGGGAGACAGGGCATCTTTATCTCATGTGAGCAGAGAGGACAGCCTTAGTGTTTAGCTGATTATTTTGTACTTTATAATAGCTGATAGATTGTTTCATCTATCGTTAAATTAGTCTTACTACTCTTAAAAAATTCTTTAAACAAGTGAATTGATTGGTTGTACAGTTGCCATGATACTTTGGAACAACACTTAGCTGCCAGTAAAAAGGCGGCTTTTCCATTTCCTGCTCTTGCAATGTGTTTTTTTGTTTGTTTTTACCCATGCCTTTGCTTGCACAGTCACCTAACAGTTTTGTAGTTTACCTCCAAACTCCTCTGGTGATAAATTTACAAAACCTAAGCAGATAAAAGGCAAGCTGAAATAAATCTCCACCCTCCTTAAAACGTAAACTTCACATAAGGTAATGCCAGTTTTTGTTTACATGAGATTTACATTGTACCAAAAAAAGAAATCAACCCTCTGCAGAAAAAGTTGGAAATTCAATCCATATCTTATTCCTTTTTTAAAGAATGTTCACTCTCAAAAAAAAGTTGCTTTACAAGAGTAGTCTTTATTACATGCTTAAGAACAATCATTATTACACTACCTCATCAATATTAAATCATGTACTCTCTCACATCCCCTTTTTTCATAGCATAAACACAACCAGTATTAGGGGTAGGATGCTTATTTCAAAAGCACTTTAAAAAGGAAGGAGGGTTCAGGACTACACTATTAAATTTCACTTTTATCTTTATACTACCTAATTTCAACAACATGTGTAGGACATTGTTTTTGAAAGGAATACTTGTGGAGGAAAATATCTGACTAGAATCTTGACCAAATCTGAACTACCACTCTGTATTCTGACAAATTTCTAACAAAAGACACAGAACTATGTACTTCAAACAGATTTTATAACAGTTTATATTTGCACACAAATTCTGCCACATTGTTCAGCACCACCAAAGTAAAATTCTTTAATCTTTCACTGAAGATGAAAAACCCATCTGCCAACTGTTCCCAGTAGAAAACTGATTGTTCTACAAAATCAGCTGATTTAGTCAGGTAGGAACTAAAGTTTGAAAGATTGTCTTTCCAAGTTGTGATTTCATCAAATAAAGACCATTCTAGGAATATGGTAGGACTGAAGAAAATGAGAAGGCCCAGCAGAATGATTACCACAAATAACAGATAAAAGTTCCAAGGAATCTTGCTAATGAATGTGCCAGTGTCTTGAGGCAAAGAAAGTTTATCCACATCTACTAGTTTTATGTCTTCCCACTGACTGGTATCAAAGTTCTTCATTAAAGGGCTTGAGGGCAAATTAGAGGGAGGCAAAGGAGTTTCCTTGATGACTTTTATTTTCTCCCTGAACTCCTGCATCTGTTGCAGAAATATGATGGGTTCTGACACATCTTTGAAAGCCTCAGCAATGTTAAAGGCCATTCGTTGTTCCTGCAAGATGGTGTTGAGTTTGTTGATCTCTGGGTCATAGGCCTGCATAACTGCAAGTTTCATGGTCTCAAAGTCAGAAAGGATTTCATTCTTCTTTTGATCTAATGTGTGTTGTAACTTCTCAAAAAACTCCTTCACTTTATCTGAATCTTTAGTCAGCAACTGTAGAGATTTCCTTTTGCTAGTTTCCAAGGTATCCAAGCGAGAAAGAGCATCTCCCCGACGCCAGGTCTCAAAGCTCTGGAAGAGGGACTCAAAGGCATCCCTTTCCTGAGCATAGGCATCTTCGATAGAACAGAAGACATGCTTGGTGTGGTCCCCACGAGTAGCACAGATCCCACAAATCAGCTGCATATCAGTCAGGCAGAAAATGTTGAGAGGCTGCCCCAAGTGTCCTTTGCACACTGGCATTTTGGGAGAGATCTTGATCTTGTTATACTTTTCCACAATACCCTTCAGGGAGTAATTAACCTGCAGGCTACTGACCCCGGTGGCTGAAGTTTCCTTGCGGCATGTGGGGCACTTGAATGGAGATGATCTCCACAATGAATTCCGCACGTTCCCCTCTAAGATCCCTTCTAAGCATTTTTTGCAAAAGTTGTGCGAGCAAGGCAAAACTCGAGGATCGTCAAACAGACTGCAACAAATTGGGCACGTGAGATCTTCTTCAAGCAGCTCCATCACATCTCCTACCAGAGAGAAAGAAACATTTTATTTTACTCCAGTAACCCCTTCATTTGGACTATGGACTAGTTAGAAGAAACTATCTTCACAGCCATTAAAAATGATTTTTCACTGAAATAACCAAACAAAGGAAATAAGTGAGAAATTTGTGAAGGGAATGCACACCAAAGCAGATTTAATCTGCTGGGACTAGAACACGCTCCTTATTAGTAGGGCTCCCTGTACACAAGGCCTTTGTGTGGGCTTTCCAACAACAGTCTTTGGCTGAGACAGGGTTAGGACTAGGACAACTGCAAGTTGAGCCAGCAGGACCCAACTGCTTGTTTTAAAACAGAGCTGACTACTAGCTGTCAGAAACAAAGCCACTCAGTGTCTGAAGAGAATGAGCTCTTTAGTCTGGGCCCACAATTATAAAATGGTATGCTATTTAAAGAAAGCAGCACAGAAATATAAATCCAAGCCTGCACTCTCACGTAGACTTTTATTAAAAACTGGCATATTTTTCTATTTCAAAGGCTAGATTACAATTATTAAAATCAGAGGTAAAAACATAAAATGAGACAGCTGCAATTCATTCTTCCCTAGAGAATTAAGTGAATATTTTTTCAAACCACTAGAACAGTAATCAAAGCCAGTGGGGACAAACCTGGGCGTCCCTAAGACTCTTCCAGGGCATCTGTGAGGACAATACTATTTCCATAGTAATACTGAGATGTTATTTACTTTTGGCACAATGTTGGCAGTGCACTGTAAAAAAAGCAATGGTGAGTAGACACTGCTGGAGGCTTAGCAGGAATCGAACAAGGCAATAGGTAGCACCAAACTGGATTCCTGGTTATTGTATTCTTCACCACCACATACCCACGGTGGGGGCAGGGGTGAGGGCAGCCAGTTTCATTTTAGAATGTTCTAGATGAAGCAGTAAAAATTACTCATTTTACTAAATCTTGATCCTTGTGGACATGTCTTTTTAATATTTTGTGTGACAAAATATGAAGTAACCACAAAGCATTTCTACTGCATACCAGCAGATACTGTCTGGAGGAAAAGCAATTAGGTGATTGAGCTACAAGCTAAATCAGCTGCTTTTTTCATGGAACAACATTTTTACTTGAAACAACAAATGACGAACTATAGCTGTGCAGACTTAGGTATCTGGCAGATATTTTTTTGAAAATGAACAAAATGAACCCATCACTTCAAGGGAAACAAATGACAGTATTTCTCGCCAATGATAAAAAGTTGAATTTTTGAGTGAAAATTGGATTTTGGAAAATATATTTGCCACTTAAGAGCTTGTAAGGAAACAAGTGGTGATATTAACATGTGGGTTTTGGCTTTTTTAGAGGAGAGATCATGTATAATGAAATATGTCACTATTTGGAGATCTACATTACACAGTGAACTAATTGGTTCAAATCACCAATGCATGTTATAAATCATACATTCTAATACAGTTAAATATCTATATATAATACACATGTAAATAAAAGCTCTTGGGAGCCTTAGTTTTTAAGTGTAAAGGGGTCCTGTGACCAAAATATTTGAGATCTCTGACCTAGAAAATACCATAGAGAATACCAATTCTCAATTCAAGTTTATTCTTTTATAATGTACATTTTAAAACTTTTATCCCTGAAGTTTTAGAACCAAAAATAGTGCTAAATATGTCCTCATTCAGTTTACTGAGGGATATATACACACACACATATCACATTACCACCAAAGTAACAAAATAGGGTCTACTAATCTCTATGCCATCTTATAACCAAAAGTAAGTAATTTTTATTATATAATACTTATTTTTTTAAAATATTTATTAATTTATTTATTTACTTGGTTGTGCCAGGTCTTAGTTGCGGCAGGTGGGCTCCTTAGTTGAGGCTCGTGGGCTCCTTAGTTGCAGCTTGCCCGCTTAGTTGCGGCACGTGGGCTTCTTAGTTGCAGCATGCATGTGGGGCCTATTTCCCTGACCAGGGATAGAACCTGGGCCCCTTAACCACTGCGCCACCAGGGAAGTCCCAGTAAGTAAATAAATGTTAACAGTAATTTTAAGAATCACAAGTGGAGCTACAATCTAGAAGATAAATAGTATTTAAAAGATAAGCTGAACTTGCAAGACTAATTAGTTTATGGTTTTCTATTAGGTTGTGAGAGATATATGTATTACAAATATACAATACATATATATGTAGAATTAAAGCAAAGAGTATTCTGTCAAATTTAGTGTTACACGGCAAAAATGGTGATGAAGCTTATTTTTCTGAAAAATCTTTTGTGACATGGCAAATCATACAACCTCTGAAAAGCACTGAGAAGAGAACGGCTGCAGAGACTGAGGTTAGTGTGCTCTCTAAGAAGTTATCAAGCAGCTATAAAACATTCTGACTCTTCAGAGCAAAGAAGGAAAACTTTTGATGATCTTCCATCACTAGTCCTGGGGTTCTACACTTTATCACCTCCATTGATCTCTGTCATCTTTCACCTAAGAATTTTATGCTAAGGCTAGATTTTGGAGTAAACTGTAGAAACAGGAAAGTAGTGGCAGCAGCATTCAATAAAGTAAACCTAATTTACTCATCCTTGCAAGGTTAATACTTCCAGAGAATCCTATCCAAGCATATTAAGTAAATAAAAGGAAAAACAAAGGATACCAAGTTTTGTCATGAGAAGGAGAAAAAGGGCACCCAAGACAAAGAGAAAATTTGAAGAAAACTGAGGGACCAGGAAGAGTTTTAAGGCAATCAAATATGACCAAAAGGAAAATGTCACACACAGGAAAATTGAGAAATAATAAACAGTCATCCCAAAGCCACAATCAATTTACAGCTCTTAAAATGAACCAGAGGAAAAAAGTTGGTATTTGGAAAGTCCCTTTTTAAAAAAAATTGCATCAAAATCATGGTAGATCCTATTGTTCCACTTTTAGTGATATAACTTAAAAAATTTGGTTTATAATTTAAAGATTCTCATTTTAATCCACATTAAAACTAAACACTATTTTCTTTTCTTAGCTTTATACTCAAAACTTTAATCACAAAACTATGTGACCACTTCCACAGCTGACTTTTAGAGAAAACTGAGACATATAGCCTAACAACCCAAGAAACCATGGCAAGTTTGTTGCCTTAAAAGTTTTAAAGGAAAATACATAATAAGGTTTTTAGTCTCACTAAGTGAAGGGTATGCTTTTTACAGTAAAGGAACTTATAGATCCTTTTCTTAAAGTGTGGCTAACACATAAGAATCTAAATAAATCAACTGAGCTTCCTTTGACGAAACCAAGGTACATATCCCCCCCTTCTGGGGGACAAATATAGATATCAAGAAATTTTATGTGAACAAAATTACTGTTCACCAGTGATAAAATTTCAACTTAACCAATGTCAAGTTAAGTATATAAAGGCAAATAAGTTTTCCAAGATTCATTTCTTCTTTTGAATTAAAAATTTCCCAAGAGTTATTTATTTATTTACTTATTTATGTATTTATGTATTTACTTATTTAGGCCACGCCATGCGACTTCTGGGATGTTAATTCCCCAACCAAGGATTGAACCCATGCCCTCAGCAGTGAAAGCGTGGAGTCCTAACTACTGCACCACCAGGGAATTCCCAACAATTTCCCAAGTTTTATACCAACAAAGAAAGTAGCCAAATATATACCTAGTTATCTACCACCTCTCTGGTTTTCAATTTCATTTTCCTACCATATTTATACTTTAAAATATACTTTTTATTTTATTTTATTTTTTTTTTGCGGTACGCGGGCCTCTCACTGTTGTGGCCTCTCCTGTTGCAGAGCACAGGCTCCGGACGCACAGGCTCGGCGGCCATGGCTCACGGGCCCAGCCGCTCCGCGGCATGTGGGATCTTCCCAGACCAGGGCACGAACCCGTGTCCCCTGCATCGGCAGGCGGACTCTCAACCACTGCGCCACCAGGGAAGCCCTAAAATATACTTTTTAATTTATGTAGAATAAAACTCCTTTCAGTATGCCGTTCTATGAGTTTTGACAAAGGCACAGTTGTATAACACCACCACAGATTTATTTTTAAGCAAACATTCAAGATATCCACACTTAAGGAAGACTATGAAAACTGTTTGACCAATACTACCTTGAGTGGGTATATAGCAACAACAGTCTCTGCAAATGAAAACAGTAACACAACAACCAGAATATTAAAAATGGAAAAGCCAACACTTACAAAGGAGTCATAAAATAGAAGTAAAAGCTAATATATATGACTTCTCCCTCCTGGAGGCCCTATCGTTTTTATATGATCAACCCAAAATGATTACAATTGAACAGGTGCTCATTTTATTCACTCTTAAAAGGTAATTTTAATAAAACCTTTTGGGCTTCCCTGGTGGTGCAGTGGTTAAGAATCCACCTGCCAATGTAGAGGACACGGGTTTGAGCCCTGGTCCGGGAAGATCCCACATGCCGCGGAGCAACTAAGCCCGTGCACCACAACTACTGAAGCCCATGCGCCCAGAGCCCATGCTCTGCAACGAGAAGCCACCGCAATGAGAAGCCCGCGCACCGCAACAAAGAATAGCCCCCGCCCGCCGCAACTAGAGAAAGCCTGTGTGCAACAATGAAGACCCAACGCAGTCAAAAGTAAATAAATTTATTTAAAAATAAATAAACCCTTTTAATTAAAAGAAACTTTCCTATTAAATCTTTGAACTTCATTAGTTGATAGCAATATAAAGTTCAAAATAATACCCATGATTTCTTTTCCAAATCCCATTACAGAAGAAAAAGAAAAGCCAATATATTATACCTTATATCTGAGATTTAAATCAAATTTCCATCCTGCTTTGAGGCATCTTTGAATTCAGGAATTTCAAAGCAGTATCTAAATACCTAACAAGTAACTAGATAGCAAATTCTGAAACTCACTTCATAGACAAAACTAAATTATGTGAGCTCTACTAAACAGACAGCCACCAATCAACCTTATCTTGGAACAAAGCTTAGAATAAAAGAGCTCACCTTTAAAAAAAAATCACTTCCTCTCATCCCACTAGTTAATCTTATTTTCAAGTTGTATACTGTATTTTCAAGTAGTATACTGATATTTTAGTATGAGATCCACTAATAATCATTTCTTGAAACTTACTAAGAATCTATTAACAACTATTGAATCTAGGTAGAGGATGTAAGGATATCTATTGTAATATATATATATATACATATATATATATTTTTTTTTTTTTTTTGCGGTACGCCGGCCTCTCACTGTTGTGGCCTCTCCCGTTGCGGAGCACAGGCTCCAGACGCACAGTCTCAGCGGCCATGGCTCACGGGCCTAGCCGCTCCGCGGCATGTGGGATCTTCCCCGACTGGGGCACGAACCCACGTCCCCTGCATCGGCAGGCGGACTCTCAACAACTGCGCCACCAGGGAAGCCCTCAAGTTTTTTTTTTTTTAATAGTCTATATCAATGTGCTATTAACACCTCATTCTGGCTTTTAGAGACTGTTCTAAAACTTATATGATACAAACAGGATAAAGTGCGATTAAGAAAAAGACAAAATTTCTGATAACTTAAAAAAGGAATATTAAAATTAATATACCATATACTCCAATAAAGATGTTAAAAAAAAACTTGAGCCATAAAAATAAAATAAAATAAATATACCACATATAGCATCTAAAATAGCTTATCTAATTGTTATGTGGCCCTTGCAAACAAAATGTAATTTACCTCTGTGTCCATATAAGACATAAGTAACTTACCTTTTCTGGCATTATCCTAGAATAAGTAGTAGTCAAAATTTCCTCCAAGGTATTTCTAGTAGAATTCCTGATAAGTAGGGCAAAATAAACCTAGTACAGAAGGTCCAGCAGCTTGGAAGGCCTACCTACTCAGAAAATTCACAAGTTTTTGCACTAAGGTGACAGTCTCAAAAACAAAAAAACTAGGTCATTACCTTCATAGTCCAGAAAAACTTGGAAAAAATGAGTTTTTTCCTTTCCTTCATTTTCTTCTCTGTGCCACTATTTTGCCTCGACTTTTCCTTTGTTTATTCTTCTTTTAACTCATCTTCCCCATTCTATTTCAAGGAATGAAATCTTTTGATTTCCTCTTATTCCTTCCTTATCTCACACCTCCTCTTTACCTTACTTCTTATGTTTCTTTCCCTATTTTCTTTTCCCTGTGTCACCTGATAATCACCCAAGATATTCTGTAATCCTGTAAATCGGCAGCATTAAATCAATAGTTTTAGGATACCAGCTAGATCAGATATCCCTATCCCATTTTTGTACAACTACTGAGAAATCTATGAGGACACCGAATGGTGTTGAATCCCATTCTCTCCCACCCAGATGAAATCAATTTGAATATAATGAGGGTCTGAATTTGAAGGAAACATACATATAGCCCAAATTATTCTTCTGGTCTGGTATGAACCAAACCCAGATTACTTATCTTTACCCGTTAAGAGTTAAAATTAACTTAAATTGGAACTACTGACTTCTGCAAAGGTTTTACAAACTAGAAATGTCTGGTTTCTTTTCTCCCAAATAAATGTAAACAGGTTTAAATGAAGGTAGCAAAATTCTACCCCTAGAACAAATTGTCTTCTTTCACAACAATAAACTTGGCAATCATTAACCTAAATTATTATCCCCAACAGGTTGGTATCTATTAAAAGTTTTCATCATCTAGCTCTGCATTTGAGGTTAATTCCAGCTTTCAGAAAGTACTGTCAAAGTCTAGCATTCAGTACACAGCAAGCTAGATCTATGTAGATAAGTGAAATTATTTACATAGTATGTAATACTGTGCCAAGTGAAAACAAGTATTTAGTGGATAACTAATAAGTACTACCTACCTGCTAATAAGAACTTACTTCTGAGATGGAAGTGTAATTGGTCTGAACAAAGTTCCTTTTGCTCCATGTAGAATTATATACGCATTTTATTCTAAGTAAAACTGATCTAGAAAATATTTCAAGTAGAAAGCTAATTATGCTAAACTTTAAGCAAGTTTTAGGTTGGCTATATTCTATATACTATGTTGGCACTCCTCACTCATATTCAATACTGCACATATGCAGGGGAAGAAAGGAAGAGCTCCTCTGGGAGTTTTAAATGGGGAGCCAGGTTACTGCCAAGGAGATATACTTGTGGTGCTTATGCCACAGGAAAGACAATAATTTAAACTATTGGCAAAAATTTTCAGCTCAACTTTTCCTTAGAAATATATTTACATCTATAATGCAAATGAATTAGAAAGCGTTCACATTACGGGAATTTGCTTTATATTTACAGAAGGCTTAACTGGAATGTAACTATTCTGTATGTCAAAGGACACCTGTTTTTGGTTAACTGTTATGAGTACTATTCCTCTAGCACCATTCTAGTATCTAAGAGTCCCAAGGCAAGGTAATGATAATGGCAGTGTCTTTCACGAATAACAAAAATGGATAATCCAATGATCTAATGATATTTTAAAAGATGAAATATAAGCCAAAAGTCAATTCCTGCCCTAAATTCAGAAATATAGCACATTTACAAAGGTATTGTTACTATAAAAGGTGTGATAACTGCCTTACAAAAGGACATAGAAAGCTGACACCATACTGAAGTTGGAGAGGTTATCCATGCAAGTGGACTATGTTTTTCTAAAATTACAAAAGTAATTTGTGATTATAGAAAATTCAGAAAATACAGGAAAAAAATTACCCATAGTTACATCGGCAAGGAATAACCATTATTATTATTTTGGTATATTTCTTCTAACATTATTTTGGCACATTCCTCCCAATCCTGTGTGTTTGCACACACACATATTTTAACAAAACTGGAAGCATAACACAACTGTGTATCCACTTTTTTCATTTGTTTTATCATATACATTTCCCCTATTGTTATAAATTCTTCTAAAACATGACAGTCTATCTTATGGATATGCTGTTTCTTATTGATTGTTTGTTTGGGGGGGATTATAACACTTTAATGAACACTCTGTAGAAAAGTCTTAGTCCAATTGTTAGGTGGGTCAAAGAGTAGGAACATTCTTTTTTAAATTTTTTTTTTTTTTTTTTCCGGTACGCTGGCCTCTCACTGTTGTGGCCTCTCCCGCTGCGGAGCACAGGCTCCGGACGCGCAGGCTCAGCGGCCATGGCTCACGGGCCCAGCCGCTCTGCGGCATGTGGGATCTTCCCAGACCGGGGCACGAACCCGTGTCCCCTGCATTGGCAGGCGGACTCTCAACCACTGCGCCACCAGGGAAGCCCAAGTAGGAACATTCTTAAGGCTCTTGAAAAGACTGCCAAGTTTCCCTCCAGAAAGGGCATACCACTTTCTGAACTCTGACCAATGATGTATGACAGTGCTCCACCTCTCCATGCAAGTCCCAACCTTACAACAGAACCATACTTTTATAGAGCTTAGTAAAAAAATAAGAAAAAGGCATACTTTTTTACCATACACTCTTTTACCATACCTACCTAAGTTTAAAATATGAAACAGTTTAAGGCAGTTAATATTAGTATGTGTCTACATATTACCAATATATAAGAATATATGGTGCTAAAAGTTATGGGGTAGGAATAAAACAGAAGTACTGGGCTTAAAAACATCTTAGAGATCAGTTAGCTAAACACCTAACTTTACAAGTGAAAAAACTGAGCCTCCCCTGCTCCCCCAAATTGTACACACAGCAAGCAAGGCATAGGACCTGAGTTTCCCAATTCTCAGACTTTAGCACTATCCAGAAAGTGGGTCAGGAATTCAGTATCCTCATTCATCAAATGGAGAAATTTAATCATGAGCTCTCTAAATCCCTTCTAAAATTCTATAATTTTTACAAAGTAGGTTGTAACAGGTTCTCCAGTGAAGGGTAAAGAGCACTGAACCTGCGTCTGAATACCTAGCTTTAAGCACTGGTTTTACCCTTCATGGAATGAGGATTTTTACAGTACCTACCTCATAATGTTCTTGGAAAGACTAAGTAATGTGTGATAATTTTGTAAACTACTGAGCTACATAAGTGTAAGGTGATTTAATTACATAGGTGTACAGATACTGTGAAAATTGTAAATACTCATTTACAGTGTTATGTTAGAGCATGAGTGTATTAACCAAGAAAGGTCCTAAAGGAGAGTTGGACTCCCTTGAACTGTAATTTCAAGGGAGGACAAAGTAACTATTACATAGCATAGCAGGTACAAAGCATGTTCGTGGAAATGGGCATAGCTGAACAACAGCTATGGCAGAAGTAGGGCCAGGTAACCAATAAATGTAGAGAATGAAAATAACCTGGTGTTATGGAAGGACTTGCCAGAGAGGTTTAGTACATCAGCTGGTGCAAAAAAGATGGTATTTTTAGGGAAAGATAGGAGAGCATGAAGAAACATATGTGCTTACTGTGCAAGACAGAAGTATAACCAATTAATCAATAGCTCCATCAAGTTCTACCAGAGGGAGTGGCTATGTAAAAGAAATTCTGCATTTAAAATACCTTTTATATAAAGGTCTGTAGAGTCAGAAAACTGAGGCCCTGTTGTATAAGCCCTAGCAGCAGTGACACAGAAGGAAAAAGAAACCTATTAAGAAAAAAGAAAGAAAAGCTGCTGTAGCTTCTTTTCTTTTGCAGTATGAATCTTTGGATTATAGTACGTTTCAAATAATTGTCATATAAAGAATTTCCAAGTATGGAATCAATTTTTCTGAGTTTTGACAAAATATGAAAAGAACAAAGACCATCCATGAGGGTGGGAACACATACATTCTACACAGAGTTCAATTTTGAAAGGTTCTGGGCCTGACGAAATTGGGTGCTTTCTTTTTTTGTTGGTTCTTGTTTGTTTGTTTATTTGTTTTTAACGTAGGGAAAAGTATTGTAGTTTACCTCTGTCCCCTGCAAGCAGGTGTATTGGTCAGGGTTACTATTTCCCAGGGCAGAGCAATCAGGTTTTGGTTTTTTGTTTGTTTGTTTTTTTCACGTCGTGACTGGAGACTACTGTAAAGAAAGAACAAAGAAAGAGAGGGTATTATGCATTTATGTGCACAGGGTCCTTAGTCTTCACCCTCAATTTTTTCAATCATCCCCCACAAATAAAGCCAGCCTGCTAGGACCTGATGAAAAAGCCAGGAGCATGGGAGAGGCTGGCCATCTCTGTGCTAAGGAGCTTCTCGGTTAGGGCGCCCTCCCACGGGGCCAGGCAGCCTCCCCAGGTTCAGTGCCAGGGGGTGGTCGCGTGCTCTGACTCCGGTTCATGGTCGCCTTTTCTTTTGTAGGCGATCCCGAGGCGCTGGAAGTGAACCCAGGCGTGTTGGGTAGCGGACCAGGTTTTCAGCAGCCCGGACGCGCTGCCCCCGCCGCCCACCCGCACGCCGTTGCTCCCCATCCCCCCGTTCCGGGGCCTGGCTGCTTTCCGCTGTGCAGCCGGGACTGGAGCGCCGATTGAGCTCTCCGCCAGCCCCCCCGACTCACGCAGGTGCCTGCCCGGCCAGGGCAAGTCCCCACCCCCCTTCCCCGTAAGGACCCGGGCGGCGGGTACTTATCTCGGACCTCCGGGGCTGCTGGAGAGGACCCGCCGGGAGCCGGGCGGCGGCCAGTCCTCCAGCCGCGGGCACCGTGCGCTGAGAGCCGGAACGGCTGCAAAATGGATTCGCGGCGCCGACGGGCCCCGCCCCAAGGCCCTCCTCCCCCGGCACCTCGGTCCTCCTCCCAGCCCGGGCCTCGCCTTACCCCCGGGGGGGGAGTGGGTGAGGGGAGGCGGGAGTGTTTCCGGTATCTCCAACCGCCGCCGACGACCGCCGCCGGCCGCGGTGCGCCTGGGAGAGGGGAGGGCTCCCGGCTGCTGGCTTTTCTCCTTTCCAGAGGGGCTGCGCGCGCCCGCGAAGCGCCGTGCCCCGGGCGCCGGGAAGGGGACGTGGATCGCGCAGACCCGCGGGCTCGGCCTGGACCGAGCGCGGGCGACGGGAGGCGGCGTTGTCCCCGGTGGAGCCGCCTGGGAAGAAAGCCGGCGCGCAACAAGATGGTTGGGTTTGGATTGTTGTACTTTTTTTTTTGTTCGTTGCATTTTTAGGAACAAAAAAAAAAGCCCAACCCTTCACACCGCTTCATCTGCATCTCTCAGGACCAGAGGCCCGGCCACAGCGGCTTGGGGGGACGGAGACGACTGTCCGCCCCGCACCCCACAACCCGGGGTGGGTGGGACGGGCGTCCGCGCTGCTCCAGCCGCAGCACAATCAAAATAGTTAACTACTGCACCCACCCACACCTTGCATCTATGTATTTCTTTGCAGGCTTTAGGCCGAACACTAGCCACCCAATTCAAGGTTTCTTTTTAGGAAAAACACCACCGCCCTTTTCTTTGGAGAGAAGGAAAATCTCAAGTAAGGCTCTAAATTATCAGCCGCTAGCCTGACTCACTCTTCTGACGTCCAGCGCCCTGTATAGGGACCTTCTCTAATAGCAAACGCATTAAGCACTTACCAAGGAGCGGTTGCAAGAAGATTGCAAAGATGAAAGGATGGCTTCTCCAAAACTTGCCATCTTGGGGGATGTGAAGCAAGGACAAAAATCACAGAATTTGCCCTGGGGTTGAGTTCTCCCCGCCCCCTGCCCCACTTGGGGAAGTCTGGGATTTGGAAGTAGAATTGGGGGGAAAGGTATTCGAGGTCTATTTACAGTACTTGGACTCGGTGACTAATAATACTAGCTCAAACCCCATAAAAAACTCCTCCCCACTCCCTTCTGAGATGTCCAGTTCCTCACCATGCCCGGGGTCCCATAAATCCAGTTTTGTGTGTGTCTCCCTTAAACCCAATTTTGCCTTTGAAGAACAGTTCCTATATTTATGTCATTTTGTCTTCATAAGAACACTGTGGAATGGAAATTATGATCTTCATCCTATAGATGAGGAAACGGATGAAAGTGATTTCTCCAAGGCAAAAAACAAGAGGCAGCGCTGAGACTCTAAAGTCAGATTCCAGGTACACGGTCTTTCTACAGCACGGTAACTGTCAGTGCCAACGAAAACTGCACCCCAGTCTCCTACTAAATAAGTGTTATTAAAAGAAAATCAAACTCCTGATTTGTAGAAACATTTTGAATACCCTAGTATTAAAATGATACAAGAGTGAAAGGTTATTAACTCATAAATCAGAAATTGTCCTATGTGTATCTGGTTGTTGGTAGATACTAATTAATTAACTTCTAACCAACTAAATGTAAAACATTGGTTAAATCTGCATAGAAATCCCTAGATTGTTTAAAAAAAAATTAACTACTAAGAGACCATCGTATATTAAACTCTCTTAAGTGCAGAAAAATAGGGAAGGAAGAATAACCTATTTTCCCTCCCATGGTCCTAATAAAACAGCCAATCAGGGAATCACCACATATAGTGTGACTAGAAAGAGAGATTAAAACCTGCATACACGGGCTTCCCTGGTGGCGCAGTGGTTAAGAATCCGCCTGCCAGTGCAGGAGACCCGGGTTCAAGCCCTGGTCTAGGAAGATCCCACATGCCACAGAGCAGCTAAGCCCGTGCACCACAACTACTGAGCCTGTGTGCCACAACTACTGAAGCCTGCACGCCTTAGAGCCCGAGCTCTGCAACAAGAGAAGCCACGGCAATGAGAATCCAGCGCACTAAAATGAAGAGTAGCCCCTGCTTGCCGCAACCAGAGAAAAGCCTGCTTGCAGCAACAAAGACCCAATGCAACCAAAAATAAAATAAATTAAAAAATAAAAAAAACCCTACATACATGGATTAAAACCCACCCACACAGCTACCTCCTTCCTGGAAGAGCACACTATAACTAGATACCATATCGAGGGACTGTCAAAATTCTTATCACACTGGAATTTCCTTTTATTGACTGTTCTTCAAATAAGCAAACTAAGCTTAAGACTGGAATTCATATGTCACCACAGCAATAAGATGTAGTCTTATGTAGGTTTGTCTTTTGTGAAAAGTATATTTTTACAGGTAGAATTTCTAATGTTATATATTTGAAATATATATATACACACATACATATATATTCTTATTTTTGTGATATATTTCATGGTGGTGTTTTTGTCCTGAGCCTTGATAAAGGTGAAATCCGCCAGCTTTCCTTCCACCTACCAAGACGTGATCAGATGTTCCATAACAAAAGGGACAGTGCCAAATTTGGTGTACACTGAAATGTAAATTATCAGAATGGGAAACGTCTAATAATTAAGACTGGAGCAGTTATGTGCAGGAGAGGGGTGCTGGTGAGCCTCCTTAGATATACTGGAACATTTCATTACTATTCTGTCCTTCCCTTCCCAATAGCTGCCAAAGTCATGAATGCAAGCCCCAACATTCCCCAACGAGAATTCCTGGCAATACAAGGCACTGACATTGCAAGGTGTAGCAAAAAGAGCAGACACTTTGGAACCAATTCTGCTTCCAAACTCTAGCTCTGCCATATACAAGTTGTTCAAGTTACTAAGCATCTCTAAGCCTCAGTTTTCTCTTCTGTAAAATGGGGATCATGTTTCACTTGATTGTGAAAATCAGATAACATACAAAGCAACCAACATGGTATCTGACATATAGGAGGTACTTAATAAATGGTTGCTACTGCTATATGGGAGAAGAAAACCATGCTGGTTTTGAATAACAGTTGTTTTGGATTTGTAATGTGAGGCTCAAGCACAATAGTCTTAAGCAGAGCTAAACTGCCTTTGCAGTAGAGGAAGCTAGCACCATAATTTCTGCTTTTTTTACACCCAGCCCAGGGTGGCCTTTTATTTTATTTTATATATTTATTTATGTATTATTTATTTATTTTTGGCTGCGTTGCGTCTTCGTTGCTGCATGCATGCTTTCTCTAGTTGTTGAGAGTGGGGGCTACTCTTTGTTACATCGCGGTGGCTTCTCTTGTTGAGGAGCACGGGCTCCAGGCACATGGGCTTCAGTAGTTGTGGCTCTCAGGCTCTAGAGCGCAGGCTCAGTAGTCATGGCGCATGGGCTTAGTTCCTCCACATCCTGGACCAGGGCTTGAACCCGTGTCCCCTGCATTGGCAGGCAGATTCTTAACCACTGCACCACCAGGGAAGTCCCCAGGGTGGCCTTTTAAAATCACTTATCTTTCCACTGCTGTACCTCCTTCCTTGTGCTTAGGGAAAGGAGAGGAAAAGGAAAAAACATTTCACTTAATGAAAGGAAGACTCTGCAGTGTTTTTTAAAGCTTTACAATTTCAGTGAAATTGTTGGAACATCCAAAACATTCCATTAAAAGGAAAAGAATCTACCTGTAAAAATATATTTATCACAAAAGACCGAAACTTACCTAAGACTTGATGAAATTAAAGGAATTAAGCCTTGGTTTGAAGAAAATTACAGGTTGCATATATTTCAGTTGCACAGTGAAGATCGTGCATTAGATGGAGCAAACAGCAAGATCAGTTAGCCTTGGGAGAGAATGAGAGATGCTTAAGCACCAGTAAACTTGGCCTTTAGTTGTGCTGTTTGTTTAGATGGAAAAATAAGTTATAAGAATAAAATGTCAGAGGTAATTAAGATGATATTAACATATGCTTATAATTATATACTCAGGATTGTGCTAGGCACCAACGACACTAACTGAGGAATTTCCCATTTGGTTGAAGAGACAAGTCTTAACAGCATGAACTAGTTCAGTAACAGTGGCTGTTTAAGAGTCAATGTGAGTGGTGTGGTGAAGACAAGATCAGAGGAAGGCATGGAAGCATCACGAAGATTTCACAGGGGAGGTGGGAGTCAAACAGAATTAAAGATCATAGGATTTGAAGGTAAGAGGAAGAGCATTGGAGGTGAGGGACACAAGTTCAGGGTGGGAATTAGCTTCACTGATACTGAGTCAGGGAAGAGCATGGCCTAGTTTGGAAAAAAAGTTTGAGGCCAAATTGTGGAATGTTTTGATATCAGAATAAAGAGTTGAACTTCATTCTGTAGGAAATGGGAAGCCACTGAATAATTATGTATATGGCACTAACAAGATGAAAACAGAATTTTGGGAAGACTAATCTGATAACAGGGTCCAAGATTTAAGGGAGAAGAAATTTCCTTTATTTTAATAGTTTTGAGGTTATTGAAAATTATAGATTTTTTAATGCAGTAATGTATATAAAAGTACAACATATGTGCCTAGGTTAAATTCCATTGAACCATTTAATTTCAAGTGTATTGTTTACTAAAATTTTCAATTTGTAAATAAAATTAATGAATGTAGAAAGAATTAACAATGACAAATACTCCTAAAGTCCTCTGAGAGGAAATTATGTGTATATATATATATATATATATATATATATTCATATATCAATCCTATATAATTTATCTTAATATAATGATCTTAACTATATTGTATGACTAAAGTTAGTATGTTGCTTAAATATTAACTACATTTTAGAGTACGCCTCACTAGAGCTTTAAAAATCATTACATATACTCTGAAATGTAGTGCTCTGTCTTGATATTTTTAACAATGATTACACTCAATTATGTTAATAATTTTGTCTCTAAACTTAATTTCCATACATGTAGAATTTTATTCTTGATGAAAGTCACTTTATGAGGGCCTTAAGAAATGACTCATTCAGGTAAAGACTACTGTTGTATAAATATTTGCAGTTGTTTAAGAGAACTTGATTTGTAGAAACTGTTTATTTTGGAATCTTTGTGTAGCGTTCACTAATCATTATGTGCTCTAGTTTTATCTTGAAAAATGTCAGTTATAATAATAAATTTTATAATTTCAATTTAGAAAACTACTCTCACCCTGCTCTATGAGACGTTTTTAGAACATTTCTTCTACAAATAAAGGTACAACAGTTTTCTATTATAGTTTTCAATAGCTAGCAGATTCCTGTACTTTCTTTATCTTAAGTAAAGGCAGTAGTATATCTCATAGAACTTTGGCTCTGAAGGTCTAAATTTATCAGATACCTACCTATACAGCATTGCACAAGAAATACATGCTTCTGTTTTTTAACATGAGTCCAACTGAGTCTCTCTGATATCAAAGCATGTGGTAAAAAATGCCTTGTCAAAAATGTATTTATCTTATAATGGTCTTGTTGTTTGTAACACTATGCTAGTTGTTGCTAGAATGTGGCCGGATCTCTGGGAACTTGTGCTGGATCTAAAGCAGCCCACACCCCTCCCAGTCAGGCAAAAGACACAGACAATCCAGAAGATGTGTGAGACTCGTTATACAATATGAACACAGGTTAGGCATTTTTGTGAAGGTCATTGACCTCTGTGCTGTGAAATTCAATGGACATTTTTTCAGTTCTCATTTGCTTTGATCTCTTAGCAGCTCTCACTGCCTCCTCCTTAAAAGGCCCTCTTTCCCTGGCGTTTAGTAACATCATGCTCACACCGGGCTTTTCTTTTTCCAACTCTTTCAGGGACTCTTGCTGGGTTGTACCCAGCATTTAAGTTTTGTGATTCTTTGAACACTCAGGTTCAAGACACTGTCAGGACTTCAGCTAACATTTAATGACTCTCACATTCCCTGTAAAGCAGGGATCACAAACTGTTAGCCCGTAGTTACACCATTTTTAAATTTAAATACACTTTAGCGAGGCATGCCCCTTCTTCCTCTCCCACAGTCCTCCCTCTCTGCAGGCATTTGTGTTAGCCATTGTGTTGTTGCTCGAGGCCCCTGCTCCTTCTAGATTCAGGATTCCTGCTCCTGAAGTCCCTTTTCTCCCGAAGGAACCCCCTCACCGGCCACCAGATTCCTCCTCGTCATCCTCATCCCCCAAGCACAGCACAGCTGACACATCCCAGGTATGTCAAGCTTTCCAAGAAGTTCCAGGCCAAGGTCAGATCCCTCATGATCATCTCATACCATCCTATGCTCTTCTTCCATTGCACATGCTGCAGTTTGTTATTATATATTTATTTGTGTAATAATTTAATAATGTTTCTCTCCCCACTTGACTGTAAAGTCCATAAGGTCAGAGATTGTGTGCGTTTGTATGAGTGTGTTTATCCGTGTTTTCTCATCATTGCAGCCCCAGCACCTAACCCAGTGATAATAATTGTTTTTTCATGAATGTTTTAGGGGAGTAAGAATTCTCTTTTTCAGAGACTAGTGGTATATTTCAAACTTCTAAAAATTACCTGTTAAGACCAGCTGAAATGGTAATGTATTCTGAATTTTATTCACTTAAAATAGGCACTCTAATATATTTTATTTTATCAAAACAATATTTTCCCTCTTTATCTGCAAAGCAAAGTTTTCCAGACTCCTCCTATAGCTTACACAGATATGTCAGTAGTCTTTAGTCTTTTACAGTAGAGCTTGTCTCTTAAAAATGAGGATAATTTGGGAGTTCCCTGGTGGTCTATTGGTTAGAATTCAGTGCTTTCACTGCCGTGGCCTGGGTTCAATCCCCGGTCAGGGAACAGAGATCCTGCAAGCCGTGCAGCACAGCCAAAAAAAATAAAGAAAGAAAAAAATTTTTAAAAAGGATACTTTCTTGAATAGTCCATCAGAGAATTTTTTTTTTTTTTTTTTTTTTTTTTTTTTGCGGTACGCGGGCCTCTCACTGTTGTGGCCTCTCCTGTTGCAGAGCACAGGCTCCAGACGCTCAGGCTCAGCGGCCATGGCTCACGGGCCCAGCCGCTCCGCGGCATGCGGGATCTTCCTGGACCGGGGCACGAACCCATGTCCCCTGCATCGGCAGGAGGACTCTCAACCACTGTGCCACCAGGGAAGCCCCCATCAGAGAATTCTTATAAAAAATTGGGAACCTTCTTTTTCAGCATAAAAATTAAGCAATATGCCATAAAAAAAGAGACAATGATATGACTAAATAAAAATGTAAAAAAAAAACCTTTTATGTTAAAAACACAATATAGTGATAGTAGTATATAACTATTAAAAGAAGTTAGAAAGCAGTACATATTAACATGTATAATGATATGTATAAGATATAGTAAGTGAAAAATCAAGTTAAAAACAGTATATGTCCTATGATTCCAATTTTGAAAGGAAATGTAATTCATAATATATTGATAGGAAAAAACATTTGGAGGAATATACACCAAGTTATCAACTTGAGAAGATGGAAATGGGAAATTTTCAGTATCTATGTTTTATATTATTATATTTTTTTTGTATTTTTATATCGAGCATCTATTACTTTTATACTGTATAAAAAAGAAAAAAGATAAATTTGTAAAAAACACAAACTCAATTAGAACAAATACATGCAATATATATGACTATGTTCTCTTCCAAATGAATAACAAATCAAACAAAAGGTAGAAAAACAAGCCAAGAACACAAAAAGCAGGACACAAAAAGAAGAAATACAAATGACTGATAAGCATGAGAAAAAAATTTTCATTCTCATTGATAAAGAAATACCAAGCAAAACACTTATACAGCCTTTTTTTAATGACAAGTAGGCCAGCATTGAGTGGTACAGGCCATCCTGTTTGCTGCTGGAAACCAACGTAGATGGATACAACATTTTGGAGGACAGTTAGGTAATCTGTATCAAAAACACTCAAAATATATATACTTAATTCAACTTCTAGAAATGTATCCTAAGAAAAGAATCAAAAACATAATTTATATAACAAGGATATCATTATGGAGCTTTCAAGGGAAAAGTAGAAGTATCCTAATTATCCATCAAAAGGACATGAGTTATATGAATCCTGGTACATTCAAACAAAATAATAATATGTAGCCATTTAAAAGTCATGTTTTAGAAGGCTATTTAACAACTTGAAAAATTCTTTTATTAAGTGAAGAAAAGCAAATTTCAAAACTATATGTAGCATGATACTGATTATTTGTGTGTATGTGTGTGCATGCATATGCACATATTAAAAAGCCATCACAGGATTAACAGTTGTTATCCATAAGTAGTAAAAAGTGAGAATGATTTTTATTTTGTCCTGATTCTTTAATGAATTTTTGAACATTTCTATAATGGTTATATAATGTATTACTTTTATAGTAATAAAAAAGAAGTTCTTTTAAAGTTGCTGGCCCATGCTTTGGAAAAAAGTTTGACCGTTCCTGTAAAGATTAAACATAGAGTTACTGTATGATCCAGCAAATCTACACCTAGATGTATACCCAAGAGAACTGAAAGTATATGTTCACTCAAAAACTTTAACCTGAATGTTCATAACAGCATTATTCAGGATAGCAAAAAAAAAAAAAAAAAAAAAAAGGAAGCAACTCAAATGTCCATCAATGGATGAGCAGAATGTGGTATATACATATGATGGAATATTATCCAGCCATAAAAAAGGAACAAAATACTGATTCATGCTACAACATGGATGAACCTTGAATACATCATGCTAAGTGAAAGGAAACTGACAAAAAGGCCACATATTGTGTGACTCCATTCAGATGAATTGTCCAGAAGAAGCAAAACCATATAAACAGAAAGTTAGCTAGTGATTTCCAGGACTGGGGAGAGGGAAGAATGATAAGTGACTGCTAATGGTTACGAGGTTTCTTTTTGGGGTGATGAAAAATTCTGGAATTAAATAGTGGTGATGGTCACACAACCTTGTGAATGTACTAAAACCCACTGAATTATACACTTTTAAAAGGTGAATTTTATGGTATATGAATTATATCTCAATTCTTAAATATGGAAAAAAGTTTATGGCCCATCAAAGTTTCCTGGAAAAAAAGAATAGCATTTAAATGTATAGAGTACTTTATATATAAACAACCTACAATATGGTTAGCGCTATGATAGAGGGATGGAACATAAAAAAAAAAAAAAAAAAACATCTAACAGTACCTGGGGGTTAGAGGAAGTTTCCATTAAAACAAAGATTCTTGAACTTTTTAAAAAATTTTATTTATTTATTCATTTATTTAATTTTTGGCTGCATTGGGTCTTCGCTGCTGCACGCGGGCTTTCTCTAGTTGCAGCGAGTGGGGCCTACCCTTCGTTGAGGGGCGCGGGCTTCTCATTGTGGTGGCTTCTCTTGTTGCAGAGCACAGGCTCTAGGCACACGGGCTTCAGTAGTTGTGGCACACGGGCTTCAGTAGTTGTGGCTCGTGGGCTCTAGAGCACAGGCTCAGTAGTTGTGGTGCACAAGCTCAACTGCTCCACGGCATGCGGGATCTTCCTGGACCAGGGTTTGAACCTGTGTCCCCTGCATTGACAGGCGTACTCCCAACCACTGCGCCACCAGGGAAGCCCCGAGATTCTTGAACTTTTTGAGAATAATAAATAAAATAACCTTTATTTATTAATCCATTTAAAATAATAATGATCCATTGCATTACTCATTCCTCTCAATGATGACATCTTATATAACCATAGTACAGTACCAAAACTAGGAAATTAACATTAACAACTAAATAGTCTACAGGCTATTCAGGTTTTACCAGTTTTAGCATGCACTCACTCTTTTAAACATTTTTGTAATTGAAAGGACAATACTGGGACATCCCTGGCAGTCCAGCAGTTAAGACTCCACACTCCCAATGCAGGGGGCATGGGTTCGATCCCTGGTTGGGGGAACTAAGAGCCCACATGCCACACCATGCAGCCAAGAAAAAGAAAGAAAGGACAATAGAACAATATTAAAAAATTTTAAATAAATGATTAGAGGGAATTCCCTGACGGTCCAGTGGTTGGGACTTCGTGCTTCCATTGCAGGGGGCACGGGTTCAATCCCTGGTCAGGGAACTAAGATCCCGCAAGCTGTGCAGCATGGCAAATAAATAGATAAATAAACATCTTTTAAAAATTTTTTTAATAAAATAAATAAGTAGAACTACCTATAATCTCACATTAAAACCAATCTGATTACCTTATATAGAAATACATTAAATTTTTATTACAAAATAGTTTAAATATACAAAAAAGTGGTAACATAAAAAATAGCCAGGTACCCACATTATCTCCATGTATGTTTTTACACTTTTACCACATATGTAAATATCCATGAAAATATGTTGTATTATTTTTCAAGTTTGAAAATCTTGTATAAAAGTTGTATCACAATACACAAGGGTGCATCTTTTAAATACTGGGTTGGTCAGAACGTTCATTCAGGTTTTTCCATAACATCTAATGTTTCTATCATAGTAATACATGCTGTCAACTGCTAGTTGGGGATGAAACTTTCCAACCTCTCTTCCTACTTTCCCCAGGAAGGGGTTATCATGGAGATCAGAGCTGAGACTCTAGAGAGGCCTTGCCTGGACTGGAATCCAGAATCTTCTATTCACCAGCAGTGGAACATTTGACAAATTACTTACTCTGGTCTTCAACTTCCTCATATGTAAAATAGAGGTAATGACAGTCCCTATTTCATAAAGTCATTTGAGTATAAATTAAGGCTGTGCAGGGGAAGCACTTGGTACAGTGAAGCACAACATCTAGACGTGCTCACTAAGTGTTTATCGTCATTGTCATCATCTTTATTATAGCAGATAATGAATCTAGATGTTGCTCTCTCTTCCTATAATGAAAGAGTGGTGCACATAACCAGAGCCAGCTCAGAGTAGGGGCGTAACATGTTTTCTGCCCTCTCCCAGTGGTGTGCTAATCAACAGTTAACACGCAGCTTTGGGCAAGGGTGGCGGATAGGGAACCACACTTTGCAGTGTTTACCAGTTTCCACGTTGTAAATTCTCCCACCATGGCTGACTGCAAGCTGTCAACTTGAGTTCACTGAATGCTGACTGCAGAGTTGGGAAGAGTTATCAGAATCAGCTCTCAAGTCATGTGAGCCTGCTCCAGCACACTCAAGCGAGAATTTGTCTTTTTTGCTGCCTCTTTGTTTCCTGCTGAAACCAGGATCTGTTCCCTCTCAGGCAGAGGACCAGGCATAAATATCTGATGCGCTCCTGCCGAGGTAAGAGTTTATTTATGCCTGGAAGATAGAGGAAGTCTTCAGATCTGAAGCCCAAAGCAGTGCTCAAGCCCAGCTTACCAGAGTACAAATAGCAAATGATACTTTAATTCTCATTTGTTACATTCCCTTTGTGTCCCTGAGGGATCTTAGGTGTGAGTGTGGGTGTGGCCACAGTCTAGGGTAAGATTCTGTTATCTTTGGTCATGTGGCCATAATGCCTTCTTAAGACCAACAGCACCTTTCCTATTTTTAACATGTAGCATTTTGCATTGCACTATTTCTACTTAAGACGTTCAAGTAATCATCTTTCCACAGTCTTTATAGAGATACTTTCTAATGGCTGCATAATTCCATTAATACACCTAAGTATAAGGTGTATGTAAAGGAAAAAGAACCAGGAGGCAAAAACTGGGAAAAATGACATAAATGTAAGAAAAAATAAGAATTTCAAAAACTGAGTATGGTCTTAGCTGTTGATGAGAAAAGTAGTAAATTGAGTCCTGAAAAACAACTGAATAACTGAATCTTACAATTAGGTCTCTAATGCTTTCAGGAAGAGAAAGTTCATCTCCTTATGTGGGTGAGGTGGGTAGGGGGCGTGAAATGCATTACCTCGTGTAGAAGTCAAGTGGAGAAACTAAGGCTGGAGTGATTCATTAACCTGCTCAGGATCACACAGGGCAGATCACCCAGGCCAGGCTTCATCCCACTATAGTCAGGAGTGAATGAGAATTAAGGAAATGGTGACAGGAGGTATGAACAATTCTTTCCGGAAGCATGACGGAGAAAGAAGAGAAAGAGCAATAACTAAATAAAGTATGAGGACATGGAATCACTGCTTTTATAATAAATATAAGGCTCAGCTCCTCCAAAGATGACACTGAAAAAGGCCCCAGTGAGTGCAGGGCCAGAAGCAGACAGACCACAGAACCCTAAACCCTGTTCTGGAGATTTGTCTGTATTTTGGGACACTCATCATCTTTGCTCCATCAGAGCCTCCTCGGATCCATTCTTCCTTTCATATTTGAGGCCCATATGTGAGATGACAAAAGACATTTCTTAATATCCCGTGGCACAATCAAGTCAAAGCCAGAAAGTTTAACCCAGGGGTCCCCAACCCCGGGTCCGCGGACCAGTACCGGTCTGTGGCCTGTTAGGAACCAGGCCGCACAGCAGGGGGTGAGCAGTGGGCCAGCAAGTGAGGCTCCATCTGCCGCTCCCCATCGCTCCCCACTGCTCCCCATTACCGCCTGAGCCACCCTCCCCCCACCCAGTCTGTGGAAAAATTGTCTTCCATAAAACTGGTCCCTGCTGCCAAAAAAGTTGGGGACCACTGGTAAACAGCTTTTCTCAAGGCAAGGGCAATGTTTCCTAACCTTGCTGGTCATAGAGACTGCCCCAGACACTCATTTAAATATACAGAATGTCAGGAGATTTGGATTCAGTTCTCTGGTGGGGGCCTGGGAATGGGTATTTTAAAGTAATGCCAGTTATCCTTAAATTCCTGCAGGTCTGGGTATCACTGTGCTGGCAAGTAACAAAGAGAAATAAACACAGTAGCATAAATCCCCGTAGTTTGGCTCAAAAGAAACGGCCTACTCATAACCATGCTGGGGTCTCCAGCCTACCCCTGTGATTTGATGCCATCTTGGCACGTGCTGGCTTAATCTCCAGCCCAATCTGGGCACAATAGAGGGAGGTCCGTTGCCAAATTATAAGGTGGCAGAAGAGAAGGGAAAGAGGGCTTCTTCTGTTTTTAATATGTTTCAAACTGACGACTAGTTCCTAACCAGCATGCCAGTGCAGACAAGACCTGTCTTTGCCCACCTCATCCCCTAATTCTCTGTCCCTCCGGCAGGCACCTCCTTCCTACAGGCTTCTCAGTCTTCGGGAGGGTGACCCTAACATCTTGGTTTGCCTGGGGGAGAGTCTTGACTTAAGCCCAGAGTTCTCTCTGGTTTGGTGTCCCCTTTCATTCTCAAAAGGGTCCCAGTGTGGAGGTTAAATTATATCGTCATGCTGTCTATGAACAGAGTGAGAACAAAAACACAAGTGTGCAAAAGCAAGAAGTAGTCTGCCAGCAATTTACACAATGACTTCCAATTATCAAGCAAATCACCCCGTGACACTGCATACATCATTTCAATTAATTCTCACAGCAACCCCATGAGGGAGCTCTGGGCACATGGATTCTTGCAGGTAAAGAAAGTAACCGGGTTAAATGACTTGACCAGGGTCATCCAACTATGAGGAACAGAACTGGATTCAAACATCCATCTGAGTGACCGCAACTTCTGCTCTAAAGGGGGCCTGCCTGACTCCTCAGGCCATGTGGCCACCCCACTCACCAATTTCTGACTGCGTTAAGAAACAGAACTTTACCAAGAACGTTGGGCAGTTTCAACACTAAAGGAACTCTCTCAATTTTCATATTTTTCATCTTACATTTGAAAGTAGAGTCTATTTCTGCAGCTGTGTATATAATTCAGCTCTTGTTTCTGTAACCTAATTTGAAAGAACACTTCCAAAAGAAGCAACGAAGTCTACAAAAGCACAGTTTGACTCAAGTGGATCCAACCAATTTGCAAGTGGAAAATAACACTGAGGAATAAGTTTTGCATCACAAGTGTGGCTGCTTCAAGTCATCCTTCATGAAACTAAAGATGTAAGTGTAACCCAGAAAAGGGATGGTTCAAAATCTTCGCTTTACATCTGCATAGCTTTATCTTCTAAACCAGTTGCTCTCCCAGGAAAGATGAACTTAAAGTTTCACCCTTTGCTTTCACCACCAGATTGACTGCAGTTTTCTTTCTTTTAAAAAATGGATAATTTTTTAATTTTAATTTTCAATTCCAAAAGCACTGCCTTAATGCATTTTCTTTGGGAAAAAAATCATAAATAAGTCTTAAGTGGCCTTCGATCAATACCCCAATCTCAGACCTGTACATTGTTACTGGTTTGTTTTTGTCCTTCTGTTTTTCTATCCAGGAAATTATTTTTTTACCTTCTGCCTTTTCCAATAAAGCTTCCAGTAGAGGAGTATTTTTCTTCTTCCCCTCAAACTCCATCCATAGGGAAGCTCCTAAAATCTCAGAGATTGAAAGCTCCAAGAGGGCTACAGCAGCTTCTCTCTCCTAGTTCTTCTTTCTCTCTGTTGAGTGTTTAAGAGCAAAAGCTCTAGAGCCAGAGTGCTGGGTGGGAATCTTAGCTGCATCACCTATTAGCTGAGTACCTTGGGCAGTTCATGTATTCACTATTCATTTAAATTTATTGATTTACTGAGTGCCTTTTGCATATCAGGGATACAGTGGTATACAAGACAATGTTCCTACCCTTGTGGAACTTACATTCTAGTGGGAGACACAGAATGTAAACATATGAATGAATATAGCATAACTTCAGGTGTCAAGAAATGCCACAAGGAAAAATGAAACAGGCTCAGGGGACAGAGACTGCCTTTTACCTAGATGAGCAGAGAAAACCTCCCTGAGGATGTGACGACAGAGCAGAAAGCTGAGAATAGTTAGGGAGCAAATCATGCAAAGATGTGAAGGGAAGAGCAAGTGCAAAGGCCCTGAGGCAGAAACAAACGTGAAGTGTTGGAAGAACCGAAGAAGGCCAGTGAGCTGACATAGAGTGTAGGAGAGAGAGTGGTGGCACGTGAAGCCTCCCACTTTTCACCATCACCTCCCGTCTTCCAATCTCAACTCCAAAAATTCCCCAACTCCATTCGATCCTATAGTCTACTGTTTCACTATCTTTTGCTTGCTCCCATCCTCCCTCATGTTCTCACATCCCTCTTTAACCAGCTTAGATATGAGGTCCATTATTATAATCACTCCCCTGCGTAAACATTCAACTCCTTTTAGCTTCATACCATTTTCTCTTTCCTCAAACTTCCAACACTTCCTCCCCAACCCTTACTCTTCACTGATGAGCTTCCTATTTCACTGAGAAAATAGAAGCAAACAGTAAAGGAGGCCCACAAGCTCCCACCCCGACACCTGCCCACCCACCCGTGCTTGTGCCCGTATCTCCACCTCCCCTCCTATCATGGGGGCTGAAGGCCTTCCAAAGGTACACAAACTCACCCCCTCTCCTGCCCTAGCAAGTTTCTTTCCTCCTCCTCCATCAGTCCCATCAGCATAAGAAATCACTGTAATTTCTTCCATTTCAATAAAGGCTTCTCTTTTTTTTTTTTTTTTTGGCTGTGTTGGGTCTTTGTTTCTGTGCGAGGGCTTTCTCTAGTTGTGGCAAGCGGGGGCCACTCTTCATCACGGTGCGCGGGCCTCTCACTGTCGTGGCCTCTCTTGTGGTGGAGCACAGGCTCCAGACGCGCAGGCTCAGTAGTTGTGGCTCACGGGCCCAGTTGATCCGTGGCATGTGGGATCTTCCCAGGCCAGGGCTCGAACCCGTGTCCCCTGCATTAGCAGGCAGATTCTCAACCACTGCGCCACCAGGGAAGCCCCAATAAAGGCTTCTCTTGACCCAACTTGCACCTCTAGCCACCACCCATTTTCTGACATTCTTTACAGCACAACCACTTTCACTCTCTGTCTTTACTTCCTCTCCCCCCATTTCCTCTGAACCCTCTCCTCTGCAGCCCAGCTTGAGCCACCATTCCACTGAAACTGCCTCCGTTGCTAAATCTTTCACCGTGGTAAATCCAACGGTTAATTCTCGCTTCTCACAGGCGCATCACCAACATTTGAGCCCTTTTCCTCCACTGCCACCATCCTGGCCCACGCCACCCTTATCGCTCCCACCTCTGACTCTGAACAAGTCTCCCTGCAGCCACTGCTGCCCTGCTACCCAGTCACATCACTGCACTGCTCATATTCCTCCCGGGGCTGCCCAGCCACCCACTCAAAGTCCCATGCCTACAGCGGAGCAGGGGAGGGATCTACAAGTTCCTACATGGTCTGCCCTTTCCCAGACCACGCCCGGGACCTCTCTGCCCTCCGCTTACCCCCTGCATTACTCTCTCTGCTCTCGCCACATCGGCCCCCTTGCTGTTACTCAAACATGCCAAGCACACCTCTTCCTTGGGGCCTTTGCACTTGCCATCCCCACTGCCTGGAATGTTCCCCCAGAATCCATTTGACTCACTCCTTCCTCTTCTTCCAGTGTCTGCTCCCTTGTCACCTTCTCAGGAGGCCTTCCTGGTCATCTGCTCAGCCACCCAGTGGCCCCTCACACTTCCTATTCTCCTTTCCCACTTCACTTTTGTCCATAGCACTCACCACCATCTGATAGCCTACATATTTCTTTTTTTCTTAATTGAAGTATAGCTGAGTTACAATATTGTGCTAGCTTCAGGTGTAAAGCCTCGTGATTTAGTATTTTTGTAGATTATGCTCCATTATAGGTTATTACAAGATAACGGGTATCATCCTACATACTTCTTTGATTATTGTCTCCTCCCACTAGAATGTAAGCTCTGGACAGGAGCAGTATGCCCAGCATCTAGAACAGTGCCTGGGACATAGTAGGCCGTCAATAATTTTTTGTTAAATGAATGAAGACTGCACACGGCAACCAGGAACCAGCTCATGTAGGGCCTTGTAAGTCCCCCACTTTATTTTATATGTGAAGGACAGTCGTTGGAGAGTACGTGGTCTGACTTAACAGTTTAAAAAGACCACTCTGGCTGTAGTGTGGAGGGAAGAATTTACCTGGGGTAAGAGTGGCCTTGGGGGCAGTTGGAGGTTAATGCAACATCCAATCGAGAAAGATAACGAGGAGTTAAGCTAGGGTGAAGAAAGTTCAGGTTTTTAGATATATTTTGGCGTTACAGCTGACAGAACTTGTTAATAATGAGGCATCTGAGAAAAAAAAAGAGGAACTGAGAATAACATCTAGGGCTTCCCTGGTGGTGCAGTGCTTAGGAATCTGCCTGCCAATGCAGGGGACACAGGTTCGAGCCCTGGTCCAGGAAGACCCCACATGCTGCGGAGCAGCTAAGCCCATGCGCCACAACTACTGAGCCTGCGTCCTAGAGCCTGCGAGCCACACTACTGTGTGCCTAGAGACCATGCTCCACAAGAGAAGCCACTGCGATGAGGAGCCTGCGCACCATGACGAAGAGTAGCCCCTGCTTGCCGCAACTAGAGAAAGCCCACGAGCAGCAATGAAAACCCAATGCAGCCAAAGATAAATTTTAAAAATAATAAACAAACAACAAAAGAAGAGAATAACATCTAGGTTTTTGGCCTCAATACTTAATCTTTCTGAGCCTGTTTCCTCTTCTGTAAAATGAGGATAATTAGAGCATCTCTCTCGGGATTGTTGTGAGAAAGAGGGTAGAGGACGACCGTTGCTCACACAGTGTCAGGCACATGCTAAACACTCAATAAATGTTAGCTCTTCTTATTGCCCTAAAGATAACTATTTCCTAGGATTACAAAAATATCCACACCACAGAGACTGAGGGAAAAAGTTGTTTTGTAGAGTGTACCCTCCCCTCCTAAGGGACAGACATTTACTTTATTTAACAGAATACTTAACATTAGTCTTGGAACAGTTTACTTGCACACAGATACCTAAAAGAATTCCTCACATTTCAAAAGGATCATAAGGCTCCTTTAAGTAGTGCTTGTCCATTTAATAGTTAGCAGAAGGAGTAAATAAAAGCTGAAATTACAAACCTCTGCTGATTAAAAATCAATCAAAATGTAAGAAAAAGTATATCCAAAATAATAGTGATTTTTTAAAAAAACAGGTATTTGCTGCATTTTAATACACCAGAAACTAAAATACCATGCTGTCTGGTTCAATACAGGACACCTGGCAACCCTCTTTGTCAGTGTAACTTAGCTTTCTGCAAAACCAACACCCAGCTCTTTTTGGCTGCACTGGCCTGTCCTCATTTCCCCCTGGAAAACTCTTTTAAACTTAGTACAGATAACATTTTGCCTCTGTTACAATTAGCAGCTTCTCTCAATGGGTCACCTGGCTTGGCGAGTGCTTGTATAGGTAACCCGGTATCTTCTTTCAAAGCCTCCCAATGGTGGCCTCCAGGTAGCATGTGAAGAGCTGCCTGTGGGGAATTTAGGGGCTGCTTCGGGCCCTTCAGGGACTTTCCTGCTAGCATCTTCTTCTGCCTCACCAGATCTCCCTGGTTATTGGTGATCTGAGCCCCCCACCCAACTGTAGACCAGCCATTCTTCTTCCCAGACACCTTCTCTGCCCTGCCCCCTCACAGCAAGGACCTCTTTTATGGACTCTTTTCTCTTCCTGGAGACCTCCCCCCACTCCTCTCCTCAGGTGAGACCCTAGAGCATTTCTTCTGCTGTGCTTCTCCCCAAGTAGGGCCTCTAATTCCGATCCAAGAGCTGCCTCTTCTGCCCTCTTAGAGCTGCTTTGACCTATCCAGTGACAGCCCCTTAGAGCTGGGCCCGACTGCCCTGATCTGGTCCTCAGCTGGATCCTAGTGGCCTATCGCAGGGCAGGGACCCACCTTTCCCACGGCCGACCCTGGAGTAGAGATGTCCCATGTGGCCTGGACAGACTATCCTTGCTCATCTTTGTTGCCAGCCACTCCCTGCGGCCCCAACCGACAAGCAGAATCCAGCAATGGCTGGCTCAGATGGAGACACTCAGGAAAAGGGGAGGAAGCTGGTTAAGAGCCAGCTTCAGAAATAAAGTCATGATTTCTCTAAAACAGTAGACTGCAAGGGGCAGGTACATTTAAAATGCTCCAAGCACACAATTCTTTGAAGATTTGGGCATTTGAATTTGGGGTGGTTGTTTTTTAAGCTTTCCAAAATGAGAAAAAAAAAAAAGTCAGATACTTTTCTGCACACTGGAAGCCAGAGCCTTGCCTGGAATCATAATGTAAAGCTTCAGACTCAATCTGGTGGGCAGGTTCACTAGCTACACATTCTTTCTCACACCTCTATCATTTATGACACAATCGATTTTCCCTAAAAAAGATATATTAAAAGCCAACTTCCAACCTTTTAAAAAGTACCCTTGCAGTGTTATCTACATTCATTATTAAAATGGTGTTTTTCAAAATTATATAAATTCTATTTAAAAATTATTATAGTACTTTTTTATATACCAAGTACCGTTCTAACAGCTTTACAAAGATTAACTTTTTTTTTTTTTTTTTGGTGGTATGCGGGCCTCTCACTGTTGTGGCCTCTCCCGTTGCGGAGCACAGGCTCCAGACGTGCAGGCTCAGCAGCCATGGCTCACGGGCCCAGCCGCTCCGCAGTATGTGGGATCTTCCCGGACCGGGGCACGAACCCGTGTCCCCTGCATCGGCCTGAAAAAATAGATAGATAGATAGATAGATCTTTAATATATATTTATTATATATAAAGTACATATTATATACATACATTTTTGTGCATAAATGTTACATGTTTTATACATGTACATGTATGTACATATGTAAATATGAGAGAGAGAAAGGAGGATTGTAGGTGCAATTTTTCCAAATGGCCACCTTTCTGCATGTTTTCAACACATGCCTAAAACCCAGTAAAGTACTGCATAATTTTTCTGTATCTACATCTTCTTGAGGAGCCTAGATAACTGGTTTCATAAGCCTCGGCTTCTCATCTGAGAAATGAGGTGGCTAGATTAGAGGAACAGGTTGGTCAAGTGAGTGTAAGAAGCCTCCAACTTCAGAATTATTGAAATTTCCTGGAAGACTGACCAGGTACTTTTCCTCTTTACATCTGACTCTGTGAGATGTCCTGACTCAGTATTCTGTAAGCTAACTCTGGACTATTCCTGTGCCTTTTGGACTAAATATAATGCGGGTTTGTTTTGTACAGCAGGTGATATTCTGATGCGTATGTGCAGGTTTAAGTTTAAATTTCTAGGGACTCAGGCCTTTGGGTTCACCTAACAGGTAAGGCTTAAGTTAACAAGTGGGGCCGAAGAAACACGTTCTATCTAGTACTGATGCAATTGCGCCCCCTGCCGGCTATGTGCAGGTGAGCTGGCTTCCTAAGGGCACCACTCCTGCTCCTGGGGCACAGAGCAAACTTTCTCCCTTCCCCTTCTCCTGCAGGGTTCCAACCAAGCCACACTTGCTTAGCACTCCCTGAGCTAGGCACAAGTGCATTTAGGGCCGGGGATCGAAGATAAATCAAAGCGTCGCAGCCTTAAAGGATCTCACGGTCTATCGGGGCACGCCCAAAGCAGCGCACTAGAATACAACTTGAGCGGTGCGTCTCTGGAACCAGCCTCCTGTCTCATACGTTTGCAACCACAAGTGGCACGGAAGAGCCTGAACCAAACAGCACAGTACAATGCCCTTTTGTTAGGAAAGGAGAACTATGACTCACCCCAGCATTTTCTCTATGCGCAGAAACTACGGCCTGCACGGGAGCTACAAGTCTAATCGGTGCTCCCCTGAAGCCCCAGGCTACCTGGGAGTAGTCCTGAAAGCCGGCTCTTCAGAGTGAGGGGCTGCAAGGAAAGGTCACGATTTAACAGGGAAAGAACAGAGGTTAAGAACGGGGCCGGGAGGAGATCTAAGCATTTGGATATTAATAAGTAACAAGTGCATTAAAAATATATAACCAAGACCTCTGATGCTTTTAGTAACAAGATGCTAACTTAGCTTCCCAACTAGACTGTTGGATTTTTTTTTTTTTTTTGCGGTATGCGGGTCTCTCACTGTTGTGGCCTCTCCCGTTGCGGAGCACAGGCTCCGGACGCGCAGGCTCAGGGGCCATGGCTCACGGGCCCCAGTGGCCATGGCTCACGGGCTCAGCCGCTCCGCGTCATGTGGGATCTTCCCGGACCGGGGCACGAACCCGTGTGCCCTGCATCGGCAGCCGGACTCTCAACCACTGCGCCACCAGGGAAGCCCTAGATTTTTTTAAAATAGAATTTTATCTGTTTGAGTTTTTCACGCTAGGCCAGGAGGCCTCCTCAATTTCTAAAACACAAAAATTCTTTCTGTTCCTCTTCTCAAACCTAATCAGACTCTGGACACACCCAGCAATTCACTGTGTCTTTTACTTAACTCTCTGTCTCCTTGCACTTTAGAGAAAGTTCTGCCGGTAACAAAACCTGCTCTACAAGCCAGGAGGAAAAAGGACTTAAAGGAAGAAGAAGAACATATTTTTCAAAATTCTTTTCAAAATATATGAGGGGAAAAAAATATAAGAAGCGGAGAAATATGCCACTTGACGCAGGAGTCACTCTGGACAAGTGTCTTGGAATCAAGTCCTAAAGGACAGCCATCATGGCAACAAAAGGTGGATGTAATTACAAATAAGGACCTTGGAAGAATCTCTAAAACGGTTCCTGCAAAGAGTGCAGTTCGGAAAAATCTATGCAAAAGAAGAAAGACAAAAGTGGAAGCTCATGAGAGCAGAGGAAAAGCAAAAGGTGAGAAGGGAGAGAGGAGGAGGTGGGAGGTGGAGAGGAAGGGACAAGTGTGGGTGGCGGGCTGCACCAGGGTGAGCGCCTCACATTTGTAATTCAGTGTAAGAAACGCGTGGCTTTGTAAAAAAGCAGGCAAAGAAAGTAGAACTTCAGTGTTCTCACACACACACACAGACACACACACACACACACACACACACAGTAAATGCGTGAAAATGCGGACAGTGCAGAGAGCATAATGTAGAAGTGAAAACCTCTTCCCCACCCTCAGCGCATAGCCACTAATAGGGGTGGGAGAGGTGCAGGGGGTGAGGGCACGTGGGAGGCTGTGTGCCCCTGAGACAGTGGCTGCACGCTGACCTGCTGGAGGCCAGCCCTGGACACTGTGGTTTAAACCAAAGGTTTTCAGCTAATGGCTTCACAGGAAGCCCATACACAGGCTTCCCACCCCTAAAAATCCTCACCTAATTCTCAGCAAATGTGAGACCTATTGCCAAAAACAACAGCCACCTCCCTATTTGATTTAATTGGCAAAAAACAAAAGCAAACCCTCTATTTTTATGCATGCCTGAAATGTTAAGAATGTACCTGTAGCAAATTTGAACAGAGCGCATTAAGCTTTGTGAAGTAAACTGAGTGAAAGTGTGTACAACAGATATACAAGTGTCACTCTCTGGACCTGGGTCAGCTGGTGTTTGGTAATAAAAGCAGACCGGAAGATTCACCCAGTTGTGTTGTATTTATACAGTATCTCTCTCCTCTGTCCTAATTCACAGGAGGTGGCCGTGGGAATGAGGATGAGGATGGAGAGGAGAAGGTGTTAGGCTAATGTTGTGTGCCTGGTGATAAATGAAAATGTTGAATTTCCACAGGTATGTTAGAATTTCACACATCCTGTAGAGAGGTTCAAATAGCATTTTCTCGTATAGCTTTAACATAAAATAGTTAATCCTGAAGAATGGGTAACATATAGTACTTTTCCTATTATAGAAACAATGATAAATACTATTTATGTAAGAAATAATGAACGATAGATATTTATAGTAAACATAGATTCTCCTTCATACAGTTATAAAAAGAGCTCTAGTTGTTATTTTAGTAATAATCCCTTATATAATAATTCTTTATGAATTATTAAAGTATGAGTTTGGCCTTTAACTAAAATATCTACCACGTTCTAGCAAGGTTAGGACTAGAACAGTTCTCATCGCATTGCCCAGATTGTATCTCTGTATAGTTTGTTAGTTGGTTGATTTATACCCTACTTTGTTGCACAAGAGATTTAAGATTGCCCAGTGCCTTTCACATCAGAGGTGCTAAGTAGTCTTCAACTGTATATAAGTATATATAAAAATTGTGTGCCAGTTAGAGCAGTCCTAATGTTAGATGAATATATTTGAATAATACTAAATACTAAAACACATGGTAACTGAAATGGTTTCTCACACATACACACACACAAACACACACTTTTTTTTTTTGAACCCCATAGCTTTTATGAACAGCAACAGAAGAAAAATGCAGAAATATAAAGCCAAGCTGGGGTAGGTCCTATGCAGTGAGCTCTTTGGGGTCCCTAGCAGAGACATAGATTTCAGTCTGTTCATAGTTATCCAAATTAACACAACAGAATAGAGATATGAAGGCTTGAGAAGATTCAGTCGTCTCAGCATCATCGTTTCAAAGAGCTGTCATCAGACGCCCTTTGACTCTAAAGGGAAAAGGATAAAAAAAAAAACTTTCTTCCTAGGGAGCTAATTCTGTATAGTTGAAGTAGTCAAACCACATAGCTCTTTATATTTATTTACAGTGTTGTAATTGTATAACAGGATAGAGGTATCAAATGCATTCAACAGATAAAATGCACTTTATTTAAAATAGGGAAGGATTTCCTGGGGGAACCATAAAAGCAAGAACGTTGTAATAATTTTGTGACTCATTCAGGCATAATTACCAACCAATAAAAATAAAATATTCCATATACTCTCAGTTTTCACTAGAT
Organism: Hyperoodon ampullatus; assembly: GCF_949752795.1. Lineage (NCBI taxonomy): Eukaryota > Metazoa > Chordata > Mammalia > Artiodactyla > Ziphiidae > Hyperoodon > Hyperoodon ampullatus. Next base: position 60,367,875 of record NC_136929.1, on the reverse strand, counting down.
ATTGGTTTATAAGTCATTATTCTATTGTTTGTTTTGGTTAAAACAAAGTCTTTAAAACCAATATCCTTTATTTGTCAACATGTACTAGGTGGAAATCTTTATAATCATGGAATTTTATGTGCAAAAAGCTGCCCAGACAGGTCTCAGCTCTGGGTGTGCAGTGTGCACCAGCCACTGGAGCATCCTTGTGGCCCAAGGGCCTGGATAGGCTGGGCCTTTCCAAAGGGACCCTGAAATAACACAGCTAAAAGTAGAGAAACAGAAGCTAAGATCTCAGCTGATAAGATGGGCCTTGCATGGTCAGAGGGCAAGTAAAGTCAACAGTGGGATAACAGTAGTGATTAGAACCTGGAAGTTGAGAAAAAGATAAAACAAGGCTTTATGAGAACTGAATCAACCAGAACAGTTGAAAACTAAGGCTCTGGATGACAAGGTGGGTCAGAATATTCCCCATCCCCCTTTTTTAGTCACTATATTACCAATTTAATTTACACTGAGGAATTTATGCCCACAAGCAACCAAAATAATGATGATGATGATGATGAAGGAATGATTGGTGTATTTTCTCCCTGAATTCTACACATGTGATGTGACAACTCTTAGTCAAAAGCTACTTTTCTGGTTTGCCTGAGAAATCACTGCCACAAGGACCAGAAATACTCAAAGAAATACTCCATTCTCTCTTCAGACCTACATGGGAATTAGAAGGTAGCCTGGTGAACAAGGAATCAGCCCAAGTGAGTCCGAGGCATAAAGCTACAGTGGCATAAGGCTGTGATAGCCCATCTTACTGTTGGAGTATCTTATTCCCCTACAGCATCTACATTAGGGCTGGATTTGTCACTGGGACCAAAAATGCTGGCTGACAGTCCTTTGGGATCCAGAGTTGTGAAAAAAGGAGAATCAAGGGGACTAAGAATTGTTTCTGCCGCCTAGGCAGTATAGAAGATTTTGCAGTTTCTTTTTTGTAAATTGGAGATATGACCAGCTCACCAAAAAAAAAAAAAAACCTTCTAGGCCCTAGGCATGGAGTCTGTAGTATTCAATGGATAGAATGGTTCTGTCGGCTTTAGCCTCAGCCAGAGATGAAAGAACCAGCCTTCCTGATAGAATTAAGAGACCGAAGGTACTGTTTGCTGGAAATAAGCCATGGATGGAAGCTCCAGGGGAACAGGGACAAAACCATATCCCCAGCACCTAACAGGGCCTGGTTCACAGTAGGTGAAGATAAGTATTTGAAAATGAATAAACAAAAAGATAAACCAGAAAATCAAAATAGAAGGATGATGAAGTAACTAGTTTTAAGTAATAAAAACCCTGAATGATCAGAATCCAGAAAATTAGATTCCGTCTAAAAGGCTATAGAACCTGGAAATCAGAATACAGGTCTAATCATGGCAGTGGCCTCTTTTGCATTTCCTGCTGAACTAGGATGGGATTAAATTTCTAGATATTTTTTTCAAACATTTTATTATGAAAATTTACAATATACAGTAAAGTTGAGAGAATTTTGTAGTGAATACTGTGTAATTACCATCTGGATTCTACCATTAATATTATACTATACTTGGTTTATCACATGTCTATTCATTTCTCTATCTAATCATCAATCCTTCTTATTTTTTATGCATTAAAAACTATCCTAAATAGTTCAGCATGCATATCATTAACTAGAGCTAAAGATTTGCTGATTTTTTTTAAGTTTTGAATTAAATTTATATACAATGAAGTACAAAATCATAAGTGTAAATTCTCCAGTTTTAACAAATGCTTACACCTTCATAACCCAAATCCCTCTTAATATATAAAACACTACTGTCCCCTGAGACACTTCTCATAATTTTTAAGAGGTTTTTTTGTTGTTGTTGTTTGTTTTGGTTTTTTGGTTTTTGTGGGTTTTTTTGGTGAGGGGAGGATGATAGAAGTGTTGACACTTCAGTGTGGTCTGATTACAGCTTAAAATAGCTAGAAAAAACTTAGTGGTGGTCCTACACCAAGGGGGGAAAGTAGTGGCAGTGGTGGTGTGATGAATTGGGAGATTGGGATTGACATATATACACTAATATGTATAAAATGGATAACTAATAAGAAGCTGCTGTATAAAAAAATAAATGAAATTCTAAAATTAAAAAAAAAACTTAGTGGTGGTCCTATATCAAGAGTAAATGGAACTCTGTGAGCATCACCTTCAGAAATGATCTCCAGTAATGAGATCCATGAGAATCATTGATTACTTGCTATTCTCAAACTTCAGACAGCCTCAAGTTAAGGAAAAGACCAACATAAACATACAGCTTGTAGCAAACCTTTCTACTTTCACATCCTCCGCTGACACACACACAGAAGGAAAAGAGCTAGTTCACATCCCCAGCCTGTGTCCTGGAGCTCAGATGGCCTGAGTCTCATTGCTATGGTCCAGACTATGCTGGGTGGCTTTCTGCACTTTCTCTAATACTCAGACAGATTAAATTCTTAAAACCAATAAGCCAGTATGTCTTATTTCCCCTCAAAATTGTGTGTTGAAAACCATTCAAAAAGCTTCTTATTATATGTCTTAAGATAATAAAATATAATTATTTACATTACCAGATTTGATCTTCATTTAACTTGCAGTTTGCTGCACAACATTTCAGATGCAGCTTATGGCATCAGAGTATGGAACTTTAGCCACATCTGTGTAATACCTGGACATTATGATGTCATTAAAACATCCTTTAAAATTTTATTATGGAAATTTTCAATCATACACAAAAATAGAGAGAATAGTAATGAATCTCCATGTACCCATCAACCAGCACCAACAATTATCTTCTCAGTAAAATGTATTAAAAATTCACACATGTTGTTGCATGAATCAGTAGTCTGTTCCTTTTTATTGCTGAGCAGTATTCCATTGTATGGGTTACCACAGTTTATTCATTCCACCTTGATTGCTTGTTTTGGGGCAATTAAGAATAAATATTCACATACAGGTTTTTGTGTGAACATAAGTTTTCATTTTACTTGGATAAATACCTAACAGTGGAATTGCTGCTGAGTCATATGATAAATACATGCTTAACTTTATAAGAAACTGCCAATTTTTTTTCCTAAACTGCCTGAACCATTTTGCATTTCCAGCAGCTATGAATGAAAGTTCCTGTTGCTCTACATCATGGGCAGCATTTTGTATTCAGTTCTTTATTTTTTTTTTTAATTTTAGCCATTCTAATAGGTGTGTAGTAGTTCCCATTGTGATTTTTTACAATTTATTTGTTTATTTTATTTTTTATTTCTTTTTGGCTGTATTGGGTCTTCGTTGCTGCGTGCAGACTTTCTCTCTAGTTGTGGCAAGCAGGGGCTACTCTTCGCTGTGGTGCACGGGCTTCTCACTACGGTGGCTTCTCTTGTTGCAGAGCACAGGCTGTAGGCCCACAGGCTTCAGTAGTTGTAGCACACGGACTCAGTAGTTTTGGTGCACGGACTCTAGGGCGCATGGGCTCAGTAGTTGTGGTGCACGGGTTTAGTAGCTCTGCGGCATGTATGGGATCTTCCCAGACCAGGGATTGAACCCGTATCTCCTGTGCTGGCAGGCTAACCACTGTGCCATCAGGGAAGTTCCTCCCATTGTGATTTTAATTTACACATTCCTAATGACTAACGATGTTAAGCACCATTCCATATGTTTATTTGTCATCCATATATCTTCTTTGGCGAAGTTTCTTTTCACATATTTTGCCTATTTTAAAATTGGGTTATTTGTTTTATTGCGTAAAAGTTCTTTATGTATTCTGGATACAAGTTCTTTATTGGATATGTGATTTACAAATATTTTATCCCCACCTATGGCTTGTCATTTCATTCTCTTAATTGATTCTTTTGCAGAAGAAAAGTTTTTAATTTTGATAAAATTCAATTTTTCAACTTTTTCTCTTATGATTGTGTTTTTGATGTCATGTCTAAAAACTAATTACCAGATCCAAGGTCTCATTTTTTTTTTCCTACAAGTCTTACAGTTTTGCATTTTATATTTAGGTCTGTGATCCATCTGAGTTAATTTTTGTATGCAGTATGAGGTATGAAACTATGGAACTCTTAGAAGGAAAGCTTTATGATGTTGGGTTTGGCAGTGATTTATTGGCTATGACACCAAAAACACAGACAACAAGAGCAAGAATAGGCAAATGGGACTGCATCAAACTTTAAAACTTCCGTACAGTAAAAGAAACTGTCAACAGAGTAAAGAGGCAACCTAAGAATGGGAGAAAATATTTGCAAACCATATATCTAATAAGGGATTAATATTCAGAATATATAAAGAACTCCTACAACTCAACAACAGCAAAAAAAAAAAAAAAGATTAAAAAATGGGCAATGGATCTGAACAGATAGTTCTCCAAAGAAGATATACAAATGGCAAGCAAATCAAAACAATGAGATATCAACTTACACCCATTAGGATGGCCACTATCAAAGAAACAGAATAAGTGTTGGTGGGGATGCAGAGAAATTGGAACCCTTGTGCCCTATTGGTGGGAAATTAAAATGGTGCAACTACTATAGAAAACAATATGGAGTTTCCTCAAAAAATTAAATGTAGTATTACCATATGATTCAGCAATTCCTTTCTGGGTATATATATTCCAAAAGAATTAAAGCATGATCTCAAAGAGATATTTGCACACCCATGTTCACTGGAGCATTCTCAGTAGCCAAGAGGTGGAAGCAACCTAAATGTACATCAGTGGATGAATGAATAAAGTAAATGTGTGTGTGTGTGTGTGTGTGTGTATATGTGTGTGTGTGTGTGTGTATATATAGATATGTATATATATGAATATATGTATATGTATAATTATTCATATATATACTATTTAGCCTTAAAAAAGAAGGAAATCCTGTTGTATGCTACAACATGGATAACCTTGAGGACATTACAGTAAGTGAAATAAGCCAGTCACAAAAAGACAAATAGTGCATGATTCCACTTACATGAGGTATCTAAAACAGTCAAACTCTTGGAAACAGAAAGTAGAATGGTGATTGCTAGGGGCTGGGGGAGGGGAAAAGGGGAGTTGTTTTTCAGTGGATATAGAGTTTCAGTTTTACAAGATGAAAACCTTCTAGAGATCTGTTACACCACAAAGTGCAGATAGTTAACACTACTGTACTATACACTTAAAAATGGTTAAGATGGGGGCTTCCCTGGTGGCGCAGTGGTTGAGAGTCCGCCTGCCGATGCAGGGGACACGGGTTCGTGCCCCGATCTGGGAAGATCCCACATGCCGCGAAGCGGCTGGGCCCGTGAGCCATGGCTGCTGAGCCTGCGCGTCCACAGCCTGTGCTCCGCAATGGGAGAGGCCACAACAGTGAGAGGCCTGTGTACCGCAAAAAAAAAAAAAAGACTATAACTCCTTAGTGACACTGGTTTTGTAGCTTAACCAAAGTAATGGTAATACAAACCACATTGAGCAACAAATCTCAAAGTGGAGTGCTCAGGTTATATTTTTGTATGTGGGAAAGTGTGGGCCACAATCTCTCTATTGGGGATGGGATTGCTTTTTGGCCCAACTATTGCACTCTGTAATTATTGCAATGACACTGTAGACCAGAAGGTCAGTCTAAACCCCCTTGTATGGATCATAATGGATTATAGCTTCACCTTGGACCTCATCCTGGCTGTCTGAAATAAGACCTACTGATCCCCTATGGGACTTACTCATAGTTGGCTGAGTCTGCACCCTTGGCGGGGAAGAGTATGACTGAGGTAAAGACTGCAAGATGGCCCCATCCTGATGCTTGGAGTCCTGTTGATAGTAGTTTTGATTAAATGTTGAATGAGATAAATTAAATGAATTTGCTCCTAGTCTCTGTGGTCAGATTAATCAGAGTAGCTGGTGGAGTGGCACACTTTGAGCAAAAACTCAAGTTCGGCCAAGACTGCATTGTTCCGGGCTGAGGGGTGGAGAGAAATCTGCCATGGGCCCTGGGTGTCTCTGCATGTTCCTGCTGGGTATGCCATGAATGCAAACCTCTGACCTTTCTTTCCTGGGGCCATTTTTCAGAGTTGTATTTGTAGCAAGCAACCTTGAAGAAGGGGTAATGTCTCTCCCAGACAAAGAGCAGGCTGGCTTTCACTTACTATACAGAGAATCTCCCCAGCTCCATGATTCTTTCCTCTAGTACAACCCACTGCATTCCCAGACATCCATCATGGACCCTTTGTGTCACCTTTGTGGGGATTGTGGGACATGGAGAACCAACACAAATCAACATAAAGCTTTGAATACTACTTTTGCTGTGAGCAATAAAGTCCTTTGTCTGTGACTCAGGAATTTTGGGTCTTCGGCCAGCATCCACAAAACAGGACCGCTTGTAAGCAGGGTACAATCCAAGGCCTTGCACAGATCCTGACAGTCCTATATTTGGATTTGGCTGATGGTGCTCTAGTGGAGTCATTTAACTTGTTCTCTACGCCTATAAATTGCAAGCCAAATCTAGACATTTCATCAGATTCAAGCTCAGCTTTTAAGGCAGAAACATTTTGCATTGGTGATGTGTCCTTTTTTTTTTTTTTTTTTTTTTTTTTTTTTTTTTTGTGGTATGCGGGCCTCTCACTGTTGTGGCCTCTCCCGTTGCGGAGCACAGGCTCCGGATGCGCAGGCTCAGCAGCCATGGCTCACGGGCCCAGCCGCTCCGCGGCATATGGGATCCTCCCAGACCGGGGCACGAACCCGTATCCCCTGCATCGGCAGGCGGACTCTCAACCACTGCGCCACCAGGGAGGCCCGATGTGTCCTTTTTATTACACCACGTTAGGAGACATAACATCAGGTTTTCCAGTTTTAGTGATGCTCAGCCTATCCAGTGGATTCAGTTGCTTTCAGTACAGTATAAAGTTCTCCATCAGCATTTCGTCTAATAATTTTAGCATTCATTGATGACCATTGCCCTGATCCTTTATTTCATTTGTGTTTTTTTTAAGGGTAACATTTAAATGGTATTATTCTTCTTCCATTTACCCTCTGTGATTCTTCGGTAAGGGAGAACTTTCTATCATTGACTGTTTGGTTGCCCTAAAATCAGTCCATCCCTTTAAGCTTCTTCTCTGGGCCCCTTGTTTCAGGGAACCTCACACTTTGGAGTTCCTTCTTCCAACTTTTCTAAGTCTCTCTCTGGTACCTGGAACCAGCCAGGGTTAGCAGGGCCAACCAGGTGAGGTGCCCCAAACCCAGAATGGGACATGGTTTGGTCATAAACTTGGGTTCATTAGTTTCAAGTTTTTGTTTTGTTTTGTTTAGGTATTACTTTTTTTTCTTTTGTTTTAATTTTGTTTTTAAATGTGTAAAATATTTACATGGTCCCCAAGTCAAAACTGTATACTAAGGCACATTCCCAGAAGCCTCACTTTCTTCCATGTCATCCCCTCCACCCTGTTTCTTCCCTCCTGCTATAAGTAATTATTTTTATTGTTTTTTTGTTTATCCTTTCATTATTTCCTTCAAAAAATGCAGTCATATACAGTTATATATTCTATTCTCATCTGCTATTTCTTACACCAAAGGCAGCATGCTTTGTTATCCTTCAGCTTGATTTTTTTTCTCTTAACAATATATCCTGGAGTTTACTTCATTTCAATATATAGGAATGTTTCTCACTCCTTTTTAGAGTTGCATAGCATTTCATTATGTGAACATATCTTGGTTTATTCAATCAATTCCCTTATTGATGGACATGTGGGTTGTTTCTACTTTTTTACTCTTACAAATAATGCCACAACAGGGAATTTCCTGGCCGTCCAGTGGTTAGGACTCCAGTGCTTCCACTGCAGGGGGCATGGGTTCGATCCCTGGTTGGGGAACTAAGATGCCGCATGACACGCAGAGCGACCAAAAAACCCCCAAAAGTCACAACAAAGAGTTTTATATAAACATCATTTTCATTTTTGCTGGTGTACCTTTGGGCTAGATTCCCACAAGTGGGATTGCTGAGTTAAAGGGTAAATGAATATTTACGTTTGCTAGATTTGGCCAAATTCTCTTCCTTAGTAATTATATCATTCTGCATTTATCAATACCTCAGCAGTGTATGAGAGTAACTGCTTCTCCAACAGAGTGTATCATCGAAGTTTTGGGCTTTTGACAATCTAGTTGTTAAGAAATGGCATATTGATTTATTTTTCTTTTTTTGTAAGCTATTCTGAAAAATGTTTTAAGTATAAAATATCATTAATATGAAACATAGTATTTCCTCCAAGTAACTTTAATTTGCATTTCTCTTATTATAAGTAAGGTTAAGTATCTTTTCACATGTTTAAGACCATTGGCTTTTCTGTATCTGTGGACTGACTGTTCATGTCTGTTCCCTATTTTTCTAAGAATTGTTAGTCTCTTTCCTCTCAATTTTTAGGAGCTCTTTAAATATTAGAGTATTAACTCCTTGAAAATTCATTGCAAGATTGTGTTCAGTTTGTCAGCTGTCTAAATTGCTTTGCAGTACTTTGTCAGGACTCGAAGCCACTCACTAACCAACCAGAATGTCGATTTATTAATTTACAACATGGAATATTCCCTTCCAGTAACATAAATATCCCATTTCTGCTGTGCTAGATACCTTCCTCCTGGTATCAGAATTCCTGAGAAACCAAATGATTGACAAGGAGGTTATTAAGTGGCTGTATCAAAAGCTACTTCAACTGTATAGACCTCTGTGCTCTGCCTTCCCTTTTCTTACTAAGGATGAATCATCCGTGCTCTTACTGAAGGTCAACTCCACCACTTATGCTTTAGGTCCCACCCCTTCACTTGCTCAAGGATATGGTTCCTGCAATTCTTTCTCTTGAATCAGGAATCTTCCCTTCACTATTGGATCCCTCCCCATCGGCATTCAGACAAACAGTAGTGTCTCCCTTCTTTAAAACAAAACTTCTAGACCCCACAATGTTTTGGGCTCACACATCTCTATCCAGCTACCAGGCCATTTCTCTGCTCTCTTTTACAGTAAAAAGAAAAAAAAAAAACCCAAAAAACTCAGAAGTTGTTTATTCCTGTTATGTCCACTTCCTCTGTTCCCATTTACTACTGAACCCACTCTAGTCAGGCTTTTGTACCCTACAGTAACAGCTCTCATCAAGTCCACCAAGGTCCTCCATGTTCTTAAATCTAGGCAGCCATTCTCAGTCCTCATTTTATCCATCCTCTCAGTGGCTTTTTTTTTTTTTGCGGTACGTGGGCCTCTCACTGTTGTGGCCTCTCCCGTTGCGGAGCACAGGCTCCGGACGCGCAGGCTCAGCGACCATGGCTCACGGGGCCTCACGGGCCCAGCCGCTCCACGGCATGTGGGATCTTCCCGGGCCAGGGCACGAACCCGCGTCCCCTGCATCGGCAGGCGGACTCTCAACCACTGCGCCACCAGGGAAGCCCCTCTCAGTGTCATTTGACACAATTGTTCACTCCCTCCTTCTTGAAACCCTTTCTTCATTTGGTTTTTGACATAAGAATCTCTCCTGCTTCTCATCCTATCTCACTGGCCTCTTCTCAGGCACCTTTGCTATTCTTTTTTTTTTTTCCAATTGTAGCTTTATTTACTGATCTACACACAGAACAACTTTAATTGGCTACACTGCGCGGCTTATGGGATCTTAGTTCCCTGACCAGGGATTGAACCCATGCCCTCGGCAGTGAAAGCAGGGAGTTCTAACCACTGGACCACCAGGGAATTCCCACCTTTGCCGTTCTTCCTCAACTCAGTCCAGTTTGGTCTCTGTGGGATTTTATCAAGAACATCTCACCTGAGTGTTCTTTGGTCATATATGGTCTTTTGATTTACTTCTCCTGGGAAGCTAATCTCCGTCATGTGTGAGTTTATTAAATTAAATCTAAGGGCAGAAATTTTGTTACTTAATTTCCAAGTCTAATAATCACCTCCATTTAATGTAACTAAGAAATTCCCCCACAACTAATCCATCTAAGATTTTAGTCATAACGTATAGTCATGGCCTTAGTCTGACTAATCTAAGCTCTACTCTATATACCCTCAAATGCTGAAAGATAACACTGAAAGAACACCTGCTTAAGAAGTAAGTAGTCCTGAGTTCTGGTTCTAGCACTTATTAGTTATGCCTCTGGTTAAGATACTTAATCTTTCTCAATCTCCATTTCCACATCTTGTAAATGTGGATCATAATTTCTACAGTGCCGTTGTGAAGGTTTAATAAGACAACAAATGAGAAACCATGGTGTCTTGGTGATTAGTATTAACACCCATCCAATTGCATTAGCCGGAATAGTTTCCATTTTTTCATTGTCGTGAGAACTTCTGAGATGAAGATCCTTATATACATATATATATGGTAAATATATACATATATATATGGTAAATATATACATATTTGAACATTCTTATTTGGCTCTTATTTCAAAATGTCTAATATTAAAAAAAGAGATGGTAACAGTCAGTTAGCTATTTGAAGTTGTGTTCCATAACTTTGCTCACAGATAAAGTACCCACTGTGCCAATATGCCTTTCTAGTGAAGCAATGAAACCATCAAGATTAAGTGTACATTTTACAGAGAAATGTTGATAAAGTTGGCAAAACATATAATATTTCTAATATTTAAAGGAAATGTTAGAAAACTGTCATACTCTGATTGGAATTTTTTTCAATCTTTTAATTAAAAGGGTAAAAGTCTTGTTCCTTACAGAATGGCACAATCACAAAATGGGAAGAGCCACATAATGTTGGAGAAGAATTTATATGAAAATAAATTATTGGTATGATAATTAAAGGAAATTCACATGAAATAATTTCTCCTATTCCATTAAGCAATGATACAGCTTTGAAATAAATCATTAAGATGTCAAAAATCACTTGTATGATGAATTATAGTTAATATACAAGTATACAAACATAACCTATGTGACTATGAGGTTTTACTGCCTATATATAAAAAAAGAAATGTTATTTTAAAACTTATTGACAATAGACATATAGGGTTTGTCAAATAGTGAACCCTTAAAAATTATTTCATAGAAAAAGTATACTCTTTCCCAATGTTATTGAGTGTGCAACAAATGAAATACTAAGCTACTTTGATCAGCAATCAAAATTTAGGATTTACAGCTAACCTAAAATGTAACACCAGGGACTTCCCTGGTGGTGCAGTGGTTAAGAATCCACCTGCCAATGCAGGGGACCAGGGGTTTGATCCCTGGTCCAGGAAGATCCCACATGCCGCAGAGCAACTAAACCTGTGCACCACAGCTACTGAGCCTGTGCTCTAGAGCCCGTGAATCACAACTACTGAGCCCGCACTGTTTATCAACAAAGCTTATTAGCCAAAAATCCTAGTGAGAGATTCCATAAATCAATGAATGTGGTGATCAATGCTGACTTTTAAAAATTAAGAGTAAACTCATAGGTAGGGAAAGATTTCTTGAACAGATGCAAAAGGCACTCACTATAAAGGAAAAATATTAATAAATTGGATCTAATTATAATTAAGAACTTCATCAAAAGACACTACTAAAAGAGCAAAAAGGCAAGCCACAGACTGGGAGAAAATGTTATGAAACACAAGTTCACAAGTTGGTGTGCCCAACACACAGTGAGGCCAAACAAACCAAAACATTGGAGTTTGGAGCAGAGAAAGGTTTATTGCAGGGCCATGCAAGGAGAATGGGTGGCTTGTGCTCTAAAACCCTGAACTCCCCTGGTCTGGGGGGAAAAGCTTATACAGGCAAAATTTGGGGTGAGGGCTGCAGGGTGTGAGACTTTCTTCTGGTTGGTTGGTGGTGACGTAACAGGGCAGTGCTCCAGGAATCTTGCAGCTCAGCCTGAAGTTATCATCCTCTACCTGGGTGGGGACCTTAGTTCCTGCAGAACTCAAGGGTATTGTTACACGTATATCCCTTGAGGAGGAACCAGGATCCTGCACTATAGTTTTTTGATTGTTCCTCCCTTGTTTCTGCATCCCCTTACTTCCCTGATCAGCAACTGTTTGAATCTGCTCTTTGGTACTCATGAAGGTCTGTCTAGGAGGAGACAGAAGCCTTTTTCCTGCAAATATAAAAACGGAGGACACAGAAAGGCTTTTGTTCCCAGGAGGGCCCCACAGGGTCCTGCTCGGTTTCAAAGATGTTCATAAAATTTTATACCTGACAGAAGACTTTTATCCAGAATACATTAAAAAAAACTCCTACAAATCAATATGAATAAACAACGGTTCAGTTTTTTTAAAAAGGCAAAGACTTGAACAGGCACTTCATGATAAAGATAGCCTGCTTTATCATCCACAGAAGGGAAGGAGATGAAGGTACACTTCTTCCAGGTCTAAAGTTTTTGGTAAATCACATTTTTTACTCCCTGGCCCCTTATTTATAGAGCTCTTGCTATTGGCTTCTTTTTCTTCCTTTTTAATATTAAAAAAGTGTTCTGCTTTACCCTCTATTATTCTTATTTTTCTGTACCTCTATCAAATTCCTTTATTTTACCCCATCTTCTTTTTCTTTCCTAATGCCAGATCTCTATACTTTCCATCTCAACCTGGCTTAAGTGTCTTAACAATTGAAAGTACTAAATATCCTTTTCTTTGGGCCATCTAGAGACACGCGATGAAGGACACTGCTGGAAAATGTTCTATGCTGCTGCTGACAGCAAAGCTGCAAGATGACTAATGTCAATCTGTTGTAAGAAAAAGTGTCTCAATGCTATTTGCCTTATTTTTGGTTGTTGAATATCGGCAATATACATTATAATTTAGCAAACCCAGATTAAGTGAGTGCAACTAATGCCAAGTAAATTTATTTTATTTCATTTCATTTCGTTTCATTTCATTTTCTTGGCTGCGCCACGTGGGATGCAGGATCTTCCCTGACCAGAGATCAAACCCTACATTGGGAGTGAGGAGTCTTAACCACTGGACTGCCAAGGAAGTCCCTGCCTGGTAAATTGAAATATCAAATATCAACTTCTGAAGTAAGGGAGAGAAGGAAACAAAAAGAAAATTGGGTATTTATTCTTGAATGTAGCACCCTAGGGAGGCAGTTTGCATAGCAGCTAAGAACACAGACTCTAGAGCCAGACTTGCCTGGGTTTGAGTCCAACTTCCCTTATTGCCTATGTGACTTTGGGCACATTTCTTGTCTTTTCTTTGCCTCAGCTTCTGCATCTGTAAAGTGGAAGACAGCTTGACATCATGGGGTTGCTACAAGGATTAAATTAGTTTATAAAAAGTACTTAGAACAGTGCCTGGCAACAGTAAGCACCACATAAATGTCAGTTACTATTACTCAAAATTATAATAATGAATAGATCAAGGCTCTAGTAACATTGTTAGTTTTTAGGAGTCTGAGTTTTTGTAATGTTTCTGATTTTTAAAAGATCACAAATGTGGCTTGGATTACTCCAAGAAAAAAAGTTTGGCTTAATACACTGATAAATGAGTTTTTAAGAAAGAAACCATTTTGTATGACCCAGTACAGGGAGTAGCGTTGACTAACAGGAGATGTCTGGCTTGCGTAAAAACGATTAAAGAAAATCCTGAGCACGATGTTAAAGTCAACTCGGAAGCACATGCTTTACATTATTGTCCTATCAGTTCTTGAGTTCCTGGCATGTGTCGCTGAAGCAGACAGACTTTTTTTTCAAGTAGTCATTCTCTGTTATTGCTTTTGACATAGATAAACGACCTTCTAACTAACTATTAGGAAACTTTTTGTAGGGTTTATTTGTGATGGTTATTTAAAGTGATAGATGTGAAAGACTGTCAAAATAGCTCCAACATTGTGCTTTTCAAAAAGAAAGGCTAATTTCTTTGAAAATAATAATGAAAGGATAATAGAATCCCAGATATAAGAAGGAATAAGGTCTGCGAGCTCATGGATGGCATTCATCTGCCAAGACAGGGAAGTCTGTCTCAGGAGTTGACCAGTTTTGCTTGCTTCATACTGCTGAGTACACTTGAGTTGCTATAATGGGGGCAAAGTTCACTGGGCAGTGCCCCAGCAAATTACTTTTCTAGCCAGGAAAGGCTAGGGCAATTCTGCCTCTACAGTAATGGCCAATTCACAGCCATCTAAGACTCTGGCTTTTCACTGAAGATGTGACTAACCTGAATGGCTTGAATGTTTATTATATATTTAATATATGTACTAACTACTTTTAATAATATTTCTGAATATTTTACCTTATAACAACTGATTTTATTTTATTGTCTAAACACATGAGTTATGGAAGTTTATGGCCAGTTTAGAGATTAATGAAGCATACAAAAATAAAGTGCACATCTGCATTTTGAACTGAGAGCACATTTAAGAGGATTGTAGCATTAATTGCAAGAGTTAGAACTTCAGAATTTGAGGCAGCATGATCTGGGGGAGCCAATACAGGCTTAGGAGTCAGATTGATGGGTTTTGAATCCTACCTTGTTTATTTCCTAGTCATCTGAGGCTACACAAATTATTTAATCCCTCCAAGCCATTTCTTCATCTGTAAGTAGAGACAATATTCACTCTCAAACCTTTCAAGAATTCAGTTAGATACGGATGTGAAAGAGTGCCTACCTCACACACAGGCAGAAAATTTTTGTTTCTGCAGCATTCTATTCAACTCCCCACTCCTTCCCAATGGAAAAAACTGGAACGTTAACACTTCTCAGAATATTGGTCAAGGTTTTCAGTAAAATAAAATTTCATGTGTAAAATGATTACCAAGAAAGTACTTTATAGGCAGTGAGGGGTTCAGTAATCACCTTGGTTACCAATCCTATGATAACTAAATCTCAAAGTACAAAACTTGGAGGTTTTCATAAGTATTGTAATGAAAACACCATTTGTATAAACATCAAAGAGACCCAGGACCCTGAAAAAATTCTCCTATTCTGAGGAGAAAAATTCTCCATAAAGGATATTTGTACTCAGGTCACTAAAAAGTTGTGTAGAGGAACCCATTACATACTAAGGGGGCATTTCGCATCCGGTTTCCCAAGACTTGAACCCTGGGGAAGACTTCAGGATGGAAACCTTATTTGGGAACAGAGGCTTGAGACAGGTTAATTCTAGAGGTTGTCCCAGACCATCTCCAGACGCCAAATGATATCATAAGATGCAAAAATGGATCAGGGGCGGATGATCTAAGTAAGCACGGAGATGACAGGCGCTCGCCACGGGAGGATCCTACGTGGACGCAAGAAAGACCACGCGGTAGGAACTGAGTACTTCCCTTGGAGGCCCCGCAGCCTTCCCGCTGCCTCCGAGTTCCCATCACGCTCATGAGAATCCGAATCCTCTGTCCACGAACAGGGTAAGCCTGGAAGGCCGGTCAAGAATCGCCCTCCCGCCCCGCCCCCCCCCCAGGGGTCCCCTCCCGGGGTGGCTTCCTGGGCTCCCGCGACCGCGCGGCACCAAAGGTCACGGAACGCCCATCTCTGCACCTAAAATGCAGCAGGACCGACAACTTAGAGCGCCGGGTGCATATCCACGGTGCAGTCACTAACAGCCATTACTCCCGGGCCCTGTGCGTCTGTTTAGGACTTGAGAAAACTCTTCAGAAACCCGCCACGGTAGGGGGGGCGTGATGGGGGTGTGTGGCGGAGGCTCTCCCAGGAGGCAAAGTTCTCTCACTCCTGGGCGCGCGGGGGAAACTGTGGGGCTCTTCTAAATCAGCTCCCACTCCCCCAGGCAGAATTGCCTCTGTCAACTCATCCCTAAAGATAACGTCGAAGTGGGGGACACAGTTTTAAGAATACAGCACCCGAAGACCCCTGAGCTTCTGTAGAGACCAGACAAGCTCGAGCAGCCGTCAGTATCTGCACACAGACTGGTCGGCCCGAAAGGAAAAGTCTCCCGCGCGCAGGCGCACGCCGTTCCCCGCCCGTCCGGCACGCGCTCCGCCTCGCCTCGCCACTAGCCCCGCCCCCCGGCTCGGCCCCGCTCCTCCAGCCGGTGCTCCGTATTTTCTGCCCCGGCTGGCTTCGCCTCAGCCTGTGCTGCGCCTTCTCGGCCTGCGGCGTCGCGGTACCGGCCTCCGTGCTCCACTCAGACGCCCTCCGGCTCTCGGGAGGGGGCGGGAGGCGGAGCAGAGGGGTGAGAGGTGGTGTCATCGCGGTCTAGGCGCGGTAGGCGGTGGCGGCGGCGTCGGAGGTCCCTGAGCTATGGCCGCCTCGGTGTTCTGCTGCCTGCGGTGCTGCAGAGATGGCGGGACGGGCCACATCCCTCTGAAGGAGATGCCGGCCGTGCAGCTGGACACGCAGCACATGGGTAAGGGCTCTCCCTTCCCCAGACCCAACGCCCCACCCCGGCTCGGGCGCGGCTGGTCGGGGTCAGCCTAGAGTCACGAGGACCGCACGCTGCCGGGCCCCCCCGGGCTCCGCCCCCTGTCCCTCACCCTGTGACGCTGCCTTCGACCCGGTTTGGCCTCGCGGTTCTCCTCCAGACTCCGGCCGACCCCACCTCGGCCCGGCTCTGCGTTCAGAGCTGCGCAGCCCTGTCAGCTCCTGTCTTGGGAAGATGGGTGTGTGGACCTACCCGTTTCCACAGCAGTGTCCTCCCGGCTGCCGCCTCCTGGGACTCTTATAAGACGTCACCTTCGAGGGGAGTGGGGAGGACTCTGTGCTCCTCCTACAGTGCTCCACTGCCGAGCCCCAGTCCAGTGCCACACATTTTCAGAAAGCTTTAGCTGTCCTCGGCTCCTTCCTCTGCCCTGACAGCTTTCTCTTAGCCCATCATTTATCGGTTGTTTTATTGGAAATGATTTTCCTCTCATCTCCTAAAGTCAAAACAAGGCAAGTTGCAGAAGCGTGAAGCCACCGCTCAGGTCAGAACCTGTCATTTCAACGAAAACCTCCCACTGTCCGACCCCTGTTAGTCACGCTTAGAGGTGTTGTCATTTCTCCTGACCGGCCTCTTCCCAGCAGGTCAGGCTATTGCAGAAATAAAACAGCGCTTTGCTTCTTCGCATCTATGTTTTTTCCTTCCAGTGTCAAATGAGCTTACAGCTTGTCTCCTAACGTTCTTCTCCTCCCCTCTGTACCCTCTTTCACCACCTTATTATTTCTGTTCTTAGACTTGTCCCATGTAGTTCCATGCTTCTGGAATATGGTTCTAGAAGGAGAGATTTCCCACTGTAATTATTTCAGAGTACTGTTTGTTTTGCGGATTATTCTCTTCAAAGTATACATCTGCACTTTCAGTTTTTCCCACATCTCTTTGGCTGAAGGACAGTGCATTGAAATAACAAAGGGAATTCTTAATATTTATAGCAAAACCCTCTCCGGCCCAGATTCTTTATAAATCTGGAAATACTCTGCTCATTATATGTCTGTAGCATGTACTAAATCACAAATGTGATAATTGTTTACCACTTTGTACGTGGGTATTTTAATTCTTAGATATCCCAAGTGTAATTAGAACCCTGATACATAAATATATATGTATGTATATCTGTTTATTTCTTATTCATCATCATTTATAGACACGTTCAAATTCTATAATTTCCCTCAGAAAATGTTTCCATTTCACTTATTCGTTCACCCAACTGATATTTATTGACTGATGTTATGTGGTAGGCATTGTTTTAGATGCTAGGAACACAGTAAAGGAAAACCACACGTAGTTCCTGGAGCGTATGGTCAGCTTTAGCTCTTTCTATCTCTACTTCCAAACTCCTGAATTACTACAATCTGCTCTTTAAAGTATTCCTTTTCTCTGGTCTCTTCTTCTACGAAGAACCAGTCACTTGTACTCATTCCACTATGTTCTCCTTTTTCCAAAGCTGCCCAGCATCTTTCAGTAGAGTAATGTCATCCCCCATTACCTTCTGCGTGGAAACTTTTCTTAACCTGTCTTCCAGTAAATTCAAATTCTTCAATCACAGAAGAAGCATGATTTTAGAAAGCAAATAATATACGAGGAGAGGCTCATCAAGTTAGGAACAGGTTTCAAGCATCAGTTGATCTTAAGTTGAAATATGAGAAGCACACTGAGTGAGTGTGCATGTATTTGGATATGTGAAAGGCTGTATTAGGTCACCTAAAGAATGTGATTGCCGTTTTTTGTTAAGAAAATAGTCTATACATGTCATATGAAAATGAATGTTGTCTCTTTCAAAGTTGTCACTTATTTTGGTGATGCTGCATCACTTAAAACGATTTGGAATTCCTCTTGGGATTTTCTGTGGAGTAGTTTTTATAAATATCTTCATTTTTACCACAACCTCCGTATTTAATTGTGAATTGACTTTTTAGAAATCAATGTCTTCCAAGGTAGCTACTTTGAAAGGGATGCCATTCATTTGGAAATGTCTAACGTTTTTTAAAAAATACACTTTGGCTATGTTTATATGTGTTCTGGCTATACTCAAATTTGCCTTGGCTTTCTAAGCAATCTTAATAATTAATGAAACTGTACAAATCACATAGATCCAAATATAGGATATCTTTGTACTTAAAAAAGAGAAATGGAATAAGCTTAAGATAATTCCCCAGTGATTCACAAACACTATAAAATGTTCTGTGAATATATCCATCTTTCTGTATAAAACATCTCAGTACCTAGCAGAATGCCTTGGAGATAAGAAATGAAATTGAAGTAAGAGAATAATAGTATATTCAGAGTTGGTTCTGTGGTTCCAACTCAGAGTTATGTATGAGAACCAAAAAGTATTGCTGGGTATGAAAAAAACACATTTATTTGCATAGTTCTTTGAAATGTTTTTCACTTAGGATGCTTTCAGTTACAAGCTGTAAAACCTGCAACTCAAAACAGTTGAAACAATGAAGGAAATTTATTGGTTCATGTAAATTTAAAAAGTACAAAAGCAGCACTATCTTCAGGAAGACTCAGTGCTGCTAAGGACTGAGCTTCTTTTCATCTCTTTCCTCTGTCTTCTGCTGCTTATTCCTGAAGGCTGGCATCCATGATAACTTGCAGCCTCTCCCTGGGCTGTAGGCGTCCTCATTCAGACCCAGCAAGACTGAGGGAATCTTTATCCCTTCATTTTCTCTGCAAAAGTCCTGAGACTATCTCTGATGGTAGTGGCTTAGGTCATATAACCGTTTTTCACTCAGTCACTGTGGCCAGGAAATGTGGAATGTACTGATTGACTTAACCTAGGTCAAAGCTGTACCCCTGAAACCAGAGATTGAGTCAGCTTCCTTGGAACTGTTTTGATCTCCAGAGCAAAGTCTGTTGGGAAAGGGAAAACAGATGCTACATGTCCACTACACAGTACTTAGCAGAGCATATTCATTCATTTCTGTATCAGTTATTTGTCCAGCGTCTGCTGGATGCCAAGCACTCCATGGTCTTTGCCATCAAGGAGGAGCTGGGCCCTAGATGTTCTCCAGTTGAAACTGCTGAGGTATATGAGGCAGCCAGATGTAAATTATGTATAAAGACACTTTCCCAGAATTTGCGGTTTAACATTTGTAATTAGGAAAAAAAAAAAGGATGCTAAAAGTTTTTAATAATCATATAATAAGATCTTAGTTTTATCTTAAATAACAGAGTGTCTTTCTTAAATCAACCAGTTTAGAATTGTGATAAAATCTGAAAATTTGGTATTTCTCTTATGTATTTGTCCCAAATAATTTTTTAGGTATGAATTCAACAGTGAGTTAATGAGAGACCTGCCTCCCTGTCAATACCTTTTGTTACTATGTTCTAGTTTTATTTAACCCCCTCTGGAGGAGTTCCCTACAGTTCTCACAGCCAGATCTGCTTGGCTTGTACACTTATTACCAGAAAAGTCATACTGGTTACAGATCTTGGGAATCACATGCCTCGATGTTATGGGATATTTCTTATGTATTAGAATTTTGTTAACTTTCTTCATGCTCTCTGATAAGCTTTCCTAAATCAATATTTGGAAAAGAATTGGTATTGGAGTCACATTATCAAGAGACTTTTTCTCACTCTCATCTACCAAATGTTATTTGAACTAAAATTTTCCATGAAAATACAATGCATTTAATGATGTTAAAATCTTGTTTACGTATTTACAATATGATTGACAGCAGCTGTCTTACAAACATTTTAAAAATCCTAAAATTAGCATTTTTCCATGACAGCTATTTCTTTTTTTTTTTTAATTTATTTTTGGCTGCGTTCGGTCTTCATTGCTGGGCGCGGGCTTTCTTTAGTTGTGGCGAGCGGGGTCTACTCTTCGTTGTGGTGCGCGGGCTTCTCATTGCAGTGGCTTCTCTTGTTGCGGAGCACGGGCTCTAGGCACGCAGGCTCAGTAGCTGTAACTCACGGATTCTAGAGCGCAGGCTCAGTAGTTGTGGCTCACGGGCTTAGCTGCTCCGCGGCATGTGGGATCTTCCTGGACCAGGGCTCGAGGGCTTTCTTTAGTTGTGGCGAGCGGGGTCTACTCTTCGTTGTGGTGCGCGGGCTTCTCATTGCAGTGGCTTCTCTTGTTGCGGAGCACGGGCTCTAGGCACGCAGGCTCAGTAGCTGTAACTCACGGATTCTAGAGCGCAGGCTCAGTAGTTGTGGCTCACGGGCTTAGCTGCTCCGCGGCATGTGGGATCTTCCTGGACCAGGGCTCGAACCCGTGTCCCGTGCATTGGCAGGCGGATTCTTAACCACTGCGCCACCAGGGAAGCCCCATTTTTTTTTCTCTTTTGGCTTTGTTGGGTCTTCGTTGCTGCACGCAGGCTTTCTCTAGTTGCAGTGAGCAGGGGCTGCTCTTTGTTGTGGTGCACGGGCTTCTCATTGTGGTGGCTTCTCTTGTTGCGGAGCACGGGCTCTAGGCACGCAGGCTCAGTAGCTGTGACTCACGGATTCTAGAGCGCAGGCCCAGTAGTTGTGGCTCACGGGCTTAGCTGCTCCGCGGCATGTGGGATCTTCCTGGACCAGGGATTGAACCCGTATCTCCTGCATTGCCAGGCAGATTCTTAACCACTGCGCCACCAGGGAAGCCCCGTGTCAGTTATTTCAAGAACATAGATGTATGTTCCTTTCCGTGTTCCATTCATCTTCAATTCTTACTTGACCAAAATGCACTAGCATAGGACCTTGTACCTAGTAGACATTCAGTCAGTTTTTAGCAGATTGATTTGTTTAGATTGAACTGCAAATGGTACTAATTTGCCAGTTTCTTTTAAGTGTTTATGTTTTTATTTAAATCAAGATATTTATGAAATCATCAAATTGATTCATTGGCTAAAATTTAAGAAAGTCTGTTTCTGGGAGTTCCCTGGTGGCCTAGTGGTTAGGATTCTGGGCTTTCACTGCCGTGGTCCAGGGTTCGGGGAACTGAGATCCCGCAAGCCACGTGGCGCAGCCAAAAAAAAAAAAAAAAGTCTACTTCTACCTTAAAAGTGTTTCAAATATTCAGTATAATTCAGAATTACTATTTATTTGAAACTGCCTAATTAAACAAGATTTCTAGCCACAAATTAATATTAATGTTCTCCCAGGAAAAAAGTAAATTAAATATTTTAAATAATTTATCAGTATTTTTATATTTCAAAGTATATATAGTCTCCCTATTTTTTGGAGACCAAGGGTTAAAAGTGAAACAAATTAACCTTGATTGTTGGATAAGAGAATATAAAACTTTACACAGTGTCTATATTCTTTTGTTTAGGAACGGATGTTGTCATTGTAAAAAATGGAAGAAGAATATGTGGAACAGGAGGTTGTTTAGCCAGTGCACCTTTACATCAAAACAAAAGCTACTTTGAATTCAAAATCCAGTCCACAGGTTGGTATAATGGTACTTTACTATTAAAAGTCCTAATTATTCTAAATATGAGGAGTAATTTTCAATATATGAAAAAGATTAATGAGGTAATTAAAAAAACACTAAACTCTTACTTAGAAGACCTTTTTCTTCCACATCTTATTGTGTGATCCTGGTTTAATTAGTCAATTTCGTTATATTAGGTTCAGTTTTCTCATCTATAAAATGGATTACAGGAGCTGCCCTTCCTGCTTCACATGAGCTGTATGTATGAAAGTGTTTTAAAGACACGACATACTGGTTCAGTTTAAGGCACAAGCATTATTATTAATATGGTTAATTATTAGTGGCAGCTAGATGAACCATTTCATTTGGTCAAGCATATAAGGTGTAGACTCTTGCTGTTTTATCTTAGGATAAAATTAATCTTATGATCCTGAGTTTTTCCCTTAACTCTTATTAAGATTCCCTGATTCAATGTCTTCTGAAGCAATTGGCAGGTTTAGAATTCTGATAGAAGTCTAAAGTCTCTTTAAAAATTTATGAATCTGTAAATCAACTATACTTCAATTAAAAATTAAAAAAAAATTTTTTTTAATTCTGAAGTTTCTTGAGTTGTATAGCAATTCTACATGAGTATTATGGTAGTTATTAATTAGTTAACTTGTGGCAGTGTTGAATATGGGGAAATTTTTTAAGGCTTTATTATAAAGAAATGTCTAGTGAAACATGGCATGAGTAATATACGTACAGAATAGGAAATCTAGAGTGGAGTAAATTAATTCTGCTCTTACTCTTACTTGAATGACATAAAATATTCCTCTGGGGCTTGTTTTTTAAACTCATTTTAAATACTGATTTTTCTTAAGTGTGTGAAATAAATTTGAATCTGTCCTCCATTCCATTCTTTTGTAAGTTAACTCACTGGCTGCATAATGTCTCTGGTTACTGTAATCTTCTCAAGTATAACATACCTTTTCTCAAGATAAGCGAATAGTTCCTTGAGCCGGAAATGTAATACAAATTTTTATGTGGATTTTCTATAAAGGGGGCTATCCTCAATAATATCTCTAGAATAAGTGCATTATTGGAGTTTGTAGCATTGTTCCCTTAGTAAAAGCTTCAGGCAGTTGTGCCCAAGTGTATCACAGTGTGCACAGTTCTTTAGGAGTAAGGGGACTCTGTAACCCTGTCTAGAACTGTTGTCCCATGAAATTAGTATTATCACCTGCTGTCACTCTTGTCCCACCTTGGAGGATAAATTATATAATCAAATTATTTAGGAGGCCAAGACAGTGAAGTCCAGACATGTAGCTTTCTGATGGTCTCACTCAATCCAGGAAAACTGATTGATTGACAACATGGTCTTCAAACATTCTTTGATCTATAGAATTTCTCCTAACTGATTTTGATAAAAACTGAGAAGGAAACCCTTTGAGATGTAACCAGGAGCTGTAGGTATTCTGTTAGATTAAGAAGAGAGCTGCTTGCTTTAAAAGTCAATTTAGACCAAAAGGTTTTAAACTCATGGACTTAAGGTATTGGATAAGAAAATGATTTTACACTTTATCATTATTTTTCTCCTCTCCATGATACTGACCAGGTCATATATTATTTGTCACATATTATAGATGCAAAAAGTAAAGACAGTAAATTCCTGCTTCTCAGAGGTGGTGCTTGAAATAGAACCCCAGGCCATTTAAATTCATTGTGTAGCTTTTTAATAATATTTTTAGAGAATAATAATAATAATAATGACAATAGCTAGTATCTTTTAAAAATACTTACTCTGTGCTTTACTTACCCATTTTTTTTTTAATACTTACACTGTTCCAAGTGCTTCACTTGGATGATCTTGCTGTATCTTCTAATAACTTTAAGAGGATAGTACTGTTAGAATCCACAGTTCACAGGTGAGGAAGCAGAGGGAGGTTAAGTAACTTGCCCAAGATGACATAGCAAAGTCAGAATTGAAACCTAGGCAGTGCAACTCCAGGGCCCACTCGCTTATCTCCCAGGCTGTACTACATCTGCAAGAGAACACGGTATAGCTTGCAAACTACTTTTAAAAGAATTTTTTTAAAGATTAACAAAAAAATAGTTTAGTGATAATACGCCACTTTCTTTAAAAACAACTCCTTTCATATTTGTATACTGCAGATTTGGGGAGCATTTAAATTATTATATTTTTAGGAATCTGGGGTATTGGCGTTGCAACTCAGAAAGTTAACTTGAATCAGATCCCTCTTGGCCGAGATGTGCACAGTCTGGTGATGAGAAATGATGGAGCCCTATATCACAACAACGAGGAGAAAAATAGGCTGCCAGCAAACAGCCTTCCACAGGAGGGAGACGTGGTGGTGAGTTTTCTTGTGGAGTTGTTTTCCACTGTTAATTATTAAACTTGAACTGCTTTTAGTATTTCTAGTTTTGCCTCTGAGTTTGTGGTTTGAATCCCAAAGCACCAGAATTGGATCTAATGAGGTAGTACATTTTCCAAAGAGAGCACTTGATGCAGATGCTGCTGCCTTACCTAACTGCCTTCTCCTTTCTAGAGCTGCCACTGGCCAGGAAAATAAGTGTGAACCCTTATTTCCATTTAAGGGAGAGTTGATGACAGGTTGGCTGCTGATCATTTCCTGCTTCTCTCACATAAAAGAAATCTTGGCCCACAATTTTAAAAGTTTGCTAACCCTTATATTAGAAAATATTAGGTATTTTTGCAGCTGGAGATCTCGAGAAAAATTTGACATTTATTGCTTAATTTGTTATGAACTTCTGTTAAAGAAGTTCAGCATTTTATCAGGAGCGTTGGTCCTCGTTAAACATAACCCTATTAAACTTGCTTCACTTTCAGAACTCTTCAAAAAACTGACTCAATATTCTAAGGCTTGA
Organism: Hyperoodon ampullatus; assembly: GCF_949752795.1. Classification (NCBI taxonomy): domain Eukaryota; kingdom Metazoa; phylum Chordata; class Mammalia; order Artiodactyla; family Ziphiidae; genus Hyperoodon; species Hyperoodon ampullatus. Next base: position 60,343,316 of record NC_136929.1, on the reverse strand, counting down.
TTGTAGAAAACTTTTTTTAGAAAGCAGGGGATAGAAGGAGTTACATATTATTGACTTCTCTGTTTTTATTCCCAACTAGATATATTTAAGTCTCTACCAAAGCCACCCTATTGAAAATGTAATCCAAAGATCCCTTTCTGCCTTTTTCCAGATACTTCCTCTCAAACAGTGTTGTCCAAGAACCTTTTATACACTGAGTTCAGGCCATTAGCTGTTGACTGAGAACAGAGTTCTTGGGTCTCCTTACGCAGAGCCTTGGGTTCCTGGCTCTCATACCAAGTTGAAAGGAATCTGTAAATAATTAGAGTTTCTAATAATAAGATAAAACAAACAAGGTAAATCCAGGTTATTGAATTAAAGAAGTAGACAGTATTTTGAAGAGAGTGAAGGAAGATGTGGAAATGATTTTTAATTATGGTCTGATCTTTTATGCAATTTAAAAAATGTGAAGAAGAGTCTTCAAATAGGTAAATTATTGAAAGTATGTTTTTCCTAAATTAACTAAAAGAAACTAAAGGCATAAACCATTTTTAAAATCTGCTTTTCCTTGTTTTTCCTTTCGAATAGTTGGTTCTCTGTTTGTAGGTCATTGCCAGATGCCCATAATGTAGAACACCCTTATTCAAATGGTTATTTCGTAGAAGAGAATCTTGAAGTCAGGTTGGTGCCGTCAACCTGTTTACACTAAAAAATGAAATTCAAACATAAGAAAGGTTAATCAGTAACAAATGTTTTTCTTTGTTGATGTACTGAACTTCTACTGTGTGTTATTCTTGCCTTCCTGTCTCATTCCCCGAGGTGACTGATACCTCAAATTGACAGATTTAAGAATGTCATTTTTAGTCTGTCAGCATTATTAAATTAGACTTTGAGGGACTTCCCTGATGGCGCAGTGGTTAAGAATCCGCCTGCCAGGGCTTCCCTGGTGGCGCAGTGGTTGAGAGTGCGCCTGCCGATGCAGGGGACATGGGTTCATGCCCCGGTCCAGGAAGATCCCACATGCCGTGGAATGGCTGGGCCCGTGAGCCATGACCGCTGGGCCTGCGCGTCCAGAGCCTGTACTCCACAACGGGAGAGGCCACAACAGTGAGAGGCCCGCGTACCGCAAAAAAAAAAAAAAAAAAAAAAATAGAATCCGCCTGCCAATGCAAAGGACACGGGTTCGATCCCTTGTCCAGGAAGATCCCACATGCTGCGGAGCAACTGAGCCCGTGCACCACAACTACTGAGCCTGCGCTCTAGAGCCCACGAGACACAACTGCTGAGCTCACATGCTGCAGCTACTGAAGCCTGTGCGCCTAGAGCCCGTGCTCCACAACAAGAGAAGCCACTGCAGTGAGAAGCCCACACACTGCAACGAAGAGTAGCCCCTGCTCGCCACAACTAGAGAAAGCCCACACAGAACAATGAAGACCCAATGCAGCCAAAAATTAAAATAAATAAATAAATTAGACTTTGAGTTTTTATGCCCATTCTGATAAAAGGACTCAAAAAGATGAAATATAAGCAGAATCCTGAAAGAGTAAAACATTATCCTACTCTATTAACTTTATCTTCCTAGTTTAAACATTTGAGAACAAATTTCACTAAATTACTGACAATAGCATAGGAAAAGAGGAATGAATTATAAGACAGGAAAAACATTCTCATATGTGTAGAATTTCAGTCATATACCATTCTCTCAGGAGAATCTAGAAAAACAAGCTTTCAACATCTAACCAAATGATTGTATTTATACAGTAATCATATAGTACCAACAGGGCCTACTACAGCACCAGGGAGGCATTCCTGAAAAAGCTTATGCTTATTTTTTCCTTTTATATATAGTTTTGAAAAGTGCAGATTACATTTTAAAATTGCAGTTTTCAGTTTAATTTCAGAGAAGTTTCATAAACATTCTGTGTAACAATAATAATAATAGCAAACACTTCTCTAGCATCTATTATGGGCCAGAACGGCTTTAAGTGCCTGGCAGGGATTAAATTGTTTAATCCTCTTAATGACCCTGTGAAATAGGTGGTACTATTATTACCATTTTACAGATTAGAAGTTAAGTAATAACTTCTTATTTGGAGTGATCTCAGGCAGTCTAATTTCAGAGTCGCTTCACCAAACCTGCAAATAATTATTGATAAATCCTTAGAACACATCACATTTCTCGGTATCATTATGAGAGAATCAAACCTAGTTTCTAGAGCATATAAAAGGACGGATTAAGGGAATTCCCTGGAGGTCCAGTGGTTAGGACTCAGCGCTTCCACTGCAGGGGCCATGGGTTCGAGCCCTGGTCGGGGAACTAAAATCCCTCATGCACGTGGCACAGCCAAAAAAAAAAAAAAAAAGGACAGATTAAGTTAGAAAATACTTGAACTTAAACTCTGCTGCTGGAGGGCAAGGGTTCTCACATCCTTCCTCGCTTCTCTCTCGGGTGCTGCGTATTGGTGCTGGAGGGCGGGGTTGAAAATTTGCTTGCTTGCAGTAGGTGATGCTGCCACCAGGTGGGGAAGGGTGCCCAGACTACAGCCTGCTGATCTGAACTGCTGGATTCCCGGTAATCCTGTAAAGGGAGAGACACACTGCTTTTTGTGGAATCATGTTATTTATTTATTTTTGTAATCATGTTTTCTAAATGAAAACAGACGACTTCATTAAAAAAGCTAATCCTAGCCATCACTTAACTTTATTATTTAAGTACGTAAACTGAAATGAAACAAAAAAAACGTTTATCTTTCTGTGTTTAGTCTAACCCTGGCTTTGCTAAGATTTGAGAATCTTTTATAGCACTTAACACATTGACTCATCTGGGCCTTTGCTGTCTTAACTGGAGAGTGAGGGAGTTAAGACTAGATCATCTGTAAGATCTTTTTCTACTTTTAAAAGCTTGTAGGTTCATATAATTTATCCACAGTCAGAAATCCTTGAAGTGGTTGCTTCTTGGTCTGTGATGGTTTCTATTGAAAGGTCTCCACTGTCTATTCTTAATTCTTCAAAGTAAAGCTCTCTTTTTGTCATCAATTAGTAAATATTGTACCAAGTCTTAGAGTTTTAAAAGTATAAAAGTTCTTAAAAGTTTTGAAGTTTTGAATTGCGTGGCAATTAAGTTTTCCGAAGCCATGCTGCATGAGGTTAAATCCCAGCTCTGCCACTTCCTAACTGTGCAAACTCAGGTAAATTATTTAACCTCTCTGTGCTTTAGCTACCTCATCAGTAAAATGGGGATAATAAAAATACCTATCTTACGAGGATTAAATGAGTAAATTTGAAGTGCCTAGAATAGTGTTTGGTACATAATACAGATTATTTGTTTTCCAGCATTTTCATAATAATAATTGTTATTGTGATTTGTGTACCATTAATAATGTACTAAGTAATATATTTTTATTCTATTGTCTTTTTAAAGTCTTTTGAGCTGTTGTTTTTCCATTTTTCAACTTGATACTAATTACCAATTATATGCAGTTGTAAATACCCACTTTACCTTGGTAATACACTTGACATATTTGAAGCCAAGGTAAAGAGATACAGAAATATATCATTTCTTTTTGGAAATAAGTTGTATAAAGACAATTCATCACAATTGAAAGCAGTGACAGATAATAATCCCTAATGGTGAAAACTTCACTGTTTTCCCCCCTTGAGATCAAATTCTATATATAAAGAGCAGTGTTTTCTATATGAGTTTAAAAGGTCTTTCTGTTTACAGTATATAGTAATTATATCATCTTAATATTCAAAATATAAAATCCAGATTATCTGAATATAATACTAAGATTTAGTTTTACCTTTAATGTGGACTCTTGGGATTTTACCTTTTTCCCCCCACATAATCACCACTAATTTTTTTTAGCTCAGTTCAAGTGAATTCTACCTAATTGTAAACCTTAATACAAGCTATTGTGACCTTTTGCTTAGTTTTTTGTGTTTCCATGCTCCCCAATCAGTGCTTTCTGACTGTTCAGGTTTTTATGGAACATGTATATTTTTACCCTTTTTAATATTTACTTTGCTTCCTAGGGTATTACATATGACCATGTAGAATTAAATGTATATTTGAATGGAAAAAACATGCATTGTCCAGCATCTGGTATACGAGGGACAGTGTATCCAGTTGTTTATGGTAAGCTAAAATATTGCTAAACATTATTAGATATATGTTAACTTTTGCTTGGCATTTTCATTAACTTTATAACTGTCATTCAGAAGGCTGGACAAGTTAATAAGGACCTCTGTAGTGTACTCCGTAGGTTATCACAATCCCACTTGGCAAGTCTAAGGAAAGTTTTTATTCCCCATATATTTAAAAAATAAACTTGCTAAGTACAATGATTATGCTTAAATATGCAATAACCATATTCCCTTTTATATCATATAGTCTTATATTCTAGAAAGTTCCAAAAAGCTTTATGGAATTTACAAAAAGATATTTCTGCCAGTTGTTAGAGAGGGTTAGATGGCCAGGAAATGTAATTGTAAAGAATATTTTGGAAATAGGGATGGGAATTTCATGTAGATTGAGCATTGGTTACCTTTATAAAATTACCTAAATGTTAAAACTCCTCTGAGAGAAATATTGACTTAGAATGGTTTCATACTGATTGTTTTGCTTTTGATAGCCATGTATGTGTAAGTACTATAGTTTCTGTACAAGTGTATCCCTCCAAGAATTGGGTTACTTAGAGATGACTCTGTACCAGTTACTTTAATTTTATTACAGAAAATTTCAAACATATATAGAAGTAAAGAGAATAGAATAATGAACTTTCATGTACCCACCACTCAGCTTCAAACAATTATCAACTAGTAGCCAGTCACGTTTCATCCCCTCCCTGCAGTCCTCCTGTTCTTCATCTCCCCCTCCTTGTAGTATTTTGAGGCAAATGCCAGACATTATACCATTTTATTCTTAACTATTTTATTGGTATCTCTAAAAAATAAGGTGTCTCTCTTTATAAAAAATATACATAAACACTGTGCCTTTATCACTCTATTCTTCATTTTTTATGTTATCAACTTTAAATCAACAGGTATATGATTTTTCTGCCTGTGGTTTTAGTTGCTCTAAAAACATTTTCTCATTTAATTACTTTAATCAATTAATCTAAGGATTTGAGCCATAATAAAAACTAATTGTTAACTTTTTTGTAGTAACTTACTAGAAAGGTAGCAGTGTTTGTTCGGGGTGGCAGAAAAATATACAGTAACAAATAAAAATATTTAATAATTTGATAATAACAGTCATAGCCTGTGCTTTATTTTAAGGTTTTCATTTATCTTTTTTTCCTAAATTATTACTTTTCAGTGATTTTTGCCTTCTGTATCTTTGCATATCTTTGCATGTAAAGGTGTATTTAAACTTGATATAGGTTAGTTTATTTGCAATATTGGGTAACCCTAAAAGAAATGTATTTACTTAAATACATGGGAATGTAGCTTAATATTCAAAATAGTTTAGTCTGAGAAATGAAATAAATATCAGTAGAATGACTGAGTTATAAATGAATATAGCAAATGAGATTTTTATTCTAAATAGTTTCTTTGATTTGGCATTATTTTAAATGTAATAAAGTTAAAGGTAGTAAAATATATAGTGTAATATATTTTATAAATTGAAATTGATAAATCAGTCCAATTAAATCAAATATTTTAGCCAGATACTATCAAAGATAAAAATAAAATTCAAATTCCCTTACCCTTTGTCTTCTATCCCATCCTTAATCCTAGATCCATCCAGTCATTCATTTTGTCAGTTCTTGCATTCAACCTATGGAGAGGCAACACTGCGTAACACTAAAGAAAAGTGTTGCTACATCTCTGCACGTTCCAGACTTTCATTGTAGTTCTTCAATTCCCTATTCATTCTCCATAGATTGACCTTCCCTTCCACTTTATAGAGAAACAGACCATCAGTGGTAAACTCTAGCTTTCCCCCCCATCCTCCTGAAGCTTTTCTGGATCTACTCCAGTCTTGCCTTCTTCCCATCCCATCTTAGAGGAAGTGGTGCCCTTCATGTTCAAAAAATTCAGTCTCTGGTCGAGATGTCAAACTCCCCAACTCTGGGACTTTACTGTCATTATTTCGTCTCTGTCTCATGTCATCAACCTCTCTCTTCAATGTCTGTTGAACATTCTGAATCATTCTCATTCCAAAATACCCTCCCTTAAACTCATACCCTCACCAGTCCTCTGTTTACCCTTCTTATATGGCTGCATTTCTTATAGAATAGCTTCCATCACTGTTTATATTGTATCGTTCACCTGTTCTTCAACCGGTGTGGCTGCCTTTACCACCACTTCACTGAAGCCACCCTTGTTAAAATCACTAGTGACTTCATGAATGTCAAATCCAGTACTTAACTTTTTTTCTGCATTTATTATGAAGTATAAAATACTAATGTGTATTAAACATATATGTGCAGTTTAACAAGTAGCTATAAAGTGAACACCCATATCGTCACTACAGTCAGGATAATGAACATATTCATCACCCTTAAGTTTCCTCCTGCCCCCTTTTAATGCTTTCTGCTCACCTCTCCCCACCCACCCCATGCAGCCACTATCTGCTTTCTGTCACTACAAATTATCTTGCATTTTTAGAGTATTATATAAATAGAATCATACAATTTGTATTCTTTTTTTGTCTGGCTTTTACTCAGCATAATTATTTTAAGGTTTATCCATGTTGTAGCATGTATCAACAATTCATTGATTTTTATTACCAAGTAGTATTGTTCATTGTGTGGATATATCACAGTTGTTTTTTCCCTTCACCTGTTAATGGATATTTAGTTGTTTCCAGTTTTTGGCCATTATAAATAAAGGTGCTGTGAACATTCATGTACAAGGCTTTGTGTGGATATATGCATTCATTTCTCTTGAGTAAATGCTGGTAAAAATGTGTAGAAGCTAAGTAAGGCCTGCAGTCTAATGAACAGTGTTAGTATCAGTGTTAGTTTTCTGGTTTGGATATTATACTGTAGTTGTGTAAGATGTTACCACTAGGGGAAGCTGAGTGAAGGGTACACAGGACTTTCTGTATTATTTTTGCTACTCTTTGTGAATCTATAAATTTTTAATAAAATATTTTTTAAGAAGTAATTTATCTTAATGTGTAAAATTGAGAAGAGACAGGTAAGTAAGGAAAAACTCAAATTACCGATATTTACATCATCTAGAAATAATTATTAATAATATTTTGATGTATTTCCTTTCAGTGTTCTTGATAGATTTTATTCTTCATTGTGGTTATTTTTACCCAATAGGATCATGTTTTGTAACCTGGATAGCATATGAGTTTATTCTTCCTGCCTATTAATACTATGGCATTATGAAAACAGTTTATAATTTATGTATTCATTCAAATTAAGGTGTTTGCTTCTAATTTATTTTCTTTTTTTCTATCTCTAGTTGATGACAGTGCAATTTTGGATTGCCAGTTCAGTGAATTTTATCATACTCCTCCACCTGGTTTTGAAAAGATATTATTTGAACAGCAGATCTTCTGAATGTATTTGTTTTTGAAACTTGTATTTCTGCACTGTTAAAAGTGTTTACCATTTAATAAAGCTTTACCTGACCTACAGATGACAATATATCCTTAAAAATATGCTCGTTAATGTTATCTAAGGAACCAATGTATACAATATACCATCCTGAAGTTGTGATTTAAAATACTTAGGTTTTGTGATAATGAAATCAGTACTTGGGGCAGTTTATTTAATTCTTATTTAAATAAATATGACTGTGGGTTTGATTAACAGTATTAAATGGAAATACGTATATAGATATTTAAAAGGGAATCTTTCTTAATGCAAAATATTTGTTTTGATAGAGATACAGAGTTGGGTGGAGGTTTTTGTCATTCTGAAGTGTAGACCTCATTAACTATTTTAAGTCTGCAGTCCAATAATTTTGTGTCTCAGTGTCTTTTATATAGAGTATAACAAAGTGACAAATTTATGTTTTTGGCAACTTCATTTTTGGCGATTTATTTACTATAAAATGTATCACTTTTCTTAAAATTTAAATTGCTTATTTTGTTTGTATGTCATTGCTTTTGATTTTCTTTGTGAAAGGAGATAAGTGTCGTAGTAGCTGTCAGAGTATTTTGTTGAAGACCATCATGCTGTGTTACTTCAACACCTGAGTAAGTAGTGGTTGTTTGGTGATGTAGTGTACACAGCAGACATTTAGAATAGTATCATGCTTTCAACTTAAGTGGAAATGAGATTATTCTTTTAAGGACTTTTGTTTAAATGTGCATTTTTCTGTAAGGAATAATAAAATATTAGTAATTAAGGACTATTCAGTACCATATTAAATACATGTTCTTCCTGTTTTGTTAATTATACAGTAATTCACTTCACCCTTGATTATTTCAGAAGTTTGGAGATAAGTGAATTCTCTCCACGACCCTGAGCCTTTGCCTAGTTTTCAGGAAGAATCCCTGACCTTTAGATAACACCCTACTAAGCTGAACAAATCACTTTCTATATCTGGTACAGTCTCCTTTCGAGATGGGCATGCAAAGGATGCATGCGTTTCACTCCTTTACCAACGTGAAGCAATATGTTGTACTAGAAAAACAGGGCTTTAGAATTGAAGGAGATCTGAATTGTAGTTTTGCCACCTGATCCCATTATCTCTTCAGGCAAGTTCCTCAGTCTTTCTGAGCTCAGGTTCCTCATTTATAAAAGGGATAATCATACCCTTGATGAGATTCTGTAACTAGTTAAATAATATTATATACGTAAAACACCTTCGTCATCGTAGGCAATTAATGAACGTAGCTTCTTTGTTGACTCTGCTCAGTGGTTTTCATAGTGTGGCCTTCAGACCGTCAGCCTCGGCCTCACTTGAGAACTTGTTAGAAATGGACACTCAGGCCCCACCCCCGACCCACTGAATCAGAAACTGCTGGGGATAGCACCCAGGAATCTGTGTTTGAACAAGCCCTTCGGGTGATTCTGATCCACGCAAAAGATTGAGAACCACTGCTCAGGAGAGAATTCTTTGAGAATGATTGCCTACTCTAAATTTTCTAAGGATTTAAGACTATTTTTGACCCATAGACAAAAGAATCCTGCACAATATTTATTTATTGTTCAATTGATAGACACAAACGTGACAATGTGTTTTGAAAACATGTATATACTTGAGTAACATCTATTTACATAAATCCCAAATTTACCTCTGTAGTTATATAGAATTGAACTAACTTTATATTGTTTATGCATTTTTATCTGACTTTCTGGCCTAGTAGTTTTAATTCATAAAGAATATGCTTACTTTGGAAAGAGAATTAATATAACTACTCTTTGCTCTCTTTATAATGTTATCTACCTCTTATTTATTTTTTTAAAAGCCAAACTTTTTTTTTTTAATCATCATATTCTTAAGACTATCTTTGCTACCTCGAATCATACAGAATAGGTACAATACTAAAAATGGTACATGAGTTATGTCCATGGCAACAGTTTGATGAAGTCTAGGTGTGTTTTTAATTTCTAGGTATCTAATTTCTCTTAGGAAAATTACCTATAACCTCAGTCTAATCTTGAGGAAAATCATCAGACAAATTCCAGTAGGGGGGCGTCCTACAAAATACTTGAGCAGTACTCCGAACTGTCAAGGTCATCAAAAACAAGGAAAGTCAGAGACACTGTCACACCCCGGGGAGCCTAAGGGAACACAACAAGTCAATGTAATGTGCGAACCAGGAACAGAAAAAGGACATTAGGTAAAAACTAAGGAAGTCTGAATAAACCATGGACTTTAGTTAATAATAATGTATCAATATGTTTATTAATTATAGCAGATGAACCATAATAATGTAAGATGTTAATAACAGGAGAAACTGGGAGAGGGGTTATATAGGAACTCTGTACTATTGTCTCAATTTTTCTGTAAATCTAAACCGTTCTAAAAAAATAAAGTCTATTTAAGAAACTATGTTGAGCTAGGAGAAATTTAAAAATAAAGCCTTTCTTGAAGCCAGTAGACCATTAGTATGATATATACCTATAGCCTAAGTATTCAGTGATAGCTAAATATAGACATGGATGGGACATAAAACATTCTTGTATTTTAACACACAAAAACCTGCATTTGTTCCTGGCTGAAGAGACTGTCCACTGTCTTGATTCTGTTTGTTGCAAAAATCCATTTGTTCACAGTGGTGTAGCTTTTTTTTTTTTTTGCGGTACGCGGGCCTCTCACTATTGTGGCCTCTCCCGTTGCGGAGCACAGGCTGCGGACACGCAGGCTCAGCGGCCATGGCTCACGGGCCCAGCCGCTCTGCGGCATGTGGGATCTTCCCAGACCGGGGCACAAACCCATGTCCCCTGCATTGGCAGGCAGACTCTCAACCACTGCGCCACCAGGGAAGCCCACTGGTGTAGCTTTTTATACTCACATTGAAAATTAATCAGTGATTTATTATCCATATTATTATTTCAGTGATTTAAACATTGCAAGGGATTTGCAATGTTAGATATGTGAAACAATGAAAATCTCATAAATAATAAGTTTACATTATTAAAAACCAGAAAAAGAGAATTTGGCTTTTAACTGCTTTTGGCTCATCAGTTAAGATTATTTGAATATATTTTCAACTTGGATTACAAACTATTATAATTTAAGAATGGTACAAAATATAATTTAAGGCTTTTAAAAATCAACAAAAACAGGGCTTCCCTGGTGGCGCAGTGGTTGAGAGTCCACCTGCCGATGCAGGGGACACGGGTTCGTGCCCCGGTCCGGGAGGATCCCACATGCCGCAGAGCAGCTGGGCCCGTGAGCCATGGCCGCTGAGCCTGCGCGTCCAGAGCCTGTGCTCCGCAACGGGAGAGGCCACGACGGTGAGAGGCCTGCGTACCGCAAAAAAAAAAAAAAAAAAAAAAAAAAATCAACAAAAACAGACACATGCATGACAGTGTTGCTCACATCTCTTTTTTTTTTACTGTATGTTTACTTTTTTAACCAAACTTTTTTTTTTTTTTTTTAATACTTTTTCGGTCGCACCACACGCCATGTGGGATGTTAGTTCCCTGACCAGGGATGGAACCCATGCCCCTTGCATTGGAAGCGAGGAATCTTAACCACTGGACTGCCAGGGAAGTCCCTGTATGTTTACTTCTTAATGTAAGTCTAGATATGGACCAGCAAAAACATAGCTGGAAATGGAAGTGAAATCTTAGACTAATCTTGATAAATTACATTAAATCAATAATTTATTTTACATAATGTAAAAACACTAGATATTGTGAGTGGAAAATTTATAATCAAAACTGTGGAGTTTCCCTGTACATAGTACTCATAAATGGAATATAATCAACTACCACTTACATTAATTTGCATTATTTATGCAACCTGGCAGGGAAATACTTTTGGGAGCTAACTGGACTGCACGTGAATGAGTGGAAACAATAGAATCAATTAAACTTGTGCCATAGGATATGAGACTCCCTTTCAACTTGCTCTTTTAAAAAAACTGAGACCAAATTATTGAAATAATGAGTATAAACACAACGTTAGATAGAATTAGCAATATAAATGAATCACACACCACCCAAGACTTCTATAGAAATTTAAAGGAAAAATTGTCCCAGTATTGGCTGAAATGTGTAATCTGTAGTTCTGTAGGAATCATTACAATGTAGTCATTCAAAAATTGAATCATTTATGTGCTGTGTTTCATAAATACTTAAACACAATAGTCCCTGGCCTCAAGGAACTCTGTTAATAGTAATTCATTCATAAGTATGGCTTTACAATACCCAAGATATATTGATAAATGAAAAAAAAGTTGTGAAACATTTGTATGTATAATCTGATTCATGGTCCAGTGGGTAGGACCCAGTGCTTTCACTGCCGGGGCTGGGGTTCAATCCCTGGTCCCACAAGCATGGCACAACCAAAAAAAAAACCCAAAACCCAAAAACTAGAGCCTTATGTATAGGAAAAATATGATGTAATATATACATCAAAAATACCATATCTTGGGAATAAGATTACAGGGATCTAGCTCTTTCATTGCAAATTTATCTGATAATTTTTTTTACAATAAACATACTATTTTGGGGAAAAGAATTTTAAACAAGAGGAAAGAACGTGATTCTGGAGGAAGCCCTGTACACTAGAGAATGGGGGAATTTTACATTCACACTTAGAAATCTAAAAGGCTGCAGTAGAATCACAACACAATTACTTAAGTACAGGATAAAAAGTGTTTCATGGCAATTCATCTTAAAGGATTCAGAAATTTTAGTCTATGCCATGCCTGGCACCACTACAAACCGGGTCCCCAGACCCAGGCAAGTAAGTGCTAGTGAAGTCACATGTGGAGTAGACCAGTTCCAGCAGACACTGCACTTGAAATCAAGGGCAGTGATAAACCAGCAAAGGCTACCAGGCTGCTGAGCAGCTGCTTAATCATGCATGAATGAATGAATGGTCCTTGACACTGGGAATGTTGGAAGAATGTATTCAATCCACTGGGCTATTGAAGCTGGTATGACTTGTGAAATGCTAATCATTTGAAGAAGTTGACTAGAAATAAAGCCAAAAAAAAAATCTGTAGATTCATGTGTGTGATTCTCACAAATGTATTTCAGGAAAGACAGTCATAGATGTGTTTCAGATATCTGATGGTTCATCACTTGAAAAAAAATGGGTAGATTTATTCTCTATTGCCCAGGAGGAAGAATTGTTAGAAGGTACAGTGAAGCAGATTTTAGTTAAAGATGGAAAAGAACTTTCCTACTTAGTTCACTACTGAAATTGCTGCCTTGCAAAGAAATGAACTTCTGGTCCCTGGAATTGTTTTAACAGTTGTTTTTAAAATGTAGGTTTTGTTCTTATTCAGGTATGGTGAGCAGGAAACTACTGCCGTTGAAAAAGATAGTGTTACAATTCCCAAGAGGAGAGGGCACACCTTGCCACACAGTGACTCACAGGTAAGCATCAGGGTTGGTCAGGAGGCAGAAGGAGCAAGGGGAAGGCATGGGCGTGAGCCCTTACTGTGGTTCCATGTGCAAGGCAGGGTAAGCATACTCAGGTTTGGCTAGTTTGAATAGTTTCAGCAGGCTCTGGGGTACAGGGGCTGTCCCAAATTGTCTGGTACCTGGCTCTGGGGTGAGTAGGACAGGGAAATATTGATTGACACGGAATGTAAGAGCCAGGTAAGGAAGGTGGGGGGCTCTGGATTGGTTGGTTTGCAAATGAAAGGCAGGCTCCTTGGGGCGAGTGGTTTGCCTTCCTTAGGAATTAGCTAACCGTGGGTGAAGCAGTCCCTCCTCTGACAATAAGGCCCCAGTAAAGCATCAAGAATACAGAAAATAGGGCTTCCCTGGTGGTGCAGTGGTTGAGAGTTCGCCTGCCAATGCAGGGTTCGTGCCCTGGTCCGGAAGGATCCCACATGCCGCGGAGCGGCTAGGCCCATGAGCCATGGCCGCTGAGCCTGCGTGTCCGGAGCCTGTGCTCCGCAACGGGAGAGGCCAGAGTAGTGAGGAGAGGCCTGTGTACTGCAAAAAAAAAAAAAAAAAAAAAAAAAGAATACAGAAAATAAGAAAATATAATCAATACACAGGCTAGATGACTATCCCAGAAATCTCATAAATATGGTTCCCGCTGGGTTAGAGACCAAACTAGATGTTTTCTAAAACTCTGTGATCCGGTTCATTCAGACTATTGCCGAGTCTCCAAATAAGTTAAATTGAAAACAAGGAAATAGGAGATGCAGGATCTCCAGAGATTTATACAAGGATTTGTCACATTAAAATTTGTGTTACAATGGAACAGGATAGAAAGCCCAGAGAGGGCTTCCCTGGTGGCACAGTGGTTAAGAATCCTCCTGCCAATGCAGGAGACACGGGTTCGAGCCCTGATCCAGGAAGATCCCACATGCCACGGAGCAACTAAGCCCACGTGCCAAACTACTGAACCTGCGCTTTAGGACCCGAGAGCCACAGCTACTGAAGCCCGTGCTCCTAGAGCCTGTGCTCCGCAACAAGAGAAGCCACTGCAATGAGAAGCCTGCGCACCACAATGAAGAGTAGCCCCTGCTCACTGCAACTAGAGAAAGCCTGCACAGCAACAAAGACCCAACGCAGCCAAAAATTAAATAAATAAAATTAAAAAAAAAGAAAGCCCAGAGATAAACCCATGCACATATGGTCACCTTATCTTTGATGGAGGCAAGAGTATACAATGGAGAAAAGACAATAAGTGGTGCTGGGAAAACTGGACAACTACATGTAAAAGAATGAAATTAGAACACTCCCTAACACCATACACAAAAATAAACTCAAAATGGATTAAAGACCTAAATGGAAGGCCAGACACTATAAAACTCCTAGAGGAAAACATAGGAAGAACACTCTGACATAAAATCACAGCAAGATCCTTTTTGACCCACCTCCTAGAGAAAGGGAAATAAAAACAAAAATAAACAAATGGGACCTAATGAAACTTAAAAGCTTTTGCACAGCAAAGGAAACCATAAACAAGATGAAAAGACAACCCTCAGAATGGGAGAAAATATTTGCAAATAAAGCAGCTGACAAAGGATTAATCTTCAAAATGTACAAGCAGCTCATGCAGCTCAGTATCAAAAAAACAGCCCAATCCAAAAATGGGCAGAAGACCTAAATAGACATTTCTCCAAAGAAGATACACAGACTGCCAACAAACACATGAAAGGATGCTCAACATCACTAATCATTAGAGAAATGCACATCAAAACTACAACGAGGTATCACCTCACACCAGTCAGAATGGCCATCATCAAAAAATCTACAAACAATAAATGCTGGAGGGGGTGTGGAGAAAAGGGAACCCTCTTGCACTGTTGGTGGGAATGTAAATTGATACAGCCACTATGGAGAACAGTATGGAGGTTCCTTAAAAAACTAAAAATAGAACTACCTTATGACCCAGCAATCCCACTACTGGGCATATACCCTGAGAAAACCATAATTCAAAAAGAGTCAATGGGCTTCCCTGGTGGTGCAGTGGTTGAGAGTCTGCCTGCCGATGCAGGGGACATGGGTTCGTGCCCCGGTCTGGGAAGATGCCACATGCCACGGAGCGGCTGGGCCCGTGAGCCATGGCCGCTGAGCCTGCGCATCCGGAGCCTGCGCTCCGCAACGGGAGAGGCCACAACAGTGAGAGGCCCGCGTACCGCAAAAAAAAAAAAAAAAAAAAAAAAAAAAGAGTCAAGTACCACAGTGTTCATTGCAGCACTATTTACAATAGCCAGGACATGGAAGCAACCTAGGTGTCCATCGACAGATGAATGGATAAAGAAAATGTGGCACATATATACAATGGAATATTACCCAGCCATAAAAAGAAATTGAGTTATTTGTAGTGAGGTGGATGGACCTAGAGTCTGTCATACAGAGTGAAGTAAGTCAGAAAGAGAAAAATAACATATGCTAACATATATATATGGAATCTAAGAAAAAAAGAAAAAAGGTCATGAAGAACCTAAGGGCAAGTCAGGAATAAAGACACAGACCTACTAGAGAATGGACTTGAGGATATGGGGAGGGGGAAGGGTAAGCTGTGACAAAGTGAGAGAGTGGCATGGACTACCAAATGTAAAATAGATAGCTAGTGGGAAGCAGTTGCCTAGCACAGGGAGATCAGCTCGGTGCTTTGTGACCACCTAGAGGGGTGGGATAGGTAGGGTGGGAGGGAGACACAAGAGGGAGGGCATACTGTGTTATGTATACGTATAGCTGATTCACTTTGTTATACAGCAGAAACTAATACAACATTGTAAAGCAACTATACTCCAATAAAGATGTTAAAAAAAAAAAGTACAGGGCCTCCCTGGTGGCGCAGTGGTTGAGAGTCCGCCTGCCGATGCAGGGGATACGGGTTCGTGCCCCGGTCTTGGAGGATCCCATATGCCGCGGAGCGGCTGGGCCCGTGAGCCATGGCTGCTGAGCCTGCGCATCCGGAGCCTGTGCTCCGCAACGGGAGAGGCCACAACAGTGAGAGGCCCGCGTACCACAAAAAAAAAAAAAAAAAAAAAAAAAAGTACAGCAAAGAACCAAGGAAAAATAAATAAATAAAATATAAAATGATATATTGCAAAAAAAATTTGTGTTGATTCTGAAAAGGGGAGGTGATACTGTAGTTTATTGAGGAATGTAGTGCTAGTTCAACTTGGTAAATAAGGGGTTTCACACAGTTTTGTGAGGAGACAGAAGTGACTTACCAGTGATGAACAAGAAACTGTGAGATTGTATATTTGGGGATAAATTGTATGATGGTCTCCTAGGTCTTATTTAAGGTCACACAAAGATCTCTGAAGTACCAGTCCAGTGTGTGGTCACAATCAAAAGCATATGTAAAATGCTATTATCAGAAAGCATTTTGAAAATTAAGCAGAGAATCTTATCAACCATGATAAGAAACAAGACACAAAACTTGTCCTTCCTGACCTATGTTTGGTTCATTTATTGTGTTTCTGGTGAAAAGGTGAGTTGATGAAGCTCAAGGAAGAAGAGCACGAGTGACCCAGAGAAGGCACACGAGACACAACAGTCTTTCAGTCTGGAAGTCAAGGCTGAGGAGGAACGTTATCCCGATCTATAAAATCATGGTGAGTGTGGATGGGTGTGGTGAACTTGGACTTGCTGTCAAATTCCAGAACACTAAAAATTAAGGCAGCAACCCTTGAAACTTAAGGAAAAGAATATTTAGAGGCAAAAAGCTCCATATTATCTTCATGCTGTGTAAGAAACAGGATTGCGAGGTGGTATAGGGAGATGTCGTTTTGAAACTGAATTGTTAAACGAGAAGGCATCTTGGAGACCATTTGTCCAAATCCTCACTCCCCCCATGGGGAAAGTGGCCCAAGAGAGATTAGGTGTCTTTGGCAAGGTGATGCAGTAAAATCCAGGTAATTCAATATTCATTAAATAAATATAAGCACTTACTCCTTCAGGCACTGTATAAAGTTCATTCTACACTGTCATGTGATTAGACAAATCCATTAACAATTTCTAAAGGAAAGGTTTCTAAGGGGTTTTTGATAGAAGCTAGGAATTTAGGAGTATATCTGTTTTAAAGCTGAGAACATGAAAGATAGTTTAGCAGTCCTACAAAACACATACTAATACAACTGTCCAAGACTGAACAAAGGCCAGGATAGACTATTAGATAGATTCACATTTGATTACCCTTATTCAGTGGCTGGTTCTTGTAAAGGTGCCAAAAATGATGAAATAAATATCTGCCTTTCGGGATTATCTGTGTGACAGCTCTCCATTAGCATAAATAAACAGCAGTTAATGATTCACTGACTGTCATTCCTGGGTCATGTGCAGACATGGAGGTGTGGCCTCAAAGACAATTAATGAGAAAATGTGTTTTTTGGCCTTGTGTTATATTGTTGTAATTAGATTGGACTATGTACACTGAGGCTTAGAAATTTACAATACTTTAAACTAAAGGGGCTTCCCGGTGGTCTAGTGGTTAGGACTCCATGCTTCCACTGCAGGGGGTGAGGGTTTGATCCCTGGTTGGGGAAACAGGACCGCACGTGCCGTGTGCGGTTAATTAAAATAATAATAATACTAATGAATTTTACTACAACGTGTCTTCTGTTGGCATTCCTGAATTTTTTCCTGGACCTTGTTCCTCCCATTAAACTCATTTTTAGAAAAGGCTCAGTATTTGCTGGACTTTACAGATTCAGACTTTATGAAGATTCAAACAATGAAGCCCATCTTTTTAAAACAATGTTTGGGGAATTCCTTGGTGGTCCAGTGGTTAGAATCCGGTGCTTTCACTGCCGGGGCCCGGATTCAATCCCTGGTCGGGGAATGAAGATCCCGCAAGCAGCGTGACATGGCCAAAAAAAAAAAAATGTTTTTTGAAGGATACTTTAAAGCAAATATAATAATAGAAGTTAAATTACAGGGAAAATGTTTAAACTCATCACAAGAACAATGTTCCCACATTTTAGAAGCATACATATATCTTCCTGTAAGCAATTGTCACACTAGTTATAAAACAGTTCCTGCCTATTTGTTAAGGATTTTGGAAAATAAGATTGTCATACTTACTGGCATAACTTGTATATTATCATAACTCTTCTCAGAAATGGTGGTAGAACCCAAATAAGCTCTTGAAATCTCAACATGATACAGTAAATTTTCTTCTTGATTCTTTTGGGAAGACTGAACTTATTCATTCAACAAATATTTTTCAGTATCTACTATGTGCCAAGCACAAGGCTGGGCTAGATGGAAAGATGAGTGAGGCAGTCTTCACCTTGAAGGAAGCACATGACCATGCTTATGGCTCCATAACATGTATGCTCCACCAGCAGGAACAGAAGGAAATTGACATAGACTTGTTTTATCTAGCATTACAGTGAAAATATGTCACGGTAACAAGTAGACTAGAATCATTCTATATTTCCTTCAGTCAGATGCTCAATTGGTGGGGTTTCTACTTGAATAACCCAAACCTTCATTCCCAAAAGAACCCAGTAGTCAATTATCTTGTTTTTCAGTTTGTTTGTTTCTATGGTTTCCATTAACCCTTAACGTTGGTCATGGAAATCCTAAAGACACCCCAGAAAATCCCCCGTGTTCCAGATGTAGTCCTCCTTGTCCCCATGGTGTAGCAGCAACTCACTTTCCCTTTGGTAATTAAGGTCAATCACTTTAGTCATTAGTGGCCAGGTGGAAGCCTCACCATCCAATCTAATAGAACCACTGTTATTTCCACTGGTGGAAAGATTTTCTCTTTGGGGACGAAGACCTCCTAGCCAGCAGAGTTCTCATCAGGATGAGAAGCGAAAATTACCTGTGAGTGAGTTATTGGGTATAACAGTAAGAAGAGCCACTCCTACTTTCACCCCTTCATTCTGGACCATGTGTTCCGGTTATGTTCCAGAGACAGCAGGGTTCTTCCCCAAGGGACACCTGCCTCTTCTTTAATCAAGGAGCTTTGGGTCTGTGAATTGACTTACATTTGGAAACTGGATAAGATGCCATGACTGTCCACGGTGGTGACTCAAGTCAGGTGTTTGGCTACCAGACCTGAAGTTTTCCCCTCTCATATAGATCAAGCAATACTCTAATAGACTGTCTACCTATTTTATTCCTAGGAATAGCATGATAAATTAACCACCATCAAAGATCTCTGCAGGCCAAGGCATTCTGATTACCCCTCACAGTAGATGCATCCAATTTGTCTTTGGTGACTAAGTGCTGCCACTACCTCTGCCACTCTGAGATCCATTATCCCCATTAGAATTGGAAAGACCGTATCAGTGGTAGTACCTTTTACCTGGCTTACCAAGGAAAGCAACCACAGAGCTCTCCTTTGAGAGAGCTTGCAGGGGCTCCACTCATGAATGCAATTCTCAGCGCTTTAGTGAAGGAGATGTGCTCTGGGCCTTGTCATGGAGCATAGCCTGGGGGTCAGGAATGAGCAATGATGTGATGAGAACAGTAAAGAAATATTTTTTACCATCTTCTGGGCTCTGTTCACAATTGAATAATTTTTTCCTAATAATATGGGCTTTTTAGATTTTGCAGACATTTTAGAACATGGCAGAAGATTACAGAAAGGTATTAGGGTATTTCATGAATCAAAGCCTCAGGAGGGCCAGAAACCAGGAAAGTTTCTGGATTCCTCAGCTGCATTCATGTGTGTCTCTTCTTTTTAAAAATTTGCCATCATTATGACAAAATTCCCATCCTCAGTCTTGGATCTCTCCATTCACATTCTAGAAGAAGCAGCTGAGAGAATTTCCTGGCGGTCCAGTGGTTGGGACTCTGCGCTTCCACCGCAGGGGGCACGGGTTTGCTCCCTGCTGGGTGAACTAGGATCCCACAAGCTGCATGGCGCGGCCAAAAAAAAAAGTTAAAAAAGAAGCTGATTTCTCTTTCTCCTATTTTATCAATTTTCCTGGAGCCTCTACTGACCAAAGCCAAATTCAGTTTCAATTCAGTTTCAGATTCAAAGGCATGCTTTTAACTGGCCAGTTAGCAAGTATTTTAAAGAGCAAATACCTTTCACATCAGTTTTCACAAATGCATCCAACATCACGCTTTAAACTGGGAACAGTGCTTGGGGAATTACACAGTGGTATGTATAAACCTGAACAGGCTGTACTCACAAGGAAAAATATGTGATTTATCTAAGCATAGTAAATACTTCAGAGTTTAGATTTCAGAGTAGGAATGTCTCATGTAAACAGTAGCAGTGACTTTCCTATAGCAAAATTTCTAAGCATGAGAATACATCAAATTTTTGTAAAGAACATTTGCTCAGTAATATCTTTGCCCTTTTATTTATAGGGTAGAAGAGGGAAGAAATTTGAAAAACATACTTATACTACCTTCTCTTTTCTCATATCCTTTTCCTTACCATAAAGTAAAATTACCATGCACTGAATTTCAAGACCAATGCCATATCACTAAAGCTGTCAAGTTTTGCAAATTTACACCATGACAATTCAGTGCTCCTTGACTGGCAAACTTCTCTCTGGGTGTGGGTATCCCTGAAGCCTCCCAGATCCCTGTGTCATACTGCTTCTGAACCACACAGTAGCCAGGCCTTTAAAGGAGAAACGTAAAACTCATACAGTCAGATGAAACAGATTTGTACTCTGTTAACTCTGTCTTCACTTTTGCCTACAGAACGTAGGGTCCTTGAGGTGCCTGACATATATTGTTTTTAAACCAGCTCCATCATTTCAAAAGCAAATGATAGGAATATTTGCCGAGAAGAACATACCTGAAACATTACATTCTGATCTATGGGCAGTGAAGATTGCATTTTCCTGTTCTTTTCCACCTGGGTTTTGGTTCTTATCCCTGCTGTACCCTCTGATTGATACTTATTTTCTCAGGGTTGTGGTTTCGTGGTTTTTGGCTGCCACTTCCTGCCAAAGCTACGTAGTATCTCTATATATCTAAGAGGGTCCCGTCAACTTATGCCCTTCCTTTTTTCCTTTTCCCATCTACTATGTTGATTGCACTTGAATTCAATGAACTTTCAGTCCCTGGATTCCTTTATTTTAATCAATGGAGCTTTCTAACTAAATTAGCACACTAACTCCTAAGCAAGCCAGACCTGCAAGCCAGACCTGCATGTTTGATTAACCATACTGTTAGTCGTAGTTAGCCTGGAAGAACTGTTCCAACTTCCAGACCTTTGGGAAAATTAAAGTGAGTTAGAAGCACCAGTTTGTAGAAACATGAGCCAATCTGGACAAGCCCAACTATTTTGGGAAGTAGATAGCCTCAGGTATACAGTTATGGATTAGGATTAATCATAATCCTATTTATGACATACTTTCCTCAGTGGTCCTTAGGTGGCCTCTTCCAGTAGATATGATATATTGGTATAGATATAAATATAGATGTAAATATAGATAAGCACCCATGAACTCACCATCTAAAGCAAAAATTAAGACCTTGACAAATTATGTCACTTAGAACAACAGAAATTTATCCTTTTCTAGTTCTGGATGGTAGAAATACAAAAATATGACCAATCTCTGTCTCTGTCTTCACATGGCCTTCTCCTCTGTGTGTTTCTCTGTCTCTTCTCTTATAAAGACATCAGTCATTTTGGATTTAAGGTCCACCCTACTCACGTATGATGTCATCTTAGGGAATTACATCTGCAAAGTCCAAATAAGGTTTCAGCAGTCAGAACTTCAACATACTTTTTGGGGGTTGCAGTTCAACCTATAACAGTATATAAGTGTCCAAATTTAGAAGAAAATGCCAAACCATTTCCCAAAGTAGTTAAAAAATGTACACTCCTACCAGCATTGAAAAAACTTGGTATTATCAGACTATTTAAATTTTTACCAACGTGATGCGTGTAAAATGGTATGTCATTGCAGTCTGGGTTTATACTTCCAAACTAATAATTATGGTAAACATTTCTCCATATATTTATTGCCCTTATATTTCTTCTTTTTTTTTTTTCCTGTTGGGTTACTTATGCGTTTTTTTTTTTTCTTTTACTGATCTGTAGGAGTTCTTTGCATATTCATACCAATCCTTTGCCAGTTTTATGTATTTTGAATATCTTATATATATAACTTTTCACTTTCTCTGAGGTAACTTTGATGAACAAAAGTTCTTAATTTTATATAGTAATATTTATCAGTCTTTTATGGTCAATATTTTTTGTGTCTTCTTTATAATATCTTTCCCTATACCAACGTCTTAACTGTGTCTATCTCTAATTTTCTACAATGAATTTTAAATATATTTTGGGGGGATGTCTGTTCAATCTACCAATAATCAAGAGAAGATTGTTGAAATCTCCCATTACAGTGGTGAATTTACCCATTTCTGTCTGTCCTTCCATCATTTTTGTTTCATGAATTTGGCATCCCTTTGTTTATTACATACATAGATGCTATGCATCTTTTTGCTGTTGGCTTTAGATCCATTTTATCTAATACTACTGTAGATAAACCAACTTTATTTTGATTAGTATTTTCCTGATATATCATTTTGCATTCATTTATGTACAGCCTTTGCATTTTCCTTATGCTTTAGGTTTGTCTCATGTTAGCAGCACATACTTGGATTTTTTTTTTATAAATTTATTTTTTATTTTATTTATTTTTGGCTGCATTGCGTCTTCATTGCTGCGCGTGGGCTTTCTCTAGTTGCGGCTAGTGGGGGCTGTTCTTCATTGTGGTGCGTGGGCTTCTGATTGCGGTGGCTTCTCTTGTTGTGGAGCACGGGCTCTAGGCTCAGTAGTTGTGGCACATGGGCTCAGTAGTTGTGGTGCACGGGCTTAGTTGCTCCATGGCATGTGGGATCTTCCTGGACCAGGGCTCAAACCTGTGTCCCCTGCATTAGCAGGCGGATCCTTAACCACTGCACCACCAGGGAAGTCCCCATGCTTGGATTTTTATAAAAATCGAAATTGTCAATCTTTTTCTTAAACTGATTAATTTAGTTCATGTATATTTGCTGTAATTATTTATATATTTGGACCTGTTTCTGTGATCTTAATATTTTATTTCAGTCTGACCTACTTTTTCTCTACTTACTGTTAACCATTTCTTTCATAGGTATATATTCCCCTAATGAGAGCTTTATTGTACCCTCATATCTCTTCATCTCTACTCCCCAAATCTACATCATGTTATTACCTACACTTTAATGCCAGCTTATTGGGAATATGTGTTCTTTTTTCTTCAGTCATAGCTATTCTTTTAAGTCAAACAAATTTTACCAGTGGACTTGATCAACTTTACTTCACATATCTCTTGCAATATCTATTAGATTTTCTCTCCCCTTATTTAAGCCCTTGGTCCAAAACAGTTTCCAATGTAGTCTTTGTGTGATAAATTTTCTGGAGACTTCTATGCCTGAGAATATTTTTTAATCATGCCCTTGCTTTTGAGTGGTAGACTGGACATAGGAAAGAGGCTGTTTCTGATTTCTGTTCCCTCAATATTTTGAAAATACCACTCCACTATCTTCTTGAATCACTTGTTGCTGTTGAAAATTTTGATGTCAACCTGACTTCTGTCCTCTTTTTGTGATCTTCTCTTTCCCTTTACAGTATTTTAGAATTTTCTCTGCTTCTTTGAAATTCTTAATTTTACTATAAAATTTCCTAGTATGGATTTTTTCATTATTACTCCTCTATAACCTTTCAATCTTTCATCTTTTATAATTACAGAAATTATGTCAATTTCTCCTCAAACATTTCTTCCTCTTCATTTTTATTTTTCCTCTCTTTCTAGGATTCTTACTAGCCACATGGTAGTACTCCTACTTCTGTCTTCCAAATAACCTAGCTTTTAAAAAATATTTTTTGTCTTTGTCCTTTCCTCCTTCCTTCTGAAAGATTTCCTTCACCTGGTCTCCCAAGTTGCTAATTTGTTCTGCAGCCCTATCCATTCTGTTATTTATCCATCTGATGCATTCTTTTCAACTATTATATTTTTCACATCTAAGATTTCTTATCAGTTTTCTTGTTTTTGTTTATCTTGCCATATATTCTTTTATCTCTTTGTATGTTTATTGGGCCAAAATTAAATTAAATTAGAGTCATTTGTTTTCATATTTATACTTGGATTCTGTAATCTAATATGTTATTTTTCATTTCAAATAGTTATGCTTCTCAAATCTCGTGTTACTTGGATGTGTAAAGTCATTTTCCCCTGGAGGTAGAGGCTTCTCTGTCTGGCAATACATAGGGAGGAAGGCCAGTCCTAATTAGGTCATTCCTAGGCAGCCCCAGTTAGCCCAGAGGGTGGGGTGGATTAGGCCCAAGGTGGGGCAAGAAGCCTGGGCACAAGAAAACCAGGGTCACTCATTCCCCACCACAAACACTGAAGTCAGGACTTTACTCTTTGTCTTTCAGGGATCTTCAGCAC
Organism: Hyperoodon ampullatus; assembly: GCF_949752795.1. NCBI lineage: Eukaryota > Metazoa > Chordata > Mammalia > Artiodactyla > Ziphiidae > Hyperoodon > Hyperoodon ampullatus. The sequence goes on along the minus strand of NC_136929.1, from coordinate 60,318,919 downwards.
TAGAAGGAGACTCTCTTGGACTGTAATTTGCCAGCCCTGGGGGTTTGGAGGGGAAGGGGAAACAAACCCCAAATAGTCCTCATTCAATTAGTCCTCATTCCAAGCACAATTATTGAATCTAAAGTTGTGAATCTAATTTGTTGCGTATCACTGGGAGGCCAGTCCCTGGCAGATTACCCATCAAGGGGCAAGATTTGTGCTAACATTCTCTTTCAGTGAGTATCAGGAAATCTCCTTTGTCCAGTTTTTCAAGAATTTCCCAATTCCGTCCCTTCACATTTCTTCTTCCTGTGATTCTTTTCCCTCCCCTACTTCTTCAGACATCTATTAAGGCCTCCTGCAGGTCAGGCACTGTGCTAGGTCCGGATTCTGACAGATGTGAAGAGCAAATGTACTTCAGAAATTAAAAAGGGGGAACAGAAGTGGGACCAAGGCTAGAACATTAAAGACAAATTTGGCCTCCTTTCCCTGGCAGCAAAGCAAGGAGAGAGGTGCTGCCTTCCTCTGAGGTGGAACCTAGAGATGGTGATGGAAAGGTGTTCTAAGCCAGTGGTTCTAACTTTGGCTGCTCCTAGAACCACCTGAGGAGCTTTTTAAAATCCTAATGTCCAGACATACACAGTGTCAATTAAATCATAATCTGTGGGGCTGGAACCCAGGCATCAATATTTTAAAAATTCTCCAAGTAAACCCAATATACACCCACGTTTGAGAACTACCGCTTGACTATACAGGCAGGCACCCGGTTTAGAATCAGGAGTCCTGGGTTAAATCCCATTATGGGTTGAATTGTGTCCCCCCAAATTCCTATGTTGAAATTCTAACCCCCAGTTCCCTAGAATATGACTTTATCTGGAGATAGGATCTTTACAGCGGTAATCAAGTTGAAACGAGTTCACTAGGGTGGGCCAATATGACTGGTGTCCTTAAAAAAGAGGAAATTTGGAGACAGACATGCATACAGAGAGTGAAGACAGCCATCTACAAGCCAAAGAGAAAGGCCTGGAAAAGATCCCTCCCTCACAGTCCTCTCGGGAGGAACCAACACCAGCTTATTTCAGACTTCTAGCCTCCAGAACTGTGAGACAATAAATTTATGTTGTTTAAGCCACCCAGTTTTGGGTACTTTGTTATAGCAGCCCCCTCAAAATAATACAAATTCTGATGTAGCCATGCTTCAACTATGCAAATAACTTCTCTTAGGGTGCTTCAATGACCTTATCAGGAAAACAGAGGATTAACCCTCCCTCGCAGGGTTGCTGAGAAGTTTAAACGAGATAAGGTAAATGAAGAGCACCCAGCACCCCCATTGGAACACAGTAAGTGCTCAGTAAATGCTAGCTGAGTCTGAGCCTTTCCTGCTTGAATAAACCAAGTAGCTCGCTCAGCTTACCCGACTGTGGTCAGCTCGGCCCCCTGGTGGATGCAGCCTGCTACCGACAGGATCCGCCCTAGGCCCTCAGGAAACAGTGAAAGGCCTTGCCGGCTCTGGGCAACCCCTTTCCACCCTGTGCCTTGGCCTAGGGAGCCCCTAAGCTTTCTCTTCAACCCGGTGTAGCAAGCAACCCTTGCTCCCAAGGACGGCCTCTAGGAGGCGCGCTGTCTTCAGAGCTCGGGCCTGGACTCGCTCCTCGGGCGGAGGGAACGCGGAGAGCGGACCTGAGGCCTGGCAGAGGGCGTGCCTCCAGCTGTCCCCCTTCCTCCCCATGGCAGTTTGCTCACAGTGACTCGGGAAAGCGGAAACGCTCACGTTCCAGGGCTTCGCTGAGCGCGCCCTGATGCCCAGTGTGCTACATCACTTACTCTGGACAGTCCTGTTCTTTTCTCACAAATGAGTAAGTTAAGGCTCAGAGAGGTTAAGTACCTGGCCGAGAGCACACAGCTAGTGGAATAGAACCCAGCTCTGCCTGACTCCAAAAGCAGCACAACACTTTTGTGGCTAGAAGAAGCCCCAAGTGTCCAGCTCTCCAGAGGGGGCCAAGTGACTTGCAGGCCTAGTCATGGGCCCAGCAGAAGACCCCAGGGACAAGAGGGCCAAAACAGCTTTTATTAATACTTGCCTTTTCTCCTCAGAGCCTGCTGCTGCTTCTGCAGCCCCAGGTATGTCTGTCTCTCTTTGCATCCACTGATGATTTTTTAAATTATTATTTATGTATCTGTTTTTTACCGCCGTAATTCTGAAAGTGAAGATGTTGAGGGTTAATTCCTTTTCCTTCTTTTCTCCTGTTCTCTATCCCTCAGGATGGCTGATTTTCACGGTCACTTCAAAGGAGTATATAGGACAGTGTAGGAGCAAGTGTTTTTTTAATTGCCTCTCCATTGAAGGAGTCAAGACACATTAAAAAACAACAGTAGTAACTACATGTAATTGACTCCTGATGTCTACACTGCTGGCCAACGGCAGAGTTTTTCCTCCAAGACATGGTCTCCTGTGCCAGAAAAAATAACTGCTGTTAATTTGATGTTCTGTGTCACTAAATTTGTACTCTGCGGCTGTCCAGGTGATATTCTCCAGCTCCTTCCTGCAATCATCCATCCACCCACCCACCCATCCATCCTGCCAATAGTTCAGGGCCCACAACATGCAAACCATGGAGGAGTGTACCTTGCTAGGTATCTGCAGTTGTGATCCAGCAGGGCAGCGCTGACGGGAGAACTGGCACCAAGTGCATATTCAGAAAACACTCTTTAATGCAGGACATACTCATGAAAAAGATGCCAATTCTTTCTGGACGTTTTGTTGTTTGGTCTTGTAGCAATTCTTTTTAAGAGTATAGGAGTGATTACAGGAGCAGCTGGAGGCTGGAATTCTGGTCCTCTCTATTGCACTCACCAACCCCAGATTGAGCCTGTGGACAAGGCCCTTGGCTTCTGTGTTTGTAAAACAAGGAACACAGGCTCCTTTCTGACTCTGCTGGTCTCTCATGTCACAAGCTGGTGTTGGGACTTCCCTGGTGGTGCAGTGGTTAAGAATCCGCCTGCCAATGCAGGGGACATGGGTTCGAACCCGGGTTCTGGAAGATCCCACATGCCGCGGAGCAACTAAGGCCATGTGCCACAACTACTGAACCTGCACTCTAGAGCCCGTGAGCCACAACAACTGAGCCCATGTGCCACAACTACTGAAGCCCGCGCGCCTAAAGCCCGTGCTCCGCAAGAAGTGTTGCAAGCTGGCGTCATCAACTGCTACAGCTTTGAAACAACTTTAACATCTCTCCTGCCCACACTAAAGTTCACAAGCATAATGCTGTATGCAAGGTGAACTGTATTGAGATCCCTGGAAAAAAGACTCCAGGGGCCGAGACAGCCTTCCTGCCCCCCACCCCCTGCTGTGCATTTGTTCTATAAGTTAGTGGCCTCAGGGAGGCCCGCCTGCCTCTGAGGCCCTCCCTAGCCCTTGTTCAAATGTGCCATCACCAATATCTAAGTAAATGTGACTGGATGTCATGGAGAACAAAGACACTTTAAAGGTGCTAGTGAATGAAAGTCATAATAGAAGAGCAGAAAGTCTACAGAAGGATGCTGGTGCCTTGGGTAGTGCTGATGAATCGAATCTTCAGGCCTCAGCACCCTTTCCTTCTCCCCGTGCGTGGCCGAGCACCCTTCCCCAGCCTGGTGCCCAGCATCCTCACCCATCCATCCAAAGCTGCAGGAGCAGGAAGAGCAAAGTGTCCAGAAGGAGGCAGCACAAGAGGCAGGGGCTGGCTCTGCCCATCAGGAGCTCTGTCCATGTGGGTGAGTCGCCTGGTCTCCAGGCCCAGCGTCCTTGTCTGTAAAATGAGGATAGTAATGTCCAGTGCACAGAATTCCTACTGGGCACAGGAAGTGATGGGTGTAAAACACAAGCATGTGGTATGTGGTAAATCATTTTTGTAAAGAGTGTTTTCTCCCCTGAGGTACCTGTATTTTGCCAGGGCACAAATTCCAGTCAAAGGAATGACCTTGTACAGTAGATTGCAGGTCATAACCAGGAAGGAAAATGTATTTGGAGGGGTTGGTCATCTTTCCACTGTCATCGTATCCCAGCAAGGGGGCAGCTACTGAACAGAGACCTGTTCTGAGACTAGAATCTCGTAATAATGATGAGAGTAGAATACTGCTTCCCTTACATTTGTAAAATGATTTAGAATTATCATTGAATTCTTATTTGACTCTGAGAGTGCCCCTTTAGACAGGACAGATATAGTATGTCCATTGCAGGGATGTGGAGGTTGGAGCTCACAGAAGTGAGGTGACTTGCTAGGAAGTGACTCGAGCCCAGGGGCTTGACTCCTCTGGATTCCAAACTCAGTGCTCTTTCCACCATGCCCCCAACTACAAGTGTGAAATATTGACACTTGGCCAGACTGTTAGAGAGCCACGGATGACATATCACATTGTGTCCCACAGTGGCCAGTGCAGCTTTCCTGCAGGAGCACATCACCAACTTCCTGCTGGGAACTAGTGTGGTTTTTACCCACAACTTTACTTCCCAGCAACTTTACTTCCCAGCAACTTCTCCAGAACATATTTGCCCCATACCATGGACAGAAGTGACCTTTTGATCTTGCCCAGCAAGTTGGCCTCTCCTCCATCCTCCCCTTTCCGGTGCACAGCACTGCATCTGTCCTTTTCTTTCTCCTAGAAACCTGCCCCTCACCCACACATCCCGTACTCTGTGCTGGTCCTTCCTCCGTCCTGGTCCTTCCTCCAGTGAAATAGAGCTCCATGCTCGCTCGCTCTCCACTGCTCTAATCCAAACCACTTTCTTTTGTCTAACTTCAACTTGCGTCTAATCCCTGGGAGAGCTTTTCTTAAAACTCAGATTGCAGGGCCCCACCCCCAGAGTTTCTGATTCAGTGGGTCTGGGATGGGGCCTGAGAATGAGCATTTCTGATGCTGCTGGAGTCCACACTTTGACAATCAAATAACTGTAATAGCCTCCACATGCCACTGAACTTCCCTCCAGTCCTTTCTCTGCATAGCAGTCCGAGAGATCTTTGCAAAATCTCAGTTGGATCATATCACTTCCTTGCTGTCTTAGTCTGTTCAGGCTACTATAACAAAATACCATAGACTGGGTTGCGTATAAACAACAGAAATTTATTTCTCACAATTCTCAAGACTGAGAAATTCACGATCGAGGTGCCAGCAGATTCTGTGTCTAGTAAGGGCCCACTCCGTTGCTCACAGATGGCTGTCTTTTCTCTTGTCCTCACATGGTGGAAGGGGCGAGGAAGCTCTTTTGTAAGGGCACTAATCCCATTAATGAGGGTGGCGCCTCATCACCTCCCAAGGGCCCCACCTCCCAGTACTGTCACATTAAGTGTTAGGATTTCCACATACAAATCTAGGGGGGACACAAACATTTGGTCTATAGCACTTGTCTGAAACCCTTCATGGCTTCTCATTGCACTTAGAAAGGGAACTGTGTCTGTCTTGTATCCCTTTGTGCTGGCACAAAGCTCCTTCAAAGTTCATGCCACCCTCCGATTGCCTTCATCTACAACCTCCTTGTTCCTTAAGGACTTGAGTACTGAGCTCACTATCTTCATTTTCACCAACCACTTCTGTCACTATGTGGGGAATGATCCATCTCACACTTTGGCCTCTGCGTTCCTGACCTCACCTTGAGTGATCTGTAGCTTTCCATCCTGGGGCTCATATGCTTGACCTTGTCGTCACTTCTAAGTCCCAATTTGAAGCCCCTCATTTCTTTTTTTTTTTTTAACATCTTTATCAGAGTATAATTGCTTTACAATGTTGTGTTAGTTTCTGCTGTATAACAAAGTGAATCAGCTATACGTATACATATATCCCCATATCCCCTCCCTCTTGCGTCTCCCTCCCACCCTCCCTCTCCCACCCCTCTAGCTGGACACAAAGCACCGAGCTGATTTCCCTGTACTATGCGGCTGCTTCCCACTAGCTCTCTATTTTACATTTGGTAGTGTATATACGTCCATGCCACTCTTTCACTTCGTCCCAGTTTACCCTTCCCGCTCCCCATCTCCTCAAGTCCATTCTGTATGTCTGGTCTTTATTCTTGTCCTGCCCCTAGGTTCATCAGAACCATTTTTTTTTTAAGATTCCATATATGTGTTAGCATACAGTATTTGTTTTTCTCTTTCTGACTTCCTTCACTCTGTATGACAGACTCTACATCCATCCACCTCACTACAAATAACTCAGTTTCATTTCTTTTTATGGCTGAGTAGTATTCCATTGTATATATGTACCACATCTTCTTTATCCATTCATCTGTCAATGGACACTTAGGTTGTGAAGCCCCTCACTTCTGACCACCTCTTCCTCTCCTTCTGGCTTATTGGTTCTAACGCTCGCATCCCAGCAATTCTCTGACGTCATCAAGGCCCATGATTCATTGGCCTTATCATTTTTTCATCACCCATCATAGCTTAGGTTAAATGGCATATTTTTAAAAGCACTTCCTTGTAAATACCACTAACTCTCAGCTGTCCCCTACTCTATTCCTATACCCAATCACCCAAAAAAGAACACCAGCTGGGGTGAGTGTTCTCACTTTAATTCATGGCTACAGACCATAAAAGTCCCTACATACTGCCCACAAATACTATATATTTCCCTTCCTACTTAAGCGGTGGTCCTGGACCAACGGCACAGACATCACCAGGGAGTTTTTGCACATGCAGAAGCTCAGACCCCACCCAGACCTACTGAATCAGGATCTGCATTTTCACAAAGTCCCCAGGTAATTAATTTCCGCATTAAATGTTCAGAAGCGCTGTCCTAGTGGTTTGCTTTCTGGATCACCAGAAATTCATTCATCATCTTTCTCTTTCTCCTCAAACCTTCTGACTCCCTGTGGCCCGTCACTCAGCCTCACACTTCATTGAGAATCCCAGAAGCAGTCATACTGAATTCATCTTCCCATCACATCTTCAACCTGCTTCCACATCCCATCTTCCCTCCCATTACAATGAGAGAAGGGTCCCAGCTCTGCTGGAGGCCATTGCCCTTCATTAGCCACTGGATTTCATCCGTCTCTCTCCTCCATCCCTGAATCATGAGATGCTCCTTGGCTACTGGACATGTTCTAGTTCCAGCTTAAAAGACTCTTCCCTGATCCCACATCCCACTCCTACTGCCCACTTTTTGGCTTCCCAGCAAATCACCCAGGTCCCCTTTCCTCCAGTATTCTCATGGCTCACTCTCTCTCTTTATTTAGGTCTTTGCTCAAATGTCGCTTCAGTGGAGAGACCTTCTCTGACCACCCTTTATAAAATCACACACACACACACACGCACACACACGCACACACACACACTCACTCTTTAATTATTTTTATAATGCTTATCTCCACCTGGTATGTTTTCTATTTCTTTGGTGTTGGTCTCCCCACACTGGAATGTAAGCTCCAGGGAGCAGGGTCTTTTTCTGTTTTGTCTGTGGCCGTCTCCCTAGGGCCTGACAGTCACTCTTGTTGCATAAATAAGGTCTAGGCTGGAGTGCCGCATGCCAGGAAGAGACAGAGGTTACCAAGAAGGGCCCTGGAAGGCCAAGACCTCAGAGACCCCTTCATTTGATAAGAGGTGATGGGACAAATAATATGTCTTTTTCATTCTTCATCGCTTTCTTAGGGTTCATTTATTGCAAGGATATAGAAATGTACTTGTCATGTCAAGTGAAAAAGAGGGAGACAGTTCTTATAAGATAAGCAGAGTCTCACTGAATCCCAGTGGGGAGTTCAGAGGGGCCTCAGCAAATGGAAGGTCAGCAGATGGCCTCCAGTGATTCATTCTCCCCTCCCTGTATTCCTGCCCTGGTGCACAGGCCCCCTACACTGAACAGGCCTGACCTGTGAGTAACCAACAGGATTGTGGAAAAAACAGTGTATGTGTGGCTTCTGAAGTTAGATCATAAAAGACACTGTCTTAGGTCACTTGCCCCAGGGGAAGCCAGCTGCCATCTCCCGAGGACACTCAGGAGTTCCCGGGAGAGGTCCACTTGGGGAGGAACAAAGGCCTCCCGTCCACTACTTGCCAACCTCGAGAGCAGCCCCCTTGGAAGTGGACCCTCCAGTCCTCCTCAAGCCTCTCTTGTCTCTGCCACTCCTTTCTCTGCTCTCCTGCTTTCTGTGGCCAAATACTCTGTTGTCCGTACCATTCTCCCACTTCTCTCTGCAGATGACCTTTTCTGCTTACCTTTTAACATACAAATGGCAAAACATCGTTGCCAGTTGTTGGTCTACATCATGGGGCCAACTTTTTTCTGTAAAGGGCCAGGTAGTAAATAATTAGGCTTTGCAGGTCCTGTGCTTTCTGTTGCAACTCTTCAACTTGACTCTGCCTTTGTAGTGCACAAACAGCCATGGACAATACCGAAGTGAATGGGTGTGGCCGTGTGCTAATAAAATTTTATTTACAAAGTCAGGCAGTGAGCTGTATTTGACTCCACAGTCATGGATTGCCTACCTCTGGGTCTTCAGGACATTGCAGCTCCAGGGCCCAGTACCATCTGATGGGCTACGTCTGAGGCTGGTGTCCACTGTTGGCAAATCAATTTTGGCCAGATAGCCGCAGTGAGACCTGATGGGTTAAGGGAGGAGCAGGGGCAAATTTTCCAAGAAAGAAATGGTGCTGATCAGGAAATAATGTGCATCTTTAGCACAACGACATTCAGTCAGTTCATTAGTGTTAATTGAGCAAGCATTAACTGACCATCTACATTGCCCTGAGCACTTTGACAGGATCTTAGGAATATAAAGATGAGTGATAACATGTTTCCCAATAATAGCCATTATGTATCTCATGATCAAATGTGCCAGGCTTGCCATTAAGTACTTTATACACATCGTCTCATATAACTGTCAAAGCAATACTATGAGGAAATTGAAGTTCAGAGAGGTTAAGTAACTTGTTTAAGGCTGTACAGTAACAGGGAACCAAGCCACCTCTGACTATAAAAGCCAGGGCTCTTAAACCTTATGACTCCTGCTATTCAGTGCTGCCTCTCAAGTTCCTTAAGAATTCTTGCCCTCTGAAGAGCTCATAGTTGCCTTAGACTTTTTTTTGGGGGGGGGGGGTAAATTCTCTATTTTTTTGTAAATTAGTTTTGAACCCTTTTTGCTGTTGATAAGACCAGTTATGTAATTATGGCCTCGACTGTTAATAGAGTGACTCTACAATTAAAAATGACATTGGAGGAAGCCCTGTTCGCTGGACAGAGCCCGCACCTGGCCAGCTTCCTGGCATTCTGATTTGTGGGCCACTTATAGCCTGGCAGTCATTGTGGTCCGCAGCTGCCATGGCTTATCACAAAGGCACATTTAGGATTATTGTTGAGGAGGCTGGGGATTCCGCCCCAGTTAGTTTCTCTTTGTCTCTCTAAACTCTCAGAAATTACAACATGAATAAACATAGTCCATTTGCATTATTTTTCAGCAAATTAGAAATCAAATTGCAGTGAACTAAATACGTAATTTCTCAGAAGAGGCTCCCTATTCTTCTAATCATGAAACATTTACTGTTTTTTACATTGCTTTTTCAAGGAGCCAGTTAGACACATTAAATTTTAAATCTTGGAGATTTACATCACTGTTTTTCTCTTCAGGTTCAAATCCACATTAATAATATCTACCAAGAAAAAAAAAAAAAACAGTAACCCAGAACACCATTATGTTTGTATTAACACCATTTTTGTTTCATAATTCTGAAGTTACAAATCAATAATAAATGATTATACTATATTGTTAAATTTTTTTAGATTTGACAGTGTAATCGTGGTTGTTACAAAACCAGAGGATTTATCTTGGAGACACTGTGGTAGATTGAAAAACCTGGCCACAGTACTTTGCAGTTCCTCCCATCAAGGGAAGACATCCACTTTCCCACCGCGTGTGTCTGGGCTGACGTTTTGATTTGTTTAGACTGATGGAATGAAGTGGAAGTGATGCCATGTGAGTTCGGAAGCCCAGACCTCCAGGGGTCTCATAGTTTCCACTTACATCCTCTTAAAATGCTGCCATTGCCACGAAACGAAGCCAGACTTTTGCATGATGAGAGATGACATGGAGAGAGAGCCACCACTGACAAGCCAGCACCAAGACCCCTGACAGTGAGGGAGGCCATCCTAGACCTGCCCACCCCACTCAAGCCACTAGATGACCACAGCTGCATGAATCACCCAGGGGAGACCATTAGAAGAATCACCCAGCTGAGCCCAGCCTAAATTGAAGAAGTGTGAGCAAATAAATCGTTGTTATAGGCCACTATGTTTTGGGGTGGCTTGTTATAACGGTGATGAATAACTGATACAGGCAAACATACTGAAATATTTATGGATAAAATGATATATTGTCTTGGATTGACTTAAAAACCATCTGATGGTAGGGAAAAGTTGGTGGAGGTATGTTTGAAGAAGATTGGCTGTCAGTTAATAATTGTTGAAGCTAGATGATAGATGTGTAGGGGAATTCACTACTCTATTCTCTCTCCCTTTAAAATTTTTAAATTTTCGGATATGTTTGAAGTTTTCCTGATAAAAAGTTTTTTTTAAATGAGTCAGTATTGTAATATTGTGAACCAAGTGGAAAATTACCTATCTAGTATGGTATAACTTACACTTTAATGTTGAATATTAGAAGACTTCATGTCTGGTCTCATAAAACAAAAATTAGAATCAAAACCAAAGAAATCAGGCTAAGAGGAAATATGGTGCAAAGAAAGGGCAGAAAACTTAGGCTGTTGGTTCTTGAGCCATCAGAGGCTGAATGAGTGCTATAAATGTGCATGGCTACCAAGTTTTAAAATGAAATGTTAGGAAAGAAGCATCGATCCGAACTCTTTTTCAGTCACCTGTGAGTCAGACTCTATGCTGAGTACTGGAGTTGTAACAGAGAGCTCATCCCGACCTTCTTGTCTGCCCTTGGACACACTGTAATCTCTTTAGCCCAGAGGTGGGAAACTCAATGCCAACGGCCTGGTCAGGTATGTACACAAGTGAGGTGGCTACAAGGGGGACGCTATGGCAGTGGGCAGCATGTGCTGGATGAGGACCAGGGAAACACCTACAAAGGTCACTGCAGCAGAGGGAGCTGGTTCTCCCACTAGCATCTCTCCTGTCTCACAAGAGACTTTTTATCTAGGCACCGGGCAGCCCGAAATAAAGACTGCATCTTCAGCCTCCTTTATGGCTGGGTGTGGCCATGGGATTGAGATTTGGACAGTGGTTGTAAAAATAATATGTGTGACTCCCAGGTTATGCCCTTTAAAGAGAAGTGTCACATCCCCTCCTTCTTCTCTCCCTTCAGCGCACTGCTGAGACAGAGTAGACATACAGACAATCATAACTGCCCCCAGGATGGCGGCTGGGCCACTCTGTGAATTTGGGGAGCCTTAAACATCTTTGCCTTTGTGGACCCCTTCCTCCATAAAAAAGTATTAAAAGTTATATTTTACAACTGCATCGATATAATGGCACATGTAATCCAGGCTGGATTCATTTTTATATATTCATTATTATAATACTCATGTTTTTCTTCTGATTCTAAACCAAATTAAAATTAAACATTTTTATGGACCCCTAAAAATATCACAGGACTTGGGCACTGCCTGCTGTGCCACCCAATGGGTAAGTCAGCCCTGGATGGTGGAGCAGTTAGAGAGAAGAGCCAGGGTCCTGGGGAGGGCCACGCCAGACAGGACCCTCCCAGAAAAGAGAATAAACATCTGCCTTTTAAAAATCAAAGTTATTAGGGGCCTCGCTGGCATCCATCTGAACCTGTATGTCTACTAATTGAACCCCGTTACTGGAGGCCCAGGAGGCTCCCTAAAGGAACTGACATCATGAAGGATGCGTAGGAATTGGCCAAGTGAATGGGAGAGGGTGAGGGAGGGCATTTCAGGCAAGAAAACAATTTGAGCAAAGGTTGGGAGGAGAAAAAGTGGAAGGAACTAAAGGATTTCATTATGGCTGGAGTTTAGGGTGCAAGGGTGTGTGTATGAGAGAGAGTGCTGAGTGCTTGGGTCCTTTGGTCTGTTCTTGGGGCCACCTCTGTGTTTGGACATGCCCTCTCATCTCCTTATCTCCAGTGCCTACTGGAGCCAGTGGAACATGAGTGACCAGGCGTCCACAGACAGGGGCTGTGTCCAAGAGGAGAGCATGTGTTCAGTTTAAGGGGCCACCACTAGCCAGCTTCTGCCATTGTCACATGAGATTGCAGGCCCAGGGTTGAAAGAGTTTCCACTTATCTAAAGAAACCAGAAATTTGATTTTGCTTGCAAAACTCCTGACTTATAAATGTAGGCCATTAACTAGGATTACAAACAAACAAACACTGTTTATGCCCGTCGGGATCCTGGGCTGATAGCTGGCACCCTCATGCCCTTCTGTGAGGCATCACCCTTTTCCCTCCTCAGTCTCCAGTGGGGGCAGTCCTTCAATGAAAGCATTTGGAATTGCGGGACAAGGCTGGATATGGAATCTTTAAAAGGCTAAAACAACCTTTTTCAAATGCTGTGACTCAGTTGGGGTTAGTACCACTGTTGATTCTTTTTTTTTTCCCCCTATTCTCTCCTTTTCATTTTTTTTTCCAATTTTTTTATTGTGGCAAAATCACATGTAACATAAATATACCATCTTAACCATTTTAAAGTGTACAGTTCAGTGGTGTTAAGTACATTCACACTGCTGTGCAGCCATCACCACCAGCGTCTCCAGAACTCTTTATATCTTGTAAAACTGAAAGTCTTACCCATTAAACAATTCCTCATTGCTCTCTCCCCCCAACCCCTGGCAACCACCATCTACTTTCTGTCTCTATGATTTTGACAACTCTAAGTAGTGCATGTAAGTGGAATCCTACAGTGTGCATTTTTCTGATTTGTTATTTCACTTAGCATAGTGTCCTCAAGGTTCACGCATGTTGTGGCATTTTACAGAATTTCCTTCCTTTTTAAGACTGAATAATATTCCATTGTATGTATATACCACGTTTTGCTTATACACTGATTCATCAATGGACTCTGGGGTTGCTTCTGTGTGTTAGCTGTTGTGAATAATGCTGCTCTGAACATGAGGGTACAAATACCTCTATTAGACCCTGCTTTCGGTACTTTTGGATATATACTCAGAAATTAAATTGCTGGATCATAGGGATTTATTTTTAATTTTGTGAGGTACTCCAAACTGTTTTCCACAGCAGCAGTACCATTTTAAATTCCTATCAACGTTGCACACGTGTTTCAATTACTCCACGTCTCCAGCAATTTTTTCTTGACTATAGCCATCCTAATGGGTGTGAAGTGGTACCTCATTGTAGTTTTGATTTGCATTTCCCTAATGACTAGTGATGTTGAGCATCTGTTCATGTGCTTCTTGGCCATTTGTATGCCTTCTATAGAGAAATGTCTATTCATGTCGTTTGCCCATTTTAAAATCAGGTTTTTGTTGTTATTGTTGAATTTCAGTTCTCTGTACACTCTGGATATTAATCCCTTATTAAACATATGATTGAGTTTAGTTTGTTCTTTTTCTAGGCCCTTAAGTTTTAAAGTTAGGCTGTTGGTTTGAGAGCTGCCTTGTTTTTAACGTAAGCTCTTATAAATTTCCCCCATATCACTGCTGGTGCCATGTCCCATAAGTTTTGGTACATTGTGGTTTAGTTTACATTTGTCTCTAAGTATAATTTTCCTTGTGATTTCTTATTGATCCATTAGTGTTTAAAAATGTTGTTTAATTTCAACGAATTTGTGAATTTTCCAATTTTCCTTCTCTGCTATTGATTTTTAACTGTACTCCATTCTGATCATAGAAGACACTTTGTATAATATTTGTCTTTGAAAATCTATGTGTGGGTGTCTAACATATGATCTATTCTGAAAAATGTCCCACATGCCCTTGAGAGGAATATGTATTCTGTTGTTGTTGGATGAATTGTATGTCTGTTAGGTCTAGTTCACTTACTGTTTTTTAACTCTTCCATATCCTCAGTTATCTTCTGTCTAGTTGTTCTATCCATTATTGAGAGTGAGGTACTGAAGTCTTCAACTATTGTCATAGAACCTGTTGCTCCCTTCACTTCTATCAGTTTTTGCTTCATATATTTTGATGGCCAGTCATTAGTATGTAAATGTTTATATTATTTTATCTTGATATATTGAAAGCTTTATTAATATACAATGTCATTCTTTGTCTCTTTTAACCTTTTAAAATTTAAAGTATATTTTTTCTGATATTAGTATAGCCACCCCTGCTTTCTTTTGGTTATTTGCATGGAATATCTTTTTCCACCTTGTCACCTTCAATATATTTATGTCTTTGGATCTAAAGTGAGTCTCTTGTAGATAACATATAGTTGGATCATGCTTTTTTTTTTTTTTTGCGGTACGTGGGCCTCTCACTGTTGTGGCCTCTCCCGTTGCAGAGCACAGGCTCCGGATGCGCAGGCTCAGTGGCCATAGCTCACGGGCCTAGCCGCTCTGCGGCATGTGGGATCCTCCCGGACTCGGGCACGAACCTGTGTCCCCTGCATCGGCAGGCAGACTCTCAACCACTGCGCCACCAGGGAAGTCCTGCTTTTTTTTTTTTTTTTTTTAATTTATTTATTTTTGGCTGTGTTGGGTCTTTGTTGCTGTACGCGGGCTTTCTCTAGTTGCGGCGAGTGGGGTCTACTCTTTGTTGCAGTGCACGGGCTTCTCATTGCGGTGGCTTCTCTTGTTGTGGAGCACGGGCTCTAGGTGTGCAGGCTTCAGTGGTTGTGGCACGTGGGCTCAGTAGTTGTGGCTTGCGGGCTCTAGAGCGCAGGCTCAGTAGTTGTGGCGCACGGGCTTAGTTGCTCCGTGGCATGTGGGATCTTCGGACCAGGGCTCGAACCCATGTCCCCTGCATTGGCAGGTGGATTCTTAACCACTGCGCCACCAGGGAAGCCCCAAAATACCATATTAATGTTAGATATTAATAATAAAGGACACTAGGCACAGGTCATGTGGGAGCTCCTTGTACTATCTTTAGAATATTTCTGTAAATCTGAAACAGTTCCAAATTTTAAAAATTAAATATAAGGGCTGCTCAAGTGTAAAACTGTGTATCAGTTAGTTCTACAGGCATTTATTGAATGCCCTGTCTAGGCAGACCTGGGCTATAGGATCTGAAAACACAACAGATTCCTGTCCTCAGTAAACACACAGCCTGGTATGATGCAGGTATGTACCAATAAATACCAAATATGCAGTAATAGAAATATATACAAGGCACAAAACAATTTAGAGGAGGGAGTGATTGAATCAGAAGGAGAAAAATGTTACCCAAATAGGATTTGAGAAATGCATATGATTTTGCTTGAAAGATACGAGAGAAGAGGGACTTCCCTTGAGGGTCCAGTGGTTAAGACTTCGTGCTTCCACTGCAGGGGGTATGGGTTCAATCCCTGGTCCCTGCTGCATGGTGCAGCCAAAAAAAAAAAAAAAAAAAAAAAGGGTAAGAGAAGGGATATTGTCATCTAAGACTTGAACACTGAGAGGACAAGCATTCGACCTATATATACCTGAACATAAAAATGAATACACTTAAGTCCTCTCAGAGATCTGTAGCATACTGATCTCTGGTGCTCTAGTCCTAGAGTCAAAGTGGCTGGATTGAGATCATCTCTCCATCTCATACTGTTTGTGTATATCAGATGCATCTCCCAGCCTCACTTGTCTCTTCAGCCTCTTGTTTTGCCTCAGCTGCCATACATGGCCCACACAAGTCTACCACCTGCTACATAACTAGAGTTATGGTTTCTCCCACCATTTCCAGGCTTTGATAAAGTACCAACCCACAAAGCTAGGATCTAGCTTCCCCAGTGACTGCTAAAGAGGCCAGGTGACACCCCAGAAGTGTGGGGTTATTGACTCCCCATGGGGCAAATTTGAGTCAGTAGGAGAAAGACAGGGGAGAGCTGACAGCAAATGCTCTCCTCTTGTCCTTCCACTGGACCCTTTGCATTGTGGTTTTTCCATGCAGCCAGTGTGGAGGTCATTCCAGGAGCCCAAGCAGCTGCTCCTGCTGCAAGACAAGTTGAATTGCTTCATGGCTCATGGTAAAGTAGTAGCCAGTGTGGTAACACATCACCTGGCATTTGCTTCTCGACTTTCTCTGCCTCACTTCTCTTTCCCCCCACTCTCGTTGCCCTGGAATTGTACCTCCCAAGAGCATTAGCTCTTGGCCTTGACTTACTTAGATTCTGTGTTTTTCATAGGAAATTTCAGCAAGTTATAGTTTCTCTGGGCCTCAGTTTCCTCATCTGTAAAATGGAAGAAATAATAGTACCTACCTCATAGGGATAAAATGAAATAATTCACGAAAAGCACTTAGGTCAGTATTTAGCATATGGTAAGCACTTGATAGATCTGAGCTATTGTTATCTAGAGCAAGCCCTCAGTTTTGCAGCTGTGGTTTATGAGGATCAGAGAGCTTGAGTAACCTGCCCAGAATCACTCAGTGATGAAAAGCAGAATTAGGATGAGAACCTAAAGTGGTGTACTTCTTATACCTGAGTGGACTCAAGAACATAATGCTGAATATTAATGTTTACACACTAAACAACTAATTGACTTTATATTAATGAGCAGGTCTTGACCTTAGGTTACTGTCTCAACAGGAGCACAACAGACACATCAAGGTGTAGCATCCAGAGCCCTTCATCCAGGCATGCTCAAAAAGAGATCAGTATAATTTCAGGGAAACTGGGAAGGTTGTTACCCTCTAGAATCTTTTCTCATTCATTGTTTGCTACCTAAAATTCTACCTTCAGTATTTTTTTTCCAAAAGGTCTTGACTCCTGTTTATGCAAATTTAATAAGAAAAAATGGTACATTGAAGTTTTTAATCTAATAGTTATCTAGCACAACTGTTTATACATAGAAGGTCTTATGGAATAAATATTACTGAGTTAACAAATTTGTAAGAGTGCCTGTTTATACCCTGGTGAATATGTCATATAATGATGGTCCCATGGAGGATGGCTTATAAGAGATGAAGAGGCTCCAGAGTACTGAGAAATAGAGATTGAGGGAGATTTAGGAGGTACTATCAATGAAAAGGTGAAGATGGGTAAGCTGAGGGCCTGAAAATTAATGTTACTCTATAAATGTTTTCCTAGTGACAATAGCATAATTTTCTATTGCAGTACAGCTCTTCTAGATGTTATAGATGTCCAGGAAAAAGGAAAAGGAACTTCAGAGGTAGACTTTCCAACATGAGGAAACTCCCCACAGTACAGGAAGGGAGCAGGAAGGCACATGAAGAGGCAGTGACAGACCAAAAGCAGAAGCAATAGATAACTCAGTTCTGCTAACTGCTGCCAAGGAGGAAAAACAACAACAACAACAAAAAATCAATGATGAGTGGATATAATTTGGACAAATTGCAAAAGAACACAACATTTGGAGGCAGAGGCTTTGGGGGATTTTGGGTAAAGGACTTATTCTCCTGAATACCAAGTTAAAATAAGGATGATGATGATGATACAATCCTTAGCTTATTGGGTTACATGGATTCAAATCACCATCCTAATTTTTCTCGTCATCAGTCTCCAGTTTAGATATTGGAAACTCACTTTCCTTTCAAGTGTCCTTTTTCTTGGGATACCCTTTGCTGAAGTTTGTGTAGGACTCCTACTTGTTCCAACCGCAGGGCTGGCTCTGTGGGTCAGGATGATGCAGACCACTGAGGATGCCCACCTTCCAGCAGAGGGCTAGAAGCATGTGGCCAATAACTGGACACTGTTTTCATGTTATCTGATAAAAAATAGAAGGACACGTGATTGAGTAAATAAATGGGGGAGAGGAGACAAACTTCCCATGTAGAAATCCAAATAATCTATGTAGATACTCCACCCTCAAGAATGTGGAACATGGACTTCCCTCGCGGTCCAGTAGTTAAGACTTCGCCTTCCAATGCAGGGGGTGTGGGTTCAATGCCTGGTCAGGGAGCTAAGATCCCACATGCCTTGTGGCCAAAACAAAAAAACATAAAACAGAAGCAATATTGTAACAAATTCAATAAAGACTTTAAAATGGTCCACATCAAAAACAAAAAACAATGTGGAACATAACTCCCCACTCCTAAGTGTGGGCTGTGCATAGGGACTTTCTTCCAAAGAGTACAGTATGGAAAGGAGGGGGGATAGGGAGAGTAACTTTATTGTGGAGACACCTGACAAACAGCACCTCAGCCAGATGACCAAGGACAGCATCAGTAGTCAAAAATCATGTAGATAGTATGTACCCTTGATGTGATGTGATGAAAATAGCACTTTGCACCTGTGATCTTATTCCCCCAAACTCATAACCCCAGTCTAATTACAAGAAAAAAATCAGACAAATCCCATTAGAGAGCCATTCTACAAAATACCTGACCAGTATTTCTCAGTACTTTCCAATGTCATCAAAAATCAGGAAAGTCTAAGAAACTGTTACAGCCAAGAGGAGCCTAAGGAGACACGATGACTAAATGTAATGTGGTATTCTAGACAGAATCCTGGAACAGAAAAAGGACATTAAGCAAAAACTAAGGAAATATGAATAAAGTATAAACGTTAGTTAATAATAATATACCAATATTGGTTCATTAAATGTAACAAATGTGCCATATTATGTGAGATGTTAGTCACAGGGCAAACCAGATGGGAGTTATATGGGAAGTCTGTACTATGTTTGTAGTTTTTCTGTAAATCTAAAACTGCCTAAAAAATAAAGGTTATTTTAAAAGTTTAAAAACAGGGACTTGCCTGCTGGCGCAGTGGTTAAGAATCCACCTGCCAATGCAGGGGACATGGGTTCGAGCCCTGGTCCGGGAAGATCCCACATGGCACGGAGCAACTAAGCCCATGTGCCACAACTACTGAGCCCGCATGCCACAACTACTGAGCCTGTGCTCTAGAGCCTGCAAGCCACACCTACTGAGCCCATGTGCCACAACTACTGAAGCCTGCGCGCCTAGAGCCCATGCTCCGCAACAAGAGAAGCCACCGCAGGGAGAAGCCCACGCACTGCAAGGAAGAGTATCTCCTGCTCACCACGGCTAGAGAAAGCCCGCGTGCAGCAACGAAGACCCAATGGAGCCAAAAATAAATAATAAATAAAATTTTAAAAAAAGAAAGAAGAGAAACAGAACAAGTCAAAAAGAAAGAGATGTCCCAGTACAATATACAATTAATTGACAAATAAATTATAGGGATTATAGTTCTGAAAGTTCAGTGGAGGGAGAGAGAGCACTTCAGGCTAGACTTGCCAAGGAATATGTTATGGAAACAGTGGGTAAAAGACTGACAAGCTTCTGCTATTCAGACTAGTTCTAAGTAATTTGATTCTTTTTAAGCAGAGTAATTAGAGGGAGGGAGGAGAAATAGAAAGTCCCATAAAGGAACTTTTGAAGCCTTTCAACATTTACTCTAACCCCTTAGCATCAACTCCTCCCTAAATGGTATATGTGTCAGGATTTGCAGCGTTAATAATTGCAAGTAACTTGTATGTAAAGGATATGAGTAACTTACATTTCCGTTCCAAAGGCAGGGAATGCAGTTGTTACATTAGAGCTGCTCTGCCACACTCACAGTATCTTGCTATTACCAACTAATGCCAAAAGAATGGTTTTGTAATAAAATGATAGATGTATTCTTAAAAAAAAAACAAGATGTTTACAAATATAAATTGAACCAATTTATTTTATGAGTAATTGTAATATCTTGATTAACTGATGAATTGTTCTTTAAGTCCAAAGTAAGTAAAGTAAATAAACTTTAATATTATTAATACTAGTGAGTAATATATAAGTACTGACTTTACTGTAGAAATCTTAAGGTCAGGCTTTGAATGCAAAGGTAAGTTCCTTGTTTGTATTCTTTCTTAAAAAATTTTTTTATTTAAAAAAAAAAAGTAAAAAACCCTTGGCCAAGCCTCTATCTAGATTTCCCACAAGCAGAAGAAGCAGAGCAATAGCTACTTCTTCAAACAGCAATTAGTAATGAGGTAATTCAGGATAATGGAAGGAGACAACATATGAAGCCGCATGAGGCTTGGCATATCTTTTGTTTTGTTTTTTGTTTTGGGGGGGATTTTTTGGCATATCGTTGTACCTGCAGTGCCTAGCATAATATTCAGCTCTCCTGGTTCAACCCTAATCTTTTTTACCCTTTCTTCTCAATCTCTTTTACTGCCTGCTCTTCCATCTGCTCAATTAGGAATCAAAAGTGATATGGAAGAGATACAGAGAACTATAAGAAAATCTGTGTAACACTCCAGCAATATATTTGAAAATATAGAGAAAAATCAATGGCTTCCTAGTGAACTATAACTTACCAAAATTGATCCCCCCCAAAATAAGAAAATCTACACCAATCAAAACTCGTGGAAGAGATTAGAGGAGTGATTTCAATCTAACCTTTGAGAAAGCAGTGGGCCAGTAGACCTGGGTTCTATCTACCATTTGATGCAGTGTTACTGCAAGTAGCCAGTGATGAAATTGTTACTGTCCTGTAAAGAGATAAGGAGCTTATGCCAGAACATACATCAACATACTACTTGTCAAGAAAGTCTTGCTAAAAACAAACAACTGATTTTATTAATGGTGTCCTGAAATGACCCCTTTGAATTGAGTAAGTCAACCCAGGAAATATCAGAGAAGAGAACCTCTGGAGCAAAATGAACGTTTTGTATATTGGGATATATATTTTCAAATGAATATAGGCATATTCATTTGAATATTAAATGTGTTAAGGCCTTGTTATATTCTAAGCTGATGAGATTGGTATATACAGCAGTTTTGTACTTTGTATTGATGTTGTTGTAGGTTGGGGGGTAAAGGTAGTTTTTAAGAACAACTTTCATCTAGCCACTCAGAATTAAGCACTATTAGTATTTTGGGATATATACTTTGAGAAAATTCTCACATGTAAATGTACATGAGCCGACATGAGGCAGGGTTATTCTCCCCCAAATTAAATACTACACAAACTATTTTGCAATATGCTTTTTTCACTTAAAAATGTGAAAGACCTCCCATATCAGTTATAGATATACATTATTTATAATAATTGAATTATATTCTATTGGTTGGATGTATCATAATTTAAAAATCAGTTCCATGTCAATAATTTGAATGTCTTGGTTATTTTATTTTATTTTTTTTGGACCGCACAGCTCGGCATGCGGGATCTTACTTCCCCGCAACCAGGGATCGAATCTGTGCCCCGTGGAGTGGAAGCACAGAGTCTTAACCACTGGACCACCAGGGAAGTCCCTTAAACTTTTACATATTATAAATAGCATAGTGGAGAACATCCATTATGACCGTTCCAGTACCCCCCTCCTCATTAACTCTTCTAGAACTGTTGCAATGGCTTCATAAATAATATCATTTTGTCTGGCACACAAAAAAATAGGCTGAACTATAAACTGTACATTTAGTGACAAAGTTGATTTGCATTTTTGTGCCTGCAGATCACGTTTTGGGTAGCACTGCTTTAACAAAAAGATAATTGATGTGTTGTTTAAACTACAGTTAACCCTTGAACAACACGGGTTTGAACTGCAACTAAGAGTGGGGTGCAGTTATAGGTGGATTTTTAAAAATAAATTCATACTGTATTACATGATTCAAGGTTGCTTAAATCTGTGGATGCAGAACCGCGGATTTCAAACGACTGACGTGGGACTTGAGCAACCGTGGATTTTGGTAACCATGGTGGGTCCTGGAACCAATTCTCCCGAAGATTCCCAGGGATCAGGTATCCTTATTCCAGGCCATAGGGGAAAAAAAAAACTAAAAGTCTCTAAAACATGTATGAGGTTACCATAATCTTAAAATCCAATCAATATACTAACCCCCCCACCCCTGAAAAAAAGAAGCAGGAAAGGAAGGAAGAGAAGACCTCTAGGCGCGGGAGACCTAGCAGGAAACAAGGCAGAGGTCGGGCTCTGTAGCAGATCGATTGCATTCTAGAGGAGGGGGATTGGCTGTAACATGGAAACAAAACACTGACAAATGCTAAGAAGATAAAGTAGAGCAATGTGGTGGAGAGTTCCAGGGGTGGGGGAAATCTGCTTTAACTGCTGTAACAGACCTTTTTTTTTTTTTCTGCAAATCGACCCCCGTCTCTCTTTCCCTTGATCAATCCACAGCTTAGCACTTACCTCTCAGATTGTCACTGAGACCCTTTTGTTATCAGAAAACTGGGTTTACCTCTTGGTGGGTGTTGAGCCAATAGACACAACCAAGCCAAAGAGCAGGAGAGGGAAGGATTTATTACTTGCAGCGAGGAAGGAGAACACTTTCCCAACACTGCCTCCCCAACCGCAAAATTGCAGAAGTTTTAAGCTAAGGGTACGTGCATATTCAGGAGGGAGCTTGAGCAGAGAATTCAGCATAGAATTGGGGCAAAGGTTGACAGAGTCCAAGCTTTAGTTGATTGATTTGGAAGGGTCAACATCATTCCATCCCCCACCTGGGTGGGGGCCTTAATTCTTGCAGAACTTGAAGATTTATTGTTATGTATATTCCTTGAACCAGGACCCTGCCCCAAGGCTGCACTATTGTTTCCTTATTTGTTCATCCCCTCCCTTAAGATCATTAATTACTGAGACTTGTTCAAGGGCAAGCATTGTGGCCAGGCTTAGATCACAAAATGGCTTAGGCCAAAATGGGCTCTCTTATGTCAAGAAAACCATTCCTGCTTCTGTTTTTCCGGGGAGCCCCCCTAACCTAGCCTACACTTTAGCTTTATCCCTCTTCCCATCACATGATAGTTGCTAAAAAAAGATGCTGATTAAGTTGCACAAAGGGGGCTTCCCTGGTGGCACAGTGGTTAAGAATCCACCTCCCAATGCAGGGGTCACGGGTTCGAGCCCTGGCCCAGGAAGATCCCACATGCCGCGGAGCAACTAAGCCCGGGTGCCACAACTACTGAGCCTGTGCTCTGGAGCCCATGTGCCACAACTACTGAGCCCGTGAGCCTAGAACCCGTGCTCTGCAACACAAGAAGCCACTGCAATGAGAAGCCCGTGCACCACAACAAAGAGTAGCCCTCGTTCACCACAACTAGAGAAAACCCGCACACAGCAACAAAGACCCAACGCAGCCATAAATAAATAAATAAATAAATGTATATTTTTTAAAAAAAGTTGCACAAAGGCTCTCATCTGATTATAAGACTGAAGCAGTCATTAGTGTCTCCCTTTACCAAGGAGGACACTGGTTCAATTTGCCCAGAGTTGTTGGACTAATAATAGAGTTGGGATGCTAACCTGGGTCTTTCCCACTCAGTAACCCCATCCAGGTCACTAGAAATGCTGTTGATAGGAGGGGTAAATTGAAGGGCAATCCATAAACCATCAGTGATTTGGTTTTAACTAATATCTTTCCCTCCTTTTCTCTTTACCTCTCTTTCTCCACTCAAAGCTAATGGACAGCTTGGTTTTAACACGATTAAAGCAATTCTAAAACGAACAACCAGAAAGTAACAACTAGATTGAGGTTACTTCCCAGAATAAGATTTTATTTGGATTAACTCCCAAATTCAGGCTGACCTGACGCTGTGGGTCAGCCCCAGGATATTTCCCAAAGAATAAACCAAGTTCCTCTCTATTTCCCACTCCTCACCAAGATGGCAAGTACTGGAGATGAGATGTCACAGACTTGGGGATCTAAAACCTCCAACTCCTCCTCTCTTTGCCTGGGCTCTGAACCTCTGTGCATTCTCCCCATTCCCCTTCAGGAAAAGACAAACAGCCTTTTTTGAAGATGTGCACGAAGTTGACACAACCCTTCAAGACTGCAGAGGAGACTCCTTGGACAATCTTCAGACCTGGAGGTAACTGCCCTAGGCTTTCTAAATCAGCTCTTTCTCACCTCTATAATGGTATCACAGCTAGGGTGTAGTTTCCTAAGTGTCTGAGAGCTTAAGTACTTCACAAGTTCTTTCAAGTGCAACTGTCTCTGGGTGTGTGTTGACACCTTTTCCACTCTCCTTATCCCAAGCCTGCCCCCAACTTTAAAACCTTTCCCTAGGAGATCAATGTATCCCTCTAAAAGCACTCCCTTCTTCAATTCTCAACTACAAGTCCCCCTTGGAAGGCCAAGATCAATCAATCACATGAATAGTATTGATTTCCTAAGTGCTTTCTTTAGTTTTTTTTAAATTAGTTTTTGAATAGATGATTTGTGTACGTTCTAATAATTGCAAAACAACAAAAAGGTATATAGTGAAATATGTCTCCTTTCTCTATACCAATCTGTCACAGATTCAGAAAAGTTCTGTGCCCTCCTTTTTTTTCCCTTTATTTCTTTTACACAAATGGTAACATAATAAATACTCTGTTTCTCACCTAATATGACTAGGGGATGGGTCCACATCCATTCAGGTAGATTTGTCTAAAGGTTTTTGTGGCTCGAAATAATTGCATTTTCTGGATCGACTTGTTACCAAACAAAGTTCGTGTCCCCAGGGCACAGTGAGGCCAAATAAACCAAAACATCTGAGTTTGGAGCAGAGAAAGGTTTATTTCAGGGCCAAGCAAGAACAGGTGGCTCATGCTCAAAAACCCTGAACCTCCTGATGGTTTTGGGGGAAAAGTTTTTATAGGCAGAGTTTGGGGTGAGAGCTGCAGGGTGTATGGCTTTCTTCTCTTTTTTTTTTTGGTATTTATTTATTTGGCTGCATTGGGTCTTAGTTGTGGCACACAGGATGGATCTTCATTGCGGCACATGGATTTCTCTCTAGTTGTGGTTGTGGTGTGCAGGCTCTAGAGAAGATGGGCTCAGTAGTTGCCGAACATGGGCTCTAGAGCACACGGGCTTAGTTGCCCCGCAGCATGTGGGATCTTAGTTCCCCAACCAGGAATCAAACCCGCATTCCCTGCATTGGAAGGTGGATTCTTAAACACTGGGCCACCAGGGAAGTCCCTGTATGATTTTCTAATGATTGGCTAGTGGTGAGGCAACAGGGCTGTGCTCCAGGAATTGTGCTCAGCATCAAGTTACCATCCTCCACTGGGATGGGGCCTTAGTTCTTGCAGGAGAACTCAAAGATATTGTTACATAAGTTCCTTGAGGAGGAACCAGGACTCTGCCCCAAGGCTGCAGTATTGTTTCTTGACCGTTCCTCCCTTGTTTCTGCATCCCCTCCTTTCCCTGACTAGCAACTGTTTGAACCTACCCTTTGGAACTCAGGCACAGATAGGATTTGTACCTGGGAGCCCAACAGGGTCCTGCTTGGTTTCAGACTAGGAAACTGAGGTCAGGGACTCTTCCCAAACGTGACTTCATATATTGCACTGTCTTGCATTAGATTTGTGGGTGATACCTTAAGGGCAAAAATGTTTGATTAGCAACCATATAATCAATTTTTTGATTATAAGAGGCTCAAGGAGATAGCTCTGGTGAAGGAATATGCTCTCCTTGTATTTGACATGAAACATTAGGCTGAGTGTCAGGGTCCCCTCGTCCCCCCTCCCTACCTCCTTATAGTTTTGGAGGCTATAGGTACTTACGCCCAAGGCAAAGGGCCAGGTGGGGAATTAAATGTGTTCCACTAAAGGAGAGATTTGTCTCAATCTTACCTGTATCAAAGTGATCATGGTTTTCAATTTTATTTTTTTTTAATTTTATATTTTTTTGGCTGTGCAGGGCGTGTGGGATCTTAGTTCCCCCCCCCATCAGGGGTTAAACCCATGCCCCCTGCTGTGGAAGCTCAACGTCTTAACCACTGGACCACCAGGGAAGTCCCCATCATTGTTTTCAATTATCATGAATTTCCTTTAAGCTATTGACCTTTGTGTTCCCTGCGGAGAGGCTGAGGCAGTCAAAGGTTGGGGAAAAGTGGGGTGGAATGAAGATGTGAGGGGGAGGGCTCCCTGGTAGGAAGGCTGGTAGGAAGGCTAGTTCTGACGTGAAATAGGATGGGAAAGTGGGGGGAAGTGGATATTAGGTGCAGGCAGATTCCAGGTAGGGTGGCTAGGCGCCCCCACCCCACCCCCACCCCCACCCCCCTCCCTCCCTCCCCCCACCCCCCTCCCTCCCTCCCCCCCACCCCCCTCTCCCTCCCTCCCCCTCTCCCTCCCTCCCCCTCCCCCTCCCCCTCCCCCTCCCCCCTCTCCCTCCCTCCCTCCCCCCCACCCCTCCCTCCCTCCCTCCCTCCCACCCCTCCCTCCCTCCCTCCCCCTCTCCCTCCCCCTCTCCCTCCCTCCCTCCCCCTCCCCCTCCCCCCTCCCCCTCCCCCTCCCCCTCCCCCTCCCCCTCCCTCCTCCCCCCTCCCCCTCCCCCACCCCCTCCCCTCCCCCACCCCCGCAGGTACTGCCACGCCTCCACTTTTTTTTTTTTTTTTGCGTTAAGTGGGCCTCTCCTGTTTCGGAGAACAGGCTCCGCGGCCATGGCTCACGGGCCCAGCCGCTCCGCGGCATGTGGGATCTTCCCGGACCAGGGCACGAACCCGCGACCCCTGCATCGGCAGGCGGACTCAACCACTGCGCCACCAGGGAAGCCCACGCCTCCACTTTTAAGGCAGCCCATTCGACCTCACCTATCTGCTCTGAAGCTGCCCTACCTCCCCTTAACACCCAGGTGAGGGGAGCGTCTCCCCTGGAGTGGTGTTTCCCAGGAACCAAAAACATTTCTCTAACCCTGCCTAAGGGGATGCTCTGGTTTTCCAATGTCTGAGATGGCTTGAGTGTTACCCTGAAGATCAGAAACACCAGGCTGCATGCTCCCCACTCCGGTCCAGGTAGGATTGGGCCATATCATTGCCCTCCATCCAGTAAAATGTACCTGGAAAAACCTTGTCATATTGTTTACGATTTACTTTAAGATAAATCAGCATGGGGAGTGGGGTATGTATTTGTGTGCTGGT
This sequence comes from Hyperoodon ampullatus, assembly GCF_949752795.1. NCBI lineage: Eukaryota > Metazoa > Chordata > Mammalia > Artiodactyla > Ziphiidae > Hyperoodon > Hyperoodon ampullatus. The sequence continues at coordinate 60,292,074 of NC_136929.1, read as the reverse complement.
TTTGATTTATCCCCTAGGGATGGTTATTTTTTTGGCTGTGTTGGGTCTTCGTTGCTGTGCGCGGGCTTTCTCTAGTTGCAACGAGCAGGGGCTATTCTTCCTTGCGGTGCACGGTCTTCTCATCGTTGTGGCTTCTAGTGTTGCAGAGCATGGGCTCTAAGCGCGCGGGCTTCAGTAGCTGTGGCTTGCGGGCTCTGGAGTGCAGGCTCAGTAGTTGTGGTGCACGGGCTTAGTTGATCCGCAGCATGTGGGATCTTCCCGGACCAGGGATCGAACCCGTGTCCCCTACGTTGGCAGGCGGATTCTTAACCGCTGTGCCACCAGGGAAGCCCCAGTTACTATCTTTAATCCAGTGGTCATTTTACTTGACCCATCAGCAGCATTTAAGGCAGTTGCTCACTCCGTCCTCCTTGGAACAGTTTCAGAACAATATGTTCTCCACAGTTTCTGGCCGCCTTCCAGGACAATTTCTCAGCCTCCTTTGCTGGTTCCTCCTCTTCCCCCGGACCTCAAAGTACCCAAAGATCAATCCTGAAACTTTGTCTCCATTCTGTCTCCTCTCTTCTTGTTGTCTCAAGGGTTTAAGTGCCATCTCTGCACTGATGACTCCCAAGTTTATCTACCCAGGCAGGACCTCGCCTCTGAACTTGAAACCCTTCTATCTAATTGCCCAGTTGACAGCTCCAATATCTCACTGGTCTGTCAAAACCAACAGGATTTGTCCCTCAAAACCTGCTTCTCTCATTTTCTTCCCCATTTTGGTAAATGGCAACACCACTCTAAAAGTTTTGGTTTTGGCCCAAAACCCCCCAGACAAATAAAAACAAAATAACACAACCCTGGAGAGTTGTCCTTGACTTCTGTCTTTCACACCTCCTGTCTTACTCAGCTTAAAAACCACAGTCCTTACACTGGCCCATGAGGCTAACAATTGTGTGTGTGACTGAATTTAGTCCTGTTTCCAGACTTGGTGAAATAAGGGCGCAGGGTGAGCTTACATTCCCCACAGACCTCTCATTTTTGGAGGCTACAAATGTTTGCCAAAAGTGTCTAATAACTGAAAGACTGGATGGGCTAAGATCAGTCACAATAGCCTTATTTCCTTGCAATTAATTTCTTTTTTAAAAATTTTTTTGAAAAGAAATTTATTTATTTATTGTTTATTTATTTTTGGCTGTGTTGGGTCTTCATTGCTGCGCACAGGCTTTCTCTAGTTGTGGCAAGTGGTGGCTTCTCTTGTTGTGGAGCACGGGCTCTAAGCACGGAGGCTTCAGTAGTTGTGGCACATAGGCTCAGTAGTTGTGGCTTGCAGGCTCTAAAGCACAGGCTCAGTAGTTGTGGCACTTGGGCTTAGTAGCTCCTTGGCATGTGGGATCTTCCCGGACCAAGGATAGAACTCGTGTCCCCTGAATTGGTAGGTGAATTTTTAACCACTGCGCCACCAGGGATGTCTTGTAATTCATTTCTTTCTTTCTTTTTTTAATTAATTAATTAATTAATTAGGTTACACCGGGCCTTAGTTGTGGCACACGGGCTCAGTAGTTGTGGCACATGGGCTTAGTTGCTCCACGGCATGTGGGATCTTCCCAGACCAGGGCTTGAACCCGTGCCCTCTGCATTGGCAGGCAGATTCTTTATCCACTGGGCCACCAGGGAAGTCCTGCAATTCATTTCTTCAACAGCTATTTAATAAGCAGCTACTCTGTGCCAGACCCTGTTCTAGATGCCAGGGATACAGCTCTGAACAAAACAGACAAAAGTCTCTGCCCTTTTGGACTGTTCATTCTAGTGAGTAAATGGATGGTAGACAAAATAGCAACAAGTAAGTTACGTAGTATTGTGCTGGGAGAAAGCTCAGGCAGGGGAGAGGGGTGAAGAATATTGGAAAGGGCAGGGGGTCCGTGTTCTGTGTTGGATGAGGTGTTCAGGATGGTCTCACTGAGCAGGCAGCATTTGAATAAAGACCTGAAGGACACAAGGAGTGAGCAGCGGTGTTGGGAGGAGTGCGTGACAGGCATGGGGAACAGCAAGGGCAGTGACGTGACCCTCAGCAGGAGTTGCCTGCTCTGTTCCTTTTAGTGGCACAGTGAGCAAGGACGAGAGCGTGCTCGGAGTGAAGTCAATGAGGGTAGTAGGAGGAGATGAAGCAGAAGCGGGGCCAGTCTGGCTCTGGCCACTGAAAAGGCCTACTCACATGGCAATGCCAGGAGCAAGAAATACCCCTGGCACCCATCCTGTTTCACCTGTGGTCCCTCAATTCAATTGTGGTCACTAAAGGGAACCAGGGCTTCTGTGGATAATCACTGATTCCAGAGTTAGGGCAAGAAATGAACATTTTGTCATACTAGAAAACAAGGAAGCTTTCAGAGATGACTGTGTTATGTACCAAAGACTCAAGTCAGGAGCCAATGTAAAGAGACTCTCAATGTTCAAAGATGGAATAATTTGAGCTTCTCCAATGGATTGAAATTCATCAAATATATTAAAATCCATGAGTTTATAATTATACCAGAAAAAAAAACCTCCTCATAGGTCACCTTTACAGGTTGCTAGGGAACCAACTCATCACTCTAAAAACTGGTTTAAAAAGGGAAAGAATTGAGCATTTGTCTTGTCTTTTCTATATGAACTGTATCTCAGGATAGCTGAATTGTTGTTAAGGAAAAGTTCTTGTTTCAGAAGCTTTCCAGCTTGCAGATGAAGGAAGAATTGCAGAATTAGAATACCATACTTTTCTAATCCCTAAAGAAATAATAGATCTAAACAATGATCGTCAATGGCTATTTTTTTCAATGTAGATTGATTGATTGATTGATTGATTGATTTAGTTGCACCAGGTCTTAGTTGCAGCAGGCATGCTCCTTAGTTGCAGCTCGTGGGCTCCTTAGTTGTGGCATGCATGTGGGATCTAGTTCCCTGACCAGGGATCGAACCCAGGCCCCCTGCATTGGGAGCATAGAGCCTTAACCACTGCACCACCAGGGAAGTCCCATCAATGGCTATTAAAAACTATCAGGGGAAAAGCTTATGGGGTACTTTTAAATGAATGGATCAGGCTGGCAATGCCTGAGTTCACTGATCAATCCTAGCATCACAGAAGAGGAGACAATCAGACATCATGTGATGCTGATGTGATGCAGTAGGAGCTTTACAGCAGCAGCTATGAAGTACCCTTGTCAAAAAATGGAACCTGAACTAATCAAGATCTAACCAATACCTTTCAGGAAATACAGGGCTCGGGGAAACATGTTGAATGATGCCACAGGGATGCAGTCAGGAAAATGCAGAATGTGGGAAACTACAGAACAGATAATCCAGTTTCTCCAACAAATAAATTAAAAAGGAAAAAGAAAAAAAGGCAGGGGACCCTGTAAGTTAAAAAAGATGAAGAAGATATATTTACTGCAATGTATGGACCATAAAATACTAATTTTAAAAAACTGTTAATAAATAATGAGAAATTTGGAACATTTGAACACTGACTATTTGATAATATACCTTTTTAAGGTATGATAATGACATTATGGTTATGTTTTTTTTAAGAGTCCTTATCTTTTAGAGACACAATACTAAAATACGTATGGATGAAGTGATGTGAAATCTGGGACTAATTTCAAAATAATCCAGTTAGGTGGAGGGAAATAGGATTTCCACATGTTAATAATTGTTGAGGCTTGGCAGTTGTCCATTACACTATTTTCTCTGTTTTGTACTGTTTGAAATGTTCCATAATATAAAGTATATTGAAAGGGGGCGGGGTGGGGGACCATGTACAGAGGAGTCATAAAGAAAGACTTTCCATGACAAATGGGAATAATAATCCCTATTTTCCAACTGCAGGGCCAACAAATAAGTTATTTTTCAGTATAGTTTCTCCTTTAGTAACCAGTAACTTAGAGTAGACCCTAAAGAACTATTTCAGAGAAGATATGCCTCCTTTTGTGGACGAAAGGGCTTAAGAGTCAGTCCTTTTGTTTTGGAATGTGATTAGTTGCAGTGTGGGTAGCATTTTCAGGTTCCTCAGCAATAACAGGGCCAACGCTTGGCTGGAGGATGAAACCAGGAAAGAGACGTGGAGTACTCTGCAGCACCCTCCTGCTGCCCCTCTCAGTTCTTCTGCTGCGTTTGTACTGCGCTGCCACTCCCAGGAGCAGGGCTACTGTGGAAGGCCGGGCAGGCTGTGCACTGCACAACTCCAGGGAACTACAGAGCCTGTGTTAATGACGCCGTCTGCACTTCTGCAGCATGGCAGCTTCTGTCAGGAGCCTGGTCACCTCATGTCATCTCTGAGTTTAGACTCCTTAGTCCTAACTAGGGCTATTTCCTCAGGACCCTTCCTTTAGTCTCTGCTAAGGTCAATGGGTAATAATGGCGTAAATCATATTAGCTCTTTAAAATTGGTATTTCTCTGGTATTTCTACGAAAATCTTTTTTCCAGTGACAAAATCCCCATGTGTATTCATCAGGATAAGCTGACAAACAACTCCCAGATCTCAGTAATTTAACAAAGTTAAGGTTTATTTCTTGCTTCTATCACAGTCCAATATAGTGGTAGGAGAGAAAGGGGACCTGGCCTCTTGCTCTTTCAAGCTCCATCCATCCAGGGCCTCTGTCATCATCTCCAAAGTCCTTCACTGGGTCTGCTGCAAGGGAAGAAAGAGCATGAAAAGCCTTCTCCATCTGAATGGCCTCTGACCGGAGGCCACCATACAACCTTCACTCACATTCCATCAGCGAGAACAAGTTGAGGAGCAGAGTGCCAAGGAGGCAATGCTGATGCTTGGGAATAACCAGCTAGTCTCAGCCACACTATGTGAGGTAGCAAAGCCTTACTGCAGTTACATTAAGAAGCCTGTACTACAGAATACTGTAGAGTCCCTGGCCCCTCAGAGAGGTGAGGGAGAGGGAGATTTCTGGTGGGACACCTTCCTGATGCTTTTAAAACTTCATGTAGCTACATTCCTTAAGCCACCTGCCAGGTGATAATTGCTTTCAGGACAGGAAAATTTGGAAGAGGAATTATTCAGTTATATCCCTTTTACTAGCTGGAGGCCCAGGAGGTTTTAATTTGAGAGAGGGAATCCATGATGTGCTTCAAAGATTTGGTGATTCCCTGGAGACCATAAGTAAAGCCTTTGGTTGCAGGGTTTTTTGGGGGGTTTGGGGAGAAGGACCATAGTTTGGCACATAGAAGGCATTCATTAAATATTCCTTCTAAAAACTCAAAGAGGGCTCTGTATTACTCAGTGTTCTCCAGAGAAACAGAACCATTAGGATGTATAGATACAGAAATTTATTTTAAGGAACTGGCTTACGCGAGTCCAGAACCTTCAGGGTGAGCTGGCAGGCTAGAGACCCAAGAAGAGTTGATACCATAGTTCAAGTCCAAAGGCTGTTGGGCTGGAGAATTCCTTCATGCTCAGGGGAGGTCACTTTTGTTCTATTCAGGCCTTCAGCTGATTGGATGAGACCCACCCACACTACCGAGGCAATCTGCTTGACTCAAAGTCCACTTATTTAAATATTAATCTCATCCAAAAACACCTTCATAGAAACATCCAGAATAATGTTTGACCACATATCTGGGCGCTATGACTCAGCCAAGTTTAGGCATAAAATGAACCATCACAGGGTCCTTGAACCAAACAAAGGGTAGAGGTCAGGAACTACGGTTCTAAGAAATTTCCACCATTCTTCTTCCTTCCCTCTGGTCAGGCTTCAGTGCTCACCCCAGGTTCTGTGCCTAGCCCTAGAATAGGTTACTTATTTTGGCGGCATGTAGAAAATCCACCTAACAATTCCCTTCTAGTGGCTTCCTCCTGTTCCACATTAAAAGAATTGGCTCAGGAATTCCCAATTAAGCTTTAGAAAATGTTAAATAATGTTAAAGAAAGCATTACTTGGGATTTCCCTGGCAGTCCAGTGATTAAGCCTCCGTGCTTCCACTGCAGGGGGCACAGCTTCCATCCCTGGATGGGGAACAAAGATCCCGCATGCCACGTGGTCCAGCCAAAAAATAAAATAAAAAAAAGAAAAGAAAACATTACTTTTCTCCTGGGGAAAAAAAAAGTTATGACAAAACCTCCAGAAATATTGCTTAAGGAAAACACTTTAGCTTTCCCACCCTGTATATGTCAATGATAGTATGTCAGTGGCTACGGTATATATTTTTAATGCTTATATCTTACATCCCTGCTTCTAGTTAGTCATTGTTTGAATAAATCCTCCAGCAAAATGAAGTACCTCAAAATCACAGATTATTATTATTATTATTTGTGTGTGTGTGTGTGGTATGCGGGCCTCTCACTGTTGTGGCCTTTCCCGTTGCAGAGCACAGGCTCCGGACGCGCAGGCTCAGCGGCCATGGCTCACGGGCCCAGCCGCTCCGCGGCATGTGGGATCTTCCCGGACCAGGGCACGAACGCACATCCCCTGCATCGGCCGGCGGACTCTCAACCACTGCGCCACCAGGGAAGCCCCAGATTATTTTTTATTCCTTTGCAATTCTCTACAGTGTTGAAAATGCTACTGGCACAGGCAGGAACACCGATTAACGGGTGGTGTCGTCACGTTCTGTTTTATTTGACTCCACTCATGTTAAACCACCAGCTAGCCCTGGTAATAAAAATAGCCCAGATTTATCTTTCAGGATTATCACCCAACTTTGACATCTCTACCATGCTTCCACAGAAAGAGCTTCACATAAAGAAAACTGAGGCAGGTTTGGGAGAAGAATCATCTTACTTTGTGGCTATTTCTTACCATAGGTAAAGTCTGGTGATTTAATGCAGATATTTTCTCCCATCCTTCTCAACCTAACTTAAATTTCATCTGAAAGAGTCCAGTAGGTTCTGTCTGCAGGAAAAGGGCTCTTTCTGCCCCTGATTCTGCAATGGCCCCTACTTGTGCTGTAATGCAGTATGGCTGAGACCTCTGTTCCTTGACCTGGGAAAGAAAGGATGTTCTGTTTTGTAAAGTGCTGAGGGACGTAGATGGGTCAACACTGCTCTATTAATATAAAATGAGATTATTCACCAGCTGTTCTTTCACTGCTTTCAGCAGAGCCACTGAAACAGTTGCAAAATAGCAAAGGGTTCCAGATGGGAGCGGCCATTGTTCAAAATTCAGACAACCCAGTGGGCACGTCAGGTAATGGGCTTTGCGCCTGACTGGTGCAGAAATTCAGTAATACATCACGGGTTTTGCGTGATGGGTCTGTGCCATTGGGAAACCACAGCACCCTCCTTTTCCTTCCCACTGGCTTCTTTTTCCCCATTATTTTCCCCTTTTTCTTGTATGACCATAGATCTCCCTAAAAATCTGTTTGAGAGGAGTTACTAGATAAAGTAAAAACAAACCCAGTTAAGGAGATAGTAAATGTTGTTTTGACATAAACTTTGTCTTTTAGAGCCCATGATATGACCTACTATGTGTTTGATTTTCATACACTCATAGAACATCATCCAAGATGGGAGGGAGAATGCCAGGGAAAGGGATCTATCTGGAGCAGTGCACTCCTCAAGCTTCATGTGCACACGAAATAAGTGGCCATCCTGTGAAAATGCAGATTCTGATTCAGTAGGTCTGGAGAGGGACCTGAGAATCTACATTTCTGAAAAGCAGTCAGGGGATGGACAGCTCTTTGAGTGTCAAGGGTCTTGATTCGGTGTTTTTCCCATTCACATTTTGCAGCAAATCTTGCCCAAGATTTAGAAAATACAATCCAAAGAGGTGATCAAGGTGGCAAAATTGTTCTCCTTAAAACTAAATTCCTGGGACTTCCCTGGTGGTGCAATGTTAAGAATCTGCCTCCCAATGCAGGGGACACGGGTTCGATCCCTGGTCCGGGAAGATCCCACATGTCCACGGAGCAACTAAGCCCGTGCACCACAACTGCTGAGCCTGTGTGCCACGACTACTGAAGCCCGCGTGCCTAGATCCTGTGTGCCGCAACAAGAGAAGCCACCACAATGAGAAGCCCGCACACCGCAACGAAGAGTAGCCTCTGCTCGCCACAACTAGAGAAAGCCCTGCGCAGCAATGAAGACCCAACGCAGCCAAAAATAAATAAATAAAAAATTTTTAAAACTGAATTCCTTAATAAATACTTTGTTACAGAAATACATGTGAGAATAGAGCATCATACAGTATCCATTTTTTAAAAAAATGGTTCTCCTCCCCTTTCTACTGATGGATCATTCAACCTTGATTGTCACTTTTGTTGATTTTCTACTGAAGTGTAAGTACGGGATACCTATTCTCTCTTTGGATACAGTTTACTAACCTAAAACTACCTTTCCCACGAAATAATGTGTTTTTTGAGAATGAATTTCCTAGATAGCATCTTGATCGTGTGACAGGAAAGGTCGGAATCTGGCTCTGCCAATTAGGAACTGAGAGACTTTGGACAAATTGCTTAACCTCTCTGATCCTTAGTTTCTGCACCTAAAAGAATAAGTGAGGAGGGGAATTAAAAAATTAAAAAGAACATTTTTTAAGTGGGAAAATAGGACTATCTACCTCACAGGATTATTGTAAGCTTTAAAGCAAGATAATGTATTCAAATTACTTACTACATTACATGGAGTAAGTACATAAGCCACGTGAAGTGTTCCATAAACTGAGCTTCAAAACAAACAAAACCCTGAAGTTTACATTTAGAATTGCTAAAATGTTTTCCTGTAAACCATTTTGGAAGGAAATCTTTCCAAAACATTTCTTACCCCCTACCTTGTGTACAGTGTATTCTGAATCTAATTTAGCTCTTTCCTCATGACTCAGGGTCCTTGTTGTGAACATGAGTGACTGCACTGTCCTGGAACACAGGCATGACCTCAGTCAGGGCGATGATGATCTTGGTCTTTCTAACATCCACCCTCCTGCCCCTTCCCCGACTAGCACTCCCTCAGCCCTCTGTTCATACTTCCACAATAGCTCTTACCACACAGAGGCCAAAATTATGTTTACCCAGTTTTTTGGCCTCAGACCCCCTTTCTTGGGGCAGAGGCCAGGTCCTCAGTAAATGCTATTGAATGAAGATCTCCCCAGGCGCCACTTAAAGGGTTGGGTGTCAGGAACTCAGAAGCATGCCTTGTGTTCATTCAGACTCTTTAAAATGCCTCCATGTTCTCAGCAAAGTGCTAAAAGCACTGCTCTATTTTATTTTTTAAAGATAGCCAAAGACAGAAATTACATTCCTCTTTAGAATCTTGTAATGGTTTTTAATTATTGCAGGGCCAAGAAGTTATTTATCCTTCTGGTACATTTTAAACCCATTCATTTTTCATTCTTTGTTCTTCTTTCACTGGCAGTAAGGTCATTGAAGCCAGGCAGCCCTGGATTCAAAATGGATCTAAAATGTGGTAGTTGTTTGACTCTGGGCAAGTCACTTCAAGACTCTGCTGCTCAGTTTCTAAATCTGTACAATGGGGTAATAACAGTCTGCAGAATTGCTGTGTATATGGAGATGACAGTAAAGGTATTTCCAGAAGTCCTCTTGGGGAGGCATTTTAACATCCTCTGCTTTGATAATCCCACTAGGGTTAAGGGCAGGGGTGGGACTCTAAAGATCCTCCCTGAGTAATACTAGATGGCGATGAACTAGACTTCCAGGGAGCATGGCCTGTTAACAGTCAGGCATTTTACTTTGCAGAGCACAGAAGTGAGCAGGATACCAAGCTGCTTTGTATGGCCAGGACTAGTGGATCACTTCTCAACAACCATTCTCTCCCCACACTTTGTCCTTGTTGCCAGAACCCACTTTCCAACTCTAGAGGCTAAAACCACCAATTAGTTACTACAGCCTGTAACCCAACCCTGGTGGATGAGTTTAAAGATAAATCTTCTGAGATATTTCTGGGAAACATTTTCCTTCCTGATTTAGGGTGGGAGGTAGGGGACATGAAGAGAAATGCTCCTCTTTCTATCTTTAGATGTAGTTATCTGCAGATATAATTCCTGGAGCTATGGCAGCCATCTTGTGACCGTGAGGGACAACTCTGAGGATTAAAAATCTACCTGCTGTGGATGGCAAAGGGAAAAGGCAGAAAGCACCTGGGTTGGGCGGTTGATGACATTGTTATGCCTCTGAATTAACCAAACCTGGAAATGATACCTCCAGCAATAATAAACCTTATTGTTTAAGTGATATTTAAGCTATATTTATATTACATATTCTGTTACCTGTTACTTTATTATACATTCAGCATAAAATTGAGGTGGCTGAGCCCTGGAGGTGGGAGAAAAAGGAGGAGACCTGCTGGTAGCACAGCAGGAGAGGTGGTCAGAGAAAAGCCACTTCTGTTGAGGATTTTGACTTCTGTTGGATGCGCAGTGTAGAACTCTGTTCCACTCCTTTAGGGATGCATCAGTAAATTTCACATTGCTTTCAAATACTTTTGGTGCTAATGGATTGTATGAGGGACTTGAAGAAGGGTTGAAATCTACATCAAGAATGGTGCTTGATGGGGAATTCCCTGGAGGTCCAGGGGTTAAGACTTGGTGCTTTCATTGCCGGGGCCCTGGGTTTGAGGGAACTAGGATCCTGCAGGCCCAGCGGCACAGCCAAAAAAAAAAAAAAAAATGTGCCTGATGAAAACAGAGACACACCTGGAAATAGCAGTACTTCTAGGTTACGTAAGGATTAGAGATCCTATCTGTCAAACATCTAGAATGATGCCTAGAATTTAGGACATATGCGATAAGTTATAGATGTTATTATTACCTTATATTACCAGTATTTTTTTTTTTTTTTGGTCTCGCCTCATGGCTTGTGGGATCTTAGTTCCCTGACCAGGGATTGAACCCAGGCCCTCGACGGTGAAAGTGGGAGTCCTAACCACTGGACCACCAGGGAATTCCCACCAGTATTATTATCTCAGCTCTTGATTTGCATCCAGAAAGGAGGCAGAAATTAGATGCTTATGGGTGGGGCTGTACTTGGGGGCACACCCAGTAGTAGGCTTTGAGAAGAAGCTCTGTGACAAAGGCTGTATGAAGACAAAAAGGAGCCAAGCATTGCTGGCAGGAGCCCTGGCAGGTGGGCAGGGAAGTCCAGCAGAGCTACTGTGACCCTACAGATGGGGCAAAAAGCTGGATCCAGAGACTGGAGGGAGAGGGAAATGGGGAGTTACTGCTCAAAGGGCATAAAGTTTCAGTTATGCAAGATGAAGAAGTTTGGGAGACCTGTTCACAGCAAGGGCATATAACACTACTGTACTGTAAACTTAAAAATGGTTAAGATGACAAATTTCATGTTACGTGTTTCTTACTACAGTTAAAAAAATAGGGAGGATCCCAGCTACTAGAACTAAGGCCTACAGTCAGAACAGGCTCAACAGAAGCTTGAGAATTGTTTGGACAGAGGCTTCCTGAATTTCCCAATGAGAAAATTACTGGAGATAGCCTCATCCACCAGAGGAAAGACAGCAGAAGCAAGAACTACAATTCTGCAGCCTGTGGGAGGAAAACCACATTCACAAAAAGAGAGACAAAATGAAAAGGCAGAGAACGTTGTACCAGATGAAGGAACAAGATAAAACCCCAGAAAAAACAACTAAATGAAGTGGAGATAGGCAACCTTCCAGAAAAAGAATTGAGAATAATGATAGTGAAGATGATCCAGGACCTCAGAAAAAGAATGGAGGCAAAGATCGAGAAGATGCAAGAAATGTTTAACAAAGACCTAGAAGAATTAAAGAAGGAATCAATAGCAGAATAACTGAGGCAGAAGAATGGATAACTGACCTGGAAGACAGAATGGTGGAATTCACTGTCATGGAACAGAATTAAAAAAAAAGAATGAAAAGAAATGAAGACAGCCTAAGAGACCTCTGGGACAACATTAAACACACCAACATTCACATTATAGGGGTCCCAGAAGGAGAAGAGAGAGAGAAAAGACCCGAGAAAATATTTGAAGAGATTATAGTCGAAAACTTCCCTAACATGGGAAAGGAAATAGCCACCCAAGTCCAGGAAGTGCAGAGAGTCCCAGGCAGGATAAACCCAAGGAGAAACATGCCAAGACAAATGGTAATCAAATTGACAAAAATTAAAGACAAAGAAAAATTATTGAAAGCAGCAAGGGAAAAATGACAAATAATATACAAGGGAACTCCCATAAGGTTAACAGCTGATTTCTCAGCAGAAACTCTACAAGCCAGAAGGGAGTGGCATGATATATTTAATGTGATGAAAGGGAAGAACCTACAACCAAGATTACTCTACCTGGCAAGGATCTCATTCAGATTTGATGGAGAAATCAAAAGCTTTACAGACAAGCAAAAACTAAGAGAATTCAGCACCACCAAATCAGCTCTACAACAAATGCTAAAGAAACTTCTCTAAGTGGGAAACACAAAAGAAGAAAAGGGCCTACAAAAACAAATCCATAACAATTAAGAAAATGGTAATAGGAACATACATATCATTAATTACCTTAAACGTGAATGGATTAAATGCTCCAACCAAAAGACACAGGCTCGCTGAATGGATACAAAAACAAGTCCCATCTATATGCTATCTACAAGAGACCCACTTCAGACCTCGGGACACATACAGACTGAAAGTGAGGGGATGGAAAAAGATATTCCATGCAAATGGAAATCAAAAGAAAGCTGGAGTAACAATACTCATATCACATAAAATAGACTTTAAGGAATGTTACAAGAGACAAGGAAGGACACTACATAATGTTCAAGGGATCAATCCAAGAAGAAGATATAACAATTATAAATATATATGCACCCAACACAGGAGCACCTCAATACATAAGGCAACTGCTAACAATTGTAAAAGAGGAAATCGACAGTAACACAATAATAGTGGGGGACTTTAACACCTCACACCAATGGACAGATCATCCAGACAGAAAATTAAAAAGGAAACAAAAGCTTTAAATGACACCATAGACTAGATAGATTTAATGGATGTTTATAGGACATTCCATCCAAAAACAGCAGATTACACTTTCCTCTCAAGTGCACATGGAACATTCTCAGAATAGATCACATCTTGGGTCACAAATAAAGCCTCAGTAAATTTAAGAAAATTGAAAGCATATCAAGCATCTTTTCCGACCACAATGCTGTGAGATTAGAAATCAATTAAAGGGAAAAAACCGTAAAAAACACAAACACATGGAGGCTGAACAATATGTTACTAAATAACCAAGAGATCACTGAAGAATCAAAGAGGAAATAAAAAAATACTTAGAGACAAATTACAATGAAAACATAATGATCCAAAATCTATGGGATGCAGCAAAAGCAGTTCTAAGAGGGAAGTTTATAGCAATACAAGCCTACGTCAAGAAACAAGAAAAATCTCAAATAAACAATCTAACCTTACACCTAAAAGAACTAGAGAAAGAAGGACAAACAAAACCCAAAGTTAGTAGAAGGAAAGAAATCATAAAGATCAGAGCAGAAATAAATGAAATAGAAATAAAGAAAACAATAGCAAAGATCAATAAAATTAAAAACTGGTTCTTTTAGAAGATGAACAAAATTGATAAACCATTAGCCAGACTCATCAAGAAAAAGAGGGAGAGGACTCGAATTAATAAAATTAGAAATGAAAAAGGAGAAATTACAACGGACACCACAGAAATACAAAGCATCATTAGAGACTACTACAAGCAACTCTATGCCAATAAAATGGACAACCTGGAAGAAATGGACAAATTCTTAGAAAGGTATAACCTTCCAAGACTGAGCCAGGAAGAAATAGAAGATATGAACAGACCAATCACAAGTAATGAAATTGAAATGGTGATTAAAAATCTTCCAACAAACAAAAGTCCAGGGCCAGATGGCTTCACAGGTGAATTCTATCAAACATTTAAAGAAGAGCTAACACCCATCCTTCTCAAACTCTTCCAAAAAATTGCAGAGGAAGGAACACTCCCAAACTCATTTTATGAGGCCACCATCACCCTGATACCAAAACCAGACAAAGATACTACAAAAAAAGAAAATTACAGACCAATATCACTGATGAATATAGATGCAAAAATCCTCAACAAAATACTAGCAAACAGATTCCAACAACACGTTAAAAGGATCATACACCATGATCAAGTGGGATTTATCCCAGGGATGTAAGGATTCTTCAGTATATGCAAGTCAATCAATGTGATGCACCATATTAACAAACTGAAGAATAAAAACCATATGATCATCTCGATTGATGCAGAAAAAGCTTTTGACAAAATTCAACACCGATTTATGATAAAAACTCTCCAGAAAGTGGGCATAGAGGGAACCTACTTCAACACAATAAAGGCCATATATAACAAACCCACAGCAAACATCATTCCCAATGGTGAAAAACTGAAAAAATTTCCTCTAAGATCAGGAACAAGACAAGGATGTCCACTCTCGCCACTATTATTCAACATAGTATTGGAAGTCCTAGCCACGGCAATCAGAGAAGAAAAAGAAATAAGAGGAATACAAACAGGAAAAGAAGAAGTAAAACTGTCACTGTTTGCAGATGACATGGTACTATACACAGAGAATCCTAAAGATGTCACCGGAAAACTATTAGAGCTAATCAATGAATGTGGTAAAGTTGCAGGATACAAAATTAATGTACAGTAATCTCTTGCATTCCTATACACTAACAGTGAAAGGTCAGAAAGAGAAATTAAGGAAACAAACGCCTTCACCATTGCAACAAAAAGAATAAAATACCTAGGAATATACCTACCTAAGGAGGTAAAAGACCTGTATTCAGAGAACTGTAAGACACTAAAGAAAGAAATCAAAGATGACAAAAACAGATGGAGAGATATACAATGTTGGTGGATTGGAAGAATCAGTATTGTGAAAATGACTATACTACCCAAAGCAATCTACAGATTCAGTGCAATCCCTATCAAATTACCATTGGCATTTTTTACGGAACTAGAACAAAAAAACCTTAAAATTTGTGTGGAGTCACAAAAGACTCCGAATAGCCAAAGCAGTCCTGAGGGGAAAAAAAGGAGTTGGAGGAATCAGACTCCCTGACTTCAGACTATGCTACAAGGCTACAGTAATCAAGATAGTATGGTACTGGCACAAAAGCAGAAATAATATAGATCAATGGAACAGGATAGAAATCCCAGAGATAAACCCACACACCTATGGTCAGTTAATCTATGACAAAGGAGGCAGGGATATACAATGGAGAAAAGACAGTCTCTTCAATAAGTGGTGCCAGGAAAACTGGACAGCTACATGTAAAAGAATGAAATTAGAACACTCCCTAACACCACACACAAAAATAAACTCAAGAAGGATTAGAGACCTAAATGTAAGACTGGACACTATAAAACTCTTAGAGGAAAGCATAGGAAGAACACTCTTTGACATAAATCACAGCAAGATCTTTTTTGATCCACCTCCTAGAGTAATGGAAATAAAAACAAAAATAAGCAAATGGGACCTAATGAAACTTAAAAGCTTTTGCACAGCAAAGGAAACTACAAACAAGACGAAAAGACAGCCCTCAAATGGGAGAAAATATTTGCAGACAAATCAGCGGACAAAGGATTAATCTCCGAAATATATAAACAACTCATGCAGCTCAATATTAAAAAAACAAACAACCCAATCCAAAAATGGGTAGAAGACATAAATAGACATTTCTCCAAAGAAGACATACAGATGGCCAAGAAGCACATGAAAAGCTGCTCAACATCACTAATTATTAGAAATATGCAAATCAAAACTACAATGAGGTATCACCTCACACTGGTTAGAATGGGCATCATCAGAAAATCTACAAATAACAAATGCTGGAGAGGGTGTGGAGAAAAGGGAACCCTCTTGCACTGTTGGTGGGAATGTCAATTGATACAGCCACTATGGAGAACAGTATGGAGGTTCCTTAAAAAACTAAAAATAGAATTACCATATGACCCAGCAATCCCACTACTGGTCATATACCCAGAGAAAACCATAATTCAGAAAGACACATGCACCCCAATGTTCATTGCAGCACTATTTACAATAGCCACGTCATGGAAGCAACCTAAATTCCTGTTGACAGATGAATGGATAAAGATGTGGTACATATATACAGTGGAATATTACTCAGCCATAAAAAGGAATGAAATTGGGTCCCTTGTAGAGATGTGGATGGATCTAGAGACTGTCATAGAGAGTGAAGTAAGTCAGAAAGAGAAAAACAAATATCATATATTAACACATATATGTGGAACCTAGAAAAATGGTATAGATGAACCAGTTTGCAGGGCAGAAATAGAGACACAGATGTAGAGAACAAACATATGGACACCAAGAGGGGAAATGGCGGGGCGGGGGTGGTGGTGGTGTGATGAATTGGGAGATTGGGATTGACATATATACACTAATATGTATAAAATAGATAACTAATAAGAACCTGATGTATAAAAAATAAATAAAATTCAAAAATTCAAAAAAAAAATAAAGAAAATTACTGGTTCCAGAGCTCAAGTTGAGGCTTACCCTCAACCTGCCATGTAGAAGTCAAGTTGCTTCAGGAGCGGTATAATACTTTAAGACTCCGTGCTTCCACTGTAGGGGATGTGGTTTCCATTGCTGGTCGAGGAGCTAAGTTCCCGTGTGCTGCGTGATGAGGCCAAAAAAATAAAAATAAGAATAAAAAAGAAAGAGTGGTATAATACTATGTGTGTATGTGTGTGGGTATGTATACATATAAAATTTCCTCCTCTCTGTGCTTGTATGTGTGCAGGTATGTATCTCCTTACCTTACTTAACCTCTCAGAAGGGCCTTGGGTGTCAACCTAATTTATCCTGATGGCTATGAGGAGCCTTCAAAGCAAGGGACTTGCTTTGGTCAATGGGATGTGAAAGGACATAGCACAGACACCATTTGAACTGAGGCTTTAAGGGCTATTGTGCATGTTTCCACCTATTTTCTTGCTCTTTGCTGTTCTGGCACAGGAATGGCATGTCTCAAATAAGAGCTACTCCTGCAGCCTTGGTCCCAGAATGTGAAAACACACGGAGCAGAAGCACAGCCTTCACCAATATGGCGGCAGACATGATAGCAGAATAAGGAGCACTGGTTGTTGCAAGCCACTGGGAGTCAGGGAGTCATTTGTTAGTTTGCTAAAGCTGACTAATACATCTGGAGAATCACCTATTGCCAACACACAGAAGCAGGAAAAATAATAAATCGTTGTTTTCAGCCACTGCATTTTAGGATCCTTGTAAGGCAAAAATAGATAACTGGAGCATCCTGTAAAGAAGTGATGCCAGCTTAATCCCAGGTAGGGTAGAAAAAGAAGATAAATTTGAGAAATATTAAAAGGGTATATTTGAAGTCTTTCAATCACTAATGATAGAACTCAAGCAAAAAATGGAATCTATTGGCTAAAGGCATGGAAAATGTTTGAGGACTCAAATGATGTCACAAGGTTGTTTCTCTCCATCTCTTGACTCTACCTTCCCTTGGTTGGGTTGGTACCCTGGACTCAGAACAGTGGATTCCAGCAACCTTGGGTACAGCATCTCCAGGCTCATGTCTTTCAAGGTTCAAGTTCAGTTTTCTACTGAGCTTCTTTTCTGGTCCTGCCCACAAAAGCCTGAGATCCACTCTGAATAGACTGGCTGAGGTCATAGCCCACCTCTGAGACAACCCCTATGGCTGGGGGGAGATGGCAGTGGCTGCAGAAGAGGATATGTATTGGTTATTGGGTCTTTCTTTTTTTTCTTCCTTTGGCCGCATTGCAAGGCTTGTGGGATCTTAGTTTCCTGACCAGGGATTGAACCCGGGGCCCTCAGCAGTGAGAGCACAGAGTCCTAACCACTGGACCACCAGGGAGTTCCCAGTTATGGGTCTTTCTGTTGAAACTCAACCAGGTTTTTTGAAATGAAAGTTTATTCAGTTATATAACTTAAAAAAGAGAGAGAGAGAAAATTTCATGAACTATTCCAACTTCAGGTGCAGTTTGATTTAGAGCCAAAACAATGTGACCAGGATTCACCTCTTGACTTTTAAAAATTACTGCCAGCTGAGATACTCTTCCTATTGAGGATTTTGAAAACCAAGGAGAATTGCGCTTGGTGAATAGACTACAATCAAGTGTTTGGGGTTTGGGGCTTCCCTGGTGGCACAGTGGTTAAGAATCTACCTACCAATGCAGGGGACAAAGGTTCAAGCCCTGGTCCAGGAAGATCCCACATGCTGTGGAATAACTAAGCCCAGTGCACCACAACTACCGAGCCTGCGCTCTAGGGCCCGCAAGCCACAACTACTGAGCCCACGCGCCACAACTACTGAAGCCCGTGTGCTCTAGGGCCCGTGCTCTGCAACAGGAGAAGCCACTGCAATAAGAAGCCCACACACCGCAACAAAGAGTAGCCCCTGCTCGCCGCAACTAGAGAAAGCCCACGTGCAGCAACAAAAACCCAAAGCAGCCACAAAAAAAAAAAAAAAGTTCTGGGTTCTTCTTTTTAATTGGTTTCTGCAAACATCCATAGCTATAAAATATCAGTCTTTTTTTTTTTTTTTTTTTGCGGTACGCGGGCCTCTCACTGTTGTGGCCTCTCCCGTTGCGGAGCACAGGCTCCGGATGCACAGGCTCAGTGGCCATAGCTCACGGGCCTAGCCGCTCCGTGGCATGTGGGATCCTCCGGGACTGGGGCATGAACCCATGCCCCCTGCATCTGCAGGCGGACTCTCAACCACTGCACTACAAGGGAGGCCCCAAGATATCAGTCTTGATGTATGATCATAGGTTTGTGAGTAGTAAGGAATTGTTCTTTGTTTAAGTTCATTATTGTTCCAGCTGCCCACAGAGGCAAGAGTGTAAAATGAATCCAGATACCCAAGCTTAGATCCTGGCTCTCACACTGATTAACTGTGTGACCTAGGGCAAGTCATTTTAACTACTCTGTGCCTCAGTGGATCCATCCGTAAAACAGGAAATGGTATTATCTACCTACCTTGTAGGATTGTTAATAATAAGTGTGAATCACTTAGAACAGTGCTTAGAACATGTTAAGTACTCAATTATTCTCATTTCTACAGTAAACAAATGGCTACTAATGAAGACAGGTTTTCAGAATTATGGCTATTTCAAATGGCAGGGCTTGGCTTGGTTCAGGTTTTGCTTTGGCAGTTAGTGACTGGAACTGTATCTGCTCATACTGTGGGTCAGAAAACATTCTTATGGTATTTTTCTATGTATTTTCAGTGTATTCTTTTGTCCCAGCCATGTTCCCATCAGTCACTGGGCTATAATCTTCTAAGAGAGATGACTGCCTTCATTGGGCTTCTTTGATATGAAAGAAAACCTGAGCAAAGCTCAACTAAATTCTAAGGAGAAACAAACTAAAGTTTTCTTTAATTAGAATATTTTGCAATCCAGCTTTGAATAGTAAGGACAGAGTATTGTCCTCTCTCTTTTTATCACCTCATTGCATAATCTTGCTTCTCCATTTTATTTTTCTTTGAGAAGCTTAGAAAAACCGAAATTTCCAAATGAGTGTGACGTTAGCAGTTCATATGTTGAGATGTAAGTTACCCATAGCTTCTCTTGGTTATTTTTGTTTGGGTTGTTTTGTGATTGATTGAACAATTGTCCTATGAGTCTGGAATTATCTTGGCTCTGGCTGATCGCATTCCTATCTGTAATGTGTCCCTCTGTGAGAGTGGCAGGGATTAAGCTCTGTGGGCACATTATCCACAGCTCGCTCTTTCAGTTTGGGATGCTGTTATACAAGGCTCCAGATTGATCTGAAAGTGGGGAGAGTGGGAGGGGCTGGAGAGATGCCGAGATAAGTTGAAGTACTTTCAAAAGTCCTGGAGTGGGGCTTCCCTGGTGGTGCAGTGGTTGAGAGTCCGCCTGCTGATGCAGGGAACACGGGTTTGTGCCCCGGTCCCGGAGGATCCCACATGCTGCGGAGCGGCTAGGCCCGTGAGCCATGGCCGCTGAGCCTGCGTGTCCGGAGCCTGTGCTCCGCAACGGGAGAGGCCACAACAGTGAGAGGCCCGCGTATCACACACACACAAAAAAAGTCCTGGAGTGTGCAACTAGCATGGGTTTTATCTCCAAGCTAAAGGGTGGTGGGGAGGGGGGAGTGTGAATTTTGCCTCACTGCTCTGCAAGCCAGACTTAGATCACCAATAGACATCCTGTTCAAATGCAGACATTTGCTGGACATGTTCCTGAATTAAATTTTAGGGATGGTTTGGGAATCAGAAATCTCCTGGGTCAATTTATGGGTTTAAACAGCTACCCACACCTTAGGTTTCTCCAGGGCAATTCAACTTGTTGTTTTCCTATAGAAGTTTGATGTCATAAATGAAGAAACAAACATATGTGTATCCGGGGATTTCCATGGCAGTCCAGTGGTTAAGACTCCACGCTTCCACTGTAGGGGACACCGCAGGTTCCATCCCTGGTCTGGGAACTAAGATCTGGCATGCCGTGTGGCACGGCCAAAAATTTAAAAACAAACAGACAAAAGTATCCTATGATGTTTTTAATTTTTTAAATCTTTTTGAATAGCCAGCAAGATTTATTGAGTACTCATGGTATGAAGAAAATATTGGTGTTGAATATTTGAGTCTCAAAAGCTTGAATTTTTGATCCCTAAGCATTAATAATAATAATAGCTTTATTAAGCAATTAAAATGTGCTGGGCATTAACTGACTACTTTACAGGTGTAGGTATTTCTGGCTCTACTTTATAATGTAAATAACTGAAGCTTTGAAAGTTTAAGAACTTCCTGTGGTCACAAATCTAGTAAAGGTTGGGAATTAAACACAGGCCTGTCAGTTGCTAAATCTGTGTTCTTTCTAAGGCAGTGCTGTCTCATGGAACTTTCTGTGATTATGTTCTATATCTCTGTGGTCCAATATGGTAGACACAGTATTGGTGGCTAATGAACACTTGAAATGACACTTGTGTGACTGAGGAAATCAGTTTTAAGTTTTATTTAATTTTAATTAAATTTAATAGCCGCATGTGGCTAGTGGTTGCACAGCTGTAGGACATCACACTGCCTGGTCTATAAACACTCAGGCTACCGTGATTTCATGCGTAGTGGATCTAGATATCGAAGAGAGCAAATGTGAACAAGTAGTTGGAGAAAAAGATAACCTTTCATCCAAATCAAAGTCATTTAAATTATAGATTTTAAAGGAAGGTAGACCTCAAAAGGCTCACAAAATTTAGGTAGGGAAAACTTCTTTTGGCAAGCTTCTATTGTATATTTTACTTAGGGATTATTAATATATTGACAATGTTGATTATAAGGGACATAGCAACTTGAAAACAGGAAAAAAGTTGTGCCTAGAACTATAGTCTTACTGCAAGATTCAGTTCTCTAGGCGTTTTCCAATCTAGGAAATCACGAATAACCCAAGTAGTAAGGACAGAAGAGTGTGTTTACAATCAAACTAATTAACCAAGCTTTTTTGATTTCTATTTTCAGGCGTCTCCTGCCTCCAGTTATCCTGTTTTCCGTGAATGGTTTAGAGCTGAATATTTACAAACTGGAGCCTTTACTGCTCAATATTAATAAACAGACTAGGCCTCCTACGAAGGGTGATACACAAATGAAACATAGGTGCCTACTTAATAGAAGTCTACATGATAGTCCCTTTTTTGTCTGACCTCTGGATTTACGGTTTGTCTGGATAGGTTCCAGCTCTGCTGACTTGATTGTAAAATCTCTTTTCACTAGAGACTAACCTTTCACACTTCTTTAATTCTTTCCTTGGTAACCAGTCTACCTAGACTTTTTTTTTTTTCTAACAATTGACTATAGCTTCAGTGTCCTGTGGAAACCCTTTCATTTATACTCGATGAAGGTAGTGTCTCCATGTGTTCTGGGCCAGAACAAGGCACATGGCTCTCAGATGCAAGGGTCCTGCAGGAGACAGGTAAGCTGGCCAGACCCTGCAGATGCCCCAGCTCCAGGCTGTGGAACTACTCCTGTCCCCATCTCTCTGTGCATCTACACTCAGAAAAACAAATTACCAATGTGGGCCCTGGAATCAAATTGCCTAGGCCCTGTTTCCTCGTGACCATGAAAGAGTTACTTGACATTTTTTGATCTGACCATGGGGAAGGAGTCCATTCATTCACTTGTTAATTCATTTATTCATTCAGAAAATGCATGAGATCCAGTTATTCTCAGCTGGGGAATACAAATATTACAAGCCATTTTAAGGGTTTCCAGGTGAGTGAGAGAGACAAGACTCAACACAAGTTGCAGCAATATGGAACAGTAGGTGAGTTCTTCTGAGGATCAGAGAAAGATATGGGTCCTGGTTGGAAAGAGAAATAACTAGGATGAACATAGCAATTTCAAAGCACTTCTGCACGCATTTTAGAACTTCTCACGAAAACCGACGATTCAGAATCCTCATTTGTAGATGAGAAGATGATTCAGGGAAGGTAAAGTGACTTGCCTGGCTTGCTCTGGTAGGAAGTCCGCCCTACGGTCTGAGTTTTCAGATTCTGAAGTTCTCTCCACTGTACCATGCTGGGAAAGCTTCAGGGAGAAGGTGACCTCTCAGGCTGAGTCTTTAAAGAGGGACCAAATTTGACAGGCAGAGATAGGCCAGGGCCTTCTAGGTAAGTGGAAAAGCAAAGATGTGAAAGCTTGAAAGATTAAGACATACTTGGGAAAGGGTGAGTAGAACATGTTAGCTGAAGCATAAGCTATGTGTAGGGGAGTCAGAAGAGAGAAAAGTGTACTGCAGTATGACTGCATCACACGTGGTCTTAACCCCTACGCTGAGGAGTTGAGAAATGATTTGACAATCACAGAGGGAGAAGAGTGTACTGAATACTGGGAGAAGAGGTAAAATCAGGAAGATCTGGGAAGTGAGTCAGACTGTTGTGGAGAGGAGGGGGGAGGCAGGGGAACCTGTTAGGAGTTATTGGGGGAGGAAGAGCTGGATTCAAGAAGTATTGAATGGTGAACTGACATGGTGACTGGGTGAGGGAGTTGAAAAAGGCAGGGAGTAAAGACGGTTGTTAGCAGGAGTCCCTGAAAGAATGTTTATGCCATGAGCAGAGTTGGTGGATTTGCAGAAGGAGTTGCCCTAGGGGGAGAATCCTGAGCTCCTTCTTGGATCTGTTGTGTTTGTGTTGCCTTCTGTGAATTGTCACCTGACTGTCCACTGGGAAGGTGGGTAGTGAGTCAGAGGAAGAAGAAAAGTCTGACTGACTGCCCAGGCAGAGGGGCCTTCCTTCCTGTCTCTGGTCTGCTCCCCACCCCCCTGCTCTTTAATGTAAGTGCCTGATGAATACAATGTTTGGTAGATGGTGGACACTCAAAGTACGTTTGGAAAAGAAATCCATTTGAAAGTTGTCAGAAGTTTTGGGACAAAGGCAAAGACTAGAGTGAGGGAAAAGCCACTAGAGTGGCTAATGGTGACAAGCCCCAAATGTGAGTCACTGGAGACAGTCACTTCCAAGAGATGAAGGACTTTGGAAGGCCTGGTGGGGTTTCAAGTGGTAGAAACCTGGTCCAGTTAAGAATGTGGAGGGACTCTGGAGTCAGGGTACTAAATGTGTGGATGTGGAAGTCACCAGAAATAATGGCAAAGAGTAAAACTGACTAAGTTAGAGCTGGGCAAGAAGGGACCCTGCTCTGGACCCTGCCCTCCCCTTTTTTTTTTTTGCTGCGCTGCGCAGCTTGTGGGATCTTAGTTCCCCAACCAGAGATTGAACGCAGGCCCTTGGCAATGAAAGCTCGGAGTCCTAACCACTGGACCGCCAAGGAATTCACGACCCTGCCCTTTAGAGGACCTAACTCTGGCTCTCTTCTGCTACACTCCTCCCCATGGGAAGTCCATGGAGCCAAGGGGTCATGCTCACTGGAACCTGTGCTCCTAGACGTAGCTCTGGGTACCAGGGCTCTGGGATTCCCTGTTCAAACGGCCAAGCCTGCTTCCAGGGCTTCTTCCCAGGCTTCTTTTCTGGGTCTGTTTTCCTGGGGGCACATGATGCCACAGTTTTGCACACTTTAGGCCTGAGCAGTGGCCAAAGGGCATCTCTTGAGGAGGGTAGGGGGATGTGAATAGAGCTTTGGGGGTGAGTGGGGTGGAGCCAGGACAGGGAAGAGAAGGGGAACAAAAAGTGGGCTGGGGGCTGGCTTCCATCCTTCTTTGCACGGTCACATTCTGAAGCAGAAGTCCAAGAAGTCAAGAAATTTAAAGTCAAACCCAGACTTCCAGGTTGTAAAGGAAGCGCATTTGTCAATGTCAAAGATTAGAATATACTTTGAGTTTGTAAGCTTGATTTATAACTTTTAAATTTTAGATATGTGACATGTAGACCTCTATTTGGGATCTTGCCCTCACACATTAGGAATCAGCAGGATCTTATAAGGATCTTATAAGGATCTTCATGCTGTGAGCCTTGACACCCATAACACGTTTGGGGTGATAACCTGTTTTATTGTCTGTCTACTCTGATAGATATGAAGCTGTGTGGAGGCAGGATACCAGGCTGCCTTGTTTACAAATATATCCCAGTGTTAGTACAACGACTAACCCATGATAAGTGCTCACTAAGTATGTCTAAAATTCTAAAATGGTAACTTACATGATTGGTGATAGCAAGTGGGTGAAGAGAAGAGGTACAAAGGGATAAAATAATCTGAAAAGAGAAGTTCTTGCTAAATTGTAATGGAGATTGAGCAACAGTCTGGAAGTTTCTCTTCAGTCAATCAGGAGGAGTGGCAAACATGCAACTTCTATCGCCTTAAGAACTAGAGTTGAAGTAATCTATTTATTCATTCTAAGCTTTAGGTGTTTTTTCTCCCCAGCAACTGAGTGTTTGGACCAGGATCACACAATGTGAGGGCTTGGAGTTCTTAAGTGACTGATTCCCTAAAGTCCAGTAAAAAATATAAATCGACATTTAAAAATGAAGAAAAAAGAACCCAGCTTTTTGGTTTCCCTTGAAAAATGGGACCTTTGTCAAGACCGGCCCACAGTCCAATATGGCAACAATGGTCTGAAGCCTTTAAATGAGCCTGTGTTTATCAACAAGCCACCACCCACCACTCACAAAAGTGGCCCAGACATAGCCAGGCCAGCAAAGGCCTCTTAATTCATGACCCCTGGACCTTGGGCTCTCTAAGTCCCCTTTGCTTTGAAAGAATATCTTCTTCAATCTCTTCATGGTTATATTTCTCCCAACCTTTGAATGACCTCAGTGTCATTTGAACTGTATTATAACATCGCTTGTATCTGCCAGAGATTCTGAAACTAAATTATTTCACATACATTCAGAGAAGCCCACCTGCTCCAGAAAGCAACTAGTAGCGTTATGGATCCAAATTTCCCGTGATCATTCCTACGATGACCCTAAAAGGAGATGCTAGACTGGAGAGTCTGCGGATCAGGGCTTGACTACTTCCTGAAGGCTGAGAAGATTATGTGTGGTGGCAGAACGGAGGTATTGAGGGCACATAAATGCAGGAACTGCCAGAGTGGAGGCTGCAGAACGGGGCTTGGGAGGATGATGAAGAAACAGACGCTAGAGCGCTAATCTGTTCAAGTATTTATTATTCACGACGTGCCAGGCACTGTATTAACAGAGGGCTTCAGCAGTAAACCTACCAATGTCCCTACTTTAACTGAGCTAATTCCGATGCAGTAAAGCCAGGTAACACACACACATAAACACATATATCACATACATACATATGTACATGTCAGGTGGAAATAAATGCTAATTATAAAACCAAAGCAGAGCAAGGGAACAGCGAATGAGGGTGGCTGCTATTTCAAGAGACTCCCCCCACCCCCCAACCCCGACCCAAAGAAGCAAGGGAACAAAGCACGAACCGTGGATTCGTTTCTAATTTTCTAGGCTACGGGGAGAGAGGTGCGTCTCCCAGGAAGCCCCGCCCCCTCCCTCAATGGGGCGCAAAGTACCAACTCCGGGGGAGCTCCTCCCACCCCACCCCGCCCAGAGGCGGCCTTGGGGGCGGAGTCTCGCGCCCAGGCGCTCAAAGCGCAGCCCGCAGAAAGCCGCGCGCTTAGGGTTCCCGGCATTCTCCTGGTTCTGTCAAGGCCGGGAGAATTATCCCCTCCGAAGAATGGCATGCTGGGAGCTGTAGTTTCCTGCCGCAGCTCTGCGTCTCGGGGGCAGTAAAAGCGGCTAAGTCTGGCTCCATTTCTGGCGCATGACTTGCAGCTCCGAGGGGTTGTGGGGAGTCCTTGCTGGGGGGCGGGGGTGGGCGGGGGTCATCCCGAGAACCATCGGGCACATCCAGTCGGCTAGCATCCAGGCCGGAGGCCGCCTGCGTCACGTGACTCAAGGCTCTCCAGGCTCCCGCGGTTCCTCAGCGCTGTTCCCGCCCCGCCCCTCCCGCCTGTCCGCCTGAGCCTCCCCCGGCGCTGCTGCCACCTCGCGCTCGGAGGCGTCACAGAACGTGCTCTTCTCTCCCCCTCCCCCTCCCTTCCCTCCGGCCCTCCCCCACCTCCCCCTCCCGCGCCGAGACTCGCCGCCGCAGCCGCCGGAGTAGCCGCCGCCGGAGCAGCGCGCAGCCATGGCCGAGAACCCCGGCTTGGAGAACCACCGCATCAAGAGCTTTAAGAATAAGGGCCGAGATGTAGAGGTGAGTGTGCTTCCGCGGCTGGGGCCCGCCCGGCTCGCCAGCCTGGCCGCGCCGGCCCTGAGGCGGCAGGGAGGGGCGGGGGGCCGGCGCCGGGCTGGTTCTTGCCGGCTCGCGGTGGGTCGGAGTTGGCCGCCGCCTCTCGTCATCGCGGCTAGGGGCTGGGCGGAGCGGGCGGCGGGACGCGGGCCGGGCTGCAGCCGCCCCCCGGAGCTGCCGGCGCAGAGACCTGGAAATACCGGGGTTTTCGGCCCCGTCACGCGGGCGCGGCCTGCTGTCGGCGAGGAAGAGGTGTGGAGCTGAGGCGGGGTCCGCGGGTCGGGGCCTCGCGGGCCGGGGATGCTGCCGCCCGGGTCTGTCGACCGCCTTACCGAGGGGGCGGCCGCGGCTCACGCCCGCTCCCCATGCAGCCTTGCCCGGCGCAGCCCCCTCAGTGCCTCCCGCGCTGCCGCACATGGAGCCTCGACTCTGCCGGTCCCCGCGCCTACCTTCTGCGAGCCGGGCCCAGGCGGGCGGTGGCGGCCCGCAGAGGGGGGTGGGGACCAGCCGGGTAACTGACTTGTCGGAGGGTGGTGGATGGGGGAGGGTAGGATGCGCCAGGACCGTTTTCTAATATTCCGGTGCGGTTCTCTGGAGCAGTCGTGCTGAGCTTTTCCAGCTCATACTCTCCTTACTGCTGGCATTTGGAGCAAGCTGAAGGTGGACAATAGTTTACCATCTATTGTGTGGAGGCTTTGGAAGAGACGTTGTTCTGACCTCCGCGCACAGGACCTGTTTTCTGAGCCTTTTCTTGTAGTGGGGGTGTGCATAGGGTGATCATTTCTTTGACACGTTTTACTGAAATAAATTGGATATATACGTTCATACGGCCTTGTATATATTTCTTGCTCCAAACTGGTAGAATTTCCAAATGATTGCAAAACTGTAAACAGTCATTGCGGTTACTCTGTTGCTACTCAGCATGTTGCCATTGTCTCATTAAGGTGACATTAGCAGGTACTATTTGCAAACTCGGCTTATCCAGGCAGCGCTAGAGGTCTCTCTGCAGCTACCAAAAGCAGTGTAGTTTAATGCACAAACTTCACTGGGACTCTCACCTCTGGATTTGTTAGGGGGAAAGTGTTCCAAGTCCACAGCCTCCTCTTCTAATACTAGGTGACATGATTTGCAGTTTTGTCATTCTTGCTAAGGGGCCATTGTGACTAAGAAGTGTGCATTTTATCCTGTCATAAAGAGAGAAGGTGGTGAGGGAAAATAATGCCAGTCAGCGTTCTGTTTTGTAGAAAAATAGAGAAAACACCGGCCATTTTTTGGAGCTATAAAATTACACACCAATTAGGAAATACTATGGAATTCCCATTTGATTGAGACAAATAAAGTTCATCTACCTCTGTCCTGGTCATGGTTAAATTTCTTTTGTGAGAAATATTGACACTTAGAAGCAAAAGTGAAACCTAGGAATAGCAACAAGAAATTTTGGAACTGCCTCTTGTTATTGGTCCACTTGATGATAGGACTTAAGTTTGAATATTGCTCATCAGTAATTGTTCTTGAAGCTAACCCCTATTATAAAACAAAAGTTAATGTAGTTTGAAAAAATACCTGTATTGTTTGTACAGAAGAACTAATTAACATTCTTTCCTCTCTTGGATACTGGTACAGGTTTTTGTCTTATTTTTTACCCCTATTGTTTCTGGTGGCTCAGTGATACCTAGTAAGGACTTCTGTACATAATAGGCACACAGTAAATATCTGCTGATAATCAGAATGTAACCAGTGACTTCTGGATGCATGCTTGCTAAGCCTTTCAGCCTGAAAATATTGGTGACATTACAATTCCCAGGATTCAGGAGGGTAACTAAGGCATGAAATAGCAGACATTCAAATGGTAGTTCCGTGTGTCAGACACTATACTAAGAGCTTCATGATACCTCTTTTAATCCTGTGACAACTTTATGAGCTAGGTGTAACATTATCAGCACTTTACAGGAGGAAAGTACTTTAGACGAGGAAACTCAAGACTGTGTGTACAGCCTGCACAAGGTCATGGAGTGGGTATGAGCATTCATTCATTCATTGTCTATTGGGTATCTAACATTGTTCAGTCTGTACCTCAAGGAGTTTACCTTTACAGTTCTGTAGGAGTGTAGGAAAGTAAACTGATAATTACAATGCAGTACATCAATAAGTGTATTCTGAGAATGCATGAGAAGATCCTGACTTGGAGCTGAACAGTCAAGGGAGATATTCTGGTTGATTCCTAGTGGATGAATGGGAGTGAGCTGACCCTGAATGAAAGAAAGTTGGCCTGGGAGAGGGAGAGAGCAAGGAAGGGGGCATTCCAGACATCAGGGAGTGGTAATTGAAGAGTCCTGGGGATGTAGGACTCTTCAGTTACTGCTGTAGTAGGATTGCTGAGAGAGAGGGATGCTAGAAATGTGACTAAAGGATGAACTGGGATCAAATCTGATCAAGTGACTTTATTGTAGAATTTGGTGTAACTGAGACTAGACACCATATCTAGTTTAGTCTTATCCATTTTAGAAACTATATGACACTAGAAACTTATGTTGCAGCTTAGCTCTGTGACTAAATAGCAGTGATTATCAGGCTATTTCAAAAACAGTGAGATGTACTTTGATGAGATAACATTCCTACTTTTTCACACATAGGATAGATAAAAGATAAAACATAAATTATATAGCCAGCTGATACACAAATAAGATGCTAGGCGCAAGAATAAAATACATATTTTCTAAAGAAAATAAAAGTGTGGGGTTATGCTAGGGAATTGTGAGTAGGGAGAGGGTTCAGGAAGAAAGTAGTTTCATAGTCATTCAGTTGGGAATAGCTTCATAGAAGAAAGGTTGGTGAATTTTATAGAAAGTATGGACTAAACTTGAACAGGGCACGTGAGAAATTAGTGAATAAAGATCCAGGTGAAAAAGAAGAGATTAGATTAAGGAGTGAAGAGGTGAGACTTCCAGGTGGCTTGTGGTGGTCTGAGAATATTTTTGTGGCAAAGAATTGCTTGGAAACTTCTTGATATAGAGATCTGAAGGAATTTATTCTAGAGTAGAGTTAGGAGGTGTAACATGATTACAGGAATGGAAAAAGGTGACTGGCAGTAATATCTAGAATTAATTCTGGAGGAATGGTACTGTTATCCCATATGTAAAGAGGAATTTTCCCAAAAATTGAGATCGGGGATGGTCCTAACATGGAATGAGGATTTGAACCTCCTCCTCTTCCGTTCTCTTCCTCTTCTGTGTGAAGCTCACAGGAGAGAAAAGGGATAACGCTTATCGTGAGGTTTATAGATGGAGGTAGGGGAGGGAGTAATTATCATGGACAGCAGTTCAAGGCTTGGGTAGGGTGAATGGATTTTGTAGCTACAACTAGGAAATACATAGTTCCATTTAGTAAATACTTAAAAATCAAACATGCAGGTAACTGCCAGCCAGGTCAAGTTTTTCTTGCTCCTGTACACTTCAAAGATATGACATTTTCATCAGTGACAACAAATAATTATTTGAAAATTCTTAACACTTACTGAATGTTTACAGTCAACCTGTACCAAGTACTTTATATGGATTATTTATCTAGTCTTCACAGTCCTATAAAGTATGTATGTATTATTATCCACATTTACTTCCAAAGAAACTTGAAGCCTGCAGTTCTTAAGTTACTAGCCCCAAGTCCTAGGGTGGTTTAAGTGGCAGAGCCTAGACTTAAAGTGAAGCCGCATGACACTAAAGCCAGAACTCTTGCTCACTATGCTTTACTGTCTCTTCACTGAGTGGAGCCTAAGACTTGACTTGTATGGATGCACATCTGAAGGTTAATGAATGGGGAAAATATTTAATAAATCTTGCCTATATCAGGGAAATTCCTATTTTTATATTTTAAAATCTTGCAAATAAAAACTTTTGACATCCTATTTATCATTTGATTTATTTACTTTCTATTTTTTCACTTTTGCAAAGTTTCCTTATTAGTAAGAAGCCAGTTCATCAGTTTCACTGAAAAATAAGAACCCATATCTTTGGCCTTAACACTTAAACTTCAGGCTTCAATTTCTAATACTAGGGATAAATAAATATCTTCTCATTTGTAAATTCATCTAGCACTACCAAACTTGCTTCTCTCTCTGGAACCTTTGTTGGTAAGAAATACTACCTAACTGTTCAAGCTTCAAACCTTATCCTTGACTTTGACTCCCTTCTTCCCTTCCTTCACTTTTCTGTGTTAGTCATCTGATGAGCCCTCATATTTTTACCTTTGTTACCAACCTTACCACCCTGCCCTAGTTTAGGCCCCTATCACTGTCTCCTATACAGGTGTGATAGTGCACCTGGTTTCCCTGTATCTTCCCTCCCCAGTGAACTTATGGATTGATCTTTCTGAAATCTTCTTGTGTTACTTCCCTGGCAAATCATCCCATTGCATTCAGGATAAAATTAAAAGTCCTTAGCATGCCCCACATAATTTCATAAAAAGGTCTGCCTTTTCTACCTCACCTACCGCTTTTCCTTATATTTCCTATATATTTTGTATTGCTATCGATGATAAAGTACTTGAGATGGGGCTGTAACCAATACGTTTCCTTCCCATGCCTTTATATATGCTGTTCTCCTGAATGCCTTCTTTTGCTGTCTGTTTGGTGGGGCTCACTCTGGCAAACTCCTTCTTCACTCATACTCTTTCATATATCTCTGGAACACCAAGATTGCAATTCTGCCATACCATGTCATTATAGTTCAAAAAAACCTTCAGAGGGCTTCCCTGGTGGCGCAGTGGTTGAGAGTCCACCTGCTGATGCAGGGGACACGGGTTCGTGCCCCGGTCTGGGAAGATCCCACATGCCACGGAGCGGCTGGGCCCGTGAGCCATGGCCGCTGAACCTGCGCGTCTGGAGCCTGTGCTCTGCAACGGGAGAGGCCACAGCAGTGAGAGGCCCGCGTACCCCCCCCCCCAAAAAAAAAAACTTCAGAAATTCTCCACAGGGCCTTTCCTGACTAATAACATACTTATTTACAATCAGTCCCTATTTTTTCCCTTCTCTCTGTGCTTTTTTCTAAGTGAGTTTTCCTTTACCTCTTTGGGATAGATTGCTGTAATGTACAACAAATTCTGTGTGTATATTGCAGCTGTTAAAGTATGTGGTCTCTGTCAAGAAGCCCACTCATGGTAGGGACCTTGGGTCATTTAGTGACCAGTATATAAAATTTAATAAATACTCTTTAAAAGAGACTAGATAATGTACTTGGGAGTGAAAGGTACAGTATTATTCTAAAATATTAATAATTTCTTTTGTTATTGACTTTATGGCATTGATACCATTGCCTACAGCCCTCCTTTGACAGTCTGTTCTGCTATAATGTATTTATGTAACATAAACTAATTCTTGCTTGAATGATAAAGAGGAATGATGTTAGTTCATGCAGAATTCATGTTGGTTGATACTTGATTTTTACCAGCACATTAACTGTTTAGCCCTCCCAAGTAGCAGCAGTTGAACACAAGTAGTTGAAGTACAGAAACAGTTGAAAATAGCAAGCCCAGGAGTATGCCTCTTGGCTCCAATTAACCATATGTTCTGTCTTAAAGGTGCTTATTGCTCCAACTATCTTGATATATTTCCCTCTTTCTTCCTAATTTTGCAGAACATGAAGTTTTTCAGGAATCTATACGTCATATAGCAGGTACACTTATAATTATCTTTTCTCAAATTCACTATCTGGACATATAATCTTTCCTGGTCCTTCTCCCTCATTGATTACTCTTTTTTGTTGGCTTTGCTGGCTCTTCTTTCTTCCCATTGATTATAGGCATGCCTTGGGATTCTGTCCACAACTCACTTCTTTATTGGCTTTTTCTTGCCCATATTAGCAGTTCCCTTAGTTTTAACGGTCATTTCAGTCTGGGGAACTTAAATCTGTTTTAATCATCTGCTGGAAATTAATCACATGAGCATCACATCAGCTTCTCAAGCTGAAAGTGTTTAAAGCCTTTGTTTTTTCTTTTTTCTGTTTATGGCATCATCACTCTCACTGTGACCTGAACTTGAAATTTGAGAGGTATCTTGGACTCCTTCCTCATCTTCCACATTCAGTCAGATGCCAGTCATGTAGCTTGAATCTCTGTGCTGTCTCTGGATTTGGGCCCTGCCTCTCTATTCCACTGCCTCCAGCCTACTTTCAGCCTTATTACTTATCATCTAGCAGTTTAAAAGTTGCCTCCAAAGTGGTGTTCTTCCCCCAGTTCATGAGATTTTTTAGTGAGCCTGATACCTGGTTATTTTTCCAGGTTCTGTGTCTGTCCCCCACCCCCCATCTCCACACCTTTAAGCTCTAGCAACAACACTGAACTTCTTATATGCTTATACATAATCTGGAATCCGGCCCTCCCCTGCTTGCCAATTCTGTTTCTATTCTCAGGGCTATCCTGCTGACTGGAATATCCTTCCCTGCCTCCTGTTGCATGGTTAATTCCTACCCCTCTTAAATACTCACCTCTGGATTTAGCTCTGAGAAATCTTTCTGAATCTCCCCTCACCGCCCCCCAGGTTGTTAGGAACCTTTCTTCCCTCACTGTGGTTAGATAATATATTTTTATTATGTTTTATCTGTTTCTCCTATATGTACCTCCATTACCTAGTTCTTAGTACAGTGGCTAGAACAAAATAAGCACTAAAATATTTCTTAAATAAGTACCTTCATTGTAAGTATCACCAGCACAATAATTTTCTTAAAGTATGCTTTTTAACTGAAACTTCTACTCTTTCAGTGCCTTTTTTTTTTTTTTTTTTACTGCTTCCCAAATCAAGTCCAAACTTTTTATTATGATAGGTAAAATATTGGGAGATTAAGACACATTCATAGAGAAATAATTTTTAAAATTTTCTTATATGTCAATCATGACAATTTACTCCTGAAGACTTAACATACTTCTCTAAAAAATAAGAGTGCATTCTTAAATAAATACCACATCACCCTGACACAATCATTTCCTAATAACAGCTAATGTAATCCACATTTAAATTTTCCCAGTTGTCCTTTAATTTTTTTTTTTTTTAACATTTGGTTGTTAGAACCATGATTACACAAGATCTGATCACATTTGGTTATATTTCTTAAGTCTCCTTTAAGAGACTCTTCCCACCATGGTTTTTTTTTTAACATCTTTATTGGAGTATAATTGCTTTACATTGTTGTGTTAGTTTCTGCTGTATAACAAAGTGAATCAGCTATATGTATACATATATCCCCATATCCCCTCCCTCTTGCATCTTCCTCCCACCCTCTCTATCACACCCCCCTAGGTGGTCACAAAGCACCGAGCTGATCTCCCTGTGCTATGTGGACCCTTCCCACTAGCTATCTATTTTACATTTGGTAGTGTATATATGTCCATGCCACTCTCTCACTTTGTCCCAGCTTACCCTTCCCCCTCCCCATGTCCTCGAGTCCATTCTCTACATCTGTGTCTTATTCCTGTCCTGCCCCTAGGTTCATGAGAACCTTTTTTTTTTTTTTTTTTTTTAGATTCCATATATATGTGTTAGCATACAGTATTTTTCTCTTTTCTGACTTTCTTCACTCTGTAATGACAGACTCTGGGTCCATCCACCTCACTACAAGTAACTTAATTTCGTTTCTTTTTATGGCTGAGTAATATTCCATTGTATATATGTGCCACATCTTTCTTCTTTATCCATTCATCTGTCGATGGACACCTAGGTTGCTTCCATGTCCTGGCTATTGTAAATAGTGCTGCAGTGAACACTGTGGTACATGACTCTTTTTGAATTATGGTTTTCTCAGGATACATGCCCAGTACTGGGATTGCTGGGTCATATGGTAGTTCTGTTTTTAGTTTTTTAAGGAACCTCCCTACTGTTCTCCACAGTGGCTGTATCAGTTTACATTCCCACCAAAAGTGCAAGAGGGTTCCCTTTTTTCCACACCCTCTCCAGCATTTATTGTTTGTAGATTTTTTTTTGAATTTTATTTTATTTATTTTTTATACAGCAGGTTCTTATTACTTATCTATTTTATACATATTAGTGCATATATGTCAATCCCAATCTCCCAGTTCATCCCACCACCACCACCACCACCACCCCAACCCCTGCCACTTTCCCCCCTTGGTGTCCATACGTTTGTTCTCTACATCTGTGTCTCTATTTCTGCCCTGCAAACCGGTTCATCTGTACCATCTTCTAGATTGTTTGTAGATTTTTTGATGATGGCCATTCTGACTGGTGTGGGGTGATTGTAGTTTTGATTTGCATTTCTCTAATGATAAGTGATGTTGAGCATCCTTTCATGTGTTTGTTGGCAGTCTGTATATCTTCTTTGGAGAAATGTCTATTTAGATTTTCTGCCCATTTTTGTATTGGGTTGTTTGTTTTTTTGATATTGAGCTGCATGAGCTGCTTATATGTTTTTCAGATTAACCCTTTGTTGGTTGCTTTGTTTACAAATATT
The DNA here is from genome assembly GCF_949752795.1 of Hyperoodon ampullatus. NCBI lineage: Eukaryota > Metazoa > Chordata > Mammalia > Artiodactyla > Ziphiidae > Hyperoodon > Hyperoodon ampullatus. The sequence continues at coordinate 60,256,990 of NC_136929.1, read as the reverse complement.
TTCTCCCATTCTGAGGGTTGTCTTTTCATCTTGTTTATGGTTTCCTTTGCTGTACAAAAGCTTTTAAGTTTCATTAGGTTCCATTTGTTTATTTTTGTTTTTATTTCCATTTCTCTAGGACCCCCATGTTTTTTATTGTGGTAAAATATACATAATATAAAATTTACCATTTTAACCTTTTAAGTGTACCGTTCTGTGGCATTAAATACATGCACATCATTGTGTAACCATTCCCACTATCCATCTCCAGAACTTTTTCATCTTCCCCAACTGAAACTCTGTCCCCATTAAACTAACTACATTTCCACTCTCCCCAGCCCCTGGCAACCTCTCTTCTTTCTGTCTTTATGAATTTGACTCTTCTAGGAACATCACTTAAGTAGAATCATACAATGTTTCTCCTTTTGTGACTGACTTATTTCACTTAGCATAATATCTTCAAGGTTCATCCATGTTGCAGTGTGTGTCCGAATTTCCTTCCTTTTTATGACTGAATAATATTCCATTGTATGGATATACCACATTTTGCTTATCCATTTATCCACTGATGGATCCTTGGGTTGCTTCCTCCTTTCTGCTGTTTTTCCCCACCATTTAAAAAATGCCATTAATTTAGTGAAGAAGAAATCAGGTCAGTTTCCTTATATTAAGTCAAACCGCATGAAATGGCCATTTTTGAGGTTCAAAACAGCCAAATACCAGCAGTTTCATATGATTCAACCTATCAGACTGTCCTAATTACTGGATATGTCTTTCTCTTTGTAGTGTTGCTTAACTAGTTCCTCCTATTTCTTACGACCCTCTGAATTTTCTGTAAACTGGAGGTTAGTTTGAAAGGCTTAATTATCTTTAGTTTAAGTATTTTTGATTTAAAAAAACCTTCAATTGGTGATGCTGTGTGCTTCAGGATATATCCCAATATTGATGTTAGACTGATCAGGCGGTTCAGATGATAAAGAGTAGTTTAATGTCATGATGTCAGAGTTATCATATTTGGTGAAATGAATTTTAGTTGTTTGGGTGAAATATGATAAAGACTTGAATAACATTTGAAGTGAAAAAGTCACCTGACTTCTTGGGATCCAGTAAAGGAGTTAGAAAATGTATCTAGAAAATCTAACTTCAAAGTCAGTGATATTTTCTTTCCGTGACTGACAGCATTCCTAAGTTGACTTTTTGTTTTCTTAGCATAAGGTTTGGCTATATTCTCATTTCCAAGTCTCTATTCCTTTACCTTCAAAGTAGAGCAGTATTAAATATGTAAGGAGGATGTAGCTATACTTCGTCATTTTGCCATTAAAAACTTTGCCACAGCTTAGGATACGAACATTAACAATTAAAACATGGTAAAATGAATCATGACTATATTAACTTGGAATTAATCATTCTGAACTGTTGAGTTTTCTGGGTTATAAGTTTATTTGTTTACATACCAAATTTTCTTTTATTTTGAAATGTCAGTGTTTCTAAAAATGTCCTATGCATGTCTCTGCCTTCTTAAGTAGAATATAATTTAGTTATTTTCTTGGTTCTTGAGAATCATCGTTATGCATATGGCTATTACTTTTTGCTCTTATATAAGTGATGCCTTCAAGTTCTTAGATTTGTCAGAATTTTGGCCTTAATTTCTGTGCTTATGGAGTTTTTGCTCTTCATAATTTTTTTTGCCTGTCATTCCCTTGCTCTTAGTCTGTCAGCTTTTTCTTTGATATTGTCAGCATGTTTACCTGTAGTAGCTCCTTTCTTCCCTTTTAGTTTGTTGCTTCATATACAGTTTTTATCCTAGTGACTTAGATAACAGATTTATTAAACACTTATGTAGCATTTGCTATGTGCCAGGGAGGCATTGTTAATTCCAAAGACTGTAAATACGAATAATGCTGTCCTTGCTCTAGGGAAGTTCAGTTTGGTAGGAGAGACCGATATCTAAGCATATGCTTAATGTGCAGTATGATAAGTTCTCTGATATAGGTACATAATTTGCAAAGTACTATGAGAGCATGTAGAAAGGGAGTGACTATATCTGGGGAAATTGAGTAAGGTTACACAAAAGATCACCCTTGAGCTAGGTCTTGAAGGAGGAGTTTGCCAAGACAGAAAGAAAAATAACATGAATAACAGTGACTAAATCATGGAATGTTGAAAGCATAGCATGTTCTAGCAACAGTTGATATGGTGATCTTTTATCTGTTCCCCTTTCTTTTGGAAACAGCATTCTGATTTCGCCTTTGGAAGCTACTCCTCTTCCATTGGATACCTCTTGGTGGAATTTTTAATCTAAATGCTCCTGCTTTTTTTGGTTAATTAAAGTGCTTCACTTTTTCTGGATGGTACAAAATAGGCCCATCAGATGCTGTCCCCTGGCATTTAAATCTTGAATGAGCTGATACTGGGACCTAAGTGATTCATCCTGGCAGAAGTACTGTGAAGAAATCTTCCATTAATTCCTGCCACCTAGGTCTTTGGAGTTGCTTTCCTCCTGATTTTTTCATAGATCTGATTCTTTAGATTTTCCTTTGGTTCTTTGAATTGTGCTGTATTTTTCCAGTAATTCTCCTGTCTCCCCGCTTCCCCTTGTATCTTAAATTAACTCAGATCTGTTTTTTATTGTTTGCAACATATCTCTAATTTAAGGTGATGACTGTCCTGGTTTGGTTAGGACTGAGGGAGTTCTCAGGACACAGGACTTTTCAGTGTTCAGACCAGGAAAGTCCTGGGCAAACCTTAACAGATTGGGTACTCTAACTGAAACAGTTCGGAGTAAGGATAACAAGTTTTGGCATCCAAACGTTGTTCAAATGGAAATATTCAGTATGCAGCTGAAAATAATGTGTGCAGAACTAGCTTGCTTCAGTTATTTTACTCAGAAGTTATCTGAATTCTGAACTAAGTGTGGGGGATAAAACAATGAAAATAATGATAATCAGTGATTATCAATATCAATAATCAATGATTGTTGAGCACTTACTGTGTACAAGGTACTCTGCTTATAAGAATAATCTTAAATAATCCTTACGAAATTGCCATTATACAGATGAAGAAAATGAGTTAAGTAATTTGCTTAACAATTTATTGACTGGAGATGTATTAATACATCTTTTGTTACCCTAACTTTATCAACTGGAGATGTACCAATACCTTTTTAGAGAGTGATACGATTAACATCACCATGCAAAGTTTTTAGAACTTAAAATTCATCAAGGTTTCATTATACAACTTAATGGTTGTTGTTATCATTCACATTTTGCTCCATTAGGTTTTTGTTCCAACCTTGTGTATATTATAAATGCAATGTACCATAAAATTTTAAAAAATGACGCATTGTGAAATTTTGAGTGAAGAAGAATTTTTCAGCTGAATTTTATGCAGGTACTTTCTCTGATTGTCCGAGCAGCATAATACTGGTGTCTCAGAAGATGATAGTTCTTCAGAGTATAGTTCTGATTCAGACATGTGAATATTAGATGAAAAAAAGGCAAAAAACCTTAGTTATTGATTCTGATATGGAAATTGAAAATGAAACTCATGGTGCTGGAGAATGCTCCTTTGCTTCTACCGAAGAGTGGATTGAAGACGACATTTCACGAAAATTAGAAGACTTTATAGGCGTGTCAGGTGTAGCTTTTTTTTTTTTTTTTTTTTGCGGTACGTGGGCCTCTCACTGTTGTGGCCTCTCCCGTTGCGGAGCACAGGCTCCGGACGCGCAGGCTCAGTGGCCATGGCTCGTGGGCCCAGCCGCTCTGCGGCGTGTGGGATCTTCCCGGACCAGGGCATGAACCCGTGTCCCCTGCATCGGCAGGCGGACTCTCAACCTCTGCGCCACCTGGGAAGCCCCTAGGTGTAGCTATTGAATGTAATAACCCACAAAGTGTTAGTGAAATAGCAGAATTAATTTTTGGTAATGACTTTGTTGAGTTGGTCACTTCCCAAACAAACGTGTATCACCAACAGAATGAAAAATCATATAAAAAGTATGATAAGGCTTTACAATGAACTGATGTAACCAATAGTGAAATGAAGAAGTTTCTTGGATTAATAACTTTGATGGGACAGATAAAGTCACACTGGAAAGAATATCCCGACTGGTCCCTTACTTGAAACACCTATGTTTCCAAAGATTATGACGAGAAGAAGGTTCAAACAAATAATGACATTTCTTCACTTGAACAATAACTCGGAAACTCCTCTTCCTGCAGACAGAATTACAAAAGTTAAGCCTCTTTTGGATTATTTTCTACCAAAATTTCAATCGATTTATATCCCCAAACAAGAGCTATCACTTGAGGAGGCAATGATAAAGTGGAGAGGATGACTCAGATTCGAAGCCTGTAATGCTGGAAAACTTACAAAATGTGGAATTTTGGTCAGGGTGGTTAGCGAAAGTGAAACTGGATATATATGCAACCTTGAGATTTACACAGGTGAAGGAAAGAAACTGCAAGAAACAGTATTGTCGATCCTACAACCTTATCGCGGTTCATGGCACCATATTTACCAAGACAGTTATTACAATAGTATGTCCACATCTGAAATATTGTTGAAAAATAAAATCAGAGTTTGTAGACTATAAAAGAGAATTGTGGTCTTCCAAACCAGTTAAAGGAGAAATCTAAAAATCTACAGAGGGGAGAAATGACATTCTTACGGAAGGGAGAAGTGATTCTTCTTATATGGAAAGATGAGGCTAGTCTGCATGGTGACAACTATTCCTGATGCCTCCGTAGCATCTACAGGAAAGGAAGACAGGAGGACTGGCCATCAGATAACTAAGCCCACTTCTATATTAGGTATAATAAATGTATGAAAGGAGTTGATCAATCTGATCAATACCTGGCAAACTTCAATATCCTCCAGAAAACTCGAAAATGGTATAAGAAAGTGGGTTTCTATCTGAGCAATTGCGGTTTATTCAATGCATTTAAAATTTATTGTAGCCTTAATGCACAGAATAAAGTGACTTACAAGCAATTTTTGTTAGCAATAGCTAGAGAATGGGTAACTGACCATTCTGGTGAATGTAGTGGTAGTCCCACACCTGGTCCTTCTTGTGGCATTTCTAAAAGAACCCCCCACTGGGACTTGCCTGGCGGTGCAGTGGATGGGACTCCTGCTCCCAATGCAGGGGACCTGGGTTCGATCCCTGGTCAGGGAACTAGATCCCACATGCATGCTGCAACTAAGTTCGCATGCCACAACTAAGGAGCCCTGGAGCCACAACTAAGGAGCCCACGTGCTGCGACTAAGGAGCCAACGCAACCAAATAAATACGTAAGTAAATATTTAAAAATAAATAAAGAAATAAATACAAAAGAGCCCCCTACAAAGATCCACCTTGTCGACTATCAGGTAAAATAAAAGAACATATTTTAGAGGAAATAATATCCCCAGGACTAAAAAAAAAAAATGCCGTCAGAAAGTGTAGAGTCTGTTCTTCCAGGGGAAAGTGCAGTGAAACACAGTATGTTTGTAATAGATGTTCTGTTCCCCTGCACAGAGGTGCCTGCTCTACTGCCTATCACACTCTAACAAAGTATTAGAATGCTTTAGTAAGACATGTACAAAGTTGTTGCAAAAAGTTGTTTACAAAGTTGCAAAAAAAAGTTGTTGAGGGCTTCCTGGTGGCGCAGTAGTTGAGAGTCCACCTGCCGATGCAGGGGACGCGGGTTCGTGCCCCGGTCCCGTAAGATCCCACATGCCACGGAGTGGCTGGGCCTGTGAGCCGTGGCTGCCGAGCCTGCGCGTATGGAGCCTGTGCTCTGCAACGGGAGAGGCCACAGCAGTGAGAGGCCCGTGTACTGCAAAAAAAAAAAAAAAAAAAAAAAAGTTGTTGATATTTACTCAAACATGGGTGTTTCAGTATTCACTTAACAAATTGCTGGCCTCAGGAGTTAGTTTCTGCAAAAATACCCTGGTCAATAATTTGTTAAGAACATATAGCCAGGAAGAGGCGAAACTGGCATTCAGTCCTAGATTTCCTACTTTAAAATCCTGTGCCCTGAATAACCATTCTCCTACTTTGCCTCAGGGTCGCTGCTCAAGGAAGACTAGTCTGGAAATGATGTAAAAGCAAACAAATAATTACTATAATGGAATTATGTAGAGAGTACAGTGGGCACATAGGGAAAGAGCGTGGGTGAATCAGAAAAGGCTTCATGGAGATGATTGTGCCTAAGCTGAAGCTAGAAAAATGTGTAGTTATTTCTTTGGTAGTAAATCTTGGGTGGGCCTGGAAGTAAGAGACAGCATCATATGCTCTGGGGAACTAAATTCATTCAGTATTTCTTACAGGTGGAGTGATTAGAAAGTTGGAAAAGATAGGCTGGGGCCAGATTGTGAACAAGCTTTACTGTGGGGAAAAGTTTAAATCGGGAAGTGGGTTTTGTGCATTGAGAACTATTGCTTTGGTTGTACTGTAGGAGATACACTGGTGAGGGTGGGAAGAAAGCTTGGGAGGAACAGTTAGAAAACTCTCAGGGGTCTTAGAGATGGATGGTCTGACTAATAGCACTGGCATTGGGGGCCAACAAAGGCAGGAAGTTATCAGAACTATTTACTTCGTATGTTTTACCTTCTAGAACAGAGGTTAGCAAACTTTCTCTGTAAAGAGTCATAATATTTTAGGCTTTGAGGGCTGTACTGTTTATGTCACAACTGTTCCACTCTGCTGTGAGCATGAAAGCAGCAAAAGACAATAGGGAAACAAAGCTTATTTACAAAATCAAGTGGAGGGCTGGATTTGGCTCACAGCCCCTATTTTGCCTACCTCTGTTCTAGGATGATGTGGCCAGTGGTGAAGGTTTGGAAAATAGTTTAAACAGTGATTAGAGCATTTAAGAGAATATAGATAAGGGCTCGTAGGGGTAAGAAGAAAAGAGGACTAGGAGGAAAGAACCCCAGAAACCACATCATTTTAGAGGACTAGTGAGTGCCACTGAAGAATGAGTCTGTAGGAAGCTTACAGCAAAGAGTCGCATCAGAACTTTAGGGGAGGGCCTCCCTGGTGGCGCAGTGGTTGAGAGTCCGCCTGCCGATGCAGGGGATACGGGTTCGTGCCCCGGTCTGGGAGGATCCCATATGCCGCGGAGCGGCTGGGCCCGTGAGCCATGGCTGCTGAGCCTGCGCATCCGGAGCCTGTGCTCCGCAACGGGAGAGGCCACAACAGTGAGAGGCCCGCGTACCACAAAAAAAAAAAAAAAAAAAAAAAAAAAAAAAAAAAAAAAAAAAAAAAAGAACTTTAGGGGAGGAACTTCCCTGGTGGTGCAGTGGTTGGGAGTCCGCCTGCCAATGCAGGGGACACGGGTTCAAGCCCTGGTCCAGGAAGATCCCACATGCTGCGGAGCAACTAAGCTCGGCACCACGACTACTGAGCCTGTGCACCTAGAGCCCGTGCTCCGCAACAAGAGAAGCCACTGCAATGAGAAGCCTGCGCACCACAACGAAGAGTAGCCCCCCGCTCGCCTCAACTAGAGAAAGCCCGCGTGCAGCAATGAAGACCCAATGCAGCCAAAAAATAATAATAATTAAAAAATTAAAGAAAATAAAATTTAAAAAAGAACTTTAGGGGAAAAGAGTTTCCTGAAAAAGGGATAACAGTTGCAGCATTAAATGCTGCAGAGGAGAGGTATGATGAGGACCTGAAATAAGCCGTTCATTGTGGTTGGGGGCTGGTGATTAAATGGAAAACTCAGAGAGTGGTGGAGGCTGGGAGCTAGGTTATAATAGGGTGAGGAGTGAGTCAGAGTTGAGGTAGTAGATGGAACCAGTCAGTAGAAACTCAGTTTAAAAATTTGGTACTCATGGGAAGGAGGGACCACACGTTAGCTTGAGGAGGAAGTATGCTTAAAAGAATTATTTTTGTTGTTTCTCAGTTGTTGAGAAGTATGGGATCGACTACTGTTTGTGAAGAAACTGGAGCAAAACAGACTTAAGGACCTGGCTAGAAAAGGAATAAATGATTGAGCCTGGAATACTGGGGAGCTGTTACGGATGTGAAGTAAGAGATATATGTTGTGGTTAGGTTTTGAAGGGGTCTCAGTTGGAAAGGACTTGGAAGAAATAGAGATAGAAGTAAGGATGGGCTGCAGTAGGGTATGGAAACTGGAACAGATCATGCCTGATGGCCTCTATTTTCTCTGACAAAGTTATCTCCAGAGAATAAAGAGTCTAAGAGAGGTAATACTTGAAGAAAAGGTGTTTGGGGGAATGCAAAATATCTAGGAATGAAGGCCTAGCTGAGATAAGTACAGCCATCCCTTGGTATTGGCGGGGAATTGGTTCCAGGAGCCCCCTTGGATACCAAAATCTGTGGATGCTCAAGTCCCTTTAAAAATGATGTATGTAATACAATGAATACAGTTGGCCTTTAGAATCCAAGCAGACTGACAGTACTATATTGTTATTTTGGTAATGGTTTTGAACAGTTTTCAGTTCATTGCATCAGATTTAGCTATGAAAGCATCATGGATTATAGTTAGAATTGTTAAGCCAAGTATAAAGTGTAGAAATCATACGCACTTGAATCATTAAAAAATTGAACTAGCAAGATGCAGAACTTTAGTCCAAACCCTTTTTCTCACAGATGGTGGAAACCGAGGGCATAGAGAAATAATGAATATTGTCCACTCACCTAGTTGATAACCAGGTTTTCTGATTCTAGTACTTGGGTAACACAGCACACTTAAAAAGAAAAGCAATATTTTAGAAAACTTTGAAACATACAGTAGTAGAATAATACATGGAACTCCTGTATACCATTTTAAAACAGTTATAATTTTTGGCCAGTCTTGTTTCATTTCTATTCCTACCCACTGTTACCCTTCCCTGGAATATTTTGAAGCAAATTCCAGATATCCTGTTTTATATATCAATATTTTAACATGTATGTCTAAAAGGTAAGTCTGATTCTGACACTAATTCCAGTGTGTGGATTTTTTTCCCCACACCAAGCAATTCTCCGACACCAGCTGGGTTTCCTACAGTTCAGCTAAATTCTGATGCCACCTACCTGGAGATAGCGTCAGATTCCATGGGTTAAGGGTTCAGTCCTACAAGACTGCTCCCCACCCCCACCCCTGCCTGCCTTTGATCAACTGGCCATAAACCTCCTTGTGTTGAGTTACTTTGGCTCACAGAACCCAGAGAAACATTTTGCTTACTAGATTATCAGTTTATTATGAAAAGATACAACTCAGAAACAGCCAAATGGAAGAGGTGCATAGGGCAAGGTATGGGGGAAAGGAGCAGACCTTTCATGTTCCCTCAGAGCGCACCAGTCTCCAGCATCTCCGTGTATTCACCAACCTGGAAGCTGTCCAGACCCTGACCTTCCGAGTTTTCTTTCTTTTTTTTTTTTGCGGTATGCGGGCCTCTCACTGTTGTGGCCTCTCCCGTTGCGGAGCACAGGCTCCTGACGCGCAGGCTCAGCGGCCATGGCTCACGGGCCCAGCTGCTCCGCGGCATGTGGGATCTTCCCAGACCAGGGCACGAACCCGTGTCCCCTGCATCGGCAGGCGGACTCTCAACCACTGCGCCACGAGGGAAGCCCCCGAGTTTTTATGGAGGCATGATTGAATAAACTGTGGGCCATTGGTGGTGGAACTCAATCTCTAGCCCCTCTACCCTCCCCCGAGTTTGGGGGGTGGGGCTAAAAGTTCCAACCCTCTCATCACAGGTCTGGCATCCAGACCCCAACCTTAGGTTACCCGAGATGATCCCAAAGTTGCCTCATTAACATAACAAAAGACACCTTCACTGTGCTCTACACTTAGGAAATCCCAAGAGTTTTAGGAGCTCTATACCAGGAACAGTGGACAAACACCAACTGTATATTTCATATTATAAATCACAATATTATAGTCAGACATATGATATTATTATACTTAAACAAAAAACCCGGACCAGTATTTGTCATGTCGTTAAATACCCAGTTAAAAACACACTTTTGATATGAAATTTCAAAGTAAAAATACCCATTATTATACCGCACATTTATAGACCAAAAGGAACCTTCTTGGTCAGTTGTTTGGGGTTGGGATGTGACATAGGAAATTAATAAATATTTTTAATAATTTTTTCCTCTCTCCAACTAAGAAGAGAAGAAGTAAAAGAATAATCCTGTCTCTCTCAAAATAGTTGATGATAACAGGTAGTTAATTTGTAACTTCCAAAGATGGTATACAAATTATTATAGAATGAGGAGACTTTATGGAAATAAAGCCTTTTTGAAATGAAGATGAGTAATAAATGCTATACATTGTAAGAAAGATGTTAAAACACTTTGTGTCTCTGAAACAGCTTGATGTATTCCAGTTTATTATACCTTGACTGTAAAAATACACACAACAAAAAGTTTTCTTATTAAATGTAGAAGCGTTAAATTATAGAGACAAAGTGGGACAGCAATGAATTTGTGTTATAGACCCTTCCTTTGTTGAAATAGTGTATACTCTTTCTTTGCATTCCCTATCTTAGAATTGCGAAGGGTAAATATCCAGTTTTCCAAACATCTTTGTGATGTTTTCAGAGGGTATTCAGGTAGACACTGTAGTGATTTTTCTTTATTTAAGATAACAGTAGAGAGACAGAGGTAGAAAGCTGAACAGAGTATGGAGGAAGGTAGCTGGACAGACATGGAAATAATTAGATTGTGTAGTACATCTACATGTTCCTCTCAGAATTCAAATGTGCAAGAAAAAAGTAGGTAGCATGAAAAGGATGATCATGTTAACTAAGTACTGGGCTATATATAGACGGTAGAGATGCATACGTAGATGATAAACAACCTAGCAGCTAGATGTTACACGATATTAATCTGTGTAGCAGAGAGCCATGGACTATACAGGTAGTATCTTTGTAAATTTGAACTAATTTTGTTAATTTGAATCTAGTTCCATGAATATCATATATATGTATCTTGGTTTTGGAATAATGTATAATTAAGAACATTTATTGAGGCTTTTTTTCTTTTTAAACTTTGTAAAAATTTTTCATAACTTTAGCAACTGGTGTTTTAAACAAAAACACAGGAAGTAGATAGAATATTTGGGGAATGGTGCTGCATGACATTAATTTGTGTACTAATTCATATTAGTTAATTATTCACTTCTTACTTATACTTCTATTTATTCTACTTACTATTAAAAATTAAATATTTTAAAGGGGAAGAGAAGATGAAAATACAAATCATGATTCTAAATAAGAAAAATTTAACATTCAGATATATTCACAAATTTTGGGGAGAAGGGTTATAAACTGGTAATTCCTAGTTAAGGTCCTCATACTGTTTAATGATAAAATGCAGATTTATTCTTGTATGAGAATAAATTCTCATTGCCTGAAATCCTTCGGTAGAAGTGACAGTGATTTAAAATGCTTCCTTATTCCCCTTGGACAATTTAAAGTTACTGTTACGGACTGTGGCTGGTAGCAGCAGTGTTTTCAGTTTTGTGCTGGATTCTGGCAACATTGTTTTTGATTGGAATAAAGGAATTGATACTTGGATGTTAGAGTTCTATAATGGTTGGACATTTTCTTTTGTTTTCTAAGTTTTGTGAACGTGGGGCTAATGCAAACTAACGTTTTTGTGTATCCTTTGAAACTTTGGGAAAGTGGAATATTTGAGAGTGTTGAGCTAAATCAAATTTTGGAATAGAGAGGGAGAAAGTACATGGTCTGTACAATGATTATGGTAAAGTTCAAACAGCATTGTCGGTGAACATGACTCAGCGCAACTTCAGATTTAACATTAGTTGTTCAAACTACCTTTTTTTTGTTATTGTGGAGTAGAGGGAAATAAAAATGAATGAAACAAGATCTCTGCCTTCAAGGGGTATTTAATCTAACAAATAAATACAGCTATAGGTAACTATAAGACAGATTGTGATTGTTTAATAAAAGTAAAGGTGGTTTGGGAACATAGAGCAGGGACAGGCCTTAAAGATTTGACAGAGCTTTGTAGTGGAGATGACATGAACTGGGAGCGTTTCATGGTTTGAACAAGAATTGTAGGTTAGATATATGTATAGCAGAAGCAATTTTTTTATTAAGCTAATTTCTTGATGACAGTGTATCGATGACCTTCCCTCTGGTTTGCTGCAGTGACCCAGAGCATTAGCACGAGGGTCTGTTAGATCAGTGTTTCTCATCTCATGTGTTGCCCTAGGGGTGGCCAGCCAGGGATCTGGGTGGTGGAGCCCTTGTGGTCTTGTCCCTTAATCTCAGTGTGCTGTACCAATATTTGTGTGTGTGTATTGTGCGTGCGCTATGATGTGAAAGAGGCTGGGAAGCGCTATTTCAGATGACTTCATACTTCTCTTCTGGTAATAAGTTCTTTAGTATATTGTTTAGCTTTTGTGAAAAACAGCTAGAATATTTTCATAATAAGAACACATTCTGGATAAATTGTATTAGGTACCAGTGCAGACAGAATCTTCTAGTAAACCAGACATTAGCTCCATGCAGTGATTAGGGGGCCCTACCAGGTTTTTTAATTCTCAGATTTCTATTTGTGAACATGATGGCATTAAGTGAGGATATGATGTTTGTGGTCATGGCTACACTTTAAATATAATGTGACCAAAATATTCCTCTGTATGCTTTTCTTCTGGTAAACATAGTAGGTACTGGACCTATTTCTGAGAAAACTATACTCCTCTCAGCAGAACAGGTACTTGGGAGGAAGGGAAGTTGGGCAAATTTGCTTACAGTAGGAACAGCCTTGAAAGGAAGTCCAAAGGCCCCTCCCAGCAAGAGGCAGAAAAGGGAGAAGCAGAAGACAAACTTAGTTTATAAGTTCTGAGTTTATAACGCAGAAGAAACCAGGCATCTGGACACCCAGGCCTAGGTGTTACAGGAGTGCCCTAGTTGTGAATGCTGCCAACTGTTGAATTCAGGATATAGCTGTAGATTGGGGGGGCTAGTATGGCTTGAAATACCACCACCACCCCCACCGCCGTTGTACTGAAGAGGAGAAATAGGAGTCCCAGCTTTCTTCTATCAGTGAAGGGGACTAAGATGGTGGTAGCAAAGGGATAGTTTTGGTGCTACAGACTTTCGGAATATGGTTACTTTTTGTTTGTTTGTTGTGGTTTTTGTTAGTGAAGTAGAAGATATCTGGTGTCTTGGTACTATAGGATCTTAAGGAAGGACTCAGCACCTTCCTACACTTCTTTTTCAGTTCCTCTGCCTAGTAAACTTCAGTAATGTCATTTTGGCTATATAAAAGTACTGTAAATAAAATCACTTTGTATAAAGTAAATAAGCACAGCATTAAGTAAGTGTCATATAAACATTATTGTAAGTTTTATTTATTTATAACACTGTTATGGGTTAGTTATTGATGGCTTATAAATTTTTTGAATTACAGGGAATATTTATCAACTGCTACAGTGGTGATAAGAAACACAGATCCAGTGCACAATATAGTATTACTAGGAGAAAAAAATTAGACTGTTATTGGTAATTATATATTATAGAAAAGTAAATCTTTGAAGCAATTTAATTTAGGAAGGGTTTTAAATAATTTGAGTACTTCTCAGTAATGAACTGATTTTAAATTACAGGGGTAATACACATATTGATAATATAAATTCAAAGGAGAAAATGACACATGTCACCCACACCTGCCACCTCTCTTCCTGCAAGTAACAACTGCTTATAATAAACTTTGCTTAGGTATATTTATCCATTTTAAGTGTTTAGCTTGACGAGTTTTGACAAATAATTACTCCCTTGTAATCACCATCACAATCAAGATGTAGAATATTTCTGTCCCCCTCAAAAGTTCCCCCATGTCCCTTTAAAAAAATTAATTAATTAATTAATTAATTAATTTTTGGCTGCGTTGGGTCTTCATTGCTGCACGCCAGCTTTCTCTAGTTGCGTCGAGCGCGGGCTACCCTTCATTCTGGTGCGCAGGCTTCTCATCGCGGTAGCTTGTTGCAGAGCATGGGCTCTAGGCGTGCGGGCTTCAGTAGTTGTGGCACACGAGCTCAGTTGCTCTGTGGCATGTGGGATCTTCCCGGACCAGGGCTTGAACCCGTGTCTCCTTCATTGGCAGGTGGATTCCTAAACCACTGTGCCATCAGGGAAGCCCCCACCATGTCCCTTGGCAGTCAGTCCTCCTTTCCCCCCAGCTGCAGGCAAATACTAGTTTGCTTTCCATCATTATAGACTAGTTTGCCTTTTCAACAGTTTTATATAATGTAATCACAATACATACTCTTTTGTGTCTGGCTTTTTTGTTTGTTTAATATAACATTAATATCATTTTGTAAATCAAACTTCTTCTCAAGTGCGACTTAATACTGAGATATTGGGCTGGCCAAAAAGTTCGTTCGTTTTTTCTGTCTGCTGTTACAGAAAAACCTGAACGAACTTTTTGGCCTACCCAACATCTTTGTATTCCAAAATGCTAAAGGATGGTTTTCCTTCATTTCACACAACACTCCCCAATTCTTCTCTTAACGTCTCTGCCAGATGATCATCAAGTTTCTCCCATCAATGAGGGTCTCACAACCACAAGAGGCACTCATTTTGACAGTTCCAAATGATTTATAGTCCCTTTATGGATAAAACTAATACACAGTCTCTTCGACATAAAATTCTTTCCCCACAACTTCCTCCTGCCATTTCCAAATACTATACTCTGGATTCTCACATCATGAATCGGTTTTAATATCTACAAGGCAATTCCAAAAACACCTTTAAAAAATAAAAATAAATCAAGCGGGTAATTAAAAAAAAAACTAACAAACAAAAAACTATTGTTTTGTTTACTTGGAGTTAATTCTTTTAAATTGCCGACCCATATTCCATTGTATGAATATATCAAATTTGTTTATCCATTCACTTGTTATTGGATATTTGGGTTCTTTCTAGTTTTGCACACTTATGAGTAAAACTGCTATGGTATTTGTTTACAAGTCTGTGTGTGTGTGTTTTCTTTGGATAAAAACCTGGGAGTAACTAAAATGGCTTGGTTATATGGTAAGTATGTCTTTAAATTTATAGGAAACTTTGAAACTCTTTTCCAAAGTGGTTGTAGTATTTTACATTCATATCAGCAGTATGTGAGTTCCAGTTGCTCCACATCCTCACCAGTATTGGCAGTCCTTTAAATTGTTGTCATTTTAGTGAGTGTATAGTGGTGTCTTGTTATGGTTTTAATTTGCATTTTTCTCCTTTGTTTCCTTCTGAAATTTGTTAGTTTCACCTGTTACATTTAGGTTTATAATTCATTTTGAATTAATATTTGATATACTCTTAGATAGGGGTTGATGTTTTTCCAGCACTCATTGAATAACTTTGGTACTTTTGTTAAAAATCAGTTGATCGTATAGGTATGGATCTATTTCTGAACTCCATTAAGTTTTATTGATCTGTGTGTCTATCCTTATGCCATTACCTCACTGTCTATTGCTGGAACTTTATAGTAAGTCTTGAAATCAGCTGATGTAAATCTTCTAACTTTGTTCCTCCTTTCAAGATTGTTTTGGCTACATAACAGACATCTGTATATCATTCATGCAACAGCAGCAGAATACACATTCTTCTCAAGTTCACATGGAATATTCTACAGGATAGATCATGTTACATTAGGCCATAAAAGAAGTCTTAATAAATAAAAATAAATATTAAAATCATACTAAATATGTTCTCTGACCACAGTGGAATAAAATTAGAAATTAATAACAAAGAAACTTGGAAAATTCACAAATAATGTGGAAATTGAATAACACATTCTGAATAACCAGTGGGTCAAATAAATCGCAAGGGAATTAGAAAACACTTTGAAATGAATGAAAATTAAAACAACATATCAGAATTTACTGGATGAAGCTAAAACAGTACTCAGGAAAATTTATAGCTGTAAATACTTACATTAAAATAAAAGTATAGGGACTTTCCTCGTGGCGCAGTGGTTAAGAATCCGCCTACCAATGCAGGGGACATGGGTTCGATCCCTGGTCCCGGAAGATCCCATACATGCTGCGGAGCAACTAAACCTGTGTGCCACAACTACTGAGCCTGTGTGCCTAGAGCCTGTGCTCCGCAACAAGCCACTGCAATGAGAAGCCCGCACACAGCAGCGAAGAGTAGCCCCCACTCGCCGCAACTAGAGAAAGCCCACGCACAGAGACGCAGACCCAACGCAGCCAAACATAAATAATAAATGAATAAATAAAAATAATAAATTAAAACAAGTATAACTGAAATGAAATAGAAGAGAAAAACAATAGAGAAAATCAGTGAAACCAAAAGTTGTTTCTTTGAAAGTATCAACAAAATTCACAAACCTTTAGCTAGACTGATGAAAAAATTACCTTACAGAAATAAAACGGATACTAAGAGAATACTGTGAACAATTATAAGCAAGCAAATTACATAACCTAGATGAATTGGAAAAATTTCTAGAAAGATACGTGCTACCAAACTGACTCAAGAGGAGATAGAAAATCTGAATAGACTTTGTAGCAAGTAAAGAGATTGAATTCATAATCATAAAACTTCCCACAAAGAAAAGCCCAGGACCAGAGGCTTCACTGGTGAATTCTACTAAATGTGGTATATCCATTCAATGGAATATTATTCAGCAACAAAAACAAGTACTGAAATATGCTACAACATGGATGAATCTCAAAATCATTATGCTAAGTAAAGAAGCCAAACCAAGAAAAGGCCCACATATTATGATTCCATTTATATGAAATGGCCAGGCAGTCAGATCCATAGATACAGAAAGTAGATTTGTGATTGCCAAGGGATATAGAGTAGGGGTATGGGGAATGAATAATAAAGGGTATGTGGTTTTTTTTGTGGTAGGAAAATGTTGATGGTTGCGCAACTCTAAATATATTGAAACCCACTGAACTTACATTTCAAAGGTAAATTTTATAATATGTGAATTATATCTGAATAAAGCTGTTACTAAAGAAAAAGGCAAATTATGCTTAATACTAGCACAAATTACCTTACTTAATGAAGGCATTCAGAATGGAAAAGTGTATGTAATAAGATTAACATGGAGTTCTGTCTTCCAGTAATGCTGCAGTACCTTAGAGTTATTGAACAACTATAAACTCTGGACAAAATATATTAAAATTTTCACTTAAAGGTACTGGAGAGTGATCAAAAGCAGGCAGAAACTGGAGGCGAGCCGGGTAAAACATAACCATCTGATGAAATTTGTGAGTTAGTGGGTTTTAGTATGAGGGTCACTCTATAATTGTCCCACTTCTTGGTGCAGAATACTACAGCCTTATTGGCTCGAAGTATAAGAGTACAGAGTTCCAGGCTGACAAAACAGCCAGAAATCCTGGAAGATCAGGAGCTATAAAGAGAGTGAGGCCTAAAATTTGCATGTAAGATCTGCCCAAATGCTTGGCAATCTGCTGTATTATGCATGCACTTGTGTGCACACGTGCACACACACACGCACACACACATGCACAAATGCTGGGCCATTTAGTTTAAGTTGAGTAGTAGAACATTAATTCTATATAGATTGTTTAAAGTTAAAGATTCAAATTGTAATCCCTAGTGAGAAAACTAATAAAAAAATAAAAAGGCAAACCTAAAAGGCTAGTAGAGCAATCAAACAGAATACTAAAAAAAAATTGATTAACCTAAAAGAAGGCAGGCAAGTGGGAATAGAGAAACAGACAAAAAATAGATGAGACAATAGAAAACAAAAATAGGGCAACAAATGCCTAATTTCAGCCACATCAATAATTACATTAAATATAAATGAACTAAAGTACTCTAATTAAAAGGCAGAAATTGTCAGACTGGATTAAGAAGCAAGACCCAACTATATACTGCCCACAGTAGCTGCATTTTATTTTATTTTAATTTATTTATTTTTTGGCTCTGTTCAGTCTTCATTGCCATGTGCGGGCTTTCTCTAGTTTCGGTGAGCGAGGGCTACTATTTGTTGCGTGCACAGGCTTCTCATTGTGGTGGCTTCTCTTGTTGTGGAGCAGGGCTCTAGGCACGTGGGCTTCAGTAGTTGTGGCTTGTGGGCTCTAGAGCACGGGCTCAGTAATTGTGGCTTGTGGGCTTAGTTGTTCCGTGGCATGTGGGATCTTTCCGGACCAGGGCTCCACCTCATGTCCCCTGCATTGGCAGGCAGATTCTTAACCACTGTGCCACCAGGGAAGTCCCAATAGCTGCATTTTAAATATAAAGGTACAAATAGCTTGAAAGTAGAAAGATGAAAAATGATAATAGAGGTATGTACATTTTGGACCTTGATTTAGGTTATATATAAGGTAGATGTGTTTGCTTTTGGTACTCACATTGATATTTGATGAATTACTAAAGCATAAATTTGAATGAATGGCTTATATAGGTACACCTACTTTGTAGAGTAAATAACAAATCGTATTTCGTAGACATCATGAAGGACCAGTTATTGCAAGTACTTTCACTGTACTGTCCCAGGGAGATAGATCATGGTATCTTCATTTCTTAAATAAGGAATCTGGAGTTCAGAGAGTGAAGTGCTCAAGCACATTAAGTAATGTGCTCAAGATCACATAACTAGTGGCACAACCATTCAGGTACTCCTTCCGTTGCATCACCCTTGTAGCTTTAATACCTTAAAAAGGTACATAGAAGTATGGTTTTTTAATAGTTTAAGTCATATTCACTAAGGCTTATTTTTTAAGCCTTTGCTCTTTGAGGTATAATTAACATACAATAAACTGCACATATTTAAAGTACACGTTTGATAAGCTTTGACATATATATTCTCATGAATGCATCACCACAGTTAAGATATTGAATATATTCATAATGTGTAACAATTCTCCTTTCTTTATTTTGGGTAGCATTCTTGCATTAAATTATTTCCTGGTGTTGCTCTAAAATTTTAAATTCTTTGAAACATAAAGACCTATCTTCTCGTCCTGTCTTTCCAGCCCTCTTGTGTTAATCAGGAGAACTTATGTTTTAAAGGAATCCCATTGCAAAGTTATCTGTAAAGTGAAAAATCTCCTCCGTTTTTTAAAATGCTAGCTGAGTACTGGCGCAAAAGCAGAAATATAGATCAGTGGAACAGGATAGAAAGTCCAGAGATAAACCCATGCATATATGGTCACCTTATACTTTGATAAAGGAGGCAAGAATATACAATGGAGAAAAGACAGCCTCTTCAATAAGTGGTGCTGGGAAAACTGGACAGCTACATGTAAAAGAATGAAATTAGAACACTCCCTAACACCATACACAAAAATAAACTCAAAATGAATTAAAGACCTAAATGTAAAGCCAGACACTATAAAACTCTTAGAGGAAAACATAGAATACTCTACGACATAAGTCACAGCAAGATCCTTTTTGACCCACCTCCTAGAGAAATGGAAATAAAAACAAAAATAAACAAATGGGACCTAATGAAAATTAAAAGCTTTTGCACAGCAAAGGAAACGATAAACAAGACAAACAGACAACCCTCAGAATGGGAGAAAATATTTGCAAACAAAGCAACTGACAAAGGATTAATCTCCAAAATATACAAGCAGCTCATGCAGCTCAATATCAAAAAAACAAACAACCCAATCCGAAAATGGGCAGAAGACCTAAATAGACATTTCTCCAAAGAAGATATACAGACTGCCAACAAACACATGAAAGGATGCCAAACTCACTAATCGTTAGAGAAATGCAAATCAAAACTACAATGAGGTATCACCTCACAGCGGTCAGAATGGCCGTCATCAAAAACTCTACAAACGGGCTTCCCTGGTGGCACAGGGGTTGAGAGTCCTCCTGCTGATGCAGGGGACATGGGTTCGTGCCCTGGTCCCGGAAGATCCCACATACCGCGGAGTGGCTGGGCCAGTGAGCCATGGCCGCTGAGCCTGCGCGTCCGGAGCCTGTGCTCCATGACGGGAGAGGCCACAGCAGTGAGAGGCCCACGTACCGCAAAAAAAAAAAAAAAAAAATCTACAAACAGTAAATGCTGGAGAGACTGTGGAGAAAAGGGAACCCTCTTGCACTGTCGGTGGAAATGTAAACTGATACAGCAACTCTGGAGAAGAGTATGGAGGTTCCTTAAAAAGCTAAAAATAGAACTACCTTATGACCCAGCAATCCAACTACTTGGTATATACCCTGAGAAAATCATAATTCAAAAAGAGTCAGGTACCACAATGTTCATTGCAGCACTATTTACAATAGCCAGGACATGGAAGCAATCTAAGTGTCCATCGACAGATGAATGGATAAAGAAGATGTGGCACATATATACAATGGAATGTTATCAGCCATAAAAAGAAATGAAATTGAGTTATTTGTACTGAGGTGAATAGACCTAGATTCTGTCATACAGAGTGAAGTAAGTCAGAAAAGAGAAAAATACTGTCTGCTAACTCATATATATGGAATCTAAAAAAAAAAAATGGTTCTGAAGAACCTAGGGGCAGGACAGGAATAAAGACCCAGACGTAGAGAATGGACTTAAGGACATGGGGAGGGGGAAGGGTAAGCTGAGATGAAGTGAGAGAGTGGCATTGACATATATACACTACCAAATGTAAAATAGATAGCTAGTGGGAAGCAGCTGCATAGCACAGGGAGATCGACTCCGTGCTTTGTGACCACCTAGAGGGGTGGGATAGGCAGGGTGGGAGGGAGACGCAAGAGGGAAGGGGATATGGAGATATATGTATACGTATAGCTGATTCACTTTGTTAATACAGCAGCAACTAACACAACAATGTAAAGCAGTCATACTCCAATAAAGATGTTGGAAAAAAAAGTTAACCATAAATTCCAAAAAATTAAAAAAATAGAATAAAATGCTAGCCGACATCTAAGACTATGGATACAGTGAAATTTTGTCTGCAATGGAATTGGAATAGATTTTTTTTGAGCAGTTGAAATAAGTTTCACCTTTTTGATATTAGGTGTACAGTTAAACTTCTCCATCCCCTGCTATATTTTTTAAACTGTAGCTAGCAGACCAGTGGAATTTGGTAGAGAAGGTGTGAAGTTCCCTACTCATTCTTAAATATCCATACTAGACAAGACCTTTTTGATCAAAATGATGCTCATCTTGTGCTTCCCTGGTGACGCAGTGGTTAAGAATCCACCTGCCAATGCAGGTGACATGGGTTTGAGCCCTGGTCCAGGAAGATCCCCCATGCTGTGGAGCAACTAAGCCCATGCGCCACAACTGCTGAGCCTGTGCTCTAGAGCCCATGAGCCACAACTGCTGAGCCCATGCGCCTCAAGCCTGTGCTCCGCAACAAGAAAAGCCACTACAATGAGAAGAAGCCCATGCAGTGCAATGAAGAGTAGCCCCCACTCACTGCAACTAGAGAAAGCCCACGTGCAGCAACATATACCTAACACAGCCAAAAATAAATAAATTTACAAATAAAAAAATTAAAAACAAAATGATGCTTATCTTTCAGATATGATACCATTCAAATAGCAAATTTAATATAATTTAATGTTCTGATATTTAGATTCTAAGTTTGCTGCCCTTTTTTTTTTGAGAGAGAGAGCAGTGTTGGTACGTTTCAAGCTCATAAACTCTTGAGTCTTTGTGGGGGGAAATCGCTTAAGAAAAATGTCTTCTCTGGGAAATTTTGCTAATCCTCTCAGGCAGACCTATGTAGTTGGTACTTCCTGTGATCACACACAGTGTAACCCATATTTAAAGGATAAGAAAAGATTAAAGAACAAACCGTAGCCATCAGTGCGCTAAGCTGGAGTATGTATTTTAGTGAGATGAAATATGTGTCAAGACTTCCCTGGTGGCACAGTGGTTAAGAATCCACCTGCCAATGCAGGGGACACGAGTTCGAACCCTGGTCTGGGAAGATCCCACATGGCGCGCAGCACCGAAGCCCGCGCGCCACAACTACTAAGCCTGCACTCTAAAGCCCGTGTGTCCCAACTACTGAAGCCCACGCGCCTAGAGCCCGTGCTCTGCAACAGAGACCACTGCAGTGAGAAGCCTGCACACCACAATGAAGAGTAACTCTCGCTCGCTGCAACTAGAGAAAGCCAACGCAAACACCCAATACAAATAAATAAACAAACAAATAAATAAATAAAATATGTATCAGAATTTATGGCTCCTATGCAGCTAGGAAGCCCTTTTCAGTCTACATTCAGCTTGGAAGTTGTTCTCAATATACACGCAAGGAGCTATTAATAGCCTTCTACCATGGAGATGATTTAATGTTCTGGTATTTAAATTCTGTGTTGTTTGCTTTTTAATTACTATTACAGAAAGACTAAGTATTTCAAATTTTGAGCAGTCCCTCTAGCACAGGAAAAGGACAGGGAAGTCCTTTTACCCCAAGTTCATGATGCAAAATCATACAACGCTTGAAAAAGTAACTCTATTATAGGGCTTCCCTGGTGGCGCAGTGGTTGAGAGTCTGCCTGCCAATGCAGGGGACACGGGTTCGTGCCCCAGTCCGGGAAGATCTCACATGCCACGGAGCGGCTGGGCCCGTGAGCCATGACCGCTGAGCCTGCACATCCGGAGCCTGTGGTCCACAATGGGAGAGGCCACAACAGTGAGAGGCCCGCGTACCGCAAAAAAAAAAAAAAAAAAAAAAAAAAAAAGAAACCCACAGAATGCAGGAAAGTATTTGCAAATCATGTCTGATACGGGACTTGTATCTACAGTATATAAAAGACTCTTAAAACTCAATAATAAAAGGCCAACCCAATTCAAAAATGGGCAGTAGACTTGGATAGACATTTCTCCAAAAAAAATATACAGATGGCCAATAAGCACATGAAAAGATGCTAAATATCATTGGTCACAATGAGATGCCACTTCATGAAACCCACTAGGATGGCTAAAATAATAACAGTAATAACACATGTTGGTGAGAATGTGGCAAAACGAAAACCCTCATCATTGTTGGTGGGATTGTAAAATGGTATAACCACTTTGGAAAACAGTTTGGCAGCCTCAGAAGGTTAAACATTGAGTTACAGTATGATGCAGCAATTCCATTCCCAGTTGTGTACCCCAAAGAAATAAAAATATTTCTCCACAAAACTTATTCATGATAGTAAAAAAGTAGAAATAATCCAAATGTCTCTCAGCTAATGAGTGGGTAAATGTGGTATATCCTTACAATGGAGTATTATTCAGCAACAAAAGGAATGTAGTACTGATAAAAGGTAACAACATGAATGAACCTTGAAAACGTTGTTATGCTAAGTGGAGAAACCAGTTACAAAAAAACATATAATGTATGATTCTATTTATATGACTGTCCAGAAGAGGCAAATCTTTAGAGACAAAAAGTAGATTATTGTTGCATAGGACTGAAGTGGGAGTTGGGTAGAATGGGGAGGTGACTGCTAAAGGAAATAAGGTTTCTTTTTGTAGTGATGAAAATACTCTAGGGACTTCCCTGGTGGTCCAGTGGTTAAGACTCTCCGCTTCCATTGCAGGGGAGGTTGAGGTTTTTTTTTTTTTTTTTTTTTTTCTCTTGCAACATTTAGCAAGCCCAGCTTTTGGAGTGAGACTTGAAGTGACCCAAGGTTAGCTTTTTGCCAGGGCAACAAGATTGAAATACAAGGGGCAAAGGTGTTGAAGTATGAGGACTATGTAAGAATGAAGCAAAAACAGGAAGGGGTTAATAAATTGGGAGAAAGTCAAGGAGCTAAGAGACTAAAGTAATCTTTGTGGATCTAGGTCAGTCTGTCAAATGGCTAATTAATGGGAAATTGTTTAATGCCTTGATTGGATGTAGGGAGAGTTTTGCCACTAGGGTCAGAGATTCTTCAAATTAGAGAACATTGTACATAGTGTTTAAGGGAAAGTCTGGCCATTTCATATTAAAATGTTGACCGTTCCAGAGTTTTTGAATGAAATGTAAAACATCCAAAATTTATCCTGATTGGACTGGCAGATCTCTGGCTGGTTCTTGATGAAAGGATTGCTGGAAATTTAGAAAAAAAGAAGAACCTGTACCTGGCCAGCCTGTTGAACTGGGCTGTTTGAAGTATTGTTGAAGACACCAGGGATGTGGTCAGAGCTTGGTTTGGAGAGGAAAACTAAGCCAGCTGCTAGTCACTAGTGATTATAAGGGCACTGGTGACAGAAATGAGAATGGGCACAAGGTGATATGGTTAAATGGTATAAACCTTTTCCACAGCTGGGTGGAAGCAGTGGTCTTGAAATGGTATGGAGATAGATGCAACATTGATGCTGACACATGTGGAATATGGAAGCATCATTAATGATGATGAAGATAGCTAATATTCTTTGAGGACTTTCTGTGCCATGCACTGTTCCCATTATAAACATTTAACATGAATTTGACTCATTTGTCGCAATAATCCTATGAGGCACTGTTATCATTTCATAGAGAAAGAAGCTGAGGTAGAGAGACCAGTAACATTCCCAGAGTGTCATCAGCTTTGCGCGTGGGGGAGCCAGAATTTAACCCTAGACTGCCAACTCCAGAGCAAACGTTTCTAACCACTGTATTGTGCCATTCATTGTAGGATAGTGCACTCATGTAATTTGTACAATATGTATTCAGTGTGTGTTGAATAATTTACATTAAACCTTAGAAGAAAATTGTTCAATATAATTTTGGATGCTTTCTAATTTAATGATAATTTTGTTGGATATTTTATGGAAGAAAATATAACCTAGAGCAGTGATTAAGAGTGTGGTTCCTTGGGCCAGCAGCATCAACATCAGTATCGTCTGGGATCTTTTTTATTTTATTTATTTATTGATTGATTGATTTTTGGCTACGTTGGGTCTTCGTTGCTATGCGCGGGCTTTTGGGCTTTCTCTAGTTGCGGCGAGCGGGGGCTACTCTTCGTTGCAGTACGCGGGCTTCTCATTGTGGTGGCTTCTTTTGTTGCGAAACACGGGCTCTAGGCACGTGGGCTTCAATAGTTGTGGCACACGGGCTCAGTAGTTGTGGCGCACGAGCTTAGTTGCTCCACAGCATGTGGGATCTTCCCAGACCAGGGCTCGAGCCTGAATCCCCTGCATTGGCAGGTGGATTCTTAACCACTGCACCACCAAGGAAGTCCTCATCTCGGATCTTGTTTGAAACAAATTCTTAACCCTTACCCCAGACCTGTTGCTGAGAAATCTGGGAATGGAGCCCAGCAGTGTGTGTTTTAACAAAGCCAGTTTATTCTGATGCAGGCTAAAAATTTGAGAACTACTAACCCAGAGCAAAGTGTAGTATGAGAAGGTGAATGAGAGTTTGAATTAGACTGGAGTGATACTGAGATTGTCAGTGTTTTCTGGATCACATTCTTAGGACTGAAATCTGATGGGGAATTATTAGCATTAGTTTACACTCTGCATGTCTCCAGTTTGGTGTGTTGATGCTACTGGTCACAAGTGAGATGGGAGGCAAAATGTCAGTGGATCACAACTGTTGACAACTCAAATGCATGGTTGTATATCAGTAGTGCTATTTTCTTTCCTTTAAACATTTAAAAAATTTTGTAACATTTGATATACAAAAATAGATAATGTAGATATAAGTTTTGAAGCAATAATAAAAGAAATATCCATGAATCCAGTACTCAATTTGAGAACTAGAACAAAAGCTATCTCTCTGATTCCCACCCCTAGCTTCCTACCAGAAGTAACCCACGCCTAAGTAGGGACATTCTTGTTCAATTCTCCTGTCGCTGTACTGGCCATGGCAGGGCTGGGGGACTTGTACCCTGGGGGTTGGGCCTCTGTGTTGTAGTGAAAGTGCATGTATGACTCCAGAGCCAGAGCATGTATGATTTAATTCCACATATAAAAGAAAAAAAAAGTAAGCCACTGTCATAAATGTAAATCATTACTTTGCTTTTCCAGATTTACCATATATGTCTGTATCCTGAAATAACATAGCATTTAATTTTGCTTGCTTGTTTTTTTATATGAAATATTCATACTGTATTTATAACAGGAAAAGATAAAAAAATTTTTTTTAACATTTCTGGATTCATTTGTGTAGCTGTAGTTCATTCATCCTCATTGCTGAGCAATTATTGTCTCACAATTCATTTGTTTTCTTTTTAATGAACATTTGAGTTGTTTTCAAAATTTTTTGCTATTACAAACCAATGATGCCAGAAACCACTTATATATAGCTCATGATGAGTATATTTAGGAGTTTCTGTAGGATTTATACCTTGGAGTAGAATTGTTGTGTACTTGGGTATTTTTCATCTTTACTATATTTTGCCAGATTTTCTCCCCAAAATGGTTGTACCAACTGACATCTCACCAATTGCTCTACATCTTTATGAACACTCGGTGATGTTATACCTACTAATGTTTTGGCAATCTTGAGTGCAGAATGGTGGCTCACCGTGGTCTTAATTTGTATCTTCCTGAGTAATGAGGTTGACCGCCTTTTCATGTTGGCTATTATTGTTTTATCTTCTTTGAAATGCCTTTTCTTGTCTTTCTTCTGTCTTTTCCCAGTGATGTATGAGTACTTTGTATATTCCGGGTATTTATTAATTATTGTTCACGCTTCTAGTATTCTTCCGGTTTGGTTTCTTTTTTCACTTTCTGTGTGGCATCTTTCAAAGAACAGAAATTCTAAATTTTAATGAAGTTATTCTTCCGGTTTTAGCATTTTTGTATTCTGCTTAAGAAATCTTTCTCCACTTAGGGATCGTAAAGATATTTTTCTTTAAAAACTCACTGTTGCTTTTATAAATTTTCAAACCATCTAGAGTTGACTTTTCTGTATGGTGGTATAGTAGGTATCTAGTTTCTTTTTTTCCCCCACATGGGTAATTATTTGGCTCAGACCATTTATTGAACGGCCGGCCTGTCTTTTTCCCAGTGGTCTGCAATGCCATCTCTGTCATATCAAGTGTCCATGTATGTTTGGGTTTATTTGAGGGATATCTTCTATTGGTGAATTTATTTTCTACTCTAATCTGTATGTACTTTATAATATATCTTTAAAAGTTTGCAATTTTTAAAATTACAGCTAAACATAATTAATAGTAGTAACTTAGTATTAAATATCCAGTGTTCAGATTTCCCCAGCTGTCTTTTATATATAACACACATGCACACGTGCTAATGTATGTATAAATCACATTATAGTTTGTTTGGATCAGTATCCAGATAAGGTCCATGTATTGTGATTGGTTGATATATCTTTTAAATCTCTGTCAATCTGTAGGTTCCTACTCCATTTCCCAAGCCACTCCCCCTTCCCCTTTTGCCTTGTTGCTTGTTGTTGTTAGTGCAACCTCATGATGTTTAGTATGTCCTGTTCTTTTTATTTCCTGTAAGTTGGTTGTTAAACGTAAAGGCTTTGTACCCACCCTTCCTTCCTTCCTTCCTCGCTCCCTCCCTTCCCCAAGACTGATTTGTATGTGGTATTATATACTATAAAAAAACCAAACATTTTGAGATATAATTCACATACGTTTTCATATCTGCTCAATATGCTTATTTTTAGCGTATTCATACTAAATATGAGTTGTGCAGCCATCACCATATACAATTTTAGAATATTTTCATTACCACAAAAAGGAATGTTATGTCCTTTAGGAGTCCTTCCCCATTCCCTCCTCCCCCGCAACTAATCTTCCTTCCTTCCTCCCTCCCTTCCTTCCATGCAGCTAGGCATGTGGAATCAGGGATCAAACCTGTGCACCCTGCAGTGGAAGCGTGGAGCCCTAACCACTGGACCGCCAGGGAATTCCTTAATCTACTTTCTATCTCTATAGATTTGTCTATTCAGGACATTTATATAAATGGAATCATATAATATGTAGCCTTTTGTGACTGACTTCTTTCATTTAGCATAATGTTTTCAAGGTTCTTGCATGTTATTAGTATACGTGAGTACTTCATTCCTTTCTATTGCCGAATGATTTTCCATTGTATGGATATACCACATTATATGTATCTATTCATCAGTCGATGGACATTTATTTCCACTTTTTGGCTATTGTGGATAGAGTTGCTATGAACATTCATGTACAAGTTATTGTGCAGGCATATGTTTTCATATCTCTTGGGTATATACTAGGAGTAGAGTTGCTAAACCATGTGGTGACTCAATGTTTAACCTTTTGAGGAACACCCAGACTGTTTTTCACTGGCTACACCATTTTGCAATCCCACCAGCAGTGTATGAGAGTTCCAGTTTCTCCACATTCTCACCAGTACTTAGCTGTCTTCTTTATTTTATCCATTTTAATGGGTGTGTCGTGATTTTGATTTCTGTTTCTCTGATTGCTAATTATGTTGAACATCTTTTCATGTGCTTATTGACCATTTGTTTATCTTCTTTGGAGAACTGTCTATTCAGATCCTTTGTTCATTTTAAAGTTGTATTGTCTTATTATTGAATGGTAAGGGTCCATTTATGTCGTCTAGATACAAGTCCCTTATCAGATACATGATTTGCAAATCTTTTCTCATTCCATGGGTTGGCTTTTCACTTTTATGGGTAACATATAATTTTTATTAGGTGGGACATAATGTTGGGTTCTTTTTGTGATATTAGCAACCATTGATGAACATTGCCTAGATCCATTAATTTGTTAACTGTTGTAAAGTGGTGGTATTTAAATTCTACAACTCCTTCTTTATAAGAATTCTGAGTTTGAAGTTAATGTTCCGTCAGCACGTGGAAGATTATCATTTCACTGCCCTGGGGCTTCCATTGCTTTTCAGAAGTCAGCTTTGTCATAAATGCTTTGAAACATGAATGAACCAGTTGGTGGCAAATTTAGTTTTTATTGTCCCAGAGCTATTGTTTTGTATCACCACTTGACAGGCCAATTTTATATCCTTATATAATCTTCT
The DNA here is from genome assembly GCF_949752795.1 of Hyperoodon ampullatus. Classification (NCBI taxonomy): domain Eukaryota; kingdom Metazoa; phylum Chordata; class Mammalia; order Artiodactyla; family Ziphiidae; genus Hyperoodon; species Hyperoodon ampullatus. Next base: position 60,228,189 of record NC_136929.1, on the reverse strand, counting down.
ACTTCCTTCTCCCCAAGTAAAATTTTTACATTTGCTTCAATTAGTGTATTTAGAAAAACAGACTGGGTAGCCCAAGGAACAAGTATATAAATATCTGTATTGTAGAGAATTTTAAAAACAGGCTTATTTAGGTATAGTTTATATATAGTATAATTTGCTCATTGTTAGTATAAAATTTGAATTTTAGTAAATTTTTCAGTTGTGCAGCCATCACCAAAATCCAGTTTTAGAATACTTCCATCACCCCAAAAAGTTCCTTCCTGTCCTTTTCTGAAATTATTTATTTATTTTTGTTATAGAGAGTCTTAACCTGGAGTTGACAGAGGCTTTCTGATGGCTCTAAAACTACATGAAATTATATGTAAACAATATGTTCTATAGGGCCTGTGTTTTTAAAAGGGCAAAATTTTAATAAAGTGTCAATTATACAAATGCAGGCTTCTCTTGTCTTTAGGGTTGACTGGGGATATACAAATTACTATGTTGAAAAGTTGCATAGAAAAATATGACTATGCTACCAACTGGATGCACATTTAGGTTCATAATTTTTTTTTAATTTTTATGGATTGCTTTTTCTTAAAGTTTAATTTTGTCATACACATATATAATTCATTTTCATACGGTTCTAAAGTCAAATGTAGCCTAGTTTCCTTGAGCTCTCTACCTTATTTCCTCCCTATTCCCATATATTTATGTGTAAAATAGTTCTATGCAATCTATTTTATGTATTTCTTTCAGTATTATTATTATTTTTTTTTTAGAGAAGGCTTTGGGTCTTTTTTTTTTTTTAATTAATTTTTGGCTGCGTTGGGTCTTTGTTGCTCCACGCGGGCTTTCTCTAGTTGTGGCAAGCGGGGGCTACTCTTCGTTGCGGCACATGGCCTTCTCATTGCGGTGGCTTCTCTTGTTGCAGAGCATGGGCTCTAGGCACGTGGGCTTCAGTACTTTGGCACATGGGCTCAGTAGTTGTGGCTCGTGGGCTCTAGAGTACAGGCTCAGTAGTTGTGGCACACGGGCTTAGTTGCTCTACGGCATGTGGGATCTTCCCAGGCCAGGGCTTGAACCCGTGTCCCGTGCATTGGCAGGTGGATTCTAAACCACTCCGCCACCAGGGAATCCCTTTCAGTATGTTTTTTGATATTTTAGAAGGTTTATATTTTTGTTATGGTGGTTAGTTAGCTTTATTTAGTCTCTTCTCTTTTAGTTATTATCTACTGCTTCCCTGTTTTGTGCATTTTGGAAATTGGTAGTGACCTCTTCTTCCCCTCCTCCTCAGCATCTGACGTAAAATATATCCTTTTTTTAGAAAGGTTTTTTTTAAAAAAAAGGTTTGCTTGTTTATTTATTTATTTATTTTTATGGCTGTGCTGCACAGCTTGTGGGACCAGGGATTGAACCGTGCCCTCGGCAGTGAAAGCACTGAGTCCTAAACCACTGGACCGCCAGGGAGTTCCCTTTAAAAGTTTCTAAAAATTGACCTTTATTTTGAGATAATTGTAGAGTCACATGCAATTGTAAAACACAATACAGAGAGACCCTTTACTCAGTGCCCCCAATGGTAACATCTTGCAGCGTTATAGTAAAATACTGATATTTATACAGTCAAGGTATAAAACATTTCCATCACCACAGGGATCTCTCATGTTGCCATTTTATAGCCATGCTCACTTCCTCCCATCCTGCCCTCTCCTCAGCCCCTGGCAACCACTAATCTCTTCTTCATTTCTATAATTTTGTTACTCCAAGAATGTTATATAAATGGAATCATATGGTATATAACCTTTTGGCATTGGCTTTTTTTCTCTTAGCATAATTCCCTGGAGATTCATCCAAGCTGTCGCTTGTATCAATAGTTTATTCCTTTTTCTTGTTGGATAGCATTCCGTGGTATGGATGTACCACAGTTTCTTTAAACTGCGAAGAATGTCTGGGTTCCAGGTTTGGGTTATTATGAATAAAGCTTCTATAAACATTTGTGTACAGGTTTCTTGTGAACATAAATTTTCATTTCTCTGGAATAAATGTTCAGTAGTTGCTAAGTCCAATGTATTTGCACGTTTAGTTTTTTAAGAAATGATTTTCCAGGTATTGTTTTACATTCCCACCAGCAATGTACGAGTTTCTCCACATCTTCCCCAGCATTTGTGTTGTCTCAGTTATTTAATTTAGCTGTTCTGATAGGTGTGTAGTAATAACTCATTTTGGTTTTAATTTGCATTTCCCTAATGGCTAATAATATTGAACATCTTTTCATATACTTATTTGCCATCTGTATCTCCTCTGATGAAACGTCTCTTCATTTCTTTGGCCTGTTTTCTAATTTAATTGATTGTGTATTCTAATTTTGAGTAAGAGTTCTCTGTATATTCCAGATACCAGTCCTTTATCATATATATGTGGTTTGCAGATTTTTTTTTTCTGTCTCTAGCTTGTCTTTTCATCCTCTCCACATGGAAGCTTCCTCAGAGCAAAATGTTAACATTTTGATGAGGTCCAGTTTACCAGTTATTCCTTTTGCGGATCATGCTTTTAGGGTCAAGTACTCTTTGCCTAGTTCTAGATCCTAAAGTTTCTTTCTTAATTTTCTTCTAAAAAATTATAGTTTTACTTTTAAACATGATTCATTTTGTTTTATTTTTTGTGTAAGGTATGAGTCTTAAGTTGAGGTTCATATATTTGTCTATCAATATCTACCTGAACAGCACCATTTGTTGAAGAGTCTTAACTTTCCTCCATTGAATTGCTTTCATACCTTTGTCAAAAGTCAGCTGAGCATACTTGTGTAGGTCTGTTTTGTGTTCTCTGTTCTATTCCATTGATCAGTGTATGTATTTCTTCACCAATATCACACAAGTGTTTATTACTATAGCTATATAATAAATCTTGAAGTTAGATAGACTGATTCCTCCCACTTTTTTTTTCTCAAAATTGTTTTAGCTATTCTAATTACTTTGGCTTTCTGTATAAACTTTAGTATTACTGGGATTTGAAAGCAATTATGCTAAGTCTGTATATCATTGTGAGGAGAATTGACATCAAGTTGAGTCTACCAATCCATGAACACAGTGTGTCTCTCCATTTTTTTTTTAGATTCTTGAATTCCTTCATCAGTGTTGTATCATTTTCAACATCTATATCCTGTACATGTATTGTTAGGTTCGTACCTAAGTATTTATTTTTTTGAGAGATTATTAATGATATTGTTTGTATTTTTAATTTTGATGCCCATGTGTTCATTGCTAGTATATTGCTGGAGGAATCAGACTCCCTGCCTTCAGACTATACTACAAAGCTAAAGTAATGAAAACAGTATGGTACTGGCACAAAAACAGAAATATAGATCAATGAACAGGATAGAAAGCCCAGAAATGAACCCACACACCTATGGTCAATTAATCTATGACAAAGGAGGCAAAAATATACAATGGAGTAAAGACAGTCTCTTCAATAAGTGGTGCTAGGATTTCCCTGGTGGTCCAGTGGGTAAGTCTCCGCTCTCCCAATGCAGGGGGCCCGCGTTTGATCCCTGGTCGGGGAACTAGATCCCACATGCATGCCGCAACTAAGAGTCTGCATGCCACAACTAAAGATGCACGCCACAACGAAGATGCTGTGTGCTGCAACTAAGACTCAGCACAGCCAAAATAAATAAATAAATATTTTTTAAAAAGTGGTGCTGGGAAAACTGGACAGCTACATATAAAAGAATGAAATTAGAACATTCTCTGTGTTTTTAGTTTTTATTCCCATGTGTTCATTGCTAGTATATAGACATACAAATTGATTTTTATATTTTTATCTTGTATCCTGTGACCTTGTTGGACTCACTTATCAGATCTACCATATGTGTGTGTGTATATGTATCTGACGTCCAGAGGCATCTGTCTTGTCTTGTCTTTTCTCTTCTCTTTTCTTTCTTCTTTTCTTTTTCTTTTTTTTGAAATCCATTAGTCTTTCTAATATATCATGGTATTGGTTTTTCTGGGTTGATTTCCCAGGTACATTGTGTGCTTTTTCAGTATTTTATTTCAAGTCTTTTAGTTTCAGGATATTTTTCCATTTAATTATTATCTTTATTGGCACTTTAATTCTAATAATTTTCACCTTCATTTCTTTTTGATTAAAATTTTAGTTCTTTGCACATTCTGTATCTCTTAAGCATTACCTGTTGTGTTGTGTTACTGTTCTTGGTTAGGTTTCTGAAATATTTTTTTATTTTATTTCAAATTCTTTCCTGATTTCTAGTACCTCATTACTGAGTTTTTCTAATTCTGTTTATAATGTTCTTTCACATCTTCTTTCATTCTCTAGGATATAATTTTTACATGTTTTGTTGGTACAGCTTTTTGGTAGTCTTTTAATGCATCATTCTGCTCCTTGTGTCTTATGGCATAGAATTTGACCGCAATCCTTTTATATTGTACACTTTATAATAGGTTTTCCTGAACTCTTTGGAGTGAGTGGGGAGTCAGGATAGCTTTGCTAGCTTTACCACTCTAGAACCCCTTCTTCTGTTTTTTTTTTAAGTGATTAAATTTTAAAATATATATATATTTATATATCTTCCTATTTTCTGAGATCTGGCTCTTGTTTCACAAACCACTTTTATCTGGATCTTCTCTTTACTTTTCCCCAATTGCGCATGTCTTTTTTTTTTTTTTTTTTTTTTTTTTGTGGTATGCGGGCCTCTCACTGTTGTGGCCTCTCCCGTTGCGGAGCACAGGCTCTGGATGCGCAGGCTCAGCAGCCATGGCTCACGGGCCCAGCCGCTCCGCGGCATATGGGATCCTCCCAGACCGGGGCACGAACCCGTATCCCCTGCATCGGCAGGCGGACTCTCAACCACTGCGCCACCAGGGAGGCCCGCGCATGTCTTGATCACTTAGAATTCTTCTTTTGTTTGTTTGTTTATAAATTTATTTATTCATTTAATTTTTGGCTGCATTGGGTCTTCGCTGCTGCACGTGGGTTTTCTCTAGTTGCTGAGAGCGGGGGCTACTCTTTGTTGCGGTGAGCGGGCTTTTCGCTGCGGCGGCTTCTCTTGTTGCGGAGCATGGGCTCTAGGCGCGCGGGCTTCAGTAGTTGTGGCTCGTGGGTGCTACAGCACAGGCTCAGTAATTTTGGCGCACGGGCTTACTTGCTCCGTGGCATGTGGAATCTTCTAGGACCAGGGCTCGAACCCATGTGCCCTGCATTGGCAGGCAGATTCTTAACCCCTGCGCCACCAGGGAAGCCCAGATCACTTGGAATTCTTTTCCCGGAAATTTCTTTTCAGTTATAGGGCTTTTTCCAGGTAGGGGGACTTAGCCCCTTGTTTTTGAGTCTACTCTCGTCATATTTTACAGTGCTAGCATGTGCAGAAGATCCCTTCCATTTGCAGTTATTCTCAAATTGCCTTTCTAAACTCTAACGATTCATGATTTGGGGTTCTCCTCCCCTCAAGTCCTTCAGTTATCCAGTTACTTTTGCTCTTCTGTTTCCTTCTGCAGATATGCAGAAGGCCCATGTGAGTCCTATAGTTGGTGATTTAACCAGATCCTTCTTGTATTTGAGAATTTGTGGGGTTACCTTGTTACCCAATCTTGTAGATTTTATCCATGGGGTTTTGGTTTGGCTGTCCGGGTAACTTTTTTTTTTGGCCGTGTGGCATGTGGGATCTTATTTCCCCTACCAGGGATTGAACCTGCACTCCCTGCATTGGAAGCAAGAGTCTTAACTGCTAGACCGCCAGGGAAGTCCCATCAAGAGGTTTTATTCAAGAGAATGGCAACACAGGTTTGCATTAAAAAAAAGAATGATCTGGGGCTTCCCTGGTGGCGCAGTGGTTGAGGGTCCGCCTGCCGATGCAGGGGACACGGGTTCGTGCCCCGGTCTGGGAGGATCCCGCATGCCGCGGAGCGGCTGGGCCCGTGGGCCATGGCCGCTGGGCCTGCGCGTCCGGAGCCTGTGCTCCGCGATGGGAGAGGCCACAGCAGTGAGAGGCCCGCGTACCGCAAAAAAAAAAAAAAAAAAAAAAAAAAAAGAATGATCTGGCTGCATTGTGGAAAACTGATTCAGTGCATAGAAGGAGACTAGTTAGGAGACTAGTAGTGATCCAGGTGACATGTGACATGATGGTGGCTTAGTCTAGGATAGTGGCAGTAAAGCTAGAAGGTTTGAATATTATTTTGGTGACTCCACTGGATGTTAGAGAATGAGAGAGTGAGTAGACATGGATGATCTCCGAGGATGGGGGTTCTTGCAACAGTTTGGATGGTTACACTGTTTCCTAATATTAGGAATATTCATGGAATTGTAGGGGGTGTTTTTTTTGGGAGGGGAAGATGGGGGAGCAGGTGTGATATTTATAAGCAGCTGAGTTTGAGGCCTTAAAATGATCTGTCCTCTAATCCTAAACATACACACGTGCACACATATTTTAATTCTTCAGCGAGCCTTTTCCTGACCCTCTGATCATGTCTCCTTCTGATATAGAACTTTATTATTTACTTTCCTATCTTAACTTTTAACACACTCATGTTACTGCTTATTATTACCATCTTTTCCCCTAGAACAGCTGCTGGCAAACTTTTTCTTAAAAGGAAAGATAGTAAATATTGTAGGCTTTGTGGGCCAAGAGACAAAAATTAAGTTAATGTAGACACAATATCATTTATAATGTAACCACTTAAAAATATGTGAACTATTCCTCTGGGGCCCTGCAAAAATAGACAGCTTGCCAGAATTGGCCCATAGGCTGCAGTTTGCTCACCACTGTACTAGACTGTAATTGCTATACTTGCCTTCTAGTTGCAGGCATATTGCCCTGGAGCATTTTGGTTGAATTTAGTAAATTTTTATCAAATGAGTGAATATTATACTTACAGATTTGAAGCCCAGGCGAGAGAGCTGAATAAAGATAGATATTTGGGAGTGGTCTTCAAACAGTAATTGAAGACATAAGAGTAGATGAGATCACTTGGGAAGAATGTAAGGGAGGAGAGGCCCTAAGAAGAAGCCTTTTTCTGTAACTTAAACAGAGAGGCGAATGAGTGATGACTAACTCAAAGGTACTTGTATCATAAATGGTAGTCAGTACCTGTTGCTAACTGACCTAAGCCATTTGGCCATTTACACTCATAGGTTCTTTTGGATGAATAGGAGGCCTTTAACTATATAGACAGGTGAGGGCAATAGGTGGTTTTCCTTAGAAATTTTACTATCAGTGAGTTACGTTATTTTTTTTTCTTTTTTTTTCTTTCTTTTTGGCCACTCTGTGCGGCTTGTGGTATCTTAATTCCCCAACCAGGGATTGAACCCAGGCCCTTAGTAATGAAAGTGCTGAGTCCTAACCACTGGACCGCCAGGGAATTCCCAGTGAGTTATAATAAAATAATAAAACAAGCCTTAGACAGAATTTGCTACCCATACAAACATGTATTAGCAAGCAGTCACAAAAAGTCATATAGCTTGTTTTATAGGTTTAGCTCATTTAGACTCTACTACCTTGTAATAAAACTTCAACCCTAAGCACATACCAGAAAGATCTGACTAGGATTAGCAGACAGAATCCTCCAAGATGGGGTGGGACACAGGATCAAAAGGAAGCTTAGACTCAGAAACTTCTCTGAAGACAGATTGCAGGGCTTGTCAGATTCTTAAACCGCAAACAGGTAAAAATCAAGACACTTGTACAGTGTTTCCAGTTAATCCGTATATCTTGAAGAATTCCAGTTCAGCAATATAAAATTATTTCCAACATCTCTTATGCTAATTAACAAACACATGTCTAAATTCAGATGTTGATATTCAAAACACTTACTAATTGGGAGCTAACCTCTGATTTGGGCACTTCACATGCTAACTAACCCCCTGTGAAGTGTGGATTCCTAATTTAGAGTACTTCAGAAGTTAACTCATCACTTCTATCCAAGCTGAAGTAGTACTTTAATGGAAATTACAGTGTAGCAGTAACTTGATCATATTTTGGAGGGGATAGGCTGCCTGGGTCTTTTTGTTGTGTACTATCTTATAACAATTTGTAAACAATTAAATGTAGTAGTTATTGCAATGAAAATACTTTTTCTTCTCAGCTCTAGTAACAATTGGGTTAGATGTTTATACAGGCAAATTTTGACAATTGGTGCAATTCTAATCTTCAAGTGAATAAAGACAGCTTTCTTTACAGAGTGATCAAATAACACTTCATTAATATTGATATTTGATTGCTCAGTATTTATTACAGTTTGTATGATTAATTTATACATAAAGCATTCTCTGTATTGATAGTGTTGAAGCCTAAATGCAGAAACATATTAAATATAGAATTCGATTCAGGGCTCTTTCTTTGTACTGTTGAACCCTATTAGTGATAATAGTTTTATCAGTGCATCATTCCATCACATTAAATAAATGTTATTAATTTGAATTTTGTTTGGCAGTTTTGTTTATATTTAATATATATCTATATTTAAGCACGAGTTTATATCTAGGTTAATATTTCAATATATTTAACAAAGTTTGTAATTTGGGTTCCATGGGATATTTTTTCCCTGCAAAGAGATTAATTTATCACTGCAGTTTAAGGAAACTTGACAGAGGTACCATAACAAAAGACTCATTAAATAAAATAATAGCATACTGCATCTAGCAGTATATATTAATAATAATAATATACCATGACATATAACCTTTATTCTGAAAATGTAACCATTTATCATATTTGTATGTGTAATAAAGTAATCCATTATATCACTATGTCAAGGGGAAAAGGGATATCTAGTCATTTCACTAATTCCTGTTAAGACATTCCTGATAGAGCCTCTTAGTAAATTGTAGAAGGATACTTCTTTATCTTTTGATACAAAATATCTATCCCAAATTTATTTTCATTTTTATGTGATTTTAAGGCCATGACAATGAGGCATTTACTTTTTTTAAACATGAATCGTTTGCAATAGAATACGTTAGTTGCAAGCATCAAAAATCAGCTCTGGCTGACTTAAGAGCAAAACCATAATTTATTAGAAGAATATGAGGTGGTTCAAAGAATGAGTTAATGAACACCAGGTAACTAGGAACACAGCAAGTTCAGGATATAGGCATGGTTCACTACCTTGTCCAAATGCTTCCTTTGGAAATTAATGTGCTTTTTTTTTCTTTCTTTCCATTTTGCTCTAGGTTTAGAGTTATAGGGGAGAGTTCTGCTGGCTGAGTTTAAGCTCATGCCCTGTTTTTGCTAGGAGAAAGTGAGATGCTTTAATAGATGGTTCCATCAAGACTGTACACAATGGAGAGTATATAATTCCCCATAGAAACCTGGGTGCAGTTAGGAAACGGGGATGGATCCTAGGCAGCCAAGCTCTACCTCCCACTCCCCACAAAACTAACCAACAGATATCCAGTAAAATAGACAGGAGTTTTGGCTTTTTAACCTCCTGTAGTTCATCATTTAAAGTCTAAAACGGATTAATCCTTAATCTTTAAAAATAGAATCTTAAACAAATTTAAATCTTAAATGTCAGAGGCCTTAATTTATGTACTAGCAGTATCAATATTTAGATACTTATAAAATTTTTGTTTTTCTTTTTAGACAATGCGAAGACACAGAAATGAAGTGACAGTTGAACTGCGAAAGGTAAGAGTGATTTGTGTTTAATAAAAAATAATTAGATTTTTTCTGATGTTAAAATTTTGTATAACTTGAATAATGAAAATACTATGGCAAATTAGTGGCCATCCCTAAAACTACACAGCATAAAAATATATCATTAAATAATTTATAATGGTATACATTTATAGAAGCTTCCATTTATTGAGTTACCAGGCACTGTGTGAAGTACTTTACCACTGTCATTGGAATTCTCACAACATCTGATGAAGTTACTATTGTTTTTTCTTAATAACCTCTTTCTGTGTGGGCTATGTGCTAGACAGAATTCCTCCACCTTCCTCATGTAAAAGTTACATGTCCTTGTTAAAGACACTTTAGAAAAATAAAGTAGAATAATCTTGTATCTTACCAATTGAATGCAACTATTGTTAAAATTTATTTTCTTTTCTTCCATTATTTTTGAATTACCTTCATTAGATCGTGTTTTCATGCAAGCAGATTTTATTTTAAGCAAATTTTAATTACCAGTTAACAGTACACATAATAAATTCTGTCTATATACATGTACATAAAAAAATAGATTTGAAACTTATTTCTAAATCTTTGTGTTTGTCTTAGAGTAGATTTTCTTGATCTAACTCACTCCTAAAACTCATATATTAAATTATCATCTTGAAACTTTTCAGTTTTAGAGAGAAAGAAGGTCTTGATTCTGAGAGTACACACTCTCTCACTGAGTCACTAGAATCAAATGGACCTGTGCATTTATTTACTCAATAAGTATTATCATACCCACTTTGTATTATTAATTTTTACTCAGCATCGATGTTATGCTCCTTGGTATAGTATATAGTTCCTGAGATCCATTCTCTTGTACCCCCTCTGCTGCATTTTTTATTAAATTTGAAAAATACTTGCTAATCCCATGTTCTTTCAACTCCTGAACTTCATGGATACTTACAGATTAACATCAGTGCAAGTTTTTTCAGCTCCTTGGGTCATTTGGACCAGAGAAGTGAACTAAACCTTAGCTTAATAAAGTAAGGTGAGCTCCTTGCCAGTCATAACACTTTGGACTTAGCTTATTTTTCTTTACTTTTTAACTTTTTATTAACATATCACACACCTACAGAAAAGTCAACACAACTTAAGTGTACAGCTTGATGAATTTTCACAAAGTGAACACATCTGTGTAAACAGCTCCTAGATCAAGAAAGAAACACTACCTGTATCCCAAGGCCCCTTCACAGTTTCTGCTTTCCCCCAAAGGCAACCATTATCCTGATTTCTAATATTATAGATTATTTTACATATTTTGCATATTTTGAACTTTATATAAATAGAATGGTGTGTATCCTTTGTATCTGGTTTTTCATTCATCATGTAAAGATCATTCTCTGTAATAGAGCTGATAGGAATAAAATTGGAATTAAGTAATTATTCATTTGTTGTTATCTCTTCACATTACACCAGCTCTCCCCAGATGTGAACCTTCACTTTCCCTTAACTTTTCATGCTTGGAATACAATTCTGAAACTTCTGTATTGGTCTTAGTATTACTCAGAATCCTCTCCTGTTTTAAGCTTTTTCACCCTTCTGATATGCTTATAAATCTAAGCTATTCACTTATATTTATATTTGGTGATTTGTTCCTTTTATAGTTGTACTGCCCTCTGTATTTAATTTATAGAATTAAAATTTCTTGCTTATCAGAGTACATCTTTTTAAATATTCACCTTGGTTTCTTTAGAGACCGCTTTCTTATCTCTCCTTTTTTTTTCCGTCTGGATAACATTATTTCCTTTCCAATTACTATGATTAATTCCTGAAAAATCCTTGTAGGAGGATCAAAATGAAATTAACTGAAGAAATCTCAAGCAGTTCCTTATTTCACATTTCAGAATTCCCTAAGTAAGCAGCAGAAAGTGACCCTTTCCTGAAACAAAGCCTATACTTCAAAGCTTAATTGATTTTGATATAATTCTCCAGAGGTGTGTAGAGCCCTTCAAAAGAAGATTCCTCCACTCTTTATGGTCAGAGTGTCTGCCTCTGATTTCAGCCTTGCTGTCTCTATTGCTCCATTGAGGAGACAGCCACAGCATTGTTATTACTGACATTGAGATTCTTGAAAATACAAGAACGAGAACTAGTTCCCAGTTTCTTAGATGAGCTCTACACACTTCTGTTAGATGGTAAGCTTCTAAAGTGAAGGTAGTAACCACGCTCCCTGACCCAGCCCCGACCCCCCACCCCAGTACTCCCAGATCTCTCTCCTAGCCCATCCCAAAATGCCCAGTCAAATTCTGGACATGTAGTTGGTACTCATTACATGCGCATGTTCAAGAATTTAATTGAATTATGATATCTTAAATTTTTACTTAAATTTAAATCATTTATTGAAGCTTTAAGAAAAACACTTTAGATATAGAACAGTGCTCAGAAGCACTGATCTGTGACAAGTCAGGGAGCTTGTGTCAAAATGTTAAACAAGACACTGCTTCCTTTACCACGGAAGTCTTTCTGCCTAAATAAATGAATAATGGAACTAAATGGTGTATTTATTTTCACAGTTGATTACTAACACAAGTTCCTTATCTTGCAGCAAACTTACAACAAATAGTTTGAGGACATTTAGCCAGTGACCATACTTTGAATAACACTGATACTGATCTATAAAAATTGAGGGTGAAATCTAGTTATTAATATGTAGTGCTTTACTGGCCTCAGACTCTTTTTGTTTGAACTCTTTTGTTTTCTTTTGTCTCCTTGATCTCTTGCATTCTTATTTAATTAGGCCCTTATGCATCAACATTTACACAGAAGTCTGTATTTCTGTTTTATATCATGTTGTAAACAGAGTTACATAGGAATTAAGTAACTTGCGTAAAGTCACACAGCTGAAAAATGGCAGAGCTGAGCTTCTAACCGTTATGCTATAATGCCTCTCAATGTGTAAATGTTTAAGTGAATAATGCCTTATAAATTGAAAATTGATCTAAAACCTGTCACTGGCATTTATAACTTTGGCACATTGTATTAAACTTGATATAATCTTCTCTTGGTGATTGATCAGTCAGATATGCCATAGTACTTTACTGTCATTAGATCTGGGATCGGGGCAGGTTGAGTTGTTACATAAAGAAAAACACCACCAAAATGCCCATTGGACTGATCAGATCCAGTACTTGTTTTAGTTGTCTGACTTAAGTAAAATATCTCTTTTTAAAAATAGCCTAAATTCCCCATATTAACAAGCTAAAGAGGAAGCGTCATATGATCATATCAATTGACGCTGAAAAAGCATTTGACACCCCATTCCTGATAAAACTCAACAAATTAGACATAGAAGGGGATTACCTGGACTTGATAAACAGCATCTACAACAAAACCCATAACTAACATCATACTTAATGGTGAAAGACTAAATGCTTTCCCCCTAAGATCTGGGAGCAAGACATGGATGTCCATTCTCACCACTCTTATTTATTGTAGTGCTGGAAGTTCTAGCCAGTGCTGTAAGTCAAAAAAAAGAAATAAAAGACATAATTTGGAACAGAAGAAATAAAACTCTCCCTATTTCTAGATGACATGATTATCTATGTAAAAAATGCTGAAGCATCTAGAAAAAAAGTTTCTAGAACTAATAAGTGAGTTTGCAAGGCCACAGAAAACAAGATCACACATAAAAGTTAATCACTTATTTATGCTAACAATGAGCTCTCAGAAACCAAAATTAAAAGCACAGTGCCATTTATAAGCACTCCAAAGAACATAAAATACCTTGATATACATTCAGAAAACATGTATAGGATCTGTATGCTGAATATTATAAAATGCTGATGAAAGAAATCAAATAAGACTTAAGTAAATGGAGAGGCATATACTGTGGTCATTGACTTAGTAAAGATGCCTGTTCTCAAATTTATCTCTTGTTTTCAAACTCTCTCCAAGGTTTTTTTGTAGACATAGACAAGCTTATTCTAAAACGTACATGGAAAGGCACAAGCTCTAGAAGAGCTAAAATAATCCTGATAAAGAGTAAAATAGGAACAGTTGCTCTACCCAATATTAAGGTTACTAGAATAGCTACAGTAATGAATACTGTGTGGTATTGGCAGAAGGATAGACATCAGTGGAACAGAGATAGAACCCAGAGATCAACCCATACAAAAACACCCAACTAATTTTTGGCAGAGCTGCAAAACTAATTTAATGGATGAAGGATAGCGTTTTAAACAAATGGTACAGTACTAGAACAATTGGACATCCATAGGCAAAAAGAAAAGAAAAAGAACCTCAACCTAAATCTCACACCTTATACAAAAACACAAAATGGATCCTAGATGTAAAAGTAAAGCATAAAGCTTTTAGAAAAAAATTTGGAAGAAAATCATCAGGATCTAGAACCAGGCAAAGAGTTCTTATACTTCACCACAAAATCGTAATCCATAAAAGGAAAATCGGATGTTAACAAATTTAAAAATTTTGCTCTGTGAAAGCCCATGTGAATAGGATGAAAATACAAGCTTAGAGACTGGAAGAAAACCACATATCCATTACAGGACTGGTATCTACCATATGTAATGAACTCTTAAAGCTCAGTAGTAAAAAAAACCCCAAACAATCCAATTAGAAAATGGGCAAAAGTTATGAAGAGACATTTCATTAAGGGAGATATACCAAGAGCAATCATGATGCTGCTGCTGCTGATTAATGCATCATTAGCCATCAGGGAAATACGGACTAAGACAAACTAAAAGCATGTATCAGAGTGGCTAAAATAAAAAAATAGTGATAATGCCAGATGCTGGTGGGGATACAGAGAAACTGGATCACTCATACATTGCTGGTGGGAATGTAAAATGGTACAGACACTCTGGAAAACATGCAAACTACTGATAGAAGCAGCAGCTTGCATGAATTTCCAGAGAATTATGCTGGGCAAAAAAAGATTATATACTGTATGATTCCATTCATAGAATATTTTTGAAATGATAAAATTTTGGAAATGGAGGACAGATTAGTGGTTACTGCGGGTTGGTAGGGGCTGGGAGGTGAGAGGGCATTTTCTGGTTTTGGAACTGTTCAGTATCTTGACTATAATGGTGGATACAAGAACATATACAGGTGATATCTATGACATAAATCACAGCAAGATCCTTTTGGACCCACCTCCTAGACAAATGGAAATAAAAACAAAGATAAACAAATGGGACCTAATGAAACTTCAAAGCTTTTGCACAGCAAAGGAAACCATAAACAAGAGCAAAAGACAAGCCTCAGAATGGGAGAAAATATTTGCAAATGAAGCAACTGACAAAGGATTAATCTCCAAAATTTATAAGCAGCTCATGCAGCTCAATAGCAAAAAAACAAACAACCCAATCCAAAAATGGGCAGAAGACCTAAATAGGCATTTCTCCAAAGAAGATATACAGACTGCCAACACACACATGAAAGAATGCTCAACATCATTAATCATTAGAGAAATGCAAATCAAAACTACAATGAGATATCATCTCACACCAGTCAGAATGGCCATCATCAAGAAATCTAGAAACAATAAATGCTGGAGAGGGTGTGAAGAAAAGGGAACACTCTTGCACTGCTGGCGGGAATGTGAATTGGTACAGCCACTATGGAGAACAGTATGGAGGTTCCTTAAAAAACTACAAATAGAACTACCATATGACCCAGCAATCCCACTACTAGGCATATACCCTGAGAAAACCATAATTCAAAAAGAGACATGTACCAAAATGTTCATTGCAGCTCTATTCACAATAGCCCGGAGATGGAAACAACCTGTGTCCATCATCGGATGAATGGGTAAAGAAGATGTGGCACATATATACAATGGAATATTACTCAGCCATAAAAAGAAATGAAATTGAGCTATTTGTAATGAGGTGGATGGACCTAGAGTCTGTCATACAGAGTGAAGTAAGTCAGAAAGAGAAAGACAAATACTGTATGCTGACACATATATATGGAATTTAAGAAAAAAAAATGTCATGAAGAACATAGGGGTAAAACAGGAATAAAGACACAGACCTACTTGAGAATGGACTTGAGGATATGGGGAGGGGGAAGGGTAAGCTGTGACAAAGCGAAAGAGAGGCATGGACGTATATACACTACCAAGCGTAAGGTAGATAGCTAGTGGGAAGCAGCCGCAGAGCACAGGGAGGTCAGCTCGGTGCTTTGTGACCGCCTGGAGGGGTGGGATGGGGAGGGTGGGAGGGAGGGAGATGCATGAGGGAAGGGATGTGGGAACAGATGTATATGTATAACTGATTCACTTTGTTATAAAGCAGAAACTAATTAAAAAAAAGAACATATACAGGTGATAAAATTGTATAGAACTAAATACACATAAACACACATACAGTGAATGCAAGTAAGACAGAAAATCTGAATAAAATCAGTGGATTGTATCAATGACAGTGTCCTGGTTGTGAGGTTTTACTATAGTTTTGCAAAGTGTTACCGTTGGGGAAACCTGGGCAAAGTGTACGAGGGATTTCTGCATTATTTCTTACAACTGCATGCAGATTTACAATTATCTCAATAGAAGTTTTAATTAAAAAACCCTGAATTAGGGCTTCCCTGGTGGCGCAGTGGTTGAGAGTCCACCTGCCGATGCAGGGGACATGGGTTCGTGCCCCGGTCCGGGAAGATCCCACATGCCGCGGAGTGGCTGGGCCCGTGAGCCATGGCCGCTGAGCCTGCACGTCCGGAGCCTATGCTCCGCAACGGGAAAGGCCACAACAGTGAGAGGCCCACGTACCGCAAAAAAAAAAAACAACAACAAAAAACCCTGAATTAGTAAGTTAGAATCCATTTGAAAAGAAGAAAAGCAGCCATTTGTTAAGATCAGTTAAGTGATTCTGCAGGAACAATAATTTGTGTTAGGTTGTCAGATTTTTACCTGATTGATGAACAAGTAATGTTGTTTTTTTTCCTCCAATTTTCAGTTGAGGTATGACGCACTGATCAGAGTGCCCAAAATGTAAACATAATATATAAAACTCCTGGGTGAATATTCATGTAACCACCCAGGAGTAGTGTCACTTCATAAATGTTTATATTGAGGGGAAGATCTATCTTGTGAGCATTTTTTTCCTACCTCTTTAGAAGCATTTAGATGCAACCAGAGTTGGACTACATCTTAAAAAAAGCAAGCAGTAGAATATATTTAAGAAACAGTCTCTGTAGCCAGCACAGTCTCAGCTCTGCAGTCTCTGGGTTCAAATCTTAACTGATATTTCCGAGATATATAATTTAGTTTAGCCAGGTTCTCTTTGTCCCCATTTATTCATCTGTAAAATAAAGATTTAAGTTTTACAGGGCTGGCACTAGATAAAGATTTAAAACAATGAGGGTATTGCTGGGTAAAAACAAATTTAATTACTTATTTAAGTTTGAAGTGTGGCTGGTAAATAATTATCTGTCCTTCATCACATATGTAAGAAGTGACTGCTGACTTGTTCCACATATTTAGGTATAGGATTGCAAGCCACTTTTTCAAGATGGAATGAAAAAGAAGAATTTTATATAGAGATTAATAACGGAATTTGTTAAGTCAAAAAATATTAGTTCAAGTCATAAGAAATTGCCTGTAATTAAGCTTTTTGATCTACAAAGTGGCAATTCCATGTGGTTCAACCAAATGTCAGAAAACAGAAGATCTAAAAAGTATTAAATACATACATGGGATAATAGATTAACAATGGATTTCTAAAGGAACTTTAAAATGGATGTAATCTGTGTGTATGTGTTTGGAGATAAGGTGGGTGTTGAAACTACTCAGTTTCCATGTCCTCTGAGCTCCCCTCCCACTTGACAAAAGAAAAAGATACCTTTTATAGGTGCTGAATTTATAGTATAGTCTCTAAGAGGGTACAAATCTCTAGGTGACAAGCAAAAGGACAGTTTAAGTTACTGGTTTTGGTGACGCCTCCTTTAATGGTTAATCACATCACCAGAAACCTGCCCAGAGACTGATTATCTTAACTTGGGTTGTACATATTTTTTTGCTGAGAGTGAAGTATGACTTTCGTGCCCTAGGGTGCCCAAAATAGACTATGTTAGGATGTTTTCAGTTCAAATATGAAGGTTGTTACTTAATTTTTGATAAAAGAAACAACTTACTAAGAAGGTATAATAATACTAAACTTGTGTATGCCCAAATATATGTAAGCCAAAATCGACAAAATTACAAGGAGAAATTTGTCAAAGATATAATCATTGTGGGAGAACTTTTGTCAACAACAAACACACTAGTTAACAGGAGATAGAAAGGTGTAAATAGCTTAATATGTGAATATTATCTAATAAACACATATAAACCCCATGCATATTTGAAAATTGGTTTTGTGATAGTATAAAGCCATAGTTGCTACCCTGTGCAGTGAGGTACCATGGGACTCCATAGTGAATCAGAGGAATACCTTGGGATATTCTAAATTTTTGTGAGAAACACAGTGACACTTAACATTTCAGATACCACAGAATCATTAGATCTTGAAATAGTTCACAATTTAAACATTAGATTGCACTGTGTTTTTTTCAATCACACATTTTGTCTGAGTGAAATAAAATTATTTTCTTTTAACTTCGGTGTTTTTCCCCCCAAATTACTATTAAGTTGTTTGGACCTAACCACCTGATAAAGGAAACTGTGGGGTACTTCCTTTGGCCTACACTTAGGCCTATAGACTGAGAAACTTTGGGAAACTCTGGTATAAAGTAAATGTCAGCTAATTTCAGTGTTGTTCAGACTTTGTTCTCTGATCACAAAACAATTAAATGAGAAATCAGTGAATGAGATAGTTACAAAAACCTCATAATTGTGGGAAAAAAGTAAGCACTTCTAAATACCTTGGGCATCAAGAAATCCTAATGGAAATTAGTTAATACCAAGATATGAACAATAGGAAGATGCTACATGTCAGAACCTGTGCAATACAGTTGAAGTGTTAACTTTATAAGAGAAGTTTATAGCAAGTAGAGAATAAAAAAATAGGAATTTAAGGGACTCCCCTGGTGGCGCAGTGGTTAAGAATCCGCCTGCCAGTACAGGGGTACAGGTTCAAGCCCTGGTCCGGGAAGATCCCACATGCCGTGGAGCAACTAAGCCCGTGCACCACAGCTACTGAGCCTGTGTGCTACAACTGCTGAAGCCCGTGCGCCTAGAGCCTGTGCTCTGCAACAAGAGAAGCCGCTGCAATGAGAAGCCCACCCACTGCAATGAAGAGTAGCCTCCGCTCGACACAACTAGAGAAAGGCCGCACACAGCAACAAAGACCCAGTGCAGCCGGAAATAAATAAATAAAAAAAAAAAAAAAAAAAAAAGTACACCCATCACTCAGCACCCGGCTTCCTTGATTCTTAGCATTTTCCCATATTTGCCTTATTCTCACTTTCTCTCTGATATGTGTGTGTATGTGTGTGTGTGTATATATATATATGTGTATATATCTCTCTGTGTGTGTGTGTGTGTGTGTGTGTGTATATATATAGTGGTGTGGTGCCCCCTTACACCCTTAACACATCGTTAATACATCAGTTCATACACCTTTCAATGTAACCACAGTGTGTTTGTCAAGTTCACATAGATAAATTTCTACTATCCAATCCTTAGGCCCCGACTCATAGTTTGCTAGTTTTTCCCAATAATGTCCTTTATAAACCCAAGATCCAGTCCAGGATTAGACATTGCAGTTAGTTGTCACGTTTCTTAAGTCTCGTTCAATCCAGTAGTTCTTCAGTCTTTATCTTTTATGACTGTGTATTTGAAGAGTACAGACTGGTTTTTTAATAGAATGGCAGATCTGGGTTTGTCTGACTTTTCTCAGGTGGTTGTTATTACTACTACTACCACTACTACTATTGTTATTATTTTGGTCGGGAGTACCACCAAGGTGATATTGTTTTCTTGGTACATCAGACCAGAAGGCATACCATGTTGATTTTTCCTTTACTCTTTTTTTTTTTAATGTATTTGAAAATTTTTTTCTTTTTAATTTTTATTGGCGTGTACTTGATTTTGTGTTAGTTTCAGGTGTACAGCAAAGTGAACCAGCTATACATATACATATATCCACTCTTTTAGATTCTTTCCCATATAGGCCATTACAGGGTATTGAGTAGAGTTCCCTGTGTTATACAGATTCTTCCTTTACTCTTTTTTTTTTAATGTCACCTTTAAAACAAAAGATTATTTATTTATTTATTTATTGTTTGGCTGCATTGGGTCTTTGTTGCTGCACGCGGGCTTTCTCTAGTTGCGGCGAGCGGGAGCTACTCTTTGTTGTGGTGCGCAGGCTCTTGTTATGGTGGCTTCTCTTGTTGTGGAGCACGGGCTCTAGGCGCACAGGCTTCAGTAGTTATAGCACGCAGGCTTAGCAGTTGTAGCTCGTGGGCTCTAGAGTGCAGGCTCAGTAGTTGTGGCGCACGGGCTTAGTTGCTCCGCGGCATGTGGGATCTTCCCGGACCAGGGCTTGAACCCGTGTCCCCTGCATTGGCAGGCAGATTCTTAACCATTGTGCCACCAGGGAAGCCCTCTTCCTTTTCTCTTGATGATAACCTTTGCCACTTGGTCAAGATGCTGTCTGCCAAGTTTTTCCTCTATAAATTAATAAGTATTTTGTGGGGAGCCACTTGGGACTATAAAATGTGAATGCATGGATTTTCATATTTGTGAGTTGCATTAATTTTAAAGTAATGTAGAATTAATTACTTGAGTAGTTACTAAAGAAGTATGCTGTGATATAATTTGAAGTTGGTAATCTCTTAAGGGTTAACATATACATAAGCATCTGTTTAAACATGCTTACTTGTACATAGCACACAAGTAGATGTCATGCAGATAAGCCAGTAAGCTTCAGATGTCTATTTCTAGTTTTAATTTTCTATTTGATCTGAATTTTAACCTCTGTCAATATCTCATCAATAGCTTTCTATTGTAATCAAACACTTCTGTAAATATTGTTTTGAAGACTAGAAGGTCTTGAAATTTTTAATTGAAAAGAATCTTAGATATCATTTAGTCTTTTATCTAATTTATTTTGACTTAATCCTGTAGACAAACTAAAATCTTAGAGGAAATTTTGTTTAATCTATATATTATGTAAAATGGCACAGGTTGCCATTACAAACAGTTGAAATCCCATAAAATGTAGAAGTATTGTGCTGTTGCAAAAGCCAGATAGGAGACTTCCCTCACGGTCCAGTGGTTAACACTCTGCACTTCCACTGCAGGGGGCACAGGTTCAATCCCTGACTGGGGAACTAAGATCCCACATGCTGTGCTGTGCAGCCAAAGAAAAAAAAGAAAAAGAAAGGTTAAGATGATTAAAAAAACAAAAAAGAAAAGCCAGATAACAAGAGTTTAAATCTGAGATTATAGCAAATAGATAGCATTTATGCTAATGAATTCCCATTCCCCCCCACTCCCAACAAACATACAAACCTTAACATTTGAGAAGTAAACTCTTTTTCATTAAGCTGACTTCTTAATAAATTGCTTCAGGCAACCATTAGCATTAGCAGTAAGTTGAAGAAAGCTAGCCTACTAGTTGAAATATATTTGCTAGACTTTTATAATAATAATAATTTAAATTTAAAAATTTAAATCTTCATTACAGATTAGGAGGCACAGTATTGGTCAAAACAGTTGGTGCTTAGTAAATTTTGTGTCTGTGTGTATGAATGCTGGCCTTTAAACCAGTTAATTTTGTTATCAAATCCAGAATGTGGCCTGTCATTGGTTTGCAGTATACACATTTAATTCATATTATCCTTATGTAGAGATTTTGTGTTTGTTTCATAGTTGCCTGATAAAGTTGAAATAATTTTAGTGGATTTTTCATTAACAGCAGCCTTCACGACTTCTTAGCTATTTAATGGTTGTCTTTCAGAACAAAAGAGATGAACACTTACTGAAAAAAAGAAATGTTCCCCAAGAAGAAAGTTTAGAAGATTCAGATGTTGATGCTGATTTTAAAGCAGTAAGTTACCTTGTTCTTATAAGGTGTTTTAAAAGTAATTTTATAATAACCAGAGAACTTCATTCTCAATCTAAGACCAGTTTTACAATGATAATTAAGGTATATTAACTCTTATCTTTAGTAAATAGATTATTCAATAAATGTAATTTTGCTATTAAACTCTTTGCTGAACTATCTTTTTTTCTTTTTAAGCAAAATGTAACACTAGAAGCTATATTGCAGGTATGTTATTAATTTAATATTTTCATTTTGAAGTATTTTGAAATTGATTTTTTTTTTAATTTCTGAAATTTACATTTGGTGTTGCAGAATGCCACAAGTGATAACCCAGTGGTCCAGTTGAGTGCTGTCCAGGCTGCAAGGTAACTACTGATTTGTCCAGAGAGAGAAATAGGTGTCATGCCTAGGGTGTTTTAGCTCATAGTCTAGAAGTAGTACATTGTTATTTCTGTACATATTTGAAAATTATAGCAGTTAATTTCTTATATTTCTTTTTCTAGAAAGCTATTATCCAGTGACAGAAATCCACCAATTGATGACCTAATAAAATCTGGGATTTTACCAATTCTAGTGAAATGTCTAGAAAGGGATGATAAGTAAGTATGGATTTGACTCCCTGTTCACTTTTTTCAGCTAACTGAAAATTTGTGATTATTATTTAACCAATGGGTTCCATTTGGTTTTGCATTTATCACATTTGTCATGTATTTTAATGTAATTTTCTTATTCTGTGATCATACTCAGTAGACCTAAAGTGCTTCTCTTTTTAGTTTATGAAGTGTGTGTATATTTTCTAGGAAAATTTTAGCGTCTGTTTATTGTCTATTCTAACTTATCTCAAATATTTATAGTCTTTATTAGTTAGTTGGTTTTTTTAAAGTAATATTTTAAAACAACCCAAATAGTGTTTGAGTCACTCTTTGCTTATGAGTCTATATATAGATTAACCTCATGACTTGAGTCAACATGAATGGTTTCCAGAACTGAGTAGCTCTTTCTTACCCTGGGAATATTCCAGCTGATCTGCTGATACTCTGAGAAGTCTTTAACAGAACTCCAACCATGAGTGGTTGTTTATCATCATGGTTTTTATTTGTGGTAAATTAAAAATAAGAGGGCAGATTATAATTTTCCAGAATAGAAAGGGAAAAATACCACTTGGTATCTTTTGAGGTACTGGCCCCATTTCTGTTAGTGTTTAGAGAGATCTCGGTGTGCTATATCTTAAACTTCATCAGTTTGAGTTAAGTGGGGAGAATGTAAGTTTCAACTCCAAAATACATTAAAACAAAGGCTAATTTTGCGTTTAAGGGGCGTTTAGACTTGGGATATTTTGCTAAGTGTTGTCTGTGAGATTTTCAGGTGACTAGATAAAAAGGTGATATATAAATGTTTCTACTAAGGGTTTTCATTATTTAAAAATACTTCCTTCTGCTTTGATTATGTGCCACAACCATCCCTCCAAAAGCCCTTAACACTTTTTTAATACTATTATATATATTTTCTATAACAAGATTTATTTAAGTAAAAATAAGTTTTATTTCAATTGTTAAACAAAAATTCTATTTACCTCTACTTTTAAGGCCCTCTTTTTGTTCTTGATTTGCTTTTCTTTCTTCTTCTTCTTCTCCTTCTCCTTCCTCTCCTTTTTTTTTACTTTTTGGTCTTTGGCATGGGCTCATTTGTGTGGGTGTATCTGTGAAATACAGCATATATACAGAAGAATATGCTAAAATGTATGCAGACCTGTGTAACTACCACCCAAAGTAAAAATAGAAAACTACCACCAGTCAGTGGTCTCGATCTGACTTGATGAATTTGTCATGGGAAATTGTGTCATAATATAAAAGACCCATAGACTTTGGAGCCAAAAAGAACTTGGTTTAAATCCAGGGTTTGTTGCTGACCAAAACCCAAGTAGCATTTGAGCCTCAAATACCTCATCAATAAAATTTAGGTGGTTGTGAGGAATGAAAATAATATAAACAAAACACTATACAATATCAAGCATATAATACATGTTCATTTATTATTTACTTATTGCACTCATTATTTATTTTTTCTCTGTCTTCTCTTTTTTTCAAATGACATCTTAGAAGACTTTCTCTAGCTTTTTAATTGTATTTTTTACATCTTTGTGTTTTCTCATTTAAGGCCCTCACTGTCAGTATTTTGCCAAACCACCTAGCCTAGTTTAATAATCCTTTCTTCTTCTAGTCTGAGACAACATAAACTCTCTCATCATCTTTGATCTTGTCATCCCTTTATTTCTCCTCAGCCTCGATACCCTCTTATTTCTTGCCTTTTGCCAAAGTTCATCATGTAGTTCTTGTCTGCTCCTTCATTTTCTCATCTGTTCCATCTTTTTAACCTCACTGCTTGCTATATCACTGACATTTATTCTCCTTAAAACCTTTTCCTTCTCCGATCTCTCTAACCTTTTGATATTAACAACCTCACTCTCTTTCATTGATATTTACAGAGTTTCTTCTAAGTCCCTAACCTTTGGCTCCCCTTGGTTTTTGCTCACTACCACCCCCTCCTACCTCGGTATTCTATTTAAAAGAATGTGTGTTTTTCAGCTATCTATCCTAACTTAATGTAGATAATTTCTTAACAGATTTTTCCTACATTGGACTTTAACCTTTTTAATCTATTCTGCATGGACTCCCAACAGTATTTTTTTTACTTCACTTTTCAGTAACACTCTATACTTAGTATGTCTATAGAATAAATTCCAAGTTCTGAAGCCTTGAGATTTGAGTCCTACTCCCCATACCACACACATAAACTTAGGTAACCTACCCTTCCAGTTT
The DNA here is from genome assembly GCF_949752795.1 of Hyperoodon ampullatus. Lineage (NCBI taxonomy): Eukaryota > Metazoa > Chordata > Mammalia > Artiodactyla > Ziphiidae > Hyperoodon > Hyperoodon ampullatus. The sequence continues at coordinate 60,203,767 of NC_136929.1, read as the reverse complement.
CATCCCATGTTACATTTTTGCACACCTTCTTGGCTTTAGCTCTCTTGATCCCTTCGTAGTCATCTGTACACATCATGATCATCCCACCCATGATACTTTTATTTGTATTTCCAGCTGTCAGTGCCTTTCTTTCTTTATCCCTCTTTGAAAATCTAGTTCAGTTTTCCCTTTCTTTGTGAGGTCTTCCATCACCATTCCAAATTATAATGATCTCATCCTTTCAGCAAAATTATGTAGCCTTGTAATAACTCTGGTATGTAAAGCAGATGGTGTAGTGGAATCAGAGCTTTAAGACCTGTCTAGAGGTTGTGGCAGTGATTCAACTGAGATGATGAGGGCTTCAGCTAACGCAGTGATATTAGGGGTGGTGCTATAAATATAAGAAATATTTAAGAGGTAAAATTGATATGACCCTATTGATTAGATGTCTGTGGGAGAGGAAGGAGTCAAGGAAAATAATGACTGGCCAAAAGTTGCAACTACCGGACTTCCCTGGTGGTGCAGTGGTTAAGAATCCGCCTGCCAATGCAGGGGACACGGGTTCAAGCCCTGGAAGATCCCACATGCTGCGGAGCAACTAAGCCCGTGCACCACAGCTACTGAGCCTGCGCTGTAGAGCCTGCGAGCCACAACTACTGAGCCTGTGTGCCACAACAGCTGAAGCCTGAGCGCCTAGAGCCTGTGATCCATAACAAGAGAAGCCACGGCAATGAGAAGCCTGCGCACCACAGCAAAGAGCAGCCCCCGCTCACTGCACCTAGAGAAAGCCCATGCACAGCAACGAAGACCCAACGCAGCCAAAAAAACAAAACAAAAAAACAAAAAAAAATGTTGCAACTACCAATGGACGTAAAGAAGTAAGTTTATATTGACTGACTTTGAGAGCAAATGAGACATTCAGGTGGAGATAGCCAACAGGCAGTTGGACATAATAAGACAAAATTCAAGGACAAGGTAAAGGATAACCATATAATATGCAGGTCATAAATGTAAATGGTAGTTATGTGTCTAAAGATTTTTTATTGTTTTTTACAGTCCTTCATTACAGTTTGAAGCTGCGTGGGCATTAACTAATATAGCATCAGGAACTTCTGCACAGACTCAAGCTGTTGTACAGTCTAGTAAGTAAATTAGTTAATTTAATTCCTTACTTGCTGGACCCTTTTTTTTTTTTTTAAAGGGAAAGAAGTGGTGTTTTATTGTAAAGACAGTTTTATTTAAAAATTGTGAATATTATAAGTTACTTATGATAGTTGATATCTTTCCTATAGCTGTCATTAATCTATCATTGAATAATTTTAATTGTGGTTACTAAAAAGTGAAGAGTTTTATCTTTTTGGGTCAAGACCATCTCCTAATAATAGGGTTTAAATTTTCTATTCCTAATGTCTCCAAGGTGCTGAGTAACTTATGTCTTTTAGCTTGTAACATATATTTTTAAAATTTTGCTTACCTCAAGATGGGCTAACTATTATTAGCATGTTGACCCAAACTGTCAAAAGCTCTTTGAAAAAAACTGGATGTCACCAGGTAGTCCTAAAGTGTGGCACACTTAACTGACTTCAGGTGGTACTTAAGGTGATTCTAAGTAGTAAATGATATAGCAATAAGTTACATTGAATCAAGTAGTGAGAATACTATTTTCTTTCACTTTTGTTTTAGATATTTCAGTAAAAGAGAAGATTTCTAGGTAGATGTTAGATGCAACAAAAAGGGAACAGCAGATTTTAGACTAGGGCTTTCAATAGAGACTAGTAGGTACAATTAAATAACAGTGTTTTGTTTTCATTTTTAATTTTTTGGTTATCTTCTATGTGTGGTGATTGATACTTGTATTCTATTTACAGAAGTGATGAATAAAATTAGTTAAAATACAAATGTGAGTCAATTCAAACCCTCATACATTGCTGGTGAGAATGTAAAATAGTGCAGCCTCTTTGGAAAACAGTTTATTAAAAGGTTAATCATAGAGTTACCATATGACCCAGCAGTTCCCCTACTACATGGAACCAAGATATGAAACCATGTGCACAGAAAGACTTGTACAGAAATGATTGCAGCAGCATTACTCATATTATTCATAATAGCCCCAAAATGGAAATAACCCCAGTATCCATTAGCTGATGAGTAGATAAACAAAATGTGGTATACCATTGAATACTATTCAGCAATAAAAAAAACCGAAATACTTATACATGTTATAAGATGGATAAACCTCAAAAACATTATTCTAAGTGAAAGAATCCAAACAAAAAACTACATATTATACAAGTTCATTTATATGACATGTCCAGAAAAGTAAAGTCTGTAGAGACAGAAAACAGTTAATGGTTGCTTAGGGCTGGGGGAGAGGGTAGTAGGACTTCTCTGGGTATGGGATTTGGGGGTGATAGAAATATTGTAAAATTAGATTGTGGTGATGACGACACAACTCTGTATAAATACTAAAACCATTGAATTGTACACTTAAACAGATAAATTATATTGCATATAAATTATGTCTCGATAAAGCTATTAAAAGTGTGAGTCTGTTTTAATTTAAATGTTAAATAAATAATACAGGTAGTGCAGAGATACAGCTAAAAATCCTAGAGGTAGTGCACAATTGACTGAAATTTAAGAAAAAGTGATCTAGCTTATGCTTAGTTTCTACAGGTAATAAATATGATACCAGTGTTTTGGAATTTGAGTTAACACATAAGTTATATAAGGAGTAAGGATTATAATGATAAATTACCTTGAAATATAGGGTAGGCCTGACATGGGGATAATCATTTCTTTAGTTAATCCCATGTCAGCAATTGGATCATATTGACTAAAGTATTATATTCTAAGGTTACATGTTCAGGGTAGAAATTTTTTTTAATGAATTATAGGAAAAATTTTATGCTGCTGTTTTCTTTTAATTAATAATATAATAGCAACTTCTAGACACTGTCAATAGGTTTGTTACTTGAATACTACTAGGGGAAAACACTAAAATTTATTATATTTAGGGTAAAGATATTTGCCACATTTATTCATTCAGTGAATTATCATTGGGCAACTATAGTGTGCCAAACTCTGTATACAGGCTGAAATCTATGACTCCAGCATTTTGCAGTGTAAATATTAGTTTTTCTTTATTATAGATGCCGTACCTCTTTTTCTAAGACTTCTCCATTCACCACATCAGAATGTTTGTGAACAAGCAGTATGGGCTTTGGGAAACATTATAGGTATGTTGAATTTAGGTTTGAAAAGACTCCAATTAAGTATCTTAATTAACTTTTTTCCTACATTGGCATAGCCATTACACACTATGTTTCCTCTAATTTTAATGTGGGTTGACTACCTTCTTGTTTCATAAATACTAACTTAAGATTGTACCTCTTTGAAATGGATATGCAATTTGCTATCAGGATTGGTAGGTTAAATTTGTGTTCCCTAATCAAAATCTGGAGAGATAGCAACACTTGATGCCCTTGACTAATGGTGAGGAAACATAGAACATCAGCGTCCCAACATGAGCCATTGCATACATTTCAGACTTTCTCATCCTGAATGTAATTTTTTTTTTTAAATACAATTTTCATTTCTGTAGGTGATGGTCCTCAATGTAGAGATTATGTCATATCACTGGGAGTTGTCAAACCTCTTCTGTCCTTCATCAATCCCTCCATTCCCATCACCTTCCTTCGGAACGTCACATGGGTCATTGTCAATCTCTGCAGGAATAAGGATCCCCCACCGCCTATGGAGACAGTTCAGGAGGTAAATGAAGAAATGCAAAGGCCAGATGGTATATTTTCCCTATGTTTATGCCTTAGATTTTCATGCACAGGGAATGAAATAATGTATATACTGATTTCATTGCAGGTATGAGATATTTAAGTAACGTATCATACTTAATTTTGACTCCTGTGAAATAAAAGTTGAGACTCTATGGCAGCTGAGTGAATGTCAGTCCACCCTAATTCAAGCAGAAAAATACAAAAGAAGAAAAAATCTCAGTTTTATTACTACATTGCATTGTTGGTTTAACACTAAAAAAATACGGGATTGCTACAGATAAAACTGGTCTACTTATGTGCAAATGTTCTTGAGTGAATTTGCATTAAGTCCAATTGAAATTTCCCTTGATTCCTGACAAAATTAGTACTCTTAATATGTGGCATGCTTTGTGTTAAATCTGCTAATTAAAGCAAAGTAAAATCTTTGCTGTTTACATATAATTTGTAAATGGATCTGAGTATTTTAAGTTTTAAAAAATTCTGTGTAACCTTTAATCACTTGACTGTGCAGAGAAATGTTGACTGTGAATCTTTAATCTTTGTAACTGATATCCTTTACAATCTTCTGCCACCTCTTGGCCTTATGGAAGGGGTACTTAGTGATTCTCCCTGCTACTGCCCCCTCCCTCCCAGTTTTAAAAGAAGATCTGTAATGCCTGAATTCAACAAACTTTATACTTCATACTGGTCATAGTTTTCTTGACTAAATCTGAGGTCAAAAACTTTAATTTGACTCAAGTAGCTAAATAAAATCTTATTTTTACTTTAAGCAGGTAAGTGAGACAATGACATCAGTTTTAAGAGTAGCTTTTTCATTTTTTTAATAATGCACTAGTTTTTCTTTTTAATATTTTATTTATTTATTTATGGCTGTGTCAGATCTTAGTTGTGGCATGCGGGCTCTTCGTTGCAGCACGTGGGCTCTGTAGTTGTGGTGCACGGGCTCAGTAGTTGCAGCGTGTGGGCTTAGTTGCCCTGTGGCATGTGGGATCTTAGTTCCTCGACCAAGGATCGAACCCACGTCCCCTGCATTGGAAGGCGGATTCTTAAAATAGCTATACTACATACTTGCATCTCCATTCTTTCAAGTTGACATATGTCATAAAGAAGGTTATTGAAAACAAATGTTTTTCCTTTAAGGTACATTAATCTCTGCCAGACTTACTTGAATATTGCAGTTAGACATCTGAAATATTTTTTTGGTTTTTCAGATTGAATTTATCATATTTTTATTTTCCTAATAGAGATTCAAACAAACTTAATGTTGTTTTTCTTGCCCTGCAAATAGTATTCACTGCTTTTTTTAATCACAGTTATTCATTTTTACAAAGACATCTTCATCAACTCTAGTATTATTTATTGTTTGTCTTCTTTCCTCAGATTTTGCCAGCATTATGTGTCCTCATATACCATACGGACATAAACGTAAGTAAAGCAGAAGTTTAGATTTGGGATTTTGCTCTGGATGGGACTGAAAGGGTCTTTATTATTTTTTTTTAAAAGGGTTATTTATTCTTATGCTTTTAATAAGTGTCAGCATGTATCTTATTAAGTTGTCAAGCTTCCACAATGTATGTGGTTTTCAGAAACAGGATTAAAGTTAAATTAAGTTTGTATCTTACATCATTCAGATAGCAAAAATGCTAACTTTAGAGAAATGATCACATATGTAGTTAATTTAGTTATTTGTATCATAATAGTGTTTTAAAGTATTAATATTTATAAAGTGGTAAAAGCTTTATAAAGCTTCTTCATATTTTCTAAAAATCTCATTTGATTCTTAAAATAGGTAGGCTAGATACTATTGTCCCCATTTTACAGAGTAAGAAACTGGACCTCAGGGAAACATTAAGTGACTTATCCAAAGTTGCAGAGCTTGTAAGGGTCACAGTCGGTATTTAAAACTGAGATCTTCTGATGACAGATGGTGTTTACTTTCTATGAAAGCACACGAATGCCCATGCTACAACCTTCTGAGATACAGTATTGAAGGATATCAAGTATAGTTTTATTTTTATTTTTTTAACATCTTTATTGGAGTATAATTGCTTTACAGTGGTGTGTTAATTTCTGCTTTATAAAAAAGTGAATCAGCTATACCTATACATATGTCCCCATATCTCCTCCCTCTTGCGTCTCCCTCCCACCCTCCCTATCCCACCCCTCTAGGTGGTCACAAAGCACCAAGCTGATCTCCCTGTGCTATGTGGCTGCTTTCCACTCACTATCTATTTTACATTTGGTAGTGTATATATGTCTATGCCACTCTCTCACTTCGTTAAAATATGGAACGCTTCACGAATTTGCGTGTCACCCTTGTGCAGGGGCCATGCTAATCTTCTCTGTATCGTTCACCCTTGTGCAGGGGCCATGCTAATCTTCGCTGTATCGTTCACCCTTGTGCAGGGGCCATGCTAATCTTCGCTGTATCGTTCACCCTTGTGCAGGGGCCATGCTAATCTTCGCTGTATCGTTCACCCTTGTGCAGGGGCCATGCTAATCTTCTCTGTATCGTTCCAATTTTAGTATATGTGCTGCTGAAACGAGCACTCAAGTATAGTTTTAAATGCAAAGGCATCTTTACATGATTTGTTCATTACATGAGATTTCGTTAAGCAATTACTATGTATATGCCGGCAAATTTTTTATCAGGCAGGCTGAAAATTCTCCTGAATGTAGCAAGGCTAAAAGTTAAATTCTTCCACAGAGTAAAACAATGGATAGGGCTTCCCTGGTGGCGCAGTGGTTGAGAGTCCACCTGCCGATGCAGGGGACACGGGTTCGTGCCCCGGTCCGGGAAGATCCCACATGCCGCGGAGCGGCTGGGCCCGTGAGCCATGGCCGCTGAGCCTGCGCGTCCGGAGCCTGTGCTCCACAATGCGAGAGGCCACAACGGTGAGAGGCCTGCGTACCGCAAAAAAAAAAAAACCAAATAAATAAATAAATAAATAAATAAATTTCAGTTAAATTTCAGTGAATTTAGAACTGATTCTGGTGTTGATCTAGCATTAATTTGGCTTCTGATGTTCCAACTAAGATCTCTTTCTGATTTGTTGTATGTTTGTGTTTTTATAATCCTATTTTTGTTTATACACACACACGTAATATGTATGTATGTGGGTGTCAGAATTATGTGTGATTTATCATTGGGATGAAGAAAATGCATCTTTGCTAACATTTCTCAAGAGGCAATGTATAGTTCCTGTATAAATATTGAACTGCACGTTTCACTAGTTAATTTTAGGACTTTAAGTTCTTAGGAGGGTGTCTTTTAAAGGTAACTAAAGTAACTTTTTATTTGTGAAGTGTTAGCCTGAACTGTCATAAAAATTAAGTGAAAACTGTTTAGTTATATACTGTCCTGTTTTCAAAATGGATGTAAAAGTGACTTAGCAACAGACATAAGATAATAAATATCTTAAAAGAAAGGGGGAGGAGGTAAACTTTTTATAAATGTATTTGTTGTTATTGAATGCTAAATTTAGTCCTAAGCTCTCTGAAAGCCAAAATTAAAAGGCAAATAAGCAAAATATCTGATATTTCCATCAAGACATTTCCCCTAGGACATTATGGAATTGATTATAGGCAAATAAAAGCTTCCACCACCTATTGGTCTTGTTTATTTGAAAGCCAGAGGTATTAAAGTGATGAAGTACTGTAGTTATAAGTATGTTTATCGAGTTTAACAGACACAGGTTGTTCCACTTAAGCCAGAATTGCACAGAGAATTATAGGCACAGAGATGAAGAAGACATAGAGGCCCTGCTCTCTAAGACCTCAACATTAGTAGCAGGTAAAAAGAGTGAATGGAATGAACTTTTGTCAGTTACTTGCTATACTAAATCTGTTTCTATAATCTCCTTTTATCTTACCAGCACCCTTATGAGATAAGTTTTGTTCTCTTATTTTACAAGTAAGGAGATTGAAACGAAACTTAGTCAAGTAAAATAACCTAACTAAGGTCATACAGTGGATAAAAGCCGTGGCTGAGAATTGAAGCCAAGTCTAAGGCCTATGCTCTTTCATACCATGGTCACATAAGCACACAATATGTGTACAAACAAACAAGAAAAGAAAAGTAAAACAGAGGAATGACCAAAATGCTAGGATTATGAAAGCACATATTCTCTCTGGCAACCAGAAAGCTTCATTGAGGAAGTAACATTTGAAATAAGCATTATAAGGAGATGGTGGTGGAAGTGGTGATAGAAGTGAAAAAGAAGATTATGTTAATAGTTAGCATTTATTAAGGGTTTTAAAGTGTGCCAGGCACTGTTTTAAGTACTTTTCATATGTTTACTCATTTATTCCTTATAAAAATCATATGCGATTGGTAACTGTAATTATCTCCATCTTACAAACAAGGTAAAAAGAAAACAGATAGTTAAGTAATTTGTCTAAAGTCATACAACTAGGATAAGAAGGATTTTGTCAAGTTGAAAAGGTCATTTCGGGTATATGAGGAGCAATAATAAGGAATCAAGAGAACACATGGAGGGTGTGGAGAATACAGGTGGTTAGTAAACCAACACGTTTGCTGGGGAGTTAAGTTTCAGGGTTTTGAATGCTGTTTTAAGGAATTTGGGCTTATCTTGTAATCAGTGCAGAGTCATTGAAGATTTTCAAATAGAGGAGTGGTATGCTCATGTCCGTTATAGTCAGATAACTTGGAAGAGGCAAGGAGGGTCTGGAATGGGGAAAGTTTGAGTGTAGGCTGGCCTATTTTACTATCATAATAGCTTTAAGGAAGTTGATGAAGGTATGAACCCGAAGCTAATGGTTAGGAGAGAGAAAGTGAGTTACAACTTCAAGAAGAAAGGATCAAAGAGAAGGAGAAGTAAAAATTACTTTGGTTTCTAATTTGGCAATCTAAAATGGATAATAATGCCATGAACCATCAGGAGTCAAACAAACGGATGAGACTGGGAGAGGAAGATGATGAGTTTATTGTAGGACAGACACATTCGTTCTGATTTATTTGTTGTTCCTCCGTAGTAATGTTTCTAGGAAGGAAAAGGCCATACATCTTTGAGGTTTTTCAGTACTTAAGAGATTCATGAAAATATGGACATGGAGTAAGGTTCAGAAAAGGGCTAAAAATTGAATTCTGAGGAATTCTCTGCATTTGAGCAGTGGTAACAAGGGAAAAGGAACCAGCCAAGGAGTTTTTTAAAGTAGAGAGATGGAAGCATAAATTGTGAAGCAAAGAGTGGGGAAAAAATAAGGCAGAGATTTAGCAGGTTCTAGATCATACAGAGTCTTGTATACCACCTTAGGATTCATGTATCCTCTTAATGTAGCTGAGAGGGAGCTACATTTTGGATTTGATAATTTATACCAATTATGAGTGGAGTGTAGATTTTAGAGGAAAGTGGAGTTGTGAAGACAGATTGGTGTTGATTTTGTGGTATGAATGAGAGAAAATGAGGACCAGAACCAGAGCTTAGACATTAGGAATAAAAAGACAAGGGAGGACTGTAGAAATGTTTAGATGATAAATTTGCTGGTTTTGATATGGGTGAGTGAAGAGAGGAGTCAGGGATAGTACCCAACTTTCTAACTTGGGTCTTAGGGTAGGACACGACAGAAAAGAAGAATAGCAGCAAGGAGAGGTATAAAACAGCAGGACAGACTTCATTTATGAGACAGTCACTAGTGAGACTGCTGGAGAAGCTGTGTTAGGGTGTGGAGAGAATTAGGTGGTTTATGGACATTCATATGCCTTTGTGACATTAGAAGAATCACTAAATATTGACCCCCGAGGACTAGAGAAGAAATCTGGACTGATTCAGGTCAGTCTGTGTTCATTTGCTTTCTAGTTATTGTGCTTCTTAAAGTTAAGGTGCAATTGCAGTGATTCTGTAGCATTTGGTTTTCCTGTCCTTTCTGAAGTTGTTCATCCATGGCTTGACATGCCCAGATAATTTTGAGTATTATCTAACTTTTGATACAAATCTACTGCTGTTACAAATGAAGTTAATCAGTCGTAGCAGATTGGTTATGTGCTGAGACTTGATGGTTAGTGACACTTGATGATATGTCAGGGGTCCCTGAGACCACCTTCAGGTTCAGTGATTTGCTAGAAGGAATCACTGAGAAGCTTTTACACTCATGCTTGTAATTTATAGCAAAAGGGTACAGATTTGTTTAGGGAAAACTCAGTCTTTTCCTTCTTGTATAGGGAAAAACCCAGTTCTTCCCTACGGTGCATATCTCTCCTGTGTGTCTCCTTCACTACTCGTACAGAACACTTCACTACTCATACTTCTTGTCACCAAATGTGTTGAGCAGGGCTGGAGGATTCCCCACAACAACAGGCAAGTCTCTCTGACCCACTAGGTGTCCTACAATTTAATTCAGTTCCTACACTACCCAGAAATAGTGTCGGATCCCACAGGTTAAGGACTCAGTCCCACATGATGGCCACCTCTTCCCCCAGCCCACAGGCACACTTCAGATGCCCGTCACAAAGTCACAAGCCCTGTGCTTCTGACCACCCAGCTATAGGTTAGAGGTTTCAAAGACCCCTTCCTTGGGTTCTATTATTTGCTAGAGCAGCTCAAAGATCTCAGGGAAACAGTTACATTTACTAGTTCATTAAAGGATATGATAAAAGATACAGATGAACAGCCAGATGAAGAGATACATAGAGCGAGATCTGGGAGGGTCCTATCCCTGTGAAGTTGGGGTATGTCAGCCTCCTGGTGTGGGTGTGTTCGCCAGCCGGGAAGCTTTTCACACCCCCTACTGTTGGGATTTTATGGAGGTTTCCAAAGGTAGGCATGATCAGTTGTTAACTCTGCTTCTAGCCCCTCTGCACTCTCCGGAGCGTGAGGAGCAGGGCTGAAATTTCCACACTTCTAATCATGGCTCGGTCTTTCCGGTGACCAGCCTTCGTCCAGGAGCCCTCCAGGAGGCCGTCCAGAGTCACCTCATTAGAGCAAGAGATGCTTCTAGTGCTCTTATCGCTTAGGACATTACAAGGGTGTCAAGGATGGGGTCAAAGACCAGATATTGGAACAAGAGATGCTCTTAGTGTTCTTATCACTTAGGAATTTATAAGGTTTTAGAGCCCTGTGCTAGAAACTGGGGGCAGAGACTAGTATATTTCTTACCATTTCACAAGATTAAAATCAACAAAGGCTAAAGGTACATAGGGCAGAGTTTAGGAGGACCCAGGTGCAAGTTTCCAGTTGTCCTTTCCCAGTAGATTGGTAAGGACAATGCTTTATTCTCCCATGAACCATGTGTGGCGACACATATCAAGTATTACCAACCAGGAAGCTCCTGAACTTTGATGTGTCCAGGGTTTTTACTGGGGAGTCAGTCACATAGGCTGACTGACCTTAACTACTCAGTCTCTATCCCCTCCCAGGAGTCAGACTGATACAGTGTGGCCCAGGGTCTCAGGAATGCAATGTTATTAAGCAGGATAATCCCAGGGCTCAGAGGTTATCTTGAAGGAGTTGATCAAGGACCAGTCCTTTCTTTGGAATGTATAGGATTTGAGCACCCTGAGCTTACTCAGTTACCCTTTACTGCATATAAGGGTAAGTATACAGTTTTAACTTGGTTCAACTCTAGTTGTCTCTAAAGCATGTGTGATATTAACATTCCATAGACATTCTACAGACACCTACTAGGAAATGCTGTACATGTTAATAGCAGTTTTCGGTAAGGGTGCCTAACAGGACATTATTTGTTAGCATATTTACTGGAGGTGGTAAAAATTGGTAAAGCTCTTTGAGCTGAGTATATTATTGTTTGGAGACTTCGGATTGCTAGAGATTTTCCTTTGGTTCATAAGATACCAGTTTTCAAGAAGTTTGTTCAATACATTGACCCTTTGAGTTGCCTATCTTTTCCGTGTATATATGTGTCTCATACTGTGTGTCTAGAGATCAGCTTTCTAGCAGTCTTCAAGTACATGAATTATTGCTGAAGTAAAAAATTTTTAATGTTTCTAGCCCAGAAAAGCAGACATAGTGAAAAATAAAGTAGCTCAGGATTGCCGAAGACTTCACTGGCACATGATTAATCTGACTGTTAGCTGGAAGGAAAAGAGTACACTCACTGACTATTAGTGACTGTAAAAGCCAGGCATTTTACCATAGAAATCCAGAAAAAGGGAAAAACCAACAAAAAAGAATATTGGAGGAGGTGTAAAATAGCAGAAGCAGCTCAGATGGGAAAAGGCAGAAAAAGGTAAAATTACAAATGTCAAAGACATTGAGCAGCTGTTAGCCTGATTATGGACATGAGGAAAGCAAACTGATGAAAATAGAAAAAACTAGAATAGCCTGATAATCTTGTGCAGTGAATTTCAAAGTTTTAAAGCATTTTTAAAATGAGATTTTCAGTGAAGCCCCAATATATTATAAAACAAAATTAAAGAGAGACTAGAAGAGTCTTTACAGCTTCAGGGGGCCTGAGACCTAGCTATAGCTTACTTTCCCCCACCAGCCTTTGAGGTGGTGTAATGAAGATCTAACCAAAAACCATTAGTTGATCTCAGCTTAGAAATCTTAAATATTTCATTTTTCTAGGCTACTGTATATTAGAAAAGAATGGTTTTCTGCTAATAGTAGGGAGCTATAATGGGAAAAAGTTACCTTTCATTTAGCAGCTTCCTAAAACATCACAGGCCAAGGCAACCCAAGTATTGTTCTGCACAGTATTCCATTTTGTGGCTATGGTTTATTCAAACACACTATTTTGGGTAGGCATTTAGACTGTTTCTTGAATTTTGCAAATATGAATAATGTAGCAGGCAGTAATCCTGTGTGTTTTCATATTACTGGAGATAATATTTCAGGGTAAATTCCTAGAAGCAGATTGCTAGGTCAAAGAGTGAATGCATTATAATTTTTGTTATACACTGCCAAATTCCCTGCCTTAGGGGCTGTGCCATTTGCATCCCCAGCAGCAACATACAAAAGTGACTTTCTTCATGGCCTTGTCCATGTGTTGTCATTTAAAAATTTTTGCCACTCTATGAGAAACTGTATCTCTTTTATTTTTATTTATTTATTTTTTTGTGGGGTTGGGTACACGGGCCTCTCACTGTTGTGGCTTCTCTTGTTGTGGAGCACAGGCTCCGGACGCGCAGACTCAGTGGCCATGACTCACGGGCCCAGCCGCTCTGTGGCATGTGGGATCTTCCTGGACCGGGGCACAAACCCGTGTCCCCTGCATCGGCAGGCGGACTCTCAACCACTGCGCCACCAGGGAAGCCCTGTATCTCATTTTTAATATGTGTTTCACTTGTGAGTGAAGTTGACCTTGATTTCATATGTTGAAGAACCATTTTTACATGTTTGCAAATAGTCTGTTCATCTTTATTGCTCATTTTCCATCAGATTTTTGGTCTCTTTTCTTTGGCTTTTAAGAGCTCTTTATGTATTAAGGACATTAACTCTTTATTTGTGATATATTATACATATATAGCCAAATATTTTCCTAATTTGTCCTTTAGCTTTGATATATTTTGCCATGCAGTTTTCTCCTTTTTATGTAATCAGAGTTATCAGTCATTCCTTTTGTTGAATCTAGATTTTTTTCCTCAGTTATAGATTGTTTTATTTTTGGCGGTATGCGGGCCTCTCACTGCTGTGGCCTCTCCCGCTGCGGAGCACAGGCCCCGGACGCGCAGGCTCAGCGGCCATGGCTCACGGGCCCGGCCGCTCCACGGCATGTGGGATCCTCCCGGACCGGGGCACGAACCCGCATCCCCTGCATCAGCAGGCGGACTCTCAACTACTGCGCCACCAGGGAAGCCCTATAGATGTTTTATTATGTTAAGGAAATACCCGTAAAATCCCATTTTGAGTGTTGACATCAAGAATGAGTGTTGGAATTTTTCAGTGTCTATGGAGATGATTATATGATTTTCTCTGTAAGTCTATTAATATGACATATATTGATGTTCCTAAAATTGAACCATCCTTGCATTCCTTGAGAAATCCCACTTGATTATCATATATTATTTTCTTACTGTAGTATGGGGTCCTTTTCACTAATATTTTATTCAGAATTTTTACGTCTCTATTCACATAAGAGATATTGGTCTACAGTTTTTTATGCTATCTTTATTCAGTATTAATATTGTATTTATTGCATTTAAAAAGGTTAGGTATTAACATTATGCTTCATTTGTTTTCTATGCTCTGGAACAATTTATATAGCCTGGGGTCTATCTGATCTTTGAAGATTTGGTAGTTTCCCCCTTGAAACCTTTTGGGTCTTGATACTTGTGTGATTAGTCCCCTGATAATTTCCTCTGTTTTTGCTATTGAAATTGGCTTGTTTAAGCTCTCAATTTCTAGTGAGGTTAGTTTTTTGTAAACTACTGTCCTAGGAAATTATTCATTTCATCTAGGTTTTCAATTTTGCTTGCATTTAAGTATGCAAAGTAATCTTTATGATTTTTTTGTTTTAATCTACTGTTTCAAGAGTTATTTTCTTCATTATTTCTTATTTTGTACATTTGTGCTCCTCCTACCACTTCTCTAATTAAGTTAACTAGGACTTTTTTTCATTTTTTTTGAAGAACTAGGATTCTGATTTTTAATTAGATCTGTGGCTTTTCTGTTCTTTACTTCATTACTTTCTACTTTTGTACTTACTGTTTCTTTTTGCTTTCTTTTGGTTTGCTCTGTTCTTTTTTTTTGACCGTGTTGGGTCTTCATTGCTGCGCATGGGCTTTCTATAGTTGCGATGAGGGGGGGCTACTCTTCCTTGTGGTGCGTGGGCTTCTCATTGCAGTGGCTTCTCTTGTTGTGGAGCACGGTCTCTAGGTGCATGGGCCTCAGTAGTTGTGGCTCGTGGGCTTAGTAGTTGTGGCTTGCAGTCTCAGTAGCTGTGGCTCGAGGGCTCTAGAGCTCAGGCTCAGTAGTTGTGGCGCATGGGCTTAGTTGTTCTGCGGCATGTGGGATCTTTCCGGCCCAGGGCTTGAACTCGTGTCCCCTGCACTGTGCCACCAGGGAAGTCCCTGCTCTGTTCTTTTTCTAGCTTTTTATTTGGAATCTATTTTCATTCTTTTAAGTTCTGTTGTATACATTTTTAAGGCTATGAACTTGCCTTTGAACACTGCTTTAGGTAAATCCTATAGATTCTGATATGTGGTGTTTTCATTATAATTTTTTAGAAAATTTTTTCTGTTTTTTTTTTTTTAATCCAAGAGTTGTTTAATATAAGGCTCTTAAATTTCCATATGGTATTTTGGTATTTATTAATATCTAATTTTATTGCCTTATAATAGTTTTATAATATTTCTGCTTTATGTAATTGATGTTTTCTGTGGACCTAATAATATTTTTGTGCTCCATATGCAAGTTTATTATCTGTTATCAGGTTTAAATGTCAATGTATATTTATAAAATCTGTATTCTCACTTTTTATCTACTTGACTTCTCATACTGACAACAGTGTATGAAAAATCTTTTATCAGTATATTTTTATTTTTTTCTTGCATCTTTTTATTTTCTCCTTTGTAGTGGTATTTACAGGGTTACTTGGTGAATAGATGTTTTTAACAGTTACATATTCATTATAAATTGTGGGAAATAGCTTTACAAAGTAGCCTTCTTTATTCTTTTTAATACTTTGTAGAATGAATTCTACTGGTCTGCTAACAGGATTGGAGCCTCTGTTTTGTTATCATTTACTTGGTGTACCTTTGCTTGTCCCTTTATTTTTAGCCTTTTTAAATGACTGTTTTAGGAGTGTCTCTTGTATACAACATAGAATTGGGTTTTGTTTTAGGAGCCAATTTGAAAATCTTTTTCTTGTTACAGGTGAGTTAAGCCTGTTTCATATTGTTTGATATGTTTGGTTTCAATTCTGTCCTGTTATTTTGTGTTATAATTTCTGTGTGTTTTATTTTCTACTTAGTGTTCTTTCTTCTCTCTTTTAAAAATTTCTTTTGGTATTTAGGAATGTTTGTTTTTGTTCTAATGTTACCTTTATTCTTATACCTTTTATAATGGCTTTTGTTTTTTTACTGTCTGGTTTGATAGGTTTAAATGGTATTTTTTGACTCCTGTCTTTACCCATACATCAAGTGATGAGCTTATTTCTATTTTCTCTTTTCTCTCACCTCATTCTCCCATCTTTGAATCTAGGTTTGTGTCTTTTGCCCAATTTGGGAAGTTTTCCGTCATTATTTCTTCAGATATTTTTTTCAGCTTCACCTCTCTTTCTGGGACTCTACTGACATAAATGTTATTATATCTTTTGTTATCATTCTACAATTCCCTAAAGCTCTGTTCATTCTTTGCAGTCTTTTTTTTCCCACTCAATTGGATGATTTGTATTGATCTGTCTTTGAGTTAGTTGATTTTGTTTTTTCTTTTCTCCCTTCTACTATTGAGTCCTTCCAGTGAGTTTTAAATTTTGGTTACTGAGTTTATTAGTTTTAAAATCCATTTGGTTCTTCTTTATTTTCCCTTTTTCTTTGCTGAGACTTACTATATTTCATTTGTTTCAAATGTGTTCATAATTGCGTGCTGAAGTATTTTAATGACAGTTACTTTAAAATCCTGTCAGATAATTCCAATATCTGTGTCATCTCAGTGTTGGCATCTGTTGACTTTCTTTTCGTTTTTCAGTTGAGGTGATCCTGGTTCTTGATGTGATGAGTTATTTTCAGCTGTAGCCTGCATTTTGAGCATTATGTTATGAGACTCTGATTTCTATTTAAATCTTGCTCCCTGTTACTGCCAGACTTGGTAGTAGACAAGCTTCACTCACACACACAGCATCTGTAGACACCTTCCAGCAAGGAGGCTTTCCTTGTGGGGGTAGGATGGTACATGGGTGGAGTTCTCAGGCATACCTTCTGTCCTCCCATTTGTCAAGTGGAATATTTCAATTTTTCTGGTACATATAACATTTAAATTATTCTTCCACTCTTATCTTCACATTTGTGTTAGTCTTTGATCTACAGTGAAATATTTCTTCAGTTATCTCTTAGTTGAATGAAATTCAACCTCTGGGAAAGGTGTCAGCAAATTTTTCTGTAGAAGACAGATAGTAAATCTTGTAGGCTTTTGAGCCACATGGTCTCTGCCCCACTAAAGTGGAGTAGTTTTACTAGGATAAGTTACCTTTAAGCTCTTCACTCTGCTCTCCTCTGAAGTCTCACATAGCCTTAGGGCAGGAGGTCCAGACAAAAGGTAGAATTTAGTTTTTTCTCTTCTTACAGGTAATTTGAAATTTGTAGCATTCTCAGACTCCTAGTAATGTTGAAGGTGCAGGCTATATGTGGTTTTATTTGCTCTTGTTAATCCATATACTTTTTTTTTTTTTTTTTTTTTTTTTTTTTTTTTTGCGGTATGCGGGCCTCTCACTGTTGTGGCCTCTCCCGTTGCGGAGCACAGGCTCCGGACGCGCAGGCTCAGCGGCCATGGCTCACGGGCCCAGTCGCTCCGCGGCATGTGGGATTTCCCCGGACTGGGGCACGAACCCGTGTCCCCTGCATCGGCAGGCGGACTCTCAACCACTGCGCCACCAGGGAAGCCCCATATACTTTTTTGAAGATTACATGGAGAGATTTGAATTCAGGTGGCTGCTGTTATTTTAGAGCAACAAATGTCTTTAATATGAATATTCTAATAGGAAACATCTCTGGATTTCACATGAGATCAGGCCTGTGCTTACATTCCTCTGTGAAGACACCAAGGAAAACTACATATAAGCTCTTTGACTTTGAATGAGTCAACAAACCTGAGCCTGTTTTTTGTTTTTTATTATTTGCAAAATTAGATGGATGTAAGGCATGGTTTATACTGTGTGCTCTTCAATTGGGACATTTTTCAAGAGATTTACAAATAATTTTTTCCCCAAAGTTAAAATGCCAAGTCATTTCTTTTATGTTTACTTTAATAGTCTGAAAAATTACATTGCTAAACATGTTTAAAAACTACTAACATGGATAAATGATCTCTCTGGGCTCTTCTAAACTGGAAGCAGCATGATATATTGGTCTCATTCTATGTATAAAGTGTTTCCTTGTGATTATTGGGTATTTAGTTTGTGGGGGCAGGGAGAATTACTTTTCTGCCTGTTTTTAAATTTATCTACCTAATATATAGATATGGAAGTTGGGGTAGAAGTTGTCCCAGACTTCTGTGTCTCACTTTTGTGAAGAGTGGCCTGAGGTAGCCATTGAGAGAGTTTTATTTACTACGTAGTAGATGTATCAGCTTAGCAGATATTTTTGCTACCAAGCTAAAACAAAATTCAGTTACTTTTTATGTCACCATTCCATAAGTGTGTTATGTATCTCAAACCTTCAAACAAATACATTAAATGGTAATTCTTTTTTATTTCCTGAAGATTCTTGTGGATACTGTTTGGGCACTGTCATACCTGACAGATGGAGGTAATGAGCAGATACAGATGGTTATTGATTCAGGGGTTGTGCCATTTCTTGTGCCCCTTCTGAGCCACCAGGAAGTGAAAGTTCAAGTAAGTACTTAAACATTTTTTCTTACTTGTGTAAAGTTTGTATTTGCTATAACCAGTTAACTTGTACAACCAGGCTTCAGTTCTGTCTATAAGCACATTTCTTCAATATTTCTTGTGCTATTTTACTGAATCTGCTTTTGTTGATTTCTAAATCTTCATCTCATCCAGATTCTTTGCTGAGTTGCAGACTCATGTAGCCAATTGTCCTTGAGTCCTTAGACATATCCTCTAAGAACTCCATTGTCATTTCAACCAGACAAAAATGAACATACCATCTTCTCCCACAAACCTGCTCCTCTTCCTATATCCCCTTTCAGTGGACAGCATAGTCCAAGCTAGAAATCTTGATATTCCTCCTCTTGTCTCCCCTCCATTACAAAACCCTGTCAATCCTTATTATATAGCTTTCAAATCTGTTTTCTCCTTGTATCTAGAGCCACTGATTTAGTTCAAGATTTATTTTCTTTCCTCTGGATAATTGCAACAGCTTCCAAACTGCATTTTCTCCTCTCCCTCTCGTTTCTCCTCACTCTAATTAGGGGTACATGGCTGATAGATCTGTTCATCCCACTTCTGCCAAAGTGACTTTCTAGATAGAAATGTGTGCCCGTTAAAGGCCTTTATTAAAATCTTTCTGTGGTGCCAATTTACTAATAGGTAAAAATAGCTGTTAAAAAAGGACCTTTACAATTTTTACTTTAATATTTTTTCCAACTATTTTCCACACAATTTTTCTATATAGTTCCAGTTTTCATAAGACTGTTGCTTAAAGTTCAAAACTACTTTCCAGTTCTGTGAAATGATTTGTGTAAGAATGCAGTAAATTTTAATCATTCACCCTTTGCATTTTTACATTTTCTCAGTATTATAAAAAACATAGTATCAGTTTCATCATAAACAAATTTATAGAAAACATTTTATCCCCACCCCAGACAGCAGCACTCAGAGCGGTTGGCAACATAGTGACAGGTACCGACGAGCAGACCCAGGTTGTGCTCAACTGCGATGTCCTGTCACACTTCCCAAATCTCTTATCACACCCAAAAGAGAAGATAAATAAGGTAAGGCGTATAACAGCCTTGTCAGTGCATTTCTTTCTCTTTGTAGATCTCAATTTTGACTGCCTTCTTGTTTCTGTTTCTGTTCCTGTTTGCTTGTGATTCTCTTCAAAACCACTCTAGTTAAGATGAGAATTATTTCAAATCACCTCTGCAGTTATTTTGTTTCAGTTTTTAATTGCTTGCTATTAAGTGCTGCCATGATCATCACAGAATAAAATTATTTGTATATTAACCAATGTTTTTATTTCAGTAGATTGAGCAGTAGCAAATTAGTAGCCACTAGGTGAGAGTACATATAAAATTTTCCATTGGGTGGCCGGTATCTTTTTTTTTTTTTCTTTTTTTGCTGGTGTGTTTTATAAACACATAGATCATAGATCTATGATAGGTCTAGAAATAGATCATAGTTTAATCTCCCTATGAAATTAGATTGAACGAAAAACTGCAGTGCCTAAATTAAAGGATCATTAAAATTGCTTTTTTAAAAAAAAAGATTTTAAGCTTAAGATACAATCTTACTGTTAAATATGTACTTAAGTACTTCAGTCTTCATGTCTGGCTTATTTCACATTGCATGTTTTCAAGGTTCATCCATGTTGGAGCATGTATCAGAACTTCATTCCTTTTTATGGCTGAATAAATATTCCATTGTGCCTATATACCATATTTTGTTTATTCATCTATTTGTTGATGGATACTTGGATTGTTTCTACCTTTTGGCTACTATGAATAGTATTGCTGCTAGGAACATTGGTTTGAGTCCCTGCTTTTAGTTCCTTTGGGTATATATCTATGAGGAGAAGTGTCAAGTCATATGGTAATTGCATGTTCAAGTTTTTGAGGAACCACCAAGCTCTTTTCCATAGGAGCTGCACCATTTTACATTCCTACAAGCAATGTTATGAGGGATCCAGTTCCTTTTTTAAATTATTATTATAGCCACCCAGTACTGTGAAGTGGGGTCTCGTGATTTTGATTTGCATTTAATTTAATACAGTTTTATCTGCCTGAAATGCCACTATCCCTCAAACTAACAAAACTGATCATTTCTTCTTTGTCATAATTATATTTATATAGTTGCATGACTATAATTTGACAGTTGGATTCTTTTTAAATATTTATTTATTCATTCATTCATTCATTCATTCATTTTGTCTGCTCCGGGTCCCAGTTGTGGTATGTGGAATCTGAGTTTCCTGACCAGGTATTGAACCCAGGCCACAGCAGTGAAAGCGCCGAATCCTAATCACTAGACCACCAGGGTATTCTCCTACAATCTTTTCATTGTAGAGGAGGACGAAGATACACATTTGACACTAAACTTATAATAAACCTATTTGTTCGTGACATAAATCATTTAAGGTTACAATAAAATTTGTTATATAGACCATCCTAGACTAGTTAGAAGCTTAAGTTCTAAATATATCTTGCAAGTAAACAATTTTTTTAATTATTTATTTTCTTTATATTTTTGGCCGCACTGGGTCTTAGTTGTGGCACGTGGGATCTTTGTTGAGGCATGCGGGATCTTCCGTTGGGGTGCTCTGGCTTCTCTCTAGTTGTGGCATGCGGGTTTTCTCTATCTAGTTGTGGCGTGCGGGCTCCAGAGCATGTGGGCTCTATAGTTTTGTGGCACGCGTGCTCTCTCGTTGAGGCACGCAAGCTCAGTAGTTGTGGCGTGTGGGCTTAGTTGCCCCATGGCATTTGGGATCTTCCCAGACCAGGGATCGGACCCACGTCCCCTGCATTGGAAGGCAGATTCTTTACCACTGGACCACCAGAGAAGTCCCTGCAAGTAAATATTTTTACAATAAAATAATTCACCTTTCTTAGAAGTAGTTTTAACGCAAAGTATTAGGAAATTCAGTCTTCTATTTATTTCTATCATCTGTCTTTTAGAGGGAGCTCATGCACCAAAAATACAAGGTCCACGAGTAAAGACTTTTGTCTGTTTTTTTCACCGCCATATCACCATTGTCTAAAATAGTGCCTCCGGTATAGTCCTAGGTATCTATATTATCGAAGGTTATGCTAGGTTAATGGGCCCAGATATTATGGATAGAAGTTTCCTTATATGTTTAAAATGGGAGATTCTGTATAACCTAATCACTCTTAGATGTGTTTCCCTTAATGCAGCTGAGGTGACTTGTTCCTGTATATATAAACTACATTAAAATAAAAATATAAACACATTAAAGGTACAATTTTTCAAATAAAGTTGCCCTTTATTTTGTTCAATTATAGGAAGCAGTGTGGTTCCTTTCCAACATTACAGCAGGCAACCAGCAACAAGTTCAAGCTGTAATAGATGCTGGGTTAATCCCTATGATTATTCATCAACTTGCCAAGGTCAGTCATTGTTATGAGTTCATCATGTCTGTTAATATATTATAACCAAGACTGTTTGACCAAAAAATTCACTTTAACATTTCTTTTTTAACCTTCAGGGGGACTTTGGAACACAAAAAGAAGCTGCTTGGGCAATTAGCAACTTAACGATAAGTGGCAGAAAAGATCAAGTGAGTTTGGAAAAAAACTGTTAATAGTTGTTAATACTGGAAAGCATACTACTCTCTTAGGTTTAGGAGTTGTTGATTGTTTATTAGCACTGTACTGTGTTCTTTTGGGGGAAAAGATAATTATATTAATAAGAGTATCTCTTCTCTTCTGTTGTCTAGGTTGAGTACCTTGTACAGCAGAATGTAATACCACCATTCTGTAATTTACTGTCAGTAAAAGATTCTCAAGTTGTTCAGGTGGTTCTAGATGGTCTGAAAAACATTCTGATAATGGCTGGTGATGAAGCAAGCACAATAGCTGAAATAATAGAAGAATGCGGAGGTAAGAGGGTTGATTAAAGAAAAATAGTTGAGCACTGGAACTCTGAAACATTAGTTCCTTTAAAGACAGCTAATTAGAAAGAAAACTTAGGATATATTGCTATTAATATTAACATCATCCAAGGATGCTGCTATTCTTTGTTTGCTATATTAGTAGTCCAAGAAGACTTTCCAGAAAACAACCAGTTGTGAAAGTCACGCCATAACATTCCTAGAGATTGACAATGCTTTTCAGGAAACACAAATACTCCTCCTGAAGTCACATTGCATAAGAGCAAATTAAAAGCTCTGAAAACCACTATAATAGAGAAACTTACAGGCTTTGTTTAATCCAGCATTTCTCAAACTCCTTGACAGTAAAACACTTGTTTTCGTGTTATACCTATTATCATGTGATTCTGTGGACCTCACTTTGTGAAATATTATTCCATATATTGGAATAGGTTATGGAAAAGGTTAATGATTTCACAGTCATCTAGATATTTTGTTTCAGTCTTATGATTGCTAGAACTCCATGCTAGGGATATTACTACAGAAATTACTTTGAAATTTTAATAAGAAAGAACTGTGATTTGAAATACTATATCATTATTTTCTCTGTTAATGACATATGAAGCATATATTTTAAAATTCTGTTTTTAAAGGTGCCTGTTCAATGTGTACTAAATTGCTCAAACCTTAAATTAGCTTATCTTAATGTCATATTTTATTTTATACGTTTTGTTGACTTAATTTGTTCGATTATACTACCGAGTTAATTTTTTTAAGAGAAAACAAATGTGATAGCATCATAGAATGTTCACACTGGAAGTATTTTCTTAATAACAAGAAGAAAATATTCTGGAGATGTTAAGGAGTTTTGTCCACGGTCAGGAAGTAGTTAGTGATAGAAGCATAATTAAAAGCCAGATCTTCTTACTGTACTACTATTAATTCACTGTTTATTCTGTTTTAAGATGTTTTACTTTTTAAATAATTTGAAATGAACATTGTAGTCTGGTTCAGAACAACTTAACCCAGAAAGTTTGAGCTTGTTACTCCAGCTTTTTATCAAGATAGTTGCTTCTGTCTATGAGCTAAATACTTATAATTAGGATACATATTTACTTAGCATTTTATGATTTTATAAGGCACTCTACATCCATTATCTTTGACACCTATTTTCCCATTTTTCTGGTTTGAATATTACTATATAAAAAATGAAACTATTTCAAAATAACTTAGCAAAAAAGACATTTCAAGGAAGAATATTTATTACTAAGGATTTAATAGACTTATGTACATGATACATGGAGTAAATATATTGGGAATATAAATAAAGGCATTCTATAGTTACTTTTCTGAAAAAATATTTCCCAGATTCACTGTAGCTATAGGACGTAAGCACCCTATTCATTTTTTTTTTTTTAAGAAATTATTTCAGGGACTTCCCTGGTGGTCCAGTGGTTAAGACACTGTGCTTCCACTGCAGGGGGCATGGGTTCGATCCCTGATTGGGGAAGTTCCACATGCCCCATCATGCGGCCAAAAAAAAAAAAAGAAATTTACTTCAAAATTTAAAGTTTTATCTTATATTTATATCAATCATTAAGTAACATTTGGAAAACAAACAGAAGGATAAAAATTACTGTATGCAACAGTATGATTATATTAAAGGAGTCCTGGTGGGGGGGTGGCAGAGATCTTGGTTCTAGTTCTGTCACTAACTTGCCATGTAACCTGAAATAAATCCCCTTACATCTCTGTGCCACAGCTTCCTCATCTGTCAAATGGGGTATTTAGGTTTTTTTAAGCTGCCTACCTCAGGGACCAGGATACCTCTAGTGCTTCTAAAGAGGAAGAAATTAGTGGGATGCTGGCCCTCTAACCAGAGCAGCTCAGGGTTTTATCTGTATTTTAGATGAACTGTCATCTTTGGAGGGTGGTGGGAGGGTGTTCTGAGTTCTTTAGGATTTTCCATGATTACAATGAGCACAATTTTTATTAGTATGTGCCTAATTATTTTGACTATTTTATTTTTATCAGGTTTGGAGAAAATTGAAGTTTTACAGCAGCATGAAAATGAAGACATATATAAATTAGCATTTGAAATCATAGATCAGTATTTCTCTGGTGATGATGTAAGTATATATTAAAGTATGATGTGTCTACATGTACATTAAATTCTATACATAAAGTAAATTTTCTAAGAATTTTTCATGACTAAATTTATACTGTATTTCTGTCACCTTGTTGCTTTTGTAGTTTGTTAAATGGGAAGAAATGGTAATTATAGAAATGATGTATGTTCAGATAGGTAAAGTAAATCTACAGATACAGGAACTAAAGCATGGGGCAATTTTTAAATGTGTGTTCAATTTTTAATTGTTAGATTTCTTAATAACATTGTTGATTTACTTAAAATATTTTTTAGGTGACAAAAACATTGATATGGAATTCTCTCCTAAGAAGTAAAGCAATTCTGCTTACACTGTAATGTATAGTATCTTAACATAATAAAGACTTTTTTCTTGTTTATTATAGATTGATGAAGATCCTAGCCTCATTCCTGAAGCAACACAAGGAGGTACTTACAACTTTGACCCAACAGCCAACCTTCAAACAAAAGAATTTAATTTTTAAGTTCAATTGAGTGCAGCATCTTTCCCACATTCAATATGAAGCACCACCAGATGGCTACCAAATGACAAGAACAACAAATACAAAAGGCTCCAAAACATACATGCCTCTTTGTTTTGATGCTTCTAAAGCAAGCCATGTCTCAGTCACTTTGCAGTTGCCAAAAGTCACTATCCACATGGACTGTAAATGCATATGCATGATTTCCTAAACTGTTTTAGAATTCTCCTTAACAATCTCAACTACCCTATTTTTCCCTGTTCCCTGGTGCCACACGCTGACAACCGCAGTCTCCAGTTTAGAATATTCTGTAGTGGTGGCATGTCAGCTGCCCACTTGATATTCCTTTGGAAAATGGTGCGCTATGGATCAAGACACTTTGGTATGACACATACACATGTTGGAAGACTTTAAAGAGGTGCAGTCTGATCTGAGCCTCCATCATTGTCCTCCACAAACATATTTTCATACTCTTTATGTGGAAGAATAGATTTTAAAGTACAAGCCAAATGATTTTCATTGGTGGAACTGACACAAACAAAAAGTAACTTAAAAAAAAAGAAACTTGGTTATTGATTTAAACAGATAAGTTTTAAAAAACTGTACTTCATCTACCAGTAATTGATGTGTTTATTATCTGCCTCAGAAGCCAGGGTTGGAGGAAGAACTTTAGCTATGGATGGTAATGCTTTCGCCATTATACCTAATTTTTGAGAACAGCAAGCCCTATTTGACCACTCACTTCAGCCTGTGTGTTCCTGCTGTTTTGAAGTAATCAAATGCTGTGCATGGTATTTTACCTGAGCTGCAACCTGTTACGGACTTGAACTTCTGTTTAAGTTGAAAGCAAGAGTCCCTGACTATAAAGAAAAAAAATAAATAAATAAAAACAAAACCACAAAATTCTGAAGTACCCATTGGTGATATTAAAAAAGAAAATCTTGCTTTCAGCTTTCAGGAGTTAATATTTTTCGTTTTAAATTGATAAATTGGGTATGGTTGATTTATATTGGGTTTAAACTGTGGAGCTTTCATGTTTACTGTAATTTAGTCTTAAAATATTTTTTACTTAGTAACCAGTGCTTTTGATAATGTGGTTGGCAACAAAACAACAACTATTTAGAAGTATCATAAAACTTCATTCATTGATTATTGGAAAGTTCATTCAGATCCTACTCTAAAAGCATATTCACATATAAAAAGATTCAGACAAGGATCTGCATAGAGGAATAATCTGCAGTTATTTAACATAAACCTGATTTGCAGTGATCTTTAAGTAATTCTGCAAAATCTGGTATTGCTATGTAAAGTCATTGCTTTTGGTAAATTGTCTGACCCAGCTATTCATGATAGAATTTGAAATTTTGTAAACGAATAATTTGTGCTGTCACAGGAATGGTTTTGTTGCTATTGTTTACTGGGTATAATTTCCCAATGCATTGATGTGAAGGGATAGAAAATCTAAACTAATTTAGTTATCCGATGGGGGGGGTGTGTATTTACTGTGATGAAGATGAGACAGATGCCATCAGAGCTTTGTGAATCAGCGGGGGTGTTTTCACTGATAAACAACACATAGCAGGTGTGCATTCATTACAAATATATGTATCTGCCAAGGTGGAGCCACTTTAAAGAGTGAGTTTTGTCTTGTATCTAAAGTGGATACAAGAGTATGTTTAAACTGCAAGATTTTTACTTGCTAGAGAATCTGTTTTAATATAGTGGTTTGGCCTCTGATTATTTATAGGTTTTATAAATTTTAGAATCAATTTCTCTTTAAGGTGGCTCAGATTTTTCAACTCTTGTGCACATAAAATTGAGTTGAAGTTCATTGTGCCTTTTTTTCTTTATCCAAATTTTGAGTTAAAGCTTCATATGGTAACTGCATCCTGTTCAGTAGTCTAAATTTTTGAAACTGTGTGGTGTTCACTAAAAGTAGGAATAACAAAGTCAAAGCTAATTAAGGTCACAAACTTCGGTGAAACCCTTGAAGTCCAAATCTTCTCAATATTGTGAATTGTACCCCTTCCAGTTTACTTTCTTCTGGACTCTCCATACTTACTGACAGTTACCTTTTAAATTTTGCACACATTGAAATTAAATTGGGCCTCTACTGTGCCGATTCCTATTTCCTCTTGTGTTTTAAGTGCAAACTAACATAAGTGAACATTAGCATCAAGTAGTGCAGACATACGTATGCATTGGCTTGATCCAATTTGTTGTGACCTTATCAGTTTGGAAATGGAAATGCAAAATTTCGTAGGTAAAGGAAACTAAGTATATTGCTGCACTTTTAAGTTTTCAAAACAGTGTTGAAAAATTGCATTGTTTTTATTTTTTTTTAACTCAGTTAAAAAAGACTAAAACATTCTTTCAAAAGAGGCATCTAAATGTGTTCCTAATTTTGTATATGGGCTTAGGTTTTGTAACCAATAAAAAAGCTGCTATCAAATATGATAAAACATTGAAGAACTTATTTTTGAAAGTATCTTAATTTCCTTTTGCCTTCATCATCACATGGTGTTCTCTCTATGTATCTCAGGTTTAAATACCACAACTCATAGAAAGCCCATTTGAGATGATAGTGTAATTATGACTTTCATAAAACAAAAATTCAAGCTTTATTTAAGGCCTGTCTAATCCTTGAAAATAAGAACTTTGGAAGACAGTCATTGAAGTAAGGTTGAGGCTCTAAATGAAATCTTGGATTAATTGAAAGAACAAAGGAGGAGCCAAACCTTCTAGTATACAGGTATTTTTACTTTCATATAATGACACTTCAAAGTATTTCTGAAAGAACTCAGTATATAAGTAAATAAGTTACAATACTGCTATTTAATCTTGCCATAATTTACTTCAGAAGGGTTGTCCTTCTGAGGAGATTAATTAATTAATTATTGCAAGTAAAAATTTGTGAATCTCAGTTGTCTTACAGTGATGGTTATGAATTTTCTTAACTGTAGTTGAACTGGGGGTTTTAATTAAATCTATTTGGAGAAAGGGAGTATAATTTCTGTACATTAAGCTGTAAGTCTTAAGGCATATAGGCCAAGGAGTTCTCTCTTTTACCCACCACTCATTTGTCTAAAGTGTAAAAGGAACTCTTCATATAAATGTTGTACTTAGTTAAATAAGTGAAAAACTGGTAGAATGCTTCTCAAAAGCACAATATATAGTTGAGGTTCTATCTGTACATACCTATATACAGTTGACCCTGGAACAACATGGGTTTGAACTGCATGGGTCCACATATGTGTGGATTTTTTTCAATAGTAAATACTGTAGTACTACACGATCGGCAGTTGGTTGAATCCTCGGATGTGGCACCACTTACACAAAGGAACCGCTGTATGGACAAACTGTATGTGGGGCGCTGATTATAACTTACAGGCGGAGTTTCGACTATGTAGAGGGTCAGCCCCTCTAAGCCCTGCGTTGTTCAAAGGTCAACTATATAGGTGGGCTCAGTACTCTATAAAGAGGAAGTGTTTAGGAAAATGGATGTGGGACTGCAGCCTGTTCACATCCTTAGCCTCTTCATTTGCCCATGAAATTCCTCAACTAACTTTAACGTAAGTCGGGGTTTTTCAAACCCTTCAATATTGACATTTTAGGGAATTCCCTGGCCGTCCAGTGGTTAGGACTCCGCATTTTCACTGCTGTGGGCCCAGGTTTGATCCCTGGTCAGTGAACTAAGATACCGCAAGCTGCATAGTGCAGCCAAAAAAAAAAAAAAATTGACATTTTAGGCTAGATAATTCTTTGTTGTGGGAGGCTGTCCTGTGTATTGTAGGGTGCTTAGTGGCATCCTTAGGCTCTGCCCACTAGCTGTGGGTAGTACCTCTCCACCTTCCAGGCAGGACAACTAAAAATGTCTCAAGACACTGCCAAATGTTTCCTGGGGGCCAGAACTGCCCCAAGGTGTGAACCGTTGGCCTAAATCAATTCAGGTAGAAAACTTCTCCAAAGGAGAGAGCCTAAATCATGCCTTTTTGTTCTATGAATAGTGCCAGGCTTTTTTTCAGATACATAGGATTAAAAAATGAGACAAAAAATGTGCCTTTTCTTCATTCTCAGTTTTAGAAGAAAGCAGAGCTATACCTAACCACATTTCCCAAATCCCCTGTGGGTGGTGCTGAGCCCGTCTACTGCAAAGGACTTGGATAGGAATGGGAATGTGGAATAACTAGTTACCCTCTTAAATGTATCCTGTGTCTAAAAGAAGTGTGAAACAACCAAATGTGTTGATTGCTTTTTGTCTTCTCAGCACTGCCCTGTAGCAGTGTTTTTCAAACTTGTTTAGTTGAAGATATTGAAGTTCTCTGAGAAAGCTGGGGTTGGAGCAGAAAAATCACAGCATAGTTTGAAAAACACTTCTTTGAAGCATTATGAGAGAGTGGCCTCATCAGGAGACTTACAAGTTTATTAAAAATGATTAAAAGCAGGGGATCAGTGGCTGAGCAGAGCTATAAAGGATGTGTTCCCTGCAGGGAATTTCTTCTACAACATCCCTCTTCCCAACTCTGAAGAACTGCCTGCCATCCACCTTCTTGAGTAATTCCCTTTTTTAAAACTGTGGTCCCTGAAGAAAAATGGGACCTTGTGCCAAGTAATGTGTGAAGCTGCAAGAGAAGCCGGCCATCTTCACAGGACAGCCATTTTACTTGATGGTAAGGAAGACAGTTTTATGTACTATAAGCCTGCGTGTTAGAGAGTAAAGGACACATTTTGCATAATGTTTTAAAGATAAAATCAGGGTTTTTTTGAGGCAGGCCATTTTTATGGACACATTCCTACAGGACTAGGAGTCAGAAGAGTTTGAGAAGTAAATGGTGAGGCACTCACTCCAAGTGGGCCAGTTCTACTTGTGGAATAGCTTCAGTTGTGACCAAGTCTTTTCTTAATATTGAATAGAAGTCACCACTCTTTTTTTTTTTTTTTTTTTTTTGCTGTACGCGGGCCTCTCACTGTTGTGGCCTCTCCCGTTGCGGAGCACAGGCTCCAGACGCGCAGGCTCAGCGGCCATGGCTCTCGGGCCCAGCTGCTCCGCGGCACGTGGGATCTTCCCGGACCGGGCCACGAATCCGTGTCCCCTGCATCGGCAGGCGGACTCAACCACTGCGCCACCAGGGAAGCCCAACCACTGTTAAATGACCATCATTATAAATTAACTGTTTTCGATTCTGAGTAGACTTCTAGTTATTCCCAAATAGCAGAAGACACAGATCTGTTTTTATCAGCTTCCTTCCTCAACCTGAACACTCCATGCATTTTAGCCAACCTGCTTATAAAGTCCTTCCTGGACCTGGTTCCTGTCGGCTTCGCAAATTCCAAGGACCCCACGAATGGAGTGTGGTGTGGCTAGTTTCTGGGTACAATGGAACGGGAACATTCCATTATCTGGCCATTTAATTTTGTTAATGTGGAGGAGATTGTTTCAATTATTTTACAAGCTTCATCACAATTAAATTTATGATCAAGTAACAGCCTCAGTTCCCTTTGTTTTCAGCTCTCTTCTTCCCAGTACTTAGGCATTTACATTTTTAAAACCTAAATAAAAGAATTTATAAATTTCATTTTATTGATTTCAGCCCAGTTTTCTTCATAATAAGAAAAGATTCCATATCTATATGTATCCTTTCCATGCCTTCAGTCTTTTATAAGTAAATTTTGACTAAGCCTTTAGGAACATTCAAATATTTCTTGAGCATCCTATCTCCAGCCAGGTACTGTGCTAGGGCGCAGGGTCCACACACATGAATAAGAGTAAAACAGTTATGACAAATGTTAGAAAAAAAAGATACACAATGATACATAATAGAGGGAATCAGTCTCGTTAGGAAGGTGATAATCAGGCTGGCAGAGTTCTTACTAAGTGCCGGCCACTGGCTTGAGTGCTTGAGAAGTACCAACTCAGCCCTCAACAACTCTATGATGAAGGTTCTATTATCAGGCAGAGGAAGGTTAAGTTTGCCAAAAATTACACAGCTTATAGTGGTGAAGGAAAAGCAGAGTTAATAGAGCAGATTCACTGGAAACTCTTTTCTGGCAGAAGAAACAGTACATACAAAGTAGGAAGCAGCATGGGAGTCCAGGGAGGGAAAGAAAGTACAGCTGGAGCCAAGATGATAGTGGGGAGGAGGACTACCGGGGCAGGGGAGGGGCTGAAGAGACAGGCAGGTGCTATACCACATGCCTGTAAGTCATGTAAAGAAACTTTGGTGTTCTAAGAGCAATGGTAAATCATTATTAAGCAAGGGTGATGACAGGAGAATTGTGTTCAGTAACAATCATTGGCTGGTAAGGTAAGGACAGGAAATGTACTTTGGGTTTAGTGATGTGTAAGGTCGAAATAGTGTGAAGCCCTGAAGTAAGAGATGGTGAACAGTGGATGGGATCAAGAGATACTTGGCAGCTAAAACAGACAGGAGTAGGCGATGCTTACTGAAGTTTGGGGAGAGGGAAGTATCAAGGATGATTTCTGTGTTTCTGGGTTGCTGTAGCTGATGAATGTAAGTAGAGTAAGATAAGCAACACTGAGGGGGAGTTCCCTGGTGGTCCAGTGGTTAGGACTTGGTGCTTTCACTGCTATGGCTTGGGTTCAATCTCTGGTCGGGGAACTAAGACCCTGCAAGCCTTGAGGCGAGGCCAAAATACAAAAAGAAAAAAAAGGTAAGCAACACTGAGAGAGACTCAGACATAGGGAGTAGAGGGTGATGAATTCAGTTTGGATTGTGTTGAGTGGAGACATCCAAATGACGGTCAAGGAGGGCAACTGGAAATACTGGTCTGGGGCTCAGAGGAAGGGGCCGGGCTAGAGAGATTTGAATCCCCTATTTTGGTGATTATTAAAGCAGGAAGTGAGGGTGAGACTGCCTGGGTTCAGCATTTGGAGTGAGAACAGGGCTTAGGACTGAAGTTCCAGCATTCAAGGGGCATGTAGAGGAGGATGAGCTTGCAAAGGAAACAGAAGGTATGGTTAGGGAGGGGGGAAGAAAAGCTGTGTGTTTTCTCAGAAAACTGAGGGAAAAGAGATTTCAGTGCCCAGTGATGCTGTTGAGAGGTCAAGTAAGGTAAGGAAAGGAAATGTCCTTTGGTTAGTGATGCGGAGGTCACTGGTCACCTTAGTGAGAGCTGTATCACTGCAGTAATGAGGGTGGAAACTAGAGTAGGAAGGACTGAGGAAAGGGCAGAATATGAAGACAGTGAATCTAATCAGTTTCTTAGGCTTTTATTTTGCTCAGAAGGGGAACAGGGCAGGATAGTCGCTAAAGAGTGGTGTGGGGAAATTGATGGGGGAAATCCAGTTGAGAAAGACATTGAATATACAAGAGAAGAGCAGTCATCAATTTTCCAAGTTACAGGAGAGAATCCAAGGCATAGGTGGCAGGATTGGCCATACTCCTTCAGTCAGCAGTTATTTGAGAAACTAGTATATGTCAAACTCTGTAATAGGCGCCAGAGATACAGCAGTAACCAAGCCAGACACCTGGCCTTGTGGAGCTTATACTCTAGTGGCAAGAGACTAACATACATGTATAAATAAATAATTTCATCTAGTGTTAACTGCTATGTAAAAAATGATATGGAGTAACTAAGGGGGAAAGTTTTTGAATTTGTGTTCAATGCCAGAAATCATTTTTTAAATTGTATAAAATACACATAAAATTTCCCATCTTAAACATTTGCAAGTGTACAGTTCAATAGTGTTAAGTGTTTTTATATTGTTGTACAACCACACTCCAGAACTTTTTCATCTTGCAAAATTGAAACTCTATAGCCATTAAACAAGTCACCTTTTCTCCCTCCCCCTAGCCCCTGGCAAATACCATTCTGTATTTCTGTCTCTAGGAGTATGCCTACTTTAGGTGCTTCATATAAGGGGAATCATGCAGTATTTGTCTTTTTGTGACTGGCTTATTTCACATAGCATAATGCCCTCAAGGTTCATCCATGTTGTAGCATATCAGGATTCCCTTTTTATGGTTGAATAATATTCTATTATATGTACAAACCACATTTTAAAACAACAAATGACTTTTTAGCATAAGTACCCTAGTTATATGCTAGTATAAGTATATACTTAAAATTTCATTTTTTTAAAAAATCTGAAATTCAAATTTATCTGAGCATTCTATATTTTACCTGGCTACCCCAAATTGAAAACACATGCTTGATCAATAAGGGTTACAATCTTTTTTAACTCTGACTTCTTTCTCCAGTGCCAAGTCTTTAAGTAACAGAGGCCTATGGAAGGTAGAGGGAGAAGTTTAAAAGCAAACAAAAAGATGAGGAAAAAGTAGAGAGAAAAGGTTAACATGGTGATCGGAACAAAGGGGCACGTCACTCGAGGAGAGCTATACAGTCGTCCCTCGGTATCCACAGGACATTGATTCCAGAAGCCCCCGTGTGTACCAAAATCCTTGCACGTTCAAGTCCTATTAGTTGGCCCTTCCTATCCACAGATGCGAATCCTGCGAATATAGAGGGCCGACTGTAGTTGTCAATATATTAAGTATCCACTCACACTGCAGGGTCAAAAAGCAAAGGCCTTGGGGACACCCAATCATGGGCTCTGGTCTCGGCCCAGCCACTAAGCGTCCTTAGACAAATTAATGTCTGAGCCTCTTTTCACATTTGTAAAATAAGAAAACACTGAACTCCTAGGGTTGTTGTGAAGATAAGATACCACAGGTAAAAGCATCTAGTACTAAGCTGATGTGGCCTATTGCTCCTCTCCCCCATACTCTTTGCTTTTTGGATTAAAAATTTTTTTTAATTTATTTATTTTTGGCTGCGTTGGATCTTCGTTGCTGCGCGTGGGCTTTCTCTAGTTGCGGTGAGCGGGGGCTCCTCTTTGTTGCGGTGTGCAGGCTTCTCATTGCAGTGGCTTCTCTTGTTGCGGAGCACTGGCTCTAGGTGCCCGGGCTTCAATAGTTGTGGCACACGGGGTCAGTAGTTGTGGCTCGTGGGCTCTAGAGCACAGGCTCAGTAGTTGTGGTGCACGGGCTTAGTTGCTCTGTGGCATGTGGGATCTTCCCAGACCAGGGATCCCACCCGTGTTCTCTGCATTGGCAGGCGGATTCTTAACCACTGCGCCACCAGGGAAGTCCCCGCTTTTTGGATTTTTAAGATATAGGGTCAGAGTAAGCCACAAGGGCTTTAAAATGCCTAATGGTGGTTGCTTGCAAGAGCCTAATTAGAACCTTTTGTCCCTAAAATTCTCCCCCCTCTATTGGCAAAATTTCCACCATCTGGATTTCACTTTGTGGTGTAAGGCTTTGAACCTTGTTAAAAATCACACTGCGTCAAATGGTGTGGTCCTATTACCAGTCCCTCGGGCGTGGTCTGGGAATAGGTTTGGTTCCGGCAGTAAAGCGAGGAGGTAAGCACGTTCCTGGCTTGAGAAAACCTCCGGGCTCTGGTAGCCAGCGACTCGGCGGGGCTGCAGGGCGGCCAGGCGGAAGGGTAAGCCTCCCTCCGCTCCGCTCCGCTCCGCTCCGCCCCGCCCCGGCCAAGTAGCCCCGCCCCCTCGCCGCCCCGCCTCTCCCGGCGCACCGGGCAATCCTGGCTGTAGGTGCCCCGCAGTCGCGCCGGGAGCAGGAAGCATGCGCGGCGGCTGGGAGCTGGGGGACGTGGCTGGAGGCCCGCTGCTGCTGTGCGCCGCGCTGCTGGCCGTGGGCTGCGCACTGGGTCTGCGCCTGGGCCGCGGGCTGGGGGCTGTGGACCGCGGGGCGCTAGCCTGGCTCTGCTTCGACGCGCTGGTACACTTCGCACTGGTAAGTGTGGTCTCCTCGGCATCGAAAACGCGGGCGGACGCCGCCTTTCTTGGGACCCTTCCCTCCCTTGTCCCAGAGAGTTTCCAGAAAATGACATGGACGACTCGGCCGCCCCGTCCCCTGTGGCGGGAGACCCGGGAAACCTCTGGAGGCCGCGGTGCCCGTGGCCTTTGGCCATATGCTACACCTCTCCGAGGTCCCAAGTCTGTAAAATGAGAGCGCAGCCTCCCTATGGTGCCAATTCCTCTACCAAAAAAAAAAAAAAAAAAAAAACCCAAAAAGTCAGAAAACCATGAAAATTGTTATTCGTGTACGGTGTTGTTAGTCGGTTTGTAAACTGCCGAAAGGCCTTGGCTTACTTAACATCTTATCCTGCACATAAATGTTGAACGTAATTGAGAGAGTTTTTGAATGCCCCAGAGGGAGCAGGGAGAGGTGATGAGGCATGCTGGGCCCTGGACCAAAACCAGCCCCCCGCCCCGCTATAGTAGTCACCATTTATTGGGTGACGACTGTATGCAGGCACAGTACTGTGTTTAAAATTTCTGACCTATTTCTGAACACCCCGTAAGGTACTTATTACTGTCCCCATTTTACAGAGGAGAAGACGGGCCCTGCAAAGTTAGGTGACTTTATAGTGCCACACAACTGGCATGATTCAGAGTCAGGTTTAGTCTGGCTCCAAAACTTGCACTTTCTTTCACGCCAGGCCTTAGGAAACATATCCTTAAAAGTTCAACTCACTTTATAAATGGCCAGGGCGGTTGTATTTAAGGGATTCTATTGAAAATGCCCCCCTCCCTGTGCACGCACCTCTTATTTTAAAGCGTTGTTTAAAACTATGCCACAATATCTTTTTTTGCAAATTTGACCTTGCTTAAATCTAGGCAAACCTATAGCTAATGTGAAGCCACAGTCTATACAATCCATCCTCCTCGGCAGCTGCGGATTCAACCAGTGGAAAATAGAAAATACCAGAAAGAAAAAAAAAATTCCAGAAATTTCCAAAAAGCAAAACTTGAATTTGCCACCCTCACAACCTACTTCCCTGCAGCGATTTACATTAGCGTTTCCATTGTGTGAGGCATTAAAGGTAAGCTAGAGACAGTTAAAATATAAGGGAGGATGTCAGGTTCTATGCAAATACTACTCCGTTTTTACCTAAGGGACTGGAGCATTTGCGGATTTTGGTATCCCCAGGGGTCCTGGAAGCAGTCCACCTGAGGATACTGAGGGAGAGATGGAGTATTGAGAAAGAAAGAGAAAGCAAAGTTTTGGATAATCATCTAGGGCTATAGATATTTATCCGTTGGATATGTGAACATACCAGATGTTGCTGGAATGATGAAATTCCTTCTTTCCTAATAGTCAACTTGTGGAGATAACAGTAAATACTTCCCTTAACTTCTTTATTTATAGAATTGATTTTTAAGCTGTCACTGAACACAAGGTGTCCCAAAGAACAGGGGCAGTAATCAGGTTACTAGGCCCACTTAAGAGAGTATTATATTTTAGACCCACAAAAAAGTTATAAAAACACTAAAACATATACACATATGTCTACCACCTGGTTTAAAATTAATTCTACTTTTCACGCACAGACTGTGACAGGTAGCACTACACACATCTCCATTTGTGGCAACTTGAGGTGTAGCCCCATGGTTGGAATCATTGCTCCACTCTCCCCCC
Source organism: Hyperoodon ampullatus (assembly GCF_949752795.1). Classification (NCBI taxonomy): domain Eukaryota; kingdom Metazoa; phylum Chordata; class Mammalia; order Artiodactyla; family Ziphiidae; genus Hyperoodon; species Hyperoodon ampullatus. Next base: position 60,167,537 of record NC_136929.1, on the reverse strand, counting down.
TCCTTGTTCTGAAGGAAATGCCTCCCTGCCCCCACCCACGGCCCCATCTTGTGCCGTTTACCTGTCCCAGCTGCAAAACATCCCACTGTTTGAATGCACCATATCTTAGTTCTTTAATTCTAAAATACACATTTTTTCACACGTTGCAACAATGAATGACATAACCACTGTGGCTTCTTTTGTTGATATTTTATGTCTCTGAGATTGGGATATATCTTACATTGATGAAGAAATATAAATAAAAACAGGCCCGTTAATATTGGCTGGTTAAATTTACTATTTACACACTGTTTCAACCAGCATCTTGGTACACAAGTCTTAGAGATTGGTGAGAAGGCACTTGACTAAGTGGTTGAGGCCTGCAAGACAAATGCATGTCCGTATTATCTTTGGGATAATTGGGAGTTCGTTGCAAGAATGCCTAGAAATGTGGCAGGAGCTAAGATTGGAATGTAGAGGCTGGAGGAGATCTGAAACCACAACTCACTTGTTCCCACTAGAACCTGAGCTGCCTCTCCTCACCCCTTTTGCCTTTATTTCTCAAATAGAGATGTTTGGGTTTGTTGGCCGCCATCAAATGCAGAGCTCCCCTATTGGACAGAGTTTCAGACCAAGCATTCCCAGAGGTAGTTCACCTCCCAGATGTCCAGCCAGACTGTGGTTATTTGGGGCTGCAGAACTGACCTTCAGTTTAGTCAGCTATGGCCAAGATGAAGGTCTGATTCGTTTCCCATCTGGTAGGAGCCATGGTGACATACATGAGGAAATCAATGGCGAGACTCACCATCCCTCAAAAGTTGGCAATAGGCATTTCTTGCACTGGTGCTTCATGGGTTTTCCCTCATCTGCAATCTAAGTATAGCATTCTAGGCATGGCCAGAGCCTGGAAGCAGGATGTGTACTCCTATGTTTGGGAAACATCTGGAAGTCCAGATTGATTAGAGCACAAGATTTACATAGGGTAAGATTCCAGCAACATCTCTCCAACTGACAAACATCTACAGACCTAGATGATTATTGAAAACTTTACTTTCTCTTTCTTTCTCAATACTATAATCCTCCTTTGGTATGCATGGTAGGTTGCTTCCATGACCCCTGGGGATACAAAAATCCTCAAATTCTCAAGTCCCTTATATAAAGTGGGAGGACAGGCAGGAAAGGGAACTTGAATGACAGGTAAGACTTGGAGTTTTATTCTGTGGTAGGAAGCCATTGAAGGGTTTCAAGCAAGGAAGTATGGCCAAAGTAGATCTTTCAAAAGATAGTTTGGTGGTGGTGTAAGTCAAACTGTAAGGGGTCTGAGATTCTACCCTTCTTACAAGTTCAACAGGTTAGCCTGGTTGATTCCCCAAGCTCCACAGGGCAATACAGTGAGGGCCAGATGATACCTGTGCATGCTGGGGGTGCATTACAGGAGAAACCCCCCAAATTAGGCTCCCTTCTTTTTTTTTTTTGCGGTACGCGGGCCTCTCACTGCTGTGGCCTCTCCCGTTGTGGAGCAGGGAAGCCCAGCCTCCCTTCTTATATGGAGCTGCTGGTGACCTGCTCATACTTCTCTCTGGAGAGAGACTGTATCTTTACTCAGGCATGAAAACAAATCCCTGGGGAAGAGGAGGCGAGGTCTTTTTCTCAGGAGGGAGATGTCTCTAAGCTCTACTTCCCTGGAATGTCTCCTTACATAAATATTCTTAAATTATCTGTAAATGCCTGTGCTCAGACATCCCAGACAGTGCAGGACGAGGAGATAGTCAAGGAGAATTGTCTCCCAACAGGTGCAGGGTGGATTGGAAAGGACAGTTCAGGGGCGAGAAGATCAGCTAAAAGCAATTGTAGTATTTTAGGAGTGAGAAGAAAGAGCTGAGCTAAGGTGATGGTGGAAGCTAAAATGGGAGGAAAGATAAATACGAGAGACTTTGCAGGGGAGAATTTTGTAAGTCAAAGTGACCCCTTTTACATTGTGGGTGGAGATGATCTTGGGGTTTAGAACCTGGCCGACATGGATAATGTTGATAACGTTAACGAAGACAGGAAAGTCGGATTTTAGAACTGTGCATCTGGGGCTGGGGGTGTGGTTGAGGGGAGATGGCCAGAAGGCATTGAAAATGTAAGACCTGTTGGGAAAACAAGGCAGAATAGAGAGTTGGAAGTTCTTCACTGCCTTGGAGGAGACAACAGGAAGCCCTGGAGATGAGTGACTTCTGAGTAAGAGAAAACAGAAACGTGAAAAGGCTGAGGGATGACAGCAGAGTCTTTTAAAATGTCTGCATTGAACAATCAGGGAGAGGAAGATCAGGAAGGGGAGAAAGTGGGAAAGACCAAGAACAGGATAGTGCTGGGTCCTGGGACCCAAGGGAGGGAATTTCAAGATCCCTGTTCGATGCGCAGCACCATTAAAAAAATTAAAATTTAACATTTAAAAAAAGGTAAGGCTGAGCCAGGGCCTCTGGGACCAGCCATCAGGAAGTCAGTGGTAGAGTAGTATTGCTTGAATGGAGGGACCAGGAGCCAGAGGCAGGGGCTTAGCAGGTGGGATAGAGAAGAAGTGGAGGCTGCATATGCAAGACCTTCAGGAGATTTGGTAGGGAGAGTGTAGGGAGGCACCGGCTTAAAGAAAAATGGACAATCTAAGGGTTTTGAGTTTTATTCAGGGACCTTACTGAAGACTATGGCCTGGGAGACAACCTCTTGGGAGCTCTGAGGAAACTACTCCCAAACGATGGGGGAGAAACCAGCTTGTTTATGGTTTTTGGCTCAGGAATATGTGCAGTCAGCCTACATCTTGGTAAAAGATCACTGCTAGTCGCAAAGAGCAGATATCTCCAGTTAATGATATCAGTGCTTTTCCATGTAGAGGAAGATGCAAGAATCTGGGCTCTTAAAAATTCTTCCTGAGATATGCATCTAACTACCTGTGGGGCCTGTTTTTCTGAAGCACAGAGTGTCTCACCCTGTCTTTCATCCCAGGTTCCTCTCAGGGTGCGCTGTCAGCGACTGCAGTGGCTATTGACTTAATTCTTGTAGAGCTGGGAGCTGAGCAACACTCTTTGTTCTTCTTTGTTTACAAAGGAAAGCTCAAAAGACAGGCAGGGGCAGGCGAGAGACTCTGGGTTTAGGATGGGAAGGTCTGAGCATGTTTGTGAGCAAGAGCCTGGTCAAGGGGAGAGTGGGGGCAGAGGTGTGTGCACACAGACACCGTGTGCTGCCTGGCCGCGTGAACTGACCTCCAGCAGAGCTGCATCTGCCTGAATCTACCACTTGTCCTCTGCTCAAGCCCCTTGACTGGTCACTCCCACCTTTTCATCACTGTGGAGCACGACTTGGGCTTGTCCATCAGGGTGCAGGGCAGTTGTCACAGAAAATCTGGGCTGGGTAGTCTCTCCATTCATTCTGCCTTAACACCCATGGGTAGTCTTTCTTCAAGAAGTCCTGAGGCTGCTTAAGTCCCTATTGATTTGTGTATTTTGGACATTACCCTTTTCCATTTAACATCACCATCTGTTCTTCGCCTTCCACCACAATAACTTCAGCCTCCGACCTTGGGACTTTCTAAAAATTTCTTCCTCCTCCTACTTTACCATGAGGTCTGAAGTTGCCTTTTAATTCACCGTCTGTTACTGGCTCCTGTTTTTCTTTCCTTTTCTGGCATCATCATCTTCATCAGTTCTACTCTAAGATAGATATCCTCTCTGGTAAATGAATGTATAGTCCTTGTGCTGTTTGGTGAGCCTGATAAATCACAGTTAGTTTAGGTGTGTATTAGTGGTAAATGTTTATTATGGTTAATTTTACGTGTCGGCTTGACTGGGCCATGGGGTATAAAAAAAGATGTTTTTTTTAACATCTTTATTGGAGTATAATTGCTTTACAATGGTGTGTTAGTTTCTGCTTTATAACAAAGTGAATCAGTTATACATATACATATATCCCCATATCTCCTCCCTCTTGCGTCTCCCTCCCTCCCACCCTCCCTATCCCACCCCTGTAGGAGGTCACAAAGCACCGAGCAGATCTCCCTGTGCTATGCGACTGCTTCCCACTAGCTATCTATTTTACATTTGATAGTGTATATATATCCATGCCTCTCTCTCACTTTGTGCCAAATTACCCTTCCCCCTCCCCGTATCCTCCAGTCCATTCTCTAGTAGGTCTGCATCTTTATTCCCGTCTTGCCCCTAGGTTCTTCATGACCATTTTCTTTTTTCTCTTTTTTTTTCTTTTTCTTTTTCTTTTTTTCTTTTTTTTTTTTTTTTTTTGCAGTACGCGGGCCTCTCACTGTTGTGGCCTCTCCCGTTGCGGAGCACAGGCTCCAGATGCGCAGTCTCAGCGGCCATGGCTCATGGGCCCAGCCGCTCCATGGCATGTGGGATCTTCCCGGACCAGGGCACGAACCCGTGTCCCCTGCATCAGCAGGCGGACTCTCAACTGCGCCACCGGGGAAGCCCTTCTTTTTGTTTTTTAGATTCCATATATATGTGTTAGCATACAGTATTTGTTTTTCTCTTTCTGACTTACTTCACTCTGTATGACAGACTCTAGGTCCATCCACCTCACTACAAATAACTCAATTTCGTGTCTTTTTATGGCTGAGTAATATTCCACTGTATATATGTGCCACATCTTCTTTATCCATTCATCTGTCGATGCACACTTAGGTTGCTTCCATGTTCTGGCTATTGTAAATAGAGCTGCAATGAACATTGTGGTACATGACTGTTTGTTTTTTTTTTTACAACTTTATTGGAGTAAAATTGCTTCACAATGGTGCGTAGTTTCTGCTGTATAACAAAGTGAATCAGTTATACATATACATCTGTTCCCATATCCCTTCCCTCTTGTGTCTCCCTCCCTCCCACCCTTCCTATCCCACCCCTCTAGGTGGTCACAAAGCACCGATCTGATCTCCCTGTGCTATGCGGCTGCTTCCCACTAGCTATCTATTATACATTTGGTAGTGTATATATGTCCATGCCTCGCTCTCGCTTTGTCACAGCTTACCCTTCCCCCTCCCCATATCCTCAAATCCATTCTCAAGTAGGTCTGTGTCTTTATTCCTGTTTTACCCCTAGGTTCTTCATGACATTTTTTTTCTTAAATTCCATATATATATGTTAGCATATGGTATTTGTCTTTCTCTTTCTGACTTACTTCACTCTGTTTGACAGACTCTAGGTCGATCCACCTCATTACAAATAGCTCAATTTCATTTCTTTTTATGGCGGAGTAATATTCCATTGTATATATGTGCCACATCTTCTTTATCCATTCATCCGATGATAGACACTTATGTTGTTTCCATCTCCTGGCTATTGTAAATAGAGCTGCAATGAACATTTTGGTACATGACTCTTTTTGAATTATGGTTTTCTCAGGGTATATGCCCAGTAGTGGGATTGCTGGGTCATATGGTAGTTCTAATTGTAGTTTTTTAAGGAACCTCCATACTGTTCTCCATAGTGGCTGTATCAGTTTATATTCCCACCAAGAGTGCAAGAGGGTTCCCTTTTCTCCACACCCTCTCCAGCATTTATTGTTTGTAGATTTTTTGATGATGGCCATTCTGACTGGTGTGAGATGATATCTCATTGTAGGTTTTTTTGTTTTTTGGGGTTTTTTTGCGGTACGCGGGCCTCTCACTGTTGTGGCCTCTCCCGTTGCGGAGCACAGGCTCCGGATGCACAGGCTCAGCGGCCATGGCTCATGGGCTTAGCCGCTGCACAGCATGTGGGATCTTCCCGGACCGGGGCACGAACCCATGTCCCCTGCATCAGCAGGCAGACTCTCAGCCACTGCGCCACCAGGGAAGCCCCTCATTGTAGTTTTGATTTGCATTTCTCTAATGATTAATGACGTTGAGCATTCTTTCATGTGTTTGTTGGCAATCTGTATATCTTCTTTGGGGATATGTCTATTAAGGTCTTCTAACCATTTTTGGATTGGGTTGTTTGTTTTTTTGATATTGAGTTGCATGAGCTGCTTGTAAATTTTGGAGATTAAGCCTTTGTCAGTTGCTTCATTTGCAAATATTTTCTCCCATTCTGAGGGTTGTCTTTTCGTCTTGTTTCCTTTGCTCTGCAAAAGCTTTTAAGTTTCATTAGGTCCCATTTATTTATTTTTGTTTTTATTTCCCTTTCTCTAGGAGGTGGGTCAAAAAGGATCTTGCTGTGATTTATGTCAAAGAGTGTTCTGCCTGTGTTTTCCTCTAAGAGTTTGATAGTGTCTGGCCTTACATTTAGGTCTTTAATCCATTTTGAGTTTATTTTTGTATATGGTGTTAGGGAGTGTTCTAATTTCATTCTTTTACGTGTAGCTGTCCAATTTTCCCAGCATCACTTGTTGAAGAGGCTGTCTTTTCTCCATTGTGTATTCTTGCCTCCTTTATCAAAGATAAGGTGACCATATGTGCGTGGGTTTATCTCTGGGTTTCTATCCTGTTCCATTGATTTATACTTCTGTTTTTGTGCCAGTACCATACTGTCTTGATTACTGTAGCTTTGTAGTATAGTCCGAAGTCAGGGAGCCTGATTCCTCCAGCTCCGTTTTTCTTTCTCAAGATTGCTTTGGCTATTCGGGGTCTTTTGTGTTTCCATACAAATTGTGAATTTTTTTGTTCTAGTTCTGTGAAAAATGCCAGTGGTAGCTTGGTAGGGATTGTATTGAATCTGTAGATTGCTTTGGGTAGTAGAGTCATTTTCACAATGTTGATTCTTCCAATCCAAGAACATGGTATATCTCTCCATCTGTTTGTATCATCTTTAATTCCTTTCACCAGTGTCTTATAATTTTCTGCATACAGGTCTTTTGTCTCCTTAGTTAGGTTTTTTCCTGATATTTTATTCTTTTTGTGGCAATGGTAAATGGTAGTGTTTTCTTAATTTCACTTTCAGATTTTTCATCATTAGTGTATAGAAATGCAAGAGATTTCTGTGCATTAATTTTGTATCCTGCTACTTTACCAAATTCATTGATTAGCTCTAGTAGTTTTCTGGTAGCATCTTTAGGATTCTCTATGTATAGTATCATGTCATCTGCAAACAGTGACAGCTTTATTTCTTCTTTTCCGATTTGGATTCCTTTTATTTCTCTTTCTTCTCTGATTACTGTGGCTAAAACTTCCAAAACTATGTTGAATAATAGTGGTGACAGTGGGCAACCTTGTCTTGTTTCTGATCTTAGTGGAAATGGTTTCAGTTTTTCACCATTGAGGACGATGCTGGCTGTGGGTTTGTCATATATGGCCTTTATTATGTTGCGGTAAGTTCCCTCTATGCCTACTTTCTGGAGGATTTTTATCATAAATGGGTGTTGAATTTTGTCAAAAGCTTTCTCTGCATCTATTGAGATATCATATGGTTTTTCTCATTCAATTTGCTAATATAGTATATCACATTTATTGATTTGCGTATATTGAAGAATCCTTGCATTCCTGGGATAAACCCCACTTGATCATGGTGTGTGATCCTTTTAATGTGCTGTTGGATTCTGTTTGCTAGTATTTTGTTGAGGATTTTTGCATCTATGTTCATCAGTGATATTGGCCTGTAGTTTTCTTTTTTTGTGACATCTTTGTCTGGTTTTGGTATCAGGGTGATGGTGGCCTCGTAGAATGAGTTTGGGAGTGTTCCTCCCTCTGCTGTATTTTGGAAGAGTTTGAGAAGGATAGGTGTTAGCTCTTCTCTAAATGTTTGATAGAATTCGCCTGTGAAGCCATCTGGTCCTGGGCTTTTGTTTGTTGGAAGATTTTGTTGTTGTTGTTGGAAGATTTTTAATCACAGTTTCAATTTCAGTGCTTGTGTTTGGTCTGTTCGTATTTTCTATTTCTTTCTGGTTCAGTTTTGGAAGGTTGTGCATTTCTAAGAATTTGTCTATTTCTTCCAGGTTGTCCATTTTATGGGCATAGAGTTGCTTGTAGTAATCTCTCATGATCCTTTGTATTTCTGCAGTGTCAGTTGTTACTTCTCCTTTTTCATTTCTAATTCTATTGATTTGAGTCATCTCCCTTTTTTTCCTGATGAGTCTGGCTAATGGTTTATCAGTTTTGTTTATCTTCTCAAAGAACCAGCTTTTGGTTTTATTGATCTTTGCTGTTGTTTCCTTCATTTCTTTTTCATTTATTTCTGATCTGATCTTCATGATTTCTTTCCTTCTGCTAACTTTGGGGGTTTTTTGTTCTTCTTTCTCTAATTGCTTTAGGTGTAAGGTTAGGTTGTTTATTTGAGATGTTTCTTGTTTCTTAAGGTAGGATTGTATTGCTATAAACTTCCCTCTTAAAACTGCTTTTGCTGCATCCCATAGGTTTTGGGCCGTCGTGTTTTCATTGTCATTTGTTTCTAGGTATTTTTTGATTTCCTCTTTGATTTCTTCAGTGATCTCTTGGTTATTAAGTAGTGTATTGTTTAGCCTCCATGTGTTTGTATTTTTTACAGATTTTTTCCTGTAATTGATATCTAGTCTCATAGCGTTGTGGTCGGAAAAGATACTTGATACGATTTCAATTTTCTTAAATTTACCAAGGCTTGATTTGTGACCCAAGACATGCTCTATCCTGGAGAATGTTCCATGAGCACTTGAGAGGAAAGTGTATTCTGTAGTTTTCAGATGGAATGTCCTATAAATATCAATTAAGTCCATCTTGTTTAATGTATCATTTAAAGCTTGTGTTTCCTTATTTATTTTCATCTTGGATGATCTGTCCATTGGGGATAGTGGGGTGGTTAAAGTCCCCTACTATGATTATGTTACTGTCAATTTCCCCTTTTATGGCTGTTAGTATTTGCCTTATGTATTGAGGTGCTCCTATGTTGGGTGCATAAATATTTACAATTGTTATATCTTCTTCTTGGATTCATCCCTTGATCATTACGTAGTGTCCTTCTTTGTCTCTTGTAATAATCTTTGTTTTACAGTCTATTTTATCTGATATGAGTATTGCTACTCCAGCTTTCTTTTGATTTCCATTTGTGTGGAATATCTTTTTCCATCCCCTCACTTTCAATCTGTATGTGTCCCTAGGTCTGAAGTGGGTCTCTTGTAGACAGCATATATACAGGTCTTGTTTTTGTATTCATTCAGCCAGTCTGTGTCTTTTGTTGGGAACATTTAATCCATTTCCATTTAAGGTAATTATCGATATGTATGTTCCTATTACCATTTTCTTAATTGTTTTGGGTTTGTTTTTGTAGGTCTTTTCCTCCTCTTGTGTTTCCTGCTTAGAGAAGTTCCTTTAGCATTTGTTGTAAAGCTGCTTTGGTGATGCTGAATTCTCTTAGCTTTTGCTTGTCTGTAAAGGTTTTAATTTCTCTGTCAAATTTGAATGAGGTTCTTGCTGGGTAGAGTAATCTTGGTTGTAGGTTTTCCCCTTTCCTCACGTTAATTATGTCCTGCCACTCCCTTATGGCTTGCAGAGTTTCTGCTGAAAGATCAGCTGTTAACCTTATGGGGATTCTCTTGTGTGTTATTTGTTGTTTTTCCCTTGCTGCTTTTAACATGTTTTCTTTGTATTTAATTTTTGATAGTTTGATTAATATGTATCTTGACATGTTTCTCCTTGGATTTATGCTGTATGGGACTCTCTATGCTTCCTGGACTTGATTAACTCTTCCCTTTCCCATATTAGGGAAGTTTTCGACTATAATCTCTTCAAATATTTTCTCAGTCCCTTTCTTTTTCTCTTCTTCTTCTGGGACCCATATAATTCGAATGTTGATGTGTTTAATATTGTCCCAGAGGTCTCTGAGACTGTCCTCAATTCTTTTCATTCTTTTTTCTTTATTCTGCTCTGCAGTAGTTATTTCCACTATTTTATCTTCCAGGTCACTTATCCGTTCTTCTGCCTCAGTTATTCTGCTATCGATTCCTTCTAGAGAATTTTTAATTTCATTTATTGTGTTGTTCATCACTGTTTGTTTGCTCTTTAGTTCTTCTAGGTCCTTGTTAAACGTTTCTTGTATTTTCTCCATTCTGTTTCCAAGATTTTGGGTCATCTGTACTATCATTATTCTGAGTTCTTTTTCAGGTAGACTGCCTATTTCCTCTTCATTTGTTAGGTCTGGTGGGTTTTTACCTTGTTCCTTCATCTGCTGTGTGTTTCTCTGTCTCCTCATTTTGCTTAACTCACTGTGATTGGGGTTTCCTTTTTGTAGGCTGCAGGTTCATAGTTCCCGTTTTGTTTTTTTGGTGTCTGCCCCCAGTGGCTAAGGTTGGTTCAGTGGGTTGTGTAGGCTTCCTGGTGGAGGGGACTAGTGCCTGTGTTCTGGTGGATGAGGCTGGATCTTGTCTTTCTGGTGGGCAGGACCACATCTGGTGGTATGTTTTGGGGTGTCTGTGGCCTTATTATGATTTTAGGCAGCCTCTCTGCTAATGGGTCGGGTTGTGTTCCTGTCTTGCTAGTTGTTTGGCATAGGGTGTCCAGGACTGTAGCTTGTTGGTCGTTGAGTGGAGCTGGGTCTTAGCGTTGAGATGGAGATCTCTGGGAGGCTTTTGCCGTTTGATATTACGTGGAGCCGGGAGGTCACTTGTGGACCAGTGTCCTGAACTTGGCTCTCCCACCTCAGAGGCACAGCCCTGACGCCTGGCTGGAGCACCAAGAGCTGGTCATACACACGGCTCAGAATAAAGGAGAAAAAAAAAAGAACGAAAGAAAGAAGAAAATAGAATAAAATAGTTATTAAAATAAAAAATAATTATTTAAAAAAATTTTAAGTATTAAAAGAAAAGAAAGAAAGAAAGAAGAGAGCCATCAAACCAAAAAACAAATCCACCAATGATAACAAGCGCTAAAAACTATACTAAAAAAACAGACAAGCAAACAAAAAAAATAATGGACAGAACCCTAGGACACATGGTAAAAGCAAAGCTATACAGACAAAATCACACACAGAGCATACGCATACACACTCACAAAAAGAGAAAAAGGGAAATATATATATATATATATCCTTGCTCCCAAAGTCCACCTCCTCAATTTGGGATGATTTGTTGTGTATTCAGGTATTCCACAGATGCAGGGTACATCACGTTGATTGTGGAGATTTAATCCGCTGCTCCTGAGGCTGCTGGGAGAGATTTCCCTTTCTCTTCTTTGTTCGCACAGCTCCCGGGGTTCAGCTTTGGGTTTGGCCCCGCCTCTGCGTGTAGGTCTCCTGAGGGCGTCTGTTCTTCGCTCAGACAGGACGGGGTTAAAGGAGCAGCTGATTCGGGGACTCTGGCTCACTCAGACAGAGGGGAGGGAGGGACACGGAGTGCGGGGAGAGCCTGCGGCGGCAGAGGCAGCATGACATTGCACCAGCCTGAGGCGCGCCGTATGTTCACCCGGAGAAGTTGTCCCTGGATCCTGGGACCCTGGCAGTGGCGGGCTACACAGGCTCCCGGGAGGGGAGGTGGGGATAGTGACCTGTGCTCGCACACAGGCTTCTTGGTGGCAGCAGGAGCCGCCTTAGCGTCTCATGCCCGTCTCTGGGGTCCACGCTGATAGCCGTGGCTCGTGCACGTCTCTGGAGCTCCTTTAAGCGGCGCTTTTAATCCCCTCTTCTCGCGTTCCAGGAAACAGAGGGAAGAAAAAGTCTCTTGTCTCTTCGGCAGCTCCAGACTTTTTCCCGGACTCCCTCCCGGCTAGCTGTGGTGCACTAGCCCCCTTCAGGCTGTGTTCACACCGCCAACCCCAGTCCTCTCCCTGGGATCCGACCTCCGAAGCCCCAGCCTCAGCTCCCAGCCTCCGCCCGCCCCGGTGGGTGAGCAGACAAGCCTCTCGGGCTGGTGAGTGCCGGTTGGCACCGATCCTCTGTGCGGGAATCTCTCCGCTTTGCCCTCCGCACCCCTGTGGCTGCGCTCTCCTCCGTGGCTCCAAAGCTTCCCCCCTCCGCCCCCGCAGTCTCCGCCTGCGAAGGGGCTTCCTAGTGTGTGGAAACCTTTCCTCCTTCATGGCTCCCTCCCACTGGTGCGGGTCCTGTCCCTATTCTTTTGTCTCTGTTTTTTCTTTTTTTTTTTTTTGCCCTACCCAGGTACGTGGGGAGTTTCTTGCCTTTTGGGAGGTCTGAGGTCTTCTGCACAGCGTTCAGTAGGTGTTGTGTATGAGTTGTTCCACATGTAGATGTATTTCTGATGTATTTGTGGGGAGGAAGGTGATCTCCACGTCTTACTCCTCTGCCATCTTGAAGCTCCTCGGTACCCAGATATTTTGACAAACGTTATTCTGGGTGTTTCTGTGAGGGTGTTTTTGGATGAGGTTAGTATTTAAATTGGTAAAGCAGAGTGCCCTCCCTAACATGGGTGGGCTTCATCCCATCAATTGAAGGCCTGACTAGAACAAAAAAACTGGCCTTTCCTCAAGTCAGCAAGAAATCCTTCTGCCTGACTACCTTCAAACTGGGATATTGGCTTTGTACTGCCCTCGGACTTGAACTGAAACAGTGGCTTTTCCTGGGTCTCAAGCTTGCTGACCTTCAGACTAGATCGCCACCATTGGTTCTCCCTGTTCTCAGGCCTCTGGACTTAGAACTACATTAGCTTTCTTGGGTCTCTAGCTTGCTGACGACTCACCCTGCAGATGGTGGGACATGTCAGCCTTCACAATTGCATAAGCCAGTCCCTTATGATAAATCTCTTTAGATAGATAGATAGATCTAGGTAGATAGCTAGACCTATATATACGTATAGATTTAGATATAGATATAATCTCCCAGTGGTTCTGTTTCTCTGCAAAACCTTAGTATAAACTTAGAAATGGTGCCTAATTAAAAGCCTAGGGAATAGCACCCATAATGACCCACTGTCCATTACTTAGGGTGTGGGTAGACAGCCCTTGTACTTCTGCAGACCAAAATTCAGTCTGTTTTCTAACATCATGAAGAAGGATGTTCCTTAGCAATAGGGATAGCTGTCTATGTAGCCACATCTCAGAAATGACGTGTTTTTCTGTTGTTCCTCATTTCCACAAAATTTGAATGCCTGCTGGGGTACTTGCATCTTGCTGTGCTAGATGCAAACAAAATGGATGGCCCTTGTCCTCTCAGAGCTTATGGAATAGCAGAGTTTTTCTCCTATTGTTTCATTTGGAGAATAATAGGTACTAATATCACTCTCAATGTGAAACCCATATGAGAAATTTCTTTTGCAGATAAGTGCTAGGAGAAGCTTAACTTCTCCTTAAAAAATTGGTCTGTCTATTTCTCTCTGGCAGCAAGAACAATAGAAATGTTTCTCCTTTTCACTTTGGCTGCTTGGTAACTCAGAATCACGTTAAGCTCTATAATAACAACAAAAGATGGTCTGCATATAGACATTCTTAGTGACCCTGATCCAAATTCAAGGTAAATTATATATATTTTACCATTTAATGAATGTTTTTGTTGTAATTGACCTAAAATCTTTTGTATAAGGAGGAAGTATGTAAATACTTCAAAAAAGTTTAATACAAGTAAAATTTATTTCCTTTGAAATGGAAAAGATACTCTAGGGAAATATCATTTGTCCTTTATAACACTAAGCACAATTTGTAGCTGTTTTGTCTTTCTCTGTCTCTAGTACCTGGCATGTTTGCCTGGTTTGTAGGAGCTATTATGGAATATTTGTTAATATTGAATGAATGGAAGAATGATTCTATCCTTTCAGTTTATAGCAGTATCAGTCATTTACATTTTAAGCCTCAAATTGCTTGGATATCTAAAATGTCAGTTCTTTTTCTATGTCAGACAGTCTTTTAAAACAAAATTTATTTAAATTGTATATTTCCACAATCATTGCAAAACATAACATTTATATATCTAAAAGGAAGAAAAATTACCTAGAGATAATTATTGTTAGTATCCTTTTTTTTTTTTTTTTTTTTTTTTTGCAGTACGCGGGCCTCTCGTTGTGGCCTCTCCCATTGTGGAGCACAGGCTCTGGACGCGCAGGCTCAGCGCCCATGGCTCACGGGCCCAGCCGCTCCGCAGCATGTGGGATCTTCCCGGACCGGGGCACGAACCCGTGTCCCCTGCATCGGCAGGTGGACTCTCAACCACTGCGCCACCAGGGAAACCCTATTGTTAGTATTCTTAGTAGTCTTCCAGGGACTTCCCTGGTGGTCCAGTGGGTAAGACTCCGTGCTCCCAATGCAGGGGACCTGGGTTGGGGGAACTAGATCCTGCGTGCATGCCGCAACTAAGAGTTCACATGCCACAACTAAAAAAAAAAAAAAAAAAAGCTCCCACATGCCACAACAAAGATCCCATGTGCAGCAAGTAAGACCCAGCACAGCCTAGATAAATAATCTTCCAGAATTTATATGAAAACATATATCCAGATAAATATTTTTTTCAGAATTCTCTTTACAAAAATGGGATCATATTATTCATTCTTTGTTACTTTTTTCATTTAACTATGTCCAGTGACCATACAGATCAGACTACTGAACTACCTCATTTTTAAATAACTGCATAGGATTCCATTATACTTTATGTAATCTATTTAACCGATCCCTAATTGTTGGACTTACAGGCTCTTCCCAGCTGCTGGCAATTATATAGAATGCTCTCTGTACATTTTCATTCACTTGTCTTTAAGTATTTACACAGGATGAATCCTGGAAGTAGAATTACTGGCCCTAAGGGAAGCCAGTTTTTAAAGATTTCAGAAAGACGGTACCCATTTATATTCCCATCAGCTACTTTCTCACACTCATCCAGTACGAGGTATCGATATTGTATCAGATACCTCTTTTGCATCCTCTCGGATCTTATTGGCTTCATCGGACCCTTGACAATATGCTCTAGTCCTGCCACCATGACAGCGACCAATTCCAGCTTCGCTGGGGCCCAACCAGGCAGCACCTGCTCCCACCTCCTGCCCCAGGCCCCTTGGATGCCACTTGGGTGTGAGATCCTGGGGACCCACTCAGCTCCCACACACCTACCCACAGGCTGAACCTTTGATGGTGGTATTTGGGAACTACAGGATAAATTCTTCTTCTGTCCTCCCCCAAGATGAAATCCCCAAAGAAGCAGTAGTTCATAAAATCTCTAGAAAAATGTAAGGTTGAGACATCAGTTAGCTTGTTACTAAGCAGCCTTACTGAGTTACTAATCCCAGTAATGCACCCTCATATCTGATTCATCCTTCTCCTTTGTCCTATTTCCCATTTCCCCTCCTCTGCCTCCTTGGGATAGCAATCCCCATAATAGTAGTAGAACAAAGCATGATACTTTCTGTGGGACCCGGGTCAAAATGTCCTTTTCCCATAGAATGAATATACCATAATTGAACCAACCGTGCAACCTTCAGTTTTGGTTTTTTTTTTTTTTTTTTTTTTTTTAATTTTTGGCTGCCTTGGGTCTTCGTTGCTGTGCGCAGGCTTTCTCTAGTTGCAGCGAGCTGGGGCTACTCTTTGTTGCAGTGCGTGAGCTTCTCACTGCGGTGGCTTCTCTTATTGCGGAGCACGGGCTCTAGGCGTGAGGGCTTCCGTAGTTGTGGCTCGCGGGCTCTAGAGCTCAGGCTCAGTAGTTGTGGCGCATGGGCTCAGTAGTTATGGTGCACGGGCTTAGTTGCTCCGTGGCAGGTGGGATCTTCTCGGACCAAGGCTCAAACCCGTGTCCCCTGCATTGGCAGGTGGATTCTTAACCACTGTGCCACCAGGGAAGCCCCTATAGTGCTTTTGAATAGCCAACGAAGCGAACTCATTACCCTTTTTCAAACACGTTACTATATATCCTTCCAGATGAACTTTAGATTCATTTTGCCAAGTTCTAAAATTTGGTATTTTGGTTTGGGATTTTCTTAAACGTATAGATTAATTTGAGATTAAATGATATCTTTGTAATACTGGGTCTCTTCTAAGAATTGAGTGGATCTCAGTTTGTTTAAATAAATCTTCTCTTATAGTCTCTTAAAATTTACTTCTAAATATTTTATATTTTTATTGCTACTATGAGATTTTTCTCCCTTGTATTCTAACAGACTATTGTTGTGATAAGTGAAAATTGCTGGGTTATATCTATATCTATATAGTAACCAGCCACTTTTCTAAATTCTCTTTTTCCCCCTCCAGCTTTATTGAGTTATAATTTATATACAATAAAATTCACCCATTTTGTATACGGTCTGATGAATTTTGGTGATTACATATAGAGTTATGCAACCAACCACCATCACAGTAACAGTATAGAACATTTTCATCTTTTTGGAAGTCTTCTTATGCCCCTTTGTAGATGATCCCAGCCCTGACCTCTGGCCCCAGGAAACACTAATCTGATTTGTTGTCACTAAAGTTTTGCCATTTCTAGAATTTCATATAAATGAAATCGTACAGTATGTAGTCTTTCATTTAGCATGATCTGCTGACTGGTATCCCAGTATATGGCTATATCCCAATTTATTTATCCATTTACCAGTTAACATTGGGGTTGTTTCTAGTTTTTGGCTGTTATAAATAATGCAGCTGTGGGTATCTACTTCTAAGTCTTTGTGTGGGCATATATATTATTTCTCCTGAGTAAATGCCTACGAGTGGGATTCTTTACCTAGAGTAGAAACTGCCAAACTGTTTTCCAAACTGGCTCTACCATTTTCCATTCCCACCAGCAATACTTGAGCATTCCAGTTGCTCCACATTCTCACCAGCATTTAGTGTCTTAGTCTGCTAGGGTTGATATAACAAAAATATCACCGACTGGGTGGCTTAAACAACAGACATTTATTTCTCATGTTCTTGAGACTTGGAAGTCCAGCCTCTACCCATATCCATGTGGGTTGAATATGGGTTGAATTGTGTCCCTACCAAAAAAACCCATGTTGGGGTCCTAACCCCCATGACCTCAGAATGTGGCCCTATTTAGAGATCTGGTCTTTACAGGTGTAATTAACTTAAAATGAAGTCATTAGGGAAAAAATGAGGTCATTAGCGTGGTTCCTCATCTAATAACGACTGGTGTCTTTATAAAAGGGGGAAATCTGGGGGCTTCCCTGGTGGCACAGTGGTTGCGAGTCTGCCTGCCGATGCAGGGGACACGGGTTTGTGCCCCGGTCTGGGAAGATCCCACATGACGCGGAGCGGCTGGGCCCGTGAGCCATGGCCACTGAGCCTGTGCATCCGGAGCCTGTGCTCCGCAACGGGAGAGGCCACAACAGTGAGAGGCCTGTGTACCGCAAAAATAAATAAATAAATAAAAAATAAAAGGGGGGAATTTGGATGTAGGGACATATACACGGGGAGGACACTATGTGAACATGAAGGCATAGATCAGAGTGATGCTTCTACAAGCCAAGGAATGCCAAAGTTTGCCGTCAAGCCCCTAGAAGGTATAGAAGGAGGGGCATGAAACAGAGTCTCCCTTGCAGCCCTTGGAAGAAACCAACCCTGCTGACACCTTCATCCTGGACATCCAGCCTCTGGAACTGTGAGACAATAAGTATTTGTGGTTTTAAGCCACCCAGTTTGTGGTACTTTTTTGTGACAGCCCAACCAAATTAATACACCATGTTTCCTGGTAACTTGAGTTCATTCATAATGTTGATTTGTTCTTGGCCTCTCCTGACCTCTCCTACATATTAATTTTCAGAATCTGGTTGGATTCATTCCCTGTTTCTGAATTTGTGTTGCAGAGAGTAAGAATTTCACGAGCCCAGCTCATCTGTGTCTGAGTGTAGCATTTTGGATAGGCTGCTTTGTAGGCCAGGCCCCAGCCTATGCATTGTCTTCCTCCTTGTCCCTTCTGATCCTCTGATCCAGTCACCTACAGCCAAAGGAGTGGCTGTCACAGTGTAGAACACGGTCCAGCCCATGGGAACTGGGGGTGGAGTCATGCTGGGCACTGCGTGCATCGTGACCCACACATCTAAAGGAGCACCCAGGGACTTCCTGGTGATCCAGTGGTTAAGACTCTGCACTTGCAATACAGGGGATGCGGGTTCAATCCCCAATCAAGGAACTAAGATCCCACATGTCCTGTGGCCAAAAGATATTAAGAAAATAAAATAAAGGAATGCCCAGGGGCTTCCCTGGTGGCGCAGTGGTTGAGAGTTCACCTGCCGATGCAGGGGACACAGGTTCGTGCCCCGGTCCAGGAAGATCCCACATGCCGCAGAGCGGCTGGGCCCGTGAGCCATGGCCGCTGAGCCTGCACGTCCAGAGCCTGTGCTCCGCAACGGGAGAGGCCACAACAGTGAGAGGCCCGCATACCAAAAAATAAAATAAAATAAAATAAAATAAAATAAAATAAAATAAAGGAATGCCCAGTACTGTGTGTGGAAAGTGAGAAAGCCGCCATAGTCAAGCAAGGGCCTTTAGAAGCCAAATAGGCCAGCCTCCCCCTTGTATAGGAATTTTACTGATAGTCCAGACAGATGTTGGGTCATCCACCCTTTGCTTGAAAACTTTGTCAGTGCCGTCTTTCCAAAATAGAATAGCTCTAGTTACAAGAAAATGTTTCCTTATGTTGAGCTAAAATTAGCCTCCTTATGACTTCTACTTCTAGGGTCCTACTTGTGCCCTCTTGTGTAACCCAAAGGGAAGTTGAATCTCGTGTCTATGAAACAGCTCCACTGTTTCTCACGACATGGTTTCCTGGTGCTTCTCTGTCCTGTCACTCACCCTCACACACGCCACAGGCTGCCTTTCAAGGGCGGTGCTGGTTACGCAGGGCTTTTACAGAGGAGGTCTGACTGTTATTCAAGAAGCCTGGGGCAGAGTGGGCAGGTGGGAAGAGTATGGGCTTTGGGGTCCAACGATGTGCTGGTGCAGCTGGCCCAGCCATTTCCCACCTGTGAAACCTTGGGCAGCACCCCTTTCCCTGCTGAAAACCCTTTCTGTCATGCGGAGGGGAAGGAAGGACTATATGTGCATTATGGCATATGTGTGCATTAAACGTGTGTGAGAAGTACAGGCTGAGGAGTCTGCAGAGCATGTACAGAAAAGTCAAGATTCTCACTACAGTGGTTTCCCCCTTTATTGCATAGTAAAAATGTACAACTAATTATTTCATAGTTTGCTAAGACTCGTATTTTGCATTAAACCCTTTTGGCAGCAAAGAGAAATGAAAAGCAAAATGTATGTTTACAAAAAAAAAAAAAAAAGGAGGGCTTCCCTGCTGGTGCAGTGGTTGAGAGTCTGCCTGCTGATGCAGGGGACACGGGTTCGTGCCCCGGTCCGGGAGGATCCCACATGCCGTGGAGCGGCTGGGCCCGTGAGCCGTGGCCACTGAGCCTGCGCGTCCGGAGCCTGTGCTCCGCAACCGGAGAGGCCACAGCAGTGAGAGGCCCGCGTACCACAAAAAAAAAAAAGTACGAAAGGACTTTTTTCTGTCTTGATTTCTTTATTGTGTTAATCCTTCAGGCTGCTATAACAAAATACCACAGACTGGGTGGCTTATAAACAACAGAAATTTATTTCTCACAGTTCTGGAGGCTGTAAGTCCGAGATCAGGACACCAGCATGGTCAGGTGAGAACCTGCTTCCTGGTTCATAGCTGGCACCTGGGTGGATGGGACTAGGGGTCCCTCAGGAGCCTCTTTTATAAGGCATTGATCCCATTCATGATGGTTCCATCCTCAAGGCTTAAGCACCTCCTAATACCATCATCTTTCGGGGGAATGATTTCAACATGAATTTGGGGGCCATGTCTATAAAGTATGGAAATAATATTTTCTTCAAATGGTTGTTATAGGATTAAATAACGCTTTGTAATTTAGGGCCGTGCTTCTCAAACTTGACTGTGCATAGTAATCACCTGGGGATCTTTTTATAATGTAGATTCTGACTCCATAGGTCTGGGATAGGGTCTGGGATTCTGCATTTGTCACAGGCTCCCAGGAGGTGCTCGTGCTGTGGTTTGTGGACCACATTTGAATAGCAAGGATGTAGGGCACTGGCACAGTGCCTGGCGTTTAGCAGAGTTCAGTAAATGTTAATTCTTCCTCTGTCCCTTTCGTGACCCCTCCTCGCCATACCCTTTAGTTGGATTAACTTTTAATTTTCATCCCATCCCTATGTAATAATGTGGTAATACACATGTCCAATTAAGATGAGCCTTGGAAGGTTTCAAATCTCTAAGAAGTAACAACTGCCTCAGCAGAGAAGCGTATATTCTTAAAACGGGAGAAATATTTTTTAAGTCCTAAATCAAACACTAAGCTGCTATGTTGTAGGAACAATGGGACTTGTGTGGCTGTATGATTCCTGAAGTACACAAAAGGGCCAGCATGGTCCATTGTTAATGTCAGGCGACAGCCCATCTGCTAGGACAGGTTCCGTCAAATGGAAGTCGTCATCTCATTAAGTGGATGACAGCTGGGCGGCATATATTTATGAAGTCACTAAAGCCTTGTCATTGAGGTACTGTAGGAGGCTGAAGCAGCTGATCCTTCCAGAAACAATGATGTATGCTGTTGCCATGATATGGAAAAATCAAGTCTGATTAGACTGAGATTTTGTGAGTCAGATCAGAAAATGCTAATAAATTTTGACAGGATTTATGTACTGATTCTATTCTTATTCCACTTTTTTCTCCTACTCTTAATGCATGTTGCACTGTTTTTCTGGTTCTTCATCCAAACGCACTTAAAAAAATCTTGCAAATATATTTAAGTATAAATTCAGCCTTTACAAATATAAACACAAATTACAAAACAGAAAATGTATGTTCTCTTTTGTTTCTATAAAGCCTTTTTGCTGCTAAATTTTTCTTTAAGGGTGAAATGAGTAAACTGAGCATTCTCTACAAAATGGTCATTGAATTATAGATAGTAGAAGCTTGCCCAACTCAAGCACTTTTTTTTTTTAATCTGACCTTTGACTTGTAGCTGTCTTAAAGTCTATAAAATCCGTTGTTAGGATTACATGTCTGGAATACCTTAAGTGAAAAATGAGACTGACCTCTGTTACTTAATTTATTTGCCATGATACATTTTAGCTTTTAAGCTGATTTTGTTGGCAACTTAATTAGATAGGTGTAGTTTGGTCACATTTTAGAACATCTAGTATGAACTTTCCTATGTTTTTTAAACCAAAATTCCTGATACACAGAACTTAAAAAATTTTTAAGTCAATAAACATTGTGGAATTTTCCTTATCACCCTCTAGGTTAACAGTAGAAAAACTAATGGCAGGGAGAAAGTATTTGTAGCTACATAATAACATATACATGAAAAATTTCTTGAAGGCTACTGTGGAGCTCAACAGTGGTATCTCAGGAGGATGAGATTGGGGGTCAGGAGAGAGACTTTGACCTTTCACTTTATAGCCTTTCGTAAATTTTTTTTAACTTTCAGCATGTATCCCTTTCATATTTTTTACTAGTTAAAATAGTAAATGTACACCACCAGAAGGGATGTCAGAAGAGTAAAGAAAAATCTGATGGAAAGTTAGCATGCCGTGGGTGTTGGGAGCACCGACATTGGGTCGGACAGGTGAGCTGTGACAGGAAAAGAGCCCTGATCAGCGTGATTTGTAAAGGCCCACTCTGCGCAGCTTCTCTGCAGACTTAACTGGACAACAAGAGAGAATTCTCTCAGCATGTCACCCAGAGCCGGACACCAGGGCTGGCATTGTGATGGCTGGTCGTTCACCAGAAGGGCATAGGTAATTTGAAAACGGAGTGTGAATAATGAGAGCTTTTTTCCCTTTCTTTCTTTGGTCATGACCATCGGCTCTCCTTACTTTTTATCCCTTTTGTGCAAGTGTCCGTGTGTCCGTGTACGTGTGTCTGTGTGTGTGTAGGACACTGTGGGGCTGGCAGAAGGTGAGCAGGTTTGCCCTGTGGTTTACTGAGGCTGGAGTAATCTGGAGACTCATAGCAGTGACTGTTGAAACACTGGTTTGTTTGATATTAAAGTGCATCCGAAGGGGAAAAGGATAGCGAACGGCTTACTTCTGTGCTGTGCGCGCTCTGCATGCAGTGTGCTGCGCCCCTCGTCTGGTTTCACCTCGGCTGTGCTAGCCCCGGCTGATCCAGACCCAACACCCAGGCTGCGTGGGGTCTAGAGGGGATCCTGGGAGAGCTGAGGCTCAGGCTGTGGAGTCCCAGGTACTCCTGACTGTGGTCCGGGGGCCCCACTTGTGTGTTAGAAGCGTAAAGGCCGAGGGCCTCTGGGACCACGGGGTCCTGAGTCAGGAGTCCAGAAACGCGAGGGGCAACAGTTCTTTTCTGACAAGGTGCTATATATCTTTTTTTGTTTTGTTTTTTTTTGTTTTTTTTGCGGTATGCGGGCCTCTCACGTAGCGGAGCACAGGCTCCGAATGCGCAGGCTCAGCGGCCATGGCTCACGGGCCCAGCCGCTCCGCGGCATGTGGGACCTTCCCCGACTGGGCCACGAACCCGTGTCCCCTGCATCGGCAGGCGGACTCTCAACCACTGCGCCACCAGGGAAGCCCCTATATATCTTTTTAAAATTCAGTTTTACTGTGAAAAATTTCAAACATTCACAAATGTGGAGAGAATAGTATAATGAATAGGTTTGGCGTTTTCAAATTTTGCTGCACTTGCTTTTTCTTCTTCTCCCTCCCTCCCCCTTTTTCTTTTGTTATTGCTCAAGTACTTTCAAGGGAATCCAGACCTCCTGTCATTTTGCTCCTACGTCCTGAGTAAGCCTATCTCTGAAAATTCACGTTGTGCTTCTTAGGGGACAGGCGTCTGCCTCTCAGACGATGGTAGGAATTACTACAATAATAGCACAGGAATTCTTGAAGACATCCTCACACCCAGCCAATCATTCAGGGGGTCTACCCTGGAGGTCGCCACGAGCTTGCTCTTCCCGGGGCTGACGAGCACTGGCAGGTGTAGGACGCACAGCCCGTTCCCACTGGAGAGGCTGGGGCTTAAACAGGCTCTGACCCCACAGTCCTCCATGGGGCCCGTCCCTCCACACCTGACCCTCTCCTGACAGGCACCCACACGGGCCGCTGCTCATCGACCTCACCAGTGAGGTCAGTGGAGCAAGTGCTGCACTCAGGGCTTCCAGTCAGTAAGAGGCACTCTGAAAAGGTGAAGATGGGGATCTAGTCTAACTCTGCTCATTCCTCTTTCATTCATATATCAGACATCTGTTGAGAGCTTTACTCTGTTCCTTTATGTTGATTAGGGAAGTGAAGCTCAGCGAGGTCGAGGTAACAGGGACTGTAAGAAATAAAACCTACTGTCCTTGTTTTTGCTCAAGCTCACCGAGCTCTCCAGCGCGCAGCACAGGGTTCTCACCCGTACACCGGTTCAAGCCCTGCGTCCCAGTTATAGCAACACCCTACCGACGGCCTTTGCTGCTTACCAAGCTCCTTTCATCTGATCCTTAAAATCTCCAGGTAGCGGTTGAGCTCAAACATGAATTTTAGTTCCGGTTGGCTAGTTCTTCACCATACACTATGATTAAAGACTTTTGGAGCTGATAATCTTCCAAGTTTATTCTGCAAGTTAATATAAACTTCGTGTTCCAGAGCCTAGAAATAATTTTAAGGGGGGAAGAAAACGTGCTTTATGGCTCATTTGATATAAAATGTGAATTCATGGGAGGAACTAAGTCTGTTTCCATTCTCTAGAATTCTACAGATAATTTTGGCCCTTGGCAAATAGCAACTAATGTTTCCAGTGACTTCCATCTCAGGCCTGTTTGGTTAGAAGAGATCTGTTTCAGAAGCCCCCAAAGAATCTTTAGGCTCATAAGAGCTGGTCTCATTCTGAAGCTGGACCGCTGCCTTGTGCCCCTGATTTGCTCAGTTTCGCATTGAGTCTACTACTGGTGGAGATTCAGCAGCAGATAATGGTGGGCTTGTGCTTGTCAATTTACGTTTCTCATGGTGAGTTCCTTACAGGATAAGATCAGACCAAGCCTAGAATCACAGAACCTTCCAGAGATGGAACATCAGTTCCCTGGAACCCTGATATTGACACCTTACCCCTTTTCACTTTGTTCTTTTCCTGGCTTTAAATTGAATGTCCTTCCTGTGGTGCAACATACCAGGACTTGATGGTGTAGGGAAGGGTTAGAAGCCCTTAGAGTTGTTTTGGGGGAAGAATCAAGTAGTTGCTAATGCTAACGGTACATGGCCTATGTTATGAAGGAAAGCCAACTGTGTGTGCATCTGTTCGGCGCCCTTTTTACATAAAGCACAAGGGCAGGGTTCCTGTGAAGACCCATTGCACCATCCAGGTCTACACTGACCCACCGGACCTGCCCCAAGCCTGTGGCCATCCTATTTCTCCTTTCACACAAGAGCATTTTCTCCATATAGTGAATGTTTTACCCAAAGACCTTTGAAAACCATGTGTCTGGACCCATTTCATCTCTGTTATAGCTAAGAAAAAACTGCAGACAGAGAAATTAGGAGACCCGGCCAATTCTACGTGATTCGAGGATAGCTGTACAAAGTTTGCACATTCAGCTTAGAATTGTCTGTTAAAGCTCACCATCCATGTATTCCAGGTAAATTTCATTAATCAACACCTGGTCCTGCAATTGAGCTTTGCTAGAAGGAGAAACGGACAGAAAAATAAACCATTATTGTGCAGTCTGGTAAGTGAGTGGTAGAATTGTGTCCGGGTAAAGAGGTAGCACAGTGGAGAGAAGTCACTGGGGTTTTAAAGACTGCAGAGGTGGGCTTCCCTGATGGTGCAGTGGTTAAGAATCCGCCTGCCAGTGCAGGTGACACGGCTTCAAGCCCTGGTCTGGGAAGATTCTACATGCCACAGAGCAACTAAGCCCGTGAGCCACAACTACTGAGCCTGCGCTCTAGAGCCCATGAGCCACAACTACTGAGCCCACGTGCCACAACTACTGAAGCCCACGCACCTAGAGCCCTTGCTCCGCAAGAAGAGAAGCCACCACAATGAGAAGCCCGCGCACTGCAGCGAAGAGTAGCCCCTGCTGGCCACAACTAGAGAAAAGCCCGCGCACAGCAACAAAGACCCAGTGCAGCCAAAAATAAATTAATAAATTAATAAATTAAAAATAAATAAATAAAGACTGCAGAGGAGTTTCTCAGGTGACAAGAGAGTAAAGGCACTCAAGATTCGCTGCAGACCCCTTGCTCCCCATGATGGCCTGGCAGATCTTGCCCTTTGATAGTGGCCCCCACTCTGCTGTGCCAAATGCTTTGACTTTAGCAGAATAATTGGTTAATCATGCCCATGGGGCAGCCTAGCCCATCAAGTTCAAGTACCAAGTGGTGATCTCTCCACTGAAAAACATTTATATTCTTAACAACAAATAAACAGTTAAAAAATGGGCAAAAGATTTGAACAGACATTTCTCCAAAGAATATAATACAAATGGCCAATAAGCCATAAGATCAGTAGTCATTAGGGAAATGCAAATCAAAACCACAATGAGATACCACTTTACACCCATTAGGATGTCCATTATAAAAAACAGCAACAGCAAAGGAAAATAATGAGTGTTGGCAGGGATGTGGAGAAATTTGGAACTCTGGTGTACTGCTGTTGGGAATGCAAAATGGTGCAGCCACTGTGGAAGCTAGCATGAGGGTTCCTCAAAAAGTAAAACAGGAACTTCCCTGGCAGTCCAGCGGTTAAGACTCCATGCTTCCGATGCAGGGGGCACGGGTTCGATCCCTGGTCGGGGAACTAAGATCCCAAATGCCGCGTGGCCAAAAAATAAATAAAATACATAAAAAATTAAAAAAAAATTTTTTTAAAGGTTAAATCAAAAAAAAAAAAGTAAAACATAGAATTACCATATGATACAGCAATTCCACTTCTACCTAAATACCCAAAGGAACTGAAACTAGGGACTCAAACGGATACTTGCACACCAGTATTCATAGCAGCTTATTCATGGTAGCCGAAAGGTAGAAACAACCTACCTAGATGTTCATCAGCAGATGAATAGATAAACAAAGTGTGGTGTATACATACAATAGAATATTATTCAGCCTGAAACAGACATGAAATTGTGACACATACTACAACATGGATGTACCTCGAGGATATTATCCTAAGTGAAATGTCAGACACAAAAGACAAATGAGGTACTTAGAGTAGTCAGAGTCCTAGAGGCAGAGATAGGGTGGTGGCCACCGGCGGCTGGGGGGGAAGACGGAGTGGGAAGTTATCGTTTAATGGGGACAGAGTTTCAGTTTGGGGAGATGAAGAAGTTCTGGAGATGGACAGTGGTGATGGCTGCACAACAGTGTGAATGTACTTAATATCTCTGAATTGAATACTTAAAATGGGGTAAAATGGTAAATTTTATGCTATGTATATTTTACCATGATTTTAAAAATCCATAATATTTACGTACTTTTTGGTGGGGGGAAAGCCAGGCACGTGTACTCTAGGTGGAAGAGCAGCTTGTACGCAGGCCCAGAGGCCCACCTCCTCCTGGAAGTCTTCCCTTACTGTCCCAGCCACTGCTCCCTCATCTCCCTCCAGTCGTTATTGAGCAGAATGTCAATGTAGCACAACTAGGTAACAAGCTGTCTGAGGCCAGGGCCCAGCTTACTCTAAAAAAAAAAGTCCTGACGATTTTCTTTAATGTTATTAATTAGTAATGTTACTCTTTCTTCCATGTCTCTCTTTCTACCTGTCTGGTTTTTTTAATAAATTTTTTTAGAAATAATTGACTTTACGGTCAATTTAGAGATTGACGTACAGTTGTTAAAAAATAACAGAGATCCCTTGTGCACTTTGTCCAGTTTCCTACAATGGTAATGTTTTTCAAAACTATAGTATAATATCACAACCAGGACACTGACATTGACAATCCACTGACCTTAATCAGATTTTCTTAGTTTTGCTTGCACTTATGTGTGTGTGTGTGTGTGTGTGTGCATGTGTGTGTGTGTGTTAAGTTCTACGCCATTGTACTGACCAGGTAGGCTCGTGTATTCAACCACAGCAGTCAGATACCGAACAGTTTTAACACCATGAAGATCCCTAGTGTTTTTCTTTTGTAACTACCTGCACTTCCCCTCCCTCCACCCCCTAACTTGAAAACCACTAATATGTCTTCCGTTTCTAAAATTTATCATTTCAAAAAGTGTTATATAAGTGGAATTATAGAGTACGTAACCTTTCGGGGTTGACTTTTTCACTCAGCATGATTCCCTGGAGATCCATCCAAGGTATTGAGTGTGTCAGTAGCTGGTTCTTTCTTATTGCTGGGGAGTAGTCCAAGGTATAAATGTACCATGGCCTATTTAACCATATACCTTTTGAAGTACATTTGGTTTTTAGCTATTACCAAAAAAGCTGCTGTCAACGTTTGTGTACATGTTTTTGTGTGAACATAAGTTTTTATTTTTCTGGGATAAATGCAATTGCTAGATCATATGGTAATTGCATGTTAGTTTTAAGAACCTGCCAAACTCAGGTTTTCCAGGGAGGCTGTTCCATTTTCATCCTACCAGAAATGTATGAGTGATCCATTTTCTCCACATCCTCATCAGCATTTGGTACTGCCACTATTTTTTATTTTAGACATTCTGACAGATAGATAATAATATCTCATTGTGGTTTATTTATTTATTTTTGGCTGTTTTGGGTCTTTGTTGCTGTGCGCAGGCTTTTTCTAGTTGCGGCGAGCAGGGGCTACTCTTCGTTGTGGTTGCTTCTCTTGTCGCGGAACACGGGCTCTAGGCGTGTGGGCTTCAGTAGTTGTGGCATGCAGACTCTGTAGATGTGGCTCGCGGGCTCTAGAGCGCAGGCTCAGTACTTGTGGCGCACAGGCTTAGTTGCTCCGCGGCATGTGGGATCTTCCCGGACCAGGGCTCAAACCTATATCCCCTGCATTGGCAGGCGGATTCTCAACCACTGCGCCACCAGGGAAGTCCTCTCGTTGTGGTTTTAATTGGCATTTCCCTGGTGGCTAACAATGTTGAACATCTTTTCATATGTTTATTTGCTACCTGTATATTCACTTTGGTGAAATGTCTCTTCATTTCTTTTGCCCATTTTCTGATTTAATTGGGTTTGTGTTTTGTTTTTTCTTTTAACTCATTCCCTCCACCCTTCCTTTTATTTCTTATTCTTTTAGTAAGCATTTATTATCATGTCCCATCTATCAGGCATCTGGAATACAGAAACAAAGGCAAAGACTTACCCGAAAGAACTGATGGTTTTGAGGAGGAGACAAATATGCAGGATTCTGTTCGGGAAAGACATCTACCTCCTATCAAGAGAATTAGTGAAGGCTTGTTTCCTGGAGGAGGTAACATCTGATCAGCATTTGGAGGGTAGATATGTTCATTATACTTTATATGCTATACTGCCTTTACACTTAGAGTAGTAATATAGTAAGAAATATATAGTGCCTTCTAAAAGCCCCACAGGGCACCTTTCTTTCTAAGTAATTCATTACGTGGACTTGTCATTAAATCAAGGTTAGCAGACACTGAACACAAAATATCACCCTGGGCTCTTGAGGGTTCTAAGACAGAGAAGACAACATCCCAGGCCCCCAAGATGTATGATCTAATGGGGACTGGAGATCCACCACCAGCAGACAGTTGATTACAGAAACACAAATTTAGTATCAAGGGAGAGTGAGAAATTAATTTTTACCAGGAAGTTTGGGAAGGTTTCTTGGAAAAAGGAGGGTTTGAGCTGGGATTTGAAAAAGGAGTAGAACTCCAACAGGTAGATGTAAAAGGGAACAAATTTGGTATACACTCCTGGGTTCCTGCCTGTTATAGATTCCAGGTTTCCATCTTGCTCTTACCCAGGGAATTGCTTCTGAGGAAAGATTCTAGACTGGATGTCTGTGTCCATGTTTGGCTCCAGTTGAAGAGGTTGCTAGTGGAAGTCACATCTAGTTTTAGGATGAGATCAACAATCTAATTTTGGGAAGTCCTTCATCTCACAAATAGATATCCTGAGGCCTAGAGAGGATCAAATTCAGTTCAGTCTTGTGGCCCCTACTGGCCAATCAGTGGATGTGTTTTGTCTAGAAAGTTCCCAGGTCATGCCAGGGAAGTGGTGTGGATTTCCTATGGCTCTGCTAAAAATAAAAAGATCAATTGGTGAAAATAAGGAGTTGCAGAGTGGATGGGGAGTACTTCTTGTTTAAAAACATTGTTTATCTCACATGTAATTTTTTAAAATCTCCTTTAAGGAATATAATTTTTACATATGCTCTGAAATAAACCACACTTACCAATTAAGTAACTTACAGAGTGTCAGGAAAAGAGAAGATAAACCAGCTTCAAAGCCTCTGTTCAGCAGAGATTGGAAAGGATAAGAAGCTGGAAGATGTATTAATGAGATGGGGAGAAAGTCAGGTTTCTTCTCTCAATTAGAGAAAAAGAAAGGCAGTTACAAACTGTAGCATAAACAAAAATATCTTATAACAAAGTCATGGCCCAGATATGAAGCAAACTAAAATGTAGAATAAAACGAATAAAATAAAATGTAGCCTGATTTTGAGAAATGTGTGAGTGTAAAAAAATATTCCATTTGCCACATTCTTCTTAAGTGACAAAAATACTGGATTTGTAGAGGAAGAAGTTGTGGCCCATTGCAGTGAACACTATTTACATAATCACCATATTGTAAATGCTGTTGATTGAATGGAAATGCAGTCAGTTTCAACAACATACAAGCAAAGTGGACACAGGTTGAGAGTTGGAAATGGGGAGGAGAGAGGGAGAGAGGATGGTGGGTGTTCTCATGCTTGTCTGATATCGTAAGAAGTCCAAATACTACACAACATTGATGAATGGGTAAGCTGAGGCTTTAAGTTTTACTTTTTTTTTTTTTTTGGCCGCACCATGTGCCTTGCAGGATCTTAGTTCTCTAACCAGGGACTGAACCCACATCCTCGGCAGTGAAAGCGAGGAGTCCTAACCACTGGACCGCCAGGGAATTCCCCAAAGTTTACTACATAAGTTACACATTTGGGTAACTAATAGAAGAATTAAAGAGAATTCATATAGAGACTTCCCTGGCAGTCCAGTGGGTAAGACTCCAAGCTCCCAATGCAGGGGGCCCGGGTTCAGTCCCTAGTCAGGGAACTAGATCCCACATGCCACAACTAAGAGTTCGCATGCCACAACTAAAGATCCTGCATGCCGCAACTAAGACCCGGCACAACCTAAATAAATAAATAAATATTTTTTTAAAAAAAGAGAATTCATACAGCTATTAAAGGGATTCAGAACATGCTACTCCAAAATATACCACTTTGGCATATTGATTATTTTGAACTGAAGGCAATTGAGAAACTGTAGGTGCAGGAAGGGCTCTCTGACCTCCCTCTTTCTACCTAAAATCAGGTCTTTGAACTTCCCATGAGAAAGTTGCCCTCCCTTTACCAGGAAGAAAAGAACATTCTTATCACTGGGGACTGGGCGTCAATGCTGAAATGGTCCTGTACAAATAAACCTACCAAAATAACCCTTGTCTTCCATTACTTTCTCCCCATGTATCTCCTAGTCACTTTCCCACAATTTACTGTCCTCAGCTCAAGCCCCTTTGTCTTGTCACATCCCTGCAGTTTATTGTTCTTTTGTGTAAAAAGGCATATAAGTTTTGGGGCCTAACAGCTTATTCAGGTCTTCATTTTCCCTTCAAAGACTCCCATGTACCTGTAAAAATATTAAATAAGATATGTATGCTTTTCTTTTTAATCTGTTTATGTCGGTTAATTCTTAGGCCAGCTACAGAACCTAAGAGGGTAGAAGGAAGTTTTTCCTCCCCTCCTATCAAAAATTGGAAGAAGGGAAGGGGAGGGGAAACTGTAAATTAGACTGTAATTTTTCAGGACGGGCTGTCAGTTGATAATGTCTAAAGAAATAGTAATATATTACATGTTATGAAAATAGTTGCCAGAACTACAGACAGAAGTGGTTAAGTGTGGTGCCTCTGGGAAGTTGTACTAGAAGTGACCTTAGGGATCAGGCAGAGACACAATTTTGATGTCACATAAGTGATTGTTTTGGTAAAAAGAAATGAGAAGGGTTGTATTGACCAGGAACAAAATTTGTTCAAAGTATAATTGCAGCTATTTCATTACCTTACATTTTAAATATAGCCTGTAAGCATTTCTCATTTTCCTAAATTTGCCCTTGTGCAGGAAAAAGAACTAGTTCAGCTCTGATATAGATATTTGAATGCCACTTTTGTTAAGAGAGATCTTGGATTTTTTTGAGGTGAGACAAAATGAAGTACTGTGAGGTACTTCTCAACGGTGTCAAATCCCTGGATTAATCCAGAGTTTAGCTTATTTAATATGCCGTTTAAGCTCTTTTCTCGTGCAAAATCTTCAACTTATTTTTTCCCCATCAGAGCACACCTCTGGTTTTATAATACCGATCATTGGAAACTGACATTTATTATATAAACATTCCCTTTGGACATATCCATTTCCAAGGTCAGGGAGCCAGGCTCCAGGAACCCAGGCACGCACACCGGGACTGTGTGGTGTGGGGCAGGGCTGGGGACGCTGGCCACACTGTGGTGCCATCCTGTGGTTGTGATGCTAAATTAGAGCATGTTTTTGTTTTCTACTCTCTAGGAAGGCCCTTTTGTCTACTTGTCTTTGGTAGGAAACATCACAGATTCTGATGCCTTGATCGCTTCATTGTGTAAGTAATTTAAAACGTTTGCATTTGCCATGTTTGAGGGATTAATTGCAAGTACGGCTGTCAATTAAATGAGTACCAGTACCCCATGCTGTATGATTCTATTTACATGAAATGTCCAGAATAGGCAAATCTATAGAGATAAATTATAGATTAGTGGTTGCCTGGGTGTGTGGGGAGGGGGCGGGATCATAGGCCAGAAATGGGGAGTGACTGATAATGGGTATAAGTTTCTTTTTTGGGGTAGAAACATTATAAAATTACATGATTTGTGGTGATTCAGATCTGAGAATATACTAAAACTTGTTGAATTATACACTTTAAACAGATTTAAAAAAACAAGTCTGGGCTTCCCTGGTGGCGCAGTGGTTGAGAATCTGCCTGCCAATGCAGGGGACACGGGTTCGAGCCCTGGTCTGGGAAGATCCCACATGCCACGGAGCAACTGGGCCCGTGAGCCACAGCTACTGAGCCTGCGCACCTGGAGCCTGTGCTCCGCAACAAGAGAGGCCGAGAGAGTGAGAGGCCTGCGCACCGCGATGAAGAGTGGCCCCCACTCACCGCAACTAGAGAAAGCCCTCCCACAGAAACGAAGACCCAACACAGCCAAAAGTAAATAAATAAATTTATAAAAACAAACAAAAAACAGGTCTGGCACGTGAATTATATCTCAATAAAGCTATAATTTCAAATTTTTGTTTTTATTTATTTAATTTATTTATTTTTGGCTACACTGGGTCTTTGTTGCTGTGTGTGGGCTTTCTCTAGTTGTGGCAAGCAGGTGCCACTCTTCATTGCGGTACGTGGGCTTCTAATGGCAGTGGCTTCTCTTGTCGCAGAGCATGGGCTCTAGGTGTGCGGGCTTCAGTAGTTGTGGGTCACGGGCTCAGTAGTTGTGGCTCATGGGCTCTAAAGCACAGGCTCAGTAGTTGTGGTGCACAGGCTTAGTTGCTCTGTAGCATGTGGGATCTTCCCCGACCAGGGCTCGAACCCGTGTCCCCCTGCATTGGCAGGCGGATTCTTAACCACTGCACCACCAGGGAAGCCCTATAATTTCCAATGTTTATCGTGAGTGCAGATTGAGGAGTTTGCAGTATTTAAACTGGGTGTTTTCCATATTTTTATTATTAACTTTCATATATATATATATATATATATATATATATATATATATATATGGTCTTGTAGATAATTTCCAGAAATCTTCCTGCTCTGCAGAGATGTTAACTAGTTTTCCGTATCTTCATCATGTTGCTGTAAATCAATCAACATTCAGTCAGTCAGTATCGACTACCTCCAGTGTGTCAGTACTGACACATAAATGAGCTGTGCAGCATCTGGGTTCTTTGCCACCATTATAGAGCTGCCTTGTGCAGGATAACTTCTTTCAGATATTGCATCTGAAAATCTGCATTGTTTATCTCATTTCTTCCACAATTCTGAAATCGTGTCCTCCAGCCAGGATCTGAACTCCTGTTCACCACTAGTGTTGTAAAACTCTTCTAGAGCATTGAGTCAGCTACAATTAGTGCTTCCCAAAGCAAAACACGTACTATCTTTGATGTCCATCAGGTCCTAGCCATGGTAGCTCAGGGCACCTGAGTGCCACATCTTGAGGCCACGTGCTCAGTTCCACGGGCTAAGGAAAATGCAGCTGTGCACCTTTTTGGTGAGTCTGCTGGATTAAACTGTGCTTGAGAATTGCTAGGGAAGTCTGGGGTTGAGGATTCCAGCTCAAGTCGCTGTCCTCCTACCCAGGCTGCCCTGCTCAGCGTCAGAGAAATCAAACAGCCCAGATTTGGCTCAGTCCCATGAAATGCAAATATCTAATTCGATCTTGATCAGTCATCTTCAGTCTACATTTTCACCTTTAAAAAAATGAAAACTCAGGCTTCCCTGGTGGCGTAGTGGTTAAGAATCCTCCTGCCAATGCAGGGAATGCGGGTTCGAGCCCTGGTCCGGGAGGATCCCACATGCTTCGGAGCAACTAAGCCCGTGTGCCACAACTACTGATCTTGCACTCTAGGGCCCACGAGCCACAACTACTGAGCCCATGTGCCACAACTACTGAAGCCCGCACACCGAGAACCCATGCTCCACAACAAGAGAAGCCACCTTAATGAGAGGCCTGCGCACCGCAACAAAGAGTAGCCCCCGCTCGCTGCAACTAAGAAGAAAGCCTGCATGCAGCAACGAAGACCCAACGCGGCCATAAATAAATAAATAAATAAATAAATAAATAAATAAAAATTTTTTTTTTAAAAGTGAAAACTTATTTAATGGAGGTACCCTTTATTAGTGTGAAAGTGAAAATCCAGTAGATAATGTCAAGTAGTGCTTCTTGGACTTTAAAGTACACAGATTGCTTGGGGTTCTTGTTAAAATGCAGATTCTAATTCAGAGTGTCTGGGGTAGGGCCTCCCAGATATTGATCTGTGGACTCCCCTTTGATTCAGCAGGATGTAGAACTTGTTAAAGATGGTAAGGAAGACTTTATTCAAGAGGGACTATGGCAATGGGAGAGAGATTGGGCTCAACTAAATACAAGGACAGGTGGAGACTCATAGGCAAGGAGCAGGGTTGGGGTCAGTGGATGGAAAATTACTGAGAAGAAGCATCAAGGCTGTGAGACTCTTGATAGACTGACTCAACAGGATCCTTGCTGAAGACAGGTCAGGGTATTAAGATATAGAGGGTGGGAGATGAGGAATTTGATCAGATACCAAGATTATCTACACTCCCATGTTCATAGCAGCAGTATCTACAATAGCCAAGACATGGAAACAACCTATGTGTCCATTGACAGATGAGTGGATAAATAAGTTGTGGTGTATATATACAATGGAATATTATTCAGCCATAAAAAGAAGGAAATCCTGCCATTTGTGACAACATGGATGGACCTTGCAGACATTATGCTAAGTGAAATAAGCTAGACAGAAAAAACCAAAAACTGTAATATCTCATATGTGGAATCTAAAAAACAAACAAACAACCCAAACTCATAGAAAAAGAGATCAGATTTGTGGTTACCAGAGGCGAGGACTGTGGAGTGGGGGAATTGGATGAAGATGTTCTAAAGGTTCAAACTTCTGGACTTCCCTGGTGGCACAGTGGTTAAAAATCTGCCTGCCAGTGCAGGGGACACAGGTTCGAGCCCTGGTCTGGAAAGATCCCACATGCTGCAGAGCAACTAAGCCCGCGAGCCACGACTACTGAAGCCCACATGCCTAGAGCCTGTGCTCCACAACAAAAGAAGCCACCGCAATGAGAAGCCCACGTACCGCAATGAGAAGCCCACGTACCACAATGG
The DNA here is from genome assembly GCF_949752795.1 of Hyperoodon ampullatus. Lineage (NCBI taxonomy): Eukaryota > Metazoa > Chordata > Mammalia > Artiodactyla > Ziphiidae > Hyperoodon > Hyperoodon ampullatus. Next base: position 60,132,735 of record NC_136929.1, on the reverse strand, counting down.
AGAGTAGCCCCCGCTCGCCACAACTAGAGAAAGCCCGCGCACAGCAACGAAGCCAAAAATAAATAAATTTATTTTTTTAAAAAAGGTACAAACTTCTAGTTCTATGATAAATAAGTATTAGGGGGCTTCCCTGGTGGCGCAGTGGTTGAGAGTCTGCCTGCCGATGTAGGGGACGTGGGTTCGTGCCCCGGTCTGGGAAGATCCCACATGCTGCGGAGCGGCTAGGCCCGTGAGCCATAGCCGCTGAGCCTGCGCGTCCGGAGCCTGTGCTCCGCAACGAGAGAGGCCACAACAGTGAGAGGCTCGCGTACTGCAAATAATAATAATAATAATAAGTACTAAGGATGTAATGTACGACATAATTAACACTACTGTATGGCATATTTGAAAGTTGTTAAGAGAATAAATCCTAAGAGTTCTCACTACAAGGAAAAAACCATTTTTTCTTTTTCTTTTTTTTGTATCTATATGACATGATGGATGTCATTAAATTTATTGCAGTAATCATTTCACAATATATGTAAGTCAGTTCATTATGCTGTATACCTTAAACTTACACAGTGCTGTGTGTCAGTAATATCTCAGTAAAACTGGGGGTTGGGGGAGTGATCAGATACCAAGAGTGAAGGATTTTCACTAAACTTACGCAGCAGGATTCTTGCTGAAACTGGACTAAGTGGGCCAAGCACAGAGCCCAAGGTCGAGACCTTTTGGAGAAGAGGGCTTGGAGGAGGCTGCCTTGAGTTTGGTCAAGAAGAGTTGGGCCCCTAATCTCCGCTCTGTGGCCAAGGGCACAGCCGTGGCTTGGCTACTGGAAACCTCCAGCCCTTTGTGTGCATCTTTCCCTCTAAACCTCTGCCTGAGCCTGGCAGTCAGTCACAAAATAAAGGATGAGGGTCACATCATTAGGTTTGTTAATGCTCTGTTTGCCCTTTCGCTGTTGTAGGTGTTTAACCTGCAAAGAGTTGGTCAAGGTTAAGCAGTAGATGAGGAGATGCCAGAGGCTTGATACACGGGGGCCAGCAGATAGCAGGGCCTGCTTCCAGCGCCTGTCCCCACCCCCTCTGCCCCCCACTTTCACTTACACACACGCTGTCTCCTTCAGCTTTGCTGAATTTCCTGCAGTTTCAGACACACCGAGCGCTCTCAGCCCCAGGCCTTTGCTCAAACTCCTCCCCGAGATGCCCTGTCCCTCCGCTCGCCTCTTGTGATGTAAGCCCTGAGATTTTTTTTTTCATGCAAATGTGCTTTATTTCTGTAATTTAGAAGAGACCTTTTGATTTAGGGAATGGGAGCTGTGTTTCAGTTCATACATATCATCACACACTTCCCCAAGGGGGGGGCAATTGACAGGCCACACGGGGGTCCTGTTATATGACACCCTCATCCAACTGGCCCTCGAGACTGGACCAGGTCCCCTTCAGGACAGAAATGAATGCTGGGCTGGCCACTGATCTTGCCTGGTGGTCACCCTCACCTTCATCCCAATCCAAAGCCTTGATTTCTGACACTGTGGAAAGTACGGGACTAAGAGAAAGGCCTGAGATTAAGATCCAAGATTACGTGTGCCTTGACGTCTGGTAAATCCAGAAGGGCTCAGATGTCATAAGAGCCAGGCCCCTCTGCACCCTGCTTCCTCATATAAGGTCCCTAGACAAGCAGCCCTCCTGGTCTCTGGGGCCAGCACAGTGCCTGCATACCCCTGAGGAGCCGGCTTCAGTTCCCTGCCAGCCCTCAGAATTACTCAGACAGTCCTATCACATCCTGCCGTGGGGACCAGGGGTCACCCGCCCTGGTGTTACTGCAGAGCCCCCCTCCCACAGTCCCTCCTCGTTCACTCCAGTCCCTAGGGCAGCCCCACGTGGCGCAGTGTGCTTCTGCCCGAGTCTGCGAGTGTTCTGTGGCTAAAGAACGGCCATCAACCTCATCTGCCCAGTGTCACCTGTTGTGCGTTGAGCCACCGCATAAGCCCAGGGTGGGAACCCTTCCCTCACGTCTAGGGTGAAGAGGAAGCGATCAGAACACCTCATCTCCTAGCTTGGGCAGTGCCTTTTCTCCATGTCCCTATTCTCTGTCCCCATCACTTATTGCATGGTTTGAGCTCGCTACAGTATGAACCACCAGCAGCAGACTTTGTGTCCTGGTCACTGCTGCATTCTTGAGACCTAGCATAGAGGCGTCTATATGCTACAAAAAAATTGTTGAATTAAAGAATGAATGAAGGGGACTTCCTTGGCGGTCCAGTGGTTAGACCCTGTACTTCTAATGCAGGGGGCATGGGTTCGATCCCTGGTCAGGGAACTAAGATCTCACATGCCACGCGGCCAATAAATAAATCAATCAATCAAAAATTTTTTAAAAAAGAATGAAAGAATGGGGTTATTTTTGTGAATGTCTAAACACCCACTAATCTCTTAGCTCCTAAAGCATTGACCTTTTACTTGTGATATTTTCTTAGATTTTGGCTGCACTAGGTAGTATATTTCACCTATTGTATCTATGTGTTTTGTTTTTTTTTTAATTTAATTTATTTATTTTTGACTGCATTGGGTCTTTGTTGCTGCGTGCGGGCTTTCTCTGGTTGCGGCGAGTGGGGGCTACTCTTCGTTGCGGTGCATGGGCTTCTCATTGCGGTGGCTTCTCTTGTTGCAGAGCTTGGACTCTAGGCACGTGGACTTCAGTAGCTGTGGCGTGCAGGCTCAGTAGTTGTGGCTTGCAGGGTCTAGAGCACAGGCTCAGTAGTTGTGGCACATGGGCTTAGTTGCTCCGCAGCATGTGGGATCTTCCCAGACCAGGGCTCGAACCTGTGTCCCCTGCATTGGCAGGCAGATTCTTAACCACTGAGCCACCAGGGAAGCCCTGTATCTATGTTTAAATTTATAGGGAAAACTTTTACTTTCACTATGATGTTGTTTTCCAGTTAGGTCATGGCAGGCAGTCGGCTAAGGACAGGCTGGACGGCTCTGCCTGGTCTGCCAGTTGCGCCTGGCCTTTCACAGAATCTCCGCTCAGCGTGTGTCTGTGTGTTATCTCATTAAATAGCTAATCCTGTTTACTGGCCTGTCCTTTCTCTGGGGACAGCCTTTCATGGGAACCCTTTGTCCCTGGCCCTGGAGGGATCCTAACTCTAACCATTAAGAGAGACTATTGCTTTGTGCTGCTCAGACCAATCAGATCATGCAGCTAATTTTTGACCATTCATACCTTTTCTAAGTAATGTGAGAACAGTAGTTAAAGGGAGAGAAGAGGTGGGGACTTTGGGGTTTTTTTCCTCTGGTTATTTGAGATCTTAGCACCAGCACGTATTACTTTGTTAAAGTAAAAAGGAAAGAGAGACAGAGAGAAAGAGATGGGGGGAGGTGGGGAGGAAGGAAAGAGAGAAAGAAAGAAGGAAGGAAAGAAGAGAGAAGGAGGGAGGGAGGGAGGGGAATGTGACTTCACCTAGTGCATGGCCCTTGGTCCTTCACTAAAAAGACTGTCTGACCCCATGGTGCTTCCTAGAAGTAACCATCCTGATAACGGGGCCTGGAAGGATTTCTTAGGGCACACCTGCTCCCTGGTCAGCACAATTTCGTGGTAGCTGTGTTAGTGAATTCTGTCCCTGTAGCAGACCGAAATGCCCCTTTGTCCATTTAGGATTCATTCTGTAGTCCAGGCTGTGTTATTCGCCGCCCCTCCCTGCTGCCTCCTCAGCACTCAATTCCTCTTCAATCACTAATAAACATGTGTGTTTTTAATAAACATTTCCTTAATAATAGTTTTCCCACATCTAACTAATACAGACTTTATGTTGAAATTTTGAAGTAAGGAATTATAATGCATTTACCAAGATAACTATTAAAGATTATCTTTGCAAAGCCTGACTGTGTCAAACTGATGTAGAATTCTGCTGCTTATGATGAAAAGGGAGAGGGTGAAGAGGGCACACGTGTGAAAGCACTTTGGAAAATGCAAATCATGTTACAAATATAACATGATATTGTTATTATTACTTGTGTCCGGTGGCAAATGCATTTTCGTCATAGGGCCTCTCTCGCCTTCCACTAAGGCATTATGAAGACTAGAGAGGGAGTGGCAGTTCCTCTTTTATCTCCTCCTAACGGGAAAAAAAAAGGTCATTTCCTCTAACTGTCATAAAAATGATTGCCAGATGAGTAACAAAATGTATTTTGTTTTCAGGGAAAGAATATGGCAAAGCTGATGCAAGATGGCTTTATTTGGATCCAACCATTGTGTCTGTGGAAATTCTGACTGTCGTTCTGGGTGGGTTTCTGGCACTGGTTCTCATTTATGCCATCGTCAAAGAGGAACATTATCGGTAAGTGCCCTTCTCCTGTCCTACGGAAAAGAGGAGGAACATTTGCTGTCCCAACGCCAGCATGACATTTGGAGGGGATAATGACCAGAGTTCTTTGTTAGACAAAAAGTAGACTAGAAACGAAAATTGTTAGATATTAGTTAAGGTTCATGGTGCCACCAGGATAATTTCAGACCATTCAAAATAAAAAATATGAGAAATATGATTGTATTGGCAACCTAGATGCTGTGTAGACAAGCACGGTGGTGACAGCATTGGATGATTTGCCACCAATATTTTGGAGAATCAAAAGGTAATATTTGGGGCTTCCCTGATGGCGCAGTGGTTGAGAGTCCGCCTGCCAATGCAGGGAACACGGGTTCATGCCCCGGTCCGGGAAGATCCCACATGCCGCAGAGCGGCTGGGCCCGTGAGCCATGGCCGCTGAGCCTGCACGTCCGGAGCCTGTGCTCCGCAACAGGAGAGGCCACAGCAGTGAGAGGCCCGCGTACCACAAAAAAAAAAAAAAAAAGGTAATATTTGCATCCTTTCCCTCCAACTCATTCTAGAAAACTCCCATTCCGCTTGACACAAAGAAAAATCTCTTATGTAATTCTGAGGTAGACATGCAAGGTAAATAAGAAGTCTTTCCAGAAGCAGGCTGTGGAGGGTATGAGGAAGGCAGAAGAGTGAGGAAACGAAGGAGAAAGATGGCGGATTAACCATCCATCAGTCAGACCCTGAAACTTCGAACTCCGCTGCCTCCCTCCCTTTCCTTCCTCTCCATCTTAGGGACAGGGTGACCTGGGACAAACAGATTACTATCCTGGGGATGATTCCCTAAAACAATGTCAAGTAGGCACAATGGCATTCCATTTTCCACCATCTTGTATCAAAGAAGAAGTCTTATGTAAAGCTTCATCATAAAATTTCAGATTTTTTTTTTTTTTTTTTTTGCGGTACACGGGCCTCTCACTGCTGTGGCCTCTCCCGTTGTGGGACACAGGCTCCGGACGCGCAGGCTCAGCGGCCATGGCTCACGGGCCCAGCCGCTCCGCGGCATGTGGGATCTTCCTGGACCGGGGCATGAACCCATGTCCCCTGCATCGGCAGGCGGACTCTCAACCACTGCACCACCAGGGAAGCCCAAAATTTCAGATTTGAAAGAGACCTCAAAGGTCATTTAATCCACTTTCCCCCACCCAGTTTTACATAGAGAGTTGGCAGGAACAATTAAATTTCTCCTGGGTGCCTTACATGTCCTTGACTCCATGATCATGGTTGTAGATTTACTACATGCACCCATTTGTTTATTATTTCAAACATTTAACACATATGCATTGTTGAATATGTGCCGGGCACAGTGCTTTATCTACATATCTCATTTAATCTCCACAATATTATTCAAGGAAGGGACTATTATTATCCCTTTTACAACAAGTGAAATTGCGGCTCATAGAGAGATTCACATCCAGGTCTCTCTTTACTGGGTCAGTTGTGACCTCACTAAATCTTCCAAAGAATAGGACAGGATACCCAAGAGACCTTCTTCAACTCTGAGGATAATCTTCTAGGAAAGGCACTATTGCTTCTCCAAGGAAAGCATGGGTCTTCATTAATTATCAATTTGCCCCATCAAAGGAGCTCTACGTAAAACCTGAGGTCCAACTTCAGTGAGGTTTTCTGCCGTGGAAGACTGTTGATGCTGCTGGCAGTTTCATCCCTTGTCTCTTTCTCTCTAACAGGCATTTCATACAGATCACCCTGTGTGTGTGTGAATTGTATGGCGGGTGGATGACCTTCTGCCCAGACTGGCTTATGGGAAGCCCCAACCTCAACACCAACAATTGGCTCTACTTTTGGGTCTATCTGGTATTTTTCAATGGTGTTTGGGTTCTGATCCCAGGACTGTTACTGTGGCAGTCATGGGTAGAACTCAAGAAAATGCATCACAAAGGATTCAATTCAGGCAAAAAGTTTCAGTGAATTTTCAAAATCATAAACACCATCAGCGTGCTTTATGAGCCAGAATGAATCAGACCTGTTTGTTGGGCCAAAATGTAATACATTCCAGTCTATACTTTTCTTTTATATTGTCATTCTTGAACAACCTAATTGCTTTCAATTGAATCAGTTTCAAATGGACTGTAAGGTTGACAAGTTTTGGCTGTTGTTTTTTCCAGTTAAATGGCAATACAGGGAACAGAAAATAAATTTTAACTTGTAATAATAACACATTTAATTATATACTTTTATGGCTAGCATTAATTGTTCTACATTAATAAAGCCAATTATCGTGAAACGCTATAGAGCATGTTATATTAATTTTTTATTTCAAAGAACATGTTGTTGCTTCAACCTTTGATCTTCCCTCCAGTCTTTTGGTTACCAAAGTGAAACCAGAAACGAAATGAGTGCTTCTGTTTTGCATTTGTACTTTATCAAATTTGTGAAGCCAACAAAAATGATAGTGGAAGGAATTTGTGAGTGGGCTAACTCCTCATGGATGAACATTGGGGTTTCACACAGATGATTGATTTATATCTGTGCTTTTTTAAGGAGGAAGATTTAAGATACCTTACAAAAATACGATAAAAAGTAAATCAGGAAATAGGAACATAGGGAAAATGAGTGAGAAACAGTAAGATGAAGGTAAAATTAATATGCAAAATGCATGCCGTGACGTCGTATGTAACTGATAGAAGTGAAGCATAAATTTAACACTTACCTTCAGTACCAAGAGGGAGACACGATCACCCTATGTTTCAGAAAACATTCGTTTTGGCAGATGGCTATAGCACTTCCGTCGGAGGTGGGGAGTGGGTACTCACATTAACTTGCTCAACACCTGACTTTCTTACTAGCCCGTTAGCTCACAGATGTATTCTCTGCCTAGAAGGGTGCCCAGCATATACACCAGGCACTTGGTTGGTTGTGGCAGATGCTGTCACTTAGCTCAGTCTGCATTCCCCCTCCTTCTAGGTGTCCTCTTATCCTGGATGCAAAATTGTTGTCATCTTTCAGAGGTACTTGTGAGTGGTTTGGAGGGTGAAAGCATGGAGACTGTTTTCAGCTGTTCCTTTTTTACTTTTGCTGTTTTGTGGCGACAGGTAATGTCTATGACTATGGAAACGTGAGGGTTTGGAGCGTTGGCACATCGAGCGTTCAACTTCGTGGGTACTGAGAGGCAGTTGTGGTTGGGGCAGTGGGAGTAAAGGGTGTGCGGGCTGAGGAGCTCCAGTGGTGGCCTCACTGGCAGTGCCTGCCTTGGGAGGGTCCATCTTGTGGTCATCTGGGAGCCATTCCTAGAAGCTGAGCCAAGCACCTACTCTTGGAGTCCTCCAGTGATTTTTATAAGCATGCTCTATTAAATCCTCCTGCTTACAACACCTAGAGTAATTGCCGTTTTCTATGCTTTTATCCTGAATGACACCTGACTATGATATTCGTTGAATATTGAGTAAGTCTGGCCAAGTAAGTTTGAGAAATATTACGTTCGCACATTAAAGACTTTAGAAGTCCTGCAGTGAAGAAACTAGATTAACTTGTTTAACTCAGCTTTTCCCAACATATTTACCAGACCACTTTAACAAGTAGGATGGTGTTTCATGGAACATCAGATAGGGAAGCACTGAGTAACAGAGTTCCGTTTTCATAGATTAAAAACAAACCAGTTGCCAATAAACAATTAAAATAGAATTTTTAAAAATACCATTTACTATAGCATCAAAACATTCTAATATTTAGGGGGAAATTGAAAGATATTAAGGCTTACACAGAAAACAAAAACAACTATAAAACATTGAGAGAAGTTAAATAAGACCTAAATAAGCAGAGAGATATGTCATGTTCATGGATTGGAAGGCTCAATATTGCAAAGAAGTCAATTCTCCCCAAATTGAGCTATAGATTGAATGTAATCCCAATCAAAATCCCAACAGATTTATCTATTTATCATTTTTTAAATGATAACAAGCTGATTTTAAGATATTTTATGGCAATGCAAAGGGCCAAGAGGGCGAAGACAATGTTGTAGAAGCATAAAGCTGGAGGACTTACTCTACCATACATCAAGTCTTAATATAAAGCCACAGTAATTAAGGCAATGTGGTATTGGCACCAGAAAGCCAACAGACAGATAGACCAATGGAACAGACTAGAAAGTCCAGAAACAGACCTTCCTGTATATGGACACTGGATTTAGGAAAAAGGTGCCACTGCAGAACAATGGAGAAAGGATGGTCTTTTCAATAAATGGTGCTGGGTCAGTTGCATGTCCATGTGGGAAAAATGAATTTTGATCCTTACCTCACATCATGCACAATATCAACTCCAGGTGAATTGTTGATTTTAGTTTTTTAAATTAATTAATTTATTCATTTTTGGCTGCGTTGGGTCTTTGTTGCTGAGCGTGGGCTTTCTCTAGTTCTGGCGAGCGGGGGCTACTCTTCGTTGTGGTGTGCGGGCTTCTCATTGCAGTGCCTTCTCTTTTTTGCGGAGCACAGACTCTAGGTGCATGGGCTTATTGATTTTAATGTGAAAGGCAAACAATAAATCTTCAAGAAGAAAAAAAGTAGAATATATTCTTAAAAAGGATACAGAAAGCTGCAATAATTTTGACTACATTAAAATCAAGTACTTCTGCTCATCAGAATTCACCATTAAGAGAATAAAAAAGGAAGCCAGGGACTTCCCTGGTGGTGCAGTGGTTAAGAATCCACCTGCCAGTGCAGGGGACAGGGGTTCGATCCCTGGTCCGGGAGGATCGCACATGCCGCAGAGCAGCTGAGCCCGTGCGCCACAACTACTGAGCCTGCGCTCTAGAGCCCGCGAGCCACAGCTACTGAGCCTGCGCTCTAGAGCCCGCGAGCCACAGCTACTGAGCCTGCGCTCTAGAGCCCGCGAGCCACGACTACTGAGCCTGCGCTCTAGAGCCCGCGAGTCAAGACTACTGAGCCTGCGGGCCACAACTACTGAAGCCCGCACACCGAGAGCCCATGCTCCACAACAAGAGAAGCCACCGCAATGAGAAGCCTGCACACCGCAACTAGAGAAAGCCCCCATGCAGTAAGGAAAACCCAAAGCAGCCAAAAATAAATTAAGAAAAGAAAAAAAAAAGCAGAAGGTAGAACACATTTGTAGTACATATAATTGACAAAAGACCTATCCCAATGGGTAAATCAATTAGAGAAAGACAATCTAATAGAAAAGTTGACAAGATATTTGAATAAATACTTCACAAAAGAGAAGGCAATTCAGGAAATGATAATTAAGGCCACAGTAAGATGTTGCTATACACCTATAAAAATGGCTAAAACTAAAAGGACTGACAATTATGAGGGTTGGTGAAGATGTGGAACCACTGGAACTCTCATACACTGCTGGTGGAATGTAAAGTGGAAAACTACTTTGAAATTAAACTGAACGTGTGCAAGCCCTGAAACCCAGCGATCTGACTCTTAGGTATACTTCACAGAAGTGCTTACTATGTGTACCAGAATGGCAGCATTATAACCCCAAGCCGGAAACAACCTAAATGAGTAAGTTGTGGTATATACATACAGTGGACTACTGTACAGTGAAAATTATAGGAATGAAAATTAACAACCTACTTCTCATAACAACATGGATGAATTAGTGATAAGTGAAAGAAATAGTGATAAGTGAAAGAAGCCAGACTAAATGGATACATATTGTGTGATTCCATTTTTGTAGTGTAATCAAAAACAGATAAAACTGTGGTGTTAAAGATCAGGACAGAGATTGCCTCTGGGGAAGAGGGTGGGTATAGTGATGGGGAGAAGGCATGAGGGGCTTCTGAGGTGCTGGTAATGTTTTATTTTTTTCCTTTGAGTGGTTGTTATAATTTGCGATAATTCATTCAGCTGTACCTTTATGAATGGTGTGCTTTTCTCTATATATGTTATACTTCAATTTAAACATTTTATTTTTAAAGATTCCTGGTATGAAGACCTGAAATATGTCTCCAGTGGGTCCTCATGAAGAGGACGCTATGTCCTTGACAGCAGAATTTAGTACAGCTCGGGCTGTTTCTAACAGTGTCCCCCACGTGGGCTGAAGGCAGGATGCCAGAGAGAGAGTCTGTAAAAGCCTTTCTATGAGGGATTACCCAGTTGTTTCCAGTACTTTGCTCTCTGCTGATCTGGCTCAATCCGAGGGTAAACAGAGTAGAGAAAAATGGATGGGCTGCATATCCTGCAGGCAGTCCTGAAAACATGATTTTTCTCAACTGAGTTTTTGCTGAGTATTGGATGGGAGAGAAATGGAGATTATAGACTCTGACAGGAACTTGGAGGACAGATACATTCTACTGCCAAGTAAGGACAGATCTAAATGTTTTAACCCTTAAGTGAGTTGGAAGAAAGATTGATGTCCCCATATGAAGTCTAACAGGTCACTGAGAATAGAAGCCCATCTCCCTGTGACAGGGAGGTAGGGGAAAGGTGACATAGGTAATACTGTATTTCATTAACTCTAAGATAGATACTTTCCACCCACATTTTAACATTTTAAAAATTAGGATGTATTTTACAGTTGATGTGTCATAATTGAGTTGGCAGTGTTTTTTCTTACAAAAATATAATGCATCTTATAATTGATGGCATCTTAGATTCAATTAAACAAGTCACTGCCTTCAATATTGTTCCTCTTTTCAAACCTCGATATCTCCAACTACTTGGAGGTGATAGTTCAAATATATTTTAAGTCTAAATTTTGCATGGGACCTTAGGAATCATTTACTTCCCTATCCGCCCCCTGCACACCCCGCTTCTATCACATTCGTTTCCTAGGAGCCAGCCATAGAAGGAATATTTGGATGTACATATCAAATGATTTGCAATAAGTTATGAATTGCTTATGTTGATGGTAACTGGATTCCTTCAGACTGTCCATCACTCCCCAGTATTGTTTACACTATAAATTTCCTCTGCATACTCTGCCGTTCCAGATAATGTTGAGGCAGCTATCGGCATAACCCATCTAAAATCAGAGTCTAAATGATGACGTTTCCTTGTATTTAATTATGTCAGCTTTACAACTCCTGAAGTGCTAGCACTGAGGCTCCAGGAAAAATCTGCAGACTGCAATATGAAATAGTAAAATAAAACTTTGTCCAAACAAGGCTTGATGGAAACCAAAATGCACAGAGTTTGGAGAAGAATCCTTTGTTTTCTTTTTTTTTTTTTCAAATTATTCTTAAAATCCATGAGCACTTTTTTGTTTGTTTGGTTTGAAAGCTGGAGTTTCTAAAAATAAATAATTTATAATGAGAATAATTGGGCCAAACCATGAATGAGAAAGGTTAACTGTTGCTGTCCTTACCTTTAATAAAATGCCCTTGAGGTAATAGGGAGGGGCCTGGCAGGCCTCCTCCACCCGCTGTGCTTTTGGAAACTACATCTTCTCTCCCTTTCCAGTGGCAGACCCGACCTCACAAAATCCATATCCCACGCCACTTCACTGAAGGAAGCAAATCACATCCATTAATCCACATTAAAATGCTAATAACTGATAGTGGTTTGATGTATTATCTGTCCCGAATATATTTGCATTAAAAAAATATACAATTGATTCATGTCCGTTGCTGAAAAATGGAAAATCCAGATAAGCAAAAAGAAAAAAATAATCATTACCCCCAGTATCATCAGACAGAACCACTATTACAAATTTAGTTTCCATTTCTCAAGCTCTTGTCCGTGCTTGTATTAACATCTGGGGGAGGCTTTTAACACTTGAAGAAGGACTTTAACCTCCCTCCTTCCTTCCTCTCTGTCCCTTGCCCCAGATTTATCATCCAAGAAATAGCAGTTGTACATGTACACACAAAACCGACTGGATAGTATTACAGAACATGCTCCCATTCTTGAGATATTCATGTGCCTATAGAGGTTGTTAGGTAGCAGTTATCATTTATTTTATGTCCACACAGATCAAGTTGACATCTTAAAATATTGGATTGGCCACCTCCCAGCTCTTCAAGGGAGGGATGCAGTATGCTGAGCGTGCTGCAGTGTTACCTTTTAGGTGTTTAATCCCTTCCCCTCCAGAAGCCTTCCCTCAGTCCCCCAGGAGTCGGAAGGGGAGGACTCTGAATTCTTGTAGCCCTTGTCTGTGTCACTTAAGTGGCCCTGTATTGTTTTGTTATTTTTGACATCCACCTTCCCAACTACACAGGGGCCCCTCAAGGCCACGCTTAGAACCCTAGAATCATGTATAGTTTAAAGGGGCCTTGAACGGGTCCAGTTCATATATGAGGAGACTGAGGCTCAGGGGGGTTAGATAACCTCCCCAAGGCCACAGAGCTTTTCAGTGAACTAGAACCTAGTTCACTTAAAAGTACTCTTTCTAGCCCAACAGTGTTAGACATGTTTCCAGAAGCCTACAAGCTATGAAAATTATTCAATTTTGTGGGAAAAAAAAATTTAACCTCAGCACATTTCTGATCATCTAGGTCTATTCATTATACTTGAGTAGCCTCTCAATTTCATTGTTTTGATCTTGTGTTTTGTATTGTCCTGTAAGTATTTTTCACTGGTTGGACCAAGTGGTCAGGTGGCAGCAGTTAACATTAATGCTTTGGTTTTTCTAGGGGGAGGGGTGACAAAGTGGAGGACGCGCTCTCAGGGTCCCCACTTTTTCAAATTTGAGCAACACTCCAGCACAGCACATGACTTCTTGTTCCCCACAACTGTGTTTGCTGATGATGCATTTTAGTTTAAAAATAAATTAAATATTCTGTCTTGGCCTCTCATTTCTGATTCACTGTATTGTGCTGAAAGTAACTGTGAACAGATTTTTGGCATTTCTTGGTTGCATTTTGGGAGTCGGACTGATTTTGGTCCCAGGGGTGGGGATGGGAGGGTGGGATCGAATCTCCAAGAACTGGAAGCAGGAAATGGATCTCACTGGTGTGCCTTGAGTGCCCACAGTTTGAACTGTCTCCATAAAGTCAGTGCTTGTCTGGAGATGGGACCGCAAATATTCATGCCCCCTGCAACAGTGACATCTGGTGGCCCTGGGGTAATAGGACAGCAGTCGAGTGGCTGATCTGTGGATTTTGATGAGATGACCTTATTCTATATATACTTGTTGCTGTAGGAGCCACTGCCCCTTCCCAGGGAGCCCCGTTTCCTCCTGTGACACACCCACCTCCAATCACCCTACACCCAGGAAGCACCTGCAGCAGCGCCCCTGCTTCCTGGGGGCACTCTCCTCCCAGGCCCCCTGGCCGCCGGGCTGGGAAGAAGTGGACTTGCCCCATCTGGCGCGTGTCAGCCGCCAGCGGCCACGTCAGGCCAGGCCTGGCCTGAATTCTGGTGTTCGAGGGCCAGTGATTTACTGCCTGCCTGGGCAGCAGGTGGCTGGGGTATTTTTAGTGTGTGGAGCCTTTAGGAGTGGGGTTGGGTGTGGGCAGGAGGCAGCAGTGAGGTCTGGGGGAGTTAGCTCTTCCAAGGTTCAAGTTGAAAGCCTCCTAATTGGGTGGGGAGGGGTCTGTTTCCTAACCTCCTGTAGGCTTTCAGGTTCTTGGTACGTCTTCTTGAATCTGTCTGCCTTTTTCCTTTGCTTGGTCAGTTTGTAAGCATGAACTAGAGAAAGTGGAAACCTTCGGGATGCCAAGTTGTTTGGTATCTAGGAAAACACTGGGTACTATTAACGCCCTGCACCTGTATTCATTCCACTTCAAAGCTCTTTTCTGTTCGTTGTATTATCTGATCCTCACGATAATCCCTCACGCTCTGTGGACAGGGATTATCATCTTCCTTCTACAGAAGAAGAACTGGCCACGAAAGGTGAGCATCTGTCCCGTGCCACAGGGAGCACACGGGACAGAACCTGGAGCCGAGCTGTACGGGTTTTGCCGCTAAGCGGTGCTGAGTTCGAACCCGCTGCCCCGGCTCACGTGCCGTGGGATTTGGGGCCCAGATGCTTGGGTCCTGAGTCTCCTTATCCAGAAACGGAGTCGTGGTACTTGGCACACACAGCTGTGAGGATGAGCACATATCAAACACTCCACCCGCTGTTCTGATCCAAGTAAAAGCTTACACGTTTATTTAGCTTTTGACTGGGTCTGTTACCCGGGTTCTGAACATATGACATCGCCGCTGCCTCCGTGTGAGAGACAATCTCAGAATCAACAATTAAACGTGCCAGGCGCTCAGGCCTGGAACAGAGCAGCCGGCCGAAACCTGGGGCTTCTGAGCAGGCACATCAGAACAAAATTAAGAAGCCTGTGGGCCGGGAAGCTTTGTCAGTCTGACCATCTGAGACTGAGTTTGAGTTACTTTCCCGCTGCTGTTACTTGGTGGCGTCAGGGCTTTTGTGATTGCTTGTCCTCGGAATCTTTTTGTTTCCTTTCTAAGGAAACATTCTGCTTGTGCTTCAGAGAAAAGGGATTTTCGTCAGCACCTGGATGGAACGTTGTCAGCACCAGGAGAGACCAGAAGAAACTGGGAAAATACGTGACAGAGCCTCCTGTGGTGAGGGAGCTGGAAACAGCTATGACTGTGAGTTGCCGACTCCTGCATTTCACCCAGACCAGCTGAGCTGGACCCCTGGGGTTGTCCTCTCCGCGGCTGCCCCTACCATGTCCAGAGCCAAGCCTGACAAGGCCTGAGCCTCGAGGTCTATCCCCAGTTGGGGGATAGGGCTGCTGCCAGGCTGATCTTAGTTTTGGGTGGGGCTGCCATGGATCTGTGGGCCCACTGGGCCCCAGCCTCCCAACTGGGTGCCTAGGTACCTTAGAACTGGACCTGTGCCTCTGTGGCTTTGTGTAGTTAGCACTTCAGTTTGCCATGGGGATAGAATCTGTCGTGAACCTCAGTTTATTTGCCTGTTGGCCCTGAAACTCTAAGTAGACCTCACTGGTGAAGAGGGGCTTGGCGGTGGTGGTGAAGGTGACACGTGGGAACCAGGTCCTTTTCCTGTTGGTGCCGGCTCCAGTAGTTCAGTAAGAAAGCGTCATCAGTAGTTCACTAGTCTGAAGTCACGTTCTGTGTTGAAAGGGTTCCGTGGTCATGATCAAAGTGGTATACCATACCCTTGCCTGCCTTGCTTTAGAGACTGACTATTCCCATCATCATATTCAGGGCTCTGAGATGTCCTACAGTGGAGAAACCTGTGTAATTCCATTAAGCCCACATTTCCCAAGCTTGTTGGACCATGGAACCCTCTTTTCAGGCCAGTAGCCCTTCACAACCTTCAGAGCTAGTGTTTCACAGATCCTACCTTGGGAAGCACGGGCACAAACCATGCCACAGCCATGAGAGCTGAGAGCCGTGAGAGCTGTCAGCTGCCTTAACTCGTGGCTGCATCCACCCCCGATGGCATCTCCTTGGACACTGATCCCTCCTGAAAGCGAACCTGAGCTCATCCCATCATGAGTCAGCCCCGCCTGGCCCATCTCCCCACTCCTAATCCCACTCAGCCCTGGCTTTCTACCACCTCCCAGTTGGCCTGGTAGCTGAGCCATCATAAGTCAGCAGTGGGGGCGGGGAGGATTCCCCTGTGTCTCCAAATCTTCCCAAAGATGCCACAGCCATTTTCCCCGTCCCTGCCCCCATCAACACCCAGAGGTGCCGCTCACCTCGAGGCCAGGAGCCCCTTGGGCAGCGATCTTCTTGCTTTTCCCTGCTTTCCTCCCTTCCGGTTCCTCAGCCTATGCTTCCCCACATCTGCTTAGAGTGCCCTGGGCCTGGGAGGAACCTTTTATTAAGTGAACCCGTCCCACACACAGCCTCAGTCCTGATTTGGCAGACTTCAGCCCTGGCTACCCTGGCCATTCTGAGACTGTATTACCCTATTTTTTTCCTTAAATCCAAGCAAGATGTCAACCACAGTCCTTGAATCTGCCTGTCCTTCATCCCTGGTTTCCCTCCTCTTCACATCCCCAGACCCCCAAGTTTCGGATGAGTCCAAGCAGAGGAGACACCGCAGGAAGGACGAGGGTGGTTTGTTACAGGACTGGGTGAGATTAAATCCCAGGGGCTCCTGCCCAGCTAAGGTGCATTTTCCCCTATGCTTTATGATGTTTTCCTCCTCTCTGCCTTGGTCAACATCATACGGGAGTCACTGCTTTGAATCCATTCTGGGATCTCTGGCTTTAGAACCCATCGCCTGCTCCTCATTCTTTACTGAAACCTGCTCTCAGCGTAGCATCTGATCAGTACATTCCCATGAAGTTAGAATCAGCTAAACACCCCCAAGATGGGAGAGAGTTCTGTGGCCAGGGACTCCTCCTGGGAGCATGTGAAATTGGGAAACTAAGGAATCTAAGAAGTCTAATATGCAATTTCACACAACTTATAGCTGAGAAGTAGCCGTTGTCACCGCATGCTCACCCTCAACATCTAGGGGTGCATATCCCCCTGGCATGGCCACATTTATGTTAGACTGTCTTCAGTAAAAAAATGTCAAAGCGTATGCTAAGTAAGTAGGACACCTCTGTCATCCACCACACCTGTCTGAGGTTAAGAGTTCTTTTCCTTAGCTCGTAAATGATTAAAGACTCAAGCTCTTTTTATGATTTGACCTTGGGAAACCACCCCTGAGCATTATTTTATAAACCTGTGAAATCTTGGTATAAAACTGTAGATGGGTGGTTTCCAACACTTTGTGCCTGTGTTAGTCACCCAGCACTGAGGGGGAAAAAAACCACAAAAATCTTTTCAGTGGCATGCAGCAATAAGCATTTGTCTTCAGAGCTCTGTGGATCATCAGGGATTTGGCTGACCCAGGCTGGGCTCAGCTGGTCGACTCTGCTAAGGCTGCAGTGGCTCAGTGGCTCTGCTACTCACTTCAGGTCTCTGGACCACTCGGTCGTTTTGCTCTACATGCCTCTCATCCTATCCTCCTTAGACAGCAGGTTAGCTGAAGCTTGTTCTTCTGATGGCAGAGGCGGAAGTGGGTAAACCCCAGTGTGCAAGCACTTTTCAAACCCCTGCTTGTGTCCGTCTACTGACATCCCACTGGCAAAGAAAGTCATATGGCCAACCCCAATATCAACAAAGAAGGACATTCCATCCATGATGAAGCCATAGCAAGTGTGTGGATGGAGAAAGGAGTGAAGAATTTGGGTCCAGTAATACCACCATGCTCACCTGTGGCACACAGGGACGAGATAAAGGGTTTCTTCTGCCAATTGTTGCTAGCAGCGTTCTCTTACAACAAAGATGCTACAGGGAGCCCAGCAGTCAGGGGAAACTTCTGAAGGTTAAACAGCTCACAGGCTCCCTGTGACCAGAGAACCAGGTGACCATCCTGATCAGTCCAACTCAGGTTCCAGTGGGGGTGGGTAGCCCAGGAGCCCAAGTGAGGAGAGAGCAGGCAGCGGAAGTGCGGAGGGCGGTGCAGCCACCGAAGTGCCCTTCCACGGCTAAGGGTGCGAACCGTTATGCTCTGACATACAGATGCCAAGGAAAGCACTGAGGAGGTTAGAACTGGGGCCAGCCAGGGGAAGACCAGCTTTACCCAAAGTCAGAGCAGGAAGGAATACCAAATACGTGAGGTTGAGACCCTGACTTGAGCCTACAGTTAGTTGGGTTTATACGCTTAAATTAACCATTGGGTAAGCAAGGTTACCCATGAAGTCCTGGTTGCTCTTGCCTTATTTATTTATTATTTAAAATATAGTTTTTATTTATTTTATTTTTTTTAATTTATTTATTTTGGGCTGCGATGGGTCTTCGTTGCTGCGCGTGGGCTCTCTCTAGTTGTGGCGAGTGGGGGCTACTCTTCGTTGCAGTGCGTGGGCTTCTCATTGCAGTGGCTTCTCTTGTTGCGGAGCACTGGCTCTAGGTGCCCGGGCTTCAGTAGTTGTGGCACATGAGCTTTAGAGCACAGGCTCAGTAGTTGTGGTGCACGGGCTTAGTTGCTCTGAGGCATGTGGGATCCTCCTGGACCAGGGATCAAACCCGTGTCCCCTGCACTGGCAGGCAGATTCTTAGCCACTGAGCCACCAGGTAAGTCCCTAGTTTTTATTTTTATAAAAATAACACAGGTATCTAGTTTAAGAAGTGAAATAAAAACAGAGACTTATAATGGAAAACAACAGTCTCCTGCTCATCCCTACTAAGCCCCGACTGCTTCTCCCCAGAAACAGCTGTTTTAGCTGTGCCTTCTTATCTTTTCCCTACATTTTTTTTTCCAAATTTGTGTTGCTGTTTCTTGATTTTTCAACCTTAGACATAATCTATTCTCTTCCTACCTTGGAAAATGAGAATTTAACTCTCTTACATTCTCCCCCATGCTCTACCCACACACATATATTTCCCTTCCCCACATCTTCCCAATATAGATATTTTGGTTAAATGAATATGTTAGTATTTACATTATTATGACTTATGTAAAAAATTTTCACAACTGAGCCATTTAGTATGCTATGATTACAAAAAGTGCAACTTTCGTTTCCCTATTTTTTTTGTCTGTTTGCTTGGTTTTCTAAATACTTATCAATAATACAACCCTAGAGGGACTTCTCTGGTGGCACAGTGGTTAAGAATCCGCCTGCCAGTGAAGGGGACACAGGTTTGAGCTCTAGTCCGGGAAGATCCCACATGCTGCGGAGCAACTAAGCCCGTGAGCCACAACTACTGAGCCCATGTGCCACAACTACTGAAGCTGGCGCGCCTAAAGCCTGTGCTCTGCAACAAGAGAAGCCACTGCAATGAGAAGCCCGCGCACTGCAACGAAGAGTAGCCCCCGCTCACTGCAACTAGAGAAAGCCCGCATGCAGCAATGAAGACCCAACACAGCCAAAAATAAATAATAAATAAAAAATACAACCCTAGACTGTCAAAACTGAAAATTTCACTGATACAATCAAACAGATAAAGTAAACTATTGGGTTTTTTGGTTTGTTTGAGACATCCTTCTGGGAATGTTGTTCTGAAAACTCCTTTGCTTCCCTGTGTTGGTGAATTCCACGTTGCCTGCATCCCAGGTCTTCATTTTGGTTTATTCTCTTGAGGGAGAATGACTAACAGTAGCCTTCTAAATTTTTTTTTTTTTTTGATTTATGGCTGTGTTGGCTCTTTGTTTCTGTGCGAGGGCTTTCTCTAGTTGCGGCAAATGGGGGCCACTCCTCATCACGGTGCGCGGGCCTCTCACTATCGCGGCCTCTCTTGTTGTGGAGTACAGGCTCCAGATGCGCAGGCTCAGTAATTGTGGCTCACAGAGCTCGTTGCTCCGCGGCATGTGGGATCTTCCCGGACCAGGGCTCGAACCCGTGTTCCCTGCATTAGCAGGCAGATTCTCAACCACTGCGCCACCAGGGAAGCCCCGCCCCTACCAGTAGCCTTCTAATAAAAGATGCATGTGTTCTTGTTTGTCTGAAAATGTCATTATTCTATCTTCACGATTGATAGCTAGATTGGGTGTAAAATTCTATGTTGGAAATAATTTTCCCTCAGAATGTTTTAACTTTTCATTTTGAAATAATTTTAAGCTTACAGAAAAGTTCCGAAAACATTACAGAGCTCTATCTAGTGCCTTTACCCAGCTTCTCCTAATGGTAACATCTTACATAGCTGTAGTACAGTGATCAAAATTAAGAAATTAACTTAAAAAAAGGAAAGAAAAGAAGTTAACTCATGCACTTCTCAGGGTACAACATCAAAATTAAAAAAAGCAAGTAAGTAATTAACGTTGGTACACTGCCGTTAACAGAGTGACAGACTTTGGATCTCACCAGTTTTTCCAGTAGTGTCGTTTTACTTTTCCAAGATCCAATCCAGGATCTCACATTATATTTAGCTGCTGAATCTTCTTAGTCTCCCACATCTAGAACACATCCTCAGTCTGTCTTTGTCTTTCATGATCTTAACAATTTTGAAGAATACTGGTCAATTATTTTGTAGAATGTCCCTCAGTTTGGATTTGTCTGATATTTTCTCATGATTAAATTGAGGTTATGGATTTGGGGCAAGAATACCACAGAGGTGATGTGCCCATCTGAGTGCATCCTATCAGGGGGACATGATGGTGCTGTGTACTGCTCAGGGTGTTCATCTTGATCACTTGGCTAAGTAGTTTATGCCAGGCTTCTCACTGTCAAGTTACTATTTTTCCTTTTATAATTAGTAAATATATTGGTAGACATAATTTAAGACTATGCAAATATCTTGTTTATCCTCAAACTTTCACCTACAAATTTTAGCATCCATTGGTGGATCTTGCCTACAATTATTACTGTAATGTTCTTAATGATAATTTTCTATTTCCCTCATTTCTTTAACATTTATTAATGAAATTCTTTTGTAAGATAGAGCTGTCCCTTCTCCTCCATGTACTTAGCCATTCATTTATTTACTTGTATCAACGTGGACTCATAGACATTTATTTTATTCTAGAGGTTATAGTACAATTTTATTGTTCAAATTGCCCTCTGAATTTTGAAGGCTTTGCTCCGTTATCCTTTGGATTTCAGTATTACTATTAAGAAGTTTAATAGTAGCCTGATTCTTGACCTTTCATAGTGACCCATTTTTCTTTTTTAGGATGTTCTGAAATTTTACAATATTGTGCTTTTTTGTTTATCTTTATAACATGCATTTGTATTGGGCACTCCATAGACCCTTTCAAGCTGGAAACTCATGTGTTTTGGGAAATGCTCATATTTTATTTATTTATCTGATAATTCACCCCCTCTACTTTTCCCTTCTTTTTTTTTTTTTCTTTTTTTTTTTTTTGTGGGATACCCATTATTCTGATGCAAAACTTTTGGACTAATCCTCTAGTTTTCTTATGTTTTAATTTCCAATTTTTCATCCTTAATCTTTTTATTCTACTTTTTAGGAGATTTTTGTTTCTACTTTATCTTCCAACTTTGTACTGGATTTTTCAGTGGAGATTTCCAAGAGCTCTTTCTTGCTTTCTAAATATTTTTTATAGCCACCTTGCTTCATGGCTGTGATATCTTCTCTTATTTCTAAGGAGATTTGCCATTTGGGGATAGTTTTCTTTTGCTTCCTGAAGTGATCGCTCTTTCCTCTGAGTTGTTTTTTTCTGCTTGTTTTTGTCTCTCTCTCTTACGTTGGAGACTTTTTCTCAGATGTCCTGTCATCCTTTATTGTCTGTTCCTGCAAGGCGTTGAGCAGGATATTCACACTGTGTCAGGTATTACCCAAGGTCCCTTCACATTGGAGTGATCCAACAACCACTGCCTTTACCGAGAGGTGGAGCTTTACTTCCCCACTAGTGAGATAAGCAGACATTGTCTCCTGATGAGATGCAGCATGAAGTAGAGAATGTCACCTATGTGTCTTACCAAAAACATCTGATCTGAATCTAATCGCACCTTTAGATCTAACTTCCACTTGACAGGATTTACAAGAGATATGGGGACAAGTTCAATGACACAAGACCCAATCAGACAAATCAGCTGTGAGACACTTCATCAGTTAATGGCCTGGTCCCTTCAAAAAGTCAACATTGTGGGGCAAACAAAAGGAAAGAGGACTGTTCTAGGAAGGAGAATAAAGAGACGTAATAACCAAATGCAATGAGATCCTAGGGACAGTGGGGGAAATTTGAATGGATTTTGAATTTGAAATGGATTGAATATTAGAATATATTTGGAAGCTTCTTTTTTTTCTTTTTTTGCGGTACACGGGCCTCTCACTGCTGTGGCCTCTCCCGTTGCGGAGCACAGGCTCCGGACGCGCAGGCTCAGCGGCCATGGCTCACGGGCCCAGCCGCTCCGCGACATGTGGGATCTTCCCGGACCGGCCCCGTGCATCGGCAGGCGGACTCTCAACCACTGCGCCACCAGGGAAGCCCTGGAAGCTATTTTCAATTTTCTTAGGTGTGATGCATTTGGGTTATATAAGATCCTTATTCTTTGAATAGAGATACAGAAATATGTAGAGGTGAAATATCATAATGTCTGCAGTCATTTTCAAATGGTTCAGAAAATACTGTATGTACACCTATATCTAAAGATAAAGCATATATGTTAAAATATTAACAATTGTAGAACTTAACAGGTGGGTATATGGGTGTTCATTATAGTATTTTTTAAATTTTTCTATATGTTTACATTTTTCCGTGATAAAAATGTAGGTGGAGGAAAGAGGGAGATACCAAAAAGCCGCTAGAAGTTTGTGTGAGTCCTGGTACCTGGGCAGGAAGGGCTCCTCAGCTGGTGAGCCGACTGTTTCATCCAGAGAACTCCAAATGTCAGTGCTGTGTGTCTTCTCTCCAGCCAGTGAGTTCCTGGAGAGGGGCTCCCAGTTTCTGCCTCAGTGTGTAAACCTCGCGGCCAGCCCCTGCGAGCTGAATGGAGAAGGGGTCCAGGCAGCCTCTCCAGTCAGTTCACAAACTTTGATGGAATTTTTTTTTTTTTTTTTTTTTTGCGGTACGCGGGCCTCTCACTGTTGTGTCCTCTCCCGTTGCGGAGCACGGGCTCCGGACACGCAGGCTCAGCGGCCATGGCTCACAGCCCTAGCCGCTCCGCGGCATGTGGGATCTTCCTGGACCGGGGCATGAACCCGTGTCCCCTGCATCGGCAGGCGGACTCTCAACCACTGCGCCACCAGGGAAGCCCTGACGGAATTTTTTCATGGATGTCTCACCCCATCCTCAACTGGGTAATGCCTCCAGAGAATAAACTGAAGGGATCCTACCAGGGAACAGAGGGGCAGTTGCCTGGGCTGAGTAAAAGAGGGGAAGGAGCCTGAGAGTACGTCTCTTCATACAGACTCTCCACCAGTTCGGTTTCCTGCCCCACTTTGTTGCTCCTTGATATCCCAAGTCCTGAGATCCCCTGGGGTTTGGGTCAGAAGGGCTTGCTAATCACGGTGAGGCTGTGTGGAGCATGGTTTGTGGGCCACACCCCTGCAGAGTTTCACATTCTGCTGTGTGACCTGGGACAAGTTACTTAACTTCTCTATGCCTCATCCGCAAAATCAGGTTACGGGCTTTCACATTGTTGGGGGATTACGTAAGTTAATACACCTTCAACATTTAGACCCTGTACAGAGTTAAGTCCTTTGACTGACACACACACACACACACACACACACACACACACACACACACACACCTCCCAGCCCCCACCAACTTAGGTTTCTACTTTCTCTGGTCTGTGAGGTCTCTTTGTATCCTCTGTAATTTTAGTGCTATCTCAAGCCTGCTATATGCACTTTGGCTTTCTTTTTCCTTGTGGGGTTTGGCCTTTTAAAAAAAAATCCCTTTACTGTCCCTCAAGTCAGGTTTGGGGAGATAGTAGAGTTACATGTATGTGTGCATTTCACAACATTAAACCACAAGTCTCAACAGCTTTCTTTCTTTCTTTCTTTGTCTCTCTCCCCTTCAGTACATTCATCATATTCTAGCCTGAACTCACAGAGTGTTGCAGGCAGAGCCAGGGGAGTGAACGCCAGGCTTCTTAGATCTGGAACCAGCTCCTAATGGTCTATCTAGAAAATGCTGAGAAGCACCTCAGGATAAACCTGCTAGTTGAGTGTTCCCTGAGCTCCTTTCCGGAATCTCCTGAGTCACCATCCCTGGCAGAGGGGAAGGAAGGGTTTGTGGTGGAGCCACCCTGAAGCTTGTGTAAGAAGCTGTGGCCCATGGCTGTGTCAGCACCGAACAGCCAGCAGGCTTCTCGCCCCACCACCCAGAGATCTTGATTCCTAGGGATCACCCGATCGACCCAGAGAACTTGATCCTGTCTTCACAGTGGTAGAAGGGGGCACCTTTGCAAATGACTTGCTTGAAGAGTTTGGAATGCTGGTTTAAAAGAAAGAATTCCTCCCCAGGTAGGATTAGGCCCACGGAGTTTTGTGATCCTCTTCTTCTGCCTGGGTCATGACTGTTGGCCTTTTAAACTCAGAAGCCCCACCCGAAGTGTAGGATACATTTGAGGGAGAGTAGCTTCTCCAGTTAAACCTGAAGCCACCTTCTGGTTGGTCGTCCCTTGGACTTCAGCGCTTTCTACTGAACGGTAATAAAGAGCTTGGGCCGCTTATTTCCATTTTCCATTCCCCACCCGACCCCGGATCCATTCTGCAAACCTGCCTGCTCTATTCCGTGCCCTGGGAAGGCAACTGCTGATAGAGACACTGGACTGAGATGAGAGGGTGGGAGGAAGGGGAGGCCACATGATTCTCTGCCCACTCACAGCCTAAAGGGGTGCTCCTGGCCCAGCCCCCTAGCTCTGCACTCCCTGGCTCGAGGCCACCTTTTCCAAGTGCCTGAGAAGATGGTGGTCCACACACCTAGACCCTCCCCTCTGGGCCTTCTCTCTGGATACAGTAGGTCCTCGCTGTGTGTACAGTGAGAGGGGCGGCCCCGTTCATCGCAGCCTCAGGCAATCTGTGAAGTCTGGTTCATTCCTTTTTGGCAGCCCCCGGCTCCCCGACCACACTTTTTTTTCTTTTAGCTGCATCACAAGGCATGTGGGATCTCATTTCCCTCATCAGGGCTGGAACCCATGCCCCCTGCATTGGGGGCACAGAGTCTTAACAGCTGGACCTCTAGGGAAGTCCCCCCACCTCCTATACTTCTTTCAGCCGTTCTCAACATTTAGCTTTGCTTCCTTTACACAACCTCTTCTGAAAAGACCTTGACAATTCGTTCACATTACAATGCCAATAACTATCCCTGCTACCTTTCTTCTAGGGATATTTTCTTTGAAAAACCGAAGTCCAAGGGATGAATCTGTAACTGTTGAATTTCAGAGAGGAATAGAATTGAGGGTGGGATTCAACCCCCCATCTTCTCAAATCTTTCCTGTCTATTCAGTCCACCCGCCTTTGCAAGGGGAGGGTGCATTTAAAGTGCGTGGAAGAGATACTAATTCTGGGCTTTGGCTACTCTAATTAAACATGCTTTGGCGTGGGAAGGACAGGGGAGAAACTCTAGAATAGGGATGTTAAACAGAAGTGGTAGGGAAGAGGGTACAGGCTAGGTGTCTGGAGTTCAGACGTCAGAAGAGCAGTCTAGGGCTCTGCACCCCTAACCCCTGTACCCTTCCACCAGCCCTGGCCCCCTCTTCACTCCAGAACAAGTCTGAGTCTGGAGAATTCTGAGGGTGGGAGAGGGATCTGCACGAAAAGCCTGGGCCCCCAGAACTCTGGTTCATTTGCATTTGTAGCGAGCTTCAGTGTGACAGTATTAACCACTGTCCCTTATTGAAAGCTAGACTGTATGTCGAGGGCAGGGACAGTGCCTCCATCCTTGTAGCTCTTGCACATTGCTCAGTGTTTTGCGCATAGTAGGTGCTCAAGAGATACAAGTGGCCTTGATGAACACGTTATCTTGCTGAATTCTCATAAAAACTTTGTGAGGTGCCTCCTTTTATCACTCCCATTCTGTAGACGAGGCGCTGGGGCGTAGTTGGGTTAAATAACTTGCCCAGTTGGTGAGTTATAGAGCTCCTGTTCTAGTCCATTCTGACTGACTTCAAGGCCAGACTCGAAGCCAGTGGGCACAAGCCAAGCGCGTTTAGACGGCACCAACTTGAGCAGAGGATGGGGTTGCATCTCCATCTTGGTAGAAATTCTCTCATGGAAGAATTTTCATAACCCTGAAAATCCTTATATATGTTTCTTTGAATCCTTTATATTTCTCCTCCAGGCTAAGCCAACGCCTAGTGCCATACGAAATTGAAGTTTGTGGAATACAAAAAAAGGTAGAATAAAAATTGCAAAATGATATGGTGTCATGTTCATAATCCAGAGATAATTTTTAATAATGTTGCCTCCTTTTTTTGGAAGAATTGGAAGTGCTTTTATGAGAATTAATTAATTTAGGTTTGTAATTTCATGCTTGAAGTAAGATGCAAAGATGCCCATGGGTCCCAGGTTGCTGGAGGGGACCAGGGTGAGGGAGAAGGATACACAATTAGGTTTTTAGCTTGAAATCTAAAGCAGAACAATGCCATTTCTCATGGAAAAATTTTAAATACTTTTCCATAGCCAAATTTCCGTGGGGGTGAATATATCAGAGGAGTGGAAATCAAGACAATGAGGTAAAAATAAAAGACTCCTTTTTTTTCCTTTCTAAAATTATTTTGTTTTTCCTGAGCCACTGCTTTTACGAGCCATGTGGGAAGGGAATACAGGGGTAACACTTCAGTGCACCGAGAAATGCTTCTCTCGGTGAGTTCAGAGGCAATCACAGGATTCTGATCACAGGTTTCCATAATCCTGTGGGAGGGGAGTGCCAGGGGTATCATTCCTAATTAAGTGCCCTCCAAAACCTTCTAGGAGGCATTTGGGGTGATTACTCTTCACCCATGTCTTGTTACTAATCATGGGTGCAGTCAGGAGCTCACAGAGCCAGGCCAATGCGATCTGTTAGGAAAAGAGAATTAAAAACAAATCTGCCAATCCAGCAAACCTTCTCCACAAAGGTAGGAGAGAAAGAAAACAGTTTTATTATTGAATAAGCATCAAACCAGAATGCGATGTGCATCACAGGCAATCAGCTAAGAGACTGCAAAGACAGAGAGGAATCTCAGCCTTTTGTACAGGCAGGCAGACACAGGCCCTTACCTACGCAGTAATAACCAGTCCTCACCTCGCAGGACATGAAGGTGCCATTTGTCACACCAAGTTCATCCTGGATTTGCCTGGTAATTGGGGTCACCATCTGTGTTACCTAATTGGCTTTAACCTAAAGAAAAACCAGCTTCTCCTATCTTTATGACAGGAGGTAGTTTTGCAACAAGGAGCAAGGCTCCCACCCTCCCACAGAGATGGGAGAGTGGCCCTACCTCCCTTGATGATGGCATTTCAAAGGGATGGCTCCCTCGTCCTTGAGAAAGACAGTCCTAAAGCTGGCAGGAGTCTGAGTTAGCTTTTTAAAAAATTTACATACCTTTCAAAGAGACAGAGAAAAGAACTTAGAGTTACCAGTTTTCTCAAGTGAATGCTCTAAAAAGAGGGAGGAAGGAGAAGCATCTTCCCTTATTTTCAACAGGGAGAGCTAAGCCTCTTATTTTTCATCTGTATTTGCCCTTTCAGGCCCAAGAAATGGCAGGAATGGGATCCCCACCTCCCGCTCACTCAGGGACTCTCCCACCTTGACCCAGGCTCTGCGGCAAGAGTCACAGCCTGGACGATCTCATTGCTCGACTGCCTGGCCTCTGTCCGTCTTCGGGGCTGGGGCTTCTGGAAGGGAGCAGCACCCCGCTGGTGTTGAGTTGCATCAGGTGGGTTCTGGGGAAAGTACGAGTCTTTTGTGAGGTGACCTCACCTTACCACCTGAGGTTCCAGCCAGGACGCTTGAGGTGTCGTGCATTCTGAAATCTGCCTGGAGGACGGACACTTCCCTGGTGGTGCAGTGGTTAAGAATCCGCCTGCCAGTGCTGGGGACATGGGTTCGATCCCTGATCCGGGAAGATCCCACATGCCGCGTAGCAACTAAGCCCGTGCGCCACAACTACTGAGCCTGTGCTCTAGAGCCTGGGAGCCACAGCTACTGCGCCCATGTGCCACAACTACTGAAGCCCGTGCACGCCTAGAGCCCGTGCTCCGCGACAAGAGAAGCCACCGCAATGAGAAGCCCACGCTCCGCAATGAAGAGCAGCCCCTGCTCGCTGCAACTAGAGAAAGCCCGCACGCAGCAATGAAGACCCAATGCAGCCAAAAATAAATAAATTAATTAGTTTAAAAAAAACCTGGAGAACGAGAAGGAAGGCAAGGTCCCAGCTCACCACGTGCTGAGGATGGGGGCCTGGCCCACTTTAAAGAACACAGCTGCCCCCAGCCCCAGCGGGAGGAGGTGAGTGTGGAAATCTGTGAGGATGGACAGCTGAAACCCAAAACTCAGCAGGACCAAACTAAAACCCAACTCCTGCAATTCTTACTTTCACCAAAGGATTGCTTCTATCCAAGAGGGGAAGGAGAAACATCTTCAGAATCAATGAGTCAGAAAGGGAGAAACTCAGCCCACATTCAAAGGGGTAATCAGCTCTCCAACGTGGAACAAATCTCACTCTATACAGTGTTTGCGGAGAAGAAAACCGGATTCCTTTATATATAAGGAGGAAATAGATTCGTGCTTTTCAGCCACATCTGCTCGCGCACCTCCTCACTTCCGCTCATGGGTTAACGGGAGACTGATGGACCTGAAAGGTGTGGGTGAATTGGAACACGCAAAATACCCCTCTCATAAGGAGAGCACCTTTTAAAAAACAAAATAAAACAGAAGGCACGGTTTGTTTCTTCCTAAGCTTCCCTATGCTGTAGCTCTGTGATCTAAGTACCTGTATACGTACATATGTGTATGTTTCTCTCTGAGCAGAAGAGCAGGAGGGAAGCCCCTCCGTCTGCCCCCACCATGTCCCTGGCAGGCTCTGGCTTGCCTTGGGTGGGGAGGCAAGGGCTGAGGCTACTGGCCCCTGACTGCCCTCCCCTTCAGTTGGCAGTGGCCATGGGAGTGGAATTCCCAGTTCTACGGACCAGCTTTGTCCTGTTGCCACTCTTGCTCCCGGCAGGCAAGGCCAGCTACCCCATGGTCTTCGGGGAAGTTTCTGAAAGAGGATGGGATTTCACCCTCCTTCCAGAGCCAACATTACTGGAATGGGAGAAGGAAGGATGAAAGAACTGGAGAGGGCAAAGCCAGGCCACTGCCTGTGTGCCATGGAGCATCCTCACCTCTTCCCCGGCATTGGCTCTGGGCCCTGTGTCTGCTCTCTCTGGCCACCTCTGTGGGCTCAGCCTTTCCCAGGGACCCTGGCAGACGCCTAGTGACATGGCAGATGGACCCTTTTCTACTATGGAGTCGTAAGTGTTGGGTAAACTATAATCAAAAATAATTGTTTTAATGTAGGCTGCCCTTGAGCAAAAAAAATAAATAAATAAAGGAAATCCTCCAGTGGCAGAAACCAGTTGAAGAGGGAAACCACAGCTGAAGCAGTTGAGTGAAGCCTGGAGTCCAGGGGGATCTTAGAGGAGCCCAATTTAGGCTCTAGGGACCAGGCTGCGGTCATAGCACCTGTACGGGAACAGGAGATGTGGCCTCACTCTTGCTTGGAGGAGAGAAAATTTTGATCTGAGCTCAGCAGAAAAGCAAGAGCATTGAAGTGGCACCCCTTTCTTAAAAGGGGATTGGAAAATTCTGCCCGCCAGCTCAGCCAGGCATGCCAAAGCAAACCGTCTATCTTGGGAGTGCAAAGAAAAACAGTTGCCTGTCAGAAACCGAATCCTTGGGGCCTGTGCCATGAATGAGCACAGAGTTCAAATTCCTACTACCTGTGAGGTCCGTGAGCCCCAAGCAGAGAAACTGATAATATTTGGTCTAAAATAATTGAAACCTCCAGGATCCTGGTAGATGCTAATGTGAAACCACTCTGTGTAAAAACTGTCATAACCCAGAGCACACGGGAGTCACACAGGAAAAACAAATCCTACTGAAGCTGAGCTCACAATAAAAAATGACAAATCATGTGAGGAAATGAGTCTCCTTGAGCAGAAACCAGCAGATGCCTCCAGAGGGTCCTCAATGCCTCAAACTCTGCAGATAACGGAACAGTCTGAAAAGAGCTATAAACACATTCAGACCCAGCATTCCAAAAGCAGGGTCCAGAGGTTCTAGCCCCTTCCCAACCTGCCCCTCCCGTGTCCACCTTCTCAGTTCATTCCAATCCCGCCTGCCATGCAGACTCAAAATCTTGAGCACCTTCGAGTTCTTCCTTTCTCAGCCTTTTTTTTTTTTTTTTTTTTTTTTTTTTTTGCGTTATGTGGGCCTCTCACTGTTGTGGCCTCTCCCGTTGCGGAGCACAGGCTCCGGACGCACAGGCCCAGCGGCCATGGCTCACGGGCCCAGCCGCTCCGCGGCATGTGGGATCTTCCCAGACCGGGGCACGAACCCGTGTCCCCTGCATCGGCAGGCGGACTCTCAACCACTGCGCCACCAGGGAAGCCCAGCCTTTTGTCTTAAAAATGGCTCTCAATGTTCTTGTCTTCCTCTCCTCTCCTCTGTGACCGCGATGGGCATCTAGCTGGGCTGTCCGCTTTCCCGTCCCCAGTGTCCCCCCTTCTCTTTATTTCACCCCCACACTGCCACTAAATTAGCCTCTTAAATGGAAGCCAGATGGTTTCACTTCTCCGAGACAAACTCCTGATTATGAAAGTCTAAGCCTTCCTTAATTTGGAGCTAAACTTTCTTTCCAGTTTTGTTTCCTGTTATAATACATCCCACCCCTCACCCCAACCTCGTGTTTCAGCCTTTCTGGTTTGTTTGTCCTTCCTACCCTCTCCCTCATGCCTCCAAGCAGTCTCTTCCCGCTGACGAGGCTGCTCTCCCATCTCATCTGCCTACTGAAGGTCAACCTTGGCTTAAACCTTCTAGAAGCATGATGTCGTGGAAAAATGCAGGCATCATCAGGGCTAGAATATCTGGTTTCAAATTCCAGAAATGTCACTTAAGAGCAGTGCCTCAGGCAAGTCACAACCTCTCTGAGCCTCAGTGTCTAATTATATAAAATGGGAATGATCCCTACTTTGCAGGGTTGGGAGAATTAGAGATAATCTCTGTAGAGCACTGAGCACGGAACCAGCCCCAGTACGTGATCAGTAAACAGTAAACTCTCAACCTCTCCTTTTTTATGGGAGTCATGTCCTCCTGCTTCCCCATCTAGAGAACCATGAGGCTGGAGTCTCCTTTGTCTTTGCATCTTTGCCCTTTTCTGCGTCTAACATAGGAAGTTTTTTTTTTTTTTCTTTTTGCAGTACATGGGCCTCTCACTGTTGTGGCCTCTCCCGTTGCGGAGCACAGGCTCTGGACACTCAGGCCCAGCGGCCATGGCTCACGGGCCCAGCCGCTCCACGGCATGTGGGATCCTCCCGGACCGGGGCACAAACCCACGTCCCCTGCATCGGCAGGCGGACTCCCAACCACTGCGCCACCAGGGAAGCCCAAACATAGGAAGTCTTGAAACACATTGATTGACATGTGGTGGAAAGAAGTGGGCACACCTAACTTGATGTTAGAAGGGGGGACTTTGGGTAGAGGGACCGCTCAGATGTTGGAGTGATTGTGTCACTCCAGAGAGGGCAGAACCACCATCAGGAGTCCTAAGGAGGCTGATGGTAGCCCAGGATAGGAAGGAATATCCAAAATTTAGAGTTGTTTAACATGAGAATAGGTACCAAATGGAAGTTACTTGCCATTAAAAAGTATAGAAAGTATTCCTGGGTTGAATGAGGTATAAGACCAGATCAGTGATTCTTATCTTAGGGAGTCACAGGTACCTTTGAAAGTCTGACAGAAGTTATGGATCTTCTTCCCTAGAAAAATGGCCCAAAGCATAACATTTTGCAAATAATTTCAGGAGCTTCATGGATCTTAGGTAACGTCAGCTGAAAATGCTTCGGCTTTCTCTCTCACTATTTATAGTGAGAGGTTCATTGCTGTTATACATATCTTCAAAATTCACACCTGCCATCTGGAGGTCCAGCTTCGTATCTAAAGCTCATTGCCTTTTGCCACAGATTCAATACTCGGCATATTTTTTGATAAAGTGAATAAATAAATGAATGAAATCATTGATTTATCTGATCCTCAAGGAAACCTGTGTGCTTGAAGGAGAGAGAAAGAGCAGGAAAACAGAAAGAAAACAATGAAGGGTTTCAGAGAAAGACCAGTACAGGGTAACAAAAAGTTGGAGAAGGGTTAATCAGGGTCAAAGAAGAGGATCAATTTTGGAAGGCCTGAACTCCCGGCCTCTGCCCAGGGCTGAGCGCCCCATTGAACTTCTAAACCCAAAATCCTGCAGAAGCAGACTCCATCCTGCTGGCCCTGACTCCTTGCCCTCAGAGTGATGGTGGCACATACCCAGGGGCTACCGGGGAAAATCACTCATAAGATCATGCCCATGTCCAGGTGATATTCTTTTTTTTTTTTTTTTTTTTTTTTTGCGGTACGCAGGCCTCTTACTGTTGTGGCCTCTCCCGTTGCGGAGCACAGGCTCCGGACGCGCAGGCTCAGCGGCCGTGGCTCACGGGCCCAGCCGCTCCGCGGCATGTGGGATCTTCCCAGACCGGGGAACGAACCCGTGTCCCCTGCATTGGCAGGCGGACTCTCAACAACTGCGCCACCAGGGAAGCCCCCAGGTGATATTCTGATTTGATTTTGAAACCTCTTTCCCTCTGTGAATTTAGGTCTTAATTATTCTGCAAGCACTTTTTCTGTTATTACAATTGCTTAGTTCACACGTGGTAATGAGTTACTAAGCGAAGTATGCTGAGGTTTGTTTTTTCCCTCAGAGTATCATTATTCAATGAATAGTTGATTTTCAACACAAACACCGGTGACAATAAGTCCCAAAAGGAAAATATGCTGTCTGAGCGCAGGGGGATTCCTTGTTTGAGAAACTGAATTTGAGATTCTCCAGGATTAGCTGGTCTTCCGATCCACATGAGCGAAGAAGACAGGCTGCTCTGCCCGGTCAAGGCCTCTGGCTCTCCCCACAGCCTGCCCCCTGTGCTAACTTGGAGTTACAGTGGTTGCGGGATTTCACGAGGCGCCTCAGGCTCTCCAGGGCCTCGGGCAGCCCCTCTCCGGTGAGGGCGCTGCAGCCCTGCAGCTCCCAGCAGTGCCCCTGGAACCTGTCCAAGCCCAGCCTGTCTCTGATCTCAGGCAGCGGCAGGGCGTGGGGTGCCTCCTGCTTGTTGGCCAGCACCAGGAAGGGCACGCTGGCCAGGTGGGGGTCGCCCAGGGCCTCGGTGAGCTCAGCCACTGCCTCGGGCAAGCGGGCTTCATCTGTGCTGTCCAGCACGTATATGAGGACGTCCGTGCCCTCCAGGTAGTCCTTCCAGCTGGCCCTGAGCTGGCTCTGCCCCCCGACATCCCAGAGGGTCAGAGACACGTGCCCAGGGGCTTCGAGAGGCTCCACGTTGAAACCCACGGTGGGCAGGGTCTCCACCAGCTGGTGGCCCTTCAGTTTGTACAGGAGCGTGGTCTTGCCGGCCGAGTCCAGGCCTATCATCACCACCCGGGCTTCCGCCTTGTGACCTCGGGAGTTCACAGACCCCATGGGGGCCACTGCCAGACCCTAGGGGAGAAAGGCCGGGTGCACACATCAGCCATTCTTTTCAGAAGAAACACAAATCCTTGCGGGCACATGGGAGAAGAGCTTCTACGCCCAAAGTAGGAAGGTGTCTTTACAGTGTCATATTTCAGACAATGGCCTGGGTTTCGAAAGGGCAGGGAAGTAGGGGTGTGTGAGTCAGCATCCGCTGACCTATCTCTGGGGGGTGCCCGCTGCAGAGAAGAGGGCAGGGCCTCCCCTAAAACACACGGAATGTGAGCTCACATTCCTTGGTAGTTAAAGCAAGGAGGCACAACGAAGTTCCAGTTAGACAAACTGAAAGATGTTTCCATTCTTGCGGGTCTGTGGCTTCTAGCCTCTGTTTTCCTCCTGTAAGCCTAAACCCCGAAGGGGAAGCTATCTTGGGGTCAGTGCACTGACGGAGGGGGGCAGTCGGCTCACGGTAACTTCTGCTTCCTTTGGCTGCCCCCCGCACAGGACCAGGCCGCATCCTGTAAACAGTGGCTATTTATAAATACTGTTGACCGTGGACACATGCACGGCTCAGAGCAAAGTGGTTTCCTCCAGTGTCTTGCCAAGGTAAATTACCTCCAGGACATTACACAGGTTTTTCAAGAATCTCAAATTTTAAGACTAAGACCTGTTCCCACCTTAGTCCAGGGAAAGCTTGGCTGGAACCGGGGGAGGGACATCTCACACCCAGGGGAGTATATTTCAGCTGCCCCTGGAGGAAAATAAGATAGCCTCTGTTCATTCCTCAAGCCAGGGGTAGGAGAGTGAAATTAAAGTTACCTCAGTGTTATCAGGCTGCGGCCGAAAGCTCCCCCTCTGTGGTGGTCTTCCACCTGCAGCTGCGTTCAGTCCTGAGAGCGAGATGGGAAAGGAGTACAGTGACTGTGGCCGGTTCTCCCTTTTTGTGTTTCCTTTTCCCAGATGCTTGGGGGCGGGGCACAGGCTCCGCAGCCCCGCCCTCGCCCCTGGGGCTCCCTGAGCAGAGCAGTCCTGCTGAGGATGTGCCACAAAGATGCCCCCAGCCAGGCCCAGAGCCGACTCCGGGTTCTTGGCCGTTCAGACTCCATATGCAGGAGGGAGGGCACCCAGCTCAGAACTGTGCCGTGGTCCGCTGATTCTCCGGCTCTTCCTCTCACAATCCTGGGATCCCCTTGGTGGAGAAATCTGAGGATCAGACCTCTTCCTTCAGCTCATGCCTCAGTGTGTTTCTGGTGCCTGGAGATTCTTTCATTTGCGTGGAACCGTATGTGCTTAAAAACTGCCTAAGTAGGATTAAAACACTCTTAAAAAATAGGTTTAAATGTTGAAGGGAAACCAAAATAGGTATATATCTATATCTATCTATCTATCTATATATAGATATAGATATATACTGAAGGTAAACCATAAAAATCAAAAAGTTGTGTTAATGGGTAGAACTATGCGTGATTAAGCTCATTGCTTAAGTTTTTTTCTTGAACAGTGTAATTATATTTTTCCCAGTAAAAATGATGCCTTCAGAAAATAGAATTTTCAAAAAATTGGCCAGTCAGAAGCCCTTGTTTCTGTAGCAGATTCTGATTTGGATCTGGAGCTCCAGTGATTTGGTTCTCGTAACCAATGACAGTTCTGCTTTCCAGCACATTCTTTCATTACAATGTCAAGAACCAGGTTGGGGCTTGTGATTCTCTCATCTTACCAACGAAGAAGAAACAGGCTCAGACAGGATAAATTATTTGCTCATGGTCTTGCTGAATTTATAATTCGTCTCTTTCTCTTTCATCATGTCGTGTTACGCATGGAGAAAGTGCTTTGCAAATGGCAAGCACCTTATTGTAACAGTTGTTGTCATTAGGCTGCTATATTTTAATAGGAGGAAGCGATTGAGAAAAATCAGAAACCTGGGCGCGACTGTGTCCTGTTGATTTATAGCTAGGGAGCCTAGGGCTGTGGTGTCAGTGGATGGAAAATTACTAAGAGACATCATCGGAAAGGGGGATTCTGGCTAAACTGACCTAACAGAGTCGTCACTAAAGACAGGCCAGGGTGATCAGACCTCACCTGGGGGATGGTGGAGAATGAGGAACCTGGTCAGATATCGAGGGTGGAAATTCTCATTAAACAGACTTAGCAGGGTTCTTGCTAAAACTGGATTTTATAAGGAAGTGCACAGTCTCAAAGCAGTAAAGGACTGTCTGGAGGGGGGCTTGTCCATCTCACGCATGTGCTGGGCAGTTAGATGAAGGCGTGACCCAGCCCTGTCCAGGCCTGGCTGACAAATCAGTGGGAATCCTGCAAGGAATCTGCCAGGACTTTGTAGGAGGATTGGGGCCGGCAGAGGATAAGGACATAGCAGGCTAAGGATAAGGTGTGCGTGGGGGCTGAGGGGCCAGGGATGCTACTCTGGCCCTGGTTCCCCTTGTCTGAGCCCAGGGGAGAAGGGAGTCTGGCAGACTGAAGAAGCCATTGACTTGAGGGGCTCAGAGGCACCATACCAGGCTGCTTGGTGCTGAGTGCCCCCAGGTGACACGGTGAAGGGAGGGACACTCCCCCAGCCTCCTGCCCTGAGGATTCCAGGGAAGCCTGGGGCCCCAGGGCCAGCATGCACGCCGTCTGGAGGCCCGGCTTTGGTACTGACAGTCAGGCTCTTAGAGAAACATCGCCCTCTAGGGTCTAGACAGGCATTCAGGGGGAGGACCCCTGAGCACTGACCAGTCTCCCCTGGAAATAAAGGAGCCTTTCCTGGGGGCTAAGGTCCCTATAAGCTGGAGAAGATGAGAAGCAAGGAAACAGCGATTACGTGTTCTACCCGAAGGCCGTGTGGCCTGAATTACCCCTGTATGTTCCAACCCCATACCTTTGGCTCAGCAAGGAGGAAAGCTTTTCACTGGACGCCCTCGTGTGGGGGGCTATAGAAGGGCTGCTGATAGAAGGGCCGCTGACCTGGGAGGCAATGAAGAGCAGAAGGTAACAGAGTGGGCTTTGGTTTGGGACCATCTGGGGGCACACTTGGTCTCCACTACTTATTTGCTGTGTCACCTCATGCATGTTCCTGAATTTCTCTGTGCCTCCATTTCTTTATCGGTAAAATGGAGATGATGATAATACTATGGTACCTAACTTGAAGGGTTATTGGGAGGATTACATAAGTTAAGGCACATCACTAAGTACTCACATTGGGTACCTAGTCCCAGGTTAGTGAAATAAGGAAAGGGGAGCCATCAAAAGCAGAGGCGTGGTTGGAGAGGGACATGCAGCTTTGTAAGCCTGTGACTGTAGCTTCTAGAACTATAACAAAGATGGGTGTCTCTGCTGGGCTCACTGATACCAGGAGAGACAAGGGTCTTGGGCCCCACCTCTACTGTCCCTAGAACGTAGGACTTCCCCTGATGGCCACTGGATAGCTCCCCATGGTTCAGAGAATGAGTTTAGAAATCTATTTTTGCCAATTCTTGGGTAGATATTCAGGCCCGGAGGATAGAGGCATATTCTGCACTCACAAAGAAATGATTTATAGGCCAGAATGCTATTTCTTACATTTCCAATGGGATCTATTCGGCCCAAGATCAGGGACCAGTTTTCCGTGCAGCACACCTGGAGAAGGTGTGGGAGGAGGGGAAACGTGGCGGATGCACAGGTGAATACATCAACCGTGGAAGCTGCGTCCGAACAGGCTGTTTGGAAACAATGGACAGTTGGTAGATTTTAAGGGATTGTTTGTCATGGAACAGAGCCTGGTGATGGCTTTCTTGTCTCCTCTCTACAGTTAGGTTCAAAGGGAGAAAGTGCTAGAATCAGAGCTTTGTTCCCCTGGCAAGTGCTGAAGAAACGCTGACAAATTCCTCCTTCCAGCCGTCCTTTTCCTGGGCTGCATGGGGGACCCTGGCTTTCTGACTGTCTGTTACAGCCTCATCTTTCTCTAGTCTCTCACTTTCTCAACTTGGCAATACCCAAGTAAGTAACTGGTTTCCAAGGACTGCATCTTTCGAAGATCAGGTTTTATTCATTTATATTTTCAAGTTCTCCATACAAAATTCAAAAGGTACAAAAGGGTCGAGTGTCAAGGAAGTTGCCCTCTCACCCCTGTCCTCCTGCCGTGCAGGTGCTTTCCTGGGAAAAGAAACCCACATCATCGGCTTTTAGACATTTTCCCAGAGACAGTCTGTGCACATGTAAGCAAGTATAATACATTAGTTTTTCATGGTTTTCCTTTCTTTCTTTCCCCAAATGGTAACATACTCTGAGGCATTTAATCTCTTGAGTAAATCTTCTCTTAATCACTTTCTTAGGCATCGGCTCTGTCAAGGGTCAGTGGGAGAGGCAGGGAGTGGTTGCAGCCGGCAGCCCCCCCCCACAGTGGGTGATGTGAAGGGCGGGTGAAAGCGGTCTTTGTGGGGTATTGTGGTGGGAATCAACACTCCAACATGCTAAAAGTGGAACTTCTCTCAGACATTTAACTCCATCTGTGACTATCCTTTATTAGGCACTCCCGTGGAGCCGTAAGCAGTGTATCTGAATTTGGGGTGGTTACCACAGGTGCAGTGTGTTTATGGGAACCTGGTTACAGGTAGGTATGGCCATGGGTAGGGTTTCCCCAGACTCGGAGAAAGCGGGCAGAGAGCACAAGGTCGACGGATAAACTGAGACCACTGACTCTCAGTAGCAGCACTTGGAAAGTTTGGTGAGTGCACACTGCTGGCATTCAGTGCGTGGGGACCAGAGATGCTAGACATGCGACAGTGCCCAGGATAATTCTGCACGAGAAAGAATGTTTCTTGAATTTGAATTCAGCTTTCGAATGCCCCAGGCATTTCTGTCATTTTTAAAAGCCCACTATTTGTAAAAATTATCTGATCCTAGAACCTAATTTTGTTTTATATGTAAACCCAGACAATCTTCTGCATCGTTTCACATACATGACGTTTTCCAGAAATGTCACTACTCTGTGAATTGAGGAAAGCTTGCACTTTGTTTTGTTTGGAGTTTTAGTGTGAGCTGTTCACCATTTTAAAAAATCACATCTCTGACAGCAGCAATGCCTGTGGCATTTAAGTTGCTGATGAGACACAGGAAAATGCTGTATCAGGTGCCAGTGAGGCCACAGTATTTCTTTTCTTTAATTTTTTTAATTTTTAATTTATTTATTTCGGGCTGCATTGGTTCTTCGTTGCTGCGTGCGGGCTTTCTCTAGTCGTGGCGAACGGGAGCTACTATTCTTCGTTGCGGTGGGCTGGCTTCTCATTGTGGTGGCTTCTCTTGTTGCGGAGCACGGGCTCTAGGTGCGCGGGCTTCAGTAGTTGTGGCTCGCGGGCTCTAGAGTTCAGGCTCAGTAATTGTGGCGCACGGGCTTAGTTGCTCCGTGGCATGTGGGATCTTCCCGGAGCAGGCTTGAACCCATGTCCCCTGCACTAGCAGGAGGATTCTTAACCACTGCGCCACCAGGGAAGGAGGCCAGATTGTTTCTATGTTTAGGTGCTGTGATTGTGCCTGAGCACTTATGATGGAAAAAGAGATTCTCTTACTACATTTACCTTCCTTTTATTTATTCCTTATCTTTTAGTTAAAGCATTATATTGATTTTCTTTCAAGACCATGTGGGCAGGTAGATTCTATTATTTCTGATTTTCATTTCTTGATTTTAAAACATTGGACATTGTAAAATATGTGTTATGTAAAACAAAAGGCGAGTTGCTGTTTGGGGCCCCTCCCATAGGAGGAGATAGTTGGATAGAGGAAAGGATGAGTGAGGACCGGTCATGGGGGAGCCAGGTGGAATGACAATGGGGGACCCCACATCAGAAGTCATAGATGGTGACAGCCGGAGGGTACAGCTTCTTGCTGTCTGATCAGTGAAGTCTGTTCCTTCAAGGCGGTGTGCAGTCTCACCCTCATGGATCCTGACTCCTACCGTGTCCTATGGGCCACCTTTGAGCAGAACACTGTCCCACCACATGCTCAGTATTGCACAGGGGACAGGTGCAGGAGCAGGTCACCCACCCTAGGACTCCACATGTATCGGGGGTGGGAAGTTTTGTGTATGAAGATCTAAATCAGGCATAAGGTACAGTAGACACTAATTGCAAAGATATTTATATTTATAATATATAAATATATTTATTTTTATTTTATTTTTTCATATACCTTTTAAACAGATATATCTGTGATAGCTCTGTGCCTTTCCATGCTTTTCCTAGGCAGTTGGTTTCATGGAATATTGCTGACATATTGCCCTCCACAGAGCTTCCCAGAACACAGAACTCTGTCTGCCTATGCTTTTCTAGTACTTTAACTACAAATGAGGCTCTCCTAACAGAGGGTGAATCAATAGGAAACATTCTACAAGAAATATTTATTCTGCACATGGCATGTGGAAGCTGCTTCCCTGTGTTCCCTAAATCCTGGGTTTGGGATGCTCTGTGCCTCCCTCACAGCGTCCGAAGAACTGGGCTGACTTCCTGGTACATCTTCCCTAGTGCCTGCGTGGAGTGTCCTAGGCCTGGGGCTCCTGATGGGAGGCCTTCCCAGAGCACAGCTGTGGGCCCACATCTGCATCGCTGCTCCCCGCACCTTCAGCTCTGGGCTCAGCCGCCTGGATTATTTTGAAATCCATCTAATGGCCTTAGTGGAGAGAAAACAAATGCCCTTTGTATGCCCCACTACTATCACTGTCATATTTTCTCATCTTTCCTCCCTTTTTTGGCCAGAGTTTCTTCAACAATCCACAGCCCCCTTATTTCTTGTGTTCCATTGCACTTAATAATCGGTTTGCCAGTTATAGTCCGGCCTAATTATAGCTGCTCCACGTGGGTGTAACCAGAGTGTACATACACGTCTGTATTCTGATTTATTTCATTTAACTCTATATAGAAAATTATGCAGCCTTACCCCTACATAGTCTCCAATAAAAACTTTTGTGTTGGCTTCATAACTATATTACATCAAGGAGAAATACTATGACTTCTAAAATAATGCTGAATTAAAGGTTTTGAGAATAAAGTTTTTCTCTTCATTTGGATTATTTCCATTGGCTAAATGGCCATAGTTGGTATTTCTTGGACGGAAGAAATGAACGCTTTATGGCTTGCTCAGATCTTCCAATACGTCATCACGTTGCGCTACGAGTTATGCCTTGATTTTACAAGTTGGATTTTCTTTTTCTTTTTTCCTTTTACAGACTGTCCAGCCCTCCAGTTCCCAGGCTCAAAGCACCCATGCTTTGAGTTCCTCAGCCTTCAGAGAGGAGGTGGTAGCCGGATGTACTGTCCCCAGACACTGTTGTAGGGAAAAGCTTCCAGGTGCCGCAGAGATTGGGGAATAGAGGAAACATTCCCACTGTTGAGGTTTTTGATGTAATGATGATAATGACAATGGTACTGGTAGGCACCATTTACTGGGTCCTTTATGTTAGGCGTTTAATGATCTCATTTCCTCCTCTTGACCACTGTGCCAGGTAGGTATCGTTCTCACCATTTGATTAAGAAAAAGCTGAGGTTCAGAGTGGCAGAGTAGCTATGCTTTCAGCTGCAAGTGGCTGAAGCTAGGTTTTCTTATGATCTCACTCGACCACAGGTAAGGAGGGAGGAGGTCCCAGGTTGGTTCAGCAGCTCAGCAGTGTCATCCGGGAGCCAATGTCTTTCCACATTTCTGCGTTGGCATCAACTTGTGGGTGATGTTGCCCTTCCTCGGTGCAGCAACACCAAGCTTCTCATCTTCACACAACCGAATCCAAAAGCAGGAAGAAGGAAAAGGTGGCAGTCTTCTCCTGTGTTTGTGTGCATGTGTGTGTGTGTGTATTTATTTTATCAGGAAGGAAATATTCCCCCAAAGTCTCCCAGTCAATTTTATCTGATATCTCATTGTCCAAGAGAATGAAATGACTTGGTTTGGCCAGGCAGGGTTCTGAGCGTACTGTCTCTGTCTCTCGATAGCTGAATAAAGTTGCACTATTCTTAGTGAGAAGAAACTGGGAATAGTGTTGGGTGGGCAACAGTGTCGACTGCATTTCCCCAGCATTCCATGGTAGAGGGTTGTCTTCTTACACACATGCTTTCTTCCAAGATCGTCTTTAACATGAGTTAACAGTGTGTGTGTGTGCACACGCATCTGTGTGCCAGCGGGCATGTCCCAGGTGCTCACACTTGGTTGCTTGTGTAGCCTGGTCATCGAGTCCAAAGATAAGAAATCAGTGGAAATGCTGCAGTCATTCTTGCTATCTTGCAAATGAGAGGGCAGGATAGCGAGGCTGGATTAGTGAGGCAGCATCCTGTATTAAGGAAGAAGGCGGGTGGAAGACCGAGGAGATCTGGATTCTAGCCCCAGATCTGCTACTTTCTATCTGTGTTACCTTGGGTAAGTTATTCAATCTTTCTGAACCTCAGTTTTCTCATCTGTAAAGCAAGAAGGTTGGACTAGGTCATCTCTAAATTTTGTTCAGCTCTAATATTCTATAGTTACAGTGCACTTTTTACTGAGCAGCTATGAGCTGTGCTCTGTACAGTCTGTCACATTATTCTTTTAAAAACCTTTCAAAATGCATCTGCATGCCATATGAATGGAAGAGGTCAACATTATTCATGTATATGGAGACTAGGACATCATGTAACAGAATTAGATATAGAATATAGTATTGCAGACTCTTTTTGAATGTCTTTATTTTGCATTACAAATTGTACTTTGAGTTATTATCACTTTAACTGGCTTGTGTTTTACATTTACAGCGCAGCTCATCTTCCAGAACTTTTCACTCTTTCTAGTTTCCATTTTATTGGAAACACTATCTCTTTATAACTGAGTAAAGAACATGGCAGAGTCGGGGGAAATGTTTGTGCCTGTCTCTTTTTACTCTCTCTCTATCTCTCACTCTGAACATAAATAGTATCTTGGCAGCTGATCTTTGTCGTTTAAAAAAAACACATGAAAAGGAAACAGCAGTGGATGATCTGCTTTCTGAAACAGTGTAAGAAAGATCTGAAGTGTTAGCTTTGCACTGAAGCTCCTTCAACTTCTGCTTTTACAATATTTGCAGGAAGTTTCCTGACACTAAAGGGGAAAAGAAACAGTGGCCAGAGACTGTCTCCTGAAAATATGCAGGAAGGATAATGTGGAGGCCAAGACAGACGTGTGTGATGAGCTCCAGCCGTGCCTCAAAACAGGAACTGATGACAGGGAGGTTTTGCTATTTATCTTCCAGGATTGTTTTAATACGCAAAGTAGGTCCTCAGCAGCAGCTGCTATTCAGTCAGCCACACTTCCTGAACTGGATAGTGTATTTTTAGTTGACAGGAAAAAAACCACTTGGTTAGGAAGGAGCTCGGATGGTCACGTCTCAGAAACTCAGATCAGCACTTGAGACTTTACTACATTTCCCAGATGAGTTACTGTCACTCTGGGCAGCAAGCAACAGAGTGTTTACTTCAATTCTCTTCTTATTATTAAAAATCATTATATAAGTTATGATGAATATATTTTTCTGTATGAGCGTCAAACAACATAAAAGTCTACAAGGTGAAATTCCTAAGCTCACCCTCCAAATCACTACACCCCTCCTCAGAGATAATCAGAATCCACAGTTTGATGTACATTTTTACAGTGATATTTCTATAATATACTCACATATTTTGGAGCAGACAGATATTTTATTATTTATTTTTGTTTGGTTAGGTCTTTTTTTTAATGTAATTGTGATGTCTGTAACATTTCATTTAACAATGTTGCAGTGATTTCTCCATGTTAGTACATATAAGTCTACCTTGATTATCTTTTGTTACTATTTTAAAAAATAACTTATTAAATATTGAGAAGGCCATAAGAAGTATAATACTAAAACACAGGTGAAATTATGTGATCCTAGAGATTTGCAGAATCTGCAGACCTTTCTAGAACAGGGAGTGCTGCAGCTTCCCCAGGCCAATCTTATGTGGCTTCACAGGTATCGATAAGATGGGAGATCGATGGCTGCTCTAGAGGGAAGGCAGAACATTTCCCAAAGAATGGGTGTTTACACAACATAGGATTGTTCAGATACTTTTGGCCCCTAGCAAACATTGCCCAAGTGGTGTTCTTGAGGTTGGTACATACCTATGCTTGGGAAAGATGTGGAGGCTGGAGGAGGTGAGGAGATGGGGAGAAATCTGGAGTGTAGAGAAGCTTGGATTTCCATTGACACACTTTTTTTCCCCCTAGAGAGATACTGACACACAGTCACTGGATTAAATTCATGCTCCCATCTCAATTAACTCATTAGGTAGGAATAACAAATGTACATACCATTGTGTGGGCTTATTCTCATGAACCCGCCATCCAAAAAAGTAAAAAAAGAAAAGAAAAAAGGAAGATGTGGGGTTTTTTAAACCCTCAAACATTGAAAACTTTTCTTCCCTTTAACTGCTTTCCCCAGTCACTTCAGGTGAGTTATATGTGAAATTGATATTTCAGAGTTTGCCGTGGTAGAAAAAGAAAGAAGTAGGAATAAGACTTTAAAAAAGAAAAGAGGGACATGTAAAAACTATATCAGGATATGAATACCAATGCCCCACCCCTAATCATTTGAAACAAGTGTTAGAGGCAGCAGCAATACCGGATTTCCATTTAGTCACCCGCTAGATCTGTTGCCTTTTAAACAACTTTAGATACCATTTTTATTTTGATAAATGCAGGGAGAGGGCAGGGAAATGTCTGCCTGGCGTGTTACAACATATTAAGCTTATACCTTGCTAAAACTCTAGGAAATGGTGACTCCTGTATAAATTCTGATTCTCCTTCTTCCTAGGGGTGTTTTATCCATATTTGAAGACTCCTTGGAGATCCCTATTGTAAAATTGGGAATTCTGCCTTCTAATCTGGCTCATTGATTCACTTCTGAGTGGACTGAGACAAATCCTACTAATTGTTGAATTTGTTTCCTTGTTTGTGAAGCACTGAAGTAAGTAATCCTCTTGTGGAAGTGCCTGGGCCACCTTTTAAAAGTTGGTCACCCCTGTAGCGGGATCGAAATATTGCAGTGATTTTTAGAGTTGGATGAAGAAATGTATCTTGAAATTAAAAAGTAGTTAAACCTATAGCATTTACCATAGCTGGGTGTGAATTTCTTATCAAAGACAGTGTCAAATCTAGGTTGGTTAATA
Organism: Hyperoodon ampullatus; assembly: GCF_949752795.1. Classification (NCBI taxonomy): domain Eukaryota; kingdom Metazoa; phylum Chordata; class Mammalia; order Artiodactyla; family Ziphiidae; genus Hyperoodon; species Hyperoodon ampullatus. The sequence continues at coordinate 60,088,304 of NC_136929.1, read as the reverse complement.
AATAAACTAGAAGCAAACACAATAAATGGGAATAAAACATTTAACGTGTTAAGTTTGGCTCACGCCACACGGTGGCAGGCTTACTCTGTGTTGTGCTTCCTTTTCAAGCAACAAATTAAATGCTTGCATTTAACTACATTAAATCTTTCTAGAAAGTTATCTTTTTTTTTTTTTTTTTTTTTTTTTTTGCGGTACGCGGGCCTCTCACTGCTGTGGCCCCTCCCCCTGCGGAGCACAGGCTCCGGACGCGCAGGCTCAGCGGCCGTGGCTCACGGGCCCAGCCGCTCCGCGGCATGTGGGATGTGGGATCCTCCCAGACCGGGGCACGAACCCGTGTCCCCTGCATCGGCAGGCGGACTCTAAACCACTGCGCCACCAGGGAAGCCCGAAAGTTATCTTTTAGAAAGTTAACTTTTAGAAAGTATGACATAAGTTATTAATTTGTCAAGATTACATTTTCTTACAGTGTTCTTTACGTTGTATGATACCTGAGCAGCAGTGATTTGAGCCTTCAACAGGACATGCTACCTCTAGATCTCAATTACTTCATCACTAAAATGATGGGCTTGGGTTACTTACAGTTCTAAAATTGTCATACCTCTCCTATAACTAAAAAAAAGCCTAAACATTCCTCTTCAGTAACAAGAATTTCAGTCATATTGCAGTTAACTTGATAAGGAATATTGTTTTTTAGTTAAATTGCCTAGATTTGAATTTTTTTTTTTTGCGGTACACGGGCCTCTCACTGCTGTGGCCTCTCCCGTTGCGGAGCACAGGCTCCGGACGTGCAGGCTCAGCAGTCTTGGCTCACGGGCCTAGTTGCTCCGCGGCATGTGGGATCTTCCAGGACCGGGGCACGAACCCGTGTCCCCTGCATCGGCAGGCAGACTCTCAACCACTGCGCCACCAGGGAAGCCCCTAGATTTGAATTTGAGTTCTGTCATTTATTAACCGTGAGATAAGGAACTTCACCTGTCAAAATTCCCATTTCCTGTAAAGTGCTATAAATTATACTACATATCCAATGGGGTTGTTAGGATTAAATGCGGAAAAATGTATGTGTGGCAGAGACTTGCAAACTGTTCACCAAATCATTTCTTTTTTTTTCTGGACAATCAGCTAAACCACATTCCATATCGTCACCTGCAGTTAATTGTGGTCATAAGACTGAATTCCGGCCAATGGAATGTAAGAGAAGGAAATTCATGCTACTCATAGGCTCAGCTAACAAAAATCTCCCACTGTGATCCTCCTTGTTCTTTCAACTTCTGCAGTTTCCCCGGAAGCTACTCGTTAAAGATGGCAGGACCGCCGTCTTTAGGAAATGGAAGGAAACTTGGTCCCGAAGCACGGTGTGGAGGAGAGCTTTATGCCTGTTAGAAACACTCATTTTGGACTTTACGTAAGTGAGAAATAAACTTCGATTTTGTTAAGCCACTGAGATTCTGGGATTTATCTATTATGGCAGCTAGCATTAACTAAAATAGCATGTAAAGCACTTAGCACAATACCTGTTTAATAAATGTTAGATGTTATCAATATCATGACTCTTAATAATACAGACCAAGAGCCTAAAACTCTGAACTTAAAACACAAGCAATAGTATGGAGGGCTTCCCTGGTGGCGCAGTGGTTGAGAGTCTGCCTACCGATGCAGGAGACACAGGTTCGTACCCCGGTCTGAGAAGATCCCACATGCCGCGGAGCGGCTGGGCCCGTGAGCCATGGCCGCTGAGCCTGCGCGTCCAGAGCCTGTGCTCCGCAACGGGAGAGGCCACAACAGTGAGAGGCCCGCGTACCGCAAAAAAAAAAAAAAAAATAGTATGTAAATCTCTTCTGCAGTATACAAGACTTGGGACCCCCGTTTTTTTTAAAAACTAGAGAAATAAAGTTGTGTGTAGAAGTAGGAAAAATCTGAACAGTTCACGTATGTAACTTGTAGAAAGTCGGTATTTTGTATTTATATTTGCTACATACACTTCGGGGAAAAAATTAACATAATATAAAAGAAGAAAAATTGAATTAAAAATTTAAGTTGGTGCTATCTTTAAAATAATATTTTTTTTAAATTGAAGTATAGTTGATGTACTATATCATGTAAGTTTTAGGTGTCCACCATAGTGATTCACAATTTTTAAAGGTTGTATTCCATTTATAGCTATTATAAAATACTATAAAATTATAAAATATATTCCCTGTGTTGTACTATATATCCCTGTGTGTTATGTATTATATACACAGTATATTTTATACATAGTTTGTACCTCTTAATCCCTTACCCCTATTTTGCCCCACCCTTTCCCTCTCCCCACTGATAACTACTAGTTTGTTCTTTATATCTGTGTAAAATAATATTTTAAATTATTTCTTCCTTGTGATGACTTCAGTGTTATGATTCATTCAATGATTTCTCTTAGTACTTCACACAATGCTTATCTTTCTTTCTTGAAAATGTCTCTTCTTGGCTCCAACACTTTCGATACTTTAACACTTTTGCTCATGCCTATTCCCAGTTCTTTTAAAGACCAGATCAAATTTCGCATATTCAAAGACTTCCAAGACATCCTGGTTGGAAAGGATCCTACTTACACTGAACTGTAACATTTATACAATCCAAGGCTCTTAACCATTTGCTGTCTTCTATAGTAGGGTTTATTTTCAGGTGGGTTTATAAAGCTTGCTTCTCCTTAACAGACTGTAAACTACCTGATGAGAGAGACTGTGATTTTTGTTTTGTTTTGTTTTGTTCTAACATCTTTATTGGAGTATAATTGCTTTACAATGGTGTGTTAGTTTCTGCTTTATAACAAAGTGAATCAGCTATACATATACATATATCCCCATATCCCCTCCCTCTTGCCTCTCACCTCTCTAGGTGGACTCAAAGCACCGAGCTGATCTCCCTGTGCTATGTGGCTGCTTCCCAATAGCTATCTATTTTACGTTTGGTAGTGTATATAAGTCCTTGCCTCTCTCTCACTTCATCCCAGCTTACCCTTCCCCCTCCCCATGTCCTCAAGTCCATTCTCTACATCTGCGTCTTTATTCCTGTCCTGCCCCTAGGTTCTTCAGAACCATATATTTTTTTAATTCCATATATATTTGTTAGCATACGGTATTTGTTTTTCTCTTTCTGACTTACTTCACTCTGTATGACAGACTCTAGGTCCATCCACTTCACTACAAATAAGTCAATTTCATTTCTTCTTATGGCTGAGTAATATTCCATTGTATATATGTGCCGCCTCTTCTTTATCCATTCATCTGTCGATGGACACTTATGTTGCTTCCATGTCCTGGCTATTGTAAATAGAACTGCAGTGAACATTGTGGTACATGACTCTTTCTGAATTATGGTTTTCTCAGGGTATATGCCCAGTAGTGGGATTGCTGGGTCATATGGTAGTTCTAGTTTTAGATTTTTAAGGAACTTCCATACTGTTCTCCATAGTGGCTGTATCAATTTACATTCCCACCAACAGTGCAAGAGGGTTCCCTGTTTTCCAGCCCTCTCCGACGTTTATTGTTTGTAGATTTTTTGATGATGGCCATTCTGACTGGTGTGAGGTGATACCTCATTGAGGTTTTGACTTGCATTTCTCTAATGATTAGTGATGTTGAGCATCCTTTCATGTGTTTGTTGGCAATCTGTATATCTTCTTTGGAGAAATATCTATTTAGGCTTCTGCCCATTTTTTGGATTCGGTTGTTTGTTTTTTTGATATTGAGTTGCATGAGCTGCTTGTAAATTTTGGAGATTAAGCCTTTGTCAGTTGCTTCATTTGCAAATATTTTCACCAATTCTGAGGGTTGTCTTTTCGTCTTGTTTATGGTTTCCTTTGCTGTGCAAAAGCTTTTAAGTTTCATTAGGTCCAATTTGTTTATTTTTTATTTTATTTCCATTTCTCTAGGAGGTGGATCAAAAAGGATCTTGCTGTGATTAATGTCAAAGAGTGTTCTGCCTATGTTTTCCTCTAAGAGTTTTATAGTGTCTGGCCTTACATTTAGGTCTTTAATCCATTTTGAGTTTATTTTTGTGTATGGTGTTAAGGAGTGTTCTAATTTCATTTTTTTACATGTAGCTGTCCAGTTTTCTCAGCACCACTTATTGAAGAGGCTGCCTTTCTCCATTGTATATTCTTGCCTCCTTTATCAAAAATAAGGTGACCAGGGCTTCCCTGGTGACGCAATGGTTGAGAGTCCACCTGCCGATGCAGGGGACGTGGGTTTGTGCCCTGGTCTGGGAGGATCTCACGTGCTGTGGAGTGGCTGGGCCCCTGGGCCATGGCCACTGAGCCTGCGTGTTCGGAGCCTGTGCTCCGCAGCTGGAGAGGCCACAGCAGTAGGAGGCCTGCGTACCTCAAAAAAAAAAAAAAGGTGACCATATGTGCATGGGTTTATCTCTGGTCTATCTATCCTGTTCCATTTATCCATATTTCTGTTTTTGTGCCAGTACCATACTGTCTTGATTACTGTAGCTTTGTAGTATAGTCTGAAGTCTGGGAGCCTGATTCCTCCAGCTCCATTTTTCTTTCTTAAGGTTTCTTTGGCTATTCAGGGTCTTTTGTGTTTCCATACAAACTGTGAAATTTTTTGTTCTAGGTCTGTGAAAAATGCCATTGGTAGTTTGATAGGGATTGCATTGAATCTGTAGATTGCTTTGGGTAATAGAGTCATTTTCACAACATTGATTCTTCCAATCCAAGAATATGGTATATCTCTCCATCTGTTGGTATCATCTTTAATTTCTTTCATCAGTGTCTTATAGTTTTCTGCATACAGGTCTTTTGTCTCCTTAGGTAGATTTATTCCTATGTATTGTATTCTTTTTGTTGCAGTGGTAAATGGGAGTGTTTCCTTAATTTCTCTTTCATATTTTTCATTGTTAGTGTATAGGAATGCAAGAGATTTCTGTATTAATTTTGTATCCTGCTAACTTTACCAAATTCATTGATTAGCTCTAGTAGTTTTCTAGTGGCATCTTTATGATTTGCTATGTAGAGTATCATGTCATCTGCAAACAGTGACAGCTTTACTTCTTCTTTTCCGATTTAGATTCCTTTTATTTCTTTTCCTTCTCTGATTGCTGTGGCTAAAACTTCCAAAACTATGTTGAATAATAGTGGTGAGAGTGAACAACCTTGTCTTGTTCCTGATCTTAGTGGAAATGATTTCAGTTTTTCACCATTGAGAATGATGTTGGCTGTGGGTTTGTCATATATGGCCTTTATTATGTTGATGTAAGTTCCCTCTATGTCTACTTTCTGGAGGGTTTTTTTTATCGTAAATTGGTGTTGAATTTTGTCAAAAGATTTTTCTGCATCTATTGAGATGATCATATGGTTTTTCTCCTTCAGTCTGTTAATATGGTGTATCACATTGATTGATGTGCGTATATTGAAGAATCCTTGCATTCCTGGGATAAACCCCACTTGATCATGGTGTATGATCCTTTTAATGTGCTGTTGGGTTCTGTTTGCTAGTATTTTGTTGAGGATTTTTGCATCTATGTTCATCAGTGATATTGGCCTATAGTTTTCTTTTTTTGTGACATCTTTGTCTGCTTTTGGTATCAGGGTGATGGTGGCCTTGTAGAATGAGTTTGGGCGTGTTCCTCCCTCTGCTATATTTTGGAAGAGTTTGAGAAGGATACATGTTAGCTCTTCTCTAAATGTTTGATAGAATTCTCCTGTGAAGCCATCTGGTCCTGGGTGTTGTTTGTTGGAAGATTTTTAATCACAGTCTCAATTTCAGTGCTTGTGATTGGTCTGTTCATATTTTCTTTTTCTTCCTGGTTCAGTCTTGGAAGGTTGTGCATTTCTAAGAATTTGTCCATTTCTTCTAGGTTGTCCATTTTATTGGCATAGAGTTGCTTGTAGTAATCTCTCATGATCCTTTGTATTTCTGCAGTGTCAGTTGTTACTTCTCCTTTTTCATTTATAATTCTATTGATTTGAGTCTTCTCCCTTTCTTTTCCTGATGTGTCTGGCTAATGGTTTATCAATTTTGTTTATCTTCGCAAAGAACCAGCTTTTAGCTTTACTGATCTTTGCTATTGTTTCCTTCATTTCTTTTTCATTTATTTCTGATCTGATCTTTATGATTTCTTTCCTTCTGCTAACTTTGGGGGGTTTTTTGTTCTTTCTCTAATTGCTTTAAGTGTAAGGTTAGGTTGTTTATTTTAGATTTTTCTTGTTTCTTGAGGTAGGACTGTATTCTATAAACTTCCCTCTTAGAACTGCTTTTGCTGCATCCCATAGGTTTTGGGTCATCGTGTTTTCACTGTCACTTGTTTCTAGGTATTTTTTGATTTCCTCCTTGATTTATTCAGTGATCTCTTGGTTATTAACCAGTGTATTGTTTAGCCTCCATGTGTTGGTATTTTTTACAGACTTTTCCCTGTAATTGATCTAGTCTCATAGCGTTGTGATTGGAAAAGATACTTGATAATCATATCAATTTTCAATTTTCTTAAATTTACCAAGGCTTGATTTGTGACCCAAGATATGATCTCTCCTGGAGAATGTTCCATGAGCACTTGAGAAGAAAGTGTATTCTATTGTTTTGGGATGGAATGTCCTATAACTATCAATTAAGTCCATCTTGTTTAATGTATCATTTAAAGCTTTTGTTTCCTTATTTATTTTCATTTTGGATGATCTGTCCATTGGTGAAAGTGGGGTGTTAAAGTCCCCTATTATGATTGTGTTACTGTCCATTTCCCCTTTTATGGCTGTTAGCATTTGCCTTATATATTGAGGTGCTCCTATGTTGGGTGCATAAATATTTGCAATTGTTATATCTTCTTCTTGGATTGATCCCTTGCTTATTTTGTAGTGTCCTTCTTTGTCTCTTGTAATAGTCTTTATTTTAAAGTCCCTTGCTTATTTTGTAGTGTCCTTCTTTGTCTCTTGTAATAGTCTTTATTTTAAAGTCTATTTTTTTTTTTTTGCGGTACGCGGGCCTCTCACTGTTGTGGCCTCTCCCGTTGCAGAGCACAGGCTCCGGATGCACAGGCCCAGCGGCCATGGCTCACGGGCCTAGCCACTCCGCGGCATGTGGGATCTTCCCTGACTGGGGCACGAACCCATGTCCCCTGCATCGGCAGGCAGACTCTCAGCCACTGTGCCACCAGGGAAACCCTTAAAGTCTATTTTGTCTAATATGAGAATTGCTACTCCAGCTTTCTTTTCATTTCCATTTGCATGGAATATTTTTTCCATCCCCTCACTTTTAGTCTGTATGTGTCCCTAGGTCTGAAGTGGGTTTCTAGTAGACAGCATATATAAGGGTCTTGTTTTTGTATCCATTCAGCCAGTCTGTGTCTTTTGGTGGGAGCATTTAATCCATTTACATTTAAGGTAATTATCGATATGTATGTTCCTATTACCATTTTCTTAATTGTTTTGGGTTTGTTATTGTAGGTCTTTTCCTTCTCTTGTATTTCCTGCCTAGAGAAGTTCCTTTAGCATTTGTTGTAAAGCTGGGTTGGTGGTGCTGAATTCTCTTAGTTCTGCTTGTCTGTAAATGTTTTAATTTCTCCGTGGAATCTGAATGAGGTTCTTGCTGTGTAGAGTAATCTTGGTTGTAGGTTTTTCCCTTTCATCACTTTAAATATGTCCTGCCACTCCCTTCTGGCTTGCAGAGTTTCTGCTGAAAGATTAGCTGTTAACCTTATGGGGATTCCCTTGTGTGTTATTTGTTGTTTTTCCCTTGCTGCTTTTAATATTTTTTCTTTGTATTTAATTTTTGATAGTTTGATTAATATGTGTCTTGGCGTGTTTCTCCTTATATTTATCCTGTATGGGACTCTCTGCACTTGCTGGACTTGATTAACTATTTCGTTTCCCATATTAGGGAAGTTTTCATCTATAATCTCTTCAAATATTTTCTCAGTCCCTTTATTTTTCTCCTTCTCGGATCCCTATAATTCGAATGTTGGTGCGTTTAATGTTGTCCCAGAGGTCTCTGAGACTGTCCTCAATTCTTTTCAATTTTTTTCTTTGTTCTGCTCTGCAGTAGTTATTTCCACTATTTTATCCTCCAGATCACTTATCTGTTCTTCTGCCTCAGTTATTCTGCTATTGATTCCTTCTAGAGAATTTTTAATTTCATTTATTGTGTTGTTCATCATTGCTTATTTGCTCTTCAGTTCTTCTAGGTCCTTGTTAAACATTTCTTATATTTTCTCCATTCTATTTCCAAGATTTTGGATATCTTTACTATCATTACTCTGAAATCTTTCTCAGGTAGATTGCCTATTTCCTCTTCATTTGTTTGGACTGGTGGGTTTTTACCTGCTCCTTCATCTGCTGTGTGTTTCTCTGTCTTCTCATTTTGCTTAACTTACTGTGTTTGGGGTCTCCTCGCAGGCTGCAGGTTTGTAGTTCCCATTGTTTTTGGTGTCTGCCCCCAGTATCTAAGGTGGCTCATGGGCTGTGTAGGCTTCCTGGTGGAGGGGACTAGAGCCTATGTTCTGGTAGATGAGGCTGGATCTTGTCTTTCTGGTGGGCAGGACCACATCCGGTGATGTGTTTTGGGGTGTCTGTGACATTATTATGATTTTAGGCAGCCTCTCTGCTAATGGGTGGGGTTGTGTTCCTGTCTTGCTAGTTGTTTGGCATAGGGTGTCCAGCACTGTAGCTTGCTGGTCATTCAGTGGAGCTGGGTCTTAGCATTGAGATGGAGATCTCTGGGAGAGTTTTTGCTGTTTGATATTACGTGGAGCCTGGAGGTCTCTAGTGGACCAGTGTCCTGAACTCGGCTCTCCCACCTCAGAGGCACAGGTCTGACACCCGGCCAGAGCAGCAAGAGCCTATCAGCCACATGCCTCAGAAGAAAAGGGAGAAAAAAAGAAATACAGAAAAAAATAAAATAAAATTATTAAAATAAGAAATAGAAAATAATTATTAAAAATAAAAAAATTAAAAAGTGATAAAAAAAGAAAGAAAGAAAGAAGAGAGCAACCAATCCAAAAAACAAATCCACCCAAAGCAAAGCTATACAGAGAAAATCACACAAAGAAACATACACACACACACTCACAAAAAGAGAAAAAGGAAAAAATATATATATATATATAAAAAGGAGGAAGAGAGCAACCAAATCAATAAACAAATCTACCAATGATAATAAACTCTAAATACTAAACTAAGATAAACATAAAACCAGAAACAAATTAGATGCAGAAAGTAAACCCCAAGTCTACAGTTGCTCCCAAAGTCCACCGCCTCAATTTGGGATGATTTGTTGTTTGTTCAGGTATTCCACAGTTGCAGGGTACATCAAGTTGATGATGGAGATTTAATCTGCTGCTCCTGAGGCTGCTGGGAGAGATCTCCCTTTCTCTTCTTTGTTCGCACAGCTTCTGGGGTTCAGCTTTGCATTTGGCCCCGATGCTGCGTGTAGGTTGCCTGAGGGCATCTGTTCCTGCTCTTACAGGACGGGGTTAAAGGAGCAGCTGATTAGGGGGCTGTGGCTCACTCATGCCGGGGGGAGGGAGGGGTACGGATGCGGGGCGAACCTGCGGCAGCAGAGGCCGGAGTGACGTTGCACCAGCCTGAGGCGCGCCACGTGTTCTCCCGGGGAAGTTGTCCCTGGATCACGGGACCCTGGCCGTGGCGGGCTGCACAGGCTCCCGGAAGGGGCAGTGTGGATAGCGACCTGTGCTTGCTCACAGGCTTCTTGGTGGCTGCAGCAGTAGCGTTAGCATTTCATGCCTGTCTCTGGGGTCTGCGCTGATAGCCACGGCTCGCGGCCGTCTCTGGAGCTCATTTAGGCGGTGCTCTGAATCCCCTCTTCTCGCGCACCCCGAAACAATAGTCTCTTGTCTCTTAGGCAGCTCCAGACTTTTTCCTGGACTCCCTCCCAGCTAGCTGTGGCTCACTAGCCCCCTTCAGGCTGTGTTCACGCCACCAACCCCAGTCCTCTCCCTGGGATCCGACCACTGAAGTCCGAGCCTGAGCTCCCAGCCCCCGCCTGCCCCGGCGGGTGAGCAGACAAACCTCTCGGGCTGGTGAGTGCTGGTCGGCACCAATCCTCTGTGCGGGAATCTCTCCGCTTTGCCCTCCGCACCCCTGTGGCTGTGCTCTCCTCCGTGGCTCCGAAGCTTCCCCCCTCCGCCACCCGCAGCCTCCGCCTGCGAAGGGCCTTCCTAGTGTGTGGAAACCTTTCCTCCTTCACAGCTCCCTCCCACTGGTGCGGGTCCTGTCCCTATTCTTTTGTCTCTGTTTATTCTTTTTTCTTTTGCCCTCCCCAGGTACGTGGGGAGTTTCTTGCCTTTTGGGAGGTCTGAGATCTTCTGCACAGCGTTCAGTAGGTGTTGTGTATGAGTTGTTCCACATGTAGATGTATTTCTGATGTATTTGTGGGGAGGAAGGTGATCTCCACGTCTTACTCCTCTGCCGTCTTGAAGGTCTCCTCGAGATCTTCTGTGGTATTGCCCACAGAAAAGAGTAGAGTTTTGTGCAAATAGTTATTGATACTAGACTCACTGGTATAAAAGCCCCAAGTCTATGAGATTCCCCCTAACGTTTTAGTATCTATCTTCCATGGAGTTTTATAAGAATGAAGAGCAACAGCTGAACAATACTTTATAATTGGGGAACAATAGTGACAGAGATGGTATTTTATGGTCAGTGGTTTCGGTTAGAGGAAGTTTACAAAGAATACATTGGTGCCTGATTTTCCATTTTGTTTTTTTTTTGTTGTTGTTGTTTTTTGCGGTATGCGGGCCTCTCACTGTTGTGGCCTCTCCCATTGCGGAGCACAGGCTCCGGACACGCAGGCTCAGCAGCCATGGCTCACGGGCCCAGCCGCTCCGCGGCATGTGGGATTTTCCCGGACTGGGGCACGAACCCGTGTCCCCTGCATCGGCAGGCGGACTCTCAACCACTGCGCCACCAGGGAAGCCCTGATTTTCCATTTTGAAACGAGGATGATTTTATATGTACTACCGGTTAAACTTATTTTGCTTTTTTTCAGTCCATCCTAACTATTCATTTTTTTCTTTCTTTTTTGCATATTTGCTTAAGATGTTTTCCTTGAAGATATTAAAAGTAATAGATAAATTTTTTAACATTGTATATGCAACATCATAAGGACCTTAGAATGTTTAACTCTGAATCTTGCCTTTCATCTTCAATGTGATTGCTGTGTAATATCCTAGTTTCACCCTGTGCTTACCCTCTAAAAATTAGTAATTTTTTATAGTCAGTGTTTACTTAGATTTACCAATGTATCTACTAATTTCTTTGCTCATTATTGATTCTTGCATTCTAATCCTTCCTCCTTGGTTTATTTTTCTTCTTTCTGCAAGGGTCTGTGAATGGGAAATTCTCTTAGTCTTGGTTTGAAAATGTCTTTATTTTATCCTCACCTTTGAATGTTAGCTTAACTGGATAGAAAGTTCTAGATTAACAGATATTTTCCCCCATCATTTTGAAGATATTATTTCATTATCTTTGGCATCTGTTGTTTGTAATAAGAAGCCAGCTTTGTATGTGTATTGTTTCTTTGTAGGTGAATGTGACTTTTAGGCTCATCCTTAACATTTGTAGAACCCAGTGCCAAATTACAAATGGAGGCCCACATATCATATGTCTAAAAATTTATGAGTTAAAAATCAAGCCAACAACTTCAATAAAATATATTCTATTGTGTCTTGACAAATATAGCTTTTTAATAACCTGGATGGCCAAGCCTTGAATTTAGTATTCTTGGAATCTTTGGGGTTCCATACTGGAGCTTGGCACAGCAGGGAGGGAGTACCATCCTGGTCCCTGTCCCAGAGTTCATCTCCCATCTTTTCCAATTCTGGCTTCATCCCGCACTGCAAGGAGCTTTACACATATACTTGGGGACACTCCACTTCCAAGCCCTACAACAGTCCCTCCCTGACCACCCCATGGCCCTAAGGGTGTGCAGTCTGACTTAGGGGGGATGGATATAGGGAAGAGGTCCATGCAGGTCCTAGAAGTGGACTGGGAATTCCAGGGTCTTGGGCACCTGGAACATGGTTTGGAGGGAAGGGGCAAACTTTGGGTGGGCATGTTTCTTGATATTGCAGCAACCTCCTTAATGGTTTCTTCCCATAGTGAGTCTTTTTCCTCACTATCAGAGAGAATTTTTTTAAAGTGCAAATCACAGCATTTTACGCTCTTGCTTAAAAACCCTTTAAAGGCCTCCCATTGCATTTGAAACAAAATCCTTTAAAAGGACTACAGATCTCTGGGTGGTACTTCAACAGGCTAAGCTCTTTGGGAAGAGCCTTTATCCAAGATGTTTCTCTTCCTAAGACACACTCTCCTACCTGCTCTTCCCATGGCTGACTTCTATCGTATAATTTTTGGCTTAAATGTCACCTCCTCTCCAAGTACGCCTTCCCTGTGTTTGCTATTACTGCATCTTGCTCATCTCCTTCAGAGTACAAGTCATAAATTTATTTTACTTGTTTAGTGTCTTCTCCTTCAAACTGCAGTCTACACTAAAGAGACTGTCAAAGATAAGATTTCCTGGGAAGTCGACTCTGAGATGATTAGTACATAGAAAGTTTTTTAGGAGGGGCTCTTATTAACACCAATTGAACAAAAGAAAGTAAGACTGAGCAGCAATCACTCAGCGGAGGCTGGCTTCCCAGAAGGGGGCTGACTTTCAGCAAACCAGTTCTCTTCAGCTGAAGCGATTCCTAAGAGGGCTGCAGCTGTGTTCTGGGCAGGGCGGTATCACATCCAGGACGGTCTATGCCTTGCGCCACTCAGATCCGCTTCCTTCACACGAATCTCAGGAGCAGTTCCTTCAGGACACTGGGGTGCCATTTTTCCTTGGGAAACTTATAAAGAGGAAGGTTAGTAAGATGAACTACAACCCCCCTGCTGCTGTAGTTGGTCTTGAGGTTGCAACCAGTAGCCATCCTCTCCCTCCTCACTGTCAGTTAGCACCTCTGAAGGTTTAGGTGATTTACCCAGCGGAGTGACTCAGACTCTCCAAACCCATGAGTTCCAGTTACTGTTTACCGTGCCCTTCTCAGGCTGCACCTGCCGCTCTTGTCCATTTGTCATCAAAATTGCACAAGACAGTACTAAAAGATGTCTACATTGATTATCTGGGTGCCCCAAAAACACATGCTTCCCTGCCTCCACTGTGTAGCAGTAGCCCTACTGCCTCTTGATGGTGAGTCAATTACGCCCACCAGGATCTTACTCTCGTCTGCTGGTCCTTGAAACGAGGGGCCCAAAGTGCCTGGGTGGTGGTGTAGCCTAAAGTTCAATGGAAATTCCTGCTGTGTTCCCTGGTAGAAATGTTCCCCCTCTGAGAACCAAGATCTTTAAACCTGTGGTTACAGTTGTGAGGATGAAAAAGCAGAAATTCCCCAAGTGGGTCACTGGAATTGATGGTACATAGGGACACTCCTGCTTCCACACTTGGATCTCATTCCCAGGTATTCTGGGGATACAGCACCATATAATGGTGATTGATTTAGAGCATTACTACATCCTCGAGGGTAGCACTTTATCCTCATAGGGTATCATCCCCAAGCTGACAATTCAGCCAAGCTTTCAACAGGCTGCTCTATTGCTTATTAGGCCAGTAGCTTCTGGGTGTTTTGCCAAGGGATAGGTCCAGTGGATTCCACAGCCATGTGCCCACTGCTACCTCTCCTTTGTTATAAAGTGGATTCCTTGGTCGAATTCCATATTTAAGAAGCTCTTTCATCTGACAAAGGGCAAGGAAGCAATTTTAAATGGAGTGTATTGGATCACTTTTACACATAAAGGTGATCTTATGTAGGAGTGATATTGATACTATGAGAGGAGCAGTCTCATGCCTGGTCCAGGGTGCAAAGTAGGTTTATCTTTTTATTGTTTATTTATTTTTTAACATCTTTATAGAAGTATAATTGCTTTACAATGGTGTGTTAGTTTCTGCTTTATAACAAAGTGAATCAGCTATACATATACATATATCCCCGTATCTCCTCCCTCTTGCGTCTCCCTCCCACCCCAGGTTTATCTTTTTATGCCACCTGTTCAGCATAGCATCTGCCTCAGTGCAAGTGAAGATATGAATCAGCAGAGTAGTCTACTTTAGCCAAGGCTAAGATGCTTGTTTGTTTATTTAATGTGTTTTCATGGTGAGCAAAGGGAATTCATCTGGTTCTTGGGGTGAGGGAAAAAAGGAATTAGAATTAAAATTCTTTTCCTAGTCTCCATTATCGCTTCTCTCAAGCTTCCCCCTGCCCCGCCCTGTTTTATGCCATGTTTATTTATCCCAACTATAAGAGCAGAAATTATCCCCAAAGTAGTTTGATCAATAAGGATTGAGGTTGTAAAACTTACTGTGACTGATCATGTTTACCTGTTTGTTAAGCTAATTGAAAAATCACGGTGGAATCTCCCTCTAGATAGATTCTATATTTTATTACATTTGCAAAATCCTAAAAGTTATGTCATTCTCAATTCTCAGAAATAATGATGTTTTTGAGAATGTCAGACAGATTTCCTGACTATGAATTACATACACGGGTAAACAATCTTATATAGTGACCTAAATATTCCCTATTTAGCCATTATAAGAGTTGGTGGTTCTCTGGCTTATTTCTCTCAGTCTTGACCAACCATGAGAAGAGGGAGGGGCAGAGAAGAAAAGGTGGAGATAATCTGAGTGCTCCCAGCTGTTTTCATTCTCTCAGGAGCCATAACATTCAAGTCTTTGAGGAAGTAACTCAATCAAGTGTTAGATAGTCCAGCTGAAGGAAGTGGGGCTGGATTGGCTGACCCACACCTGCCCCAATTGACACCTACAGTAGAACAGCACAGTGGAAGAAAAGGGAGCAAACAAAAGATGATGTTCTAATTTTCCATTTACTGAGAGATTACCTTTTGAAATGAACTTCTGAAGCCTCTAAGAGTGATTAGAATTGTTCTATGTCCCACCCACCTTAACCCTTACGTTAACTGTGTTTCCCTAGGTTCTTGACAGATGCTTTTTACCAGCATAGTCCTGTATTAGCATGAACACCAGGAGGAAGAGTCCTCCTCCTCGCCCACCTCTGGAGATAGAGCCCAGTTTCTTCTTAAAGTACTACTTGTAAATTGAGTTCTTTTGCCCTGTAGAAAAAGTTTAGAGAGCTCTAAAATAATCTTCTTTGGAACAACTAATTTTGCTGTTTTCAGATAACAATTATAGAGAGCTTTTGGAGCTGGAAAAAAAAAAATCACCCAGCGCTAGTGCACAGGTCAATTTTAGGTGAAGAGCCTAGGATTTGCCTAATGGAAAGTTACTCAATCCAATAAATAACACTAATACTAATAAATGGCTAATTCTTTCAAGTACATTAACGTTAACCTAATTAGGTTTCTTTTGTTCCAGATGCAAATGAGGTCATCAAGTCCAGCCAGTCAGGGTTACTTGCTTTTCTTAAATAACACTGTTTCAGGCTTTCCCTATCTTTGAACACACTGCTCTCTCTTCTGGAAGAGCCTTCCCTCCCTTTTTCATCTAATTACCACTTGTCCACCAAATTCACCTTCCCAGGAAGTTTTTTTCCTAACCCCCTGTATAATTCGTGGCCCCCCATTCGTGTTCACTTGAGCATTCTGTATCACACTTTTCACCCTGGACTGGAATAACCAGACTACACCTTCCTTGAGATCAGCAACCATGTGTTATTCAACTTTTCATCCTCCAAGATGCTGCAAATACAGCATCAGGCACACGATAAGCAGTGAGTGCTCAGGAAGTGTTCGATGACGCAAACCCCCATTTTTTCTCAAACATGTTTTATTGAAGTAATTTTGATCAGGTTGAGCCTAAAGAAACTGACTTCAGTGTTTTGAGAAAAGTAGGCCTCTTTTAGTAAATTCACTGAACTGCTGCTACCTTGGTCAAGCCACTTCGTTCAGTGGATATTAAGGGTCTATCACGTGGACCTTCACTCAGTGGATGTTGAGGGCCTACCACATGGACCCTCCTCATTCAGTGGCTACTGAGGGCACAGAAATAAGCCCAGAAGTCTTGTTTTAAAGAGTTTATAATCTAGGGAAGAAGATAGGGATAATTTACTTCTTAGAGGAAGTGAACAGTACATTTTTGAGCAATGTGAGATTTATGTATCAGAATATGTACAGGGAAATCAGGGAAGGAGTTACATCTGACGCCATCTGAATGAACTTCAGTTGCCGATGCTGTTGAATCAGGAGGAGGATGCAGGGTAGGAAGACAAGAGTAGGTGGTATTTGACCTGGATTTTGAAAGATGAGTAGGAGACTGATGTGTACCTTGGCGTGTTGTTAAAGATAACAAGGGCTCAACAGTGGTTAAAGCAGTAAGAACAGAGTTTATTCAGGAACTATTGCAATAGGGGAAAAGAAACCTCAGTATAGAACTGGGCTCAGTTCCCCTATTGCAATAGTTTTTGATTAAAATCTGTTTTTACTGCCTTAACTACTCTCTGGTTCTGGTTTTCTTTATGGGAGGAGAGGGTGCTGATTCAAGGCATTTCAGACTGAGGCAAAAGAATGAACAAACATAAAGAGGAGTAAAGCAACTGAGGGAAAAAATAAGTAATCTAAAGAAAATTGAGCAGTCAAGGAAAACAGGAATTCTCTGCAGCCAGAGCCTCGAGTATTGTTGCACAAGCGCTGGAAGATGAGGAAAAGTAGGCTTCTTTTAGCTTAGAAAATGCCATGTTTTCCTATTTAAATGGGGAAAGTTTAAACAAAATTGCTTGGAAAGTTATGCCAAGAAGTTGGGACTTCATACTGTAGAGCCAGGGAGTTTCCAGAAAGCCGTGCAGTACTTTATAAAGATGACTGTGGTCTCAATAGACGTTAGGCTGCATGAAGCACCAGGAAGCATCTCCACTCCCAGCCTCGGTTTACTCATTTATAACAAGAAAAAAAAAATGGGTCTTTTGCTGTCTTAGGTCTCTTCCAATCTTGACAGCCTGCTTCCCCGAGGTACCGCTGCCTTCCTTCCATTACCTGGGCTCTGTGCCTCACTCCCTCCTTCCTTCTGATCTTGGTTCAGTTGCCACCTTCTCTATCCCCGGGCCTTAGGGGCTTTTCGACCGGTAGATAAATGGGGGGATGGTGGGGGCGTCTCCGGAGTAAAACGAGTCTCTTCTCCGAGGCCCTTTGTTCCCTGCAAGCACCACCTCAGTAATGCCCACGTGGGTAGGGCGCGCTATGGAGCAGGGAGAGGAGTTTCCAATTGTACGTCCGTCCTAGGTCTCTTTGGGGTGGCTGGACGGCCCTCCCCACGGCCAATCATCCAGGGAGGGCGGCAGGAGCCCGCCCCTCGCGCGTCCCCGGTTCCCTGAGAGACAAAAGCCTTTGAGTCTCGGCAGCCACCGAGCGCGACCGCGACTCTCCGCAGAGCCTGGGGGCGGATTCGGACGGCCAATCGGCTTCTTGAGGAGTCCCGTGCCCGCCGGCCCAGGGCCGAGAGACTACAAGATCCCAGCCTGCCCGGCGAGCGGATTTGCCGAGGGCTGGCCGGGTGAGCTGGGCGGAGGCATCACGTGAGGCGGCCCGGACCACGTGACCCGGCGGCCCGGCCCCCGGCCCACTTGCCAGCTCCGCCTTTTCGCCCGCCCCTCGCTGGGGAGTCTCGGGCCCGCGACGCTTGCGAGGTCCTCACGGCGCTCCCGGCTGCTGGGCCTGCATGGACGGCGCGCGGCCGCGGCTGGCCTCCCAGGTAGCCGTGGGGAAGGGGGGGCGCGGGCCCGAGCTCGCGGAGACCCCTTTCGCCCCTGTCTTCTCCTTGCTCCCCTTTCCCCGCGGGCCTGGCCCGCGCGCCCCGTTACTCCTGCGCCCTCCCTCCCGCCCTCCGGCCCGGGTCCCCCCGTCCGCCGGGCGCTGCATCCGGGCGGGTGATGGGGCGGCCGGCTCCGCACCGTTAGCGCCTTTGCTAGCGTTTCTTTCGAGGAGGAGGGGGGACAGGGTTGGGAGAAGGTCGGGAAAGTTTTCCCTACTCCCTCTCTTTTTTGAGCTTCAGGGACGCGGTTTTGCTCGTAGCTGAAGTCTGTCTGTGCTCTTGACGCTGTTTGCGTGAGAGGAGACCTCCCCTCCGGCTCTCCCGGTCCTCCCTCGGCCTTTCCCAAGATCTTAGCATCTCTTCCTCGCCTCCGAATGTCACAAACTATACTCTACGCTGTTTCCCTTTCCCCCACACCACGGAGTCCACCAAGGGGTTTCACTTAATAGGGACTTTTATCCAGGAGTGCGATGAACCGAATGAAAAGACATTTCTTGTCCTGCCTCGGGTAGACTACCTACTCTATTATATTTGAGATGAACATCTAGGCACGCTCTGGTCTGCTCTCGTAAGTAAGCTTTTTGTTTATATTTATTTGCATGTGAGACTCTCCGAAGTCATCTGCTGCAGAACTCTGCACCTGGGGATTACAATTTTATAAAGCAATATTATAACACTTAACCCCCCCCACCAGGTTCATAGTCATATTTGTCTTTGGCCTATTCTTTTGGGGGGAAGGATTATAGCCCTTGGAGGCAAATACTATGAGTTGCTGAAGCTGGTGTGCGTTGTGAGCTAGTAACATGAAAATACCAAGGTATATAATGCTGAAAGTAATGGAAAAATGATTTAACCCTGACAACAGTTTATAGTGTGCTTTAGATTTTAGAAAGTATCCATTTGAAGTGAGCGCTGGTGAATTTCACCTTTTTAAACTGCTTTCAGGGTTGAATATGTAACTGTATATTTAGATTCTATTAATATAGCAGTTGATCTGTGGAATGGATATCTTTTAATCCATTGTGCAAATACCAGTCCATTTATTAATACTTCTAGACAGGTCCTTTTTTTCTACCCTGCAGCGTTTCTCTTGAAGAGGGGATATTAATCTCTAAAGAGATTTCTTCCACGGTGGCTTTTATGTGTGATCCAAATGATCAAGTTCTGAGAACTTCGGAAATCAAATAGCCATAAAAACCAATGCTATCAAGTTTGTAGCTTTAAAAAAAATTCTTTAAAAAATTTTAAAGCGTTGCCTCTGTGTTCCAACAAGAGCTTGGCTACATCTTAATAATCAGCAGCTCAAGCTGAGAAGTCTGAGACAGTCTCCTCCTTTATCTGAAAGAGTGGGGAAGATGAAACTGAACGGAAGTCAAAGACCTTTATTATTATTATTTTTTTGGAGTAAGCATCGCTCTTTATTTTTTTAAATTTTTTTGAATTTTATTTTATTTACTTAATTTTTAAGACCTTTATTGTTATTATTATTATGCTGTTCCTTCTGTGTGTACTACATTAAAGAGTAAGACAGGCATGGGAAACAAGGTTTGGACCCTCAAGGAATCTAGAGTCCAAGCAGAAGCATAAAGAAGAATGTACATTACATGTAATTTATATCATCTAAAGATAGCAAGTTAATATTTTGGGGTGTAAGCCCTTTTTTTAAACTAATTTATTTATTTTTGGCTGTATTGGGTCTTTGTTGCTGTGCGCAGGCTTTCTCTAGTTGCGGTGCGCGGGGGCTACTCTTTGTTGCGGTGCGCGGGCTTATTGCGGTGGCTTCTTTTGTTGCAGAGCACGGGCTCTAGAACGCAGGCTCAGTAGGTGTGGTGTAAGGACATAGTTGCTCCGCGGCATGTGGGATCTTCCTGGACCAGGGCTCGAACCCGTGTCCCCTGCATTGGCAGGCGGATTCTTAACCACTGCGCCACCAGAGAAGCTCTGGGGTGTATGTCCTTTTTACGAGACAGATTTACTGGGTTGCTGTGTTCAGATAGTGAGATTCCAGATTGTAAGAGATACTGTGATATCCAAATCTAGTTCATTCCTGAGCCTAAGAGAGCCAGTAGCAAAAGTTTGAGTATTGAAGAATTTACCCAAATCTATTTGCTTCTTGAGTTTAGATAGAGTTTGGATAGCAAGAATTCAAATAGTTGGGGAGACCTCTATGTTTTCTAGTATTAGATATACTTTAAAAAATGAGATCATACTCATGCATACATAATACATTGTAAGGTGTGAAATGACTTCAGAAAATGATGAATCCCATCTGGGGAAGATTATACTCAGACCATTCCTGAAGGATGGTCTCTATTTATCCCACAACCCCAGAAAAGATTCCATGGCTTTTCTAAGCTTAGCATTCCATGGGGGAAAAAGAATATTTTTGCCCAGGTATTTTTCATGCTTAAGAAAAAGTTCTAGTTTTGGAAATAAAGTCTATCCCCTCTCTAGTGCTTCAATCCTGAACTCAAGTGCTATTGTGTAAAACATTCAGTAATATTGTTTACAGCTGTGGTAGAGGTGTTTTCCAAAGAAGACTGCCCGCAATTCCTCCCACCCCTCCACTACTTCTTCTCCTCCCATCAAGAGATGCCGTCTGTTTCTGCTCCCTCTGAATCTAGGCTGGCCTTGTGACTTACTTTGACCAGTAGAACGCAGTGGAAGTGATGTGTGCCAGTTCTGGACCTAGTCCTTAAGAGGCCTGGCAGCTCCAGCATTTACCCTCTTGGAGGCCAACAGCATGTACGGAGGCTTGGACTAGACTAGGTGGAGAAAGAGAGCCCACCTGAGAGAGATAGGCGAGCAAGGCCTGTTTCAGCCCTAGTCAAGTTCCCAGTGCCTGTGACCCCAGCTGAGCCCAGTCAAATCACAGAATTGAGAGAAATAGCAAATTGCCTTTGTTTTAAGCCCCTGAGTTTCTGGAATGCCATATTACTCAGCAAAAGGTAACAAACCCTGGGTATAAATCTGGTTCACATGTAAGTCAGTTCCAAGATGGGATCCCTGAGCACAAAATTGTGGCCAGCATGTGCAGTGGCATGCTTTAAAGATAAATCTCTAAATGAGTTAAATCTTTACTTCATATTAACATAGGGATGTACTTACTGAATTGATTAAACTGAAGACTGGCTATGTCGAGTACTAGGTAACTGGTTAAGTCAAAAGTCATTTTCTTGGGCTTCCCTGGTGGCGCAGTGGTTGAGAGTCTGCTTGCCGATGCAGGGGATATGGGTTCGTGCCCCGGTCCAGGAAGATCCCACATGCCGTGGAGCGGCTGGGCCCGTGAGCCATGGCCGCTGAGCCTGCGCGTCCGGAGCCTGTGCTCCGCAATGGGAGAGGCCACAGCAGTGAGAGGCCCGTGTACCGCAAAAAAAAAAAAGTCATTTTCTTTTGTGTAGTTGGTTATTATTTGTATATGTGATTGTTATTATCAGTCTTAACACTTGGTGATAGGATTATCTGACATGTTTTATAGGAATTGCCAGTTGTTGAAATGACAGATGTGTGGTGTTCCTTGCAGTTTGCCATTTGCTCGATTTAGTACCATGATTGTAGTCGTTAAGTCTTGACGGTACAGATGTAAGATCTGCTGCAGTGAACACATGTCTTGAGAGGTGCTTTGCTCTCAAGGGTCAAGGAGAGTGAATCTTACGCAGACTGTCATTTCTAATGGATATGTTGCAGGACTTTTTTTTTTTTTTTTTTTTTTTTGTCAATACGCGGGCCTCTCACTGTTGTGGCCTCTCCCGTTGTGGAGCACAGGCTCCGGACGCACAGGCTCAGCGGCCATGGCTCACAGGCCCAGCCGCTCCGCGGCATGTGTGATCTTCCTGGACCGGGGCACGAATCTGCATCCCCTGCATTGGCAGGTAGACTCTGAACCACTGCGCCACCAAGGAAGCCCAGTTAGTTGCAGGACTTTAAAAAATAACTGATGAATTTTTCAGGGGCACTTCTTATTGTCTTTAAATGAAAAAGTTCTCTGAGCAACTTTCCATTCCAATTCTGGTTAGTTCGGTTTAAAAAAAAACCTCTTTTCTTGGAGAAGAAAAGCTCACAGGAGATCAAATGGATGCCTTTATAGACTTATGGTCTCCCACTCTCACCGGGCTGTGTCTTAGCATCTTTTTAGGTTTCCCTGGTCAGTGCTCTTTCCCATCCTCCCTGGTGGCTGCTTCAGACTTCAGGGCCTTGTTTTTATTGCTTCACCCCACTTTCTGTTGCTACCTCCCCTCTTGTTCTCAACAGTAAGCCTTCCATCTTCCTTCACTGGGAGAATTGGTGACCTCAGGAGAGAACGCCCTCAAATGCAAATCAAACCCACAATGACCTACCACCTCACACCCACTAGGATGATTATAATGACAAAGACAGGCAATAATTAGGTGAGGATATGGAGAAATTGGAACCCTCATAAATTGCTGGTGGAACTGAAAAATGCAGCCTCTTTTAGCAGAGTCTCAATAGCAGAGAGAATGATAAAGAAAGAAATTACCTGCAACCTCTGGTTCCCCCACCTTTAAACTCCCTTTCATCGTATCCGTCCTTCTCTTGTGTTGTATGGAAGATTCCCCAGCTTTCTATAGCTATGTGCACCTCTGCTTCAGATCCCATTCCCTAGTCTTGCTCAGAAACCTCATTTAGTTATGTCCTCTCCTCTCTCTTTCTACCGACTCCTTCCCAGTAACATTTAAACATTTTCAGATCTCTAACATGTTTGGAATAAAAAGATCATCCAAAATATGTCCTTCAGCTCCAGCCCATTTTACAGTTACTACCCTCTTTCTCCTTTTTCCCTCATAGTCAAATTTCTTTTTCTTTTTTTTAATAAATTTATTTATTTTTGGCTGCGTTGGGTCCCCGCTGCTGCTGTGCGCTGGCCCCCTCCAGTTGCGGCGATCAGGGGCCATTCCCCGCCGCGGTGCATGGGCCTCTCATTGTAGTGGCCTCTCCCGCTGCGGGGCACGGGCTGTAGGCACGTAGGCTCAGTAGTTGTGGCATGCGGGCTCAGTAGTTGTGGCTCATGGGCTCAGTAGCTGTGGCTCGTGGGCTCAGTAGCTGTGGCTCGTGGGCTCTAGAGCGCAGGCTCAGTAGTTGTGGCGCACGGGCTTAGTTGCTCCGCGGCATATGGGATCTTCCTGGACCAGGGCTCGAACCTGTGTCCCCTGCATTGGCAGGCGGACTCCCAACCACTGCGCCCCCAGGGAGGCCCCTCTTCCCAGTCAAATATCTTGAACAAGTTCTTTCTATTCACTGTTTCCTCCTCTTCACCTTTCACACGCTCTCAACTTGCCGCAGCCTGGCCTCGTCCATCCACAGCCTCACTGAAACTCTTCTTAAGGTCACCAACAAATTTTGTTAAATCCTGTGGACCTTTCTCCGCCCTTACCTTGTTTGGCCTCTCAGCAGCGTCGGACACTGACACTACCTCCTCTGTGTGATGCTCACGCCCCTAGGCTTCTGTGTCACTGTTCTCCTGTATCTTCCTGCTCTGCCTGTTCCTTCGGTCCCTGTTACGGAGCGCTCCTTGTCCCTTTGCTTTTGGAGTTCCTTTGAGTTCTGTCCAAGATCATCTTCTCTTCTTACTCTACACACTTTTTCCCGAGTGATCTCATGCCAAATTGCCAAATCTCCAATCCAGATCTCTTTCTTTTTAAAATTATTATTCTTTTTATTGAAGTATAGTTGATTTACAAATATTGTGTTAGTTTCAGGTGTACAGCAAAGTGGTTATACATATATGTATATATCTATACAGATCGTTCTTGATCTTCAGATTGATAAATCAATCTATTGGACATACCTACCTTTTTTTTTTTTTGCGGTACGTGGGCCTCTCACTGTTGTGGCCTCTCCCTTAGCGGAGCACAGGCTCCGGACGTGCAGGCTCAGCGGCCATGGCTCATGGGCCCAGCCACTCCGCGGCATGCGGGATCCTCCCGGAACCGGGGCACGAACCCGTGTCCCCTGCATCGGCAGGCGGACTCTCAACCACTGCGCCACCAGGGAAGCCCTGGACATAACCTACTTTGATATCCCACAGGTAGCTAAAGGTAAAATGTCCAGAGTAGAATTCCTCATCTCCCCCTGAAACTAGCTGTGTTCTCTCTACCATAGTACGTGGCATTACAGATCACTCACTGCCTAAGCTGAGCATCTGAGTCTTACGTAAGCCTTGCTCTGCCTTTTTCCTTATCCAGCTCCCTCCTCCCATTCAGTCAGGTACAGAATGCTTTTGAGTCTACCTGTTTTCCCGCTTGCGTCTCCCTGGCATAGGCTTCCATTCTTTCTTTCCTGGTTACTGCAGCCACCTTAGGCTCTGAGTATGTCTCCCCCATCACCTCATCTAGTCTCTACATTCTGCCAAAGTATCTTTCACAGACATACACCTGATCACGCCACTTCCCTGCTTAAGATCCTTCAGTGGTTACGTGTTGCTCTTTGGATAGTCTAAGCTTTTTGGCTACTACTGTGCTGAATTTCTTTCAGTTTCTCCACCAGACTTTTACCTGGCATATATGTTCACTGTTCCAGGTGCTTGCCTTCTCTTCAGGTACTTGACACTTCCCGATTCTGGTGATTCAGTGGCATCCGAACCTCCCGGTCAGAGCATGGCCACACTTTGGTGAGCATCTGTTTATGTGCCTAGACCCCCCTGATCACATGGAAGTTCTGCTCGGGGTGAGAGGGTGACGTTGGCTGTGTGTCATGTTTACCTAGACAACTTTCAGTAAACATTTATGGAGTAAATATAGTGTGGTTCTGCCTGTCTATTGCTGGAATTTTAGTTTGGCTTTAGGTCATTACAGGGCACTGTTGATACTTTTCATGCAGCAGAGACTAGTAGATGAAATCACTTCAAAGATGTCCCTGTAATAAAGGTTCATGATACCATAAATAGGTTTGAACTTGAGCCCCTCCATTCCAGCCTTGGACTTATTAGGAAAATAAAATGAACTATTATTGTGTTCCATCCATTTCTTTAATTGTTGACCCATCTATTTTTATGTAGTCTATTTTGCAAAGTCTGTATGTTTGGTGCAAAAAAACCACAAAACCATAGAAGAAAATTATTTGTAATCATGGAGGTTTTTTTTTTCTGGTTTCCTTTTGAAAATGAAAGTGTTTTGGGCTTCCCTGGTGGCGCAGTGGTTGCGAGTCCGCCTGCGGATGCAGGGGACATGGGTTCGTGCCCCGGGCCGGGAGGATCCCACATGCCGTGGAGCGGCTGGGCCATGAGCCATGGCCGCTGAGCCTGGGCGTCCGGATCCTGTGCTCCGCAATGGGAGAGGCCACAGCGGTGAGAGGCCTGCGTACCGCAAAAAAAAAAAAAAAAAAAAAGAAAATGAAAGTGTTTTGTAAAAGCAACGTAGTCAGCTTCACAACCCTGAATGTTATTCTTTTTGGTTGCTAATGCTGTTGCCACTTGGGTTGTTTGCTTTGCTAACCGGAACACTTGGCTTCAGTAAAATTATTTCGCTCACTTACAATGAGTGGTCAGATTCCCAGCTTCCTAGAATTGCCTGAAGCTTCTGTGCAATGAAATGAAAGCAGCCTCTTGGATGATGGGGCTTAAGAATTGCTTCCTGAGGCCACTGTTGCAAATTGTGCTTCGAGTTAAGTAACCTGTTGGTGGTTGGGAGGTGACAGTTGTCTTCTTAAATGAGTGATGAATTTGAAGGAAACTGATGAGGCAAAGGGGAATCACAGTGAGTGTTAGGAAATTCTAAGACAGCAGCATGTGGTCTTTAAACGAAGCTAGGAGCGTTACCTTGTCACCTGTACAGCTGCATCTTTATGAAGGACGGCAGAAACTCCTCTGGAGAATGCTACATTCTTAGAGTCCCTTAGCCTTTGTGGAATATGTCAAGTATTCAGGACATTCTTTCGTTTTCATTCTTGCAGTACAGTAATATTGCAGAAAAGAGAAGTGGATGACAGCTGTTCTATCTGTAACAGCATCAGTGTCTCAGCAAATCTCTGAAACTTTGCTCCTTTGATGTAGTTATACCAGAGAATAGGTGAAATAGTTTTAAAGTGTATTTTTATTTAAAAGACTTTTAGGCCGATTCTTTCAGAGGCTTGTCTGGACCTGGGAAATACATTTGGTGTCCAAATCAGAATTGTAGCGTCTGCTCAGTCTCAAAAAGCTCATCAAAATAAGTATGGAAGAAAATGCTATGAGTAACATGTGGCTCTTCTGTAACTTGAGAGGTTTTTTGAATTGCTTTTGCTGTAGCGTGGATATATGACATAATGAGTTGCAAAGTTGTGCCCCAGAAGTTTACCCCAAACCCTATTCCTGTTTCCTCTATTTGAAAGTTTTCTTAGAATTGAAATATAGTGTACTCAAAAATAGGGAAAGATGGCCACACCCTTAAATCTTTTGTCTTCAAATGGGATCTGTTGGTGAAAAGGAAGAAGGCTATGAAAAAACACTTCTTCCTGCAGGAAACCTGGATGATCCTCACTGAGGAAATGCTTACATTTTGTCATATGCTTACAATACTGAGAATTTGACTTCTGGGATTTCATGTAACAGTTTTCTGGGAGACATAATTTTTATATAGTAACTGTTGTACACATAATTTTTTTCCATTTGCATGTATCACGTGGGCTATATGTTTGCATGTTGTATCTCATTGCTTGCTTAGTTATTTCACTTGCATTTGCCCTCTAGGTTTCCACTTACTAGGATTGACTTTCTGTTAGTCCTGAAGTTCCTCAGAGGCAGGGGCCATGATTGTATTGCTTTATGATTTCCCCCAGCATTATTGTATATGGGGTCATTGTCAGAAGAATTAATATATACTATCATTTTGTTCACATTATCATAACGTAGAGGTTATTTTTGGCAAGGCATCTTAGACTTTATCAGTAGCTCATTAACTATGAATAAATTCCTATTGTAAGGTGGGTTAGCAACTAAACTGATAAGTAAAATCATCACCCATCCAGTTTATGAAAATAGAGAAACCTCTATTAGGAATCTTCAGTTTATGTGTAAGTGCTTTAATTAAAGTTTTTTGCAATTAAAAAATCATTTTTCATATTTGACATTGCTGTTTCAAATAGTCTAAACCTGGCTATGGCTTGTATGCTGAGGAACGTACAGGCCATTTTAAATGGATTGTCCCAGCATTCAGAGGCCTTCTGTTTCCTGTGAGGACATCAGCTTCCAAGATATAAAGAATGATACAAGTTCACTTCATGCCCGAAGGATGACACCAGAAAAGGAGTCAGAATCTCGGGGCTAACCAGTTCTGGGTTGCTCACTCTGTTTTGACCTCTTTTCCTTAGCAAGCTCTTATTAGGTTAGCAGAAGATGGGTTGGGAGGTGTAAAGTCTCATCAGTAACATCAGTCTCCTTTGCACCAAATACATCTGGTTAGAATTTGGGGGTCAAGGTCTCTGTGGAAGCCACGTGCTGGCTTACGAGGCAACCCTAAATTTCCGGTATTGTTTAGTATTGAAACCATTATTTCATTAAAAACAAAGTTTTCCTATATTATTTTCTTTATTTCCTGTTGTTTTTTTAAACTCTCTAGACATATTCAAATATATTTTTGCTGGATCAGTAAAACACCCTCACCCTCTCTTAGCACTTGGTTCTTAGGGGAAGGGAAAACAAATGTGCTCTTAGAGGGATCAAAAGATTGGCTGCTACATTACTCCTTCAGTCTTCCAGTTCTAGATGTAGATTTCTAAAGTGGGAAGTTCTCTGTTTGTCCTCTTGATTGAATTTGCTTTCAGAGTATAAAATGAAATAACCTTTTCTTTCCCATGCCACCAGCTCTCTGAGGGACGGTGCCAGTCGCTAGGAAAAGCCATCCCAGGGAATGGGATATAGATCTGTAGTACTAATGGACACAGAGTCAGTCTGTGGGAACACAGGATGTATTTTCAAGTGCCAAAGGAAATATGGAGATCCAAATGGGTTGGCATATTATCCTTTGAGAACATTAAACTCTTTTCCAATCTCTGCTTCCATTTCTCTTCTCTGTTCTTCTGTTCTTGCTTTATCTCCATAGAGCAAAAAAATCATTGATTCACCTATTAATGCATGAGTGATAATTCAGTCTGAACATATCAGTGCTATTTATGAGAAAGTATTTCCTAAATAAAATAATGAATAAAAATAATGCAAAAAAGCCACTATCTCATTGAACTTCACAAGTTAACTATTTAACATAACTGACATGCTAATTACAACTCATTTTTATGATTATCAATCAAGCCCTGGAAGGACCTGTTCATCGTGGCAATTAGTTTGGTCTAGTTTGAATTGCTGTAAGTTCTGGAAAGTTCTAAGAAGGTGATATTTCTTTTAGAAATGTTCCATTCAGAATTTCCCTCATCTGAGCTTGCCTTCCCAAGACAGAATTATGATTATACTTTCCCGGAATTATTTTTTAGGTCTGAAACTTCTACATTTAATTTTTTAAAATACATCTTTGAGTTTATTAATACAGGCTTGATAAAAGCCCATGGGATCATTATTTGATTTTTAAAAGTTGTGGTAAAATATACATAACATTAAATTTATCATTTTAACCGTTTCTGAGTATACAGTTGAATGACATTAAATTATGCCAGTGTCATCATCCTCAGTCTCCAGAACTTTCTCATCATCCTGACTGAAATTCTGTATCTATTAAATAATAACTCCCCAAACCCATACCACCCAGGCCCTGGCAACGTCATTCTACTCTGTCTACGTGAATTTAACCACTCTAGGTACCTCATGTAAGTGGACTCATACAGTATTTATTCTTTTGTGTCTGGCGTATTTCACTTAGCTTAATGGCTTGGAGGTACGTTCCTATTGTACTGTGTGTCAGTATTTCATTTCAAGGCTGAATAACATTCCATTGTAGGTAGATACCACATTTTGTTTATCCATTTATCTGTTGATAGATATTTGGGTTTTCCATCTTCTGGCTGTTGTGAATAATGTTGCTTTGAACATTGGTGTACAACTGTCTGGAGTCCCTGCTTTAAAAACTTTACACTAGGAGTGGAGTCGCTAGATCAAATGGTAATTCTATGTTTAATTTTTTGAGGAGCTTCCATAACGTTTTCCATGCTGGCTGTACTCTTTTACAGTCACACCTTCTCCATTTAAGTTTATATTAAAAACTCATTTTACAGATTTGCCTGAAACATTCTGCCACCCTAGGTTGTGAATTGAAAGCAAGAATACCTCTTAAAACTTTTAACAGCTTAGGGGGTAAGCATAATTAAAATAACTAAGCTTTAGTTTCATTTAAAATACCTAGGACAGGAATAAAGATTCAGACATAGAGAATGACTTGAGGACACGGGGAGGGGGAAGGGTAAGCTGGGATGAAGTGAGAGTGGCATGGACTTATATACACTACCAAATGTAAAATAGATAGCTAGTGGGAAGCAGCCGCATAGCACAGGGAGATCAGCCCGGTGCTTTGTGACCACCTAGAGGGGTGGGATAGGGAGGGTGGGAGGGAGACGCAAGAGGGAGGGGATATGGGGATATATGTATAGGTATAGCTGATTCACTCTGTTATACAGCAGAAACTAACACACCACTGTAAAGCAGTTATACTCCAATAAAGATATTAAATAAAATAAAATAAAATACTTTATTTTTGATCACAAAGTGTGTGTTACAGAAATTTGGAATATATTTAAACAGAAGAAAATATCACCTCTAATCTCTCCAGTGAAGTACATTTTGGTGTGTGTATATCCTTTTTCTTTATATGTTATACTTTAAAAAATTGTATTCACGTAGTACATATTGGTTTTTTATATAAATTTATTTATTTTATTTTATTTTTGGCTACATTGGGTCTTCGTTGCTGCGTGCAGGCTTTCTCTAGTTGCGGCAAACGGGGGCTACTCTTCATTGTGGTGCACCGGCTTCTCATTGCTGTGGCTTCTCTTGTTGCGGAGCACTGGCTCTAGGCACACGGGCTTCAGTAGTTGTGGCATGTGGGCTCAGTAGCTGTGGCTTGCGGGCTCTAGAGTACAGGCTCAGTAGTTGTGGCGCATGGACTTAGTTGCTCCACCGGCATGTGGGATCTTCCCGGACCGGGGCTCGAACCCGTGTCCTCTGCATTGGCAGGCGGATTCTTAACCACTGTGCCACCCAGGAAGTCCCAGTACACATTGTTTTATAACATACTTCAGTCTTACAGAGTACTTTTGGTTTTGTGGGTTTTTTGGTTTGTTTTTGTTTTTTACTTGGGAATAAGCACATAGTTTAGCTTTTTGTTAGCATCTTCCCATTTGATGCACAGTAACATGGGAAGGGAAAACATTGGATTATCTTTCTTTAGGCACTTGGTTAATTACTGCTGAATCCTACTAACTTCTTGAGTTGCTAGCAGTAAATTACTTGCTTGGCCAGTGTTACTGCCTTTGTTGTTCTCATGCATTCATAAATCCACATAGCTTCTTCCTTACATCTTTAACATAAAATTGTAGATTTTTATAGAACAGCTTTTTGGGAAACTCAGGCTCAGGAAGGTTATCACGGTTACTTCTGATTAAAAGTATCAGGTTACTTTTGATTAAAAGTAAACCTGGGACTAAAACCCAGGCCTCAGCAACCTCCATCCTTTCTACCAGGCCAGGGCTACTGGTAATGCTTTCTGATTTTATGAGGGGTGTGGACATGGAAGATATATGACTTGGCTTTTATATTGACTCTCAAGTTACAAGTGTTTGGAGAAATATCTCGTAAAATAATGCTTCAAGTAATTTAGCAATGGGTAAACTCAGTTCGTATAATAAGCCATCATTATGCAAGTTAGCTTGATTTTTTTTTCAGCAGATTACCAAACCCTTAGGGCAGAGTTGCCTGTAAAGTGATTAATGACTTCAGAATAATTGTAGTGCTGTCAGGAAGTTGTATAACTTTGAATGGTAATATCCTTTTGTGTTGTAATGTTAAAGGTGGTGAATCATATTTTTGGCCAATGTAATTATTCCCCCCCATCTAAAATGTAATTGTATATTACCATAAAATATTAAATTTTGATACAGGCTTTGATACAGTTCATAGTCTAGGAAAATAGGCATCTGGATTTTCTTGGAATTTATCTACCTGCTTATAGATATCCACATTGTTTCATTTCTTGTGTTTTCCCCCTCTGTTGTTTTTTTTAATAAATTTATTTTATTTATTTTCGGCTGCATTGGGTCTTCATTGCTGCGCGTGGTCTTTCATTAGTTGCGGAGAGCGGGGGCTACTCTTCGTTGTGGTGTGTGGGCTTCTCATTGCAGTGTCTTCTCTTGTTGGGGAGCACGGGCTCTAGGCGCATGGGCTTCAATAGTTGTGGCTCGCGGGCTCCAGAGCGCAGGCTTAGTAGTTGTGGTGCACGGGCTTCGTTGCTCTGCAGCATGTGGGATCTTCTCAGACCAGGGCTCGAACCCATGTCCCCTGTATTGGCAGGCAGATTCTTAATCACTGTGCCACCAGGGAAGCCCTGGGGGGCATCTTTTCTATTACTTCTAAAAGCATTTAAGACAATCTTCTTACCATACAAAGAACATTTATAAATCAAGAACGAAGAAAAAAATGGCAGTCCAGTAGGAAAAATAGGGACTTTATGTAAAAGAATGGCACCTGGACTCTTAATCACGTGAGATCGAGAGGTGAAGGGTACACATGCTGGCTCCGGGTGGCATGGCTTCAGGTCCCGAATCTGCCACTTACTAGTTTGAGCAAACTCTTAAAGTCTCTTTACCTCCATTTCCTTGTCTATGAAGTGAGGATTAAATGAATTAATAAATGTAAAGTACTTGGAACAGTGCTTGGCACATAATACTCAAGAGGTGTTAGTTGTTATTCTTGCTATGACTGTGATTATTTTTTAAAAATTATCCCAACCTCACTCATCATAAGAGAAATTAAAGTTTAAACAAAACTGAGACACCGTGATAATACACTGTGAGCAAGGATGCAGGTGAAAGGGGCTGCCAGCATGGTTGGTTCTTTTATGTATTGGTACTTCTTTAGTAGAAGACAATTTGAAATAGCTATTAAAGGTAAAACAGCTATTAGACTTGGACCCTGCAATTCCATTTTTAGGAATTTATCTTAGAAACATATATTAAAAAGACGTATATAATGTATGCGAACAGTAGTTTCAGTATTGTTCATGTTAGCAACAGACTGGAAGTGACTTAAATGTCTCCCGGTAGAAACAGGTAAGCTGTTAAATCGATGTAATGGAATGCTCTGTAGAACCATTGAAAAGAAATGAAGTAATTCTTATATGTGCTAATAGGAATGATTTCAAAGATGTACTGTTAAGTGGCGGGGGGGAAGCTTCCACACACTCACGCATACAATGCTGTGTAAGTCTACACCGTGGAAGGAATTAGAATCAACTGTTTCAGTGGTTTCCTTTGAGGAGCGGGTTGGGGAGGGATGGTAGAGAGACTTACTTTCCTCTATCCTTTTGTACCATTGAAACAAAACTTTTTTTTTTTTTTTTTTTTTTTTTTTTGCGATACGCGGGCCTCTCACTGTTGTGGCCTCTCCCGTTGCGGAGCACAGGCTCCGGACGCGCAGGCTCAGCGGCCATGGCCCACGGGCCCAGCCGCTCCACGGCATGTGGGATCTTCCTGGACCGGGGCACGAACCCGTGTCCCCTGCATCGGCAGGCGGACTCTCAACCACTGCGCCACCAGGGAAGCCCGAAACAAAACATTTTTAACATGTTTATGTATTAGTTTTTACCCTCCCTGAAGTCCGTTATCTCTTCCCACCAGCACACACACACACACACACACACACACACGCATGCGCATACGTACACATTCATGCACACTTTTCAGAACATTCAAATGTTAGTCCAGGAGTCTGGCTATGCAGTGATAGGGACCAGCCTGTCCTGATGGTGTTTTTTTGTTGTTGTTTTTTTTTCGGTATGCGGGCCTCTCACTGTTGTGGCCTCTCCCTCAGCGGAGCACAGGCTCCGGATGCGCAGGCTCAGCGGCCATGGCTCATGGGCCCAGCCGCTCTGCGGCATGTGGGATCTTCCCGGACCGGGGCACGAACCCGTGTCCCCTGCATCGGCAGGCGGACTCTCAACCACTGCGCCACCAGGGAAGCCCCTGATGGTGTTTAATGCTTATTGAATATGCGCTGTGATCCTTGGGGTATTTGCAAGCATCTGGTCCTTGTCATCCAAGCTGGTGTTGATGGATAAAGCCTCCCTCGGTGGTGGAAACTGAGGCCCTGGCTAAGTAAGACCAAGCCCCAGGGATCTCTTCTATAGGTGCTGTTGGAGGTTCTGGGGCCAGAAAGACCTTGGCTCGCTTGGCTATTTTTAGAGGTCTGAAAAGAGGGTGGGCGGGAAGGAACTTCATGAGTTATGAAGCTCATTAGGAAACCCTGGTTGTGTTTATCAACTGCTTGGTTCTATTTCAGTTTCCAGAGGTGAGAGCCAGAATGGAAACTGACTTGGCATGATAGGTTTTGTGCTTTGTGCAGCCCCCTGGACTTGCTAGAAATACTTTTTAACTCTCCAAGAATTGGAGCTATGACCAGGATTCTTTGTGCAAAACTTCTTAAACAGATCAAATTTAGAGTTTTGTGGAAATTTATACATATCTCTACTTTTTATAGGGTGCTCTTTAAGCTAATTGCTACTTGCACGAAGTCTGTAGTCATCAGCTCTGACACCAAGATGAGGGTGAATTCTCTTACCCTTGTTCATATAACTTTTCTCCGTGTGAAATGAAATGTCCATGTATATATGTGGTCATATAAATTAGGAATAGAACATAATACCTTCTTTAATGTTTTCATCCAGTAAATCTTAGGCTACTGCTTCTTAATGTTTTTGCCACTCCAGGCTACCTGAGGGATGTCCCATTTCTATCATTAAACAGTGGCTCAGTGTGGCAGTGATTTTCTACAAGGGATGAGGGTCTTTCAGGTCATCCTATGGGTGGTAGTGGGAGAGTAGGGAGGTAGAAATAATGATTCTGATTTTTATAACACACACACACACTCCTAGTTGAGAATTAACTGCCTTAGACAAATGAGTATTGTAACCTTTAACTTTATCTCAGTACCCTGGAGGGGAAAATATCTGACAAGACCTTGGTTTCATCTAGTTGGCATGTCTTCTCTCCATTGTCTGCTGTCGGGTTGCACATAAACATGTATGTGACAGATGAGCACTGACTTGTAAGTGGGCAAGACAGACAGTTGGTTCTAGCAGGTTGTTCCTCCCGTTACAGGAAAAGGCACAGGTTTGAAGGTAGAGGAAGGATTGGACACGTTGCTGGGGCAAGTGAGCGATCCATTTAACCAAAAGTAGGTGGTTTATTCTGAAATTAGCTTTTGTTTCCTTTTATTAACATTATCATTTTTTGTTTTAGTTTAGTGGTTATTTAATTTTTTATTTTGGAATTTTTTTTGTTTGTTACAGCAGAGATGTCGGCTTATTTTTAGGAATTACTTGAAACCAGAGTCATGGTGGATGTAGGCAAGTGGCCAATCTTCACTCTGCTCTCACCTCAAGAAGTTGCATCTATTCGGAAAGCTTGTGTCTTCGGCACCTCAGCCAATGAAGCACTGTATGTTACTGACAATGACGAGGTAAGCATCTCTCAAAACCCAGGGCTTAATTTTAGGGCTTACTTTGGGGTTGAGCTTTAAAGTGTGCAATGTGAAGACAGAAAAAGTGGGGCATAAAGAGAGCCGAAAAATCCAAAAAGATGGTTGTCTTTGATAGAATTTGTCTTTTCTTTCAGTTTCTTGATTTAATACCCCTCATCCCTACTACTCCTTGAGTTTCATAGTATAGCCAAATATTCTAAAACTTTAGTCAGCAGAGGTTGAATGTTTCTTTTTTTAAAATAGATTTTAATTAATTAATTTATTTATTTATTTATTTTTGGGCTGCATTGAGTCTTCCGTTGCTGTGCATGGGCTTTGTCTAGTTGCCGCGAGCAGAGGCTACTCTTCATTGCGGTGCGAGGGCTTCTCATTGCGGTGGCTTCTCTTGTTGCCGAGCACGGGCTCTAGGCACGCAGGCTTCCATAGTTGTGGCACATGGGCTTCAGTAGTTGTGGCTCGTGGGCTCTAGAGCGCGGGCTCAGTAGTTATGGCGCACAGGCTTAGTTGCTCCGCAGCATGTGGGATCTTCCCGGACCAGAGATCGAACCCGTGTCCCCTGCATTGGCAGGCGGATTCTTAACCACTGCTCCACCAGTGAAGGCCTGAATGTTTCTTAACAACCATGTCAGTCTTTTCCTAGCTACTGAGCTGTCAAACTGAGTTTTAGTGTGTCTTATATTCAGAGTGGAGAAGGGACCCTTTGTGTAACTGTAGGCCTAGTGACTCAGACAGAACTATTTGTTTCCCAGGTCTTTGTATTTGGACTGAACTACAGTAACTGTCTAGGAACTGGAGATAACCAGAGTACACTTGTACCCAAAAAGCTGGAAGCCTTATGTGGAAAGAAGATTAAGAGCCTTAGTTATGGGAGTGGACCACATGTTCTTCTCAGCACCGAAGGTAAAGTGGGAATAAGTCCACCTTCTGTTTGTGGGAAATCGAGCAGTTAATTCTAAGCTAAGGGGTGGTGGGTTTGTATCAGATATTGGATTTTGAATGATTTGTTTCTTAATTTCTGAGCAGAAGTACACAAAACAGGTAAAAGTTAAACACTTCAGGCTCCCTCTGGAACAGCCATAGGATGACTTGCAATTTAAGCAAACTTTTGAGGTTTTCGACAACTTATGTAAAGTTGTGGAAGATGAACTATAGCAGATGAAGTGGTCCTTCAGCCTGATTTTTCAGTGAATTGTTGTAGCAAGGCAATGTCCAGGTTTTACTTGGTACTTTTTTTTTTTCTTTTTTTTTGGCTGCGTTGGATCTTTGTTGCTGTGCGTGGGCTTTCTCTAGTTGCGGCGAGAGGGGGCTACTCTTCATTGTGGTGCATGGACTTGTCATTGCAGTGGCTTCTCTTGTTGGGGAGCACGGGCTCTAGGCACGCACACGGGCTTTAGTAGTTGTGGCTCACGGGCTCTAGAGCACAGGCTTAGTAGTTGTGGTGCACGGGCTTAGTTGCTCCATGGCTTGTGGGATCTTCCCCAACCAGGGCTCAAACCTGTGTCCCCTGCATTGGCAGGCGGATTCTTAGCCACTGTGCCACCAGGGAAGCCCACTTGGTACATTTTTAAAAACACAGTTAGTACTGGTTCTCCTTGTGTGAATCTTGAATTCAAGAAATCTCAGTTCTTTCCTTGGCATTCGTGTGGGTGCCATAGGGAAAGAATGTGGGGTAGATTCTTCTTTTCCCCTCTGCCTCCCCAAGATCACCAGAGGGGCCTCTGCATTCTTCCTTGGTGATTTATCTGTACTGTGGGCACCCAGAGCTCTCTGAAAATCTGTCATATATAACCCTGCTTCTTCCCTTTATGTTTTAGGCACATTAGTTCTTGCTGTCTAGCTGTGTTGGGTAAACTGTAGGGCGCACGTGGGAGCGTTTGCTTCTCCGCCTTTCTGTCTCTAGCCTGGGGAATCACAGCTTCCTCGGATGTTACCATGGGTCTTGGTATTGAGCTTTTCAGCAGCCTTTAACTTACATCTGAATCCACTCCCAAGTTGTCCACATCTTTCTCAGGCTGTGAGATCCAGATGTGAGCATGATTGTCTGGTAAGAGTGTAACTGGTGTGGAGTATAATGAGGTGATTATCTTGCCTCTGCATTGTGTAATCATGCCTTCTGACATTACACGGGCTCTTTCAAGCAGTTGCTTCTTTGCTGACTGGTTCAGCTTGTCATCCATTGTGACCTGATGATTTAATGTTTTCCTAACACATGTTAATTTTAATGAGGCATTGATTTCTGACCATAAAATACTGAAGCGGTTTTTTTTAGAGCAAACATACTGAAACATATGCATTCGGATTCTTGGTTTTCTTCAAAGTGGTGACCTTGGGAAACTATAACTTTTCTTCTGGAATTATTTTCAGAGTCCAGATCCTACAGTTTTAACTATCTTGAATGTTACAGTTAAGATATAAATAAACATAAAACACAAATATAAATAACTGGTTTTGTTTTTTTTTTTTTGCGGTACGTGGGCCTCTCACTGTTGTGGCCTCTCCCGTTGTGGAGCACAGGCTCCAGACGCACAGGCTCAGCGGCCATGGCTCACGGGCCCAGCCGCTCTGCGGCACGTGGGATCTTCCTGGACCGGGGCACGAACTCGTATCCCCTGCATCGGCAGGTGGACTCTCAACCACTGCGCCACCAGGGAAGCCCAAATAACTGGTTTTCTTGTGGGAATAGTCTTCTTTTTGTTTTTAATTCAGTTTTGATTGTTATAATACATTTAATACAACATACATATGATACATGATGTATAGGATGCTTAATGTGTGTATGATACATATATTTGTGTGTATTTTATAAGTATTACAAATAGTCACATAGTTTAAAAACAAGTTAACACTTTAAACCATAGAATAGTGTATGGATTTCAGTAGAAAACAGGACTCTGTCTCACTCCTCCTTACTCTTAGAAACTGCTATTCAGGTTGAATTACTTTCTAACTCCTTCAGGTGTTTTTTTCTGGTATTTAGTCTCATATTTTTAAATTAACATGCTTATACTGCTATTTCTGAATTTTTTTACTTTAGATATTATCCTTTGACTTTTTGTAACAGCAGATAGAATTTAGCTCTCTTTCTCCTACCTTTGCTCACCTTATTGCGTCACTATAGGGATCACCATTTTGGTTAAATCAGTATTCAGTGTTCACATTACTAGGACTCGGTAAATATTATTTATAGCTGAGCCATCTCCTTTCTTATACAACTGTTTGTTTTCCTGGGCTTACTTGTTTGTCATAAATGTATGCTGGAACTCTGCTACAGCGCAGTATTTTTTTTTTAACATCTTTATTGGAGTATAATTGCTTTACAATGGTGTGTTAGTTTCTGCTTTATAACAAAGTGAATCAGCTATACATTATACATACATCCCCATATCTCCTCCCTCTTGCATCTCCATCCCACCCTCCCTATCCCACCCCTCTAGGTGGACACAAAGCACCGAGTTGATCTCCCTGTGCTATGCGGCTGCTTCCCACTAGCTAGCTATTTTACATTTGGTAGTGTATATATGTCCATGCCACTCTCTTACTTTGTCCCAGCTTACCCTTCCTCCTCCCTGTGTCCTCGAGTCCATTCTCTAGTAGGTCTGCGTCTTTATTCCTGTCCTGCCCCTAGGTTCTTCGTAACATTTTTTTTTTAATTCCACGTATATGTGTTAGCATACAGTATTTGTTTTTCTCTTTCTGACTTACTTCACTCTGTATGACAGACTCTAGGTCCATCCACCTCAGTACAAAAATATGGAACGCTTCACAAATTTGCGTGTCATCCTTGCGCAGGGGACATAGTAATCTTCTCTGTATTGTTCCAATTTTAGTATATGTGCTGCCGAAGCGAGCACCAGTATTTTTTTTTTAATTTTTAATTTTATTTATTTTATTTTTGGCTGTGTTGGGTCTTCGTTGCTGCGTGCAGGGTTTCTCTCTTTGCAGCGAGCGGGGCTACTCTTCGTTGCAGCACCTGGGCTTCTCATCCTGGTGGCTTCTCTTATTGCAGAACACAGGCTCTAGGCATGCGGGCTTCAGTAGTTGTGGCACATGGGCTCAATAGTTGTGGCGCACGGCCTCTAGAGCACAGGCTCAGTAGTTGTGGCACACGGGCTTAGTTGCTCCGCGGCATGTGGGATCTTCCCAGACCAGGGCTCGAACCTGTGTCCCCTGGGTTAGCAGGCGGATTCTTTTTTTTTTTTTTTTTGGTCTTTGTACTTATATTTTACTGCATTTATCTAATCTTACTAATTCTTTTTTTTTACATCTTTATTGTAGTATAATTGCTTAACAATGGTGTGTTAGTTTCTGCTTTATAACAAAATGAATCAGTTATACATATACATATGTTCCCATATCCCCTCCCTCTTGCGTCTCCCTCCCACCCTCCCTATCCCACCCCTCTAGGTGGACACAAAGCACCGAGCTGATCTCCCTGTGCTATGCCGCTGCTTCCCACTAGCTATCTACCTTACGTTTGGTAGTGTATATATGTCCATGCCTCTCTTTCGCTTTGTCACAGCTTACCCTTCCCCCTCCCCATATCCTCAAGTCCATTCTCTAGTAGGTCTGTGTCTTTATTTCTGTCTTACCCCTAGGTTCTTCATGACATTTTTTTCTTCTTAAATTCCATATATATGTGTTAGCATATGGTATTTGTCTTCCTCTTTCTGACTTACTTCACTCTGTATGACAGACTCTAGGTCTATCCACCTCGTTACGAATAGCTCAATTTCGTTTCTTTTTATGGCTGAGTAATATTCCATTGTATATATGTGCCACATCTTCTTTATCCCTTCATCCGATGATGGACACTTAGGTTGTTTCCATCTCCGGGCTATTGTAAATAGGGCTGCTATGAACATTTTGGTACATGACTCTTTTTGAATTATGGTTTTCTCAGGGTATATGCCCAGTAGTGGGATTAGCAGGCGGATTCTTAACCACTGCGCCACCAGGGAAGTCCCTACAGCACAGTGTTGCTTCTGGGCGCCTCTGAGCACATCAGTGCATCTCCGGAGTGCTCTGTCGCCCTAGTCCAGCCTGGACTGGTCACTCTGGGCTGCTGCACAGCCGTCGGCCTAAAACTTCATTTCACCGTCATCCTCAGATGTCCCTTCT
The DNA here is from genome assembly GCF_949752795.1 of Hyperoodon ampullatus. Taxonomy (NCBI): domain Eukaryota; kingdom Metazoa; phylum Chordata; class Mammalia; order Artiodactyla; family Ziphiidae; genus Hyperoodon; species Hyperoodon ampullatus. The sequence continues at coordinate 60,048,803 of NC_136929.1, read as the reverse complement.
TTGTCCTTTCTGGATCCCCTATTTTTTGTGTCCTGTGTCTTCCTCCTTAGATTATACCCTCATTTGGGTGAAACACATCCCTAGTAGCTTCTCAAGGAAGCAGGTGTGAGAGAAATCTTTGAGACACTGTCTTAAAATGCCTTTATTTTACCCATGCCATTGATCAGTGATTTGTCTGAGCAAAAAGAAAAGAAAAGGTACAGTATTTCCCGTTCCAATCCTTTAACACTATTTTGAGTATTTGCCTCTACTGCCTGGTATGCAAGGCTCAGTCCAGAGTAAAGGACCTCTTCCTGTTAGGACCCCATTTATAGCCCCTGAGGCTACCGGCATTGCTCCAGTGAAATCCCCTTGCTAGCTCTGTGCGGGAGCCTTCCCCACGGGGAGTTTTCCCCACAGCCATCTGCAGTCCCTGGCTCTCTTGTTGACAGAATGGTTCTTGTTGGCATTTTGTGCCTCTCAAAGTGCAAGAGAAATATGTCTAGATTCAACCCACCTCTGCATTGCTGCAGCCCCACCGTGCCCATTCATTCCATGGACCCAGGTGGCCACGTCAAGGGAGTGCACCAAATGGTCCACTTGGTGGTTCCAGTCAGCTTCTTGTGATGTGCATCAACATGTCCTACTTTAATGTGCCTCTTAAATTCCCAGAGTGATTCCATAGGGCCATGCCCCATGTGGGCATCCCTTTAACAAGTCTAGTTTCCAAAGCTCATCTACCTGACCATACAGCCAGGCTATTGGCTATAGCCCATGAGTTGGTAAAGACCCACACATACGGGTTTTTACCATTGCTTAATTCTTCCATCACTGCTCGGAAAACAGCCTGCAGTTCAGCCCACTGCACTGACTTATTCTTGGCTCCTTCGGTCAGTCTTGCCGTCCACTGGTCTTAATGTGGGCGCTCTCCAAATGGGATACTGTCCATTCACCTTGGAACTGTGTGTGTAAAGCAAGCGGCTCTTTGTTGTTCAGTTAGAGCTTCACAGGGCATGTCCACAAGGCAGTGGGTTCCAGCAGCTCCTCAGGCAGCTCCAAAGTCAGTCCTAGATGAAAAGAAGCTCCCTGCTCACGCCTGCCTGCGTTCCCCCAGCAGCACGCTCCCCTGTAAACCATTTCTGTTTTATTATGAAACTCTTCGGGGCACTTCCTTTCTTATTAGAGGGCTTCTCCGACACCACCATGTTATGGGCATCTCAGGTCTCATGATTATTTTATGTCCTTCAATCATTGAGGCAGTCTCAATTAATGCCCAGGCTACTAATTTTCTCTCAAATGGTGTGTGCCAGACAGCGGCATCTGGGAATTTTCTTGTCTAAAATCCCAGTGGTCACTGCTGGGAGGTGCTCCCGGGTTTGCCATAAGCTCCTGTTGCAGAATGCAGGTGGCAGATACCCTCAGAATCATATCTGATGGGGCCGTAAAGCCCCATAAACATTGGGAGAGCTGCCGCCCTCTGCTAATTCAGACACGGGCTGCTCTTGCGCAGGTCCCCACTCAGATACAGCTGTCTCTCGGGTAATCTTATAGATGGGAGCTAGCATTGTTTCCAGATGTGGAATATGTATTCTCCAAACGCCAGATAAACCACCCAAATGCTGTCATGCTGCTGCTTCTTTGGTCCTAGGGGTGGGTAGCGACAGCAGTTTAGTTTAGCCTCTTGTGGAATGTTCTTCGTGGCTTCGGCAGGTTATTCCTAAGAATTTTACTGTTTGGGTAGGCCCTGGGACCTTTGTGGGATTTATTAACCAGCCCCAGTTGGTCATGTGTGTCACCATGGCATTCAAATCGCTCCTTGCCTGCTCTTCAGTTTCCGACATTATCATAATGTCATCAATATAGTGTATGATTGCACTTGAGACCTGTGTCAAGTCCAGATCCCTTCTGACCAAATTTTGACAGTAAACCTGTGAGTTCAGATAACCCCGTGATGACACAGTAAAAGTAAACTGGGATCCTCCCCACATGAAGGCAAACTGCTGCTGGCTTTTTTCTGAGATTGAGAAGGAAGCATGTGCAAGGTCAGCCCCTGGGTTCCAGCTTCTACTGGCCTGCTGCATCTTCTTTGAGGCTGAAGCCACGACCGGAACTGCTGAGGCTGTAGGCAGCACAACTTTATTTACGCCTCCATAGACTACTGTTAGCCCCTAGGGGCCACCTGCCTCTTCCCCAGGCCTCACAGGGCTACCGTACGGTGAGTGCATGGGTACCAGTGTTCCAGCTTTAATTAAAATAGTGAGCTCTTTCTGTCCACGAGGTGTTGTATGTTTAAGTTAAGCACCTGTGCGGGCTCAGGCAGTTCTAGTGGTTCCCATCTAGCGCCCAGTACAACCGGCCTGAGGGCAGATTTACATGCCTTCTGTTTTACAATGTTAGGTTGGGGAAGCAGTCCCCAGTCCGATGTAGTATCCATCCCAAGACTACGTTCAGGTAAGGGGGATGTGTCCACGTCACACAGAATCTGTTCCAAAACCCCAGTTTTCATTCAGATTTTCACTTGAGTTCCATCAACTGTTACCGATCTGTATCCCCCATTCTAACCTTAGCTGTTAAGACTTCAACAACAGGTTTTGGAATCACAGTGCATTGGGGTCCTGTATCAGAAAAGTTTCCTCTCCTCCCCCTGGCTGTTTCACCCACACGTGTGCTTATGCCCTTGGGTGCCTTGCTGGGGGTCGGGCCAGAATATCCTGGCCTCTAGGTCAATCTTTATCTTGATTAATCTTCCTTACCATTGCCCCAGGGCATTCCTGGTCAATTTTCTTACCTTAGTCTTTACCTTCTGGCTTTTTTTTTTTTTTGCCCTGGGCCTCTCACTGTTGCGGCCTCTCCCGTTTCGGAGCACAGGCTCCGGACGCGCAGGCTCAGCGGCCATGGCTCACAGGCCCAGCTGTTCCGCGGCATGCGGGATCCTCCCGGACCGGGGCACGAACCCGCGTCCCCTGCATCGGCAGGCGGACTCCCAACTACTGTGCCACCAGGGAAGCCCTACCTTCTGGCTTTTTAACGCCTTCCAAGCTGGGATAAACAGAGCGGACTTGTTTGGGGCCCTTTAATTTTAGAGACCAACATGGGGTCCCATTGGTTCACCAGTCTCTTGTCGTGCTGCAGTCACACCTTGCTTTCAACTGCATCAGCATCCGATTTATTCATCACACTTTGTAACAACCGTTTGAAGACTTTCACTCTGCTGGGTGAGTCCCTTGATTCTCCCCTTTGTCTTTCCCTATTTTCATAATTAATGTTCTTAGTAAGGCCCCTGTGGGGAAGTTGAGATAGCAAATTAGATGAGGTGTCTCAAACTGATTTTGTAGCAGTAAAGTTACATGAGGTGCCCATGTAACAGGGACCCCCTTAATCACATCATTTACCATAATGTAGGTAATGGGCGTATTCAGTGGATGAATATCCCAGTCATATAAAGCCAGTCCCACATGGCTTGCATACGAAGCATCTCAGCTGCTTCATCTGGGGTGTTCCATCTGGCATTAATAGGGGGAGTTGGGAAATCCCTCTTATCAGGATAAACAGACTTTACAGTGGCTTTTATCCAGTCCACCAACCTGGCTGTTTCCTTGGGAGTGACCTCCTGAGTGTGTGGATCATGTACAGCCACCTGTAATTGTTCAGTAGAGAGCAGTGGGTCCTGCATCAACGCAGACATGCTCTTCCACTCTGCAGCCTTCAAAATCAAAGACACGGCCCTTAAATGAGTTACTCTCACAATCCATTTCAGTAAAGGTTCCTCAGGAAGCTGGTGATGCTGATCCTCAAAGTGAGCCAGTTCCTTCACACTATATCCCTTGCTTTTTTTTTTTTTTTTCTTGCCGTACGCGGGCCTCTCACTGTTGTGGCCTCTCCCGTTGCGGAGCACAGGCTCCGGACGCGCAGGCTCAGCGGCCATGGCTCACGGGCCCAGCCGCTCCGCGGCACGTGGGATCTTCCCGGACCGGGGCACGAACCCGTGTCCCCTGCATCGGCAGGCGGACTCTCAACCACTGCGCCACCAGGGAAGCCCTATCCCTTGCTTTTAGTTGTTTCTTGTTTTTGCCCTTCTCCTATGGTAACTATTTTCTTGGCGACGCAGAGGTACTAGAGGTACTTTCTGTTGCATAATGTTTCCCTTTCTAGGCAGCTTTGAGGCTAATGGCTGGAGCTCAGATTGACCCAAATCTGAGCTTGAATCAGCATTAAGGCCAAGCACTTTCTTTTATTTTTATTTTGGCTATTACATATGAAATAAGCGGGGAATTGTTTATTTATTTTAAAGTATTTATTTATTTATTTGGCTGTGCTGGGTCTTCGTTGTGGCACGCAGGAGCTCCGTTGCTGCATGTGGGATCTTTGTTGCGGCACATGGGATCTAGTTCCCTGACCAGGGGTCAAACCCGGGCCCCCTGCACTGGGGGCTTGGAGTCTTAGCTACTGGACCACCAGGGAAGTCCCAGGAATTATTTATTTAGTGTGCTGCTTATTTTGCATTTCCTTATATATCCATTGAGCCAACTCCTTGGGAGTTGCGTCTACTCCCATTTCTAAACGGCATTGGTAACTTTTACCTTTAGTAACTTATTGCACCACAGCTGCAGTTTCATACCATGGTGACTAGGTAGCCATCTAGGAATCAAAGTTTCCTCATTCCTTTCCCCTTATCTTGTGAGCCAGGGCTGTTCTTGCAAATCCTGTTTCTGACATCAACTGAATAGAGAGTTCCTGGACCCAGTTCGTGTGTGTGTGTGTGTGTGTGTGTGCGCGCGCGCGCGCGCACATCCCCCAACAAGAAGTAATTCTCGGGTGCCAGCATGGTGTCCAGGAATCCAACACAATTCTGATACTACCTATCCAGAGATAGAATCAGATTCCATGGGTAAAGGGCTCAGTCCCACAAGGCCACCCTCCACTTCAGATGTTGGTCACAAGCCCAGGTTGTTACCTGTGCTTCTGATTAACCTGCTGCAAATCAGAGGTTCCCGTGACCCTCTCCTTGGGTTTTTCTTTGTTTTGGGTCCCGCCATGTGGCATATGGGATCTTAGTTCCCTGACCGGGGATCAAACCCGGGCCCTCAGCAATGGAAGCACAGAGTCCTAACCACTGAACCGACAGGGAATTACTTCCTTGGGCTTGATTAATCTGCTAGAATGGCTCCCAGCACTCCAGAAAATCCATTTACTCACTAGATTACTGATTATTATAAAAGTATATTAAAGGATATGAGTTAACAGCCCGAATAAAGGCGCTTCCGTCCTCATAGAGCCTGGTGCCTGGCATAGTGGCACATGTAAGTGTTCTGGTTCCCCGACACGGCAACTCGCTGAACAGGGGCCAAAATTAGCTGTCCTCTTGGGTTTCTATGGAGGCTTCATTACATAGTCATGATTGTCTAAGTCATTGGCAGCGGCAGTTAATTCAGCCTCCAGCCCCTCTCCCCTCCAACCCTCTAATCTTGTGGTTGGTTCTTCTGGCAACAGACCCATCATCCTTAGGTGCTTCCAGAAGTCACCTCATTCACATAACAAAAAACACCCTTATCATTCTCAACACTTAGGATATTCCACCGGTTTTGGGAGCTGTGAGACAGGAACTGTGGGTGAAGACTAAATATACAAGATAAGTGTATTTTTGTAATCTGGATGACCAAATATGTATTTCTTATAAATCACAATGTCACAAAAAGAAATTAAGATTGGAAGATGAGTTGAGCAAAGTACAGGGGTTACTGTTTCTTCTTTGAGCTGATTCTTTGTGTGCCGCCATCCTGTATAGATGGAGTTGTTTATGCCTGGGGCCACAATGGATATAGCCAGCTTGGGAATGGGACGACCAACCAAGGCATTGCTCCCATCCAAGTCTGCACCAACCTCTTGATCAAGCAAGTGGTTGAAGTAGCTTGTGGCTCACATCATTCAATGGCTCTGGCAGCTGATGGAGAGGTAAGTGCCCTGCTTTTATTCTTTATTTTTAAATTGTGGTAAAATACATGTAATATAAAATTCACCATCTTAACCATTTTTAAGTGTACAGTTTAGTGACAAGTATATTCACATTGTTACGCTACCCTCACCACCATCCATCCACAGAACTCTTTTCATCTTGCAAAACTGAAACTCTGTACCAATTAAACATTAACTCTCTCTACTTTCCCTTACTCCCAGCCCCTGGCAAGCACCATTCTACTTTCTATCTCTAAGAATTTGACTACTCTAGGTACCTCACATGAGTGGAATCATACAGTATTTGTCCACTGTGACCGCCTTCATTTCACTCAGCGTAATGTCCTCAAGGTTCATCCATGTGGCAGCCTGCGGCAGAATTTCATTCCTTTTTAAAACTGAATAATATTTCATTGTCTATTTTGTTTATCCGTTTATCTGTCGATGAATATTTGGGTCATTTCTACCTTTGGCTATTGTGAAAGTGCCTTGCTTTTCAAAAAAAAATGACCATATTTGTACTTGGATATGGTGCGAACATAGCAGCCCTGTGTGCGTCGCTAAGAACAGTATGGGAATGAACCCTTTTTCTAATACGACTTATATTGTGTGATCAGGACCACTCTTTTGAAGACAGTAGAGTTAATTCTTAAGGCAGTTGAGTCTCATGCTTTTTGCTAAGATTACAAATCAGATGTGTATGACAGTGTTCTATACTTTTGTTTTTTTAATGATCCCCATCCCCTAAGGTCTATTTTGTTTTTCAGTAAATGTAATGATGTCATAGAAAATAACTTTACCAACATTCCAGTAGGTTCTGAACAACTTGTTCACCCCCCAAGTTCCATGCTTATCTTAAATGTTACTCATCCTGTTGGTTCTACCTTCCAGTCTTTTGTATCATCTTGTTCCTCTCCATCTCCATAACCTTAGGTCAGGCCTTGTCATCTCCTGGACTGTTGCCATGGTCTCTTTTATTCTATAGCTTTTTAGTTGGTCTGCCTGTGCAGTATTACTTCTCTGCCCCCTGTGATTTATGAAATGCAGACCAGATCAGATCGTTCCCTGTTTAAAGTCCTTCAGTGCTGTTACTGTGATTTTACTAAGTAGGGTAGGTTATGGGTGAACAAATCAAAGCACCTTAGGGAGATCAAGCTTTCATGGCTGGGATGTGCTGGAGCCAGGCCTAGCAGGCCTTATGTGCAGAATCTGCTGTTCCTAGTCTGTTTCTTGGTTAGTGGAACCCTCGTCCCCATTTTTAAAATAAAAGGCAACTGCATTGGAAGGGAACTTGGGATATTTGAAAAGAAGTGCAGAAGAATGATTGTTGAAATTAGAACTTGCTAATTTGTGCAGCCTGGATTCCTGGTTTATTTTAACCTGAAGCATATGCTACTTTGGATAAATATTTGCATTATTACACTAGCTAGTCCTGTGAATCCACTTTCAGGAAGTATGGCAGGTTATTTCTTTTGTGCCTATGAAATGAACCTGTAGCGCATATTCTTTTTAAGACATCAGCCGTGGGTTTTAAGACATCACGTGGGCAGCCTCAGACACGTGAACTTAGATAGAAAGTGCTGACAGAGGAAAAGAGAATTGTGGAAGCCGGAGCTCAGGATGTGTGAGGACCACTTCCCACAGGCAAGTGAAGGGGGTGAGAGGGGTCCTTACAAATTCTCCCAGTGTTGGAGGAAGTGATCTCCTCTGCTACCAGCATCCCCCCCTCCTCTGTAATTCTCCTCTCTGGTCACACTCTTGTTTGATAGGCTCAGTTAACAATTAAAGTGAGTTTTAGTTTTGTTTTTCTTCTTTAACTTAGCTTAGAGCTCTATTTGTGTCTCTCTCCCTTAGAAATCTGGTTTTCAGGTTACGGCCGATCACAGGCCAAAAGTAAGCAGGATGCAGCTGAGGAGGGGAGCTGCTTGGAGCTGACAGACAGCAAATGAGAACTCAGAAAATGTTATCAAGAAGAGCCTAACAGCCCCATGTCATTCCTGTAGGGACAGCATCTCCTTAGTACTTGTGAGCATGACTGTGCTAGGACATGGAACTATGATTGATAATTACAATGATGGTAGGCTTGTGTCATCAGCACAATTTATATAATGTCTCCTATTGGTGATTAGTGAGATAGGGAAAAGCATAGTATGGTTTCAAAAGTTTCGATGAAAACAAAAAAGGCTATTTGTGCCCAGAGAGTTAGGCTGATTTTTTCATATCACTGTGGCATGCTTATGTGGCATATACCTCATTTCCTATTGATGCCAGATTAAAAATCCTATATAGCTGCCATAATTATAGTGGTAGTATAACATAGTGGTTAAGAGCGCTGCTAGACTGCTTGGGTTCAGATTAGTAGTAAATTCTGCTTGCTAGCTGTGGCGTCTCAAGCAAGTCACTCAACCTCTCTGTGTTTCTATTTTACATGTATAAAATGGGGATGATACTAGTACCTATCCCAGGGTCATCTTACAGGATTACTATGAGGATTAGATGGGTTAATGCATGTAAAGCACGTAGGACCATTTAACACATTGTAAGTACTCATTAAGTGGGTTTATTTTTATTTTATGATTGTTATTGTGTGTTAGAGGTAGAATTTTCACCCTTACTCTTCTTCCTCTCCCCCTTCCGTTGTGTAGGTGTTTGCTTGGGGCTATAACAACTGTGGCCAGGTGGGATCAGGATCTACAGCAAATCAACCAACTCCTCGCAAAGTTACAAACTGTTTACATATTAAGAGGGTGGTTGGCATTGCCTGCGGTCAGACCTCGTCCATGGCTGTTCTGGACAATGGTGAGGTGAGCGATGTCTGCATCCCCCTTTTTCTCCTCCTACCTCCTCCTTCAGTGAAATGTCCTTTTCTTTCCAGGTCGATTCTGGAAGGAAGACTGCTTTGTTTTGATAGCTCCGTAGATAGTTAACTGATTGAGGTTGTAACCACAGGATGTTTGCTCCTCATTATGAACTTTTAAATTCCAAGATTTATCTGCAAGTAAAGGTTCTAATGTGTTTTTGCCAGATCCAAATAGCCCAGTGCTTATAGGTATTTGTTTGTGATTTAATGTAATAGGTAAAAGAATTTAATACTACCTCTTTCTTCCAATGAAAAAGTGAACTATGCACTCTTTTTTTTTTTTTTTCAAGTGAAAGCAGGTTTATTTAGAGAGATACTCATTGCATAGAGAGAATGCGGTCCATCTCAGAAAGTGAGAGCGGCCCTGGGAGAAACACACTCCACTGACAGAGTGCGGGCCATCTCCGAAGGCAAGAGGCAATGTGCACTCTTTTAAAGTTAGCTGATGATGTTTATAAGCAGTAACTCTAATGGGCATGAAGGCTCTGTACCTAGCTACATCTGGAATGTTTGTCCACAGGAAGAGGCAACTTGCAAAAGGAGAATTTTTCGCCCTGATTGTTATTAGCTACTTTTCAGTGACCTTCTACCATAGTCACCTTTGAGCTGATCATTATTTCTATAAAATAATTCTGGTTGAAGCTTCTACTTCAGTGGACTTGTTACCACCTGTGCCTGTCTAAGTGCACAAAAATTATTCAAAGATGCTTCTTTGGACACAGACGTATGGCATCCTGCATTGGGGTGCGAGGGTGGTTTAGAGTGTACTGAATACTCGGCTTTGTTAGCTCACTTTTTGAATCAATCCTGATACCACGCCGGAGGGCTTTCGAATTCCTTGGGATAGTCATCTAACATCCTCCATTCCAGTATTTTCCACTTCTTTATTTTAAAAAATAAATTTAATTTTAAAATTATTATTATGTGATTATTTCAACAAAGGAAAACAAATGAAACATACAAAGTAAAAAGTGAATACCTTTCCTTCAGTTTTGTTAATAGTTTGATGTATATCCTTTTGGACTTTTCTCTATAGTTAGTTATGTATGGTTGAGAATAATTACCTTCTTTAAACAATGGGCTTGTTATACCTACTGCTTTTTTCTGCCAGTCTGCAACTTTTCTGCTTAACAACATATATGTTTTACCTGAATCTATTATCAGACCATTGATAGTTGCTTTCCATTATAATAGTTGCTTAGTTTTCTTTGTATGGATGTTGGTTTTCCTTGTGCACATGACCTGCATCCAGAGCTCTCCTGATGGGCCTTTCAATTGTTTTTTATATTTGTTTATAAATCTTGTTGCACTGCTTTTCTGTTACTGTTTGTGAATGTGTATATCTTTGCACACTCATGCAAGTATGTCTATAGAATAATTTCCCAGAAATAGGATTTCTGGGTCAGGGAGTATGTCATTAGAATTTTTGATAGCTGTTGCCAAATTTCTCCCCAGAAAGTTCAAACCTATTAGACTTCTGACATTGAAAGTGCTTTTAACCATCTCTTGTTAGTACCCTAAACTCCATGTCCCCTTTTTCCCTCTGTCACCCTGACTGGAAAGGCCTCACCGATGCCCGTTTGCCCTGTGTTGCCATGGGGCGTGTTGCCACCCATATCTCGTGTTTCTGATTTGAGCCAGGCCTTTTGTCTGTTCCTGACCAGTACTTTACCCATGTCCCATGCTGGTCATTCTAAACCTTTAACACTTGCTGTCAAACCTGTGCCCAGCTCTGCTGCTTTCAGCTGACGACCCCCTCTTGCTTAGGGCGTCTAAGGGATCGCCACATTCCCTTGTGTCTCCTTCTTTAACCTCTTTCCTGGTCCCTCTTGTGATGCCGCTGTCACCGCCTTCGTTGGACCCTCATCAGAGCTCACCTGTTTGCTGATGGGAGATGAGGTTGTATGTCGAGGTCTCCCTGCCTCTGGTCTTACACGCCGCAGTCACGCTTCATGTTGCCGCCAGCGTGATCTTTCCAGAATACAAATGTAGTCATATTGATCTCAGGTTTGGAATATTTCAGTGGGAGATGCACAGATGCATTGCACTTTCCTCGGTTTGTGTTCTGGCCCTTTGGGCCCTTACCTTTCCTTCTAGTGTCTCCCCAGCCACCACCCCAGCTGTCTCCAGCACGTTCTGTGCCCTCCCCCTGAAGTGCCTTCAACCCTGCTCAGACTTTTGCTTTCAGAAAAGTCTTGCCTAAACTTTCTTCTGTGGCTAAATCCTTTCTCCTCTCTACCTGTAGTGCCTTGATTATATCTCTATTATAGCACTTGCCACCTGGCTGCAAAAAAATTGCATGTGTCCATCTCTCCTGTTAAACTGTTTCCAAAGACTTATTCCTAGTACCTTTCACAACGTCCTGAGATACAGTAGGTACTTAGTAATTGTTAATGAGCCTCAGCTTCCTCATGCGTAAAACAAGAGTTAATGACTTGCCCAAGGCTCTCCAACTAGTAAGCTATGGAGTAGAAACTGCCAGATTCTGTCATCCCTACGCCTAAAGCATCTTCTGTTTGGAGATCAGTTGTAGGATCACATTTAGTGGAATGTGAGTGTTGGAAGTGAAAAAAGTATCTGATTTGTTTAGATGGATGGCATTTTTAGCTCTTCCCTCTTACCAGCAGCTTTAAAAGGCCGTTCTCCCCCTTTCTCTGTCTAAGGTATACGGCTGGGGCTACAACGGCAATGGTCAGCTAGGCTTGGGAAACAACGGCAATCAGCTGACCCCTGTGAGAGTGGCAGCTTTGCACAACGTTTGTGTGAACCAGGTACGTATGGTGGACCCTTAGGTGCTCGTCCCCATCTATCTTCCCTGCTCTGAGTTGGCGGAATATTTGCAGGCTCTTAGTTCCCCGACCAGGGATCGAACCCATGCCTCCTGCAGTGGAAGTGTGGGGTCCTAACCACTGGACCGCCAGGGAATTCGCAGAGATTTACTCTTTAGTAAGTCTTTTTGAAGAGTACCCTGTGCCTTCATCTTCCACATTTAATATTATATCTTTCCTAAATTCCCATGATGGGAAGCAAGACCATGGTGCTGGCACACTGGTCTTGATAAGTAAAAAACAAAAAACAAAAAAAACAACTAATGGAAAAATATCCAGTAGTCTCAGGTATAGGCTTTTCTAATGCTTTTTTACTGTTGCAGAGAATGTCAGTGCACACCTGATGATGAATTGGCATTCTGCAGAAGCTGGCTGTAATCTTTAAGTAGATGTTTTCCCTGCCCTTCCTGTTCTCCTGTTTATGGTAACCATTTAAATTTACTTGCAGATTGTCTGCGGCTATGCACATACTCTAGCACTAACTGATGAGGGCTTGCTCTATGCCTGGGGAGCTAACACGTATGGGCAGCTGGGAACTGGCAATAAAAATAACCTGCTAAGCCCAGCACACATCATGGTGGAGAAAGAAAGGTAACTTGTCAGTACCATGTCTTGGAATTGTGTGTGCGTTGGGACTTGGGACTGTGTGTGCTGGAGCTGTGGTCTTTGGCTTTGTAGCTCTTCTGTTTATTAACATTCTCATTTTGGACAAAGGAGTGTTGTACCAGTCAGAATGAACGTGAAGTTGACGTGATCCTTACACAGCTTTCTCAGATAACCACCTGAGATTGGTAGGCATTAATGCATCTGGGTATAATGCCTGCAGCTTCTTGTTGCCTGTTTAGTAGGGAAGGAAAGTGAGGTCTGTCACCATGTTGAAATTTAAAGCGTAGTATAAACTGTCCTTTTTGAGCCAACTAAAACAACTTTTAAACAAATAAAATCTGCCATTGAAAGGACGTTATCTGTTTAAATATTGATTTGATTTAACGTGTGTTACTGGAATAGATGCTTAATGTTTGTTCAGCCATATTGTAAGGTCTTATCCACTAAGTGTTAGAATGTTGACTTCTGATTCTGGGACCCTGCCTAAGAAGCATACGAAGAATGTAGTAAGTTTGGCTTGATGTCCATTTGGATTGGGACATTCAGAGTCCATGCCCCCCGGACCAGTGCCTATCAGCCTAATGAGTGTTCTGAGCACTGGTAGGGGGTGACAGACAAAGTTGTATTTGTAAGGAAATGGTATATTGAATACAATATTTTTTGCTACTGTCTAAGCCTCCAGAACTGTCAGGACATTTTTTTTCCAGTGTCCACTTCCCTCATTTACTTTGGTTTCTATTCCCTTTATCCAGGTTTCCCTCCACAGTGTGCATTATTCATCCTAACTCAGAATGAGGTTAGCATGAGAAGTGGGGCAGCCAGGAAGGGAGACACACAGGACTCTTGCTCTAGTCTTTTGCTTTTGTCAGCATGACTTGGTAGCTAAAGTCCCCGGATCTTGGGCTTTTTGAGGTGTTCTGAGCACGAACTTTTTATTTACCTTGTGTGGCACGCTTGGGCTTCTGTGAAAAAGAAGTGACGTGCATTTTTCTGAAAACTTCCCAGGGTAATAGAGATTGCGGCCTGCCACTCTGCCCACACGTCTGCAGCCAAGACGCAGGGAGGGCACGTGTACATGTGGGGCCAGTGCCGGGGCCAGTCGGTGACCCTGCCTCACCTCACCCACTTCTCCTCCACCGACGATGTGTTCGCCTGCTTCGCCACGCCTGCCGTCACCTGGCGCCTCCTGTCTATAGGTAAGGAAGCTCGGGGCTGCTTCCCCCAGTGAAGGACCTCACCAGCTGAGCAGTGCTCCTGCACGTTCGCTGGCTGTGGGCTGTTTGAGGTTCAAAACGTTTTATCCTCCGTTAGCTTTAATACCTTTCCCCAAATTAGATTTGCATAATACGATTTATTAAAATGTTATGGAATATTATATGGATTTATTATTTTCTCCCCTTCAGTGTTTTCAGTTTAATTGAAGTGAAATTCACGTACATAAAATTAACCTTTTTTTTTTTTTTTTTTTGGGGCGGTATGCGGGCCTCTCACCGCTGTGGCCTCTCCCGTTGCGGAGCACAGGCTCCGGACGTGCAGGCCCAGCAGCCATGGCTCACGGGCCCAGCCGCTCCACGGCATGTGGGATCTTCCCAGACTGGGGCACGAACCCGCGTCCCCTGCATCGGCAGGCGGACCCTCAACCACTGCGCCACCAGGGAAGCCCAAATTAACCATTTTTAAAGTGTACGATTCAGAGGCATTTAGTACCTTCACCATGGTGTGCAACCATCATTAATATCAAGTTCTAAAACACTTTCATCACCCTAAAAGAACACACTGTACCCATTCTTTCTTTCCCCCAACCACTGGCAACTACCAATTTGCTTTTTGTTTCTATGGAATTACCTGTTCTGTATGTTTCATGTAAGTGGAATCATACAATGTACAACCTTTTGTGTCTGACTTTTACTCAATGCTTTTGAGACCCATCCAGGTTGTAGTATGTATCAGTACGTCTTTTCTTTTTATGGCTGAGTGGTATTCTGTTGTATATGTAGACCACATTTTGTTTATCCATTTATCTTTTGATGGACATTTGGATGGTTTCCACCTTTTGGCTATTGTGAATAGTGCTGTTATGAACGTTCATGCACAAATTATTTGTTTGAGGAACCTGCTCTTAAGTGCTTTTGTTATATTTATTACATAATCTAATATAACATGAACCAAAAATGAACTTAAAAAAAAATGAAGAACTTGTGGTTTTGTTAACTTTGTGGAGTTGTTAATTCCAATTTCCTTCCCTATTTTTCTTTCAGTGAATCTCAAATACTGGTTTTTTTGGGAGGGGATCAAAACAGAGGTATTGTAAAGGATAGTGGGGGACTTCCCCTGGTAGTCCAGTGGTTAAGACTCTGAGCTTCCACTGCAGGTGACCCAGGTTCGATCCTTGGTCAGGGGACTAAGATCCCACATGCCGCACTGCCCAGCCTTAAAAACAAAAAAAAAAGATAGTGGAATTCAGGTTGATCTTTGGTTATATAATCTGTCCCTTTTCTGAATATTGTCTTCTTCAAGGGTCCATTGTTGATTGAAAATGTTAAAATGTAATCAAGCTGAGTAGCCATTAACATGATGATTTTAATCTCTTTTTCTTTTATATCTTGTTTATTTCTACCTTTTTGCCAATGTATTTCTTCTAAATCATTCTTTTGTTTGTGATGCAGAGGAAATAAGTGTCATGATACCCTGTGCTTGAAAATTAATATAGCTGTTGACAACACGGGGTTTGGATTGCTCAGCAATTGATATTGAAGGTCTTGTAATAACGTGTCATGCTCAGGTGTGTCAGGTAGCTGGAGCTGTCCTGTCATCAGGTGACCAGTCTATATGGTCATGGGGGCAAGAGTATGTTTAGGAAAAGTGAAACTGCTGCTCAACTTAAAGTGAAACAAATGGAACTTTTCCAGGTTCTTTATAATACAGTATTTTTTTTGCAGTGAATACTGTGATCAAAGAAAATTTAGTTCGTAGAATGGGACTCTTTGGCCGTAATAACACCTATGTATAGACCCGGTACACACCTCAGAGTCCCATATACTGCTTAACCTGGACCTGTTTATAAAAGGCTTCCCTCATCCCTGGTGGTGCAGTGGTTGAGAGTCCGCCTGCCGATGCAGGGGACACGGGTTCGTGCCCCGGTCCGGGAAGATCCCACATGCCGCAGAGCGGCTGGGCCCGTGAGCCATGGTCTGGAGCCTGTGCTCCACAACAGTGAGAGGCTCGCGTACTGCAAAAAAAAAACAAAAACAAAAGTCTTCCTTCAGGTTCTTGCATTTTAAAATCCTAATCCTGAAAAGACATTCTTTTCAGACCAAACATCCTAATATTTTCTGTTATTAAGTTTGGAAAAAGTATAGTCCTTGAATATAGCTCCCAGGTGACTTCTTTCTCTTGCACCCGCCAAAAGTCAGAAGTGTTTGTTTCCTCTCAGTTTCTGATCTCAGCTGAGTGTCGGGAAGAAAGTCAGAGGATGAATTCACACCTATGAAGAACATTTCTTCTCTGAAGGGAGGTACTATACTTGTTGCCAGAAACCAAGATGGTCCAACCCTTAGGACTAGATGCAGGAGTTGAGGCACTGATAAGAAGCTGTTTTTTCGGTGGGGAGGTTGGTAGCAATCTAGACTCTTGGACTCTGCCCATCTTAGTTATTTCCTTTCTTTCATTCACTGGGGATTCAGGTTACAGGGTCAGGGAAAGCCTGGTTTTTGAGAGCTTGTCCACTTCTCCTCCACAGCCAAGAGAGCTCTGCATTGTCAGGGTAGGGGGAGGATGTATGTTAAGGGAATAGGGCTTAGGCAAATGATATTTCCTTGGGAGATTCTGATAATAAAGCTCGTGGAAAGCTCCTTTGTTAAGCTTCAGGCTAGTTTTTAGCAGTTGTCCCTCCTCTAAGACGTGCCCTGGTAATAGCAGCTGCTGAGAATCACCTTCTCACCTCGGGGGATGTGGAAATCTGTCTCCTACATCGATGGTACCTTCATTCAGTGCCACCGGGGGTCTCTGGACTTTAAAAATTTCCCCGTTAGCCTTCTTCTACCTCTTTCCCTTTGTTCACGCATGGAAAGCACAAGAAAGTGTTGCATGAGTTTGTACAAGTGCCTTTACTTTTCTTCATGATAGCACAATTCTACTTACATACAAGAATTACATGTACTTACACCTTCCTATCAGGCAGTGTGATCATGGTTTTGTAAAGCTGTTCTTTCTAAGTATACATTCCTACTAAGTAAATTTGCTCTGCTTTTAGATAGTGTGTAAGGGTTATTGCTTGTACTGCATTAATTTTGAGCGTTAAGAAGGACGTTTAGATTCCAGATAACGAGGGAAAAGGGTCACCCTGTGAAAGAACACAACTCTTAGCCTAAGTGGTGAGTTTGTTCCTTAGGACTCCTTGAGTCAAATTTACCAACTCCTTGAAACTATCCCAAAGCAGAGCAAAGGTGTCCTTAGAGTTTCTTTCGAGGAAAATTGATAAATTCTTAGCCTTAGAAGAGCACCACTCAATTTTTGAGAGAAGTAGTTACCTAATCATGATGATCTATAACTTTCTCTTTTTTAAAAAAAATACACATTTTTAATGTCTAACTTAGCATGTCAGACTGGTATTTGGCCTTTCCAAATATGTATTTTTTTCTGATGTTTATACACTTCGGACACTTAGGTAACCGCAGCTGCTGAGAATCACCTTCTCATCTCAGGGGGCGACAAAAACTGTCTCCTGTGTCTATAGTACCTTCATTCAGTGCCAGTGAGGGTCCCTGATTTTTTGTTTCCCCATTAGCCTGTGAAATTTAATTTAATTTCTGTGACATTGATTTTAATTTAATACTGTGAAATTGATTTGTTGAGTAAGGTCTGAACTCTTCTGAAAAATATCTAATGGAATTATCCATCATGCTAATCATTATCTTTCTGAAGTCTTTCAAAGCTTGAACATGTTTCCTGAGCTTCCTGTATTAATGTGCTCGTTTCCTTCAGAGCATGAAGACTTTTTAACAGTTGCAGAGTCACTGAAGAAAGAATTTGACAGTCCGGAAACTGCCGATCTGAAGTTTCGAATTGATGGGAAATATATTCATGTCCATAAAGCTGTTTTGAAAATCAGGTATTTTCGCATGAGTTTAGAGTCATCAATAACCTTACTTTCTTCTACAATCTCCATTTCTTTGTTATTCCACAAAATGGGGACTAATAAGAAATAATCTTGGTAGTAGAGAGAAATGGCACAACTCAATCCATTCATTATGAAGAGTTTTGCATGTTGTGTGTGTGTGTTTGTGTGTGTGTGCACTCATGTGCCTTTTAGAAAAAGTGTAATGTGGTATTGTTTTTCAAATGAAGGAGATCGTGAATACTTATTTTGATCAAAAAATTTGTATATAAGGTTTAAGAAAAGATTATCAGTGAAAAGCCTATATATCTTTTTTTACTCTTAATTAAAGATTCATTTTCCATAAGCAGAAAACTCTTAGGAATACTGGACTTCCTAGCCCTGAGAGACATCTAATTCCCAATTAAAGAAATGTTTTTAAATATAGTAAATGGCAGGAGTTCTTTGAATAAATGTGAGGGAACTTTGTATTTATTAGTACCTGGACCATTGCTCACTGAGGCTGCCATTACAGAGAAAAAGGCACCTAAAATCAGACCATTGAGAGTTAAACTAGCCACTTACAAGTCTTTTTTGAAAATATAGTTAAATATTTATTTACAAAATAACAAGTTTTAAGGAACTGAAAAGCTATGTCATTCATTACTTTAAGGGAGTAAGTATCTGCACCCAAGTATTAACTGAAAAGGTGAATGGGAAATGTTTCTATCTGTGAACCTGTGGCCAGCCAGTCTGTTCCTTTCCTGTATAGTTTTCTGACCGATTTCATCTATTAGTTCTTGCTTAGACAACTGCATCTTTTTACTTCCCAGATGAGGTAAGTTCCTTTGTAAGTGGAGCCATTCTTTTAGTATTCTGAATATTCTGATATTGAAAGTATTTTTGTGTTTATAGTGTAACTCATTTTAAAAGGATTTGAAAAGGTGATTTTTAAAAAATTGTAAAGTATGTTATACTTGAAGAAAACTGAATATTCAGAAATCAGTTCCTCATAGGGACTTCCCTAGTGGCACAGTAGTTAAGAATCTGCCTGCTAATGCAGGGGACACAGGTTCGATACCTGGTCTGGGAAGATCCCACATGCTGCGGAGCAACTAAGCCCACGCGCTACAGCTACTGAGCCTGTGCTCTAGAGCTTGTGACCCACAGCTGCTGAGCCCGCATGCCACAGCTACTGAAGCCCGCGCACCTAGAGCCCGTGCTCTGAAACGAGAAGCCACCACAATGAGAAGCCAGCACACCTCAACGAAGAGTAGCCCCCGCTCGCTGCAACTAGACAAAGCCCGCGTGCAGCAATGAAGACCCAATGCAGCCAAAATAATAAATAAACAAATAGAAAGAAATCAGTTCCTCATATAGGTGGATTTGTGTATGAAATACAATACAAAAAGACCTATTTAGGTTTTCTTGAAATATGTGACTATTCTAGTGAATGTGTTTTATAAATAAATTGGTAACCGGCTTGGGAGGAGAGGGAAGGGATCAGGTCAGAGCAAAGGAACAAAATAGGGGTGGTGGCTGTTTTGAAGATGAGTCAGAAAAGAAGGAAAATTGTCATGTAAGGTAATGGAAAAAAAATCCTCTTAAATATAATTCAAGGGCCTCCCTGGTGGCGCAGTGGTTGAGAATCCGCCTGCCGATGCAAGGGACACGGGTTCGTGCCCCAGTCAGGGAAGATCCCACATGCCGCGGAGTGGCTAGGCCCGTGAGCCATGGCTGCTGAGCCTGCGCGTCCGGAGCCTGTGCTCCGCAACGGGAGAGGCCACAGCAGTGAGAAGCCCGCGTACCGCAAGAAAAAAAAAAAAAAAAAAAAAAAATATATATATATATATATATATAATTCAGTTAACATTTAAAACAGTTTTAAGAATTTGCTAATTACATGACACACAAAAAATGAATCATTTGAATGACATATATCAAAAGTTTGAACACTCATTTCTGAATTTCTTTTAATTTCATTGTTTAAAATGCCCTTCTATACAACATTTTTTTTAAAAAAGCATGCAGAAAAACTTGATCTGAATGGGGTCTATCAGATGCAAACAGTGGTACTGTTGAAGTGGTAGGTACTTCTAGGCTCCATGTATAATTCTTACTATTTAATAGCAGTATAAAAAATGAAAGTGAGTGTACGTAAAAGGTGAATGTAAAAGCCCTTGCCTGCGGAATACGTTTGGGTTCTTGGTCATGGGATGAATGTATCTGGTTGGCCAAAAAGTTCATTTGGGTTTTTCCGTAACATCTTACGGAAAAACCCGAACGAACTTTTTGGCCAACCCAATACTACTCAAATAGTAGTAGTTAAGCATACCTGTAATATTTGTTTATCCCTGATTTCATCAGCTTAATTAGGTAACTTTTGCTGTTCCATTTTAGGTGTGAGCACTTTAGATCCATGTTCCAGTCTTATTGGAATGAGGACATGAAGGAGGTGATAGAAATAGACCAGTTTTCCTACGCAGTGTACCGTGCCTTTCTCCAGTACCTCTACACAGATACAGTGGATCTGCCGCCTGAAGATGCTATAGGTACCAGCCACGTTGGGACTGGCCAGGGCACAGGGTCAAAAATATAACTCCCTGTATTCTTATAGTACTGAAATGTAAAAAGTTTCAGATTTATTGGTTTTTACATGGTTTTTAAGAAAGATTTGAAGTAAATGCCTTTAAAAAATAGTACTGTAGGGCTTCCCTGGTGGCGCAGTGGTTGAGAGTCCGCCTGCCGATGCAGGGGACACGGGTTCGTGCCCCGATCCCGGAGGATCCCACATGCCGCGGAGCGGCTGGGCCCGCGAGCCATGGCCGCGGAGCCTGTGTGTGTCCGGAGCCTGTGCTCCGCAACGGGAGAGGCCACAGCAGTGAGAGGCCCACGTACAGAAAAAAAAAAAAAAAAAAAAAAAAAAAAAAAAATAGTACTGTATTTGGGAGAGGGATGGACTCAGAGTTTGGGGTTAGTAGATGCAAACTATTACGTATAGAATGGTTAAACAACAAGGTCCTACTGTATAGCACAGGGAACTATATTCAGTATCCTGGGATAAACCATAATGGAAAAGAATATAAAAAAGAATGTATACCTGTGTATAACTGAGTCACTTTGCTGTACAGCAGAAATTAACACAAGATTGTAAATCAACTGTACTTAAATAAAAAATTTTTTAAAGATAGTATTGTATAGATAATGGTTAATAATTATGGACACCATATATGACTGTAGTCTTATTTTACTTTTTTAATACTGAAGTATAAGTTGCTAATGGATTTAGCTTATCATTTTGGAAACAAAATGAGGGGGAAAATTCAGTTTTTTCCCCTTCCTTTGTACTACAAAAGAAATTGTATAAAGTGAGTATAGGAGAGGTATGTTTGGGAGGTGGGGAAGGGATGGACTGAAAAAGAGAATTTATTTAATAAAATTCAGAGTGTTATTCCCTAAGAAGCTTCTGCTGATTTATCTACACAACTCTTCACCAAAATGAAATATATATATTTATAAATTATTGGAAATTATTGTAACCTCAATTAAGCTTTCCACATTTTACTTTTAGGTCTTTTGGATTTGGCGACGTCTTACTGTGAAAACAGACTGAAGAAACTTTGTCAGCACATTATCAAGCGAGGAATCACTGTGGAGAATGCCTTTTCATTGTTCTCTGCCGCGGTCAGATATGATGCAGAGGTAACATAAGATAATAAGCAGAAACACAAACTGCCCTTAACACCCCGTGAGCACGTTTCTCCTTTTTTGTATGAGACAAGAAGCATGATGAGTAACTTCACTTCTATGTAGGGAATCATTGAACTGACTGACCCCTAAAAAATGAAATCTGGCTTGCTTTATTCTCTGTTCATAGTTTCAAAAATGGTTGTTTCTCTACTTATATTTTTACCTAAGATAGGAAGCTAACTGAAGTCCCAGCAGCTATACTGCAGGTTGGACTATAAAGTGCCATACCTAATGGGACTAACAAACAGCATATTTTAGTTTCAAGTATTTCTCCAGGTCAGCTTAATATATTTTTCTCAAGATCCACTTTGCTGTCTCCCCAGCTCTCCTCTGTCGTAAACCAAGGCTGCCCTGTGATTTATAGCTGTGTATGCTCTGAAATTCTATCATCGTCTAATTATCACTCACAGTTATTCATGGGTGAAGAGCTTGCTCTGGACTCCTTTTTGTTTGTTTGCTTTTTATATTGGATTGATTGATGGATCTCTAGAGAGTCTCTGAATGAATGGGCTTTTGGGAGTCTTGTGTTTTAGACATTTATGTACATTTTCTTTAAGTTAAGAGCCATGATATCATCAGATTGTAAGCTCCCTCTGAGCAGGAACTGTATCTTATCCATCTGTGTGCCTTGTGCCTGGCACATGATAAATGTTTGTTGAACTGAATGAAGATTGTACCACGTGAAGGATACATGAAGGATAATTAGTGAACTAAAGGCTGGTATGGTTGGTTTTACATATTCATGGAGAATAAAAGTCAAAGAGCAAGAGTTTTGGAGTTACAGATGTCTAGCTAAGGTGTGCACCCTAAATGGCACAATTAGTCTTTCTTATAGGTATTTTGTCATCATATGATGAGGCAGATTACCTGGTATCAGGGAATTTACCAGACACCTGCAAAGATCTGCAGCTGTGGCCTTGGAGATGTGGTGGATAGACTTCATCTTTGTCACATTTGGGGATCAGGTATAGCTGATTTTCTCTGTGACCTTTTCAACAGATGGAATGATGATCAAAGTCAATCATGTCTAATGGGAAATGGAAACATAGTTTTTTTCCTACCCTTGCTTTGTCATCGTGAACATCTTTATTAGCAATGCTATTTCTTTAGATTTTATTTCTGCCCAATGATGTAATTTTAAATTGGTCCATGGCTTTTCTGTCCATTTGGTGATTGACTTTAGAATCTTCTGTGTCTCACCATACTCCTCCTCAGTGCTGATGAGTTCCATATTCTTTGGATTAGCATCTTGCTGACCAAAACCAGTCAGAACCACCTAGGCAGAGGCAGATATCTCGGCTCAAGTTGCTGGAAATTTCTTTCTCACTTTCAGCTAAAATCTACCCCAAAAAGTTTATAGAAAATGCCTTATTCCACTTCTACCCAGGCTGGTTGATCATTTCCTTCACTAGTTTTCACTTTTCTGATATCAAGTATAGATACATTAAAAGCTGTCCCTTGTTTGAGACGACAAATGCATGTGCTTCCCCAGAGTCTGTCACAGTGCGGGCATATAGTTGGCACTCAGAAATGTATGTTGAGTTAAATGAACCAATGAATGTGTAATATTTGAAACACCTCACCATGAAGTTCTGCTTTTTTAAAAAAATGTAAAAACAAACAAACAACAACTCACAACCCCGCAAATATTACACATTCACTGTAGAAAAATAAGAAAATAGAAGGCAAAAAGCCTTCTTTCTAGGTAGTATGGTTTTGATTGTGTTGGGAGTTACGTAATCGACTAATGTAGCTTTACGTTTTATTTCCTTAATACTGTAGAATGTAGAAAGTAAATAAATGAAGTCTCTAGAATATAAAAATAAAACCCACTTACTACATCTATTAGTTGATGGGAAGCTGCTCCTAAGACAGATTGGAAATTAGCTGCAAAATCCGTTGTTTTCAGGCATTGAACTTGGGGACCCTACTTGACTTTCCCTTCACTCTGTTGGTTGAAATGCTGGGAGGATGGAGACTACCTGCCTCTCATGTTTCTTCTCTTTGCTATAAAAATTACTGTGGTTCCTCCATGCCTCCTTTTGACAAGAGAATTTTGAAGCAAATGGACATACATAAAAAGAGCAAAAATGTATTGACTCAGTAGTTGTGGAGATTTTAAAAAGTAAGCTAGTTGTTGTGGAACCCTTGCATTATGAATGCATTGTCAAACTTTCTGCACGTTTTTATAAAGTAAAGAAGGACTTGGAGGAGCACTTAAATATTCCTCTAGTACAAACCTGAATAAGTATCGACATCAAGGGAGAAAATGCGTATAAAACATTGTCTCGTGATAGTTCTGATCACATTATAAACATTTTGAAATGCTTCTATTTATACTGTTTCTTTTCAGGAGATTTTTGTTTTCTGTGTCTATTTGAACATTAGAAGAAACAGTTGGGGAATTTTTTTTTGTTTAACCAGAGTAGAGAACTTTCCAGAAAATCCTACTTTCTGAGCAGCTATGTCTTAAAATTTTGCTTCTGGTGGGAAGCAATAAATATGAGCCAGGAATCTAATTCCAAAATTGATTTGGGATATGAGTATTGGAAAACTTCGTGCTAAAGCCAGATGGTCAGCATTTATTGCTTTTTTCAAAGGGTTAAATTAAAAGTTTTTTGTGATCAGTAGACTGTAAAATACTTTTTGGGTAGTGAGAGAAGGCACCTTTAAAATTTTTTTCCAGTATAGTGAGACACTTAAAAACATTCTAAAAAACAAAATCAAAACCTACTTTGATGTGGAATATTTTGTACTTGATATACAGTTGACCCTTGAACAATGCAGGGGTTAATCACATATAACTTATAGTCGGCCCTCCATATCCCTGGTTCGTCCGCATCTGCGGATTCAACCAAACTTAGATCCTGTAGTGCTGTAGTATGTACTATTGAAAAATATCCTGGGTAAGTGGACCCACGCAATTCAAACCTGCGTTGTTCAAGGGTCAACTATACTATCAAGTGAATTCGAGACTATAGTGTTTGGGTTTTGTTATCTAATTATTTTAACAACACGTTTGGACAGTTAGGTGTGGTTCTCGGTATCTGCCATCTGAAATGTGTCTCAAGGGTGGCCTGTGACACAGAGGTCTCACCCTGGCCAAGTGTCCTTCCACAGGAAGTCTTAGCACTCTCATGTATTTTAGATTTTAAGGCTGGATAAGAACTCCGTTGAAGGCTGCATTAGCATTTTTAAAATGTGGATATTAAGACCATCAATTCTCTGTGTTTTGTTTCTAAAGAAAATCTGTGGAAAGGAAAAACAACTTATTTTCAGAGTGTGTATAGTGATTAGAATAATTTAATTTAAATGCTTAAAGATTTGGAGCAAATTTATAAATTTAGAATAGCAATATTTTATTTTGATCTTCCTTACTAATTATAACAAATCTGATATCTGATTTGCCCCAGAACCACTTTACAATAATTTCACCACAGAATGTCATAAACATGGACTTTGGTTTCTAAAACACCAAGAATACCATATTGGACTCCTTGATTTTACACCCTTCCCCACTTTCTTATTCCATGGCCTTGAGAAGACTCTTAGGAACTTTTTTCATCTACTAGTCAAGTGCTCCTTCTCATCCTTCTTAGAAATTTTTTTTTTTTTAAGCTCAGCAGTCCTGTTATAGTTGACTTACTAGTTGGGTAAGAGTTGCATTTTCTTCTAGGTAATTGAAGATCTGATTGTTTGCAGCATGAGGTGAACAGATCATGTAGGTTTTTATAGTATTTAAGAATTATCAGAAGGGTGTTTATCCAATCCACATGTCAACATCAATAGCACACTGGCTCAGGTTGCAAAGTGAATGTGCTTGGCTGTGCCACTCTCTGGTTCAGGCAAATGAATGTGCAAATTCCAGTTTCTCTCTTCAAGTGTGTTCAGTGCTTCCTTTTCCCAAGTTCTGCCTTATCCAAGGTGCAATTAGTTATTTAAACAACCCAGATTTAGATTATTTTCAGTATTCTTGAAACTGTTAAAACATTTGTTGAATACAGTTGACCCTTGATCAACACAGGTTTGAATTGCACAGATCCACTTATATGTGGATATTTTTCAATAGTAAATACTACAGTACTACACGATCCACGGTTGGTTGAACCTGCGATTGTGGAGGGCCAACTATTAATTATACTTGGATTAACCCCTGTGTTTTTCAAGTATCAACTGTACTGAGAAATCTTTCCAAACTAATTGGAGGGGAAGGGAAGGCAGTTGATAAAACTATTTTCATAGGTATATGAACTGATCTGTAATTAGAAGCACCATTTGTATACCTGTACTATATAAAAAAGTTCTTAAAATTTTTACTCAAGGTAATGTAGTGTGGCTCATGGGCTTAGTTGCTCCGCGGCATGTGGGATCTTCCCAGACCAGGGCTCGAACCTGTGTCCCCTGCATTGGCAGGCAGATTCTTAACCACTGCGCCATCAGGGAAGCCCCTGTTCCAATGCTTGAAGGGACAAACAACAATATAGTAGAGTTTTGCTGGAGATGAAAGCATGTCTTAGCATAGGTAAAAATAGATCTTTTTTTAAAAATTTATTTTATTTATTTATTTTTGGCTGTGTTGGGTCTTCGTTGTGTGTGCGGGCTTTCTCTAGTTGCAGTGAGCAGGGGCTACTCTTCGTTGTGGTGTGCGGGCTTCTCATTGTGGTGGCTTCCGTTATTGTGGAGCATGGGCTCTAGGCGCGCAGGCTTCAGTAGTTGTGGCACACGGGCTCAGTAGTTGTGGCTCATGGCCTCTAGGCACGCGGGCTCAGTAGTTGTGGTGCATGGGCTTAGTTGCTACGCGGCATGTGGGATCTTCCCGGACCAGGGCTTGAACCCGTGTCCCCTGCATTGACAGGCGGATTCTTAACCACTGCGTCACCAGGGAAGCCCAGAAATAGATTTTTAAATTGTTCTGGTTTGCCACTTGTGTATGTTACTCTCCTTCTGAACGTTGGTAGTTGGTAACTTCCATTTGTCTAACTGAAAAGTCAAGTCTCTATGACTATTCTTTTGTGGATTGACTATCCGAGAAATTAGCGTGGTGGAAGTTGTAGTATGTTATTCTTTGTGGCTTTAAAAACGAAGGCATTTTTATATAGGAGAGCATGAAAGTGAATTTAAGGTCTTTGGAAGTTTTATTTTTAATGTGTCACTTTAGGTTGACCATTTCTCTTCATCACTTTTCTGTTTCTTAAAGTCTTCTCTTCCTTGGACCAAATGACCCACATCTTAATTCTTTTCTCTGACTTCTTGAATGTGGTAAAACATATGATATGGATAAAAGTTGCTTTCAGCTTTTTAAAACCATGTCTCTGAGTGACTAGACTATGTGATAACCATGAGGAAATCACCCCACCACTGTTTGTGTGTGTGTGTGTGTGTGTGTGTGTGTGTGTGTGTGTGTGTGTTTTGAAGAGTCAGACTTGAGTAGGGGAACCATTGCTTTTACTGTGTGGTGAGTAAATAGTTTGTATTTTTCTGACATGTACCTGTGGTCACTTGTTTGCCTAGTTTGAGGTTTCTGGCCTCAAGTCTCTTCTGGGGGAGGGTGAGGGAGCTGGAGAGAAGTAATTCAAAGTTAATTAAAAAAGGCCTCTTCTTGTTTTTATTTTTGTTGTGTGTGTCCAGGATTTAGAAGAATTCTGCTTTAAGTTTTGCATCAATCATTTGACAGAAGTTACACAGACTGCAGCATTTTGGCAAATGGATGGCCCTCTGCTAAAGGAATTCATTGCTAAAGCCAGTAAATGTGGAGCCTTTAAGAACTGAAGCCCAAGACTGCTGGGTTTTGTGTGAGTGCTCTGGGGCTGGTGATGGTGTGTCGTTTGTGCTCTATGGGTGATGTAATTCTTCAGGTAAAAGAGCCCATCAGGTTGTTTTGCTCACATGGAGGTACAGTTCTCTGTGTAAGGATACAGGAAGGGTGTACGGCTTTTCCTGAACCCATTTGAAACAACCCTTATTTCCAGATGTGTATATTTTAAATGTGACCTTAACGTTTGGCTGGGACATTGTAAAAGGGTGAAAGTCTAGCTGGTTGTTTGTTTTTTGTTTGGTTTGGTTTTGATTAGAGGAACTCCTGAAGTTGGAAAGGGGGCTTTGCGGCACGTCTCCTGGCTTGCATATCAACAACCCTTTTGACGCCAGGGGTTGGGATAGGGTGCCAACTGTGAGAGATGTAGAGGCCCCGCTGGGAATGACAGATGCTGACTTGGGGGCTTGTTGAAGGGCTGCATTAGTTGTTAGTTCAGTAGCCTCACTGTGAAGGAATAGTTAAGATTGTCTGAGGCTTTTGTTTGTGTATTTGCATTATTGATGACTTTTTAAATTTCAAAATAATATTCAATTTAATATAAGCCTATTGAAATGATAATTATGTGAAGATGGATTTCTAGGTTAGTCAGGGTTTCTCTTAAGACTTAAGTACATAAAGAGTAGTAACGTAGAACTATCTGCGAAAACTTGATAATGAAAGAAACTTCGTTTGGGTGAAAGCGGATATTTTATAACTCAGAGTCTCCCCTACTAACAGCGTTTTTATTAAGGTTAAATTTGAGAACCCAAATTGAAATCCTCCCACCTTTTCTCCTGTAAATGCTAATCATATAAGAGGAAAATAGTGACATATTCAGTGTACTCTTGCCTTCCTGAATTGTGGTTGCTGAATCATCAGATCTGCTACGTCTGACTCAAATCAGTGGTTCTTAAAACCAAGTTTCTTACAGGACTTAATAGAATTTGTTTTTATCGATTTTTATCTATGCCAAATGCTGTCACACATTTTGCTTACTTGAAATGTCACCAGCTTTCACATTTGATTTTCCTTTCCTTTTAATTGTGTTAGGTAACTTTGAAAAAGGATCTAAATTATGAGGGCGTTGTTTTTGGTCTGGTTATGAAATGTGACTTTGGGAAGTAAGAGTGTTCAACTCTGAGTTTTATCCTGTGTGCCCGTTGAGCTTGCTTCAAGAACAAAGCTGTGTTCTGCTCTCTGGCCCACGGACTCATTTCCATTTGTGGGAGCTCCTTTAGTGAACTGTTTCATGTTTGGAAGGTCCTCCATCTGAATTTAGAGACCGAATCCATTTTCAGACCCCAATTAACAAGAGGGTGAAGAGATGCTGCAGCTACTGTTTCTAGCAATGTTTCTAAGTGTATGTTGGTGGGTGAGAGCCCAAAGATGGGAATTCTTTGATAGGTGAAATAAACACAAACCCGGAAGTCCCAGCCCCCTTTTCCTGACCATGTTGCAAGTGATCGAAGCCCAGTGAGTTATTAGGTTAGAATTAGTTCTGCAACATAATAGAATTTTCTTACTAGGTTGATAAATGTACATTAATTTGATTATTAGCTATGATGGGTAGTGTTTCTAACAATCACTGTCTATAGGCTTATGATGTGGACAAAACAAGAACTTCAGTAAGTTTACTATTGCTCTTACTTGAAAAAAAACTTTAAAAAAGCACAAATTAACGTAGATCCATTTCCATAGATAGTTCATTCACTAAGAAAATATTTACTGAGTTCCCAATAGGTGAAGAACCACTTCTCATATTAGATTACTGAGTAATTTGTATGAGTATATTTTCAGTGAAGAGAACAGAAAAAAGTCTCTCAGAAAGTACTTGAGTATCTTGTGTTGTTGTTTTTTTAAATATGCTCTCTTATTTTTCTACTTGGTTTTGTTGTTAATCATAGCAGGAGATGAAAACTATTCTTTGAATTGTTTTTTTTTCATCTGATATAATAATGAAAGCCAAAGTATTGGTATTTCTTCAAATAGCCCTAAAGTGTATTCTTGAACTTCCTACTGGAACAAGGTTTGATACACTAGTTATATAGGTTGTATTTATGTAATGTTTAGAGTGACATATTAATAAATAAAGCAATCTGTTAAAATAGCATGTAGAGTCATTTTTTTCCCTCTCAAAAATCAATAATATGCAGCCTTAAAAGGGAAGGAAATTCTGACACATGCTGCAGCTTGGATGAACCTTGAGGACATTATGCTAAGTGAAATAAGCCAGCCACAAAAGGACAAGTACTGTATGATTCCATTTACATGAGGTCCCTGGAGTAGTCAGATTCATAGGAAGTAGAATGGTGGTTGGCAGGGACTGGGAGAAAGGGTATGAGGGGTTATTGTTTAATAGGTACAGAGTTTCAGTTTCGCAAGATGGAAAGACTTCTGTGCGTGGATGATACACAACAATGTGAATGGACTTAACGCCACTGAACTGTACACTTAAGCATGGTTAACATGGTAATGTGTATTTTGCCAGTTTAAAAAAAACCAGTACTGTGATTCTTGGGTATCAGCCTAAAAACAGGTACCACCATGAACATGCTGTTTCTCAACTACCCTCCCCACCCCAGAAGATATGCTTTGGTTTTATTCCTGCTGAAAGATACTACAATTGAACTATCACAGTAGAAAAACGTATCTGGATCCTTTTGGGGACTTATAAATGAAGGGAGAAACATGGTCCCTCTCCTCAAGGAATGTAAAAATTATTGGGAGAGAGGAGAGAGGTTTAGGAATTAACAACATAATAACATTTATAAACAGCTTTTCGCAAGTCATTGAGAGGAAACCCAATAGGGTTAGTATGAGAAGCAACTGTTCTGAAGGTCGTGTTTGTGCAGCATAGGGGGCAACACAAATGTCCTTTTAGCTCATTTCCAAAACAACGGTAAGTGGCCCAA
Source organism: Hyperoodon ampullatus (assembly GCF_949752795.1). Lineage (NCBI taxonomy): Eukaryota > Metazoa > Chordata > Mammalia > Artiodactyla > Ziphiidae > Hyperoodon > Hyperoodon ampullatus. The sequence goes on along the minus strand of NC_136929.1, from coordinate 60,019,027 downwards.
GCAAAGGCTTAGAGGTGGGGAATAATGAGCCTTCCAGAACTTTACCATAAGCAAGTTTGTTTGGTTAGAATGGGAAAATAAACCAGGGCCTCTCAGGCGGAAATGTTGGCAAGGGGAGGGCATGTGTTTCTGTGTGTGGTGTGGATGAGAACATTTATTTCCCACAATGCCAGGCATTTTGTGCCCTGTGCTTCACATGCATTTTCTTTTTTAGTGCCCACATTTTGTACCATAAAGTAGGCAGAATTAGTCTCATATTAAATAATTTTTTTCAGCAGTGACACTGCTAAAGTAAAAATCCAGGTCTGTTTTTATTTGCCACTTGATGACAAATACATGTTGCTCCCTTGTGCTGAGTTACCACCATGAATGGTGAAATTTGAAAGTAAAGTGGTGGACAGAGGGTTTTTTTTATTTTTATTTTTATTTTTTTTTATTTTTTTTTTTTTGGCGGTACGCGGGCCTCTGTCGTGGCCTCTCCCGTTGTGGAGCACAGGCTCTGGACACGCAAGCTCAGCGGCCATGGCTCACGGGCCCCGCCTCTCCGTGGCATGTGGCATCTTCCCGGACCGGGGCATGAACCCGTGTCCCCTGCATCGGCAGGCGGACTCTCAACCACTGCGCCACCAGGGAAGCCCCAGAGGGTTTTTTTTAAGAAATAAACATCATGGCATCAGAACTGTTACTCAGATAAGCTTTGCTATAGGATGTAACATCAGGGAGGGAAGCTGAAGTTACAGCATCATCTAGACCAGGGGAAATCTTTATTCAGTGGGTCTGGGATGGAGACTTGGTTTTTTTTTTTTTTTTTCTTTTAATTGAGGTATAGTCGATTTACAATATTATCTTAGTTTTATTTGTTTTTTTTTTTTTTTTTTTGCGGTACGCGGACCTCTCACCGTTGTGGCCTCTCCTGTTGCAGAGCACAGGCTCCGGACGCACAGGCTCAGTGGCCATGACTCACGGGCCCAGCTGCTCCGCGGCATGTGGGATCTTCCCGGACCGGGGCACGAACCCACGTCCCCTGCATCGGCAGGCGGACTCTCAACCACTGCGCCACCAGGGAAGCCCCTATCTTAGTTTTAGATAATACAACATAGTGATTCAAAATTTTTATAGGTTATACTCATTTATAGTTACTATAAAATATTGGCTGTGTTCCCTGTGCAGTACAGTATATCCTTATAGTTTATTTTATACATAGTAATTTGTACCTCTTAATTCCCTACCCCCACCTTGCCCCTCCCCCCTTCCCATACCCCACTTGTAACCACTAGTTTGTTCTCTGTATCTGTGAGCCTGTTTCTGTTTTGTTATACTCAATAGTTGTTTTATTTTTAAATTCCATATATAAGTGATAACATACAGTATTTGTCTTTCTCTCTCTGACTTATTTCACTAAGTATAATACTGTCCAGGTCCATCCATGTTACTGCAAATGTCAGAATTTCCTTCTTTTTGATGACTGACTAGTACACACACACACACACCACATCATCTTTATCCATTCATCTGTTGATGGACACATGGTTGCTTCCATATCATGGTTATTGTAAATAATGCTGCTATGAACATTGGGTTGCACATATCTTTTTGAATTAGTGTTTTCATTTTCTTTGGATATATACCCAGGAGTGGGATTGCTGGATCATATGATAGATCTATTTTTAGTTTTTTGAAGAACCTCCATACTGTTTTCCACAGTGACTGCACCAATTTACATTCCTACCATTAGGGTACAAGGGTTCCCTTTTCGCCACGTCTTTGCCAACATTTGGTGGTATTTATGGTCTTTTGCTTTTTCTTTTCTTTTTTTTTTTTTTTTTTTTTTTTTTTGCCGCTTTGTGCAAGTTGTGGGATCTCAGTTCCCCAACCAGGGATTGAATCCGGGCCACAGCAGTGAATCCTAATCACTAGACTACCAGGAAGCTCCCCTATTTGTGGTCTTTTTGATGATGGCCATTCTGACAGGTGTAAGGTGGTACCTCATTGTAGTTTTGATTTGCATTTCCCTAGTGTTAGCAGTGTTGAGCATCTTTCTATGTGCCTGTTGGCCATCTATTCACATGTCCTCTTTGGAGAAATGTCCATTCGGGTCTTCTGCCCATTTTTTAACCTCGTTTGTATTTTTTTTTTTTTTTCCGGTACGCAGGCCTCTCACTGCTGTGGTCTCTCCCATTGTGGAGCACAGGCTCCAGACGCGCAGGCTCAGCAGCCATGGCTCATGGGCCCAGCCGCTCCGCGGCATGTGGGATCTTCCCGGACCGGGGCACGAACCCGCGTCCCCTGCATCGGCAGGCGGACTCTCAACCACTGTGCCACCAGGGAAGCCCCCTCTCGTTTGTATTTTTGATGTTGAGTTGTATGAGCTGTTTATATATTTTGGATATTAACCCTTTATCAGTCGTATCATTTGCAAATATTTTCTACCATTAAGTAGGTTGTCTTTCTGTTTTGTCAATGGTTAATGTGTCATTTAAGGCCAGTGTTTCCTTATTGATTTTCCATCTGGATGATCTGTCCATTGATGTAATTGAGGTGTTAAAGTCTCCTACTATTATTGTGTTACTGTCAGTTTCTCCCTTTTTGTCTGTTAATATTTGCTTTATGTATTTAGGTGGTCCTATGTTGAGTGCATATATATTTACAATTGTTACATCTTCTTGGATTGATCCCTTGATCATTATGTAATGTCCTTCTTTACAGTCTTTTTTTTTTTAATAGATCTTTATTGGAGTATAATTGCTTCACAATACTGTGTTAGTTTCTGTTGCACAACAAAGCGAATCAGCCATATGCGTACACATGTCCCCATATCCCCTCCCTCTTGAGCCTCCCGTCCATCCTCCCTCTCCCACCCCAAAGTCTATTTTGTGTGGTACAATATTGCTACCTCAGCTTTCTTTTGATTTCTATTTGCATGGAATGCCCTTTTCCATCCCTTCACTTTCAGTCTACATGTGTCTTTAGATCTGAAGTGAGTCTTTCGTAGGAAGCATGTGTACAGGTCTTGTTTTTGTATCCATTCAGCCAGTCTATGTCTTTTGATTGGAGCATTTAGTCCAGTTACATTTAAAGTAATTATTGATATGTATGTAGCTACTGCCATTTGTTAATTGTTTTGGGGTTGTTTTTGTAGTTCTTTTTTGTTCTTCTTCTTTTTTTTATATATAATGTATTTATTTATTTATTTTAATTTTTGGCTGCGTTGGGCCTTCGTTGCTGCATGCGGGTTTTCTCTAGTTGAGGTGCGCATGCTTCTCATTGTGGTGGCTTCTCTTGTTGCAGAGCACGGGCTCTAGGTGCCTGGACTTTAGTAGTTGTGGCATCGGGCTTAGTTGCTCTCTGGCATGTGGGATCTTCCCGGACCAAGGCTTGAACCCGTGTCCCCTGCATTGGCAGGCGGATTCTCAACCACTGCGCCACCAGGGAAGCCCTCTTTGTTCTTTGTCCTTGTGATTTGATGACTATCTTTAGTGTTATGTTTGGATTCCTTTCTCTTTTTTGTCTGTGTATCTATTATACATTCTTGGTTTGCAGTCACCACGAGGTTTTTGTATAGCAATCTATATATATATGTGATTATTTTAAGTTGCTGATCTCTTAATTTCAAATGCATTTTAACGGCCCTACATTTGTACTCTTCTCCCCTCATGATTACTGTTTTTGGCATCATATTTTAAATCTATTTATTTTGTGTATCCCTTAACTGCTTATTGTGGATATAGACAATTTTACTATTTATGTCTTTTAACCTTCCTGCTAGCTTTGTTCATGGATGATTTCCTATCTTTACTGTATGTTTGCCTTTACCAATGAGCTTTTTCTTTTTATAATTTCCATGTTTCTGGTTGTGTCCTTTTCTTTTTCGCTAAAAAATTTCCTTTAACATTTCTTGTAAAGCTGGTTTGGTGGCACTGAACTTTTTTAGCTTTTGCTTGTCTGTAAAACTTCTGATCTCCATCAGATCTGAACGAGAGCCTTGTCAAGTAAAGTATTCTTGGTTGTAGGTTTTTCCCTGTCATCACTTTAAATATATTGTGCCACTCCCCTCTGGTCTGTAGAGTTTCTGCTGAAAAGTCAGCTGATATCCTTAATGGAGTTTCATTATAAGTATTGATAACTTGTTGCTTTTCCCTTGTTGCTTTTAATATTCTCTCTTTATGTTTAATTTTTGCCATTTTAATTATGATATGTCTTGGTGTGGTCCTCTTTGGGTTGATCCTGTTTGGGACTCTGTGCTTCCTGGATTTGGGTGACTGTTTCCTTTTCCAGGTTAGGGAAGTCTTTAGCTACTGTGTCTTCAAATATGTTCTCAGGCCCTTTCTCTCTCTCTCTTCTCTTTCTGGGATCCCTATAATGTGAATGTTAGTATGCTTGTTGTTGTCTCAGAGGTCTCTTAAACTGTCCTTATTTCTTTCTATTCCTTTTTCTGTTCAGCATCAGTGATTTCCACTACTCTGTCTTCCAGCTCACTGATTTGTTCATCTGTGTCATTTAGTCTACTTGTGATTCCTTCTAGTGTATTTTTCATTTCGGTTATTGTATTCTTCATCTGTTTGGTTGTTCTTTATGTTTTCTAACTCTTCTTTAAAAACTTCTAACTTCTTGTTCTGTTTATTCATTTTTATTCTGAATTCTTTGATCAACTTTATGACCATTGCCTTGAGCTCTGTCTCCACTTCACTTATTCCTTCTTCTGGGGTTTTATCTTGTTCTTTCGTCTGGAACGTATTCCTCTGTCCCCTCATTGTGCCTAACTTACTGTATTTATTTCTATGTATCAGGTAGGTTGGTTATGATTCCTGACTTTGGAAAAGTGGCCCTTTGTAGGAGATGTCTTATGTGTCCCAGCAATGCACTCCCCTCTTGTCACCGCAGCTATATGCTATAGGGACACCCTCCATGTGGGCTGCGTGGGTCCTTCTGCTGTGGTGGGCTGACTATTGTGGGCAGCCTGGTGGGTGTGGCTGGCCTCTGGTCTGATTGGTTGCCAGGCCCTGCCTTGTATGGAGGAGCCAGCCACTGGTTGGCAGAGTGGATCATGAGGTGGCCAGCTGTGGAACCCCGGGAGGCTGGCCCTGGGACTTGTGCTGGCTCACTGGAGCCAGGAGTCAGGTCCATGAGATCTGGGGCTGGTTCCCACCCACTGGTGGGTGAAGCCAGGTCCTGGGGTCTCACTGCAGGGCCCAGGGGTTCCAGAGCTGGTGTCAGACAGCTGGCAGGTGGGGTCATTTCCTGACACAGCTGGCTGCAGGGCCTGGGGTGTCTTGAAACTTGTGTTTACCTCCTGATGGGCGGGGCTTGGGCTCAGGTGGTCCCAGGACTGGTGCTGGCCTGCTGGTGGGTGAGCTGCAGCCTGCCACAGGACTGTGGTCGTCCTGTAGGGGTGAGGCTGGTTCTAAGGCTAGAGCAGACTTGCTGGTGGGTGGGGCTGGGGCCCAGGGGATTCTAGGGCTGATGCCTGCCCACCGGTGGACAGAGCTGGGTCCCAGGGTGTCTGGGTCTGTTGCCTGCGCGCTGGTATGTGGAGTTGGGTCCTGGGCCCTCTGGTGGGCAGGGCTGTGTCCAGGGACGGCTGTGGGCTCAGGGGGTCTAAAGGGGGCGTGTATGCTCCACCCCAGTTGTTCTGCCTGAAGTATCCCGGTACTGGTACCTATAGGCTAGTGAGCAGGGGCACAGCTGGATCTTGAGACTAATAAGCTAGAGGGAGGATTCCTGAATGGCGCTTGCAGGCACCTGTGTCTCCGTGGTAGAATGTGCTCCCAGAAATGGCCGCTGCCAGTGTCTTTGTCCCCAGGGTGAGCTCCATTTGCCTCCTGCTTCTCTGGGAGACTCGCCACGATCAGCAGGTAGGTCTGTCCCAGGCTCCTTTCAAATTACTTCTTCTGCCCTGGGTCCTGGAGCATGAGTTTTCGGGTGCACCTTTTAAGAGTGGAATCTCTCTTTCCCCCTGCCCTCTGGGACTCCCAAAGGTAAGTTCCACTGGCCTTCAAAGCCAAATGTTAATGGGGCTTGTCTTCCTGGCACAAGACCCTTGGGTTTGGGGATCCGGATGTGGGACTCAGACCCATTGTTGTTCCCTGGAAAGAACCTCTGCAGTTGTGATTATTCTCCCATTTGTGGGTTGCCCACCCAGTGGTATGGGTCTCGACTGTATTGTTTCTGCACCCCACCCCACCCCACCCCCACCCCCCGTCTGGTTGTGGTTTTCTTGGTATCTTTAGTTGTGGAAGATCTTTTCTGTTTGCTTCGGTCTTTTTGATCCATAGTTGTTCTATAAATAGTTGTAATTTTGGCGTGCCTGTGAGATGAGGTGAGCTTAGAGTCTGTCTACTCTGCCATCTTCTAAAATCTTTTTTTGGCTTCCGTAGTTTTTTAAGTGCCTCAGGTGATTCTGATGTGTAGCCAAATTTGAAAACCACTGAGATTTTGCCCCTCAATTAATGACTTGGGCTGGGGTTGCCATTACAACAGGAATGGACGTGTTCTTTCGTTTATATCATATTCTTCAGCAGATATTGAGCATATTATGTGCCAGATACCATGTTGGAGACTCAGATCAAACTCATGTTGAAATGTAGCACTACTGTGGATCAAAGTAGTGTGGTAGAAAAGTAGAAATGTGAAGTTTTCAGAGGTCAGACATGGTAGTAGGGCATACAGATCTTAATTGTATATTGTTAGGTTGAGAAAAACCTTCAAAGAGTCCATCCAGTTTTAAATGTTTGTTTTGAAGATGATGTTATGCCCATGTGCTGGGGCTGAAGAGAAATTTTAAAAACACACAGGTATGTTTGGTACAGGTATACAATTCAGATTTATTATATCCAAGAAGCATTACGGGCTGGAATTAGTCTCAAAAGATAAAAACAGTTTATGCATTTTTTTCAACATTTATTGAGCACGCTAGCTGTTGGGAATGTGATAGGGAGGAAAACACAGGAATAGTGAGTTTCTTCCCTCAGACTGCTTATACTCCAGTGGCTTGATGTATGATAGAGTGGCTTACACCGAGAAAGGGATATGAAGAGAAAGTGCTCTCAGATGGAATAGGTATGAGGACATCAGCAGGAGGAGCAGTGAAGACTTCACAGCAGGATGTGCAATGGCCCTGGGGGCAGGAGCACCTGGAATCCACTTAGCTCACTGTAGTGGGGGTGGGGGAGGCGGGATCTAAAAACCTAAAAACTTACCACAGGAGTTTTAGGGAGATGGGAGGCATGGCCCAGTTTACTCAAGTAGAATCAGAACTATTTTCCTGGGGGGAGAGGTAGACGTGAGATGATGATGAGGAAGAGGAGGCAGTAAAAAGGCGTAAGATGCCAAACCAGCAAGAACAGGTAAGGGCTGGTGAGGGTCAAAGTTTGAGGGCCAGAGAGACACGAGGGCCCTAGTGCTAAAGATGTGAGGCTTTCACAGGCCCGTCTCCAGCTTTCAGCCTGTTTGCAGCTGTGCTTGATTCCTGGCTTAGGAAATGGTCATTCTTAAGAAGACAGAGAAGAATCTGAAGTAGAACTTGTTGACTGAAGCTCAGAGCACAAGGTCTGTTTTACATCCTGTAGTAGCTCAATCTCTTCCTTCAGCTGCTGCTGCCTTTGTTCAGATTGATGAATTTTATTCTCTATTACTATAATAAGAAAATTATTTCAGGTTATCCAGTAGTTTTATACACAATGTACTATTTCTAGCCTCTTCTGAAAGTGCATAGTACACAATGCTGTGCCCCAAATGAAAAGGATCTAGGGTCTTGTCAGCAGGAATTGATGCTTTTATGCCTTTGCTTTCTCTTCTATCTCAGGATAGAATTCTAGTATTTATCACACATAAAGCTGGTCTGTAAATCTTTAAAATTTTGTATACATTTATAACAGAAAAGGCACTTCTGTATACTTTTGAGGATTTGAAAGCAGCGACTAAATAACCTTCATGCTACACAATACCCATTTGTTGAGAGGATGCCATTAGACTATCAAGGGTTAAGGGCAAATCTTTCAGAGAAATGCATCCAATTTTTAATGTTACATAAAAGCTTTTGGTTTTATTTAGAAATAGGAATGCTTTTATTGTGGAAACTTAGAAGCTACTTTAGTTAGGCTTTATAAATTATAATATTACTCAGTGGCAACTTTTTAAAAACCTCAAAATCTTAGAATATCTGTATACCTGCAATTAACTTTCTGGAACACTGAAAAGGCTGAATTAAGCAAAAGAGTCTTTATCAGTTGGGGTGTGAGAAGTTAAGTCTTTTAAGTTGGTTCTCATACGATTCCAAATAGTGTCACCTCCAGGAGCTCACACCCCCCCAAATACGACACTATACTGTATGTACTCCCAACTAACTTAACCTAGGTAGTGACATGTTCCAAACATGTTACTTTTATATGAAAGAAAAATAAACATACATGAAAGTCACCTACAAAATAAAGCTTTTTAGAAAAAAAATTTAAAGGCCTCTTAAAAAAAAAAAAGGATATTCCCATAAGACATATGCAGACATTCTCAAGAAACTGGTAAAAAAACACACTATTGTTGACTATTTTTCTGCTGATTATAAATGTAATACAAAATTCAAATAGAAATGTGTAATATCAAAACAAAAATGAGAAAGGCTTGTGTATACTGAGACAGGAATATGAACTAATATTTTCTCCACAGGGAAAATCTATTTTCCTAATACATTTGCTGGAAAGACAAATACATCTCTGGAAAAGAACAGAGTTTAGGGCACTGTTTGTGTACAACTTCAGGGGGAGCCATCTGCCTTAAACTCTGTGTCAATCTGTGCCCTCCACTCCCACCGGGATGTGCAGTGCACAGCCTGCCCAGCTGTGTGTGGCAGCCTTGATGGAGAAGTCAGGTCAGACTCATCAATGTGGAAACTTAGCCTGTCTTGAAGGCATCTGAAATAGTGGTGAAAGGACCACTGTTTGTTTGATGTTTTATAGAAAGGTCAACTCTCTGTTTCCACTAGGTTTTCTTTTTCAAAAGTTTCTTGGCTATTCTTTTTTTTTTTTTTTAATGATGAACTTTAGAATCAATTGATCAATCACAACCCTCCCTCTCCCATTAGATTTGAAGATTAATGTTGATAGAACTGAAATTTATATACATCATACCAAGTGAGAGGGAGACAGTGCAGCATGGTTTATCACAGCCTCACCAGTTCCTGCTGATTTCCAAACGTGGTGCCCAAATACTTCCATTTTGCAATAAATTTTTTGTTTCCACTTTTTTAGATGAGTTCTTTTTCTGATTACAAAAGCATTGTGTGTATGTATAAAATGTGGAAAATACAATGAGCACTAAGACAAAAGAATATAATCCAGTCACCTAAGATAACTACTGTTTCCATTTATGTGCAGTTCTTTGTGCATGTGTGACCCTGGGTATATATATTTTTTCTTCTGTGTGTGAGGGCTCATATTGTTTTGTAAAGGGCTTTTTCATTTAATGCAAGGGTGAACATTCTTCTAAAATAGGATTTTTATCACCTGAATAGTGTTATTTTAATATATATGATAAATGTTTATAAACTTTGCTGCTCAGTTATAACTCATATACCTGCTTGAAGATTTACAAATGCGTCTTCAAACAATCTACAGTCAAAAAGTGAAGTCCCAATTTCTTCATAGTCTGGAGGAAGAAAAACATTTTCAGTTTTAATTTAAATAACTTACTTACATAGGAAGAAACACCTCACAGAATAACCCTCAAAAAGGAAAAGCACACAGAGCAGGCATCCCCTGTGGACTGCAGTGGCAGCAGCCTCACCAGGGAGCTCGTTAGAAATGCAGATTCTTAGCACCTTTACTGGATCAGAACCTCCAGGGATGGGGCCCAGCCATCTGTTTTAACAAACCCCCCTGGTGGTTCTGAGGGGTATGCTCAAGTTCGAGATGTGCTTGGTCTAGAGACAAGAGTAAACGAACAAAAGAATGTAATGAATGAGCTTTGGGAAATGTCTGTTTGCTCTTAACTACACTTTTTGGTTTTGTCCTGTAGAAAAAAAATCCCTTTCAAATAATCATATATTTTACATTGTTGCCTAAAATATAGACTGTCGAGGTTTTTCCTTCTAAGACAGCTATACAGTCGACCCTTGAACAATGTGGGGTTAGGGGTGCTGACCCCCGTGCAGTCACAAATCCAAGCATAACTAACTTTACAGTCGGCCTCCCAAATATGTGGTTCCTCTGTATCTGTGGTTCTGTATCCATGGATTGTATAGTATTTTATTGTGTAGTATTTATTGAAAAAAATTCAGGTATAAGTGGACCCGTACGGTACAAACCCATGTTATGTGTCAACTGTATTTATAATAAAGTTTTTAAGCTCCTAACACAGGTTATGCGAAGGCTAAGTGTCTGTATACCTGCATGTACAAACGGAACTTCAGCGTCCCCAAGAGCTCTTTCTGAAAGGCCACATTTAACTAAACCAAACATCAATCAAAACATTAAAATTACTTATTTCTTCTATATTTTACAGTATAAAAAAAGGCACTTGCTTGTTTAAGGAACAGAATTAGAGTCAAATCAAAACTAGCATAATGAATGCCATTCTCAGAGCTTAGCAGCAAGCGTGCTCAGCTGCGGGGAGTGGGGGGAGTGCGGGTGTGTGACTGAACCTGGTTCTGAACTTGCCCGTTCTCTTGATGGTCACTCTCAGTTATGAACCTCTGGAAAAGACATTAAAACTTTCACGGAATCAGGGTATTTTACTAAAGTAATGATTTTGTGAATTCCCTACCTCCTGTTGATTTATAAAAAGATAAGAGATCTAGAACAATAAATTGTATTAAAGAATGAGATAAAGGATGTGAGGGTGATCTGGCTGCGACATCTGTCACCCCCACTGATCGCCAGGGTTGATTCGGCTGATCTGGCTGGCTAGGCGGGTGTCCCCTTCCTCCCTCACCGCTCCACGTGCGTCCCTCCCGAAGCTGCGTGCTCGGTTGAAGAGGATGACCTTCCCCGATAGAGGAGGACCGTTCGGTCAAGGGTATACGAGTAGCTGCACTCCCCTGCTAGAACCTCCAAACAGGCTCTCAAGAATGAGATAAAGAAGGAAAAGAAAAGAAACAGCACAGGAAGAAAATGTGTACTTTTGTGGGGGTGGGTGGGGGGTGTGTTGGTTTTGTTTAACATGTAGGTCTGTGAGAAGTCTCTATATGTAGAAATTTTCTTATTTCAATACCTGATTCTGAAGTGGTCTCATCCTTGAGTCTTTCCTGAATCAAATGAAGTTTGTCTACTATTTCTTCAAATAAAGCATTAAGAAGACCCGCTTTTTTACATTTCTTAAGAAAAGCAACTTTCACAATTGCATCTAAGAATAAAAAAAACATTTCAGAAGGAAATCGTCTGTCTCAGGACAGCTATCATACATCATTTTATGGTCACTTCTTCAGACTTTGCCTAATGGTGGATGAACATTATTAGATAATACGTACAGCACCTTTATCTTTTCTATTAATTGTAATTTCATCATACCTCATTTTTTTCAAGCTGAAACAATGAATGAAATGTTATAAAAAGTGAAAATAAAAACTTCTCTTAGAATAATTATATGAACAAAGATAATTTTCTAAAATTTAGCTTCAAATCTTTGAGATAACAGCCTCCCTCATTTTTTTCTGTCACAGTTGACTGTTATTATGGAATGTCTGTTTCCTTAACAGAAAGTTACAATTACTGGCTTCAGCTTCTTGGGCGGGGCGGTCACAGTGTGAGGGGTGGCATGTCATTGGATTCTGAACTCAGGCAACCCTGGCTTCTATATCAAGAGCTGTATCCTTTCTTAATACTGAAGAGCAGTTAGACCATCCCAACCTAACTTATAACCTAAGTTATTTTGATCTGTTGGGGTTATGATGGAGTGAATAATTATGATAAAAGATTTATATTCTTATAATTCATTACTACAAGTCTAGAATAATAAAGTGGGATACCAACTCTGAAATGGTACTAAGTACTGTAAGTCATATTTGTTAACAGACAAAACTTATAGCAAACCTGTGTGTCTGCCATCCTTTTCCTTCCTATCCAATGCCATTCTTTCCGGTGGCTAAAAGGAGAGAAAGATCAAGATTACTTTACACTAATTTTTTACTGTTGACATTTAATACAGTAAGTCCCCTACATATGAATGAGTTCCATTCTGAGAGCACATTTGTAAGTCCAGTTTGTTCGTAAGTCTAACAAAGTTAGCCTAGGTACCCAACTAACACAATCGGCTATATAGTACTGTGCTGTAATAGCTTTATAATACTTTTCACACAAATAATACATTAAAAAACAAACACAAAAAATAAAACATTTTTAATCTTCCAGTGCAGTACCTTGAAAAGTACAGTAGTACAGTACAAGACCTGGCACACAGGGGCTGGCATCGAATGAACAGGCAAGAAGAGTTACTGACTGGAGGAGGGAGAGGAGGTGGGAAATATGGCAGAGCTGAAGGATCGTCAGCAATAGGGGACGGAGGGCAAGCTGCAATTTCACTCACGCCTGACGTTGATGGCACAGGTTCTGGTTCCTTGCTGGATTCAATTCTATCTACCCTCTTGACAGAACGACCCCATGATGTCTGGGCAGTAGCTCTTTTTTTCTTGTCATAGATGACATCGTAGCACGGGGTTGCATTCTTAACAGCTGCTGCAGCCTTCGTGTACTGTTCTACGTTCGGGTCCTGTGCTTGAAATAAAGTTACTGTACTACTGTATACAGAACTGTACAGTAGAGTACACAAAAGCACAACCATTTGTAGAGGATGCACGCACGTGACAGTGTACTCCAGACACATGAATGTGATTAGACGTGTGAATGCACGTTTGCATCTTTGAAGGTTCGTATGTAGGGGACTTACTGTATTGCATAAAATGAAGACCAAATTCAGTGATATGCTTATGGTGAAAATCATGTTCCATGTTCATATGTAGATGTAAACATCAAATGTAGTTTTGTCTAACAAAACATTAACAGGTGTAACAAGCACCTCTTGTATAAACAGTGTGAGAGGTGAAGGTTGCTGGCTCATATTAATTAAGCTTACATGAGCTGTTGCAAACCCCCAAAACATTTTCATATGCTTTACATAGAAATAGGAATCCAGAAAATTATGAATCACAAATTAGGTCAAATGTGGATCCTGCAGCTGGGAAATACTTGGCTAGGTAAGGATGTTCCACTGCACCTGTGCCTGTTTTAAGACCATAAACACCCTGTGGGCTCAGATCCTCTCGCTGATTTGGTACCCGGGGATGTGTTACAGGGGCCAGGGGACGGTCACCTCCTGGAGGTTATGTGCTTGGATACCCAAGACACATCCAACTTCTCTTTAATATTCATCATCATCTATCATTGTGTCACCTGAAATTCAGAAGGTTAAAAAAAAAAAAAAGACATTGTATGGAGAAACTTAAAGCTATAATGAAATTAATTCAAATTACCTGTACAGGATTGCCTGTTAAGAGACGTTTTTTCCTCCCCCTTTTACTTTTCACTCCTGAAAAGTAAGCAGAAAAGTATAAATTATGTAGATACTGGAATCCACAAAGGAAAAGACTGATGCTGGACTACAGAAAATGTACAACTCTTATATGCCAAAGGTTATAACAAAGTCAAAAGATATGTCAAACAGATTACATGTTTGCAAAAAAAAACACAAAAGGCCAATTTTTAAAATATGAAAAGACCTTATAAATCAATACGAAAAAGGCAATTGGGTAGAAAAACGGCCAAATGGGGAACTCCGGAGAGAGGGTTCATTAAACAAAAATAAATTGGATCACAGGGAAACAAATATAATTGATCAAAAGATAGGGGAATATACTCAGTTTCACCCATAAGTAAAGATATGCAAAGTAAAACAGAATTTTTCATTGATCAGATTAAGATGTATAATATATAATGTCTGCAAGGATTTGGGTCAATGTGTACTGCTGGTGTGGCCTCTTTAGAAGATAATTAGCCAAGAGTTACCCAAAGTTTCATTGTTTATACTCTTTGACCCAGCAATCTACTTACAGCAAGTCTTTCTAATAGTATTGTTACATAAAGGCACAAAGATGAGTGGAGAAAAATGTTAGCTACAGTATTAAATGTGATAGAAAAAAGCTGGAAATAACTTACATGTCAGTCACACAGAGACTAGTTCAACTGTGGTTCAGCTATACCACTGAATAATATACACAGTGGAATACTATGAAGCCTTTTAAAAATGAGGTAAGATCTACTTATACCCACTGATAGAGAAGAATCTCTAAGATATACTAAGTGAAAAAGCAAAATATAGTAGTAGGTATGTTTCTATACACAGAACATTTTTGGAAGAATTCGAAAGAAACAACGATGGTTTCCTCTGGGGAGAGGATTCATTACAGTGTTATAATCTGCTTTTTAAAACGAAATCATTATTGTCATCTTTCCCTGTCAGTAAACACTGACTGACAGCAATGTTTTTGATAGTATTTCTGATAAGTTGCAAGGGGAATGGCTGAAGAATGGCTGAAGAATGGCTGAAGGGTAACGCTATTGTTTAGAGAGCGTTGCTTACCACCACAAAATGCAGCTGGCATGACAGGGAACTAAGCCTTTTCCAAAGAGGGCCGACTCCTGTCCACAGAGAGCATTCCACATCTGGTGTTGGCAAGACTGCTCTTCTGGCAGTACACAAAGGCCAGGTAACCCCAGGTAGCCAGGACCCAATGTTCCTCAGAACGGAAAGGCTAGTCATGCATTCTTAGGAGAATTGCATTCAGGGAACATACAGCACTTTATCAGTTTTATCTACGGAAAATTCTGATAGTCTTCTTAGAAGACAAGTAGTCACAAAATTCAAAGCTTCTTACAGTGTTTTGGTTCAGTCCGCTGACTGTAGTGAGAATGGAAGACACCAGACAAAGGCTTCACTGAGAGTAGGTCTAGTTCACGAAGAAGAAAAGTTTAGTCCATTATACTGCACACCGCACAGGGACTGACAATTTTAAAAGTATGTAACATTTTGACTCAAAAATCTGTATTTTAACTTAGTGAGGCCAGTAAATCAGATTATTCCATGTCTTACCGAAGGTTTACCTTTCTTTAAACCCACAACACTAAATTTTAGAGACTTACCATTTTGAGGGTCAGCATGTTGTTGGCACAATACTCTGAAAACATGAAATTTTAAAGAGTCAAATAATTGTATTTACACTTTTCAAACATTATGCCTATTGCATTGTAATTTAAAAGGGAACTAATCTGTTTTTCATGCGAGCTTAACCTTAAATATTTATTTGTTAAAAACAAAATTGCTGTTCAAGCCTGTGTAGTTACTGACAGACATCAAGTGCAGATGGACCCTGTGCCAGCATCCCCTGTGCCCTTGAACCTTGGACAGGTCAGCGTGCTCTCTACAGGGGTGAGTGCTGACTACCTATTTTGAACAATACTTGTTCATAGACAGCGGTCACTGAGATTTTACTGTATAAAGAAAATACCTAGAGATCCAACAGCTAAGACACAAGTTTTCATCTGACTACACAAAGTTCTGCTGACTTTGAACAATAAGCACAAAATTGCATGCATTATCTGGCGGGAAAGTAGTTTTCTAACTCAACGGGCATCTCCCCCAGATCTTAGATTTGAACTGCATGAGCTTAGAACTGGTCAGTGTCCTAGAAGAGAAGAAGAAGCGGAGCAGCTAGAGCAAAGAAGTGCAGTGAGTAAACCTGAAGGAGCTGCTCAGGCCCTGTTTTCTCTCCAGCCTTTCTTCCTCCGCAGCCCCCAGTTTCCTTCCTTATGGTGCTGACCCACAAGATGCAGGGTCCCCCTCACCTAGGGGAATGTATGAACTCTTCCTGTCGTACATCAGTTCCCGCCTCCTCCATGCAGTCCTCCCAGCACCCCACCCGCCCACCCCCAATCAATATTAATCTCTTCGCCCTTCAGATTCTGGTTTCTCAGCACTTTTGTTTGCCAGGTACTTAATTGTTTTTTCAACCATACATAAAAGTGGAGGAGATGTGATGACCTCCCATGCCCCCAACCCGTCACCCGTTTTCAACAATTACCAACTGAAGGCCGAGCCAGTTCCAGGTAAATCCCCTCCTGCCCCCATCAGGCCACATGCTCCTCCTACTAGTTTTGACCTTCTGGTCCTCCTGTGGGGTGACAGTTTTAGTTCACGTCTTGTTTCTCTTGATATTCTCACTATACCTAACAAGGGGTCTCGTGCATGACAGCCACTCCGAATGTTTAAATTCAATTTAAAAATAAAAGTTCACCTGATACTTGATAAAACTATGACAAAGAAGATTATTTCATGAGTCTCTACTCATTGGTTCTACTAATATATGATCAGTATTTTTTCAGACTTTAAGGTATAGCAGGAACTTGACTCCTTTTTGTTTGACCTTGTAGCTCTGCTAATAATAGTCTTTCTAGTGGGTGTTTTAGGTCTTTGGAGAAGTCATAATAAAATAAGCTCTTTGGGAAGGTAAATAATAAAAGTGAAAGAATATTTCAATCCATGAGTTTCTCAGCAAATCAAATATAAAAATATAAAATTAACATATTTACACATTTCCTGTCTAGTCTCAAGCAAGAAAATACCTGTGTAAAATCAGATTTTAAATTATTTAACAAACTTCTTTGAATGTTAGGCTTGCCCACATTTTAGGATATATGGCCGCTAAGCTTAAAGAGGATATGGTGTCAAAGAGCAACGACTCTGGAGCCCTGAAGCCCAGCTCTGCCTCTTACCAAATGTGTGGCCTGAGTACAAGTTACTATCAGGGCCTCAGTTTCCTCATCTTTAAAATGGGGATAATACTACCTACCTTACTGGGCTATTATGAGTATTAAATGAAATAACATTTGTAAAGTACTTTGAAGTATTCCTGGCATAAAGTAAGTGGTTAAAAGATAAATAAAATAGTTCTGGAACACATTGATAAAATTGGGGATATATGCCCACAGGGGGAAAAAATCTACCCTCCATATAGAATTTTAAAGTATCATTTAAGAATGTAACAGATCTTACAAAAATCATATTAAAAATAATCCTCTGGGAGCGATAAATTCGGAGTTTGGGATTAACATATACATACTACTATATATATCAGTAAAATAGGTAACCAACAAGGACCTACTGTATAGCACAGGGAACTATACCCAATATTTTGTAATAACCTATAAAAGGAAAAGAATATATATATATATGGGTATAACTGAATCACTTTGCTGTACACCTGAAACTAATACAACACTGTAAATCAACTACTTCAATTAAAAAAATAAAAAAATAAAAATAATTCTCTCATAACACTAATCCTATTATTCAGATACTATGCCTGAAAAAAATGTATATGTTTCAATGAAATTTAAAATGTATGTTCAACCAGAATCTATTCATATGCCCCAAAGAAGTGAGAAGTGTCTGCCTGGCTCGTCAACATTAGACCATCATTCTCTGTTTTATTCCATCTCATAACTTTAAAAAGGTCAAACCTAACCTTTTGACTGTTATTTCCTTCACCTTTATATGACATATTCTAGACTGCATCTACGTACAAAAAAGAGTTCGCTGAACATGACCTGAATCAATTAAAAACTGGGTTACTGATTTCTTCTGACTAAACTGTATAATGACTTAACCGAACTGACTTCTTTCATCAGAAGGAAGATCAAGTTTCTTCCTGGATAAAACAAATATACTTGTTCTGGACTTGAAATATGCCTTACTGGATCAAAGTTAACATTAAAGAATTATTGAAAAACAAGGAGCAAGATTTCAAAGCCAAAGGCAACACAAACAAGGTCTAAGTTTCTTCAAGGACTTAATGACTGATAACTGTATTTGCTGCATAGTTTCTTTATCATTTTTAGAGGCTATTTATAGTTAAGAGGGTGGTGACAGTGATGGGAAAATACATTCATTTGGAGACAAGATGGGTAAAGCATGGACCTAGAACTAACAAGTCAGGCTCCTTTCCTGTTTACAGAAAAGAGTGAGTGTGAACTGGTTCCCAGCCTCGTGGCCACCTGTTAGGTTACTTGTGCTACCATGCCAACCAGTGCTTTCTATGAGGAAAGAAAGGATGCAGGGAGAGTAAAACCCCAAACAAAACCAACCCTGCTTCTTTTCCTCCTATGGCACTTAGGGAAGGTGCTTTGAAGTTAGGTTCCCAGGTGGGCATCTCCCAAACCACATTCTTACTTGGAAATCATTTGCATAAAATTAGCTTTAAAATATCTCCTTGTCCTTATTCCAATCCCCCAAACGTGGCTTTAAAGCTGTTTTATTAAATACCTGTAAGTTCCTTTAGGTACACCAGCTTGTAGAACTGCGTGGTCACTCTTGGCACAGAAAAAGTGGTAATTCTTGAGACAGGATTTTAAATCACATCCCACGGTGGCTCCTGTTTTCCCACAATATGTGCATTTCTACAGAAGAACAGATTTTACTGAGTAAGCACCTGATTTTTCAGAATCTTTGTTAAAATTTAACATTTCTAAATTTCTAAAAAGCAGCGTTGCCAACACTGTCCAGCTCTAGGCAAGAGGTTCTGTTGGGGACACTGAGCCTGTGGCCAAGGTCAGCTCCTGGCAGTGCCACCAACAGCTGTGTGATCTAGAGCCAGTCCCTTCCCCTCTCTTAGACCCGAATTCCTCCCTGGGGATCACAGTGCCTGTCTTACAGAGGCACTACTGAGGAGACGTGAGAGAAAGGAAGTGAAATCTCTTTGGCATCTATGTAGAAAGGCCAAAAATGTAAAAAAAACAAAAACAAAAAAGCCCCTGAGGAATAAGTTTTTTTCTTAGCTCAATTCATTTGATCTCTTTCTTTTATATATCAGTCTATTGGTCTGATAGGAAGGTGACGTAGAGATGGCTAGGAGGAGAGTACGTGGCCACAGAAACCTGTTTGGGGGAATCTGAGCCATGACCACAGCTGGTTTATATTATGCTCTGGCTGAATGACGTGGGCGCACAATGAAACCACCTAGCAAAACAGGAGGTGACAGCTCACACAGTATCCCAAGGTCAGCACAAGCAACTATATAAATAAAGGAAATTTAATTGCGGGTGAGAAATTATATTGTGCAAAAGGCAGAATTTGAAGTCAGAGCACAAAGAATGATCATTTAATGTTGGGGGGGCCATCTGACTATATGTATAGGAAAGAAAGAAAGTTAGATCCCTACCTCACAATATATTCCCAAATAAACTCCACGTGGATAAAAGCTTTAACTATATAAAAAAAAAGTATTTTTAAAAAGCTGCAAAAAATTAGAAAATATAAGAGAAAGAAAAAAAGGACAGTATTGAGGCTTTCTAAGCAAGGCAGGAGACACAGAAGCCACAAAGAAAAAGCCTGACAGATCTGACTATATAAAAAATTTAAGCTCCACTTTTAAGGTGATAGATACCATTTAAAAAAAAGGAAAAGACTGTTTGCTGCATAGTAGATAAAGGGTAAGACTCTGATAGCCCATAGAAAAATGGGAAGAGAAGAAATACAAACAGCAAATAAAGGGTGACTCATTGAAAGACTACAGAGTAGCTGTGACGCGGCAGGCCCTCTTCCAGGACGGGGAAAACAGTGGTGGATAAGGTACCTGCCTGCATGAAGTTAACTTTCTTTCTAGTGGAGACAATGATCAAATAAAGCAAACTTTAAAACATAGCGATACACGCTTTGTAGAGAATTAAGGCCAAGTGACAGCGTGTCTCTGGGTCCCTACTTCAGATTGGGTGGTCAGTGATATAGAAGGCCTCTCTGAGGAGGTGATATAGAAGCTTAGATTTTAATAATAATAAGAGCTGCTAGTCTGCACCAAAGCAGGGGAAAGGACATCGTAAGCAGAAGGCCTTATGTGCTCATGGCAAGAATGAGCTTCCCCACTGGCAAACTCACAGGAAGGGTGAGAGGGATGGGTAGTGTTGTTGGAGCAGAGAAGATCCAAGGGGTAAGTGAGGACTGGGTCATGGAGGGCTTACGAGCCACAGTGATGAGGTCGGGTTTTACCTTTGTGCAAGAGGAGCATAAACCAATTCATAGTTTAAAGATACTGTTCTGGCGGCCGTGTGGAGAATGGGCTGGGGAGGGATAGGCCAGAGAGAAAGAAGGACAAGTATCTGTAGTGTTCAACAACAGTCTGAGAGAGTGAGGTCACACTTCACCACAGTGGATGAGTGGCAGTGAGGGAGAAGAGGATGCAAGGTCCGTAGGGTGATGCTGACGGACCCGATGCTGGGCTGGGGTTGAGGAGGGGATGATGGCGGACAAATGGTGTGCCGTTTACTGAGGAGTGAGCAGGTTTGGATGGATCGTGTGTGTATGAGTGTGTAGGGGATGGAACTATTCTTTTCCGGCCAGTTTAACATGAGAGGCTATTACCTATCCAGGTAGGTATGTCAGGTTGGTCATCAGGGCTGGAGATAGAGAGTCCTGGCATAAGAATGGTATTGAAGCCATGGGAACTGGATGAGGTCATGTAGGAAGGATGTTCAGATTGAGGAAGGAGCCCAGGAAAGAGCCTTGGGCACTCCAAACTGTAGAGGTTGAGCAGAGGAGGAAAAGCAGCCAAGGCACCTGAGAAGCAGCAGCCAGAAAGGTAAAAGACATCCTAGCAGTGTATGTCCAGGAAGTCAAAAGAAGGAACTGCTTGAAGATGCAGGGCAGGGACCACTGTGTGATGATACTGCTGACAGGTCCACTAAGGTCAGACAAGTGACACTGTAAGTGACCAGCTCTTTGTGTATAAGGGAGAGTTTTTTTTTTTTTTTAAAGATGACATGAACAGTTGATCATGTTTATATGCTGACAAGAGTAATCAATTAGAAAGAAGGGATACTGATGTGAGGGGTAGAGGAAAATGCAAGAACCTAGTCCTTAAGGAGGGAAGGAGGACGGCTCCAAAGCCCATGTGCAGGGTTGGCTTTGACAGGACGGAGCTCTGAGAGTCTGGGGACAGGCTGGTGGGCAGTGGTTTGGACAGTAGGGGTTCCTGTCTAGTCGCTTCCATTTTCTCGGTAAGAATCTGGCAAAGAAATATACAACACCAGGAGTGAACCCTAATGTAAACTATGGCCTTTGGGTGTTTCTGATGTGTCAATGTGGTTCATCAGTTGTAACAAATGTCCCCTCTAGTGGAGGGTATTGATAAAGGGGAGACTGTGAACGTGTAGGGGCAAGGGAAATACAGGAACTCTCTGTACCATCCCCTCAGTTTTCCTGTGAACCTAAAACTGCTCTAAAAAAGTTTATCCAAAAAAAAAAAAAAAATCAGGGATAGTCATCAACTTGGCAAGGAGAAGTTGGGGTGGAGCAAGGTTTTAAAGAGAGATGATAGGATATGAAAGAGTAAATGTGGAAGGTGGAGGATGAAGTGCTGATTGTCTGTTTGAGGTTTATGGCCATGAATCTAAGATCAGTCAAAACATCTGTGGGTTTTTCTCCGGTTAACTGCTCAACTGCCAGCGCTACTCAGCTCCTGCAGACATCAGACAGACACACTTCCCCAGGCTGGGGCTTTGCTCAGTGAGTAAGGAGGGTGTCCAGGGGGTTTGCAAGGGAGTGACTGCTGTGCTGGACCATGGCCAGGGATCACTGAAGAACTGCTGGAGCTGGGTGAGCCAGGAGGATTGGGATGATGACTAAAGAGGGGTAATGTTCAACCTCTCCAGTGATCAGGGAAATGCAAGGTAAAACTTTTTGAGACTGGCAAAAATTAACGAGGTTTGAGATGTTCATTTTCGTTAAGGGCTGGGAGAAGTGCTCTTTCATCCACTACGTACAGAAGCATAAACTATCCCCCCAACTATCTGGGGGATAGTTTGTCAGCATGTTTCAAAGATGTTAAAGGGAATTCTCTTTCACTCAGCTGTTCCACTTCTAGGAATGTGCTGTAGAGCACCAATCAAACCAGCACACGAGGATAATGCACAAAGGTGTTTTCTGCAGCATTCGCTATTACAGTGAAAAACAGTGTCAACTCATTATCTAAGGGCAGGGAATGGCTTCATGCCTTCCAGTACATCCTATGGAATTCCATGAGGTCAGTGAAGAGAATGCCAGGGACAGTCCTATGCTTATGGTTTCATGAATGTGCCACATCTTCTTTCTTGCCTTCCACACTTTTGCACACCCTGTTCCCTCTCTCTGAATTTCCCCCTTCCCCATCCTCATTCCCCCCGACATTCCCAACTAGGAAGGCTTCCTGAGCCCCAACTGTGCTGATCTGCCTGCTCACTGAGCGGCCCGTGCTGACGTTTCTCAAAGCACATCAGGCGATGTGGAAATTGCCCATGTATATGCTGACATCTTGCAAGGACTAAAAAAACGTTTGTTCCAGGTCACTAACCTGACTGTGGATTGTGGTGGTGGTTAGGGTGTTAGTGCTCACGCTTGCTGTACCGCTGATTAAGCTGCGAAGGGCCTGTCACGGAGGGAGTCTACTACAGCAGATCCAGTAGAGCAACTACTCAACATTCTTCCTTCCCAGGGGGAGCTGACCCCAGCTCTGAGGGTAGATCCTCATTAGTTATGGTTGCCTCTAGCAATTGGTGCAGAAAGAGGGGTGTGGCCTAATTAAACTTTCAGAAGGGCTCTTAATCCATGCTTGGGGATGAACTCTCTTGTGATAGGAGCAAGAAAGCCTGATGCTTCAGCTGCTGCCTGTGGCCACCCTATGATCACAAAGGGACCAGCTGATGTTGTGGACAGGAGAGCGGAAAGGATGATGAACCCTTGATGACATCATTGAGCCACTGAATCAACCAACCCTGAAGCCAGTTTTTCCTCTGGCTAAGTTAAGAAAATAAGCATCCTTTTTTTTTTTTTTTTAAGCCAGTTTGTTCCTTCTACTTATAGCCAAAGCATTCTAACTCATATCTACTTTGCCGATGAAGCATATTGTGGTTTATTTTAAAATATTAAAATATTCAATTGAATCTAAGTTTCCAATATAGGTCCTACTTCTTTCAGCTCTCCACGTTGCATCTCTGTCCCCTGGTTTATCAATCAAATAGACTTTCTTTTGAAAGCATCACCAAGGGTCTGTTCATCTGAGTAATAAAATCATTTATACTTACCAACTTCCTTCCTCTCTTGATTTCTTTCTTTACTGATTCCACATCAAAATTTCTATCATTATTAGACGAATCATGATCCTCACATTCCACAAGTGCTGAGGAATACAGCTGCAGATTGGGAAAAGAAAAAACCCAGAGTATGCACAAAGTAATGTTGAAAGCTGCAAGTCAGAAAATGGTACCAAAAAGTACTCACCAGGAGTGGAAGATGGGTTGGGTGTAGAACAGTGACCACCTTTTGGCATGTGTAAGCAGATCCCAAGTCACCCTGCTTTTCTTTGGGAGTTGTCCTGATCCCCAGACATGTTTTATACTGCATAGCCCTGACCCCCAGCGGCTAACTGGACCTGGTCGGGGCCCTGACCCCAAGCTGGGCCAGTCAAAGTCCCTATCCTAGGGGACTAAAACAGGCTCTGAGCCACATGGTCAGAGCAAGTCAGTCAACAAAGAGAGGAAAACAAAAACGAGGGCTAGAGAGGACATCCTGGGTTCCTGATGGCTTCCCAGCTCCTGTTTCTTGTACCCACCTGTGTGCCTGCCTTCAGGAGCCAAAAAATGCCCCTGCAACTTATTGCAAAGCCCCTTTTATATTTAGGTTGGCTCGAGCTTTAAAGTTTCTTGAAACCAAAAGAATCCAAACTACCTCTGAATGAAAGATCAACATTACACATACACTTAAATAATAAAGGGCATGAAAAACATAAGATAAAAAATTTTTGACACTGGCACAGGCAAAGATTTCTTATAAAAAGCAGAAACTATAAAGAAAAAGTTATTAAGTTGGAATTCACCAAAATTAAAACTTTTTGCTCTTTGAAAGACATTGCTAAGAAAACAAAAAGGCAAGCCAGAAATTGGGAGAAAATATTCACAATTCATATATCTGACAAAAAAATTATATTGAGAATACAGGAAAAACTCTTGCCACTCAGTAAGACAAATAATTCAGTTAAAAATGGGCAAAAAACCTGGACAGACTCTTCAGAGAAGGAGAGTTACAAATGGTGAATAAGCACGTCAAAAGATGCTCAAAATCATTAACCCTCAGACAAAACCACAATGAGATACCAATACACACTCACTAGACTGGTTAGAATTTAAAAGACTGAAAATACCAAGTGTCAATGAGGGTGTGGAGCAAATGGAACTCTTACACATTGTTGTAGAAGTGTAAAATGATGCAATTACCTTTAAAGTTAAACATACACTTACTTTATGACCCAGCATTCCTCTTGTAGGTATTCACTCAAGAAATAAAAGCATTATTGTCCACATTTAAAGAAGGCAACAGTATACAATGGAGAAAAGACAGTCTCTTCAATAAGTAGTGCTGGGAAAACTGGAGAGCTACATGTTAAAAAAATGAAATTAGAACATCTTCTCACATCATATACAAAAATAAACTCAAAATGGATTGAAGACCTAAGTGTAAGACAGGACACCATAAAACTCCTAGAAGAAAACACAGGCAGAACACTGACATAAATTGTAGCAATTTTTTTTTTGGATTTATCTCCAAAGGCAAGGAAAACATAAGCAAAAATAAACAACTGGGACCTAATTAAACCTAAAAGCTTCTGCATCAACAAACCACTGACAAAACAAAAAGACAACCTACTGAATGGGAGAAAATATTTGCAAAGGATATGACCGGTAAGGGGTTAATATCCAAAATATACAAACAGCTCATAAAACTCAACATCAACCTGATTAAAAAATGGGCAGAAGACCTGAATGGACATTTTTCCAAAGAAGACATAAGATGGCCAACAGGCACATGAAAAGATGCCCAACATCACTAATCATCAGAGAAATGCAAATGAAAACCATAAAGAGATATCACCTCACACCTGTCAGAATGGCCATCATCAAAAAGACCACAAACAAATGTTGTTGAGTGTGTGGAGAGAAGGGAACCCTCCTGCACTGATGCTGGGAACGTAAACTGGTGCAGCCACTGTGGAGAACAGTATGGAGGTTCCTCAAAAAAATAAAAATAGAGCTACCATGTGATCCAGTGATTCCACTGCTGGGTATATATCCAAAGAAAATGAAAACACGAATTCGAAAAGACATATGCACCTCAGTGTTCATAGCAGCATTATTTACAATAGCCAAGGTATGGAAGCAACCTAAGTGTTCATCAACAGATGAATGGATAAAGAAAATGTAGTGTGTATATATGTATGTATATATACACACACATACACATACATACAAGGGAATACTATTCAGCCATAAAAAAGAATGAAAGTTTGCAATTTGCAACATGGATGGATGTGGAGGGGATTATGCTTGGTGAAATAAGTCAGACAGAGAAAGACAGATACTGCATGTTATCCCTTATATGTGGAATCTAAAAAAATTAACTAGTGACTATAATACAAAAAAAGTGTATGTCTACATGAAGACACATATTCAGATCTTCACAGATTTATCCTAGTATCTTCAAACTGGAATTAATAATATGTCTATCAACAGGCAAGTGGATAAACAAATTGTGATAGAGCCATACAAGGAAATACTGTGCAGAAACAAAAAGGAACAAAATACACATACAAGAAACAACATGGATGAATCTCCAAATACTGTAATGAGCAAAAGAAGCCAGACACACAGAATACATACTGTAGGATTCCTTTCATGTGAGAAGAGAAAGACAGGCTCAAGCTATAGAAGCTGGGGTGGGGAGGAAGTGGCTGCAAGGAGGCATGAGGGAACCTTCTGGGGCAATGGAAATGTTCTACATCTTGATGGTGGTGGTGGTTACGTTGGTAGATACATGTCTTAATACTCTCTGAACTGTACACTTAAAATGGGTGCTTTTTTTTTTTTTTTTTTTGCGGTACGCGGGCCTCTCACTGTCGTGGCCTCTTCCGTTGCAGAGCACAGGCTCCAGATGCGCAGGCTCCGCGGCCATGGCTCACGGGGCCAGCCGCTCCGCAGCATGTGGGATCTTCCTGGACCGGGGCACGAACCCGTGTCCCCTGCATGGGCAGGCGGACTCTCAACCACTGCGCCACCAGCGAAGCCCAAAATGGGTGCTTTTTAAATGTAAATTATACTGACAAGGTTAACTAAAAATAGCAAATTAACATTAACAGTATATTAGAATAAAACATCACAATCAAATAGTGTTAATCTCCGAATGGTTTAACAGCAAAAAATAAACAAGCACATAATTTATTACTAACAGATTAAAAGGAGAAAATTTGAGACATGAAAACCAAATGTAACCTGTGAATCGGAATCTTTTGTTATAAAGTTATTAGGACACTTGAACCTGAAACCTGGGTGGTTTGAGGATTAGATCGTAGTAATATATTAATGTTAAATTCCTGATTTTGATGGTTACAGTGTGATTATGTGAATGTCCTTTGTATAAAATACATAATGGATTATTCAGGAAAGATAATGCATCATGTCTCAAATTAATTTCAAATGGTTCTGTAAATGAAAATAATCAATAAACAGTCTATAAAAAGAATAGAAAAGAGTTTTATTTGAGCCAAACTGAGCACCCTGGAAGCCCACTCTGAGAAACTGCTCTGGAGAAGCACTGTTTCCAGCACAGTTTTATATCTTGTCAGAACAAAGAGCATTAAATGAGTCAGGGTTACATTTCTTCAAGGTTAAAAAAAAAAAAAAAAGAACAGACTAGTATGTACACAGGGAGTCAGTATGGCCTTGGAACCTGGGAAGGGAGTCTTATCATCAAAGGAGTACCAGCATTGGCATCCCAGGAGGAGGGGCATGTAATCTTTATTTTTAACATGGACATTCTTTACTTCTGGTCAGTGTGTCCTTTTCTCTAATAATTAAAGCAGATGTACAGTGTTTACTTGATAGGCCACAAACAGGCTATTTTAGTTAGCATAAAATTCAAGTTAACTCATGTATAAGCCAGAATGACTTCCCTCTATCTCAATATGTGAATATTTCTTTCATCAGTTCCAACAAAAAAGGTACTTTGTACTGTATGTGCAACTTTTCTGTAAGTTTGAGATTTTAAAAAATTGTGTATATAAAAAATAAAGCATCGGACTTCCCTGGTGGAGCAGTGGTTAAGAATCCGCCTGCCAACGCAGGGGACACATGTTCAAGCCCTGGTCCGGGAAGATCCCACATGCCGCAGAGCAACTAAGCCCGAGAGCCACAACTACTGAAGCCCATGTGCCTAGAGCCCGTGCTCTGCAACAAGAGAAGCCACCGCAATGAGAAGCCTGCGCACCGCAACGAAGAGTAGCCCCTGCTCACCGCAACTACAGAAAGCCCAAACGCAGCAACGAAGACCCACCACAGCCAAAAATAAATAAATTAATAAATTAAAAAAATAATAATAAAGCATCTAGCATTGTGCATGGCCAGAGAAAGAGAGGGAAAGAAGCCAGAAGATCATTACAACAGATGCAGAAAAAAGCATTTCATAATATTCAATACTTTAACTTGTAGCAAGCTAGAAATAAAAGGAAACTTCCTAATTTTAATAAAGTATTAAAAAGCTAAAGTATGCACAAATTTAATGATAAAACCTAGAAGCATCCCAGTAATATAAGAAAAAAGACAATGCTCACTAAAATGCTTTTAATCACCACTATAACACAATGTTCTAGAAAAATGCAGTAAAATAAGAAAAAGAAATTAAGAGGCCCAAAAATTTAAAGGAAAAAAAGTCATCTTTATTTAAAGATGAGGATCGTCCAAATAAAATATCCAGGTGAATCTGACTTTTAGATTTGAGAGTTTGGCAAGATTGTTGGATGAGATAAAAAATAAATAAAAATTGACAGTGTTTGTGTATACCAATAATAGCTCACTTTAAAAATGTATTAACAAAACAAAAAACAAACCCATGAATAGGCCTAACCCAAAGTTCTAGACCTCTATAGAAAAAAAACTGTTGGACATTTTTGAAATTCATAAAAGACCTGGATAGTTGAAGAGACATACCCTGTTAATGGATAGAAAGACTAATATATTATGAGGGTGTCTATTTTATCCCAAATTCATCTATAAATTCAGTGAAATTCCAGTTAAAATTCCAATAGAAATTTCTGTGAAACCTGACAAGCTGATCCCAAAATTCAAAGTGCAAAAAAATAGCCAGGGTTTAACATAAAATCATAGTAATTAAGAGTGTTGTACCAGCTCATTAGTCACTGATAATCTGCTTGTTTAAATGGCCTGTTTGAACTCCCATGCTTTGGAGACCTAACTGTTCTTCCAGAAGATAGCATTGAAAGTACCATGTTACACTCTGTGTGATCTCTGCTAATGGCACTTTGGAATTGTATTAAGTCATTTTAGACATAACATCACTGTGG
Source organism: Hyperoodon ampullatus (assembly GCF_949752795.1). Lineage (NCBI taxonomy): Eukaryota > Metazoa > Chordata > Mammalia > Artiodactyla > Ziphiidae > Hyperoodon > Hyperoodon ampullatus. The sequence goes on along the minus strand of NC_136929.1, from coordinate 59,990,619 downwards.
ATCCAACTGTCAGGTACTGAGTTATCAGCTCTTTGAAGAAATAAATTTTGAGGAGGTATGGGAGGAAGGAATACATTTCATAAAACATTACAGTGAAGCTCATGACTGACTTTTGAATAGTAGGAGTTTTAAGTATGCTGTTAAAAATCTGTAAGGGACAGTTAAGAAAATTATCAGACTGTAAGGGAAACATGTGAGCTCGCCAAACAAGGATTTCAGTGTAGATTTTGTCTTTATCAAATGAAGTTAAAGGAACAAGTTATAGTTAAAGTTTGAATGGAAGAGCCTGCCATTGTTGTTCCATATCTGGTTGTTGCTGTTTACATTCCTTTACTGAGCCTACATCTTCATAAGCTTTTTGGCAGGTATATGTTGAACACTTCTGTTTCATGGTCAAGACAGGATCAGAGGCCATGGATACTGACAACTGATTTGTCTGTTTTCTTCTTTTTCCATGACTCTATCTACTGCCTCATCTTGATTTACAAGCAAAACCTAGAAAACCTACAAAAATAAGTGTTTTGTGGTTTATCTAGGAATAATACAGAAAATATTGCTTGTTATTTTTGGTGAAGAAAATCAATTTCGTATCGTTTATTTCAACCTAAATAAAATGCAAGTTTTGTTTAAAAGAAAAAAAAAAGAGTGTTGTAGCAGCTCAGGAATACACAAGTGACCAATAGAAGAGAATGGAGAGCCAGAAAGAGATCTGTGCACATATGACAATACTGTTAGAGCAACGGATTAGCATGAGGGTTTGAAACTAGATAGCTGGGTGAGAGTCCCGGCTCAGTCACTTACAGCCCTGTGACCTTGAGCAAGTCATTTAATTTCTCTGTGCCTCAGTTGTTCCACCTTTAGTTTGGGCGTAATTATAATACCTACCTCTTAGGGTAGTTGTGAGGATTAACAGTTAATCCTGTTAATCTCCCAGAGCTCCTAGGTTAAGCTTCCAGAACATTACCTTACATAGTGAACACCAAATAATAACAACAGTTATTATTATCACTATAAATCAGTGAGGAAAGGATAGATTTTTCAATAATAGTGCTGGGGAAGGTGCTTAATCTCATAAAAAAAAAAAACTAAAAGTAGGTCCCTACTTTACACTATAATCCAAATAAATTCCAGTTGGATCAAGAAGCTAAATGAGAAAAGCAAAATTTTTAAACTTTTTGGAAAAAAGATAGAACCTTAGTTCGGAAAAGAATTTCTTAGGGGAAAAATCCTACAAATTATAAAGGAAAATAATGATGAATGTTAATTACATTACAAGCTTCTGTATGACAGAAAGCACCATAAATAAAATTAAAAGCAAAAATATATAATAAAGCATTAGAATTTATTTACATGTGAATAAATACATATAAGCAAAACTAAGATCTCAAAGATAAAGTGTAGTCTATGAACACAAGTCACAGAATCGAAAAAAAGAACTGCACAGGAGCACAGCAAACGAGGTGCAAGCTCACTAAGTAATCTAGTAACTGCAAATGCAAATAACAACGAGAGACCATCTCACACCCATCAGAGAGGAAAACATTAAAATCTCATAGTATCATGACAGACACCAAACCATAGATCCAGGGAGGCACTGTAAAGAGAATGAAAAGAAAAGCCACAGATTAGGAGAAAATATTGGTAAAATATATCTGATAAAGGACTTGTATCCAAGGTATAGAGAGCTCCTAAAAGTTAATTATAAGACAACCCAATAAACCCAATTAAACAATAACAACCCAATTAAAAATTGGACAAAAGATCTGGACAGGCAACACCAAAGAAGATATACAAATGGCAAATAAGTATATGAAAAGATGCTCAACACCACATGTCATCATATGTCATCAGGGAATTACAAATTAAAATATGAACAACATCATATATACACTAACATGTATAAAATAGATAACCAGTAAGAACCTGCTGTATAAAAATAAATAAATAAAATAAAATTAAAAAAAATACGAACAACATGAACTCTCATTCATTGCAGGTGGGATGTAAAATGGTACAGCCACAGTGGAGGACAGTTCAGCAATTTCTTTCAAAATTAAACATACTTTTACCATACCAAGAAATAAATAAATCTCATAGAATCAAGTGTTGACAAGGAAGAAGAGAAACAAACTCCGAAATAGTGGAAGTCAAACTTGGTACGATCCCTTTGGAGAGCAATCTGGCACATTTAGTGAGGTGCAAAATGTTCCCTTCCTGTGTCCAGCAGTTCTAAGTGCCCTAAACCAGAGAAATTCTCCCGTGAATTAGGAGACCTATACAAGGATATTTATGATAGCTGGTCAGTCACATAAAAAACTGGAAAACCATAAATGCTCACAGAATACTTTAATGGTGATTATAGTCATAAAATAGAATACTATAACATTTAGAATAAAAGATTAGAACTACATTTATCAACATGGATATATCTCAATAATCCACAGAATCTGATAGAAATTCTATAAAGTCCAAGAACATGTAAAACAATATATTTGTTTATAAATACTTAAACGTGGTGGGAGCATAAAATTAAAAACACAAGATAATAAGAAACACTGAATTTATGATGGCAATTACCTCTGGGGAGGGGTGGAGAGAAGGGAACAGAGAGAAGAGAGAGTCCTTAACTATCTATGTTTTTTTTTCTTTAAAAAAAAAATCAAGCTGAGGCAAATATCATATACTATCATGACTTTATAAATCTGGGTGAAGTGTCTATGGGTATGTTATATTTGGAATAATTAAAATATCTTTTAAAGGAACTTCATCACCATAATTCTTTGTGTGTTTGATCAGTTATAAATAAAACTAAAAGTAATCATAAGGTGTTAAGATCTGAAACTTTAAAAAGGGAAAAATATGCTCCCCAAATCCCCACTTAAAAGCCCTGGTGGCACAGTGGTTGAGAGTCTGCCTGCCGATGCAGGGGACACGGGTTCGAGCCCTGGTCTGGGAGGATCCCACATGCCGCGGGGCAACTGGGCCCCTGAGCCACAACTACTGAGCCTGCGCGTCTGGAGCCTGTGCTCCGCAACAAGAGAGGCCGCGATAGTGAGGGGCCCGTGCACCACGATGAAGAGTGGCCCCCGCTTGCCGCAACTAGAGAAAGCCCTCGCACAGAAACGAAGACCCAACACAGCCAAAAAATAAATAAAGAAATAAAGAAGCTTTCATTAAAAAAAAAAAAAAAAAAAAGCCCAAACCATGGGCAGCCAACGTGTTATTCTTTGTTGTATCCAGAGTACATTTATCTATTTGGGTATGTCCTTCCCTAAAAGGACTCATGTGTTTTCAAGTAACTTACCAAACAGTTTTCATGAGCAGCTATATTCTCTGACTGTGCAAAGTACAGGACACTACACTCGAGGTCTTTGGGGCAAAGCGCGCATATCCTTTTTTGCAACCTTTCTGCAACCTGAAAGACACCTATAAAGTAACATCCCTGATGAGAAATGGAAAAGTGGAATTTCTTGGTGTCTGCGACTCCTCCACCCATCTTAAAGTAGAGGGCAGGGAACTTGTTTTATGAGAGTCTCAACTCCCAGGGAGAAAAAAAATTGGGACCCAAGTAGAAAAGCAACTTTGTATTTTTTTAATGGCTTAATGAAAGAAAAGAAAAAAATGTTTCATTTAAAATGTCTAAACGTGAGGAAAACCTTTACTTAAGAAACATAAGCAGGAATTTAAATACAAAGCTCTCAAAGCATTGCCTTGCCCATAGTAAGCTCTCAATAATAATTACTGACATTATAAATCAACAAGAAAACAATGGTGTATTCAAGAAATAATGCTCTGATTAACTACCTGTAAAAAATAATCTAGATCCCTATATCATACTATATTCAAAAATAAATTTGGGATAAATAAATAAATAAATAAATTTGGGGTGAATTAAAGAAGTAAATGAGCAATATACTTTAAATGTGCTGTAATCTAGCATTATAATAAATTAGGAGAGAAAGATACATGAAGGCAGGAGCAGTTTTTTTTTTTTTTAAGAGAGGAATAAAGAAAGGAAAGAAGCTTAAGAGAAGGAGAGTTAGGAAGAACAGGGAAGAGACAAGAGGGGAAAAAGCCAGCTGTTCCCAATATCCACTGGATGCATTGGTGACAGGCAATCTTCTCTAACCTATTAGTTTGCTATTAATTGGCCACAAGCATCCATTTAACATTTCTTTGACTTTTCCAATGCTCATCCTGTTATTCATTTAGTTTTCTGTAGCAGAAAGCACTTTCAATTTTATCTTCAAATTTTAGTTTTGAAACAAAAATTCATTTAACCATTTAATGGCGAAAGGTTTTAATTTAAATGAGGTTAACCGCTTAAGCGCTTCCTAAAAGTCCTTTTTGTTACTTAAAAGTGTAAGGTCTCTTGGTGTCTCTCTAAAATTACATCTTGCATCTCACAATGTCAGAAGACCTCACTTTGGAGCTAGCATTTCTTTCACATTCAGATGAGTTTCTTCCTTAATTAACGTCTGTTTCCTGGATTTGGGTCGTGCTTAGTAGGGCTACAAATTAGTAGTCCTCCTGCTCCACATCAACCAAGAAAAAGGGGGGAGACTGAGACAAAACTCCTCAGATGAAATGAAATGGGAGAACTACTGCTTTTCATTCATCTCAAACCACCACCGAGTTGGGAGCACCTCTTGTATGAGAGTCACCGCGGTAAGAGCTCTAGACCAGCGCGGTCCGCAGAAACATAATGTGAGCCACAGGTGCAGATGAAGAATTTCTAGGAGCCTCATTTAAAACAGTCAAAGGAAATGGGTGAAGTTAATTTTAATAAGCTTTATTCAACTAAACATATCCAAAATACTACCCTCTCAACGTTTAATTAAGGAAACAATTAATTCATTCTTCTGTACTGAGTCTTTGAAGCCCAGTGTATTTTGTGCTTACAGTACCTCTCAACCGGACGAGCCACATTTTCAATGCTCAAGAACCATATGTGGAGAGTGGCTACTGTACGGAAGGGCACAGCAGAGGATATAAAAAAACATGAGACAGAACTGTTGCCTGCAAGAAGCTTACAAAATAAACAAGGAGACCAAATAGTATTCTGGAAAATAAGATAACAGAATACGTGGCACAAGTAACTGCTGAGTAGGAAATACAATATACGCTATGGACAGAGGAGGAAGTGCTCCTTGTGGGATGGAGTGCTGTCAAGGACACTTCCTTGAGCTGGTACAAGGAAGCTTGAGATGGAGAGGAAGGGGGGTCAGGGTGGGAGGGACGTTGCAGACAGAAGCAGAGATATGTAAGAGACCAAGAGGTCTGACTGGGAGACAGAAAACCAGCCAGGCTGAAGAGGAGAGTTCATGCAAAGGAAGCTGGAAAAGAATTTGAGAAACAGATGGTGAAAGGCTGCCAGGAAGGATTTTTTGAGCCCCAGGCTGGACATTATAATGCTGTCAGCTCTATCTCAGATAAGTGCGGACAAAAAAATGTTGCCGACATCAAGCCATCAGCCACTGCAGCAAACCCCGCCCCCCCCAACAATGGTGTGTCCTGAGGGGAATTCAGGGTGGAGAAAAACAGGATGCTGGCCCTAGACAGTTACGATGCATTTCTAAGGAATAATTTCAATAAGCCCAGACTCTTGCATCTTCCCATACTTAGAAAAGCACTAAAATCATTAACTTAAGACGTCTGTTTTTTGTTATTAGCCGTAATTGTTTGATGTTTGACTACATGTTTGTTTTCAGCAAAAACTCCTATATATCCTGGCTCATCCCTTACCTCTTCCGATCAGTTCCTCAGAGCTGAGAGGCTGTCTCCCAGGCCATAGTCTTCAGTAAGCTCCCCAAAGAAAACATAACTCGCAATTTTTAGGTTGTGTGTTTTTCTTCAGTCAACATAAGTTTTAGATTTAATGCCATTTCAACTTAAATCCCAAGAAGGTTATTTTAAAGAACTTGAAAAAAATATTATTTGGAAGAACAAATGGGTAAGGGCAGTAAAGAACACTTTCAAAAAACAATGGGAGGGTGTCTACCTATCTGACTTAAAAACATACTAGAAAGGTACAGCTGGAACAGAAGGTTAGATGACCATGTCAAAAGAAAGAACACAAAGTGCAGAGAGAAGTGGATCATAATCTCTAATTATGAATTTAAGGTGGCATTTGCATTTCTTCTCTGGCACTGATGTCCTTAGCCCATTTTTCTATTGGCTTATTCACTACTTCCTTACTGATTTATAAGAGCTTGTGGTGTATCCAAGATACTAACTCTTTGTTAGTCAAACATGTGGCCTTTTAACTTTGTTTATAATGTTCTCTGATATACAGAATGTTTTAAGGTTTTGTTTGATGAAATTATATCAATCCTTTATCATTTCTCACTCTGGGGTAGGGGGAACATAACTTAGAAGACACCTCTTCTTTTCCTCTAGAATTTTATTTCTTACATTAGAATATTAACGTGGAATTTATTTTATTGTAAAGTATGAGATGGAGATCTAACTTATTTTCATAATGGCTAGCCACTGATTTAAAATCTTTTTTCATATATTTAATTATTACATATATTTAGATTTGTTCTACATACTTCTATTTGTTCCACTGATCTGTCACTTCCCCCACCAATACAACACTTTACAATTTTCAATGTTTTAGAATATATTTTAATATCTGACCACACAAAGCCTCCATCCTAGCATGAAAATGGGAAAAAAAAATCCCCAAATCTTATTCACCTTGGACCCAAAATCTACTTCGATTAAATACTGTGTTCTTATTTAAAAGAACACTCAAACTGGACATTAAAATTTGTAAAGCACAGGCTAAAAAAAAAGATTCAGGCAGTTAAATTACTAGTGCTAAAATTCCCTAATAAAAAAATATGATAATGGGGCTTCCCTGGTGGCACAGTGGTTGAGAGTCTGCCTGCCGATGCAGGGGACACGGGTTCGTGCCCCGGTCCGGGAAGATCCCACATGCCGCAGAGTGGCTGGGCCCGTGAGCCATGGCTACTGAGCCTGCGCGTCTGGAGCCTGTGCTCCGCAACGGCAGAGGCCACAACAGTGAGAGGCCCGCATACTGCAAAAAAAATAAAAAATTAATAAAAAATTAAAAAAATATGACAATGTTTGATAGGCTATGCAGCACCCCTTGTGTAAGAGCTAGGTATCTTTGCCGTGTCACCCCTTCCTGTTCAGAGCTGCACCTGCAGACAGGTGAACTGCAGCGGGCTGAGCTATCAGGCCGCTGATACCTGAGTGTGGTCCCCTGTGCTTGCTGTGGGGACTCTGCCTGTCTGAGCTACACTCCCAAGTCTGCAGCGTCTTAGCACTCGGGAACACAGAGGTGGTGGCAACATTGCTGTCCTCTGATCTGGAGTTTCCAGTGTTGATGGACAGAAATCCAAGGTGGAAACACAGGCTCCACCTAAGAGTTTCTTCCTGCTAAAACACCCCCTCATCACAATTTCCTAAAACAGCTTGGCTATTTATTCTTCTAGACTGGGGGATCACAGAACTCTCTGTAGTTGGGAGAGTAACATTTTAGGCTTTTACACAGGCAGGCATCCCTCATATCTGAACATTTGCTATACATTATCTGAAACTCATGGACCAAATACATTTGGATAACTTGATATTCCTCACTATCTGAACTCAGGAACTGTATAGATTCAGACAGTGAGGGACAGGTGTATCATGGGGGCTGGGACATTCCATATTATGGAAGAGTCCATTGGTCTCCATCAGTAGTTGAGACCAAGAACAACGAAGATATGTAGGTCTCCCCAAGGTCTTTCTACTGGGTCTAGCAGGCCTAAGGACTCACAGAGACTGACTCAACAAGAATTCTCAAAAATGAAACTGGTAAGCAGGAAACGTTCTATAGAATGAAGCCGAAGAAAAATTATAAGCCAAGAATACATGAACTATGACTAACTCAAACTAACAGCAGCAGGCTCGCCAGCAATCTCCAGGCTCAGCTCCACCTGGGAAGGGAGTGTTAAGGCCACAGCCTCTGCAGGGGTGTCTTCCCAATGCTTCTCTTCCAAGAGATGGTTAAAGCTCACCAGACAAGGGCAATCCACCCAGAGGATAGAATCTGGGGTAGTCAGATAGGATGGCCAAGGAACATGTTCCACCACTAAAGAAATGAGTGAAATGGATAGAATGAGATTCACTAACCCTATACTTCCATTTGCAATCCCCTTCCAATAGGGTATGGTCTATGTTCTGGACTGGCAACCAATTTATGGTGCTGGCTTGGAAATTCCTTCCTCTTTTCTCCTTTGATCAATAGTTTTCATTGCAGTTTACTATTTTAGTTCTGCCACTGTATATCAGATGTGTAGACGTTATTACTGAGTCCAGTGACTGCATACCTGAACTGACCAAAACAGAAGGGGAGTAGATATTACCTAGAGGCTTGGTAATGGACTTGGAAAATGAATGGCTTCATCACATTGTCTCTGGATGGTGTGACTGGATATAACTTTTGGAGAAGTTTGGCAGGATGTATATTTGGGATAGCCAGAATGCATTACTGGGGACAGCTTCAGAATGTGAAAAGAGGAATAAGGATGTCTGTGTTGTAAGGGAGGGGTGGCAGGCAGCCAGGGAATAGGATGTTCAGTGGACTTCCTTAGGGTATCCATCTGACTCACAATCATACACAGGGATAATCCCCAGCAGGCATGTTTACACTATGTGACTCTCTTTCCCTAGGCACAGCTGACAGTCCCACACGATCTACCTGCCCATCTCCCAGATATACAGAATTCAGAAGATTTTAGTTCAGATTGGGCTGGTTTCTTGAAGGAGATGTAAAAACTGAGAAGCTGTGAGGGTAGCCATCTTCTATCCCATTATCAGGAAAACTGGACCAAAGAAAGAGAGCAAAGCAGATATTCTGAGTGCTGTCAAAGTTTATGATGGCTTCTCAGGCCCTATTTCCTGGCTCTTTCTGATAAATGCTATAGCATCCATGTTCCTGGGGTCTGTGAGTGTGGTCTCCCTGCTTTCCAGTAACAAACATCCCTTTTGCTTAAATGACATCAAGTTGATTTTGTACTATTTGTAGCCAACAAGTCCTAATTAACACTGTAAGTACCATGACCTGATCTCTCTGGGTGTAGGCACGTGTGTACGTATGTGCGTGCGCACATGTGCACTTGAAAGTGAGTTCCGGCAACAGCGTGTAAAGTGGACTGCCCTGCCTTCACTGTCTTCTACCTGGTTCATTCTGATAATCTCATTTCCCTCCTTCTGCTTTCCCTGTCATAACTCCACTTCATTCTTCACGTTGCTGCCAGAGTGATCTATCTAAAATGTACATTTGCCCATGTTTCTCTCCTGCTAAAAACCCTTCTCTATCACCTAAAGATCAGAAGCCAAGCTCTTTAGTGCTACATACAACTCCATTCATTCCTTCAACATATACTTAATGAGATCCTACTATGTATAGTTTTAGGCACTAGAAATAAAGCAGGGAATAAGATGTGAATTTCAAGTCTCATGGAACTTACATTTTAGTAGTACAGAGACATCAAACAAGTATTATTTCAGGATGTTAAGTGCTATGAAGAAAAACAGTGCAGGGGAAGGAAGTAGAGATTAATGAGGGTGGGGGAGGGCTCTTCTAAACAGGATGAGCAGGCAAGGCTGTGGAGGGTACATTTGAGCAGATATGTGAATATGGTGGGGGCTTAGAGGACTCACAGTGCAGTGAGGGGTAGCAGAGTCATCAAGATGGGTAGGGGCTGGATCAGATCAGGACATGGGGTACACTGTAGCCACAGTAAGATTATTCTGAAAGTAATGAGAGACTATTGGAGGGCTTTGAGTAGGAGAATCACACTTACTTTTTGTTTTTTAAAGATCATTTTAGCTACTGTGCAGGCTTGTCTGTATGAGAGGCTAGAGTGGAAGCCAGGGGACCAAAAGTCCAAGCCTGAGATGATGGTGGCTTGGATGGCAGTGATGGAAGCGGTGAGAAGAGGCCAGGCTTGAGATATATTCTGAAGAGAGAACTGACTGGTCTGACTAATGCATTAGTTGGGAGGTAAGGAGGAAAGAGAGGCATGAAGAGTGGCACTGGGGTTTTGGTCTGAGCAACCAGGTGAATGGAATGGGGAAGGCTGGTAGTGGCTGAGCTGGTTTGGAGTGTGTGGGTGTGTGCAGGCAAACAGGAGTCTTCTTTGGGACATATGCAGTTTGAGATCGTTCCTGGCATTAATGAAGTTGGTTATACAAGTCTGGAGTTTGAGGAAAAGGTCAGGATGGAACCTCATCTCCAGTAACTCCTCGTCTTGCATTCTGTATACACACTAGCTAAATGAAATAGTCAACTGCTTGGCTTGTGGTTGCCACATCTGATGTTTTGTGGCTGGTGCCTTTTGTCGAGTCTTCACCTCTTTCTGGACCACCTTTTCTACGTTTGTATCTCTGGGTGACTCTTTCTCTTTAAAACTAAGACAGGATGTTCCTTGAACACCAGGCTGAGTTGGAGGAGCCCCTCATTTGTGACTCTGTGGTTCTTAGCAGGTCACACACGAGTTGCCTATTAGACTCTCTAGGGCAGGGTCTGCCTAACTCGTCTCTGCATCCCCGGCACCTGGCGCTGAGCCTGCACAGGGTAAGCGCCCTACACCTGTTGAAATGCAGGGAAGGAGCCCAGCCAGAAGGCTGTTGCCTCGCTTAAGGGGAGGGCCACAGACTTGAACTACTACATGGAAAGGAGGGGATGGTTCCAAAACGTTACATTCTCTGTGGAAACTTCTCAAACTGCTTCCTGAAACCTAGCTGACCTCTCTTCAAGAGGGGTCCCACTCCAGCCTTCCTCCCCAGAGCACTTCTCCGACTGCATTGTTTTAGGGGCAGGTGGAACCGCGCTGGGAGAGTAAACCCCCAGGCATTTCCTTCGGTTTTCCTTGCTGGCTGTATTCCTAGCGTTGTAGGACTGTAGCAATGGGCTGTCCCATTAGCAGTGGGTGAGGTAAATGGTAAACGGTAAACCGTAAACGGTAAACGGAAGGCAAACCCGCCCCTTACGAGAGGCCCTAGTCAGCGGTCTGGGCGCAAGGCCGCCGGCGGTGGACGCCCAGGGGCCGAGGGGCTGCTGAGCCAAGACCTCAGCGCGGTCTCAGGAGGCGTGCTCGCGGGCCCCCAAGCGGCGGCGACCAGGGAGCTGCCCTGGGCCCCGACTGCCCCTGCCGGACCCCGCCCTCCCCGCCTGACCGCCCCCCCGCCCCCCACGAGCAGTACTCACCGGTTGGGAGGGGGACCAAGTCCTGCGCCGCCCGGGCCTCGGACCAGCTGGCGCCGCAGCTCGACTTGGGCTCCGAAGGTCCCGCCGGCTCCATGGCTGCGCGCTGCGCACTGCGCCCGCGCGGCCGGAAGTCCGTTATGGCGAAATCATGATGATTGATTTCCCCTACCCGGGGAAAAGTCCCGAGCAGGAAGAGACACCTCGGCTTTGCAGATGCAGTTCTCAAACAGAAACTCGCAACTTCTCCAGATCTGAGTCTGAATATGAATTGCTTTAAAAAAAAAAAAATCATGCCAGGAGCTCCCCACCCTGCGCCCACTTAACTGATAGTCGGAGTAAAGGTGGCCGAAGCTCCTGGACTCAGCTGGAGAAATGATTGTTCTTCTGAGGGTTTATCCATTATTTTCTAAAAACTGTATCACACCAAGTCTGACCTAAACAGGTCTATCATAAACGGACGCAGAATTAACTGAGATTAATTCCAGTTGCCAGTAGCGAGCCTTTATTTAGCACCCATTGGGTACACAGCACCATACAAGACAAGGTTTTTGGTGCATGGAACAAATACACATGTAGAGAACACAAACGCATATAATTAAATTACAGTTAAAAAATAAGTTGCTCTGTAAAAGAAGCATGTAATAGCTGGTGGTTTGCTGAGGAACTAATCAAAGGAAAACTCCTGGAGGTCTTGCTTTTTGAGCAGATTTTAAAGAGAGGAAAGGAGGCAAACTGGGGACAGAAAAGAGAACAATATTAAAAAGGATAACTTGGAGAGTCTTGACAAACACAAATGGATTACAGAAGCAAGAGTGTGGAGCTGCAAAACGGGAGAAAAGAGCACGCTCTAGCAGCAAAGTTTTTTTGCTTTCAAGCAGTAAGATAGAAGAGTACTCCTTGCCAGGCCAGAAAGAAAGTCCTAAAGAGACTGGATAAGAAACTGAATAAATAGCTCAGCTAGGTCAGGTGAAGCAGTTGAAGAGCCCCTTACCCTGCTCTCAGTTTATAATCTCAGCTTTTCAGTGTTCCACTCTTAAGAATGAGCAGACTTAACACATATATATGGGATCTTAAAAAAAAATGGTTCTGAAGAACCTAGGGGCAGGAATAAAGACGCAGACATAGAGAATGGACTTGAGGACACGGGGAGGGGGAAGGGTAAGCTGGGACAAAGTGAGAGAGTGGCATGAACATATATACACTACCAAATGTAAAACAGATATCTAGTGGGAAGCAGCCGCATAGCACAGGGAGATCAGCTCAGTGCTTTGTGACCACCTAGAGGGGTGGGATAGGGAGGGTGGGAGGGAGACACAAGAGGGAGGAGATATGGGGATGTATGTATATGTATAGCTGATTCACTTTGTTATACAGCAGAAACTAACACACCATTGTAAAGCAATTATACTCCAATAAAGATGTTAAAAAAAATCCCTTATTTAAAAAAAAAAATGAGCAGACTGCCAAGATCTAACTAACTAACTGAGGAAAGCCTAAAACATGAAAGACGAAGACCAAAGGACACATACAGGGAAAACACAGAAACAAACCTTGCAGGTCACAGAATATTCAGGAAGAAGAAAATATAGATATGAATGCCTGTATGTATGTTACACTATATAAATAGTATTTTCAAAGAGATAAGATACTGCAACCATGAACTAAAAATAGGATATTGAAGAAAAAAAACATTCAGAGAAGAGAGCTCTAGAAATTTAAAATGAGACCAAAAAAAAAAAACCTAACCAGAACAAAACAAAACCCAATCCCCACCCCCCAAAAACTCTCCAAATGAAAACCCAACACAATAGACAAATTGGAAGATTAAGTTGAAGAAATCTCCCAGAAAGTAGAGCAAGAAGACAAAGCTGGAAATTAAAAGATAAGAAAATGAGAGAACCAATCCAGGAGGTCTAATGTCTAGATAAATAGGAATTCTAGAAAGAGACAACAGATAACAGACAACAGAACTATTTCATTAAAGAAATAGTTCAAGAAAATTTCTCTGAAGAACAAAGTTTTCAGATTGAAAGATCCCACCAAGCACCTGGTATGAGGTATGAAAACTGACTCTTACTGGGAACAGAACATTGGGACAAAGAGAATGCTATAAGCTTGAAAAAAACTGGCCACCTATACAAAAGATAAAGAACGGCTTTATCTGACTTCCAACAGTCACCCTGAAGGCCAGAGGTGAGAACATTTTCAGACTTCAAAGCAGCAACATTGGAATGTAGCAGATGTGTTCAAAATTGGGTATGGAAGCTACTCACAACTGAGTACCCCTACCCTGCCAAAATAGCAATCAAGTGTAAGGGTAAAATAACATGTTCAAACATACAAGGGCTCAAAATATTCACCTCTCATTTTTCCCTTTCAAAAGCTACTGGAGGATGTGCTTCACCAACATGTGGGAGTAAATCAAGGAAAGGGGAAATAACGGGATTTAACTGGAAACAGACCTGACATAGGGAAGACAAAGGGAATCTCTAGGACGCCGACAGAAGATGACAGCTGTGAACCAGTACAGAATGAAGCAGATCAAGATGTCGATTTCTGCACAAAAACATTTTCCATACTTATCAAGCGTCTTCACTTTATTTTAGTGCAATGCCTAAAATTCCTGCATCTTTACTGTGAATAAATGGACTTCTCAACTTTCCTCATCTGTCTACAGGCTGTTGGGTTAAAATTTTTTGCTCCCTTTCCTAGCTCTTTGGTTTCCCACTCTCTAAACCAATTTCAAGTTAAATTTTTATTTAGTTCAAAATTTTTAAGAAATTAATCGGGTCCAAACTTAGAAGAGATTTTTGTTTGAAAGGTAACCAAACTAAACCCAGAATCAAGATTAAAAAAAAAAAAAAAAAAAAGGAAAAAACCCCTCAAAAACCAGAACTACTTTTAATTACTCCTTTTTGAGCTAGTATTCCCATCCTGGTTCCTAGTGGGAAGTTTCTGGCAGCCAAACGTACATCTTTGTTATAGGTAAAATTAGTTTTAACTCTTGGAGATTCTCATCCTCTTTCCACTAGACAATCATGGTTAGGTAACCTAGAGCAAAGTAACTTTCTCTAGGAAAGTAATTTGCACATCATGCCTAGGAGAGTCCAAGGGTCTGTTTCAGACTCTGCAGTTCAGTAGAATTGTTTTGTTTTGTTAAGTGAAATTCTTGCCCAGCACAATCTCTTCTGGCTTAAATAAGCCACGTCTGACTATTTTCTAAGTTTCCTTTTCTTAAGGCTCTATCTAGAACAAAAATATTCTAATTCCTCCAAGTTTCTACTCCCTCCTTTCCTGTCCGTGTTTATGTGGAAGGAGTGAAGAGAATCTGTGGAAAAGAAATTGAATCGCAAAGAGTGTGCCAAAACCTTCCCCACAGGAGAGTTTCTCCCCCTTCTCATTCAAACGGACTGATGGGACACTTTCACGGAGCCAGATACAGCTTCTCCAACTAGCATTAAAATACTTGGAAGTAATATGCATGAAGTGAATTTCGACAGATTCTTCAGGCTCTGTTGCCCACCTTATGGTTCACAATGGTAGATTATTTGCCAGGAATTAAACATAAATAAATTTTGTAGGTAAAGATGTGAGCTTTGGCCTTTTGGGGCCATGAAAGTCAAAGATAATTCCAAAAGCAATAAGAAGTGCTGAAATCAATTGTGACATTTGTCTTTCTTTTTTTTTTTTTTTTTTTTTTTTTTTTTTGCGGTACGCGGGCCTCTCACTGTTGTGGCCCCTCCCGTTGCGGAGCACAGGCTCCGGACGCGCAGGCTCAGCGGCCATGGCTCACGGGCCCAGCCGCTCCGCGGCATATGGGATCCTCCCAGACCAGGACACGAACCCGTATCCCCTGCATCGGCAGGCGGACTCTCAACCACTGCGCCACCAGGGAGGCCCTGTCTTTCTTAATATATAATTTACAAATAAGTTACAAATTATATAGCAGTATTTCAAATAAAATATACACTTCCATCCTACTCATGTACAGTTGAACAGCAGTAAGAATAAAGAGATACCCTATGCATATGAAAATGTCCTTATTTTGTTCCTAGCATTTCTAAGTAATGCAAATGGACCCCCCAACAAGGGTAAACTGAGAGGAATTCTCTTGATGGATCATAACCTAAATTAATTCCACTGACCACTGGGGTTTCTTTTGCATGACTCTAATTTCAGCTTGATAAACTAATTTCATGAACAGGCACTAGCTACAGGTTTATAATATTTTTTTCCTACACTTATTAACCCCACATTGGCAGAGTATTTCTTTTTCAGGCATAGTCCCGGCTTCATAACCATAATCCCATGTTAGTTCTGTTCTTGCTTTCACATACCTAGAAAGTAGAAATTTTAAAAATAATCATAAATTACCCTGAATAACTACCAAATGAACCAAATTTGATTATATCAATTTTCATATTAACATCATTAACCATCCTCAAAAATATGGTTTTCTCTCTCTCTCCAACACCAACCAATTAGGAATGCTCTTTTATTAAGAATAATCATTTAAGCTTTATTTCAAATCTACTAAAATCATAAGAAGAAACTTGTCAATATCCACAAGGAAGGAAGTGTGTTTTGCAAACAGTGGAACCCAGTAATGTGATGAGGCATGTGGTGTGGTAGTTGGGGGCAGTTTGGACTCAAAGATGTAGCATTCTGCATCATTTATCCTCTGAACTGAACTGGCTGAGGCCTGCCATCCTTAGCCTTTTCAGGCATTAACTCTAAGAGGAAATAAGAATGAAAATTTCAGCTATTTAAAATTTTATTGACCACAAACAGTTTGGGATAACTGAATATTCTAGGGTGCCAGATATGTGGGGCTATAGCATATATCTTCTCTTAATATTTTTCTATTGTTATTTTTAAAGTCACAATTTCAAAATTAAATCATATAAAAAAAATTTTCAAACCTGTTGGTGAAGAACGCCACCAATGGAAAATTTCTGTCATGTGTTTCTACAAAAACATTCTGTACCAAAAGATTTGGGCAACAACTATGCTGTTAAAAAAAAATAAACAAACACAGAGGTTAGACATAGCATCAAGTTTGATACCTTGTTCTTTGCAGCATTAGAATACCATTCTGTTTCCAACACATCTAACTTATTTTTGTTTATATCCTTTTTTTTCCTGACTAGTATATAGAATATCATAGCTCATTACAATTTTGTTGACGGTAGGAATCCATTCAGAAAAGCCCTGTTTTGACACTCTAACATCTTTCCAGTAGAAATGCAAAATGGTGCAAACCCCTATAGAAGATAATCTGTCAATATTTATTGTTATTATAGATGCATATCTTTTGATTCAGCAATCCAGTATCTGGAAATGTATCCGACAGATATATCTGCACATGTATCCACGTGTAAGATTATTCATTGAACATTGTTTTTAACAGTAGAGGTTTGGAAACAATCCAAATATCTATCTAAAGAGGATTGGTTACATGAACTTTAGGATATCCACACGTTGGAATTCTATGCAGCTATTAATATAAACAAAAAGAATGAGGAGCTCTGTGTACTGATTAGAAAGATCTCCAGGGCATGTTGCTAATTTAAAAAAAAACAAGGTGTAGGATGGTAAATATAATAT
This sequence comes from Hyperoodon ampullatus, assembly GCF_949752795.1. NCBI lineage: Eukaryota > Metazoa > Chordata > Mammalia > Artiodactyla > Ziphiidae > Hyperoodon > Hyperoodon ampullatus. The sequence goes on along the minus strand of NC_136929.1, from coordinate 59,973,782 downwards.
GCTATCTCTTATGTAGTGGGTAGGAATAAGAACATATATTTATATTTACTTGTATTTGCATAAAGAAACTGTAAGAATACACAAAAAAGTAGTAAAAATGATTTAACTATAGAGGGTGGAGTCGGGGCCAGGTGAATGGGGGCAGAGTACATTTTTTTTAAAACAAAACAAAAAGTTTAATATGAAGAACATATATGACCTGAGTTTTACAACACAGTCAAACAGACCCATTGGAAAGGGTACCTGTATACGTAACTGATTTCTCTGCTGAACATGACCTTCTCCTTTCTCCAAGGCTTCTAACATGATGATACTATTTCCTCCCATTACCACCAATTCCAATATTGTTCTGTTGCCCACTAGCTGCCACCTCTACACATTCATCTATCACCAGATTCATAAAGGGATCAAATCCCAGCAATTTTCCTCAGACATATTTGCCACCATTAAATTTCAATGATAACTTCCTGTCCACACAGTTTTTTCAGTTTGGGCCTGGTAAGCTTTACTCAGGGTGCCTACTTGGCAGGGTCAGAGCTACCTTGAAACAGAATTCTGTTTGGCTGTATGTATGTATGTGTTCTCTAAGGCTTTTTATTTTATTTAAACTTTGAAATCATGTGAATGTATTATCTAAGTAGAGAATTAAATTAAAAAAGAAAGAAAAGCCCTATTTTTTTCCTCCTATAAACAAGGGATGGACCCAGCTGGTGAAACCAACCATATAGTTCTAGTGCAGCCACCATTCAACATAACCTACCAGAAAGGAAGCCACAACAGTCCTTTGCTAGAGATCATTCTTTAATGATCTTCCGGCTCTCCTGGCATGTTTAATAACTCCTAGCATGTTTGGCAATAGTGTAGAAGTAGTGAAAGCGGAATAGAGAAAAGCAGTTGTAGGAAAGACGAAGGGAGGAGAGGATTCTGTTCCCTGTTAACCAAGTATCCTCCTAACTAGGAGACAGAAAAAGAAAAAAGCCAAATAAACAGATTTATCTAGCAAGGAGAAAAGCTCTTTGGTTTTAACGATTTTCTGACTTAAGAATATTTTCTCTTCTGATGGCACCTGAACTACATGTAAAATTATCACTGAGGGCTTCCCTGGTGGCGTAGTGCTTAAGAATCCACCTTCCAATGCAGGGGACACGGGTTCGAGCTCTGGTCCGGGAAGATCCCATGTGCCACGGAGCAACTAAGCCTGCGAGCCACAACTACTGAGCCCGTGCACCACAACCACTGAAGCCCGCATGCCTAGAGCCCACGCTCCGCAACAAGAGAAGCCACCGCAACAAGAAAGCCCGTGCACCACAACAAAGAGTAGCCCCTGCTCGCCGCAACTAAAAAAAGCCCACGCACAGCAACGAAGACCCAATGCAGCCAAAAATAAAAAAATTAATTAAATTAAAATAAAATAAAATAAAAATAATCACTGAACGTCAACTTCAAACTACTCAAAAGTCATTTTAAAGAGGTGTTGAGGGAATTCCCTGGTGGTCCAGTGGTTAGGACTCCACTTTCACTGCTGAGAGCACAGGTTCGATCCCTGGTCAGGGAGCTAAGATCCCGCCAGCTGCGCGGCGTGGCCAAAAAAAAAAGGGGGGGCGGGTATTGAGCTTCGCAAAGGGAATGCATAAAAGAATCATGGGCCATGCATGCTTCCCATTACTTTAAGGGAAAAAGCAAAGCTGTCCATCCCACTAATTCAACCCCAGAGAGGAAGAAGAGCTCTGATACAGATCAAAGAGAAAAATTAAGGTCATATCCAGGGGTCAGAGTACTAGAGTGGACCTTTCCAAAGATGTGTGGAGGGTATCAAAGTTCCCATCCTCCTTCCACGACTCCTCTTCACTCTCCTGGATAGGATAAGCAAGGACAAAGTGGAGACCAGAGAGTAGGGGGCATACAGGTGGCTTCCACATGGTCCAGTTGGCCAAAGAGAGTCTATATACACACTGGGACTAGAGGTTGAAGGGGATTTTTTTTTCCTGTAGGATTCCTGGGACCATACATTCTTTGATAAGCATGTATGACGGTAGGAGGCAGGATAGAATAGCAGTATGATGGGAATGCTACAAGGTAACTCCAATTCCACCCTACACAGTAGTTATGGCCAATAATACAAGTTATCCCTCTTATCATGAAGATGCCAGGAGTCTTAAGTCTTGAACCTTAAAATCAGAGAAATCATAAATACTTCTCTGTATAAATAAAAATAAATCTCATTACATATATCCCAAACATACACAGAAACAGAAAACGACTATGGTTTATGAATAAAAAAGGAGTAAGATAGTAAAATGCAATATTCTGATAAATGTACTGGTTTTCTGTACTAAGCCACTAAACCACTCAAAACTTAGTGAGAGTAAGTAAAACATAAGTACTCCCAAATGATTTTTTTGAATAGAGGCATTTCTGAATAAGACATACTGTATTATATAAGACAAAAAAGAGAAGCTTATTCTATGTCCCATTGTGATTTTTTTTGAAGTAATGAATCTTGAAAACCTTTCAATAAACATATATGATTTTCTTACTATTTCTTATAGCTTTCTCAAGCAAATGTTTACTGTGTGCCAGGTACCTTTTAAGCACTTTATATATAATACATTTAATCTTCACAACATCCTAGTCAGTTATTATTATTATTATCTCCATATTATAGGGGTGGGAAATACAGCATAGAGAGGTCAAGTAACATGCCCCAGGTCATGTAAGTGGAGGACTGGCTTTTTTTTTTTTTTTTTTAATTGAAGTATAGTTGGTTAGGACTGGCATTCTAATCTAGGTAGTCTGGCTTTGGAGTCTTTTAATCATATTTTCCTCATGATTTTGTTAAGAAGCCTAGGAAAAAAAAATTGTGTTTAGACATAGGAACCTCAGCCCATATACTCACATTAAGGAAGCGGCCCACATTTCCTTCTTTTGTGGCATCCAATAAAAACACACTCTCTTTATTGAACTTCTTTAGAGAATCAGATGAAGCATTCTTGGTTTCACTTGGTAACTCTTTATCACAAAAGACCTGCTGGTTTTGACATGCTGGAGATTTTTCCTCTTGGGGCTTTTGTATTTGAATCTCATTCTGATCATCCAGTGTGACTGCTTGGTGACATCTGCCCCCTGGTGGAGTTTCTTCTCTACATTTAGTTATATCTATCACATCTGATTCAATCACAGGGTTGTCTTCAGAATCTTCAACTTGGTTTGAGCTTGAGTCCTCTAATAAACATTGTGGAAGGAATTGTCAGGAAATATAATTGGCCGAGCAACAGTGCTGAGAGTAACAATACTAATTAAATGCAAGCTGTGCTGATTATTGCTAATCCTTACAATGTATTAAGGTAGACAGTACTCCAATTTTACAAATGAAAACTTCAAGCCTCTGAAGGCTTAAGGGATTCACCTAACTAGCAATAGTAATGAGAAGTGGGGTAAGAAACCCAGAAATATCTGACTCCAAAGCCTGCCTTCTTTCTACTACATAACAATGCCTTTCTATGAATCTGTATACATGTTGCCTCCTGTTACTATATTTAATCTCTACTCCTTAGAAACTGACTTACCTCTCTTCAACTTTGGAATCTGCATTTAAGTGTGTCCTAAACATCTGTAACAGAGAGGGTATTTAGGGAGCACTTTAGGCCTTTAATATACCAATGAAAGGCCTGAGAAGACCCTGATGGAGTCACCCTCTATAAGTCCCAACAGTAATAACTATTGCTATGGGTTTTGTATACATTAGTGTTTGGAGTTTTTACTAGATGATCATTCAATAATTACACTTTTACAAACAACAGTACTTTAGAAGAAGATGAACTACTTATTTTTCTTATCCAATAATGGAAATAATTTTCTGAAAATATTCAAAAGTATGAATGCATGTCAAATGGAATAAAATGATTTATTTTTAAAAAGTCATTTGTGTCACCTAATTCAGTGGCACGAAGAAATTATACTTCTCTAAAATTAATGTTTTGGATGTAATCATCATTGTTGCTGGCTGCTACTCCTACATGTACCTGTATTTTAATCATGGGTTACTTGTGAGCCATAATAGTACGTAACTAATTTTTTTTTTTGCGGTGCGCGGGCGTCTCACTGTTGTGGCCTCTCCCGTTGTGGAGCATAGGCTCCGGATGCGCAGGCTCAGTGGCCATGGCTCATGGGCCCAGCCGCTCCGCGGCATGTGGGATCTTCCCGGACCGGGGCACGAACCCGTGTCCCCTGCATCGGCAGGCAGACTCTCAACCACTGCGCCACCAGGGAAGCCCTATATAACTAATTTTTGTGGTGCCTGCTATATACACTGTAGCAGTCAATGGAAATGACAAATTGAACCAAAAGTAATAGTAGTCGTATGGCTCACATGCATTAAATGGTGATATATCAGAATGTCATCCCAAAATATGCATCTCTGACATAAGGACTATTTTGAGCTAAGGGCAATTAAACAGCAATACAGGAAAAGCTCAGCCCTCCCCCCATCTGTCTAAAAGCAGGATATAAATTTACAAAGGTGTCCCTCCGTCTATAATACTAGGAAGGACAAAAGTTAATTACCAGAGATAACTTTAGACCTTTGTCAGCTTGGAGACTGAACCAGAGCAATCTACATAGCAAACTTGACTAACTAGCCTTTATCTACCATTGGTTTCACATATATCTGTGTTCCCACAATTTCCACCCCAAGAGATTCAAGGCCCTTTTCCTTTGTCTTGTTGTTCCTCTAAAAATTTATTGTTCTTTGACTAAGATACTAGATAAGCCAGAGTTCTAAGCCACCTCTCTGAGTTACTCATCTCTGAGTACTCATGTGTTATGTGTACAATATGCATACTAATAAACTTTTGTTTTTCTCTTGTCAATCTGTCTTTTGTCAGTCTAATTTACAGGGCTCCGGCTAGACAGCTTAAGATGGGTATAAAGAGATTTTCCTCCTCTACAGGTGAAATTATTATAAGTGCCCTTTCTTTTTTTTTTTTGTGGTACGCGGGCCTCTCACTGTTGTGACCTCTCCCGTTGCAGAACACAGGCTCCAGACGTGCAGGCTCAGTGGCCATGGCTCACAGGCTCCGCAGCATGTGGGATCTTCCCGGACTGGAGCACGAACCCGTGTCCGCTTCATCAGCAGGCGGACTCTCAACCACTGCGCCACCAGGGAAGCCCCAAGTGCCCTTTCTTGATAGACCTTTTCTGTCAAGGAGCTGCCTTGCCTCCCGCAGTCTCCATCCTTTAAGACCAGGTGGGGAGTTGGGGGTGCAGATGCAAGGAAGCCCAAAGGCAGAAGAGGGATGGTTGGTCAGTTCTTGACAAAGGGTCATGTCTCAGCAATGCCTCTCCACTGAGGGATATATTGAAATGCAAATGAATCAAAATCCAAGTTTGTCAGGTTGTAATATTAACCATGGCAGGTCCGGTAACACTGAAAGATAAGCACTCAGGGTAGCAATGTTTACACTTTTTGCTAAGCATCCCCTGCAGCAGCACTGGCTGGAATACTGCAGGAGAATGATGTGTCTTTATTTTTAAGGAGCCTAAACAAAGAGTTAGGATAGCTGCATTGGACAATGCTCCCAAAGCCATATATGCAGACTTGGAGCTGACCACCCCATTCTCCTGCCATGCATCAAGTCATGGTTGGCATCTAGACCAGGGGTCAGCAAACTTCTTCTGTAAGGGGCCAAACGGTAAATACTGTAAGCTTTGTGGGCCACATGGTCTCTGTTGTGACTATTCAGTCTGCTGCTATAGTGTGAAAGTAGACAGAGACAACATGTAAATGAAAGAGTGAGGCTCTGTTCCAATACAACTTTATTTAGGAACACTGAAATTATAATTTCCTATAATTTTCAAGTGTCACAAAGTATTACTTATCTTCCCATTTTTTCTCAGTTATTATTTAAAAGGTAAAAATTATCTTAGCTCATAGGCTATACATAAACAGGTAGTGGGCTGGATTTGGCCCACCAATTATAGTTTGCCAACCTCTGATCTAAACAAGTAGAAACTCTTGTGATGAATGCCACATTTTTGTTATGGAGTCTGAGAAAATGAGCCACAAGTACTGAGCAAGAGAGACAAGAAGGCAGAAGAGGCAGGCATTCAGACTGAAACAAAGCCTACCTCTCATTTCCTTGGCTTTAGAGTTCAGATGTACTTGAGTTGGTTTAAATCCACCATTATCTTCTGAGGTGACAGACTCTGAGGAAGTAAATCCCTTAAAAGAAAACAAGGAAGATGTCTTTACTTCCTAGGTCAGGAAAAAAAATTTAATTTAGCAGTAAGGCCTCTTTCATCAAGTGTCTATCTTCATAGGCTATAGCTACTAGATTAGTTTTGAAAGCCTCTCTGAAGTGATGGAGCCCTTATGGCTGTATTTTACTCCTAGGCACTTTAGTGAGCAACAGCTATGAAAATTATAAGAACTGTCAAGACACTCTTTAGGCATTATAAGTTCAAAATAAAATTCAAATACACCTGTCTGTATCCCTCAATTCTGATGCCAGATTATAAATTTGGCTTCAACTATAAGATGTGCAAAGATTAAAAACACTCTTTGGCTAGTTACTTCAAAGAAAAGGTTAAAGGAATTGCCTATCTCCATGAGTTGCAGACACTGCAGTCACTATTTTTTTTTTATTTTTATTTTTTTGCAGTACGCAGGCCTCTCACTGTTGTGGCCTCTCCCGTTGCGGAGCACAGGCTCCGGACGCGCAGGCTCAGCAGCCATGGCTCACGGGCCCGGCCACTCCGCGGCATGTGGGATCTTCCCGGACCGGGGGCACGATCCTGTGTCCCCGGCATCGGCAGGCAGACTCTCAACCACTGTGCCACCAGGGAAGCCCTGCAGTCACTTTAAATGGTAATGATAACTTTCAAAAAGGGGTATATGCTGAGCACAATGCTTGGTACTCAACTAAGTGCTCCATACATGTTGACCATTATTATTATTATTTATGTACTTCAGTGGTCAACATGTGTTGAGCACTTAGTTGGGTGTCAAGCATTGTGCTACACAAAGTTTCTGATGTTTATCTCATTTAATCCTCTCAACTCTGAGATAGATACTATTATTCTCATTCTACAGATAAAGAAATGTAGACAGAGAGATGTCAAGCAGCTAGTAAGCTGCAGTGCTGGAGGGCAAACCCAAGTCTATGTGATCCTCTGGCCCAATCTTTTCATAATCATGTGGTACTGAGGAGGTACCTACTGTATGTTACTAAGCAGAGGGCAAATACTTGCACACCACCTAGGGCAGAGTTTTTATTTTTCATCAACAAGCCTTACCGTGAACTACCATTATGTCTGCCTGTTCTTTTTCCCGCATCATTCTGTTTCGAAGTTACATTCTCTGACTATTCTTCTCAGTACAGACTGAAAAGTGTACCTTCAGAGGCTATCATGTAAAATGTTGCTTTCTTGATGATTCTTTCATTAGGCTGCTTCTCTTTTCTCCTACATCTCACAACCATCTCTCCTTGAATTACTCCATCCTTTTTTTCTTATTATGTAATACTATCAACTCTTGAACATTTTAGCTTCTTCTACAAATTCTTAGACTGGATAGCTCTCAGTCTCAGTAGAATACACTGTCAGATCATGACCAACATTCTCCTTATATATCTAAGTTGGGAACATGCCAACCACCATTGAGGATACTAAGTAAATAAAACATAGTCCTAACACTTTAACAGCACCACATTACAAAATAATAAAAGAAATCCTACACATTATTAAGTAACACAAACAATTTGAACTAAGTAATAGTTAATGTTCTCAGAAGAGCACCATCTACATTTTGCAGTTTTTACCATCTTTTTCCCATTGTGTTGAATACTGGCCATCTTGGTTTTAGGACTTCTAATGACTGAATGATACTGAATTCTTGAAATATTGTTACATTTCATTTCTCTGAAAAGGAAAAAAAAGTTATTCTGTATATCACTAAAAATGCTCTTTATTGTGCCCTGAAATATAGATAGCTTCACTGTTACATAAATATCCATTAGAAATTAATCTAAGTTATAATATCTATGCCTACCCCTCACTAGAAGAAAAAAGTATAATATTTTAAAGTCAATCTTTTTTTTTTTTTTTTTTTTTTTTTTGCGGTATGCGGGCCTCTCACTGTTGTGGCCTCTCCCGTTGTGGAGCACAGGCTCCGGACACGCAGGCCCAGTGGCCATGGCTCACGGGCCCAGCCGCTCCATGGCATGTGGGATCCTCCTGGACCGGGGCATGAACCCGTGTCCCCTGCATCGGCAGGCGGACTCTCAACCACTGTGCCACCAGGGAAGCCCTAAAGCCAATCATTTTTGAAGTATATTAAAAAACTGAAGAAAACCTAAGAAAAGCTTTGCAAATAAAACGGTGATAGAAAATAAAAAGAACTGCAAAAGTTACGACATCCATAAAGAACCTGATTAAAGTCAAAGTTTTTAAAGGTAAAACTCCACAAATGGAAACTGAGGAAATAAAGTATGTTGGCTAGATTTTTAAATCTAAGTGCCCTAGATTTCTCACAGTGTTAAGCTTACAACTGTGAAGCAAGTTGACATACAGGAGATATATAGGAGTGGAGGTGGAAAGTAAGAAAGAAAGAGGAAAGAGAAAGAACTACTCTTGATCAATAGTATACAGTAGAGATCAGTCTTGATTGGGTTCATAAGATCTCACTCACATAATAGGCTCTTTGGGATTATTATGGAGCTTAGGTGGACACTCCTCAGTCACAGCACTTCTAGGATATGTCCCCGGTTCTAATGGGAAAACTTCAACCTCACAATCTGTGACTTCTATTTTCCTCTTTTTTGAAAACATATTTTTCATAATATTCTCTTCTTTTCCATTTTCATCAATAGCATCAGGTTTCTCAGTGTTAGATCTGCTTAGTAATCTTCCTAAAAGAAAAAAGTAAAAGAGCTTAACACAACAAAAAATAACACAATTACTAGCAACAAAAGGGCATCTCTTCTGCTCTGTTACTAAAGAACCCTGTAAGGTATACCTTATTTCTAGAATGAAGATAAACACTAACTCATCCTAGAAAGCTATTGTAAGAAATAATATATAAAAGACCAAGAAGAGATTTCATATCTCCCAGTACATGAAAAAATATAGGGCATCTAAAAGAAGTATTTGTCTGTTGTGGTATAACATGAAAGAGCAGAGATTTAGCTACAATAATATAAAACAAAAATACAGATCAGAAAGCATTCTAGAAAATTAGAGAGGTGAACTCTAGTCTTAAAATTTCAGCTTTTGTGTCTAGTTATAAATGCTTTATCATTTAAAACCTTTACTCTGTTTATAAAGTGACCTATTTAAATCTGTGGTGATATGTGCCTATTCTCATATTAAGCCCTAGTGTAATTAAAATCTTCATCTGAAGCTTACGCATTTTCTTTCAAGGAACTCAAAATTATAGTTAACAAGTCAAAATTGCAACTAGATCAGAGAGATAACTTAGGTGCATTTTCTAGCAATGCAGATAAAGCCAATGGATGATACTTTCTGGACACGATTTGGCATTTTATGGGCAGCTGACTTTCATCAAAGAGTTATTTTGAAAGCTGTGACAAAGCGAGAGAGAGACATGGACATATATACACTACCAAACGTAAGGTAGATAGATAGTGGGAAGCAGCCGCATAGCACAGGGAGATCAGCTCGGTGCTTTGTGACTGCCTGGAGGGGTGGGAGGGAGGGAGACGCAAGAGGGAAGGGATATGGGAACAGAGGTATATGTATAACTGATTCACTTTGTTCTAAAGCAGAAACTAATTTTTCAAAAAAAGTTATTTTGAGAAATATGAGATGAATTGTCTAGGCAAGTTGTGTTGTATGTGTGTCTGTAAGTGGTATGTGGCAGGATCCAGGTGTGACTATTCTGAACTCTGATAATTCTCACCCTCACTGAAGTGAACCTGGAATTTCAGATGAGGAGGGTTGCTCTAGTCCCTGCTGCCTAGCACATTTCCTTTAGACTGCCTTGAGAGTCATGTTTCTCCAACCTTTCTCATTTCATGGTACGCACAGAAAGTGAGGATTTTTGCCTGACACTCTGGGGTAAAAGGAAGAGACAACTAGAGACCAACGTGTCTGGCCTGTGGGATATGGCCTGAAAGAATCAGTAATTGCACAACTGTAACACACTGGTTGGAAAGTTTCACTCAGAATATGGGCAACTCTCTCGAGTCCCTGAAATGGAGTGAACTGCTTTGCCTGAATCATCACCTGAAGGTATTTATTATAACGTTAACCTATTAAATTCTAATAGCTCAAGACACTGAACAAGACAGTCTTTGATTAATAATCTTTACCTTAGCAAATAAGTCATTTAGATTTCCTATTTAAATAGGAAGCTTTCTTATCTTACCCCAAAGCATCTGCAGCCACAGAGACCAAAAAATGTGCCTCACACAATAACCCAAGTTTTATCCCTTAGCCTTTCTTTTCTGGAACACCTGATACCTCCTCCTAAGGCATTTCATCCCTTCAGTGCTCGATTTCCCAGTCACTTGTCTTCCTCTGATGCTCCTCCTATATATTGTTGCTCTTGTCCTTGCTATAAGATCTCAGTGGCCCTGACTAGTAAAATGGAGATTCAGAAATGTAGATCTTACTATAGAGTAATGTGAAAGTAAACCTTTGCTTTACCTGAATAAATGCAAACAAACGTCCCTCTGTCAATGTCATCTAGGCAGCGTACTCCCCATCCCTTCTTCTCAGTTTTGAATACTTGTAGCCTCACTTGAGGTCCATGTTGGACAACTCGGTTTTGACACATTCGTCGATTACATTTGCACAACAGGCTGCATTCATAAATGCTGTCAATAAAATATACAAGAGAAAAATCAATCAGACATCTTAAATTAAAAGCAAAAGCACTTTATATTGCTACCTCACTAATAATTACCAAGGGAGACAGACAAAGTGTGAAGGCTCCTAGAGCTAGACTGCCTGGTTCCCATCATAGCTCCAGCATTTACTAGCCACGTGACCTTGAATTTAACCTCTCTGTACTTCAATTTTCCATTTTTAAAATGGGGATTATATGATACTACCTACTTCATGGGGTTGTTTTGTGAAGATTAAATGAGTTGGTATCTACAGAGTGCTTGAGACAATGCCTGGCACATAGTAAAGGTTAGCTCTTTAAAAATGTCTAGCAATGTCTATGAAGGAAATGTCTAGGAAGGGAAAGTCTAGGAAGAAAATTTTCTGTTTACTTTTATTAATAACAACCATGAGAAGTTGAAAATTCCCAATTCTCAGACAAGCTTTGCACAGTATATATATTAATGGGGAAACGTCTACCCAAAGTAAGCTAACCCTAGCAGGGAAAGAGTCAGACTCAAAGCAGATGAGTGTTAGATATAGTCTGCATGTTACATGTGTGCTCTCTGACTTCCATTTCCAAGAACAATATACAGGTTTGTTTTTTTAATTCTTTAATTTAGATTTTTGGTATAAGAAATTAAGATTTAACAACATTTATAAGACTACAGGCCACAATGATAAAGTACCCTTCTTCAAAGATATAAACACCCTGCAACGGATCCTCAAGGTATCTTACCCAGTAGGTATCTGTCTCTGTAGTCTTTTATATTTATATCCAGTGGTTATTTTACTACTTGATAAGGGGTAAGTCTTGGCATTCCTTGCTGTCAGTTGAAGACATGCACATTTTGTTCTAAAAGGCAATGGACGAAGAAGTCAGAATAAAAAAGCACCAAGTTAAGAGACTGTCTTGACAAAAGTGTAAAGGATGTAATTGTATTTAGAATAGTTGTTTGGTTCATGGACTGTTAGACTTCTTCCCTAAATAAAAATGACCTCTTTGAAAGACAACATCTACCAAAAGTTTATAAATAATTATAAACTGCCCTGTACCTCTATTTGCTCATGAAATAAATACTTAACTTTATGAGTTTTCTCTAACTTTTCAAAATGAATTCCTTTCATTTCCTATTCTGCAAAACCTTCTTTGTAAAAATTCTCCTATGTCTGCTCTCTTGCAATGGATAAACTTATATGTGTCAAACTCAAAAGGGCATATATAGTTTTGCATATGTCTTGTATTACCTCTCCCTCCAATGACATGAAAATAAATTGGGGAGACTGATGCTGGGTATCTGGCTACTACAATCTGTTTTTCATAACATTGTTAAGCAGTAAACATGCAACCATAAAAAAATTTTCCCTCTAACTATTTCGATAACTATCTAACATGACAGGGACTTATAACTCGATAGGGAGTTAAGGAACCTGGTTATCTCGGCTATAAACTAGGTATGTAACCACTGGTAAGCTGGTTAAAATCTCTGAATCCTGGCTATAAACTAGGTGTGTAACCACTGGTAAGCTGGTTAAAATCTCTGAATCCTGTCTCCTATGTTGAATTGTAAGTGACTTTAAGGTCTTTTCCTCTATGATTTGCTTCTGCATTTTTCTGTATATACACAATACATGTCAGAGTGGTAACTACTGTTTGCAACAGAAAAAAACAAGCAATAAATTCATTAATTTGGATTCTATTTACAGATGTAGAAATCTACTGTTGCTTTTTTTAGTATGACTTTGTTTGCAAAGTTTAAAAAGTACAGAAAAACACAAACAATAATACAGTAAACACTCATATTTTGACCATATAGAATTAGCTGTCATCATTTTGTCTAGTCCTTTTAGTTGACCCTTGAACAATATGAGTTTGAACTGCATGGGTCAACTTATACATGCATTTTTTTCAAGAGTAAATACCACAGTACTACACGATTCATGGTTGGTTGAATGCTCGGATGTGGAACTACAGATGTGGAACCGCTTATATGGAGGGCCAACTATGTTATATGTTATATTTTCTACTGCATGGAGGGTCAGCAGCTCTAACCCCTGCATTGTTCAAGGGCCAACTGTAATTTAAAACATATATACTGTATATATGATCTTCCTTTAAAAAAAAAAGCATTACAGATAAAACTAAACTCTCAAGAGGTTTGGTGAGGCATCCTTTATACTTTTTACATACATATTTATCTACAAACAATATATTGTATTGTTTTTTTAAAAAGTACTATAGTTATTATCCTACAACTTTTTTCATTCAGTATAATGTTTTTGAGACCCATCTGTGTTATACACAAATCTAGTTATTTCCTTTTAACTTTTTCACAGCATTTAGATTACAATTAAGTTGCTTGGTATACAATTAAGTTGCTTCTAGTTTTCAATACACCAAAAATGCTACAACATCCTTACTCTTACGCACATGTGTAAGCATCTCTAGGGTAGTAGCTTTCAAATATTTTTGACTATGACTCACAGTAAGAAATATATTTTCTTCACGATCCTACAGAGGCATGCATATTTATATATGTGTGTATGCGTACAAGCAGAAATAACAGTGGCATGAAAGTACCTTATCATGTGTGATGCACGTGGGTACCTTCTGTATGATTTAATTTTTAAAATGCTAGTTACAAGTGATTTTACATCCTACTAAACCTGTAGCTTGAAAAACAATGCTCTAGATAGACTTAAAAGTACTATTGCTAGAAAGCAGTTATGCATGTCTTCAACTGCTGTGTAACTGTGTGAGGACCCTCCTCCCTCCCCACAAATGACCGTCTGGGTTGGTACAGAATTCTAGTTTTACCTTTATTTTCCGTCAGCATTTTAAGCTAATATGCCTCCTTTTTGTCTTCTTTCTGATGAAAAGTGTGTTATCAATCTATTTTTCCTCTTTTCTATCTGATAGTGTGAGATTTACTCTTTGCCCTAGATACTTTTTAAGTTGCATCATGATATATTTAGATATAGTTATCTTATTTTCCATTCCTAGTATACAGTAGGCTTTTTCACTCTGAAGACTCCTGTCTTTCTTCAATTCTGGAAAATTCTTAGCTATTATCTCTGAATAATGCTCTTTTCTTCTCAGATGTATGTTAGAATTTTTCATTTATCCTCCATATTTTTTAACCTGTAAATTTAGTTTCCCCATATCTTTATCTCTTTGCATTCTGAGGGAATCTCTTTAGTTTTGCCTTGCAATTCACTAATTCTTTCTCCAGCTCTACCAATGCTTACCATTTAGTCCATCTATTTAGTTTTTATTTCAATGACCATATATTTTATTTCCCATATTTCCAAATGGTTCTTTTACATATACAGTATGTAAAAAATAAAATAAAAAAATAATCTCCTTTTCTTGTTTCATGGATGCTAATATTTTATCTCTTTGGACATTTTAAACATACCTATTTTAAAGTCTCTTTCAGTCAGATTCTACATTTACCTCTGATTCTTCAGGTGTGAATGCTGCCCGTTGTTGGGACTTATGCTGCCTTCATGGTCCTAAATGTCTTTGTGTGCTTTGACTGTTTGAAGTCATACTTTTCGTGGAATTTACTCCTGGGTGCTCCTCTACACTGTCTCCTTTCCTCATTGCTCTGGCTCTGACCTATGGGTTTCACAGCTCTAAACCCAGTTGTTATTAATACAATTCCAGGCCCTGTGAGTTATTAGCCTGCTTCCCAGCCTTGTGCAGGTCCCTGTTTCTGTCCCCCCATAGAGCTCAGTGCCCATTCTCTGCCACACATGGGACATGTTTAATTCCCATTCCTGTCAGGATTAGAATCCCTGGCCACAGTGCTCATGCCCAATTCCAGATCCCAGTGGGCTTCAGCTTTTGCTTATTTTGTGACTTCTCTTATAATTTCTGACCAACAGATGAAAATATATATGTTGGTGGTGCATGTTACATGGGGGTTACTTTCTACAGTCTAAGGCAAAAATCACATACAGTCAAAATTATTCTGTAAAAATCCCTGTTAAACTGACCATAAAGTACAGTAAACACTGTCCAACAGTTAGCTTTTTTCCTCCATCACTGAAAAAGATTGGGCTTGGCCAGATGTAGATGGGTTACGTTTAGAGGCAATGCTGAAAAAACAACAACTTATATTTAAACAGAATAAAACTTGGCACAGTGAGAGGTTTCCTCTGTGACAGACCTAAAGGAACTGAGCCAAACTGAGGTAACAGCAGATTGATATCTCATCTCACACTCCTTCTGAGAGGATGGTGAAAACTATCTATATAATTTAAATTATTTCTCTTTATCTCTCTCGTGCTTTTTCTTTTTCCTAGTACAGGCAGCTAAATTTGCATTAAAGTAAATGTACATATAATGCAACTCCGCTCTACATATGCAAACCTACAAATACCAATAAATTACACACCCTGAAAAAAAATTGTTTTCAAAGTCTTAATATATTAGAACATGTTTTCATTTTTTTTTATGGAATGTCAATTTTATGATCAGGAGAGGCACCATTAACTTTCTAAAAAAAAGTAGCAAAGAAACGATTTGCAAAAGTAAAATACAACATATAACATAATGGTTAAGAGCACAGGTTCAAATCCTGGTTTTTAAATTTGTTGACCTTACACTTGGCTTCTCAACTTCCTCATCTGTAACATGGAAATGATATTACCTACCCCATGGGGTTTTGTGAGAACTAAACAAGAAGATATATGTAAAGCACTTGTCACAGTGTTTGGCACAGTTCCATGGCATTAGCTGTAATTGCTGCTATTAGGAGTATGGTACTAGATTAAAGGGAATACTTATCCTTGGAAGAAATAATTCCCAAATTACTAAAATAACTGGCAAAGAGTTTTCTTTCCTATTGCTAATGAGATGCATCTTTCTATTTTAGATTCTCAATGAACTGGTTTTAGATAGACAGACAAACTGATACACAGCAGGACTTCTTGACAAGTACCCCTACATTCAGAAGATTTTTTTGAAATGCCATGTTTTTCTACTCACATGTCTATGCAGCCCTCAGAACAGTCACATGAATCAGTAAACATGTTGGAAAAGCTGTTTAAATAATATGCTCGTGGCCACATAGTCTTTCTGTACTTAAACTGTGGAAGCTTTCTATTGTCAATTTCATTACAGAAAGAAATGGGCACCGATTCCACTCCATTGCTAATATCCATATCAGAAACAATTTCTTCTTGCTTTGGGTAATTCCGAGTCAACTGAACATAGGTATTGAAAGAAAAGTTATCTGGAAATAGAAAGTTACACTCTGTCTCAAGCAGGTAACGAAAAACTTCCTCCATGTTTCGTAGATTCCTTCCACAAGGGGTTTTATAACTCACGTGGAGTGCTGAAGAATGAGAGTTTGTCTTTGCATGTCGTCTTTGGAAGTGGCATTTGATTGGTAGCTGCAGAGGGTTTTCTCCCTTGAAGGTAAGTGGCATTTTCATCAGACAGGCACCAGAGCAGTCATGCTTTTGGTAAGATAAATTTGAAGATGATTCTTTTTCTCTAAAGTCTGCAACTTTATTTTCCAGAGGGGGAACTTCCTTATTTTCTGTAGATCTGTTTAAAATTAATTATTTATTAGTATTTCAAATGTATAGCACAATCCCCATTTTTTAAAAAAAACAATGCACACTAAGGTGGTATTTAACTATTAGCTTCTTCTTAGACAACACTAAAATAAGCCAGACTCTGAAATCAACATCTTACTATGTTCTGCAGCCACATAAAGTTATACCTGAAGGTTTTTTTATCTTCTGGACATCAAATATGTGGTGTTTTTTCCAGCACCACTTCTTCAACTGGGTGTCCAATAATTCAGTTCAATTCTGACACTATCGACCTGGAGTGTCAGCAACAGATTCCACAAGTTAAAGGGCTCAGTCCCATAAGACTGCCCCCATGCCAGATGCCAAATGCAGTTTCCAGGTCACCCACACTCTTGACAACCCCTTTCTCTCTGATAATGTGCTGGAAAGACTCAGAACTCAGGAAAGCACTTTAATTACTATTACCAGTTTATAATAAAAGATACACTCAGGGGCTTCCCTGGTGGCGCAGTGGTTGAGAGTCCGCCTGCCGATGCAGGGGACATGGGTTCGTGCCCCGGTCTGGGAGGATCCCACATGCTGCGGAGCGGCTGGGCCCGTGAGCCATGGCCGCTGGCTGAGCCTGCGCGTCCGGAGCCTGTGCTCCGCAATGGGAGAGGCCACAGCAGTGAGAGGCCTGTGTACCGCAAAAAAAAAAAAAAAAAAAGATACACTCAGGAACAGCCAAATGGAAGAGATGCATGGGGCAAGGTAGGTAAGAAGGGGCATGGAGTTTCCATGCTCTCTCCAAATGCACCACCCTTCCAGCACCTCAAACTGTCCACCAACCAGGAAGCTCCAGGAGCCCTGTTGTTTAAAGTTTCTTATGGAGGTTTAACTGCTTAAGCATGAATGATTAAATGATTGGCCACTGGTGATTATCTCCACCTGCAGCCCTTCTCCCCGCCCTGGAGGTTGGGAGGTAGGGCTGAAAGTTTTAGGCTTCTAACCAAGGTTGTCTTTCTGGCATCCAAACCCCATCCTTAAGTCAACTAGGAGCGCCTCATCAAGTCATCTCATTTGCACACCAAAGACACTCCTACCACTCAGGAGATTCCAAAGGTTTTAGAAGCTGTGTGCTGGGGACCCAGACAAAGCAAGTATCTTTCTTATTATATCACAGTCTAGGGCTTCCCTGGTGGCGCAGTGGTTGAGAGTCCGCCTGCCGATGCAGGGGACACGGGTTCATGCCCCGATCCAGGAAAATCCCACATGCCACGGAGTGGCTAGGCCTGTGAGCCGTGGCCGCTGAGCCTGCGCGTCGGAGCCTGTGCTCCGCAACGGGAGAGGCCACAATAGTGAGAGGCCCGTGTACCACACACACACACACAAATACATAATCTCAATGGCCCATCTTCACATTTCCCTGATTGTCTTAAAATCTGTTTGAATCAGAATCAAACAACCCCTACACTCTGTATTTGATTCAGGTGTCTTTTATGTCTCTAACCTTATGTAGTGCTCCCTCCCTCTTCATTAATGACATTTATTGGTTAAAGTTAAATAAATTGTGTCACTTGTCCTATAGTAGTTCCCACATTCTGGAATTTGGCTGATGCCTTCCTTGTGGTGTTGTCATTTAACTCACCCCCTTCCATTCCTGGCAAAGCGGTAGTCAGTTCTAGAAGCCTGATTTGATTCAGGTTCAATTTTGGTGGGGGGTCGGGGGAGATAATTCATACGTGGTGCTATGAATTTCC
This sequence comes from Hyperoodon ampullatus, assembly GCF_949752795.1. NCBI lineage: Eukaryota > Metazoa > Chordata > Mammalia > Artiodactyla > Ziphiidae > Hyperoodon > Hyperoodon ampullatus. The sequence continues at coordinate 59,955,648 of NC_136929.1, read as the reverse complement.
TATTGCATCACATAAGGAGACAAACAATGTCTGATTGTTCATGTTTAGTGATGCTTAGATTTATAAGTGGGTTTGGGTGTTTCCATCCATTTTAAAGCTCCTCACTTTCACTTAACAGTTTTGGCATTCACTCATGATCGTTGTCTAGACCAGTGCTACGTTCAAGTGTGGTGGTGCCAGTTCCCAGTGGTTTTTTAACAATTCATGGTAAGTACAAAAATTGAAAGTGCAAAAGTTTAGAAACTTTTACAGCAATTTAACATTGCTGCAACATTTTACTGCATTTTACAAGAGCATCATTCCTCAATAAGTTAGAAGTTTAAAACAAAACACCTGTTCTGACCACAATTTATTTGAGACCACTGGGCTAAGGCCACTGTTTCTTTGGGGCAGGGTGGGGTGGGGGTAGTAGTTGTAAAAATAACAATCTTCTAATTCTATCATTCCTACTGCATTTTCCAGCTAGAGTGCTTTGATAAAGAAGAAATTTTATTCATCAGTTCTTGGGCTATCCTGAAATACAGTTAGTATAAGCAGGCAGATAAATGCTTGATTCTTTTTCTTTAATTACTAGTATTCAGAATGATGAGTTGTATCCTAGGAACTACCAAAGTGACAGATTTTTTTTTTTTTTTTTTTTGCTTTACAATGGTGTGTTAGTTTCTGCTGTATAACAAAGTGAATCAGCTATACATATACATATATCCCCATATCCCCTCCCTCTTGCGTCTCCCTCCCACCCTCCCTATCCCACCCCTCTAGGTGGTCACAAAGCACCGAGCTGATCTCCCTGTGCTATGCGGCTGCTTCCCACTAGCTATCTATTTTACATTTGGTAGTGTATATAGGTCCATGCCACTCTCTCACTTCGTCCCAGCTTACCCTTCTCCCTCCCCCTGTCTTCAGGTCCATTCTCTATGTCTGTGTCTTTATTCCTGTCCCGCCCCTAGGTTCTTCAGAACCTTTTTTTTTTTTAATTCCATATATATGTGTTAGCATATGGTATTTTTTTTTTTTGATAGCTTTTTTGCTTTCTGTCACAAGATATCTCAGGTCTGGAATCAGCCCTTTCTCTAAGGGACTACGGTTCCATTTAATGAGAAATGGCATTTAGAGACTACGATCATGGTACTAGGAGGTACACATACTTTAATCAATATAAAATGCCAAACAGCTTTCCGAAAAGGCTGGACCAATTTATACTCTCATAGCACGGATGAATGCTCAGCTACCTGAATATTTTAAAATTTTTCATCAATTGGATTGGTGAAAAATATTTTATTATCTCAACTTTTTCTCTAAATAATAATGAGTTTGAACATAATTTCATGTTTATTGATCATTTTTTTCCTTTTGGCTAACTGTCTATTCATATGCTTTGTCCATTTTCCTACTGGGGGCTTGTTCATTCGTTCGTTCATTCATTCATTCATTCATTCATTAATTCTTCCATCAACGATTTCTTGAGTGCCTGCTATGCGCCAGGTGCTACGGAAAAAAAGATGAGAGCTCTGTGATCTCAAGGAGCTTATATTCTAGGCAGTGAACTAAGTATTTATAATAAAGTATAAACAATATTATGAATAATGCCATGATACATAATGTTATAGAAAGATATCTAATATTTATTATTTTTCTGTTTTTTAGGGTTCTAATTTTATAATTAATTTTTCTATGGTTTGGGAGTCCAGTTTCATCTGGAATTTATTTTGATGAAACATGAAGATATAACTTAAATTCTCCAAATGATATCCAATTGTTCCAGAGTCTTTTACTGAATACCTCCTTCTTTCGCCTTCTGACTTTTGACTTACTAGCTTAATCATATCTCAAGTTCTTAGAAATATATAAAAATGTCCTCTTATTTTCTAGACTTATTCTGCCTTTTGATCAAACTGTTAATTCTTATACCAATATAACATTGTTTTCCATACTATGATGGAACATTTTGATATTTCTCAAGGCAAGTCCTTCCTCACTATTTTGCCTTTTAAACATGTTCTAGGTGTTTTCTGATTTTTTTATCTTTTGAGATTAAATTTATAATGGCTTTCCAAGTTAAAAAAAAATCCAAGTGCTTGGATTTCATATGAAATTAAATCTATAAATTAATTTGGGAAGAATTACCATTTTTACAATATGCAGTTTTCCCATCCAGGCACATGGTAAGTTTATCCATTCATTAAAATCTTTAGAATTAATTTTCCTCAGGCTCTCAGGCTCAGTAGCTGTGGGGCACGGGCTTAGTTGTTCCGCAGCATGTGGGAACTTCCCGGACCAGGGCTCAAACCCGGGTACCCTGCATTGGCAGGCGGATTCCTAACCACTGCGCCACCAGGGAAGTCCCGATTTGGGGTAATCTTAAAGATCCCAGACTATACCTTTAATTTCCTTAATTGATTTTCACAATGAATACTTTCTTAAAAGAAAATCTGGGATAAAACTGATCACTGCACTACTATTTATAATAGTAAATACTTGGAACAATCTAATTATCCATCCTTAAAGGAATGGAATTAATAAAATGTATTCTCACATGATGGAAATCCAAACAAGGAGATGAAATAGATCTATAACACGGAAGCAACATGATTAGATCTCAAAACTAATGCTGAGTAGGGACTTCCCTGGTGGCACAGTGGTTAGGAATCCGCCTGCCAGTACAGGGGACACAGGTTTGAGCCCTGGCCTGGGAAGATACCACATGCCGCGGAGCAACTAAGCCCGTGCACCACAACTACTGAGCCTGTGCTCTAGAGCCTGCGAGTCACAACTACTGAGCCCATGTGCTGCAACTACTGAAGCCTGCACCCCTAGAGCCTGTGCTCTGCAACAAGAGAAGCCACCACAATCAGAAGCCCACACACCGCAACAAAGAATAGCCCCCACTTGTGCTGCAACTAGAGAAAGCCCGCCCGCAGCAATGAAGACCCAACACAGACAAAAAAATTAAAATAAATTAAATTAAAAAAAAAAACTTTCAAAAAACGAATGCTGAGTAAAACAAGTAAGAAGGTACATATATGAATGTTTATGTAAAATTTAAAACTATAATAGCACTATATATTATTTATGGCTATATAAATATTAAAAAATGAACTAGAAAAATAACTGATGATAGTGACTGCTTCTAGAGAAGCAGAGAGGGCAACAGAACTTTGTCATGGTGAGAAGTTAGGTATGGCTCAAAGAGATTATAGTGTTTTGTTTTCATTTTAAAAGAGACTGGAAGCAAATACAGTGAAAGGTTAATAGCTGTTAATTCTGGATGGTGTGAGTATGGGTTTCTGCCATATCCCATTTTATGTTTTCAATCTTTAAAATTTCTCGAAAAGGTAGCAAAAACTATTGGATGAGAATGCAGCTAAAAGATCAATGCAAATCCATCACTACCCATGGATTACAATGCAGTAGCATCTAATACATTAAAAATGAGGAGGGGGGAAAGCAGAAAAAATGAGGTAAGGTTATGTTTCCCCTTAAATAACTTCAGTCTGTTTTAGTATTTTTGAAACATGCTGGGGGTACATCCCATAGTAAGAAATATATTCTATAATGTACTTTTTGTTTTGTTCTTCCATTTAACTTCTATCTTCTTTAGCCTAGTCTACTATAATACGTTTCTGTTTTTATTTATTTATTTATCTAATATTTCCTTGTTTTTTAAAGCCTGTGCCTGGAATTGCTTTTCCCCTATTATTAAGTGCCAAGTTCCTTTCTACCACTTTTCATTATAATGTATTCTGAACTACGAGCAGTACTATTTACTTGTCTACCTAAGATATAGATCCTTTGTTTGGTTTCACTCAGTATTCACTGTAATAAATTCTCTTAGGCTCTCACAGCTTTGTTCTTTGTTTTGATATAGGCTAATTTACTCTCAAGTGATTTATATAGCTACAGTGTTGTACAACCAGTAAACTGAATGTTTCATTTCCCTTTTCAGCTTGACTTAACCAACTAAATTATGTTCCAAACTGGGTTCTGTGGCATTCTTTTCTACAAATGTCATCATTTGATTTCCCCTATTTTGGGGGAAGGGGAATATGAAATACTAATTTGAAGATTCAAAAAGTTCTTCTCTGAATATGAAGGGATTAACTTAGGGTATATGCAAGAGAGAAAATTGTATATAAGCTATCATTAGTTCTTAAATAAAAACTAAAATTTGTACAGTAATTTACAGTTTACAATGTATTTTTACGTAATTTCCTCATGTGACACTTAATAAGTACAGCTCTAAGTTAGTCATTACTGGAACAATAGACAATTAGAACTACTTACGACTAAAATGTAAGCATAAACATGCTGGTAAAATCTGTAATTTGGAATTTAGGGTTGCAAGAAAGTTAGCTAAGCTGGCTTACAAGTACTCTTCTGGTGACTAATTTAATAAAAATCAAGAGATGTAAGGCTCAAGTTATCAGGCAATTAACAAAGGAAAAAATCTTTTTGTATTTATAAAGAAAAGTTAGAAAAGCAGAAAAACATGGAAATGAAATACTGATATGAACCTCAGAAGTGATTCTTTTCCTAAAAATTAATTAAAAAAAGAAAGAAATGATTCTTTTCTTATCTGAGCTTCATTTCATAAAACAAATGAAAGAAAACCAACCTACTACAAATCTCAGGAGTTAAGTAACCTAATTTCAATCCAATTTTGTGGGGAGGAAGATCAACTTTCTTACATGTATGAAGGTACTTTACTGGAAAAAAACAAAAACAAAAATAAAGAAAACCAATCCTATGTACAGTGCTGTAGACCTAGTTACTGACCCTGCAAAAACACAAAAATGCTGTAAGTAAACAACAGATACGTAGGTAAAGCAGGGTTACCTGGTATTGTCTGCATCTTTCTGCCAGTCTCTGGGTAGGGGTAAACTGATGATAGTGACTACTTCTATCAGCCACTATAGGGGCTTCTCTGTTTTTACTTGGCTTGAGAACTGTTTTGTCATTAGACACCTTGAACTACAAGGCAGAACATGGCTTCAGAGAATGCCAACTGATTTCCCAGCTCTTGACAAGTCTGATGTACATAAAATACACAACTTTTAAAACTTTTGATGGGAAAGCATCCTTTTTTATATATTTTATCTACTCTTACGTCAAATGATTAGCAACAGTAAATCCCTTTTTGGGAGCAAAAGCATTAATGACATAAATAAATTTAACTTATATACATACAGAGAGGTATAGTCTTCTGGAAAGGAGTCTTCATGTGATGTACAGGGCAATGAACGTGATTTGTTTTCCTGTGCATTCTGGGTCACAGATGTATGATCTACATGAAAAAATTACAAACTTAACAAGAATACCAAGTTAAAAATCACTCACTGTAAAATCTAAATAGTATCTTTATTGACTAGATATATATATAGCCCTTAAATCTGAAAACATATTAAGATTTCGAGACTGAGCCAAAAAATTAGGTGTCAACATTTTCAAAAACATTAAGAAAATAAGATAGGATAAAATAAAAGACTTAGGATAGAAGAGATTTCTACTGTAGAAATTGTAGTTTGGCTGAACTTTATCTGAATTTTAATCAACCTTTAAAGTGAAACATCAAGTATCCCTATTTCTGCTTGTATTTTACAAAAAAACATAACTCTTAAAGGCTCTATTAAGGTCACAAAATGGAAAGTTTATGTATCTTTTGTTTTCTCATTATTCTATTACTATCTATTTTTTGGGGAGAGAGGGAGGTATTTGGGTACCTCTTTTTGTCTTTCCATTTGTATTTTCATATTTCTCTTAGTTTCTCCTATATCTTTCCACACTTAATTTCATCTCATTTGTTGTCTCTTCTTTTTCAACTTCATCTATTCTTTCTAACGTGACTCCACTATAGAAACAAGCTTATTTAATGAAAAAGTTATAGATTTCGTGCTCCTATTTTGAAAAAAATGGATATGTAGAATATTCTATGTTTGGTTTTAAAAAATTGTTTTTAATTGTGCTTTTTCCTATGCAGTGGTGGACCTTAAGAAAAAATGTGATTCTCATCCTGCCTTAGATTATTAACTTGCATTGGTCCTTTAGTGCAGACCACTCTTATTAAAAAGAAAAAAAAAGTTTAAGTAAATAAAAGAATAGTTTAAGTTATAATCCAAGGTCATCCTTGGCTAATTAGAAAGCATAAATAACCCTCTTTAGTTATCCAGGTGAAAAAAGAAGATTTAAAATCTGATAGCTGAAGAGAGCTGAGTAAATAATATAATAACTGATGAAAAATTAAATAAGTTTAACAAGTTAAGAATTTCCCAGCTAATTTCTTTGTGTGAGCCATATTAACAAATAGGAACAAAACAAATAAATATAAGCATAGTTAGAAATAAGATTTACTAAAAAAACATGGAGATTTTATATTAACCATTAGATAAGGGGAGAATGGAGAAATAATAATTTCTTTCAAGAAAACAGTATCCAATTCTTTGTATGGGGATACAGCAGATATTTACAGAATTATACACAATCAAAGAAAATTAAAGGTAATTAGTGGTTTGGAGAATTCAGGCTGGATCTGGGATGGCTTGTTTTGACCTCAACACCAAGCCCTTTTGTTTCCCCCAGTCTCAATATTCCTTTCAATATAAATACTAACATGAATCTTTATTATTAGAAAGTGTTTAATCCCTACATATGCTAGCAATGTCAATTACATAGCTCCCCAACTACTTTTAAAACATTGCTCTACCACTAGCAAACATATACTTTTATTTTGATAAATTTGTTACACTTCAGATGAACTATATAAAAATATGAAACTACAGTACTCAGTATTTCTATTGATGAAATCATTACTTTAAAAGAACCAAAACAGGGCTTCCCTGGTGGCGCAGTGGTTTAGAGTCCACCTGACAATGCAGGGGACACGGGTTTGTGCCCCAGTCCGGGAGGATCCCACGTGCCGCAGAGCGGCTAGGCCCGTCAGCCATGGCCGCTGAGCCTGCGTGTCTGGAGCCTGTGCTCCGCAACGGGAGAGGCCACAACAGTGAGAGCCCCTTGTACCGCAAAAAAAAACAAAAAACAAAACCCAACCTACTTTCTTTTAGTGGGAAAGACTGTTTCAGAAAGAAAAAACAAAACAAAAACGTTGTTTAGAATTAATTCCTCTTACCACCTCCTGCATTTAAAAGCTTCTCTCTTGCAAAGCAAATGTAATCCCTTAAGGGTGTGTTGATTCCAAGTGCTATTGAAGGATACTGAGAGAAAGACTGTTTTCTTAAAGAATCTACTCTTCTAAAACTGTACATTAGCTACTGAAATTGAAAATACTTTTGAATAACAAAAGTTTTCTTTAAAATAAACTTGGGACTTCCCTGGTGGTCCAGTGGTTAAGACTCCTCTTTTCCACTGCAGAGGCATGGGTTCAATCCCTGGTCAGGGAACGAAGATCCCGCATGCCTTGGCACAGCAAAAAATACATACATACATACATACATACATACATACATAAATAAATAAAAATAAACTGATGATGTTAAGCCATTTTTCAGAGATTTAAAACCTTATAGGGGCTTCCCTGGTGGCGCAGTGGTTGAGAGTCCGCCTGCCGATGCAGGGGACGTGGGTTCGTGCCCCGGACCGGGAAGATCCCACATGCCGTGGAGCGGCTGGGCCTGTGGGCCATGGCAGCTGAGCCTGCGTGTCCGGAGGCTGTGCTCCCGCAACGGGAGAGGCCACAACGGTGAGAGGCCCGTGTACCGCAAAAAAAAAAAAAAAAACAAAAAACCTTATGGCTCCAAATTATGAGTTAAAATAATTACAATTTGTTGAAAATATTTACCAATATTAATTAAAATTAAGTAAATGTACCTCCTCAACACTTTAGCAAATTAGTGATAGTCTAAGATTTATAGGATAGTGATTCTGATAAAATAACTTGCTTTTTAATTAAAAAAATTTTTAATTGACGTATAGCTGATCTATCATGTTGTGTTAGTTTCTGGTGTACAGCAAAGTGATTCAGATATATATATATATATATATATATATATATATATAAAAATATATACACACATGTATTCTTTTTCATATTCTTTTCCATTATGGTTTATTATAGGATATTGAATATAGTTCCCTGTGCTATACAGTAGGACTTGTTGTTTATCTAAAATAACTTTTCAATTTTTCTTTTTATAATCCTGGTACATTATCTTTGTTCAATTACTTCTAAAATAAATTTGTTAGACTGATGGTCTAATAGTAATCTAGAAATGAAAAAAATTTCCATCAATTTATCTATACCAGAAAGTACCTTTTAGCATTGTTCTTTACACAAAGTATCAATAGGTTTATAGTGGTTTGGAGTCTTGGAATTCTATTTGCCCTTCTTATAGTAAAAGCGTTTTTGAAAAAGAGATACATTTGTTCATTCCTTCCCGGAGAGGTTTAGTAGAGTATGCATTTCCTATCTCTGGATGGGTAGGACTTTTCGTTTACTAGGGAAACTGATTTTCATATATGGATCTTACAGTTTTATTTTAAACTGTCTTCAGTTAACTTGACATAATTAAGGCTGGCTTGCTTCAAAGCAAGAAAACAGCAGAGAATATTCTAGATTGGGATTAGAAATGTACATACCCTTTAACAAAGTTGAATTATTATTTATAGTTGCTTCCTTCACTAAAATCATTGCTTGGATGTATTCTGTTAAGGAAAGGAAAAAAGAATGAAAACAATCAGCAGCAGTATCATCTTCACTCAAGATGTCAGCTACTGTACTAGGCAATTTATATATTTTATCTCCTTCAATCTTCACAACTCCTCTAAGAGGTTCTTATGATTATCTACTGAATACATTAAAGACAAAGAAATTAAGGCCTAGTGGTTAAGCTGTTTATTCCAGGTCAATAAGCTAGGAAGTGGCAGAACTGGATTCAAACCTAGATATATCTGATTCATGAAGGAATGAGAAGGAATATGAAAATGAAAAATAGTATTAATTTTGTGGACAAGCACATCACAGATTAATGTCATAAGAACATCCATAAAGTATTAAGAATATCCTGGGGAAAAATAAAGGCTAGTCGGGGGAGATTTTGCTTGAAAATCATATGTTCTGATGGAATGAAGGAAATTTCCATATAAAAGTCTATGTTCTACAACCACTTAGGTTGAACACAAAGAAGCAGAAAAAATACTTGGTTGACTGAACTGACTGCCTATGTAGAACGCAAGGTTTGCTTTCTGAAGACTACTAAGGTAAGTTCTGTTTAAAGCAGGCAAAATATATTTATATATTTACTTTTATATTAAAAAAAAAGTTGTCTCTGAATGATTGGGTAAAAGATAATTTCTGTTATATTCTTCTATATGTACCAAATGTTCTACAATGAGCAGATATTAGTTTTGCAATACACCCCCCCAAAAAAAGATAAAATGAGGGAGAAAAAGGTAGCCTGAGATAAATAGAGATAAATTCAGCAGCTATTTTTCAAAGTAATCAGCTTCATCCAGTTTTACAAAATGTCCACAGTATGGTAAAAACAAGTTTTTATAGAAGCGGGGCACACACACACACACAAAAAGCAAGTAGAACTGATGTTAGGTTCTCAAAAAACAAAAGAAGTTATTTGACTTTTAAAACGAACAGCAATACTGGAAACAGAATTATATTATCTATATATTAAACTATATTATGAGTGGGTAATATTCAGCATTAAATGTACTGAACGTTTTTATTGCTTCATACCTTTATTTGTGGCAGATCCATCTTTGATCTTTTGTTTCAGTGACTGCAGCACATTTTGCACTTGTTCAAATATGAAATCCACTTTCCCATCATCTTCTAGCTCCATCCAGAAAGTTTTTGCATCACCTAAAGAAAAAGTAAGTGAATAGCCTAAGAGCTCAATAGACATAATTTTCCTAAGGCACATGTTATTAAAAATATACTTGGTTTCTAAATAAAAATCAAAATTTAATTGGCCTATTACTTTCCTTGAAGAAAAAGATTTTGGTCACTGTTTCTTTACAATGACCTACAAGCAAAAAATATGACCTGGGTATCTCACTTATTTCTGCTAATTAAAAAAAAATGTGTTGAAAACTTTAGTGACAATATATATATATTTTTAACTTTAAATGCCTAAACAATTTATTTTTCTTTCTGTGTAGTGACACTATTTCTTGACTGGAAAACAGTTTTAGGGGGTGGGAGTGGGTGTATTTATAGACACATTCATTTAAAAAATTTCAAGGACATAACCTCCACTGAGTATGGAAGTGGAGGGTTCCAGAAGGAAACATCTCAATTGTTGAAATAACTAAATGTCTAACAATAATGCTTTAAAAACTATCTTTGATAGTAACTTTTTAATAATTATGTTGACTGAAAGAAAAATGCACAACCTACAAGTTGCACATTATGTTTTATTTGGCAAACTACTGAGGACCACAGCCTGGGAGACAGCCTCTCAGACAGCTCTGAGGAACTGCTCTGAAGAGGTAAGGGAGGAGCCAGGATATACAGAAGTTTTTTGCTGGGGGGAGTGGGGGCTGGGGGGGTGGTGGTAATAAAACATGTAGTCAAACATCAAAAGATTACTGCTAATCACGAAAGACAGACATCTCAGTTTAATGATTTTAGTGCTTTTCTGTGTCTGGGGAGATGCAAGAGCTTGGGCTCATTGAAGTTATTCCTCAGACATGCATCTTAACTAACTAGGACTAGTATCAGGTTTTTCTACACTCTGAATTCCCCTCAGGGCATGCTGCTGGGGGTGGATGTAGTGGATGAAGTCTTGATGGCAGGCAATATTCAATGTTTACTGAAAGGGCAGGCAACATTTTTTGTTCACACTTACAGGAGGCACAATAATGTTTAAAGCTTTTACAGATAAAGTTATATAGATAAACCAACATTTCAGATGCCCAGCAAGCTAACACCTTAATCAAAAATTTTCTAGCGAGGGCTTCCCTGGTGGCGCAGTGGTTGAGAGTCCGCCTGCCGATGCAGGGGACATGGGTTTGTGCCCTGATCCGGGAAGATCCCACATGCCGCGGAGCGGCTGGGCCCGTGAGCCATGGCCGCTGAGCCTGCGCGTCCGGAGCCTGTGCTCCGCAACGGGAGAGGCCACGACAGTGAGAGGCCCGCGTATCGCAAAAAAAAAAAAAATTTTCTAGCGAAATCATCCTTTCAAAGCTGGAAACAGAAATACGAGAAATGCAATTAAAATAAATGGGCGAAAGTCAAATCTTACACCATGTTTAAAAGTAACAAAAAATACCTAAAATGTTAAACACAAATTATTTATAAAATATGTAAAATTAATGTATAAAATGTTTAAAACGAATAGGGCCTTAAGCAAAGGAGAAACATAACAATAACTGCACTGTAGAAAGGTCACTTGAGAAGCCATTGGGAGGATTAATGAGCAGACAGCTCAGTAAGTTTACAAAAAATACATTTTCCTTAATATTAAAAATTAAACCCAGAACCTCCAAGTTGGTAATGGAGTGAGATTCTTCAAAAGAGGCTTAGGACTCAGAGTCCCAACTCTCCCTGGCAGTCATCTAACCAAAGGGGGAACCTCTGGCTAATTAGGGCTGCTGCTACCATAGAAGCCTCAGGAGGGGTGCTGTTTCACTGTTAACTCTCTGGCCTGATGTCTACTACACAAGACTAAGCCTACTTTTCCTTTTTCCCCATAGCACAGTTCAGACAAAGGTTTCAACATTTGAAAAAAATGCAATGTGAAAGGACAAAAGGAATGAGAAATGATGTTTTAGAGACAGATAGGGGCTGTGACATAGCCTTGAGTGCCATGCTAAGCAACTTTATTTTTATATGGAAGGCTATGGGGAGCCACTCAAGAGGTTTAAGCATCTTATTATGTTATTAATTTTGCTTCTTAAAAATATTACTCAAATGGCAGTGGGAAGAGGGATAAGACAAGAATGATTTCTACATTTCTGACTCAGGCAACCATATGTATAATAATGGTGTCCACCGCGATAGGGAATAAAGGTAGAGAGACAAGTGAGAAATTCAAGTAGGGTGAGTAAACTGGATGCACAGGCTCCAGGGTAAGATCTGGTCCAGATATACAAATTTTGGAGTCAATAGCACACAAATTCTTGCTAAAGCCACAGAATAGATGTGATTAGAGAGAATTTGTAGAATGAAAAGAGGGTCTTCTGTAGAACATCAACATGGAGTGCTTACTAAATACATCAATAATGACCTAGGTATGTGTATATGTATATATCTATATTTCTCCATCCATCCCTTGAAGAGCTTCAGGGCACTGGTCCAGAGAATCTCTGGACACCTTTGAGCCTGTTATCAGCAAAGTGTAGTCTATGAACTCCCGGGAGTTCCCAAATCCTTTCAGACAATACGCTAGGTCAAACTATTTTAATAGTAATATCAAGACATTATTTCCCCTTTTCTTCCCTATATTGACATTAGCTGATGGTTCAAAAGCACTGGTGAGTAAAAATGTTGGAGCCTTAGTGTGAACCAACGCAGTTGCACCAAACTACTAGTAAGTCATTGTTATTATTTACCACCTATTTCACTTAAGAAGGTCCTTGATAAAGCAACATAAATAATTACCACAGTACAATGGCTGTTTCAAGGAAAAGCACTAGGGAGATTGTTTGAGTTGTAAGCTAAACTAGCTGGTTTTTTTTTTCATAGAAAACCATTTTTCCTTAAAAGAACCACTAATAAAAATTATGGTTTTTTCCAACTTGGGTGTTTGGTACACATTTTCTCAAACATGAATAAAGGGAGCCTATCACTTGAAGGACAAAAGTAACAGCATTTGTTGCTAATGAAAAATTCAAGCTATCAAGTTGAAATTGAAAATTTAGAAAACTTGCATCTGCCATGGTAAGCGTGAGAGCTTCTCAATAACTAATCACTTTTTGATGAGATTGGTAGCAATATTAACAAATGTAATTTTTAAATACTGTATGATTAAATGTGTCAACATTTGGAAAAATCTGCATAATTCATTGAACCAATGTTTTCCAAGTGGCCAATGAATGATGTTATAAAATCATACATGTGTAAAAGGCCCATCAAAGTGCAAAACAAACCAATGGATTTTTAATGTAACATAGTGTAAAAAAAGCTCACTGATATGAATTCAGATTGCACACTATAACTGACCTTGAAGGAATGACTACTTGTTGAGTTTTGTAGTTGTATCAAAGAAAAATATCCACAATTATCTGAGAGGCTATTAAAATATTCTTCCTTTTTCCAACTTCTTGTCTGTGTGAAGCTTCATTTTCTTTATACATTTACACCAAAGCAACATATCACAACAGACTGAATGCAGAAGGAGATCTGAGAATCTCTCTTCTATTAAGTCAACTATTAAAGAGATTTGTAAAAATATAAAACAATGGTTTTCTCACTCATTATTTTCGTTTCAGAAAATAGTTATGTCTCACAAAAACGTAATTTGTTAACATGTTGGGTTTATTATTTAAAAAAAAATAAGCCAATTACCATTTTTGAAGCTTCTCAGTTTTCTAATACAGTAAATATGAATAGATATTATCCACATAAACAAAAGCTGTTAGGGGTTTTAAACACTTTTAAGAGTATAAAGTAGTCCTGAGACCAAAAGAAAGTTTGAAACTGCTGGCCTAGATAACTGTCCAGTGAAATTAGTACTACAATCTGTAAACAATCCGCATATTACAAGTATGTTAAAGGGTGGTGAAACTATTCTGTATGATACTGTAGTGGTGTATACATGACATTATGCATTCGTCAAAACCTATAGAACTTGAAAGCACAAAGAGTGAAGCTTAATGTATGCAAATTTTAAAATATCATTTAAGACATCAGGGATCCCAGGAAGGAATGTATACACAACCTCTCTGAAGGGCTGGGTGGAAAAGGTGCTGACCTAAATAACTTTGGAAATAAATGGACTCTGTAAAACTATAGGCAAAAGGAAGTTGCACAAGCACTGAGGTGTCACACCTGGGAATAAGTTTACAGTACTTCTGATACTGCTATACATATATACTAGAATTGAGCAATTAAATAAATGGATAACAGATAATGGGAATTTATAGATAAGCAAGGAGAGTAAGCTAGAATAATCCATGTGGTAATGGATTAGAGCCAGAAACATCAGTATGAACTCATGTTTAGCTCAATACAGATACAGATGGTTACATATAGAAATATTTATAGATATGTGTATATACAATTATATTTATATATACCTTGCTCTGTCAGCTGAGAGGGCCAGAAGCAAGACACCCCAATAACAAATGAATACACCTACTGCCCAGATCTTAGTTTGTAATACCATTCTCCAATAAAAGGAACCAGGAGGGCTCATTCAAGAAATGGCTCATTCTAGGACTATGGCAATATACAAGATGAGCCTGGAGCATCATATAGTACCAGAAAATAAGGAAGTGCTAAAAACCAAAAACAAAGAACAAAACAAAAACCACCTACATTGATGGGGGTATGTCAAAGAGACAGGAAGCTGACCGAAAGAGCTCCAAATGCCTAATCCTGGGACAATTTGAAGAACAAAATGAAACAGTACTGGATTATAACCCAAAGTATAAAGTAAGTATCCATGAATCCATACTGATGTAAATAAATGATTGAATAAAACATATATTGGGGAAAGGAGACAAATCTCCCTTTCAGAAGAATTCTGAATAATTAATGTAAATATTCTGTTCTCAAAGAGGAGGAGCATAAATTCATGTTCCTTAAGTATGGGCTCCACACAGTGAATTCCTGTCAGAGTATAGTAGAGAAAGGGAGAAAAAAAGAGTAGTAATTTACAGTGGAGAAGCCACTTAACACTATGTCAGCCAGGTGATCTAGCTCAACATCAGCAGGTGAGAAATCATGTTGGTAACATGCACCTTTGATATCATTTCATAAAACTGACACTTTACCTCTATGGTCTTCCTCCCCAAAATCCACTACCCAAGTCTAATCGCGAGGAAAAAAAAAAATCAGTCAAAAAGTCCAATGAAGGGGCATCTTACAAAACACTTGGATACAAAATCTTACAAAAACAAGGGAAGTCTGAGAAACTGTCATATGCAAAAGGACCCTAAGGAGACATAAGTAAATGTAATGTATCCTGGATAGGATCCTGGAATAGAAAAAGACATAAAGTAAGGAAATAAGAATAAACTATGGACTTCAGTTAATTATAATGGGTCAATAATGGTTCATTAATTGTAACAAATGTACCAGCCAAATGTAAGATTTTAATCATAGGCAGAACTGGGTGCAGAGAATATGGGAACTCTCTGTACTATCAATTTTTCTGTAAATCTGTAAGTTTTCTAAAAAAAAAGAAAGTATATTTTTAAAAAGTACATTAAGGTAGTGACTTAGTATTACAGATACACAACTAATTATAAAGACAATCAAAATTGTTGCTACATGAGAGTAAATCCTATAAATCCTATTAATTCTAATTAGAAAAGTTACTTGCACAGAAAAACCTTGAAAATTCCACAATTCAGCTTCATTAAGTAGTCTATATACTTTTAAACATAAAGTTTAACAATGGTTTTTCTACCTACCATTTTTTTCTCCCATCTTCTGGCGTTGTTTACAAACATAAAATTCTTCAAAATTAACTTTATCAAAGAACTGAATCACTTTGATTGTAGAATATAACTGGAATCCAAATGTGGTCTCTATGAAATTTGCAGTACTCAGAGAAAATACATCATTATACCACTCTAAACTAAATATTCTTTGATACTTGAATTTTCAAGTAGAAACTGTGGCTGAAGAAACTTTCAGAAATGATCACTAGTCCAACTTAATGACAGGTCTGTGCATCTTCATCAAGTGAATACTTATAGTCGTATCAGATCACTGACAATATCATTTTAAAAATAAAAACCAACTCCATCTTTCGGTCCATGAATGCATGAAACACTCTGTAAGGAAAACAATAAGGAATGGTGCATATTTGTTAATAATAAAATATATAAGAAAAAAGAGATTGTTATAACAAAAGCGCTATCTTTTAAAACAGCATGAACTATTATGAAAAAAGAATACATATTACCTGGAAAAACATGTAAAATATCAATATTAGGAAAATTACAGAAAAATTAAGAATCATCTACTTAATATATATGTTAATTAATATAAACTATCTCCACTTTATAAAACTTTAAAAAACTTTTTAAATGGGGATAATAATGCTAACTACCTCAAAAGACTGTTGTGAGGTTAAGACTTAACCATCTAGAATAATACCTGGCACATTACAAAGGACTCAATAAATGCTAGCAATTATTATTATTCTTTCAGTATATATACTTTTAAAACAAAATTTGAATTTTGGTATGTATAATTTTTTATAATCTTTCATTGATAACATATCCTGTACTTTCTCTCATCATTAATGTTTTCCTGTAATATGACTTTTAAGTGGCTGTATAATGTACTTTGGTCAATAATCCATATATTAAATTACACTAAAGAACAATTATTATGTCCTTTAGTGTAATATGAACAATTATAAACAATAATTATGCAATTATTAAAATTTAATAAGTTAATAATTAGTACTATAAATAAACCTGTATAGTGTATATTTAGATTATTTCTATTTTTCCAGTATAATAAATAAGGCTAGAATATATCTTATGCATATCTCTGATTATTTCCTGAAGATATACACCTAGAGGTAGAACTAAAAGGTCAAAAAGAGATCAGCAATTTTAGTCTCAAGATGTTAGTCAACATATAAATTCTTCTCCCACTACCACACCAAATCTGCAGAAATGGTAATTTTTTTTGTAATTAAAAAAATAAAGTCATGCTGAAAACAAAAAGGGAATTCTCTATAGATTGAGTCTGTGCGACCTCTCTAGGGAAAGGAAACAGATGGGAAGTTGCAGACATAATGCCAACCACAAACACATCACCACGGCAAAAGGAAGAGTAAATCCTCTCAGAGGAGATGAATACACAACCAAGAATCATCAAACATATGAAGAAAGCTACACCAAGAAAGAGACTTAACAAGCCTACCAAACTGATGAACTTATATTGAGGAGGAGAATTAATACAGCATCCTGGGCTTCCCTGGTGACGCAGTGGTTGAGAGTCCTCCTGCCGATGCAGGGGACACGGGTTCGTGCCCCGGTCCGGGAGGATCCCACATGCCGCGGAGCGGCTGGGCCCGTGAGCCATGGCCGCTGAGCCTGTGCGTCCGGAGCCTGTGCTCCGCAACGGGAGAGGCCACAACAGTGAGAGGCCCACACACCACACACACACAAAAAAATAGGGTATCCTGAAAATAATTTTAAAGCAAATATTGTATTTAATATCAAAGAGCTAAAGAAGGAAACCTCACCTGTAAAAAAACATACAATTAAAAAAAATAACCAATTGGGGGCTTCCCCGGTGGCGCAGTGGTTGAGAGTCCGCCTGCCAATGCAGGGGACACAGGTTCGTGCCCCGGTCTGGGAGGATCCCACATGCCGCAGAGCGGCCGGGCCCGTGAGCCTTGGCCGCTGAGCCTGCGCGTCCGGAGCCTGTGCTCCGCAACGGGAGAGGCCACAACAGAGAGAGGCCCACGTACCGCAAAAAAATAATAATAATAATAATAACAAATTCGCTATCTTGGATATAAAAAGTTATTGAATAAACTCAATAGACAGATATAATAGCATAGACTCAGATGAAGAGCCAGTTAGTAAACTGAGTTGAGTAATTCACTCAGGACACAGAGTAAAGAAAAAAAAGGAGGGATAACTAGAATGAAGAAGAGGCAATAATGACCAAAAAATTCTCAGAACTGGAAAACACATTAGCCTACTAATGTAGCTAGTGTGGGTAAGGGTCCATTGAGTATCAAGCAAGATAAACTTTTTAATACATACCACTAAACAAACCACGGATAAACTTCAGAATATCAAGAAGAAAGACAAGGTCTCAGAAACTTTCAGAAAATCTAGATTATCTAAAAGGAATGTTTATCAGACTGGTACTCAGACTTCTCATCAGAAATGCCAGATGCAAAGTGTAAAGGGAAAATAAGTCTGAATCCAGAATACTATTTCAGCCAAGGTATCTTTCAATGGGGGGGCTGGGGGGGAAGGCTTTTACAGACACTCAAAGACTCTGAAAGAAATAAAGTACTTCATGAATAAAAACTAACGTAGAAGGAAGTACTGAGGTAAAAGAAGCAAAAGTGAGCAAATAAATGAGTAAAACACATTAATGCTAGATAAATACAGATTAAAAATGGGTTTTAATGACAAATGAAACCAAATTGCTAGAAGATATAACCATAGGAAATTTATATTCTTTTTTGAAGGAGGGATGGAAGAGGATTCTTGCAAGATCTGAGAAAATAAAGTAGAAGCATACTAAGTTCTTCATAGGGAGGATATCAATACAAACGAAATGTAGACTTTGTTAGGAAAATATAAATTTAATAATTGTGTTAAAAATGTAAAAGTAGGGACTTCCCTGGTGGTCCAGTGGTAAAGAATCCGCCTTACAATACAGGGGATGTGGGTTCGATCCCTGGTCATAAAACTAAGATCCCACATGCCGCGGGGCAACTAAGCCCGCTCGCCGCAGCTACTCAGCTCGCGCTCAACTAGAGCCCACGCACCCTGGAGCGTGCAAGCCACAGCCAAAGAAGCCCACGCAAGACAACGAAGAGCCCGCGCGCCCCAACTAGGACCGACACAGCCAAAACTAAATAAAATTTTAAAATAATAAATAAATCTTTAGAAAAAAATGTAAAAGTAATCTATGAAAAAGAAAACAAACAAACAAACAAAAAACCCCAAACAAACAAAAAAAGAAAACAGAACAAAGAAAACTAGGGGCAAACCTCAATTAAAATGAGAAATGGAAAAATATAAGATATAAAAGATACAATGGGAAGCAAGGGAAATAAGAGGACAAGAAAAAGGCCAATTATGTTAATAATCACAAAAAAGGTGAATGTGTTAAGCCTTATTAAAGGAGACTCTCAAATTAAATTGCAAGCAAAACCTAGCTATATTTTAAAATAAAAGACCCACTTAAATCTCACAAAATGTCATCAAAAGGTTGAAATGAAGGGATGTGAAAAAAAGACATGCCAGCAAATACAAGAAGAAACATTCATATCAAACAAAATAGAAGTTAATATGAAAACCAATAAAAGAGATAAATCTTTTTTTTTTTTTTTTTTTTTTTGCGGTACGCGGGCCTCTCACTGTTGTGGCCTCTCCCGTTGCGGAGCACAGGCTCCGGATGCGCAGGCTCAGCGGTCATGGCTCACGGGCCCAGCCGCTCCGTGGCATGTGTGATCTTCCCGGACCGGGGCACGAACCTGCGCCCGCTGCATCGGCAGGCGGACTCTCAACCACTGCGCCACCAGGGAGGCCCCAAGAGACAAATCTTTTACACTGACAGAACAATTCACCATGAATATCTAATTGAACTTATTGACTAAATACCAACTAGGCTCAAGAAAAAAAAAAAAAACCAATTAGAGGGATAAGTACGAAAAGGAAATTCAAACAATTAAAGATCTTACCAGAGTTGCATGCCACACATCCCCATCTCTCACTCCCAGTATACCAGGTCCAAAAAGTTTTATAGATGAATTCTACAAAACTTTCAAGGAATGGATGATTTCCATAGTATACAAACTGTTCAAGAGCAGAAAAAATATGGGAGGCTACTCAACATTTTTTTGAGGTTACTGTAACCTTGACGCATAAAAAAAGAAACTCAAGGCCAAATGCACTTCTTGGTATAGAAGCAAATATAGTAAGTAAAAATATGCAGCAGTAGCGTAAAAGTATGTTACCAAAGTATGGTTTATACCAGGAATACCCCAAAAGTTTAGCATTGTAAAGTTACTCAATGTAAATTTCTATATTAACAGATAAATAGAGGAAAACTATCATTTTAAATACAGAAAGACACACAAAAGAATTTCAATAAAAGTCAACAACTATTCTGGGGCGGGCGGGGGAAGAGGAGGGACTCTTGCAAACTAGGAATAAAAGAGAATTTCTTTAACCCGATAAAGATTACCTACCAAAACAAAGAAGTAAATATCATACTCAATGAGGAAACATCAGAAGCATTTTCGTTAGTCAGGCACCAGATGGGGACACTTGCCACCAATGGAAGTTTGGTACTGGAAGTCTTAGAGAAATACAGTAAAATAAAAAGAGACCTAAAGATTGTAAAGAAGAGAAAAATCTATCTGTAGAATAAATAATTGAAAACTAACAAACTTAAAATTTTAACTTAAAGTTAAAAGCCAACCAAAGAGTTGGGAGAAAATGCTTGTAACATTTTTTAACAATGGTAACAAAAAGTGGGCATAGCCACAGACTCTAAAGAAATTTTAAAAAATTATACAGGATACACAGTAACCAGGGCACATAAAGAACTCCTCAAATCATTAAGAAAAAGATAATTCAATAGAAAAATGGGCAATTTGAAAAAAGAAATTATAGAAACATATATATTATAGGTCAATAAACATATGAATAGATACTGCAGTTTTACTGGTAATTAGAGAATGAAAAAAATTTTTAAATGAGTATAATTTTCATCCATCAGATGGTCAGAAAGTACAAAGATAGTATCTCATGTTGATCTAGATTGTAGGGAAATTGAACTGTCATAGACTACTTTGTAGGATGTGTAAATTAGTAGAAGTATTTTGGAGGCAAATTTGGCAATACCTATTAAAATTTAAAATGTTCATAACTTAAAACCAAGCAATTCCACTTTTAGGTATATATTCTTGAGAAACAGCACATGTGCACAGCAATACAAATACAAGGATATCTCTGCAGCACTGTCTGAAAGGTGAAAAACTGAACAACCTAATGTCCATCAAGAGGAGAATGGTAAATAAAATGCGCGACATAGTACATATCAAGCAAAATATAATTTAACATGAAAATCGATTAATGAGACAAAGATAAATATTTTACATTAACAGAACAATTCAGTCATACATTGGAACACTATCGAGCAGGTGAAAGAAACGAGCTGTAAATAACATAACAAGCTATAAAATAACAACACGTTTACACTGCAAAAACACTGTCAAGTGAATAAAATTACAAAATTATATAGTATGATACCATTTCGATTTTTAAGAATTACAAATGCATATATGCACCTACAGAGAATATGTAAGTGTAAAAAAGGACTTGAATGCTCTGCATCAAAGTCTTGAGTGTGGAATGGAGGAAGAAGGGGGTAGGTAATTCAGGGATTGTGGATTGTGCTCTTTATCTGTAAGGTTCTAATTTCATAAAAGGAGAATGTAAAAATGCACTAATTTAAAAATTAAGTATATAACTTTCAAAAAGGGACTGTCCATTTTAAAGCCTTCTGGAGCATACTGCCAAACTGCCTTCCAGAAATGTTCTACCAATTTATACTTCCACCTGTAGCATACAAGCACACTCAGTAATAGCTTCGTTTTAAAGAAAGCTCTCACCAGTGTTGTTCATACCTTCTGAAAATTTAAAAGTAACTAAACTTACAAAATTAAAACATGTTTACTGAAGAAAATTTGCAAAATATAGTAAAGCATAGTGAAGAAAATTTAAATCACTCATAATCTCATCCTCCAGAGACAACCAGCATTATCTGAGAGTGTAACAGGATTTTAAAATTTGCTCATATTTTTTCCCCTTCTTTTTCATTTTGGCAGAAAAATAGTCTGTTTCGCTTCAATTTATAGTTCCTTTTCGTTTTTACAAATAGGCTCTTAGGAAACTGTGACCATTTCCTGTTATGTTTTAATTGTGATGACAGTAATGAACATTTATTGCGTATAAACCATGTGACAGGCAGGCTTCTAAATACTTCACGTGTTCGTATTAATGTGCCTAACAATCATGTGGGACAAATTAGCATGCCCGTTTTTCTCACAAGGAAGCTAAAGCCGCCACACTGTAAGTGGCAGAGAACTAAGGAATCAAGCAGCCTGGTTTTGGGGCCCGTTTTTTGATTATTCCAATCTACCGCCTCATTAATACATGCAGAGCTCACTGCAGGTTTCCACCTGCCAAAGAGCACAATTACATACTGTTCCTTATTTTATTTAACTACCTGTTGGGGATAATTCCTTATTGGATTGTGATTAACTTAAAGAGTCAGGAGCTCTTAGGATCTGACCTCAACTCCGTGATCTTGGGTAAATGATTTTACTTATTTAGGGTTTGTGTGGTCTTACCTGTGAAATGGGTCAGTGGTTAAACCATCAAATTCTGCTTCTGGATTTTGGACTGCAGTCCACTCCCCGCAGCCCCTTTTACAGCCTCAGGTTCCCCAGCTGCTTAGGAATCACCTCACATGAAGATGTGCACCGGGTGACAAGAGACTGGAATGCGGGTTGAGAACTCAGTGCGCCCGCAGTCCCTTCTCCAGCCCGGGACTGCACGTGGGTGAAAGAAGGGAGGTGACAAGGGCTGGGATCCACGCGGCCGAGAGCTCCGCCGCGTTCCCGGGTGCTGGGCCGAAAGAGCCGTCGGGTGGGCCAACCACGACCGTGCCTCGGTTACACCGGCTCGACTGCGGTTTCCACGCCGCCCGCCAGACCGGAGGGCTGCGCTCCTTCCGCTCCGTTGGCGAGGCTGGGTTCCCCCGCGGGTCTGACTCCTCTCCCACTGCACGCCACCGAGACCCCACGGCCCCAGGTGTCCTCTGGCCGGGAAGTACTTCACCATTTACTAGACCTCACCTCGGCAAAAACAGTCCCGCCTCGCTTCAGCCGGGACGGAGGACCGCCCAAACCCTAACGGCCAGGCCTAACGCGAACCCGAAATGGGAGGAGTCGGACACTGAAGCTTCCACCACCTGGCCCGGAGCCCATTGGCTGCACACCCACTGGGCCCACGCCTCAGAACTTCCGCGCGCGTACCGTCGGCAACGCGGCAGCGCTGGAGCGCGCCGTCTCCCGATTGGCTGTCAGAACTCTCGGGTTGTCTCGCGCTCTCTGAATGGACCAATGGGGATATCCGCAGTCGAGAGGACGGCATCGCTGGAGTGGTGGCTCAGCTGTTTCCTCTGGTAGGTGGTTGGAGCCATCTTGGGTGTGTCTGGGAAGGGGCTGCTTGGCGGTTGAAAGCGTACTTAGCAGCTCAAGATGTAGAGGTGTTCTGAGGGAGCAGTGGAGGAGAGGAAGGGCCTGAGGAAACAGACCTGGCGCCTTCTTACTTCCCTGAAAGGGAAAGGTTTTCCTGGTCTGAGTCTCAGCCCTGGCTAGGAGAGCGATAAATGGTGGCGGTGATGGGGATTGCAGGCTTTGGTTGGTTTGTTATTGTCGGGGCTTGGAGAGGACTCTGATGCCTTAACAGTGATCCCTTGGTTTCCAGGGAACTATTGCAATAATCTTTGTCTCGAAAAGATTCTGACCATCAACCCTCTTTACTGACAAAAGAGGTTGGCTGATGGACTGCCTGATTCAGAAAGGAACAAGACTGGTAATGGAAGGGGACAGGGGGAGATACCTCACGACTGTCCTCAGATTCGAAAGAGACGTCTTCATTTTCTGTCGTTTGCGAGGGAGTGACTGCTAAAATGTTTGCCCTACTCGGTAGTTAACCTCTGACTAAGGCCCTCCTTTGGTAGTAGTGAGCGTCAGGTTCTGCGTTAGGGCAGTTTTATTCATTAAGTGTACAGCCAGCATTCCTGCAGTGGTCTGTTTTTAAAAACAAGAAAGTGGTTGATCTTTGCAGAAACAGTGGAAATGAGGGAAGAATTTGTCAAATTTTGGTTTTCCTTGTTACAATCTGCTGAAGATTTAGGAATCTCCGGGTTTGCCTTGGCATCCTTGGTTGCTTCGTCATGGGTAGGGAGAGGTTTTTGTATGAAAAAGCATCTTAACTTCTCAGCTCTTTGGGGATGGGAGGAGGGAGACAGGAATTAGCTCCTTTTCCTCATTATTTTAAAAAATCGAAGTAGAAAGCACGCATGGTCATTCATTTGAGGGGAAATTTTATCGGATCTGAAAACCTAGCTAAAAGGTTAATATTTTGTGATTAACTTCAGCAGTTTTGACACTCATGAGAAGAAAGCAAAGACACTTATTGCCTTGAGTTTAGTTTTCATTTATTCAAGGTTAACTGTTAACCCAACTCAAAAGTACCATGGCAGGAATACCAAAGAGAACAGCAGTAAAATAATAATTGAAAATTAATTTTCTTTTACAATTTTACTTTTTATTCATGAGTCTTAAAAACTTAAGTTGCAAGAGTTCAAGTATCAGTAACTTAGTGTTGAGTTGATGGCTGAGGTACTACGTACGTAAGGAATGTTGGTGTCTGCGGAGAGTTTTGGAACCAATCCTGGGCGGATTTCCAGGGAGGACTGTATAGGCTTAGGCTATCAAAGTAAAGTTGGTGGGAATTCCCTGGCGGTCCAGTGGTTAGGATTCTGTGCTTCTACCGCAGGGGGCACGGGTTCAGTCCCTGTTTGGGGAACTAAGATCCCGCAAGCTGTGCAGTGCAGCCAAAAAAAAAAAAAGTAAGCGATTGGTGGCTAACAAACACCGATAACACAAAGTAGCTGCTCAGTAAATGTTTGCAAAAACTTTTGGATAGCGTTCACATATCATAGTTACTGGCATATATTCAAAAGTGTAATTGTTGATTGAATAAATTTAAAACATACAGTAATTGGGAGGTATGGATATATACATTTTTTTAGCCTAACTGAAACATAATTTTTTAATCTGCTTTCTGGAAAACTTGACCTTCAATGTGAACTATATTTATTTGTTGCTTCCACTTTATACATGTGAGTAATAATGAGGATAGGTTCATAAACCTTTTGTGAGGTCTGTTTATGAGATCCTACTATAAGGAAATTTAGATAATGAAAATGAACCCTCAACTAATAATGCTGTAGTTGCCATTTTTTCTTGAAAGTGTACAATCTCAGTAAATGATACCAAACTTATTAGTGCCTTCGCTCTCTTCTGCTGAAGAAAATTTATTGCTTTTCTATTTTCTATTTTTTTAGTTTTATTTTATTTTTTTATACAGCAGGTTCTTATTAGTTATCCATTTTATACATTTAGTGTATATATGTCAATCCCAATCTATTTTCTTTTTAACACAACTTAAAGTCAAAATACTACGTTTACATTTACTATATTGCGTAAATATGTTCTGTATGTAAGTAATTTTAAAATAACAAATTAGGTAAGTGTCTTCAGATTTTTCTTTGAAGAATACAGTTCTCTAGATTTCATAATATATAATCTGAAGATCTGTAGAAATTTTTTAAAATATCACTTTTGCATGAACAATGTTAAGTGACTTTAAGTAAAAGTCATTTAACTTAGATTGGTATGTTAGAGATTATTTTTTATTGCAGTCTCATATATACAAATTTAGATTTTTTTCCCATTATCAAGTGATGCACCGTTTAATTATAAAAGAAAAAATTTGATGATACCTTTTAAATGAATATGTTTTGTGACAGAATGTATATTAGAATCTCTTTATCTAAAAGAGCATAAAAAAGTCAATAAAAACTGCTCTCAGAACCTGTTTGGAATTCTTGTGTTTGGTACTTAAAAAACCCAAATGATTTTATGAGTGAAGGTTTTAGAGTGATTATAAGCACTTCTTTTTTATTATTATTAAAGTATAGTTGACTTATTATATTATTTTCAGGTATAAACCACAGTAATTCAATATTTTTATAGATTACACATCATACAAAGTTATTATAAAATATTGACTATATTTGTTATTGAACCAAACTTGAGTCTGCTCACCTGCCATGCAGCAAAGCCTATTTATTGACACTGGGTATGGTGAAGGAAAGTACACCATTTATTGCAGGGCCCAGGAAGGAGTATGGGCAGCTCATGCTCAAAAGACCCGAACTCCTGGATGGTTTTCAGGGGATCAGTTTTAAAAGCAACATTTGGGGGTGAGGGCTGCAAGATTCATGACTTTCTTCTGATTGGTTGGTGGGGAGGTAGCAGGATGACATTTCAGGAATCTCAATCGTCAATCTTCTGGTTCCAACCAGTCTGGGGTCTAGTGCTTGAGAATGTAGTCGCTGTCCTCCACCTGGGGGAGTGGGGGGCCTTAGTTCCTGACAAAGATATCTGTCAGATTGTTATGTATATCCCTTGAGGAGGAACTAGGACTCTGCTTTATCGCTGAATTTTACTGCCATTATTTTTCTTGTTTAACTGCTTTTCCTTTGTTTCTGCATTCTCTCATTTCCCTAATTAGTAACTGCCTGTGCCTGCTCTTTGGAACTCAGGGAAAGCCTGGGAGACTAAAGACATTTTTTACAAACAAAAAATGGGGGAAATAGGGCTTCCCTGGTGGCGCAGTGGTTGAGAGTCCGCCTGCCGATGCAGGGGACGCGGGTTCGTGCCCCGATCCGGGAAGATCCCACATGCCGCGGAGCAGCTGAGCCCATGAGCCATGACCGCTGGGCATGCGCGTCCGGAGCCTGTGGTCCCCAACGGGAAAGGCCATGACAGTGGGAGGCCCGCGTACCGAAAAAAAAAAAAAAAAAAATGGGGGAAATGGAGGGGGTTTATACACAGGAGGACCCTCCCCACAAGGACCTGCTTGATTTCAGTACCCCGTTTTGTTTGATATTCTATCTTGAGGGGAACAGTGTGGGACAAGAAAGGGAATAAAGTTTTGGATAGAGAGGTTAATAAACTCAGCAGAGGAACTCAGTTTTAGGGGGACTCAGTTGCATATTCCCTGTGCTATATATTACATTCTTGTAACTTTTTAATTTTATACCTAGTAGCTTGTACCTCTTAATCCCCTTCACCTACTTTGCCCCTCCCCCCACGCCCCTCCCCTTGGTAGCCGCTAGTTTGTTCTTTGTATCTGTGAGTCTGTTTCTGCTTGTTATATTTGTTCATTTGTTTTATTTTTTAGATTCCACATATAAGTAACAATACAAGCACCTCTTTATTTAAAAAAAAATTAAAATGTGATAGGTTTTCCCCTCGTACTAAATTGCATATAATAATCATTCCTCTTTTTAAATTTATTATTTTTTTATTTTTTGCAGTACGTGGGTCTCTCACTGCTGTGGCCTTTCCCGTTGCGGAGCACAGGCTCCGGATGCGTAGGCTCAGCGGCCATGGCTCATGTGCCCGGCCGCTCCGCGGCATGTGGGATTTTCCCGGACCGGGGCATGAACCCGTGTCCCCTGGATCGGCAGGCAGACTCTCAACCACTGCGCCACTAGGGAAGCCCTAAATTTATTTTTGAAGTACCAGAAATACGTTGCTGGGCTTTGTAAATAATTTTGGCCATATAAATGTCACTTTGGGGGAACATTTTGAGATTTTCAGAAATATTTCTGTATTCCTCCTTAATTTGGTATGTTTCACCATTATTTTTCTGGTATTCAACCAATAAGGTCCATTATGGGAATAAATTAAGTGATGTGACTAAAAATAAAAAATGACTTAAAACTATATAAAGATCATCCTACTGCATAGCACAGGGAACTATAGTCAATATCCTGAGATAAACCGTAATGGAAAAGAATATAATAAATGTATATATGTATAACCGAATCACTTTGTGGTACAGTAGAAATTAATACAACATTGTAAATCAACTATACTTCATTTTTATTTTTTAAAAAGATTTATTATTTATTTATTTTATTTATTTTTGGCTGCATTGGGTTTTAGTTGCGGCACAAGGGATCTTCTTTGAGGTATGCAGGATCTTTCCTTGCGGTGCGCAGGCTTCTTTTTAGTTGTAGCATGCAGGCTCCAGGGCACGTGGGCTCTGTAGTTTGCGGCACGTGGGCTTAGTTGCCCCACAGCCTGTAGGATCTTAGTTCCCTGACCAGGGATTGAACCTGCATCCCCTGCATTGTAAGATGGAGTCTTTACCACTGGACCACCAGGGAAGTCCCTATACTTCAATTAAAAAAAAAAAGAAAAACAGGGCTTCCCTGGTGGTGCAGTGGTTGAGAGTCCGCCTGCCGATGCAGGGGACACGGGTTCGTGCCCCGGTCCGGGAAGATCCCACATGCCGCGGAGTGGCTGGGCCCGTGAGCCATGGCCGCTGAGCCTGCGCGTCCGGAGCCTGTGCTCCGCAACGGGAGAGGCCACAACAGTGAGAGGCCCGCGTACCGCAGGAAAAAAAAAAAAACAGAGAAACAAAAAAAAACCTATGTAAAGATCAAAATAACTACTGCAGTTTGTGGTGTTCAGCTAATCAATGAAATTGATTGGATGCCTGAATCATGAGAATGTCCATTAACTACTGAAAATGATTGTGAGGTAAACACATGGGACATTCATATTTCACTTAAAGGAGTAAACTTTAAATTATTATATATTTTGTTTTTTTTAAAGGATAGGGGAACTGAAACACTAAAGTTTTGCCTTTACTGTGACTTCTCCCTTTGAAATCTCATTTGTTCCTGCTGTTTAAACCATCATTTTTGTGCAAATGAGCCCTAATTCTAAAGCCAAGTTCTGCTCTCTTAAGCACTTAACACACATTTCTCACAGCCTTTTGGACAATTAGATCTACTCAATTTATACACTATTCCTCTTTCATGTTTCCTAACTTGATTAATGGGATAAGCATCTTCTGAGTGGCTCAGATGTAAAACTTCAAATTCTTACCTCTCCTTTTGCCCAACTGTGTAATCTGTAGCTTTAGCCTCCAAAATGGCTTTCTTCATTTTCTGCTCTCACTGCCACTGCTCTAATTTAGGCCTTCCTTTTCTTTTTCTTAACGACATTTTATATGCCATTGTATGATTGACAAAGCCCATACTCCTTAACTTGAAATTTGTATTAGTTAAGATACAGGTTTGGCTTCTGTGATGGAGAAACTGAAAAATAGTTGTGGTCTAAAATAATATTTTTTTAATAAAATAAAAAATTTATTTCTTTCCTATGTAAAAGTATGAGCTGACCAGGTAGCTTTGCTAGAAAAAGTTGTCAGGGGCCCAAGCTCTTTCTAACCTGTTGCTCTGCCATCCTCATACAGCTCCATCTTGTGGACCAAGATGGCTGCTTCACTTCCTGCCATTATATGCCACAGGCTTTTAACTTAAAGGCTCAAATGTATGGGGTTGGGGAGTGGGCAGAATATTTGCAAGTGATAGTAGGAGTAGAATTTTATTTTCAACCTTGGGTTTTAGAAAGTTATTTTTAATATCTTTACAAAATAAAGTAACAATTTCTTCATTTCTGTTATGATTTCCTGAACTTTTGATGATTCTGTTAGGTTCCTTCAGTTACATTTGGGAGAAGTAAGGTGGGTTGCTTGTGACCCTCAAATATTGTGCTCATGGCCTATCACTTGCAGACCTAGGGACTGGTACTTTCCTTTTCTCTGTGTGTAAAAATGATTTCCATATTCCAAAATTACTTTCTTTTGAAAGTAATCAATGCCTAGCTCAACTTCCTCTTAAAGTATAAATAGGTTTCATTCAATCACAATCTCTTCTAATCACGCTATACTCAAATTGTGCATTTTATACAATGCTACTTGCTTCTTACAAGCTTGTGAGAAACAAAATAACTCCCTGGAAGGCAAGACTACTTCCTGAATCTGATGAACACATGTTTGTATGTAATTGATATTCGATAAATGTTCATTTGAAGTATATTTCATTTTTCAAATAGAATAAAGAATTGAGTGGGGAGGTCAGAGGTAGGCCTATATTGCTTTACATGTAAAGTGTGGTCTATACTTTTGGCGAGTGTATTCATTTCTTACAAATCAACATATAAAAACATCAGTACCCGACAGAAAATGAGCAAAGGACATGGACTCATGGTGACAAAAGTACAAGCACAAACGGCTTCCATGAAAAGTATTTAACTTGTAATTAAAGAAACAAATACTTAAAGCAATTTGTCGGGATGCATCAGAGACATAATTATGTATACTCTTTGACCCTTTCTAGGAAGCTTCTGTGAAAATGGAGATGGAGTCAAAACTTTTTGATCACAATGTAATCTTATACTTGTGAAAAATTGGAAATAAAAACTACCCAATGGTGGAAGAATGGTTTTATAAATTACGGCACACCCATCACAATAGGCTATATTTCAACCTTTTAAAAGGATTATTTTCAAAGGGTATTTAGTGATACAGGCTATTTAATGACATAGAAAAATGATCATTATTTTGTGTTACATGAGAAAAGTATATAATAGTAATTGAGGAAATGCAGTGAGATTCCACTATACAACCTCTTAGAATGGCAAAAAACAAAACAAAACAAAAAGAAAAAGAAAAGAACGCAAGTGCTGGCAAGGATACAAAGCAACAGGACTCAAATCTTGCCGGTGGGAATGCAAGTACTATAGCCATTTGGAAGACTTTGACAGTTTCTTATAAAATCCAACATACCTTTATTATATGACCTAGCAATCCCACTCCTAGATTGAAAATTTCCAGCAAGATATGAGAGTTCCATTAGCTTCTCTCTCTTGCCAGCATTTGGAATTATCAGTTTTTTGTGTTTTTTTTTTAAATTTTAGCCATTATAATGAGATATGAAGTGACATCTTATTATGACTTTAATTTGCATTTCCCCAACAACTGCTGTATGCTTTTCTCATGAAAAGTGAAATGAAAACCTGTAGTCTCCTCTCTGCAAGTATTTATAGCAGTTGTATTTGTAATCACCAAAAACTGTAAACAACCCAGATATTCAACTGGGGAATGAATCTTTAAAAACTGAAGTATGTCCGTACAATGTGACACAGGAACGAACCTCTTAGTCTAGGATAACATATAAATATATTGGAAAAGGGACTATGAGATAATTACATACTAAGTTATCATAAGAAAAAAAACCACATGAGCCATGGAGCATTGCATCATATAATGAAAACACACCAGAAAAAAAGTGGCCAAAGAGCAGATGAAAATGGTAATTAAATATTTCAAAATAAAGCAAAGAGAAATTAAGGGAAAGATGAAACCTTTGAAAGAACCACACAAATCAGAAATAAAAGGAGCTCAGAAATGAGGTGAATAAGCTATATAGAAGGATGTGAAATGAGAGCTGGCAGAACTCCAGAAAGAATTAGAAAAAATGTTTTTTGTTTTTTTTTTGCGGTACACGGGCCTCTCACTGCTGTGGCCTCTCCCGTTGCGGAGCACAGGCTCTGGACGCGCAGGCTCAGCGGCCATGGCTCATGGGCCTAGCCGCTCCGCGGCATGTGGGATCTTCCCGGACCGGGGCACAAACCTGTGTCCCCTGCATCGGCAGGCGGACTCCCAACCACTGCGCCACCAGGGATACCCAGAAAAAAGGATGTTTTTAATGATGATTAAATTAGAAAGAAAACAAGAGTGAATATACATCATAGAAAGCACAATAAGAGAAATAAAGAGTAGATAAGAGAAAATTGAAGAAAATCAAACAGATAAAGATTTTTGAAAAGGGGCCAAAAGAAAGTGACAAGATAGGGACTTCCCTGGTGGTCCAGTGGTTAAGACTTCACACTCCCAATGCAGAGAGCCTGGGTTCGATCCCTGGTCAGGGAGCTAGATCTTACATGCCTCAACTAAAGATCCCGCATGGCACAACAAAGATCCCACGTGTGCTGTGACTAAGAGCCGGCGCAGCCAAATAAATAAATAAATATTTTTTTAAGGAAAAGAAAGTGACAAGACAGACAGAGAGCCAAAATAAGTGTATTAGGAGTGTATTTGGTTTTGTTAAACCAAAGCATAGAGGTGATGGTTATGTAACATTAACAAGTATATTGTGAATATACTTAATGCCACTGGATTGTATACTTAAAAATGGTTAAAATGGTACGTTTTATGTTGTTTATTTTGTTGTTTATTATTGTTGTTTATGTTGCTTATTTTACCATGATAAAAAAATTGTAAACCAACACAGTGGAACAGAACAACTATTAGACCTATAATTCAGGAAAACTTTAAAGAAGGTTTAAATCTGTATACGTTGAAAGGCACACTGTGCATCTGGGGAATTCAACCCAGAACAGTCAGTTAACACAGAAGGATTCTTGTAGAATTGTTGGATTTTAAAAATAAAGAAAAAAAAATCTTTCTGCACCCATGGAAAAAAGACCAAGTAAACCTGGAAAGAAAATTAGACTGGATTAGATTTTTTTATATAAAAATTTATTTATTTTATTTATTTATTAGTTTTGGCTGTGTTGGGTCTTCGTTGCTGCATGTGGGCTTTCTCTAGTTGCAGTGAGTGGGGGCTACTCTTCGTTGCGGTGCGCAGGCTTCTCATTGTGGTGGCTTCTCTTGTTGCAGAGCACAGGCTCTAGTCACACAGGCTTCAGTAGATGCGGCGCATGGACTCAGTGGTTGTGGCTCACGGGCTTAGTTGCTCCACGGCATGTGGGATCTTCCTGGACCAGGGCTTGAACCTGTGTCCCCTGCATTGGCAGGCAGATTCTTAACTACTGCGCCACCAGGGAAGTCCTGGATTAGATTTTTTTAGTAGCAACATTTCATGCCAGATAATAACAAAGCAACATTTTTTAAATATTCAAGGAAATAAATATTCCATATCTCACCAAATTATACTTCAAGAATTCAGGCCATTAACAAGCATATATGAACATAAAACAACTCAAAAGAATATTGTTCCTATGAATCTTTCTTGAAGAATATACTAGAGAACAAATTTCAGACAACCACGAAATGACTGGAGAATCTTTGACATGAGGTCAGGTGGTAAGCCCTGAGTATATATTGTGTAGCACTAAGATTGTAAGATGGGAATAATTGTGGTAGAATGGTATGTAAATGTTGTATAATCTGATGATGTAGAAAAAACATAGCCCACAGAAAAAGGGAGGGGGGTAGGGGAGTATAAGTGAAAAGTAGAATAAAGTGGTTGTTTGCCTCATAGGAATTAGCTGTAAGGTAAAGGATAGCACTTGAAGCCGACTGATGGACATAAACATACTATAAATAAGTATGTATACTTAGATGAGTAAGATAAAATGCTAATAAAAGTAATACCAGTGATCAAAACTAGATGGTGGGGGAGAAGAGGAAGTTACTAATTTTGTTACTGCTAATCGCAGGGAACTAACAGTATCTTAAAAAGAGGGGAGGGGAATGACGAGTATTGTATAAAGATATTACTATAGAGTTAACCCCAATAACAAAAACTTTCCTAAATACTAAAAGAAATACCTACCCTAAAAAGAGCAAAGAGAACTATGTAATGATATGCACACATTTTCTATATGTATTTTATTTCTATATGTATTTATTTTCTATATGTACTTATCTGTACACACACACAAAATGAATAGAACATGAATCATTATCACAACACTAAATATATCAGGTGTATTAATAAATGTATATGGGCTCAACTTACTTAATGATCGCTGTATGCAAAAGATACAGTTGTAAAAAGTATGAATAATAAAAGGAGTTCATAAGAAATGAAGAATAATTTTAAAATAACAATAATAGAGGGAAGGTTGAAAACATATCAGAAAAACGCAAATTTTTAAAAAAGCAAGGTTCATCATCTTGGTATCAGACAAGCAGAGTTTAGTTCAAAAAGCATTAAGATGAAGGATATTATAAAATAGTCCATATAAAGCTAACGGTTATATTTACAATGAAGATTTTTTTAAATATCTATTTACCAAATGACACATCAATAGTTTTCATAAAGTAAAAACTACTAGATGTAAAAAGGAATAGAAACCTGCTAATAATAGAAGACTTTAAAACAGCTCTCTCAAAATGTCAGGTTAAGTGGACCAAGAAAATTAGTCATTATTATACATAATCAGTAAGGTAGATCTTACAGATTTGTATCAAAGTCTGAATCCATTAATAGAGAATATGTCTTCTCAAATGCACATAGGACAGTTATAAAAATCTATTATGTATTAGACCACAAAGAATATATCAATTCCAAAATATAAAAAGTCAAAATTTTGACCACATGTAATAAGACTAGAAAATAATTTAAAAATTAAAAAACTAAACCTGGGTCAAGTTTTCTGTAGGATGGTGGCAACTGTCTAAATCCAAATCTCTCCATACATCCTTTTAAAAAACCATATAGGGCTTCCCCGGTGGCGCAGTGGTTAAGAATCCACCTGCCAATGCTGGGGACATGGGTTCGAGCCCTGGTCCGGGAAGATCCCACATGCCGAGGAGCAACTAAGTCCATGTGCCACAACTACTGAACCTGCGCTCTAGAGCCCATGAGCCACAACTACTGAAGCCCGCACGCCTAGAGCCCGTGCTCAACAACAAGAGAAGCCACCGCAGTGATAAGCCCACGCACCGCAACGAAGAGTAACCCCCACTTGCTGCAACTAGAGAAAGCATGCGCAGCAACGAAGACCCAATGCAGCCATAAATAAATAAATAAATAAATAAATTTATTAAAAACAAACAAACAAACATACAGATCTGTAAGGAAAGCAAAGTGAATCACCACCACCCTTGCCTAACTAATGTAATTTCAAATTATGGTTATGTAGGCACATAAACTGAAATGCAGCAGACTCAGCTCTAGACCCCATGCTGAGGTGACAAATGAGGTTGAGACTTCAGAACAGAGAAAAAGGAAGCAGGAACTGGCATCAGTAGAATGCAAGTAAAGTAACTCCAAAAAGAGAAAACCTAAGGAGGGAAATACTAAGGTTTGAGATTCCTTAGACAAAAGGGACTTGAAAGTACATGGGATCAAAGGGGCCATCTCAGAAAGGTATTGCTTCTGGGAACAGAATGACTTGAAGGGTCACCATTTACCTGGAGGCTTGGTGGTAAAGAGGACGAAGAGGTAGTAGAAACTAAGGATCTTGGTGAAACAGAGTAGAAGATAGATGAACCCTTTTTCACCCAAAAAGGAGTCACTGATTTTTAAAAGTCTGTACTTTATTAAACCAACAGGAGGTGCTATTGAACTAAAAAAATCCAGTATTTCTTGCAAATCCCTCACTCCTGTCTATGTACCGTTGTTAATTAGTTTAGGAAAATTGAAACCCTTCAGAATGAACAGAAAATGATAGGCAGCACCCATATAAGGTTACTATAAGTAGAAAAAATAAAATGAGAATCAAAATATTTCAGCTGATAGAAAGTCTCCCCCAAAGCTTACTCAACTAAAGAGCTAAAGAAAACTACCTGAATTAAATACTCCTACCTGAATGAAATACCCTTAAACAAGCATTTGCAGAGATAAAGTCTCAAATTCAGAACCCCAAGACAAAAAAAGAAGGGAAGAAATGGAAGGTGAATTTACTGAACTCAGGAAACGAAATGAAGACAAAAAATAATCATCTTTTAAAATGAAGCTAAAGTCCAAGATACCTAATGCAAAGAATATAAGGGGCATTGAGAAAAAATATGAAGACAGCCAAAAGAATGAAAATTAAATGAAGAAAGGTAAAAAGTCAGAGAGAAAATGATTTATATAGATAATATGTAAAATTAGAGTTCCCAAGAAGAAAAAAACAGTAGCTGAGGCAATATTTAAACTTAAATCCATGAAAACATTCTAGAAGTAACAGAAGATTTAAATCTATGTATTGAAAATGCTCCTTGTGTACTGGGAAAATTGATCCCAAGTAGTCAACACTAAGTCATGTCCTAATAAAACTATTGGACTTTGAAGATAATGAAAAGTACCTCTGGGCTTCCAGGCAGAAAGAAGAGGTTAGCAACAAACTTCTCAATGGCAACATACAAAGCAAAATAGGCATGGAACAAATTTAAAGTCTATGAAATTGTAAGCCAAAGATTTTATAACTATGACTCAATCTCAGAAGAAAATTAAAACTATGATAAATTCCACTATATTAAAAAAATATTTACATGGTGAAAAATGCCATGAACAAAGTCAAACGACAAGTGACAAACTGGGAAGAAGTATTTGAATATACAGCACAAAGAGCTCATTTCCTTAATGAAAATAACCTCCAAAAATCAAAGCAAATTACCATCAACCTGGTAGAAAAATAGGCCAAAGATATAAAAATAGATTTCATGGAAAAAAATGCAGATGACAAAACATATAAAAGATGTTCAACTTCAGTCATACAAAGAGAAATACAAATGAAACCTATTCTAAAAAACCACAACGACACTAAAGCCTTTCTCACCAAAATCTGTAGTTATATAAAATATTCTATGGACTGTGGGGAAACAGGCACTTTGATGCATTTCTGGTGGGGATACAAAAGCACAAAGCCCAGGAGGGAATTTAGTAGTATCTGGCAGAATCACATATGCGTGTGTCTTTTGACCCAGACATCTAACTTAAGAATCTGTTCTAAGGACACACTGGCATAAAATATAAACTGGCATTTGTATCAATTTAGTCACAACAGAATTACTTGTATTAGCGAAAGATTGGAAATAACCAAAATGCCCATTAATAGGGAACTGATTAAAGTACATGCAACAATGGAATAATCTTCAGGTTGATGGTGTCCCTTCCAAGTCACCCTTTTCACTAGAAGGCATAAAGAGAGTGTAGAAAGTCTCCATGTACCAATATCGGGTGATCTGCAGAATATATTACAAAGTGGAAAAAACAAAGGTACAGAAGAGTATATAGAGGAATCTATTAAATATGTAGAAGGAAGGAATGGGAAAGGTGCCAATGATAGAGAGAGTTCTCTAATGATAACTTGTTTACATGGTTTCAATCTTAGAATCATGCATGTTTACATATTCAAAAATTAAATTAAGTAAAAAGGTAGAAAGAGAAGAAACATCTACAAAGGAAATAAATTTACATAACTCTATAGAAGTTTGGTGACATAGCCACACAAGAAAAGGAACAATTTTAGTGACTTTAGAACATAGAGTTTGGACTGTACATTGGCCCTCTGTATCTTCAGATTCTCCATCTGCAGAGTCAACCAACCACGGATCGAGAATATTCAGGGAAAAAAATTCCAGAAAGTTCCAAAAAGCAGAATTTGAATTTACCCCATACTGGCAACTATTTATATATCATGTACATTGTATTAGGTATTATAAGTAATATAGAGATGATTTAAAGTATATGTGCAATGTGCGTAGGATATTTGCAAACCCTATGCCATTTTTTTTTTTTTTTTTTTTTTTTTGCGGTACGCAGGCCTCTCACTGTTGTG
Source organism: Hyperoodon ampullatus (assembly GCF_949752795.1). Lineage (NCBI taxonomy): Eukaryota > Metazoa > Chordata > Mammalia > Artiodactyla > Ziphiidae > Hyperoodon > Hyperoodon ampullatus. Next base: position 59,918,548 of record NC_136929.1, on the reverse strand, counting down.
GCCTCTCCCGTTGCGGAGCACAGGCTCCAGACGCGCAGGCTCAGGGGCCATGGCTCACGGGCCCAGCCGCTCCATGGCATGTGGAATCTTCCCGGACCGGGGCACGAACCCATGTTCCCTACATCGGCAGGCGGACTCCCAACCACTGCGCCACCAGGGAAGCCCCCTATGCCATTTTATATAAGGAACTTAAGCATCCGTGGATTTTGGTATCCATGGGGGGATGGAGCTGGAACCAATCCCCCATGGATACCAAGGGATAACTGTATCTTCTTAGCGGGGTATATTCAGTAGTATAATTGTTGTATTGCTATTTTTTAAGTATTTTATGTCTATTGTTGGGTAAAATAAGTGTTGCAAAATGTTAATTGTTGAACAAAACCACCGTAGTTTATCAGGGCTATGACTTAGAAAATTTAGTCTGGAAAGTCCTTTGATAGATTGAGCAAAGTGGAAATGAAGTGCAAAATTACACTGAAGGACAGCTAACATAACAGAGTACAGGTTACGTAGCAGGCTTTGTGCTGGGCACTATATATATGCTATATAATTTGGCTCGTGCAGCTACCCATTGAGACTTGTGATATTATTTTCCTAAGAGGGATGTTGAGATTTAAAACCAGATCTATGTGATTCCAAAGCCTGTGTTTTTTCTACCACATTATTGCAGGATGTACATCAAATATTGAGAAGAAAGAACTAAATCCAGAGCTAAATGTTCTGTTTAAACCAGTAGTTGCTGCTCAGAAAATAAATAAAGATGCAGACCCAAAGTCAGTGGTTTATACGTTCTTCATGCAAGAACATTGTATTAAAGGAGAGAGTGTAAGTTTTCTCTTATTTCTAATGGGAAAATGTAAGCATACACACATGCACACATACACGCCCTCATACTGATATTGGAGATAGAAATTTTCTAAGAGTTGCCATTGATGACTGAAATTAGTGACAGATGTGAACTAAAACTATGGCAAAGCAGAAAAGAAAAAATCTATCAGGCATGGGTTTTCATGATGCTGTTAAAAGCAAAAAACCTTTCAAAGCTTCCCTTCATGACACTTCAAAGCTCTTCTAAGCTTTGCACAACCTTTTTGTATTGGCCTTTAAGATACTAGTTTAGATAAGGTGGTTTCCTCCTGTGGAAGGTTAGGGCTGATAGAGATTTCAGTGGTGCTAGAGTTCCCCTCATCTAAACCACCCCTTCACATTTCTACTGGTTTTCCCTAATGATGAAATATTTTTATTTGGTTCAGTACTACTTTTTAAAAAGTCTACCACTTGAAGTAATTGGGGTAGGGAGATATTCCTATTTTAATTTGATTCATTTGTATGTGATTATGATGGAAATTCAATTTATAATTCTATGTACATGATAATAAGAAAAACGTTGAAATTTCTATAAATATTTTTTAAATTAATTTTTAAACTTTTCTTTTTGTCAGAAGCTGTGTTGATCAGTGACTTTGGTGAAGGCTGAGAAAGTTGAAGAAAATTTGCAGATGATACACAACTTCTAAGGTAAGCTAATATAATAACTCAGTCAAGATTATAAGTACCCTTGACAGACTTATAGACTACAGTTAACACACTAAAGTAAAATTTACAGGAGTAATTATAATATCCTGATTTAAATTTTACAAAGCAATTGTAGAAGTATTAAATAGACTTCCATTTCTGGCAGTATGATAGACAAGACATCCACCAAATATGTAAAATACTAGATTCAGTATTTTAAAAATCCTTTAAAATGAATGGATGAACCTATAAGAAAATAAGGGAAACTTTCTGGGGCTAGAAACCAAGCAAGTATATTCTGTGAGGTAAACGAGTGCTGAAATCACTGAATACTTTGGGGGCATCCTTCAGTTTCTGTTGGCATAGAAACTTGTGCATGGAGAAGAATGGAGACTGAGGAAAATTCCCTGCGTTCTGCAAAGTGAAGGGGGCCTATCAGAGACCATCCTGGAGAGGCATACAGCTCTGGGTGGAGTTGAAATCCCCCTGAATAATTCCTGGTTACCTGCTTACAGTCACTTGGATTTGAGGCCTTATTTTATACTATTTTCATGGTCCTTAAACTCTACAAATGGAGAGTTTTAATGTAAAATAGACTTGGGTCTGTAACACTCTTCAGTACCTACCAGAAACAATCACAAATCCTCCATGGAAGGAATTATCAACCTAGTTATCAAATAATCATAGTTAAAATTCTAACAAATAAACTCACTTTTAAAAAAAAATCACAAAACATACAAGGGGAAAAAATCAAAACACTATGAGCAAGAGTCAGCAGAAATCACAACTGAAACAGATCTACAGGTATTTCAGCTATTAGAAATATCCAATACATGAGATAAATATATTTAATAAATAAAAGAGGGATTCTAACCAAATGTAAAATAGATAGCTAGTGGGAAGCAGCCACATAGCACAGGGAGATCAGCTCGGTGCTTTGTGACCACCTAGAGGGGTGGGATAGGGAGGGTGGGAGGGAGACACAAGAGGGAGGAGATATGGGGATATATGTATATGTATAGCTGATTCACTTTGTTATACAGCCGAAACTAACACACCATTGTAAAGCAATTATACTCCAATAAAGATGTTTAAAAAAAGAGGGATTCTAAAACATAAATAAAGAGTAGTAGACTATAAAAATGACAAGGCACATTAAAATAAGAATGAATTAGAATATCAGAAATGAAAAATCCCATAATAGAACTTAAAAATTAAATAATATGTTAAACCAGCATATAAGGCACAGTTAAAAAGAGTAAGAAACTATAGTTGACCCTTGAACAACACAGGTTTGAACTGCATGGGTCCACTTATGTGTGAATTTTTTTCAGTAAATACGTACTTCAGTACTACATGATCTGCAATTGGTTGAATCCACAGATGTGGTTACTGCAGTTATGGAAAGCTGATTGTAAAGTTAAACATAGATTTTTGACTGTTTGTGGTTGGTACCCCTAAACCTCAAGTTGTTCAAGGGTCAACTGTTCATGGAAGGCCATACACAGAGAAAAAAGATATAGGAAAAATAAAAGAGATGGCGAGATGATTTAATCAGAGTAGCAGGATACAATTTATGAAGAAAGTTAGTACTAAAGTAAGACACTTCAGAGTAACCTAAGATGAGCTTCTCTAGAGAGAAAGCATCATCCCCTTTGTAGGGGCAGGAAAAACAAAACAAAACCAGAACTAATTTGTTTTTAATGGGTTCCCCAACTCATCACTTAAAACTCAGCACTTCCTCTTTGTCTTACTTTTTTATTCAAGACAAAGAATATAGTAGAACAGGAATGTGATTCATAATTTTAAAAAATCAATTGGAGATTTATTCACAAATATTTGCTGAGGATAAAGCAGTGAACAAAACACAAAAGTTCCCTTCCTTCACATTAGCTTATGTTCTAGTGTCATTAAAGTTGTCAGTTACGAAGTAAAAATCAGGACAACAGCAAACTTATTCCTTTCCTTTTCACTCATAACTTTCCTCAACATGGGGTTATAATGGAAACTAAGGAGTATGCAGTGTAGAGTGTATACATTATATATATCAGAGCCTACATTTTAAAAAATGCCTATTTCTTGTGTCAAAAAAATTAAAAATGCCTGTTTATAGAGAAACGTAGCTGCTGCTTTTAAAAAAAGAAACATCTTTTCCACTTATGAATGCTATGGTTGAAAACTTGATTTTTTTCTTTTTAAACATTTGTTGAGTGACTAATTATTGAAACCCTTAAGGATGAACTGGATGCTGCAACAGCTGCTCTTTTGGGATTAGGTGATGTTCTTCAGGGAATTCATGCCTGAATCTACTGTATACAATTTTTAGGTACTTTATTCAACCAGTGCCAGTGGCATTTCATCTTTTAACCTTGGCACTCCAGTTATACTTTCTCTTGCACTTGGGAGGGTAGCCACATTTGCCACAGATCGACTTATGTCGGTGGTAGGCCTTAGAGCCACAACAGCGGTACAGCATGTGTGTCTTACTGCTATGCTTTGCAAATGACGACATTCCCTTCCTCATCTCGCTCCTGATCATTACAGAAAAGAATAAAAGAAAAAAAAGTAATCAATCCTAATACCCAAAGAAAATTACTTCTAAAATTTCATTGTACTTCCTTCTAATTTTATCTATGTAAAATTATATGTGTGTATGGACACACAAATGGTTGTGTGTATATATATATAATTTAAAAGTGAATTTGAGGGACCTCCCTGGTGGTCCAGTGGGTAGGACTCCACCCTCCCAATGCAGGGGACATGGGTTTGAGCCCTGGTCCAGGAAGATCCCACATGCCATGGAGCAACTAAGCCCGTGTGCCACAACTACTGAGGCTGCTCTCTAGAGCCCACGTGCCACAACTACTGAACACACGTGCCACAGCTACTGAAGCCCGCACGCCTAAAGCCCGTGCTCCGCAACAAGAGAAGCCACCACAGTGAGAAGCCTGCACACTGCCAGAAGAGTAGCCCCCACTCGCCACAACTAGAGAAAGCCCGTGTGCAGCAACGAAGACCCAACACAGCCAAAAAAATAAATAAATTAAAAAAAAAAAAGAACCGGCACAGCCAAAATAAATTAAAAAAACAAAAACCAAAAAAAAACCGAGGGGGTAATCAGCTGTGTCAAATGAGTGAATCAAAGGGATGGATAGTGTTTCAAAGCAACACTAATAAACTGCTCACATTTAAAAAATAAATAAAAGTGAATTTGAAATACTCATATTTATTCTATTTTTTATTTTTATTTAACATAGTATTTTTCTTATATGAATATATGACACTTTAAAATATTATTTTGACACCTCTATTAAATTCTATTATAAGATGGTAGCATAGCATAATTTATTCAGCCATTTCTTTTTGTAAGCATTCCAGGCTTTCCTATTAAAAATAACATTACGATAACATCGTTGACTATCTGGCCATATCTCTGATTATTTTCTCAGGATAGCTTTCTGTTAGTAGAAATAGTATGTTAAAGAGCATGAATATTCTGATAAATTGTTTTCTAGATATATTCTTAGTGATTTTGTTCTACACAGCAGCATATGAGATTTTGTCTCACCACATTCTTGCCAATGGTAGTTTATGTTTTAAAACATCTTCTATTTCTTAGGAGGATTGGTTCTGTTTCTTATAACAGTTATGCTTCTTTTACTAAGGTGAAAACTTTTCATCTGTATTTTTGGTTTTGTATTAAGATGGAGAAATTGTCAGTCTTTTAGTAGTTGGCACAAGAATTTTTGTTATTGCAGAAAATGCTGAATTTGTTTGGAAGAAATGCCTTGATAATTCATTTGTGATGAATATTGAGTCTACAAGGGGCTTGTTCAAGTATGAAAAGATGATTGTTAAATTGCCTTTTAAAGAGGTGTGTTGTGTCCATTGGAAGGGCCTGTTTTGTTAAGTTTCAGGATGAGTTATGTACACAAATTTGGAAGTAGAAGCTGGGACAGAAATAATGGGAAGAAAAAAGTGAAAGGTACAGGGAGAATCTGGCAGGAGGGGAATGGGAACCCTCTAGAGATGTTAGATGAGACTTTCCAAGTGAAATGCTGTATATTGTGTAATATGACTCTCACTGTGACCCCACAAATAAAAACATATGGAAATTAGGAAATCCTTGGTGTACCTGGATTTCTTGCAGAAGCCAGTGAAGGGGCTGAATGCTAAATGTTGGTTGATATGGGACTGAAACATTTGGCCAAGTGTTTAGGGAGCAGCTACCATTTGGGTTACTTCTTCCCTCTAGGGGATATCTCTGTGTCTCACTGTTCTCTTCACACTTTCCTTTACCACTGACTTCTTTTCCCACTAGGATCTTTTAGTTTTACCTCTCCCCAGGCTTCTTCCTCTGACAGTAAATATATGTGCCTAAGCAACAAACAACCCTCCCTGCCCACCACTCCATCTCAGAAACTTTTTCCTGTATGCTTCTCTCTTAACCATGATTTTTTCTCCCTTTTTCCTAGTTCTCTTTCTTTCCCCTTTCCTACTGTTTCCCCTTTCTTTTTTCATGCCAGTCTTCAAGATTTTCCTAAAACATTTTACCTTGCCGGAAGTCTCTTCCCCCCTTTTCTATCTCACTATCCAGATCCTAGTACTTTCCCAATGTGTACCTAAATTCCCATTTCTTCCATTAGTTCTTTACCTTTTCTCTCCTCACTAGGTAATCTCTATATTGTACCTTATAATACTTGGTCCCTTGATTATTTTTTCTTCCCTTTACATTTTCTCCAGTCTTTATATTCTGGTGTAATTGTTTCATATACGTAACTAAGTTTTTTTCCCCAAAAGTTGTAAGCTCCCTGAAGGCAAGTCCTTTGTGAAAGACTTATTTTTAATTCCTTAGACAACGCCGTACTACAGTAGGCTTGTAGAAACACCAATAAAGAGTTGTTACATGTAATTGAGTGATAGTGGAGAATTAGGCTATAATGTGTAGTTAATTTGAAAATCAGTTATATGTGAAAATTTTCAGAATTGCTGATAACACTGCGTGGAAAACAATGACAACTTTTGCATATGATTATCAGTGATGAAAGGCCAAAATCTTTATTTAAAGTAAAAAAAAGTTTATTACTATTAGATGACCACATTACAGCTTCTTTCAAAGGAGAACTGGCATCATAATTTTTAATCCTAATTTATACTTATATTATCAGTGAATAAGTTAAAAATAGATTATAAGATAGAAGGGGTGGGGGAGCAGCAGCTACTGTAATATCTACATGTAGAGAAGTGGTTAACAAAATTGGTACACCAATATTAAGGAACACCATGCAGCTCTTTAAAAAGAATGAAGTTTTGGGGCTTTCCTGGTGGCGCAGTGGTTGAGAGTCCGCCTGCTGATGCAGGGGACACGGGTTCGTGCCCCGGTCTGGGAAGATCCCACATGCCGCGGAGCGGCTGGGCCCGTGAGCCATGGCCGCTGGGCCTGCGCGTCCGGAGCCTGTGCTCCCCAACGGGAGAGGCCACAGCAGTGAGAGGCCCAAAGAATGAAGTTTATCTATCAAATCTGGCATGTAAGAAATCCAGGATCTACTATTAAGAAACACAAATAACTTATAAAACAGTTTGTGTGGTATGATCCCATGTTTTAAAAGTTGTGTGTATACTCGAACAACATGTATGTCTGTCTGTGTTTGCCTGGAAACAAATGTCAGGAAGAATAAAACTAAACTATTATTAGTAGCTAACCTTGAGGAGTGTAATTAGAGAAGAGGAAGGGAGGGGATTTTCAAACAATAGAGAAGCATATAAAATAAAAAGTTAGTTTTTTTTTTTTACAGTGAGCATTTATTTTGAAATCAAAAGGCTAAAAGATATTTTTAAAGAATTAATACAGCAAGAAAAGTATACTAGTTTGTATTTTATTTGTAAAACGAGATACCATTTTATTTGTAAAACGAGATACCATTTTATTAAAGGTATTTTTCTGTGGTCAGTAGTTATTAATAGATTATAATCATTTCTCCTACTCTAGATCATGTTTTATAAGTCTTCAGAGTTATGGTAAAATGTGTTTTATAAAGATAATGAAATCCAACTATAGTTACTGAACTAATTCCATAGAGATTTTTCCATTCAGTGAATATGTTTTATTATAATTCTATGTGTTGTTTGCTGTCAATGTCTCTGTTTGAATCTGAAAATTAAATATCTTGTCAAAAAGTACTTTCCATTATCAACAATCTTCAAAATGTAGAAAGAGATACTTTGAGACTAGTTTCCCACGACATTTTATTTTATTATTATTTTTTGTGAATGAAAACATATTATTTAAAGTCCTACAAGGAGATAGATGAAGGATGTTGGTTGAGTTTGACTTCCCTTTCATTAAAGACTTCAGAAAAGGCTATTCGCTATTTGAAATTCTAGTCCCCAAGATCTCATGTAATAGCAGGTGTGCTAGAATCCAGGTGAGATGCCGGCAGACAGAACTCTCTTATGGCCATCTCCTAGGGTAGAGGAGATTCCTTACTGTAAGTCACTACTGATAAGTTGTTTGCGTGACTGCTGGGGGAGAGTCTTATTCTCATCTTGCTCGGTTTGGTCAGGAGTGGGAGACCATGTGTTTTTGCTGATCGAGTCGAACCTGGAACCCCCAGGGTCTTTTAAGTTGTTTTCATCTGATTGTTGGTTCTTTTGGGGAGAGGCAAACGGGTTGAAGTTTCTCCTACCTTGCGATGTGGCTGTGTGTTGAACTCCGTTTCAAAAGATGACAGCTGCTGCGTTACTCCTAAAAGTCCACCCACCTCCACACTGAGAATGACCCAGATGACATCTCCATAGTAGAGTCCTGTAGCAGTGCACATCTGCCACTGTCCCTGATACATTCCTGCTCTGCTGGGGCTGCACATCTGGACGCTGACATCTGCAATCACTTGGGGCTCTAGCGATCTCACCATTACCGTGTTCACATGTCCAAATTGGTCCTCCCTGACTTATTTAAGACAAACCCCTGGAGCCCAGGCCTCTGTCCCAGAATTTTGGATCCGCCATGTTTTTATAAACTGAGTATCAGGAGGTATCGACTCCCCTTCTCCTATGGTGACATCTTCAACAAAGGACATAGAGGGCACACTGATGTTTGGGCTCTCAAAGTCATAATAGGCGCCAATTGCTGCTTGTAGGTTCCAGTTGGTCATGTCCAGGAAGAGGGCGCAGACGGCTGGGTTGAGCTGGAAGCCGAGCAACCGCTGGAACTCGGAGATGAGCACGTCCTTGTCGGTGGTGCCCGGGCAGCTGAACTTCTGCATCAGCTCGGGGTCCAGGTTCATGTCCATGCCGTCCGTGGCTGGGGCCGGACACTCGCTTCCCCGCCTCCTCGTAACTGAGCCGCCGCCGCCGGCCCGGGGACCGGGAGGGGGCCCGCTGCTAGCTGGCGCCGCGACCCCGCTCCTCGGAGGTAGGCCCCGGGCCTCTCACTGCCCATAGGGATAAACTCACTCAGCAGCTCACTCACTCTCGCACCACCCCCACCCCACGCGCCCCCAGTGCCGCCGCCAACGCCTCCTCTCGCTTCTCCCTCCCAGGACATTTTTAAACTGAATAATTTGTGACTCAACGTCTTCTGTCCTTTTATTCAGCCTAATTCTCTCTTTGTCCTTTCTGTGTTCTTTTTAGATCCTGTTTTCCTTCTTGGTTCTAGAGCACCAGCTTACAAATTGTACTTTTAAAGAGTTATATCAGAAATAATATGATTTTCCAACATAAAATTTTTTGTATAGCTCTGATTTCAATAATTTGTAGCAAAGTGAAAGTTTGTAAAAACTCAGAAAATTGGAAGGTGACGTACTTTATAAAAAGTGAACGAACGTGTGTCAGTTCCTGATAGGATGAGAGTTGTTCTTTCCTTAAAAGCTATGTTGTGTTCTTAATTGATTCAAGGAAGAACTTTTCGTACAAGTATCAACTGTGGAAAAAAACAGAAAATATATCCAGCAAAGAAGGGCAGGGAAGTAAGAGAGTCATTACCATCTGACTATGGTTATAGCACTAAGCCCATTTTTGTTGGTTATGATGCTATTGTATTGATATATTGTATCTGAGGATTCCATGACTTCTTTCTTACCTCATTCTTTGTTATTCCTTGAATTGGGAAGTTGGAGGAATACCATAGCATGTATTTCACCTGGTTATTGTTTGTGGTGCAATTGTAAGTGGAATTGTAACTATTGAGCTTAGAATTTGATGTATGCAAGTTATAACCTTTAGCTTGTCTTACTACATTTATATGACTTTTTAAAATTATTATTTATTTATTTATTTTGGCACCCCTTCATTTCTTTTTTTTTTAAATTAACTTATTATTTATTTATTCATTTTTGTCTGTGTTGGGTCTTCATTGCTGTGAGGGTTTTCTCTAGTTGCAGCGAGCGGGCGCTACTCTTCATTTGCGGTGCGCGGGCTTCTCATTGCGGTGGCTTCTCTTGTTGTGGTTGCGGAGCACGGGCTCTAGGTGCGCGGGCCTCAGTAGTTGTGGCTCACAGGCTCTAGAGCATAGGCTCAGTATTTGTGGTGCATGGGCTTAGTTGCTCAGCAGCATGTGGGATCTTCCCGACCAGGGATTGAGCCCGTGTCCCCTGCATTGGCAGGCGGATCCTTTTATTTTTCCTTTTTATTTATTTATTTATTTTATTTATTTTGTTTTTGGCTGTGTTGAGTCTTCGTTGCTGCGCTCAGGCTTTCTCTAGTTGCGGCAAGTGGGGGCTACTCTTCACTGTGGTGTGCAGGCTTCTCACTGCAGTGGCTTCTCTTGTTGCAGAACACGGGCTCTAGGTGCGCGGGCTTCGGTAGTTGTGGCTCGCAGGCTCTAGAGCACAGGCTCAGTAGCTGTGGCGCACGGGCTTAGTTGTTCCGCGACATGTGGGATCTTCCCAACCAGGGATTGAACCCGTGTCCCCTGCACTGGCAGGCGGATTCTTAACCACTGCGCCACTAGGGAAGTTCCAACAGGCAGATTCTTAACCGCTGTGCCACCAGGGAAGTCCCTATATGATTTCTGATAACATCAATTTTCACTCTGCTCAAATGCACATTCTATTACTCCACTCTCATTCTCTTCAGATGATCTTGAGTCCTTCTTTTCTGAGAAAATGGAAGCAATCATGTGCTTTCTAACTTCATTTCTCTTTACCTGGACAGTTTATTTTACTCACACTTTCTCTTCCTTTTTCATTTTAGAAAGATATATATCATTCTTCTTAGGGGTTAAACTTTCCACTTATGTTCTTTTTTTTTTTTTTTTTTTGCAGTATGCGGGCCTCTCACTGTTGTGGCCTCTCCCATTGAGGAGCACAGGCTCCGGACGCGCAGGCTCAGCGGCCACGGCTCACGGGCCTAGCCGCTCCGCGGCATGTGGGATCTTCCCAAACCGGGGCACGAACCCGCATCCCCTGCATCGGCAGGCGGACTCTCAACCACTGCGCCACCAGGGAAGCCCAACCACTTATGTTCTTGATCCCATCTCCCGCTGTGGGCTTAAGACTCTTCTTGCCTCACTAATTATCCTCTTATCTTGCATCTTTCTGAAATCTGTTCCACCCAATCTACTGAGAGTTTTAAAAAAAAAAAAAAAAGCAAGCAAGCAACAAAAATCCCTTTCATTAGTCCTTCAAGCTCTCCTTCTGTTCCGTATCAAAACACTTGGAAACAGTAATACATGCTCATGCCTCCATTACCTCATCCCTGACCTCTTACAATCCTAGTTTTACCCCGGAATATTTGTTGTGTGTCAGGGACTACTACTCCAGCCTCTCATCCAGTGTTCAAGGCAAGTCAGTTGAGCCATGCTACCTGGATCAGAACGAATATTACCAATTTCCCAGAAGGACTGGCTTGGAGCCCTCTGCCTGCTTTATGCTTTGCTGTAGTACGGTATGCTCTGGTGATCCCAGCCTGGCTTTGGCCTCTTTATCAGCCTATGTCTTTAGGATTTTAGGGGAATATGAATTCTTAAAGGTCCCTTTACTTGTCCTAAGTGGTTCTCTGAATATCCCTATTTCCCCTGATACCTTTGGTTTGTAAGAATTGAAAGAGGGCCTTAGAAATTAGATGACAGGTTTAGGCAGGATGCTCATCACTGCTCTACAGTATTCCATATTGTTGCACACTTCATATTCTTGATGCTTTTTTGTTCATAGTGATAGTAAACTTTTCTGGTTCTCCTGTCCTTCTCTAACTACTGTTTCTTTAGTCAGTTTTTTCTATCACAACTTATAGACATTCCTTAAAGGTTTGTTCTTGGCTTTCTTTTTGGTCTCTCATATTGCACTGGCAGAATGAGTGACCCCCAATATATCTCTGGCTCTGTTTTCTCTCCAAGTTCTATTCTATGTGTTCAACTGCCTCAGTAGGCATCTATATCCAGAAGTCTTGCTGGCACCTCAAACTTGTTACATATCAAGCAACTGGTTATTTTGCAAAAAATTGTTTTTCCTTCGTTGGTCCTTATTTATTTTGAAAATATTACCCATCTACTCTTTCACACAGGCATGGAAACTCATCATATTGTCTCTTCTCTCAATTACCATCTACATTTATTCAGTTGCCAAACCTATTGTCTCTGATACTCACGTAGTCTTTTCATTCCCACTGCCTAGTTACTTTCATTGCCATCCTAGACTAGTGCAATTGCCTTTAATTTCATCTCCTCCTGTTTCTTTGCCTCCTTGATTCTTCTTATACACTGCCACGTTCATATTCATGAAAGAGAGTTTGATTACATCATGGCTCCCTTTTGCCCACAAATTAACAGTTAAACTCATTAACCTAGTATTAAAGCTCTTCATAATCTGATCCCAACCTGTTTTTTTCAATTTTTTTTAGTGTCATTCACATAGCATTTGCTTCTGATAAGCTAAATTATTGTTTGTTATTTATATCTTGTACTTCCTAATGCTCTGTTCTTATCTCCATGTGACCAAATCATACCCATCATTCAAAACTGAGTTCAGTGCACCTTTCCTATGACACCTTCTGTGATTCCTCAAGGTATGTTTTTTTGGCTCTTCTGAATTTTTTGGTATTTCATTAGTCTTCTCATTTGTAATTCATAACTTTTTGCCTTACACTATAGTTATTTTTAGTACATGTCTTATATCCCCTAATAAAATATGAATTTCTTATTTTACTCTGTACCCCCAAAGAGCAGATTTCCCTCAGATGGTTGGATGAATGAATCCTATACATTGAAGTGATAAGAAAGTTGTAACAGAGCCTTGCCATTGTCAAGTGTTCAGGGCCATTGTATTTAGTTGTATGGCTTGTCCACTGCCCAAAGGCTCCTGGCCAGGGAAGTGAGTGGGGCCTGAAATCCAGCTCACATCCCCACTTCTGTCACATCAAACTATGTGCCAGGCTGGTGCAGGGCTGCATCTGCCTGTGAAAAGGGTACTTGTTCTTTGTATGAAGGTGCTATCTGCTGGTTAATCTATACGCCTGCTTGACTGCACCTGTCTCTTTTTCTGACTTTTACCAAAGTACCATATAAGCTAGTAGCAACCCTGAAAGTATGCACAGTATTAACTGAAGTTCATTATGAAAACTACTTTGTGTCACATAGAAAATACTCCCAAAGTGTTTGTTAGAATGAAAGATGTGGATTAATCGAGTGTAAAATAAAGCACTGTTATAGAGCATCTCCTTGATAATTTGCCATTAATCTCAAATTCACAAATATTCTGGAATCCCTGCACCGCTTCTAGAACCTCTGAGACTTCTTGTAATTTTCTTACTTAGATCAAATGATTAAGGGTCCCGTTTCCCTTGCCCCCACCCCAACTCTGTCTTTTGCTTAGAGTAAATTAGACTAAACTCCAGGGTTTCTGTACTCCCATCCTATGCTTTTTAAAAATGCTGCATTCAGGGAATTCCCTGACGGTCCAGTGGTCAGAACTCTGTGATTTCACTGCCGAGGGCCCGGGTTCAGTCCCTGCTCTGGGAACTAAGATCCCACAGGCCTTGTGGTGTGGCCAAAAAAAAAAAAAAAAAAAAAAAAGCTGCACCCAAAATTCTTTTAACGGAATTCTTTTGGTCTAGTTGGTATATAAGACAAATTTAAAAGTCCTTAAACACATAGTTAATGACTTGTTGGTGTGTGGGTTATGAGTATCTCTGGCGCACCTACTATAGCACTTTGCATCTACTAAGTGTTTCATAAATGAGGTTGACTACAAACTGCTTGTGACTCCTCCAGTGGATCTGCCCCATTCAGGAGTAGTGACAGAGCAACTGCAAGTTGGATGATGTACTTTTAATATATGCTAGAGTTTTTGTTTGTTTGTTTGTTTGTTTTTTATGAGTGGAGCAGTGTCTAACATTTAACAGTTAACTAAGTCAGGCATGTATGTATATTATTTCACTTGATGCTCACAACTAGTCCTGGAGTGTATACTGTTATCTCCAATTTAAAGATATGTTACTTACGTACAATCTGTTTTCATTCAAATCTGGGTCTGCCTAATTTCAAAGATTTTATGGACTGTGAAACTAGGCACTTGATATGAGAAGAGTGTTCAGAATAGTTTATCACATAAAGGCCTTCAGAGACTATGTATCTATATTTATTTATTACTAAATAGATATACGTAGAGATATATTTTATCTTGGCATTAGGGAAACAAGGCAGTCATTCCTTGGACTGGCATAGTAGATGTTACTGCTGAGGGCCAAATATTGCAGCTGCCACTGCAGTGCAGTACCAGTAGGGGGCCAGAGTAGTGCTAGAAAGTGAGAAAAAGATTGATGGTCTCAGCTTTGAGAGATTGCTCAGACATTTTGGAAATACAGCCAACGGGCAGGGATGTCACCTAAATTTTGTAATTCAAGCTTCCTCCTTCCTAAAAAAAGCAGAAGGCGGAGATGGAAGCAGAGTTAGCATAAGAGAGAAAACAGACTAATGAAGCTTTGTTATCTTGCTGAAGTTAAGAACTTTTAAAGATTTCCAAATTTGGCCAAGGATTAGCAATTAATGGACAATTGGAAATGTGTATTCATTCTATCAATTAACCCCTATTTCAGTGCAACTTGGACACCTCTAAAGCATTTGTCCTCTGGCACTTCTTCTATATTCTGCTTTTATGAAAGCAATTTGAGTATCTTTAAGCAAGTTCCAGGGCCACGATGTTAATTCTGTCTGAAATGGGAATTATGAGAAGAACTAGAGATATCTATGGTACATGAATAGCATGACAAACTCCTAAGATAATAAATAGATTCTTTGCTTTGGGGCTCCCTTTTTGGCATAAGACTATTGAAGAAAAGTCAAATGTTATTCCTCGGCTACCTGAAGTTGCAGCTGTGGTATTTTGTACCTATACTGTAATCTTTAGGAAGAGAGAAAAATAGAGAAACAAAAGCATAGATGAGAAGTGAGGAGAAAAAAACAGTGAATGGAATCAACCTAAGTGTCCATCAACAGATGAATGGCTAAAGAAGATGTGGCACATATATACAATGGAATATTGCTCAGCCATAAAAAGAAACAAAATTGAGTTATTTGTAGTGAGGTGGATGGACCTAGAGTCTGTCATACAGAGTGCAGTAAGTTAGAAAGAGAAAAACAAATACCGTATGCTAACACATATATATGGAATCTAAAAGAAAATAATGGTTCTCATGAGCCTAGGGGCAGGACAGGAATAAAGACCAGACATAGAGAATGGACTTGAGGACATGGGGAGGGGAAGGGTAAGCTGGGACGAAATAAGAGTGTAACATTGACATATATACACTACCAGATGTAAAATAGATAGCTAGTGGAAAGCAGCTGCATGGCACAGGGAGATCAGCTTGGTGCTTTGGGACTACCTAGAGGAGTGGGATAAGGAGGGTGGGAGGGAGATGAAAGAGGGAGAGGATATGGGGATATACGTATGCATATAGCTGATTCACTTTGTTATACAGCAGAAACTAAAACAACACTGTAAAGCAATTATACTCCAATAAAGATGTTTAAAAAAAACAAAACAGTGAGAGTAAGAGGTAAATACCACTTAAAAAAAAATCTGTAGTTACCCAAATTAGCAAAATTACAACAATAGGTTCACAGTACTTGTCAGCATACTCAGCATATACATATACATATATTTTACAGTGGTAAAAGTAATAGTCATTTCTGCTTTTAACACTTGTTTTGAAAACACAAATTTGTTCCAATATGATTGATATATTAGGAAACATTTGAGCATAATGCAGATTTCTCATTTGCTTTTGTACAGTTTTATGAATGCAGAAAACCACCCAGCTGAACCAAGCCATGGAGAAATGCACAAAACATAAACCATGGAGAAATGCACAAAACATAGACATGCACACACCTCAAGCATGTACCAGCTATCTCTGTGTACCACATGTTATATGAGTCACATTCATCCATGTTTGGTGTTACAACTCTCCAACTGATTTCAGATAATCCTATTTCCACTATTTTGAAATAATTCACAAGCTATAAGTCTCCTAACATCTACCGCCACAAGCAACATGTCAGGTCTTTTTCAAGGAAAAGTACCATATTTATTGTGGTATTTATGTATTTTTTTAAACCACTTAACATGTGTAAAAGTGTGCTACTATTTTTATTAGGTTCCTACTTTAAGAGAAAAAATATGTCTCTGATGAAATTTTTGAGTATTGAGCTCCAACCGTGTTTCCCCCACAATTCCTGTGGTTCTTATTGCATGATATTGCATAGCATGGAAATTTTTAGGAACACTTACCTCATTTTGTAGCAAAACTGACTGTACATGTTAATTTTAGAACATTTGGAAAACACAAGAATATATGAATGTAATCACTGGTGTTCCAACTAATGTTAACATTTGGTATTGTTTCCATGTCCAAATAGAAGGAAATATTTATGTAAAAAATAGAACAAAAATTGGAGGCTCGTACTCTTTACTAAGTTTAGCATCTTGGATTTTTTTAACTTGGTATTATGCGATAAATATATCCCCATTTCTTTAAATGTTCTTAAACAACTTGACCATGATATTCTGTATTAATGAATGAACCCTGCTCAATATTCAGTAGGCATGCTGAATGGCCTGAAACTATGCTGGTTGTTTGGACATCTGCTTTGGTTGGCCAATGCCCATGCCACATGGAACCCGGCGATTATAATCAATCACATACTTTGGACTTTAGTTTTGGGGTTTTTCGCTATAAGTAGTGTAATAAATATCCCTGTATATTCTTCCTTGCATACTTATTATTCTCAGAATAAATTTGTAGACATTGAATTACTAAATAAAAAGGAATATGAATATTTTAAGCCTTTTGCAACTTATTGTTAATATCCCTACAGGAAAAAGTTATGTTAATTTACACTCTGTGTTAAAGAACTAGAGTTCTTGTTTTATTTTACCCTCCCTCACCAACCTTAGAAGTATAATTAAAGCAAACACAAAAACAAACTTTATTATCTATTTAGGTAACTACAGTGTTATTGATCAGGAGAGAAGAATGTGGGGGAAATAGAGGCTGACCCCTTTCTATAGGGAGTTAAATATCGAAGTGGACCATGGGAAGTGGAGTGATGGATAGAACTGATAAATAGGAATTTATTTAAGTAATAAATGAGTGTACTAGGCTAAGAGGTCTTTAAGAAAATGCACGCAAGGTAAGGGTGAAAGGAGGCTATAAAATTTCTGCCTTCTTGCAATAAAAAATGCTGAATGACCCAATGATATGAGTAAAGTAGAAAAAAAAGGCGGGGTGAGGTGGAGAAAGTCTTATTTAAGACCTTCCAGACATCACTTCCAATTGCCAGATTTTAAGCCACCCTCCTCATGATAATGATATTGTAAATAAGCAAAGTCACAGGTTAATGAAATGAATCAATCATTCAAGTGGAGCAACATGTGATTTTGCAGAGCTCCACCTGGGTAGAATTTGAGTCAAAGGATTTTGAGTAAGAGATAATGAGCTCATATGGAAAAGGATAACTAAAAAGGCATATACAGAACCTGAGAGCTTAAGAACTTCCTAAGCATTATGCCTGCGTATTTGTCTCTCCAGTGTGATCACAGCCATGAGCTAAATTAGTTTGAGCAAAAGTAGGGAGGCACAAAGTATGAGAAAGATATGATTAGAATCTAGGAGAAGCCCGAAAACCCAAGCATCTTTTTCTACTTCTGCCTTGTGGGGCAGTCAACCCCGGAATACAGAGCAATCTAATAGGATGCAGCCTGGGTGTAAGGGGAGGTTCCCCCATTTTTTTGGAAGAAGAGACCAAGAAGGAAGCATTTTAACCTGGGGGCTTGAGTAATGGGCAGACCAAGGAAGCTGGTTAGAGACAAAAATCACAACAGATTCAACAATTTCTGGCTTTGATGAGTAGAAGACAAAAGGCAAAGTGGTTAAAAGCCAAATGATAAGTTGTATTGTCAAAGAAATTCAAGCCTGAGAAATAAAATTCTGTCATCCCTTGGCAACTCCCAGACCCCTAAATCTGGCCCCCAGACAGGTAGACTGGCTTCAGCAGGAAAGCTGTCAGTCATGAACCATCCACAATGACCCTCTCAAGTGTGACGTTGGAGGACAATTGATAGGGAGGATTCTCCCAGGGATTAGAGAGATTAGAACCAGGGGCAACCAGTTTGGTAGCTAAGGAACTCATTCCCAGGCAGGGAAGCTTGCTCTTCCTGTCCAGCAAAATATCATACATATTATAGATTAATGTTTCTTCACTTACCCTTTTTCATGTGGGAGTATTTATTCCTGGTATCCTGTGTTCCTTTTGCCTTGTTTATTAGATGTCCTGGGTGGGTGGGGGGGTAAATTTATAATTGAGCTATAGAATGCTAGACCATAACGAGCTACTTCAAATTTGATTAAAAAGCATAAAACCAACAGAGATCTTGGAGCTGCATGCAGTAAGTAAACACTTTTGAGCAAGGGTAAGTGCACTGTTCCTCACATTTGGAAAACTTCTCCCTGGAGAAATGGCCCAGATCTGGGAGAAAGTAAATACAAGGTGAGCCTGCACCATTGTGTTGAACAAGAAAGCAATGAAAGTTCAAAGATTATTGAAACTGTATCAGAAGGATGTAGGAGCTATCTTGAAAGGACTCCCGCTGGCCTAATTTGTGGAAGTTTGAGCAATTGTTTTAGATACCTCTTATATACCATTGCAGAGCCTCTAGGACTCACTGGTCTCATTTCACCTCTATGCAAACCCCCATGCAGGCATAACCTAATAGCTTCATCTCCTGTCACTCTGCAAGCCCTTTGCTACCTGCTTCAGGGCTTCCATGTGGTCACTGATCTGGGGTCCACTCAGTGCCCAGACACACACATGTGCAACCGGGAAGAAGAGAGGAATTAAACTCAAGTGTAGGGGAGTTAGTGCCCTTTGGGGAAAGGCTTTGATCAATCCAAGATGAGAACCAGTAGATAAATTCTTCCTCTTCCTTTCCCACCCTACCACCCCCAAACCCTAGGGGTGATCCTGAAATGCAGTTCATATAGCTTCTAAGAGTTTCAGTCTGATAGATTTAACAGGTGGCCAGCTTGATGATGCATTGTCATATTGGCTGACATATTCCTTCTTTGTTTTATTCCCCTATTCCCTCATTCCTGCTCATTGTGATTGGATTTCTTATTAAAATAATGTTACATGAGCTTTTTGCTTCAGACCCTGCTTTTGGGGGGCAACCCAGGCTACAAGGACAGCACCAAAAAGAATAATGCCTGTAATTGATTGAAACATTGAATTTATAAAAATTTGTGAACCTATAGTGATATTCCAGAGAATAGAAAGACTTCCCCCACTAAAAAAATGTATCTCTCATTTGCCACCATTGGAAGTGAATATTACTAGCTTCCTACTCTCAAAATTGGTAATTAAATAAAGAGAATTAAACAATTAGAAGTATAGTTGAGGAGAAGCTCTTCTCTACAAAACAATGCCAGCCAATATACATAGAAAGAATAGAATTTTTAAAATTTCCAGTTTGCAACCCTGATGAAGTAATTGATTTAGGGAAGGATCACCAATGAATACTAAAATCATTGGAGGAAGCACTGAGAGAGAATTGCATATTTGCAGGTTGAAAAAAAATATCAGTCTGTATCCTACTAGCTAGTCAAAAAGGGAAATGTCTTTTCAATAAAGAAATGTGCTATTATTACCCTAACTCAGTCATCAAACATAGATCACTAATAGTGGGACAATGAGACTGTTGCCTCTTGGTGTGATTCATTATGAATTTATCTTGTAAAAAATGTTTATGTTTTATTATGCTTTCAGAGCTAGTTTCCTTTTTATAGGAAATACAAGGGATAGAAGAACAAGTTAAATGGCACCACAAAACACATTCTCAAAAGTTTCTGTAACAGAATTGTCTTGGTTTTTTGAAAAGTCCAGAATCAGTTTTTATAAAGGAAGAGGAGGGAGGGCTTAACAAATTAAAACATTATTCTTAAATAGATCTGGTCTGAAAAAACTATCTTACCCAGAGATCAAATAAATATCAGCATTTTCTCATATCTTTTTTATGGTTTAATGTTTCATTCCTGATAGTGATATTTTTGTCTTTTTTTCTTTGTCAGTCTTGTAAGATGTTGAGCAATTTTATTGATCTTTTCAAATAATCAGGTTCTGTTTCATTGATTTTTTTCATTGTTTTTCTGTTTCTAACTTTATTGATTTCTGCTTTTTATTATTTTCTTGGTTTTGCTTGCTTTGGGCTTAATGCCTCTAGTTTCTTCAGGTGGAAGCTGAGGTCATTAGCTTGAGGCATGCTTTCTTTTCTAATATAAGTGCTTAATGTTAAACACATCTTTCGAAATACTTCTTTACCTGCATCCCACAGATTTTGATGTTAGGTTTTCCTTTTCATTCAGTTAAAAATAGTTTCTTTTCTTTTCCTTTTTAATTTTTGGCCATGCTGCATGGCTTGCAGGATCTTAGTTCCCTGACCAGGGATCGAACCTGGGTCTATGGCAATGAAAGTGACCAGTCCTAACCACTGGACTACCAGGGAATTCCCCAAAATAATTTCTAATTTCTGCTTTTATTTCTTCTTTGACCAATAGATTATTTAGTAGTGTGCTATTTAGTTTCCAAATGTTTGGGAATTTCTCATATCTTTTATTATTGATTTCTAAGTTAACGTGATCAGAGAACATATTTTCTATGTTTGTATGTTTGATATGTATCAGATCAAATTGTATTTAGTGCTTTTCAAGTCTTTTATATACTTACTGATTTTCTATGAATTATTGAAAGAAGAGTATTTATATCTTGGACTATAGTAGTAGATTTGTATTTTTCTTCTTTCATTTCTCTCAGTTTAATTTTCATTAAATTTAGAAAATTTTTAGTCATTATTTCTTCAAACATTGTTTTCTGTTTCCCCTTTTCTCTCCTCTCCTTTTAGGACTCAAACAATGCATATATTAGACTGCTTGAAGTTTTCCCATAGTTAGGAATGCTCTGTTAATTTTTTTTTTGGTCTTTTTTTTCCCTCAGTGTTTCATTTTGATAACTCCTGTTTTGTCTTCAAGTTTACTAATTATTTCTTCTGCAGTGTCTAATCTGTTCATCCTATTTGGTATAATTTTTATCTCAGAAATTGTAGTTTTAATATTTAGAAATTTGATTTGGGTCTTTTTAATATATTCCAGGGCTCTCCTTAACATACTTATGCTTTTTTATACTTTCTTAAACTTATGGAGTATATTTGTAATAGCTGTTTTAATGTCTTTTTGTACTAATGCTGTTACTTGTGTCATTTCTGAGTTATTTTCTATTGATTAAGTTTTTCTCCTTATTATGCATGTGTTTTCCTGCTTTTTGCATACCTGGTAATTTTTGACTGGATGCTAAACGTGTGGATTCTATGTTGTTGTGTGCTAGATTTCTAAAAAATTTTAGTTCTACTCTAGGATACACTTAAGTTATTTGGAAACAATTTGATCCTTTCAAGCTCACTTGTAAGCTCTATTGGCGGGGGGGACCAGAACAACCTTTAGGACTAATTTGGTCCTGCTACTGAGGCAATATTTTTCTGAGTACTCAACCCAATCTGCCATTTATTATGAGATTTCTTTACTCTGACTGTTGGGAACATGACCTATTTATTCTCAGCCTGTGTGTGTAGTGGGAATTCTTCAGCGTGCTTCTTTCCAGTGGTTCTTTCCTCGGCCTTGGAGAGTTTTCTCATGGACGTGCACTGATCAGTTCTCAGTGAAGATTTGAGGGGAACTTTTTGCAGATCTCTGGGGCTCTCTTTGCAGCTCTCCCTCTCTGGTATTTTGCCCTGTGAATTTTAGCCACATTGGCCTTCTTGAATGATCAACTCTTTCTTTTGAACTCAGGGAGACTGCCATGCTCTGTTTGGGTTCCCCTTCCTGCTCTGCAGACTGGGGCAGTTGTGAAGCTTACCTTTGTTTGTTTCCTTTCTCTTAGGGATTACTGGGCTGAGCTGCCTGGTGTCCAGTGTCTAAAAACCATTGTTTTATTAATTCTGTCCAGTTTTTTAATTATGTAAGATAGAAGAGTAAATCTAGTCCCTGTTACTCCATCATAGTCTGAAACAGAAGTCCCTATAATTGTACTTTTAATTCTCTGTCCAAATAATTTTTGAAAGAATGTTCTTTTTTAATTTTCAGGTATTAATAGGGTATTTTTAAAGAACAGTTTGCTTATCTTCTGAAAAATTTAAAAATAACTTCTAGTTTTATTGTGTTATATTTACAGAATGAAGTTTGCACTATTTCTCCTTTGAAAATTTACTGACGTCTTTGTGGCCTAATATAAGGTCACTTTTTGTGATTTCTTTGTATGCATCTTAAAAAATGGTATTTAGTAGGAATCAAATATAAACATACATTCATATGCAGACAATCTGCTTAATTATGTATTAAATGCCTTATCTTTATTTTGTGCCTTAGACTCCATCACAGATTGATATAAAGTCTAATTTTAAAGTGACTTAAAAAATCAGCCTTATAGTTATTCTAAGTGCTACCCTTACAAATTCTGAACTTCTTCAGTTATACCAGAACTCTTTGAGTATAATCTTAAAAAGATAGTAGGCTCTTAATACCCTTTAGGGTTTTGGGATAATTTCCATTTATTGTTTCTTTAAAAATAGGAAATAAGATTCCAGGTTTACAGAACTACTAATTTGAAATAACAAACAGCAGACTAATCTCTAGCCTTCTTTTATTTATTTATTTATTTATTTACTTACTTACTTACTTACTTATTTATTTTTGGCTGCGTTGGGTCTTCGTTGCTGCACACGGGCTTTCTCTACTTGCGGTGAGCAGGGGCTGCTCTTCGTTGTGGTGCGCAGGCTTCTTACTGTGGTGGCTTCTCTTGTTGCGGAGCATGGGCTCTAGGTGCATGGGCTTCAGTAGTTGCAGCACGCAGGCTCAGTAGTTGTGACTCACGGGCTCTAGAGCACAGGCTCAGTAGTTGTGGCGCACGGGCTTAGTTGCTCTGCGGCATGTGGGATCTTCCTGGACCAAGAATCGAACCCGTGTCCCCTGCATTGGCAGGTGGATTCTCAACTACTGCACCACCAGGGAAGCCCTAGTCTTCTTGATGCCTAATTTTTAGGTGTTAAAATTTTCTTGTAACATATTTAAATTTTTAAACTGTACTTTAAATAAGCCAGATAAATATATATTTTAAAATAAGTATATATAAGTTAAGAAATATATATTTAATATATATGATATTTAGATTAAGAAATAAAGACAAGATTTATTCACTTATTTTTCGTAAGGATAAACAACTAAGTACAAATAATTACCTTTCAATTTATTTAAGCTCATATTCTTAGAGATATTTTAGTTCTGCAGAGAGTAAGATTGAAGTAATAATAGGTCTAACAACAATTTCTGTCAGCTCTATAATTGGGAGATCTGTTAGAAGAGACAAGACTTTTGATTGGAAACCTAGTGGGAGACAGAGAACCTAAAAGTCTTTGGCGCTAAAGAACTGCAACAGAGGACTTTCCTGGTGGCTCAGTGGTTAAGAATCCACCTGCCGATGCAGGGGACACGGGTTCGATCTTTGGTCCGGGAAGATCCCACGTGCTGCGGAACAACTAAGCCCGTGCACCACAACTACTGAGCCTGCGCTCTAGAGCCCACTGAGCCACAACTACTGAGCCCGCGTGCCACAACTACTGAAGCCACGCGCCTAGAGCTGGTGCTCCGCAGCAGGAGAAGCTACGGCAATGAGAAGCCCACGCACCACAGCGAAGAGTAGCCCCTGCTTGCCGCAACTAGAGAAAGCCCGCGCACAGCAACAAAGACCCAATGCCAAAAATAAGTTAATTAATTAATTAATTAATTAATTTAAAAAAGAAAACCCCAAAGCAGGCTCTGACTAGCATCCTCACAGAGCTAGCATGTATTCCAAGCTTACCTTTTAACTCCAAAGAATCTAATAAAGTCCATCTAAGCCTGTCACTAGCCATCCCACTCTACCTAATTCCTCATCCTCAAACCTTGCAGAAAGATCCATAATTTTAAGAAATTTTACTCTATAATTATACATGTATATTAATGAAAAAATGTTTTTTGAAACCTTTAGCTTTTAAAATTCTCATTGAAGAGGTATTACGTATCCTGACAAATAGTGCTTTTGTGTGATGGGGTGGGGAGGGAGGGGGAGACATTCTACACCAAATAGTTACATTTGGTTTGCACATAAATGGTGTAAGCTGCTCCATTGAATAGTTTTGGTGTTAATATTTCTCTATGTTCTTTGTAATTTCCTTTTTATAACTAAATTGATTCTAAGTTCCAAAATATACCGTATTTTAAAAAAATTAAGTTTTCACAAAATTACACTGAAATTAAATTATGAATACTCATTCTAACGCCTCCCTTGCTTTTTAGAATCTTCTGATCCGTAGTCAGAGGCATTATCCATTGTGCCAATGCCCCCACCCCCACCCCCGCCGCCTCCCTTGCTTTTTTAAAATCTCAAGATTAAATTAATAATACTTATGTATTTACTTGCTACACTTTCTTATTATGATTGGGAATAGCATCTTCCCTGGGGAACTAACATATTAGCAAATGAATCTGTTATTATCACTATCAATATGCCTTTGTTATTTAAATTTTTAAACAAGATGGTCAGGCCAATTTAATTTCTTGACAAAACCATGCATGAACAAGTATAGGACTTAAAAGGAAAAAATGTGATGAGAAAAAAATTTTGTTTATACCTAGACTCTTTTTTTCCTTTGGCCAAGAATTAAATTTGCCTCAACTTAATTGCTTTACACACATTCTTGTGACATTGCATGATTAGGAAGGAGGAAGAAAAGAGGGAGCTGTGACTGTGTGGTATGTATCTAAAAGAGTGCATTAGAGGAGGAGAGGAGAACTCATAAGCAAGCTGGTTTGACCAGAAACAGAACTGCCTGTGACAGATTAAGAGACAAGCAAGGCTTGGAATCTGAGAGCAAGCAAAGAGAGTGGAAATTTACAGCTGCCCTGTGTGAGTGTTCAGTGATCATTTTCTGCTAACTTTTTCCGGTGGTAACTTACTCTTCAAAGAGGGAGACAGAAAGTCAAGACAGGATTGTGGAAACTCTTCTCTGCCACGCTTTGGTAATAGGAGGCACCCTCTATTAAATGGAAGATAAAGGCTACTTCATCTAAAGTGCTTTGAGCCCCAGAGAGAGCTGTCTTCAGCACCTCACCACGTGTCTACTTTTCTTTGCTTAGGTGAGCCTGGGCTTTTGTGTAACATTTGGTGAGTATCAACCAGGTTACCTATAATGGTTCACAGAGATGGAATTAATATGATAACCTTTAGTTTAGTTGAGGTTTTGCAGTTATTGCTTATATTTTCATTTTAAACTGTGCTGTTACCTTGTTTCTTTGTGCATGATAAACTGCAGTTACTAGGAGAGGTTTTAAAAAACAACTACAAAACAATACTTCTCTGTTGCCTAAGGCACTTGAATCATTACCAACTATTCCGTGTCCATGGAATATCTTATTTTGGAAATGGGTTTTTATTTACAAAGAGTTTCCAAAAATAAAATAGTGGCAGGATACCATTTTCCATGTTTCTCTTTCAACTGAATAAAAATTCAAAAGTTACCTTGTTCCGTCTATTTTCAGTAAATTTAAAATAATCATTGTGATGTTTGATATTATCAATATTATAAATTACAGCATTCCCTCATAATTCAGTTAGAAATATTAATGATGCCATTAAATAAAGGGATATGTAATTTGAATGTTGAATGCTTCTGTTAGATCTAATAAGTGACACATGATTTTTTTCAAAGTTCTGGAGTGAAGATAAAAATTAGACAGTTTACATATCAAACTTACCATTTGATACAAAATGAATGCACATTTCAAATTAAGGAATAAGGCAGTTATTTTGTTCTTATAGCTGGCACCAAACTCTTATATAATATTGTTGTTCTGCTGAAGAACTATTTTAACCAGATGCATATATGTATGTAAATAATAGAGAAGAGAAAAAAGAAAAAACTCTTAAGATATATATTCACATTCCAATAAAAACTTCATTTGTACAATCTTAACTTGGGAGATTGTATGCTAATTTTATATATGTTTTTTTAAAGGCATCGATGGAAGGCATGTAATCATTCTTCTGTGTAAGAAGGAAGTATATATTGTTAGCTGCAAAAGTGAGTCATTGCTTAAAGATGCATCATTCTAAGCAATGTTTCTAGTTTGCTAGCCTCAAAAAAGATGTCCTTAGTTATTGATTCAAGTGAGTCCTTTAAGGCAGAACAACTTAGCAGAAATGAAAACTTAAGCAGGGTGTCAATGAACCTATTAAAAGGGTTTGTACTCTAGATATAATGTAAAACTACTGTACTTTCTCTAATATTTCCTGTATGTGTGCAGAAGCCTGTAGAACAAGTTTTGTTTTGTGGAGTTTTTTTAACCTATTGACCAGTGTATAAAAAGAAACTCAGCTTGTCTGTGAAAACCTTTTCAGGACTAGTATCTTATACTTGAAGTCAAAAATAAATACAATAGAGATTATATCACAAACCAAATTTTACTTCTTTACAGAATTTCCCACACTCAGTCCTTAGACTGTTGGAAGATTTGCACGTAGCTTCACAATCTTCCAAATAATTTTTTATTTTAAACTAGTAATTCATTGATATTATCTTTGTAGTGGCACCATTTCTTAAGCCTATAGGATTGTAAATATAGAAATAAAAAATAAGCCATCCCCGATTTCCAAGTGTTTTGTACCTTAGAAGTTTATTTGTGAGTGGGTTGTTGGGAATTTGGGAACCATCTTCTCTGGGAAACAATTTAACAAATAATGATTGCTTGGTGTTTATTATAGCCTAAGTTTATATTCCACTTACACAATAGAAAATCCATTGCCACCCTGAAAAATATTAGAAAATCAATTACAGTGATGAAACTAAATATAAAAACAATTACAGGTTGAATAAGACATTATTTTTCCTAAATATTAATACTTGAAGAAAAGCAGTATGTTTATAAACAGCATTTCTGGGTACTTTTATGAGCTTCCAAGATTAATTGCACTGTTTATGAGATCTAATCTTATATTAAAATCAGTGATTTTTCTTTTCCTTGCTACAGGAATATTTCTAGCCATTGCTTTTATGCTTATCAGCCATTTCTGAGATCTAGCCCAGTGTCTGGCATATAAGTAGGTACCTAATATATAGTTACCAGATAGGGACTGAACTCTTTCTTTGGTTTACAAAAATGGAACTGAGTAGTTTTTCTAAGGTACCCCAAAAAGGAAAGGGGTTTAGGGGCACACAGTTTTCATTACGAGAAAGAGAGGGCCTGTCAACAATTGAATTTTAAGAAGTAACCAAAACAATAGTAGTACAGAATAGGCCTAACTGTTAAGAGAAAAAGAGAAGACTGTGGTGTAACTTGGGGGTAATCCTGAATGAGTAGGGATGGTGATGAGGGGAGGCAATTTACAAGCTTGGTATCTTGAGTACATGGGACATTCTGAAGTAAGGTGTCAACTTTAACTCAGAAGAATTATGTATTTGCATATGTGTACTAGGACCCATATGAAGAAATGTGGCCTATACGGAAAACTCAAATTAGGTCTATCCAAATTAAGTTTAGTTACACTGGCCCTAAAAGTTTCTCTACAATAATGGATAATAATCTGGAAAAATATATATATAGATATAACTGAATCACTTTGCTGTATACCTGAAACCAACACAATATTGTAAAGCAACTATACTTCAATTTTTTTTTAAAGTTTTTCTAAAAGGCCAAGATATAAAATGTTAAAGTTAGTACTGCAGTAAACATATGTAATGAAATAAACAATACAATGAATGCAGATTATACTTAGATGATTTTTAGTGGCAGAAAAACCTTTCCATCTGATCAAAAAATACTTTCTATATTCTATTTCAAATCATATTTTAAAAGTAATGATTTTGAGTAGTCCCAAGTGGCATATAATAGGTGCTTAATAAATATTTGTTGAATGATTGAATGAAATAATGTGGAATAGTTTGGACAATTTTCCATTTCTGAGGTATGGATGTCTGTGTACATGCATGTATAGATTTATAATGCAGCTTAAAGATAATATTTAGCTGAGATTCCCTTAACAAGGAAAAAAATCCATATTAGCATGCTTCTTAATTATGGACATACTTAGTGTTCCACTGGTAATTAAAATGGTTGGTTTAAGATGAAATCTTTACTGCTTCTAAATGAAATAATAAATATTTAATTTTATGACTTATATGTCTTAAATTTCCAGCAGAAACTCATCTAGTCTCTTCCAGCTGTGGAAGGATGAGAGGTCATATTAACTTACCCATCCAGAAGAACTTTACAATCCTGGAAGTCTATAGGATGAGAGATAACTTCAGCTAAATCACATTCATCTTTATTCTCCCATGTTAATGTTTTATAGATTGAGAGTTCATAGATAGGCACAGGGCTTACTGAAGCTATGAAATGGTTGTATTTCACACTGTAACTATAAACTTTGCCTTAATACCAGTAACAGTATCTAACCAAAATTTGATGATTATTTTGTATATGTATATGCTTACAAGAAAGACACCCCCCCAAAAAAAAAGAATTACAAGTTTCTCTTGATAATTCTGTTGTGAAAAATAGCCATTTGTGAATTTCAGTGAGAATTGATGCTTTGATTACACTTCCTAGTCTTTGAGAATACTGACCTAGCTTCAGATCTCTGCTATAAATTGAGATTATGAAATTCAAATGTAAAATTATTATCCATTGACAATCTTTATTAACTAATAGATGTAGAAAATTTTAACTCCAACAAGTGACTGGAGCTGTCAACAGAAACATTACTGTGAATGAAGTTTCTGGTTCTTTTTCCTGGAACAGTAGTCTAGTAGGTTAATATTTATAATAATAAATTGGTAGTTGTATGTCTTCCTAATTTCATAAACTAGTTCTATTTTTAAATTGTTTCAGTGGTTACAATACATTAGAATTAAGGAGCAATTCCCAAGGACATGGGTTTTTTTCTTGTAAAAGAGTTTTTATTCTGATATAAGTCTGATCAAGGCTTCCAAATGAGTAAGGGTGCATAAAACACTTCTTACAAGTTTTTCATTTCTATATAAATTGTTCATTTTTGAAAATGGTGCTCCCTCAAACTCTGTTAGCAAAACTTATAAAAACAGGTTCATTCTTAGTCATTTTGAACTGAGAAAAAGGATGATCAGTGAAAGTTCTTATTTATACTTTGTCCACTGATTTTCACTCGTTTCTATAGGTCTTCAAGTACAAAATGCAATTGTGGTGTCTTCTAATTACATCTAGGAAGTATATTTTAAAATGGAATGGTTGAGGGATAGCAGGCATTTATTGGAAGGTACTTTGACATATGTAATATGTTTTTATAATGGATTTGATATCATAACATATATAACAATAATGATATGCTTTGTAATTTATTATATCTGTGAAGGTAATCAATGATTTTGTGGTGGGAAGAGGCCTATTTGGGATGCAACAAATACAGTAGAACTTTTAGGTGTACTTTTTTTTATTTTAAAATTTACATTCAATGAAATGTACCCATTTTAAGAGAACAGTTCACTGAATATTGACAAATACATATACTCATGTAATCTCCATCCCATTGATTTTTAAAAATGAATCTTATTGGCCCAATTATTTGCCGTAGGTGTACTTTTTGATTGCATTATTTCTATCTGTGAGTCCTATTTGGAATAAAAGATAAAAGAATGGTAATTTCTGAACTTTCTTGAAATTTATTTTAATGTGATGGTTTAATTTTTTTACTTTGAGCGAAGGTACCTGTGACTAAGTTTAAATTAGCAAGCTCTATGAAAGGCTTTTGGAAATCTTCCTTTCTTACTTATTGTTCATTGCAAAATAACCTATATGAAGGAAAACAAGGCTCATTTTTGAGTTGACTTTCTTACAATGAGTTAGCAGTTTGGTTATGTTTTTTATGGTTTTACCTATGGAAATCTTGAGACTTCTCTTGTCTTCAGTGATAAATTTCCCACTCCC
This sequence comes from Hyperoodon ampullatus, assembly GCF_949752795.1. Taxonomy (NCBI): domain Eukaryota; kingdom Metazoa; phylum Chordata; class Mammalia; order Artiodactyla; family Ziphiidae; genus Hyperoodon; species Hyperoodon ampullatus. The sequence goes on along the minus strand of NC_136929.1, from coordinate 59,888,497 downwards.
TTAAGCTTTCGTGGAAAATCTTTGAAATGAAAACTATTATTGAACAGCAAATTTGCAGGTTAGACATAAAGGCCTAGAGATACTCATTAGCCACCTACAGATAGACATTTATTCCCCTTTAAAATACTTTAAGGGATAACAGTGAGGGTATTTAATGCCCCAAATGACCTCTTCTCCTAGCTTCCCTTTCCCCGTCCCCCTTCAAACACACTCCTCTCCACTTACGTCACTGAACATGTTCAGATGAGGCATTTGAGTGATTGACTTTGGGTCATCTTTAGAAGCGCTCACACATAAGTTAGGAATATGAAATATTCTACTGTGTCTTAGGAAAGGGAATGCTGCCAAGCTGCCAAAATCTACTAAAAATCTACAGGGCCTGAGTTCTCTGGGAGCAGAGCTGAAGAATTTTTTTTGGCTTTCTCTCCAGAATCTGAGCCAAGTGCTACTCTTAATGAAATTTCATAGCCAAAGTAACAGAAATCATATTTGTTTGACTAGTGCTTTGACAAGACATGATGATCAGATATTCCACAGTTTGAACTTTAAAAAACGGTTATTTAGTCATTAAAAGTATCATTTATGAGAAGGTGTTTCCATTGTAAAAACATTTGCATGATCTATTGAACAAAGTTTGGGGACAAAAGAGAAAATTTGAAGGAAGAAGAAAACTAAGTATTTATAAGCCAACTACCCAGAGGCAATCACTGTTAACTTTTTAAAATTATTTTTTCTATGCATAGGTTTTGTGTATTTGTGATTTTGTTTGCTTTTACATAGTTGTAGTTATGCTCTATATTATGGGATAGTGTTTTTTTAACATGTACGTTTCATTTCAAGTTCTTTGTAAACATTTTCATAGCCATATACTATATTTCATCAAATCTAAGAAGCCATTGGTTGTAAGGCATATACTCTTGTACCACTAAGAAAGAAAAAAACAAAAACAAAAAAAAAACCCTGCCAGTTAGTGTAAGGTCCCATCAATTGTAAGACACATGCACATTTTAGAGATGTTAAAATGTGGGAAAGGGCTTCCCTGGTGGCACAGTGGTTGAGAGTCCGCCTGCCGATGCAGGGGACACGGGTTCGTGCCCTGGTCCGGGAGGATCCCACATGCTGAGGAGCGGCTGGACCCGTGAGCCATGGCCGCTGAGCCTGCGCATCCGGAGCCTGTGCTCCGCAACGGGAGAGGCCGCAGCAGTGAGAGGCCCGCGTACCGCAAAAAAAAAAAAAAAAAAAAAAAAAAGTGGGAAAAAAAGTTATAAAGATAACCTTTGTTAGTTTATTTTCTTAGGACAGATTGATAGAAGCAGGATTACTAAAGTCAGAGGTTGTGAATATTTAAAGGCTCTAGATCCATATTGCCAAATTATTGTACAATTTTTACTCCCACCAGTAAGAAAAGAGAGGGCCTGTTGCATCTCACCATCAATAGAATTGAATTTTCTCAGAACAACAACAAAAAACTTTGTTATATGATGGGCAAAATAGTCCTTCACTTTAAGTTTGCATTTTTCCATTATAGAGAATAAACATTTACTATGTGTTTAACTGTATTTCCTCCTTTGTGGTTTTCTAATATCTATGTATTATTTCTTAATGATTTTCTTATTTGTCTTAGATCTCCTTTTATAATGATATTAGCCCTCTGTCTTTCATATCATGTCATAGAATTCTCTTATTTGTTGTTTGCCTACAATGTTTTTATTATTTTATCCATAAAAATTCAAAACAATTTATTAGATTTGTAACATATTTATATTAACTGATTTGTCAGTCTTTTTTTGAGATTTATTTCATCACTTCTAAAATTAGAGAAATTATTTTACATCCAGAAGTTTGAAAGTCACTTATAATAACATCTGTATCTGGCCTCTTTTGTTCCATTGGTCTGTTTTTCTTGTGTCACTGTTTCACTTATAGCACTTGATAGCACTTTTAATTTCATTCCCTCGTAAGAAATCTTCCTTTTTATAACTCGTTATCCTTGTGAGTTTTTTTTTGGTATTCTTGGCTTAATTTAGTTACTAAAAACTTTTTTGGACTTGTGACTGGAATTGTATCAAATTATGGACTTTAGGATTATTGACATTTTAATAATATTCAGTTTTTCTATTCAAAAACAAAATAGGTTTTTCTATTCGGTTCTTTTCTTAGTTACATGGGTTTATTCCCCACTATTATAGATAATACAGAAAAACATCAAGATGAAAAATTTTAGATGTATCACAAATCTCATTCAGATAATACCATTAACATTAGCTGAGCCACATTCCAGAAATAGTTCTGTGGCTAATTAAAAGGGTGGCTTGCTGAAGGATTGAGTAGACAAATAGACACATCGTGTACATCTTTAAGTACATCTTTCATTTGTTAGTTTTCTACTTCAGGAACAGTAATTATCCTTATGTTGGATTATCACTGTCGATTTTTCATAGTGATGGATTCTTTATTTTTAACTTTTTATTTTGAGATAACTAAAGATTCACATGCAGTTATAAGAAATAATACAGAGAGATCCTGTATACCCTTCATCTAGTTTCCCCCTGTAATGACATTTTGCATACTAATTAGCAGGTAGTGAATTAATGGATAATGATCAGCACTTTTAAAAAAAATAATGTAGGATAGAACAGAATGGAATCTATCCAGAGGTCAAGTATTGTTTCATGAAACAATTATACAATCATTTATACATTCCTTTGCTCTGGATCACAATATAAAATGCATTTCTTGCCAGTCACAGGACAAATACTATATGATTTCACTTATATAGGGTACCTAGAGTAATCAGATTCAGAGAGAGAGAAAGTAGAAAGGTGGTTGCCAGGGGCTGGAGGCAGAGAGTAATGGGGTGTTATTGGTTAATTGGTACAGAGTTTTAGTTTTACAAGATGAAAAGAGTTCTGAAGATGGATGGTGGTGATGGGTGCAAAAAATGTGGATGTACTTAATGCCACTGAATTGTACATTTCAAAATGATTAAGATGATGGATTTCATGTTCTGTATATTTTACCACAATTAAAAATAATAAGTGTTAAATAAAAGAGAAATATAAATTATAATGAATAAATATCACATTTTTAAATTAAAAAAAAATGCATTTCTTACTACAAGTCACTATTTAAAAAGTTGAAACCACTGCCCTAGAGAAATTCTCATAGAAATGTATAAGTAGACCGGCAAAAGAATCTGTGTTATGATTATGCGTGTAATAATAAACAATTGAAAATAATTAGAACTCGGAGAACTGATAAATAAATTGTGGTATAGTCATACAGTGGGATGCTATACAGCACGTAAGATAAACGTGAGATTTGTGTATTAACACAAATGAATCTCATAAACACAATGTTGAGGGAGAAAAAAAGAAATTGGCCATGTAATACCATTTCTATAACGCTTTAAAGCATACACAACAATATCACATATTGTCTGTAATATTAATAGAAGTGTGAAAGCATGTATAGGTAAGGGTACATGATAAATAGGTACAGTATGAGACAGAGGGAAATGGGATCAGAAAATTGTACCAAGTGCATTGCTTTAGTTGTTTTATTTTTTAAGCTGGGTGGTAAATATACAGGAACTTGTTACATTGTTCTCTATTTCTTCTTCTAGATGCCCTAAATATTTTATTTAAACTAAATTAAATTAAAATACCTAGGGGAAAAAGTCCTGTTGAAGCATTTTGATTAGCTTGATGGTGTCACAATCCATTTGTGAGCCAATTGCTGTAGCCAGGGCAGTGGAAGGGATACTCTGGCCCCGCCTGGGTCATGTTCCCACCCTTTTGGTAGGGTGGAGTGGGAAGGAGAGCAGACAGGTCCAGCACCAGAAAAAAACAGGCACCAAAAAGTACCAGAGATTTTCTTTTTCTTTTACTTTTCCGATTCAGTTATTTCTAATTCTATTGTTATTTCCATCATTCTTTTCTTGAGATTTTTGAGGCAGTTTCCTTTTTAACTTATTTAGTTGAATCCTTATTTATTTTTATTCCCACATGAATGAATTGTAGATTTGCACCCTCCCAAATGTTCTGCCAGCAATATCAAGGCTCCCTTTCAAGAACTGTTTCTGGTTTTTAGCATTTATTTTCTTGAACTCTTGTGGGTTTGACTCCATCTCATCTTTTTTGTAAAAATTTTAGTAAGTGTACACAGTCTATTCACACATAAATATGTTGGCTAGAGACTTAATTGTGAGGTTATAGACTTTCCCTTTCCCTTTCACTCTGTAGATTCTCTCCATGGTTTTATGACATGTAGTTTTATGGAAGTCCAAAGACAACTTAATTTTTATCCTTTTTGTTGTTAACAGTCATTTTGTAGGAATGAGCTTTAAGAGAAGAATGTTGATTTCTTCTAAAAGCCACAAGGCACTGAATTTGGGGTCTCATCATTAATCTCAACTAGAAAAATCCTGTAAATGACCACATTTAGATCTTTTTTTCTGCTTAAGCTGTTTTATCTTTGTTGCTTTTCTCCATTTTTTAGTTCCTTTTGCATTTGTTGTCTTCCTCCACCTCTTTTCATTGTTGTAATACCCGTTTTTATAGATATAACACTGTATCTTCTCCATATTTCCATAATATATACTATGCACACATACACACGAACACACACCAAGTACCTTTTCTCCATCATTTAAGTTTGTTTAACCTTTTCTGGCATTCTGGCAAAACCCTTTGTGTGGCTGTGTCTCCACTACATTGTGCACCCTCTGAGGCTTATTTTGCATTTACTAGTGCAACGCCTCACACCTTACAGGTGCTCAGTAAATATTTTCTGAATGAATAAATATAGACTAACTAATTGTGTACCTTTTGGTTGTCCTCAATCAATTTTCTGTGGGGTCATTTCTGCTGTATGCAGATTTGGATTGCCATGCTGCATTTTGGGGTGTTTCTGTATACGTGTGTATATTATGTGTTTTTGATCTTTTATCTTGACCAGCTCTCTTTTTGTCTAAGTTCTTCTCTTCCTTTTTTAAATTTTTATTTTACCAATTATATCTATTCTATCTCCTACAGAGAATTAATTTTGGAAGTAACCTTTCCTGTCAAAGTCCACAGGGCATTTCTCCCCTTTGCTTGTGCTTTTTTTTTTTTTTTTTTTGTAGAACCTATTTATTTGTTGTTTATTCTGTTCACTTACTTTGGAAAGTGGAAAAGTACAATAGGGCCCATGTCAGTCCTCTGATATTTGTGTGCTGCATGGCCTGCTGTCAGTACTAACGCCGGAGGGCAGGTTGATGTGTGCAACCTCACCACAGTTTTCAGTGCCCAGGAGGCATTCACTTAATGTCAGTCTGTTGGACTTAGCACGGCATCTTCTCCTGTTCCTGCTTCTTGTGTTGTTGAAATATAACATGTGTTCTAAAAACTCTGACATAGAATTTATTACTATTACCACTTTATCCCAAGGAGGCACCATTTTCAGGACTCCACCTTACATACTTTATCTTTGGCCTTGATGGAGTTAGAATGGGTGTGGACCAGTGATGAATATGCTAGAGCTCACTGTATTTGGCCTATCTAATTCAAAATATGATGCTCTATCTTTAAGAATCCCCCTTGCAGTATAAAGGTTCCTCAAAAAATTAAAAATAGAACTACCATATGATATAGCAATTCCACTTCTGGGTACTTATCCAAGGAACATGAAAAAGCTAATTCATAAAGAAATATGCACCCTCATGTTTACTGCAGCATTATTTACAATAGCCAAGATATGGAAACAACCTAAGTGCCCATCAATGGATGAACAGATAAAGCATATGTTCTATGTGTGTGTGTGTGTGTGTATATATATATATATATATATATATATATATATGTTTAATGGAATATTATTCAGCCATAAAAAGAATGAAATCTTGCCATTTGTGGCAACATGGATGGGCCTTTGAGGGCATTACGCTAAGTGAAATAAATCAGAAAAAGACATATACCGTATGATCTCACTTATATGTGGAATCTAAAAAAACCAAAAACCAAGCTCATAAGTACACAGAACAAATTGGTTGTTGCCAGAGGTGGAGGGTGGGGTGTGGATGAAATGGGTGAAGGGGGTCAAAAGGTACAAACTTCTGGTTACAAAATAAGTGAGTCATGGGGATGTATTAAAAAATAAAATAAGGTAACTAAACTGGTACTAACAAATAAATATAATGTATCTGGGCTTTCCCAGAGCATTTGGAAAATTGTTTCTTGATATCTTCGTGAATGAGATGAAAAAAATATGAGTTAAGTGATATGACTAGGTGAATTCACAGTTAAAAAGCAAAACACTCATTTTACAGATAGAGCAAATGACGTGCAGACGAGGGTGATAACTTCGGAATCATAGCAGATGAATTACCAACTCAGAACAATTTGGGGGTTTAAGTACCTCCTGTTTGTTTAGCAGGTATGTTAAGTGCCACTTAGCATTATTCTTGATCACAAACAACAAATACTGAAGAAAGTTTCTGGAAGCATATAAGGTAACTCAGAGATTTGACAGAAGTCCTAGGGAACCAGATTTGGGAAGTAGGAGTCTAGGGAAATGAAGCAAATATTTAGAACCATAGCCAAGGTTATGCCAGAGGAATAACTGCTTAGAGTGTTGCTATCGACTGCTGTGTACAATATTCTTTATTGATTAATTGCATCATTGTTAATAAGAAAAACATGAGGAAAAATGGAATTAACCCAAAAGTCTATCAATAAAGGTATTGGTAAAATAAATTATATAATAATTTAATAAGAAATTACCAAATACTAGAAGTAATTACATAATATATCTGTATAATGGATATTGCTATAAAAAGATTGTAGTGCATCTAAACATATACTCATAGAATGATATTCAAGATATAAAAAGTGGGGAAAAGTTGAAAAATACTATATTTAGTATTTATTCTATTTTGGTTTTAAAAAATATATTTTTATATACATAGAAAAAATTCAGGAGGAATATGTATCAAAACTGATAATAGTTGTTGCCTCTGGATGGCTGGTTAATGGGAGCCTTTGATTTATTACATCATATTTCTGTAACATTTGAAATATTTTTGCTAATAAATGTAAAGTAAATGAATATGCCTCTACTAACTGGAGCCTTTAATTTTAGATATTTTTCTAAAAAAAATAACACATTTTTAGTGTAAATAGGGCAATGACAGCTATATTTGGCTTTCTCTGCTCTATGTAAATAGATGTTCTCAAAAAGAAGAACTGATTTTCCTGTTCCCCTCCCACTTCACCCCCCATCATGGTAGTCCTCATTTCATCAGTGAGTATGCCAGCTGAATATTTGAAGAGTAAATAAAAAACAGATTCTAAACAATTTTACATTTTAATTTTGTGATTGCTATGGAGTGGCATGTTTTTAAACATTGCTTTACCAAAGTATGTGGATCCTAATCCCACTTTTGTTTTACATGTTTTATCTATGATTATTATTATCACCATCATCATCATCGCTCTCTTTAGTCAAAATATCTAGTTTTAAATATCAGGTTATTCTCTAAAAATACTCCTTTCCCCATTCTTGCATAAATCTTGAATTTCTATTTTAGGAAAGATTTTAAACTTTGAGTAAAAACTTTTAGGTATAAACTTTAAAAAAGATCTTTCTTAAAATATTTTATATTAATTTAAATTTGGCACAAAACTTGGTGAAACTTGTTTTATTTTTTTTAATATTTATGTATTTATGTATTTATTTATTTGGCTTCGCCGGGCCTTAGTTGCGGTACGCAGGATCTTTAGTTGCAGCATGCAGATTCTTTAGTTGATATGTGGGATCTTTAGTTGTGGCATGGGGGACCTTTAGTTGCGGCATGTGGGATCTAGTTCCCTGACCAGGGATCGAACCTGGGCCCCCTGCATTGGGAGCACAGAGTCTTAACTGCTGGACCACCAGGGAAGTCCCAATGAAACTTGTTTTAGTTTGACTGATTTTAATGTTTCATATTACTGAATTGGTTATTGAAAACTTATAAGACATTTTGGTATAACAATTTAATCATGTTAAGAATTATAATTATAATTTTTGTTTATTTGTTTGTTTGTTTTTAGCATTCCACATTGGAAGAAGAGATTTCTATAGATTTTAAAAAATGCCTTTGTTTAGTAAATCGCACAAAAATCCAGCAGAAATCGTGAAAATTCTGAAAGACAACATGGCCGTTTTGGAAAAGCAAGACAGAAAGACAGATAAGGTATGAGCTAAAATAATAACATTTTTATTAAAATACATGAATAGACCAAAAAGCTAATGTAAAAGCTAATGAAGAATCCTAAACATGGTCTGTGATGCACTCGTAGGGTCTTTGTAAGTACGTTTAAATTGATTCCAGGTTTTATGCAACTGATAATTGTTGAGTCTGTTGTCTTGAACTCTTTGTTCACTTTCTAGAGCCTCTGACCAACCTTGGATCCCTCTAGACTTAAACTAAGGGGTAACACCCCACCCTCCACCTCTGGCAACCACCAATCCATTTCAGTCATAAAAAAGAATGATATCTTGCCATTTGCAGCAACATGGATGGACCTAGAGGTCCATTATGCTAAGAGAAATAAGTCAGAGAAAGGCGAATACCGTGTGATTCCACTTATATGTGGAATCTAAAAAACAAAACAAAACAAATGAACAAATATAAAGCAGAAACAGAGTTATAGATACAGAGAACAAACAGGTGGTTGCCAGAGGGGAGGTGGGTTGGCGTTGGAGGGGGAAGAAATTGCTGAGGGAGATTGAGATACAAACTTACAGTTGCATGGGTGTGAAAGATACAGTGTAGAGAATATAGTTAATAACTATGTAATACCTTTGTATGGTGACATATCATAACTAGACTTATTGTGGTGATCATTTTGGGTTTTTTAATATATTTTTTAAAAATATTTATTTATTTATTTGGCTGCGCCAGTCTTAGTTGCGGCGCATGGGATCTTTGTTGCAGTGTGCGGGATCTTTTAGTTACAGCATGCAGGCTCTTAGTTGCAGCATGCGGGGTCCAGTTCCCTGACCAGGGATCGAACCCGGGCCCTCTGCATTCGGAGCTCAGAGTCTTAACCGCTGGACACCAGGGAAGTCCTGTGGTGATCATTTTGAAATGTATAGAAATGTTGAATCACTATGTTGTAAAACAGAAACTAACAGTGTTGTAGGTCAATTATACTTCAAAAACAAAGAAACTCAGAAAAAGAGATCAGATTTCTGGTTACCAGAGGCAGGGGTACTGGGGAGAGGGAATTGGATGTAGACAGTCAAAAGATACAAACCTCCAATTGTAAGATAAGTAGGTACTAGAGGTGTAAGGTACAACATGATAAATGTAAGTAACACTGCTGTATGTTATATATGGAAGTTATTAAGAGAATAAATCCTGAGTTCTCATCACAAGGAAAAATATATTATTTTCTTCTCTGTTTCTTTAAGTTTGTATCTATATGCAATGATGGATGTACACTAAACTTATTGTGATAATTATTTCATGATGTATGTAAGTCGAATCATTATGCTGTACACCTGAAATTTATACAGTGCTGTATGTCAATTATATTTTAATAAAACTGGAAGGAAAAAAACTCAGAATGAAAAAAAAATCTAAGGGGTTGTACTGGTATATAATATTATACTGACATGGAGGGTAAAAAGTTTATATTTAAAGATCAACTGATAGTTTCTACTACAGTGCAGCCACTTTTTTTTTTTTTTTTTTTTTTTTTTTTTGGCACACCACGCAGCATGTGGGATCTTAGTTCTCTGACCAGGGATCGAACCCGCGCCCCCTGCTGTGGAAATGCAGAGTGCTAACCAGGGAATTCCCAGTGCAGCCTCATTTTAACATTGTTTTAAAGTCCTACCAAGAAGGGGTTCCTTAGAGGAAGGGGTTTTTAGTAATTTAGTTATTCCTTCAAAGGGACATTGAATCCTACATATATAATTTGTCTCTAAAGTGACTAGTTTATGGCAAGATTCAAGATATCTGTAAAATAAATACCCTTGAGTTAATAGTATCTTTCTGTCCCAGTGAATGATACAATATTGTATTCTTGTAATGATATAGAAATATATTTTTTATCCTACATCTTATAAGGAATGTAGAAATATATTTTTATTTCTAGTGTACTTTGTAATATTGAGCAAAATATTGGCTCAATAGAATGAAGAAATGACCTTCATATAAGAGTGAATCTAAATAACAAAAGAGGGGAAAAAGGAAAAGACATAAAACGACACTAATTTTCATCAGTGATCAGGAAAAGCCCAATTAGAACAACAGTAAATTCGTATTACATTCCTACTATCTTGTCAAAAATGAAAAATGTCTGATGGTATTAAATGTTGACAAGTGTGGAGAGCAATAAGAACTTTCATTCACTATGAGTGATAAAGTATAAATTGGTGTTTGGAAATGAGTTTAGTATATTAACTGTTAAATATGAAGATATACATGTTCTAAGACCCTGCAGTTCCCCTCCTAGTATAAACTCTAGAGATGTTCTTGCAAACATGCACCAGGATGCGTGTCAAGAATGTTCATAGCATTGTTGTTCATAGTAACCCCTCAGTGGAAACAACCCTGATGTCCATCAACAGTAGAAGTGAGAAGCTGTGGTCCAGCCATTGATGGAATACTACAGAGCAATGAATATTAAAGAACTGCTGCTACATGCAGCGGCAAGGATGAACCTCCCAAATACAGTGTTGAGTGAAAGAAGCAAATCATAAGAGGGTACAGGTACTATTCCAAATCAGCAGAACTAAACTATGTTGTTTTGGGATACAAACATAGGTGAGAAAGCTATAAAGAAAAGTAAATAAATGATTGTCATCAAAAACATAAAAGGATTTACTTCCGGCTGAAAAAGGGGCATTCAAGTGACTTCTGGGTTGCTAAAAATGTTCTATTTCTTGACCTCTCTTATGGTCACACTGGTGTCTGCTTTATAATTATTCTTAACTCTATATATGTTTAAAATAATCTTCTGTGGATTTATGTCACAATTTAAGGAACTTCCAACCTTTAATAAATTAAGGATTGCTTTAGCAATATCATAAAATGTATCTGGAAATTAATTTTTTAAGTAGCGTCATGCTACTATGAGTTACTTTTATTATTTTGCCTTATTCTCCTCATTTCCTTCTTCAATTATAATGATTAGAATACAATACTTGAAAGTAATAAAACTACATTTCTTTAAAAACATTCAGCAAATTGTTAACTAATTGGCCTGTTTTTTTCTTCACCTGTTTTTTTTTTTTTTTTTTGGTATCCCATGCTTGCTTGCTTGCTTGATTGATTGATTGATTGATTTATCTTCACCTGTTTTAAAAAAATTTTTCTATTGAGTATAATTATGATACCATATAATCCACCATTTTAAAGTGTACAATTCAGTGGTTATTAGTTTATTCACAAGGTTGTGTGACCATCACCACTATCTAATTTCTAATTTTCAGCACCTCCTTCTCCCTTACCTAGGCCCTAATACTCACTAATGTACTTTCTACCTCTATGTATTCTCCTATTATTCTTTAAAATGCAGTGAGGGCTTCCCTGGTGGCGCAGTGGCTAAAAATCTGCCTGCCAATGCAGGGGACATGGGTTCGAGCCCTGGTCTGGGAAGATCCCACATGCCGCGGAGCAACTGAGCCCGTGCGCCACAACTACTGAGCCTGCACTCTTGAGCCCGAGAGCCACAACTACTGAAGCCCAAGCACCTAGAGCCTGTGCTCCGCAACCACAACAAGAGAAGCCACCGCAATGAGAAGCCCGCGCACCGCAAATGAAGAGTAGCCCCTGCTTGCCACAACTAGAGAAAAGCCTGCGCACAGCAACAAAGAGCCAACACAGCCTAAAATAAAATAATTTAATTTAAATTTTTTTTAAGAATTAATAAAAGCAAAGTAACATATAAAATATGAGGACATTTAAAAAATATAGTGAGATCTTTTGCTTTTTTTTTTTTAAGTTTCATAGATAACAAAAAGATAATGGTTATGTGTGAGGGATCAGTGGATTGACAAAGGTTATGGGTTTTGACAATATATGATTTTGTACCTACTCCATTAAAAAAACCAGAATAGGGCTTCCCTGGTGGCGCAGTGGTTGAGAGTCTGCCTGCTGATGCAGGGGACACGAGTTCGTGCCCCGGTCCGGGAAGATCCCACATGCCGCGGAGCGGCTGGGCCCGTGAGCCATGGCCGCTGAGCCTGCGCGTCCAGAGCCTGTGCTCCTCAATGGGAGAGGCCACAACTGTGAGAGGCCCACATACCGCAAAAAAAAAAAAAAAAAAAAAAAAACCAGAATAATAGGGATTTGTTGAAAAACATTAACAAATGATTTAAATAAAGACTACTAGCTACTGATAAGTCTTCAAAATGGACTGAATTTAATTTATAAGTTAAATTTATAATTAATTACTAGTAAAGTTCAATATGAGTATGATTTAAGGAAGTTCATGGGGACTTCCCTGGTGGTCCAATGGTTAAGACTCCACACTTCTACTGCAGGGGGTGTGGGTTCGATCCCTGGTCAGGGAGCTAAAATCCCACGTGCTGCACAGTGCAGCCAAAAAGTAAAAACATTTTTTTTTAATTTAAAAAAGTTTTTTAAAAATAAATGAAGATGATTTCAATTATTCTAACTAAGTAGAAATACTAAAGATCTCTCTTTTATAAATTAACTTTAGTAACATTTTCTGAAATAAAAAACACAGTGCCGACTGAATGATTTTTGTTTGTAACTGTACAGAGTTCTTTAATCATAAATAAGCAGGGCTCAATAAGTGGTTTTTGTTTGTTTGTTTATAGCCTGAAATTTTTTATTACTCAACTATTAGCATACTTTTTGGTCACTAGGCTTCAGAAGAAGTGTCGAAATCACTGCAAGCAATGAAAGAAATTCTGTGTGGGACAAGTGACAAGGAACCCCCAACAGAAGCTGTGGCTCAGCTAGCACAAGAACTCTACAATAGTGGGCTGCTGGTGACACTGATAGCCGACCTACAGCTGATAGACTTTGAGGTAAACTATCTGCAAAAGGATGACAATTCTGTTTTTCAATTTTTATATACATAACAATATTTGACTGTAATTTTTTATTATTACTGTTTATATATTATTTAAAATCCCATTTTCCCCTGAAAGTTCTAAAATCACTTTAATCATTTTTTTAGAAAGGCAAAAGGTATACTGGAATTAAGTTTTATGCAGCTAAGTAAGAAAGTTACTGGTCAATAATAATAATAATAATAGATAACATTTGTTGAGTACTTACTGCATGTTGTACAGTTTCCAAGCACTCATCTCATTTAATTCTTAAAGCAACCTATATATGATTGGTACTATATTATTAGTCTTGTTTTACAGGTGAAGACCCTAAAGTTCAAAGATATTAAGTAATTTCCCCTAAGTCACTCAGTTATTAAGAGCCTAAGCTGAGATTCAAACTTATTGTCTCCAGACCTGTTTCTTTAATTGAAATATTTATACCAATGATTTAAGAAGTTTGTTAAATGCTACTAATATAGGATATTTATCTCATTTTGAAAGCAATTATACCTAATTACCCAAATAATAAATAAAACAACACCTAGAAACGTAAGTGGTGAATATGTGTAAGCATTTTATTATCTATGGTACATCTAACTTAGAACAGTGGTTTTTCAATGAAATGTATGTACGTAAGGCACATTTCAATGATGGAAGTCTTGGTTTTGATTTGTTTGTTGTTTTGTTACTACTATCAGGCTTTTGATACTCTCAGGTGAGTGCTTGGATCTCCATTAATTCTCAAAGATAGAAGAGAATGGAGATTTCTGAAGTAAATTGCTTTTAGTTTTGTCACCAAGGAAGTTAAAAGAAACTCATTACAGTGATTAGACCAAGATAAGGTCAGGGCTCTGGGGATCTGTGGAAATACTAGCCCACAGCTCTCTGGATGGCTTAGATAGGGGAAGATTTTGGCTGACTGGAGCAGCGGGAGAGGAATGCAGGGCAAGACTGCTCTGGAGATGTGAAGTTAGGTGTGTTGACTAGAAACTTCCCTGACTGAGGGCCTCTCAGGGCCCAGACTTCACAGCCTTCCTTTCAGAAACACCTGTTTTTTTCTTTCCTTCCCTCTCTTATTTGTTTCTCTAACCTTGACATTTTCTGCTCAAAAATATCCTTTCCTACTTTTTCCTCTTGCCTGGCTTGTCACTCTCCCTCCCCATCTTACTCCCCATTTCCTTTTTAAACCTGGCATATGTGGAATTAAAGTGTAGTTTTATCATTGTGTTTATATACTTTCATGTTTTTTAAGTTTAGTTTAAAATGAGGTATTATGTACATTTGTAGGAGCTTTGCATAGTGGAAAAACACTTGACTTGGATTTAGGATTGTTTATAGAGTCCCTGCTCTGCCATTTGATAGTTAGTATCATAACCTCTTTGAGACTAAACTTTCTCATCTATAAAATAGGAATAATATGAACTTATATCATTGTTTTTAAATATTAAACAAAGTAAAATATATATACATATACATGTTATGGAAGAACACTAAATACATGTGCAAATATATACAGATGTCCGATAGTATATTTTCATCTTCTCTCTTTCTCAAACTTAAGTTAAATGTAAGCTGGTTTATTTTTGTTATAACCTTTGATGTTTGTTTCTTTGTTTATTATTTTAGTTTTAAATTTAGTTGGTGAGTGACCATAACTGGGAAACTCCCTGCTCTTGGAATATGGTATTATATTTCTATAAATCTCCCCTTGTTTTGCACATTTCCCTGAAAGCAGCAATGTATTAAGCTATTATCATCACTAATTAATATGTTAGCTTGAGTTAGTTTATGAGATTAGCTTAATTTGCAATGGGATGCTGGAAGGAATATGACCAAGGTTGGTTCTGTTTTGAAGAATGAGTCAGGGATGAGATGTCGTCAGGTCCAGTGACCTGGAGAAGCCTTGAGCGACCACAGAATAGCATAGGTTCAAAGTGCTCTCCAAGAATTGGGGAGATCGCAGTAGACCAGAGAAAAACTTTGGGTGCCTCACAACTTTGTGCAGCTTTGGCTTAGAAAACAAAAGAGGAACAGTAAGAAACACTTATGCAAATTTCCCTTATTTTACATGGTATACTGGAAATAAATATAGAGAAGTTTACTTAAAAATTATTTGGGGGGCTTCCCTGGTGGCGCAGTGGTTGAGAATCTGCCTGCCAATGAAGGGGACACGGGTTCGAGCCCTGGTCTGGGAAGATCCCACATGCCGCGGAGCAACTAAGCCCGTGAGCCACAACTACTGAGCCTGCGCATCTGGAGCCTGTGCTCTGCAACAAGAGAGGCCACGACAGTGAGAGGCCCGCCCACCACAATGAAGAGTGGCCCCCGCTCACCGCAACTAGAGAAAGCCCTCGCACAGAAACGAAGACCCAACACAGCCAAAAATAAATAAATAAATAAATTAATTTAAAATATTATTTGGGGATTAAGACATTCAATTGCCTAAAAATTGACTTATACATTATCAAGTAGAGTAAACTTTTATTCTCTGGAATCCTTGGGGAAAAAATTATCTTTCTGAATATGTGCATTTTCCATGTAGCTAAAGATTAACTCTTCAAATGAAGAAAGTTAAGTAGATTACTTTTGTGGATTACTTTACATTTTCTTTATAACATGCATTGTATACTTGCCTCTCCTCCAAAATTATATACTAGATGTGATAATTTTTTACTAATGACTCAACACTATCATTATGAAGGTCTATTATCATGATAATTGCAGACAGTTTTTTTTTCAGCTTTTTTGAGGAATAATTGACCAGACGGTTCTTGACTTTGTTCATTTAGTTGATGCCTAGAACATAGTTATAAATGAATGTGATATTCAGTAGGTGAAGCTGTCCTCCTCAATCAAACCCATAGAAAATAAATACTTATAAATACTTCTTGGTTGAATGAATGAATGAAAAACAGTTAAACTTGAAAATGGTTCAGTTTTAAGCATTCCACCAACTATATACTCATAGTATTTTCAGGAAGGATGCACCATTACTAGCATTATGAGCCCGCTTGCAGAAATGTGCTGTGTATTTCTATGGACTGGAAGCATGAATGATCAGCCCACAGGCAGCAACTTTCCTTCTCAAGCTTAAAGTATCCATATACACTAGTGACCATTTGATAAAACTCCCCCTAACTTCAAAACTCAGTCTAATCACACAGAACCCCACCCTCCTCATCTCTTGGTTCTTAGGTAGCCCTGGAACAGCTCCTTCTGGATTGAGAGTATCTTGAGTACTAGGACTGCATTTCCCACGCTTAGTTCCATATCCATTGGTTGGATGAATGAATCAATGTAGGTATGAGAATGAGAAATAGAAGCAGAGGTAAGGGAACTGGAACAAAGGAAGGTGTCCTGAAGCACAGCAGGAAGCCACTTTTCTTAAAGAATTAGTAAATGTGTAGAGCATAATTCAAGAATATTGATACTACTTCAGTAAGTGAATAGCCTCTCCTGGGGCTTCTTTGAAGAGTATAACAGTCATTTCACTGTAAAATCTTTGGTATATTTTTATAACAGGAAAGGAAAATTATTACTTTACGGAAGGGCTGTAGCTTTTGCCAGATAACCTAAAAGGATGGAGCATTCCTTACAGAAAAAAAAAAAAAGAACTTTTGTTTAGAAGACACCTACATGGGCTTTTTTGTTAGTTGTGAAAGGTGAGGTCTCTAGGCAATGTTTAGAAGGAAAAAGACTGAAAGAAAAGAGCTTAGATTCCCTTTGCAGAGTAAAATAACAGAAATTTGAGAAATGCCGTCTCTTTGGCTAAATTTGATAGGAGTAGGAAATAGAAGAGAGATAGGAGAAGGGTTTGGAGTAAGGGAGAGAGAAGGCTCCAGAGCCATGACAGAGGAAGGGCTTAAGGAAAAAGATGATCAGGAATGCTGAGGAATCTTTAATAATCTTTAATTATGATGTGTAGGATTCAATTTGAAGTTGTTTCTGCACTGTGCTATAATTACCCTTTGTTACCCTTAAACCCTTGATAAAAGAACTATGTACTAATAGTATATGTCAAATGAAGGAGAAGAGGCGGCTTTCTATACTTGGATAAACAGTATAGAAAATAACTAGTTGAGAAAATAACTAGTTGTAGAAAGCAAGACAATGAACAAGGGCTGAGAGGAGCTAGGAGCAGGGATTTGAAATCCAGAGCTGACAACAGTGATGGTGCCCCAAGGCATTGGTTTAGATTGGGTAGCAGAGACTGACTCAGGAATCTGTGTGGCAAACCCATTTTCTTCTTCAGGAATCAGGAGGAAAGTGGTCCACTGGGGTGAGGAAAGTACTGGAGAATCCTGCTGTTGTGTGAATAATGGCTAGTTAGAAGACAGACCTTTGGGTTAAAATTATTTGAAAGAAAATCTCATTACTTTATAGCCATAAATTTTTGTCTAATCCTTTAAGCCTTAAAATTGCTGACAGAAAAAAAATACTTCAGCATATTCTTATGAGGTTAAAAAAAAAAAGAGTTATGGCTGAGATTGCAAGGTTTCTGATTTGTGGGCTCAGGATCAAACTCAGAGCTGTGTTTTTTGATGTTTGGCCACTATTCAAGACACAGCTTTAGACTCTTTGATGTTTTGAAACACAGTGTGATAAGAGATCAAAGGATGAAAATGTATTGCCTGTAAGAGTTGATGCATTCATTTTAAAGGCAGGTGTGCCTTGTGAAAATAGGGTGGATGCAAAGTCAGCTGTTCAGTTTGAATTAGAAAGCAGCTCAAAGAAGCAGAAAACTTCCTAGGGAGGGTGGGAGAGAGACGAAAGAGGGAGGGGATATGGGGGTATATGTATACGTATAGCTGATTCACCTTGTTATACAGCAGAAACTAACACAACATTGAAAAGCAATTATACTCCAATAAAGATGTTAAAAAAAAAAAGCAGAAAACTTCCTACTGTGATAATTTAATCTCTAATGATTATTTCTTGCTACGTTTTTAAAAAAATAAGCAAAATAAGCACTCCAGGATCAGCTTCTCAATAAGCCATTTTATGGTCCTAAGTTTTTGAAAATTTCCATCCCCTAAATATCCTTTTCTGTTCCCTGGCCCTCATTAAAAAGTGGTCCTTAACCTTTGGTTTTATTACTATAAAAATGAGAAATCAGAAAGCTTTGAGACACAAGCTTTGACTGTACTTCATGCATTTAGCAATTTGAAATGCTTACTATATGTGTAGGGCATTGATTTTATTTGATCTTGATTTTTTTGGTTATGTATATATTTTGTACCCATCATTAGACAAATTAAGTCAAAGAATTCACAATCTCAGGTGGGAAAATACTATGTCATATTAAATGGAATGAGTGTGTGTGTGTGTGTGTGTGTGTGTGTATAAACAGCTTTTGAAATAATTCACATGCCATGCAATTCACCCATTTAAAGTATACAACTTAATGGTTGGTTGTTTCTTTAACAGGGAAAAAAAGATGTGACCCAGATATTTAACAACATCCTGAGACGACAGATAGGCACTCGGAGTCCTACTGTGGAGTACATTAGTGCTCATCCTCATATCCTATTTATGCTCCTCAAAGGGTAGGTGCGTGCTTTCCTTTAAAGTAGGTTTGAGTTTAGAAAAGTTGTTAAAAGTAATATATAGCATTAGCCTCATTTGAGAAAACGATCCCGTTTGGATTCATATTTGCCATGCTTGAAGTTAGCCCTCCAAATCTGTCTCTGGGATTACTCAGGCTGCAGCAAAATCCTTTCTAAATAAATTCCCTTCCATTTACTGCTTCTCTTTCCTCCACTTTCCTGTTATCTCTTCCTATTACATTACTGCTTGTGCTTTTTGCAATCTGCCCTTTTTCTAGCTGCCCACTTAGCCTCTTTGCATAAGACTGAATCCCCTCATTACACAAATACACACACACACACACACACACACACACACGATATCCTTTCAATGGCTAGCATCTACTATGGTGACATGCTTCACGTGAGGATAGAATAAATATCACTGTATGTATTTGGGACCACAGGGCAGCCAAAAAACTAAAGTCTGGTCAGATAATAGAATTCCTGATTATTACTTTTTATGTATACTCATTTACAAATGTTTCTTGGGCATTTTGAGGCTACTCCAACTCCTAAAGCCAGAAATATGGATGTAGAAAGGCTTGGGGATAGCAGACTATCTTTTGTCTCCCCTTCTCTATCTTTCTACTTTACCATCTTGAATCTAGCATGCCCTTCTAGTCCATCTCGTCTGTGTTCAGTTCCCAAATCCTTTCTTGTACATTTTAAAACATTTTATTGTATCAAAATAATACATACCACATAGTTTAAAAATAAGAAATATCAACAAACATCAGCTCTTTGCCTCTTCCTTCTCTATTCCTCAGTCCCATTGCCCAAAGACAATCACTTTCATCTTTTCTATTTGTTCATCTGGTATTTACCTCTATATTATCAATAATGGGCTTTTACTAACTTCTGATTTACCAATTTTAAAAAATATCTTTTAACTTTCTCATAGACTAGATGACAATTTAGTATTTCCACCACCACTGTTACTCCATTTTCCTTCTCTTAACCCTTCCAATATACTTTATCACAATTTTTTATTTTATTAGTCACATTTATATTATTATAGCTATGTAATTATTATTCATTGTTAAACAAAGTAGTGTACTATAATTGCTTTGTTTTTTAGTACGAAATATTGTTTTTACTGGAGAATTAAGTCTTTCAGTTCTGGAAAGGGAAATATACTTGTATCATGTATTAGGGTAGGCTAAACTTATAACAAACCTTAAGCTTTATAACAAATGGACCCCAAAATAGAGTGGCCAGCTACAAGATAAATTTATTTCTCACATAATAGAGAAGAACAGATGTTCTAGGTCAGCAGGGGTTCCTTCAACATGTGGTTCCTAAGATCACTTTGTTGATTGCCATTTCAGCCCACAAGAAGGCAAAAGTACTTGGGAGAATTTATGAGCCAGGCCTGGAAATGGCTTGCATTACTCGCACTCACATTCCATTTGAGAGCACTTAGTCACTTGACCTCTTAATTCTTAAGGAAACCTGAGAAATGTAGTTAGTGCCCAGGAAGAAGGGGAGAAAGGATTTCTGTGGACAGTTAACATTCTCTGCCACATACTGTTTCTTTGAAAATTTATTCCCTTCTATATTCTCTGTTCTCACTTTCTCATTCTCCTATTAGTCAAAGTTAAATCTCTGGGATTGATTTCATATCTCTTCTATTTTCTGTTTCTTTGTCTTTTTGTTTTACTTGTCAGAAGATGTTCTTTTTTTTTAAACATCTTTATTGGAGTATAATTGTTTTACAATGGTGTGTCAGTTTCTGCTTTATAACAAAGTGAATCAGCTATACATATATATATCCCCATATTTCCTCCCTCTTGCGTCTCCCTCCCACTCTCCCTATCCCACCCCTCTAGGTGGTCACGAAGCACCGAGCTGATCTCCCTGTACTATGTGGCTGCTTCCCACTAGCTATCTATTTTACATTTGGTAGTATATGTAAGTCCATGCCACTCTCTCACTTCGTCCCAGCTTACCCAGGAGATGTTCTTAATTGTATCTTCCACTGAAGATAAACTCTACTGAATTTTCCTTTCAGCGACCCTATTTTTAATTTATAAGAGCTCTTTTTTTGCTCTCTGATTATTCCTGTTTCTTGTCTCTTCCACTTCTTAGCTCTGCGACTTTGGGCAGGTCACTGCACTTTTCCAAGCCTCAGTTTTCTTATCTATAAAATAAGAGTAAAATTTGTAATATTACCTTTGCACTAAAATAATGTTGCGTTATATGACTTTGACTGTGCATTATCAGACCGACCTGTGTGTTCAGTCAGGTTTCTGCTATTTACTTGCTAAGACCTTGGGCAAGTTACCTAACTTCCTTAAGTCTTGATTTCCTCATTGCAATATGAAGACAATAATAATACCTACTTCAGTATGTCATTTTGAGTCTTTAGTGAGGTAGTTCTTGCAGAGCATAGTACCAAGCACATGGTACTCAGTACTCAGTAACTACTAGTCTAAAAAATTATTATCCCTTTCCCTCTTAAGAGCTGCAGTTCACATTGAGATATATGTGCAATTTTAAACAAATACAATTAAGACCATACCCAAGTGTCAGAATAATATTATAAAGGGAAGTGTTTGTTTCTAGCTCAGATAAGATCTACAAAATGTAATGGGTTATGATCTGCCCAGCTGGTCATTGGTGGATAAGGCTGGAATGATCAATTTGTACCCCCTTCTGGAGATTCTAAAATGTTAAGCTAAAGCATTTGACATTATCCTGTAGGAAATGGGGAGTCATTGGAGAGTTTTGGAAGAAGAATATCAGATTTGTGTTTCAGGAAGTGAAGATAAATTAATAATCATTTAAAGTTAGTTTGTAAATAAATGATCCCTTGAGAATGCTAAAATGTGTTGTCCTAAAAATGTATTGGAGAGCCCGTCAGCTGATGTGGAGGAGAAGTTGTGTGGATGTTCTAAAACAGTATCTTCCACCGTGGGGTCGTTATGTGAAGGATACACGCAACTCCATGGACTTCATTCCTGGAGTGGGAATTATTTGTTTGGAGGATCTCCTTCATGTAGCTGCTGTCACTGGATAGCAGTCAGGTGATGGCAACTGCCTTGTATTTAGTTTGTCAAAGAGCTGCACCAGATACAAGTGGCTCTGCTAAAGATATGAATTTAGTGTCTTCTTACCAAGGAAATTATAAACACATGAAAATTATTACTGTTAAGCTTTAAGAATTCAGATAAAAGCAATGCAATAAATTATAAAGTATGGTTATAGGGTAATTTTTTCATTCCTTTTATATATGATAGAATGTATATACATTTTATACATTGACACATTATATATGCTTTGTGGAAGATGTGAAAATTTAGTGTAATGGGATATTTATTTTTTAAATTAAGTTGGTGAAGAATTACAACATATATTAGGGAACGTAACTTTATTTTCCCTTTCTAGAAATAACGAGACAAGATAAACAACTAATTGTTATTCATTAATAATTTATCTGCTGGAACATATTACAGATCTGTAGTGAGCCTTTATTATTTGTGATGTGCACAGGATCCATTAATGTGTAATTGTCCCCTGTATTTCTCCCACCCCTTCCCCTTTTTCAGTAGAGAGAGTTGAGAAAAAAACCTAGTGATGGGAAGCCAGGCAGGGGAATTAAACTAAGCTAGAAGGTTGTGTCCACTGGCACAAACAAGACTTAGAGATGAGGAGGAAGGAATCAGAGGGAGAAAACCCACTAATATCAGGAGAGGGTTTTGGAGGTTTACTAATGGGAGGCTCCAAAGCAGCTGCAGAGTAAATTGGAGGAGGGAAGGGAGTTTGAGAAGTGGTGCTGTAAGTTATAAATCAATAATTTTGAGAGACAAATGATAAAGGTTGGAATCTCTTTTAATAACTTTTTCCTACTAGATTATATTTATGTATATGTGATTCTATAAAATGTGTGGGTCGTTGGCACTTTTGCAATTATGATTACATATAAAATTTACTGAGTATGAATAATCAGTATATCTATATTATATCTTTAATTATTTGAAAATGTGTCTCTGTCCTATTTGGTGGTGAACTTTATGAAGAATTCAAATGACTACTATTCTTTTACAAATTAGCTGATGCAAAAGATCACTCAGTTTCTGAACAAACTATTAAATTGATGTAAGTAGAAATTTTCCTTATATTTCAAATATGAACTCTTCTATTCATTACTTACCTGTATTTACCAGGAATCCTATTGTAATGGGTAATTTATAATAATTATATGTCGTTTTTTCTGTATTTAAGAAAAAACTTAGCTTTCATTTATTTTATAATATGTGGAAAAAGTAATTTTGAGTCATTTAAGTTAAAAAACACTTTCTCAATATACAGATTTCTAAGACTCCATTTTCATGTAATTATAGCACACAATAGAGAAATAGGAATTGTTTATTTTAAGCATAACTCCCTCAAATCTGATTCATCAGGAAAGTTTTATAAAGCGTCTTGCCATATCTTCTGAAAAGTTAATAATTAATTTAGTTTGTAAGGCTAAAACTGCATATTAGTTCATTTATTAGGGGTCTACAATAATAATAGTAATAATAGCACTAATAATAGTAAGTATAATAATTGTAGTAGTTAACATAGTACTTAGTATATGTCAGGCCCTGCTTTGTATTTATATAATAGTCCTGTGGATAGTTATTGTTGTTTTTGTTGTTATTTTTATTATACCCATTTTATAGAAGAGGATACTGCAGCCCAGAGGGGTTAAGTAACTTGTCCAAAGTCACATAGCTGGTATGCTTTAAACTCTAGTAGTCTGACTCCAGAATCTGTGCTCTCAGAACAATATCCAGCTTTCCAGTCTTCAAGCAGTTATAGTCTACAGTGAGCAGGCATAACTCATTACAACTCATTGTTGTTTCTTTACCAGTATATTCTGTGGGAGCACAGATGAAGAAGCCATCACCTCTGCTTGAGATGTCAAAAATGAAGCAGGTCTTAAAGTAGAAAATTTCCAAATAGACACAGAAAGTAGAAGGATTAGGTACCTCCCATGCAAAGCCACAGAGGCATCAAATTGCACAATGTGTTTGGAGGATGACAAGAATTCTGATGCAGCTGGAACCTAGTGTGAATGGAAAGTAGGGCTGAGGATAAAGCTGGAAGGGCTAAGACCAAGTTATGAAGAGTCTTTCATAAGTCTTTCAGTCCTACCAAGGAGTCTGAATGTTATTCTAAAGGCAACATGGAGCCATCCAGGGACTAGATGTGATGAGTTCTGGTGGCAGTATAGAAAATGGCTTGGAGTATTGGGGGTCTGAGATTCCAGCTTGGAAGAGTCCAAGCAAGGGACAATTAGGGCCAGAACTTTAGTGCTGATATTGAGGATGAAGAGGAGTAGATATTTTTATTTATTTATTTTTATTTTCTTTTTTATATCTTTATTGGAGTATAATTGCTTTACAATGTTGTGTAAGAGTAGATATTTTTAAAACATTTTATTTTTTCTGATTCAAAGTAATACATGTTTATTATTTAAAAATTCAGACATTTTAACACAATATTGTAATTCAACTATACTTCAATAAAAATAAATTTTAAAAATTCAAACATTTTAGAAATCTATAATATAGAAAGGGAGTGCATACCATAATCCTTCCCAAGGAAACCATTATCAACAATTTGGTGATGACTCCTCTGGTTTTTATTCTATATTATAGTGATTCTTCTTTTATTTTTTAACCCAAACTTTAAACTCATTGCCTCACATCCTGTTTTATAGATACCGTTTATTGAGTGTTTGCTGTGTTCCAGGTATTACATTCAACGTCTTATGTTATTTCATTTAATCCTTCTAACAATACTATGAGGACTAGGTATTATCCTTACCATTTTACAGATGAGGAAATTGAAACTTAGAGTAAGACTATTGCTCAAGGTTATAAATACACTAATAAGTAACAGAGCCAATTTTTCAATCCAGATCTGATTCTAAATCCCATCTTCTTAACCATTAATATGTCCTTAATAAGATTTGAAGCCCTTCAGATAAGAAGGGAGAGGTAATTATAGAAGACCCTGAGGACAGAGTAGACAAGAAGCCCTGAACGGAACCACTGCACCTGAATCAGCTTTACCCATTACTATTTTCTAGGTTAGCTTGAAATGCTAGAGGTTTAGCTCTTTGTTAAAGATCAGTATTTTTACTGAATTATCTCTTGTAAAGTTGCTTGAAAACTGGAGACATAATTTGATTGGTGCATTCAAACATCAAACAGTGATGTCATTTAGGTAAACAAATGGGACCTAATTAAACTTAAAAGCTTTTGCACAGCAAAGGAAACCATAAACAAGACAAAAAGACAACCTTCAGAATGGGAGAAAATATTTGCAAACAAAGCAACTGACAAAGGATTAATCTCCAAAATATACAAACAGCTCATGCAGTTCAATACCAAAAAAACAAACAACCCAGTCAAAAAATGGCAAGGAGAGCTAAATAGACATTTCTCCAAAGAAGACATACAGATGGCCAACAAACACATGAAAAGATGCTCAACATCACTAATTATTAGAGAAATGCAAATCAAAACTACAATGAGGTATCACCTCACACCAGTCAGAATGGCATCATCAAAAAATCTACAAGCAATAAATGCTGGAGAGGGTGTGGAGAAAAGGGAACCCTCTTGCACTGTTGGTGGGAATGTAAATCAATAACAGCCACTGTGGAGAATAGTACGGAGGTTCCTTTAAAAATTAAAAATAGAACTACCATGTGACTCAGCAATTCCACTACTGGGTATATACCCATAGAAAACTGTAATTCAAAAAGACACATGCACCCCAGTGTTCATTGCAGCACTATTTACAATAGCCAGGTCATGGAAACAACCTAAATGTCCATCCACAGAGGAATGGATAAAGAAGATGTGGTACATATATACAATGGAATATTACTCAGCCATAAAAAGGAATGAAATTGGGTCATTTGTAGGGACATGGATGGACCTAGAGTCTGTCATACAGAGTGAAGTAAGTCAGAAAGAGAAAAACAAATATTGTATATTAACGCATATATGTAGAATCTGAAAAGATTGGTATAGACGATCTTATTTACAAAGCAGAAATAGAGACACAGGCATAGAGAACAAACATATGGATACCAAGGGGGCAAGGGGTGTGTGGATGAATTGGGAGATTGGGATTGACATATATACACTATTGATACTATGTATAAAATAGATAACTAATGAGAACCTACTGTGTTGCACAGGGAAGTCTACTCAATGCTCTCTGGTGACCTAAATGGGAAAGAAATCCAAAAAAGAGAGGATATATGTATATGTATAGCTGATTCACTTTGCTGTACAGTAGAAACTAACACAACATTGTAAAGCAAGTATACTCCAATAAAAATCTAAAAAATAAAAAAAAAGAGAAGAAATGCAAAATAAAAGAAGATTAGACAGTGGAGTCGGGTGATGAATATGGCTCAAGATGGAGGTCAGCATTATTCTGTTAGTTGAATTGCTCTTTGAAATTATCTCAATTCTTTAAACATGTTAGTAAGAACATGTCTCAACAGAACTAAGTGCTTTGCCACTACTATATATAAAATGATAACTAAAAAGAAACTATTGTGCAGCACAGGGAACTTTGCTCAATACTCTGTAATGACCTATGTGGGAAAAGAATCTAAAAAGGAGTGGTTGTGGTTATATGTGTATGTATAACTGATTCACTTTGCTGTACCACAGAAACTAACAACATTGTAAATCAACTATACTCCAATAAAAATAATAATAAAAAAAGAAAAAGAAAAAAAGAAAGAAATCATTAAAAAAATGATGTAATTTAGGGATATGCTAGTAACATGCTATACTGGACCTAAGTCTAACCATAAAGAATGTAAGACAGAAAGAAATTGATTCTTTTCCATCAAGGAGAATCACTTGGATATGGGATACAAAACATGGTAAAAGGATTTGGAACCCAAATTTTATGAAAAGATTATTAAAAAGGACTTTCTCACTTCAAACGAACTTTTCTCCTGGCCCATGCAAGTGACATTTCAGGGTACTGAGAGAACTTGAGAGTGAGGTCACTAAACTGCTCTCAGTGATCCATAAAGAACCACTGCCAGTGGAAGATTTTCCAGAAGTCCAATATTAAAATAATAAATTTCTCCTAATAATCTTATTTTTAAAAATTTTATTGCAAAAATTTTCAACCATATACAAAACAAGACAGTACAAAGAAATTCCATGTACTCATCTCCTAGCCTTAACAACCGTCAGTATTTTGCTGTGTTTATTTCATCTGTCTTCCCAACACCCCTTCCCTTGTTTTTTCTTTTTTTTTTTTTTCTTTGACTGGAGTATTTTAAAGCAAATCTCAAATCTCATGTAATATCATCATATCAACCCTAAACACATCAATATGCATCTCAAAAATAAGATAATTTTTACATAACTACAATGTAATTTTGCACTTAAAAATTAATAATAATTCATTAATAACTAATACCCAGTCCATACTCAAACTTCCTTGATTGCCCCCCCCCAAATTTTAGTTGCTTTGTTCAAACAAGAATTCTAATAAGGTCCACTTATTGTATTTGCTTATAATGTCACTTAAGTCTTTTTTAAGTCCCTTTTCATTTAAAACAGCACCTTCTCCCATGTTTATGCCATTGACTTGTTGCAAAACTGAATCAGTTATCCTACATAATTTCCTTTATTCTAGGTTTGTCAGATTGCTTCACTGGAGGTTATATTTAAAGGCTTGATTAGATTCAGATTCAGTTTTATTATGGCAGTCATATTTTGTAAGTGGTGCTGTGTAGTTTGTGTTTCATCACATCAGGAGACATACATTTAGTGATGCTAAGACTGAGCAATGAGTTCAGATGGTGGCAGCCTAATCCGTTATAAAGTTCCCCATCAACTACACTTAATTGTTTTATCATCCACTGATGAACATTGCCTGATTCAGTCATTTCGTTAGGGGTTACAAAAAGGTGATTTTCTAACTTTATTATTCCTTATGTATTTATTGACTGGACTAGTTTTATAGAGAATAACTTTCCATCTTCCACCACAATTTAATTAGTCTGAAGTACAATCCATACTGGAGAGGAAGAATAAATGCCTAATTCTTTTCCTTCAATTATCAGTTTAGAAAGTAATAACTTGTTAACCTGGGAACTTCCATTGGTGTCCATTTATTTATCTCTCTCTTTCCCCCTGTCTTTCTCCCTCTCCCCCTTTTTCCTCTCTTCTTCTCTCCTCCTCCTCCTCACCCCTGTATCCCTGTAGTATCATTATGAACTAGTGGACTTAGTGTTTTTTCATACATCGTATATAGTTGCACTTTAAAAAAATTTTTTTGACCCTTGATTATCTGTCTGTGGCCTCTTCAAGTTGACCCATGTCCTTTTGATATCACTCCCATTAGATTGTGAGAGTTTCCTTGCTTTCTGGCCCATCTTGTACATTTTCTAACACAGACCTGGAATTAGCCATTCCTACCAAGGACTCTTGCTCCTTTTAGTTAGAACTGTTTCTTAGGGACTATAATCTGGATGCTAGGGATGCTCATTGACATTGGATTATTGCTTCTAGCCCTTTTCAGTGGACAGAGTTAGCTCACTATTTTTAAAGTAAGCAAATGTTTCTAGATTAGAAGCAAAACTTGATTTTGCTTGATTATATTGAGGAGGCCAAGTGTTTGCTGAATGGCATCTTACAAAACTTGTCCTAGTGCTGGCTGACCTTGTTTCTTCCATCAGTAACAACAAAAGTCATTTTTCTCCTTACATAATATAATCTGTGTTCTTAAATTGAGATATTCTTGCACAAGATCTTTCTTCTAACCCTTTTTTGTGTAATGTTTACTGTAGCTCACTGCTAGATGAGATCATTTCTCTTACACTTTGGCTTTTATTAAATTTGAAACAGATCTTACACACTGTTATTATGTGAATAAGCATGCATATAAAGTAGTGTGCATTCTCCACAATGACATAGTTAATTATATAGTCCAGACTATATGATCCAAACTGCAAATCAGCAGGAAGATATGACTCAATTCTATAAAATAGTGATTCAACATTCATTGGATTAACCTTTATCAGCAACCTGCCATTAAGTTAGTTGTTGTGGAGAACATAGTGATTTGTTGTGGTCTTTTGTCCTTGAGACCCTTATCCACGAGTAGAATAAAATATATGAGGTAAATATTGATTCTTTACCAAACCTAATATATTAATGTTCTTGGGATTTGAAACTTAAGGTAGGCTTAACTTATGGAGCACTTCTTTATATTGTAGGCAGTAAACTATCAAAAGTCAATATCCTAGAGGGTAGTCAGGTTGAAATGATGTATGTGAATTATAAATTCCTTAAAGGTACTGAGGAAAATTAGGACTTTCCTTATATATCCCAGTATATTCCTAACTTTAAGAAGTTGTCGGGGGCTTCCCTGGTGGCGCAGTGGTTGAGAGTCCGCCTGCCGATGCAGGGGACACGGGTTCGTGCCCGGTCTGGGAGGATCCCACATGCCGCGGAGCGGCTGGGCCCGTGAGCCATGGCCGCTGAGCCTGCGCGTCTGGAGCCTGTGTTCTGCAATGGGAGAGGCCACAACAGTGAGAGGCCCGCGTACCGCAAAAAAAAAAAAAAAAAAAAAAAGAAGTTGTCGGGCCTTCCCTGGTGGCGCAGTGGTTGAGAGTCCGCCTGCCGATGCAGGGGACACGGGTTCGTGCCCTGGTCCGGGAAGATCCCACATGCCGCAGAGCAGCTGGGTCCGTACCACAAAAAAAAAAAAAAAAAAAGAAGTTGTCATCTCAGAGAAATGACAGTTCCACTCTTGGGCACAAACTACTAGGTTGGAATGACAAGTGTTCTGACCTAGAGTAGCATCTTTTAAAATATTCTCTTGGTTCTCAAGAATAAATAGTCAGTGCATCACAGATGGTTCCAATAAACTTCACCAAATGAAAGAAAAAAGAGAACTAATTATACACAAAAGTTGGAGTACAAACTTTTTTTATAGATAATTTCAGTTTGACAATTGAATTAAGAAATGAAAAAACATTGGCTAGAGATCATACAGTTTTTTCTCTAAGCCAAAGTTTGTGTCTCGTCAGAGTCCTCTAGTATTAAGAATTTTAATCAGAGTTTGAAGAATGAGAAAAGTGCTAAAGTAGAATTACAGACAAGCTGTTGTAGGAGTATGAAGGAAGGGGAGAGTGATTCTGAATGGTAGGTGATTGGAAACAGCAAGGAGGAGGTGGCATTTGAACTAAGTCTTGAAAGATGAGAGAGAATCTTACAGGTGGAAACTTAAGGAGAAGGGCATTCTAGGTTGAGAGAATGGCATACCCCAAGGAGTTAAGGGATGTGATGAGAGATGAAATTGAAAAGTTAAGTTTAAAGCAAAATTATGAAAGTCCATAAATATCTTACTAATAAGTCTGGATTTTAATTGTCTGTAGGTTCTTTCTCTAGGTCAACAGTCTTCATTTTATATTCTCCTAAGTACTCTATTAATAAATGATAGTGTTTTTCTCCTTCACATTTCAGAAAACGTACCCATCTTTATAACATCTTTAATAAAAACCCACCTTATAACTCTTCCATGCATGCCAATAGGCTGATTTTTCAAATTCTTCTGATAAGAGAAATTGCTAACACTATAAATTGGCTTTTTTTTTTAATAGGTAGATTAGCCAAACACGTGCAGGGTACTAAGACCTTCATCGCACTTAACTCTTTTTTTTTTAGATGTTGGGGGTAGGAGTTTATTAATTAATTAATTTATTTTTGGCTGTGCCGGGTCTTCGTTTCTGTGCGAGGGCTTTCTCTAGTTGTGGCAAGCGGGGGCTGCTCTTCATCGCGGTGCGCGGGCCTCTCACTGTCGCGGCCTCTCTTGTTGCGGAGCACAGGCTCCAGACGCGCAGGCTCAGTAGTTGTGGCTCATGGGCCCAGTTGCTCTGCGGCATGTGGGATCCTCCCAGACCAGTGCTCGAACCCGTGTCCCCTGCATTAGCAGGCAGATTCTCAACCACTGCGCCACCAGGAGAGCCCAAATTGGCATTTTTTAATATTCTGCAAAGAATAGTGCCTATCTGAATATATTAGCATTTAATGTTAATATGAGTTTTTCAGGGAATATTCAGATGATATTTGTGAATATTATTCCATATAAAAATGGGGAAAAAAATGAATAAATACCACACTGGTTTAATGAATTCTCTCAAATACCTTTCTTTGCTATTTTCCCTACTGTATTTATAAATTTGATGTTGCAAAGTAGCCTATTTCCTAAATTGTGGGAAAGAGATTTTATTATTGATTCTGAATTTCATGTAAATATTATTTTGTTACTCTTTTTTTTTTTTTTTTTTTTTGGTGGTACGCGGGTCTCTCACTGTTGTGGCCTCTCCCGTTGTGGAGCACAGGCTCTGGACATGCAGGCCCAGCGGCCATGGCTCACGGGCCCAGCCGCTCCGCGGCATGTGGGATCTTCCCGGACCGGGGCACGAACCCGTGTCCCCTGCATCGGCAGGCGGACTCTCAACCACTCCACCACCAGGGAAGCCCTATTTTATTATTCTTGAATCCTCAATTTCCCTCACCCCAAATTTATTCTTCACCCTACCCCAACTACAACATCTACAAGTTTTGTTGACTCTTCCCCTGAATAATATGCATGACCTGCCCATAGTCCTCTATTCTACTACTGCCACCCCAATCCAAGCCCCCATCATCTCTAGCTGGGCTTCTGTTCCTCCTACTAGCTAGTCTCCCTGCTTCCACTCTAGCTCCCCAGCTCATTCTTCCCTGTTTTACAAGATTCTCCACAGGTAGCCAGAGTGATCTTTTTTAAAGCGTATGATAGACTGTGTTAATTGCTTTCTTTAAACTATCCAAAGGCTTCCTATCACACTTAAAAATGAAACTCCCTGGGGCTTCCCTGGTGGCGCAGTGGTTGAGAATCTGCCTGCCAGTGCAGGGGACACGGGTTCGAGCCCTGCTCTGGGACGATCCCACATGCTGTGGAGCAACTGGGCCCGTGAGCCACAGCTACTGAGCCTGCGCTCCGCAACAAGAGAGGCCACGACAGTGAGAGGCCCACGCACTGCGTTGAAGAGTGGCCCCCGCTTGCCGCAACTGCAGAAAGTCCTCACACAGAAACGAAGACCCAACACAGCCAAAAATAAATAAATAAATATTAAAAGAAAAAAAAAAGAAACTCCTTACCTTGGCTTACAAAGCTGCTGGTTCTTTCCTTGGAGCCTTTGCACAGTTAGTTCCCTTTGCCTGAATGTTTTGCCTCTTCCCTGACCACTCAGTCTAAAGTAAAGCAAATTAAGTACACTCTATAGTGTACCTATTTTATTGTCTTCAGTTTCACAGCACTAAAGTATATGAAATTATCTTTTCATTGTTTATAGTCTGTCTCCTCCCCCACCAGAAACATTTGCACTGAACTGTGAATGCTAGGAAGGCAGTGACCTTGTCTGCTTACTGTTCTATCCCCAGCATCTGGAATAGTGCCAGGCACATTGTGGATATTTAGTGGGTATTGAAAGAATGGTGTTTGAATGAACTGTGACAAATGGTATCTATGCTTCCATTAACAGCAGTATTGAAATGGTTCTTTTGATACCATTAATATTATTTTGTTAATAAAACAACATAGTTCTCTGTTTCTCTCTTGTTTATGCTTTAGATATGAAACCCCACAGATTGCCTTACGTTGTGGGATTATGCTGAGAGAATGTATTCGACATGAACCGCTTGCGAAAATCATCCTCTTTTCTAATCAATTCAGAGATTTCTTTAAGTATGTGGAGTTGTCAACATTTGATATTGCTTCAGATGCCTTTGCTACTTTTAAGGTAATTTTTTCTAAATCAGCTGGGTTATTTAATTTCAGCATTTAGTCATTTGGCCTCTAAGAGGCGGTTTAACTTTTAAAAGCAGAAAATTATATTCCTTAGGTCAGAGCATAGCCAACTGTATATGATGTGGATCATAAGAGGATTCAGTAAATAGAATGCAATTAGACCCGTCTGTCACATTGTGGAAAAAGCAACTCAAAATGCTTGTCATAAGCTCATATGGGCTTATGAAGAAGACAAAGACACAGAGTAAGGAAGAAGAAACCAGTGAGAAGAGCAAAGAGTGAGGGAAGGAAGGAAAAGAGGAGGAAAGGGCAGGGGACAGACTCTAAGGAGAGTTGGCGGTGGGTGGAGGGAAGAGGAGCAGCGAGGGCAAGAACCATGGACTTGTGCTCAGGGTGTTGAGAAACCCCAGCAGCCTTCAATGTTTCATAGGCGACAAGTCTCACCCGGCAAAACAACAGTTGTACAGTGGCTACAGATGAAACCCCCAAGAGTATATCTAGAACACATGGTAGGAGGGGCCTTGGTGCATCAAATAAGAAGAAGGACATTTAACACAAGGATGGTTCCATTTCTTTCTAGCAAATATCTGTGCCTAAACAACTGAGGAGGTGTTCTCTATTAGTAGCTACTGTGGTGCCATTTTTTTTCCTTTTCTATCTGATGACTCTTTGCTGTCATGGAAACAAGTTAGTTCCTTTTTTAAAAATCCATAAATAAGACTTCACAAATAACTGTAAACATAGAACAACTCTAATGGAGGGGGAAGATCAAATTCAATTGAGCATTTATTTTTGAAAATTTCCCCAAAGATTTTTCAACATTTAATAGAATAAACTGTACTTGATAATAGTGTCTTGCATCATATGTTCAGCTCAGTTTAATTTTCAGCACAATATTGAATCACAAAAATAAACTATGGTGATTTGTGCATGAGCATATTTTCCGTTGAACTTAAGTCAAGTCCTTGAAAATCTAAATAACCTTAAAAAGTTTCCCAGTATGCTACCGATATTGAAAATGCCTATTTTCTATATTTTACCAAAATGCTGTGGTTAATATAATGTAATGACCATAAGTCACTTTTTTTTTAAGTAGCTGGTTTCAAGGGGATTTGTTTACTTGGTTGGCTGGTTGGTTTGGGCTTTTGTTTTTATCTTCTTAGGCTTAACCTTTTTTGTTTTGAACTGCAGGATGACTACTGCGCAGTTAGTCATTGGTGTTTTCACATTGTTGGCTTATGTTTTTGTCATGGTATTGTCTACAAATTGTCCTTTCCCAAAAAAGATTCCTTACAACCCAATCTCTTTCACCTCTTCCTCTAAGAATCGACATGATAAGAAGTGGTATGAATTCCATCTCTCTCTGCACCTGACTTGCTATATGTCCTTCATCTGTGAGATGAGGAAAATAATCTCTGTTTTTGCAGAGTTGTGAAGATTAGAAATAACGTATGTAAGGTGCTCGGCACGCTCTCCAGCACGTAGTAAAAACTCAATAAATGCAGCTGCTGCTGGCTGATGTAGTATCGTGTCCCTGCCATTGCATGTCTGTCTCTGTCATTGCGCCCTGAGTTCTCCCAAGCTGTGAAGAATTCACTAAAATATCAATATCAACATTTTTTTAGCATGATACTTAGACTATGCAGAACCTAGCCCTGTCAAAATAATTGTTAGGAGGTGGGATGAAAGAGTACACTATTCCTGATACTTTTTTTAAACTTTAAATTCTTTAAAAGTTGAACTTTATTTTTCTTGGCAATTTTCTGCTTTTTCCTTTTTGGGTGGGATCCTAGCAATTTTTCTCCCACTCAGTTATTTGATCTATAATAATGCAACTTCTGTATTTGTCTATGTATTATGTTTATATACATGTATTGTTATATATATGTGTATGTGTGTATATATATATGGTATAATCCCTCCAGTTTTGTGCATACATTTATTATGTATATAAATTGGAGGGTATATCTATGTATATATAATGTATACACACTCAAGTGTAAGAGTGTATGTGCACGAATCACTTATTGGCTGTATCCATCATACACGTGTGCTGGAGGAATTCTGCCCTACCATATTATATTTTCTATTATTGGATTTTAAAGTTATTTTTTTCCCTTAGAATTTGAAGGAGCTGCTACTAACAGAACCCCTTCCTTATTCCTCTTTCTTTGGTGTAACACTAATGTGTAGTGAATGGAAAACCTTTCCAGGCAGCACTCATCGGCAAAGTACTCTTTCTGTTGCCACCATCACGGTATGTGCAGGGCCTGAGGCCATGGGAGATCATGGTCCTCATACCCGAGGCTGATGACTGTCCTAATAGATGCAGAACCCCATGGGTGCAGCCATCCACAGTGTCTGCTGCAGCCCATGGAGAGAACTTTCTAACCTGGGTCAGCTTAGAAAATCACTGATGCTGCTCAGGAGATTGGGGAAGAGAGTATCTGAAAACTAGGCATCCCGAATATCCACTTGGAAAAAGATTAGGGACCCCAAAGGATGCTGTGGAACTACCTTACTCTCTGAGGTGCATAGGAACTGGTTTGAATTTTGACCTGGGATGGACCAGGAATGAATTCCTTAGAGGATTTTCCCATTTTAAAATTGCGATTCCAGAACAGTATTACATGTTCTCCTGAGGAAAAAAGTACATTTCTCCATGGATAGGCTGAATGGTCAATCAAGTTGTGATGAAAGGTAATATGAAATGAAATTAATAGCCAGTCTCATTATTTTTGAACTTGAAAATTGTAGTGCAAACTAATGAGGACCTGCTGTATAGCACAGGGAACTCTATTCAAATAATCTGTAATGACCTATATGGGAAAAGAAACTAAAAAAGAGTGGATATATGTATATGTATAACTGATTCACTTTGCTGTACAGCAGAGACTAACACAACATTGTAAATCAATTATACTCCAATAAAAAATTTAAAAAATAAAAATAAAACTGAAAAAAAAAGAAAATTGTAGTGCAAAGTGCTTTAAATATTTAACTTTTTATTGAAATAGAAATAAGTGAGTTTTACCATTGCTGCTGCCTTCTTTTTCTCTGTGAGGTTATGTTGTGTATCTTGTATATGCTTTTAAGAAGCTTTAATTAAATATGTATTAAAGTATAAGAATTTATTTTTGAAAACTTGAAAATTCTTGTTAGGTTTTTAATTAAATTCTGCATAGTACCTAGACAGGGTATTTAGCCCTTAAGCATGTTAAACGGATTACCTGAGGCTTGTTTTCTTTCAACATTGAGGTGAATTAAGGATATAATGTAGGTGTGAATTTTCAGTCAAACATTCCTTTATGCTTTTGTTCAGTTTTCCGAGAGTTATGTCTGTAGTTAGATCAGGCTACTTGTCTTCAACTTTGAAAGGGTGCATTGTGCTACTTAGTAACTGAACAACACTTCCCAGCCCATTAACCCAAGAGCGGGATGATGCTGAGATGGCCCTATTAAATGTCATTCTTGTGCTTCCCAGCATCCTAGGCATTTACATTTCAAATGTGGTTAAGAAATTTTAAAGGTTAATCGTTGAAAATCTGTTAACTTGTGAGATATGGTTTTAGTCCATGCAGAGCTCTTTTTTTAATAAATGGTTATTAATGACATTTTAAAAAGATCATCATAAACTTTATTTGAATATTTATTATATCATTTTCACAATGTAGAGTTATGGCTTGAAGAAATATACTGCACACTTGTCTGTTAGGTGACATTTGTTTCACTAGTTGAATTATTTCTATGGTATGAATTTAAAGCACTCTGCTGTTTTTAGCATGAAACAAATTGTATTTCACATCTTAAACTAAGAATGGAAGTAATTTTGTGATGTAAATGAAAATATTCTGAAACTTTTATGTTTCAAATTAATGGACTTGGAAAATCTTAGAAGAAAAAGATAGATTTATAAAATTTGTTACCTATAATAATTTTGTTTCACTTGACTGTTCTTTTTCTAGGATTTACTGACCAGACATAAAGTGCTGGTAGCAGACTTCTTAGAACAAAATTATGACACTGTAAGTAGAAGTCATTTTTAAGTCTTTACCTCATTCTCTCTTCCTCTCTCTCTCTCCTTCTTAGATCTGTTAGCACTTACTCCTATTTATGATACGCAGTTGAAACCAACCATACACCCGATTGGTTTATTACCTAGAAGCCAGGTCATCAAGAAACTATGGAAACTATGGAAAATAGAGGATGGCAGGAGATCAGGGCTTTCTCATTTTTCAAATCTCTTCCTGTTGTGCTCTGGAGCTCCAGGAAACAACTAGTACCTGCTCACTTTGATCTTGACTTAAGAGCATCCATGTTGCCCTTAAGAGGCAGTAGGGAACTCCAGATGGAAGAGCACCCCACCTTACTAATAAATACATTACTAGTAAATCATTTTACTTGGTTTAATAACTAGTTTTACTTACTAGTAGAAATACCAAAATACATATCTGTCTTCCAACTCCCTTCTCTAAGGGTGAATCCATCTCAACCTTTTGATAATTAGCTGTAATTGTTACTGAACCAAACTCACCCGACATGCAGCAAAGCCAGTCTACTGACACCGGGTTGTGATGAAGGAAAATTCAACATTTATTGCAAGGCTGAGCAAGGAATGTGCGGTGGCTAATGCTCAAAAGACCCCAATCCCAAATGGTTTTCAGGGAAGGGGTGAGGGTTGTGGGGTGCCTCATCGGCTCATGGACAGTCTTCTGACTGGTTGGTGGTAAGGTGACAGGGTGGTATTTCAGGGGTTAACATCATCAGCCTTTTGGTTCTAACCAGTATGAGGTCTACATGTCTGTGGGCAGTATGCAGTTAACTTCTTCCACCTGGTGAGGGTTTCAGTATCTGCAAAACAACTCAAGGATATGGCTCAGGATATTATCTATAGACCTTGAGGAGGAACTAAAGATCCTTGACTTTGTTTTATGGCTAAACTATTATTATTTTGTCTTGCTTGGCTGTTTTCTTTGTTTCTGCATTTTCTCACTTCTTTGATTAAATTTGCTCTTTGAAACTCGGGGAAGACCTAGGAGGCTAAAGCTTTTCTACAAACAAGAAGTAGGGGACTCAGGAGGGTATGTTCCTGGGAAGGCCCCTCAGGGTCCTTCTTGGTTTCATAATGTGACTCTTCTAGGAAGCTTTCTGTAATCCCCCCCACCCCCAAACACACACAAACACACACACACTCTCTCTCTCTCTCTCTCTTTCTCTCTGTCTCTTTCTCTCCCCTTCCCCTCCCTCCCTCCCTCCCTTCCTTCCTCCCTCTCTCCTTCTCTCTCACACGTTTTCCACATTGTATTTTTATGGTGTGTCTTTATATCTTCCTGACTGGTTCTTAAGCTCCCTGTGAAGCAGGAACGTTATCTGTCAAACACAGTGGTTCAGAATACAGTATAGACTTTAGTGTCTACTTGCTTTGCTTCAGGATCCTGCTCTACATCTTACTAATTGTATGATCCTGGACAAGTTACTGCACTTACCAAAAAATGAAGATATTAATAATACCTGCTTCATAGGATCGCTGTAGGAATTTGACAAGATTTAAAGTTTTTAGGATAGTACCATGTATTAATTTTTATCATTATTACTTACATCCCTAATACCTAACTCAGTGCCATACATTTGGTGGTATTAAATGAATATTGAATGAACAGACCCATCCAAGAGCTTCTATGCTTTTGCTAAGTGTATCAGCAATAGGAATAGCATAATTAAAGTGAAACATAGCACAAACCTAGAAGCAAAACTTTATAAGGTTTGTTCCAGTATTAGTTTAGCTGCTTTAGACCAGTACTGTCCAATTGAAATACAATGCAACCCACTGTGTAAATTAAAATTTTCTAGTTAGCCACACAAAATGTAAAAGGAAACAGATGACTCTGGGAAGACATGAAATACCCTATCAGTATCCTATGTCTTCATACATCCAAGTCACAGAAATTATGGATTTGTTATTCATAAATTGTTTGCTGATCTTCCTTTGGTTTGAGATTAAGAATTATCAATATAATCATGAAATCAAAAGTGATTTTCATATCCTAAAATTATCAAGAGAATACCCATGGGATCAACTGGAGAACTTTGATCAAA
Source organism: Hyperoodon ampullatus (assembly GCF_949752795.1). Taxonomy (NCBI): domain Eukaryota; kingdom Metazoa; phylum Chordata; class Mammalia; order Artiodactyla; family Ziphiidae; genus Hyperoodon; species Hyperoodon ampullatus. Next base: position 59,849,915 of record NC_136929.1, on the reverse strand, counting down.
GTGTAAAATATGAAGGGAAAAAAAGATTATTGCCAGAGATATCCAAAAGCTTCAAGACTAAAAGAAAATCACATCTTTTTGAAGTTAGTAAATGAATTGTTATTATAGTTTAGTTGTTCAGTAACTATAGATGCTGGATGGAATGTTAAAGACTCATCAGATGTTACATTTATAATAAATGAAAATAAAGAGGGCAAAGATAGTTTATGACAAAACCTGTAGTATTAACTACTAATCTTTTCTATAGGATGAGTGAGATAAATGTGTTGTGCAGTTTGCATTCAAGGATAATAAGCAATAATCTGAGAGACCATAAACTCATTCTCTTTGACCCTTATTTACCTAAATTTGTCTCTGTATCTATAGTCACTTCATGGGTAATTTAGTAGTTTCACAGATGCTGAGCCTGCTACACTGACCTGAACATTAGCTTTGAGAACTCGTACTCCCTAAACATTTCATACTCCTTGAGTTTCATATTTCTTTAGCAGTAAACCTGAAGCTGGAGAACATGATATACGACCTAAAATAATGAAACTGGTAGCTTGGGGAGCCAACAATGCCTTACCTGTGTGTATTTGCATTTTATAGTTACAATTAAAATTTACCACAACATTCGTGTGACAGATTTAGTGAAAAATCCTCCTTGTGTTCCATGACAATTAGAATAAACAAGTCCTTTATGTAAAAGAGTATAATTACTGTGACTTTAATGTGAGCTACATGATTTTGTTTTTACTTTTCACTTTCTTAATTCTCTGCCAGGAATTGTCCTCAGTGTGCACAGCTTGCCATCATCACGCACACGCACACACACCTGGCACTTGCTCCTCTGAGGACCAGGACCCTTTTCTACCCTCCTCAGCCCCTGAGCTCTCTTGCCTTCAGTTCTCTGCCAGGCTTGCTCCTCCCACCTGAGTGGTCTCTGAGTGTGTCTATGTGTGATGGGAGGTTGACACTGAGCTTCGCCAGCCACTGGCACTCTGTGTTCAACTGAAGGGCCTGGGCAGTGATTGACGACCAATCACATTAGCAAACGGACCCCGATCACCAGCGTCCCCTAGCTTCTGGGGAGAGTGGAAATGCCCCAGAGAGGCCACTTGGGATTAACATGGCCATTATGTGGCACAAGTCGCCCTATTCCTCTACCCGTTCATGCTATGAATTTGACAGTTTGATTCTTCATGAGTTGCTAAGTGTATTTAATCTTTTCTCAAATTATTCATAGACTAACAGCTACCAGCAAGACTACATAAACAGATTTCTTTAAAATGGCATAAAATGAGTTATCCTGTAGCTCATTAGATGAGCTAACAGATGTTTTATTCAAAGTGATTTATTGGGAGGACTCAATTACTTCATTTTCTACTCAATTTCTAATTTACAGAACCAAAATAAAACAAAGAGAAGTATCTCTCTGGTATCACTTGACTCCTTGTCCCCCAGTATCCCTACGTGTAAATGAGGATGGTGAAATGGGGAAACCGCCCTATGGACAGTGGTGATCGGCCCAGGGATACAAAGCACAGCAGCTGGGCTGGGCTAGGCTAAAGGGTTGGGGATTTACTTCTGAAGTGAGAGAGCAAGCAAACTTAATGCAGAGAAGTCACTGCTGGGTTTACACTCTAATATTTCTTTTCTTTTCATTAGATTTTTGAAGACTATGAGAAATTGCTCCAGTCTGAGAATTATGTGACTAAGAGACAATCTTTAAAGGTAATATCAAATTTCTTTAAGTTAGAGTCTCCAGAAGTTGATATTCTTGTTAGTAAATGACAGGTTTAACAGTGGACAAGTAAATACAGAAAAATTATTCTCTTTTTTTGTAACTTGAGAAGTACATTCAACGTTATGACTGTACTTTGTAGCAAAACGAGGTAAGTGCCCTGCTTCAAATACTTTTTGGAGGTAACAATATAAGTAATAAGTACAGAATAAATACAGGATGAGGGCTATGTTTTTATTTGTATGTAACCAAACGGCATTTCTGATTTGAGATTCTATCTCCTTTGAAATGCCTGTTGAAATGCCTCTCTCCCTCATCAGACAGGGACCCTGCAGAATCAGGCCACATCCATCTGTGAATGGCCTTCCCTCCCTCCGTGAAAAGGTGCCTGGAAGTAGCCATTTGGTCAAGAGGAGGTGGGACAGCTCCTGAGGGAGTGGGACATTGGCTAGAGCTGCATCTCTGCCCTTCAGATCCTACTCAGATATTCAAAAGAATGTTTTTGGCAGATAATAATTGGCTGTTTTTGGTCAAGCAATTTGTATGATGCTTGAGCTTACTAAATATTATTTTATATTATTATATATTCATATTATTTTATGTATTAATTATAAAAATATAGTATTATTTTTTAAATGTTGGAATGATGACATTATAGAACAATGCATTTGTTTCTAAATATTGGATACAGTTTTAAGCTAAAGCAATAAATTAAATGTTTTGGACCACATATTTGTGAATTCACTTTCCCCATGATTATGTGTCAGCCTTGACCCCTCTCCCCTGTACTTGTGCCCTTGCTGCTCCAGCTCTGCCTGTTGATGGAGAGATCAGTGTACTATTTTCAGCCAGTCATTCAGCACTCTTGATTGAGTTTCTCCTTGTGCAGAAACCCATACAGAGTAATCCACATAGAAGAAAAATATCATGGGTGTGCTGCTGTCTGTGCTGGAGCCTGAATTAATGAGACGGAGCTCCAGGCAAAGGCAGGGATATCAATGCTGTGCTCTCCCATGTCCAGAAAGCTTCTTAAAAGCAGTTGAAGATAAGGATACACCCTGTTGGGACAGCCGTGTACTTAAAGAATAGACACAAGGACAGTCAAACCAGGAAAGCTTGTCTGTGTTACAGAGGTAGTCATCCTGGCGGGGAGTGGAAATTGGAACAGTAAACAGAGGTGACGATGCTCTGAAGGGCCAATATATGGCTAATTGCTCATAAATTTTCCAAGTCCTTCCTGTTTTCAGTGGAATCTGTCAGATACTGGGCCAAAGTAGGGGGGTTGATATGAACTAAGGTGACTGAACCAAACTGGGATCAAGAAAGCTGAGGGTCATGGACTTTAGAATTTATCCTTGTACCATTTTCCACAGTGATAAGAACTTGTGACAGAAATTTTTCTGTGATCGACTGTCTCTAGGGCCATAGGCAAAGTTATAAAGCGTACAGTTTTTTACCCAGACATTTCCCTTCTTGGCCTTCTTCCTGCTTTTCTTTCCTGCTGTCCTGTCATCCCCTCCTACCCATGTGCCCATTGCCCTCATTCTCTCCTCAGGATGCCTTCAACCCCACCTTGTCCTGTTCCCTTGTTAATATTTGTAAAATGGTTAGAGCAGAACCTACCACATGGTAAGACCTGGATATATTTGCTAAAGAAAATTGAAATAAATTTCATTAATAAATATTCCTCGTCACTGTCCCCAGAGTTCAGTCTCTGGACTGAAGGCACCGATCTATTCTAAATAAATAATTGGGACTAGGGTATGAGTTAGACTTTTTCCTACCAGGATGCATTTGCATTTAAAAATCGAAACCTATTAACCCAGTAGATGTATGATTAGTACAACATGTAATACAAATTTAGCGGGTAGCAAAGGGGAGCAAGAAAGACTCATTTCTCACCTCTGTCCGCTGCCACCTGGCTCTCCACCATCTAGCCTCTCTTCCTCTTTTCACATAGTTCTCCTGATGAAGACCTCAGCACTATTCCAGTGACATGGCAAAGAGCATCTGACTTTGTACAGCATGTGGTGTAGAAAGTCTCCTTTAAACTCTCCCTTTTCAAGCTGATTGTTTGTTTTCTACTTATTTACAGATGCCCCAGCCCACTCATAAGGCCTCTTTCCTGTTCTTTATTAATGCACCCACACATACTACATGAGCTGCTATTCCCACTTAAAATCCTTTACAGTTGACTGTCTCACAAATATTTGATTTACAATGTGGTAAAACCAAGCACTGGTTAGACAGTGAAAAGCACTAGTAAAAGGTAAAGTGTATCAAGAATGTAAAAATTGCTAAAATTGTTACTGAAGAGTTGGCCTTTTTTGAACGTTGGATTATAGGCAGAGATATTGCTAAGATGGTCTTGTATCAGTCTATTCAAGGAAAGAGCTCCTTAAGTATTGTTTGCTCTTTTCTTCATCAGAACATTGCTCTGCAGAGCTCCACTGTGTGCTGTTGGGTTTTCCTTTGGGCAATTAGATCTGTGGTAGCAGTATGTTCTATTTTGATTTTACTATGTTTATATCTCTGGATTCTGTAATATTTTGCACATAGATGTTTCATAATTTTAGAAAACAAGAGAGGTTAGATTATTGTAACAGTGTATTTACTAGGCTATTTTCTGATTCCAAAGTAGTTGCTACTTACTGCCTTTTGTTAATCAAATTCTAAATTTTTCTGAACTATCTTGGGGTGCTTAGGTGCCTGGTATCAATAAAAAATAATTAACAGAGAAATTCCTTTCACTATGTGACAAAGCTTAGGAATTTATTTCTTATCTTCTTCAGAGGCCTGGTATTTAATCACTAGAAAGATTATAATTCAAAAGACGCTTGGTGGAATTCTGGATGTGGGGAGAGCTCTGGTCAATATCATTAAAACACAAAGTTTTTTAAAAACTCATTATTGTGCGTGGTTTCACTGTATACTATGAAGCCTATAATATGAAAGTTAAAGAAGTAAAAAATATGAATTTTTTTCCTTTTACTTAGTATAATATTGCTGTATAATCCTTTGTATTACTATGAAATGCAACATTTTTCACTGTCAGTATTAATTAATAGATTAATATTTAATGGCTAAAAGATTCAGTGTTTTTGGCCAAATGATTTAACATAATTGATTGTTTCCAAAAAGTAGTGAAATTATATAAGCAGAGGATAGATTGGATAGAATTTATATATAGGCATCCCCATGTAATAAGAATTGAAGTGACTTAATCTGAACTTAACTCATAAATGTCACTTCAACAAATATTTATTGAATGTGTGTATGTATACAAATTTTAAATTTTTTAAATGAAATTGCTCCGTTGCTAGAAGACCTTTTGATATGTGTGTGTGTGTGTATGCTATATATGTATTTTTGGCCATACCACACAGCATGCGGGATCTTAGTTCCCCAACCAGGGATCAAACCCATGCCCTCTGCAGTGAAAGCATGGAGTCTTAACCACTGGACCACCAGAGTTATATTATAATTATATTTTATTATAACATATAAAATATGTTATATTTTAAATAAATATATATCTACATAGAATCTATATTTACATAGATGCTATATATATACACATATGTGTGTATATATATAAAGATATATATGTGTGTATATATACACACATATATATCTTTAGAAGCTTCTTGTCAGCTTTACAACCCAGAAGGTTTTTTGATTTTTTTTTTTGAGAATCCGGGAGCCATACCCCTGGAGTGTAAACATCTAGGAAGATAGCTCTCCTTCCTCTGTATCACAGGAAAATTTAACCTTGATGCTTCTCTCCAAGCTGTAACCATTTGCTTGTCAGAGAGATAAGAGAAGTTTTATTATTCTCTACATTAGTTGGGTAAAAGCAATGAGGTAAAACAAATGGCTACTTCAATGGCCAGGTGAGTTCAGGGTGAACTATGAAAGGGTGCACAGCAAATGGCGCTGTCTGGTCCTCTTATAGGGGACCAGTTATCTTTCACCTTGAGAGTATATATATGTACTGGATTGTAGCTGCTTGGTTGTATAAATAAGGTAGAATTTTACGTCTTTGTAATGCCTTTTTTGTAGTTTACCTACAGTGTTGTGCTCTGAATACGCGTATTCGATAATAAAACTGCTTTCTTTCTTTTCTACACTTTGTAGAGAGGATTCTGTGTTGCTTGGACTTTATTTCCCCAACAATATCCACACACCTCACACAGTTAGGTTATAAGGGATACAAACACTAGTAGGAATTGACACATGCCCTTATGGAGCTTATATTCTAAATAAGCTCATGAGTAACTCTGCACTGCAAGGCAAAGTGAGTACAACTAGGAAAAAACAAAGAGCACAGAGGGAAGAGAGGAAATTCAGCTGAGGAGAAGAGTTGAACTATAGAAACAGAAGGTAGAATGGTGGTTATGGGTGGGGGGCAGTGGGGTGGGAGATGCTGGTCAAAGGGTACAAGCTTTCAGTTATAAGATGAATAAATTCTGAAGATCTAACATACAGCATGGTGACTATAGTTAATAATACTGTATTGTATACTTGAAAGTTGCTGAGAGTAGATCTTAAGCATTCTCACCACAAAAAGGAAAAGGGTAACTATGTGAGGCTATAGATGTGTTAATTAAATTGCATGTGGTAAATATTTCACAATGTATACACATATCAAATCATCATGATGTACAATTTAAATGTACACAGTTTTGTCAATTATACCTCAGTAAAGCTGGGAAAAATTTGGAGCAAGGGTAGTGAAGCCACAGAAGCAGAAGAAAGAGAAAGAATAAGTGAGGGGCAGAGGAAAGGATGCAATAGAAATGACTCCAGTCACAGTGGGGGTTTTTTTTGTGGTTTTTTTTTTGCAAAAAGTTTTATTATTTGGAATCTCAACAAGAAAAAAAGAAAACTGAAATAGAACCTACGTGCAATGACGTATATGAACATTTTATCCTAAAAGTGTTGCATTTTTGTTATTTAGATTTTTTTTTACAACTTTATTGGAGTATAATTGCTTCACAATGGTGTGTTAGTTTCTTCTTTATAACAAAGTGAATCAGTTATACATATACATCCGTTCCCATATCCCTTCCCTCTTGCGTCTCCCTCCCTCACACCCTCCCACCCTCCCTATCCCACCCCTCTAGGCGGTCACGAAGCACCGAGCTGATCTCTCTGTGCTATGCGGCTTCTTCTCACTATCTATCTACCTTACGTTTGGTAGTGTATATATGTCCATGCCTCTCTCTCGCTTTGTCACAGCTTACCCTTCCCTCTCCCCATATCCTCAAGTCCATTCTCAAGTAGGTCTGTGTCTTTACTCCTGTTTTACCCCTAGGTTCTTCATGACATTTTTTTTCTTAAATTCCATATATATGTGTTAGCATACGGTATTTGTGTTTCTCTTTCTGACTTACTTCACTCTGTATGACAGACTCTAGGTCTATCCACCTCATTACAAATAGCTCAGTTTCGTTTCTTTTTATGGCTGAGTAATATTCCATCACAGTGGGTTTTGAATGCCAGACTAAGGACTTCAATTTTTATCCCCAGTTCAAAGGAATCTAGATATTTGTTTGTTTATTCATTCATGTTATAACTGGCATTAGTAACATGAATAAGGCTGATCATCAGGAAGATTCATTTGACATAATGTGAAGAATGGGTCGGATTGGGTGAAGACTGAAAAAGAGACCATTGTGTGTGCTGTTGCAGTAGTCCAGATGGAAGGTAGGAGGGTCTGAGTGAGTAAAAATGGAACGAAGGATGTTCAAGACATTTAAAAACAGAAAATTGGCAGATCTTAGATGTAGATTTGGTATGAGGAGTAAAGGAAGGAAAAGAGCTGAGAAAGATTTCAACTCTCTTCCCCAGGGGACTAGCAGATCATGATGTCATTAACAAGGAGAGGAAGGGGAATTGGTTGTAGAGATGTTGAGTGTGATAGGCCAGCTAAGTGTTCAACCAGGGCTGGGGTGGGGGGCGGGGAGTTAAAAATGTGGCTATAGAGTTTAGGAAGGAAATTAAAACAGAGATGTATAATAGATTTGGGAGACATCTTCCTGGATGTCATAGTTGAAGCCACAGGCGTAGGTGAGATTGTTGGGAGATAAAGAGATAAAATACAGCTTGGAAAATCCCTGCATGTATAGTGCCTAAAGGGAAGGGGAATCAGTAACAGGCAGCATAGGAACTCGCTTCAAGCGGTAAGAAAAGAGAAGAAAGCAGTGGCCTTGAAACCAGGAACAAAGAAAGTTTCCAGGAGAGTATCCAGTTAGCTTTAGATGCTGAGGAGAGATTAAGAAAGATGAAGACTAAAAATTCACACAGTTGCTATTGCATATGTTTGAGACTAACTGGTGACCATCTAATATCCAACACTGGTCATCATTAAGTATATCATATATAAAATTATGTTAAGGGTACATTTCAGCCACGTGGTTGCTGAAGCTTTAGGAATTGCTACCACTACAGTGAGAATAAAAGTTCAGCCATATGCTGCTAGGGGGTCTTCAACTATTCTCACTCTTGGTATTTTTATTTTGTTTTGAAATGTATTAGTCTGTCTGGGCTGCTATAACAAAAATACCATAGACTGGGTGGATTAAACAACAAACATTTATTTCTCACAGTTCTGGATGCTGGCAAGTCTGAGATCAAGGTGCCAGCAGCAAGGGAGCTTTCCGGGATCTCTTTCATAAGAGCACCAATCCCATTCATAATGGCTCCACCCTCATGTCCTATTCTCCTTCCAAAGGCCCCACCTCCTAATACCATTGCATTGGGGATGAGGATTTCAACATATAGATTTAGAGGGACGTAAACATCCAGTTCATAACATGGAGTAATGCTGCATTTTAGGAATTAATAATTTGTCACCAGAAAATGTTTTGCTTTACTTTTTTATAAAAACTTGCTGCACATATTAAATTTCATATGAATTCAGGGTCAGAGTTTTTTTCTGGCTCTATATCAGGTTTCGTAATAAAATTTAGGGAGAAGGTAAGAGTCACTTAATATAACCTGTTTTCCCAGTAAGCTACTAGAGTATATTTATTCAGATAAGGAAGGTATAATTGTAAAGTCAATTTTTTAATTCTTATCCTACCTCAGTGCCTAAGGAGCAATACATTACTGGGAAGCACATTAAAGTAAGGGATGAAAATAATAAATTCATTTCTGGCTAGCTCTTGATGAGGGCAGCAGAGAAAGCTTTTTTAAGCAGTAGCAATGACTGGCTTAAAAAAAAAGATTCAGAAATGCAGTAAGCACTGACTTTAGCAAAACTGTATGAAAAGTTCAAAAATAACTTAATAATAACTACAGCTTCCATGCCTATGCTTTAAGGTGTACTTAAGGACTCTGAATTTTTTTCATATCAACATTCATAACTCACATTTATATTTTGTTTTCCGGTGTGAAGAAGTGGGATATATTTTGAATAAGATGACTCTCGGACAGATTCTACTTTGATTCTGTGTTTTTTGTAGCTGCTGGGTGAACTGATCCTGGACCGGCACAACTTCACCATCATGACAAAGTACATCAGCAAGCCAGAGAACCTCAAACTGATGATGAACCTCCTCCGGGATAAAAGTCCCAACATCCAGTTTGAAGCCTTTCATGTCTTTAAGGTAAAGTGCAAGCTGCAGAAATAATGTGGGCATTTGTTTTCCAGTTGCAAATGGCAAACTCCCTACTTTGTACCCTCCTTTATACTTGAGAGAAAATTAAATAGGCCGTCTTTCTGTTTTGCATGACTTAGATGAAATTTTAGAGTTATTTTAATGAATGCCCATTTGTTTCTAAAAGATTTGCTAACTAATCCATATCTCGACATATTTTCATTTTTTTCACTGAGAAAATAGGGGGATACTGTTTCCCAAAAGTTACTAAAATAATCAGTGATTGAGTTGAAGCTGAAAACCTGTGTCAGGATTTGAATGCTTTGCTTCTGCCTGAAGTGTTTCTTTGAACTTTAAGTGAAATCTAAAGAAACACTGAGTACTACTCACTTTGTTACTTGCTTAGAAATATTTTAATTCGTTTTGAAAGAAAAGTAGTCCATGTAACACCTGCTTTTTCTTTCTAATATCTTTTCTTTGATGTAAGAGTAATAAAATCATCTCCTAGAAACTTTAAACAATAGATTTGTTTAAAAGTAGGGTAGGTGGAAGAAATCTAATCTATAATCCCATACCCCTGGCTTAACTATTGTAAAGATTTTAGTAAATTTTATTTTCCTGTGCACATATTTGAAGGTTTTTCTACAGCTGTATTTACATTGTACACACAATTGATACACTAATTTTATCACTCATGCTATACCGTAAGTGAACATTAATTCACTGTTGTTATATATAGTGTTTAAAAAGAGCCAGTAGTTTTATTGGCATCATAGTTTTTCATTGAGTATACTTACTCTAGCTTACTTAAATATTTCTGTGTCGTTTATATTTAGGTTATTTTCAATTTGTAGCTACAATGAGCATTTTATGTATTCAGCTAATTTTTTCCATATTTAGGATTATTTTCTTAGGATAGGTATCTAGAGTAGAGTTAAGGATTCAGAGAGTTCCAAGCTTTTTTTTTTTTGGCCTTTATAATGTATATTCAGTGATTGAATTTATAAGTCTATAAACGGGAGACATGGCAGTTTATAAGGTATGTGATTGTTTCTTTGAGAGGTAAAAAACAATTTTAGTCCATCTTTCAGCCACCACATCTTTATTGTCCAAAAGGCCACTAGAGCAGTTCAAATCCCAAATTAATTTATAAATTCCATTTAATTACAATCAAAATCCCAGCAGAACTTTTCCTGGAACTTGACAAGCTGACTTTAAAATTTGTAAGGTAGAACGATGGCCTGGGATTATCTATGGCAATTTTCAAGGAAAACAAGGTAGGGAAATCCACCCTACCATATATTAAGACTTATTATGGATTTATAGTAAATGGAGACAATATTGTATTGGCATAGAGATAGATAAATAGAACAACAAAACAGAGTAAAAAGCCTACAAATAAGCCTGTGCAAATATGAAATTTGATATTTCATAGTGGAGGGATTGTAAATCAGTGAAGAAAGGGTTACTGTTAATAAATGGTTCTAGGGTAATAGATTATTCATATAGAAAACCCTACTCTCCACTATATTCAGAAATAAATTCTGGTAAAGATCTACACTTGACAAGCAAAATTTTTTAACTTTAAAAAGAGAAAATAGGAGACTTTTTATGATGTTGGGGAAGGAAGAATTTTTAAAAAGAATTTAAAATCACAAAACATAATAGAAAATAAGTTTGACTACATTAAAATTTAACACTTCTTTTTGAAAAGACATCATAAGCAAAGTGAAAGACAGGACAGATGTGACACATGTAACTGACAAATCATTTAGAAAAAGACAAACAATTCAATAGAAAAATAGGCAGAGCATACAAGTTGGTAATTTACAGATGAGGAAACCTGATTGGCCAACAAATAGGTGAAGGTGCTCATCTTAGTAGTAATTGTGGAAATGGCCATTAAAATATGAACAAGATATCACTTTACATTTTTCATATTGACAAAAATGTTTAAGTCTGACAACATCAAATTTTGGTAAGGTTGGAGGGCAGTAGGTCATACACTGTAAACTGGTACAAGCACTTGGGAGAGCAATTTAGCAAAATGAAGTACTGAAAGTGTCCATACTCTTCAGTCCTGAAATCTCATTTTCTGGCAACTTCCTAGGGACAATCTTGCTCACATGCATAAGGAATCCTGTACCAAAATGTTTATTGCAACATTGTTTCGCATGTTGTAAAATGGAAAACAAAAATGGGTATCTACACGAGACTGGGAAAATAAATTGTGATGTATTCATACAATATCATATAGTAATGGGTTAAATATCAGAAGCACTGAGTGGGATAAGCAAATGTTAAAAGGATGTTATTTAAAGTTTAAAAACATGGGGGCTTCCCTGGTGGCGCAGTGGTTGAGAGTCCGCCTGCCGATGCAGGGGACACGGGTTCATGCCCCGGTCCGGGAAGATCCCACATGCCGCAGAGCGGCTGGGCCCGTGAGCCATGGCCGCTGAGCCTGCGCGTCCGGAGCCTGTGCTCTGCAACGGGAGAGGCCACAACAGTGAGAGGCCCGCGTACCACAAAAATAAAATAAAATAAAATAAAGTTTAAAAACATGCAAAACAACGCTATGTATGGATTCAGACATATGCAGTTATAGTCTAAAAACCTGCATGGGAATGATAAATACCAAATTCAGGATAGCAGTCACCTCAGGGGAGGGGTAGGAAAGAATGATATCATGAAGAAATGTCTAATAGCCTTTAATTATATCTGTAATATTTTATTTTATTAAAATTCTAAAGGCAAGTTTGGCAAAAATGATAGAGCTGATGGTGGGAACTTGAAATCTGATATGTTATTGCTGTGCTCTTCTCTGTGTTAGAATTATTTCATAAAGAATAAACACAAATTGGATGAGACAAAAATAGGCTCTTGTAGGACAGGAAAATGCCTGCAGAGTATAAAATGATAGGCCCTCTTAAGACCCTTGCCTTTTGACTGAGGAAATTATAGAAGTCTGTGTGTCCTGTCTTTCCAGCTCCCACAGAATTTTAATATATCATCCTAGATGAGAACATGCTTCATATAACTTGGTTCCAAAATGCAGTATTAGGGAAGTATTCAGTGGGTGGCAAAATAGAAATAACCTACTTCCATCCTCTGAGATCAGAATTTGGATCATCCCATTATTGGACAGAATAGGTGCATTTAAAAATAGTTGGCCACTTGTTTACTTGTATGTGTATAAAATGGACTTACTCTGGACCCTAACTATGTTCGTTGCACTGAAGGGCAAACTGAATTGTTTACTTGCCAAAAATATTTTGTTATTTAGAAAAAGTAACAGCTGAGTCCTAGAGTTTTTTCATAGTTCTTTATTAATAGTCTTTTTCCCCAGGTACCTTTCATAAAGTACAGAAAATGTGGGACACATGACTAAAAATGTCTTTGCCAGATTATTAGTGGCCAATTTTCATTAGTTTGCTTGAAAAGTTCAAGGACTTGAATGAGTTGCCATTTCATGTTTTCTCTGCTATTGATGAACAGGATGGTATGATGGGAAAGGACTAGATGGAAGTCATGGAAGTCAAGAGACCTGGGTCTTTGTTGTGGCTCGGTTGCCACCAGTGACTTTGGGCAAATCCATGTGGATCTGTTTCCTCACTTGCAAAATGTTAAATTTAAAAAGTTAAATTAAAATCAAAAGTCTAATTCTAAGATACTAGTTCAGGAGACCTTTGTCTCTGTGATCCTGCCTCTTCCAGAAATATGGCCAACGTGAATTTAGCGATCAGCTATGAGCTGATCTTTCTTTCCTTTCCCTGTTAACATCCTTAATAGCAAAGGACCATGTTGCCACTGTCTTTCGAACCTAGAAGGTGGGGAGCCAGTGCCTTTTGGCTCACCTCTCAGAGCTGCTGGAACTCAATGGCCATTGCCGAAAATGGGCCTGAGTGTACTGCTCTGTTGCTCAGATCCTAGCAGTTGGCCACAATAGCCATTTCCATGAAAACAAGAAGCTCCACCCTAGCTTATTCCAAAATCCAAACGCCAGCTTGACAATTCACCTGAAAAAGTATACAGAACAAGAATGGTTGTCCTCATGAATGGTTCATCTCAAGCCTTGATTTCAGTGTCCCGGATGCCCCAAAGGAATTGTGCATTAGAGCATTAGTCACCTCTAATCAGCAACTACCTTTAGAGGCAGCAGAGTTCAGAAGCCATAAAAAATAAAAATAAGGAAAAATTTTAAACTTGAAGACAAATTGAACATTTTTTTAGGTCTGTTGTACAGTGTACAGATTCAGTAGAGTTGATCCAGTGATGCCTTGTCTGCAAATTCCACTACGTTTTACATTTATTTTGGATTCAAACAGAGAAGCTTAGTTTGTTCTATATATTTAATCTTCTAAAAAATTCTTTTGGGAATAAAGACTGTTATGAGTTATTGCTGTAGTTACCACAAATGCCAGACAGTTCCTAGCTAAAACTTCCCAACAGCTCACTTGTAAACTAATGGTAGCCAGAGGAGCCACACGTTTGGCTCCAGTATGTGATTTCCTAACATACTAGGTGTTCTATAAACATCAGGCATTTTGTGTAACAATGTAAACGAGCCTGGGGTACTTTTTTTTAATAAGTAACAATTTTAATTTATGGTAATAAAGTTCATATAACATAAAATTCACCATTTTGACCATTTTAAAGTGTACAGTTCAGTGGCATTTAGTATTTACAGTGTTATACAACCATTACTACTCTCTAGTTCCAGAACATTTTCATCACCCCAAAAGGAAACCCTATACCCATTCAGCAACTACTGCTCATTTTCTCTTACCCACAGCCCCTGGCAATCACTAATCTGCTTTCAGTCTTTATGGATTCACCAGTTCTGGATATTTGATATAAGTGAAATGATGTAATGTGTGGCCTTTTGTGTCCAGTTTCTTCTATTAGCATAATGTTTTTAAAGTTCATCCATGTTGTAGCATGATCAGTAGTACTTTATTCATTTTTATGGCTGAATAATATTCCATTTTAAGGATATATCACAATTTGCTTATCCATTCATCAGCTGATGGACCTTTGGCTATTGTGAATAGTGCTGCTATGAATATTCATGTACAAGTTTTTCTTAGAACAAATGTTTTCAATTCTTTTGGTATATACCTAGGAACAGAATTGCTCAGTCTTATGGTAATTCAGTGTGTAACTTACTGAGGTACTACCAAACTGTTTTCCATAGGGGCTGCTCCATTTTAGATTCCCACCAGCAGTGTACAGGGTTCCAATTTCTCCATTCCTCACTTGTTATTGTTAGTTTTTTTTTTTTATTATTGTAGCTGGCCTAGTCTCATTGTGGTTTTGATTTGTGTTTCTCCTAATGATCTAATGATGTTGAGGATTTTTTCACATGCTTATTAGCCATTTGTATATCTTCTTTGGAGAAATGTCAAGTCCTTTGCCCCTTTTTATTTTATTTTTTAATATTTATTTGTTTATTTATTTTGACTGTGCCAGGTCTTCGTTGCAGCACACGGGATCTTCGTTGTGGCATGCAGGATCTTTATTTGCGTCCTGTGAACTTCTTAGTTGTGGCTTGCAAACTCTTAGTTGTAGCATGCATGCAGGATCTAGTTCCCTGACCAGGGATTGAACCCCGGCCCCCTGCATTGGGAGCGCAGAGACTTACCCACTGGACCACCAAGGAAGTCACCCTTTGCCCCCCACCCCTTTTTTTTTTTTGCGGTACTCGGGCCTCTCACCGCTGTGGCCTCTCCCGTTGCGGAGCACAGGCTCCAGACGCACAGGCCCAGCGGCCATGGCTCACGGGCCCAGCCGCTCTGCGGCATGTGGGACCCTCCCGGACCGGGGCACGAACCCGTGTCCCCTGCATCGGCAGGCGGACTCCCAACTACTGCACCACCAGGGAAGCCCTTGCCCCGTTTTAAAAAAGGTTGTTTGTCTTTTTGTTGTTGTGTTGTATGAGTTCTTTATATATTCTGGTACTAGATGCTGATCATATATATGATTTGCAAATATTTTCTTACATTCTGTGTATTGTCTTTTCACGCTCTTGATAGTGTCCTGTGATACACACAATTTTTAAATTTTGATGAAGTTCAGCTTATCCATTTTTTTTGTTGTTGCTCATGCTTTTGATGTTGTAGCTAATAGACCATTGCCAAATACAAGGTCATGAGAATGTACCCCTATATTTTCCTCTAAAAGTTTTATTAGCTCTTATATTTAGTTTTTTGATCAATTTTGAGTTAATTTTTGTTTATGGTGCAAGGTAAGGGTCCAACTTTATTTTTTTGCATGTGGATATCTAGTTGTCCCATGTTGAGTGTTTATTATTATTATTATTATTATGAAAAGGTGTTGGATTTTGTCAAATACTTTTCTGCATCAGTTGAAATGATCATATGGTTTTCTTTCAATGTACTAATGTGTCATCTTAGTTTCCTAGAGCTGCTATAACAAAGTACCAAAGACTAAGTGTCCTAAAACTACAGAAAGTCACTGTCTCAGAGTTCTGGCAACTAGAAGTCCAAGATCAAGGTGTCAGCAGGATTGGTTCCTCTTGGAGCTTTCAGGGAAAATCTATGCCTCTCTCCTAGCTTCTGGTGGTTGCCAGCAATCCTTGGCATTCCTTGCCTTATAGATGCATAACTCCAATCTCTGTGTCCATCTTCACATGGCATTTTCCTCTGCGTATCTCTGTGTGTTTCTGTGTCCAAAATTCCCTCTTCCTCTAAAGATACTGGTAATTGGATTCAGGCCCAAGCTAACTCAGTATGAACTGATCTTAATTTGATTACATCCTATTTCCAAATAAGGTCATGTTCACAGGTACAAGGGTTAGGACTTTTTTTTTTTTTTTTTTTTTTTTTTTTTTTTTGCGGGTAGGAGTTTTTATTAATTAATTTATTTATTTTTGCTGTGTTGCGTCTTCGTTTCTGTGCGAGGGCTTTCTCTAGTTGTGGCAAGCAGGGGCCACTCTTCATCACGGTGCGCGGGCCTCTCACTATCGCGGCCTCTTGTTGCGGAGCACAGGCTCCAGACGCGCAGGCTCAGTAGTCGTGGCTCACGGGCCTAGTTGCTCCGCGGCATGTGGGATCCTCCCAGACCAGGGCTCGAACCCGTGTCCCCTGCATTAGCAGGCAGATTCTCAACCACTGCGCCATCAGGGAAGCCCCCAAGGGTTAGGACTTGAACATTCATCTTTTTAGAGGATGCAGTTCAGTCTAGTACATGTGGTGTATTACATCGATTGATTTTATTATGTTGAGCCATGCTTGTATTTCTGGAATAAATCCCATTTAGTCATGGCATGTAATCCTTTTAATATTATTCTGGACTTCGTTTGCTTGTATTTTGTTGAGGATTTTTGCATCTTTATTCATAAAGGACAGTGGTCTGTAGTTTTCTTGTGATAGCTTTGTCTGGCTTTGGTATCAGGGTAATGCTGACCTCATAGAATGAGTTAGGAAGTATTCCCTTGTCTTTTATTTTTTGGATGAATTTGGAATGGATTGGTGTTAATTTTTCTTTAAAAGTTTGTAGAATTTACCAGTGAAATCATCTAATCCTGGGCTTTTGTTGAGAGGTTTTTGGTTACTGATTCAACCTCCTTATAGAAATAAAAAAGATTATAAGAGAATACTACAAATAATTGTACATCAATAAATTAGATAACCTAGATGAAATGGACAAATCCCTAGAAATGCATAAACTACCAAACTGATATTAAAAAAAAAAGAGAGAAAATCTGATTTATGGACTCTCATTTCACCTACACCATGAGCCCTTCCTGTTCCAAACTCAGAAATCTAATGTTATCTCCACCTCCTTTGAACCTCCACAGCTTTTCATTTCCCTCTCATAGGTCCTTTACATCCTGGTGTAGTTTTTCCTTCCTCATGCTTGCTGGATTGGAGGAACCTTGAGGGTTCAACCTTGTACCTCCCACTGTCTCCATAACCGATCACTGGCCACAGTGTGTTCGGAGTAGAGTTGTGCACTGTTGGAGGTTCAGGAAGAGGAGGCGGTGAGCAGAGGGGCTGGTGGTGAAGCACTCAGCCCTTCTGAAGAGTGGGGAGCCCATAACATGAAACCAGAGAGCTATATAGCACTCAATAGTTTTATGGGTATTCTGGTCACGTCATTATATATATAGCATCTAACTAGGAAGTGTGTCCTTTGCAAAATACTGTACCAGTCAGCATTATAGTTTTTCTTTTTTTTAATATGTTGTTTTTTTCAGTTTTTTGGGGTTTTTTTTGGCCACACCTCGCGGCATGTGGGATCTTAGTTCCCCAACCAGGGATGGAACCCCGCCCCCTGCAGTGAAAGCACAGAGTCTTAACCACTGGACCACCAGGGAAGTCCCAGCATTATAGTTTTGACTTATTGTGTCCTGTTATTATAGTTGTCACTGTCTTTTATAGTACAGCTGAGTTATTAGCCCAGGATCATGGTTTCAACTAGGAGTGCACATAAGGATCTTTGTGGAACTTTATAAAAATGCAGAGAGACAGACCTCCCCTCTAGATCTACTGAACTGGAGTCTCTGGGAGGTGGGACCTAGGCAGTTATAAATTTTAAAGCTCCACATACATAAGAAAATAATAACATTGGTGACCTCCAGGGAGAGGAGGTGAGAGGGGGACTTTTCACATTTGTCCTTTTTGAATTTTGAGCCAGATGAATATATTAAGTATGTTCAATATATTATATATATTGAATATTTTATATTTTATATATATGGTTATATATTTATATATTATCTGTTTCATTATATAGAATTATATATATTTAATTTTATAATCACATATTTAGTTATAATGGTAATTTTAAATATATGATTAAATACATAATTTAAATATATAGAATATATTTGTATATTCTCTGTAGAAAATGGATATGAATGGGGAATTACTCATTTTCCTCAATAAGGAAGTATAATCTGGGGCTTTCTGTATTTTACTAACACATGTAACAAATGAGACACAGGTGGGATCTGTGTTTTCCCTGATGTGCATTCCTTGTCCTAGGTGTTTGTTTCTCATGTTTCAGGTGTTTGTGGCCAGTCCTCACAAAACACAGCCTATTGTGGAGATTCTACTAAAAAACCAACCCAAACTCATCGAGTTTCTGAGCAGCTTCCAAAAAGAAAGGACGGACGATGAGCAGTTCACCGATGAGAAGAACTACTTGATTAAACAGATTCGAGACTTGAAGAAAACGGCGCCTTGAAGTCTCACCCAGTTTCCTGCCACTGTCACTGTCTCATTTGCTCAGTTTGTACAAAAAGTGTCGTTTCAAAAAGTAGTCATTCTTGGGAAGGCTTTGGAGGTGGTTATTTTTTTCTCAATTCATTGTTCAGGGTAGATGGAATATAAATGTCTGAAAGAAAATAATTAATTTAGAATAATATATTCATCTTATTCGAGTCTGTGATTATTTATGTGAAATCAGAGCCATTGCTTTAGACATTGATAAAAGCAGTTTTAACCCTTTCTTGATGAAGGGCAACAAGGCTGTTGTGGGCTTGCAGACCTGAGCCCTCAGTCACCACAAGCCACCAAGTAGTAGGAGCCCAAAGAATGGGCGTCACTGAGTCCTCGAAGAGGATTAAGTTCTCAGAGAACTGGGCATGGGGGCAAGACGCACGAAACTGTTTTGCCCATCTGTACTTGGACAAACAAATTTCTCAAGGCACCAAGAAAATAAGATCCATGTTTTCAGTCATTACGTATTCTGTTCCCTGCCCAGATCTTTTAACTGTAATCATTCATCCCTAACTTCCTAGGGAATTGATGCCCACCTTTCTGCTCACTGCCCCACGTTCCACCCCAGTGGATCTCCTCAGCATGACCAACTCATGGTACACGCACACACACACACTCCTCCACTCTGACCAGGTTAGCATGGGACCAACTAAGTCCAAACAGGATGGACTAACAAGGGTCATGGGCATTGAGGACCCACGGGGTAGGACCTGCTCACTTGAGAACTTGGAACAGATGGGTAAGAACCACAGATCTAGCGACAGTCACTGCTGTTTCCCACAGACTTCTGTTGGGTTAGTGAATGTTTGGAATATTTCATTCATACTTCTCATTATGGGAAAAAAGTTTTGTGGTGAAAGTGTGTTTTAGAGTAGGAATCATTGCATTGAGATGCCTAGCGTGTGCAAAACCATGGGTCCAGAGGGTTGTACAGGCCTTTATAAATAAGGGAACATTGCCGTTGGAAGTGCAAATGATTAAATGCATGAAAAAAATCCTCAAAGGACCAAAAATTTTTTTCACTTTATTTTCTAATAAGCTTTCGTTCTAATTTCACATCAAGTTCCTCAGTGAAAAGGTAGAAAACTTATAAAAATGTTGGTCTCAAATACTCTCTTGCATACTAGGATGGTTAAAGAATTAATTTGTGTTTTTTTAAAAAGGCCATGGTTTGTTTTCAGGCATCAAGTGTATAAAACGGAATTTTAAGCTATATTTACAAGACATTAAAGGCACAATTGTTAATCTGTATTTTTTTCATAATTCTGTTTCCAAATCATGAGTTATTGCCTTCCATAGGAATCTTCACTTTTTACAACATTGGGTACTGTGTTCTTCAACCAGATATTTCTCCACCCAGAGAGGGAAAGCTCCCTCTCCAGGATCAGTGCCCTTGTAGATGTAGCATCTGAAGAATCACCTGGTGCGGTTTCATCCTTCTTGGCTGTGTCTTTCCGTGCCCAGCGTCAGATCCTGAGGCAGATGCTGCAGGGCCTGCAGGACCTTCTTGCAGCAGCTCTGGCCAGTGCCGGGCCATCTGATGACCTTCATTCTTCAGTCACTGAGGTCAGATTATTTTTATAACATTCCCTGACAGTCCATAGTCTTTTCAAATTTGACTTTTCTGATTTTGTTTATTTGTTTAAGAGAGATGAATGTAAATATTTCTTTAAAAAAAGAAGGCGCAATAATGACCATTGGAAATGTATTTCATTGCTTAAATACTGTTCCACACATCATGGGACACATTTTTTCAGTTGGAAAGCAAGGCCTCGTTACAATTCTTTTTTTATAAATAAAACATACTTTATTTCCTCCGAGCTTGAATTAGCTCGTTCCTAGCAATCCCTTATCCTAGTTTAGTACCTCACAAACAAAACTAGTCTAAAAGGCAATAAATGAAGTAGCTGGGATTTTGCTGTGATACAAATTTGTAGATTATTAACGTGAAAGAGGGAGCAAGAAGCTCACAGTTAAAATATGTTTGCATAAAAGTCACTGTAGGGCTTCCCTGGTGGCGCAGTGGTTGAGAGTCCACCTGCCGATGCAGGGGACGTGGGTTCGTGCCCCGGTCCGGGAAAATCCCACATGCCGTGGAGCGGCTGGGCCCGTGAGCCATGGCCGCTGAGCCTGCGCGTCCAGAGCCTGTGCTCCGCAACAGGAGAGGCCACAACAGTGAGAGGCCCGCGTACCACAAAAAAATAAAAAAGTCGCTGTAAATATTGTGAGAATTGAGTTTTGAAAAGGTCATATTTAATAAGCTATTTCAAAAGCACACATTTAAATAAAGACTGACTAAAGGAAAAGGTGCCACATATTCCTTGGTCGGTTTCATTCCTCTGCATGTCCCGCCTCTGTGTTCTTGTCACTGCTCCAAACAGGGAAAGGCCCAGGCGGAGGGCACCCCAGGCTGCCCAGATGCCCCACGCCCACTTCCCCTGTCCTTGGCTGTCCCATCCTCCCAGTGAGGCTCACTGCCATTGACCAAGGCCCGCCTGTCAGGCAGTATAGAAACACTTCACGTTATTGATGCTTCACCACAGCCAGAGTCATTCCCATTTTATATTTGAAGAAACTGAGGCTCTGAGCAGTTTATCCCAGACAATGTGGACTAGACTTGGGGTACAAAGCCACAGTGGCCAGAGGCCAAACTCCTGCTTTTATTCATTTTTTCATCCTCAAGGCTGTGAACGAGGGGAGGTGCTGGGAGTGGGCAATTATGTCGTGCCCTCCCCCACTGCTGCCTGGGAGGCTCCCGGGGGTGAAGGTCCTAGAATGAAGCCAGGATGGATTGAAATCATAATGTTCTTGGACGAGGCTCTGGCTAAAGCCAGGCATCTGCCCAAATGTTAGGATTATTACCCTGCGAGAAAAGGTCGAGGAGCTCTCAGCCCTTGAGCAAGTGTTCTGACTGCCAGCCTCTGTGGGTTCTCATCCTGGAGGGCTCTGGGGAGCAGTATATGCTGAGGAAGGGCAACAAGCTTTCCAAAGCCTCTGTCGCCAGCCACACTGGTTGGTCTGTGTGAGACGCAGCTGCTCTGAGCCACAGTGCCGTCTGGAAACTACGCAGGACTTGAAAGTGATTGTAATAAAGTCAAGGAAAATGAAATTCAAACATCACTAGGATTTTTTTTTAATATGAAAAAGTTGTTTCAAAATAGGTTTACAGATCTTTCTAGTCTACTCTACTAGAGGAAATTAAGATTTATATCTTTTACTTTTTTTTCCTGTTTTATCCAAAAGAATGTTGTACGTATGGCATGTACATCTTTTCCTGCGTGTTTTTTCAGGAAGGTTTTGGCTATTTTAATGAGGGCCCGTAGTTAGATAAAGGCTGGAAACAAAAAGAGACCTGGAAAAGCTAGACTTCGTCTTTCTAAGAAGATTGAAAAGACAGAAGATGGCTGTGAACAAGGATGTGATTTTGTTTTTGACATACAGAAAGTGCTGTTATGTGACTACCGTAATTAAAGCCAAGTATGACAGAATGATCAGCCTGGCCAGCACTAAGCCTCTTCAGAGACCCTGTCGTAGCACTCTTCACTTTACAGAGGAGAGCACTGGATCACAGAAAGGGTGAGTAACTTATCCAGGCCACACAGCTGGCAGCAGAGCCAGGAATGAGGGCCAGTCTGACCCCAGAGTCCATGTCTTCGGAAACTAGGCTGCATGTCTGGGCCGCCTCCCGCCAGGCCTGCTCTTCGACTCCACCCCAGGGGCAGACACTTCATTCATCATGGCCCCCAAGGAAAGGAGGAAAGATTGGATTCCACCTAGAGGATAACTCAATGGAAAGATTTCAAAAGCTAGTTTCATTTCAGGGGGTAACTTTGCTCCATATGGTTGTCTGGTGTTGGAAGATCAAACTAGACCTATGCATGGGGTAAGGGATTCGATCTTGAATTTCTGTATCATTTGGAGCAATCTCTTGACCCTACACAGGTGTTAATTCCAAACCACTCTTCTGCATCTGCTTCTGTTTTCCTGACTTACTTCTGCAGTTGGACATAATATCAGCTTAGATTCCTGATAGGTTGGTTGTTGCCCAGCCAGCCGTGCCTCCACTTCAGATTCCTCAGCGGCCCAGCACCACAGGGCTACCACAAGGCAGACGTTCTGATGCATGTACAGACGACCCTGTTGAGATCACCAGGTCCCTCATCACTCCCTCCCACGAGGAAGGTGTACAATTACCAATACCCTGAAAGTCACAGAACCATACAAAATGTCCCAGTCCCTTTACCAGCAATTAATTCAATATCGATTGTAATTTAATCACTGCCCTGTGAGCCATCTATGTTACGTGAAAGCTGTGATCGCAGGGGCCTTTTGGAAGAACACGTTGTTGTAATATACATTAATAATTTATCCATTAGCAAAGGTTGAAAAAATGAGTTCCCCTCATTTTAGTTCTGAAATTTAAAGCCTAGATAAAGCAACCAAAATCGTTATTTATTCAACCAACATTCATTGAACTCACTCTCTGTGCCCGTCAGGGGTTGATCCACAGAGTTACTGTAGGGGGTTACTGTAGGGGTCAGACCTACGTGCTGTGGGGCTGGGTAAGTGGCCTTCGTCAGCCTGTCCCCTACGTCTGGCACTGGGCCTGAGTCAGCAGGGAAGGGAAGATAGATTGAAGCGGGCGCCCATGAGGACAGCTGGAATCCATGGATATGATCTGGAACCCACACTGCCTTCCCGGCCGCCCAGCCTCCACCTCCGACGCCGTGGCTGACTGTAAGACCGCACAACTCACTGTACAGCTCCCCCAGCTGAGCCCAGATTTGGAGCAGCTGACGGAGGAGAGGCAGGGGGGCTGGGGCCCCAGCGGCAGGGTGAGCCAGCAGGCCTGTGGCAACGTCCTGAGCTGTGATGGCCCCGACCTTCCCAGGGAAAGTGTGGCTGCCACCTCATTTCCACTTGCAACGCTGCCAACTGTCTCTTGACCCCAGCCCTAATTCATCATCATGCAGGAGAGGAGACTGGGAACGTGTTCCAGCTAAATGGACACATCCCAAACCCACCACTTATGTGTTGTGCTGGAGGAGGTGTTTCCACATCCTCTTAATCTCTTTCCCCCCTTGAAGACCTCTGGCTGTTTTTTCCTCTTTTTTTTTTTTTTTTTTTTTTGCGGTACGCGGGCCTCTCACCGTTGTGGCCTCTCCCGTTGCGGAGCACAGGCTCCGGACGCGCAGGCTCAGCGGCCATGGCTCACGGGCCCAGCCGCTCCGCGGCATGTGGGATCCTCCCAGACCGGGGCACGAACCCGCGTCCCCTGCATCGGCAGGCAGACTCTCAACCACTGCGCCACCAGGGAAGCCTGTTTTTTCCTCTTAAGCGACATGAGAGGTTTGTGCGGTGTCTGTGGACCCATGCAGACATTGGGGACAGCCACGCCTGGACTTAATCCCAGCTCCACTACAAGGGTTTGATCTTGAGAATCACTGACCTTCAGTTTCCTACCTGTAAAATGAGGCAAAAAGAGGAGCTGCCTCACAGGGAATCAATGAGGTAAAGTCTGTGATGTGCCGGCCCTGGGGACGCTCCCATGTTGAACTCCCTCAGCTACCCTGTGGGGCTCACAGCCAGCGAGAGAGGGAATTCCACTCCAGTGTGGAATCTGGGCGGAAGGGGCCATGGGCATGAAGCACGTGTGGCCAGAGACTGACAGGTGTGTGCCCTGAGTGTTGGGTGTGTGGACACGTGGAGGAAGCCAGGAGGAGAGCCTTCAATGCCACCCAAAGGGTCTCGGGCCATCATGGAGGCAGCTGGCCTTTCAGCAGGAAGTGACATGCATCCTGCCTGTCAGAGCACGGTCGGTCAGGAGGAGAGTGGCCTGGCATGGGGAGTGCTGAGTCGGGGGATGCAAGGCAGTGAGGACCCTCTAAGAACATCTGTGGCCGAGCTGGTGCCTGCTCTGAGAAGGCCCTGTTCTAGGTGCTTCACAAATACTAAACTCAAACCTTAGAACCACCTGTGAGGCACGTGCTCTTAGTATCCTGACTTTACAAGTGTGGAAACCGAGGCGCAGAGAGGGTCACTGGCCTGATTGTTCACTGAGCCCATGGCGGGGCAGGATTCAAACCCAGGGCTCAGAGGCAGGAGCTTTAGAACCTGTGAGATACTTAGGACTTAACACTGACTGGGCTTAGTTCCACAATACATGCACCCCAATGTTCATTGCAGCACTAGTTACAACAGCCGGGACACATCACTTTTAAAAGATCAGGGCGAGTGTGGACTCAGGGCCACTGTGCCTAGGCTTCTCTGCTCTCCATCAAAGAACTTCCACCTTCCTTTAGTGGCCCCTCTCACTTTTGTCCCCAGTACTCAGCAAGTTTTCTTGCAACAAATGATTAGTTCTTCTCTTCTGACTTGTGGGGCTCCCTGCCACAGACAGCACGGCTCTTGCCCAGCTGACCCCCACGCCTGCTTCATCTCAGTTCTTCATGGGCTTCGCTCTTCCCACTCGTGGAAGGGAGGCAGCTCAGGGACCACCAGTGGGGGCCCTCTTGAGACACTTCCACTCTGATTCAGAAACATACTCCTACCTCTTTACTGTTAACTCCTACAGATGCAGCCAGCAGTTTCTGGGCGCTTCTCTCAGCAGGTGTCTCATACTGGCTTCTCCGCTAGGGTTTCAGGACAAACTACCACGGAACTGCCTCAGCCTCCCCCTTCCCAGTCCTCTCCCCCTCCCCCTTCTGTCTAGAAATCAGTTTGGTTTATCATCAGAAACTGAGCAGGTCCAAGACCCAGGCTTCCGCTTCTGCCCAGGCCAGTACTCTTTCTTTGAGGTGAAAGCCTTAAACTGTAGCTCCCTGGCCCTTGATGGGAAGCAATGTGGAGTGAATAAGCAAGTTTTAATTTAGGCAGGCTAGTTTGGAATACCTTTAAAAAAAAAAAACAAGACAAAACCAGATATAATGGTGTCTGGCAAGATTAGAATCAGAGTAGGTGATTTGCTTCTAAAAATTAGTTTCAGGGTTTCCCTGGTGGCGCAGTGGTTGAGAATACACCTGCTGATGCAGGGGACACGGGTTCGTGCCCCGGTCCGGGAGGATCCCACATGCCGCGGAGCGGCTGGGCCCGTGAGCCATGGCCGCTGAGCCTGTGCGTCCGGAGCCTGTGCTCCGCAACGGGAGACGCCACAACAGTGAGAGGACGCGTAACGCAAAAACAAACAAACAAACAAATAAATAAATAAAAATTAGTTTCAGTGAGTCCCAGGGACTAATTAAGTTTTACTTTTAAAAGCATCCCCTTGGTACGCAGCCGCCCCCTGCGTGCTGTGCATGTTATTGGGACTCGTATATAGGAAATGGTATGTGAGGATCCAAACGGGACTCTGCTGCCATTCTCCTTGTCGTCTCTGATCCTCATCACTAGACCCAGCAACCCTCACCCCTCCCTGCCACCTTCCCTGCACCTTGCGTTTACAGAGGCAAATGGGCCTCTGGCCACAGAATATAAAGTCTTGGGCGGTTAGAGGAGTCCCCTCCCCTTTGCCTGCTCTTTCCTGTCCCTTCCTTGAATACTCTCCCCCATTAGTGATGCTGGGAAACGCATAGGACAAGCAAAGCAACTATTTAAAACCTTGTAACTGGGGCCTTGCCCCTCCTCCCCTCACTTCTTCCTTCCATCCTGTTCCTCCCTTCTTCTTCCTTCAGTGCCCTTCCCACCCACAAGGAATTTTCCTATCACTGTGAACTTTGCTGGTGCAGCGGAACACCTATTTTTTTTGGACCATAGACAACCAGCCATTTCTTAAACCTCCCCAAAATTAAAAAAAAGGAAATAAAAAGAGTCCTTATTGGCCTGGTTGTTCAAAGGATAAGAATAGCTTTATCCTACTCAGTACCAAACCCACTTCAGTACCCTTACTGAGGCCATGAGAGCCTAGGGGTTTCTGCCCAGGACAGGAGCCATGGCATGTTGGCAGAGACCAAACAGGGACCAGGAAAAGGGGTGGTGTTCCCTTCCCACACCGCCTCCAACCTCTGTCAGCAATGAGCTGCCCTGAACAGTGGCAGGAACTCCCCCTCTGCACAGTAGCTGGTCAGGGTTGAGTGCCGTCCTGGGGGCCAGGGGAGAGCATGCCCAGTTGTGTCAGCTGAGAGGATCTGTGCACATCTTAGAGCAATGAGAAGCCCACGCACTGCAACAAAGAGTAGCCCCCACTCACCACAACTGGAGAAAGCCCGCGCACAGCAACGAAGACCCAACGCAGCCAAAAACAAAAAAAAACAAGTCAGGGTTCAGAACCTAAGAAAGATGTTACTCTTTGTAGCCTGGTTTAGTGCAGTGGTTCTCAAAGTGTGAACCATTTTGTTTTAATTTCTAATCCAGTACAGTAAATGTTGATAGATTTAACTCAAACAGATCTTTTGGGTCTTTAATAATTTTTGAGAGTGTAAAGAGGCCCTGAGACCAAAAATCAGAGAACCTCTGGTTTAGCGGAAGGACTGTACATCTTGGAATGAAGTGGTTTTTGTTTTGTCTCCTCTGTCACCCACTAGCTGCGTAACCCAAGCCAAGTTATTTCAACTCTCTGGTCTTCCACCTGGCACACGGCAGATGTCACAGGTGCTCAGTAGATGTCAGATCGCTTCCTCACCACCAGTGCTGTCCTCCACTGTACCCCCCAGGAGAGAAAATTTACAGTTTGTCTAAGTAAAGTGAATAGCTAAAGCGCCGGTTCTCAGCGTGTGGTTCCCAAACCAGCAGCATTAGTATCACCTGAGGAACTGTCAGAGAGACAAATTGTTTGGCTCTAATACTAGACCCACCGAATCATAAACTCTGGAGGTGGCGCGCACGGATCTGTGTTAAATATTACTGGAACGTACTGAAAGGGAGGCGGGGTGGGGGAGGGG
Source organism: Hyperoodon ampullatus (assembly GCF_949752795.1). Lineage (NCBI taxonomy): Eukaryota > Metazoa > Chordata > Mammalia > Artiodactyla > Ziphiidae > Hyperoodon > Hyperoodon ampullatus. Next base: position 59,822,464 of record NC_136929.1, on the reverse strand, counting down.
GTTAGGAGGTTGGAAGGCTGAGTCCCAGCGCAGCAGGTCCAGCCCGGGGACCCCCCGCCCCCCGCACAGCCCTCCCAACCCCCCTCGCTTCCCCGCCGTCGGGAGGAGGGGCGCTGCGACTCCAGCGGGACTCTGGGTCTCCCCCTCCACGATTCCCCCGGGACGCGCAGGGCGGGGCCCCTCCCCACCCCACCCGCTGGGCCTAGCGAGACGGTGGGCGGGCAGGGACGAGATGAAGGACCAAAATTCCCCAGACTAGGATGCTTCGCAGCTCTTCCTAAACAGGAAGACGAGGCAATCTGGGCCAGAGAGTCAGAAGTGCCCGGTAACCAGCTTCGCCTCTCTGGGCACCTTTTTGGGGTTCCGCCAACCCCGGCTCCAACCCCAGCTCCCAGCCTTGGAGGTCGGGCCAGGGAGCCGCAGGTGGGATCCTCCGGTGCTCTGGCGCCCTCTAGCGGCCATCGGCTCTAAAGCCAACTCTCAGCCCTTCCTCCTGCCTCTCTCCCCAGCGCCCCGGGGCCGCCCTGGCCTTGGGCACCTGCCAGCCTGATTCCATTCCTCCTCTCCCTCTAAGTGCAATGAAATGCCCTACAGAGGTTTAGGATCTCTTGGAGAAGGTCTTTTAGTCAATACACTTTAACCCTGAGAAGGTTGTTTCTAGAATAAACCTGAAATACTGTATTTTTCTCCATGTGTTTCCAAGGAGAAACAGCCCAGTGTGTGCTGGGTCCCTCGCTGAGACAAGTCTCTGGGCATCCTGTCCTCTCTCTTACGGCGTCCTGGCTTGTTAGGCAGGGAAGGCTCCCAGCGCCGATGCCTGGGCCTCTTTGAGGGACGCTGACATGTGGGATCACGACGGCTCCTGGGAAAGTGGAGAGAGTGAGGGTGGGGCATCTGGTCTGCATCAGACCCCAGCGCTGCCCCTACCAGCTGTGTGACCTGGAAACATTCCCTGACCTCTCTGTGCCTAGCTTTCCAACCGTGACAGAGGATTGCTGTGCTTGGCACACAGGAGGCCCTCGACCAGAGGAAAAAGCCAGACCCCCCAAAGAACGACTCCTCTTACATACCCAAAGCAAAAGGCATGTGCCACACATCGCAGAGCTGCTCCTTGGCCAGCAGGGCAAGGGCAATCCAGCAGCTCCTCCGGTCCCTGCCTGAGGGCTTTCACTCCTCAGTGAGGGTGACTCGGAGCAGGTCTCGGTGTCCCAGGAAGTCTGAACTGAGCTTCTGTGACTTGGGGGAGTTCCCTGTTCCACACACTTGGTTTCCAGATCGTTCCAACAAGGAACAAGAGCACCTGCTCAGTGTTTCAGCTGCAAGGTCCTCGCTTTAGAAATTGCCCCATCACTTTGGGGCTGGGAGATGTGAACTTCACAGCGCATGACCGTCTGACTGATGACTTCAGGGGAATCGTGCCCGCCCACCGCTGCACTCCGCATGCCGCCTCCTAGAAGAGGGGTTAGTGATCCCCGGCCACGTGCAGTTTTATCCGAACACGGCCCCGGCCACTACTGTAACCACATGTGTGAGAAGCAGAGGATCCCGAGTGCCTGGACCCCGTCACCCAGAAAGCAGAAGTCAGGGCAACAAACAGAAGAGGAGAAAGTACTTGTAGATCACATATCTGATAAGGGGTTAACACCCAAAACGTATAAGGAACTCCTACAACTCAACAGCAAAAACTCAAGCAATCCAATTGAAAAACAGGCAAAGGAACGGAATAGACATTTTTCCCAAGAAGACATACAGATGGCCAACAGGTACATGAAAAGATGCTCAACATCACTCATCATCAGGGAAATGCAAATCAAAACCACAATGAGATACCTCACACCTGTCAGGATGGCTGTCATCAAATAGACAAGAGATAACATAAAATAAAAAGGACTGTCCTTTGTATACGAAGGCAGTAGTCCCAGCCCATCAGCCTCATTAACGCAGATCCTTTTAGATGTACATTTTACTCTGATCCAGCCACGCACTTTCACCTGGTTCCTTTCAGGGACACGGGTGTACGATTTGAAAGGGACCAGCTTCTTTACTGGCTTGTGGTCCCAGAAGAGACAGGGGGACCAGGTGGTGATGAGTGACCCTCATGAAACATTCTAACCCATGTCTTTATTGCCACCAGCAGACCCCTGCCTCCACCCTTTTAAGAAGCTGGAACTTCATCCTTTATCTTTATCCCTCACACTTCTGTACACTACTAAATGACACTATTTTTTCTTTTTAACCTTATAAGGATGCATCCTCTTCTGGAATTCCTCAAATCACAAAGTCTCACTCTCAAGTTCTTGAAAATGAGGGTGGTTCCTGAAAGGCAGGTAAAGCAACTGAGGACAAAAGAAAATCATAAATCGTTTATCAGTCAGAAGGACTTTGCTAAAAATACTAAAGCCATAATTTAAGCCTCATTAGGTGCAAAGCAACCAGAATAAAAGATTCAAATGTGTTTTGAGCTGAATGGAAATTCTAAAGCTGAGGAAAAAGAGATAAATGGTCTGCAAGTCTTAAATAGTAGGATATGTATACAGAATGCAAAAGTCATTTTTTTTGTTTGTTTGTTTGTTTGTTTTTTTTTGGTATGAACTTGCCTAAATAGGACTGTGCTGTTGATAACACTTCCTGGTATTTCCCTGTGAAACCAGAACCGTTATCTTGCTGACTGAGCTAACAGGGGTCACAGGATTTAAGGGTGCTTATTGAATCAAAGAAGGTCATGGAATTTAAGGCCGCTGATAGATCTAACGGTGGTCACGGGATTTTAGGAGGCTGCTTGATCATACAGGGGTCACAGGATTTAAGGGGGCTATTTTAATCAAAAAGGGTCATGATAGGGCTTCCCTGGTGGCGCAGTGGTTGAGAGTCCGCCTGCCGATGCAGGGGACGCGGGTTCGTGCCCCGGTCTGGGAGGATCCCACATGCCGCGGAGCGGCTGGGCCCGTGAGCCGTGGCCGCTGAGCCTGTGCTCCGGAGCCTGTGCTCCGCAAGGGGAGAGGCCACAACAGTGAGAGGCCCGCCTACCGCAAAAAAAAAAAAAAAAAGGGTCATGATATAAGGGATATAAGGGAACTTAATGGAATCAACAAGGGTCACTCGATTTAAGGGGGCTGATAAATCAAAGGGGGGTCTCAGGATTTAAGGGGCCTGTTTGATCTACAGGGGTCACGGGATTTAAGGGGGCTGATTGATCGAACGGTTTTTTCAAGAAGAATTGCTCATGCACAGTTTTAGCTTTCTCTTTTAAATGTCATAACTGAATCAATCAAGTCCAGAGAGATTTTATGTGTTTACAGTTCAAGGAATCTGCAGGGGAATCCTTTATTCTGTCTTCAATGAAATGTCCATTCAAAAAGAATAAACTTTCTAAAATGTTGATTTTTCCATCTCTGGCTCACAACATCGTATTTATAACTTTGTATTTCTTTTGCCTTAGAAAACTAAAGCTCTCTCTTCTTGGAAACGCATGGAGAAAAATACAGTATTTCAGGTTCATTCTAGAAACCACCTTCTCAGGGTCAAGGTGTATTGACTAAAAGAGCTTCTTTCTCCAAGAGATTCTAAACCTCTGTAGGGCACTTCATTGTGCTTAAAGGGAGAGGAGGAACAAAATCAGGCTGGCAGGTGCCCAAGGCCAGTGCAGCCCCCAGGGCTGGGGAGGGAGGCAGGAGGAAGGGCTAAGAGTTGGCCTTAGAGCGAACGGCCGCTAGAGGGCGCCGGAGCACCGGCGGATCCCACCTGCGGCTCCCGGCTAGACATCCAGGCTGGGAGATGGGGATGGAGGAACCGCAAGGACGTGCCCAGAGAGGAGGGGTTGGTAACCGGGCGCTTCTGACTCTCCGGTCCAAATTGCCTCGCCTCACACAGAGGTCTGCCCCTTCAGGGCACTTCCAGCCTGGTCAGGTGGCCCAGTGGCTGGACAGCCTCACAGGCTGTCTGCGGTGTGACTGCCCTTTGCTTCTCCAGAGGCAGGACTCTGGACACAGAAATACCCGGCTTGACTCTTGGGCTTGCAGTTTGCAAGCTGTAGGCCTGCGTGGGTGTTGGCATCTGGGAAACGGGGCTGGTGGTCCTGTAAAACGTGGAGCCTGTAAAAGCGGTGGCATTTTGGTGGGTGGGCTGTGCTCATACCTGTGCCCTTCCTCTCCGAGAGTTTTCCCCCAACTTCCTTCTTCCCTTTCCATCTCAGCCTCCCCCTCCTGTCCCCACACCCCTCCCCTCAGCAGAAGGTTCTCGCTTATCCATCTGTTGTACATTGATCCCTTTACGTCAAAAGTTATGTTAGGTTCTGGGATCAAGGAGAAGTTTCCGACTTTTGAAGTTTCAGGCTTGAGAGGCAGAGTGAGTGGAGCCGGGTCACGTGACTAGAAGCCCGCCACCTGCCTTAAATCCGGGGCACCTGACGTTTAGCGCCCGGGGTGGGGCGAGGAACGGAACGGATAAAAGGCCCTGCAAGTGACTGAGGGCCCAGTGCCCCGCCGCCCGGAATGGAGCCCGGGTCCCTGCGGAGCCCGAACTCCCTGCATGGCCTCTCTTGCATCCATCCGCCCTAGCTGAGTTGCCCGGGAGCCGGAGGGGAGGGCGGCGCGACGCGGACCCAGCCCACGGCCGCTCGGCCGCTGCGCTACGACGGACCACGCCCGCTGAGGGCCCGGCCGCCCCTGGGGCCTCGGACCAGGTAAGCTGGCCCGGACCCTGCACCGCCTGCGGGGGCGGAGCGGGGGGTCGCGAGGCCAACTTTCGAGCCGCAGGGGTTCTCTCGGAGCTGCGACTGCTCTTTAGGAAGAGCTGCTCCGTAGCACCTTAGTCCAGAGGAATTTGGGTCCCTCATCTCGCCCCTGACCTCCGCCCGGCTTGCTTGGGCCCCGGGGTCGGGGTGGAAACCTGCGCGTCCTGAGGGGAATCGGGGACGGGGAGGTGCAGAGCCCCTCCTCCTGACGGCGGGGAAGGGGCGGGGGCGTGTCTGTGCGGGGTCCTGGGGTCCTAACCTCCCCTCCCCCCGCTTACAGTGGGTTCCAATAATGTTTAATTGCCTCTCGCGCTCTCAGGCTTAAAACTCATCCACAGGCTCGCAGGTCTCCTGATTTAGCCAAGTGTCTCTGCGCTCCTTCCGCTATTAGATAAAGTACCGGGGGGGAGGGGACGGGGGATGGGTGTCTCAGCCGACTAAAGAGGTCGGACCCGCGCTGTCACAGACGCCCGGGGACCCTTAGGGTGGTCGAGGACAACAATTACTTGTAAATGGAGTTATTTTATTTATTTCAAATATTTTGTTACTATTGCATATAATGCAACTGGCTTTTGTATGTTGGTTCTATGTCCTGCAACTTTATTGAATTTATTTTCTACCATACTGGGGGGGAGGAGAGGTCGTATATAAGATCATGTTTTCTGAAAACAGAGGAAGCTTTACTTTTCCCTCTCCATTTTGAATGCCTTTTTATCTCTTATTTTTGTGTCATATTGCTCTGCTTAGGACTTCAGTACTGTCTTTTATAAGAGTAGTGAGTGTGGATACCCTTATCTTGTTCCTGATTAAAAAGGAAAAGCTTTGAATTTTTCACCACTCAGGCTTACAAGGTACAGTACAAGGTTAGTTGTGGATGTGTATTATATGGTCTTATTTTGAGGCATGCTTCTTCTGTTCCCAATTTTTTGAGAGCTTTTGTCATAAAAATGTTTTGAATTTTGTCAATTGCTTTTTCTGCATCTATTGAAAGGATCATATATTCTCCATTCTTTTAGCAATGTGTATCACCCTTATTGATTTATTTAGACTTTTGCTGAGAATTTTTGCATTTATGTTCATCAGGCATATCAGCCTATAGATTTATTTATTTGTTTGTTTGTTTATTTAGCTGTACGCGGGCCTCTCACTGTTGTGGCCTCTCCCGTTGCGGAGCACAGGCTCCGGACGCGCAGGCTCAGCGGCCATGGCTCACTGGCCTAGCCGCTCCGCAGCATGTGGGATCTTCCCGGACCGGGGCACGAACCCGTGTCCCCTGCATCGGCAGGCGGACTCTCAACCACTGCGCCACCAGGGAAGCCCCTAGATTTATTTTCTTGTAGTGTTCCTTATCTGGCTTTGGTGACAGAGTAATGCTGAACTCATAAAATGAGCTTGGGAGTCTTCCCTCCTCCTCAATTTTTTTGGAAGAGTTTGAGAATGATTGGTGTTAATTATTTTTTTATATAGATTTAAACTTTTATTTTATTTTATTTATTGTTAGTTGCATTGGGTCTTCGTTGCTGCACGCATGCTTTCTCCAGTTGCAGCGAGCGGGGGCTACTCTTTGTTGTGGTGCGTGGGCTTCTCACTTCGATGGCTTCTCTTGTTGTGGAGCACGGGCTCTAGGTGTGCGGGCTTCAGTAGTTGTGGCTCTCCGGCTCTGGAGTTCAGGCTCAGTAGTTGTGGTGCATGGGCTTAGTTGCTCCACGGCATGTGGAGGGGCTCGAACCCGTGTTCCCTGCATTGGCAGGCAGATTCTTAACCACTACGCCACCGGGGAAGTCCAGTTTTTTAATGTTTGGTAGAATTCACCAGTGAAACCATCTGGTCTTGGGCTTTTCTTTGTCGGGAGGTTTATGTTTGTTGTTTCAATGTCCTCATTTATTATTGGTCTGTTCAGACTTTCTCTTCATGATTCAGTCTTGGTAGGTTCATGCTTTGGGAATTTATTTATTATAATTTATCTAATTTGTTGGTATGTAATTGTTAATAATATACTCTTATGGTCCTTTGTATTTCTTTGATGTCTCCTCTTCCATTTATCAGATTTTTTGACTTCTCTTTTTTCCTTGGTTAGTCTAGCTAAAAGTTTGTCAGTTTGCTTTATTTTTTAAAACCAACTCTTAGCTTGATTGTTTATCCTCTAATCTTTGCTCTTTCCTTTCTTCTAATCTTGTGCTTAATTCTTTATTTTCCTACTTTCTTTTTTTTTTTTTTTTTTATTAATAGACTTTATTTTTGTAGAACAGTTTTAGATTCACAGCAAAATTCAGTGAAAGGATACAGGGACTTCCCATATATCCCTGCCTGTACACATACATAACATCATTAACCACCATTAACATCCCCCATCAGAGTGGTACATTTATTACAATTGATGAATTTACATTTTATGGATTTTGACAAATATATAATGATATGTATTCACCATTACAGTATCACACAGAGCAGTTTCATTGCCCTAAAAATCATTTGTGTTCCACCTATTTATCCCTTCCCTCCCTCCAGTCTTTGGAAACCACTGATCTTTTTACTGTCTCCATAGCTTTGACTTTTCCAGAATGTCATAGAGTTGGAATCGTACAGTATATAGCCTTTTCAGATTGGCTTCTTTCACTAAGTAATATACACTTAAGTTTTCCCCATGTCTTTTCATGGCTTCATAGCTCATTTTTTTTAATGCTAAATAATATTCATTGTCTGGATGTACCACAGTTCATTTATCCATTCACTTACTGAGGGACATTGTACTTGCTTCCAAGTTTTGGCAATTAATAATAAAGCTGCTATAAACATCTATGTGTTGGTTTTGTGTACACATAGTTTTCAACTCCTTTGAGTAAATACCAAGGAGTATGATTGTTATACTGTATGGTAAGAGTATGTTTAGTTTTATAAGAAACTGCCAAACTGTCTTCCAAAGTGGCTGTATCATTTTGAATCCCCACCAGCAATGAATGAGAGTTCCTGTGTTGCTTCAAATCCTCATCAGCATTTGGTGTTGTCAGTGTTCTGGATTTTGGCCATTGTTACACATGCGTAGTGGTATCTTATTGTTGTTTTAATTTACATTTCCCTTATGACATTTGATGTGGAACATTTTTTTATATGCTTGTTTGCCATCTGTATATTCTTTTTTGGTGAAATGTCTGTTCATGTCTTTTGCCTATTTTCTAGTTGAATTGTTTGGTTTTTTATTGTTGAATTTTTTTTTTTATTTTTTTATTTTTATTTTTTGCTTTATCACAAATTTAATCAGTTATATGTATACATATGTTTCTTGATGTGTAAAGTTAGGTTGTTTTTGAAAACTTTCATTTTTTAAAATGTAGGCACATAAGAACTACTGTTGATGTTTTCCCTAAATTGTGGTATTTTGTATTTATATTTTTTCAAGATACTGTCTAATTTCTCTTTCGATTTCTACTTTGACCCACTGGTTATTCAGGAGTGTGTTGTTTAATTTCCATGTATTTGTAAAATTTCCAGACTTTTGTCCTATTGATTTCTAGTTCCATATCATTGTGGTTGGAAAGCTTTGAGATAAGATTTGTCTTAAATGTGTTAAAGTTGGCTTTTTGGCCCAGGAATGACATATCCTTGGGAATGTTTTATGTGCCCTTGAGAAGACTGTGTTTTCTGGTGCCCTTGGATGGCATGTTCTGTATATATCCATTACATTTACTTTTCTAAAGTGTTGTGCAGGCCAATGTTTTCTCATGAATTTTCTGCCTGGATGATCTATCCACATTTACAAATGGGGTATTGAAGTACCCTGTTACTTTATTGCTTTTTCTGTATGTAGTTTTGTAAATATTTGCTTTAAATGTCTACATGTTCCAGTGTTGGGTGCATATTTATACTTGTAATATTCTCTTGATAACTTGACTCCTTTATCACTGTATAGTAACATTGTCTCATGACTGATTTTGATTGAAAATATGTATTATCTAAGTATAGGTACTCCTGCTCTCTTTTGGGTTGCCATTTGCATGGAATATATTTTTACATCCTCTCACTTTAACCTATATACGTCCTTAAAGTTAAACTGAGTCTCTTGTAGACAGCATATTGTAGGTTCTTTTTAAAATTATTTATTTTTTATTTTGGCCACGCCACGCTGCCTGCAGGATCCCTGTTCCCTGACCAGGGATTGAACCCAGGTCCCCGACAGTGAAACCACTAGACCACCAGGGAATTCCCTGTAGGTTCTTTTTTTAAATTAATTCAACCACTTTGTGTCATTTAATTGGAGAATTTCATCTGTTAATGTTTAAGTTAATTGTTGATAAGGACTTTCATTATTTTCTGTTTATTGTTGTTAGTTCCTTTGTATTTTTTTTGGATGTGATATGAATTATTTTTAAAGAAAAAGGATTAATCTTTTGTGTAACTACAATAGATTTTTTTTCTTTGTAGTTTCCATGAAACATATATAAATTATCTTGTATGTAAAATATATTTAATAACTAATCTTTAATTTCATAAATTAACTCTATTTTATGTACATTTTATATTTTTTCTCATATTTTATGTAAACAATAAATTATCTATCCCCAGAAAAACACTTTTATGTGTGTGTATATATATGTATACACACATATACACACAAATATATACATACACATATGCATATTGGTATATTTTTCTCTATATATGATTTTTTATCATATTTAAGGAAATCGATTTTTCCTTTTCTTCAAATCTGTATTATCTATATAAGTTCATGATAATTTTATTCATATAGGCTTTTCACATGTGTTGTTAAGATTTTTTATTTTATACTTTAAAAATTGCAGCCTCCCTTTTAACATACCTGGTAACTGCTTGCGATGTGTCTATATGAACTGTGTACTACATGCTTATGTTATAGTCTTTAAAATATTTTATTGTCTTATTTTCTGTAACAAATTTCCAGTTGTTCTTTGGGCTTACTAGATATATATCCATATGCTCTGAAAATGGAGATAATTTTAATCCTTCTTTTCCAGTGGTAAATTTTTTTTTTTTTACTAATACCTCAAAGTGTTAAGTAAGTTAAGTGTTCATGTCTCCTAGTGATCTGACAATTAGAGGAAATTAATCTATTATTTCTCTATAGGTGAACTAGTGTTGTGGGTATGTGACATTTCTTTGAGTACATATGCATTAATATCTTCTTTATTTCTATAATTTTATCTGTAATATTCTACCATGCTACTTTATTTGCATCTATCAAGTTGGTCACATGCCTTTCCTAAATTTGTAAGCTGATTAGTTATATTAATATACTTCCTAACAACCAAAACATTGGAGTCCTGGCATAGGATTCACTTAATCTTGCTATAAAGTTTTTTTCTAAGTTAGGTTTATTAATGTGTTATTCATTTATTTAAGTTTTATTGAGATATAATCGACATACAGCACTGTATCCAAGTTTAAGGTATACAGCATAATGATTTGACATACAGACATCATGAAATGATTATCCCCATCAGTTTAGTGAACATTCATCTCATACAGATACAAAATTAAAGAAATAGCAAAAAATTTTGTGATAACTCTTAGGATATACTCTCTTAACAACTTTCATATATAACATACAGCAGTGTTAATTATATTTATCATGTTGTACATTACATCCCTCGTACTTATTTATCTTGTAACTGGAAGTTTGTAACTTTTGGCTGCCTTCGTCCAATTCCTTCTCCACGCACACACTGCCTCTGGTAAGGACAAATCTCTTTTCCTGTGAGTTTGTTTTTGAACTATAATTGACCTACAACACTGGTAGTTCCAGTTGCCCAACATAGTGATTTGATATTTCTATACATTTCAAAATGATCAACACAGTAAGTCTGTTTATGATATGTCACCATACGAAGATATTACATAGTTACTGACTATATTTCCCAAATCTCATACCCAAGACTGTTTCTTATTTTCATCTGCAAGTTTGTACCTCTTGATCTCCTTCACCTACTTCTTTCCTCCTCCCACCCCCCTCTCCTCTGGCAACCACCTGTTTTTTCCTCTGTATTTACAAATCTGTTTGTTTTGTTATATGTTCATTTGCTTCATTTTTTAGATTACACAAATAATTGAAATCATAGTTATTGTGTGTGTGTGTGTGTTAACTTCTTTATCCATTAATTGATGGGCACTTGGGTTGGCTATTATAAATAATGCTGCAGTGAATGTAGTGGTGCATATATATTTTCCAATTAGTGTTTTTGCTTAGTACCCAGAATTGGAATTGCTGGAACATATGGTAGATCTATTTTTGATTTTTTTTTGAGAAATAGCCATACTTTTTTTCCATAGTGGCTGCACCAATTTACTTCCCACCAACAGTGCACAATGGTTACCTTTTCTATACATCGTTGTCAACATTTGTTAGTCTTTTTTTTTTTTTTTTTTTTTTTTGCGGTAGGCGGGCCTCTCACTGTTGTGGCCTCTCCCCTTGCGGAGCACAGGCTCCGGAGCACAGGCTCAGCGGCCATGGCTCACGGGCCCAGCCGCTCCGCGGCATGTGGGATCTTCCCAGACCGGGGCACGAACCCGTGTCCCCTGCATCGGCAGGCGGACTCTCAACCACTGCGCCACCAGGGAAGCCCTGTTAGTCTTTTTGATAACAGAATATTCTGACAGCTGTGAGATGATAGCTCATTGTGATTCTGATTGGGGTTTCCCTGATGATTGGTGATGCTGAGCATCTTTTCATGTACCTGTTGGTCATCTGTATGTTTTCTTTGGAAAATTGTCTATTCAGATGTCTGTGCTTTTTTTTTTAACTGGGTGCTTTGTTCTATTAATGTTGATTTTTATGAGTTCTTTGTATATTTTGGGTATTAACTCTTTATCAGATATATGGTTTGCAAATAAACTTGAGCCTGAAGCCACCTAGTGGACCAATTCCAGCAGAGATGAGAGTTAAACAAGAACCAAAATACATGGTTAGCCTGGTAAAGTGTTTCTATTTTCAAGCCTTTTAAAATATACAATCAGAAATAACAAATAAAAAGACATCCAAATGCTATGATGTTGAACAAGATTTAATTCTTTATCCCCAAAGGTTGTGTTTTAGAAAATCCGTATTTTTCAGGTATTTCTCATCTGCATCAAGTCTTTAAAATAGCCCTAAGCAGAAGAACACATACTCCTCTGACACAATATCTTTGGGGCTTATCCCCAAGGAAAAGATACATAATGATATTAGGGGGTGGCTATTTATACTAAATATATTAATAAAAATGTTTAAAATGACTGTGGGAAAGGCATTTCATACTTAAAGCCAAAACATTAAAGAAAATACAAAAATGGAAATGAAAGAACATTAATTTACCTCTTTTTTCTCCCCCAAAATCATAAAAGGAAAGTAAAGGAGTTGTGTTTTAAACATAAACTTATAGGACAAAGAGAAAGGAGGACTCAATGGTGACATTTTGGAAGCTGTGCCTGTGAACGTGAGGTCTTGGGAGGCTGCTGCAGTGCATGAGGCTGTGCTGTGTTCTACATTGTTCTAAACATCTGCTGCCAAGTAACCCTTGTTGATTCTTTTTTTAAAAAATAAATTTATGTATTTATTTTTATTTTTGGCTGCATTGGGTTGCTGCACGCAGGCTTCTCATTGCGGTGGCTTCTCTTATTGCGGAGCACGGGCTCTAGGCGCACGGGCTTCAGTAGTTGTGGCTCGCGGGCTCTAAAGTGCAGGCTCAGTAGTTGTGGCGTGGGCTTAGTTGCTCCGCAGCATGTGGGATCTTCCCGGACCAGGGCTCGAACTGTCCCCTGCATTGGCAGGCAGATTCTTAACCGCTGCGCCACCAGGGAAGTCCCCCTTCATTGATTCCTGTGAGTCTGATTGACAACCCAAACCTTGAAACTTATTCTAGTAGTGTAACTAGGATCATGAAACAATGCCTTCAAAATTCTGAGGGGAAGTTATTCCCAATCTAGAATTCTACATCCAACAAACTATCAATTAAAGTGAGGGTAGAATAAAGACATCTGCAGATACTCATAGCATCGAAAATGTTCCCCTACAATAGTCTTGTCTGACAGTCATCCCACCACCATGTACCCTTTTCTCAGAGACCTGAAAAATATGCCCACCAAACTGAGAAAAAGACTGGATTCCAGGAAACAGATGTTCCAATTCAAGGCAAGGGTGAAGAATGCCCCCCAACTCCCTCTAGGAGAGCTGTGGAGGAAGATCCCGGGAAGCCAGCAGTGCAGAAGGTCTAGTGACCAATTAGCCCAGGCAAGAGGTGGTCAGAGGCTCTAGGAGGGATTTCTTCAATAAGAGCTTTTTAGGACACTCAATATGCTTCAACATACTGAGAGAAGATCACACAACTGGGAGAAGAGTTGGTCACACAACTGGGAGAAGAGTTTGGCTACAGGTTAGCAATAAAATATAGAAAACCAAGCTTCCCCCCTTCAAAAAAAGTCAAATTTTAAATTCAGAAAAATAAATTTTATAAGGAAAGGGAAAGTAATCACAGTACACAACATGACAAACCTGTGAGTAGCATTTACATAGTCATAATACCAAACAATGAATATTGATGGCACCAAAATAAAAGAATGTGGGGAGGATGGAAAGATGGAAGTGTGTGGAGAAAGTGAGGTGAAAGAAAGCTTTCATAATGGTATTCAAAAGAAAATACCTAAAACTGAAACACTAGTAAGGAACATGTGATTTGGAGATTTGGAGATAAATACAAAATAATCAGCTAAAATAATTGAGCCTGGTGGCCTTTGGGGTGGGGTGATACAGAGGACAGCGTGAGACTTACTGTTTCAAAGTAAGGTTTATAGGACTATTTGCTCATTTAAAATGTGTAGGTGTAATTTTACTAAAAAATGACTTAATTTATAGTAATGGAAGTCTTTTATTACTGTCACATACATGTTAAAATCAGCCAACATGTCAACATGTACAGGACAAATGTGCACTTACATTAAAAGCAAAACTGAAAATGGACAAAAAAACCTGATACTGATTTAGGCCCTTGTGACATTCTGAACTAGACTTGAAGAAATCATTCACCTTCTGGATGCTTCTGTTTCCAGAACTATAAAGGAGTATTCTAAACAGATGAGATCTAAGCTCCTTTGAAATCTGAGTCTATTTAAATGCAATTCATTGAAAAGAGTAAATATATTTTTATGGACAGGGTTCTAATGGGTATTCCATTTTAAATGGGTCTCATTTTCAACTGATACTGATTAATGGGGCTTTTAACTTTTCTTGTATATCAGAAATATGTTAAAAAAGAAGAAATGTTATAATTTTAAATGATAGCAAAAAAAAAAAACCCCTTAAGAATATTACACATGAAATGAAGGTTCTAAACTGTTGCTTAATCCTAAAAAGCAACAGTAATAGCCTCAGCTAGATGCCAAGTGGCCACTATTGGCAATACCAGAACTTCAAAAAATTGCTCTAAAGTGGGTCAAAAGCAGATTGTTGTGGCAGATCTTAAAGCTGAACTGTTCATGCGTAAAACGAGGAAGATTTATGAGAGAAGGTATATTCTCAAACTCAGTAAGTAACTGAGGAAGAGAAACCCATAGAAAAGCTGAATAAAAGAAAAAGCTTTGGCAGTGATGCAATGGAACAGTACATGTAAACCTGCATGCACTCTACCTGACAGCTGGGTGGCGAGCCAGGCCCACACTCACCCCGCCTCCAGATGGCATATTGTCACTTGGCAGTAAACAAATGCAGAGCTTTTTTTCAAATTATGAATTCACTATTATCCTCCCCATCTTTGAAATTAAGGATGATGTATTTTTAAGTGCAAATTTTGATTTCTCACGCTAAGGGATGAACCCTCCTGACTGTGAATTCCTAGATTTTAGGCAGGGGGCTACCCCAGGGCGCTCTTGGTACAGCTCAGCAATCTCTGTGAGAGTCCCTGACACTTCCCTTTCCTGCTTCCCAGTGTGACCATCTATCTCCATTACTTTCTCCCAGAAGTTCATCTCACCCCCACTGTTTGCCTGGCAACACCCTGTAGCCCCTTCAGGACCTCCACTTCTACAAGACCCTTTCTCCATGACTCACCAGGGTGTATGCTTGCCCTCTTTTGTGCCACCACTGTTCCTACAGTCACATCCACAGGGCGTTTCTCAACCTTGAGGGTCATCAGAATCACCTGGAGGGAATGCTGGGCCCTGCCCCCAGAGTTTCTGACTCAGTAGGTTTGGGTGGGCCTGAGAACTTGCACTTCTAACGAGTCCCCAGGCGAGGCTAATGCTGCTGGTCCAGGGACCCCCTTCTGAGAATCACTCTATTGCTTGATTTCATGCCTGCATCTTCTGCTAGACTGTGAGCTTCTTGAGGTCAGGACGCATTTCTTACACATCTCATCTACAGGGTCTAGCCAGAGTCTAGCAGTCTTTCAGTCAATCAACAAATATTTATTGAATCCCTGTTATGTGCCAGACACTGTTGTAGGCACTGGATTCAGCAGTTTAAATACACACGTGCGCGTGTGTGCACACACACACACACACACACACATACATCCCTGCACTCAAAGAGCTTTCCTTCTGGTACTACATGGTAAACTCTCAATAAATGTTGAAATCTGGCCAGTTGTACAGAAGGAAATATGGCATTATCATGACCATTTTAATAGTGCTACAGAAATAACCAGTTTTCCATTTCCTAATCATAGCTCTTCCCATTTGTATGTTTCTCCCTTCTGATATTCCCCACTATGTCCAACACATAAGTCCACAAAACTGGCAAAACATTTGCTGATTGATTTACAAAATAGTTGATGTAGCTGACATATCAGTTGAAAACAACATATCATATAAGATGAACTTAAGCATAATGTAAGCAAATCTCAATATTTAATGTCGATAAATGTTAAAGAATAGCTTAACCACTGGTTTTCAAATTAGCCTTAGTTACCTCTAAAGGCGCCTTTCCTCCCATCCCTCTCTATTCCATGTCCTACATCTGTGGTGAAATGTTTACAGCAGTTCTCAACTGCCAGGTATGATGACTAAAGTCCCAGAGGACCTAAGCACGCTGCTGTCCAAGCAGGGACATCGGTCAGCATGTGGATTGTCCTGTGTAAAATTCTGAGAAACTGATAGAAGGCCTTGCGATGATATGTGATGCCCTGGAAAGAGGGCAACAGCAGAGGCGAACCTGATGGCCCGCATATAGCCAGGGCAGTCATTCCTCAGCATGTCACGCCCCAGGCCTGCAGGCCACAGGCCATGCAAATCCCTCTCTAACTCTAGGAAAGTAGAAAACATGTACCTTCATCTTTGGGCTAATTTTCTGAAAGTTTCTCAGCAAATAAAAATGAGAGGACTCACGGAGAGCAATTTGGAAAATAACTGAACTGACCATAATGTTTACTTTCAAGACTTTCAGTATTCTTAAGGTTTGCAAATGTTTTTATAAGGCTTTCCATTCAAAGCCATGAGACATTCTGTGCTAATTATATGGAGGGAATAATGGGCAGCATTTATGAATGGAACTTGAAAAAGGCTAGTTTCAGTATTCCAGACTAAAATATTTCTTCTCTGTTAACATCATAACCAAATTTGAAGTTTGTTGTTAGTGGTTTCAAGAGTCAGTGATATCAATAGTAATACTGGTTCAGAATTATATTCTCTTCCTTTTGCTACCCAAAATCAGTGATATTAAAAACACCCTAGTCCAACAAATGATCGTGATGTCTACATATCGAAAGACTGAAGAAAAATTAATAACCTTGTTAGGAATGTACTTTTATAATGGAGACCAGGTCCACCAACTTCATTTTTATGACTCAATCCTAATTAAGTAAATCCTGATTGTTAGAAAGCTTTGAGTATAAATGGGAACTTTTGGTGAGCCACACACTGACTTAAAAATGGCCAGGTTGCCGTTTATCTTCCTGGAGTACTTTACTAATTATCACCTTCATAATCCAAAAGAATTAATATTTCTGGGCTTCCCTAGTAGCGCAGTGGTTAAGAATCTGCCTGCCAATGCAGGGGACATGGGTTCAAGCCCTGGTCCGGGAAGATCCCACATGCTGCAGAGCAACTAAGCCTGTGTGCCACAACTACTGAGCCTTCGCTCTACAGCCTGCGAGCCACAAGTACTGAAGCCCGCGCGCCTAGAGTCCCTGCTCCGCAACAAGAGAAGCCACCGCAATGAGAAGCCCGCGCACCGCAATGAAGAGTAGCCCGCACTCGCCGCAAATAGAGAGATCTTGCGTACGGCAACGAAGACTGAACGCAGCCAAAAATAATAAATAAATAAAATAAATTTATTTAAAAAAATTAATATTTCTGAAAAGGTATGTAATTCTCTGCTGAGATGTGTGCTCCAATAAACCAGTCCCTTTCAAACTAGTTAACGTAAAGCTAAGACAAGGAGAAATCAATCTGTATGGCCGATTGAACTGGTCTCATTAAATTATGGATACCTCATTCAGTGTAATTAAAAAACACACCACTATACTCTGGAAAACACACAAATCTAAAATAAAAATATTCTCATTAATATCATTCATATGCTAGTAATAAATTAGCTTTCTTTAAAAATTTTTTTCAATTATATCCAAAATCCATTCTTACTTTCTGAGTTAACAAGGCTGGATTTTAAAAGTGCAATAAAAATTCTTGAGGTCTTCACCCCAGTTCAGACAAGACTTCTTAGTGGTTTGCAAGACGCAGCTTCTTGTTTTGGTGCTGTTCTTCATCCTGGGGTATGGGTCCCAACACACCATCTAGCGTTCAAGAATAACTTAAAGTCAGAAAAGTGTCACTTCAAATAAATGACTATTTGTTAAAGTCACAGAGGTTGTAAGATCAAAATAATGCTTAAGTTAAAAAGGAATACTGATTTTATCTTAAAATAATTCTCAACTGTTGAAGAACAGTTCTAGATAAACTCACTCAGGTAACACAATATCTGACCTTTTAAAAACTGGATTCATTCAACAGTGTATAGCCAACAATTCATAAAACTGTTTTGCGGGGAGAGTTATTATTATTAGTCTGGAGGAAACAAAATGCACCTACTTGTTTCTCTCTTTCTGACATACTTCACTCTGGATGACAGTCTCTAGATGCACCCACGTCTCTACAAATGACCCAATTTCATTCTTTTTTATGGCTGAGTAATATTCCATTGTATATATGTACCACATCTTCTTTATCTATTCATCTGTCGATGGGCATTTAGGTTGCTTCTATGACCTGGCTACTGTAAATAGTGCTGCAATGAACATTGGGGTGCATGTGTCTTTTTGAATTATGGTTTTCTCTGGGTATATGCCCAGTAGTGGGATTGCTGGGTCATATGGTAATTCTATTTTTAGTTTTTTAAGGAACCTCCATACTGTTCTCCACAGTGGCTGTATCAATTTATATTCCCACCAACAGTGCAAGAGGGTTCCCTTTTCTCCACACCCTCTCCAGCATTTGTTGGTTTGTAGATTTTCTGATGATGTCCATTCTTAACCAGTGTGAGGAGATACTTCATTGTAGTTTTGATTTGCATTTCTCTAATAATTAGTGATGTTGAGGATCTTTTCATGTGCTTCTTGGCCATCTGTATGCCTTCTTTGGAGAGATGTCCATTTAGGTCTTCTGCCCATATTAGGATTGGGTTTTTTTTTTTTTTAATATTGAGCTGCATGAGCTGTTTTAATATTTTGGAGATTAATCCTTGGTGTGAAGATTTGTTTGCAAACATTTTCTCCCATTCTGAGGGTTGTCTTTTCGTCTTGTTTATGGTTTCCTTTGCTGTGCAAAAGCTTTGAAGTTTCATTAGGTCCCATTAGTTTATTTTTGTTTTTATTTCCATTACTCTAGGAGGTGGATCCAAAAATATCTTGCTGTGATTTAAGTCAAAGAGTGTTCTTCCTATGTTTTCCTCTAAGAGTTTTACAGTGTCCGGTCTTACATTTAGGTCTCGAATCCATTTTGAGTTTATTTTTGTGTATGGTGTTAGGGAGTGTTCTAATTTCATTCTTTTACATGTAGCTGTCCAGTTTTCCCAGCACCACTTATTGAAGAGACTGTCTTTTCTCCATTGTATATCCTTGCCTCCTTAGTCATAGATTAGTTGACCATAGGTGTGTGGGTTTATCTCTGGGCTTTCTATCCTGTTCCATTGATCTATATTTCTGTTTTTGTGCCAGTACCAATATTGTCTTGATTATTGTAGCTTTGTAGTATAGTCTGAAGTCAGGGAGTCTGATTCCTCCAGCTCCGTATTTTTCCCTCAAGACTGCTTTGGCTATTCGGGGTCTTTTTTGTCTCCACACAAATTTTAAGATTTTTTTTTTCTAGTTCTGTAAAAAGTGCCATTGGTAATTTGATAGGGATTGCATTGCATCTGTAGATTGCTTTGGGTGGTATAGTCATTTTCACAATGTTGATTCGTCCAATCCAAGAACATGGTATATCTCTCCATCTGTTGGTATGGAGAGATATACCATCATATAGTTTTTATTCTTCAATTTATTAATATGGTGTAGCACACTGATTGATTTGCGTATATTGAAGAATCCTTGCATCCCTGGGATAAATCCCACTTGATCATGGTGTATGATTCTTTTAATGTGTTGTTGGATTCTGTTTGCTAGTAGTTTGTTGAGGATTTTTGCATCTATATTCATCAGTGATATTGGTTTGTAATTTTCTTTTTTTGTAGTATCTTTGGCTGGTTTTGGTTATCAGGGTGATGGTGGCCTCATAGAATGAGTTTGAGAGTGTTCCATCCTCTGCAATTTTTTTGGAAGAGTTTGAGAAGGATGGGTGTTAGCTCTTCTCTAAATGTTTGATAGAATTCACTTATGAAGCCATCTGGTCCTGGACTTTTGTTTGTTGGAAGATTTTTAATCACAGTTTCAATTTCATTACTTGTGATTGGTCTGGTCATATTTTCTATTTCTTCCTGGTTCAGTCTTGGAAGGTTATACCTTTCTAAGAATTTGTCCATTTCTTCCAGATTGTCCATTTTATTGGCATAGAGTTGCTTGCAGTACTCCCTTAGGATGCTTTGTATTTCTGCAGTGTCTGTTGTAACTTCTCCTTTTTCATTTCTAATTTTATTGATTTGAGTCCTCTCCCTCTTTTTCTTGATGAGTCTGGCTAATGGTTTATCAATTTTGTTTATCTTCTCAAAGAACCAGGTTTTAGTTTTATTGATCTTTGCTATTGTTTTCTTTTTTCTATTTCATTTATTTCTGCTCTGATCTTTATGATTTCTTTCCTTTTGCTAACTTTGGGTTTTGTTTGTTCTTCTTTCTCTAGTACCCTTAGGTTTAAGGTTAGGTTGTTTCTTTGAGATTTTTCTTGTTTCTTGAGGTAGGCTTGTATAGCTATAAACTTCCCTCTTAGAACGGCTTTTGCTGCATCCCATAGGTTTTGGATCATCGTGTTTTCATTGTCATTTGTCTCTAGGTATTTTTTGATTTCCTCTTTGACTTCTTTAGTGATCTCTTGGTTATTTAGTAATGTACTGTTTAGCCTCCATGTGTTTGAGTTTTTTACGTTTTTTTCCCTGTAACTGATTTCTAATCTCATAGCGTTGTGGTCAGAAAAGATGCTTGATATGATTTCAATTTTCTTAAATTTACTGAGGCTTAATTTGTGATCCAAGGTGTGATCTATCCTGGAGAATGTTCTGTGCGCACTTGAGAAGTGTAATCTGCTGTTTTTGGATGGAATGTCCTATAAATATCAATTAAATCTATCTGGTCTGTTGTGTCATTTACAGCTTGTGTTTCCGTATTAATTTTCTGTTTGAGACCTACTAGAGAATGGACTTGAGGATATGGGGAGGGGGAAGGGTAAGCTGTGACAAAGTGAAAGAGCGGCATGGACATATATACACTACCAAACGTAAGGTAGATAGCTAGTGGGAAGCAGCCGCATAGCACAGGGAGATCAGCTCAGAGCTTTGTGACCGCCTGGAGGGGTGGGATAGGGAGGGTGGGAGGGAGACGCAAAAGGGAGGGGATATGGGAACATATGTATATGTATAACTGATTAAATTTGTTATAAAGCAAATAAAAAAATAAAAAAAAATTTTCTGTTTGGATGATCTGTCCATTGGTGTTAAGTGAGGTGTTAAAAGTCCCCCACTATTGTTGTGTTACTGTCAATTTCCTCTTTCATAGCTGTTAGCAGTTGCCTTATGTATTGAGGTGCTCCTATGTTGGGTGCATATATACTTATAATTGTTATATCTTCTTCTTGGATTGATCCCTTGATCATTATGTAGTGTCCTTCCTTGTCTCTTGTAACACTCTTTATTTTAAAGTCTATTTTATCTGATATGAGTATTGCTACTCCAGCTTTCTTTTGATTTCCATTTGCATGGAATATCTTTTTCCATCCCCTCACTTTCAGTCTGTATGTGTCCCTAGGTCTGAAGTGGGTCTCTTGTAGACAACATATATATAGGTCTTGTTTTTGTATCCATTCAGCATCTCTGTGTCTTTTGGTTGGAGCATTTAATCCATTCACGTTTAAGGTAATTATTGATATGTATGTTCCTATTACCATTTTCTTAATTGTTTTGGGTTTGTTTTTGTAGGTCCTTTTCTTCTCTTGTGTTTCCCACTTAGAGAAGTTCCTGTAGCATTTGTTGTAGAGCTGGTTTGGTGGTGCTGAATTCTCTTAGCTTTTGTTTGTCTGTAAAGCTTTTGATTTCTCCATCGAATCTGA
This sequence comes from Hyperoodon ampullatus, assembly GCF_949752795.1. Classification (NCBI taxonomy): domain Eukaryota; kingdom Metazoa; phylum Chordata; class Mammalia; order Artiodactyla; family Ziphiidae; genus Hyperoodon; species Hyperoodon ampullatus. The sequence continues at coordinate 59,801,046 of NC_136929.1, read as the reverse complement.
ATGAGATCCTTGCCAGGTAGAGTAATCTTAGTTGTAGGTTCTTCCCTTTCATCACTTTAAGTATATCATGCCACTCCCTTCTGGCTTGTAGAGTTTCTGCGAGTTCCCTTGTATGTTGTCATTTTTCCCTTGCTGCTTTCAGTAATTTTTCTTTGTGTTTAATTTTTGCCAGTTTGATTACTATGTGTCTCAGCGTGTTTCTCCTTGGGTTTATCTTGTATGCGACTCTCTGCACTTCCTGGACTTGGGTGGCTATTTCCTTTCCCATGTTAGGGAAGTTTTCAACTATTATCTCTTCAAATATTTTCTCGGGTCCTTTCTCTCTCTCTTCTCCTTCTGCGACCCCTATAATGCGAATGTTGTTGCGTTTAATGTTGTCCCAGAGGTCTCTTAGGCTGTCTTCATTTCTTTTCATTCTTTTTTCTTTATTCTGTTCTGCGGCAGTGAATTCCACCACTCTGTCTTCCAGGTCACTTATCTGTTCTTCTGCCTCAGTTATTCTGCTATTGATTCCTTCCAGTGTATTTTTCATTTCAGTTATTGTATTGTTCATCTCTGTTTTTTTTGTTCTTTAATTCTTCTAGATCTTTGTTAAACATTTCTTGCATCTTCTTGATCTTTGTCTCCAGTCTTTTTCCCAGGTCCTGGATCATCTTCACTGTCATTATTCTGAATTCTTTTTCTGGGAGATTGCCTATCTCCACTTCATTTAGTTGTTTTTCTCAGGTTTTATCTTGTTCCTTCATCTGGTACATAGCCCTCTGCCTTTTCGTCTTGTTTATCTTTCCGTGAATGTCATTTTTGTTCCACAGGATTGTTCTTCTTGCTTCTGCCCATAAAGACTTGTAATTCCTGATTTTTCAGAGTAGTCAAATCTTTGTTATTATCAAGAAAATTTTACTTATACTAAACTTCTACTTACCTTGAATTGAATTCAAACAGAAAGATAACATGGCTAATATGTTAACATAATATTGTACAGTTAATAATAATTAATGTTCCAAATTATGTGCCTGAGGAATTGTAAGATCTCCCAAAGATTATATTACATTAAGAATATCTGTGTTAATATGCAAATAATAAAGCTCTGAAGATTTCTAATTCATTTATGGTAACTGTGATGACTCTTAATTAGATTATTCAAATAACCAGAATATTTCCACTCTCTGACCAATCTGAGCTAATGTGGCTTTAGTCTAATAAGAATGTACATATCCTCATAATTTGGCCTTAGATCCATCTGTATTAATTATATGTATTTTTCCTTTCTAACTGCCCAAGAGGCTTTTGTTTTGGTATAGAAGAGCACTGTTGTCTACTTTCTCATGTAAATTTAATTTATAAATTCAATTTGTACGTGATTATTTGTATTAAACTGCAGAGCCCATAGAACTAGTCATTAATCAGCAGTTTCCGTGACACCTAGCAAATAGTAGATACACACACGTCTGTGAACAAATTGAATGGCAAAAATGTAACCTGCAAAAAGAATATGCTCCATCTCCAACCACAGCAATTTCCAACACCTGGTCATTATAATTCACTATGTTTCTTTTCTTCTTAGCAGCAAAGTCAACCTCAGTAAAGGACTTGTAAATACTTACTCTCTCTGCTTTCAGGCTCATTTTGCTCAAGAACACAAGTTCTTGATGGATTCAGTTGCCACTGTAAAAGGACACAAACATTTTATTTATATGTTTAATAAATAGCATTTCAGGGCTTCCCTGGTGGCGCAGTGGTTGAGAGCACGCCTGCCGATGCAGGGGATACGGGTTTGTGCTCCGGTCTGGGAAGATCCCACATGCCGTGGAGCAACTGGGTCCGTGAGCCATGGCTGCTGAGCCTGTGCATCCGGAGCCTGTGCTCCACAATGGGAGAGGCCACAACAGTGAGAGGCCGCAAAAAAAAAAAAAAAAAAAGCATTTCAGCACTGTGCTTTCAAATATCAAAACAGCTTAAAACAATGTAAGGAAAAAGAGTTAGTGTGTCATACCAACCAAGCCCTAATAATGACTCTGAATGACCCTGAATGATATGACTTCTGGAATGAGAATCAATATTCTTAGAGAAGGAAGTATAAACATCCTCCTTTACCTTCGTTTTACAGGTAAGGAAGTGGAAGACCAGAGAAGCGTAGTGACTTGCCCAAGGTTGCATACTGACTAAAGACAGCAGTAGCACCAGAACCTGGGTCTGCCCATGCCCAATACTATAGAATTTCCACCACTTCATATTCTAGCTCCAGGTCCTACAGAATCTTATAATAGCTAGAGAAGGCCTAGATAGAAAGAATGAAAATAGGACAAAGACTATCTTGCCTTTTAATACAGTACTATAATATATACTATTATTTTTATCATAGCATACCATTTATTGTATCATATCATACCATATCACATCTCCTCTGATTATAGTTTTCCATCTCAATCATTCAGAAAGAAATAGAGAAGCATGAAGATTCTCAGATATTACAGTGAAGACTGGAGCAGCAGATAAGAAAAATTGAGTGTAATCAATATCTCAAAGCACACCCTTCCTTTCTTATTTGCCTAGAAATCCCCATCATCAGAAACACTAATGACTTAACCAAAAAAGCCCCACTAGGGCACTCTCTCCAGAAAGACACAATTAAGTGGATAGTTCCTGGGAGCCTCTTCCAGAAGCATCAATTAGTTCATCAGATGAACTCATTAATATCATGGGCCTTGAGGGAGAATGAGACATAAGGCAGACATTTTACCACGTATAAGAAAGTCCTTGGAAAGGGAAGACATCTAGAACTGGTTGGTCACCTATAGAAAGGGATGGTTAGGATTAGCACCAGGAAAAAGGAGGATTTCCAAGCAATGGGAAGATATATGTGAAATTAAAAAGAAAAAAAGGCATGTTCAAAACATGTCAAACCACTAAAATCTATTACTTTGGGCAAAGTAAAAACTAACAACCTTGAGGATTAGGAATAACCTTTAAGGATCATCATAAAAAGACTATGTCTAACTGTGAAAACTTAGAAGCAATCTAGGTGTCCAACAAAAAGGGAATGGTTAAATAAGTTATGTCCATAGTTTGTAATACTGTGTAATCATTAAAAATTATTTCTGAAGAATTTTCCATGACACAGAAAATACAGCAACATGTTAACAGTGGTATCTATGAGCTGTGGGATAATATCTGTTCTTTTTTTATTTTCCTCTATATATCTGTTCTTTTTTCTATTTCCTCTATAATGAGCATACATTACTTTCACAATTTTAAAAAAAGTAATATAACCTAATAAAGAAAAATTTACATGTGTTAAACAGAAAAAAAAATAGTTTCTCAGTAAATGGACTTGGGTTTACACAGGTAAAATATATTCTTGGAAATACTGTTGCCCAGCCCTAGCCTAGTTGGCAACAACCCCATAGAACAGAACCTCTTATCTCAAGGCATATGGTAACACCTCAAAGAGAAAAGAAAAAAATTTTCAAACAAAATTAATTTCAATTGGTTTAATGTTTAAAAAAATGAAATTTACTGGTACTCATACTACTTTTGACAGTCAAAAAGCAATATAATCATTATAAAAATTCCAATTTGGAACAAATGCTAGTTCATGTTAGTTACTGGTATTTCCTAAACTAGGCATTTAGCTATAACCAAGTAGTTTAAACCATTGACATAATATTGCAAGCCAGGCCAGATGAGGGAAAGGATGAGAGGGTGGAGAGCTAATCTTCACTGGAAGGAGTACAGAGAGACCAGGTGTACCTGAATGAGGGCACTCCTGGGTGGGTCTTGGCCCAACAGGTATTTCTGAATCCCATCTCTGCCCGAGGGGCCTTCACTCCCTTTGTCTTCCTGTCTCTTCCTGCTTCTCTTGTCCTGTCTTACATTCTTCTGATCTCTTCATTCTCTTTACGGTGGAAAAGCTACTAAAATCCACCAGTAAGCAAGATATTTCAGAATTCGCTTAACCCAGCACTCACAGTCCTGAAGAGCTAGGTCACTTACACTTTATAAAGAGAATTATTTCTTCCCAATCTTCAGGAGGAATGAAGGAACAGAAAACAAAAATACAGAACTGGTGATTTCCCTTTTGATTAGATGGATACAAACTTGTTTAGTTTTACAAAAGAGGCATCTGTCCCATCTCTCCCTTCTTTCAGTGCCCCTCTTTTCTTTTTAAAATCATGTCTTTTAAATAAGACAACTGGAAATAAAAAACAAAAATATATGACAAAAATAAAAAGGATAAAAATTTATGATTCTTCATACACACATAAACTAGGAAACTAAATAGTGTGTTGCTATATTAATTTTTAAATAAAAATTTAAATATATATATGGTTTAGTAAGTATTTTTTAGGTGCCTTATATGTTCCAGGCACCCTGGATTCAAACAGAAAAGTTGAAATTTATAAACAGTTCTATTATATGCCTTTTGTACCCACTGCAAACTACAGTATATAAATGTTATATTAAATGCCAGAATTATGGGACTTCCCTGGTGGCGCAGTGGATAAGACTCCGTACTCCCAATGCAGGGGCCCAGGTTCGATCCCTGGTTAGGGAACTAGATCCCGCATGCATGCCACAACTAAGAGTTCACATGCCACAACTAAGGAGATGGCGAGCCGCAACTAAGGAGCCCACCTGCCATAACTAAGGAGCCCATGTGCTGCAACTAAGGAGCGAGCGAGCTGCAACTAAGACCCGGTGCAACCAAATAAATTAATAAATAAATATTTTTTTAAAAAGCCAGAATTATCAAAGCAACATATGATTCTGGACAGGATCCTTGTGCTGTATAGAACTTTATTGGGACAACTGGTAAACCCTGATTGGACTCTGTGGATTAAATGGTAGCAACATATCAATGATAATTTCCTGAGTTTTGCGGTTGTTATGTAGGATAATATACTGTTTGAGGAAATATATAAGAAAGTATCTGAGAGTGATCTGGTATCATAGCAACAACTTAACTCTCAAATGTTCTGGAAAAAAAATTATTTGTAGTATTTTTGTAACTTCTGTATGCTTGAGATTATTTCTAAAAAGGAAAAGTTTTTTTTTTTTTTTTGCGGTATGCGGGCCTCTCACTGTTGTGGCCTCTCCTGTTGTGGAGCACAGGCTCCGGATGCGCAGGCTCAGTGGCCATGGCTCACGGGCCCATCCGCTCCGCGGCATGTGGGATCTTCCCGGACCGGGGCATGAACCCGTGTCCCCTGCATCGGCAGGCGGACTCGCAACCACTGCGCCACCAGGGAAGCCCAAGAAGTTTTTTATAAACCGTTCTTTGTAGTATTTTTGTAACTTTTCTATATGCTTGAGATTATTTCTAAAAACAAAAAGTTTTTTAGAAACCAAAGTAGTAAAAAAGCACAAAGAATTAAAGTTCTGAGTTTTCCACAAACCACCTCAGCACTTTTTTAGAAATGTCAAATATTAAATTCTTCTAATTTTTTCCTGATTTTTCTCATGAGAAAGGCACGTGTGTGTGTGTGTGTGTGTGTCCCCTTCTTTTGGGTAATCTTAAACTACTTTCACTTCTGTCTACCACTTCAATCCAGAAAGAAGGGTGAGGGAAGAGGTGGGTCAAGGATTTTCTTTTGTTAGCCACCAGATGGCACCAAAGGACTAACTAATTCAAGATCTGTAAGGTCAATGCACAACTCTTGACAGAGATCAGTATTCATAAGGCAGATCCTAAGTGAACATTTGTAGTTAAGCAAGTGCTTGCACATAAAAATAAACCCAATGATAACTCTTTAAAAGGGTAAGAATCACTAATTTAAAATATGCAGCAGGGTACCTAACAATATAATAAAAAGTATATTTCAAAAAATGTGTATCTACTTACTGTAAATTTGCTAACACCTTCAAGTTCCCCAAATCTCATGTAAGAGATGTCTGCCTTCTTTTTTCCAACATCTACATCCCCTGCATAGATTTGTTTTATGCCCGCACCTTTAATTAAAGGTACACATTCATCACACGGGCACTTTGTCACAAAAATCATACTTCTTTCTTCTGGTTTTATCTCTTGACACCTACAAAAAATATATATAAAATATTAGGAAGATAGTTTCTAAAAGGGTAAGTTATGTTTTAGAAAAATCTTTAAACATTAAAATTGAGCTGCTTTAGGAACAGATTTACAACATTATACACAATAATGATCAAGCCTTATTCTTGCTGAATTAGTCAATGGCAAGATTTTTAGTATTACATTACAAAGGAAATGAAAACAGAGAGAGAGAGAAAACAATGCTTTCTAAGTAAGAAACTCTTTATAATGCCAGAATTAGGGGCTAGAACTAACACCCTCCCTAAGAATGTACCATGCGTGATTAGACATTAAGTCATCATGGTAGCCAAAAGGTCTACCTCTTATCTGGTAACTAACAGATATTTCATAATGCTTACTAAATTGATAAATTAATATTAGAGTTCTGTTTTGAGTTACAGTTCCCTTACTCCCTTCCCTAACACAGGATAATTTTATTTAACAAGCATTTGGATTTGACAAAACGAAGCAAGTAATCTGTAATGAAGAGCACAAGGAAAAAAAACAGAGGAGTTTGGTGAAATTTTACATGCCAGGGGTAGTTTAGGACTAAGGAATGCTTCATCTGAGGATACAGGAGTTGTACTTCTGGGTTCTATGGTTTACACTGCTCTCAGTCTTACATTCCCCACCACCAGCCTTCTGCATCCATGTCCTTAGTTCAGATTCTCATTCTGTTCCCTTGTACTAGGGCAGCAGAACTGTATGCATCTAGTTTGTTCAAACAATATGCCTGCAACCTAAGTAATCGTTAGTGTGGCTCTGTCAATGTCATTCTGTTTCTCCACTACCTACCAAATGAAGTCTAAACTCAAAGTCCTCTCTTGTCAGTCCCAACCGATCCCATGTGCTCCATGGTGCAGCCTAAGTGGAACATCTGTGTTCCTAAACACACAAGCATTTTCCTACTTCTAGCCCACTGCTATGCCTGAAGCAAGAATGGTTTCCCTTCAAGTAAGCATCTCCAATGGCCATAATCCTACCAAACCTTTAAAGCACAGCTCAAATGCCAGTTTCTCCATAAAGCTTTTCCCTCTCACTCCCCCTCCATCCATAGCAGCCCCTGAATTTCCACCCACTTTGTGTTGGCCTTTCCCACACAACTGACCATGTTAGGTTGAATACAGTCTTATATCCCATACTGCATTATAAGCTCCTCAAGGACAGAAACCATGACTTATGCAGATTTAAATACCCTAAGGTCACCCACTTAATGGTAAATGCTGAGAAATGTTTGTGGAAATGATCTAAATTAACATTAGAAGGAGGTAATGCCAGTTATAATCTCTAACAAAAACTACATTAAAGCAATTTGGTTCATAATAAAATCTAATATTCATAAATATAAATATATGGGCTCTACATTTAGAAAACAAAGTTGATTATATAATGCAGAAATATGCAAGACCCTAAGGACAAACTTCAAGCAGTTTTATACCTGAGAGAGAAGGAAGAAAGGAAAAAAGACTTGCTCAATAAATTTGAAGGCCTGCAGGATCCCTGACAATGGCTTCAGGTCAGGTAGCAAAGACCAAGTATGACCAAAGTTATACTTCTGAAAAGAATATTTCTTGGAATTTTTAGAAAGGCAATAAATTACAGCTAAAAGAAAACTAATTTTAACTAACCCTTGCTACATTTTATAGAAAATACATGCGAACAAATTTCATACCTAAATGTCAAGGCATTCTGTTCTGCGTGTACAATGTATCTGAATTTCCTTATTTCTCTGTCTTTCTGTTTGTCATCCATGTGCGGGAAGTCAGCATACTCAGATCCAACAGGAAAAGCATTATAACCACATCCTATGAAGTACATTGCTCCTGTTCCATCACAACTTCTCTATGAAAAGTAAGCAAACCAACAAAGCTGTTTTCAACATTCTGAAAAGGCATCTTACATTGTATCTTTAAAGCCTAGTATCATACTTCTTATAATGAATTCACTTTTCCATGATAAACTGAGCCATCAGAAAAATACAATATTAGATTTTCCTTCCACAGTGTGGTCTTGTCAAAGTTAAATTTCAAGCAGCCTGATCATCTCTAGTATATAATCTCAAGGCAGTCCTTTGTTTTAGCAGTTAATACTAGCCTAATTCACAAACTGTTTCACTTGATTCAGACACCTCTCCCTGAATAGGTTATAAGATCCTAGAGAACAGAAACCATGTTTTATACCTCCTTTCTACCCCTTAAAGTAGACCTATTACAGTGTTCCATACACAGCAGGTACTCAATAAATTATTGTTAATTTCTTATATGCTCTGTGCTGTGCTACTGGTTAGCAAGTCAGAAATCCTAAAAATATTTTGAACAGACAATTTCTGTTTTGGACTAAAAATGTGCTAGTGTATATAGTTGGAAAATAAATAATGCACTTTCCTTTAATTTTCATGTTTACTGAGCCTGTACTGTTTGTGTGTGTGTGTGTGTGTGTGTGTGTATGTAATAGAACTTCCTACTTAAGTTGTTTTTTTATTTCTCCTGGTCAGTGGCATATTAGGTGTCAATATGAATGTTTTATCAACTATAAAAGTAAAATATTTTATAAATCAGAACTGTTTATAATAGTTTGGAATATGCTATAAACCTCACTAAATTTCAATATATTATACATAGTTACTCATGTGATAGTTTCAATAAACTCAGTACTATAGCAGCTTGATAAAAATCATTGTTATGATGAGCCAACAGAAGCTTACAAATAAAATGTGATCTCATTAATAATAAATTATCCTTGAGCATTCACTAAAGGTTAAACATGCTCACTTTTATATGTGTTATTTCATTTAATTAATCCTCACAACATCCTAGACAGTAGTACTATTACTATTCCCATTGTATAGATAAGGAAACGGAGGCCAAAAGAGATTAAATAACTTGTCCAAAGTCATAAAGCTGGTAAGCGACATAGCCAGAATTCAAGGATGGGTTGCTTGACTCCAAACCCATGTCCTTCCACTTTACCATGCTGCCTACACTCTAGATAATATAACTGGAAACCTAAATTCTCCATAAAGTAGTTGAGAACCAGGTGTTAAGCCAAAAAGCTGCTGGGCATTTATATAAATCCAAGGGAGAGTTCCAACCATAGGCCAGGCCCTGTGCTAGGTTCTGGGAATACACTGGTAAATGTGACAGAGAATCCCAGCCCTCATGAACCTTCTGATCTGGAGACGATAAGAAACTGGACATGTAAATTTAACTGTGATGAGCGTCACCACTGAGTTGTACAGAATACTATGGGAGTTTCTGGCAGAGGAACCTATTCTAATAGGTGCTAACAATTTGGGAAGAAATAAGAGTCAAGAGATAGTCTGAAGGTGGAATTCACAGCATTTGGTGATTGATTGTTTGAGTGGAATGGGGAATGGGATGGTGACCACTAGTGAAGGAATAGGTTAGCGGGGAAGATACTGAATGTATTGAACTAGGTTGAACTTGAGGGGCTCACGACATATCCAGCCAGATAGTCAAATTACTTGCTATAAAGTCTGTTGAAGGACACTTAGGCCCCCCTACTCATCTTTTAGTCATCCTCATAGTTACAAAGTATCTCTTGGTTCCATGCCCTCCCAACCCATCCACATAATTCCAAGTCCTCATCATCTCTTTTTATTAATCTCCCTATTTCCTGTCTAGCCCCACTTCATTTTTTACATGCAAATCTAATCAAATCATTTTCCCACTTAAAATATTCTTGGATTGCTCTGTCCAACATAGTAGCCAGTAGCCCCATGTGGTCAGTGCAAACTGAGAGGTGCTATAAGTATAAAATACAGGATTGTGAAGACTCAATACTCCCCCCAGATGCAAAATATTTTATTAAAAACATTAACCAATATTTTTATACTGGTTACATGTTGAAATGATAATATTTATGGACAGATGATTAAGTAAAAAAAAAAAAAATATATATATATATATTTTTTTGGCCGCGCTGCGCGGCACATGGGAACTTAGTTCCTCAACCAGGGATCGAACCCGTGCCCCCTGCAGTGGAAGTGTGGTGTCTTCACCACTGGACCTCCAGGGAAGTCCCAAGTAAAATATATTCTTAAAATTAATTCACCTGTTTCTTTTTATTTTTTTAATGTGGCTCCTAAAAAATTTAAATCACGTATGTGGCTTGCCTTTTATTTCTGGTGGTTAGCACTGTGCTAGCGTATCCCACCGTCTGATGGATAAAGTCTAAACTCTCTATGTGGTATACAGAGTTCTTCATGGTGCAGCCCAATTTTTTGCTACTCTGCTAGACACAGGACCCTGGACTTCAACGTGCCAAATCACTTGCATTTCCCCACATTCTCACGCCCTACCTCTGCATGTTACCCTTCTAGTCCCACTGACTTGCTCTGCCTGATGAACTCCTACTCATTCTTCAAGACTAATAGCATCTGACCTCCCCTAAGAGTATTTTACTCATTTCTCCAAGCGGAGTAAAGGTGCCTCCTCTGTGCTCTCACGGTATCAGGTTATAATTACAGTTATATACCAGTCTCTTTTTCACCTCTGTTTTCATCACTAGACTGTATAAGGCTATGAAGGGTGGACTATGTGATCCTTAACTCTCCATTGTTCAATGTGGCACAGAGCCTACCCTGTGGAAGGTGTTTAATAAATGTTCACTAAATGAATAAATCTATATAAAAAACTGTTGAGAGAATATGCAAATGCTTATAAAACTTAATAAATACACCAATAAGAAATACTAATCCCCAGGGGTCAACAAAATGTCATGTACTTAAGATCGAAATATGTTTAAACAAAATCAAGTTTAAATGTTTATAAACAATTATTTTCATACTTACAGATTTTCCTTCTGCCCAGATGACTGCTCCAACTCCTGTTTTATGATCCTCTGAAAGATACATGGCATGTAACTCAGTAAAAATCAATGATTTGTTAGTTTCAGAAATATTTTTTCCAAAAATAATAAACATGTATTTATTGAAATATACTTCATAAATGTAGCAGCAATCCTTGACAAGCTCACTAATTACGGAAAAAGTATGAAAATAAATATTGTCAAGCATAGAATATATGGGAGCTAGGTACGAACTAACTATAGACAGTGTCACTACCAACCCAATCTCACATGATCTATGTGCAGAGATAACACAATGGCAGTGCCCGCACTCAGGTGACTTCAAAGCTGTAACCAGAACTGAGTGTAACTTTATTGAATTTCCACCAACAAGTCAGTTTTTAAATGACTATTTCTAATAGACGATGAAATCAATTAAGAAAGAAGTTTCTGAACTAATGGATTTAGTGTAATAACCATTCACAACAATCAAATCCATTTTCTCCTAGCATTTTTTGCACTCTAATCATGGAAAATACATTTCATGAAAGTGTTCTTGCTATGAAAAAAGTTCAAACTCATAATACAAACATAAACAAATCTTTATGGGCTTCCATATATATATATATATACATATATATATATATATACACACACACACATTTTTTTTTTTTGCTGGAAGGTACATGAAAGGAATTTTGATTTAAATAAAATGATGTCCTTTCCCTGACCTTCACAGTTTACCTTGAGGGGAAAAGAATGCCAAGTTAGTGACATGATGCCCATTTCTAAATCAAGTGGCAGAGGTCACAAATATAAGATTATAATTTCCCTGCAGAACCAACCTATTTACTTTGCAACAAGAAAGGCTGTATTTCTTAAAACTATTAACCTTAAACAGAAAATACAAAACCAAAATAGAAATTCTAAATATTAAGAACTGACTCTTTCTTTCTACTACTACTAAGGGTGAGTTAAAAATTTCTAAGACAATTTTACACAAATTATAAAAACCATAGTATTTATCAAAACCTTAATAAGAGACCAATATAGTTAAGTAGGTACATTTACACAGAGAAAGTGAAAATTATCTGTGAACTTGCCCTCAGGCATTTTCATATTGATGAGGATTAAAGGAAACTGTGGCTTCACCCCACAATTTCCTAAAAGTTAATCCTTCCAATAATAACATTTAAATACTTTCCTAGTAAAAGTACAAAGAAACATTATTCTACCTATGCATGAAAAACTAGGATAAAGTTAATTTTTTAAGAAAGTTATGATACTATAATGAAATTCCCCATCTTCAGGTCAAGCAAGCTTGGGTTTTCAAAATTATACCACAAAGCATTTTTATCATTTATTTTAAACACTTGTTATCCATTATCTCATTTTTATCCTAAAGGTAAAGCAGACAAAATTTCCTTTTCTAGATGAGAAAACAGGCAAAGAAATTAAGTGACTAAAATTTAGCCGTCACACCCAACCGGCTTGCCTCCCTCCAATGTGAAGAATTTTGTAACAAAGGTTCCCCTTCACTGAATACCTGAGTGCCTGTACTCACGAAGCTTATGGTCCGATGGAGAAGGAAGATGGTAACAAGGAAACATCTAAGAACCTAGGTGCTGTGCTGGGCTATGAAGGAAAGGAGCAGGATGCTGAGGAACAGTGTATGGGAGAAACATACGTTATAGAGTGGAGACTGTCAGGAAAGGAATTTGGGGGTAAACAAAGTTTTGTTCCTTCCAAGGTTGTCAGAATACAACATGAAGGGAAAAGAATATAATTATGGCTTTATGCTCCTTTCTAAGGTAAGCAGTATAGAAGTTAAAAACCTAAGATTATATTTTGTTTATATTATAAATGAAAACCTTTAAGTAAAATTGTACTTAATACATGCATAAATCTGAAACACAAAATGAAAAACTCAAATAGAAACTCTTCATATCAAGAGTCTACTTTTCCTACCATTGACACTAAGTATTTTTCATATTATTATTTTTTAGTCCAGGAGCCACTTTTTCTGTTTCAGTCTAGGGACAGCCTAAATCTTGTCAGGAGGAAAAAAAATGTGATTTTTTAAACTAAGCTCAGGAACTTCCTTGGTGGCACAGTGATTAAGAATCTACCTGCCAATGCAGGGGATAGGGGTTCGAGCCCTGGTCTGGGAAGATCCCACATGGCGCAGAGCAACTAAACCCATGTGCCACAACTACTGAGCCCACATGCCACAACTACTGAAGCCCACGCACCTAGAGCCCGTGCTCCACAACGAGAAGCCACCGCCATGAGAAGCCCGCGCACCTCAACGAAGAGTAACCCCAGTCACCGCAACTAGAGAAAGCCTGCATGCAGCAACAAAGACCCAACACAGCCAAAAATAAAGCTCTACTACTTAGCTAAGGTTAGTTTCACCAAGAAAATATTCTTTACTACATGTCTTTTGAAATCATAATAAAATTTCATCCATATACGATGAGTAGATTTCACCCAGCCCCCAAGGTTGGATGACAGATGAGGTAATTTCTCAAAAATCTTTTCACGTCAGTAATTTTTATGTAAAGTTTCTCAAAAAACTTTCACGTCTGTAAATTGCTCCCCAGGATCTGGTCATTCACAGGATTTTCTCTGTATACCCTTGAAGGAAAGGTCAACTTAAAATCACTGAGCCAAATTCCTGAGACTCTTTGGTCACTGAAAGTCAGAGGACTCTTTATCCTATGGTTCTGGAACACAGGCATGGTTATTTTAGCTCCCAATACTGTGGTCATGTCAGGGTTTGTCCAAGTGTGGTTCACAAACCAACTGCATCAGAATGACTGGACGCTTGTTACAAAGGCAGACTCCTGGCTCCCATGGAAATTCCATGAATCAACCTCTCCAAGGGAGGCAGCAGACTCAGGAATCTGTACTTCTCATGAGCATCACCTCTGATTCGCAGGCAACTAAAAGTTGAGAACCGCTGAGTTATGATTTGAAACAGTTAACTTTCTTGGCTACTCCAACCTACTTTCATCATCAGCGTTGTGGTTCATAAGGAAGGCATAATCGTCAGCTTTGGAAAACGCCTAGTCTAATGGGAAACAGGACATAAAAAGAAATCAAAACTCACACTTAAACCAGGTAGGTAAGATGTGATGCCCTCCTATCTCTGTTTTTTCCCCTAGAGTCTAAACAAATTTTGTCACTTTTTTGCTACCCTCAAAGTAGCTTAGAAACGTACTTTTAATGACACCGATGTGGATCCTATTTACTCATCATTCAAAAATCAATTATTAATTACCTACTTTCAATTAGTTTTAGAACTCTGTTAGAAGTTTTGGCATTCTTTTAAATCATATGTATATTTTTATTTTTATTTTTTTTTAATTTTTTTTTATTTTTTATTTTTTGCGTTACGCGGGCCTCTCACTGTTGTGGCCTCCCCCGTTGCGGAGCGCAGGCTCCGGACGCGCAGGCTCAGCAGCCATGGCTCACGGGCCCAGCCGCTCTGCGGCATGTGGGATCTTCCCAGACCGGGGCACGAACCCGTGTCCCCTGCATCGGCAGGCGGACTCTCAACCACTGCGCCACCTGGAAAGCCCCATATGTATATTTTTAAATGAAATGGTTTAACAGAATGATTTCTTCACCTATTAGAGTGAAATAAGGTTATGTGAGCTGAACAGCATAAAATTTAAAGTTTGAGTTATTAGAAACACACTAAGTCAAGGGGATATCTACCTTGCTGGATTGTCCTCAATGTTAAGTGAGGTACATATATAAATCACCTAGCTCTGTGCCTGACACATAGTAGGTGCTCAATAAATTATTTATTATCAATGAGGAGTATCAGTCCAGAATTCCTTATCTGCAATCCCTTATATCAAGTTTTTTAAAACAGCTTGACACACACATACATACAGCATGTACATATTATTTTTCTAAAATCTGAAAAATTCTGAATTCCTTTTCACCTGGCTTCAAGAGCTTTGGGTAGGGGACTGTGGACCATTTATCTTTGTATATAAAAATATTTCTTTTGTGCTGAGGAAAAAACAATGATGAGGCCATGGTCTCTCCCCTGGAAGAGCTCACAGTGGAAAGAAGCACATGACAAAGAGTCGCATTCTATTCAGGATTTGGGTTCCAGGCAAGAAAGTCATACATAGACAAAAAATTAACCTTGAAAAACCTTTTAAATTGCCCATCAAGTGCATAAGTACAAAACTCTGCACAGTAACAGCAGATAAATTTACAATACTATAACTATACTAGTAGAGTATCTAATAAAGAATATATATGCAAATTTATATCTATACATTACTGCATCTTTAAACAGTGGAGTCATACACGGTATTATTAGGTATTAGGAGAGGAGCTCCTGAGATCAAGTAAAAAAACAGACTCACCTCCCGTCTTACGCTCACTCTGGAATCTGCTGAATTCTAATTAGCAAATGAGAATTAGTGAAGTATAGCTGTAACAGCTGTTTCCATTTATGTTTCTGTCCTTCCAGAATGGTTGGGAGAAAAATTCTTTATAAAGCTGGAGTTGGCAGAGACTAACATATAGCCCACGATACAAGATAATTACATTAAGTCAGAGCTTTACAGAATACAGTTGTTTGGCATCATGTAGTTTGTGCCTATAGTAGAATCAAATTCTTTAATAAGAATCAAGTGATTATTAACCCTGCTGAATGTTGGAATCCCTTACAGAAATTTAAAAATTCACAGTCCTAGGACATACCCTTAGGGACCAAGTTTAGTAGGTCTGGGTTAGAATTTGAGCATTCTTACTTTTAATAAAAGTTTCTAGGGTGATTCTAACATGCTGCCATTTGAAAACCTCCATTTTACTGAAATTACTTCAACCTGTGGTCTTTGTTGAGCATATACTGCAGACCAGTGGCATTTGTATGGACTTTTTCTGAAGATTTTCTCTCTTCTCCTTTCTTGGGATAAGTTTAAAAATTCCTACTATAGCCTACTCACCAAATCTTACTCTACTGTTCCTCCTGCCTGCATTTTCTTTTCCTTATTTCAAAGTTGCATTTTAAAAAGTGATCATGATTCTACTTTGAAAAATGTTATGTCTGCTGAGATGTAAAAACACTGTTCTATAATTGGAAATACAGGTACCACCTTTTATCATGATAGAGAAAATTCCCAAGTAATATTTTCCTTTTTCACATACTTACTCAGGTACAACTTAATATAGTAAAGTAAAAATGTTTGATTTCTCCACTTGCTGATTGAAGACATACCAGAAATTGGAAGAATATGACAAAATTCCTTTACTTTGATTCTATTCATTATTTTGAATTCATATTTTTAAAGATTTTTAAAGTTTTTACTAAATACTGAATACCTACAGAATATTGAAGAGTTGAGAAAAAAATGAATAATTCTGGTTCTCTCTCCCCTCTCTTTTTGTCCTATCTCTAGTGGAGGGCTCATTCAACTGTGAAATGATAAAAGCAAGAAGCAGAAAGGGCCTAATCAGATTCTGATTTATAAATGTAGCACCTGATATAGGCCACAAGAAATCCTAAAACTACTCTAAGAGTTGTCTACTCAAGGGTCTCACTAACTTCTCTTTATTTGTATGACCAACAAAACCTTAGTATCTAAGAGTCAATAAACACTACCATAGATGAAATGAACACCACTTTACTTCTGAGACAAATACGACCCAAGCAGCCCCAATTTATGAACTAAGCGTATAACTCACCAGTTCGATATGCCAATAACCTGGCCTGAATCATGCAGTGCCTTGCAATTTCTTGCGGCAAACTCTGATTGTGAATTTCATTAATCTGTTCAGTATTGCTACAATAAAATCCGTAGTGTTTAAAGTTGGGCACACTGGAAGCTACTGTGGCCAAAAGCAGGATAAGGTCTTTCATGTTTTGTCTTAGGTTGCTAAAGTACGGATTTTCACACAGGTTCTCCAAACCTATAGTCATCAGTATTTGCTTATGCATTTCTTCTCTGGAAACCAAAAATATCATTTCATATTCTTTTATTCTTTCTTGTTTACATTCAGAATAAAAGTCAATGGTAGTGTCCGGCAATGTTTTCGAAATTTTTTGAATAAAGTCACATTTGTAAGAGGTCTCCTCTACAAACTGCACCATATAACACACCAAAGGCTGAAGTAAGACACACACATGGGCCCGACTGTTTGACTTCAATCTTTCCACTGCTTTGGCATCTAACTTTGCATCTTCAGAACTAGAAGCCTCAGTAAGCAAGCTTATTTCTGGATCAGCAGGCCAATATGAAATTCGGTTAACTCCAGCTGAAATACAAAATATGAAAGGTAGTTATCAGATGCATGCTGAAATTAAGGGTTTTCTTGATAAATCCACCATATCACTGAATGTAGGTCCAAAAGTCCCAATATAATAAAAGTCTATTACCAAGTCACCAATAATGTAGCCCAAGTGCTGGCAAACTATGGCCACAGGCCAAATCTGTCCTGTTGTCTATTTTTATACAGCTTGCAGGTCAACAATGGATTTCACAGTTTTAAATAGTTGGAAAATCAAAAGAAAACTATTTTGTGACATGAAAATCATATAAAACCCAAATTGCAGTGCCTATAAACATTTGTGGAAACACAGACAAACCTAATCTTTGACATTGTCTCTGGCTGTTTCTGTACTACAATGGAGTGTAGCTGAGTTGAGAACTGAATAGCTGTATGGATACCCTACGGCTTGCAAAGCCTAAAATACTTACCATCTGGCCCTTTATAGGAAAAGTTTGCCGACAACAAAACCCATGGAAGGTATCTGTGGAATCACTACCTTTGCTAAGTGTGGTCCCAAAGCCCAGAGCTAGGACTATATACCAGAGTCCTCCAAGTAATCAAATGGGAGCTTTTAGAAATACCATAACATAACTGATACTGGCTAGAGTTTTGTACCTGAAATAAACAATTCATCCACACATGAAAAATGTACCTGTACTCTAAACTCTTCCTCTGGGAAGCTCTTCTAAGAAAATATTTGAAATAAAGACAAAAGAAAATTCATGCATGCATATGTTTAGTGCAGCATTGTTTAAAACAGTAAAAACATAGAAAAAATCTAAATGGCCAAAATAGAGGAATGGTTTAACACATTACAGTCTTCCTCATAATAAAATATGCAGTTATCCAAAACGTCCACAAAGAATTTGTAATGTGAGGGCAGCAGGGAAGCAGGGGGAGAGGAAGCAATATTAATTGTTTTTAAGTCCACAAAATTGAAGACAAAACAACAAACTAGAAGGAACATTTTTCAATCAATGTAACAGAGAAAAGGTTAGTAATCTTTGATATACAAATATTTTAATCCACTAAGAGCACATATGAATTGACAAGAATAAAGCCTCCAAGAGAGACAAAATATATGAACAATTTACAAAAGAGAAAACAAAACTGGATAACAAATATGAAAAGTTTTAAATTTGTGTTTGAGAATGAACGATGAGATGCCTTATACAGAACTAAGCACATAAATGTTCATCAATTAGTTACTATTTTACAACAAAGAAACCCCTTTGCTAGTGTCTCACGTAACTTCCGCTAGGAGAGGCATTTACGTTTTTGATAATTGTGCACAGAAGTGAACAGGCAGATGGCCCACACGTTTTCTGCATTCAAAGATATAGATGAACTAAAAAATTCGAGTTAAACAAACACACATTTCTATCTACTCCCTGCTACTACTGACCCTTACTGTGCCTTGGGCTGTAAAGTAATCTTGAAGGCCTCAAAGCTATCAGAATGTTTCCTCTGGCTGTTTCTTTTTCCCTCTGTTGGAGTTCTCATAATTCATTTCCTAACCAGCAGTAATGATCAATCTTTCACCTAAGCATTCTGGTTGCTTCTAGTAATCCTGATTCAAGAAGAGGGGATGACCAATGTTTAAACGTATTTTCATGTACTAGTAGCAGAAGCTACAGCAAAGGTTCTCAAATTTTTTGGTCTCAGACTCTGTTACACTCTTAAAAATCGATGAGGACCCCAAAGAGTTTTTGTTTATGTGGACTATATCTACTGATATTTACTGCATTAGAAAATTTAAGCAAAATTTTAAAATATTAATTCATTAAAAATAGCAATAAGAACCATCATAAATTAATATAAATAACATAGTTCAATAAAAAATAACAATTTTCCAAAATAACAACAAAAACCAGTTGAGAAGAATGGCATTAAAGTTTATATAAATCTCTATTATCCAGCTGAATAGAAGATAGTTGGGTTCTCAAATCTGCTTCTGCTTTCAACCTCTTGCCTTAGCTTTTCATTGAAGTATATATAAAAAGTGTCCGGCCTCACATGATATGCAGTTAAAAAAGGAGTATTTTAACAGCCATTTCAAATAATTATGAATACTCTTCACACTACATAAAATTTTGAGAAGGGATAGTTTCTTAGAGGTGAGTTACAGTGTGGAATCTGAAATCACACAACAAACTTTGTGTACTGTTATGTTAAAGTCCACTGGTCTGTCTTACACTTAGAATGGTTCTTTCACTCACGTGTGATTTTCTAGCATCATGCACTGGTCATTTGGAAAACAAGAGTTTACTGATTTCACAATACTTAAAAAAAAACAAAACTCATTCATTAATATAACCACCAATCTCATCAGAAGAGTCTTTAAGCAGTGGGAAGCTGTAAGCTTATGATGATGGTAGACAGGAGTTTTTCAATTCTAATTTTCACTTGAAGGCTCAAATTTTATCAGTGGCAATAAATGCTGTCAGTTGTTTTCCTGAAAGTGACGGTTTCACTTCATTCATTTTTGAGAAAATGTCTGTCAAACAGCCAAGTCTAAGTGACTATGGTTTGTTAGTTCATGGTGTTCCATGAAAAAAATTGGATAATTCAGTTTGTGACTCAAACAATTGCATAAGCGGTTTTCCTTAAGGCAAACTTCATACTTAGGTTTATAGCAAAAGTGCTTTATGTCCACCTCCTATTTTCTCATACAGAATCTTAAAAAGATGCGTACTAAGGGTTGGGTTTAATAAAATTGATTTTTTTTTTTTTTTACTGTTTCATCAATGACATTCTTACATGAAACTCCACACCCTCCACCTTTTTTTTAACTCCAAATAGGTGGCTATGTAAGAGTACAATGACTACTATTGCCTTGATTCATACAACTGCAACAGTAGTTTTACTCAATATTTTTTTAGTACTATTAGCATAAATGTAGTATTATTATGAAAATAGTTTAAACTTGTGGACCATGAGGAGGTCACAGACCACACTTTGAGAACCACTAGGCTTTAGAAATGTTTGCTTTGTAACTGAGGTAACTAATTATAACTGAAATAAGTTAGCTAGAGCATGGGGTTAAACCATGCCCCTTTCCAAGATAAGTAAATAACATATAAGCCTAATCAAACATAGCAATTTTATTTATATATGGCTCTAATACCAGCATAAAAGCATTTCCATTGCATGTCCTTCCTGATTTTCCACATTTCATTATCTCTCTTGCAAGGTTTAAGTGTCTGAACTCAAAGACACAAGCAATGGTGAATTTACTCGTACTCCTCCATTTTTCTAATTCTTGGCTCTGAGGCTATTAAGAGTGCTTTAAGTGTAGTCAACTCAGCGCAAAACACGACTTTTATTCATTCTTCTCTCTTGACTCTAGAAGAGATCAGTCGACAAATGTCTGGTCCTTTCACATTCTTTCCTTTCTAGATCGATGCTGCCACCTGAACCCTATTTTACACCTTATCTAATGCAACAGTCTACTAATCAAGCTCTCAACCTCTTTATCTTTCCATGTTCTAATTCAATAACAACAACAAATAATAATCATGTTACATCCTGCTCAAAACTCTTCAATGGGAAAAGGAGAAAAAAATGCCACCACCACAATCACACTTACCTTCTCTATTTGTAATTGCAGGGGAAAGACTACAGAATCTAATAACTTATCATACATACCTACTTACCAGCTTGAAATACTCGATGCAGGCCAGGAGACCCTGGCCACATGACCATTTCTTCTGGAAGTGCTTCCACTTGTAGCTTAAGGGAACTGCCCTGATCACCAATCTGATCCTTACTCTTTAGACTTTGATATAAACAAAAACAGCTCTCCCTCAAAGCAAATTTAGCAACTCTGTTCTATAAGATAGAGCCCAAAGGCTAGACAGTTTTTCAAAGTTCTCCATTAAGGCCCCAACCTATCATTATAATCCTTCTGCCACTATTCTCTTCAAGAGTAATTTTCCACTCCGAACACTGACCCCCAGAACCCTGCTTCTCACAACTTGATGACCCCGCATGCGCATGCATTGTCCTCCTGACCAGGAATGGGTTCCTCCTCCTCTACATCTGACCCATAAAGGTCCAGCTTAAGCCCCAGCTATTTATAACATGCCAGCCTGCAGGGATCACTGTCACTCCTCTGAGCTCATATATCATTTACAGCTGTTATTACTCATTTGGTATTACATGATGTATTACATTAAATTGGTTTTTGCCCCTTTTTGCCCCCAAATAACACCTTGAGGGAAAGGATTAGGAACTACATTAGCCTTTTTTTCCCCAGAAGCTCTCTGAACCGTGTCCTTTTGGGTTTTAAGGAAGCTTCATTACATAGGCATGATTGATTAGGTCACTGGCCATTGGTGTTTGAACTCAAACTATAGCCCGGTTCTCCTCCCTAGAGGTCTGGTGGGGGTGAGGCTGCAAGTTCCAACCCTCTAGTACCTGGCTGGTTCCCCTGGCAACCAGGCCCCATCCGTAGGGGATTCGCAAAAGTTACCTCATTAACATAAACTCAGTAATGGTGGAAAGGGACTTGTTATGAATAACAAGACACCTTTCTCATTCTTAACACTCCGGAAATTCAAAAGATTTTAGTTGCTCTGTGTCCAGAATGGAATGAAGACTAAGTATATAATTCATATTATAAATCACAGTCATCACAGTGCCTATGTAAAAGATATACTATTTTTTAAATAGGAAAGTGGTCTGAATACTTACCTGGGTGCAAAATAGAATCATAATCACCAAGAGGATTAGTGAGTAGCCCAGAGTGGCAGAGATAGATAGCTGTGTGTTAATACTGTGTTCTCCTCCTTCCAAAGGGTAGAGGAGTCACTGGGAGGCAGCCGCCCAGCCAGAAACTACAGTTCCCACAATGGATGTGAACAGAAATGATGTCTGTGACTTCCAGGCCAGGGTTTTTAAGAAGCAGGTGTGCCTTCTCTACTCTCTGTCTCTAGATGCAGAGGAGGCCAGAAGGATGACAGTAGCAACAAGACAGAAGATGCCTAGGCCCACGGATCAACCACATGGAGAATAGCTGCTGTTCAGCAACACTTGCATTGGACTATTACACGGGTGATAAGTGTCTAGTGTATTAAGCCACTGAAATGTTGATGTTTATTTGTTATAGCAGCTAGTATTAAATCTACCAATACACTGAGGGTCATCTAACTAGTTAGTGACAGAGCTGAGACCAGAATCCATGTTTTCTGACTCTTCTTCTTACAGTACATCAAACTGTCTTCAGATATATATTTATATTTCTAAATTATCTCTGTGGTATTTAGGCAATTTGTTCCCATTTGATTTGTTCTCAGATAAATGCTATTAATCTCCAACAAAGCCTTATCTGCACTTACCATTTACAATCATTTTCAAACAAGCAGAACATGGTTTTCTGGAAAAATAAAGATCACAGTTTTTCAACCTTGACCCATGTTTTATCAGAGCGATTTTCCCAGCATGTAAATCTTCACTTGAACAGTGGAGACCAACAATTTTCATGTTTTTCACCACCACAAGACCAGTTCTCTTCACCTACATTAAGATACAAAATAATAATTTATTTTATAATTTATGTGATTAGTTATAATATCTAATGATCATATCATGGACTATACTTGGTTTATTAATAAAATGAAAGTTTTGTTCTTCATCTGAACACAGTTTGAACAAAAGCACATTTCTCATTAGGTCCAAAAATTTTTCTGAAAGTTTAATGTTGACTTGCTACCAGAAATTTTCTAAATCTAGGCTTTATTAACCAAACAATTATGCATTTAATTATCATAAATTTACCCTAGTAAAAAATGAATACATTTTAACCTAGTAAAGGGCAATAATGAAGTCGATTTGACTTGTTTCTTAATCTAGTCTAAGACTACTTAGTATTAAGCTTCTAGATAATAAGGAAAAACTTGGAAAACCCTGTGATTTTACACATGGATAAGTGAAGGCCAGAGTTTACATGATTTTCCGAAAGACCCATAGATGGTAAAAGGCAGAACTAAATCAGAGGTCATATTAAGTTTTCAAAAAAAATTTTTTTATTGAAGTATAGTTGATTTACAATGGTGTTAATTACTGCTGTAAAGCAAAGTGATTCAGCCATACATATATATACATTCGTTTTTTTTAATATTCTTTTCCATTATGGTTTATGATAGGATATTGAATATAGTTCTCTGTGATATACAGGGACCTTGTTTATCCATCCTATATACAATAGCTTACATCTACTAAATTTTAAAATATTTTAAATACTGACTAAAATAAAGGTAATTCTCAACTTCTTTCTAAAAATTGACTCTAACAATTTTTAGGACCATGGCAGTCTAGACTAATGTGGTAGGACCCACCTCCTACAAATATATAGATTACTTATAATTTTAAAAATGTTTTAAAATGCATAGTCAAGCTCAAAAGAAAGGAAGACATAACCCTCAGGTGTTAGAAAGGAAGACAGAACTCAAAGCAAAAGCAGTAAACTGCAGCTATCTCAGCAGTTTCCCACCCACAGTAAGGGACTGGGCTGACTGCTTTAAGCCCCAGAGGCTGAGCACTGGCTGGAGTTCTAAAGAGTGGTTACTTTAAACCTAAAGTGTCCTAATTTATACAGATACTAATCAAATAAGCTGCTGTAACAATATTAATATCAGATAAAATAGACTAAAGTTAAAAATCAGTTCTACATAAGCCACAAAACAGTCTATGCTGTTTTCACAGCAAAAGATCCTGAAGTAAGGAATGTAAACCTAATCCTTGGGTTCATAAGGGATTTTACAATATGAGGGGGACTTGGGCTGAGAACAGAGTGTCCATTATTCCCTAATCCCTTTCAAAGGGATTTTACTCTACAGTTATTCCCAATAGGACACATTTTAAATCACTTTAATTATCAGACCAAAGCTGTATTTACTAAAATAGTCAAGTTTCGGTTTCAATTATGAGTATAAATTTTTGAAACTGTGGAGAACGGTACTTTGTGAAATGTGAAGGAACAGAGAAGATTTCATAGAATTCCCTTTCAGAGGTAATCAACCATCTCCTAAACATTCTGGACATTTAAAAGGAATATAAAAATCTTTCCCTTACAAAATATATGTCCAAAATTAAATATGAAAGACCTGTCTATACTGGCTTTTAAAATAAGCCTTAAATTTACCTTGACTCCTTTCCCCTCCCTATCCCCAAATTTCTTAAGAGCTTTATGTTCCTCAAACATAAAGGATATGTTAGTATCTACTTCTAAATACTTCCAGCAAGCTTTTTAAAAAATTACCACTGATGAGGCCTTATCAAAAGATCTCAGTAGACTAGAGCTCATTTTATTTAAATGAACCAATTGTGACCAATGGAAATGGCTGCAATTAAATGATTTTAGCTTTAGATTTTCTAAGTAGTTATGCAGTCAGAAATAAAGCCAGAAACCCTGACCACAAAAGACTTAAAAAAAATTATTCCTAAAAAATGGGAAACATACTCAACAATTTATTTTTTTATTGGAACAATCTTTTAGGCCAAGTTTATCACTTTTTTGTCTAGAGTCCTTTTCACTTCAGAAAATATCGTGGGTTTTTTTTTCCATTTTGTTTCTAGTTAAGGCCAAAATATCAAGTTTGAGACCAAGATTTTTCCATCCCAAACTGAAAACAAAACAAAACCAATAAAAGCCTAAGTTGCATTCCATTTCGATACTTCCACTTACTCCAACTCCCAGAAGACTGAATCTTTGCAGTGAATCACTGTTCTGGATCCTGATTTTGCTTCACTTCACTAACATCTTGGCAAGTGTCTATGTTATCCTAGTCACAGAGTTTTACATTAAAACATAGGCAAAAGAGGACAGTCTGCTTTGTAAATGAACTAGTACATTTACTTAAATGGCAATTCACGACTCTTTTCCCTTTTGCCTTTCTTATCATTAAAAACATCTAACTATTCTAAAATAAATTATTTCTATATTCTTGTTGGGCATTTTAGAGACTCACTCTCAGAAATAATCAGGAAATCTCCAGGAATGTACATCAGAATCATCAAGGTAACTTTTTGCAAAATATACATGTCTCCACTTCACACCCAATGAATCAGAATCTCTCTGGAAAACTCAAAAGATTAAAATAGCAAGGAAATACTATGCAATATTAAAAAGAACAAGGTTCATCTTGCCAGGTTTGGGTTTTGATTTTACCCTACTTACAAGCTAGTAAATTAGCCTGTTACTGTTTCATGGATGCTAGCAGAAGACATGAAACTCCTGGGTCAGAAACAAAAGACTTTATGGTTCACAGCACAGCAAGCCATGTGAGCGTCATGTTTGTGATGGTTCCCTTGCCCCCAAGTCCCACAAGGGGTCATGCAGATGGGTCCATATGGATTCCTGGACATGAAGCGGGTTGTGTTACAGGAGAGGAACACTGAGCTCAGGAATCTGTTGTGTTTTATTGCAAATAGTGAGCAAACCTGCTCTGTGTCCCAGAGGGAGACAGTATCTCAACCCTCAAGGTTGCTTGTGGCAAACACAACTCTTGAGAAGTGGCCTAGGTAAAGAACAGTTAGGGCCTTGCATTCTTGGCAAGACCGGCAGGATGTGTTGGAGTTTGAAAGAACATGAAGAGTGTTTCTCAACACATCTATGTAAACTAATATGGGAAGGTGAGAAGAGTTAAATTTGAAAAATTTTAAGAAAGAGCAAGATGTAGGAACATATTACAGAATACATAATCCCACCTGTTCTCCCTCACCACCCCCAACCTTTGGAGAGACATGTATAGTCTTGCAAATGTATGATTTTTAAAAGAGGATACAAAAACTCTCTTGGAAGTGGGAATGGGGAACTTGAGTATAAAAGAGACTTTTATTCTACTTTATACCATTTCTTTTGCTTTGTTATTATGAGCCTATGTCTTTTTTTTAAATCATAAAAATTCACCTGTTTTTTGTCAGTAGATACTCTGGCCATCTCTTCATTATCTCCGAAGGGTCCATGCTTTCCTTCCTCCCTTTCCTAATTAAACGCAGATTAAGGGGGGAAAAAACGATTAGTACATAAGATGTGATTAATTCAATATTTCCTATTTAAAGACTGGTTTCTTTGGCTGTGGCCATTTATTTTTTTCCTCGATGAAACTCTGTATTGACTTCCTGCTTTGTTCAGGTTCAAGTTCAGACTACTCAACCTAGTAAATAAGGCTTTTATAATCTGGCCCCTGAATACTTTTCCAAAATACAGAAGAACTGAAAATAAAATTCTGTAGTTTAAGGTTTCAGAGTTGGGGCAGTTTTGAGCAATGGAAAAGTCCTAGTGTGGCCATGGCTAAGAAGGACTAAAGGGGAATAGAGGTAAATTACCTGGCATTGGGAAGGTGAAGAACTATGTAGCAAGGATATGAACTATGGATTGTGGTAGGCAGAATAATGGACCCCCAAAGACCTCCCGGTCCCAATCCCTGGAGCCTGTGGCTATGTTATGTTACATGGCAAGGTTGCATACGGAATTAAAGTTGCTAATCATCTTGAGATGGGGAGGTTGTCCTGGATTATCTGGGCAATGTAATCACACTACAATTGTAATCACAAGGGTCCTATAAGTGAAAGAGGGAGGCAGGAGAGTCAGTGCTAGAGGGATGCAACATGAAAAAGCCTCCTCCCGCCATTGCTGGCATTGAAGGTGGAAGAAGAGGTTCACAAGCTAAGGAAAGTGGGCAGCTTCTAGAAGCTGGAAAAGGCAAGGAAACAGATTCTCCCTGAGAGTCTATAGAAGGAATGCAGCCCTGGCACCATTTTGATTTTAGTCTAGTGAGACCCATTTTAGACTTCTGACCTATAGAACTGTAAGAATATACATTTGTGTTGTTTTAAGCCATGAGCTTTGTTGACACTAATATAGGAATGTCCATAAGTCTCCTCTAAAAGTAAAACTTGAAGTAGAAAGTTTTGAACCAGGGGATAAATTTGTTCATCCATCCATCCATCCATGCAACCAGTTTTTGAACACAAATTTTCTTAGATTTATTTTTCATTTATTAATTCAACAAATATTTATTGAACCCTTTCTATGTGCCAGCCATAAACCCAGTTGCTCAGGATGCAGCTCTTACAGAGCTTATGATTTACGGACACAGGAAAGTGATTATGAGGTAAGTAGATGACAGAATGAAATAACAGAATCCTGTGAGCCCCAAAGTAGGTGGGATATGCAATAAATCAAAGAAAGTTTGAAAGTGGGAATGACAAACTCAGTGTATGCTGACCTCTTAGTTTTCTGAAACAAGGGCTGGATGCTAGAAAAGGAGTAACCTCTAAGAAATTTACAAGAAAAGCCATGTTCTGGGAATGAGGTTTCTGTTCAAGTAGAACAGGAAGTGGAGGAAGTAATTATGTTGGTAATGTAATTATGGGGGTGTGGATGGTAGTAGTGGTGATGCTGATTATATGTATGATAATAATAATAATACCTAACATTTACTGAGTGTTGGCCATGTATCAGGCCCTAAATTACCTCATGTAATCTTTACAACTTTACAAAAGTAGCTATGATTATTCCCATTTTGCAGATGAAGAAACTGTGGATAGAGATTAAATATCTCAACCATGGTTACATAACTAATAAATGGGTAAGCAAGGATCTGAGCCCCAAATCCATTGTCTTCACTGTTATCCTATATTACTTCCGTTCTGGAAAAGTATGTGAGGTCTTTTAGCATAAAGATAAGATACAACACCAGAGGACACAATGGGAAGAGCTGGGAGAGAAAGACAAATATGTGATGTGCAGAGAAATATGAGGGAACAATGCAGTTATTCTAATTCTTACTAAAGTAACATTCAGGCAATTTAGGTAAGTCTTACTTAACTGAAATTTAAAACTATAAACCAGTAGGAGAGAGAACTATTTTTAAATGACAGCCATGTTCAACAGTACTTGATTTCTATTTCAAAACTTTTAAGTACTTACATTTTTTTTCCTCAGAAGTCTCATAAATAGTTTCTCTCCTACTCATTTATCTAGTTTTAGACTGGATTATTAAAAATTCTTACCCTTTATACTCAATATATAACTTGCTGGACAATCCTCAAGGCACATTCATACACTGTAAATATTTGACAACATAGAAAACTCACATAGTAGTTATATTCTGAAGTGGTTGAAGTTAATAATTCCATAAGGCTGGTAAAAATGACAGACAATTTAAATGTCCAATAATAAGGGAATAAACATGTTACATTGCTACAATGGACTGTTATGCAATCATTAAGAGGACAATAAAATGATAATAAAAACCATAAAATTCCTAGAAGAAAACAGGTGGTAAGCTCCTTGACATAGATTTTGGCAATTTTTTGAATTTGACACCAAGGGCAAAAGCAACAAAAGCAAAAATAAACAACTGGGAATACAACAAACTAAAAAGCTTCGGGCTTCCCTGGTGGCGCAGTGGTTGAGAGTCCGCCTGCCGATGCAGGGGACACGGGTTCGTGCCCCGATCCTGGAAGATCCCACATGCCGCGGAGCGGCTGGGCCCGCGAGCCATGGCCGCGGAGCCTGTGTGTCCGGAGCCTGTGCTCCGCAACGGGAGAGGCCACAGCAGTGAGAGGCCCGCGTACAGCAAAAAAAAAAAAAAAAAAAAAAAAAATACATATTAAAAAGCTTCTGCACAGCAAAAGAAGCCATCAAGAAAACGAAAAGGCAACCTACTGAATGGGAGAAAGTATTTGCAAATCACATATCTGACAAAAGGCTAATATCCCCAATATATAAAGAACTCATACAACTCAATAGCAAAAAACCAACAAATCCAATTAAAAAATGGGCAGAAGACCTGAATAGACATTTTTCCAAAGAAGATATACAGATGGCCAACAGGTACACAAAAAGATACTCTACATCATTAATCATCAGGGAAATGCAAATCAGAACCACAGTGAGATATCACCTCACACCTGTCAGAATGGCTATTATCAAAAAGACTAGAAGTAACAAGTATTGGGGTTAGGGTGTGCTGAAAAGGGAGCTGTCAGGCACTGTTGGTGAGAGTGTAAGTTGGTGCAGCCACTATGGAGAACAGTATGGAGGGTCCTCTAAAAATTAAAAATAGAACTACAATATGATCCAGCAATTTCACTTCTGGCTATTTATCCAAAGATGAAAACACTGACTTGAGACATATGCACTCCCAATGTTCACTGAAGCATCATTTACTTACAAAAGCCAAAATATGAAAACAACCTAAGTGTCCATCAACAGATGGATGGATAAAGAAATTGTGGCATATATATACATACACAGTGGAATATTATCTAGCCATAAAACAATGAAATCTTGCCATCTGGAACAACACAAAGGGATCTCAAGAGCATTATGCTAAGTGAAGTAAGTCAGACAGAGAAAGACAAATACCATATGATCTGTCTTATATGTGGGATCTAAAAACAAACAAACAAAAACCCCCAAGTTCACAGACACAGAGAACAGAATGGTGGTTGACAAAGATAAGGGTGGGGGTGGGAGAAATTGGTGAATTAAAAAAAAAATTTAGTTTAAATAAACTGAATTTAAAAATAAAATAAAAATAACAAACACATAAAGTACATAGTATATGCCAAGCACTATCTAAGACCTTTACAAATATTAAGTCATTCATTTTTCAATAAAAGTTCCATGTAGTATGCACCAGTAACACTCCATTTTACAGATGAGGAAGATGACACAGAAAAAGGTAAAGTAACTCACGCAAGGTTACACAACTAGTAAGAGATGGAGACAGGATTTGAACCCAGGCAAGCTAACTGCGAAACCACTGGCTACTCCCAAAGCATTAGACTAAGTTGCCACTCCAGTGTTTATGATAGTATTACAGCATGAGGATTTTCCTATGTTAAGTGAAAAGGGCAGGATCCAGAATCAAATGATATCAAATGAGTAAAGGAAATAGAGAAAAAAGATTGAGAAACAACACGAAAATGTTAGTAGTCTCTAGGTGGTGGAATTATGAGGGATTTTTTTTTCTTCTGTCAATTTTATAAATAATAAACATGGGGTTTCCCTGGTGGCGCAGTGGTTGAGAGTCTGCCTGCCGATGCAGGGGACACAGGTTCGTGCCCCAGTCCGGGAAGGTCCCACATGCCATGGAGCGGCTGGGCCCGTGAGCCATGGCCGCTGAGCCTGCGCATCCGGAGCCTGTGCTCCGCAATGGGAGAGGCCACAACAGTGAGAGGCCCGCATACCACAAAAATAATAATAATAATAATAAACATGAATTACTTTCATAACACATAAAAATATTTTATTTTTAAAAAGACAAAGGTTTGTAAAGTGTCAAAAGCAATGTTTCAATACAAGTACTTGTGAAATTGTACTTGTATTGAAGTCTTAGAGTTTCTGTGACTTAATTTGTATAGCAAAAGCAGGATAAATAATTTAAGTGAAACAAATTTATTACTTTAGCTTAAAGGACATTTTTCTTCTCTTAATAGGAAAAAGATCTTAATCAACTTTATGAACATCATGTGCAATTAATAGTGCAATTATTTATTTAATTTAATGTGCCTCTGCTGAAAAAGAACAGGATGTATTCTTGGGATGTGTGTGTGTGTGTGTGTGTGTGGTGTGTGAATGAATTAAAATGAGACCAAATCTTGATACTAAAAAAGGTTCTTCAAAATTATTACTCAATTTGTAAAAAGCCCAGCTTTTTATTTATTTATTTATTTATTTATTTAGCTGTACGCGGGCCTCTCACTGTTGTGGCCTCTCCCGTTGCGGAGCACAGGCTCCGGATGCGCAGGCTCAGCGGCCATGGCTCACGGGCCCAGCCGCCCCGCGGCATGTGGGATCTTCGCGGACCGGGGCACGAACGCGTGTCCCCTGCATCGGCAGGCAGACTCTCAACCACTGCGCCACCAGGGAAGCCCTAATTAATTTATTTTTAACTGAAATATACTTGACATATAACATTGTGCAAAATTAAGGTGTATAATACATTAATTTGATACATTTATATATTGTAATATGATTGCCATTGTAGCAATAATTAGCACCTCTAGGGACTTCGCTGGTGGTCCAGTGGGTAAGACTCCATGCTCTCAATGCAGGGGACCCAGGTTCAATCCCTGGTCAGGGAACTAGATCCCACATGCCGCAACTAAGAGTTCGCATGCCACAACCAGCAAGTCCACATGCCGCAACTAAGATCCGGTGCAGCCAAAAAATAATAATAATAAAATAATAACAATAATAATAATTAGCACCTCTATCTCTTAGCATGTTTGATGATTATAATACAATATTGTTTTCTACATTCACTTCACTGTGCATTAGACCTCCAGGGCTTACTTACTACTCATAAGTTTGTACCCTTAAACAACATCTGTCCCTGTCCCCCCTGCCGCAGCTCATGGTAACCAGCATTTTACTCTCTCTGAGTTTGGCTTTTCTAGATTCTACATATAAGTGAGATCATACAGTACTTGTCTTTCTCTGTCTGACTTATCTCATTTAGCATAACGTGCTCAAGGTCCATTTACAGTGCTGCAAATGGCAGGATGTCTTTCTTTCCCGTGGTTGAATAACACTCCACTGCAAAGCCCAGCTTTTTTTTTTTTTTGCGGTACGCGGGCCTCTCACTGCCGGGGCCCCTCCCGTTGCGGAGCACAGGCTCCGGACGCGCAGGCCCAGCGGCCATGGCTCACGGGCCCAGTCGCTCCGCGGTATGTGGGATCCTCCCGGACCGGGGCACAAACCCGCGTCCCCTGCACCGGCAGGCGGACTCTCAACCACTGAGCCATCAGGGAAGCCCAAGCCCAGCTTTTTAAATGCACTTTTAAAAGGCTTAAATCTCTAAACATTTGCTTCTAATCTGTCTCTTCAAGAGAAATTTCATCAGCAAAAACCAAACCAAACCAAAAAAAAAAAAAAAACCCAACAGCTTAGAAGTCTTCTACTTTCATAAAATAATACTAAGCTGTTAATAACTAGGAAGAATAAAGGACTTCAAAATCCATGAAGAAAATGAAGAACTTTCTCAAAGCCATTAATAATATGTGGAGCCAGGGTGGGGGTTAAGGGAGTGGTTTAAAAATAGGGAATAAAAATGCATAACATTTTAAATAATGTTTTATTATTTATAAAACATTTTACATAGGTATTGGGAGAAAACTACTCCAAGAGATATCATTGTATCCTGAAAAGTGAATTCCCTATCTACACACAGACCTTACACCCTTCACAAAAATTAACTCAAAATGCATCATAGACCTAAATGTAAAATACAAAACTATAACACTCCTAGAAGATAACCATAGGAGAAAACCTAGGTGATCTTAAGTATGGCGATGACTTTTTAATTACAACACGAAAGGCATGATGCATGAAAGAAATCAATGATAAGCTGGACTTCTTTAAAATTAAAAACTTCTCTGCAAAGGACAATGTCGGGAGAATGAGAAGACAAGTCACAGACTAGGAGAAAATATTCATAAAAGACACATCTGATAAAAGACTGTTCTCCAAAATATATAAAGAACTCTTAAAACTCAACAGTAAGAAAACAAACAACCTGATTAAAAAATGGGCCAAAGACCTTAATAGACACCTGACCAAAGAAAATACAGATGGCAGTCTGAGAGGGTAACTACGTATTCTACTTTTAGACTGGAAAGAGAAACTATCACAGCTATGAATTACAAGTATCACACTAAACCATGAAGGTATTTTGCAAATTTGAAGCCTTGTTGAGTTTAAGTGTGGCCGAAACTAGAGCAATAAAATCAAATTTTAGACCACCGCTTGTCTAAGGGGAAAAACTGTCCAAGGAAACAAATTATACCTGAGACTTTTGTCTTTGATTTTTGACTGCTGGGAAGAGCTCCATCCAGAGACTGAGCAGAGTGAAAAGGTTGACTTTAGAAAGCCTTGGTATTTCACCTGCAAAAGAGAGGGCAAACACTTTAACATTTTACTAATGATGAAAATAAGAACTAAGCTCAATGCCACTTGGGTGCTGCAGCCTTAGCTCAGCTGTTTTAGCAGGAGGCAGAGAAAAAGGATTCGTGTGCAAGAGAATCAAAGCACTTTCTTATCAGGAGGCTGATTTCAACCTCCTTGCCGGCAACGTCTTCCAGCACTTTCCAAAGTTGGGCCCTCTTTCACCCAGCAGAAAAAAATAGTACAGCTGATACACGTAGCTATGGGAACAATCCCAAAGAAGTTATGAAAAGTCCTTGCATCTGAGATCATCATGGAGCAACCTTTACTTTGGACTGTGATGAAGCGTTGCAACAAGGGCAGTGGTTAGAACTCAGACCTAAAAATACAGTGACCTTAGAAGGAAAAGCAGTTGAAATATAGGAAAGCGTCGCGTGCGGTTAATTTTGAAATCGAATAAAAAACACAGTTTGGGGAATTTGCAGGCTCGTCGATCCCAGCTCCAGGTCCTGGGAGGAAAAGTAAAGGGGAGTAGTGAGCGCAACTTCAAAAGCCAGCGCAGCCGGGCCAAGGGATTCCGGTGACCGACGTGGGGACGCGCCCAGGTCGGGGATGGGACACCCAGGAGCAGAAACGCAGGCGAAGACGGCCAGGCAGGGAACCCAGAGTGAAACGGCGGGAGTCGCACAGAGGAGAGCGAAAGGCGAGTGGCGGGAGGAGTCGGGGCACTCACCGGTCATGCTGCCAGTCTGGGTGCTGACTGACCGTCCGGCCGCCTCGCTCTCCAGATTTTGCATCTGCCCTGCTTCTTTCATCGCCAGCCCAGCGGCCTCTGCTGCCCAGGAAACCTCTCGCTGTCCTGCATGATCTTTGCCCCAGCTCCCTCACTTCTCGCCTCCCCCCAATCACTGTACAGGTACGGCCAACTCTGCGCGACCGAATGACGTAGGAGCCCCGGCGGCCATTTCCCGGCGCCCTGTGTGACGTCATGGCGAGGCGTGGATGAGGCGACCCAGGGCTGCTCGTCTGGCGGCGACCGTGTGGGTAGGAAACACAGCACAATAAATCGTTTGACACTTGTATTTGACTGTGTTCGTAGGTTTTGCTGAAATCTGGTCGCTTGAGGATGTCTTGGCTCGAAGTCCCAAGTTGCGCAGACTCTCAGGGTGATGAGGGCTTCGCATACATGAGAGTTTTGGTCAGAGAGCGAAGGAGAATTGAAATGGAAACCTGCCCAATCTGTCGTGGTCAAGGTCTTGGAGAATTTGGGAGACGAACGGGGTGAGAGCTGGGCAGTCCAGATTGTTGTTATCCTCAAAGATTGTCCAGTCCTGGGGAACTTAGTTTCAGAGACCACCACAGGAACGTTCTGCTTCTTATTAAACACCTGAAGACGTTAAGAGGTAGAACTGTAGTTGTGGGAAAATTGAAGATAGGAGGAAGTGGCCCCTGGAAAATCTGAGAAGTACCTGACATTGTGGATTTGTGCCCAGTGCAATTTATTATTTTATACGAGTCCTAGGCATGACTCAAAATGAAGCCCCTCCCTCCACCAGTGACTCAGAGCCTGTTTTCCATCACCAACTTGCGCTATCACAACTTGAAATACTTAAAAATAGTGAGGCACAAAAACTGCTCCGAGACTCTGAAAGCAAAAGCCAACATTATGAAAGTACATTATTTTGTAAAGGATTAAAGAGAGAATTTTCAGTGTTGATGGGTATGACTGTGGTTCATTAATTGTCACTACTGTATAGTATTTCATTGTAGCTATATGCCACAATTTATTTATCCATATTTGAGTCAAAAGACATTTGCACTATCTCCAGCTTTTTGCTATTACAAGCAATGCTGCTTTAAACATTTTTGTATACGTTCCTTATGTTCATATGGAAGAGTTTCTTTAGGAACTACACTTAGTAGAGTTCTTGAGTTGTTGTTGTCAAGTTTCCCCGATAATGCTGAAAAGTTTTCCAGAGAGATTGGGCCAATTTACATAGCTTTATATCCCCACTAATTCTTGGTATTGTCAAACTTTTAATGTTTACCAGTCTGGTTGGCATAAAATGATATCTTGTGGTTGTGATTCCCCCTGATTTCTACTTAGATAGATTGGCTATACATGTGTCCTCTCTATGAAATACCTGTTAACCATTTTCTATTTGGTAGTTATTTCTTATTCATTTGTAAGCATTTTTTATACATCCTGGATATTCATTCTCAGTTGGGTATGTGTACGGTAAATATCTTCTCCCCATTTGTCACTTGCTTTTTCACTTAATGATGTTTTCAGTGCATAGTTCTTTATTTTAATGTGCTAAATATACAAATAATTTTCTTAAATGGGTTTTGTATCTTTTTAAAAAGCATTTTCTACCCAAGGTTATAAATGTTTTAAAATTTTTCTGTCAGTTATACCTCCATTTAAAAAAAAAAAACTTTTATATTTCCTCTAAAAGCCATAAGTTTTTCCTTTTATATTTGTATCCTCATTCATCTAGAATTTATTTTTGTGTATGATGTAAGGTAGGGATCCAGTTTTTTTCCCACTTGGATAATCAGTTATCCC
The DNA here is from genome assembly GCF_949752795.1 of Hyperoodon ampullatus. Taxonomy (NCBI): domain Eukaryota; kingdom Metazoa; phylum Chordata; class Mammalia; order Artiodactyla; family Ziphiidae; genus Hyperoodon; species Hyperoodon ampullatus. The sequence goes on along the minus strand of NC_136929.1, from coordinate 59,765,415 downwards.
AGCACTCTTTTCTCATTGATCGACAATGTCACCTCTGTCATGTATCAGATTTCCATATACACATGAGCCTGTTTCTGGGTTCTGTATTGTATATCATTGGTTGATTACACCTCTGCCCCCTTACCACCCGCCCAAAACACCTTATTTTCTTCAGGAAAATCTTGGTTATTCTCTCTCTCTCTCTTTTTTTTTTTTTTTTTGTGGTACGCGGGCCTCTCACTGTTGTGGCCTCTCCCGTTGCGGAGCACAGGCTCTGGACGCGCAGGCTCAGCGGCCATGGCTCACGGGCCCAGCCGCTTTGCGGCATGTGGGATCTTCCAGGACCGGGGCACGAACCCATGTCCCCTTCATCGGCAGGCGGACTCTCAACCACTGCGCCACCAGGGAAGCCCTATTCTCTCTCTCTTTTTTAATGTTTTAAAAAAATATTTATTTAGGCTGTGCCGGGTCTTAGTTGTGGCATGCAGGATCTTCATTACAACATGTGAGATCTTTAGTTGTGGCATGCGGGCTTCTTAGTTGCGGCATGCGGACTTCTTAGCTGTGGTGTGTGGACTCTTATTAGTTGCAGCATGCATGCAGGATCTAGTTCCCCAACCAGGGATTAAACCCAGGCCCCCTGCATTGGGAGTGTGGAGTCTTAACCACTGGACCACCAGGGAAGTACCTCTTGGTTATTCTTGACCCTTTAATCTTCCATGTAAGTTTTAGAATCATAGTGTCACATTCCTCAAAAAGTTCCTCTGACATGTTGATTGGAAGTGCGTTGTATTTATAAATCAGTCTGAGATATAGAGGCTTCCCATCCCTGAACATGGTGTATCTGTGTTAACTTTGTATATTGGGTTTTTCAAAAGGTGTTAAAATTTTTCTCCACAAAGATTCTGCATATATTTTATGATTTAATCTTATGTTTTGTTGCTATTATAAATAACATCTTTTTAAAAATTGTATTTGTATGTATTTGTGCCTAATATATAGAAATGCAAGTGATTTTTATATATTAATCTTATATTAAGCAATCTTGCTAAATTTTATTAATTCTAATATTTATTTTTAGTTTCTTTTGTTTTCTAGACTGAACCTATATTATCTATAAATAATGAAAATTTTATTTGTATCTTTCTAATTTTCAAACCTTTTATATCATTTTCTTGTCTTACTGCACTTTAGAATTGCTAGGGAAATGTTGAGTAGAGATAAAGGCATAGGCATCTTTTCTTGTTCCTGATTTTAGAGGAAACTATTTTAATGTTAAACTTTAAACTATGGTTTTTGCTGTAGGCTTTTGTTAGCTGTCCTTTATCATATTATGCAAATTCACTTCTATTTCTTTTTTTTTAATCAGATATTGAACTTCATTAAATGCTCATGGTAGATGCCTCTAATCAGCTTAAGAAAGGTCCTTTCTCTAGTGTCTTGCTGAGAATTATTATCATGAATGGATGTTGAGTTTTATCAAATGCATTCTCTGCATCTAATAATATGATCCTATACTTTTTCTCCCTTAATCAATTAATGTGGTGAATTATACTAAAAGATTGCTTAATGTTAAACCAGCCTTGTGTTCCTTTGGTAGACCCATCTTGGTCATTATGGGTTATTTTTTTATTCATTGCTGGATTAAATTTGCTAATATCCTATTAAGATTTTTGAATCTGTGTTCATGAGTGAGCTTAGTGTGTAATTTACCATGGTCTCTTTGGTTTTGATGTCTTGATTAGGGCAACCTCTTAAATGAGTTGGGTAGTGTTTCCTATTTTTCTTTCCTCAGGAAGAAGTTGTGTAAGATTGGAATCATTTGTTCCTTGAACGTTTATTAAAATTCTCTTGGAAAAGCCATTTGAACCTAGTGTCTTCTAAATGGAAAAATATTTCACTACTAATTCAGTTTCTTTATTGGTTAAAGGACTACTCAAACTGTCTATTTCTTCTTGGTCAGTTTTTGGTAAGTTATATTTTTCTCAAAATTTGTACATATTACTAAATTACCCACCAATCATGGATCCTTTGCCTGTTACTTCACCTCTTGTCAGTACAAAGAGCTCCCATATCTTCACCCCAAATTTTCAGTTTTCAACATTTTACCACATTTACACTATATTTTATAATTCTTTCTCTCTCTCTTACCTTTGCACACCACTCCCCCTCATTCTTTTTTATGAATCATTTGAGAGCAGGTTAAAGACAGTATACTCAATTCCACCCTGCCCCCAAATAAGGACTCTAACTCATGCTAATTCATCCATCCAAAACAAGAAATCACCATCGATCGGACACTACTGTTCAACCCACAGGCCCTTTCAAATTTCAAAAAATGTTTCAACGTGTCATTTTCCTTTCTGGTTCAGCATCCCATCCAGAATCACTGAGTTTTGCATCTTGTTAGTTTCCTTCAACCTGGAACATTTTCCTCAGTCTTTCCCTCTGTTTCACAACATTAACAGTTTTAAAGGGTACAAGCGTTTCATTCTGTAAGATTTCTGTCAACGAGAGTCATTCTGAGGTTTCCTCACAGCCAGACGCAGGTGGGAATGCTGCAGAAGATGCTGTGCTGTTTTCCATGGATGACCTCAGGAAGCAACTCTGTGTTAACTCATCCCACCCCTGGTGATGCCAGCCTCAATCATCTGGCAAGTTAGTGCCTGTCAGTTTTCTACACCATAAAGTCATTATTTTTCCCTTTGTAATTTATAAGTATTTTGTGGGGAGATACTCCCAAAACTATGCCAATACCCTATATATGTTAAACCCGCATGCACCAACTTTGACATCTATTGGTGATTCCCACATGAATTAACTACCATCGTGATGGTTGTCCGATTGTGATTTTCTGTTTCCATCATTTCTTCTACATGTAGTAGTTGTCATTCTACTATAAGGAAGAGCTTTTCCCTCTTCCTCATTCATTCATTTATTCATGTATATCAGTATGGATTTGTGAATTCCTATTTAATTCAGTGGTTTGTAATCTGTTATTTATTTTAATCCTCAAATTGTCCCACATTTGGCTGATAAAATCCCCTACAAGTTGACTCCTTTGTTCTTTTGATGTGACCCTATCATTCTTTGAGCATTTTCTTACATTCTGGTGCAACAAGATGCTCCAGGCTCATCATGTTCCTTCCCTGCCCCAGACCTGGAATCAACCATTCCCCCAAGTAGCCCTGGTTCCTCTTAGTGTTGTTGTTGTTTTAAAATTTTTTATTGAAATATAGTTGATTTACAATGTTGTGTTAGTTTCAGGTGTACAGTAAAGTGATTCAGTTATATATTCTTCTGTTTTTTTTTAACATTCTCTTCCATTATAGGTTTTTACAAGATATCAAGTATAGTTCCCCGTGCTAAACAGTAGGTCCTTGTTGGTTATCTGTTTCATATATAGTAGTGTGCGTATGTCAATCCCAATCTCCCAGTTTATCCCTCCCCCTCCTCTTTCCCCTTTGGTAACCAAAAGTTTGTTTTCTATGTCTGTGGGTCTGTTTCTGTTTTGTATATAAACTCATTTGTATCATTTTTTTTTAGGTTCCACATATAAGCCGTATCATATGATATTTGTTTTTCTCTGTCTGGCTTACTTCACTTAGTATGAAGTGAATCTCTAGGTCCATACATGTTGCAGCAAATGACATTATTTCATTCTTTTTTTATGGCTGAGTAATATTCCATTATATATATATGTATATATATATATATATATATATATATATATATACACACCACACCTTCTTTATTCATTCATCTGTCGATGGACATTTAGGTTGCTTCCATGTCTTGTAAACAGTGCTGCTGTGATCACTGGGGTGCAAATATCTTTTCAAATTATGGTTTTCTCCGAGTATATGCCCAGGAGTGGGATTGCAGGATCATGTGGTAGCTCTGTTTTTAGTTTTTTAAGGAACATCCGTACTGTTCTCCATAGTGGCTGTATCAATTTACATTCCCACCAACACTGTAAGAGAGTTCCTTTTTCTCCACACCCTCTCCAGCATTTATTATTTGTAGACTTTTTGATGATGGCCATTCTGCCCGGTGATACCTAATTGTAGTTTTGATTTGCATTTCTCTAATAGTTAGTGATGTTGAACATCTTTTCATGTGCCTTTTGGCCATCTGTATGTCTTTTTTGGAGATGTCTATTTAGATCTTCTGCCCATTTTTTGATTGGGTTGTTTGTTTGTTTTTTTGATATTGATCTGTATGAGCTGTTTGTATATTTTGGAGATTAATCCCTTGTTGGTTGCATCGTTTCCAAATATTTTCTCCCATTCTGTAGGTTGTCTTTTTGTTTTGTTTATGGTTTCCTTTGCTATGCAAAAGCTTTTAAGTTTAATTAGGTCCCATTGGTTTATTTTTGTTTTTATTTCCATTACTCTAGGAGATGGATCCAAAAAGATATTGCTGTGATTTATGTCAAAGAGTGTTCTGCCTATGTTTTCTTCTAGGAGTTTTTTTTTTTATTAATTACTTTATTTGTTTTTATTTTTGGCTGTGTTGGGTCTTCATTGCTGTGTACAGGCTTTCTCTATTTGTGGCAAGCAGGGGCTACTCTTCATTGCGGTGTGCAGGCTTCTCATTGTCGTGGCTTCTCTTGTTGCAGAGCATAGGCTGTAGGTGTGTGGGCTTCAGTAGTTGTGACATGCGGACTCAGTGGTTGTGGCTCATGGGCTCTAGACTGCAGGCTCAGTAGTTGTGGCACACGGGCTTAGTTGCTCCGTGGCATGTGGGATCCTCCCGGGCCAGGGATGGAACCCATGTTCCCTGCATTGGCAGGCGGATTCTTAACCACTGCACCACCAGGGAAGCCCTTCTTCTAGGAGTTTTATAGTATCTAGTTTTACAGTCAGGTCTTTAATCCATTTTGAGTTTGTTTTTGTGGTATGGTATGGTATTAGAGAATGTTCTAATTTCATTCTTTTACATGTAGCTGTCCAGTTTTCCCATTACCACTTACTGAAGAGACTGTCTTTTCTCCATTGTATATTCTTGTCCCATTTGTCGTAGATTCATTGACCATAGGTGTGTGGGTTTATTTCTGGGCTTTCTATCCTGTACCATTGATCTATATTCCTGTTTTTGTGCCAGTACCATACTGTTTTGATTACCATAGCTTTGTAATATAGTGTGAAGTCAGGGAGCCTGATTCCTCCAGCTCCATTTTTCTCTCTCACGATTGCTGTGGCTATTCAGGGTCTTTTGTGTTTCCATACAAATTAAAAAACTTTTTTGTTCTAGTTCTATGAAAAGTGCCATTGGTAATTTGATAAGGATTGCATTGAATCTGCAGATTGCCTTGGGTAGTATAGTCATTTTGACAATATTGATTCTTCCAATCCAAGAACATTGTATATCTTTCCATTTGTGTCATCTTCAGTTTCTTTCATCAGTATCTTATAGCTTTTGGGGTACAGGTCTTTTGCCTCCTTAAATAGGTTTATTCCTAGGTATTTTGTTCTTTTTGATGCAGTGGTACATGGGATTGTTTTGTTAATTTCTCTTTCTAATCTTTTGTTGCTAATGTATTGAAATGCAACAGATTTGTGTATTAATCTTGTATCATGCAACTTTATCGAATTCATTGTTGAGCTCTAGTAGTTTTCTGGTAATGTGTTTAGGTTTTCTATGTGTAGTATCATGTCAACTGCAAACTGTGACAGTTTTACTTCTTCTTTTCCAATCTGGATTCCTCTTATTTCTTTTTCTTCTCTGATTGCTGTGGCTAGGACTTCCAAAACTATGTTAAATAAAAGTGGCAAGAGTGGACATCCTTGTCTTGTTTCTGATTTTTGAGAGAATGCTTTCAGCTTTTCACCATTGAGTATGATGTTAGCTGTGGGTTTGTCATATATGGCCTTTATTGTGTTGAGGTAGGTTCCATCTATGCCCACTTTCTGGAGAGTTTTTTTATCATAAATGGATATTGAACTTTATAAGGAGCTTTTTCTGCATCTATTAAGATGATCATATGATTTTTATTCTTCAATTTGTTAATGTGATATATCACACTGATTGATTTGCAGATATTGAAAAATCTTTGCATCTCTGGGATAAATGCCACTTGATCATGGTATACGATCCTTTCAATGTATCATTGGATTTGGTTCAGTAGTATTTTGTTGAGGTTTTTTGTGTCTATGTTCATCAGTGATATTGGCCTGTAATTTTCTTTTTTTGTGGTATCTTTGTCTGGTGTTGGTATAAGGGTGATCGTGGCCTCATAGAGTGAGTTTAGAAGTGTTCCTTCCTCTGCAAGTTTTTGAAATACTTTCAGAAGGATGGGTGTTAACTCTTCTCTAAATGTTTGATAGAATTCGCCTGTGAAGCCATCTGGCCCTGGACTTTTGTTTGTTGAGAGTTTTTCAATCACAGATTCAATTTTAGTACTTGTAATTGGTCTGTTCATATTTTCTCTTTCTTCCTGGTTCAGTCTTGGGAGATTGTACCTTTCTAAGAATTTGTCCATTTCTCCAGGTTATCCATTTTCTTGGCATATAGTTGCCTGTAGTAATCTCTTATGGTCCTTTTTATTTCTGTGGTGTTGGTTGTAACTTCTCCTTTTTCATTTCTAGTTTTATTGATTTGGGCCCCCCCTTCCTTTCTTTTCTTGATTAGTCTGGATAAAAGTTTATGAATTTTGTTTATCTTATCGAAGAATCAGCTTTTAGTTTCTTTTTTTTAACATCTTTATTGGAGTATAGTTGCTTTACAATGGTGTGCTAGTTTCTGCTCTATAACAAAGTGAATCAGTTATACATATACATATGTCCCCATATCTCTTCCCTCTTGCGTCTCCCTCCCTCCCATCCTCCCTATCCCACCCCTCTAGGTGGTCACAAAGCACCGAGCTGATCTCCCTGTGCTCTGCGGCTGCTTCCCACTATCTATCTACCTTACGTTTGGTAGTGTATATATGTCCATGCCTCTCTTTCGCTTTGTCACAGCTTACCCTTCCCCCTCCCCATATCCTCAAGTCCATTCTCAAGTAGGTCTGTGTCTTTATTCCTGTCTTGCCCCTAGGTTCTTCATGACCATTTTTTTTAGATTCCATATATATATGTTAGCATACGGTATTTATTCTTCTCTTTCTGACTTACATCACTCTGTTTGACAGTCTCTAGGTCCATCCACCTCACTACAGCTTTTAGTTTCATTGATCTTTGCTATTATTTTCTTCATTTCTATTTTGTTTATTTCTGCTCTGATCTTTATGATTTCCTTCCTTCTATTAACTTTGGGTTTTGTTTGTTCTTCTTTATCTAGTTGCTTTAGGTTTAAGGTTAGGTTGTTTATTTGAGATTTTTCTTGTTTCCTGAGGTAAGTTTTTGTTGCTATAAACTTCCCTTGTGGAACTGCTTTTGCTGCATCCCGTAGGTTTTGGATTGTCGTGTTTTCATTTTTATTTGTCTCTAGATATTTTTCTGTTTCTTCTTTGACTTCTTTAGCGATCCATTGGTTGTTTAGTAGCATATTGTTTAGCCTCCACATGTTGGTGTTTTTTGCAGGTTTTTTCTGTAGTTGATTTTTTTTTATTCTTTTTTTTTTTTTTTTTTTTTGCGGTATGTGGGCCTCTCACTGTTGTGGCCTCTCCATTGCGGAGCACAGGCTCCAGATGTGCAGCCTCAGTGGCCATGGCTCATGGGCCTAGCCACTCCGTGGCATGTGGGATCTTCCCAGACCGGGGCACGAACCCGTGTCCCCTGCATCGGCAGGTGGACTTTCAACCACTGCACCACCAGCGAAGCCCCTCTGTAGTTGATTTCTTAAAAATATTTATTTATTTATTTGGTTGCACTAGGTCTTAGTTGCAGCTCATGGGATTCTTAGTTGCAGCTCGTGGGCTCCTTAGTTGCAGCATGTGAACTCTGAGTTGCGGCATGCATGTGGGATCTAGTTCCCTGACCAGCAATCAAACCCAGGCTCCCCCTGGAGTGTGGAGTTCTAGCCACTGCGCCACCAGGGAAGTCCCTTGTAGTTGATTTCTAATCTCATAGTGTTGTATTTGGAAGCGATGCTTGATTTCAGTTTTCTTAAATTTACCAAGGATTGCTTTGTGGCGCAGCATGTGATCTATCCTGGAGAATGTTCCATGTGCACTTGAGAAGAATGTGTATTCTGCTGCTGTTGGACGGAGTGCTCTATAAATACCAATTAAGTCCATCTGGTCTAATGTGTCATTTGAGGCCTGTGTTTCCTTATTGATTTTCTGTCTGGATAATACGTCCACTGATGTAAGTGGGGTGTTAAAGTCCCCCACTGTTATTGTGTTACTGTCAATTTCTCCTTTTATGTCTGTTAACATTTGCCTTATATATTGAGGTGCTCCTATGTTGGGTGCACATAGATTTACAATTGTTATCTTCTTCTTGATTTGATCCCTTTATCATTATGCAGTGTCCTTCTTTGTCTCTTGTAACAGTTTTTATTTTAAAGTCTATTTTGTCTGATATGAGTATTGCTACTCCAGCTTTCTTTTGATTTCCATTTGCATGGAATACCTTTTCCCATACCCTCACTTTCAGTTTCTGTGGGTCTCTAGATCTGAAGCCGGTCTCTTGTAGAGAGCATATATACAGGTCTTGTTCTTGTATCCATTCATCCAGTCTATGTCTTTTGGAGATAGAGCATTTAATCTGTCTACATTTAAGGTAATTATCAATATGTATGTTCTTATTGCCATTTTGTTAATTGTTTTGGATTTGTTTTTGTAAGTCTTTTTTCTTCCTTTCCTCTTTTGTTCTCTTCTCTTGTGATTTTATGTCTATCTTTAGTGTTGTGTTTAGGTTCCTTTTTCTTTTTTGTATGTATATCTATTATAGCCTTTTGGTTTGTGGCTACCATGAGGTTTTGATATAGCAGTCTATATGTACATGATTGTTTTAAGTTGCTGATCTCTCAATTTCAAATGCATTTCAGATATCCTGCATTTGTACTCTTCTTCTCTCAGGATTGCTGGTTTATATATCACATTTGTGTGTGGATGATTTCCTACCTTTACTGTATGTTTGCCTTTACTGATAGCTTTCCCATTTAATAGTTTTCTTTTTTTAAATTTTATTATATCTTTATTGGAGTATAATTGCTTTACAATGTTGTGTTAGTTTCTGCTGTGCAGCAAAGTGAATCAGCTATACATATACATATATCCCCATATCCCCTCTGTCTTGAGCCTCCCTCCCACCTCTCTAGGTCATCACAAAGCATTGAGCTGATCTCCCTGTGTTATGCAGCAGCTTCCCACTAGCCATCCATTTGGTAGTGTATGTATGTCAATGCTACTTTCTCACTTCGTCCCAGTTTCTCCTTCCCCCACTGTGTCCTCAAGTCTGTTCTCTACATCTGCATCTTTATTCCTGCCCTGCCACTAGGTTCATCAGTACCGTTTTTTTTAGTTTCCATATATGTGCGTTAGCATACAATATTTGTTTTTCTCTTCTGACTTACTTCACTCTGTATCACAGACTCTAGGTCCATCCACCTCATTACAAATAACTCAATTTCGTTCCTTTTTATGGCTGAGTAATATTCCATTGTATATATGTGCCACATCTTCTTTAGCCATTCATCTGTCGATGGACATTTAGGTTGCTTCTGTGTCCTGGCTATTGTAAATAGTGCTGCAATGAACATTGTGGTACATGTATCTTTTTGAATTATGGTTTTCTCAGGGTATATGCCCAGTAGTGGGATTGCTTGGTCATATGGTAGTTCTATTTTTAGTTTTTTAAGGAACCTCCATACTGTTCTCCATAGTGGCTGTATCAATTTGCATTCCCACCAACAGTGCAAGAGGGTTCCCTTTTCTCCACACCTTCTCCAGCATTTATTGTTTCTAGATTTTTTGATGATGGCCATTCTGACTGGTGTGAGGTGATACCTCATTATGGTTTTGATTTTCATTTCTCTAATAATTAGTGATGTTGAGCATCTTTTCATGTGTTTGTTGGCAATCTGTATGTCTACTTTGGAGAAGTGTCTATTTAGGTCTTCTCCTAGTTTTCTTGTTTCTAGTTGCAGCCTTTTCCACCTAGAGAAGTTCCTTTAGCATTTGTTGTAAAGCTGGTTTGGTGGTGCTGAATTCTTTTAGCTTTAGCTTGTCTGTGAAGCTTTTGATTTCTCCATCAAATCTGAATGATAGTCTTAACTTGGGTAGAGTATTCTTTTTTTTTTTCTTTTTTTGCGGTACGTGGGCCTCTCACTGTTGTGGCCTCTCCCGTTGCGGAGCACAGGCTCCGGACGTGCAGGCCCAGCGGCCATGGCTCATGGGCCCAGCCGCTCCGCGGCATGCGGGATCCCCCTGGACCGGGGCACGAACCCGTGTCCCCTGCATCGGCAGGCAGACTCTCAACCACTGCGCCACCAGGGAAGCCCGGGTAGAGTATTCTTAATTGTAGGTTTTCCCCCTTTCATCACTTTAAATATATGATGCCATTCCCTTCTGGCCTGCAGACTTTCTGCTGAAAAATCAGCTGGTAACCTTATGGGTTTCCCTTGTATGTTATTTGTTGCTTTTCCCTTGTTGCCTTTAATGTTTTCTCTTTATCTTTTTGTCAATTTGATTACTGTGTCTCAGCGTATTGCTCCTTGAGTTTATCCTGCTTGGGACTCTCTGTGCTTCCTGGACTTGGGTGACTGTTTCCTTTCCCATGTTAGGGAAGTTTCCAGCTATTATCTCTTCCAATATTTTCTCAGGCCCTTTCTTTCTCTCTTCTGCTTCTGAGACCCCTATAATGTGAATGTTGGTGTGTTTGTCATTGTCCCAGAGGTCTCTTAGATTGTCCTCATTTCTTTTCATTCTTTTTTCTTTATTCTGTTCCATGGCTATGATTTCCACCACTCTGTCTTCCAGCTGACTTACCCATTCTTCTGCCTCATTTATTCTGCTATTGATTCCTTCTAGTGTATTTTTCATTTCAGTTATTGTATTCTTCAACTCGGTTTGGTTGCTCTCTATATTTTCTAACTCTTTGTTCAAAACTTCTTGTAACTTCTCCCTCTGTGCATCCATTCTTTTCCCAAGTTCTTGGATCATCTTCACAGTCATTACTCTGAACTCTTTCTTGGGTAGATTGTCTAGCTCCATGTCACTTAGTTGTTCTTCTGGGGTTTTATCTTGTTCCTTCATCTGAAACATATTCCTCTGCCATCTCATTTTGTCTCAATTTCTATTTGTATTTTTATGTATGTGGAATGTTATGTTTCTCGAGAAACACTTGGAAAAGTGGCCGTCTGTAGGGGATGTCCTGTATGTCCCAGCAGTGCACTCCTCTCTTGTCATCTAAGGGCCAATGACTAGCTGGTCCCAGGGTGGGTTCTGACTTGCCTTTGCAGACTCAGTTCCACAGGCTGCTGGATTGTAGTTTTCTTGCTTCTGGTGTCTGCCCTCTGGTGGATGAGGCTGGTCTAGAGACTTGTGCAAGCTTCCTGGTGGGAGGGGTCAGTGCCTGCCCACTGGTGGATGGAGCTGGTTCTTGGCTCTCTGATGGGCATGGCCATGTCTCGGGGCGTGTCTAAATGTGGCTGTGGGCTCCGGAAGTCTTTAGGGAGCCTGTCTGCTGATGGATAGGTTGTGTTCCCGCCCTGTTGGTTGTTTGGCCTGAGGCGATGGAGCCTACAGGCTCTGGATGGAGCCAGATCTTGGTGCTAATTACCATAGCAAGATGTTTGCCTCCAACAAGAGTTCAAGTAGATGAACACTCACCGATATTTCTGCCACCGGCTTTTATGACTCCGGAGAGAGCCATGGCCACCCTCTCCCCAACCCCCTCTGAGACCAGCATGTAGGTCTGGCCCAGACTCCTGTGAAGTCACTGCTTTTGCCCTGGGTCCCAGTGTATATGATACCTTGTGTGCACCCTCCAAGAGTAGAGTCTCTGTTTCCCCCAGTCCTGTGGAGCTCCTGTGATCAAGCCCCACTGACCTTCAAAGCCAAATGCTCTGGGGGCTCATCCTCCCCATGCCAGGCCCTCAGGCTGGGGAGCCTGACATGGGGCTCAGAACTCTTCCTCCTGTGGGAAGACTTCTGTGATATAATTATTCTTCAGTTTGTAGGTTGCTCATCCGGGAGGTATAGCATTTGATTAGATCACACATGCGCCCCTCCTACTGTCTCATTTGGTTTCTTTTTTATGTCTTTGGATGTAGAATATTTTTTTTAGTAGGTTCCAGTCTCTTTTATTGATGGCTGTTCAGCAGTTAGTTGTGTTCTTGATGTTGTCATGAGACCTTGAGGTGAGCTCAAGGGCCTTCTACTCCACCATCTTGTTTCTAATCCCCCGCTCCTTAGTGTTTAAAAACTTAAGATCTAGGCAGTAAGTGTGCTCATTGCTACTGGTATGTCATTACCACTAGACCCTCTGAGAGGCTAGATCTACAAAACATTTATATCTGTATATGTGTGTCTAAATACATGTACACACACTCATATAACTGTATGTCTCTCAATAGCTAGCTAGCTAACTATCTAAAAGAGTTCACACCAATACCTTCAATTCCAGTCTAGCACACCAGGGTTTTTTCTAGCCTTCCCCCTTGCCATACTTGCAAATCTCTTCTCCAAACAGCAGGAAACCTGGCTCCCATTATTCTCAATATAGATTTTTTCTTTTTTTCCCCACTCAATTCCCCTTAGGTGACCAATCTCCCTAGCACAGTGACTACCTCCTTGGCTTCCCAGCCCCTGTGCTTCTGCCTCTACAGCCCCTTCTGCGTTCAAGGGAAGGGAAAGTGGGGGGAAAGGAGGGGAGGGGAGGTTGTCACATGGCTTTGTTGTTTTTTTTTTTTTTTGGCCACACTGTGCAGCATGTGGAACTTCCCTAACAAGGATTGAACCCACACCCCCTGCAGTGGAAGTGCAGAGTCTTAACCACTGGACCACCAGGGAAGTCCTGTCAAATGTTTGTTTTTTTGTTTGTTTGTTTGTGGTACACGGCCTCTCACTGTTGTGGCCTCCCCCGTTGCGGAGCACAGACTCTCAACGCGCAGGCTCAGCGGCCATGGCTCACGGGCCCAGCCGCTCCACGGCATGTGGGATCTTCCCGGACTGGGGCACGAACCTGTGTCCCCTACATCGGCAGGCGGACTCTCAACCACTGTGCCACCGGGGAAGCCCCCAAATGTTTTTTTTGACTGAATTATTCAGAGAGGGAGGAAAGAAGGAAGGAGGGACGAATAGAGGTGATGGAGGAAGGGAGGGAGGGATATATGTTTATCACAAATTTTCTTGAAAACTAAATGATTCCAAGTAGCACAGCTCCTGCAAGGAATAGGTGCTCAGCATCATTAATTAGTATCCCTCCCCACTTTGTGTTTCATTTGCTTATTCTCTATAGATAACCCAGATCTTTTCCTTTTATTCTAGGTCCTGTTGGTTGGGAATCTTGGTCCTAGCAGTGTGTTTATTTGGACAGAATCCTCTCACAACAAAACAAGCTGAGGTCCCATGGAGCTCATCATCCATACATAGAATCTATACTGGATTTGTTGATACTGGTGATGTTTGGCAGAGACTGAATACCTGGCTTGTAGAAGAAAATGTACCTCACACTCAGTCTTGCTCTCGTATGTGGAAGGCACACATGACCAGTGACCATGTCTTTTGCATGCCCGGAGATAAGGCGGCCACAGGACCAATAGGGACTCCTGGTGGCCAGTGCACCCTTGTACAAAGGATTGGCTCTAATTTGGTCATTTCAGGCAAAGATGTAACCATAAACACCACCCTGAATCCAGAAATTAAGGTTTCCTAAGCAGTTCTTGGAAGGCAGTTCCTGGCAGCACTAAAACCCCAAAGAAGCAAAGAGAAGCCAAAACAAAATCCAGATGCTCTTCATGGAACATTTGCTTTGTTATGGAGGGCAGTGCTGCCAAAGAGAAACGACTTCTTAGGTTTTCCATATATTGTCCCTAATGGTGTCCTCAGAAAAGTAAACTTGGTGCCACATAGGTTAATGTGCTACAAAGTAAGACTGTCCAGGAACCCTGAGAACGTCTGTGCCCCACGAGATGGGAAGGACGGACAAGCCCGCTTCCTGTGTTACCCTGGGTCACTCTGCCATAGGCAGCCTGGGAGTGGGCAGGCAGTGGGCCTGATACCACGGTCCAAATGGGGTCAGGGTCCCCATTAGTGTGGCATCCTCTGGACTGGGTTTAGGCATTTCTGAATCAGCAGCCTGAAGAGGTTCTCTAATTAGACATGTTAGAAATCAACAGAACTTGGAGGGAGGGGTAGGGATGAGAGGACAGGTAAGAGGGAATAGAGAGGAAACTAATGCCGATGGAATAGCTGCATCAGTCAGCTTATGTAACAATGATGATAGTAATAATAATGGTATCTTACATTACTCAGCATTTACTATGTTCCAGGCTCCGTTCTAGCTACTTTACATATATTATCTCATTTACTCCTTTCCGCAACCTTATTATGAAGTGGGTATTTTTATTATTATCCCTGCTTATAAGAACCAAGACATTGTGTACCTTGACCAAGCAGACACAGCTTGAGAGGGGTGGGAGCAGGATATATATGTTCACCACTTCATTTAGTACTCACAACAACCCAATGATATAGATTTTCATCATCTCCAATTTACAGGCAAGGAAACTAAGGCCCTTGGACCAGCAACATCAGCATCACTCAGGAGCTTATTAGAAATGCAGAATCTTTGGCCCCACTTTAAACCTACTGAGGCAGAATCTGGACAGAACCACCAGTCTAGACCAGAGGGCCCAGCGAGTCTCAAACTTGCACGTGCGTGTGAGTCGCCCAGAGACCGTGTTAAAACCTGGATTCCTGGGCCCCACCCACCCTTGGAGATGCTGAGTCCCTGGTATTTAGCAGCAGTAGTTTGGCCCTCTGTAGAGTTGCTTCCATAAGTTGTTTTTGGCATCACATCATCTACCAACATTAGCTGATATTGAAAAGCAAAATTTTCATACCAGTTTAGGAACAGGAGTCAAAGTTTCATTTTAATTCAGGGGTTGACAAACTTTTTCTGTAAAGGCCCAAATTGTAGATATTTTACTCTGTGTGGGCCACTGGGTCTCTGTCATGTCACAAAAGCAGCCATGGTCAGTATGTAAACAAATCAGTGTGTTTGTTTTCCAGTACAACTCAATCAACTCCCCCTCCTTTAACTCAGAACCGAGGGAACCTCTGGTGATGGCAGCGTGCCCTAGTGCAGAGCGGATTTGAAGAATGAGGATCTTAACATTTGCAAAGGAGAGGACTAAGTAAAATAGCTCATACTGTAGGGGAGGAAAAACAGTTTCCCTTCTACTCTTCTAGGTTCTTGGCTGAGACGCCCTTGTAGCAAAATACAGATTAACAAAAGAAAAACCATTTTAATTACTATGTAAGGGAGAGCCGCAAAGATAGGAGACTCAAAAGGCAACCAGGCAACTGAGGCTTATATACCACCCCGAGCTGAGAAAAGGGATGAGGGTCTGGGCCTTCAAATGGAGGAGGGCCATTCATGGGAAGAGGAGAAGAGCAGATGTTTGGTGAACAGATGTTTGCCGGAGGTGCAGGTAAGTCTCTCAGAAGAACAAGTGATATTGGGTAGTAGCTCTCTTCCTGGTACAGGGCCGCTTTCTAATTTCTTTTAGGCAGTTAATAGGGAGGTAAAAAGCTTTTCCTGAGTCTGCTGGGTCTTGACTACTTTCAGTTCAAAATAATCCACATGTGAAAGTGGTACTTTCTGGGGCAGCCTGTTCTGAACCCCCTCCATACCATATGCCTAGTTAACTTTCTTCAGGCTGATTAAACCATAACCCTTTGGGGTAACTTTTAAATCCTAATACTTTATCAGTTTCTGCAAACCTCTCATCTCACAGGCTATAAATTGTCACTGTTTTTTATCATTTGTGTTATTAATTTAAAAAAAAAAGGTGTGCCAACAAATTTGCCTTCCCCGAGAATATCAACTGAGAGTTCCATTTGACAAGGTCCTACTTTTACTCAAGCAGCCATATTATTTTCTAATAATAGAAAAGGCATTAAAAAAAATCAAGTAATCACCTTCTATCATCTTCCAAGTGTGGGATAACTTTTCTCATTGGCCTGATGAGAAAAAGCCCTATGGTACTCAGTGCTGATTACTGTAAGGATTACTGTTGGTTATTATTATGCTCTAAAGATTATTATGGTTTTCTAGCTTATAGGATGTCATCTTGGAGTCCCCACAGGATAAACTCTCCTGTCTCCTGTGAATCATGTGACCTTCCTAACCAGACACCAAGGCATGAGTTTCATGTCCTCACTTTCTCTCTGGTATTATAATCTTATGTTACCTACACTAGTTTTTACTTAGTTTCTACTTTCTCCATTTCCTTAATGTTTGTCTTATTTGGGGGCATTTTGGTAAATTGTCTTCTGTCATTTTTGGAATACAAATTCATTTAAACCAAAAAGAATGTTCAGGACTTCCCTGGTGGCGCAGTGGTTAAGAATCCACCTGCCGATGCAGGGACACAGGTTCGATTCCTGGTCTGGGAAGATCCCACGTGCCACAGAGCAACTAAGCCCGTTTGCCACAACTACTGAGCCCACATGCCACAACTACTGAGCCTGTGCTCTAGGCCCTGTGAGCCACAACTACTGAGCCCGTGAGCCACAACTACTGAGCCCATGTGCCACAACTAATGAAGCCCATGCACCTAGAGCCTGTGCTCCGCAACAAGAGAAGCCACCGCATTGAGAAGCCTGCGCACCACAACGACGAGCAGCCCCCGATTGCCGCAACTAGAGAAAGCCCGTGCGCAGCAATGAAGACCCAATGCAGCCAAAAATAAATAAATTAATTAATTCACTAAAAAAAAAAAGAGAATGTTCACATTTGAGGATTCTTTAGTTCAATGTGCCTTGAGGATGAAGGGGAAGTGAAGCTGGTATCTGCATACTTAGAAAACAACACGTGATATCTTAACACACCAACTTAAACATAATGTACTCACATTTAGATGGTCACTTGTACGACCAAAGGTGAATGTTCTTGGCTGACATGTGCATCCCACCTATCTCACCTCATCCCGCCTAAGAACTCTAGACAGTTACTCTACAGTGCTACTTTTTTTTGTTGTTTTTGAAACAAAATCCACATTTTATTAGATTGAAATAAACCATAAAATTGTTCATCTTCACCAACAAGAAGGCAATATTTTCTGTATTCTTCCTAGATAAACCACAAAACTCCTGTTTTTGCAAGAAGACCAGTTTTCCTGGTTATGCATATAAATCAAGATGTGGAAGCAGATATGGTCATGGAAAAACACCCAAAGGAAAACAGGCAAAACCAGACAAATCAGTCATCAACATCTGCGAACTCAGGTTCCGTCTTGCCTGTGAAACAGTGTTCATGGTACATCTGCTAAAAAGCTGATGTCCAGTTCGGGTGGACTTACATTCCCTTGAGGACAAAGGCTACACTGAAATCCTCTTCAGGTGAGCACATGGCTTCTGTCACTTTCTGGTAACTTCCACAACCAGCCATTACAGATTTTTAACAGCATACTCCAAACATAATGTACTTAAGTCAGAAGCACCACTGCACTTTATAAATGTGTTCTCCTCCCTTTTCACTCCCTACCTCCTCAACATTTATTTTTTCAAAGAACTGATAACTCAAATCCTGGTCATTAGATCAATGATAATAAACATCATGTCCCAAATGACTTCAGCCCTGCCATTATGCCACCAGGGGGGCATCTCAAAGCAGCACTTTCCATACCATCTTCTGGGAGAACACAGAAGTCTTCAAAGTCTGCAAGTTCAGATTGTGGCTGTTCAACAGGTGCGTGGTCAGTGGCTGATGGATTTGGTGAGAGGCCTGTTGGCAAATTTACCTTCAATGACTAAGTGGCCTGCATGTACGTTACAGCTTTGCCTCCTAATAAACCAATAAAAAGCACCTTTTAAAATTCTCTTGGGGCTTCCCTGGTGGCACAGTGGTTGAGAGTCTGCCTGCCGATGCAGGGGACACGGGTTCGTGCCCAGAGCGGCTGGGCCTGTGAGCCATGGCCGCTGAGCCTGCGTGTCTGGAGCCTGTGCTCCACAACGGGAGAGGCCACAACAGTGAGAGGCCCGCGTACCACAAAAAAAAAAAAAAAAAAAAAAAACTTGGATATTTTCAGTGATTTCTGAATTACTTTAGGAAGCTCTGACACATTGTGTAGAGTTTTCTGTGTGTGTCTCATGAAATCCAGATTATGTTTTGCATTAAGAGTTATGTTCACAAAGCCCCGTGACTTGACCTCTGTTGAGTCAGTGTTTGGGAGTGTGTTTTGTGATGCTTGCATTTGTGCTTCCTCTCCATCTTCATCCTGGAAAGAATCTGCAGGACCTTAAGCAATACGGAAGCATTAGGAAAAATACATAAATATCAGGTAGCTGTAGAGCATCATAAATTGTGGACAGAAGCACTTTATCTTTTCCTCTGTTTCCACTTGAGCCTCTGGGAATGAATCTCCACAGACAGTGTCGGGATTGGTAAGTCACTCTACGTGTTGGCACAGTGCTCCTCTGACATGTTGAGCTGGAGATGATCCATGTCTTAATGTGAGGGCTTTGAGGTGCTGATCTGGGAATCTTTCTCCAACTTGCTGAATAATGTCCTCCACTGTTGGAACACTGACTGTTTATAATAACCTCAAAGGTTAGTTGAGATTCTAGGTTACCTTGGCAAGCCCTGCAGAACTTCCCACAAAGTTTCATTTGAATATCGTGTTTAGTGACCAAATCTGTGGCTTCCTCAAACCAGAAATCATAATAAAACTCCCTATATTCCATCACTTCATTTCTGAATGTGACACAGTAGTCGAGCAGCTGGCTGCCAAGAAGATGCCAGAAGTTTGTCGCTGGATTTTTTTTCCCCAACGGCTCTTGTTAAGATGGGACATTTTTAAGAAGGACAAATGAAACCAATGAAATAGAAATCTGTTAACATACTACAGAGCACAAATGCTTGACCAGCTATAAAGCTACTCCCTCCAGCCTGTGTCATTCTTTATACTGTCTTTATATAAAACAAAGGCTTACAAGAGCTCCACTTACATTTCAAAAGCACAATATCCTCCTGCCTATTGAAGAAGACCCATTTCCTTCAGTTAGTATACCTTTTTCCATGCTCTAAAAAAGGGCAGCTATTACATTGTCAAATCCTATAAGCAGCTGCAGCGACTGTTGAAAAAGAGAACGGTCTTCCTCAGGTGTTCTCAATGCAATAACAATAACAAGCCCTGACTTTCCATGAAGAGCAGAGTGTATAGATACCCTGGGAGTATTTCTGTAAAAGCTGGGTGGGGGGCTTCCCTGGTGGCGCGGTGGTTGAGAGTCCGCCTGCTGATGCAGGGGAGACGGGTTCGTGCCCCGGTCTGGGAAGATCCCACATGTCGCGGAGCGGCTGGGCCTGTGAGCCATGGCCGCTGAGCCTGCGCGTCTGGAGCCTGTGCTCTGCAACGGGAGAGGCCACGGCAGTGAGAGGCCCGTGTACCGAAAAAGAAAAAGAAAAAAGCTGGGTGGGCAGGACTTTCATTTTGGAAAGCAATTCACTGGACACATTATATACCTGACCACATCACTACTCCATGATCAGGCTCCACTGTGTGTATGGAGGACATTCTGGACAGGGAGAAAGACTATTCTTTCTAACGAGGGAAAGTTAGTAGCGTATGAACTGAGGACAATAATGCTCGCTCACACTGAGGATTACCGCATGCTGAACGGTGTGCCAAGTACATTGTATTATTATAAATACATTGCAATAATTATGTAATTAAACATTCAATTATAATATTGCAATGCACTAACTTTTTAAGAAATCAGTCTTTCTCCCTGCTCAAAATGTGTAGTATCCGCTATACACATATAAGTACTTTTATTAAGTCCTTACTACGTGCTGGGCATGGTGCCAGATTCTATACATACAGTGAAATATTACTTCATTATCTGTGGTCTCAATTGTCACACAGAGATACATTTTTCCAGAATGAGAATCCCCCTCCTCAACGTTGAGAATTAATCGGTCACTTAACAAAATTTTATTTTACTCCACACCTTTGCAGAAAGAAAAATAAATAAGGCCTTTCAAAGTTGCCAGGAATGGATTATATATAAATTAAATGCGTTCAGTTCAACAGATTTTTATTACATACTTTTTTTCAGGAGGTTCTGAATCAGACACATTTCTTCAGTTTTGTGATTTAAGAACATCAGTGCGAGTTGCAAATACTCAGCACACAAGTGCCCCATGCTCCCAGGAGCTTGGGCACAAGCCACAGCAAGAGAGACTGGCTCTTGGCCTGGGGTACAGTTAGGGCAGGACCAGCAGCGAAGCCCTTTACTCAGCTGCTGGGATCCCTTTTCATGGAAGCCCCAAGGCAGGACCACCTCATCCCTGTTCCACAGCCGTTTCCTCTGTAACTTAGCAGCTTCTGGCTCCTGCCCTCAACACTCCATTGAAAAGCTCTCCAAGTTCCTTCCTTTTGCCAAATCCTGGGGCCTTTCCATTAGCCTTCTTTTAGGGATACCAGATTTAACAAATAAAAATACAGTGTCCAGTTAAATTTGAATTTCAGATAAATAACAAATGATATTTTTAGTACAGATCTTCCTTGACTTGTGATGGGGTTACATCCTGATAAACCCATCATAAATTTAAAACATCATAAGTCAAAAGTGCATTTAGGGCTTCCCTGGTGGCGCAGTGGTTGAGAGTCCACCTGCCGATGTGGGGGACACGGGTTCGTGCCCTGGTCCGGGAAGATCCCACGTGCTGTGGAGCAGCTGGGCCCGTGAGCCATGGCCGCTGAGCCTGCGCGTCCGGAGCCTGTGCTCCACAACGGGAGAGGCCACAGTAGTGAGAAGCCCGCGTACTGCACACACACACACACAAAAAATGCATTTAACATACCTACTGAACATCATGGCCTGGCCTAGCCTACCTTAAATGTGCTCAGAACACTTATATTAGCCTATAGTTGGGCAAAATCATCTAACACAAAGCCAATCTTATAATAAGTTAATGAATATCTCATGTAATTTATTGAATACTGTACTGAAAGGGAAAAACAATAGCTGTCTGGGTACAGAATTGTTGTAAGTGTACAGGTTGTTTACTGTCGTGATCACAGTCTGACTGGGAGCTATGGCTCGCTGTCCAGCATCACGAGAGAGGATCATACTGCACATAGGTAGCCCGGGAAAAGATCAAATTCAAAGTATGGTTTCTATAGAACACGTACCACTTTCACACCATCATTAAGTCGAAAAATCATAAGTCATGTAAATTGGGATTAAGTACATCATATGTATACTTATTAAACATGAAAAAAATCATTTGTTCATCCAAATTTCAAATTGAACTAGTAATCTTGTATTTTATCTAATAACCCTACTTCATTCTCTTTGTATTCTCTGGGTACTTGATCCCTGAAACTCTCTTCCTTTGGGTAGTATCAATTCATCACTTTCCCTTTTTCTGCTCCTTTTGCCTGGTTCAGTGAGTTCTCCAGCCTGCACTGGAACATCAGCATGTAACCCTAAGCCTCTTCTTTTCTCTCTCTCAGCTTTCTCCTTGGAGAGGTCATCTATTCCTGTCACTTACATCAGCGGTTCTCCAAGTGTGGTCCTGGACTAGCAGCTGCAGTATTACCTGGAAACCAGACAGAAATGCACATTCTCAGGCCCAGGCCCAGACACACAGAATTAGGTCTTCTGGGGTGGGGCCCAGCAATCTGTGTTTTAAGAAGCCCGTCAGTTGTTCTGATGCACGCTAAAGTTTGAGAACCACTTGTCTAAATGATCACTTCTAAGCTGTTGACTCCCCAGTCTATATCATTAGCCCTGATTTTATACCCACACTTCCCTCTGGTATTTCAAACTGGAGTGTTCTGTGGAATGTTACGAAATGGGAGGAAAAAAAAACATAGCTCTGTGGTCAAAAGGAATTTCCGTAGAGGAATTCCCTGCCCTCCCCGCCCCCCCCCCCCCAAAAAAAAAACAGTTTCCATGGTATTGCAGCATTTCTTAAGATTTGACTCTTGGGACCTATTTCCCAGTGGTTGTGGGAGGATGCAACAACAGGACAGCGTCACTGGAAAAGAGATGAATGGAATGGAATTCATACTAACAATATTGTAAATCAACTATACTTCAATTTAAAAAAAGGAAATGGAATTCATTATTGTCCCCTGCTAAACCACCTGTACAGCCTATTTCTTTTTAATTTTTTTAAGTTGAATTTTTATTATTAAACTCTTTCTTATTTTCCTGCAAGGCTGTAGCTTCACTGTATAAAAATAGCACCAGCAAACACAGTATGTTGCAAAATTAAGATAGTATTGTTCTTCATCTGGCACTGTACAACTAACAAAAACTTTTCTCCACCGCCAGTTATTTCCAATGGGAAGATCATTAAGTATTTTGACCCAATCCGGGGATGGCTGTAAACTGTGATAAGGCTTAAGATAACAATGTTATCCTTGAATTACATAATTTTTATAACTAGTTTTACCACAGATAATTTCAGGAATTCTGAGTATTGTAAACTGGAGCCTAGCCTAAAAATCATAGGGTGCTGTGGAAAAGATGCATAGTGTTTACCTGCAGTCATTAGGAAGTTAGGGGGTATTTTCTTCTAGTAACATGTTGCAAGTAGTTTCCTTTGCTACAAGTTGCTTTTTAAAAAATCTGTCCACAACTAATTTAAGACAACTATGCTAGATTAAGTTGTTTCATACTAGTTTATTTAGGGGTTCCATTTTCACTCAATAGATTTTATGGGTTTCTCATATGCTTCACTCATTAGCTCATCTAGTTCTGAAGGGTTACTGAGTGTCACATTGATCAGACAATCATCTTCATAACAAGATTTTTTGGACACGTCCTGGATTTGCTGCCAGAGCTTCATTAATTTCAGTTACTTCTGAGGGAGGAAGAAGAGCAGACAAGCAGCTTTCAAACTTTCTAAAGCACCAAACTCCTCTTGTTTGTTCAATTTTGTCCCAACTTCAGGCAGATTACAGTAAGCAGCATCTCCCAAAGCTCCCTGTGCAAAATTGCTGATTCCCGCTGCTGCAACACCGTTTTCTGTTGTTATCTGTCCACGTCCGCCTGTGAATTGACGCGCGGAGAGCGGAGCTGGGACGGGGCGCGGCTCCCCGCAGGGCCGGCGCCCCCACGGCCCGGGCGGGCGCAGAGATTGCGCGCAGGCGCAGGCGGCAGACCTCGGCGCGCACGCTCCGCGCCGCTCGCTGCGCCAAGCACCCGGGTTTCTGGTGTCCCTCTTCTTTCAAACAGAACTAAAATGTTGGAGTTCTGACTTCCTCTTCTCCCGTATGCAGTCAGCCTCTGAGTTTTAGGGACTCCGTTACGGTAACGTTGAAAGGTTGGAGACCTGACGTGACTTTGGAGCGTGAAGCAAGCTCTTGTTGAGACTTCGCAGAGTCAAGGCCCGCTCCCTGGGACCCGCAGCCCGGCCCGTCCGCCCGGCTGACCTCAGTAACCAGCATGAGGCACAAGTCCCGGGGCTGCCCCCCAGGGCCACAGGTGACATGGGGTCTCACGCCTCCGAGAAGGCCACAGGAAGAGCTGAGAAGGCCTTTTCTGGAGGAATGGAGGAAGAGCGCAAGGAGCCAGTCAGGACTTGAGGGAAAAGAAGAATAGAAGATGTCTAGAAGAGCAGGAAACGGGGTGGAGGCCTGGTGACGGAAGGGAGCAGTCGAGGAAGCGTGGGCTCAGCCTGGCCCGTGCGTGGAAGGACCTCGGCGTGGGCGGGAGACGTTAAGGGGACCAGGGGGCTGAGGAGTCAGGGAGCCATCGCCGGGCCACAGTCATTCCACAGTTTCTGCTGGAATATAAATGACTTTCCCATGGATCCACCGCCCAAAGCCACCTGCAGTATCTTTGTTTACTGTCTTCGTATCTTTTCCTCTATCCTGAGGTAAATACGGGGAAAGGGAGGAAAGGGGTGGGGCGGGGGAGAGGGTGGAGCGAGAATGGAAGAGATTTCGGTGAGGGAGAGCCTACTGATGGTTCGCAGTCTTGTCTGCACATTGGAATCGCCTGAGGAGCTGTGAAAACCACGTCTGGGTTTAACCCCCAGAGATTCTGATGCCGTTGGTCTAGCCTCTCGACTGGTGCGTCTCAAACTTTAATGTGCATCGGAGGCGCCTGGGGCTCTTGTTAAAATTCAGGCTCTGACTCAGAAGGC
Organism: Hyperoodon ampullatus; assembly: GCF_949752795.1. Classification (NCBI taxonomy): domain Eukaryota; kingdom Metazoa; phylum Chordata; class Mammalia; order Artiodactyla; family Ziphiidae; genus Hyperoodon; species Hyperoodon ampullatus. The sequence goes on along the minus strand of NC_136929.1, from coordinate 59,741,212 downwards.
TCCGGGGTGGGGCCTGAAAGTCTGCATGTTAACAAGACGCCAGGTAATGCTCATGCCACTGCTCTGTGGCTCACATTTTCTGTAGCAACCATCTACTGTAGAGGCTCCCAGAGGGTGGTCCTCAGACCATCAGAATCAGCATCCCCCGGGAACTTGAGAGAAAGGCACGTTCTCGGGTCCCAGCCCAGACCCACGGAATCTGGAATTCTGGGGGTGAGGCCCAGCAAGCTGTGTTTTAACTCTCCCTCCAGGTGATTCTCACGCGTGCCAAAGTTTGGGAACCACTGCTGTAGAGAATTACAGAGGGGAATAAAAAGCCTGAGGGAAGGGCGCTAATAATCACTGTAATGACAAAGTAATGACTTATTGTGGAAGTAAGACAGAAACAGATCACGTGGAGCCCTATTCCAGTTCCAGTTATGAACAGGTATAACCATTACAGTCAAATTAAGACACCACGGCTTTGAAAACTGCAGGTTTAACAAAACAAAATTTTTTTTTAAGTTTTTTTATCTCTGTATCATCATAAGTCGTAGGAATTAATTGGAACATTTTCGAGACTTGCACACTCGCTGCAAAGATGAGGGAAAGGAGATGTCATTACTGGACCTGTCATGCTGTGGGCCTGCCTGAGCTGGGGTGGGGCGCAAAGGCACAGATGCAGGAAAGTAAGGTGGGGATGCCTGGCGCTGGGGATTGAGGATGGGGAAAGGGATGCTCCCTGTTCCGAGCCCACGAGGTTGCCGGCATCTTGGTGATGGGAGGGGCTGAACCTGGTTGTGTTACTGATCCAGTGTCACCACTCTACCCCACGAGTGCCCTGTGCCTGGATTACTGTACCTAACTGGCTCCAGCTGGCCTCCCAGGCTCGGCCTCCCCAGACCCTGCTTCATTTGCTTTGCAGGCTCCAACTCCTGATTACACCAGTGCCCTTGCCTCCCTCCTCTCCTCTTCCTCAGAGCCCTGTCCTCTCCTCCCTTCAGCACCCATGCCCCCTGTGTGCCATCCTCGCCCCTGTCCTGTGCTTTCCCTCGGGCTGACCGATGGCTCAGAATGGACGTCCCAGTCATCTGCTTACTCAGCCTCCATCTCTGTCCACCCACTGGGGTGAAGATCCCTGTCCACTTGAGTTCAACACATATCTACCTGTGGGCAAGAGATGCCAAGGGGGATAAAGCACAGTCTGTCCTTAGGGAGCAAGTTACAAACTCTGGGAACCAGTCCCCAAGATGTGACGGACCAAGTGCCATGAAAAAGATTCACATAGAGCATCGCCTGACTGCCCACACTCAGCTCTCCTGGTCCGGATGGCACTTTTTGACCCTTTATTACACAAGCGTCTGCTAATCTTTCAAAAGTGTGTGTGTTGTTTTCCTAAGAAGGTGGCCAGTAGTGTCTGCCTCTGTCACCTCCTTGTAGCTTACACAGAGTGAGGGACACGCTGAGTGACTGCCATAAAGCATGCCACCCACAGAGCACACACCTCTCAATGACAAAGGTTCCTGTGCTCCTAGGAGCGGGGATGCTGATTTTGGAAGGCTGCTCAGAGCTGACTAGGTTCTTTGTAATATTTGGAGTTCTGAATCTTTAGAAAGTTGACTCACAATTGAAAGTGGCCTCACAGCTACGTTTAAGAAAAGTCTTTTATTAAAGCTCCACTTAAAACACTTGTACAATCACTAATACTTATATGTGAATGGTTCCACATACTAGCAAATGTTACTGTTACTTGGGTAGAAATGGTAGGAGAGGCCATGTTCAGACTTTCAAACATCATCAACACATTGCTCTCATGTCCCCTGGACTCCTGGGTCCTCGGAGGTGCTGTGCAATTGCTTCAGAAGTGGGAAAGTCTCCTATAGAAAGGTGGAGGGAAGTCGTGCAGATGACACTAACCTGAAATTCTGCAGGTCCATCCGATGTGAGTACTTTTATTGGCCTGTGAGCTGAATCTGAGATTAGTCTAGATGAACAATCACACATTTCAAGGCAAAAAAGACCATTAAAAAGTTGATTGATTTCAACACCATGACATGGACTAATGTTTCTAGAGTATTTTGACATACACGTCTAGCACTTAGCAGTTGTTTGGTGAATATTTGTGGAGTGAATGAATGAAACACAAACCCTTCCCCAAGGTTGGTGCCTCACCTAAAAAAAGCAACTTGGCCTACAGAAGGAGCCCTGCAGGGACCCAGCACACATCTTCGTCCGAGGGCAGCGAGAGGTCCCAGACACAGCATCCAGGATACCATCCCCAGGGCAGAGGGAGGCCCACAGCCCGGCCATCCCTCTCCAGTGATCCCTGACTTGGCCACCCCGAGCTTCCCAGGATGCCCCTCCCCTTTATAGCCAGTTGTCAACACCAGAGGACACTTTCTTCTGTGGTAGAGAACAATTTTAGACCTTAGAACAGCTTTTCAAATATTTTTGACCATGACCCACAATGAGAATACATTTTATTTTATGAACCATGAAAGATACCAACCAATATATAATTGAAACAAAAGTTTCACAACACAACAGTTAGCCTTACTACACGTGATGCACTGATTCTCTATTCTATTCGCAACCCAATAAAGAAACATGTGACACACTCCACTCATCTCACAATCCACTAATGCGTAAGATCGGCATTTTGAAAACAGGTGCACAGCGATCGACAGGAGGGATGGAATTCAGATACTCCATCTCAGGGACCCAGTGGCAAGAAAGGATGATCCTCATGCCCACACCTGGGAACACATCTAGGTCACAGCAAAGTGTGATACAAGTCCCTCTTTTCTAGAATCTGAACAAGAAAACTCAAAGGAGAGGTCTTCTATATCTAAAATATTATACTACATATAACATATCAGTAAGTTTCTTAGCCATGATTTTCTACAGGGAAGAAGCCGCTTCTGACTGTCCCAGAGAGGAACTCCCGAGAGAAGAAAGACTGTGGTTGCATCTCCAGCACGTCCCCACTTAGTGCCACCAAGCAGGGGAGTGGCTGTGGCACAAGGCTGGCACCTGCACCGCGAGACCCTCCATCAGTGTCCCCAGCAACAACTTCTCAGAGCCTCTGATGGGATATTTTGTGTTGTGACTCTTGGGAAGGTGGGTACAGCATGCACTGTTCTTCTGCCATATTTGACCACAGAATCCTTTTTTCAAACACTCCCTGAAAATCTGCAGAACACGGTTTAGGGACCACTGCCCCAAGTTGGAAGAAACACAGTGTAGACGGGGGACTTCTTCACTGCCACACCAGTTGAGGGCAGGGCCAGGGTGTTAGGACACTTCAAGGGGACTTGAAGGCATCACTGTACATAGTCAATCACATGAAAAAGCAACAGGACCTTGTCAGCATGTGGAGTGGACCCTTGTGTATGGAGTCACCATTTGTAGTTTACAGCTGACCTAGTTGTATCCTGCCTACTTCCAGGGGGCGCCATTCATAAGACCCTGAGTTGACTGAGGCCCTTTGGAGTCCAGTGAGGCAGTAGGAGCCCTCCAAAAACAGGTTTATGTTTTAAACTGTAAAAACTACAACAGAGTTACAGAGTTGTTGGCCAGAATGTCCAGCACAGTCTCTCTCACCCTTGAGTACATCCATTGACTCTCGTTTTTTCTGTTAGTGCAGCTTCTCGGGGTGGGAGTGGGTAAGGCTCTTAAGAGTTCAGACTCAGACCCCAGACTTGGTTCCATCATTGCTTATCCCACCAAACTGAGGCGAATAAGGCGTATTAAAGCTCTTATCAATGTGATCAACTTTGTGGAAGCCACATCCTGCTGCAGCTCCCTGCCCTCAGACTTTGGTACCCAGGTTCTGAAAGAGGGTACTGTGCCTAAACTTAATGATTTGCTCTGAGCCTGAGCGAGGCGGGACCCCTGAACACTGGACTCTACCCAGAATTCCTTTCACTTGTTTCTAAACATTTTTTGCTGCCATATATAAGCATTAAGTAATTTCTTGCATTAAAACTCTCATCATCCTGGATTCCTTGTAGATGCACCATCACATTTATATCCAAAACATAAAACAAAATACACCTCTGACCTCACAGGTGACAATTTTTATGGCAGCATCTCTCTGGATCACTTGTTAACTGGAAAATGAGTGGTCATATTTCCCCAGAGTAGGAGAATGAGGACTTACAAAACCTTCCCAGAGAACATTTTGTGATGTGGGATTTCAGGAAGATAAAATGAACGTCCCCAGGGGGGTACATGAAAGGAAAAGCAGAGAGGCTGGTACAGTTACATTTCATACCTTTGTTTTAAAAAAAAAAATTATGCTAAGTTGCTGACCAACTTGCAAAATGTCAACCACTCTTTCTAATTCTCCCTAACAGCTTCGGTTCCCCGCCTCGCAGTTCTTTTCTCCCTGCAGACCTGTTTTCCCTTAAGTCCCAGAGCTGTGGGATGAGGTGCTGTGTTTGGCCATGCTGGTTGCCGGTGTCTGTACATTAGCGCTGGTCTCGGTGCAGCCAGCCATGTCTCCTCCAGGGTCCGCTTCAGCCTCCCTGCTTCTGCAGAAACCTCTCTGTCTGGACCGCCTGGCTAGCAGCAGTTTCCAGGCCTTTGCTCTATACTTCTTTGAAATGAGGTTGTAGAGGACGGGGTTGATGGATGCGCTCAGATAGAAAAGTTGCAGGGCAACAGCGTTAAAGTACTGAGAGAAGTACATCATCCGGGAATCCTTGGTATTTATGTAAATGGTTCTGCCAACGTGGAAAGGCAGCCAGCAAACTATAAACGCCAGAACCACCACCACTGCAAAACAAGACATAGGCGCCAGAATTAGCTAAAGCATCCGAAAACAAATAAGCATCCCCAGGAAACCATCTGAAGTAATAAGTAACAGCAAAATAAAACTATTGCCCAGCCAAATCCCCACCCCAGAAAAACTACCAGGTTGCAGATAGCATCGATATTAGCTTTAAAGCTGAGTATTCGGCTCATACATTTACCATCAAGGCCTGACATAAACCAGAAGGAGTGATTTCTACTAACAAGCTGTTCTGGCAGGCTTCCTTCCAGAAACCCACTTCGGAGACATGTTCTCTGTTTTCGGTTGAAAAGAACTCTGCAACAAGTCTGCACAATCTTTATTTATTTTTTTGATATGGGCATGATTCACTTTAGTCTTCAGGATAACATAACATTAAGTAAAGAAACTTTATCTTAACGTGATCTATCCCGTCTTCTCCAGGGTTCTGTAATTCCATATCTGCAGCATCAAACAGAGACAGGCAGTTGGTTTAAGAGCCTGCAATTATCCATCTTGGATCAGCCCAGCTCGCTGATCACAGAGGCTTTGGGAAATAATTGCTGTTTACAGGACCCGGATATCCCACTCTAAAGGGACGCCTGGGGTGACCCAGAGCCCCTGGACGACGGGAGATGGTTTTCTCTGGAGTCTAGAAGGAGAAGCAGGTGGAGGCTGGGGTAGAACGACAGAATGAAACGTGGCCAGAAGAGGCGCCGAGGGCTGGGAGACCAGGGGAAGGGGACACAGCCTGGACCGTGAGTTGGGGTGTTTGGAACAGAGGCGGCGCCACTTAGGCAGGACGCGGACCGTCTGCTGGTGTCCCTTCTCCCGAGCGGAGGTGGCCGGGCCTCGCAGCGGCCCGCGGCTCCTCCACAGCTCCCGCCCGATGAGCCCGTAGAGGACGCTGAGGCACAGGAAGGGCAGGAAGAAGTAGGCGGTGGTGACCCACAGCATGACGCACAGCGCGCCCCGCTGCGCCGGGCTCGGCCGGCACTCCCGGCTGAACAGCGCCGCGGCCGCCGCCTCGGGCCCCGACGGCGGGGACAGCGGTGGCGCCCGCGAGGACCCGAGGAGTGGCGGTGGTGGCGAGGCGCGGGGCGAGGGGGCGTGCTGCGCGGTGCCGTTAAGGTCCTGGACCGCGTAGCGGCCGGGGTCCTGCTCGACGCGCACCAGAAAGAAGAAGGGCCCGGCGGAGAGCAGCGCCGCGGCCCAGAGCGCGGCGGTGAGCGCGCGGACGCGGCGGCGGGTGACAAGGACGCGGGCCCGGAGCGGGCGACAGATGGCGAGGTAGCGCTCGAGGCTGAGCGCCGTCAAGTGCAGCAGCGTGGCGTAGGTGCAGCCCTCGCCCACGTAGAGCGAGAGGCGGCAGAGCAGCGTCCCGAACACCCAGGGCCGGGAGCGCCAGAGGCGGTACAGGTCGAAGGGGAGCCCGAGCAGGATGAGCAGGTCGGACACGGCCATGCTGCCCAGGTACAAGCTGGTGGTGGTCCGCATGTCCCGGTAGCGCCCGATCAGCAGCACCGTCATCACGTTGCCGCTCACCCCGACGGCGAACAGGCCCAGGCACACGGCTGTCACTGGCACCAGCGCCCCCAGGGGGAAGGGCGAGCAACGGCGCTCGTCGCAAGGCAGCATCTCGGCCCACGGCGGCTCCCCCGCGCCCTCCGAGCCGTCGCTGCGGTTCTCGGCGCTGCCCGTGGCCGCGCCGCGCCCCCGGGCCGGGCCAGGAGCCTAGCGCCTGGTCCCGCGGCAAAAGCGCTTCCTTCGGCGGCCGGTGCGCGCTGGGCGCGCCAAACCCCTGCCGCCTGCACAGCCCGAGCCCGGCGGCACCGCGCGCGGGAACGCGGCTCTGCAGGGTCCGCCTTGAGGGCTGCCAACCGGGCGAAGTACAATCCCCGCCCCCAGCCACCGCCCGGCCTGCCCCGGCCCCGCTCCCGCTCCCAGGCCCGTGGTATTCCCCGTATTCCAGGCGCTTCCCTCCCCACCAGCTGAACGCGGGAGGCGGCCGCCGCGGACGAGCCCCGCCCAGACGCGGGAAGCGATTCCTGAACCCCAGCGAGGTTGTTTACTGCACCCAGCGGAGCGTGGGCTCTTTTGTAGGTTGGGTTCAGGGGGGTACCTTCTGAGGGACCTCGGCTGGTGGCTGCGTCTTGACGGTTCGGGAAGGTGCCGCAATACCAATAAGAGGAGAGGAGCCTAGACCAGAATCTAGAGCCCCTCCCGGGTTCTGGTCGTGGCTCTACAACCGAATCATCTCGGATCAGTCCCAGCCTTGCTTGCCCAGCCAGTTCTCCTCTTCTGTAAATTTTCAAGCGGTGATGGAGTTGACCGAGTAATTTCAACGATGTCTATGACTCTGAAATCTTTGGATATTACCACGTCTATTCATTTTAAAGAACAAGGCTTAAGTATTTACGTTTACCTCTGCGTACTTAAACGTGTGCTATTTTGTTCCTGTGTACAAAATATGCTATAAATGTAATAAAGCAGAGTATTGGCCAACACCAGAAAGAACTAAAATTCTGGGGAAAAGACTGAAAACTGGTTTATGAGTCAATTCATTGTGGTCCTAATGACAATAGCTGACACAGAGCTCAGGATGTATTTGGTGCTTTCCATTTAATCTTCAAGTCCTTAGAACTGAGTTTTTTATCTCTTCATGGATGGACACTCCTCTAGTGGTTTTTCCATCCATCCTACTGTGGTTTAAGTCCTCAACTTCTTTTCCCAAGTTTCCCTTCCTCTTTCTGGAACTGAAAACAGGCTTTGCTCTAGTGCCTTGCATCCCCGCCCCGTTCCTCGTGGTCCTCTCTCACAGGCAGAGCCATGGGCTGCGAGGAGGGGTACCTGTCACCTTCCTCATCGTTGCTCTTCCCAGCCGTCCTAAAACCTACCTTTGAATCTAACTTCCTCACACTCTGCCCTCTGCAGCCCCCTCCCCCATCGCTCACCCTCATTCTTGAGAATTTTGGTGCCTGACCTTCACTCTCTGAAGCACTCCTCCTAAAATTCACACCCCTGCACAGTTCTCCTGCCTCTCCTTTCTCTCAATGGTCTTGTCCTCCACCCCATCTCAGGCAGCGGTTCCTGTGTACATCCCTTACACCTTATCATTCCCAGGACCTGGGAGCTCGCCTTCATCTCAATTTCAGCCCTCCCAGATTCTGACCTCCACCCCCTGTCTTTCTAGCTCACTTTCTCTAATACCTCAACTCCTACAATCCTTCAACCGCACTGGGACCTCCATTCGGCTTCTCCTCCTGCCTTTTCCTCGTCCCCCACCTGCCTCAAGTTCACGCTTCCCCACTTTAATGGATTTAAACTCCTAGAGCAATACTAATCGCCCCCAGGGAAACACCCTCAATTCCCGTGCTCTTTTCTCTGTTGTCACACTTGTCTCCTTACGAGAGCACAGCCATAACCCTGGTTAAGTGGAACCCTCTGCTTACTCTGTGCAGGCTCCCAAGCACCTAGAGTTGTTTCACTTGAAATTCACAACCTCTAGCTGGATGCTTAGTTTTCTCCCACCATCCTCATACTTATCCTATTTAATTCGCTCTCTCGCCCTCCAAGCCACTCTTTTGTACACCCTCCTCTCTCCTTAATCCCCAAGACCTTGCCCCCATCCTCCCTCTCAGGTGATGACCTTGCATTCCAATTCCTGGAAAGAATAGAAACAGCTGGAAGAGAACTACATGCTCCCATCACCACCGCCCCCTCATCCACCCCCTGGACAGATGAACGAGTGGGTGGCACTTGTGCCTGAAGTCAACTCTGCCCCTCAGCGCTTCATTCGCCTCCTCGAAATTCTAGAAATCACTTTAGAAAGTCTCTCTCTCTCTTGCATCATCAAGTTTTCTCCCTCTTCTGGATCATTTCCATGTTTTCAGCAAAACTCGAAAGAGTTTCTGCATTCACTCTCTCCACATTTCCTCCCTCCCTCCTTCCCTCCTCCTCCTAAGCAGCGGAAATGTAATTTCTCCATCTCTAGTTGATCTCAACTTGCCTTGGACTCTCACCTACCGGGTAGCAAGAAACAATTCTCCAGCCTGAGTAAAGCACTGTCCAGTTGGATGAATTAAACAGCTCCTCTGGGTAGTGTTCAGTCCTCTTGGATAATAACATCCTCTCCTCTCCAGTGGCTTCCTCCCCCTGCCCTGTCTTTCCCTAAGGGGGCCCAGGTGGATGGGGAGGGAAGGTCAGGTGGCTTAAAGGCCCTCAGGAAACTAGCAGGGAGAGGGCTACCTAGCTTTGTACCAGTTCCTGGGGGGACCGGGCTGGCATTTGCTAGACTCCAGTTCAGTGTCCCCTTCCCGCTTGGCCACCAGGTGCTTTGCTAACCCAAAGGCAGAGGTCTGTGGCCAGTGAGTTTGTGGTCTCTTTCTTTGACTCAAGTGATGCTCCTGGGAGCACCTGGTACGGATTCCCATTGGCTCTCACAGGCTGCAGCCCCCTGAGTCTCTTTCCTTTTATCCATTCTGCTCCCTGGCCTGGTGGCCTGCCCGCCTCTGCTGAAGGCTCCCTCACCCCTCTTCACCACCACAGCAGCTCTGAGAAAGGCTAACTGGGGCTCAGACAGTGTCTGCAGCATCAGGCTCACGAATGCCAACTCTACCCTCTCTGACTGTTCTGTACTACACACCCTCCATTCAGACACTCCCCTGCTCTGCTGTATTTTCTCTGTACAGCTTATTACCAACTGACCTACTATTGAATTTACGTAGCTCTTTGTTTGGTGTCTGCCGTGCTCCACCTCCCGACATCACACGCTCCAGAAGGCAGGCTTTAATCTTTCCCTAGTGCCTGGTCCAAAGGGAGAATTTAACAAATATTTGTTAACTCCGGGAATGAATAAGCTGCTGCAGAACCAGGTACCATTATTTTCTTTACAATTCCCAGCAGCTGAGAACAGTACTCTGATTATAGTGGGTGCTCAGCAAGCGTTCCTTGATAATCTGGTTGGAAATAGAATACTGATATGGAGAATTAGATTCATGGCTGGCTTTTTGTTATGTTTTGGCTCAAGCATGACTTGGCCCCTAGGGCAGATCTGAACCCTATTATAACTGCTTGGCCTTCCATGTTTTAGGAAGAAATGGGATCAGACATCTGAAGAATGACTAAAGCCTCTTGTACTTTGTATTTCTAAGTCGTCCACCAGCTCATGACTTCATACTTCATCTGAGGAGAGGAAGAGGAAGTTCTCAGTAGTCCAAGGTGTGTGGATACCTTTCTCCTCTACCTCCACACTTGGTGACTGTGCGGGGCAAAACTGAGTCTAGGTCTGGCCTTGCTGTCCCCCTGTTACCCTAGAAGCAAAGGGTTGGTGTCCTCAATAGGCACTTGGCCCCTGGCTGGAGACCTCACAGGTTGGAATGTTCTGGAGAAAAATAAATCTAACACATGCTGTGCACAAGGTGCTGTTTCAAGTACCTGCATATGGTAACTCGTTGAGTCTTTAACAACAGCCTTTTGAGTGGGCGCTTTTAGTACGTCCATTTTATAGATGAGAAGACCAAGGCACAGAGAAGCTGCCTTAGGTCATGCAGCCAATAAATGGAAGTACTGTCTGCTTCATGAGGCCATGGGCACAGGACCTCTTGCTATGTAGACCATAGCACAACTAACCTTAGGAGTGGTTGGTGTGATCGGCTTCTGCTAGGAAAGTGTTTTTCAGCTCGGATTCCAGAAACCAGATTTTGTGGACAAATGGAAGGAAACGGAAGTTTGGTTTCTTTTTTAAAATTTGAAGTATAGTTGATTTACCATGTTGTGTTAGTTTCAGGTGTATAGCAAAATGATTCATATATATATATATATATATATATATATATATATATATATATATATTCTTTTTCAGATTCTTTTCCCTTATAGGTTATTACAAAATATTCAGTATAGTTCCCCATGCTATACAGTAGGTCCTTGTTGGTTATCTATTTTATATATAGTAGTGTGTATATGTTAATCTCAAACTCCTAATTTTTCCCTCCCCCTGCTTTCCCCTTTGGTAACCATAAGTTTGTTTTCTATCTCTGCGGGTCTATTTCTGTTTTGTATATAAGTTCATCTGTATCATTATTTTTTAGATTCCACATATAAGCATATCATTTGTCTTTGTCTGGCTTACTTAATTTAGTATGATAATCTCTAGGTTCATCCATGTTGCTGCAAATGGCAACATTTCATTCTTTTTTATGGCTGAGTAGTATTCCATTGTATATATGTACCACTTCTTCTTTATCCATTCCTCTGTCGATGGACATTTAGGTTGCTTCCAATGTCTTGGCTATTGTACATAGTGCTGCCATGAACGCTGAGGTGCATGTATCTTTTCAAAGTATGGTTTTCTCCGGATATATGCCCAGGAGTGGAATGTGGAGAAAAAAGGAACCCTCCTACACTGTTGGTGGGAATGTAAATTTGTGCAGCCACTATGGAGAACAGTATGGAGGTTCCTTAAAAAACTAAAAATACAGCTATCATATGATCCTGGAATCCCACTCCTGGGTATATATCCAGAGAAAACCATAATTTGAAAAGATATGGAAGGTTTGAAGGGGTGTTAGGCATTGCATTACATCCATAAATTTCAGTGTACCTGTTGAAACTTGCAAATACTCCATAGGTTTTATACTCTTTTCTCCATAGAAGAGCAGGATATGAGGCAGAGGTTGAAAAGTGAGTTTGTACAGCGGTTGACCCACATCTCATAACACTCTGAGCCAACCTTCTAGAGTCGGGAAACTTCACGTGGAGTTCCAGATTTCCAGCTTGTCTTGCTAAAGGGGAAGATCTGCTCTGGTCCCACACTGCCCACAGGCCATGGAAGCCAGGATGAGTAGCAGCTGCCCCCGTGGACAGGCCGCCTTGTGCCTGCCCCCTGCAGCCCTCCTCGCTTGCGCAGAGGTGGTGTGGGCTTCACGCCCATCCCCTGCTTCCTTGGCATGACCTGCTGGCACCCCTAGACTCCAGGTGCTAGCAAGCGGCATCTTATTTAATCCAATGCCGAGATGGCAAAGCTGGCCTTGGTGGGGGAGCCTCTGACAGAGAAGACCAGGGGCCAGCTGTGGCCAGACCTCACCTCCAGGACCTGACGGATGCATGGAGCTGGGGCCTCAGGCTTTCCCAGGTTTCTCTTTGCACAGCAGGGACACGGCAGGGCAAATTCAAGGCAAGACTTTGGGGGCCTATTGCTCTGCAGCTGTTGCTTTAGCAGTTTCCTCTTGGTCTCTATATCTCCTAAGAGGGAGACAGGCTCACCATGGCCATGATGATCAAGGTGGGTGTGAGAGAGGGAGCAAGTCCCTGTGAGCGGTGGGTGGGAAGAGGGTATAGGACATGCAAAGACCCAGTCTGTGGTCAAGAATGACCATCCTCCTCCTACAATACAGCAGCTCACCTGGGCCCAGCTTAGGCTCCCCTCACAGGCCCTCTCTGCCGTGACGGAGTCAGTGGCATCTTCCACTGACTTCCACAGCCATCAGCCCCAGGGACACAGCTGTCTCACAGCTGTGGAGCCGCCCTCCAAATCAAGGAGACAGGGAGATGTAAGCCACAAGTCTCACTGCTCTGTAGTAGCAGAGACCCCAACATGTTCAGAAAGAGGAAAATGAAAATAAGGAACACTCGCACCATTGTCTATGATGCAGCTGACTTGAAGGGCACATCTGGAAACACCTCCAAGTGCTCCCCCGAGTCATCTGCTCACACCTCCCTCCTTCCGAGTTTAAAAAAGCACCATCTGCCCTTCAGAACTCAGTAGAGCCCTATCGGAGCACCACAGTGGCCGTGGACATACAGTAAGGAATACTTGCGTAAAGTAACAAGGAGAGTCTTCTGGGCAACCCTCACCCCACTATTCATCTTCTAGGTGGACAGAGTTTTTATCGTTGATTATTTTTTACCTCCTAAGGGGGCCCCATAGGTGTTAACTTTCTGTCTCAGGAACTAGGAATATGCATTTCTGGGGAATGGAATGGAGGTTGAAGGAAGTTTGTCCTTGGGGAATCCCTGAATCTTCCATGCCGGGGTCAGTGTGGGGATTTTCCTCAGGGAACCCTGAACGGAGAGATGAAGAGTGTGGATGCCGAAGTCCTCCCAGGGGGCACGGTCTACCGCTTAGTATGTGAACTTGGGCAAGTTACTTAATGTCTCTGAGCCTCCAACTCCTCATCTGTAAATAGAGGTGCTAATACCAGGACCCACCTCACTGGATTGTACCAGCAAGAATACATAAAGGCCTTAGCTCGGTGACCGTCACATAGTGAGCTCTCTATAACTATTAGTTCTTCTTATTAATCATAATAATAACAAAAGAATGAGGATGTCCTTGGGTCCAAACTAGCCCCCATCTAGTTCTCTCTCTGGCCAAATCTTGTGCTTTCTGGCCCCTATGCCTTCACTTTCCTTTGCTCCATCTCTCTCTCTCAAGAGCCCATCCAGATTGCCCTTTAAGGGCACCGAAAATGTCACCCTTTCCAGGTCAAGTTTCCCCACCTCCTCATCTGGATGCAAGTGTCATCTTTGATGCTCCTGGAGCCCTTGTTACCTCCTGACACCCCTGACATGTAGGGTTGAGGCATCACTGAGCAGACCCTTGCCGCTCACCTTCACCTCCCTGGGGGGCTGCCCCTAGGCTGCAGCCTCTTGCACCTGCACAGGTGCCTGGGGGCGGGCCACAGTACCACCCGGTCCTCAGTGGAGTGCAGGGTCAGCCTGGAGGAGAGGAGAGCTTCTTCGGCCCAACCGTAATAGGGAAGAACCTTTGTATTCTATTACAAGGTAATCACTAAAGAGACCTTACCTATAAGCTTAAATTATACGTAATGGCCCATCTCTGGGAACCCTGCCTCCCAGGTAATGAGCGTTAAGCTAAAACACCTTTGTTGAGCTCCCGGGAAACATCCTGACCAGGCCCACCTGTGAATGACTGCCAGGAGGAAGAAATGAACACAACCCCTCCGGAGGCTGACTGGGGACCCGGAAGTGTTTGACTTTACTCCCTCCCCTTTTAGTATAAAGGAAGCTTGAACTCTAACTCAGGCAGGATGGTTCGCCATCTTGGTTTGCTGGCTTTCTGAGTAAAGTTGCTCAATCTCTTGGCCTTTTGTGTGGCGAGCAGTACCAGCTTGGACTTGGTGACGAAGTTTGGTGCAGCCAGCCAGGAGCCTTGCTGCTCGTGGCTCCCAGCCCGCTTTGGGGAATTTCCGGGTAAGGCCCTGGCAGCTGCCGGGACCGCTTGTCTGGAGGGTCTTCCCTTCAGAATTCCGCAAAGCGGCCTTGGCTGCCCCCGTGCTTGGCAGCTGGAGCGAGGAGTCGACGTTTGGGAGCTGACGGGCTACAGTAGGGTAAGTCGCTCCGGTGTGTACAGCCGGGAACTTTATTTCCGCTGCGTTTGGGGCTTTTTCTCCAGAATAAGCCCATTTGTTTTGTATTTGAGTGGGGTAACGTGCTGGAGGGAGGAAAGAGTTGTTGGACCTTCACCTGATTTGTGAACCGGTTCATTTGTTTCTTTGGACGCCATCATTTGTGTGCGCAGTTTGTTTTGTTTGTCTTGAATTTCTGTCTTCAAAAATGGGAAATGTTTCAACTATCCCAAAAGAAAGTCCTCTGAGGTGCATTTTGGATACGGGATCTGATTACAGCTCTGAGCCCCTGGGTGAAAGGAAGATGATATTTTATTGAAACAACGTGTAGCCACAGTACCTGTTAGGATCTCCACAAGGGGTTTAGGCAGGGTTATCTTGGGGCCCTGTGCACCATGTACTGCTATCCTTGTTGTGTTAATTATGTAATTTAGGGTCTCCTGTGTCATTGGTGTATGTAAAAAGACCAAACTTGAGGGTTTATTTAGGATTTTCTGTTTGTCCTTTGGGTTTTTTGTTTCATTTTGTTTGATACTCTTTCTCCATTTATAGTCAAGTCAGTTTTGTGATATTTAAAACTTTTTTACTAATGTCAAATGGTGGAAAGGAACGGAAACAAAACAAAACCTGTCTGTTCTTGTCCAAGAGTGGGACATTCCCAGGAAGAAGAGAAAGATTCTACTTGGTTCCTAAAGTCACCAAAAGCTACGAATAGAAGTGTCTTTTCCATAAATATTAGTAAAAAAGGGTTTAGCCATCTAGACAGCTGACCTTGATTTGTCCCATCTGCCAGAAACCCAATTTGAATCGAACCTCTTTTGTAATTGATGCGTTTTACCTGATCAGATTATTGTACCTGATTCATGGCTGAAATTTTGGAATGGGAACTCTGAGGTCCCTGTGTTTGTGTGTTTGTAAATGTTATAGGTGTATGACATTGTCAAAATGAATTTGTAAAAGAGCTCTATTTAATTGGCTTAAAGGAGATGAAGCATTTACATAAATACTCATATATAAAAAACTGGCCAGAATGAATTTGCGTTCACGTGACCTGGGAAATATTCAGTATTGAATTAATATCTGGTATTAAAGTTAGCTTAAGCTTGTTGGTTTGATTAATATAGACATGTTTTTAGAGTCATCAACATTAAGTATAATACTTTTATTGTACCTAGGTTTACTAGAAATCAAATGACATTATTTCTATTACAAAGTTTGTCAGCAAGAAAAACAACCATATGACAAAGCTTTTAAGTAAATAAAATAGAGATAAATGAGGTAAGAATTTTAGGTAAACTCTATAGGAATAATTGTATTTGGGGAATGTCTATCTAAAATAGTCTCTCCAGACTTCTGTAAGTTGAAACTAAACTAAGTTAAACGAAGAGAATTCATTGAATATCTGGGTCATTTCAAATAGGATAAAATATTAGAACATTAATTGCTGGGCAGGTCTAAGTTTACCTACCTTTGCCTCAAGAGAGGAAGACTAGAGTGTAAGTTTGTCAGTCAGGAAATGCTGTTATGACACACAGTTTACAATTACTTCTTGGTTTTTTACTAGAGGTGAAGGTTTTAAGGTTAAGAATTATAAGGTAAAATTTCAATATGCAGAGATGTAGGACGTGTGTTTTCAGCAAAGAAGGTATGAGGAATGAAAATGCATTTTATTAAAGGGAAGAAGGTGGTTTTGTCCTCGAGCTGGTTGTTTACGAATGGAAAAGAAAGTGAGGGAGAGATTAATATGGGTACAGAAAAATTGTGGAAGGTTTGTGGAGGAGGAACAATGAAAGAGTTTTGTGCATGTCAGGATTGGCTAAGATACGATTGAACTTAATTAAGAAAATGAATTTTAAAGGTAAAGTGGTACTAAACCTGAATTTGGTTCTCTAAGAGAACAAAGGTTTCTTAAAATACCAGACTACTTTGGGTAATTGTGAGTTTCTTTAAGTGATCTGTATTTACCATTGAGATCTTTTATTATCACTGGTTAAAATTTTTTGATATTTTTGACAAAATTCCCAAAGATCAAATTCTAAATGAAGTTCATTTGACCTCTAGCTAACTTTGAGGTTTTCCAAAGGGTCCCTGGAACACCTCAAATTATTTTCTCCATCTCAGAGAGAGGAATATCAAACTAATTAGGCTTATTTAGTATGTTGAACTACATGGGAAGCACGGTCAAATAAGTGGTGATAAAACTTCTTATATTGTTTCATATGGGTAAATGTTATTAATATACACATTTTAGAAATTACATGAAATTCCTAAAATTCTGGTGTATCCTGGTAAATGATAATCAGTCATAATTTTAGTAATTACCTTAAATCGTTGTGTATCACAGCAGTAACCAAGTTTCTTTTCAACTGCATTGTAATCCCTGTTGGTTGATGCTGAAGTAAAAAGGCATCCTTTTAATGGTTAGAAATGATCAATTGCTATTTATGGTTTTACAGTGGCTTTTGAATGACTTTATAGCTATTTTGTGAAGAAGTGGGGTTTCATCAGCTTCAAAGAGTTGTACATAAAAAAAGGATTGGCTAGAGATTCTAAGGAATATTTGTTGCCTCTGTTCAGCAAGAAGTAGCCAGAGCCGTTTATATCCCTCTTCCCACAAGATTGTGGAATGGACATTGATAGCGGGGAATTTTAATAGGGAAGAAGATTTGTATTCAATTACAAGTTAATCACTAAAGGGATGTTGCCTGTAAGCTTAAATTATTCATAATGGCCCATCTCTGGGAGCCCTGACTCCCAGGTAGTGAGCATTAAACGTAAAGACCTTTCTTTAGCTCACAGGAAACATCCAGACCTGCCCCACCTGTGAAGACTACAGGAAGGAAGAAATGAACACATCCTCTCCAGAGGCTGACTGGAACCAGGAAATGTTTCACTTTACTCCCCTTTTAGTATAAGATAAACCTTAATCCTAACACAGGCAAGATGGTTCTTTGGGGCCCAAGTCCACCATCTTTGGGGCCTGCTGGCTTTCCAGCTAAAGTCGCTATTCCGTGTCCCAACAACTCTTGATTTATTGGCCTGTCGTGCAGCGAGCACTGCAAGCTTGGACTCTGTAACAGAGCCAACAGCCTAACACGCCACGCGTCTGTTTCTTGCTTCCCAAGAGTCTGCCTCGCATCTGGGGGACGGTCCAGAGCAGTCTTCTCTCTTTGATGGCTCACTGTTCCACCAGTTCAAAGGCTGCTTTGATCACACGGCCTCTCTCTAAGAGCAGATGCTCCCATAATCTCTGAGGCAGGGGAAGAGACAAAATGGAAAGTAGAAGCTTTAAACTGTTGTCTCTGGGCTCCAAACTCTCCCTTCTTGGATTCTGCGAACCGCTTTTGCCCATCGTTGGGCTTGTCAGTGGGGCTGCTAGCGGGTAGGGGAGGGGAAAAGGCACTGGCTCCTTCCTGTCTGCTCATCCCACGATGGCCCCGTGCCCTCCCGGCAGCATGGGCTCCAGTCTCCAGCTTCTCTGGGCACAAACAGAAGCCCTGCCATCAGCCCCCAGGCAGCAGCCACTTTCAGGAGTCTCAGTCCTGGTGCCCGGGGCTCCTCTTCCAACCTTTTAGGCTTGAAACCCTTAACATCTTTCCTTTGCTCCCAATCCCCAAAGTGGCAGATTTTAAATATGGCTGTTACCTCAGTGCCACCTGCTTGCTTTTCCAGCCTTCTAACACCTGTTAACCAAATGCCCAATGTTAAATGATCCTTGTTAAATACCTAGTGTGGCATCTGTTTTCCTGATTGAACCCTAACGAGTACAGGGGTGAATGTCTTTTCTGCTCACATTTCACTGGCTGAAAGTCACCTGGCCAGTCCCAACTTCAGTGTTATGGGGGCGGGTGTGTGGGGAGTGCCCTGAAGGAGAATCAATATTTGGTCAAGAACCATGTATTTTAGAATTTGAATTACGTGTTCCAGTAACTATTGCTGTATAAAAAATTTTCCGACTCCTTTGTGGCTTCAAACAACCATTTTATTGCGCCAGTTCTGCAGATCAGGAATTGAGGGATGGCTTGTCTCTACCCCACGATGACTGGGGCCTCAGCTGTAAAGCTCCAAAGGCTGGGAGACAGTCGAGGGCTGGCGTCATCTGAAAGCTCATTCACTCACTGGCCTGGGCCCAGGAGATGTGAGGACTAGGGCACCTGACCCGGGAGCCTGCAGCCTTCTGCACTTTGTCATTTAATGATATATCTTGGCTTTCTTTCCAGATTAGTAAATAGAAGGCTACTGTAATCTTTTTGCTATTGCTGCATAGTATTCCGTTGTATTGGGGGTACAGTTTATTTAACCAGTCTCCCATTTTTGCTCATTTAGGTCATTTCCAGTCTTTTGCTGTTACAAACACGTCTGCAATGAATAGTGTTGTCTAATGTGTCACATGTGGGTGTAGATGAATATTTGTCAGTGAATTTGCCTCCTCAAAAAGTATAAACAATATGTAATTTCCCCTCATAGGGACTGTACAGCTTAAGCTACACCGGCGACGTCTTGTTTTTCTATACTTACCAATATAGTGTGTAATTGAAGTTTTGCATTTTTGCCAATGAGAGTGAAAATGGTTTTTCTGTGTTTTTATTTTGTGTTCCTTTTGTGTGTGAGATTGAGTTCTTTGTATTTTCTTTTATGTGAACTGCCTGTTTTTATATTGGGTTATTAATCCTTTCATCTCCGTATTTCAGAACTTACTACATTTTCCTGTGTTAGACTAGATTAGCCCTTTTCTGGGATATGTGTGCAAATATTTTTTCCTGGTTCGCTATAACTTTTTTTTTCATACTGCTATGCAGAAGTCTTTATTTTTATGGCATTTAAATGATCAGCCTTTTTATGACTTTTGTATCTTGAGGCACAAAAGGCCACCACCACTCCAAGATTATAAAGGAATTCTCCCACATCTTCTCATTTATTTGGTTTTATTGTTTACATTTAAATTCATTTGGCATTCATCCTGGTGTAAGGTGTGAGATATGGATCCAACTTTAATTTTTAGGTTGCTACCCAGTTGTACCAATATCATTTACTGACTTGACCACTTTTACTCCATTGACTTGAGGTGTCAGCTCTATCAAGTATTAAATTCTTCTATGTACTTGGGACTACGGGCTTTCTATTCTGTCCTTTAATTTTTTTGTGCTGGTATTATCAGTTACTAAATCTTTATAATTTAGTGCAGCTAATCCCCTCTCATTGCTCTTTTTCAGGGTCTTTCTATTTTTATTTTCCCCAATGAATGGCAGTATTATACTCATTTATTTACAGTGGATTTATAGTATCTTTTAAAATTTGGTGTTCCGTAAAAAAAAAAAAAGTTAACGATATTGTCGTAAACTGCGTGTGCTCTTTCTAGAATAATGTGTACTCTCTGTACCCTTTGTAGTTTTACACTCCTCACCCCTCTGAGGTCATTTTGAGCCAGATTTACAATGAATAGGTTCCAAGTTTTTCATAGCATGACTGGATACTAGACTTCATGCTGGTTTTAATGGTCTGAATCAAAATTTAGAGAATCACAAATTAATTCTATCAGTATTAGTACTTGAGCATTAATACATGAATTTTCCTCAAATGTTTTTTAGGTTGCTTTTCAGAATATAGGCTGTGAGGAAAAAGGTCTTATATTACTGTATATGAACATTTCTTACTACACAGCTGCTGTCGTTGGTAAACTGAAACTGTAAAACGTAATTTCCTCTCCAAGACCACTGGGTCATCCTAGAAACATTAAGAGTCAGAGAGGGGCTTCCCTGATGGTGCAGTGGTTAAGAATCCACCTGCCAGTGCAGGGGACACGGGTTCGATCCCTGGTCCAGGAAGATCCCACATGCCGCGGAGCAACTAAGCCCGTGTGCCACAACTGCTGAGCCCGCATGTCGCAACTAATGAAGCCCACGCACCTAGAGCCCGTGCTCCGCAACAAGAGAAGCCACCGCAATGAGAAGCCCGTGCACTACAACGAAGAGTAGCCCCCGCTCACTGCAAGTAGAGAAACCCCATGCACAGCAACAAAGACCCAACACAGCCGAAGATAAAAAAAAAAAAAAAAAGTCAGAGAGAGCTGATAACTTAGGCTTGGGCAGGCCAAATCATTTAATAGCTATCAATGACATCCATAAAGATTCAGTTGTACCAGGCACAACCCACTGACTCAAAGGAGTAGGAACGCCCAAGGAGGTCTGGGAAGTCTGAAAAGGAAGTGAGAAGTTGGTCTGTGTCCTTAGAAACATGGACTTAAGTGAATTTATTTTATTGACTCAATGTCCAGGAGTCTCTAGTCGTGTGCTTTCTGTATATCAGTCTTTAGGAATGCCTTATAATCCCTTCTAGAAACTGAGGTGAAAAATTCACAGAAAACCAGCCATCTTAAGGTGAGCGTTTCAGTGGCTTTTAGTACATTCATTAGTACGTTGTGCAACACCCACCTACGTCTGTCAAGTTCCAAAACATTTCCCAAATAAAACCCCATGCCCATTACACAGTTTTTCCCCATTTCTCCCTCCTTCCAGCTCCTGGCAACTACTAGCCTATCTTTATGGATTTACTTAGTCTTGATATTTCCTATGAATGCAGTCACACAATATGTGACAGGCTGTGTCTAGTTTCGTTCACTTAGCATGTTTTTGAGCTTCATCCACATTGCAGCTATATTCCCTTTTTGGACAAGTTAGCTTGTCTCATTTGTGGATGAATGAGTATTTAAGAGAATGGGTTATTCCTAGGGCAGGGTGGAGGCTCAAAATGGGAATCAGTGTAGCAAAGGATGAAATTCTAGAGAAAAGAAATTAGAGCTTCATGTTTAATCTGTCTGATACGCTTGGACCAGATTCTCCTAGTCTGTTTTCTTTCTGTTCAGTCCTTAGTGGGCTGTGGGCTGTTTGGGATGTGGGCAAGTGTTCAGCACAGTGCCTGGCGTACAGGAAGCTCTCAGTAAATGCTGTCATAAATGCAGTATTAAAGTCAACTATTATTTTGACTTCCTTCTTAGAATTCAGTACTTCTCTGAGAGACAGTAGAGGGTAGTGGTCAAGTGTGGGAGCACTAGACCAATCACATGGGTTCAAACCTCAACCTCAGCTCTGTCACCTATTAGCCATGTGATCTTTGGCTTGTTGCTCCGTGTTTCAGTTTATACTTAATAGAGCAATTAAGAGGATTATGAAATAACTAAGGTAAAGCCCTGAACACAACACCTAGCACACACTGAGTGTTCAGTAGATGCTATTAGGATTTGAATGGTCATGTGGCTTTAAAATCTATCCAGTTTTGAACCTTTTCTCTTGGCAAATTTCCCATAGCATCCTGTCATATAAGATGAAAAATAGTCCTTATACCATCTAAACATTTGAAGGCACCACTCCATACACTGTAGGTTTGCTGACCCCAACTATTAAAATCTTAGTTGTTCTGTCAACTTCCCCTTTAAGAGTGTAAGGGAGGAAATAACGAATGAATAAAGGGATACTCTTGAGGGCATATAGATTATCCTAAAACTGTATATTTAAAAAGCGTTTAAAAAATACAAGGCACGGGCTTCCCTGGTGGCGCAGTGGTTGAGAGTCCGCCTGCCAATGCAGGGGACACGGGTTCGTGCCTCGGTCTGGGAGGATCCCACATGCCGTGGAGCGGCTGGGCCCGTGAGCCATGGCTATTGAGCCTGCGCGTCCGGAGCCTGTGCTCTGCAATGGGAGAGGCCACAAAGGTGAGAGGCCCGCGTACCGCAAAAAAGAAAAATAATAATAAATAAATAAATACAAGGCACTATCATCACCTATGTGGATGGTAGGTGGTTAGATTGTAGGAAGACTGCTGTTAGGTTTTGGGGACCCATCTCCTCTTGCAGTCTGTTTGCCTAATTGAGCAACCATACACAAGGGATCCTCCTGCAGAGAATCTGTTCATGATGATGATGGTAAGGTACTTGCGTTGGAAACCAACCCACAAAATGCTCAAGTACAACATGTAATACTCCTATTTCCAATCTACAGAAAAAAAAAAAGAGGTGATATGTAAGTCAGTATCATATTGTTCTCAGGGCTGGATTCCAACTCAGTTGCTTCCATGGGGTGATGCTCCTACATCCAAAGTTTATCTCCTCTTCCCCAGCCTAACACTGTAAACTTTACTGTGGTGCCTGCAGTTGTGGCAATTAGAGATCCACTTGGATTTTGTTTTTTTAATTAATTTATTTTATTTTCATTTTTGGCTGCTTTGGGTCTTCGTTGCTGCGCGTGGGCTTTCTCTAGTTGTGGTGAGCGGGGGCGACTCTTTGTTGTGGTGCGCGGGCTTCTCTTGTTGCGGAGCACGGGCTCTAGAGTGCAGGCTCAGTAGTTGTGGCTCACGGGCTCTAGAGTGAAGGCTCAGTAGTTGTGGTGCACGGGCTTAGTTGCTCCGTGGCATGTGGGATCTTCCTGGACCAGGGCTCGAACCCCTTTCCCCTGCATTGGCAGGCAGATTCTTAACCACTGTGCCACCAGGGAAGCCCCACTTGGATTTTAAAAAGCAGTGAATCCCTGGATGAGATCTGTGGGATGGAAATTTTAAAGAGATAAGTGAGGAGGAATGTTGAATGTCTTGGTGCATGTGAGAACTTTCTGGTGTGGTATTAAGTAGATGGCAACGTTGAACTTTCTGGTGGAGAGCAGACCTGGGGGCAGATTGCAGTGCCAGTAATAGGAAGGTTCTGGGCCCCTGTAGGTGGGAAAGAGAAGGTACTAAGAAGTAGGTAAAGAATGAGGATAGGTGAGGCATGTGGTCCGATTTTCTTTCCAATGGGAAGTTTACCTCAGACCGATCCTTATTCATTAGATATATTGTTTCCTTTATATATATATATATATATATATATACACACACACACACACACACACACACACACATATAAAAGAATACATATAATGTGCAACAGAATCAGGTCACTAGGATAAAACTTGACCTTCTTGAATATGGATCCTCTCATGTTGAAGATTTAAATATTTTGAGAAAACTGTTGTAAGCCAACTGCAAGAGGGGAGACCTTAACATTTCACTTTCCAAAAGAGGCAGCAAATAATGTTTATGAATACAATAAACATATCTCAAAAAAGAATGATACTTTTATTTTCCATGGATTTAAAGATACTTTTGCTACATAGTTTATGTATTTTTATGATTATATTTTTTCATTTGTATGAAGTTCAACCTTATACAATTTCAAGGTGATACGTTTGGTAGTGTATCTATAATCTTTAAAAAGTTTTTAGAGTTTTTGGAATGTACAGTATATGAGGTAAAATCAAGATTACATTAAAAATTGTTTCTCCTCTGCACTAATTTTGCAGTGAGGCTCAAATGGCAAGTACACTATTAAATGACATTTACTATCAAAAATAGGAGTTCATTTGAGTTACTATGAAAAACATAAGCCACTGCAACTGCCACAGTGGCACATTTTACCATTTTAGACATTCAACGATATAGAAATCTCTGGGCTATTACACTCAAACTCATTTGTACTGCCAAATGTGGCACTTTTAAGAAGTTTCTAGAAAACAATCTCAATCACTGTTTTGGGGGAAGTTAGCCTACACATAAGAGATTAAATTTAAATAAAATGTAAACATACAGTATTTTATAGTGACAGATCATTCTTACCACTTGGGAAGGCCAAGTTTATCCATTTCTTTTTTGAACAAAGGTTAATGTTTTTTCTACAGCACAGATCATTTGACATAAAACAATTACAATACATGCTCATTCTAATATAAGAAATTCTTCAGAGATCTTCAAAGCACAAAACATACGTCCTTTTTTTCAAAGACTGACAGAAGTGCTTAGTAATCACTAAACTGCTAACCTCAGCAACTAAAAATTAGTGACTCACTACCCTAAAATTCAAATAATAAATTAAAAAGGCTAGTTACAAGTGTTTCACAGATAACAGATGTGATAAAACAAGAATTTTAGATAGTTTCATTACAAACTATTATTACTGGCAGTCATGGACATCTATGCAAGATGTACAACGTGATACTTGACAATATTCAATCTGATCACCCAATAACTCACAAATGCAAGCTCACAAAACATTAACGAATTATGTAATTGCAAAGTGCTCTAATGCAACATTAACCACATGCAATCAACAACTGGAACAGTATCGAAACAGACATTACATTAAACATTAGTTTTTCAGGAAAGAAAGCAGCTTGAAGTTTACTGGTGCAAATTAATTTTGTCTTCGGATTTGGCGCCCCAAACAAAAGGTTAGGTTTGATTATGAATTCTGATGGTGATGGCAGTAGTTATGGGAGAAGCAGCAAAACTTACGGGAGTTCTTCAAAATTAGCCTGTACCAGATAGACGGAGTGTGAGTGTGTGTGTGTGTGTGTGTGTGTGTGTGTGTGTGTGTGTATATACATATATATATATATTTCTACACTTGGTATATATAAAGCCATATATGTACGTGCATGTCCTTATACACACACATATAGTTCAGAGGCTCACAAAACCAAATTAAATAGGTTTGAAGTTCAGAATTATGATTACTTCTAAAAAGTATGTAAAAGCGCTCTGTTCTTTTCCATGTTCTCAAGACCTGAAGATGGGTTTTTGAGTAAACATTAAAATACTTTTAGGCCAAGTAAACTGTCTGTGCTTTCTTTAAGTGACTTATCTGTGAATTCATGAATATATACTTATAATGAAGAACTCCACATTTATCAAACAAGAAGCTTCTTTTTCCCATGCATATTCTTTCATCCAGTTTTTGTCTGCTAAGCCCCTCCAGTTATTCATCATAATCCCACTTACCAAATTAAGACAAATGAGGAGGTAGAAATATAGCACTAGATTGCTTTCACAGCATCATACTTTAACATTTTTATATAGCATGTTAGTGTAAATTTTAATCATTCTGAATTTTTCACTAGGTAATAATTAAAACAAACAGATCAGGTTGTCACTGTTACACTCATGCTGACTGGTCAAAGTATCAATTATATATTGTTGCCTCTCAGAAAGTTTGTTTCACAAGAAGGCATGTCAAAAAAAGAAAAAAAGAAAAAGAGCCCCAACCGAACAAAAAACCAAAACGTGCTATTTCTGTGGCTTGCATTCTAATAAGGTGCCAGCCTCTACCTAACAATATAAGCATAATGGCAAAAATGATGTACTATAGTCTCAATGCCAGTGCTAAATGTCACTGTTTTTGTAAAAGCAATACAGAAATAATTTTAGTACATGACAAAATAAAATGTAATACAATATTAAAAATAAAGTTATATTTTCACTTGATTACAAAGTACTGAATGATAAAGGCAATCAAAATGGAAAAGAAAGCGAACAGCACAAGGATGACGGCTGCACACTGCTCGTCGCTGAGTGCCCGCCGGGTCCTCGTGCTTTCCACAGTGTCTCTGCTGGTGCTGGCTGGTGGTTCAGTCCTCTGAGAGATGAAGAGCACTGTTGTGCTGTAGGGGCCTACGAGGTCCTGATGCCCCACAGGGTCTTGGCACTGGCGAATGGCACACACACGGAAACGATATTCACAGTTCAGCTGAAGGCTTGAATACCGGAATGAAGAGTCAGGCCCTTTGTAAATCTGATAGTAAGACATTAGAAAAAGAATTACATGGGAAGGCTGTGTAGAAAATCTATGTTAAAACTGGCTAGTTTTAGAATTATTTTTGACATGGAAGCTAGTGAGTGCCTCTGCTTGTATCTTTTAAATGACATTTAAAAAACACCTATCCATTAAAGAACTCAACTGTTTGCTGTATAATGGCTGGAGAAATCTGAAAAGTAAGGATGTGATATCTACCCTCACAGAGCTTACAGACCAGCTGAAGAGTGAAGATGTGTCCCTAGAACAGCTAGAGAACAAGCAAAATCAGCCCACGGGCATTTCTCTGGTTTCACCAAATGTAAGAAGTCAAACTTCTGTGCAATCATTCCATGAAAGGAGGAACAAACAGTGTGTAACCTTGCTCTCCCATGATATCTTTGTATAACTGGTTTCTGTAAAGTTTCAAACAGATCTGCTAAATGAAACAATAAGTGGAAAAGGAGAGCTCTCTATAGGTGTCTATGGCAAATCATTTTATAAACTTTAAAAGGAGAGATCACTTAGAGTCAAAGAATGGGATTTTAAAAAACAACTCATCTGGCTCGTCCCTTAGAAGGGAAATAACAAGACTGGAATTCCATAGATTTTTCAAGACAGTGTGCTAGTGATCGAGAGGATGTGTACTGGGACTGGGGTCCAAGCTCTGCTGCACCACTGCACACTCCTCCAGGCCATCATAGTAGTTATCTTGTGTGGTAATTACGAGAATGAAATAAACTAATACTTGTTAAAGCACTTCTTAGCACAGTGCCCAGCATATAGCGAGTGCTCAATATATGGAAGCTATCACTTCCACTACTGCACCCCTTCACTCATTCTCTAAATGAAAAGACCAAGACTCATAGTGATTTCCCAGTTGAGTTTCCCCAGCTAGTTGGTGGGTTATATAAGAGATCAACCAAAACCTGTGGGCTGGCATTCGCTCAAGCAATTTTAGTAGCCTCAGTTGTATCTGTGTTGTAAATCTACATTTTACATACTGGTTTGCTTCCAAAGGAGAAAGGTAAGATCTTTCCCTCATTTTTGTGTCTCCAGAATCTAGCATATAATAGGTACTTAATGAAAGGCCACTAAATTAGTACTGACTATGTATACATCAAAATGTATATCAGAAGATGCTGAGAAGATATATAAATGAACTTTTATTGAAAAAGTAAGCTTTAAGACAAACCTTAAAAAGCTGAATAAGAATTAGTTCTGAAGATGCATATGAGCATTTCAGGAAGTGAGAATGTAGAAATGATTTATGTCTCAGCGACAGTAAAAGGATGAACTTAAATATATCAGAAGACTGTATTAGAAAGCAGTGTGAAACAGTATACATACAATGAAGTCAATTTAGTAAAAATAAAAAATATGTATTTGTCTTTCGGGTATAATGGGTGATATTTATTTTTGTCTTTAAAATTTTCTTTACTTTCCATTTGTCTCCAAATGAGCGTGGTAATGTGATCAGGAAACAAAAAACACATGGCATGAGGGTGATAGGTGAAGAGATTTGACATTGAAAGGAGGAATATGTTAATACATTAGTTGGAAATTGAAGTTTAATTCTACAGGGGCCACTGTAGTGTGTGATATTTAAACTGTTTAAGGAATCCTGATCATAAGGCTGAGAGGGATTGAGGAAGTTGGGCAGGACAAGGGCTCTTGCTGAGTTATGAGGCCCTGGTATAATTTTCGTGGATCACTTAAAAAGTGACTTTTTTTTTTTTTTTTTTTTTTTTTTTTTCGGTACGCGGGCCTCTCACTATTGTGGTCTCTCCCGTTGCGGAGCACAGGCTTTGGACACGCAGGCTCAGCGGCCATGGCTCACGGGCCCAGCCGCTCCGCGGCATGTGGGATCTTCTCGGAACGGGGCACGAACCCGTGTCCCCTGCATCAGCAGGCGGACTCTCAACCACTGCGCCACCAGGGAAGCCCCAAAAAGTGACTTTTTATTTTAATAAAAGTTGGCAGGCAGGCAAAAAAAAAAAAAAAAAAAAAAAAAATTCTTCCAAGAGTTTAAAGCTTGGGGACCAAAATGATGTTAGTGTTTATGATCCTGACGAATGAGGAAGAAGTTGGAGAGGAGAGACTGGGAAGGAAGATGATGAGATCATATTTTCAATTTTGTTTTAGATGTTGGGAAGATATCTAAACAGGGAGACATCCTATAGGTAACTGTAGACTCAGGACTGAAGAAAACAGATACATCTGCTAGGGCTGATTTTAAAAGTTTTATAGATCTAAGTGAAGCTATTCAAAAAGAGTCTCAAGCTTAAGATAGCTGGGTTAGGCCTTAGAATGAGAAATAAGAATTAAAATGAGTAACACCATTTCCACCACCCCCTTTCATAGTGATGAGATAAATTCTGTGACCCTAATAAACAAGAGGGCAAGTAAAAACTCTAATAACTTCATAATGTTTTGGTCCATAGCTACTGCTCATAGATAGTATTACATACAATTAAAACAAAAGAAAAACTAAAATATCGCCTTTATATTTGCTATCAATAACTATCCATTTACTTAGGCAGAATGTGGCAAATATAAATTAATGCAGATTTGTAGTTAAGAGGATGGCAGGTAAGACATTACTGTTTTCACTTTCTTTGCATTTTAACTGAGAAATGCAGACTAAAACTTAAGCTTGGAAGGTTTGAGCATATCTAGCTGGCCAAGAACTTTGAAACAGTACACCACCTGCAACAGAATTTATAGGAAACCTTTATAGAAAGCTTAGAGTTTCATAAATTGGTATTTATCTTTACTTTAGCTTTGTGAATATATCACAGCATGGAGGAAATAACAACTGTGGAATTGGGGCCAATAAGACTGAAATCAGTATTTTACCTATTTATATCTACCTCTATATCTACATTCTAAAAATCTATTTGGTTGGTGAGATTAATTTACCAAGTACCCATACTAAAATTCAAGACAGTCCTTGTTGTTACCTTTTAAGGACAAGTATACATGTTTACTACCAAAGACAACCACTTTTGAAGCTGTCATTATAGAGGAACAAATTCTGTTTAACTATTTCTACTTTCTGTGTACATTACATATCCACAATCTGATCTTATAATGATTAATACAGTCTGTATTATTTATAGCAATTAGTGTAAGACAATGATTTCAGCAATACATTACTATTAGACTGAATGCAGACTTACTCAAAACTTTCCTAAGATTTATTATAGATTTGACTGCATTTAAAAGTAATTACAGTTGACCCTTGGACAACACAGGTTTGAACTGTAAGGGTCCACTTATACACAGATTTTTTTTCAATAAGTACAATCTACAATACTACACAACCAGAGGCTGGCCAAATCCATGAATGTGGAACAGTGAACATGGAGGGCTGACCGTAAAGTTCTATGTCGTTTTTCCACTGCACTGGGGGTCAGTGCTCCTAACCCTTGTGGTGTTCAAGGGTCAACTGTATTCATTAAGACAAATAATAATGCATATGTTGTCATATAATTTGGCACATATGGTCACATAGTGTGATCCTTCTGTAACTTATGAATGTATTATTGCAAATAATTATTTCCTAGTGATCAGTAAGTGAAGGGAACAGTAAAAACCCTCAAAAACAACTGAATATGGACAAATAACCACGTAATTCGTCTCTACCATTCTTCCCCTCTATTATTGTTGAGGGAGTTGTAAGTGAACTTGGAGCTTTTAGAGCAATCTTATTTTTGAATTTAATTTTTTTTTATACAGCAGGTTTGTATTAGTCATCAATTTTATACACATCAGTGTATACATGTCAATCCCAATCACCCAATTCATCACACCACCATCCCCACCCCCATGGCTTTCCCCCCTTGGTGTCCATATGTTTGTTCTCTACATCTGTGTCTCAACTTCTGCCCTGCAAACCGGTTCACCTGTACCATTTTTCTAGGTTCCACATATATGCATTAATATACAATATTTGTTTTTCTCTTTCTGACTTACTTCATTCTATATGACAGTCTCTAGATTCATCCACATCTCTACAAATGACCCAATTTCGTTCCTTTTTATGGCTGAGTAATATTCCATTGCATACATGTACCAAATCTTCTTTATCCATTCGTCTGTCAATGGGCATTTAGGTTGCTCCTGTGACCTGGCTGTTGTAAATAGTGCTGCAGTGAACATTGGGGTGCACGTGTCTTTTTGAATTATGGTTTTCTCTGGGTATATGCCCAGTAGTGGGATTGCTGGGTCATATGGTAGTTCTGTTTTTAGTTTTTTAAGGAACCTCCATACTGTTCTCCATAGTGGCTGTATCAATTTACATTCCCACCAAGAGTGCAAGAGGGTTCCCTTTTCTCCACACCCTCTCCAGCATTTCTTGGTTTGTAGGTTTTCTGATGATGCCCATTCTAACCAGTGTGAGGTGATACCTCATTGTAGTTT
Organism: Hyperoodon ampullatus; assembly: GCF_949752795.1. NCBI lineage: Eukaryota > Metazoa > Chordata > Mammalia > Artiodactyla > Ziphiidae > Hyperoodon > Hyperoodon ampullatus. The sequence goes on along the minus strand of NC_136929.1, from coordinate 59,711,073 downwards.
TGATTTGCATTTCTCTAATAATTAGTGATGTTGAGCATCTTTTCATGTGCTTCTTGGCCATCTGTATGCCTTCTTGGGAGAGATGTCCATTTAGTTCTTCTGCCCATATTAGGATTGGGTGTTTGTTTTTTTAATATTGAGCTGCATGAGCTGTTGATATACTTTGGAGATTAATCCTTGGTCCGATGATTCGTTTGCAAACATTTTCTCCCATTCTGAGGGTTGTCTTTTCATCTTGTTTATGGTTTCCTTTGCTGTGCAAAAGCTTTGAAGTTTCATTAGGTCCCATTTGTTTATTTTTGTTTTTATTTCCATTACTCTAGGAGGTGGATCAAAAAATAACTTGCTGTGATTTAAGTCAAAGAGTGTTCTTCCTATGTTTTCCTCTAAGAGTTTTATAGTGTCCATTCTTATATTCAGGTCTCGAATCCATTTTGAGTTTACTTCTGTGTATGGTGTGAGGGAGTGTTCTAATTTCATTCTTTTACATGTAGCTGTCCAGTTTTCCCAGCACCACTTATTGAAGAGACTGTCTTTTCTCCATTGTATATTCTTGCCTCCTTAGTCATAGATAAGTTGACCATAGGTGCCTGGGTTTATCTCTGGGCTTTCTATCCTGTTCCATTGATCCTTATTTCTGTTTCTCTGCCAGTACTAATATTGTCTTGATTACTGTAGCTTTGTAGTATAGTCTGAAGTCAGGGAGTCTGATTCCTCCAGCTCTGTTTTTTTCCCTCAAGACTGCTATGGCTATTCGGGGTCTTTTGTGTCTCCATACAAATTTTAAGATTTTTTGTTCTAGTTCTGTAAAAAGTGCCATTGGTAATTTGATAGGGATTGCATTGAATCTGTAGATTGCTTTGGGTAGTATAGTTATTTTCACAATATTGTTTCTTCCAATCCAAGAACATGGTATATCTCTCCATCTGTTGGTATCATCTCTAATTTCTTTCGACAGTGTCTTAAAGTTTTCTGCATACAGGTCTTTTGTCTCCCTAGGTAGGTTTATTCCTAGGTATTTTATTCTTTTTGTTGCAATGGTAAATGGGAGTGCTTCTTTAATTTCTCTTTCAGATTTTTCATCATTAGCGTATAGGAATGCAAGAGATTTCTGTGCATTATTTTTGTATCCTGAAACTTTACCAAATTCATTGATTAGCTCTAGTAGTTTTCTGGTGGCATCTTTAGGATTCTCTATGTATAGTATCATGTCATCTGCAAACAGTGACAGTTTTACATTTTCTTTTCCAATTTGTATTCCTTTTATTTTTTTCTTCTCTGATTGCCATGGCTAGGACTTCCAAAACTACGTTGAATGACAGTGGTGAGAGTGGACATCCTTGTCTTGTTCCTGATCTTAGAGGAAATGCTTTCAGTTTTTCACCATTGAGACTGATGTTTGCTGTGGGTTTGTCATATATGGCCTTTATTATGTTGAGGTAGGTTCCCTCTATGTCCACTTTCTGGAGAGTTTTTATCATGAATGGGTATTGAATTCTGTCAAAAGCTTTTTCTGCATCTATTGAGATGATCATATGGTTTTTATTCTAAAACTTATTAATATGGTGTATCACAGATTGATTTGCATATATTGAAGAATCCTTGCATCCCTGGGATAAATCCCACTTGATCATGGTGTAGGATCCTTTTAATGTGTTGTTGGATTCTGTTTGCTAGCAGTTTGTTGAGGATTTTTGCATCTATATTCATGAGCGATATTGGTCTGTAATTTTCTTTTTTTGTAGTATCTTTGTCTGGTTTTGGTATCAGGGTGATGACGGTGGCCTCACAGAATGAATCTGGGAGTGTTCCCTCCTCTGCAATTTTTTGGAAGAGTTTGAGAAGGATGGATGTTAGCTCTTCTCTAAATGTTTGATAGAATTCACCTGTGAAGCCATCTGGCCCTGGACTTTTGTTTGTTGGAAGATTTTTAATCACAGTTTCAATTTCATTACTTGTGATTGGTCTGGTCATATTTTCTATTTCTTCCTGGTTCAGTCTTGGAAGGTTATACCTTTCTAAGAATTTGCCCATTTCTTCCAGGTTGTCCACTTTATTGGCATAGAGTGGTTTGTAGTAGTTTCTCAGGATGCTTTGTATTTCTGCGGTGTTTGTTTTAACTTCTCCTTTTCCATTTCTAATTGTATTGATTTGAGTCCTCTCCCTCTTTTTCTTGATGAGTCTGGCTAATGGTTTATCAATTTTGTTTATCTTCTCAAAGAAACAGCTTTTAATTTTATTGATCTTTTCTGTTGTTTACTTTGTTTCTATTTCATTTATTTTCTGCTCTGATCTTTATGATTTCTTTCCTTCCGCTAACTTTGGGTTTTGTTTGTTCTTCTTTCTCTAGTTCCTTTAGATGTAATGTTAGGTTGTTTGAGATTTTTCTTGTTTCTTGAGGTAGGCTTGTATAGCTGTAAACTTCCCTCTTAGAACTGCTTTTGCTGCATCCCATAGGTTTTGGATCGTTGTGTTTTGTCATTTGTCTCTAGGTATTTTTTATTTTTTGATTCCCTCTGTGATTTCTTCAGTGATCTCTTGGTTATTTAGTAATGTACTGTTTAGCCTCCATGTGTTTGTGTTTTTTATGTTTTTTTCCCCTGTAATTGATTTCTAATCTCATAGTGTTGTGGTCAGAAAAGATGCTTGATATAATTTCAATTTTCTTAAATTTACTGAGGCTTGATCTGTGACCCAAGATGTGATCTACCCTGGAGAATGTTCCATGCACACTTGAGAAGAAAGTGTAATCTGTTTTTGGAGTGGAATGTCCTATGAATATCAATTAAATCTGTCTGGTCTATTGTGTCATTTACAGCTTGTGTTTCCTTATTAATTTTCTGTTTGGATGATCTGTCCATTGGTGTAAGTGAGGTGTTAAAGTCCCCCATTATTATTGTGTTACTGTCGATTTCTTCTTTTACAGCTGTTAGCAGTTGCCTTATGTATTCAGGTGATCCTTTGTTGGGCGCATATATATTTATAATTGTTGTATCTTCTCCTTGGATTGATCCATTGATCATTATGTAGTGTCCTTCCTTGTCTCTTGTAACATTCTTTATTTTAAAGTCTATTTTATCTGATATGAGTATTGCTATTCCAGCTTTCTTTTGATTTCCATTTGCATGGAATATCTTTTTCCATCCCCTCACTTTCAGTGTGAATATGTCCCTAGGTCTGAAGTGGGTCTCTTGTAGACAGCATATATATGGGTCTTGTTTTTATATCCATTCAGCAAGCCTGTGTCTTCTGGTTGGAGCATTTAATCCATTCACGTTTAAGGTGATTATTGATATGTATGTGCCTATTTTCTTAATTGTTTTGGGTTTGTTTTTGTCGGTCCTTTTCTTCTTTTGTGTTTCCCACTTAGAGAAGTTCCTTTAGCATTTGTTGTAGAGCTGGTTTGGTGGTGCTGAATTCTCTTAGCTTTTGCTTGTCTGTAAAGCTTTTGATTTCTCCCTCAAATCTGAATGAGATCCTTGCCCGGTAGAGTAATCTTGGTTGTAGGTCCTTCCCTTTCATCACTTTAAGTATGTCATGCCACTCCCTTCTGGCTTGTGGAGTTTCTGCTGAGAAATCAGCTGTTAACCTTATGGGAGTTCCCTTGTATGTTATTTGTCACTTTTCCCTTGCTGCTTTCAATAATTTTTCTTTGTCTTTAAATTTTGCCAATTTCATTACTATGTGTCTCGGCATGTTTCTCCTTGGGTTTATCCTGTATGGGACTCGCTGTGCTTCCTGGACCTGGGTGGCTACTTTCTTTCCCATGTTAGAGAAGTTTTTGACTATCATCTCTTCAAATACTTTCTCTGGTCCTTTCTCTCTCTCTTCTTGTTCTGAGACCCCTATAATGCAAATGTAGTTGCATTTAATGTTGTCCCAGAGGTCTCTTCAGCTGTCTTTATTTCTTTTCATTCTTTTTTCTTTATTCTGTTCCGTGGCAGTGAATCCACCATTCTGTCTTCCAGGTCACTTATCCGTTCTTCTGCCTCAGTTATTCTGCTATTGATTCCTTCTAGTGTAGTTTTCATTTCAGTTATTGTATTGTTCATCTCTGTTTGTTTGTTGTTTAATTCTTCTAGATCTTTGTTAAACATTTCTTGCATCTTCTCGACCTTTGCCTCCATTCTTTTTCCGAGGTCCTGGATCATCTTCACTATCATTATTCTGAATTCTTTTTCTGCAAGGTTGCCTATCTCCACTTCATTTAGTTGTTTTTCTGGGGTTTTATCATGTTCCTTCATCTGGTACATAGCCCTCTGCCTTTTCATCTCGTCTGTCTTTCTGTGAATGTGGTTTTTGTTCCATAGGCTCTGCAGGATTGTAGTTCTTCTTGCTTCTGCTGTCTGTCCTCTGGTGGATGAGGCTACCTCTAGAGCAATTCTGAAATTTACTGTGCTTAAGCACCACTTGGAACTTAAAAACAAACAAAGAAAACCAGCGAAAGAAAAACACAATTGTGGTTTCCACTCCTAGACATTCAGGTTTATTTGGTCTGCAGGCCACTCTGAGGAACAACTGTTTTTGAGAATCTGAAGTTCAGAAGTTTAAGAAAGGAAGAAATTGTATAGAATCCAACAGGCCACTGTCCCAGCAATCGTTCTCCTACATTGCCAACAATACCCTAATTTTGGATGGGGTATCCAAAGTACAACCCATGTCCTAGGAGAAGCTGGCTGAGGCTTAACTCCAGAGGTGGGCCCTGGCTGGCTTAAGCCCTTGCACAGTCACTGCTTCAGGGATGGCTTTGTAACCCAAGTGCTATCTTTTCCCTGAATGTGAATAAGAAAGTGTAAGTTCCCCATGGCAGGCACTGAACACTGAGAGAAACTTTGTCCCTGATGACTTCATTAAGCTTCTCCATCAACCTGCCTACCTACAGGCCTCTCCCTAAGAGGATTTATACTTTATAAGCCAATTTGAAATTTTTTTTTAATTAATTAATTAATTTTTAAAGTTATTTTTGGCTGCATTGGGTCTTTGTTGCTGCACGTGGGCTTTCTTTCTTCTAGTTGCGGCGAGCGGGGGCTACTCTTCCTTGTGGTGCGCAGGCCTCTCATTGTGGTGGCTTCTCTTGTTGCGGAACATGGGCTCTAGGCACGTGGGCTTCATTAGTTGTGGCATGTGGGCTCAGTAGTTGTGGCTCACGGACTCTAGTGCGCAGGCTCAGTAGTTGTGGCGCACAGGCTTGGTTGCTCTGCGGCATGTGGGATCTTCCCGGACCAGGGCTCGAACCCGTGTCCCCTGCATTGGCAGGCAGATTCTTAGCCATTGTGCCACCAGGGAAGCCCCTATAAGCCAATTTGAATTAATTTTTCTGGTAGTTGTAACATTAATGAGCTTGGACACAAGAACTCTCTTAGGTACAGACTCCCAGATGGTGCTTATCTGCTTTGACGGTGGTTCTACTGTCCCCCAATATGTTCACTTCACCCGGTTATACCGCTTGAAATGCTGCTTTTGGTTTAAAAGCACTTGCTTTAAAAAATGTATACACTTCTGGGAAGATTAAAGAGCCAGCAGACACTCGACTTTTGACATGAATTTTCCCAAGGAAAGAGTCTTTCTCCTAATGGCAATAAGGTCAGTTATACTGCGTATATGAGAATTATGATGTATGTGAGAGAGGGAGGCAAGAGTCAGAGGAAGAGTGTAATTTTAGAGAACAGGGCCAAGCCTCGGGGAGGTGCTGCAGAGCAGGGCACAGAGCAGCAAGAAGGCAGCAAGAGTTTGGTGAAAGCCACTGACTGATCAGAGAGGGATGAAGAAAGGGAAGAATGTAAAGAAATCAATATGTTTCTAAGTTTGGCCCAGGGTCATAAGTACTGGCTGCTGCTAGGCTAATTTGCTTCCAGGTCCCCAAACCCAGCAATACTACAGGTTAAACAGGTTTTAATAGGCTAGCCTAGAAACTCAACCACCAACTTATGAATAATAATCCTCTTCTTAAAAACATCAACAGTTCCTACTGCTGTAGAATGAAGACCCACTAAGACTTGGCCTCCTCCAGTACACACTCCAATCTTTTTTTTTTAGCTTTATTTTTTATTAGTAATCTATTTTATACATATTAGTGTATATACATCAATCCCAATCTCCCAGTTCATCCCACCAGCATACCCCCCGCTTTCCCCCACTGTACACACTCCATTCTTGAGCCTTACTCAAGTCATACTTGAGAGTTCATGGTTCCTCCTAAGCTCATCAGCCCCCCAAAAAGACTCCCTTTAATGATAATCCTTTTGGAAAACATTCCAAAGTCCAGCTGGAAAAAAAATCATTCCTTTTAATAAAGTATGTTTTATCTTTATCATGACCTTTTATTTGTTTGCTTACATAGAATGTCATGATTACAAAATTTCTGCTTGCTTACTAACGTCTAATAAACAGCTTTTTTGAAATCAGAACAGTAACTTAATAATATAGCCCCCTCAAATTCTTTATATGTAGTATTTAATACATGTGTGTTGAATAGCAAGTCAATTTTAAGTAAAATATTAAAATCCCATGAATGAGATTGAACTCTTAAAAAAAATGACCTTCAAACTTTTGGAATACAACTTGCCAATAAATCATAAAATTTTATAAACATTTAAGAGATTTAGATGAGCATATATATGATGAAGTTCTAAGGAAATCAGTATTATAAGTTTTACAGTATGCTTACAATCTAAAGTAAAATTGGTGATAGGGTTAATTTAGCTTTTAAGTTAAATTAGAATTAGCACTGTTGTTTCATGTAGTGATATATTTATTAAAATTCATACACTACTCAAATGTGGGGTCCCTATTTCCTTTGAACATGTAATGAAATTACATTTTCTTTAATATTAATTTTGTTTCCTCCTTGGAAGGAAACCTGCTTATCTGTAAATCATATTCAAATCTAATTATCATGTCAATTTGCAGATGGCTTAATAAAGAAAAACAATCACATGCCAAATTTAGTCCGACTCTTTGGGGCCTTTTGTAATTTCAGTTAAGAAATTATGCTTCCATATTTAGCAAAACTTGAAAGGAAAAAATTATACCTTATTGAAAGGTATTCTATTATTAATAGTTATAACAGCACAAGTGAAATAAAACAGATGAATGATTTTTTAATAGTGAGAAAAGAAAATACAAAATAAGAAACTAAAATGAAAACAACCCAGCTTAAAAGCCCTCAATATCAAGAAGGGTAACAGCAAAAAGGAACAAGCAGATGAAATGCTTACAGAAATAAGGCTTTTGAGTTGCATAAAAACTTCTTTATAAAAGTCATAATGACACTGACAGCTGCCCACTTCATCGGCTATTCACTGTTTACCAGGAACCTATCTTTGAAATTTTACCAGGAAGGTGATACTTCCTCTAGGCTTCCATAATAACTGTGTCTATTGTCATATTTACAACACTGCATTATAACTATGACTATTACTAACATTGTAAAAGCCTCTTCAGTGTTGTCTCTGCATCTGTCCTCATCCTACTCTGGTCACAATGATCTTGTGTCTGATCATGTGCCTACTCAGGTCAAAATCCTCCACTGGCTTCTCATTTTACATGGAGTAAAAGTCTGACTATGACCTATAATGCCCTACATGATCTCCATGCCTGCTCATAGACCCCCTACCATTAAAGCCCTGACTTCATTTATTATTCCTCCCTTTGCTCATGCTGCCCCAGCCATAGTGGCCTTCGTCTTGTACAGCAAATTTAACAAGCATGCTCCTGCCTCAGGGCCTTTGCATCTACTGTTTCTGCTTCTTGAAACACTTCTCCCCATATTCACTTCCTTTGGGTCTCTGTTCAAATGTCACCTGACTGCTCTATATAAAATAGCACTAGCTGTCCCTCGCCCTAGTACTCCCTAATCCTTTTATCCAGTTTTATTTTTTTCTCCATTGTGCTTATCACTATCTAACATATGATACACTGATGTGTCTATCTGCTTTTAGAATCTCTTTTTCTACTAGAATGTAAGCTGCACGGAGGCAGGGACTTTTTGTTCACTTGTATCCTGAGTGCCTGGCACAGAGTTCAATAAATACCTGTCAAATGAACGAATACTCTGTTTAAGTGCAGTTCACACCCAAAAGATTTTGAATCCTGATATACTGTGTAGTTACTAATCTTTGGAACATAGTAAGCACTGAACAAATGTTTTTGAATTAGGATGATAAAGGTAGTCAAATCCTGCATTGAAAATACATAAAAATGAAAAAGGTGAAAGTGTGTATCTACAGAATTATATTTGGCACATACCTGTTTGAATTCTGAATCTTTTCCCACCATAACTTGAAGACTGTAAATAACTGGATCACCTTTCATTGGCTGTAAACACTCCCATGTAATTTCACAAATGTGATCATTTACTTTCTCTATTTTGGGGGCTGTAGAGAACAAATATAAATAAAATCTGCTCTACTTGATTTTTAACGTGGCACATCACAGACACTTGTTTCAATCAAAATCAACAGACTTTAAAACATAGTTACAAACTTGAAATAAATATCAGTGAATTTTTGAAATTTGCAGAGAAATGGTCAATGGCTAACTCTTACCATCTCAAGGCCATACAATCTACAGGCACTCCAATGGCCAGACTGATTAAAAGTTCTGTAAGATAAGTACTATTTTCCCTGAGCTAAAAAAAGCCAATGGCAGTTCTACAGCATCTTTTATGGTACTTCAAAGAGCATAACTAGAACATGAAATTTTATAATTTAAGAAATCTTCTAAGAGAGTGAGTTGAAAAATACACCTAGCTGCCTGACCACATACATGACTGCCTTACTCAATAGTGGGGTACAAAGGTGTTAAAATCAGCAATCTTCTTAAGGTAAAGAGACACTACTAAACCAGATGAGGGAACAGAAAAATAACTCAGTGAAATCCATCAGCATTATTAGAAAGACTGTTCAAAGAACAGTCTTGCTAACTATGGATCTGCTTAACAAATGATACATTCAAGTATATGATCCAGGACACTGTACTAGAAATCTTTGTGATTTGTCCTCAGAGGGTGAGGAATTTTAGTATTTTTTACTTTCCAGGGTCATTTTAAAGTAAGAACCCTGCTGAAATTAATTTAAAATATATAATATATACACAAATGTGTGTGTATGTAAATTTGATTTAAAAATTCAAGTTTACTAAGTATTTATTTATGTTTTGCTAAACAGTGACCTGGCTCTCTCCCTGAAATCCAAACGAATGAAAACAGCAATGACTCAAAACAACCAGAATTGTGATTTTTTTCTTTAAGTAAAAATAGTGGAAACAGCAAACGACTCTATTAGAAAACTAGCCTACCTATTCAATTTAGTACTTTTATGTTTATTAAAAAGATCAGTGACAAAAACCAGCACTTGTCTGATTATCAATATGCCAGATAAAATAGCTTTTATTATTAAGTGAAAGTCCCAGTAGGTAGGCTTGTCTAATTTCCTTCTTATAATTTAGATGTTGGACACATCCTGGATGATAATTTTTTTTTTTTTTTTTTTTGCGGTACGCGGGCCTCTCACTGTTGTGGCCTCTCCCGTTGCGGAGCACAGGCTCCAGACGTGCATGCTCAGCGGCCATGGCTCACGGGCCCAGCCGCTCCGTGGCATGTGGGACCTTCCTGGACCGGGGCACGAACCCGTGTCCCCTGCATCGGCAGGTGGACTCTAAACCACTGCGCCACCAGGGAAGCCCCCTGGATGATAAATTTTAATAGTACAAAAGTACTTTATGAAAAGTGCATTTAATTTATTATTAAAGAAAATAACTTGAGGATGTATAACTTACCTTTCAGGGCAGCTGGGACAGATTTTGGAGTAGTGAAAATATATTCTTGGGAAAGAGGACCTTCCCCTGCTTCATTACAAGCTTGAATACAGAATTTATAAGATGTTGACTCATTAAGTCTTTGTACTTTGTATGTATGGCATGGACCTCTGTACAGGGATATAAACCTAAAATGGAAATGACTCCTATGAAAAATAAACCTTGACTACCTTATGAAAAACGTTTAAAAACCACTAAAAAAAATACAGTTCGGACATTATTTAGGAGTAATAAGTTACTCCTAGAATTTAATGCCAGGAATGGTTTGTCACACAATAAATCTGTGTTTTTTCGGCAGATGATGAAAATCACAGAATTAGTAAATTTCCCAATTTGACATGGTTTCCTGAAAATTTATTGCTAAATTTTTCTCTTCAGGCTTCTGGTATAAGCTTTGTTTCTGACTGCTGTTTTTTAATGTTTACATTTTAAAGGATACTCAGTACATCACAATTTTCATTATAAATTATTTCTAACTAGAGTCATAGGCATACAATTTGTCACATAAAAAAGAGAATTCCCTTTCCCAGGCATAATTTTAATTGATTTGGTGAAGTTTTCTTAAGATTTACATAACAGTATGAGATAATATATAATTTCCCATAAATTATCCACTTGAACTGTTCAATGGAAAGTTTAACATCATATATGTTATCCGTATGCTGAATGTTCCCCAAATTTTTGATTGGCTATTTTAAGAATTTTCAGAAACTGAGGAATGAATAATGAATACTCATATAGTTCTAACAGTCTGAAAACTGTAGTTAGATTAAAAATGAAGAAATATTTAATGATCTTTAGTAAGAGTATTTCCAAGAAGAAGTAATTACATAAGCCTTGCCTTTTGAATCTCCAATTTTTTAAATGATAGGAAAACAACCAGTGGCAAAACCACTGTCGAAAAAAGCTGAACGATGATAAAACCTGTCAGGGAACAGCTGAGGTAGCATTCTGACATGATCCCACAGCAAGTGTAAAGAGTTGTGAAAAGTCAAAAGAAAGTAACTAAAGATATTAAATTGATTTAATGCATTAAGTTTATATGGTAAGTTTACAATATCATAAAACATTTTAATTTATTTATTTTCCACAGCCAAAGACCATAAGCCATACCCCATACCCTACAACAATTCTCTAGATGCTAGCTAAATATTAATTACTGCTAAAGTTCTAAAATAAGAATATAAACTAATATAATCTATACTTAATAGAATCTTTGTTCTATTATCTTTCAACCAAACACCAATTAAACCTGTTTCCAGTAAACCTTCTTGCACTACCCCAAATGTAAATGCTAGAAAGGGGATAAAAATAACTTAAAGAATTAATTCACCTAACAGTAACAACATATATTAAAGATAAATGGCTATACCAAAAACCTGTGGCAAGGCAAAGAATTTCCTTCTAGAGATAAGCCTACAAACAGTACATAAAATTCTGCCAAGAGCAAAGGCGAACATTCATAGAGGCACAGATTGCAGGAAATGATCAATACTATTTGCTCTGTGTAATGCTCTTACTGTTGATACAGTATGTTTAATTCTGTATGCTATTTTAAATGTGTAAGTACTTCTGATAGAGAGTACTTACATACAAGTACCTTGAATATTCCATTATTGAATACTTGGCTAAGATACAAACCCAACACAAAAAACAAAGTAATCTTGGGAAATACTGTCCCTGGTACTCTGAATCTATCAGACATACAAATTATTTCTAATAAATTGAGTGAAAAAGCAAACAAACAAAAAAGAAAAACCAACAACAAAAAAACCAAATTCTTAAAAGATTAGAGTAACAGCTGCGAAAGATATATGGCATTGTTTATTTTGGATATAATATCAATAAATTACCCCAGACTGGAATTTGAATAATTTACACCACAGTTATTTTGAGTAACACTATAATTCAAATGCATGATTTAGTGGGGTATGGCATGGATGTAACGAGACTGTAAAGGATGGTAGCACAGAGAAGAACCTGAGTAGCCAGGGGACTGGACTATTTATTCAGAGAGTCTAAGATCTGATGGTGAGGAAGTAAACTACTGCATTCACTTAGTGTGCAGGCCCTGTGAGGGTGTGGAGGAGGGTGAGATATAATCCCTGCCTTCAAGGATCTCAAAGGCCTTAAGCCAATCAATGATTTACTGTAAAAACTGCCTCTTGCTGGAAATAAGCACTGAAGAGATTATTTTGAAGCACAGATTACGTTTCTTTTACTAGCTTGAAGAGAGGAAATGGGTAAGAGATGAGAGCCAAATAATAGTTCCCCTAATTTTTTCTCTCTTGCATCACCCTCACAGTTATAAACAGAAAAACTTCATTATGTCTTCTGATGTTTCAAAAATGGCATACTTAAAAATTATTTCTTATGCGACTTCTAACTCTGTTTTTTAAAACTTTATTTCTATTGTTAAAAAAATTTATGTACTTAAGACCTGAGAAACTATATAAAGAAACAATTAGAAACACCTACCTTCCATTCTTATCCTCCATCTGAAGGTGGTACTGAACAGAATCTGTCGACAATGTCTTTGGGGTTCCTTCTCCCCACTTCAGTTTAAGGTTCTGGTGGCTGAAGGCAACACATTCCAGACGAGGTGGATCAGGAGGGAGGGGTTTAGTTTTTAATTTTATCATGTGGCTGAAAGGACCAGCTCCAAGGCTATTCAAGGCTTGAATTCGTATTCTAAGTGCCATATTAAAAAAAAAAAGTTTAGTTTATGATTATTCTATTTAATGTGTCCCTCTGGTCTAGGCAAAAATTAACATAGTTTTTACTGTGTACCTGTATGTTGTATCTGGTTGCAAATTGTCTAGAATGTAGCTTGTAACCTTTCCCACAGTCAAGGGCTGTTTATCTCCAAAGTCTATGCTGTAGGCAAGGATTTCTGAACCATGATCACAAGGCTTTTCCCAGCTTACTGCAAGGCATGTAGACGGTGAATAATTGGGATTTTCTATATCATCATCACTTACTTCTTGAAGACAAGTCACAATACCAGGAACTGATGGTGGAGTCACACAGGCTACTACTTCACTGAAAGGGCCTGCACCCACAATACTCAGAGCCTACAAATTAACAGAGCCCAAAAGGTAAAGACGTGATCATGAAAATGCTCACAAGACGCAAAACTCTGGATAGAGTAAGTGACAAGGCCCTGACCGCCTTTACCTGGACTCTGCAATAATAGGTAGTTGCTGGTGAAAGTCCTTTTAATTCATAACTGAGACCGGGCCCACAGTAACATATCTGCATACTTCCTTCAACTCCTCCCCACTCCAATCGATATTCAGTGACATCAGTTCCATTACTCAAAGGGACCTTTAAATTAAGAAAAGGATAAAGGTCTTAAGTCCTGACATGATTAAATAGCTTTTGGGCAAAAATGTTCTTTACCTGAGCATATAAAAAAGTGAATTGTTTTTGGATGTTTAAAAAATGTTTAACAGAATTTAAACTGTTCAGTATTACATTTTTATTCATTAAGACCACCTGAATTTAAGATTTGTCAAAAAGTATAACTTTGTTTTCAATTAGAAGTAGAAATATGACTGAATCACTTTAGAAAGAGTACTTTAATGTAAATATACTTCAAAACAATTCTATTAAGTAATATAAATGTTAAATCGTACAAGGACATTTTCTTTGTTAAATTTCAAAGGAAAATGAAAATGTAATTATCATTATTGATTATTACTATATGCAATAAATATACTAGAGATAATAAACATAAGAGAAATAGTATTATACTAATTCCTATGAATGTTCTGAACATTAAGCTTACCGTGGCTAAATATCTCAGTACTGAGACAAAGCCTTTGATAAAATACAAAGCACATCAGGAACAAGAATCTAAATACTTGTAATGTAAATATACCTTATTTAAATGCTTCAAAGAGAAAAAAGAATTCACTTTTTACCAAGTGAATTTAACTAGGACTTACTCTTTGTATAATTTATGGAGATGAAATGCACAGTATCTTTATTCTTTTATATAAACTGTTTTAATCACTTAAATATAAGTCAAGGAAATTACAATACCTCCCAATTCACTTGTGCACAAGTTGCAGATCTCCATGTAACTTGAGGGGGCTTGCACTGATCTGGTGGTCCAGGGGCTGTAGTAATATCACATTTTTCTGAAAATGGTCCAAACTAGAAAAACAAATATTAACCAGTGTTTTCATTTTTCACCTACCAACTGCACAGCTCTCCATAAATATTCACAAAAAATCAAATTCATCATCTCTTTCCTTTAAGACTAATTGGACATAATAAAATTCTAAAAGAAATCACAGAAAGTAAAGATTTAATTAATGATCATGGAAGTAAATATGTGGGGTGTTTTAAAGTTTCATTTACTGTAGTTTCTTCTCTTGCCTCATTACTTCATGAATTGGTTTTTGTAAAAAGGGCGGGGCATTCAGCAATTGGGTTGGTCAAATAAATAAGAAATTCTGTGAAAGTGAAGAAATGGATACCAATTAAAGGCATGAGAGGTGATGGGCATAAATTATATCTTAAAATTTAGAACAGCTTTAGTAGGGTGTAAAAATTAAATTCTCTGGAAATACAGAGAACAAATATTTACTTAAGATGATTTTGACAGGTTATCACAAACCTGAAAATATAGGTTAAAGACACTAGCACTAAAGATGTTAATCCCAGTGTACTGCAGCCTTGAGGGGCTGACAAGATCATGACTCCAGAAAGGAAGGAATGACGTACGCAAGGAATTACCAACAAAGTATATAAAACTGACATGTAAGAAATTTAAAAGTAAGTTTACAGATATAATGAACTCAGTTGGAGAATGAGACATAAAACACAGCACAGTTTACTAAAATCTGAAATAATGGGGAGAGACTTGTCAGTTTAACTTTATGAAATTTTAATTATACTGTAGTTTAAAGATACACAGTGCTAACTCAGTTAAAGTAAGAAATCACTGCTTTGTCCTTAGAGAAGTTTTAGAGAAGTTTTAATTCAGAGGGACGGGAGGTGTCACAGTTGAGTGGAAAGGGCGCTGGCTCTGGGGTCTGAGGAAGTGGCTGGCCTCCACCACTTCTTCGTCTGTGTGACTGCTGGGGCAGGTATTAGCTTTTCTGAGCCCCAGCTTCCTCAGCAGTAAAATGGAGATATCACCTGTTTTGTCCATTTTATGGAGTTCTACATACATAATATTAAAAAAAAAAACCCACACAAAACCAGAATGCTTAGAATGTAGGTTTTCTCCTTTAGGCAAAAAATGAATCACAACTAGCTGCAAACTGAAAGTAAATGCTTCATTTAACCAGCCTCAAAACACTTAATAACCCTAAGTATTTCATCTTATGATCAAGTTTCTACTCTTTTTACAAAGTAAACCCTATTAGCACTGCCTGAAAGGCAAGCTTTAGCTTAGCTAAAGTCCAAAGTGTCACATATTGTAAGTGGGGTTTGAAAATACTGAGATTCTGTAACAATTAAGTTATGGTATACACTAACTTCTCTCTTATTTATCAACAGGGGCTTATTAAAAATTGTAAAATTTGGAGTTGCATGTTGAAAGCAAAATTGTCAAATAATGGGTACAAATGACGTATGTTATATGAAATACCACTGCGATTATAATTCAGTCAGCTCAGTCTTCCTACCCCCATTTTGTTAGCTGCACGCAGTCTGAAGCTGTAAGTCTTTCCAGGAAGAAGGCTGCTCACTGTACATTCCACTTCAGAACCTTGGTAAATTTCTCTGGGTTCATCTCTTTCTACAGGAGACATTTCCACACCATAGCAAGAAATGGGTGATCCACCATTGACCAAAGGGGGTCCTAAAGGTGGAAAGATTCATGCAGTTTAACAAGAGGAATATATTTAATACTAACTTAATTATAATTTATTACCAAAATGAAAATTACCCCATCGTAACTGTATTTCTTTTGCTTTGGGTCTACCCTGTAATCTGGGAGGGAGGCATGGGCCAGGAGGCACAGCTGGAGTCTGCACAAGTAAAGATTCAGATACCTGCCAAAACAAAAGCAAAAACAAAACAAAAATGCCCCAAGCCAAATAATCAGACTGCTTTTGTTAGAGGAAAATAAGACAAACACAAAGATTGCACCAATAATTTGAAACTGTACTTGACTATCAACAGAAAAGGAATAAAGTTCTGAATAAAATCAAACCCAATTAAATTATTAAAACTCAAATTTTATACAGGCAAATAAAATAAAGACGTATTATGTGACTACTAGATACAAAGAAAGTTACCAGAAACCGCCCCCCCCAAAAACTCTCTTCTCTTCTTTCCATAATTTAAAAAAACCCCCAAAAACAACAAAGAAACCCCTCCATATAACCCAATGGACATTATTTTTGATCATGTCCAAATGGCTCTACAAACCTCTTCTAAAAAAGGATGTTTTTTTTTCTTTTTTTTTTTATTTAACAAATTTAAATTTAATCAGTTATACATATACATATGTTCCCATATCCCCTCACTTTTTTATTTTTATTTTTATTTTTATTTTTTTGCTTTATAACAAATTTAATCAGTTATACATATACATATGTTCCCATATCCCCTCCCTTTTGCGTCTCCCTCCCACCCTCCCTATCCCACCCCTCCAGGCGGTCACAAAGCACCGAGCTGATCTCCCTGTGCTATGCGGCTGCTTCCCACTAGCTATCTACCTTACGTTTGGTAGTGTATATATGTCCATGCCGCTCTTTCACTTTGTCACAGCTTACCCTTCCCCCTCCCCATATCCTCAAGTCCATTCTCTAGTAGGTCTGTGTCTTTATTCCTGTCTTACCCCTAGGTTCTTCATGACATTTTTTTTTTCTTAAATTCCATATATATGTGTCAGCATACAGTATTTGTCTTTCTCTTTCTGACTTACTTCACTCTGTATGACAGACTCTAGGTCCATCCACCTCATTACAAATAGCTCAGTTTCATTTCTTTTTATGGCTGAGTAATATTCCATTGTATATATGTGCCACATCTTCTTTAGCCATTCATCTGTCGATGGACACTTAGGTTGTTTCCATCTCTGGGCTATTGTAAATAGGGCTGCTATGAACATTTTGGTACATGTCTCTTTTTGAATTATGGTTTTCTCAGGGTATATGCCCAGTAGTGGGATTGCTGGGTCATATGGTAGTTCTATTTGTAGTTTCTTAAGGAACCTCCATACCGTTCTCCACAGTGGCTGTACCAATTCACATTCCCACCAGCAGTGCAAGAGTGTTCCCTTTTTTCCACACCCTCTCCAGCATTTATTGTTTCTAGATTTTTTGATGATGGCCATTCTGACTGGTGTGAGATGATATCTCATTGTAGTTTTGATTTGCATTTCTCTAATGAGTAAAGATGTTGAGCATCCTTTCATGTGTTTGTTGGCAGTCTGTATATCTTCTGTGGAGAAATGTCTATTTAGGTCTTCTGCCCATTTTTGGATTGGGCTGTTTGTTTTTTTGTTATTGAGCTGCATGAGCTGCTTATAAATTTTGGAGATTAATCCTTTGTCAGTTGCTTCATTTGCAAATATTTTCTCCCATTCTGAGGGTTGTCTTTTGGTCTTGTTTATGGTTTCCTTTGCTGTGCAAAAGCTTTTAAGTTTCATTAGGTCCCATGTGTTTATTTTTGTCTTTATTTCCATTTCTCTAGGAGGTGGGTCAAAAAGGATCTTGCTGTGATTAAAAAAGGATGTTTTAACATTTTGTAAATGCTATCTGCTGTGTTTTCAGAAGGTTTAGACTATTTTGTCCACTTGACTGTTATTTTTAACCTAAACATTAATTTATTTATCATTAAAAAAAAATCTTTCCTTCTTTCTTTCACCCTAAAAATAATTTAAAAATCAGGTAAGTTTTCCCAAGTAGTTGGCATCTTTCCAGGTATTTGGTATTACTTTTAATTTCTATGCTATTAAAAAAAATCTTTTAGTTTTATTTTTAAAAACTTTCTCTTAAAAACACTGACAGACTCAGTGCCGTATTCATTATCTGCACTGTATTAAGGTTTACACTTAAACTTTTTCCAAACATAAATAAAATATTTGGTCATCACCTTATTCAGAAAGGCATTCATATAAGAATACTACAGATGCTATATTAGAAAGATAGGTGTTTTTTTTGGTGGGGGGAGGGGAGTGGGGGTTTGCTTTTTTTTTTAATCTAGGAAGATTTTCTTATTAAAGAAAATGAAGCAATTGGATCCAAAGCCTGTTGGCAGGACTTGCAACTCAGTTTCACAGTACTCTCATTTTCAACCAAATGCTTATAATTCATTAAAAAAACCTACTTTCACTGCATTAAATCCCATTTGAAAAATAATAACAATTATGAATACTCCAAGAAACATTCTTGGTTGAATTCATTAAAAAACAAAAAAATCACTTCTATTAAAAAACATACTTCTCCAGAACATTACAAATGTCTCTAATCAGTGGCACATATAAGTCCATTTTGGTTTTGGGGTCTCTAATAAGTGAAATAATTGCCAAACTTTTCTGAAATAAGTGGATATTTAGAATTTGTATTTAAACAGTAAATGGTATTTTATGGTTTGTCCTGATACGTATAATTTACGGTGCACTAAATAAGCCTACTATTATTTTGTTTCTATTTTTGTTAGGTAGGGTTATTGAGCATCATCCTAAAATTTATCTTTATAAAATTGTCTGCAATGTTTTCATATATTTATTCTCCCAAAGCTAAACAGCAACCAGACAGTAGATATTCACTGAATTTTGACCATAAGCTAAGTACTATATGTATTAGAATAGTCTGGTCACTATAAATTTAACCACCTGGGTTATACATTTATGATTTATTCAATATTTGAGGTGGCATCTGATGATCTCATCTCATTTGACCAAACTTGGAAAAAAAAATCTGCATGTAAGTATTACCGCACTCTGTCCTCCATCACTGATGCAGTAAACTCGAAAACGATAGAAACAGCCTGGATTCAGTCGATCACAAAGATGTTCCCTAGTAGCTCCACTGTATATCATATCCCACTTGTTTCCTGTAAGGTGAAGAATTATGTTCAATCAGCTACCAGGTAATGTTTAACATTTTGGTATCATGGACACAGCAGGTATCCTAGCTTCACTAAGTAAGTGTTTATGTAATTTGTCAGAAACAATTTAAGCCTGTTTTGAGTTTCCTGGAAATGATCTAATTTTCTTTATGTGTGCAGCTTCCTAGACAAATTTGCATGGCTTTGTTGAAGTGAAATATATCTGTAACTCTGTACAGACTTTGGCTTAGATTGATAATTTACTTTTAATTAAACATTTTAAATGTGTTTACTGGGCCAGTAATAACATTAAAACACACAAAGAATAGAAAGAACCAATACCATAGGACATTTAGTCTTAATTAAAAGACATCCTTATTTTTTGCAAGGAAATAGGCCATTTGATAGAAATAAAGATTGTTAAATGTGTGACTCAACAATAAAGTTTACTAGGCAAAGAATTTATTACTAAAACTAGTATAATGTGAGTTAAATTTTAGAAGATGGTTTTTCTGATACATCTGGGTATAAATCTAACTGAGTAAGCTAACCTTCAGAAGACTTTAGGTATACTGGAACTGAGCAGTGCAAACAAAGGAGGGAAAAAAATAAGAAAATAATATAGCTATACAGCAGTCTTGCATTTGAGTCACTGTATTTCTGGAGATTACAACTTAAAGTGGGTCATAATAGACAAAATCTTAAATGCTACAAACAAAGGAAAAAATCAAGAGGAAAAAAGATTATACAAAATTTAAAATCATGAAGAGTAAAGGTAGACTGGTATAAATCTATCAATTTTTAATAGATATTCTTACCATTAGAACCTTCTGCCATCTCTACTACATATTTATTGATGGCTGCCCCTCCATTGTCTTTTGGTGGGTCTATCCAAAGAAGCAAAAGTGTTATTAGGCAGAGTATATACAATTAAAAAAATCACATAAACTCATAATAGACAGAATACCAAACTCAGGATTGCTCTAAAAGAAAAAAGAATCACCTGCAGTGATTTTTAAAAAAAGTTAACTCCAGCATCTCATTTACTCTCTTGTTTTTGCATAAGGTAGTACATAAGCAGGTGCTCAATTAATTTTTGTTTTAAATGATTTTAATTTCTCGTGAAAAGCAGGATGACCAGAAACTGTAGCTACAAGTTCAGTAATCTTTCATTTCACACACTGCTGCCCCTGCTCAAAGTTCTACAGTGGACCCCAAGTTCTTCCTCCATCAAATCTGAACTTTGTATGTGTGACTACAAAGCCATCCTCAAACAGTAAATGAGTCTCACATTTCTTACTGAACTTACTTGAGCTAACAAATTTATTCAAGTATCTTAAAAATGATCTAAATATTCAAATCATTTTAATCAAATATAAAAGTAATGATATACAAGTATGCATAATATCTTACCCCAAGTTATTTTAAAACTATGTGAATGTATCTTTCCTTTAACTGAGGGCTTTACAGGTACTCCTGGTTTATCAGGGCATGTAGTAAATTCAACTACTTCACTTGGATTACTTTTACCTTCTGAGTTATAAGCAATAACCTATGATGAGAACACAAAGACATAAAATAATTATTGTTTGATACCTAATGATATTGGCTTAACGAACAAAGTGATGAGAGACAACTAGGCTCAGTCAAATGATTTATGTGAGAATTGCTTGTCTTCAGAAGGGACTCAGCATTAAAAACAAAAAGGGATCCATCTACGTCTCTATATACACTAATATGTATAAAATAGATAACCAATGAGAACCTGCTGTATAGCACAGGGAACTCCACTTCACTGTACAGTGGAAACTAACACAATATTGTAAAACAACTATAACCCAATTTAAAAACTAAATAAAAACAAAAACAAAAAAAAGAGACTTAGCATATATGAAGAAAATTCAGGTATAAAATAATCCCCTTTTAGAATCAGTCTTGAAAATACAAGTATAAGTCTAACATTTTGATACTAAACAAGAGTCATCACTGGAACAAGCTATAATCTGGTGATACTTGATGGGCTTTAGGCTTGCTTTAACTTATTCTTCTATTATTCTTCAGGGGTTTAAAAAAATGCCCACAAATTCTCTGAATTTCCTCTCTTTGAAAGATAAAGGTTAATTCCTCTTCCCTTTGAATTGTACTTAATGACTTGCTTCTAACAAACAATGTAGAAGAAATGATGGTATGTGTGGCTTCCCTATGGAGAAGCCCATGTGGGGAGGAGCTAAAACCTCTGACCAAGAGACAGCAAGGAGCTGAGGACTCCTGGCAAAAAGTTCACTTGAGTGAACTTGAAAGCACATCCTCCAGCCACAGTCAAATAATTCATATTTATAATAATTTATACTTATTCAATATATTTTTCACTTTAGAAATTTAATTACATATATATTTTTAAAATTTTATATATTTTACTTATTTTTGATCGCACTGGGTCTTGGTTGCTGCGCATGGGCTTTCTCTAGTTGCGGCGAGCGGGGGCTACACTTCGTTGAGGTGTGCAGGCTTCTCATTGCGGTGGCTTCTCTTGTTGCAGAGCATGGTTCAGGGCACACGGGCTCAGCAGCTGTGGCACGTGGGCTCAGTAGCTGTGGCTCACGGGCTCTAGAGCGCAGGCTCAGTAGTTGTGGCGCACGGGCTTAGCTGCTCCGCGGCATGTGGGATCTTCCCAGAGCAGGGCTCGAACCTGTGTCCCTTGCATTGGCAGGCAGATTCTTAACCACTGAGCCACCAGGAAAGCCCTATGTTTATATTTTTACCTATCTCTTCTACTGAACTTAAAGTTCATCAAGTCCAATATCAAACTTGATATGATTTTCTCTTCTCCAAACCTGCTCCATCTCTGTTCTTCCCCATCAGTAAAAAGCACTACTACCATTTACCTAGTTACTCAAGCCAAAAATCTAGAAGGATCTTTGATCCTTTCTCTAAACCTATTTGTCAAATCTATTAGTAAATCCTGTACTCTACCTCCACTTCTCTGTTTTCTATACCTACCACCACCTTAGTTAAAGCCTCCTTTATTTTATGTTTGCTGAATGACTGTAACATACTACTAATTAGTTTCTCAGCTTCCATTCCTTTCCTTAACCTCATCTGTTCTCTACATGGCAGCCAGAGGGACTTTATCACTTCTCAGCTTCATGGCTTCTCGTTTTACCAGAATAAAATCTAAATTCTTATCTACGAAGCCCTATGTGATTCCACCCGACTACCTCCACTCGAAAGGTTCAGGTCTTTTACGTTAGCAGTTATTTCCTTTGCCTGGAATGTTCTTTTTAATCTTGACATGCCACCTCCTTCTTGTTATTCAGATCCATTTAAATGTCATTTCCAAAGACTTCCTCGACTACCCAGTCATTCTGTCAACTCACCCTATTTTAGTTAACTTGCATAGCACTTATCACTATCTAATATTTGTTTGCTTGTTTGTCGTCTATTCCTTCCACTAGGATATTAGCTGTTTTGATCGCTATTGAATTCTTATTGTTTAGAAGAGCGTTTATCATAGAGCAGATGCTCAATAATTACTGGCTGAATGAATGAGCCATAGGTGGGGACCACTATGACGTGACACTACAGACGAGGATCTAAATAAATCTATTACCCCAAATAACTCATGCAACCCATGAGAACTCAGTAAAATTTAGTCCAGTTGTTCAGTTTTGCTCAGGCTTCCTCATCAGTCCTCCCACATATTCAGATAGAATTTCAGGATATCTTCTCACTCTGCTGCTGTACAAGTTAGACTACAAAGGGGGTCAAAACACTTTCAACATAGTACACAGTGTTTACTTAAACCTCACAACTAGAGTAAGATTTTTTTAAAAAACTGAAGTATAGTTGATGTATAATATAAGTTACAGGGTGTACAATATAGTGATTCACAATTTTTTAAGGTTATACTCCATTTATAGTTATTATAAAATATTTTCTATACTCCCTGTATTGTACAATGTCTTTTTTTAAAAAAAGAAACTTATTTATTTATTTATGGCTGTGTTGGGTCTTCGTTGCTGCGCACGGGCTTTCTCTAGTTGCGGCAAATGGGGGCTACTCTTCCTTGCGGTGCACGGGCTTCTCATTGCGGTGGCTTTGTTGCGGAGCACAGGCTCTAGGCGTGCAGGCTTCAGTAGTTGGGGCACACGGGTTCAGCAGTTGTGGCTCACGGGCTATAGAGCACAGGCTCAGTAGTTATGGCGCACAGGCTTAGTTGCTCTACGGCATGTAGGGTCTTCCTGGACCAGGGCTCGAATCCGTGTCCCCTGCATTGGCAGGTGGATTCTTAACCGCTGCACCACCAGGGAAGTCCCAATGTCTTCTTTTAAAAAAACTTTTTATTTTATATTGGAGTTTAGCCAATTAACAATGTTATGATAGTTTCAGGTGCACAGCAAAGCGACTCAGCCATATATATATACATGTATCCATTCTCCCACAAACTCCCCTCCCATCCAAGCTGCCACATAACATTGAGCAGAGTTCCCTGTGCTATACAGGAGGTCCTTGTTGGTTATCCATTTTAAATATGGCAGTGTTGTACAGTATGTCTTTATACTTTTTTTTTTAATACCTAGTAGTTTGTACCTCTTAGTCCCCTACCCCTACAGTGCCCCCTCCAGAGGAAGCTTTTACTTCTTAATTATACACTTATTAAAATCTTTGGCTGCACCGTGCCGCATGCGGGCTCTTAGTTCCCCGACCAGGGATCTAACCCGCGCCCCCCCATGCTGGAAGGCAGAATATTAACCACTGGACTGCCAGGGAAGTCTGAGGAAGCTTTTAAAGTAAAAGCAGACTCCATAAAAACCATAAGATCCACTAATTATGTTTTTAAAGCTATATATGTCAGCACTGACTTTTACTTCAGTTAGCCAGTAAGGTATAAAACCATATTTTCCCCCAAATTTTACAAATAAAGCATTCATTTAGTGTCCACCACAGAGGGAGCACTGTGCTAATAACTCTAGGTGTGGTGCACTTTTTACCTTCAAGGAGTTTAGAATCTTTGTGCAGATTCTATGCAGACAGGCAATATGCATATCAAAAGAATTAGGCAACAGAAGAAAGATTACTATGGCCTAAAATGGTCCAGAAAGGCTTTGAAAAAGCAAATGAAAGTGATAACGGGGTTTTCACAGACAACAGCAGTGAAAAGGGGAAGATTGGGTAAGAGAGAACAGAAAGATGTGAGTATAGGAGCAGAAGGGAATAATAAATAGTGAGCTCTGCTCAGGGAAGGATGAGTATTCAGTGTGGTGAGGGAGCCAGTTCAAGTTAAGAAGTGAAAGGCAGTGCAGTTAAAAAACTGAATGGGTTGGAATATAAAGAACCTTATAGCAAATTAAGGAGATTATATTTTGGAGGCAAAGCTGTGTTTCAGACAGATTAGGTATAAAATATAACTTGGATTAGAAGGTAAGCAATTAGCTTGAAAATGATACAGAACAGGTTTGGAGATTTAGTACTCTTTAGGATGGAAATGACAGCTGGCATAAGGCAAAGAGATGATATATCCAAGGCAGAAAGGGATATTCCAAGTAGAACTAAGGACTAAACTTGGGCACACTTAGATAAGGGCAGAGGAGAAAGGGAGACATCATAAAATGACAAAAGACAAGGTGAGAAAGAAGAGGGAACATGACTCTATACTGTCATAGATGCTGATGTATGAGCAAATTTCAAGGATGGAAGATAAGTGAAATTGATGGACCCAGATTCTGTTTTGATTTCTCTTCACCTGTGAGAAGGCCTCAGAAACAAGTAACAAGCTTAAGTAAAGGTATCTAAGGGTTCTCAGCTCAAGGTACCCAGACCCTGACTTTTAGAAGCCTTGCTACTTGAAAACATATTTTTCAGGAACTTCAGGAAATAAGGCATTAGTTTTCTAGTGGCCCAGAGTCATAGGGACTGGCCACTAGTCTCTGAAGGTTTTTTTTTTGCGGTACACGGGCCTCTCACTGCTGTGGCCTCTCCCATTGCGGAGCACAGGCTCCGGACGCGCAGGCCCAGCGGCCATGGCTCACGGGCCCAGCCGCTCCATGGCACGTGGGACCCTCCTGGACTGGGGCACGAACCTGTGTCCCCTGCATCGGCAGGTGGACTCTCAACCACTGCGCCACCAGGGAAGCCCTGAAGGTTTTAACTCTTTCTTTAAAATCTGAACACTAGGTCCTAGCCCAGCTTCCAAGTGAACCACTGGATGGAATTAGCATTGTTCACTTGTTTATCACTCTGAATTTTAAATGATTTTAAGAATGCTGATTGCTCTCTTATGCTTTAAAGCTTTATTTTCATTTTTCTTTTGTCCTTTAAATTTTTTCGTTGTTCTAATTTTGTTTTAGTATTTTGAGTGTCCTAGGATTGTCCTTACTGTACAGCCTAGAACTCTGGCATTTGGTAAACTTGCTCAAATTAGAATTTTATGTTAATCGTATCCTTATTGTTTTTTTTTTTAAATTTTATTTATTTATGGTTATGTTGGCTCTCCGCCTCCGTGCAAGGGCTTTCCCCAGTTGCGGCAAGTGGGGGCCACTCCTCATCGCGGCACGTGGGCCCCCCACTATCAGGGCCTCTCCTGTTGCGGAGCACAGGCTCCAGACGCGCAGGCTCAGTAACTGTGGCTCTTGGGGCTAGTCGCTCCGCAGCATGTGGGATCCCCCCAGACCAGGGCTCGAACCCGTGTCCCCTGCCTTGGCAGGCAGATTCTCAACCACTGTGCCACCAGGGAAGCCCTCCTTATTGTTTCTTTACAAACAATAATATACTATTTAGTCACTACTTCCGGCATTTTTTAATTTTTTATTGCTTTTGCTTAGTATTCTGTGATTTCTTTTAGAGTGTTAAGATTTTACTTTGATATATTTGCTTGAAAGAGGAGACTGCAAATGTCAAGCTAGAAAGGAAGACTCAGACAACAGAAGTAGGATTTAATGATTCAACCCCACCTCAGCTGGCACCCAGTACATGGCAGATTCAAAATAAATGTTTGAGCTTCTAGAATACTTCATACAGTCACCATTTTCTATTTCCTAATATTTTTTTGCCTCCTCTAGATCAGTGGTTCTCAAATTTTCACAAGCATCAGAATCACTTGAAGAGCCTGCTAAAATACAGATTGCTAGGCCTTACCCCCAGAATTTTTTAAATAAATTTACCAGATTATAAAGACATTAACAACTTCTCTTTTGAAGATCTGCTGGTATGATAATCATTACTAAAGCAAAAATGCAATACAACACCAAAAGAGGAAAACTGGAATAAATGTACATACTTCTTAGGTATTTTATAAATCTTGTCAATAATAAAAACTGAATTTGAAAATTAAAATGACCCAGTGTTATCAGAAGTTTTAAAAATGAAGCTAATATACAAAATAAAGCATGACAAATATAATCATTATGCACTGCATAATCAAATTTCCCATTATCATTAAAATTTTCTTTCTTAGGTTCTCAAGGAGTAATAAAAGTTATCTTTTGCTTTTTAATAGTGAAAACAATTTACGATGGCTTTTATCATTTATTTGAAATAAGTTGTTTAAACAAGCAATGGTAGGAAAATTCAAATGTTGAATTTATCAACTAATAAGCATCCTGTTACATTTTGGGGAAAACCTCTATATAAAAATGTAGGCTGGCTTATACTAACTGGTATATTAGCTAATTCAGGCACTGTCTGCCAAGAAATAGCAATGCATATCACCAACCAAGTCAGAGCTAAAATATATCCTAGAATGGATGAAATACTAGGAAAGATACAGAATTTTCAGGAGTCTTCATAGGAGAAGAATTTTCAAAGCATGCTACTGCTTCAAGTGAGCAAGAATGATACATAGAGTTTCCAGGCCTCAAGCAAGCAAGAATGACGTGAGGTAGGTTGGGTGGAAGCAGCAGCATCTGCCTAGTAGAAACTCGAGCACCCTGAATAGGACTCGAGGGAAGGATACAAAGGAAAGAGGAGGAGTTTCATCCAATAAGTAAATACTGTGAACATATGTGGGGCAAAGTTTCTCACTGATGATGATGGGAGTTAGAAATAAGGAAAGGGAGAAAATTAGAAATAACCCATGGCACTAGATTAAATGGAGGTTTTTGGTGTGAACTCATGATTTTTAAAAATAGATATACTAGAAATAAGAATATAAATGTGTTTGTGCATGTAAATTGTGTATGTGTGTGTGTATACACACACACAAGACAAACATACATACAGCTAGTTCTTAGCCTTGTCCACTGAGAGGATGCCCAGGAGTAGCAATACCCTTATAGCATTAAGTATACTTACTACCCAGATCTTGACTTCTAAATACCACTGTCCACTTAAAGGACCTAGGTGCTTTGAGAAATGGCCAGTATCAAGGTTGACGAAGAGAAAGTACGAGATGAGAATGAAATATCATGTTCCAGAAAGGGTGGGCTCAAAGAATGATGGGGTGGGGACATGTCAAAAAAATTCAGAAGTCAGCCTGACAAGGGCTCCCAAATCTAAGACAATATGAACCTCATAACTGATAGCCATAGCAACAAAATATAACCCACTCAGTAAACAGGAATCCATGAGTTCATAATGATGTAAATAAATGAGAAAAGAAAGCTTTTCCTTATAGTATAATGACAATTAATAAATGTAGAAGGAATGATAAAATTTAAAAAATCACCACTTGGCAACCATTAATCATGATTACTGAATAACTGATTCAGGCAAGAATTATCAATGGGTGTTAAAACTAGTGGGTGAAACTTTGATGAGGAACAAGATGTCTACAGAGTATTTACAAAATACTTATTACAAAGAGAAAAAGAACAACTTTACAGTGAAGACACATGGTAGATATCACCTTCATCAAGTAACTACTAGTGACTGGACAATTGAAACTCTGCACCACTAGACAGAGCATTAAAATATCATTACTTTTTTCTGATATACCTGCCAAAAAAGCATATTCTGACTATGTTCAATGACATCCACATTTTAAAAGATGTTGTGTTCACATTTTGCAAATAAGACTCCTGTAAAACATTAAGACTTTTGAATTTAAATACATAAAGTTTGAGAAGCATTATTATATAGTAAGAAAGTAAAACAATAAAGCTCATTTGAAAAGGCCAAAATATTTAAGATTTAAAACCACAGGAATGGGCTTCCCTGGTGGCGCAGCAGTTGAGAGTCCACCTGCCGATGCAGGGGACACAGGTTCTTGCCCTGGTCTGGGAGGATCCCACATGCCGCGGAGCGGCTGGGCCCGTGAGCCATGGCCACTGAGCCTGTGCGTCCGGAGCCTGTGCTCCGCAACGGGAGAGGCCACAGCAGTGAGAGGCCCGCGTACTGCAAAAAAACCCAAAAAACCCCGCAGGAATGAGGCATGTACCTGCCTTTAAAACAGAAACAAAAAGAACAACAAACAAATCTTTCAAGGGCTTTCAAAGCTTACCTTAAATTTATACTTTGTACTACGTCTGAGATTTTTCACTGTGTAAGCAAGGTCTTCTCCATCATATTTAGGCTTAAAACCATATCCCTGGAAAGGGAAAATAAGTCTTCATTAGAGGTCTAACAGCAGAAATATGGGGAATAAGGAATATGTGAAAAGACTCAGGTCCTCTTCATCTTCTGTTACGTGCAATGTGATTAATGCTTGGTTGAGGGTAATCTTCACCTTGATGCTTCTATCTTGAGTAGACAGATCCAGAAATGCTACTGAACATTTGTAGGAGGATGGAGGAGGCCACTTATTCTCAGTAAATACAGTAGCCAAGAGAAGATCTTTGTGTCGAGGGAAAATGAGAGACAATGGTAACATCACCATCAGTAAGCTTATCCCTAGAACTAACAGGAATTTCCCAGACAGATGTTGCAAGAGCTAAACAAAACCACAACTATTTAACATATTTAACTTTCCCTGAACACATAACTGTGTTTAGGTGAATAGATGAATAGTTGGTTGTGCTGGCAGGTTGTGATGTCACTTATGTTTGGCATTATTTATAGCCCCAGGGACAATGCTTCACTACTTTCCCAATGTTATTTTTAAAAATTAAAAAGACTGAGATATAATTCTCAAACCATAAAATTCCCATTTTTAAAGTATAAAGTTCAATGGTTTATAGTATAGTCATAAGCTTGTGAAACCATTGTTTAATTCCTAGTTCCAGAATAAAGCCTGTACTTTACTTTCTGGTTAGCAGTCACTTTCTCTCTTTTCTTATACACCAATATACTTTCTTATCTCTATGGATTTGCCTATATCCATAGAAATGGAATCACACAATATGCAGTTTTCTGTTACTGGGTTCTTTATTTAGCATAATGTTTTCAAGGCTCATTAATGTTGTGGCATATGTCAGTACTCCATTCCCTTATGTGG
This sequence comes from Hyperoodon ampullatus, assembly GCF_949752795.1. Lineage (NCBI taxonomy): Eukaryota > Metazoa > Chordata > Mammalia > Artiodactyla > Ziphiidae > Hyperoodon > Hyperoodon ampullatus. Next base: position 59,681,870 of record NC_136929.1, on the reverse strand, counting down.
CTGAATGATATTCTACTGCACGGATATATTACACTTTGTTTATCCATTCATCAGTTGATGGACATTTCGGTTATTCCCACTTTTTGGCTATTATGATTAATGCTGTCAACATTGGTGTACAAAGTTTTGTACAAACATGTATTTTCAATTCTTCTGGGTATACACCTAGAATGGACCAAGCTATTTTTTTAAAATTAATTTTTATTGGCGTATAGTTGCTATACAACGTTGTGTTAGTTTCTACTGTACAGCAAAATGAATCAGCTATACATATACATATAACCCCTCTTTTTTGGATTTCCTTCCCATTTAGGTCACCACAGTGCATTAAATAGAGTTCCCTGTGCTATACAGTATGTTCTCATTAGTTGTCTATGGACCAAGCCAGTTTTGACTCATACTGCTTCAAAGTAACTCTGAAAAGCTATGGAACTATATATAACTAGGAGAAGACAGCCTAACTCTTGTTTAGCTCAGTTCTAGCTCACAGGAGATGAGACATTGGTAACTAGATTCAGGCTGCACTATATAGTCTCATGTGAGGCTCTTCAAAGTTTCTGTGGCACTTGGAGAAGCAATGCATGAACACAGTTGGAGAAGGGAGACATTCTCTTCTCTTATCTTTTAGAGTTGCTTAGTCTAAGGCTGTGGTGATCCTTCCCTCTCTTTATTTTCCCCAAAACATATATACTTAAAATGTAGTCTGTGTTGTTCCCAGGCATAAAGTGTATCCAAACACACATAAAAACCAAAACCCCCTCCAACACATCAAGAAAACAAAAGGCTGAGTTGTCCCTCACTTCCAGTCCCTCCCAAACAGTAACCAACCAAGGTTTCAAAGCATTTGGGAAACGATCTAACTATTGTGGCAATATTTACTGTATCAGGATTAATGTCACACTGAAAATGTTTTAAATACCATATTTAAAATACATACTTACTGAAGTTTCTTCCTCCATCTCTAAAATATAAGAAATTCCTTCATCTGATGGTGTTCCTGAGGGTTTACTCCATTGTAAGGATAACCAAGTAACCCCAGCTTTAATTAATATAGGACTTGCTGGCATAGAAGGGGCACAGCCTGAAGTGTAATATAAGACTTCTTCACTAAAACCACTGTTGAAGCAAATGGTGTTTAAGAAGGAATGAAAAACAGTTATTTTTTATAGCCAAAGAACTCATTTTTGATAAGTGACATTTTGGGGGCAAATGATAATTTTGATAACTAATTATAATCCAATAATATATCTTGGATTTGGTAATATCTTTATGGTAACCAGGTCAGATACCTAAAAGTGAATTAGTATTCTTTTAAAACTACTGTTTATGTAATAAATTCTCTTATAGCTTTGCTAGGTTAGTAATACATCTTAACTATATCAATGAAGTGATAACTAAGGCAGAATTTTTAGTGGGTAATTTGGACTGTGAATAATTTATACAAATGAAGAGTCTACAATATCTACATTAAAATGTATCTTACCTTGGACCATAGTCATTTTTGGCTGATAGTCTAAATTTACAACCCATTGCTGGTGACAGTTTAGTAATTTTAAATTGCTTCTGTAAGCCCGTGTAACACTGACAAAATTCTCCATTTCCTTTTCCCTAAAATAAACAGTTATATCATTGTACATTATTGTAAAAAGAAATCCACATTAATTCCTAATTGATAGTAACATATTAGCTAGGGTATATTAAAAATCATCTTTGTTACATGCATGTCATGAATCTCAAGAGAAGTCTAGGATAACAGATCTTTTATATGATACTCACTGTTCATTAACACAGAATTCAAAAACTGAAGAGCAGGCATCTCTGTATAGCTTCTTGAACTAAGCACCCTGTTTCATAGCTGATGCTTAACCTCTGGCTTTTAGTAAAAGAAACTCTTTCCGGGTATGGCTCCCACAATCTCTATGGGGGGACTGGTAGCGGTGGAAATAGGTTGATCTTTGATATGCATAACTGGCAGCTTTCCCCAACCTATGAAAAGTTCTATGCAAACAGTTTCAAGAAAAGGTCCCTACCCATCCCCAAACCACCTAGATAGCTGCTAAACTTCCTTAAAGATTTTGGCACTACTACTGCTTAGATTTAATACTGAAACAGTATAAACAGAGAGAAAAATCCCATTACAGGCATTAAGATGGGAGAGAGAAAAGTCTGCAGTTCAGGACAACTGAAGACTTTTAGAAATTGAAGATGCTACATAAAACCAACAATTTTTAAAATTTTCTACCCATTTCTCGTTATTGTGTGGTAGAGGTAAAGGGCGGTTAGGGTGACCTCTGCTTCAGTCTGAATCTGGTTGCTTTATTGAACTCTAATGTTAGTTTTAATAGTGTTTATAGTTGATTCTATCAAGTTATCTAAATAGAAAGTCATGTCATCTCTAAAAAATGATAATTTTGCTCCCCCAGCCCAGCCACCATAGCTCTACCTCTTGTTTTGATTCCAAATCATACTGAATTAGCTATAACTTACTGAATAATGTCAAATAAAGGTGGGGAAAACTGGCAACTTTGACTTGTTTTTGCTTTGACTAGAAGCGCTTTTATTGTTTAGTGAAAGTACTGCACTTAATACAAAACTATCAAATAAGGAATTACCTTTCTATTCCAAATTTGTTTTGAGTTTTAAATGAGATGGGTGATAAATTTTATCAAATATCTGTCATCATTTATTAAGATGATATGGTTTTTCTTCTCAGTTACTATGATACAGCAATAGACTTCCTAATTCTGAATTCTCTTAGACCTTCTGGAATAAAACTTACTTGGGTTGCGCCTCAGTTTGAATTCCCAAATTATTAGTGGACTTTCTTCTACTCCCTCTGGCCCCTCCTCTTAGCTGCAGTGAAGCAGCAGGGCAAAAGAGAACATGATATATGTAAATAACAGTAAAACAAAGTACTAAACAATAAAGCCCAGTATGTTTGCTGTGGTAGGCTGAATAACAGCCCCCAACGTTATCCAGATCCTAATCCCTGGAACCTGTGAATGTTACCTCATATGGTAGCAGGAACTGTACAAATGTGGTTAAGGTAAGGCTCTTGAGATGTGGAGAGATTATCCTGGATTATCTGGGTGGGTCCTAAATGGAATTACAAGTGTCCTTTTTAAGAGGGAAGCAGAGGAGGACTTGACCGACAGAGAGGAAGAAGGCCATGTGATAATGGCTGCAGGGGGAGAAAAGGCAATCTGACGTGGCCATGAACCAAGTAATGAGCACAGCCTCCAGAGCTGGAAAAGGCAAGGAAATGGGTTCTGCCCTAGAGTCCCTGGAGTAAGCACGGCCGTGGTGACACCTTGGTTTTGGCCCAGTGAAAGCCATTTTGGATTTCTGGTTTCGAGAATTATAAGAGAATAAAAGTGTTGTTTTAAGCCACTCAGTTTGTGATAATTTGTTAAAGAAGTCACAGTAAATGAACATGCTTGCCTTTAAGGCTGATGTGAAAGAAAATATTCCATCAAGTTAATTAACCAAGTGATAGCTTTGATGGTGGTTTAGTTGAAAACAACTAGAACACTGGGAAGTGTGGTCAGTAATGGTTTCTAAGAACACCATAAGCTGACTCATACACCATAAACAAAAAGGTATTTCTGCCTGAGGATATGCATACATTTTAGCCTAATTTAAAAAGTTTAAATGTACTTACCTCATCCCATTCTAAAATAAAACTTTGGATTTTAGAACCATTGTCACTAGGTGCCTAAAACAAACACCAAAAAACAAACAAAATGAGTACAAATTAGTACTTTTATAAAACATATTGTGACGATCCAATCTAAGGCATCTATTGTGTGTTGCAGATGTTCTCTAGGATTTAGTCCTGGAAAAATGCGCAGAGAATACAGAAATACATGCGTATCCTATAATCCTTTTAACTTCAAGAAAAGAAAACAAATCAAGAGGCTACTCAAATTTTTATGAACACTGAACAATCTCTTTTATCAAGATCTCTTAACTTTTATAATCCCTTTTTTAAAAAATTTATTATTTTTGGCTGCGTTGGGTCTTTGTTGCTGTGTGTGGGCTTTCTCTAGTTGCGGCGAGTGCGGTCTACTCTTTGTTGCAGTGCACGGGCTTCTCATTGCGGTGGCTTCTCTTGTTGCAGAGCACAGGCTCTAGGCGTGCAGGCTTCAGTAGTTGCGGCTTGCGAGCTCTAGAGCGCAGGCTCAGTAGTTGTGGCGCACAGGCTTAGTTACTCCGCGGCATGTGGGATCTTCCCAGACCAGGGCTCGAACCCATGTCCCCTGCATTGGCAGGTGGATTCTTAACCACTGAGCCACCAGGGAAGCCCTATAATCCTTTTAAAAATAAATAAATAAACTTTGCCTTTTATCTGAAGGTTTTATCAGCTTTAAGCTCCTGGGATAGATCCTGTCATTTTCATTAAAACTCAACTTACAATCTGAAAGTGATATTGTGTAATACACTAAAAAGTGAAAGAACTAGTGTTCTGAAAGGAACTCCAAGAGGGCATACTGTCTGGATCTCTGCTTCTAGACTCCACGTGTCAACTGCCTAAGACTGCTAATTCACCAATCTGTTCATTTTCAGTGGTGAAAATTTCAGCTTTTTTGGTCATTTTTTCCCCAGTATTTAATCACTCTAAAACTAAAGAATTTCACCTTCATTTCAGTACAATGAAGAATTGTTCTTTTCCTCTAGGACTTTTGAATGTGCTCCTGGACATCCATACAGGTGAAATATCTGTTTATAATTATTACTGCCTAGACCCTAATTCCATTTTACAAGGTATTTGTGGTGTAGTTTTAACAGTTACTGTATTCCCCCAAATGCAACTACTGTGCAACTTGGGAAAGCTTGTACTTAATTTTATTTAGAAATTTACCAAGACCTAGGTATCATTTCAGAAAATCATGTCACCAATGACAATGATGTCTGTGGTGTGTGAATTACCAATTCTATCTAGTGTCTTTCCATTTCATTACATCTTCTTGTGTAGCTGGGCACAAATATTTATATATTAAAAAATATATTATTCTATTAAAAATAATTTTATTCCTCCTTTAAGGCATATTAATATTTTAAAAATGATGAGTCTAGTTATTATGAATCTCATTTTAGGATAAAATTCAGGATATAAAGGTGTCATTACAGAGTATTATAGAAAGTAGTAATGAGCCTGAGAATTACACATTGCAGTGTCATCACAAATTCAGTATAAGGGCTGCTAATTATAAATCAATCTTTTCTGCTATACTTAACATTATAGTAAGAAAAACTGATAAGAGTGTTATTTTAGGATATAAGGAACAAATGCCTATTTAATACATGTGAAGAGCAAGAGCAAGTTAGCTTAAACCTCTTTTTGTCTCCAAAAACAAATGAAGTTTAATACTACAGAAGAAAAAAAAGGAAAACAAATGTCCAGTTGGAAATACTCTAGAGAATATTCTTACCTTCCATTGCAAAGTGAGTGAATTTTTGGTCCGATTGGCTATCCTTGGTGGATTAGGTATGTCAGGTTCACAGCTCAAGGTGGTAAAGGTTTCAGCTTCGGAAGGAGTTCCCTTTATAGAATTGTATTCTGCCTGGACTCTAAGGTGATACAATAAATTGTTTTAACCTGCAGATAGAATCACTGTATCCTGCCATTCTATAGCATCACCTTTAAGTACAGGCAAGTCAGTAAGATGCTCTCTAAATGTTCTATTGAGAAAATATGCATATCAGAAATAAAGGGTGACCCTTAAAAAAAAGAAAAATAGAATAGGCCGGGGGCTTTCATATTTTCCTGACTGCCGAAAGTAAGAATACATTTTAAACTGTGACTGTGTCTCTGAGATATGCATTTATACACACACACACACACACACACACACACGCATGCACGCACAAGTACCCTGAAACAATATCCTGAACTATGGTAATATATTGATACTTTCTATTCCATTTGATTATATTTAACTTTAAAAATTCTGAATATAACCCACAAAATTAATTTCATGATCCAATAATGGTTGCAATCCCCAGTTTGAAAAATATTAGGTTGGATGATACTTTGGGTTTATCCATAGGATGTATAATTGAAAATTTAATAGTTTAATAGGAATAATCCCAACTATAAGTGTTCTTTTTAAAAACAGAGGTGACTGACTAAATCGTTATACTGAGTCCCAGCTGGGGAGACCCTAGAGTCTATAAAATAATTTTGGTAAGTTATAAAAGAAGAACTGTGCAGAACAAAACAGTAGTATCTAAGTTATCCTAATTAAATGTTATGAAATTCTCAGAGTTTTAATATCCCAAACTTGTACAAAATAGGATGGGGTAAAAATACGTAAGTAGGAAATATTATTTATGATTCTGTTTTGTAAAAGTTTCAAAAGCTGGGACAATTTTCCAGTGCTGAATTAGATATTACAGCTATATTATACATATTATCTGTATATTCATTCTAATCCCTAGGTCCTACAAACAGGGTGATTTACCTTTCAATACAACATTTGAGTTAAATGTTTTTGTTTTTTGTGGAAAGTGTTGATAATTATACCACAAGAAAAATCAAAGTCTACAAAACCCATGTTTTTAATCCAAAATTAATATTTAAATTATATTCTAGACTTTTAAGGAAATCATTAAAAACAAACAAAGTCTATGCTATATCATATAAAAGCAACATATAGGAATTCCTTACTTTGCATGGTAATCAGTAGCTGGTTTGAGATCATTTAAAGTGACACTGGTTTCTTCTCCTCTGGGGAAAAAAAGGCAACATTTCGTTGTCTGATAAAGCATTCCAGAGGATATGTATTATGTACACTACAGTTTGTGGTACTTTATGAAATTATACTGCTTCTTACTTTTCCAACTGTAACCACATTCAGATTGCACTAATATGCAGTTTGTGTAATTGAGATATATGCCGAACTTAAGCATGTACCTGAATACCACTTTAAAACAAAAAGGCATGCTAAGCAAATCAATTGTGTAAGCCAGACTTTTTTTTTCCCCCTGTGGAGTTAGGGAAGATACTTAGCTTACTGAAGAAGCAGAACCATTTTCAATTATTTGAAAATCCACTGGTATATAATTAAAATGCTAAATAACACATGTACTACTGAAATCAAACCTACCAAATTTATACAAGGAGTCTGCCACTACTGGATTTTATTTAAAATATAACACAGAACTTTATTTAAAATGTTTCAGTTTAATGAGAAGATTTAAAAAAAAACAATTATAATTTAAGGTAAAGCATTTTTTATGGCCACTATTAAATTTTCAAATATAATAGCACATATTTTCTTAAGTTATCATTTGATACAACTATTATTTGGGTATGTAGCCAACAAACTAGCCTGTTTTCTCTTCCTTTTCTTTTAAATCACTGTTCTCTGTTTCATTTCCTTCAGTTAAGTTTCTCTCCTTTCCATTTTATGGACTTCTTCCTCCAACCTCCCACCTCCCTCCCACTTTCCTTCCACAGCTATCCTGTTTCTCAAATCAAAGCCAGTGAGTCGTATGAGAAAGGAAACATGTCTCACTGATAGAAGTACACCTTAATGAATCAGGCAGTTGTAGTAGCAGCCTCAGAAAGAGACCTTAATTGGTGCAGGGTAAAAAAGGTGACTAAGGTTGACTAATGTCCCTCTTGTGCTCTCTGGTCAGGCTGCAAATGGAGATAAATCCTTCCTCGTAGAAAGCAGCCATATCAAACTAGAACAGCCATTAACACAAAAAGAAACCTTTAGGTTGATGGTCCTTTACCCTCTGTTTACCTCTTAGGTAGGTTTTGTCTCTTTTAAGAAAAAGAAATAGAATAAACACACTTATGTTGCTAGATGACAGTCACTGGAGCAGTTTCTCTTTCCTTTCTTCCCCATACTAGCTATTTTTCTGAAAAAAGATACCAAGAAGGCTGATGTATCCAGTGTTGTGTGTTAATAATGATCATTCAAATGGCTAACCACCTCCTTTACAATCTTCCTGGTGATGAAATTATAACTAGTAATCGACTTTACTCTTTTTCATCAGAATAAGCAATTTCTATATGAATAAGAAGAGAAAAATAATTTATTTTACAACCATCAATCATAAACGTCACAATTTTAGCCACTGATACTTTCTAAGGCTTCTTGGTATATAATATGCTTTAGAACCAAGGAAAGAGAACTATGATTTTTCAAAGTATGATTATTAACATACCAACATACAAATGAGGAACAATGGTACTAAATTCATTTTACAATGGGATATTAGCTTGTACATATAAGAATTAAATCCAACTCCCTAGAGGAGCAATATCACATTGCATGAGTTCACAATATGAGTTCTCCATTTCTGGTCCTGGCTTCTACATACTACAATTTATATTTATGTCTCAGGAATATGTGAATAGTGAAATATCTATTAGGGAGCCTACTGAAAAATAAAAAAGCTGAATGTGGGCAATGAAAGTGATTATTCCAAGGGAGTGTAGACAGAAATGTGGACCAGCCGGCATTTGGACTATTTACATTGAAATTACTATCACTGGTCAACTTATAGATTCAAAATAAAAGCATGAAGAGGGAAAATAGCACAGAATTAGTTTTAAGCTGTTTTTGATAAACCATTAACTTATATAATGGGAGGGAGTAAGACATAACAAATACCTACGCATATACACTTTTATATTTCCCATCTTTTCCAGTACTTGAGACCAGAATTTCATAACCATAGAGCTCTGGTACAGTAGTCTCATCTGTTTCGCCATTAATGAGGCTGGAAGGAGGTGACCAGGTAAGTACTACTGTCCTTGCCTGGATGTCTGAGGCCTGCAAAAACATAATATTTGAAAGCTCTTTGAAACAACTGTAATGTGCACAACAAACAGTAAAAAAAATCTAATGGGGTTTCAAGATTAAATAAAATATATCTAACTACTTACATAAAATGGCTCACAAATAGAAACCTGTCCTTTTGTAGATGAGATACAATTTGCTGTGCAAGGGCGGATAGGTTCAACAAAGGTTTAAAGACCGTTTGGGGCCGTCTAAAACTATTAGTGTAAACATCATATACAGTCGAAAGAAGGGCAGAAAAAACCCACTTGTAACATGCTTGAAAGGGTTCCATTTCCTCACTTTAGAAAGTGTCTAACAATAAGAAAAATACCAAAACCTCAACAGAAAAATGAGCAAAGGACATGGACTGTCCAAAGAAATATAACTGAATAATATTTAAAATAAAAAATATATAAAATATATCTAACTACATTCATAATTAAATAACTGTAACTTAAAACAAGATACTACTTTTCATCCAGTGGGTTAGGGAGGATTAAAACTAATTAATGGATGAAATACTGGATTAATATCTAGTGTGGTGAGGGTCTGGAGAAATGGGTGGTCTCTTAAATGAGGATAGGAGTATAGATTGGTACAATCCCTATGTAGAGCTACTTGGGAACCATTATAAAAATTTAAAATGTGTTTACTTTTTGATTCAGAAATTCTACTTCCAGGAATTTTTTTTCATGATAATATTCCGTGAACTTACATAAGTACATAAATATACACCCTTAAGAATACTCGTCGCAGCACTCTTAATAGTGGCAAGAAACTGGAAGTTGGTATAGCTTCTTAACATATTACTATGCAGGTGTTCAGAAAATGAGGTAGACATGTACGTGCTGACATTTAAAGAGATCCTCAATATACTGGTGCTATGTAATAGAGGAAAAACGGAAGCTGCAAAGAAATATATATGCTATGATTTCAGCTGTGTTAAAGAAATTAAAAAACGCATACAAATATCTGAAAATGTACTGTAAAAATGTACTAATCCTTACCTTTGGGGATTTTGTGAGTATGTGTGGTGGGATGAAGAGAGATGTGAGAGAAAAACAGGAGGTCTTAATAGCATTTTTACATTTTGGATTACTTTTATAAAAAAAAGTCTAATAAAGAGGAAAAAAAAGTCTAGGGATTTGATTTAAACTAAAGATTGGTAAGAAAGGTATCAGATTATATCAATACCCAGACATTAATGTAAAAGCTTGCTTTAAAATTATCTACATTTAATGACTATCTTAGTCAAAGACAATAAAACAAACAGAAACAAAACAAAACCACTAACCACTAGGATGAAGCCCCTGTCTTGAATTAGGCAGAATAAACAATCTATACACAAGCATAACTTTCTCTCCTTTTCAAAGCTCTCAAAGCTTGAATAAGTTTAGAAGACTGTTACTGTATTTATTTTGCTTCTGCTGAGTCACAGGAAATGTAATATTTACTGTCATGCTGTCTTTAAAAAGTCTTAGTACAGTACTGTGTTTCAATTACAATGGACTTAAAAGTGATTCCTTGTTTTAACCAGTGTCCATCTGGCTATTAATCTTGTAACTGTGTAAGGTTTTCTTTCCTTTTTTAAACAAACATACTGTTAACATACATATATCTATACCCTTTAGAGTTTCTTGATTTTATGGGATGATCATAACTGTGTTAAAACTGTGAGAACAGGGAAGTGAACAGTATTCTGAAGGTAGGTCAGTTAATAGCATTAACTGGCATCTACATTATAAAGCTTATTAGGCTTTGTGGGTACTGATTACATCATCAAAAGCATAGGCAATAGAGAAAAGACTAAGCAGGGAGACAGAAGACTTGTCACTAAGTTGCTTGGTGATACTAAACTCTCAACCTTTTAGGTTCCAGGTGTCATCTATAAAAATTCGTGAAATGATCTGTTTACCTTAATTACTCAAATACAGTATATTTAAAATGGTTTTGGGGAATAAATCTAGATTTACAGAAAAGTTAGGAAGATAGTATACATACAGAGTTCTGTATACTTTCTACCCAGCTTCCTCTAATGTTAACATTTTATATAATGATGTGTTTCTGTCAAAACTAAGAAATTAACACTGGTAGAATACTATCAATTAAAATTTTAACTAAAGTAAATAGACTTTTCCAGGATACTATGTTGAATTTACCAAGTATAGCTTAAAAAAAAAAATTAGACACACTGCTAATTTCAACTTTTCTAGACAATCCATTTTTACAGAAAAACTCTTGGTCCCAACTCATTCTTTAAAAAAGATACTTTATTACTTGCATATAAATGTTAAGGCACAAAAGATTACACTAGGGTTGCTATGGAAAACTTCATGAGAAGTGAATTTTGAATAGAATTTTAAAGGATTTGGGATGGGATATAATTTTGGTAGAAAAGAAATGGGTAAGCTGCTGGAACATGTGTGAGTGTGTATTTTTAAAAGTTACCTAGTAATTTCATGCTCATGAGAACCATGATTAAGGGAGAAAGAGAGAGAGATAGATAGTGGACCATTAAAAGGATGACAGGAGAACGAGGAAATGATCAACAATGTCAAACACTGGAGGGAGATCGAGGAGAATGAATGTAGTCTGAAAAATGCCTAAAAATGCTGTTTTCTGGTGCTGGTTTCAGAAGGATGTAACCAGTTGTAAAGAAGAAAGAGAAGTGGACTGCCATTAAGGTACTGTGAAATTCCTGTGTAAACATGAGGTTGTGTGTGTGTGTGTGTGTGTGTGTGTGTGTCTCCAGTAAAAAGTAGATCCTAGAAATTTATAGCGAAAAAAAGGATAAAGCTTGTAATTCAGTTTGGCATGGGGAGAATTAAAGGTAAAGAAGAAATCTAAGATAATACTGATACTGTGAGCCAGAGAAATCTGGATGAGTAAGTGTTCATTGATGGAAATACTGAAAGGAATTAGAAAACTAAAGGGATCTAATCTAATTCCTTCTTTATTTTAGAGGAACAATGGAGAAGAGAAAATAGTTTAGGAAAAATGATGAAGAATTTGGTTTTCTACATGAAGTTCTAGTTGTTGGCAAAACATACAAACTTGGGTATTCTTTAGGGTGCTTCAGGAAATGTGGTTCTAGAGGAAGAGGTGAATAATGAGGGTTAAAAATACAGATACAGAAATCATCTGAAATATGTCTTCTATTTGTATGCTACTTTAGAAGTAAAATTTCCTTTTATATCCACCTCACCTGATCCTTACAATTATGCTCTAAAGCAGGCAAAACAGACATAACTATCTTCATTTCATAGATGAAACACATTCAGAAAAGTTAAGTGACTTGTCTGAGGTCACTCAACTAGTGACTAGGGCCTGAATAATTCAATTCTTTTTTTGCTACACAATGCTTCCATTTTTTATTTAAAAAAATTTAAAAAATTTGTTTTATCTTTTGGCTGTGCCACATGGCATGCAGGATTTTAGTTCCCCAACCAGGGATCGAACCCACACTCCCTGCAGTGCAAGTGTGGAGTCTTAACCACTGGACTGCCAGGGAAGTCCCCACAATCCTTCCATTCTGAATCCACTTCTAGACAGTAGCTGAAAATAGACATGACCATGTAAAAATACGTGTGAGTACTGACAAAGACTAAATGGTAGTAGGCAAACATGAAAATAGAAGTGGTTGAATTATGTACAGTATATTTTAACTTTTTTTTTTTTGCTGTACGCGGGCCTCTCTCACTGTCGTGGCCTCTCCCGCTGCAGAGCACAGGCTCCGGACGCGTAGGCCCAGCGGCCACGGCTCACGGGCCCAGCCGCTCCGCGGCACGTGGGATCCTCCCAGAGCGGGGCACGAACCCATGTCCCCTGCATCGGCAGGCGGACTCCCAACCACTGCGCCACCAAGGAAGCCCTGTTTTAACTTTTGAGGAAGCTTGTGGTCTTTGTTGGGTAGTGATCAAAACCATTCTTGAAGAAAAGCTGTCTGTTGGGTTAAACAACGTCTAGCTAGGAAGCTACTGAAATGGTAATACCTGATTCTTGTCTGCGTGTGAGGATTAGGAAGTGAGAGAAATATTCTGAAGATAACTCAAAGGTTGAGCCTAAGGAACCCTGTAGTAAGATACTGGTTCTAGTAACCACACAGGAAGGGGTAATAATTCTGAGAATAAAAAGGTAATGATATGTCTAGTTTTAATCATTATTAAAGATGTCAGTAGATTTTTTTAAAACAGTATTTTATTTATTTTTTAAACTAATTTATTTATTTTATTTTTGGCTGCGTTGGGTCTTCGCTGCTGTGTGTGGGCTTTTGCTAGTTACGGCGAGCAGGGGCTACTCTTCATTGTGGTGGGTGGGCTCCTCACTGCGGTGGCTTCTCTTGTTGCAGAGCACGGGCTCTAGGCACGTGGGCTTCAGTAGTTGTGGCACACAGGCTCAGTATTTGTGGCGCGTGGGCTCAGTAGTTGTGGCTCGCGGGCTCTAGAGCGCAGGCTCAGTAGTTGTGGCGCGTGGGCTTAGTTGCTCCGTGGCATGTGGGATCTTCCCGAACCAGGGCTCGAACCTGTGTCCCCTGCATTGGCAGGCGGATTCTTAACCACTGTGCCACCAGGGAAGTCACTAACTTTAACGTTTTTTTCTTCATAAGGCTGTAATCATGGTGTCCAAACAGCTTGATCTCCAGCATTTCTCCTTACTAAAGTTTCTTTGCATGTTTTTGCACTCTTCATACGCATATTTTAAAATGCCTATTATCATTCTGTCCCGTGAAAATATCCCAACTTATCTATGCATTCCTTTATTTTATTTTTGTTGATTATTAATGCTGCAACAAACATTTTCATTTGTGTAGCTTTTATTGAGAAATGAGACCTCACAGTTTCAGAAAAGTTTACTTTATATTTCTCTTACTTACTAGTAAAGAACCCTTCGGGGTCTTAATAGGTTTAAAAAAATTGTTTGGGACTTCCCTGGTGGCTTGTGGGCAGTGGTTAAGAATCCGCCTGCTAACGCAAGGGACACGGGTTCAAGCCCTGGTCTGGGAAGATCCCACATGCTGTGGAGCAACTAAGCCCGTGCGACACAACTACTGAGCCTGCACTCTAGAGCTCGTGAGCCATGACTACTGAGCCCACGAGCCACAACTACTGAAGCCCGCGCACCTAGAGCCCGTGCTCTGCAACAAGAGAAGCCACTGCAATGAGAAGCCCGCGCACCACAACGAAGAGTAGCCCCCACTCGCTGCACCTAGAGAAAGCGCGCGTGTGGCAACGAAGACCCAACGCCGCCAAAAATAAATAAATTTATTAAAAAAAATTTCAGTTTGTACAAGCACTTTAATTTTTCTTATCTGATGGAAATATTTTTTCTATTAGAATGATAGCCTTTATTTAGGCTATTCTAAAAATATGCAGAAAATTTTATGTAGCTAGTTTTGCTGTCATACCTTTTTCTGATTTTCTGATTTCTTCTATTACATCTACACAAAAAAGGGACTGGGGAATATTAACTTTCTTCTATGCTTTTATTTTAACTCTTTTTGTATAAGGAGTTAATTGGATATATTTAATTTGGAAATAATATAGATGGGTTTTTAAAAAAATGATAATCAGTTGGACCTATACTCCTTATTAGATCTTTGCTTGGTCCAGTCATTTCCAATGTCATTGAGCATATATTAAAACCTTGTTTAAAAATTCTTGGTTGAGTATTCTGCTTCACTGATTAAACTGTCTCACCTTATGTCAGATCTGTACTGATCCACTACTGACCTCACATTCCTTACATATAGTTAAGTTTTAAACAAGGCCTGAATATACCAAAATCCTATATGAATATACTAAATATAAATGTCAAGAAAATACATAAGATACTTACCACTGGTTTGACAATGTTGGAAAGAAGTGCTTCAAAAGCTTTAGTTTCTTCATCTTTTTCTTAAAAAAAAAAAAATTTTTTTTTTGAATATTAAAAAAAAAAGAACCTAAATGCAGTCATCCCACTCCCTTCCCAATATGTCTTCTAAAACATATACCAAGTGGTTGGTATTTGAGAGTTTTATTTTCTAGTTTTTACCTCTTAGTTCATATTCAGCAGCTTGTGGCTCTTTAGAGTTCTTCTGCCTCAGTTTCTATGTCTGTTTTAACCGTGATTACTAATTATAATACCACTATATACATCTGAACTAGTCAATAAGTTTTACAGAAAGTACATGTTTATACTTAAAAAAAAAAAGTAAAGAATACTCTCTCTCTGGAAAGTCCTTATTTGCCAATCTCATACCTCTTAATGACAAGTTAACTATTTGTTTCATGACATGCCTTAACTGTGGTTCCCAAAATAGGAATATAATTGACTTGACCATAACTTGTAGCCACCACTGATGTATCTGAAACTTTAGCTTAACTCTTCTGAAACATCAGTGCTGAAAAGAATGATCAGAAGGTCTCAAAAATATGGGAGAACATTTTGATAAACGTTAATATACAAGCCAAGAGGCTGTTAAAAGCATTAAATTTGTTGATGGGGAAGTAAGGCTCAGAGTTCATATGGTGAAAGTCACAGGTTAAAGGAAGGATCCAAGGGAAACATGGGGATTTTGAAACAAAAGAACTTTTGAAGAAAGAAATGGACAATACTCTATCCTAACTACATAGTATATAAATAGATTGGTAAATGACAGAACTAGTTGCTATCAGGGACTTGCGTATAAAGAAGCTGGGAGGATTAAAGAGTTTTGACAAAAATCATCATAGCCTTATCTAGGTCCAGAAAGAAGAAGGAAAGGAATCTGTATGAACTTTGAGTTTTCCTATCAAAGAGAAATTTCTCTTGGTTAGTAAAGTTTAGATATAGGTGAAATTATTAATTGAGCTTTCCCAAAATGTAAAAAGAAATACCCTAGTAACAATTTAGGTTCTAAAACTTTCCCCTCACATTTAAAGAAGTGTTAGGCTATTAATCGACAGTTTATGTGAAGCATGAGGAAATGACTGAAAGGTTAGAATATACTTTTAGTAGGTTAAATGATGATAAAAAGTACAATTAGAATATATTTTACTTTAAATAGTTACCTTCTATTTCTGTATCAATTTGTGCACCACCTTTCCCCCTTCCTGACTTGTTCTTTGCTGATCCTATGTTTACACCACTAGCATTCTGCCCTTTCATAAGCCCATTATGTTCATTTATGGGAGAAGGGCATTTCTGGGGTGATGATGGTGGACTGTTCATTTTATCCTTCTGTGTTCCTTGGCGATCCTTTAATTTTTTCTGCAAACGTTCATATGTCTTACTAGATCTTTCATCTCTAAAGTTGGACCTTCCATGTGTAGAGTGGGCATCTAAGAAGAAATAAAAAATAAGACATTTAAAAAGGTCACTGTCTCCAAACCCATTTATGGCATGAGAAAAGAACAGAAAATAAATCTATCTATATTATATAAAATTTATGTATTATAAAATATTTCAAAGAATAATCTTGCATAACAAAGCTATTTCTGTGTCTCCACCAACTGCGAGAACCAAGCTTTGTGACTTGATTATAACTGTAATCTTATAGACACTTCTTTCCTTCCTCTTTTCTCAACTATTAATCTCCATAGAAACAGCTTGGTGGTATATGCTATGACTATTACAGGTGGGGAATAAGAGCTGAACTGAGCTGTGTACAGTTCTTTTACTCTTTTGTAGCCATTACTTTTAGCATCTCTTTCAACTTCAAACATATCAACTAGTAAACAGAAAATCTCCACCTACCTAAATTCCCTTATGATTCAAAAAAAGCAAATCATCACTAAAAAAATAAGGTTTTAAGAGTCAGCAAAAAGAAGTGAGTGGGACTGTTAACTAATAACAGAATCTAGGTACAGAGTATTACATCTTCAGATATGGTAAACTCAGGGCTGAGACTTAGAATGTATTCATTCTAATAAGTCATAGAGCAATATAAATCAATACCCTCATAAATATTGTTAAATCAGTTGTCCTCAGAGTTCATTTTCATTGTAAATTTAAAATCTGTAGTGAGGAAAATATGTTTCAAAGGAAAAGTCTCAAAAATCTCAGTAAAAAAAGTTTTAATTTATCAGTGATTTAAGAAAATTAGTATAATATTCTTGAATACTGTAAGGATATGCACAATAATATTAAAATAAAAACCCAGGAATTTGGATATGTACAAGTAAAAGAGTAAGTTTAGAGCCTTACTTCATATTATACACAAAAATTAACTCAAAATGAATCAAAGACCTAAATGTAGGAGCTAAAACTATAAAACTTATAGAAGGAAACAAGCACATATCTGCACGACTTTGGATTTGATAATAATTTCTTAGATATGACACCAAAAATACAAGCAATCAAAGAAAAAATAAGGTGGACTTCATTAAAATTAAAAACTTTTCTGCATCAAAGGATACCATCAAAAAAGTAGAGACAACATGGGAGAAAATATCTGCAAATCATATATCCAATAAGAGACTTGTCTCCAAAATATATAAAAACATTTACAACTCAACAAAAAGATAAATAACCCAATTAAAAAGAGGTGAAGGGGCTTCCCTGGTGGCACAGTGGTTGAGAGTCCGCCTGCCAATGCAGGGTCCGGGAAGATCCCACGTGCCTGGGAGCGGCTGGGCCTGTGACCCATGGCCGCTGAGCCTGCACATCCGGAGCCTGTGCTCCGCAACAGGAGAGGCCACAGCAGTGAGAGGCCCACGTACCGCAAAAAAAAAAAAAAAAAAAAAAGAGGTGAAGGATTTAAACAGACATCTTTCCAAAGATGATACAAAAATTGCCAATAAGCAAATGAAAAGATGCTCAACATCAGTAGTTACTAGGGACAAGCAAATCAAAACCATACTGAGATAATACTTCACACTCACTGGGACGGCTAGAATCTAAAGACAAATTTTGGCAACGATAGGAAGAAATTAGAACTCTCATACGTTGCTGGTAGGAATGTAAAATAGTACAGTCACTATGGAAAACAATTTTGCAGTTCTTCAAAAAGTTAAACATACAATTACCATATAAGCCAGTAATTCCACTCTTAGTTATATACCCAGGAGAAATGAAACCATATGTCTACACAAAACCTTGTACACAAATGTCACAGCATCATTATTCATAACTGACAAAAAGTGGAAACAACCCAAATGTCTATCAACTAATGAATGGAAAAACAAAATTATATCCACATAATGGAATATTTTTCAGCCATAAAAAGGAGAGGAGTACTTACCATGGGGCAAGCTTGAAATATACCTTGAAAACAGTATGCTAAGTGAAAAATGCTAGATACAAAAGGCTATATATTGTATGAACATTTACATGAAATCTCTAGAGTAGACAAATCCATAGAGACAGAAAGTAGATTAAGAGTTGGGGGAAAAGGGGGAATTGGGACTGACTCTTAATAGACACAGAGTTTCTTTTTGGGATGACAGAAGTGTGTTGAAATTAGATAGCAGTAGTGAATGTAGTATCTAGTGAATATACTAAAAATCACTGAACTGTACACTTTATTTTTTTTTATTTTTTTTTTTTTTTTGTGGTATGCGGGCCTCTCACTGCTGTGGCCTCTCCCGTTGCGGAGCACAGGCTCCGGACGCGCAGGCCCAGCAGCCATGGCCCACGGGCCCAGCCGCTCCGCGGCACATGGGATCCTCCCAGACCGGGGCACGAACCCGTATCCCCTGCATCGGCAGGCGGACTCTCAACCACTGCGCCACCAGGGAGGCCCTGAACTGTACACTTTAAAATGGTGAATTTTGTTATGTGAATTATCTCAATAAAAAAGAAAAAAACCACAAGGACTGTAATTAATTAGTGCATACTTTAAAAATGTAGTTATCCAAATGTTTTTATATTTCATTTACTATGCAAATAGAATGATAAATGAACCATGAGGGGAAAATAAAAAATATGTTGTAGTAACAGGAAATTTATTATCAAACAGATCTGAGAGGGTTAAAATCCTAACAGTGAACTAGTTGTGACCTTGCAGAAATTACTTAACATTTCTGAGCTTCAGTTTCTTTATCTGTATTTTGGAGGACTTTATTGAGGCTTAAGTGAGATAATACATGTATGAGCATAGTGTCTAGCAAATTTCAGGCTCAATAACCATAGTTGTTGACAGTGAAATGTTGGATTAGGTCCCACTTTGGGAATCCAAACAAAATATGCATGGAAAAGGGGTCATGGAGGCGGCTACTAATTATAAAACTACTGTAAAACTACTGTAAGTTACTAGGATCTAGTGGTAAATTCCTTGGCTTATAACCTCAAATACAATATGACTCTTTATCTTCCATCACTGGGTAGCTGGTTTTCAGATTAGTGCTCTTCGTAGATTTGTATGCTTCGCTTTCCTTCTCATCGCTGTGAATCATATTCATACATTCTAATGCATATCTCCTCTGAATAACAATGGGTTTTAACAATGTAAAACAGTAGTAAATTGTAATATTTAGCTTTTTCTTATAATTTTCTCAGGCACATTTTTAAAAAATATTGATTGATTGATTGATTGCCGCATTGGGTCTTTGCTGCTGCACGGACTTTCTCTAGTTGTGGCGAGAGGGGGCTACTCTTCGTTGCGGTGCGTGGGCTTCTTATTGCTGTGGCTTCTCTTGTTGCGGAGCATGGGCTCTAGGTGTGCAGGCTTCAGCAGTTGCAGCACGTGGGCTCAGTAGTTGTGGCTCGTGGGCTATAGAGTGCAGGCTCAGTAGATGTAGCACACGGGCTTAGTTGCTCTGTGGCATGTGGGATCTTCCCGGACCAGGGATCGAACCCGTGTCTCCTGCATTGGCAGGCGGATTCTTAACCACTTCGTCACCAGGGAAGTCCCTCTCAAACACATTTTAAAAAGCTAAGTCATAATTAGGAGTAAAAAAATGGAAGAGACCGATTTATAGTAAATTAAGTTCATTGGACCACTGCATGAGCCTCACCTGGAAATTTGTTAGAAATGCAGAAAACCAAACCACACTCAGACCTATGGAATTAATATGCATTACTTGGGCAATAGAAATAAGTTTGAGAAAAATGTAATATATTACATAATATATATAATACACATACTACTTACAGGCTGTGCTACACAATTTAAATTTTGTATTCAGAGTTATTTCTTCTATAGATTTACTAAGCGTAAATGACAGGTACTGATTAAATGCAAGGAAAACAGTGATGAATAAAACAGATTCAGTTCTTAGCTGGTTTACAGTTAAATAAGGGAGAAAGACATCCAAAAAAAGAACAAAAAAATCAAATTGTGTTAAGTTCTGTGAAAGAAACAAAAGGTTTCAGTGCTAGAGACTGACAAGGATAGATTAGGGAAGCTCTCTCTGAAAGCTGAAATCTAAAGAAAAAAAATAAATAAAGAAGCCTTGCATGGAAAAGGGGGAAGGGCACTTCTGGTAGAGAGAACACCATTTACAGAAGCATTGAGGCAAGAAGGAGCTTGGTTCTGAAAAACTGAAGGTGGGGCACATGCATGGGAAAAAGTGGGACAAGGCAGGATCTTGTCCAGGGCAGCAGTTTGCAACCAGCCTCACTCCTGGCCCCCAGGAGTCATCTGGTAATGTCTGGAGATATTTTTAGTTGTCACAATCGAGTCAGGGTGAGGGCTGGAGTTGTGTGCTACTGGCCTCTAGTGGGTAGAGGGCAGGGATTCTTCTAAATATCCTATAATGCACAGTTCTGTCCTCCACAATAAAGACTTATCCTTCCTCAAAGATCTAGAGTGCTGAGGTTGAGAAATCCTGGTCCAGGAGAAGGGTTTAGGATTTTATTCTAAACGCGATGGAAAGTCACTGAAATCCGCTAAACAGAAGAATGGTCTGATTTGTATTTTAAAATGATTACTCTGGCTGAGCCTGGATGGTTGGGGGCAAGAATGACAGCAGAAAACCAACTGGAAGGCAGTGGTTGCAGCTGTCCTACAAGAGCTGATGGTGGACTAGAACTGAGGAGCAGTGGAGAAAAAGTAGATTGATTTGGGAAACTTCCGAAAGTAGATACCAGTTGAAGTGGGGGTTGAAAGAGGAGGAATCAAATGTGGCCACGTCTGGTTTTTCCCTTGAGCAAACTGAGTGGACAGTGGTACCATCTATCGGGATGAAGACGGCAGAGAAAAGCAGGTTCCATCATTGAGATTTATGTTTTAAAATGCTATAACTGAGATGTATGAGACAATTTAAGTGGAGTTATCAAGAAGGCATTTACGGGAGTTCCCTGGTGGCCTAGTGGTTAGGATTCCGGGCTTTCGCTGCTGTGGCCCAGGGTTCAATCCCTGGTTGGGGAACTGAGATCTCGTAAGCCGCATGGCATGGTCAAAAAAAAAAAAAAAAAAAGGCAGTTAGAAATAAAAGTCTGTGACTCAGAGGAGAGGTTTTGACTGAAGATACAAATTTAAGAACTGTCAGTATATAGACGGTATTTAAAGCCATAGGAAAGAATAAGATTATTATTTTGTGTGTGTGTAGTTGTCTATTCTTCCCAACAATTTAAACTCCCTGAGGGCAGATGTTATGTCTTACTGTTTTTTTCAGTATCTTACAGAACCAAGCAACTTTGGTTAGTGGCATCAGAGGCTTCAGGATTTAACAGTAGCATGATTATTCCTGGCTAAAAAATTTCCTCAGAGCCTAGAGAGCAGCAGGACAAAGAAGACCTCTTGTTTGAATGTGTCCCCACTAAATATTGCTGCCTGACAGAAGTTACTTCCCCTCTTTGATTTTCTGTTTACTCATCTGCCTTGAAAGGTGATCATGAGGATGAAACATTTAACATAGTGTTTTTTTGTTTTGTTTTTTTTTTTTTTTTTTTTTTTTTTTTTTTTTTTTTTTTTTTTTGCGGTACGCGGGCCTCTCACTGTTGTGGCCTCTCCCGTTGCGGAGCACAGGCTCTGGATGCGCAGGCTCAGCGGCCATGGCTCACGGGCCCAGCCGCTCCGCGGCATATGGGATCCTCCCAGACCGGGGCACGAACCCGTATCCCCTGCATCAGCAGGCGGACTCTCAACCACTGCGCCACCAGGGAGGCCCTGTTTTGTTTTTAAATTAAGTTTTATTGGGGTAGAGTTGATTTACAATGCTGTGTTAGTTTCTGCTGTACAGCAAAGTGAATCAGTTATACATATACATGTATCCACTCTTTTTTAGATTCTTTTCCCATATAGGTCATTACAGAGTATTGAATAGAGTTCCCTTAACATAGTGTTTGAATAACAGATAATGATTGTGATATTGTTACCATTTTTTGTTTCTTTTATATAGTAATAGTACCTATTATATCCAAGGAAAAAATAGCCAACTCCATAAAACAGGAATATTTTTAGATACTTACCTACATCTCCATATACTTGTGAAGACTGATACTGTGTCATATACTGTGTTGCCATGTCTCCAGCTCCAGTTACTGGTGAGTACATGTGGCGTGGTGGAGGGGGCATCATGGTTGGTACAGGAATGAAACCAGGTAGAGGAGGATGTGGAGAACGATGGATGACTGTGTGACCACCAGGATGAAACTCTGGTGCCTGAGGAACCACAACAACCCTTCGAACACCATTGTCTTCAATAACCTACAAAATGAACAACAGATTAAAAGTTTCTTCCACAGGATGTTAAGCAATCTTTTTCAAATATGTTAGAGTAGGAATTTTTACACCATTAGGAGTTAATTAAGAAATTTTACAGAACCAGCATGAAAAGATTTTATTAAGTACATTACATACATATGAATTAGCACTGAACAACATGAAGTAGTTTTTGTTATACAATGCAATATAAATCTTAAAACACTGAGAAGACAAGCTAAATAATAATTGAAACAATGAGTTATGACATCTGGTAGTTATCTTACGTGATACATGCATTTAGTGATACAGTAAAAATGAAGGGAGTCTCAAGGGAACTTTTGGTTTGAACATAATATGGGAAAAAGCTGGATCCAGACTCCTAAGATCAACCATATATTGAATTTAGGTATAAAACTTTT
Source organism: Hyperoodon ampullatus (assembly GCF_949752795.1). Classification (NCBI taxonomy): domain Eukaryota; kingdom Metazoa; phylum Chordata; class Mammalia; order Artiodactyla; family Ziphiidae; genus Hyperoodon; species Hyperoodon ampullatus. The sequence continues at coordinate 59,659,101 of NC_136929.1, read as the reverse complement.
AGGACCATGACCAGAACAATTTTAATAACTGAAGATCATGTCAAGGGAGGCAAACACCTAATATACTCACTCCCAGTTAAGAAAAATATCTGTGGCTCTGAGTCGTAGAAATTACACGTTTTTAAATAGGGGTCACACTGTGGCAAAGGATTTTTTAAAACGCCAGATTTATTCCTTTTGAACCTCACTGGACAACAAGGACATACAGGAAGGCCTAAAAAGGTACAAGATTTAACCTCAAAATTAGAAATCCTTCTACTAAAACAGGGTCCTTAATCTTTTAGACTTAAATGATTACTACTGTAGTACAACAAATGGCTAATAACAGAAAACGATTAAAATGTAAAGTGCTAACTTGAAGGCAAATCCTGATATTTTCAGGAAGTACACGTTTTACTATGCTTAAACGAATTGCAAATTTTGTTTATAAACATGTGTTTGGGAGGAATATTAGAAAACACACTTATTTGGGTAAAGGTAAGCCTAGATTACAAATAAATTACTGCTTTAGAAAGAACATAGCTGCTACTAAATAGCCTATTAAACTAACCTTACCTGTTGGAGTGTGAGATGACTTGTCCGTAATATGGGACCAGAAGAGCAAATGAATCACTGTTTTTATACACTAGCTCTAGAACTACAATGCCTGGCTTCTAGCACAATGGATGCTTCATATCCCACCTCTCTCCCTATTTAACTCAGTTCTGGATTCAAGCCTCAGACAAGTGCATATGACTGACTGGTGGAAACTAAATCATACCTGGAAGCCTAGCTGAAGATAATCTGGAAACTGTTGAGTTTTTTCAGCCTCTAACCTATAGGAACGGACATTAGATGAAGTCTGAAATGGATTCTGAGTGAGCCAAACCACAGTGTCTGTCATTAACATAATACTTTCATCTTTCTCAACTCTCTGACTCAGAAATCTTAAATGACCCCGCCATTTCTGATAGGATTGTACCGTACATACTCTTCAACCTACCATCCCATCTGGTTCCAACCTGTCGTTATTGCTGTATCTTCTTCCACACCAAATGCTGAACTCTTAATTCCAGCCAGGCTGGTATACTAAAAAAAAACTATCTTCATACCTAACTTACATATTTCTTTATCTTGTACTTTGGTTTATGCCATCTACCCTCTTCACTTTGCTTCCCCTTAATCCATAACCATGCAAATCCCATCTCTCCTTCCAAATCTAGCAATACCCTCCTCCATTCATTAAAAAAACAAAAGATTTGTTTTTGAACAAAAAGAAATTGGTAATTTAGGAGAGAAAATACAGCGTGATGTGTTTATGCGGGCACACACACTAACAGGGGCAGACAAACATGACATCAAAAGTAAATTATTGAGCATGCTGCATGGTGATAAATACTACGAAGAAAAAAAAAACCAAACAGAACAGGTAAGGGGGATTAGAAGGATTGTGGGAGGGGAACAGGTTGTAGTATAAAAGAGTGATCAGGATACGCCTTATTGGCAAAATGAAATTTGAGCAGAGACTTGAAGGAACTGAAGGAATTAGCCACACAAAAATCTGAAAGAGTGTTCTGGGTAGAGAGAACAGAACAGAGCCTCTAAGGTAGAAGTGGCTAGAAGGAAGCCAGTGTGACTGGATCAGCATAAAGGAGGAGGAAGACAGAAACAGATGAGATCAAAGAGATACATGGGCTTCTCTGGTGGCGCAGTGGTTGAGTCCGCCTGCCGATGCAGGGGAAACGGGTTCGTGCCCTGGTCCGGGAGGATTCCTCATGCTGCAGAGCAGCTGGGCCCGTGAACCATGGCCGCTGACCCTGCGTGTCCGGAGCCTGTGCTCTGCAACGGGAGAGGCCACAGCAGTGAGAGGCCCGCGTACCGCAAAAAAAAAAAAAAGAGAGATACAAAATGGTAGGGGATGGACTTCCCTGGCGGCCCAGTGGTTAAGACTCTGCGCTTCCAATGCAGGGGGCGTGGGTTCCATCCCTGGTAGGGGAACTAAGATCCCACATGCCGTGCGTGGCCAAAAAAAAAAAAAAAAAAAAGTAGGGAAGGTGGCCAAGTCAGGTAGGGCTGTATAGGCTTATTAAAGACTTGTATTTACTCAGTGAAACAGGAAAGCATCACAGAGTTTTGGGCAGAAGAGGGATACAAACAAGTGATTCTCATCCAGGGGTGATTTTGTGGTAACACGTGGAGTCACTTTTAGTTGTCACACCTGGAGCTGGCGGCACTACTTCGCATCCAGCGAGCTGCGGTCAGGGATGCTGCCTCAATGCCCTGCAACACACAGGGCAACCCCAAAACAAAAAATCACCACGCCTATATGTCTACAGTGCTGAGGGTGAGAAGGTCCTGACATACTCTTCTCTTACAGGATTACTCTGGCTGCTGAGTTGAGAACAGATTGTAAGGCAAGGGCAAAAAGGGGGAAATCATTCAGGAAGCTACTGCAGAAATCTAGGCAAGAGATGGTGGAGGCTTGGACCACGGTGGTAGCAGTGGAGGTGGTAAGAAGTGGTCCACATTCTGCGTATCTTTAAAGGTAGAACAACAAGATTAGCTGATAATTCCAGCGGAGAAGTGTGAGAAAGAAGTTTTGGAATGATGGTATTTCACCAACAGTGAAAGGGAAGGCTGCAGTTAGAACAAGTCATTTGGGGGGTGGGGGCCAGGGAAGATGTGGAGTTTTAGGTTTTGCGCATGTAAGTTTGGTAAGTCTGTAAGACATCTAAGTGTAAATTGTTGAGTAGGCAGTTAGATAATAGTAGTCTGCAGTTGCAGAAAGATTGGGAAAGGACAACCAGGTAAGGCAGGAAGAAAACTTAAGAATGTGGAGTCTGGAAGTTTGGTTAAGTGTGTCAGGGAGGAAGGATCAATTCTGTCAAATGCTGCTGACAGGTTTAATAAGATGAAGACTAAGGACTGACCATTGGATATAGCAATATGTAAGTCATAGTGACCTCGATGAGAGCAGTTTTAGTGTGATCATAGGGGCAAAGCCTGATTGGAGTGGATTTAAGAGAGAAAGTGGGGAGGAGAATTAGAGAGGTAACAGCACAATTCTGGAAAGTTTTCCTGCAGAGGGGAATATGGGAATAGGGTGGTGACTGACAGTAGTAGAGTCAAGCAGCTTAAAAAATTTGTTGTTTTTAGTGAGAGCAATTACAACATACTGATATACTAATCAGCACAATCCATCAGAGAGTAAGAAATTAATGATGTAGGAGAGAGAATGCTAGAGTAATGTCCTTGAGCAGGCAAAAGGAGATGAGATTCAGGGCTCCAGCTGGGGCACAGGATCTAGACAGGAGCAGAAAAGTTTGTCTTTGTTCTAGATGAAAAAGAAGTATGGACTGATGATGAGATGAGAAGGTAGAGCATATAACTCCACATATTGGTAGAGATGTGGGGTTAGGAGCCTGTAGATAGTTTCTTTTGATTATTCTCTGTGACCCTTTCCTAGACACCACAATCTCAGTGATCTCTGCTTCCTAACAATTCCATTGCATTTATTCTCTATCACTTGTTTGGTATCCGTAACACGGTAGTATTTGTTAATTTTCCAAATCCATATGTCTTACTCTATAATTTAACTAAGTTTCTCAAGGGACATGTATTAACTATTTAATCCTCAACACAATGCTACAAAATAGGTAGTAGTATTATCTCCATTTTTTAGATGGGGAAACTGAGGCACAGAGATGTCAAATAACTTGCAAGGTCACACAGGTAGTAAGTGGAGGAGCTAGTAACTGAACTCAGGTAATCTGGCTTCAATTCTATGTTCTTATTCATTTTGTGGGCATAGAATCCAGAAACACCTGACTTCTGCTTTTAAAAATTTCACAAACACAAGTGAGATCTCATCGGTTAAAAAAGAAATGGCGGGCTTCCCTGGTGGCGCAGTGGTTGAGAGTCCGCCTGCCGATGCAGGGGACGGGGGTTCGTGCCCAGGTCCGGGAAGATCCCACATGCCGTGGAGCGGCTGGGCCCGTGAGCCATGGCCGCTGAGCCTGCGCGTCCGGAGCCTGTGCTCCGCAACGGGAGAGGCCACAACAGTGAGAGGCCCGCGTACCGCAAAAAAAAAAAAAAAAAAAAAAAAAAGAAATGGCTAAATTAATTTTGAAATTAAAACTTTTCTTTTGAAAAGAAACATTTCAAAAGAAATGTTTTTCTTTTCTTCTGAAAAAGAACATTTCAAATATAAAGATAAGCTGAGGGAAGAGAGATTGGGGAGTTATTGTTTAACAGGTTGTGAAAATGCATAAAAGAAACCTCATTTAAAAAAAGAGTTGGGAAGCCCTGAAGGCTTCTCACTTACTACTGCTTGCTGCCCCTTGGAGACACTAGCAAGAAGCATACCTTGCATTCCCCAACCAGAAGAAGCTTACTTTACATACCCCAGCTGGAGGAAGGAAGATTTTTCTCCTCGCCCAGCAACAGCCCAGCCAATGAGAAGCTACCACAACTAGCCTAATGAGAAGCAGCCATAACCCTGGACTCTCTTTCCTCCAATGGATTTTGCTCAAAAAACCACCCCTTCCCAACCCCCCTCTTTTCTTTATAAAAGAATAGTCCTCTTCTTTGTTTTGAGGACTTGCTTGTGGTTTGCTATAGTTTGCATGCCCTGAACTGCAATTCCTCTGCTATTCCTGAATAACGTCATTTCGCTGCTATAATAACTATGTGTTTTATTTTTAAGGTTGATAAGGTACAGACTTCAGCTTTGCAAGGTGAAGAGTTCTTGTGGATGTATGGTAGTACAACAGTGTGAATGTACTTAATACCACTGAACTGTACATTTAAAATAGTTATGATGGTAAATTTTTAGTGTGTATTTTACCACAATTAAAAAAAAAAAAAAAAAAAAAGCTAAGATGCAGAGATTAAAAAAAAAGGAGCCAGAGCAGGACCAAGAGTGTGTGGAGAACTCCACCGCTTCCAGTAACCACCTGAGCAGCCAGTAACTTCAGAGTAAGGCCAGAGACCTCAAAACTATCTGCTAAGGGCATTGAATTTTATATCAACAGGGTACACTGACTGTGATGATTAAAATAAAATCAAGTCGTGAAAAGGAAAAAAAAGGTAAAATATCCGAATTAGTCTATGTTAAAAAAAAATTAAAGGCAATGAGATACAATTAAATGGAACTATCAGTATAGTCTGACCACCTAACCACATATGCCACACAATTTCTAATTAGACAAAGCCCTGTTTTCTTTTCTTTATTAAACACAGACATAATTGAGAGGGACTGCAGAGGAAGGAGGTTGTTTACTGTCTGACATTTTATATTGTGCACCAGAATATACATTCCATGACCGATCTCTTCTGCCTAGCATATGACAGATGCTCAAACATTTTTCTGTTTAATGAATGATACGACCAGAAATAAGTTCTGTTAGTTCTGCTCGAATGCTCCCCTGCCCCGCCTTAACACCCCCAAACTACTAGGGTTTTGTGACTCTTCAATGCCTACAGTCTTTGCTTCCTCACTACTTTTAGCAACCTACTTCTGTTGCCTCACCCTGAACCCTGAACTACTCCAACTTTAAGCTATTAAACAATAATAAAGATATTTCTGGCCATTCATCCAACAGATACTTGTTTTATATATCTAATCAAACACACAGCAATGTCACTAAGTGACTACAACCTTTCTCTTCAGCTCTTACTGTGACTCTTCGTCCTCAGCTAATCCTCTAAGTCCCCTTCCAGTCTCTTACACTGCTGCCCATCTTTTCTGGCTGTTCTCTCCACGAGAGACAGGGAAGACCGAGATCAGACTGGTTTGTAGAACCTTTGAAAAATTCACTGACCTCATTGCTGCGTGCTGACATAAAGGCACAGTGAAATACCAAGTCCAGCTCAAAGGAGTAATCTGAAACTTCATGAAGCTGATATAGGCCCTTTCCCCACATCATGAGAGCTACAATCCCCTCCCTGTTAGGTACCCTCTCATCACCATAACAACCCACATTCTATAAAAAACAGGGGAGCTATTCATTACAAGAAAGGCAGAAGGAGAGAACTTTTGCTATTACCTTTCAGGAGTTCCATTCAGGTAAATCTATAATATTTTCTTGATAATTCATTAACTTCATCCTTAAAATACCAAGTGTTCTGAGCTGCAGTGCCCTTAGCGACTGTAAGTTATTATGATTTGCCAGGAAATTAAGTTCCTTCTACACCTGTCACCTTTTGCTTTCCGTGTCATCATTTGCTTTGTTTTTTGAGTTTTACTGTTTCTGTTTGTTTCTCCATTTGATGTCTCAGTTCAGTTGGCACATATTTCTGCCTCTATGCAGTATGTCAAATCTCTTGTAAACCTCCCTTTCTTACTTGTTAAACTATAATAATAGAATTCGTGAAGGTTATGTCTCCAGGTTATAATAACACTCGATGCAATTTTTTTCCCTACCCTTTTACATGTTTTCCAAGTTTTCTATGTAATAATGATCAGAAAAATATACAACTTTTAAAATATACAACTATATTTGTTCTTTATCACTAAATATATTTCCCATTGGCTTGTTTGCAAAATTAATATTCCTTTATATTTAAGCTTCCAGTGAATTACATTTTGCTTTATGCATATCATTTTAATTAACTTTAGGTTTCCCTATCATATTGGATGGTATCTTACACAGTGTCATGGTTAATAAAAATTTTTTTTAAAAAAAGATCCATTTTTCTGATCCAACAGTAAAAGTTATGTAACTGAAAAATTAAGTCTGACTATTCCCATTACTGCTGAGTAGAATGCTAAAGTATCAGAGCAATAAGGTACAAATATTATAAAATAAACAGTATTGTGGAGCTCTTGAATAGATATGCAAAGGAACTATAACACAACTGGCAATTTTAATGGCGAGTTTGGGTTTTGCAAATTACAAATGAGAAAAACAGAATCAATTAATCCCCAAATTACCCAGTGTATAATACCCTGTCTGTTATTCTCAAAAATGAAGTTAAAATATATGAGTTAATGATGAGTTCACACGTGAAGTGCTTCTAAACTTAATGGGGACATGCCATTGGTAAAACATCAAAAATTTGAAGGTTGATTTATCCTGGGTAAATCATGATTTCTTCTTGTTTCTACTAATAAGTATTTTTGTTAAATCTCTATCTTCATCTTAAATTAAGATCTATCTTTTGAACCTTTCATTTTTCAGCCTCAACATGCTCCTAGATATGTAGCATCATTACTTCCTCAGTGGTAGAGCTAAACGGTCCCAACACTGGATTTTAATTTTTGCAGTCCTTGCTTGCCTGACCAAACGTTTTAGGATACATACATTTGCTGAATCCTATTAGTATGTATTGAATTACATGATGATATAGCAGAAACATTACTTGACCCTCCTTGGATCACTGGCCTTCAATAAGAGATACACGTAAGGCCGGGATGGAGGTGATTAAACCTGCTGCCCTGAGGGGAGAACAGTGTAGGAAAGTCTAAAAGGAGACTACAGATGATAGCTATTCATGGATTTAGTGTGTGTGCTACTTGGTTCCTGCTGAGCCAAATATAGCTTGTACTTAACAACAGCCATCTCTGTGTCTTAACATTTGGTTCATCTCCCAGCTTCTGTATTTGCTAATATAATTACGTTTGCTTATGTGCCAAGTTTTGGACAGTTATCAAGCTCTTAGTTGTGCCTAGAACTTGGCTCTTTATAATTATTTTCTAACATCAGAAATTGCGTATGTCAGGCAATGGGGGATGTACTTCAACAGTGATGTCAAAATGTTGGAATCCATAGTGGGTACTTAAATTATTTCAATAATGATGAAACTAGATTTTTGTCGTTGGATTACCGCTGTGTGCTTAAAATGATACATTTCCTAGAAATAATCTTAAACTAAGGTTGATTAATTGTTAATTAATAATTAGCCTCACATAATCCTTCCAGTAAGATTATTGTTAAAGTTCATTCACTTATTTGACAAATATTTATGAAACACCTACTATATCTGAGTTACCACAGAACAAAAATAATAATTAAAAGGTACCTCCCTATGCTCAAGAAACTTAAAATCCCATATAAGAAGAATATATATATATATATATACACAATTATAATACTAGGTGGTATAAAACATATAACCAAAGAATGGTACAAATAACTTGATCTAGGTTCTCAAGGATGGGTAGAATTTCAAAAGGCAGAAATGAGGGAATGAATAACATTCCCCAAATAACAGCATTAACAAAAGCATGGAGAAAGAAGAACATCAAGCGAGCATGTGAGTAGTCATGTTTGGCTGCAAAAATAGATTATGTGATTAGATGTATCAAGAGAAGGGTACGGAGACAAACTAGAAGAGAACTGTGTTAAGGCCTTATATGTCAAGAAATCCAGACTGCATTGAGTGGACAAACCAAATAATAAGCACAGAAGTGAAAAAAATCAAAGAAGTAATATAGGAAGATTATTTCAGTAGCTCTTGGCCTAAAGATATAGAACCTCCACTTGGATGATTATTTGATTGATTTACTAATATTTATTGAGCCCTTAATATATGACAGGCATTGTTCTCAGCATCGAGGAAATAACAATGAATATGAATCCTATATGATCTAGTCCCATTATCTCTCTGACCTCATTGCTTACTATTATTCTGCCTTAAGGACTCAGTCCAGCCATGATGACCTCCTTGTTGTTCAGGCATGCTCTCATCTTAGGCCATTTGCATTGGCTGTTTCTGTTCCCAGAATCCTCTTTCCACGAACAGATGCATTGCTAACTCCCAACTGTCCTTCAAGACCTGGTTCAAAGTCACCTTTCCAATGATGCCTAGTCTGATCACCCTGTTTTAAAATGTAACTAGCTCTATTTTCTATTACTCACCACCTAATACATTATATAATTTATCTATTTATTATGCTTATTGTTTCCTTTTCCCCACAAGAATGTAAACTACAGAAGTACAGAGGTCCTTGCCTCTTTTTATTCAAGCACCTAAAAGAGCACCTGACATATATAAGCACTCAATACATATCTGTTGAACACTGTTGAATACAGGAACTGTACGAATTCATAATCTTCTCAGGAAAGAGAATTTATTAACTAAACAGTGTCAAAAATTCATTAAAAGAAGGATACACATAATGTGCCATAAGAACCCCAAAGGAGAGGCACCTGAAAAGGTTCAAGGAAAGCTAATTCTAGAAGGTCATGACTGAGTGAAAGGAGAGGGGTAGAAATTTGCTGTAAAAACAAAAGGTACTGTTAGCTGAGAGAAGAGGATACACTATAATAGCCTTCAAAGAATCTGTCTTAATCATCTTTATGTGACTGGCAACCAACGCAGAGCTTGACACGTGGTACCATTCAACACATTTGTTAAACGGAACTGTGCTAGAGAGAAAAGACCGAGTATCCTCTTTAGGTGGAGAAAGGTCTGAGAAGGAACAACCAGAGAAGTAGGAAGAATCAGGATAGCATTACTTCAAGGAAATCGGGGATAATCTGGGATAAATCATATAAATAGGGTCAAATGTTTAGAGGTCAAAGAGGATCGGGCTGGAAAAAGGCCTTTGGTTTGGTATATACCAGGGAGTAGATTTAGTAGGGTAATAAAGGCAGAATGCAGGCTAAGGAGTCAGTGTGCTAAACAAAAGTAGAAAGTGAGCAGATTACTCTTCTGAAAAGCTTACGAAGCACTTTCTAATATGTTATCATCTCATCTTACAGTGAGGACACTGAGGCTCAAGTAAATTGATTTATCCCAGGCCACGCAGCTAGCGAGGGTTTTAAAAATGACATGGATCCAGCTTTTTGACTCTAATTCTCATACTGCTTCCATTCTCCCCAGCATCATGGTCCTCTTTTGCTCTCATTCATATAGTGGTAGGCTTCACAGAGAGAGCAGTGAGTCCACCACAATATCCCACCAATATTCTGGCGTCATCAGAGAGGAAGTAAGAGAGGGTCTGAAGAAAATTTCAAGTATAAATTCAGTGCCAGGGTAAGAAACTGGCTATTTCCAAAAAGGTTTTCAAGCAATGAGTGTTGACTACATAGAATCTCAGTAGCAGATATTGAACACCTAGAGATACTACAGTTTAATTAAGTTTGCCTGTGCAAATAAGTTAGCTATCATTTTTTTCTTTAAGTCAGAGCTTTCCAACTGGTATGTAGGAAAGGGCTACAGGTGTGTGGTGATATTGATCCCCTTAGCCCTTATGGTTGCAGGTCTACAGGTCTAAATTCTCTTCTATTGACCACAATGTGCCATACAATTATTATGGGTGTCTGTGAATGACTGTAAGAATAAAATTGGAAGTACCATCTTGGATTACTTTTAAGCAAATGATTAATTTTTAAAAGTTAGTTTAGGTACCTTTAAATCTTAAGATATTACTTATATTGCTCACATACCCAAGGAGATAAAACTCTAAAATTAATTCTGTATTATAATTCAACACCCAAAGACAAGGCCAAATGATGAGTGCTGCTAACTTAATTTTTCCTCCTTTACAAGTATACTAAATGTACTAAAATATTTGAAATAGATTTACCAAAGATATACTGTACTGGGTAAGCTTCAGCACTTAAATGGTACTTTTTGTCTGAATTAAACAGTAACATTACGATCACTATTATATAGGTATAAAAAGAAAAATTACATAAAACATACCTGTGGGGCATATCCAGGAGGCACGTAAATAGGAGGCACAGAACCATTTGGGGACATCATTGGAACCTGAGCAGGACCTGAATGGGTCACAGAAATTATGTATTAATCCAGGATTACTTAGCAAGCTAAAATTGAAAACAATCTGAATTACATTTTGAATTCTTCATCTAAACACTCAAACTAATAGTAACTGTATTACTATGGAAAGAAATTTAGATGTTAAAAAATAGAAAAGTTTAACTTATAAAGTGCACTGATTGCTCTTTACCTATAGTTGTTTCTCAAACTTGCCTAGTGATCATAACAGTCACCTGGGGAGCTTTTTAAAACACACAGGGACTTCCCTGGCAGTCCAGTGGTTAGGACTCATGCTTCCACTGCAGGGGCGTGGGTCTGATCCCTGATCAGGGAGCTAGGTTCCCACTTGTGTGCGGCATGGCCAAAAAACCCCGAAAAAACAAAAAACACACACAGATTGCCAGGTTCTCCTAGAGATTCCTGTTTAGTATGCTTACAGTAAGTGGGGGTCTTGAATCAGCATACTTACTTTACAGATATCCAAGGTGATTCTTATAATTGTGCAAGTTAAACACCTAGAGGAAAATCAAACTAAATTTTGCATATAAAATCAATGAAAAATACAAAAGGCAAAAATCAAAAAAAAGTCAAGAGGGAAAAGCAGTAAGAGGAAGAATAGTTAGAAATTTGGGATTTGCTTTGTTAGGGTTAAAAACCTCTTGTGAACGTTTAAGTCATGTCTGTGGGGGCTTGAGAACAAAGTTAGAGAAATGCTATACATGCATATTTACCCAAAGAAAATTTTTTTGTTTCTTACACTGAAAAGTTCTTTAAAAAAAACTCAGCTTGTCTTATTCTACATTTCCTTTCGTTTTTATAGTGATATCCTTTCCAAACAACTTTCAAAAATATTATCTCATTTCCCTTCTCTAACCAGGCACTCTTGGAAGGTGTGTTTTATTCTTTCTAGGAACCAAAATCTTACTTGCTTTACATAACTTCAAAACAGAATATCTTACCCTCAGATCCTTTTTTCCCTGTAACTTTAGACTGCAGTGTCCCCTCACCCACTAGTTTTTAATAAGTTGAAACGAAACCTTCTCAGAGAGCTTTACTCATTTCTAGGGAAATAAAGGTACCAAGAGTCTGATGAAGAATGTAATGAAGGAAGAGTTCCTTTTATATGTAGATTTCAACCTGCAGAGTACATATAATGGATCCCAGTCATAAAAGAAACCAAGGAGGAAAAGCTAAATCACAGGACAGAAAAGAAACAAATTTCACTGGTATCATTATACATATTTCAGAAAAACAGAACGAAGAGCATGGAGGTTACAGCAAATCAGATTACAGCCACTCTCCTCTTTCTACGGAAGGAGGAGGGGTGAGGACCAAACAACAAAGTAGTGGTGAAGGCTGGTGAAGGTAGGGGAAGGAAGGTGAGAGATGGGGAGGAAAGAAAAAGGATGTAGGAAAAAGGAGGATGCAGGTGGGTAAGTACGAAATAGTGGTAAGGAAAGGGTGAAGAGAGAAGAGGGGGAAGGGAGGGAGGAGGGGGAGAGGATAAAGGCAGGAGGGGAGGGAGCACGAGGCAAAGGAGGAGAGGTAATAGGAGGATAAGAGAGAAGACAGGGGCTTCCCTGGAGTCCGCCTGCCGATGCAGGGGACACGGGTTCGTGCCCCGTCCGGGAAGATCCCACATGCCGCGCAGCGGCTGGGCCCGTGAGCCATGGCCGCTGAGCCTGCGCGTCTGGAGCCTGTGCTCCGCAATGGGAGAGGCCACAACAGTGAGAGGCCCGCGTACCGCGAAAAAAAGAAAAAAAAAAAGAGAAGACAGGAGGAAAGTGAAAAGGGCTGGAAGGGAGGGAGTGAAGGGGAGGGGAAGGAAAGGGGTGGAAGAATGGGAGGAGGAAAGGAAAGAAAGAAGAGGCAGGTAGTAGAAGGAAGAAAGTAGGGAAAAGACTCAAGTGGTTAAGAGGAAGTAAGGAGTGATGTGTATGTGGGCAGACTACCAAATTATACTATATATGACTATAAAATAACTTTTCAACAATACTTTTCCTATCCAAAACAAGCCCACCAAATACATGAAGTCGTTCAGAATATTATCTTAAAATAGCTAATACTAACTTACTATGTGCCAGGCCTTTTATGTACTTTTTTTCTCCTCATAATCATTTTATTAGGTAAATATTATTACTCCCATTTTCCAGATGTAGAAATTGAAGCAGAAAGGTTAATACAGCCCATGTGGTAGAACTAGGATTCAAAACCAAGAAGTTTCATTTCTGAGGATATATCTCTACTATGTATTTAGTAAACACTAAAATATGCAATTTGGCAACTGATATAATTTGATCCTTAAGAACTATGCTCTGATGCTAAGGAAAATTAAGGCCTTCTTTATCATCATATCCTTGATAACAAGACAGAGGGAAGAACAAAATTCTTCTACATATAAGCAACATTACCTATAAATTCATTAATAAAACTTGTGAGGTGCTTTATACCTCTAGGCAAGAAAGGCTTCACCCGAAACTCACCTTTTAATTTCTATACACTGGACTCAAGAGAAAATGACAGCAGTTTTAAAGTAATGCTGGTTTACTTCTATTAGCTAATTTATATAAAACTAGCTTTCTGAATCCTGAGAGCTGGCTTAGATATTATCCAGAACATGTGAAATTTAGCTGAGAACCAGAAAGAGAATTCACTGAAAATCACATCTGTAATCTTAATAAAGGAAATTATTTTGTTGAGCTTCTACTATATATGCCAGAGACTGTGGTTCCTTGCGTATGTGGTCAAAGTTAATCCCTACTTCAAGTCATCAGAACAAGTTTTTGTTTGTTTGATTTTTAGCCTTCAGGGTAAAAAATAAGTTATTACTGATTACATTTAAAGTTGTAAAACTACGTAACTGCTTTGGGTTGCTCTTCTTTTACTAAAAATATGAATACATAAACACTAAGTAGTTATAATTCAAACCATTTTATACTTTGAAAGCTGCTAAAATCTTTTCTAACTTAGTAGTATAAAATTCTACTTTATTCTTTAATTATATTTAAGTGTGATACTGAAAAGAGAACAAAACAAACCCAATCTAAAATAGACCAGCAGTAAATCCATTACTAGTTGCAGTCCAGGAATAATGATTAACTCATATCCCTATGAAGTAATCATTTCACTTTAGCAAGTGAATTTTCTTACCCTGAGACAGAAATGGTACAAGGTTAGATTAAAAAAAAAAAGACAATGCATGTATATCTTTATGTAATATCTAAAATACTGGTGTGAAGTAACATGCAACACTGAACACATAAAACTCCCATTGTATAAACATAATAAATACAAGTATTCATGTTTAGAACTACGATATTTACAGCACCACTTCTGTTGCTCTTCCTGTATATAGCAGCAAAACTCTAAAATCTTGCATACTTAATGATGCGAAAGTTTGATTACCTCCTTAGTTCCAACAATACTTTTTAATTTAGTAACTACTAAACCCCGATTAAGGTCAGTGAGGGAGATTTTGTCCCAATGAAGAAGCTACATCTGTTACTGATTGTACCATTAAATGCACATCTGGCAGGAGAGCGGCTATATCTGTACAACTGTAGATAAACCTAGTAACTCCTTAATAATCTATATAATTTGAGCAAAATCTACCCCAAATCACACAGCTATTGATTTTGAAGGGCATATTTCCTTTTCCAAAATCGTGCATAAGAGTAAACAACTCTATTATCTTAAGAAATTTGAGAAGCCTCAATTTCTTAAAAAGTGGCATCAATGATTTAATAAGGACGATATTTCATCTAGTATAATTTAAACTCTTATTTTTTCTTTATTAGTATACATTAACATTTTAAAGAAACGAAACTAGAAATCTGTCTGGGTTTAAATTCTTAAAATGCAACGGGCTGCTGACGTGCCACACATTCCCTTTTTAAGCAAGCTTTCACAATGGCTTCCAAATAATCTGATGCCAATTTACAGATTTTAGTTGTAAAAAGAAAAGCCTAGTAAAGAAAAGGCTCTGGAATATAAAACACATTCTGTGGAATATAAAATCAGCTCAACTCTAGGTAAAGTCTAATCTTTTTATAACTACATGGTCACAATTTAAAATATTTTTACAGCGACAGATCTGGCATCTATTGAAAAAACACATGGCATGACTTCAGATTAATACAATACTTTCTACATTTTAAAATAAAAGCAGAATGTTTAAAATCAGTCAGCAAATCTTACCACTCATTTTGTTTTTACAGTAGCAGCAGAGAAGAAAATCCAACAAGGAAACAGCGTAGTACACGTTAACAGCTTTAATTGGAGAACGGCGACGGCTTCTGTTTTTTTTTTTTTTTTTTTTTTTGCGAAGCTGTGAGAGGAAAAGATCCTTTGACCGAGTCACGTGATGCATATCACGTGACCCGCAGTGACCCGCGGAAAGGGGGAAAAAAACAACCAAGCGTTCCTGCCGGCAGTGTTTGGGATACAGTAAATGATTAAATGATTTCTACTGATTTTGCCTTCTATTTGACCATTTTAGGACTCCGTTATGAACCAACTCAAAAGCTCATCAAAATATACATGGATAAACAGATACTTGATGTAAAACAAGTCTCTTTGTTCTTACCTTCCTCTGATAACATAATGAGCACTATCTACTAATTCAAGTTTTATTACCCAGCCGGCTGCTTTTCATTTATAAATTTTAGAATACATATAACACTTACTAATTTACAAGATTCGCTCTGAAATGTCCTTGTGTAAACTGACCCACTCTCCATACTTAACCCATAAGGAATGCCCACAGTATACAAAAGAATTGTCTGTAAAACACAGGCTTTATCAACGTGTTCCTCAAACATGGGGTTTTTATTTCAGGCTGGCATTTAACCTCTCAAGCTAATAAAGGCTACCACTTTTATTGCTGGTTTTACTTCCTTTTTTTCTGATTTTTTGTTGTTATTATTGTTTTTAAAGATTTAACCCGGACATTAATACAGATACTTGGTGGATGGCATCCTCACTCATATCCATGAAATCTGAAAGGACAGGTCATGACTGGGGCTTAGAGCACTGTATTCAAGCATGTGTGGAGACCAGGAAGGACGCTACAGATGTTCAGTTACAAAAGAGGGGAATAAGACTGAGAACTTTGGGGGGTCCTTTCATTACTTTATGGTGCTATGCAGTTAAGGAAATTTATTAACAGCTAATACGCATATACAGGTAATGATAATGACTGTGATTTGTAACAAGTTGCACAGTGGAAAGAAAATGGATTTTGGTATCAAAAGATGTACGTTTTAATAACAGCTTCAATATTTATTAGCAAGGCAATTTACTGCTCTTCTGTGAGTCTGTTTCCTTCTGTAAAAAGGTTAAAATAATCAACCTCATAGCACTGTTGAGAGAATCAAATTAGATAAATTTAAAGTACCAAATACAATGATTGGCAGCACTCAATAAATGATAGTTATTATTATAAGTATGATCACTGTATGTTCTAAAAAATAATAATGATATAGTGCAGAGTATGTACAGGGCACTATCCAGTGTTTTACATGTGTTAACTCACTTAATCCTCACAATAATTGAAGTAGGCATCATTTATAGGTTAAGGAAATTGAAGCAGAATGCAACTGAGTAACTTGACGAGGGCACACAATGAGGCAAAGCCAGGCTACTCTAACAATAAGGCAATATTTTAAAAATATGTAAACGATGTTGAAAGACTCAGTTTTCCAAAAAGGTGGAAAAGAACTGGCAAGGGATAACCTGGAGCAATAGATTTCAATAAATACTGGGTTGGCCAAAATATGCCTTCGGTTTTTAGGTAAAAATAAAAGACACATTTTTCATTTTCACCACGAACTTTATTGAACAACATATTCACCCTTTTTTTTTTTTTTGGCAGTACACGGGCCTCTAACTGTTGTGGCCTCTCCCGTTGCGGAGCACAGGCTCCGGAAGCGCAGGCTCAGCGGCCATGGTTCACGGGCCCAGCCACTCCGCGGCATGTGGGATCTTCCCGGACCGGGGCACGAACCCGTGTCCCCTGCATCGGCAGGCGGACTCTCAACCACTGCGCCACCAGGGAAGCCCCATATTCACCCTTTTGTTCCACTACCTTCTGCCACTTTCAGGCAACTTCATAATTCCATCTTCCCAGAACTTTTTATCTTTTTGAGCAAAGAACTGTTCCAGGTGCCTTTTACAGTCTTCCAGGGAATTGAAATCTTTTCCATTAAGAGAATTTTGTAAACACCGAACTAAATGGAAATCCGAAGGTGCAATGTCTGGTGAATACGGTGGATGAATCAGAACTTCCCAGCCAAGCTGTAACAGTTTTTGCCTGGTCATCAAAGAAACATGCAGCCTTGTGTTATCCTGATGGAAGATGATGTGTTTTCTGTTGAGTAATTCTGGAGGCTTTTCATCGAGTGCCGCTTTCAGTTGGTCTAACTGGGAGCAGTACTTCTTGGAATTAATCATTTGATTTTCTGGAAGAAACTCATAATAGAGGACTCCCTTCCAATACCACCACATACACAACATCACCTTCTTTGGATGAAGACCGGCCTCTGGTGTGGTTGGTGGTAGTTCATTTCACTTGCCCCACGATCTCTTCCATTCCACATTATTGTACAGTATCCACTTTTTATCGCCCATTACAATTTGTTTTAAAAACAGAACGTTTTCATTATGTTTAAGTAGAGAACTGCATGCGGAAATATCGTCAAGAAGGTTTTTTTCCGCTTAACTTACATGGAACCTAAACATCAAGGCGATTAACATAACCAAGTTGGTGCAAATGATTTTCAACGCTTGATTTGGATATTTTGAATATGTCGGCTATCTCCTGCGTGGTATAATGCTGACTTCTCAATGAATGTCTCGATTTGATTGCTATCAACTTCAACTGGTCTATCCGACCGTGGAGCATCGTCCAGCGAGAAATCTCCAGCACAAAACTTCTCAGACTACTTTTGACACGTTCAATCAGTTACAGCACCTTCTCCATACACTGCACAAATCTTTTTCTTGTGTTGCAGTTGCGTTTTTACCTCTCTTGAAATAATAAATCATAATGTACCAAAAATGTTGCTTTTTTTCTTTCATCTTCAATATTGAAATGGGTACACAAAAATTCACCAGTTTTGACAGGATTTTTTTTTCTTTTTTTGTGGCTGCGTTGGGTCTTCGTTGCTGCATGCTGGCTTTCTCTAGTTGTGGCGAGTGGGGGCTACTCTTCGTTGTGGTGTGTGGGCTTCTCATTGAGGTGGCTTCTCTTGTTGAGGAGCACAGGCTCTAGGCACATGAGCGTCAGTAGTTGTGGCTCGTGGGCTCTAGAGCGCGGGCTCAGCAGTTGTGGCACACGGGCTTAGTTGCTTCACGACATGTGGGATCTTCCTGGACCAGGGCTTGAACCCGTGTCCCCTGCATTGGCAGGTGGATTCTTAACTACTGCTCCACCAGGGAAGTCCCTTGATAAGCCTTTTTTTAAATGCATGCTGACATGACAGCTGTCACATACAATCTAACAAAATTGTTTTGAATGAAATTAAAGACAACTAAGTGCTACTAGAGCCATCTTACGGAAAAAACTGAACGAACTTTTGGCCAACCCAATACATGCCAGACACTCCAGAGGAGATAAGACACTAAGGAAGCGGTCCCCAACCTTTTTGGCACCAGGGACTGGTTTCGTCTTCCTCGGACAGGGCGGAGGGTGGGGAGGGGACGGTTCAGGCGGTAATGTGAGCAATGGGGAGTGATGGGGAGCGGCAGATGAAGCTTTGCTCTTGCCAGCCACTCGCCTCCTTCTGTGCCGCCCAGCGGGGGTGGGGTGGGGCTGGGGCCCCCTGCACTAAAGGATCATTCTCACCAGTGGGGAAGGGAAATTGTTACCTTCTAAGTTCCTACTAAAAGGCAAGGCTACCCTGAAGAGCATGACTTAATAGCGAAGTCTCCTGGTCTCAACAGTATCTCCTCATAAATGTTGCATTCAGGCTCCCAGTAAATCCAGTCATGCCTCTGATCTACAGCCCCTAAACAAAAACCAAGCCCCGGCAGCTCACTTCCTCACTTTGGCTCATGTTCGCACACAGCTGTGTTTCCATGTCTTGACTCTTTAACTGATGATCTCCATCTCAGTTCTTTCCACTGTGCTCACTAGAACCTTTTCTCTAGTATAAATTCCCCTATAGCCTCAGCCTTTTCACAGCACACCTGTTCATGTGCTTTCTTTAAATGAAACCTGGTTTTCCCCAGGACAGTTTTTCCAGTAGCCACTGGGAGCAGAGGCTTCCCATTCTCCCCCACGGCAGTCTCTAGACCCACAAGGCTGCTTCCATTACCAGTGTCCTTCCTGTTTCATGCTTAACTTTCTTCTTTCTCGAGATCATGCCAGAGGAACACACCACGCTCCACCCCTTCTCACTGCTGTCATGCTCAGTCCTCATTTCTTGAGAACTTTGGCACCATGTTCACAGCTCTTGCCCATCAGCACAATGACTTTCATGTCCAAGAAAACCTAACGTCAACTTTTCCTGAACTCTCCTCTTCCATTCTGTTTTTAGTGACCCATATTCAAAGACATATCTTGGAACTTATAACTTAGAATTCCACTATTTCATCTTTGAAATCTTAAACTTTCATGTTTCAGTCTCTGGCCACTATATCTATCTTTCATCTTTCCAGTTCTCTTTCTTCTACAACATTTGGTCTTCCTCATAATGATCTCCCGTTTCTCCTGATCCACCACTGTCTTCATGGCCTGATCTTTTTTCCCATTCATATCTTCCTTTTACTTCCCCTTCACTAAAAATCCCCAATTTTAATCAATCAAATAAGTATCTTCTCATAGACCTGAACTGTAGAAATCAAATGGTACCCAGACTAGCATGTTTATAAATTTAGTTATATCCAACCTTAACTCAGCCATCAGCATTGCTCAGGAATCCTTTCAGGAAGTTATCCCTGGTTAAGAACCTATATCCTGTTTTCTACAGTGATTATCAGAGATCTTCACCACTCTCTAAGGACCTTCCCCAACCCGACCTCAACTACATATCTCAGCATGAAACTGAACTCTTTCAATGTTATTTACAAACTTTTCTCACCTCTTCTATTTTCAGAAGAATCACTGCCCCTTCACATTAGGTCAAAGCTATCTCTCCACTTCTACTCTTGATCTGATCTCCATTTCTTACTGGGGTCTCTACTTTATTGGTCTGTCGTCAGTACCCTCTTAACAAGACTTAGCTCTATACCCTTACTATCCTCAACTATCCCCACAGTTGCCACAGAGTTCTACTGCCCAGGATTAGCGACAGGATCCATACTTTCAAGGACCTTTCAGTTATATTAGAAAAATATAAGTTAAATGTATTTTATATTTCCTAAAGACCTTGTTAATTCAAGAATGTGCATCAAACACTTTTCCCATAGAAATAAAGTGAGAGGATGCACTGAGAATATCACAATTATAGGAGAACATTATGCAGTGATGAGTATTCATTTTCCCTTTCTACCTGATTATATGACAATTTTAACAAACTTAAAATGCTCCTGCTTTTTATTTCCTCAACACTGTCTCAAATACTTTGCAGAGGGCTCTCTTAAATTAGGAGCATGACATGCCAGCAATTGTATGGACTTCTTGATAACATTTTAATGCATTAACTATTAGCATTCCTGAAATACTGATTTTCAGGTAGGCTTGTCAGTGTAGTACTGTACTTGGGTGATGCTGTTTATAAGCACTTATTAGGTACCAGGCACTGGTCTAAGTGCTTTACAGACATTAAGTCATCTAATCTGCATAATATCCCTGTGAAGGAAGTAGTATGACTATTATTTCCATATTATAGGTGAGGAAACTAAGATACAAAGAGGTTAAGTAACTTGCAAAGTCTCACAGCTAGTAAGCCAGCAGTAGAATTAGGTGGTCTAGCTCTGTAACCCATGCTTTTCAACATGACATTACTCTGCTTCTGTTGTTTAGGATATAACAAATATTAAAAATTATAAAATGAATGAGAAAAATTGCAGTACAATAATACTAAAATTCACTTGAAGATAAACCACAAACAGAAAAGCAATGAACATTTGGGTGGAAGATCCCACACAATATACCCCAAATATCTGTTAGTTACATATAATGGTAACAAAGCAAAATGTACCTAAATGTATCTCACTGAAATTGTTGAGAAGAAAGATCCTAAAAATTTCTACTAAGTGAGGGATATCATATGGAAAATAGTCAGTGAATTACTTAATAACCAAACCTGTTCCAAAAGATAATTTAAGGAAATTTAAGAGACAAACACAGCATCAAAAACAAAAGCTAAAAAAACCCCTAAAAAACCAACCGACCAAACAAACAAACAAAAAGACCTCAAAACGAAACAGATGACAAACTGAAGGGAAAATTAACATAGGGAAAATTAAGATAGAAAAAATAATATAAATAAGGAGTGAGGCTAGTATTATGTATGCCCTTTCTAGAGTTGGGCCATAAAACCTTTCTGGTTTGTATGAGCTGAAATGTGATTGAGATATCAAGGACCACACTGTCAAGCTAGTCCTCATTTTCTGCAGATCAAGTACATCTCAAACCGCATGGCCCCGGTGATTTGGCTTGAAAAAAACTAGAGCAGGTATAAAGTAATGCTGACTTTGGTTATAAATGAAATTTAGTAAAGCATCAATAAATGTAAAACTTTTAAGCAATGTATCCTCAAAAATAACTACTAGTTGCAAAATGAATAGCTAAATAGCAAGCCAGCTATATCAGCTGACTTGTAGAAAGGGATTATTATCTATGAAGCAAATGAGAAGCTGGAAGAGTTGACTATGATTTTATAAAATTCCTTCTGGCAATAAATAAGATTAGTTGATTATTAAGGCTGCTCTTAGACTGTAATAGTAAGTTTGGGTCATTTGCATGTCAGAAAATTTAAGAGGCAGACTCATTCACCTTAGCAAAAAGTGGTTTCAAATCATATAAAATGTGAATTTAAAAGAGTGGGGGGACTTCCCTGGTGGCACAGTGGTTAAGAATCAGCCTGCCAATGCAGGGGACACGGGTTCGAGCCCTGGTCCAGGAAGATCCCACATGCCATGGAGCAACTAAGCCCATGTGCCACAACTGCTGAGCCTGAGCTCTAGAGCCCGTGAGACACAACTACTGAGCCCGCATGCCTAGAGCTGGTGCTCCACAACAAGAGAAGCCACCGCAATGAGAAGCCTGCGCACTGCAAAGAAGAGTAGCCCCTGCTCGCCACAACTAGAGAGCGCCCATGCACAGCAACAAACACCCAATGCAGCCAAAAATAAATAAATAAATTTATTTAAAAAAAAAAAGAGTGGGGATGTGAAATATGTCCTTCTTCTACTCCTCTACAAATACATATCTAATCCTCCAAAAGACTGACTCTGACGATGACAGTGATGCTGATTCCTGTGGCAGTATTAAGGTACAGGTTCTGAAAAAGCATCTAAAGAACATGTGTTAAGCTTATGCAGCTTAGACCATAACTGATGCATGTCCATAGTGTCAAGGGACCAAGAAAAGGTTAATGAAGTCCTCAACTAATCAAGTGCTCTATGGGAGGGAGTATATTACAGGGGAGTGGCTGACAGCCATATAGGCAAATAACCTCAGGAAGGTAAGGGGAGCAAAGGATTGGAATCTATAACTTTATCTTGGACACAGATCAAACCTTGTTTATATTAAGTCTATTTGCTTGCCCATGTTTTTCCTCTTTTGCCTTTCAGGAGCCTTAGTCACCGTGCAGATTGAGCCACACAACAGCATTTTCTTTCTCTAAAATTTCCCTCTTTACTTGTATTAAACTAAAGTATCAATCAACTTGACAAAAGTTTTATTCTATATTATGCATGCCAATAGGAAGCAGATGTGAGGATCATCCTAAGACCAGATACACTTTGAAATGACTGGGGTGTGAAGGTGGCTGGAGGTTAGAAGCCTAGATACTAGCCAGGGTATGGTCAATTCAGACGTTTGTGTTCTAATGTAGTATTTCCCAAGTATTTGTATTTATATGCCAATAAAATTTCAAAACAAATTCTGGGGACTCATTAAGGTAACCAACTTTTTATGAGACCAAGTAATGACATTAAAAGGAAAAAAGGTGGAAAGGAAGGACAGAAGGGAGGAAGTCTATCCTATATTATCACATAATTTCATTAAGATGCTCAAAACAGTAGAAGGGATTTAACTTCAGAATTTAAAAGTCTTTAAGTTAAATAAATTTAGCTTAATGACTACTACATTATCCTTATTTCTGCATTTCCTAGACTGATGAAACTTCCCCAAATCTATGAACAAGAATATGGGAATAACTCTCAGTAGTAAGAAAGGTAAGAATTTGTCCTCAAGGCTGACTAGCTCTGGTGATGGAAGAGGGAGGAAACAGAGCAGAGGTAGGGTAATCATATTATCATCATCCAATCTAGGACACTTCTGAAAGTGAAAGAGGTAGCTTAAAAAACCATTAAAATTATATAATTTGGAATTATTTATTGATTGACAAATTGCTTTTATTATATTGAGGAACATGAAAAAGTTCTATTAAAAATAGTAAAAAATAAAATGCTTTATTAAAACACATATGCAAGTATACTAAAGAGCATTTCACAGGTTTCTTTAAATTGAACATCTGAGTATTAAAGAGCAGTATAAGAAGAACAATTATTCTTAGTACATATCTAAGTATTTTAATCAATTTGTTAGCTATATCTGTCTCTAATTCCGTATCACTGGTATTTAACTGAAAATTTTCCTTTTTTCAATGTAGTCTTATTTTTAATTTTTTCATAAAACTGCCTGCAACTGTTGTATTTTATGGTTAATAAATTTGAAGCTATTGATACCTTCCACTGACTCTTTTCTATAATATTTAAGACTATAATGTTTATATTAAGAAAATACTATGATTCTGAGGGTGATGTTTGGTAAGCTGGAAACAAATTCTGCTAAGTGGAGGTTATTCTCAGTTCTGTTTTTTTTCTTATTGAACTGTGTAAATATTTCAGTCCAAATATTTTCACTGGTACTACAATACCTTCAAATATTTTTACAAACAAAATTCACTGAGTTCTCTTTATTTATGATTCTTTTGAATGTTTCACCAAATTTAGGGTCTTTTTTTAGCTTATTTTTACTGAAAGGGTTTATTGCAAAATAAAAAACACTGCCAATAATAAATAGTTACAGGTTTATATAATAAATGACAAAACTATTCAGACTATTTTTTCTATATTCTGAGGCAGGGATATTTAGATTTTATTTCCTACATATTATTTCTCATTCATCTAACCTCTGTGCGTCCCACTGAGCCCTCCAAGTGGTGGCCTGGTGACACCAAGTGGCCATCAGGGGCATTAGCATTACATACTTCTGCAGCCGCCACCACCGAGACTGCAAGGAGTTAGCTGTCCCTAGCCCTCCTTTATCTACAAGTACTTTGCTCTACTGCTAAGTACCTTAACTGTTATCCTTGACTTGCTTCTGCCAGGGGTCAGGGAAAGAGAAATGGTTTATTCCAGTTGCCTTTAAGTTTAATCACAGGTTAAAGTAAAAACAAGAGATGGACAAACTACTTGTTTAGATGAGATCATGGCAGAAGCTGGAAATACAGAATGATGGCTGATCATATACATTAGAGCTTATTTTAATGGAACTACTAATTATACTGTTAAAAAATGAAACGTCTGAAACAAATGTTAAACCGGTTAGATACCAAGATGACAGGCATAAACTGGGACTGTCCTAGACAAAATGGGACATAAGGTCACCCTATTAATAGGGGATGCTTATTTGTTAAGGCTACAAAACACCTGGCAACATTTATTCACATGAGGCTGGCAATTAGCACAGGCCTTGAGTCTAGGTATTTAACGAGCTGGTGATCATAATTTGGGAATAGAACGAGGCAGGAAGTTACAGAAGAAAGAGAAAAGATCAAGGTAATTATTATTCACTGCTTTAGGGGCCTATCTTTTCCTTTAAAATTTATTATTCATTTTTAAGGCTGGATAAAGTAGACTTTTAATCAGGGGCCTAAGTATGATTCAGAATTATGGGTAACTTCATTTATCTGTGTACAGGTAATTGAAAATTTTTATAATTAGATTTGTAAGCATTTAGATATATCAGTGATAAGCACACTAAGTAGAAAAAGGTTAACAAATGACTATCACATTATGGTTAGAATCTACCTCTAGCACTAAATCAAACTGTATATTGATAGAAAACTTAAAGTAGGAGATGTGTTTACCAAGCACCTGCTTCTAAACAAGAGTTATTTTTAGTGTACTTGTTTAGAAAGGTACAAAGGCTATGATATTAATGTGCATGGATACAGCAGGTTGTGAACATTACTATTTTTAGTATCAGTCTAATGTGAACAATGATGAATCATTCTTTGTTATTCTAGTAGGAAACAGTGCTTGGGATTTACTGCAGTACATTAACTATGTCTCAGTAACTGTACACCCACACACTGACATCACACAGGCAGTGATATGGATCAATGATGCAAATCCTGTCAGGATCAAACATTCAGGCCACAGCAGTTGAAAAAAAAAGTGCCTGCATGACAGGGCAGACCAGTCATCCAACATGTACAGACTGCATTAAATCAGTAGTGCTGATGTTGAAAAGGGTTGTGTTAGGTCCTTTTTATATAATAGCTAAACTTTTTTACTTAATTATAGATTTACCACATACAGACTCTATATTTATCTTTAAGCTTCCTCACAGCTTCTGTGGTTTAAGGTCTGGACCTTTTAAAACATGTCTTAAGGCTCCACCAGCCACATGAGTTATCTGGAAAATAGCCTCTGTAGCCAGGCTATCTATCTATCTATCTACCTACCTACCTACCTACCTACCTACCTATCTATCTACCTATCTACCTACCTATGTATCTATGTATCTATCTATGTATCTATGTATCTATGTATCTATCTATCTATCTATCTATCTATTTAGGCTGCATTGGGCCTTCGTTGCTGCACGCCGGCTTTCTCTAGTGGCGGTGAGCGGAAGCTACTCTTCGTTGCGGGTGCACAGCCTTCTCATTGTGGTGGCTTCTCTTGTTGCGGAGCACGGGCTCTAGGCACGCGGGCTTCAGTAGTTGTGGCACGCGGGCTCCAGCAGTTGTGGCTCGTGGGCTCTAGAGCACAGGCTCAGTAGTTGTGGCGCATGGGCTTAGTTGCTCTACGGCATGTGGGATCTTCCTGGACCAGGGCTCAAACCCGTGTCCCCTACACTGGCAGGCAGATTCTTAACCACTGTGCCAGCAGGGAATTCCCTGTAGCCAGGTTCTTACAGACAAATCTTTTGAAGAACATGCCTTCAAAATCTTTTGAAGCATTTTATATAACATGTTGTGCTTGGCAAATAACATTCAGATTTAGATATGGAGCACTACACTGTCGCCTCACAATTCACTGCTACCTCAGAGTCTTCTTCCCACTGTCACCTTCTTCTTTGAGCTTTTACTGTTTTTAGTTTTACTGGCATCAAAATATTAATTTTTTATGGTTACAGATATATTGGAAAAGATGGCTTATTATGAGTA
This sequence comes from Hyperoodon ampullatus, assembly GCF_949752795.1. Taxonomy (NCBI): domain Eukaryota; kingdom Metazoa; phylum Chordata; class Mammalia; order Artiodactyla; family Ziphiidae; genus Hyperoodon; species Hyperoodon ampullatus. The sequence continues at coordinate 59,632,819 of NC_136929.1, read as the reverse complement.
ACCATGTAATAAGGTTTCAAAATATCTTCTCCTCGAATTACATGTACCCACTGGAATTAGAGATTTCCTTTCCTGTAACAGGAACATAACCTATCCCTGGAGGCTTGCCACAGAACATTCACATCCTGTTGCAGGTTCTTCTGAAAAGAAACTGGGTCTCTACACTTAAAGCATCACCCTTCCTTCTAGTTTCTTATGTTCTCCTCAAGGACTATCACTTCTCAGGAGAAATGGAAAGCTGAAAGGAGATGAGAGCTGGAGGTGTTTCATTCTATCACTGATGTTCTGACATAATCAGACTAACATGAAAACATGCCTTTCCCATGCTCTCAGGCACCTGCTTTCATGTTGTTTCCTCAACTAGTGGTGTTTCTTATGAGAGCTTGAAAAAGAAAGAAGGAAAGGTAAGGGTTCTCCCTCATCCTAAGGTTGGTTAGTTTTTTTAAACTGTTAATCATCTGAAAGAAATATTTGGAAAACATAAAAATTACTGAGACAGTTGTCTTCATAGTTCTTTTTGAGGGGTAATCTTTAAATCTAGATTTTCCATAGTAGAAACCAAATGCTATTTCACAGTTGAAAATATTTCTATACTTTTCCACTGCACATCAACTGTCATCATGAGAAGACTGAACTGTAAGGTCTTATTTTTCTCTATCATGATTTATATATTTTGATCATCTGCTGTTAGCTTCTATTTTACTCTAATCATTTCATTTCAGCCTTCTCAGGGCAAGTCTCTATCAGCTAACACAGTCTTAAATGGAAAAGAGAAAATTAAAAACTCACTGTGCTGATGGCATGCTAAAGACTTCAAAGAGTTAGGGAAAAACTCCACAAAAGACAGGAACAGAGACCTTGTCTCCCTCTCATTCTCTTCAAAGGTTCAAACATTACCAGACTGGGAAGTAGAATCTTATTTTTTAAAATTTATTTATTTTTATTTTTGGCTGCATTGAGTCTTTGTTGTAGTGCTTGGGCTTCTCATTGCGGTGGCTTCTCTTGTGGAGCACGGGCTCTAGGCGCACGGGCTTCAGCAGTTGTGGCACTCGGGCTCAGAGCCACTGGCCTTTGGATTCTAACTCAATTACACCAACTTTCTGAGTTCTCCAGCTTGTAGTCAACAAATTGTGGGACTTACTGGAGAACGTTAATACACATTCCAAGCCTTTCTTATGAGAAAGAGCTATAAAACCAAAAAGCATTTTGAACCTAACGTGCTCAGAAATAAATTAATCATTTCCATCCTTCTACCCAAACCAATTCTTTTCTTTTTCTTCTATATTTTGAGGCAAAGAGAAAGAAACTGTCATTTATCTTTATGTTCAACTGACTTGTGAAATCTGTAAATCATTCTAGTCTCTTCTTACCCTCTGAATTGAGCCCCCAGGTCTTATCCTTACTACTTTTTTGGGGGGGGTATTTTCCTGTTTAAAATCAATACTTCAGTGGCTCCCTGTTCCTTTCAGGATAACACCTGAACTCTTTAGCATGCAATATAAAGGTATTTGTAACACAGCCTATATTTCCATTTTTAGTCTCATTTTCTGATACTCCTCAATGTATTCTGTTCTCCAATCTATTTCTTTAATCATACCTTTTCAGTCTCCTTTAACTTCTCTGTGTACATGACATTCCTTCTGCTTCTAAGATATTTTCTCAATTATTTTTCCTCTTAGCTAACTTCTATTTCTTTAAGCATCATCTTTTCCTGCACAGTTCAACAACTGTTCCAAGCTGGGTAAGGTATGTCTCCTCTGGCCTCCCACATATATCTGGGCATACCTAATTCCATCATAGCACCTATTACCCTCTTCTGTTTTAACTGTGGTTTACTTGTCTGTCTCCCTGACTGCGCTGTGAGGCAAGGTCTAAGTCTTTCAAATGGCTGTCAAGAATAAGCTGTCCTTCAGAATAGAAGAGATTTGGGCAAATTCTCTTTCCAGGAAAAGAGCATGCATGCACTTAGTTACTGTGTTTTCTGTGCTCTGGCAAGCCCCTGAGCATGGGAGATTGAGTACAAGAAAGTGAGAAATTCCAACATATTAAGGCTAAAAATAATGTTAAAATATTGAAATATGATCTTTCACTGTAATGATAAAGGGATTTTCCAAAAACATTGAGGGATTATATAATAAAATGAAGCAGAAGAGGATATCAAAGACAAGGGAACTTTGCTGATCCATAAAAAATGGAAACAGGATTCGATTAAAGTTTACCCTCTAAAAGTGAATCAACATCCTCAAATAATGTTATTGTACAAATTTTGAGATCAGAATCCTATGTTAAAATTGACTCTGGCAGAGAGTAACTTAACTTTTGGAGCCTTAGAGAAATTAGTACATACTTGAAAGGAAATCTTCTACCACCACCCTTATTATGTTGTTGCCTGACTCTTAAGGTTAATGGCAGCATGTTTGGATGTGCCTTAATATAATACCATAACCACAGTCAGGGGCAAAGTCATACTTTTATAAATATAAGGAAGGTCTTTATTAGATATGAAATTATGCCTAGTGTTAGTTTCTGTGACACAGGAAAATGAGAATCGTGAAAGAATGATTTTTCCATCCCTTTATATCTAGGTAGGTACTAAAAATCACATTTAATATGTTGCCATATAAAGAAAGGAACCAGAAAAGATCTTTTCTTTTTCCTGGGACAATCTCTGCAGATAGGTACAAGCGTATGTAAATCAGATTATGTAATTAATTCATGGTAGTCTCTTTATGACTTTATATAAATGTTCACTGAAGAGCCTAGCCTTGCCTTATCCCAGCTATGCTTCTGGGAAAAAACCAGAAAGGTTTATGCCTAGGTTAGACTGTTTAATTAGCACTTCCCTGAGTCCAAAATTGTGGCTACAGTTACTACAAGGCTAAAATAAGGTAAATCTCTGTATCAGTAATTCAGATGATCTTCCCACCAGGAGATCCTTCTAGTGAAGCTAACTTTAGAGAGTATGGTTTTTATTTTTAATAAGGAAAGTGATGTTTCTATATACTCTTACATAGGGTTAAGAAAATGAATGCAAAGCACAAAACAGGTTTGTAGTAAATACTGGTTCCTTTCCTAGCATCCCTTCACAGAATGATTCAGTTAAATAGAGAGGATCCAAACAAACACATATTCTTTCAAAAATATAGCCTAGCTTATACTGGTACTTTTTTGGGGTTGACAAAATCCTCAACATCTAAGGTTTACTGCCCTGGGTTCTACCTGTCCTTTTGAATGTCAGAATTCTTTAAGCCATTTCTAAATTATGGTATCAAATTTACAAATTTCTTTTTTTCCACCCCCTTGATTTAAAAAACTGTCAGACTATTATAAGCTTGGTATGTCCCCTTTTTTTTTTGAGTTTTTACTCGTTAAAAAATCCACTTATCTGCACCAAAATACATTGTATGGTCCACCATTTTCCTTAATAAGCTCAGGCTCTCAGCTTTTAAAAAACAAAACTATAAATTTTATAAAATAAAATTGGGACTAAATTTAGAAGGAATTAAAACATTTATATGGTTATTTAAGCAATTAATATTTGTCAAAATTATCAAATTATACAGAAAATATAAAGAAGAAAAAAGACTACTGTAATCCTACCAAATAGGGGCAGGCACTTGAAAGAAATGTGCTCAAATTATTTTGATGCATATATATTCATTAAAAACAATATTTTTCCTTGTTACAAAAGAACTAATTCTGTTGATATCCTTAGTAATGTATAATCACATAAACAGCCTTCAAGATTCAAGTCCTGATTAAATAAAACTACTAATTAATAATCTGTTTAATCTTCCATTTTGGGGAGATAAAAAGTAAAAAATAGAGCTTATCCTTTGAGTATCCTCTAGGAAGTATCTCCTAGTCCCTGGACTGGTTTGGATGTTCCTGCTAGAGCTTCTATAGCACCCTTCCTGTTCTCTTCAATCACAGCCCTTTTCTCACTTTACTAAATACTTTTGACTGTCTTCCCTATGAGATTGTAAACTTCGTGGAGGGCAGGGATAGGGTCTACCTTACTCATCACTAAATCTCCAGAGTTTTGGAATAGTGACTGTACATATCAAGTTCATAATAATTTGCTAAATAAAAGAATGGGTTTTAAAAGAAACCTAATATTCTAATCTAGACTCAGCAATTTATTCAACTCAATCTTCTAAGTAATCTACACTCTAGTACCATACAATCAGTATTAATGCTTATAAGGATTTAGGGCACTGGCAGATTCTGAATTATTTTCAGTACATTCTGTTTACTAAGGCTAAATATAAGTGTTTATTTTGTAAACATTTTCAGTAATATGATTTGGAAGAAGCTTTTCTGGTTTTCAGTTCATCAGAAAGGTATTTTAACAAAAACACCCTGCCCCAGGTCAACGTTTAAAGCATACACCTTATGCCATTAGTTATTAACTCTAATAATATCATCTTTGGCAAAAATATCTTAAAGCCAACTGATGAAGGTTTCTTCCCCAAAAGATGAGAAGGCAGAATCAAAAGATACTAACCCTCCCTTTGACCCTCCCCCATCTTTTTAGGGTAATAAAAATTAAGATCTTTCTCAAGTATAAATGGGGAAAGAACCTTTTCAAATTCTAATACTTAGTGTTTTTAATATAAAATCTGGTATTGTTTACTCCTTAAAATTCTTATGGTGGACTCTCTCTTCAAAGAAGGGGATTAGTAAATTAAACATGCTTTGAGATGTGCTCTGAGGAAAAATGACGTTTTGCAATTAAAAGCAAAAGAGATTTTTTTTTTTTTTTGCCCTAGCATCACATAGTACAACATATATAAGGCTAAGTGGTACTTTTTTTTTTTTTTTTTGGCAGTATGCGGGCCTCTCACTCTTGTGGCCTCTCCCGTTGCGGAGCACAGGCTCTGGACGTGCAGGCTTAGCGGCCATGGCTCACAGGCCCAGCCGCTTCGCGGCATGCGGGATCTTCCTGGACCAGGGCACGAACCCGTGTCCCCTGCATCGGCAGGCGGACTCTCAACCACTGCACCACCAGGGAAGCCCTAAGTGGTATTTTTTGATAGTGTTGGTCTTAGGGTTCAGAGATGAATTTATGAGTAAAGTTCTTGGTCTACAGTAATTTGGTTTCAGATCTTTAGAAATAAGACACTCCCATTTCTAGAATACAATTTTGAATGACTTGCAGTAAATATATGAAAATATTTAAGAAAAAAGTATGTGGTTGAGAGGAACTAACTATTGTTAATCTATGAGTAGAGTGCCATCTTAGGTACTTTATGTTTGAGAAGTAGCTACGAAGTGCGGACTCTGCAACCAGACTACCAGAGCTCAGATCCCAGCTCAACCACTCAGTAACTGGTAACTCTGGGCAAGTTATTAACCTATGTCTCAGTTTCCTTGTCCATAAAATGAAGATAGTAATAGCTATCTCACAGGATTGATGGGAGAATTAAATAGATTAATTACATGTAGAATGTTTACAAAAGTTAACTGGTGCAGTAATTATTCAATAACCATTAGATAGTATCATACATACTAATTAAATTAGAGTCACTTTCTGCCCCCTTTCCCATTACCTGAGGATCTATAACGCATTGGTCTTGCAATGAGAAATGAGTAAGTGCTGAAATAAAGACAATTCGATTGCTTATTCCTAAAATAAGTCAATAAACATTTAGAGTTTCTGTAAATGCAAGGGGAAGGTCCAGGTGCTATAGGGAGGGAAAGGAGATCTAGCACAGAAGAATATAATATGGTTTTGTACCATTATCACTTGAGAAAGGTTGATGTGGGTCCAGACACCTGCACGTTTCAACTTCCCAGTTGATTCTGAAATCCGTTGGTGTAGTGATAAAAATTATCTTTACAGTCAGAAAGACCTTCATTTGAGTCCCAGATCTTCCAATAACTAGCTCTGAGACTTTTATGAACCTTAGGTTTCTCATTCTTTTAAGGTTTAAATAAGATTAACTGCACACAGCACAATCCTGGCAGATAATGAACACTCAATTACATTATTAGTGGTGGACTCTAAAACAGAAAAAAAAAGACAAAACCCAAAAAATAACATATGCCAAGTTAGAGATATAGGCCAGATGAGTGCAAAAGGAAATTGAGGAACACTTTTTAACCCTGGGGTGGTCAGAAAGAGAATCTCAAGAGGTGAAACTAATTAGTATTGGGTTTTGAAGAACTGCAAGAATTTAGAAAGCTCTCTCGTGTGTGTGCACACTCTTGTGTGATTTTTCAGTGAAGGAGCAACGTGAACAAAGATATGAGAGGGGTCTCTGTAAGAAATATTTAGAGACTAGAGTATCTACTAATCCTGGAATATTTGGAGTAGAAGTTTCCTGAAATTAAAACTAGAAAGAAAGATTGGAATGAGGTGATGGAGTGCCTAGAAAATTAGGCTGAGTTCTATGCTATATGAAATGAAAGAAGGCAAAGCTTTTCGGTTAGTTTTTAGCATGACTTCCTAAAAAAGTCATGTTTTAGGAAGGCCAATCTTGTAGTTACAGAAATAAATATGGAAAAGTGACAGACTTCTGTAAAGAAATTTGAATCCTAATCAATGTGGGACTAATGTGCTTAAAAGGCCATAAAACTACTCAATTAGGTGTAATACATGCTCACACGGACTTCTGTGACAAGTTTTAATCAAATCTAGTTAGAAAGTATGGCTCTCTAATGTGGAAACTTCCCCAATTTACATAGCTAGTTAGAGTGATTTGATAAAGTACAGTATCGTTAGCCTTGGTTTCCTCACTTAAGAAGAAGTTGCTTCATATAGACAGTTCTCAATTTACTAGAAAGTGAATTAGCAAGATGGATATTTAGAACCCAGAATGTATTACCTGACTCTCTCAACTTTATAAATGATAGTAAGGCTCTGCTATAAATAAAAACTCACAAAATAAATACTGACATGGTCTAAAACAGCGGTCCCCAACCTTTTTGGCACCAGGGGCCGGTTTTGTGGAAGACAATTTTTCCACAGATGGGGGGTGGGGGGATGGTTCAGGCGGTAATGCGAGCGATGGGGAGCGGCAGATGAAGATGGGGAGCGGCAGATGAAGATGGGGAGCGGCAGATGAAGCTTCACTTGCTCGCCCGCTGCTCACCTCCTACTGTGTGGCCCAGCTCCTAAAAGGCTGCGGACTGGTACCGGTCTGCAGCCCGGGGGTTGGGGACCCCTGGTCTAAAAAGTAGTTAAAATATTGTGCATATGCAATGACAACAAAAGTGGAAGGACCTTTGTCTATTAATTATTGTGAAATATATCAGAACGTATCAAATGCTTAAGGATACCTAATATACTTAATCCATTATATGTATATGTATGGATATATGTATACATATTTGACATGGCCTCTTTTGGGCTGAGCTCCAAATGACAAAAATCTCAAGAGGGACAAAGAGGAAGAATGGAGAAATACTAATCCCAAAGGAACAGGTGAATGTGTCTGAGGGAAGGCAGACAAGTATCTTTTGGGTAAAAAGAAAGGGGGGAGGTGGAAGTTTCTTATATACAGCCCTTATTTATTTAAAATGGTTTTTTTTTTTTTTTTCGACTGCACAGCGTGGCTTGTGGGATCTTAGTTTCCAGACCAGGGTTCAAACCCGTGCCCCCTGCAGTGGAGCATCGAGTCCTAACCACTGGACCGGCAGGGAATTCCCTAAAACGTTACTTCTAATAGGAAATACATTTACAAGATTCAAAAATGAAAAAAATATAAAAAGGTAGAGAGGAAAAACTTTCACTCCATCCCTGTTCCCCATGTGATGCACCATCACCCCATAAGTAAACACTATAATTACTTTTGGAGGATCTTTCAAGATTTTCAATTATTATTATTGTTTTTAAAAATAGTCTGTGGCATCTATTAGTTAGCTTCTAGTATTTGTTCTTCCCTTTTTCCACAGTAATAATCCCCTGAATGTTAGTTGGAATCCATGGTCAGCCCAACCAAAGGCAATTTTTAGCTCTCTCATCTAGCTAGAAGTGGTCAACTAAGCTATGGTCAATGAGAATGTGAGGAGAAGTGATCTTTACGATCTCCAGTGTGTCCTTAAAGAAACAAGGCATGTCTTATATCTCTTTGTCTCTTCCTCTTTTCCATTCTGTCTGGGACACGGACATGGTGGTGAGCCATCTTGGATCATGCACATGAGTATGATGTGTAGATCCTAGGGATGGCAGATCAAGACAGAAGTAACCTGGGTCCCTTTACTGCCTATGGGGCAAAGAACTCCATACAAGTACTAGTTGACCTTTGAACATAATGCATGAGAGAAAAAAAGTTCATATTATAATTGCCTTTGTTTTCTATTGCTGTGTAACATTAGCACAAACTTAGTGGTTTTAAAAAAACACCCATTTATTAGCTCACAGTTCTGTAGTTCATAAGTCCAGTCATAGTATGGACTGCGTTCTCTACTCAGTCTCACAAAGTGAAAATCAAAGTATTGGCTAGGATGTGTTCTCATTTGGAGGCTGGAGTCCTCTTCCATCCAACCTCATGTGGTTTTGGCGGAATCAGCTTCTTGTGGCTGTAGGACTAAGATCCTCATTTCCTTGTTGGCTATTTTACACAATTATATTTCTGGGTCTCACTTTCCTTTTGCCATCACCACTCACTAAAATTTTTTTTAATTGAGATTTTTATGACTTATTTTAACAGAACTCACTGAACTGGTTTAGATTTCCTATTTCCAAGAGAACTTTAACAGTGATATTTTATTCATTAGGAACATAAAGAATTGAAGGTAACTTAATTTGCCTATATTTTCCTTTTTAGCATAAACATTGCAATTTTCTCTTAACTAAGTCATATATAAAATAGTTTCTCTTGAAAAGTAACATTTAATAGCATCTAGGGACAACCTGGGACTATTACACAATGTACTCAGGATGAGTCATAGTCATTCACTTAACCTAAAATGGGCTGAATTTATGAATGGATGATCTATTATGGTTCATTTTCACAAACAAGACTCATTAATGTTTCAAAACAAGTATTTTGAGTCTCTCTACTGGAACTGATGTTTTCATCTTAGAAGGAGAAAATGTAAAGGGCAAACTTTTTAATACAATAATGTGATTTCCACCAGTATGAAAAATTGTTACCTATGCTTTTAGAGCATTTTCTAAGGGTAGTTAAGATTTTCTAAGTAATGTATAAAGGATATAACTTCTCCATGGTTTAGTTTGTTAAATCATGAAAAAAGTAAATAATGGCTAATCATATGGGAATGAGAATCTACGACATATGATTTGGACTTGAGTTACTTATAATTTCCATAGACTGTAAAGAACTTCATTAAGTTCAGTCAGGTCTGTAGTAAAGAAAAGTCATTAATCCAAAGATAATCAATGGTCTTATAAAAATTCTTGGAATACTGATATACTTATTATTAAAATAAATTTAAGATATGGCATAAGATATTAGCATAGTTATGAATATCTAAAAACTTGAGAGCTCGTAGAAAATTGTTGAATCTAATTCACACTAGCCCATCCTCATTTATGTGCAAAATAATGGCCAGAATTTAAGTAATATACCCAAGGATATAGAATCATAACATTTTAGACTCGTGAAGAACCTTATTAAAAGGCACCAACTCCAACCATCCATGATCTATTTTGAAATTAAACCTCCTAATGGCACCATCAAGTGAAGAGTCAGTATACGCATTAACACCTACAAAGGTGGATGGGAAACTGATTGCTCCTGAGTCTCTCTGACAGCTCTGTTTATTACAAAGTTGTTCCTCATACTGAGCTAAATCTGTTTTCCTTTAACTCCCGCCCACTGATCCTAAAACCCAGGCTGACCTACTCCCAGACTTGTACCTTTAAAAATGCACCATTGGGAGGGTGGGAGGGAGGGAGATGCATGAGGGAAGGGATGTGGGAACAGATGTATATGTATGACTGATTCACTTTGTTATAAAGCAGAAACTAATATAAAAATAAAATAAAATAAAAATGCACCATTAATTAATTCACATATTTTGTTATGTCTTTAAAGTTTTCTTGTTGTGAATTTAGGAAGAAAAGTTATATTTCATACTGCTAGTTATAGTAACTATAGCAAAAAGTGTAGTGACCATGATATATAAAACAACAGACATTTAACCTCTAATAAATTTCAGAGGTATTTTTAATATCAAAGGTCTGACATTCTAACAAGATTCATGGGGCCTGAGGCATAGTTTGTATACATGTCTCAGGTATTCCAGGATATCAGAGAAGGTCACTAGGAGTCCTACTTGCATGAAAACTCCATCTTCCTTTCCCATCCCCAACACAGACAACCTGGGAGAAAAGGCTTTTTTATTTTTTTTACACAAACATTTGCAACCATTTTATTTATGTTAACCAAAATCTGGAAACACCTCAAATGCCCCTCAGCAAGTGAGTAAATAAACAAGATAGGGGTATCCATGCAATGTAATACAACTCAGCAATAAAAATGAGCAAACTATTGATACATGCACAACATGGACAGATCTCAAACTTGTTGTACTAAGTGAAAGAAGCCAGAAATAAATTCTACATGTTGTATGATTTCATTTATGAGATGTTACTAGTAAAGGTAAAACTATAAAGACAAAAGGGATTTGATTATATCTGATGAGCATAAGGATTCAGACTAGAACACAGCGAAGGGCAAGGCCTGGAGCTCCAACTTTTGGAGCGCAGAGAATTCACTCTGAGGTAACAGAGTTGGGATAAATGGGATACAGAGCTTGTAAGTATTTAACAAAATATTATTTTATTAAGGACCTCAAAGGTCATCTGGCTCAGTTTAGGAGGAGACTTGCTAATAAAATGCTCTGCAAAGGAGATGGCAAATATGAAGGAGCAGACCAATTGCGGGAGGGAGGCTAGACATGTGTGTTTATACGCACCATGATCCCAAAACACATAGAGAAGGACAGAGTGGTACCTACTAGTGGGGACAAACCTTCCCTTAACTTCAAAAACCCCTATAATGGCACGAAGAGTCTGGATCAGGTGTATGAGGAGATAAGGTAAGAGCGGAAAAGCAGTAATAAAGAGCAGCAGCAGTAAAGAGAAGAAAAATAGGAACAGAGGCACTGACAATAACTGCCCCAGGAGCAACAGTGCTGGTCACCCTTTGAATGAGGTGACGGTAGAAGCAACAAGGGCCCAATAACCTCCCACTGGCAGACTGGAAAGTGACACCAACAGTAACAGTGGTGAAATAAACATGAGTAACTACTCAGAAGCTCGTCAGAGCCATCTGGAAGCAAAAAGGAAGGCAGGAAGATTTAGAGGTAGTATTGATGGCATACTAACTCTAGTGGGTGAAGGGGCTCAGAATCAACACACTCTGGAATTGTCAGTTAGGTTCCTGACTTCCCTAAGTAAGGTGAGCTATGAGAAAACAAAGGCTAATAGCTTTCAACAAACCTGAATTCACTTTGACAATTTTTCTACATGTGAGAGTCAAATCATAAGAAAATAGGCAGAAATCCAGGATTTGGCTAAATGATTAATATCTGGGCATTATCTATGGCTCACTACATTTATATTTTTACATTTTAAAATTAAAATTTCCATATTACCCTACAATCTTAATTGGTGCTCATATTGAAGACTCTAAGGCACTAAAATACCCCTAAGTATAAAAGTATATTTTCAGTATATAGTAGTTACCAAGGCGAACAAGTATACCAATATATTTAAAGATATTTTAGCAGTTAATTTTAATAAATATCGACAGCACGCCTACTAAGCAAAAGGCATTATTTTAGCACAGAGAATCAAATTAAAAAAAGGACAATTTTTGTTGTTAAGGAAACAAAATAGAAGGAAGCTAATATTCCTTGACCATTTTCGTCAAGTAAGGTTTTATGTACCAAGCTAAAGACAGCATCACTGTTTCTGTCCCTATAAGATTTGAAGTTTAGTGGAAGCTTCTCTCACAAGTGTTTATTTCATTAGGAATTTGGACTAGTAAATTAGCTAGTTGGCATGCTATTTATAGGTCTATTAGGAGCAATAACTATTCACTAGCTCGATGACTCTATGAAGGGTGCCAGCGCACAGATATACTTGTTAAATTTAAGACTCTCGTTCAGAGTACTCACTTCCAAAAATAAGGAGATCTCAGTTTAGTTAAAAGATTATTTTGGAATCAAAGAATCTTTAGACAGAACGAATGCTGGAACTTGCACAACTAAAATTCTTTCGCTACGCAAGAATTACTTTTTATAAAATCATCTAACCAGTACATAAGCATACATAATGATGAGAGTCTGGTATAATCAAGCAATGACTCCATTTGTATACAGCCATAATTGTTGGACAGTTTTTCCCTGTGAGTCAAAATCTGTTTCCCTGTAACTCTCTCTCACCTGTTTCAAACATGTTAAAAGGATACCATCTAACCACAGTACTACACCATCTGTTTTGAACATACATTTCTATTTTTGCAGTTCAAGATTTTGTTTGTTTTTACTTTTGTGAGATTCAATACGTGACTCACATTTAGCTCTAGTTCTACTAAAATAAGCAAGTTCTAGTCATAAAGTTAAATCCTCCTCTCCTGCACTATAGTGGACACTGTCATTCGTTTTGATGCATATGATCTAAAGTCCTTTTGTGTGTTGGAGGAGTCACCTTGGTGTGAGGTGAAGAACATTTCTCCTATAGGTGCTGATAACGTAGGAGGCAGTGGTGGGTGCTACAAGATTCCTGTTCCAGAAGTGGTATTTGTGCTGGAAGCAAGTGACCTTGAATTCTTAGTGAAGAAAGGGCATGGGTACAATCATGGCATTCATGATGATTTCCTAATCAAACTAGTACTGTAGCATGGTTTTAGGGCATTGTTCCTTAAGCTTAGCCTTGAGTATGGTTCTCTAACACTCCCAAAGATTCTATAAGATATCCAATATCATTTTCTTAAAGTAATATTTTTTAAAAAATTCAAAATAATCACACATTTACAAAAAAAGCTGCATGTCCAGCTGGCACCAAGAACTTTCTTCCCTACACCATTTGAAAGTAAGATGCTGACATGATGACTCATCACCCATGGAATACTTTAGTGTGCGTTTAGTATGTATTCTCCGATATAACCACACAACCATCAAAACCAGGAAATTAACATTGATACCTTGTTACTACCTGTTATGGGTAAAATTGTGTCCCCCCCCCACCAAAAGATATGTTTAGTACTTCAGAGTGTGACTTTATTTGGGAATAGGGTCACTGCAGATATAATTAGTTAAGATGAGGTCATGCTGGAGTAAAGTGTGGTACTAATCCAATATGGAATCCTTTTAAGAAGAGAGCCATGTGGAGGCACAGAGACACAGGGAGAGAATACCATGTGAAGATGGAGGCAGAAACTGGAGTGATGCATCTACAAACCAAGAAACCCCAAGGATTGCTGGCCATCACTAGCAGCTAGGAAAAAGACATAAAATTTCCCTCAGAAGGAACCAGTCCTACTGACATGTTGATCTTGGACTTCCAGCCTCCAGAACTGTGAGAGATTAAATTTCTGTTGTATTAAGCCACCCAGTTGGTGGTGCTTTGTTATGGAAGCCCTAAGAAACTACCTAATTTCAAACCCCACCCAAGATTCACCAATTGTCCTAATAATGTGCTTTCCAGACAAAGGGTCTAGTTCAGAATCACATATTGTAACTAGTTAGGATGTCTCTTTAGTCTATCATTCTGAACAGTTCCTCGGTCTTTCCTTGACTTTCATGATCTTGACTTTTGAAGATTAAAGGCTAGTTATTTTGTAGAATGTCTCTAGATTTGAGTTTGTCTACTATTTCCTTGAGTTTAGATTCAGATCATGCATTTTTGGCAGAAATATCACAGAAGTGACACCATGTTCCTCTTAATGCATCAGATCAAGTAGCACACAATTTTGATTTCTGACATTACTGATGACATACAATTTGATCACTTGATCAAGACGGTGTCTGCCAGGTTTCTCCACTGTAAAGTTACTTTTTTTTTTTTTTTCCTTTAATCAATAAGTATTTTGTGGGGGCTTCCCTGGTGGTGCAGTGGTTGAGAGTCTGCCTGCCGATGCAGGGGACACAGGTTCATGCCCCGGTCCAGGAAGATCCCACATGCCGCAGAGTGGCTGGGCCCGTGAGCCATGGCCGCTGAGCCTGCGTGTCCGGAGCCTGTGCTCTGCAATGGGAGAGGCCACAACAGTGAGAGGCCCGCGTACCGCAAAAAAAAAAAAAAAAAAGTATTTTGTGGGGACATAGTTTGAAACTATGTGAACAGTCCATTTTTCATCAACTTGCAATTTATTCACTTATTTATTTATATTTGTGTGAACTCACTGTTTCCTATTTTATTCAGTGGGCTTTAATCCATATCTATCATTATTTTGATGCTCAAATTGTGCCTGATTTTGCTAATGGAAGTTCCTTCAAGCTGTCTACTACATCCTCTTGACATGTCTCCATTGTTTTTCAGCACTTCTTTCTTCCTGGGATAAGACTTATACAGCAGAAAAGGAGTTACAGATGTGAAAGGGAGGAAACTAGAATAAATCCTGTGGCAATTGAACCAGAAAAATCATACATTTCTGCTTCTAGGTCTGGGGCAAGGAAAGTTCAAGATGTTATACCAGAAAGAAGGGATATTCAACATTGTCATCCCAGAAAGTCACTCAGGCTCTGACTTCCCATGTTGAGTTTCCTGCCCCCCAACCCCCACTCCCACGTGAATGTCCTTTCCTTGGCTCCGTGTGGTCACGCACAAGCTCTAATGCCCTGTGCTGGGCTACCCACTCCAGTCTTGTGTATATTCTCTTCTCACCACATCTGGGCTCTGACTTCCCACACTGGGCCATTCTACCCCTCACCCCACCATGTGGACTACCTCCTTATTCTGCTTGGGCTCCGATCCACACCAGGCCACCCCTTCTTGAGGACACCCTTCTCAGCCGGTTTAGGCTCTGAGCCCATTCAGCAGGCCACCTTGCTGTGTGAATTTCCTCCTTACTCTGTTTGGGCTCTGACTCTCTACACTAGGCTGTTGTCCTATGTGATGAACTCCTCCCGCTCGGACATCCTCCTCTGGGGCACTGCAGCTCACCTCCCCAACTCCCACCAGTGCAGTCTGCCATAGATTGAATGTCTGTGTCTCCCCCAAAATTCCTTTATTGAAACCCTAACCCCAATGTGATGGTATTAAGAGGTGGGGTTTTGGGAGGTGATGAGGACATGAGGGTGGAGCTCTCATGAATGGGACTAGGGCTCTTATAAAAGAGAACCCAGAGAGCTCCTTTGTCCCTTCCATCATGTAAGATTACAGTGAAAGTCAGCAGTCTGCAACCGGGAAGAAGGCTCTCACCAGAACCTGACCATGCTGGCGCCCTGATCTTGGACTGCCAGCCTCCAGAACTGTGAGAAATGTATTTCTGTTGTTTATAAGCCACCCAGTCTATGGTATTCTGTTATGGCAGCCCTAATGGACTAAGACAAGTGTCTATATAGTTCTGCCCCATCTAATGACTTTAGGACTTAAGTGCTAGGAAGGAAATGGAAGAAGGGAGAGGATCTCAGTATCACAGTAATAAACTCCTTTTGTGCTTAATTGACAAGAGTCAGTTTCAAAAAGGAACTCTGATACACATCATCTATATGGTACCAGTGCAATTAATTTTTTAAATCAAAATGTATAACTTTGTATTATTCCTGTTAAATTTTATACTATTGGTTTTGACCTATCATTTCAATATATTCTGATCTTGAGCTTGGCATTTACTTAATGTTATTAGTTGTCCTTGGTAACTGTCTGATACCTGGTAATTTTATAAATGTGTCATTTATTTTTGTCAAAGTTATTGATTAAAAGTGCACAGAAAGAGAGCCCTAAAGAACAAAGTCCTCTTTCTGACTTACTTCACTGTGTATGACAGACTCTAGGTCCATTCACCTCACTACAAATAACTCAATTGCATTTCTTTTTATGGCTGAGTAATATTCCATTGTATATATGTGCCACATCTTCTTTATCCATTCATCTGTTGATGGACATTTAGGTTGGTCCCATGTCCTGGCTATTGTAAATAATGCTGCAATGAACACTGTGGTACAGGACTCCTTTTGAATTATGGTTTTCTTAGGGTATATGCCCAGTAGTGGGATTGCTGGGTCGTAT
The DNA here is from genome assembly GCF_949752795.1 of Hyperoodon ampullatus. Lineage (NCBI taxonomy): Eukaryota > Metazoa > Chordata > Mammalia > Artiodactyla > Ziphiidae > Hyperoodon > Hyperoodon ampullatus. Next base: position 59,616,669 of record NC_136929.1, on the reverse strand, counting down.
GGTAGTTCTATTTTTAGTTTTTTAAGGAACCTCCATACTGTTTTCCCTAGTGGCTGTATCAATTTACATTCCCACCAACAGTGCAGGAGGGTTCCCTTTTCACCACACCCTTTCCAGCATTCACTGTTTCTAGATTTTTTGATAATGTCCATTCTGACAGGCGTGAGGTAATACCTCACTGTACTTTTGATTTGCATTTCTCTAATGATTAGTGACATGGAATCTAAAAAAAAAAAAAAAATGGTACTGATGAACCTAGTTGCAGGGCAGGAATAAAGATGTAGACACAGAGAATGGACTTGAGGATATGGGGAGGGGGAAGGGTAAGCTGGGGTGAAGTGAGAGAGTGGCACGGACATATATACACTACCAAATATAAAATAGATAGCTAGTGGGACACAGCTGCACAGCACAGGGAGATCAGCTCAGTGCTTTGCAATGACTTAGAGCGGTGGGATAGGGAGGATGGGAGGGGAGGGGATATGGGGACATATGTACGCATATGGATGATTCACTTTAGTGTACAACAGAAACTAACATAGTATTGTGAAGCAATTATACTCCAATAAAGATTTTTTTAAAAAAAAAGAACAAAGTCCTGGATAATATAACGTAAGACAAAGCTTTAGACTGGCAGTGGGCCAGGGATGAAATTTTATTTTATCTTCCCATAAAGATATATGAGAAAATCTGTCAAATAACCTTGAGGAAATAAAGAGTGCTTGCTTATTCAACTTTTGTCTCTTACTGAATACTGAATGAACGAATGAATGAATGGATGAAGAATATGAGGTCCTCATTCGTGCTGAAATGCAACTGTGGAAGCAACGTTGCAAAACAAATCATCACAATGTAGATCTGGTTAATCCATGATCAACATAATTAGGGTTTATATATCTGATGTAGCTTTTTGGGTTTTATGATTCCACAGATATAAACAATATGTCAAAAAGGTATGGTGTAATAATAATCTCTATGACTAAATTATATTCCAAATCCTTTGTGATGGATAGACTCTTTCACACACACTCTCTCTCTCTTTACACAAACAAGTATAAGACAGGATGTAAAAATAATCACTAAATTGCTTAATGTAATCTGACTGATATAATAGTAAGCAGCAGAGCTGAAACTCAACCCAGGTAGCATTTGCTTAACTACTGCCTTATTAGGTTAACAAAATTGAACATTCATCAATATCTTTCTCTCCTAAAGTATATCATTCGAAGGGGCCAGGGCGTATAAAAACTATTCAAGCATAGCTGGTTTATATATTCATTTTTTTTTAAAGATAACTTTGTATCTTGCACGGACAGCATGGAATCATACCACAGTAGAAGTCCCATAACAACGCAAAACCACTAGATATTTAATTAATAAATTCTTATTATTTAGTCCTATTTATTCATTTTGAGATGTCATGGAAGAAAAGAAGGGAAAAAAAAGAAAGCTATACCTGCCTCTCAATAAGGAGGATTTTTAGATAAAATTTTTTGTCTATATAGACTCTATTTGCTTGGCACATGGAAATGCTCAAGAAAGGTTAGTTTTTTCTCTTTCTCATTCAACTTAATTAAACATTTACTGAGCATTCTCTATGTGCTGGGCGCTATGCAAGACAGGAGGTTTACAAACACGTCAAACAATTTCTGCCCTCAATGATTTCTGTATGTGTATCCAGGGGTAGAAGAGGAGAGAAACTGAAGAAAGATCTTGTCTGCAAACACTTCACAGAACAGATAATGTCTGAAGGATGGGTACCAATTTATTGCCAGGAAAGCCAGCTCTACAATAGGGATCTTAAGAGTTCACCACATACTCTCTACAAAATGTGCTTCTAGGACATCACCAGTAAGCCAAATTCAGAAACTTTGGTTAATTCTCTATTCTGTGTACCTCCCCACAAAACAAAACTAAGAAGGGCAGTCTTTAGCACTGGTTACAAAGATCTATTAATACTAAACCTTAAGATTTATTCACATAATAAATTTTTACATTCCTATGCACAATTACCAAGCAAAAATGAATTTCCATAGTATCTATCATTATACAAAAAACAATTTGTTGACATGCTATCAATCCAATCACTAAAAAAATCCCCAAAACATCAAGTTGTTAGATGTTTAAAAATAACTTTTAATAGAAAAAAAACCAGAGAGATTCAACATAGTACTTCAATTTCATAAGTAATGAGGTATTTGTGCTAAAAGCCATTAGCAGTGACTTAAAGACGGCAAAAATGAGGTATAGGTTAGAATCAGGTAGTATAAATAAACCTAACCAATGAGCAGAATGGCAAACTGAAAGGTGGTAAAAGGCAGGGAGCTACGCTTTTATATATTTAAGAGTTGTGCATTGTCTAAAAGGACATGAAATAAGACAAAAGGTAAGTTAAGACAGACATCAGATCCTGTATTAGACTCAGAAAGAATGGTATGGAACAATAAAAAATGATCACATTAAATAAAGTATATTATTTTCATTATAAATATGAAACATATTTTAAAAAACAAATATTGAAAAGTCCTTGTTTCTGGCCCATAACAATTTCTTTTCTTTTTTTTTTCTTCTTTTTCAGGGGTGGAGGCAAGAGAGAGAAGCTATGCAATGCATTTAAAAGAATGTTTGTTACATTTTATTGAACATTTCTAGATGTTTGAAGTAGGGAGATTTTCAGATTAACAGGTGAGCACATGGTAACAGAAAAGGAAGACTTCACTGATCCTTCCAAACTGTAAACTGGATATTAACTATTTTATAATCTCCTTCAATGGCTCTTCCTCACCTTTATAATAAAGTTCTTAGTATGGTAGTCAAGCCATTTCAAGAGATGACTATATTTTCAGATTCATCTCTGTCCATATCCCCTTTATACAACTTTTTGTTTTGTTTTGTGTTTAGCTATTCCAATCTCTTTGCAGTTATTCAAATAAATCAAGTTGCTCTTTCCTTCTGTTGCTTTTGTACACTATCCTCTCTGCCTAAAACACTTTCTTGAGACCCTTTTGTCCATTTGGCCAACTGGTATTTTCCTGAAAGACAAGGATGTGTCACTTTTTCTTTGAAGGGCTTTTTCCCTGACATAATCACTCTGTGATTAGTCCTCCTATGCTCTCACAATACCCTATGCATATTTCTAATGATTCTTTTTATATTGTACAATTGTTAATTTTCCCCCCTTCCCCCTACCACACTGTGTTCCTGAATGGCAGGAACTGTGTCATAGTCTTCTCTGAATCCTTTGCAGCTCGTACAGTATACCTCAGCAGGGACTTTGTAAATTCATGAAAAAAAATATTAGCAGTTTTATCTATCTAAGCAGTATGCTATATAGTAGGAAAAAGGTACTATATTGAGCTCTGCCCATAACTAGCTGTGTCTCACAAATTCTGAACCTCCAATAAAATAGGGGAATTATTTAGATCTCTAATGTTCCCTGTGATTCTTCAACTTAGTTTTGGTTTCTATAAATTCTTGTTGGTAATAAAACTACTTTAAAAAGCACAGTCTTTAATTCAAATGCTTATTAATTTACACTGGATTTACCTCAATTCTTTAGGTTTTACTACAGAGGTTTTCTTAGTATAGTGGCTGTGAAAAGAAAAGCTTTCCTAACTTGATGGCCTCTGTCAGTTTCATTGGCACATGATTTTCCTCCCTTAACACTTTCTCTTTCTCTTTTTCATATACTGAATCCACTTCTACCTATACTCTTACTTTTTACCTAGCTCAAGAACTAGGTCAAGAAGATGACTGCCATGTGATAGAAATAGTGATGGCAAAGAGCAAAAAAAGGGAGGAGAGGATGAGCCCCAGCAGTCCTTAGCCTTTTCTCGTCCTGTCTTCTCTTGCTTGGACTGAGGGCATGCTGGTCTTCACAAAGACTTCAACCCAGTCTCTTGTTTACTACTACCTTTCATCTATATCCCATCTTTTAGTTTTGGACAAACAAAAACATAAAGAGGGGAGAGCCTTTTACTTTCTGTATGGTTCCCGCTAAAGTTTCCTGTGTTTTTAAAACTTTGCTCAGTAGTAATTTTAAGACAAAGTCTCCACTCTTATAATCTGATGTATAGAGAGAAGAGTCTCCATTTTCTCCTGAAGCAAAGAAATGTGTCCCTGCCTTAAAATCCTTCACATGATAGTCAATTCCTATTATTAGGATACTGTTAGCACTACAGGCACATTATAAACTAGATAGGCTTTTTTGGTTCTGATTGAAGGGATAAGTGCCACATAAAAATCAATTTAATTGATTTTATGAGGGAAGGGGTTTACAAATTACAGTTACAAATTGACTTTTAAAATATAAGTTATTTAAAATTCAAAGTCTGGTTATCCAATTGCAATGATCAGTTTTTGCATTTTAAGTCACACTAAAACAGTAATGAGTATCCTCATTTGCAGATGTGTTTGAAAAGACCAATGTTATATTAGTTAAAATGCTTCCATCATAAACAATATTTATTGAAAACAATTTGAAAAGAGATGTACAAATAAACCTAAGGTGTGTGCTCTACTAAAAACTTACATTCTAAGAGGTACCCAGTATAAAAATGAAGTTATTTTTATGAAAACCTAATTGACAAGTAAAGATAGGCAAAGTTTATTATACTGCTTATAAATTCTACTACCTGGTTTCTTTTAAGCTCATAATATGTGGACCATTCCTATTTGTGAAGTTACCAAATAACTGCCTCTCAAAAGATTTAAATTAACTTAGAGAAAGTGCTAACTCTAAGACATGTAAGGTTTAAATGGCAGGTTAAAAGTTTTAATTGTAATTATTGAGCTAACTGCTTCTCTAGAAAGAGTTAGATCTATTTCTTCTTTGCTTGCATTGACTTGACAGCCCAGGTTAAATGGGGGGGAGGTACCATAAGTCCTGGTTTGCCTGGGACAATCTTGGCTGACACTAATTGTTGTGGAGTAATTGCTAGGGTCCACTTTCACTCTTAAAGTATCCTGGTTTGGATGATAAAGCATACGGTCCCCCCACTTCTAACGTGCTCTTTTCAAATGAAAGTAATAACCATTAGATAGGTACCCAATATGTGGAAGGCCAAGAACTGAAGGGAATACAAAGGAATGTAAGAAATGGTATCTGCCCATAAAGTCCTTATTAAAACTTAGTTGGAGAGACTGAATAAACATTCCAAGTTAAACATACAAAATTTAAATGGCTTTTCAAAATACTAACTGGAAGAAATATTACAAAAAAGTACATTCTTGCTAAATGAATGGCACAATAATTGGTGTTTTGGGCTTTCATAGGAGATGGGGTCACTTTCTATTAAACACCACTACAGTACCCACCATCACCACTTACTCAGTGCCTTATATGTGCCAGGTCTGGTTTAGAGTGCTTTATAAACATATTACTCAACCCTCACAATTATCCTATGAGGTGTGTTATTATGCACAGGGATAGGAATTTTACTGAGAAAGGTACCTGATAGAGGTTAAATAACATGCAAAAGTTCATACAGCCAGTTAAGTGGCAGAGTTGGGGTTTAAAACCAGGTTCTCTAATTCCAAAGCTAGTGACCTTTTTATTGCTCTCATCTTCACACAGAGTGGTGGTTCTCAGCTAGGGGTGATTTTGCCTCCCAGGGAACATTTGGTGATATCTGGAGACATTTTTGTTTGGCACAAATGTGTGTGTGTGTGTGTGGGGGGTTGTTGGCTAGTAAGTAGTGTGGAAGGGATGCTTACTAAAGACTCTATAAAAAAACTTTTAAAGATAAGATCTGAGCTCAGTCTGGAAGCATTTGGATAGGCTGGGGGTAGTGGTGATATGGGTAAATTCTAGATAAGAAGCAGAATACAGTAAGTACAAGAAAGGTTCAGAGACGGTGAATAAACCAACTTAGCAAGATTGAAGGGAAACAGTATTGAAAGGAAAGTGGGAAGCAAGCAAAAGATGAAATGATCTTTCAAAAAGACTAAGGAACCTGAACTAGATTCACTGAAGATTTCTGAGCAGGGGAGTGACATTATAGTAGGATTAATCAAGAAACCAGGGCAAAGAGACTAATTAAGATGCTACTGTAATAGTTATGCCATAAAGTATTCAGAGTTTGTGCCTTGTTGTGGTGGTAGTGAGAAAGAAAGGAAGAAACTACAAGCACATACACTTTTATGTATCATAAATTTTAGTCTTGTCTCAAATGACAATAACCATTCTTACCTGTAATGCACTGAAACTGTCCATCTTCTCTTCTTATGGTAAATGCTTCCCCTGGGTTAACTTGTACCAGGATAACCTTAAAATGAGGGGAAGAAGTATTAATCAAAAGAGCAACACAGTAAATCAGTATATCAAGATATTAAATGTTGCTAGGAAGAGAGTAGATGTGAGCTATTTAATCATATGGAACTGGGAAGGAAAATCGGGATTACACATTTGTTGATAAGTATTAATTACTTCATTTTTCTGGAGGTCAGACTCAAGCCAAAAGTAAGGGAATAAAAAAAGACAGAGGCACAATTTTATTGGAAAGTCAATAAATTTCACTCTGAAACAAAGATGGAGTCAAACTACCGAATATTTGGATCATCTATGCCTACTTCACCAATTGTAAAGTATTGTGTTTTTCTAAAAATAAAGTATAAATTGATAGGTAGAGAATAAGATGGCACCCCTGAATTAGTATGACATCTCAAATTAGCAATATATTTAAAAATATGTTAAATTAATCCCATAATTTTGAGTAGTTTTCTTTTTATTTTATAGGTAATACACACTAATCTTATGACATCTGAAAAACAAAAAACTGGAAAAAAACTGAAGTCCCTCCATCCTAATAAACATTGTTAGCATTCTCATAAATTTCTTAGTCTTGTTCTCTATGCATAGGCTTAATTTCCCCCCTTAAATATAAGGGGGAAAATAAGACCTCCAATTCTGTGTCTTTTTTTGGTTTAATATTAAAAAAAGGCTTTTCCATGTTATTATTCAAAGTATGTCATCGAATGTTTATACCATAAACTACTTAACCATTCTCTTAATTAAAGAATTTAGGTAGTGAGCATTTTGGTATGTAGTTTTCCCATCTCTATAATTAGTATTATTTCCTTATGATATATTCCCAGAAATAGAATTCCCGTATCTGTTGGTAAACTACTTTTTAAAAGGGTTTTACAAATTCACATTCCTCCTCAGTCTATAAGAACACCATTTAACCACATTCTCTGCACCCCTAAAAATTATAGTTTTAAAATCTTTGCTACCTTGATAGATGAAAACAGTATATTACTATCATTTAATTTGCACTTTTTTGATTATTAATGAGGTTAAATTCTATCTTTACATTTGCTACTGGCTCTTTTGTAAACTGGCTGTCTGTCATCTTAATCTTTTGGGGTCTTAAATGTTCTTAGCAATTCATATGAATTCTCTGAATAATAATGGTAGTAATAATAATAATATACTATATTATGCTGCAAATATTTTCCCATTTTGTCTTCTCAAATTTTTTAATTGTTTATTTTCCTGTAGCCAATGTTACCTATTTTTTCCTTTGTGACACCTTCTATTGCTTCTAAATTTAACTTGTGGCTGGCTATCAAGCACTTGAAATGTGGCTTGTCTTTGTCTATATGGAGATGTGCCATAGGTGTAAAATACACACTGGATTTCAAAGACTTAGTACAAAAGAACCCAACCATGTAAAATATCTTGCTGTTAATTTTTATATTGATTACATATTGAAATAATATTCTGGACATATTCGGTTAATAAAAAATTATTACAATTAATTTTTCCTGTTTTTACTTTTTAATGTGGCTACTAACATTTTTTAAATTACTTATGTGATTGGCATTATATTTCCATTGGACAACGCTGACCTATAGGTTTGATAAAAATGCTAGTTTTTCTTTTTTTCTAGTTTTATATAATTTAATTGCTTATATTTAGTTCTTTAAGGCACCTCAAATTTATCTGGAGAAGATCCAAAAATATTTTTCTTCCTTAGAGAGCTAACCAATACAATTTGCTAAATATAAGATAGCTCCTTTAGCACACAATATACTCTTCTGGCCTGTCTCATCCATAACACTATCTACTTTGGCAAAAGTAGCTTTGGAAATATGTTTTTATTTTGATCATTTTAAACACTGTAACCTTAGAAATATGTTTTCTGATGGTGTACCTCGATTACTACTCTTCTTCAAACATTTCTTTGACATTGACTGGTGATAAGTGCTATGACAGAAGTTAAGCACTATCAGAGCACACAGGACCAAGTACTTAAATTAGTCTGTTACCTGAGCATGTGTCTGTATACATGTATATGCACGTGTGTGTGTGTTTGTGTATTTAATGGCTTTCTAGAGAATGTAAAAGTTAAGCTGAGTCCTGAAGACTGAGAAGGAACTAGCTAGGCAAGAAGAGTGGGAAGGCCTTTAAGGTATAGAGAAGAGCAAATGCAAACCTCCAGGAAAGGAAACATCATCAATAGTTTATCAAATTCAATGAACCAAAAGAAGTTCTATAGTTCTATATGGTTGGAGAATGGGGCAGGCGGAGATAAGGGTTGGGGAAACGATGCAGGAAAAAGGTTAGAAATATGGGGAAAGGTAGACAGGAGTTGGGTTAAGAAGGGTCTTGTGAGCCATTCTAAGGGCAAGGAAGAGTTATGTAAGCAGGTAATGCTATGGTGGATCGCCCTGGCTGCAGTGTAGCAACCAGATATAGGAAGAACTCTTCATCAGGAGGTTACAACAGGCATCTAAGTAGGCTTCTTTTAATGCATTAATTTCTATTTTCAACTTTTATTATTTCCTTTCTTCTGTTTTCCTTAGGCTATGTTGTTTTTCTAACTTTTTCAGTTGAATACTCTATTTTATTCCTTCTTTAGTAATATATGCACTTAAAACCATGAATTTTACTCAATTTAACCATAGAGAATATTTTCACTATTGTTTTTTAGATTTTCTGCCATTTACTTCTCATCCCCTCTGTGATCCAACAGTTGTTTTAAAGAAAACTTAAAATTTTGAAAGTGGGCTGGAGGATTTTCAGTTTGTTTTTATTTCCAATACATTTTTTTTTATCAATCTCAAACAAATCCATGGTTCTTTAAAAAATTTTTTAACCCATTAAGTTTCTTTCACTCCTTTCCTTGTTAGTGTTAGAACTTAGTAGAGGTAGTGAATTACTGAAGGATGATACCTGAGGCCAGCACTGGGTTAAAGCACAGGAGTTCTTAACCTGGGGGCCATAGATATCTATTCAAAGGGTTTGTGAACCACACAGAATTATATATGAAATTCTCTGTAGATATTACAATTTTCTACAGAAGGGTTCACTATTTTCATTAGATTTCACTAAATTCTTAATGGGGTTCAAGACCTAAAGTAGTGCTTACTGTGTCACACTATGCTGTCTGCTTTACATGTATGTTACCTCTTTTAATTATGATCCTCTATCAGTACTGGTTGTACTATGGAATTCTATAAAATACTAATAATTCCTGTAATGAATTCATTCGCTACAAAGTTGGGAAAAAGAAATAAAACTAAGAAAACCAAACATGGTACACATACAACTGATATACCCTGATATTAAGTAAAAAAGGATAAACTCTTTTAAATTATAATAAGATGTTCAGGAAAATGGTAGGAGGTTAAATTTATTCATTTATCTAAAAATCATTTATTAAACACCCACTGTGTGGCACCTACTCTTATATGCACTATGAACATCAAGAAGAAAAATAAATCACGGTCCAAGGACTCAAGGAATACACAGTCTTGTGAAACAGGCAAGTACTCAGCCAATTAACTGTACAGTGTAATAAGAGATGTAACAGAGATATGAACAATGTACTATAGGTTCCACTCAGCCCACAATGATGAGGGAAGATTCCTGGAGGAGATGATAGCTACATAATGTTCAGAGGGACAACCAAGAATTAACAAGCTAAAGATGGGGAGAGAACATTCCAGGAGAGAGTACACAACAGCATGTATGAAGTCATGGGGGTGAAAGAGATCGCGGATAATTTTTTTTTTAAACATCTTTATTGGAGTATAATTGCTTCACAATGGTGTGTTAGTTTCTGCTTTATAACAAAGTGAATCAGTTATACATATACATATGTCCCCATATCTCTTCCTTCTTGCTTCTCCCTCCCTCCCACCCTCCCTATCCCACCCCTCTAGGTGGTCACAAAGCACCAAGCTGATCTCCCTGTGCTATGCGGCTGCTTCCCACTAGCTATCTATTTTACGTTTGGTAGTGTATATATGTCCATGCCACTCTCTCACTTTGTCCCAGCTTACCCTTCCCCCTCCCCGTATCCTCAAGCCCATTCTCTAGAAGGTGTGTAAATTGATCACGGACAACTTGAAAATGGGAAGAAGTATGGCATAGCTAAAGTCTAAACTAGTTTGAGAAATGCAATGGAAAGAGATAAAATTGGGAGGATAAGCAGGGGCTAGATCATGAAGATCCTTAAATATAAAGCTAAGGAGTTAAACCTTTAGGCAAGGCTATTAAACAGGGAAGGGTCCTATTCAAATTTCATCTTTACCCCAACTTTTATTCTGTAATATTTCAAATGTACAGAAAAACTGCAGGATTGATTCAATGAATGCCCATATATCCCTCACCTAGATTCACCAATTGTTAATGGGTTGCCATATTTGCTCACTCTCACACTCACTCTTTTTTTTTTTTTTTTTTTTTTTTTTTTTTTTTTTTTTTGTGGTATGCGGGCCTCTCACTGTTGTGGCCTCTCCCGTTGCGGAGCACAGGCTCCGGATGCGCAGGCTCAGCAGCCATGGCTCACGGGCCCAGCCGCTCCGCGGCATATGGGATCCTCCCAGACCGGGGCACGAACCCGTATCCCCTGCATCGGCAGGCGGACTCTCAACCACTGCGCCACCAGGGAGGCCCCTCACTCTTTTTTTGATACACCATCTTAGAATACCTGAGTGGTGTTAAGTTTGATCACTTGGTTTTAGGTGATTATCTCTTAGATGTTTCTATTATAAAGATACCATTTCCCTTTGAAAGTAATAAACAATCAATATGGTGATACTTTGAGACTCTCTGAATATTCTATTTCCTAACAGTTTTTCACCCAATGGTTTCAACAATTACTACTAAACATTATTGTGGTAGCTGTAAAATGGCAATTAAAAAAACCCCATTCTTTCTGTAGTTACTAGTTAGCATTCTTCTATTAAGAAGAGACTTCTTTTCTGAATTCTTCCCCTTATCCTACACCCCAGCTTTACATGTTTCTTAGTATGAGTATGGGCTCATGGATTCTTTTAAAAATTGATGTTATTATAATCCACTAGTGTCACTATTAATATTTTCAGTGAGGTGAAATTCACATATTAATTATAAATCAATATTAAAGTGTACAATTCTAGGCATTTAGTACATTCACAATGTTGTGCAACCACCACCTCTTCTAGTTTCAAAACATTTTACTACACTATTTCCATTCAGGAATCACTCTACTTTTTCCCTCTTTAAGACCCTGATAACCACCAATTTGCCTTCTGTCTCTATGGATTTACTATGTATCATATAAACAGAATCATACAATATGTGATCCTTTATGACTGGTTTCTTTCACTTAGCATTAACGTTTTTAAGGTTCATCAAGGCTGTAGCATGTATCAGTACTTCATTTTATGGTTAAATAACATTCTGCTGTATGGATATACTACAATTTATGTATCCATTCTGTATCCACACTGATAAACAACTGGACTGTTTTCAACCTTCTGGTTATTGAGAATTGTGCTATGGTAAACATTCATGTACAAATATTTGAGTTCCTCTTTTCAATTTTGGGGGTATGCACCCAGGAGTGGAACTGCTGGGTAATATAGTAATGCTACATTTAACTTTTTGAGGAACCACCACATGCTCCTTATGCAGCTGCATCATTTCACATGCCCAGTAACAATATACAAGGATTCCAATTTCTCTAGACTCTTGCCAATGCTTGTTATTTTGATTATAGATATCCAGTGGATATAAAGTAATATCTCACTGTGGTTCTGATTTGCATTTCCCTAACATCCCTGACAAATGATGTCGAGCATTGTGTCATGTGTTTCTTGGCTATCTGTATATCTTCTTGGGAGAAATGTGTATTCAAGTCATTTGCCCAATTTAAATTGTGTTGTCTGTTTTTGTTGAGTTGTAAAAGCTCTTCATATACTGTGGATACTAGACCCTTATCAGATACAAGATTTGAAAATATTTTATCCCATTCTGGAAGTTGTCTTTTCACTTCCTTCATAATGTTCTTTTTATGTACAAGCATTTTTAATTTTGATGAAGTACAATTTATCTAATTTTTTTTTGCTGTTGTTGTTGCTTGTAAGTTTGGTGTCATATCTAAGACTCCACTTAGAGTCCAAGGTCATGAAGATGAACTCTTCCTTTCTTCTAAGAGTTTTATAGTTTTAGCTTATTTAGGTTGTTGATTCATTTCAGTTCCCTTTTCTATATGGTGTGAAGTAGTGGTGTAATTTCATTCTTTTGCATGTGGATATCCAGTTGTCCCAGCACTGTTCTGTGAAGAGACTATTCTTTTCCCACTGAACAGTTTTGGCACCCTGTCTGAAACAAATTGGCCATAGAGATATGGGTTTATTTGTGGACTCTCAATTCTATTCCATTGGCCTATATATATCTATTCTTATGCCAGTACCATACTATTTTGACTACAGTAGCTTTGTAGTAGGTTTAAAATCAAGAAGCTTTAGTTGTTGAACAACTTTGTTGTTCTTTTTCAAGATTGTTTCGGCTATTGGGGCCCCTTGCAATTCCATATGAATTTAAGGATCAGCTTCTTCATTTCTGCAAACAAGGCCACTGGAATTTTAATAAAGATTGTATTGACTCTGTGCCTTCCTTTGGTCAGTGTTACCATCTTTACAATATTAAGTTTTCCAGTCCATGAACATGGGATGTCTTTTTATTTAGTTAAGTCATCTTTAATTTCTTTCAGCACATTTCTGTAGTTTTCCACATACAAGTCTTTCACCAACTTGGGAATATTTATTACTATGTATTTTATTCTCTTGGATGCTACTGTAAATGGAATTATTTTCTTAATTTCCTTTTCAGATTCTTCACTGCTGATGTGTAGAAACATAGCTGAATTTTTTTTGTTGATCCTGTACCCTGCAACTTTGCTGAATGTGTTTATTAGCTCTAGTCAGTTTTGCAAGGACTCTTTGGGATTTTCTTTTCAAAAAAAATTTTTCTTTTTTGAGGTGGACCATTTTTAAAGTCTTTCTTGAATTTGTTACAATATTGCTTTTGTTTTGGTTTTTTGGGGGCAAGGCATGTGGGATCTTAGCTCCCTGACCAGGGATCGAAACTGCACCCCCTGCACTGGAAGGTGAAGTTTCAACCACTGGACTGCCAGGGAAGTCCCCTGGGATTTTCTACATAAAGGATCATGCCATCTGCAAACAGACAGACCTTTGGTTAGACTAACCAAGGAAAAAATAGGACCCAAATCAACAAAATTATAAATGAAAGAAGAAACATTACAACTCAACTGATACCACAGAATTACAAAGGATCGTAAGAGGCTATGAATAACTATATGCCAACAAACTGGACAACTAAAAAGAAACAGAAAAATTCCTAGAAACATGCACCTTACCAAGACTGAGTCAGGAAGAAACAGAAAATCTGAGCAGACCAGTTACCAGTAAGGAGATTAAATCACTAATCAAAAATCTCTCAATGAAGAAAAGCCCAGGAGCAGATGGCTTCACTGGTGAATTTTACCAAACATTTTAAGAAGAACTAATGGCAATCCTTTTCAACCTCTTCCAAAAAACTGAAGAGGAGGGAATACTCCTAAACTCATTTTATGAGACCAGCTTTACCCTGATACCAAAGCCAGAAAAGGATACTACAAGAAAAGCACACTACAGGCCATTATTCCTGATGAATATAGATGTAAAAATTCTCCACAAGATACTAGCAAACCAAATTCAGCAGCACATTGGAAAATTCATCTGCGAGACAAAAGCTGAGCTAAAGGCAATGAATAGCAGAATGAATAATGCAGAAAAACGAATAAGTGATCTGGAAGATAGAGTAATGGAAATCATCCAATCAGAACAGCAGACAGAAAGCCAAATGAGAAAAAAAATAAAAGCAATATAAGAGACCTATGGGATAATATAAAGCATGCCAATCTATGCATTAATAGGAATTCCAGAAGGAGAAGACAGAGAAAAGGATATTGAAAATATATTTGAAGAAATTATGGCTGAAAACTTCCCAAACTTAAAGGAAGAAACAAATATTCAGACACAGGAAGCACAGAGGGTCCCAAACAAGATGAACCCAAACAGACCTACACCAAGACATATAATAAAAATGGCAAAAATTAAAAAAAGAGGATTCTAAAGGCAACAAGAGAAAAACAAAGAGTTAATTAAAAGGGAACCCCCCATAAGGCTATCAGGTGATTTCTCTACAGAAATGCTGCAGGCCAGAAGGGAGTGGTGAAATATATTCAAAGTCTTGAAAGGGAAAAATCTGCAACCTAGAATACTCGACCCAGCAGAATTATCATTCAGAATAGAAGGAGAGAGAGAAAGAATTTCTCAGACAAGCAAAAACTGAAAGAATAAAGTAATACTAAACCTACCCTAAAATAAATATTGAAAGGTCTTCTCTAAATATAAAAGAAGAAGATACAGAAAAGAGGAAGTCACAGTTGGAAAGTAAATCACTTAAATAAGCCAGTATACAGATCAAAAAGAAAAAAAAAATCTATTTGTGGAAGTAATGATAAACACAAGGAACAGCAAAAGGATAAACATGAAGATGTAAAAGAGGACATCAAAATCATAAAATATAGAGGAGGAGAGTAAGAAAATGTAGATTCTTCTTTTTTAGAATGTGTTTGAGACTATATGATTATCAGTCTAAAGCAAGCAGATGGAGGAAGGGGTTAACATACTTGAAAAACAGGGTAACCACAAATCAAAGTCAGCAGCACATTAAAAGGACTATTCATCATGATCAAGTGAGATTTATCACTGGGCACAAGGATGGTTCACCATACACAAATCAATACACGTGATACATCACCTTGATAGAATGAAATTAAAAAGATCATCTCAATAGACAAGGAAAAAGCATTTGACAAAATTCAACATCTGTTCATCATAAAAGCTCTGAACAAATTAGGTATAGAAGGAAAGTATCTCAACATAATAAAAGCCATATATGACAAGCCCATGCAATGGTGAAAAGTTGAAAACTTTTTCTCTAAAATAAGGAACAAAACAAGGGTGCCCACGTTTACCACTCCTTTTCAACACAGTACTAGAAGTCCAAGCCAGAGCAATCAGGAAAGAAAAGGTGATAAAAGACATCAAAATTGGAAAGGAAGAAGTAAAACTTTCTCTTTTGGCAGATGACATAATTTTATACACAGAAAATCTTAAAAGACTCCCCCCCAAAAAACTGTTAGGTCTAATCAACAAACTCACTGAAGTTGCAGGATACAAAATTCTCATGCAAAAACAGTATCATTTCTATACAGTAACAGTGAATTACCTGAAAAAATTTTAAAAACTATCCCATTTACGATAGCATCAAAAACAATAAAATACTTAGGAATAAATTTAACCAGGGAGGTGAAGGATCTCTACGCTGAAAACTACAAAACATTTATGAAAGAAATCAAAGAAGACACAAATAAATGTAAAGGTAACCTGTGTTCATGGATTAGAAGAATTAATATTGTTAAAATGCACACACTACCCAAAGCTGTCAATAGATTCACTGCAATCCCCATGAAGATTCCGATGGCATTTTTTTTTACAGTAGAAAAAAAAAATCCTAAGATTTATATGGAACCACAAAAGACCCCAAATAGCCAAAGCAATTCTGAGAAAGAGGAATAAAGTGGGATGCATCACACTTCCTGATTTCAAGCTGTAGTGTAAAGATATAGTAACAAACAGTATGGTACTGGCATAAAAACAGAAACACAAACCAATGGCACAGAATCGAGAGCCCAGAAACAAACCCAGGCATATATGGACAACTAACATTTGACAAGGGAGCCACATATACCCAATGTAGAACCCATAGTCTCTTCAATGAGTGGTGCTAGGAAGATTGGATAGTCACATGTAAAAAGAATGAAACTAAGACCTCTATCTTACACCACTCACAAAAATTAACTCAAAATGGATTAAGGACTTAAATGTAACACCTGAAACCATAAAAATCCTAGATGAATACATAGGAAAAAAGCTCCTTGACATGGGTCTTAGCAATGAGTTTTTGGATATGACATCTAAAGCACAAACAACAAAATCAAAAATAAACAAGTGGCGGGCTTCCGTGGTGGCGCAGTGGTTGAGAGTCCGCCTGCCGATGCAGGGGACGCGGGTTCGTGCCCCGGTCCGGGAGGATCCCGCATGCCGTGGAGCGGCTGGGCCCGTGAGATGGCCGCTGAGCCTGCGCGTCCGGAGCCTGTGCTCCGCAACGGGAGAGGCCGCAGCGGTGAGAGGCCCGCGTACCGCAAAAATAATAATAATAATAATAAAAAATAATAATAATAAAAAAAATAAACAAGTGGGGCTTCCCTGGTGGCACAGTGGTTGAGAGTTCGCCTGCCGATGCAGGGGACACGGGTTCGTGCCCCGGTCCGGGAGGATCCCACATGCCGCGGAGCAGCTGGGCCCGTGAGCCATGGCTGCTGAGCTTGCGCGTCTGGAGCCTGTGCTCCGCAACGGGAGAAGCCCGCATACAGCAAAAACAAACAAACAAACAAACAAAAAACCAACCAAACAAGTGGGAATACATCAAACTACAAAGCTTCTACATGGCAACAGAAATGATCAACAAAATTAAAAGACACCTGATAGAATGGAAAAAAATATTTGCAAATCATATATTTGATAAGGGGTTAATATCCAAAATATATAAATAACTCCTATAGCTCAATAGCAAAAAACCAAATAATGGGACTTCCCTGGTGGTGCAGTGGTTAAGAACTCGCCTGCCAATGCAGGGAACACGGGTTCAAGCCCTGGTCCGGGAAGATCCCACATGCCACAGAGCAACTATGCCCGTGCGCTACAACTACTGAGCCTGCGCTATAGAGCCCACGAGCCACAACTACTGAGCCCACGTGCCACAACTATTGAAGCCCGCGCGCCTAGAGCCCGAGCTCTGCAACAAGAAAAGCCACAGCAACGAGAAGGCTGTGCACCACAACGAAGGGTAGCCCCCGCTCACTGCAACTAAAGAAAGCCCATGTGCAGCAATAAAGACCCAACGCAGCCAAAAATAAATAAATTTATTAAAAAACAAGACAAAAAACAAATAATGCAATTAAAAATGGGCAAAGGACCAGAATAGACGTTTTCCCAAAGATATACAAATGGTCAACAGGTACATGAAAAGGTGCTCAACATCATTTATCATTAGGGAAATGCAAATCAAAACCATAATGATATTATCTCACACCTGTCAGCATGGCCATCATTGAAAAGACAAGAGATGACAAATGCAGGGAAGGATGTAGAGAACCCCTGTGCACTACAGATGGAAATATAAATTAGCACAGCCACTATAGGAAACAGTATGGAAATTCCTCAAAAAATTAAATAGAACTACCATATAACCCAGTAATTCCACTTGGGGGTATATATCCGAAAGAAATGAAAACACTATGTCAAAGAGAAATCTGCATACCATTTTCACTGCAGCATTATGTACAATAGCCAAGACATGGAAACAGCCTAAGTGTCCACTGACGAATGAGAATGGATAAGGAAGTTGTGTCATACATACACAAATACACACACACACACACACACACACACACACACACACACACACACACAGATCCTACACGCGGCAAAGAAGATCCCGCATGCTGCAACTAAGACCCATCGTGGACAAAATAAATAAGTAAATATTAAAAAAAGAAAAAGAAAAAGAATTCCATTCATTGTTAAGAAAAATCCTTGAATTAAAGTTTACTTTCTGGGACTTCCCTGGTGGCGCAGTGGTTAAGAATCCGCCTGCCAATGCAGGGGACGTGGGTTCCATTCCTGCTCCAGGAAGATCCAACATGCCGCGGAGCCACGAAGCTCGTGCGCCACAATTACTGAGCCTGCGCTTGAGAGCCTGTGGGCCATAACTACTGAAGGCCGCGCACCTAGGGCCCGTGCTCTGCAACAAGAGAAGCCACCACGATGAGAAGACTGCACACAACAAAGAGTAGTTCCTGCTCACTGCAACTAGAAAGAGCCTGTGCGCAGCAACGAAGACCCAATGCAGCCAAAAATAAATACATAAATAAATTAATTAGAAAAATTTACTTTCTGACCTCAAAAGAACCAGTACTTATTTTTTCTTTTTATAGGAAATGTATCATAAAGTGCTATGTTTCTACTTAAATATAATCTGAAATATTTTTTTGGTATAAATTTCAAGGCAAAATATAATGGCATCACTTTCATTAGGGACTTTCATTAAAATTATCATATGGGTTTCTGGAAGGTGTGGAAGAAAGCAGTTATAAATTCAAATTTATGTATAGTGATAGAAATGGGTATTTTAAATTCTGCATTGGTAGTCTTTAACCTTCACCAGAGTAATTTTCACTAACCAGAGGTTTAAATAAAAATTAATATCTCAAAAAAATCAAAGAAAAACTTAGACAAGATTGAAAATTAGAAAAACTTGGAAAACATTGAAAATTAATATATTAACTGTCCTACTGAGTGAGAAAAGGTAGCGCTAATTCAAAGAAAATAAAAGGAAGGAAAGAGCAGAAACAATGAAAACAAAGAAATGCTGGAGGATGAGAAAACAGCTCTAACAGGAATCAGAGTGAACCAAGACAAAAACTGCAAGAGGAAAAATTAGTCACCTTTTCCACCTTGGGGATGTTTTTTTCCCCCAAGGAGATTCTCAAACCTTGGGAGATTTTATGCAAGTAGATGACTATAAAATGCATTTTATAAATTCGAGGAACTTATCTCTCTACACAGGTTTTATTTAGGGGAATAGTAAAATTATGGCTCTTCACCCAAGATCTTTCCAAGGCTGGCTCATGATTACTCAGGTACCTCAAATGTCAACTCCTCAGAGATCTTCCCTGCCCACTAAATTCTAGGGTATATATACCCTTACACATTTTCTAACAAATCAATCTGTTTTATTTTTTAAGTGCTAGCACTTATCACTATCTGAAATTATTTTGTGCAGTTATTTGGCTAGTTGTTTACTGAGCCATTTCCACTCCACTAGAACAAAAGCTCCCTGAAAGCAAATACCTTGACTCTTCTTATAAAATGCTAAAGCCGGCTCATAATAGGTTTTCAAGAAACTTTTGTTCAATGAATAAACAGCTGAACAGTGAGGACTGCGAAGTATGTAGAATTCATTCAACAAACATTTCTTGAGGTCTTATTACAATGTAAGGCTCTGTTCTAGGTAATGGAGCTAGAGTAGTAAACAAAAAGGAAAAAAATATCTGCCTTCATGTTATGGCAGAAAAAGAAAGTTATAGGATTCAAGTTATGCCACTGAGTAATACCTACCGAGATAATTATTTTTAAAGGTCTAAAGAAAATGCAGACTGATTAGAAGAAATTAACATACATATGTATGTATGTGTGTATGTATGTATGTGTGGTTAAGAATCATTTAATTGTTGCCAACATCACAGATCAAACTGGGGCTACTTTGTAATAAAGGTGCCTGACTGATTTCTAAGCCTACTCATAGGTTTCTAGCAAATAATCAACAGAGATTTTTGTCTAGCTTCAAAATGCAGAATTCACATATCTTCAAATTATCTGGATTCCTATGCCATTTTACATTCATCTGCACAGATGCAGTAGAATTTTCCATAATCTCATCATAAACAATAGTACAATGCGATAAGGAGAAAGACAACAACTACATATGATAGTTATTTTACCTGAGATAAAATATGCCCCCAAACTGTTTCCAGCACTGCCATAAGTGAATTAGTGCAGTTTCTTGATGTATATAATCTAATTTATTTTTATTTTTTATTTTTTTTTTGCTATACACGGGCCTCTCATTGTTGTGGCCTCTCCCGTTGCGGAGCACAGGCTCCGGACGCGCAGGCTCAGCGGCCATGGCTCACGGGCCCAGCCGCTCCGCGGCATGTGGGATCTTCCCGGACCGGGGCACGAACCCGTGTCCCCTGCATCGGCAGGCAGACTCTCAACCACTGCGCCACCAGGGGAGCCCTATAATCTAATTTGGTGAACACAGAAATCTTGTAAACAAAGTAACTCTCAGAATTGTGACAGGTGAGGAACCCTGGCAAATTATCCATCATTTTGTGATTCTTACCATTGATGTCTCTATTAGCATAGGGAAATATTACACAGCACATTCCACAAATACAATATCATAAAAATGATTATGAAGTACTTGATTAGACTTTTGAAAATGAGATTCTTCAACATCTTCAAATTTCACAAAAACAAATGATCATACTTGTATGTATCTCAAATGCACTGCTGATCTTCCATTTCCTAACCCCTTTAAAAATTCAGAGTTCAGATCTGACAGTTTCATTACACTCCATAAAATTACTAAATATGTTCTCTTCTCCACTCAGTTTCTTTCATTTCTTACATCCCCATATCCACGGTGCCATGCTCAAGACCTCACTCAGCTCGCAGGATAGATTAGCCAGGCAGTTTTCTTTTGTCATTCTTTAGTGAAAATGCTTTTAATGTTTCAGTTAACAGTGTCACCAGGGGGTGAGTAGACAATTGATAAAAGCAACTGCCTGAATACGTGCCAATAGTTCAACTTCTAGCATTCTGAACACAGATATGTAGAGCTATTGAACATTTTAAGTGTATTCTGAACTTAAATATTCAGTACTACTAATATTTACATTACTTCTTGAATAACAGAGAAACATATGCTTGAAACATATGTTTTGGATAAGATGGCTACCACCAAACGGCAGATTAAAGTTGACAATGACTGTAAATAATGCCATACCATGTAGATTTTTAAATTATTCTTACAAGTAGGCTATGATGATACATGGAAATATTTATACAAAATGTTACATTAAATAGTAACACACAAAAGTACTATAATGAAAATGTCACTGATTAAAGCTATAAGCATGCCTAATATATACATTAATGAAGACTAGAAAAATCTAGAAAAACGTAATTAAAATTTAATGCTCCCTATATTCCCTAATAAATAATTTAAAATATACAGTGGCTTGGAGAAGTTATGGAAGAAGACAGACAAAACTTAAGAGGCTCAAATATAAAATTATTTCCTTAGAGAAAGAAAGAATTTTCAAAAAAAGCAGGATAGCAGAAAAAGATGTCTCTGGAGTGAGGAAAGAAAGAGAAGGACCAAGGTGCACAGACAGATATCAGAAATCAGCAAGCCTGACATTAACACCTCTAAACAAACAGGGTATACAGCCTGGGAAAAGTTAGAGCTAAGGAAACCTGAGCTATCATTTAGTCCAATGTAGATTTATTTTTTAAAAAGTAAAATAAGAGATTATTGGTGTTACTGAAAAAGTTACTTCATTTTACAAAACCATTCAAACAACTGTTCTCTTATGGAAAACTCCCAGTGTAGTGGACTTAAAACTTAATTTATATCAGCTAACCACTTAAAGTGAGGCAAATTCAAATGAACATTTACAATAAAAAATATAGGACTTAGGTACCACCTTGGAATCTGTACTACATAAAAGTGCCAAAATTAATTTATTTATGCTTTGTTATACAAAAAATTGACTTTATTCAACTGTCAGGGCATAATCATTTATTAATAATATTTGCATATATTTTAAAGGAAACACAATGAGTGAACAATTTTTAAAAAACATAAACACCTAGGTATAAATTGTACCTTGTCATTTAATTTTCAATCGCTACTAATCATTGCTAAATATAACTTTGAAAATATTCTTTTGCATTTCAAAAATACAAAATTCCTTGGCCATGTACTTCAATTTTACTGAATTGTTGTTAAAGTTCTTACATGTAAAACAAGAATAGGAAAAAGAGCAATCTTTCACATGACCCATGGCACCAATAAAGTGTATTAGATGAGAAAATGCGCACTAGATTTAAAGGAATACTTCTTAGAATCACTCTGAAATTTTCAAAACAATATGTACATATTTAGGTCTATTTCCAGGGGGTAAGGAGTCTGGTATTTTTCCCCTAACCTGAATCCCATGGAAATAATCAGTTTTCTAATGTAATTACTCATAAGTTCCTAAGATGGCCATCAGAAAAACCATGCTATTATTTATTGTTCCAGAAAGTACCACTACTTTAAATCCTAAAGGATTTAGTAAAAGATATAAGGTTAGTGTTAATATTCTATATATAATCTCTAAAGGAAACAACAGAAAAAAAAAAGCCAAATTATTATAAGTAATTTGTTCTGTGCAGGTAACAAAAATTTAACTTTTGAATTTAGGAAATCATTTTAAAGTTTGTTTCTACTGTTGAACTCTAACAGTTTAAATTGTTTATTCTGAGGGATATATACCTATGGAACATTAAGGATGTATTAATTTCTAAAAATGTTCACCTATATTTTATAAAAATAACCTACAAAACCAAATATAATCATTGAAAAAAATAAAGAGGAAAATGTTTACAGACAGCATCAATTTGTGTATATAATTTAATTTTTTCCTCTGTACGTCAAAGGACACACAACTTGCATTCCTCACTGTACATTAAGACTGACATTAAGTTAGGTCTGAGGAGAACAAAGCAAGTACCTCACAGCTCTATTTCTGAAACTCAGTAGAAGGTTTAGCAGACAGAACAAGAAATCAACCCAGAAATCAAAAACATATATACATGCTTTCCAGTATTTACAGATGTATTATCTTGGCTACCGTATTAGTTTGCTAGGGCTGCCATAACACAGTACCAAGTCTGGGGAACTTGAACAAAAATTTGTTTTCTCATAGCTCTGGAGGTTAAAAGTTCAAAACTGCTTTCTTCTGAGGCCCCTCTCCTAAGCATGTAAATGGCTGTATTTTTCCTGTGTTTTCACATGGTCCTTCCCTCTATGTGTGTCTGTGTCCTAAAATCCTCCTATTATAAGAACACCTGAACAAAATTGTCTGGAATGCCTAATCCTTTTCCCTCTTCCTTATCCAACTGCTTCTTCATGCTTGGTCTAGGGTACCAACTTAAAGAGGTTTAGAGTAATAATAAAAGGGAAAATCCTATGGGCCTTGTACCCTTAAATAATAGTTAACATACCTTTAGCAATGTAGTTTCCCAATCTGTGGTTGAAAGCCTTCAAATTAACTCAATACTTATGGGGTTGCTGTGATGACTAAATGAGTTAACATATGTCAAGTGCTTAGGACAGCAAATGGCATGTTGTAAGCACTATTTATGTATGTTAGCTGTTGTTACTGTAAGCACTGTATGTGTAGCTCTTAGTATTACTATTTTTATCAGTGCAGATCTGCTGCTGTAAGAATTTGCCCTCTAGCTTAGGAAAAATGGACTAATTTACACAAAACAGAGAGAACACACGCAGGACACAATATTTACGAGATTTCTCCTGAACGGGTGCTGGACACCTGCCTGCCTCTTACTTCCCATATTTTCCTGTACTGACCACCCTATAGCTTTCCAGCTATCCATCTGCTTTATTCCTTTCAATCTAGTGTTGCATAGTCAATACTTTCATCTTCATTTCCTGGTCTGTGATTTATTTACTATTCTCTAGCACGATATTTGATTCACACTTGACTTTGCTGACATTTTCCTATGAGGAACAATTTCCTTCTTCAAGAAATACTACCCATCCTTCAAGATGCTGACACCCTAAAGCAGAGTTAGATTATTCCTGTATTAGAGCCCACAGCACTCTGTACCTCCTTCTATAATAACATTTAGCACATGATTGTGTTCACTTGTTTGCATGTTGTCAGCTCCACTACATGAGCCCTTCTTGACTTCAGTCTATTTATTTTAATACGCAGTTACAGAGACTACAGAAGTTAAACAAATGTTTGCTGAATTAACTACTGTCCAGTCTCCGAATAGCTCCTAAATCTTTTCCTCTGGCTCTGAGAACAGGGCTAGCTGACAGAACCTTCTGTGATGATGGAAGTGTTCTATATTGGTGCTGGTAAGAGCCTCTAGCTATATTTGGCTATATATGGTCTGTATATGTACACAAGTGCTACTGAGCATTTGGAATGTGACTAGTAAGAATGAAGAACTAATCTTCTTTAATCTTCTTTAATTTTAATTAGTTTAAATAGCCACATGTAGTTAATGGCTACCATATTAGGGTATATCTCTAGATTCCCCAAGCTCCAAAATTATATTCCCAACTAATTTCTGAATTTATTTACCTTGATAAACTGCAGGCATCCAACCTTATTATGTCTAAATTTGAACTCACTATCTGATTTTCCTAAGAAATTAAGCTGGGAAATTCATTTCATAAACAAGTCTGAATTATTTAAACATCAACGTGATATTAAACTGACTTCA
Organism: Hyperoodon ampullatus; assembly: GCF_949752795.1. Classification (NCBI taxonomy): domain Eukaryota; kingdom Metazoa; phylum Chordata; class Mammalia; order Artiodactyla; family Ziphiidae; genus Hyperoodon; species Hyperoodon ampullatus. Next base: position 59,592,108 of record NC_136929.1, on the reverse strand, counting down.
CTATAAGAATTTTCAATCATGCTTCGTACTTCACTAGATCCTGTTAATCTGTAGATAAGCTGGCTGATGTAATATATTTCAGCTGAAGTCTAAATAGAGATTAATAATTGTAAATAAAAGGACAACTATCAAACTAATGAATTTGAGTTTCGTTTTTAGTCCTATGAAAGAAAATCATTTTCAAACTCAGCTAAGAATACATGCTTGATACCAGCATACAAACAGTTGAGATGTGTCAACCATCTACTCATTTATTTATTTGACAAATGATTAATGAGCAAATACTATATGTTAGGCACTTTTTGCAGAGTTGAGGGCATAAGGATGAATCAGTATGGGAGACAGTTACAGCCAATTACAATGCTAAGTTAGAATACAAGGTATAATATGTGATAACTAGAAAACACTTAAAAAAATTTTTTTTAGGCTCATTTGCCTTCACAATTTCTTTATAGAAATAAAAGTACTGTAACAGAAAAAATATGAATTTGTAATCAGGCAATTCTATATTGAAACTCTACTGCTTAATAAATGTGTGATTTTTAGACAAATTTACCTCCATGAGCTTTAGTGTCTTTTCTAAAATACAGTGTTTTTGAAGGATTAAGGGAAACACTATATGTAAAATGCCAGCACAGTGCCTGACATACAGTAGAACCTCAAAAATAATATTTCCTTTAAATCCAGTACAAAGAGAATCCTAATTAATAATGTAGACTGTGGAATACTTCATTTACTGACAATGGTAGAAAAGTGATGTAATATCTCCCCCCCACCAAAAATATATATAGACAATGTACACACACATGTGACATTCAGATGTTTGTGTGCACATCACACCATGCCTTTGTGTGTACAGATGTGACTAAGGATTTGTGTCTTCACCTACTTTGGAATGGCTTATGAAAAGATCTGTCCTTCATTCTCTTACTAATCCTACTAAAAAGGGTCATACCTTCACAAGTGCACTTTGTATTCCATTGAAGATTTCTGTGAGGGTTGGCAACAATTAAATCTTTAGTTTCTAAAGCCAGTTCTGCTAAAAGGTCATATTTACATTTTCTATTTTAAATAAAATGAAATTATGTTTAAATAAAATTATATAGACTTCATAATAATTAAAATATCACTGTCACTTCAAATTTCTATTCTTTTGGGTTTGCATGTCCATATATTTTTAATCATTCTATTGTTCTTTAAAAACTGATATTCAAAATAAATTCAGGGTGTCAAGGGGATGATTACAACATCACCAGCTAAAAGCTGTGTTTTTTACTTTACTGTTAACAAAGCATTTGCACACTTATTTATTTTGTTGATTTTAGGATTGAGTTAAAAATGTGAATTCACTGTTCATATAGATTATACTCAAATGATATCATATACCACCTTAACATGAACCCTCCCAGTATGAACTGTCTATATTTGAAAATGAACTAATTTATCTTTTTAACAAAAATTACTGCTTTATGTTTAAAAAGCGAAACAAAAAGTTTATTTTATATGCCGACAGTCTCCTCACAGAAGAGTAAGTTTTCTTACATAAACTGCATCAGTATTTTGAAATCAATTCATTATGCTCATTAAAACTCAAAGACACAAGTTTTTATATTGAGATTTAGAATTAAAGTAATGAGAAATACTCAGACTAAATGTCTTACAACCTGATAGGATCAAGTAAAAAAGAGTTGCTTAAATAATTCTAAGTTTCAAAAGTATTATAACGAAAAAGTTACATGGATGACAAATACTATTAGGTTATTTTAAACTTTGCAATAAATTATTCTAATAATCAGTGTTTATGTATATGTATGAAATAGTGTCATTTCAAATATATTAACAAATAAACTAATTAAAATGTATACTGAGAACACTGTTTAAAAATGAATGCTAGGGGCTTCCCTTGTGTGCAGTGGTTAAGAATCCTCCTGCCAAAGCAGGGGACACAGGTTCAAGCCCTGGCCTGGGAAGGTCCCACATGCCGCAGAGCAACTGAGCCCACATGCCCCAACTACTGAAGCCCGCACGCCTAGAGCCCATGCTCTGCAACTAGAGAAGCCACCACAATGAGAAGCCCGTGCACCGCAGTGAAGAGTAGCCCCCCACCCCTGCCACAACTAGAGAAAGCCCAAGTGCAGCAACAGAGACCCAATGCAGCCAAAAATAAATAATAAAATTTTTTTAAAAAAGAAAAGAATGCTAATTAGTGCCTGAAAAGACTTATTTTCTTTCCAGTATCTTACAATAGCCTGTCATAGCTATCCTTTTTCCTAATGTACCTTCTAAAATTTCCACATTTATATTTACTGACAATGGTAGAAAGGACTGATCATTCTTAAATAATCTCTGAAATTCTACAGTCAAATTATAAAGACTTTAGTAAAAAAAAGAAGTTATACAATCTCCATAATTAGCCAGACTCATCAAGAAAAAAAAAGGGAGAAGACGCAAATCAACAAAATTAGAAATGAAAAAGAAGTAACAACTGACACTGCAGAAATACAAAGGATCATGAGAGATTACTACAAGCAACTACTATGCCAATAAAACGGATAACCTGGAAGAAATGGACAACTTCTTGGAAAAGCACAACCTTCCTAGACTGAACCAGGAAGAAATAGAAAATATAAACAGACCAATGACAAGTACTGAAATTGAGACTCTGATTAAAAATCTTCCAACAAACAAAAGCCCAGGACCAGATGGCTACACAGGCAAATTTTATCAAACATTTAGAGAAGAGTTAATGCCTATCCTTCTCAAACTCTTCCAAAATATACCAGAGGGAGGAACACTCCCAAACTTATACTACGAGGCCACCATCACCCTGATACCAAAACCAGACAAAGATATCACAAAGAAAGAAAACTACAGGCCAATATCACTGATGAACATAGATGCAAAAATCCTCAACAAAATACTAGCAAACAGAATCCAACAGCACATTAAAAGGATCATACACCATGATCAAGTGGGGTTTATCCCAGGAATGCAAGGATTCTTCAAAATACGCACATCAATCAATGTGATACACCATATTAACAAAGTGAAGGAGAAAAACCATATGATCATCTCAATAGATACAGAAAAAGCTTTTGACAAAATTCAACATCATTTATGATAAAAACCCTCCATAAAGTAGGCACAGAGGGAACTTACCTCAACATAATAAAGGCCACATATCACAAACCCACAGCCAACATCGTCCTCAATGGTGAAAAACTGAAACCATTTCCACTAAGATCAGGAACGAGACAAGGTTGCCCACTCTCACCACTATTATTCAACATTGTTTTGGAAGTTTTAGCCACAGCAATCAGAGAAGAAAAAGAAATAAAAGGAATACAAATCGGAAAAGAAGAAGTAAAACTGTCACTGTTTGCAGATGACATGATAATTTACATAGAGAATCCTAAAGATGCTACCAGAAAACTACTAGAGCTAATCAATGAATTTGGTAAAGTAGCAGGATACAAAATTAGTGCACAGAAATCTCTTGCATTCCTATACACTAATGATGAAAAATCTGAAAGAGAAATTACAGAAACACTTCCATTTACCATTGCAACAAAAACAATAAAATACCTAAGAATAAACCTACCTCAGGAGACAGAAGACCTCAATGCAGAAAACTATAAGACACTGATGAAAGAAATTAAAGATGATACAAACAGATGGAGAGATATACCATGTGCTTGGACTGGAAGAATCAACATTGTGAAAATGACTCTACTACCCAAAGCAATCTACAGATTCAATGCAATCCCTATCAAACTACCAATGGCATTTTTCACAGAACTAGAACAAAAAATTTCACAATATGTATGGAAACACAAAAGACCCCGAATAGCCAAAGCAATCTTGAGAAAGAAAAACAGAGATGGAGGAATCAGGCTCCCTGACTTCAGACTATACTACAATGCTACAGTAATCAAGACAGTATGGTACTGGCAAAAAAACAGAAATACAGATCAACAGAACAGGATAGAAAGCCCAGAGATAAACCCACGCACATATGGTTACCTTACTTTTGAAAAAGGAGGCAAGAATATACAATGTAGAAAAGACAGCCTCTTCAATAAGTGGTGCTAGGAAAACTGGACAGCTACATGTAAAAGAATGAAATTAGAACACTGCCTAAAACCATACACAAAAATAAACTCAAAATGGATTAAAGACCTAAATATAAGGCCAGACACTGTAAAACTCGTAGAGGAAAACATAGGCAGAACACTCTATGACATAAATCACAGCAAGATCCTTTTTGACTCACGTCCTAGAGAAATGGAAATAAAAACAAAAATAAACAAATGGGACCTAATGAAACTTAAAAGCTTTTGCACAGCAAAGGAAACCATAAACAAGATGAAAAGACAACCGTCAGAATGGGAGAAGATATTTGCAGATGGAGCAACTAACACAGGATTAATCTCCAAAATTTAAAAGCAGCTCAATATCAAAAAAACAAACAACCCAATCCAAATATGGGCAGAAGACCTAAATAGACATTTCTCCAAAGAAGATATACAGACTGCCAACAAACACATGAAAGAATGCTCAACATCATTAATCATTAGAGAAATGCAAATGAAAACTACAATGAGGTATCTATCACCTCACACCAGTCAGAATGGCCATCATCAAAAAATCTACAAACAATAAATGCTGGAGAGGGTGTGGAGAAAAGGGAACCTTCTTGCACTGTTGGTGGGAACATAAATTGATACAGCCACTATGGAGAACAGTATGGAGGTTCCTTAAAAAACTGAAAATAGAACTACCATATGACCCAGCAATCCCACTACTGGGCATATACCTTGAGAAAACCGTAATTCAAAAAGAGTCATGTACCGCAACGTTCACTGCAGCTCTATTTACAATAGCCAGGACATGGAAACAACCTAAGTGTCCACTGACAGATGAATGGATAAAGAAGATGTGGCACATATATACAATGGAATATTACTCAGCCATAAAAAGAAACGAAATTGAGTTGTTCGTAATGAGGTGGATGGACTTAGAGTCTGTCATACAGAGTGAAATAAGTCAGAAAGAGAAAAACAAATACTGTATGCTAACACATATATACGGAATCTAAAAAAAAAAAGAAGGTCATGAAGAACCTAGGGGCAGGACAGGAATAAAGACCTACTAGAGAATGGACTTGAGGACACGGCGGGGGGGTGGGGAAGGCTAAACTGGGACAAAGTGAGAGAGTGGCAGGGACATTTATACACTACCAAATGTAAAATCGATAGCTAGTGGGAAGCAGCCACATAGCACAGGGAGATCAGCTCAGTGGTTTGTGACCACCTAGGGGGGTGGGATAGGGAGGGTGGGAGGGAGGGAGATGCAAGAGGGAAGCGATATGGGGATATATATATATATATCTATAGCTGATTCACTTTGTTATAAAGCAGAAGCTAACACACCATTGTAAAGCAATTATACTCCAATAAAGATGTTAAAAAAATAAATAAATAAAAATAAATAGCAAAATAAATAAATAAATAAATAACTCCATAAATTTTAACTTTCTGGTAAAATGTTAAAATACACATCTTAGCAATAAATGTAAGCAATAAGCTAAAACAGCTTCATTTATATATAATTTACCCATTTAAAATATTGATGTTCTAATAGTTTTTTGTTTTTTAAATTTTATTGAAGTATAGTTGATATACAATGTTAATTTCTGCTGCATAGCAAAATGACTCAGTTATACATATATATTTTTTCATATTCTTCTCCATTATGGTTTATCATAAGATATTAAATATAGTTCCCTGTGCTATACTATAGGACCTTGTTGTTTATCCATCCTATACATACTAGTTTGCATCAGCTAATCCCAATCCTTCCCTCCCCCACCCTTCTTCCCCCTTGGCAACCACACGTCTGTTCTCTGTATCTGTAAGTCTGTTTCTGTTTTGTAGATATGTTCATTTATGTTGTATTTTAGATTCCACATATAAGGATATGTTCAGTCATAAACATGCTTATCAGTAAAGCCACTTCCAAAATCTTGGCACTTACTCTTTCTCGCAACCTCTTTAATTTCCTCATTCAATTACTGCTACTACAGCTACCAAAGGCTGCTGTAAGAGTCAACAGTTTCTTCTCCAAGTATTCCAATGTGTTGCATTCACCAAATACTGAGGGAATCTTTATTGTCAAATTGGCCCTCAAACTGTCCTTTGCTTAGTAAGTCAACCTTTAAAACTCCATTCAAAGTAGAATCTTAGAGCATTCTATAGCTATCTTGGGTGAAAACACAGATAGAGGTGCGATGTTAAAGGTACTATCGATTATCAGTATATTCATCAATACCTACATCAAACCTTGTTTCCAATCAAATTAGCCAATGTATAATAATAAGCTTCCTGTTGAACAGGAATTTATCAGGTCGCCGTAACAACTAAATCAGCAAAGAGCTGTGATAGCAACTGCTTCTGGATCATACAATGTCAGTCAACAAGTCAGAATTTTAATAGTATGCTGCTTCCAAATACATTTCATTTTAAAGCCACAGTTTTAGTAATTTTATTTATTTTAGCTCTCTGATCTTGGAGTATATTTATAGCTTATAAATACTATATGCAGATAAATATGCAAGGAAGTAGACAGTGTCACTATGCAAATAATTTATCATCATATATTTAGAAACGTTTTAATCCTGAAATTGATTCTATAAATTTAGCCAATTTATCAAAGACTGACAAGTCTTATAACAATAATTTATTTCTAGATTACCAGCAATCACATTTATAATATATAAACACATCTAAAATATGGAGATGGGTTTTAAGATTTTTTTAATGAGATATAATCCATACACTATAAAATTTACCCTTTAAACAGTACAATTCAGTGGTTTCTAGTATACACACAGATTTGTACAACCATCACCAAAGTAAATTTTGATCCAAAGTAAAGATGATCCAAAATCTTGGAAATAGAATGGAGAAATACAAGAAACATTTCACAAGGACCTAGAAGAACTAAAGAGCAAACAAGCAATGATGAACACCACAGTAAGTGAAATTAAAAATTCTCTGGAAGGATTCAACAGCACAATAACTGAGGCAGAAGAATGGATGAGACTTGGAAGATAAAATAGTGGAAATAACTACCACAGAGCAGAATAAAGAAAAAAGAATGAAAAGAATTGAGGACAGTCTCAGAGACCTCTGGGACAACATAAAACGCACCAACATTCGAATTATAGGGGGTCCCAGAAGAAGAAGAGAAAAAGAAAGGGACTGAGAAAATATTTGAAGAGATTATAGTTGAAAACTTCCCTAATATGGGAAAGGAAATAGTTAATCAAGTCCAGCAGGTGCAGAGAGTCCCATACAGGATAAATCCAAGGAGAAACACACCAAGACACATATTAATAAAACTATCAACAATTAAATACAAAGAAAAAATATTAAAAGCAGCAAGGGAAAAACAGCAAATAACATACAAGGGAATCCCCGTAAGGTTAACAGCTGATCTTTCAGCAGAAACTTTGCAAGCCAGAAGGGAGTGGCAGGACATATTTAAAGTGATGAAAGGGCAAAACGTAAAACCAAGATTACTTTACACAGCAAGGATCTCATTCAGATTTGACGGAGAAATTAAAACCTTCATACACAAGCAAAAGTTAGGAGAATTCAGCACCACCAAATCAGCTTTACAACAAATGCTAAAGTGAGAGAGTGGCATGGACTTATATATACTACCAAATGTAAAATAGCTAGTGGGAAGCAGCCGCATAGCACAGGGAGATCAGCTCGGTGCTTTGTGACCACCTAGAGGGGTGGGATAGGGAGGGTGGGAGGGAGATGCAAGAGGGAGGAGATGTGGGGACATATGTATATGTATAGCTGACTCACTTTGTTATAAAGCAGAAACTAACACACCATTGTGAAGCAATTATACTCCAATAAAGATGTTAAAAAAAAAGCACTTATTAATGTGCCAGTTAAGTTTACCAACTGTTTTAGTTTTAAAATGCCAATTTCTATATTACATAGGTATACAGACCATTAGGTGGTCAATTATGTTTATAGACACATATAAGACACTGGAATTGATGTTTACTAATTAAATAATAGGTATTTTATTCAGATATTCCCCAAGAGGAAAGTACATTTATTTTTGTTCACACAGGAGGTATGTGGATATTTCCTCTAAAATTCAACTAGTATACATACCTATCATGATAATAGATAAAATGAAACAGACAATTCCAAATGATTTGACTGTAGAGCAACTGCCAACAATATACTGCTTGTAGAAGTGTAAACTGGTACAGCCTCTTTGGAAACCTTTTTCTTTGCCATCAGTGGGGTGGGAAAAAATAATCTTACCCTAGAGGGAGGCAGCAGCTATTTGGGGAAAATAATAGTCCTCCACAATAAGGGAAGACAGAATTAGTAGTAGAAGTTTGGTGTTTGAGGGAATATGAGGAGAGTTCAATTGTATTTGAGGTATTCTGGGATGTATAAGTAGAGATAAACAACAACAAAAAGTAATAGTTACTATTTGAACATATATATTCCCTATGACCCATGCACTCCACTATTAGGTATATACCCAAAAGAAAAGCATGCACATGTATAAAAGTAGTGTACAAGAATGTTCTTGAGGAACTACTTGTGATAATCAAAAACTGGAAACAACCCAAGTTTCCATCAATAGTAAATTGAAGCGATTAAGGTATATTCATAGAATGGAATATTATGCAGCAAATACTATGCTACACGTGGTAACATGGATAAATCTCATGCATATAATGTTGAGCAAAATAATATATACAGTATAATTCTATTTATGTAAAATTCAAATCAGGCAAAATTATCCTTGGTTTGGGGAGGAAAAAGGGGATACTGTTTTGGAGAGAGGGGTTGCTTCCTGGGAAGGGTTGCAAGGGTAATCCTTCCCAAGAAGTGTCTTGGAGGTGCTGGTAAAGTTCTATTTCTTGACCTGAGGGTGGTTACAGGGGCTTTGTTCACTTTATTTTTTTAATTGGGCTGCACAGAAATGATTTGTGCACTTTTCTGACATATGTTCGTTTAAATAAAGACATTCTGAAATCTTAAAACAGTTTGGATAAAGCAAAATTTCCACCTCTTGCCAACAAATCTCTCTTTCCTGAAAAGAAGAACCACTGTTAATAAATGCATATGTATGTGTCCAGAGCTTTTCTTCCTGTGATGTATGTGTATATGTACACTTGGAACTGTGTGGGTTTTTTTTCTTTTTTCAACTGTTAGTCTTTAAATTGAAAAAGTAATAAATCCACAAGATTAAAAAATATTCAAATGGTACAAAAGGTTGTATAGTAAAATGTAAACTTTTTCTGGGGTCAGTCCCTGCTTATAATTTCTTGTATAACTTTCTGTCATGTGTTTACATGTCTGTGCATATTTGTCTGATTTTCAAAATGTTCTTTTCTGAAAAATTACACAACTGCATTTCAGGAATTTGAATCCTGGGCATTCTATCTGGTGGTAAGAAGATATATAACAGTACTTTGAATATATAATGACCATGGTTTATTACTGAAAGGGAAATGTTACGAGAGCTGAAAAAGCAGAATTCAACTTCTATTTCTACAAACATCTGCATAATTTTTGACAAAAAAAATCTTGCTTTGTATTAAGCTAATGTAAGAACATAGAAACGATCATGGGAAAAACCATTTTTGTAAGAAGCCTTCTTCTCATTTAGTATCTCCTATTACAGAAGTTTATAATCAGATTCACTTTAAAGAATTTTCAATATTCCATGGATAATTTTCAGTTGAATGCATTTCCTTATTTATTCAGTGCTGCTTAGAAGTTATTCTTTATTTCCTCCTCACTTCAGCCCAAATTACATTTCTTATAAGTCAACAATTTCTACAGGATTCTGGGGCACAGGATTTGACAAACTACAGTCACTTAACTAGAGAATTGGGAATTATTCTAACTGTAGAATATCTAGGAGTTAATTTAATAGAAAATCAATTATTTTTAGACCAGGATCCATCAACATTCCATGACCATTATGTTTCATTTCCTTAAGATGTTGTTCCCTTTAGAGTTTGGTGATCCTGTCTTTCACAACAGGTTTAAGTGTGTATGTATATATATACATGTATATGTATTTCATTAAAATACTGTAAAATATTTAATGTTTTAAGTTTTAGAAACAGCTAGGTGGCAATACCTTGCAAGGCTGCAGAAAGGTTTTCCAGGAGGTGGCATATGCCCTAAATTGGTATCCAGTATATGGTGCTGTTTCTCTCATAGCCAGGACTCGCGAGTCCAGGTCAAAGAATCAAGGGGTGGAAATAGGAGGGGGTACCACTCTCTTGTAATAGAAATATAAGAGATTATTATCCTGCAAGGTTGCTAGATATTAAAGCAATATAAACTGTGTTTCTATTTACCAACAACAGGACATGAAATTTCACACACACGCACACAATTTCTAATAGCTTAGATATACCAACTTCAACTTCAAGGACTGAAAGATGTCAATTCTCTCCTAACTGGATCTATAGATGCAAAGTACTCCAAATCCAAATCTCAGCAGGCTGTGTATGTGTATATTGATAAGCTAATTCTAAAATTTATACGTAAATGCCAACATATCAAGACACTCTCAAAGAACAACAAAGTGAGATGGTTTGCCCTACTAGATACCAAGACTCCATTTAAAGTATTGGTGTATTCCTGGCACAGGAATAATCAAACAGATCAATGGAATAGAATTAATAATCCAGAAACAATTCCACAAATATATGGTCACTTAACTTATGGCATAAATATCACTGTAAAGTGATAGGAAAATGATAGTCATTTCAATAAATGGTGTGAGATAATTCAATATACGTATGGAAGAATAATCAAATTGAACCCATGCTTGACACAACTCACAGAAATCAACTCCAGTGGATTTCTGAATAAAATGTTCAAAGCAAAACTATACTTTTTAGAAGATAATATAGGAAAATATTTTCATTGCCTCAGTGTAGGAAAGAATTAAAAAACAATACACTAACTCTAGATAAAAAGAACTGATAAATTTGACCACATTACAATTAAGAATTGTTCATCAAAAGACACTAAAGAGTGTGGTTACAAGGATAAGAGAAAGCATTCACCACACTGGTGACTAACAAAAGGTTTATATCCAGAATATATATCAAGAGTTTTGACAAATCAAAAAGAAAAAACAGTATCAAACTAGAAACTGTCCAGATGTCCACCAAGAATAGAAGAGATAAATGAATATACTGTTGTATATCCATACATGGAATCCTATACAACAATGAAAAGAACAAATTTCAGCAACATCCAATAAGAATGAGTCTTAAAAACAATGTTGTACAAAACCAGCAAGACACAAAAAAACAGTTATAGTAAAGATTACTTTAGTTAAAGATCAAGAATAGGCAAATCTAAACAATTATTGCTTAGTGATGTATGCATAGATAAAACTATAAAGAAAAGTCTGGAAGTAATTCCCATAGAAGTAAGGATAGTGGTAACCTCCAACTAGAGAGGGTATTGTGATGTAGAAGGAACACACGGGATTTCTAGGGTGTTGGCAGTATTCTACCTCTTAGTCTGGCTGGCAGTTATAAGATTTACGCTCTATAATCATGTGCTATATATTTGCTTTATGTACTTTTCTCTATATACAGGTTATAGCTTACAATTTAAACAGGTTTTGAAAACATAAGCTGAGGAGATGTTCCATGTTTTCTTAAATTCTGTATTTGTCTATTTGGCATCTGTTCAACACAGGGCCAATTATTTTAACCAGATTTTCTTATTTTCTGTGTTCTTGATGCTCTGGCATTGATGGCTGAGCTGGCTGGGGAGAGACTGCCTGTCCCAGGGCTAACCAATTCTTAGAGGTAGCAAAGGGCTCAGCCAGAAGCACACCTCTCATATGCAAACCAACCAATTTCAAGTCTACAGCTCCAACTAACCCCCTTACTGAACTCTTACACACCAAGCCAATATTTCCGCTGCCCTAAATCATCCCACTGCCAAGTAACAGGAAACTAAAGACCACCCGTATAGCCCCAAATCTGCCAGAATTATTTTTTTTTATTTTCTTAAAATTGAGATATAATTGGGCTTCCCTGGTGGCGCAGTGGTTGAGAATCTGCCTGCTAATGCAGGGGACACGGGTTCAAGCCCTGGTCTGGGAAGATCCCACATGCTGCGGAGCAACTAGGCCCGTGAGCCACAACTACTGAGCCTGCGCTCCGCAACAAGAGAGGCCGTGATAGTGAAGAGGCCCGCGCACCACGATGAAGAGTGGCCCCCGCCTGCCGCAACTAGAGAAAGCCCTCGCACAGAAATGAAGACCCAACACAGCCAAAAATAAATATAAAAATAAATAAATAAATAAGATTACTATTAAAATTGAGATATAACTGATAGAACATTATATTAGTTTTAAGTGTACAACGTAACGATTTGATATATGAATATATTATAAAATAATTACCACAGTAAGTTTACTCAACACCTACCACCACACATAGTTACAAAGTTTTTCTTGTGATGACTTTTTTTTTTTTTATTAGTTTCTGCTTTATAACAAAGTGAATCAGTCATGCATATACATCTGTTCCCACATCCCTTCCCTCATGCATCTCCCTCCCTCCCACCCTCCCCATCCCACCCCTCCAGGCAGTCACAAAGCACCCAGCTGATCTCCCTGTGCTATGCGGCTGCTTCCCACTATCTATCTACCTTACATTTGGTAGTGTATATATGTCCATGCCTCTCTTTCGCTTTGTCACAGCTTACCCTTCCCCCTCCCCATATCCTCAAGTCCATTCTCAAGTAGGTCTGTGTCTTTATTTCTGGCTTACCCCTATGTTCTTCATGACATTTTTTTTTCTTAAATTCCATATATATGTGTCAGCATACAGTATTTGTCTTTCTCTTTCTGACTTACTTCACTCTGTATGACAGACTCTAGGTCCATCCACCTCATTACAAATAGCTCAATTTCATTTCTTTTTATGGCTGAGTAATATTCCATTGTATATATGTGCCACATCTTCTTTACCCATTCATCCGATGATGGACACTTAGGTTGTTTCCAGCTCCGGGCTATTGTAAATAGGGCTGCTATGAACATTTTGGTACATGTCTCTTTTTGAATTATGGTTTTCTCAGGGTATATGCCCAGTAGTGGGATTGCTGGGTCATATGGTAGTTCTATTTGTAGTTTTTTAAGGAACTTCCATACCGTTCTCCATAGTGGCTGTACCAATTCACATTCCCACCAGCAGTGCAAGAGGGTTCCCTTTTTTCCACACCCTCTCCAGCATTTATTGTTTCTAGATTTTTTGATGATGGCCATTCTGACTGGTGTGAGATGATACCTCATTGTAGTTTTGATTTGCATTTCTCTAATGAGTAAAGATGTTGAGCATCCTTTCATGTGTTTGTTGGCAGTCTGTATATCTTCTGTGGAGAAATGTCTATTTAGGTCTTCTGCCCATTTTTGGATTGGGTTGTTTGTTTTTTTGTTATTGAGCTGCATGAGCTGCTTATAAATTTTGGAGATTAATCCTTTGTCAGTTGCTTCATTTGCAAATATTTTCTCCCATTCTGAGGGCTGTCTTTTGGTCTTGTTTATGGTTTCCTTTGCTGTGCAAAAGCTTTTAAGTTTCATTAGGTCCCATGTGTTTATTTTTGTCTTTATTTCCATTTCTCTAGGAGGTGGGTCAAAAAGGACCTTGCTGTGATTTATGTCATAGAGTGTTCTGCCTATGTTTTCCTCTAAGAGTTTGATAGTGTCTGGCCTTACATTTAGGTCTTTAATCCATTTTGAGCTTATTTTTGTGTATGGTGTTAGGGAGTGATCTAATCTCATACTTTTACATGTCCCTGTCCAGTTTTTCCAGCACCACTTATTGAAGAGACTGTCCTTTCTCCACTGTACATTCCTGCCTCCTTTATCAAAGATAAGGTGACCATATGTCCGTGGGTTTATCTCTGGGCTTTCTATCCTGTTCCATTGATCTATCTTTCTGTTTTTGTGCCAGTACCATACTGTCTTGATTACTGTAGCTTTGTAGTATAGTCTGAAGTCAGGGAGCCTGATTCCTCCAGCTCCATTTTTCCTTCTCAAGATTGCTTTGGCTATTCGGGGTCTTTTGTGTTTCCATACAAATTGTGAAATTTTTTGTTCTAGTTCTGTGAAAAATGCCAGTGGTAGTTTGATAGGGATTGCATTGAATCTGTAGATTGCTTTGGGTAGTAGAGTCATTTTCACAATGTTGATTCTTCCAATCCAAGAACATGGTACATCTCTCCATCTATTTGTATCATCTTTAATTTCTTTCATCAGTGTCTTATAATTTTCTGCATACAGGTCTTTTATCTCCTTAGGTAGGTTTATTCCTAGATATTTTATTCTTTTTGTTGCAGTGGTAAATGGGAGTGTTTCCTTGATTTCACTTTCAGATTTTTCATCATTAGTATATAGGAATGCCACAGATTTCTGTGCATTAATTTTGTATCCTGCAACTTTACCAAATTCATTGATTAGCTCTAGTAGTTTTCTGGTAGCATCTTTAGGATTCTCTATGTATAGTGTGATGACAACTTTTAAGATCCACTCTCTCAGTAACTTTCAAATACAATACAGTGTTGTTAACTATAGTCACCTTGCTGTGTATTACATTCCTAGGACTTATTTATCTTTTAACTGCAAGTTTGTACCTTTTGGCCATCTTCACCCATTTTGCCCACGCCCCCCCATAACCACCCACCTCTGGCAACTACCAATCTGTTCTCTGTATCTATAAGTTCATTTTTAAAAATATTCCATACATAAGTGAGACCATACAGTAATTGTCTTTCTCTGTCTGACATTTCACTCAGCATAATGCCCTCAAGGTACATCCACATTGTGGCAAATGGTAAGGTTTTCTTCTTTTTCATGACTGAATAATATTCCATCGTGTGTATGCATATACATATCCACATACATATACATATACACACACACCACAACCTCTTTATCTTTTCATCCACTGATGGATACATAGGTTGTTTCCATGTCTTCACTACTGTAAATAATGCTGCAACAAACACAACACAATAATGCTGCAACACAAAAATGTACATACATTTTTTCCAGACAGTGATTTCACTTCCTTCAGATAAACACCAAGAAATAAAACTGCAGGATCATACAGTTCTATTTTTAATTTTTTGAGGAATCTCCATACTGTTTTCCATAGTGCCTGTACCAATTTATCCATACCTTCCTACCAACAGTACACAAGGGTTCCCTTTTCTCCATATCCTAGTCAATATTTGTTATTTCTTGCCTGCCACAATTATTAAATAGCCAATCCTAAGCTACTTACTCTACACTGTTGTGCCTTTCCTGAGAAAACACCAATTTAATGGCTTTGGCCTAGGCTTTCCTCTTGTTCCTGCTTCTGCCTCCTGACCAAAACCTGATGTTTACCCTGTGGTCCAACATGGCATGGTGTGCTCCCTTCTTTCAGGAAATGTAAGTAATCTGCCTTCAATGGCATTTGTCTATGTCATTACTTTTGCCTTCAATGGCATTAGTCTCTCTATGTCATTACTCAGTCACCTCCATAAATCAAAATCAAGCATGTACAAATGAGAAAATAATTATAGAGTTACAAAATAATAATTAAAAAATTAATGAAATGGAGAAGATTCTGATAAAGAAGCCAGATAGGCACTGAGTTTTGAAAGATCTTAGCCAAAAGTTTAAATGCATTCTATATTTTTGGAAGGTAAATGAGTAAAAATTAGAGAAGGTAAAGTTAAATTAGGAAAGTAATGAACCACACAAGAAACCAAAATATCTGAACTTTTCTTTTGATGGTAGCAATAGTGAATACAGCCGGGAGCATTCCACTTGTGCTTAAAGTTCAAATTCCCTAAAGCATATGTGGGGGTTCTAACAGCGCAGCACAAGCACTCATAAACGCTTTACCTGCTCTATCAGGAAAGGATACAATCTCAAATCAAGGACATGCTTGAGAATGTGAAATGGTATAGCTACTCTGGAAAACAGTTTGTTAGTTTCTTATAAAGCTAAACAGAGTCTTACCAAACAATCTAGCACTGATGTTCCTAGATATTTATCCAATTGAGTTGAAAACTTACATCTATCCAAAAACCTACACATAAATGCTTAGAGCAGCTTTATTTATAATCACCAAAAACTAGAAACAATCAAGCTGTCCTTTAACAGGTGAATGAATAAACCAGGACATCAAACAATGAAGTATTATACAATAGTAAAAAGGAGCTATTGAAATAGCCACAAGAAGAAATTTTCCAGACCATATTGCTAAGTGAAAGAAGTTGGTCTGAAAAAGCTACATACTGTATGAATCAAATTATAAGATATTCTGGAAAAAGACAAAAATTATAGGGACAGTAAAAATATCAGTGGTTGCCAAAGTTTCAGGGGTAGGGAGTGAGGGAGGGATAATAGAGCACAGTGGAGTTTTAAGGCAGTTAAACTGTTCTGTATAATACTGTAATAGTGATATACAGCATTACACATTTGTCAAAACCCATAGAACTGTACAATACCAAGAATGAACCCTGATGTAAACCATGGAACTTAATAATAATGTATCAATAATGGTTTATTAATTGTAACAAATGTACCTATTAAGATGTTAATAATAGGGGAAACTGTGTGGAAGAGGCATATGAGAAAACCACTCTGCTCAATTTTTCTGTAAACCTAAAACGCTCTAAAAATAAAGTTTATTAATAGAAAAAAGGGGAATGAAATTCTTCAAACACAAAAAATAGTTCAGGTGCTACCAATCAAAATGAATGATAAATGTCTATTATAGCTTCCCTAAAAGCAACACTAGCAGTAATGATATCAGGAGAGATTCCCTCTAGTATAATTCATAAGCCAAAAGACCCACTATGTATAATGTGACATTGTATAAAATATGTTTGCTATAAAAAATTAGAAAATATTAATGAGGAGATAGATAATCTGGATGGCCAACCATAAGAAAATTAATTTGATATCAAGGAATGGAACAGAAATCTCATATTCCCAAGAAATAGAATAATATTCCCAAGAGAGTAAAGACAAGGGACAACCTGTTTTCCTAAATTTTTAACATCATGCATGTACCCGAGAGTTCCTCCTGTCAGGAACTGTCTTTAGCTTGCTTCTTTACTCTGGGCACCAACCAGGTACTGTCATATCACCACAGGCAAGCTCTAACTTGGCCATGCTTGGCATACCAGTAAGTAAGTTCCTGAGTTAAGACAAAGATGCATGTTGTCAGTTGTTATCTACTTACTGTTATCTACTTTTCTTCAGTTCCTTCCATTCTACCATAGCTATTGGTCCACTCTCTTACACTTATACTTTAGTTTGTATCCATCATAATTATCTATTATCTTACTATAACTATCTCTGTTGACTTAAGTCCTGACTGACATACCTATGTAGTTTCTTCAGTCTTTTAAACATTTATTAAGTGCTTCAATTCAAATTTAGCAAATATTTACTGAGCTCCTTCAAGCTCATTTCACCCTCATAGCTACAGCTACTCTAAGCAGCTATTACTACCTCTATCTTATAGAGAAGCAAACATACACAGAGAAGTTAAATACTTTGTCTTAAGTCACCCAAATCAAATCTAAGTCTATCAACCAAATCCTATGCTCTTTCCACTCATTTTTCTCTCTCCCTATCAAACTACAAGGCACTCTCTTTGCTAGTTAGAATTTAAGGCTTTATTCCACCTCTTGACACCTGATTTTTCAAACCCTAACTAAAAAAAATTAGGTCCTCTAGACCTAGTGACTCTCCCTGATCCTTCAAATTTTGCTCTAGTGTGCTCTTCTATTCCCAGCTCCTTTCTCTATATCCATCTACACAACTACTACTATATGCTAGCCATGGTGCCCTCAAGATTTCAAGAAAAATTCTGCCAATAGAATCTCCTTTTGGGCGAAAAGAGAGAAATAAGTCTTGAGAGGGCACTGTGGTCTTGTTTCAGTCTACTGTCTTCCCTTTAACAGACTATACACTGTAGCAACTATATCAGTGTACTGTAATTGGCTGCTTAATAGATTCTTTCTTGTATTACACTATAAACAACTTGAAACCAGTGATCTGCCTGAAGCAACAATGATAACTGAAAGCACTCCCAGAGCCTCGAAGTAAATGAATATCTGCCACATCTATTATTTTTAAGGGAGAAAAAAATCGTAACAGACTTAAATTTGACTATAAAAAGCAACTTTAGTGAAAAGAGGTTGCTGCTAAAAGCTATCAGAGCACATGTGAAAATCAAAACCAATATATACTTTAGAACGCAAGCTAATCACTCGATTTTTCAATAGCCAAGTTAACAAAGTAGTCCCTTATCTTGTAAGCAAATAATAATTGTCCACTGTAGACACGAAGTTTGTAAAGTAACAAAATAAGACTACATTATTTTAGTTTCCCAAGGAAGCAGTATGAGTAATGGAGCAAAAAAGCTTTGTGTGATCTTGAGCCTTTCTGAAACTCATTTTGTTTCATCTGCAATAGGGACAGGATTGCTGAAAGAATTAAATAAGATCATAAAGTTCTTAGCACATGTTTTTTATATAGTGAGAACTCAAATTGTTCCTTCTTCTTATTATTATTTATTATGTCCTTAATCTTTGTTTCTTCACTTAAAATATTAAAATCACTACCATACAGAGTAGTTGTGAGAACTAAGTACATTGCTTGGCACATAACAGGTACTTATAAAAGTCCTTCATTCCCATCCCTTTAGGATTACTGGGGGAATGAGGCAAATTCAACAAAATAAGAGAACTTTATTTATAAAGCCCTGGGTTGGGAGAAAAACACACCACGAATTGTGCGTTTGCTTTTGGGAGGGGGGATTCTGGTGAGGAGAAAAGAAGAAAAAGAGATAACATTTTATTATAATATAATGCAGGCAGTCATTTAATCACATAATTAAGTCATGATTTCATAATGATTTGAAATAATGATTTATAATAATCATTAAGGTACAAGGTTAAACTTAGTTAAAAAACACTCAAGGACTAGTATATTGTCTGTCTAAAGTAAAACAAAAAAAATTTCAGTGGGAACTAAATATAAACACAAGAAATTTAATCATTAATTAGTGAGACATTTTAGAAGCAACTTCACAAAGTCTCATTATTTCATCGTCCTATAAAACCAAAACAACATTTTGAACTGGAGTTTAAAATATGAATTAACAGGAACCTACTGTTGTGATGCCTCATTCTGTTCTAAATTTTGCATTCTTCTGAAAGAAATACATGTGTACTAGACATAAGAAAATAAACATTTCAGTTTCCTTACCTGTTGTGTTCCATCTGCACTTACAATAGGGGCAGATAGAAGAGAAATATCACTACTTAAAATCTGAGTGGTATCCAGTAGTGGTGGATGTTCTGCCATTATCAATAAGACATTAATATACCGGATAACCCTCCAACTCTGAAAAACAAAAATATATAGCCATTTGTGTGTACATCGTTAAAAATATATTAAAATATAATACATTCAAGATAAAGATATATTCTTGTCAAAGGAGATTTTACAATACTCTGTTGACGGCTTTTTTTCTGTCAACGGATCATTAAGGAAATATATTTCTTATTTACCAGATGTCTGTCAATGTAGACAGCAAACCAAGATACACATCAGGAGCTTCTATTTAAATTCCATATCTGGGGACTTCCCTGGTGGCAAGTGTTTAAGAATCCGCCTGCCAATGCCGGGGACACGGGTTTGAGCCGTGGTCCAGGAAGATCCCACGTGCTGCAGAGCCTGTGCGCCACAACTACTGAGCCTGCACTCTAGAGCTCGAGCCACAACTACTGAGCCCACATGCCACAACTACTGAAGCCCGCATACCTAGAGCCTGTGCTCCGCAACAAGAGAAGCCACCGCAATGAGAAGCCTGCGCACCACAATGAAGAGTAGCCCCCACTCGCCACAACTAGAGAAAGCCTGTATGCAGCCACGAAGACCCAATGCAGCCAAAAATAAAAATAAATAAATTCCATGTCTGTCTGTCTCTCTATCCCTTCCACCTCTATATAATGTTTATTTAATTTAACCACCACTACTTTAGCTAAACAGTGGGATAGGAACTAAAATGCAGTGATTGAATGAGGCAACTCTATCACTGATGTTTTAATCTGAGCTGAGAAGGTGTTTATGAAGGCCCAGTTTCCCCTCATCACCCTACCAGTCTCTAGGAACTCACAAGAATTATAATTTTTCACTGATTCTTCAAACGGCAAAATTTGAGAAATTTGCTCAGGATTAGAAAAAGAATCTTCAAGTTTTAAGTATTAAGCTCTGGCTTTGGTCTTCTGTCATTCTGGTTTTATTATTTTTTTCTAAATACTTTACAATAAGCCAAATCATTTCAGTGATACAAGCACATACACTTAGAACTCTTTAACTGTATATACAGTATCACTTATATAAAAAGTAAAAGATTTGATATAAGCAATATTAGTCTACCATATATAACATCAACCATTAAAACATCAGCAAATTACAAGTCAAAATGAGTACAATTGAGCTCAATCATAAATTTTATCAAATCTATACTGAAAGACAAAATAACAAACATTTTTGGATGCTTGCAGCATTCTACAATTCAGCAGTGTCAAAATGTTTAACTTTTATAAGACATTAAATTCATGCTACTTATTTAAAAATCTTGAATCTTTGCAGAAAACTTTCATACAAGTTGATTTAACCTAAAAACAGTTTTCTATTTAGATATATAAACACTGTTTTTTTTGGTTTTTTTTTTTTTGCGGTACACAGGTCTCTCACTGTTGTGGCCTCTCCCGTTGCAGAGCACAGGCTCCGGACGCGTGGGCTCAGCGGCCATGGCTCACGGGCCCAGCCGCTCCGCGGCATGTGGGATCTTCCCAGACTGGGGCACAAACCCGTGTCCCCTGCATTGGCAGGCGGACTCTCAACCACTGCGCCACCAGGGAAGCCCAACGCTGTTTTAAGATTAAAAAAAATATTCAATACAGGTATCTACTTCAAGATTTTATACTTAAAACTATAGTATGGAACATTTTGTATTTTTTAACTATCTCATAAAAATGCATGCCATTTAAACATAACATATATAAATATTTATATAATAAATACATATGATATAAACACATGTATGTTTTATATATACAGTATATAAAAATTTTTATAGACATATATAAATGAAGGGGCAAATCTAAATTCTGGCTTAATCTGTATTGCTATATTTCTTAAAGTCCAACAAAATCACTGAGTACCTTAAATCATGTCAAATAATTTCACTCTGTGGAACACACAGAGAATTATATATAAGATGGGAAAGAGTCAATGTATTTTCCCTCTTGCATGTCATAAGATTTAGTTCAAGAAGAAACATTTTAGGAAGCTAACTCAGGATTAACCAGAGAGGGTCTTCCCTGGTGGCACAGTGGTTGAGAGTCCGCCTGCCGATGCAGGGGACACGGGTTCGTGCCCCGGGCCGGGAGGATCCCATATGCCGCGGGGCGGCTAGGCCCCTGAGCCATGGCCGCTGAGCCTGCGCGTCCAGAGCCTGTGCTCCGCAACGGGAGAGGCCACAGCAGTGAGAGGCCCGCGTACCGCAAAAAAAAAAAAAAAAAAAAAAAAGGATTAACCAGAGAAAGTTTATAAGTAATTTACCTTTTAAAATTAATAAATTAAAAAAATAACAACCACTGAGAATTTTTCTTTTGTCATAGTATCCTAATATTTTATTTAATATGCTTAGTTAAAACTGCAAGCCACCATTATTACAAAAATTTTAGAATGTAATGCTGAAGTACAACCATAATTTGGTTTTAAGAGGTGGACTGGAAGCTTTACAAATAAAAATAGAAATTTCTTCTGAATCTCCAGTTAATTCCAAGAACAGTGGTATTATACAATGAAACTGAAGCCATATGCTATGTTTTAATATTATCATTCCATTTAAGGTGTTATCTCTGATTTTACTCTTTTCAAAGCTATAACATCGTTTCATTTATGAACTGCCTTCTTTTATGGCCATATTCATCGCACTACATGCAAAGTAGCTGGTTTTATTTCAGCTTGCAAATTGGAAACTTCAGTCATGCAACTAAAATGTTGCATTTAGAAACCTAAAAATTCCTTTCATTCCCGCATAGAGAACACTGTCAGCTTCTTTCAATCAATTTCTTCTAATTTTGTTACTAGTAAGTTCCTATGTTCTCATCTTATCTTGTGACCACAAATACCCACTTGTTTTAAGTTATGCATCTATTTTTGCTTGTTTTTTTAATAATGTAATATTTGATATGTGCAAAAAAGGGGAGAAATGATCTGTTCCATCTGCTAATTTCCATGGAATACATATTCCTCCATGTCCCATTTCAAGCCATCATGGTTTAAAAATCGACCTGAAAATGCCTGAATTTTTAACAATCAACTTTTGTACACAAGTACAAGATGGCTCCAGCATATCTGTTTATATCTATATCTATATATCAATATTTGACCATCTATGTGGTAATAATACAATAAAATATTAACATTTGGGGAGTCCATGTGAAGAATAGCTGGATATCTTTGTACTATTCTTGCAAATTTTCTATTAGTCAGAATTCTAGCTAATGTCAAATTAAACAATGTTTAAAAAATTGATGCCAGGTAGACTGTATGCATATCTGAATGCAAAAAGTAAGACAAAAAAGCTTCTAGAGATAACACAAAAGAATATCTTCATAACTGTGACACAGAGAAAGATTTTTTAAACAGGGTATAAATTATGTTTCTTAAATCATAAAGGAAAAGAATGACATATTGAACTTCATGAAAATTAAGAACTACGATTCATTTACAAAATCTTTGAGAGAATGAAAATGCAAGCCACAGACTGAAAAATATTTACAACACATATAACTGGAAAAGAAGACATATTTAGTATATATACAGGCCTCCTACAAACTGAGTTTTTAAAAAATAGAAAAATGAGATGAGACTTGAATGTGCTCTTCACAAAAGCAGAAATTCAAGAGACCAATAAACTTATGAGAAGATTCTCAAGTTCATTATTTATTAGGAAAAAGCTAATTAAAATCATAATGAAATACCACCACATACTAGGATAGTAGAAATGGAAAAGACTGACAATATCAAGTATTAGTGAGGCTACAGAGCAACTAGCACACTCATATGGAATGTGAATGAAAACTCATAAAATCACTTTGGAAACCAGTTTGATACTACCTACCAAAATTGAACATATAAATATTCTATGACCCAGTTATGATCCAGCTATTAGACTCCTGGTATATACCAAAAAGAAATGCATGCACATGCGCACCAAAAGATAAGTACATAAAGGGATGTATAGTGGCATTATTATAATGTATAGCAGCATTACTCTTTAATAGCCCCAAATTGTAAATAAGCTAAATGTCCCTCAACAGTAAATGGTAAACTATATCTGATTCACCCAATGGACTACTATACAGCAATGAAAATTAATGAAGTAGTAATATAGAGAATAATACAAATAAATTTCACAAATACAATGTGAGTGAAAAACACACAGAAGAGTACATACTGCACAATTTTATTTATAGAAAGTTTAAAAACCAATAAAACTTGTCTGTGGTATTAAAAATCATGTAGTGATTGCCTTTGGAAAGGAAGAAAGGATGGGGACTGGGAGGGGCATGAAGGCAATTTTTTGGGTGCAGGTACTGTTCTACGTCTTGACCTGGGAGGCTGTTGTATGGTAACTACTAGTGTATTATAAACTGAACTGTACACTAAGTATGTACTTCTCTGCATATAGTTCAATAAAAATTTTTAAAGGTAAAATGAACACACGATCATCTCAACTGATGCAGAAAAAGCATCTGACAAGATTCAACACACTTTCATGATAAAAACACTTAACAAACTAGGAATAGAAGGAAACTACTTCAACATAATAAACGCCACATATGAAAAGCCCACAGCTAACACCATACTCAGTGGTGAAAGACTGAAAGCTTTTCCCTAATCGGGAACAAGGCTAGAATGCCCACTCTCACCACATCTATTCACAGTATTAGACATAGTAATAGACACAGTATTAGACATTAGACATAGGCAGAGCAATTAAGCATGAAAAAGAAATAAAAGGCATACAAACTGGGAATAAATAAGTAAAACTATCTTTGTTCACAGATGACAGGATCTTACATGTAAAAAACCCTAAAGGTTTTAAAAAAAACTATTAGAATAAACAAATTCACTAAAAATGCATGATACAAAATCAATGCACAAAAATCAGTTGCATTTCTATACACTAACTGAAATGATCTGAAATCTGTTCCATTTACAATAGCATTAAAAAGAATAAAATACTTAGGAATAAATCTAACCAAAGAAAACAAAGATTTGTATACTGAAATCCATGAAATATTGCTAAAAGAAATTAAAGAGGACACAAATAAATGCAAAGACATCCTGTGTTCATAGTTGGAAGACTTAATACTGTTATGATTCTATGATACCCAAAGCAATCTACAGATTGAATACAATCCCTATCAAAATCTCAATGGCATTTTTTTCAGAAATAGAAAAATTCATTCTAAAATTCATATAGAATCTGGGACTTCCCTGGTGGTCCAGTGCAGGGGACACTGGTTCGATCCCTGGTCGGGTAACTAAGATCCCACATGCCGCGGGGCAATTAAGCCTGCATGCCACAACTACTGAGCTCTCCCGCCTCAACGAGAGACCCCGAGTGCCACAAACTACAGAGCCCATGTGCTCTGGACCCTGCGAGCCACAACTAGAGAGAAGCCTGGCACCACAACAGAGACCCCAAGTGCTGCAACGAAGACCCCACACAGCCAAAAAAAATTTAAAAATAAATAAAATAAATATTAAAAATAAAATGAAATAGGACTTCCCTGGTGGCACAGTGGTTAAGAATCTATCTGCCAATGCAGGGGTCACAGGTTCGAGACCTGATCCGGGAAGATCCCACATGCCGCAGAGCAACTAAGCCTGCATGACGCAACTACTGAGCCTGTGCTCTAGAGCCCGTGAGCCACAACTACTGAGCCCACGTGCCACAACTACTGAAGCCCTCATGCTTAGAGCCCATGCTCCACAACAAGAGAAGCCATCATGAGAAGCCCAGGCACAATGAAGAGTAGCCCCCACTCACAACTAGAGAAAGCCCGCGCACAGCAAAAAAGACCCAATGCAGTCAAAAATAAATAAATTAATTAAAAAATAAAAAAATAATAAAATAAAATAAAAACGCATTTCAAAGTTGCAGACATCAGTATACTTTACCCCTAAACACCTCAGGCATGTTTCAGTAGCTACTATTCAGTATTTAACTCTTTTTTGAAGGCAAAATTTACATATGATGAAATACACAAGTCTTAAGTATGCCATCCTGTGAGATTTCTTGAAATGAATTCTACTACTATCAGTACCTAAGTATCTGAAGTCCCACTGCTGCTCTAAGACGATAGCTTTCAAACTTTGGCATGTATCAGAATCACCTGCAGGATTTATTAAACAGACTGTTAGGCTCTACACCTAGTCTGTTTCAATAGGTGTGGGATAGGGCCCAACAATTCACGTTTCTAGTAAGTTCCCAGGTTAAGCTGATGCTGCTAGTCCCATGACCATACAGATTATAGATGTAAAACTAATTTTCACTAAGTATTAACTGATAATGAAGGAGTCAGGGTGATAACAATGTAAAGAATACATCATTCTTGAAGGGCCCAACCCAGATGTGAATACATTCTTATTCTTCAACTAGAAATAGATAAAAATAGTTTCCTTAAGGAGAAGAAAGCATTTGTAAGTAATCAAGTTTAATGAGGCCTTTGAAGTTGCCTTTGGATATTTCAGCCAAATCAATAGCCTATGAGCCAAATCAATTTTTCTCTCAGATTGAAACTGCTATTTCCTACAGTTTAAAACACACACACACACACACACACACACACACACGTTCATATGTTCCTAGGAAATGGCATCAAGCACATATAATGTGCTAACTACTATAGATTTAAAAAATAGCTTTATTTTGGTATAACTGACACACACATATACATATATATATATATATATATATGTATATATTTTGCTGTACGCGGGTCTCTCACTGTTGTGGCCTCTCCCATTGCAGAGCACAGGCTCCGGACGCGCAGGCCCAGAGGCCATGGCTCACGGGCCCAGCCGCTCCGCCACATGTGGGATCTTCCCGGACCAGGGCACGAACCCGTGTCCCTTGCATCGGCAGGCAGACTCTCAACCACTGCGCCACCAGGGAAGCCCAACTGACACATATTAAATAACACATTTAAAGTATACAACTTGATGAATTCTGACACATGAATACACTGATGAAACCACTACTATGATCAAGATAATTAACCTACCCATCACCTCCCAAATTTTCCTACTATCTATTTAAAATCCCAGGCTTTGCATTTCCATAATGACTAATGATGTTCAACCCGTTTTCATGTGCTTATTTACCCTCTGTATAGCTTTTTGGTTAAGCATCTGGTCAATACTTTTGCTCATTTTGTTACTGGATTGTTTTTTCTTATTCCTCAGTTTTGATAGCACTTTAATATACTTGGGTTACTAGTCCTTTATCAAATTAAGTGATGGCAAATATTTTCTCCCAGTCTATGGCTTGTCTCTGCATTCTCCTACCAATGTCTTTTGAGGAGAAGTTTTAATTATGACAAATCCAAGAGATTAATTTGTTATTTTATGGATGGTGCTTTTGGAGTTCTATCTATGAGATCCTTGTCGAATCAAAGGTCACAAAGATTTTCTCCTACGTTTTCTTCAAGAAATGTTAAAGCTTTAGGTCTTACATTCTATCTGTTCTATCAGTTGTTGAGAGAGGGGTATTAGAACCTCTGCTAAATTTCTTATTTGTATATTTCTCTTTGCAGTTTTATCATGTATAAAAATTTAGGATTGTGTCTTCTTCATGAATTAATCCCTTTATTATTACAAAATGACCCTTCTGTCCCTGGTAATCTTTGCTCTGAAATCTAACTTCTGATCTAATATAGTCATTGCAGCTTTCTTTTGCATAGTGTTAGCATAGTATATCTTCCAACCTTTTATTTTTAACTTATGTGTGTCTTTATATTTAAAGTGGGTTTCTTGTGGGTGTCATATACTTGGGTATTGATTTTTAAAAAATTGAATCCAATGATCTCTGTCTTTTAATTATAGTGTTTAGATCGTTTATGAGTGATTATTGATATAGCTGGGTTTAAATCTACCATCTTGCTATTTGTTTTCTATTTGTCCCATGTGTTCTTCATTCCCCTTTTCCTCTTTATCTGCTTTGTCTTCGATTATTTCTTATTATATCGTTTTATATCCCCACTGGCTTTATAGACTATAATCCTTTATTACTTTAGTGGTTGCTTTAGGGTTTATAATATGCATCTTTAACTTATCACAGTCTAATGTTTCACAGTCTAACTTATCACAGTTAAACTTACTACTTCAGGTATAAGTATCAGAACCTTAACAACAATCTATCTGCCCTTTCTCCCCTTCCTTGGGCTATTATTATCATATATTTTACTTTTACATATGTTATAAACTCCACAGTCATTATCATTATCATGTTAAACAGTCAACTGTCCTTTGAAATTACCTAAATAATAATAGTTTAAAAATCTTATATATTTACCCATGTAGTTATCATTTCTTCAGGCCCAGGTATCCATATAGTTTAATTTTCCTCTGCTTGAAGGACTCCATTTAACATGTCATTTAGTACAGGACTGAAGGTAATTAACTAATTCAGCTGTTGCATGTTTGAAAAGTCATTACTTTGCTTTTGAAAGATATTTTTGTTGGGTAAAGAATCCTACGTTGACACGTTTTTCTTTTAGTGTTTTAAAGATATTGCTACATTGCCTTCTAATTTACATTGCTCCTGACGAGCAATCTGCTATTACTTTTATCCTTGTCCTGTATTAATGTTGGTTGCTTTAGATTTTTTCCTCTTTATCATTGTTTTAAGTGATTTAATTATAATGTTTCTTGCAGACATTTATCTTTCTTGTGCTTATCATGCTTCTTAGTTTATAGTCTTTATCAAATTCAGAAAAATTTTGGCCACTATTTCTTCAAATATTTTTTCAGTTCACCTTTTTAAACAATTCTCTTTTCTCTGTATGTATCATTTTCAGCAGTTTCTATTGCTATGTCTTCATATCCAATAATCTTTTCTTTGGCAATGTCTAACATGCCATTAATCCCATCCAATGTATCTTGTCTCTGACACTGTAATTATAATCTAGAAGATACTTCTACATAACATGTTCAATCTTTCCTCTAGCTTCTCCAACATACTGAATACAAACGTAACTGTTTTAATGTTCCTAACTATTAATTCATCATCAATGTCATTTTGTGGCCAGTTTCAAGTGGCTGATTTTTCTCTTCATTGTGGTCTGTATTATTCTGCTTCTTTGCAAGCTTAGTAGTTTTGACTGAATGTCAGTCACTGTAAATTTTCCCTTGTTGGCTGCTGGATATTTCTGTATTCCTATAACTATTCTTGAGCTTTGCTATGAGATGTGGCTAAGTGACTTCGAAACAGTTTGATCCTTTTGGGTCTTGCTTTAGGCAAGAACAAAGTTATATTCTTGCGTTAGGCAGGAACACAGCTACATTTAGTCTAGGGTTAATTTTTCCCCACCACTGAGCCAAGACCCTCCAGAGTACTCTACCAAATGCCCTGAGAATTATGAGGCTTTCTACTCTGGCTGGTGGGAACAGGCACTATTTCTGGCCTTGTATAAGCCTGGATACTGTTTTATTTAATATATACTCTTTTTAGGTGACTCTTTCTGTAGCCCTGGGTAGTTTCCTCACAGGTATGCACTTAGCAGTACTGTGCTAAATACTCAAGGGGGACCTTCTTCAGATCATTGAGGTCCTTTTTATGTTCAGTGCTCTCTTCTCTGGTACTTGGACCTGCACACTATTCTCTTTGGACTGCCAGCTTCATCTCAACTCAGGGAGATGGGACCTACTTGGGACACCCCTCCCTGTGCCCTGGGAACTTTCTCCAGGCAATAGGCAGAGTCAATCTTAGGGCTCATGTTTTCCCTCTTCCGCTGCATGATATCTAACATCTTGAGTGCTACTGTTTCATGTATTTTTTTTTCTAGTTTTTTTTTTAGTTGTTTCAGACAGAAGAGTGAGTTTAGTCCCTTTTACTCCATCTTGACAGGGAACTGAATTCACTACTCTTAATTTTTAATGTACGCAATGGGCAGTAGAAAGGTAAACGAATTTATCACAAGTAGAACACAAATGGCAATGCTTTAAAAGCAAGATTTTTTTAAAAAGTATGGTCTGGGTTCACCAATGGAAGCCAACGTGCTCTTGATATACCCTTAACCGAAAGAAAAATCAATATTCTCTTTACAGATATTTTGGGAAAATGACACGTACTTTCTTAGATTTCTGCATAAGACTGAGTATTACTTACCAGCAACTTACAGAGTGAGTTCTTATTTACTAAAAAATGTGTTATCTATAAACTAAAATTAATATGTTTCTGGAGATTAGTTGGGCCTCTGATTCAGGATTCTACTAAGACATTTGGCTGCCATGCAACACAGACAGAATTACCACAATTTAGGGGAAGGATACTTTGTTATCTGTTTATCTATTATCAGTGCTCTCTTCAATTAGTTCTGGCTTTTGCAGTGTCTTCAGTTGGTCATGGTTTTAAATCTAATAGCTTTTATTTAGCAATTACTACATGTTTATCTTATCATTCTCATATTTAGTTTTCGGAGATGGTTGATTGATTAACCCTATAGTGTCCAATGGTGCATATGTTCATTAACAATATTTTTGGCTTATCACTTTATCCTTGTTGCTAAAGTAGATATATTCATAAACTTTCCAATTTGGCTTATATGGTGACATTTCATAAGCAATGTGCTGCTTGTGAATTTATATTAAATAACTTACAACATTTTTTTTTTTGCGGTACACGGGCCTCTCACTGTTGTGGCCTCTCCTGTTGCAGAGCACAGGCTCCGGACGCACAGGCCCAGCCGCTCCGCGGAATGTGGGATCTTCCCGGACCGGGGCATGAACCCATGTCCCCTGCATCGGCAGGCGGACTCTCAACCACTGCGCCACCAGGGAAGCCACAACATATTTTCTAAGTGCAACAACATATTTTTATATAGAGAGCAGTGATTATAGGGCATAGTTCTGTAATATAATAGGTTGAACCCCATGAAATTGCCACTTAAGGTCAGAAACATTAAAATAACAATTTCATATGGTTTAATCTAATAAAATCAACTCATTTTCTTAAACCGTAAATGGCAATTTATATAGATTGTCAGCAACGTATTCACTGTAACTTATTTATCTTACTCTTCTCCAATTCCTTGTTCACTGGAAAGGAAAGGTGAAAGTGGGTAGGATGGGTGGGCCTCAGTCTTTTATCCCTCTTAATTGAACAGAGATGTAAAATAAGGGTTGGGAGTTTGAGGGCCACTGCCATTATTCTCCTTAGTCAGATACACTAAATATAACTTAATTTAATAAGCAGTCAGGAGATACAGCTCCAGCCCCCCCCCCACTAAGAAATCACACCTTAATACTAACATGGAAACCTGATTAAAATAAGATTTCAAATGCAATCTTGTTGAAAAAGACATCACAAAGATACTTCCACTCAGGAAACTATGGGAAAAGAGAGCAGGAATTCTTCCAAGAAATCAACCCCAATCTGTTAAAAGACAGATAATGTGCACATGAATAAGACCAATAGATTTTTTTTGTTTTTAAGTACAGTCAGCCCTCCGTATCTGTAGGTGCGGATCGTGCGGATATTCGACTCTCTTGTACTACATCATTTAATACAAGAGACCTGAGCATCTGCAGGGGTCCTGGAACCAATCCTCTGCAGATGCTGAGTGACAACTGTACTTCTTAAATCCCAGTTTACAGCTCCTAGCTGTCTAGTGCTATTTTCAGAGCATTTGGGTTACCTTTAGAGCACAACGTAATTACATCTGGGACAATTCTATTTTCATCTACAAATATTTTATTGCCCTTTTGTAAAATACTAGCTTATATATTTAGATTACTCACTTTGCTTTTTCAGGGTTTCAGATTCTTGGTTATGTTTATCAGAATCACTTTGGGTTTAAGACAAAAAAACAGCAGCTTCTGAATATTTTCTGAACAAAGTAACACCTTAGCATCTAGGTTTACAACTGAAAGGTTTGAATTCCTCTGTAAAAGCTGTATTACTAACTTCACCATATTTAACATGTTTCCTTCATTAGTTTCTCCCAAATAGAGAATTTTATCATAAGATATAATAAGAAAATCAAGAAATATTTCTGTATTTTCCATGGGAAGTAAGATCTGTCTGTAGAACCCAGTATTTTAATATTGTCCTTTCTGAGATAACCATATTCTTTGTTTATAAATCTACAACTATGGCTGAGCTAAAAATTATTGCCTAAATTTGCTAATCTTTCCTCATCTTATCTTTAAAAAATCTTCCTTCTCTTTACTTTGTCTTCAGTTTAAGCTAACATCTCTCCTGAAATTTACTACCAACTTTCCTAAAATATTAGGTTCTAATATTAAAAGGGGAGATCAAAATATCCAGGCATATGAGACTTGAAAACAACTATATTCAAAATTATAATCTTATATTTGGAAAAGAAAATTGCTTTTATAATAGAAATTCATAAAATAAAGTATACTAAAATTGTCCCAGTTGGCATATATGGTTATATAAAGGTTGAGAATCACTAGCCTACAATTCTCACTTCTTTAACCTGCTGTAACACAGCTTCAGACCCAACACTAAACTGAAATTGCTCACTTTAAAAGCAACAATGATTTCAGACGCTAACTGGGAAGCTTTTGAGTGAAAGGATGTGCTATTAAAAATCACACAGGGAGGGCTTCCCTGGTGGTGCAGTGGTTGAGAGTCCGCCTGCCGATGCAGGGGACACGGGTTCATGCCCCAGTCCGGGAAGATCCCACATGCTGCGGAGCGGCTGGGCCCGTGAGCCATGGCCTCTGGGCCTGCGCGTCCGGAGCCTGTGCTCCGCAACGGGGGAGGCCACAACAGTGAGAGGCCCGCGCACCACAAAAAAAACCAAAAAACAAAAAACAAAAAAAATCACACAGGGAAACAGACATAAATCAAGGCCGGCCAACTAGAAGGTATGGTTCTAACAAGGACTAGTCACAATCACCAAATCCAAACCATCTTTTTTATTATTTGTTACGTCATGAAAGTTGTATGTTTTACACTTAAAAACATATGTACAGACATTATTTTTAACTCCTGCCCCATTCCAACTCCCATTTCCAGAGCAACCACTGTGGAATGTACCCTTTCAGACGTTTTGCTCTGCACTTATGTATGTATGAGGTTTAGGGGAGTGGTTTAAATAAAATTGCGTTGATCAGTGTCTTGTTTTTTCATGTAAAATATCTTAAGAGTTTCCTAAAGAAGTACACCTGTAGCTACTTCATTCTTCTTCATGGCTGTCTAATATTCTACTATGAGGGCATACTATAATTTATTCTAATGATGAACACAAAATGCTTTCATTTTTCTTCATATATTTCTCCCTCCACAAGGAACAATCATGTAATATTCTCTATGACCCTACAATAGTATTTCTGTGTTACAGATACACAGAAATGAAACTTCTGGCTTAGAAGTATGCATTTTCAAAATTGACAGAAACAGGGACTTCCCTAGTGGCACAGTGGTTAAGAATTCGCCTGCCAATGCAGGGGACACGGGTTCAATCCCTGGTCCAGGAAGATCCCACATGCCACGGAGCAACTAAGGCCGTGTGCCACAACTACTGAGCCTGTGCTCTAGAGCCTGCGAGCCACAACTACTGAAGCACACATGCCTAGAGGTGCTCTGCAACAAGAGAAGCCACTGCAATGAGAAACCCACGCACTGCAACCAAGAGTAGCCCCCGCTCTCAGCAACTAGAGAAAGCCCGCGCACGGCCGCAAAGACCCAATGCAGCCAAAAATAAATAAATAAATTTAAAAAATTTGACAGATACAGCTAAACTTTTACCCTAAAAAGATGAAGCTGTTTATACTCTGTTCAATAGTTTATGAGTGCCTACTTTCCAATTTGACACCTACTAAGGTTTTCCAATTTTTGCCAATTTTATTAGCAAAGATTAAAAAAAAATCATATCTCGATGTTTTCAATCTCTTACCACTGGTGTGTTTGAGCATCTCTTCAAAACTTTATAGGCTATATTTCTACTTCTATGAATTTCTGTACATTCTTTCTCATTTTCTACCAGGTTGACTTGGTTAATTTGTAGGCACACCTTATATACTCTGAATATTAATTTTGTCAACTGCATGTCAAATATTTTATCCCAATCTATTGCCTGCCTTTTTAAATGGCATCTAAGTTTGACGTCTTATTTGAAAAGGCTTTCACTACACTGACACTTTTTAAAAATTCACTTCTTCCAAAATTTTTGCCATTTTATTTTTTTACTTATATTTAGTCCAACTGGAACTTAGTTTTGAGAGTGCCACAAAGTGAGTACCTAATTATCTTTACCTCAACTGGACAGCCAATTGTCCCCCATCACTTATAGACTAGCTCTTCCATTACTTACTTGTTAATCATGCAATAAATTCTTCTGTAACCATGGAGCTCCTCCTGAATTCCTTATTCTGTTCCTTTGATCAACCTGCTCATTCCTACTCCAAATTCTTATTTTAATAATTATAATTGTACAGTATGTTTTAATCTTTGATGGGTAAGTTCCCCTTTGTTATGCTTCTTTTTGAAATTTATCTGGCCATTCTTGTGCATTTTTCCTTCTCAAAACTTGAAACATCAGTTTGTCAAATTTCATTTTAAAAATCCTGTTGGATTTCTAATTAGGATTACACTGACTGTATTAATTTGGTGAGAACTGCCAATTTTATAGTATTAAGTTCTCACATTCAGGAATATACTATTCCTCCATCCATTCAGATTTCTTGTAGTTTTCTTCAGATGGTGCTGCATATTTTTAAAATTTCTCAAGTATTTTATAATTTAGGCTTCTACTTTTCTTACTGTTTTTCATAGTTGGTTATTGCTAGTGTATAATAAAGCTAATGAATCTTCTAAATTTATCTCATAGCCAGTGGGCTTACTGAAATCTCTTTTTGACTCAAATCATTTTCTGTTGCCTGTCTTGTCTAAGTAGATAATCATATCAACTGCAACTAGTAACACTGATATATTCCAACTCACTCCCAATCCCCATTATTTCGAGGTTAATTATTTTTCTTGTTTCTTAACGCACTGGCTAAGACTTTGACCAGTGTTCCTATCTTTTAATGAAAGTAATTCTAATATTTCATTATGACATTTAATACAGGTTTCTGGTAGAGACCCTTTATAAGATTATTTCTTGTTGATGAAAACTGAATTTTAGAAAATGATTTTTTTTTTAGCACCAAAGAGATATAAACATACAGTTTTCCCCTTTAACCTATTAGTATAGTGAATTACATTAATATGCTTCCTAATGCTGAATCAATATTATACTCCTGGGATTCAACGTATCAGAACTGGTATGATTTAATAATTTTCAGAGCCAGGCTCTGGAGTCAGAATGCCTGGGTTCAAATCCCAAATCTTTCATTAACTAGTTGTATGATTTTAGGTGTATTATTTAACTTCTCTGTGCTTCAGTTTCCTCATCTTTAAAATGATGACAATAATAGCTACCTCAGAGAGTTGTTTTAAGGATTAAGGAAACTGATACATGAAAAGTTGTTTAGAATAGTACACAGAACATAGAAAGCATTTAATATATGTTAATTATTATCATTTACTGAGTGCCTCATATCTGCCAGCTGTAAGGTATGCGGCATTGCAGGAGTCAGCAAACTAAAACCCGTACACTGAATCTGGCCTCCTGCCTGCTTTTATAAATAAAGTTTTATTGGAACACAGTTATACCCAATGTTTATAATTATCTATGGTTATCTTTATGCTCCTACACCACAGTTAAGTAGTTGCAACAGAGTCCATATGGCCACAAAGCTTAAAATATTTGCTATCTGCTCCTTTACAGAACCCCCCCCCACAAAAAAAAACCCCTGTCGACCCGAGAAGTATTGTTCAAAATCGAGGAGTTCATAGTCTAATAGATGAGACACGCAAGTAAAAACATATATATGCTACAGTATGTTATATACACAGTCATGATATTATGAGCATATTATGGAAACCTATGGCAGTTCAGTACTAAGCTATAGGAAGGATTCACACAAGGGATGAAAGACAAGAGGTATTTTATTTACTTTTAATTATTTTAAAATATGTATTTGTTTATATGTCTTTATCTCTCATCATAGTGTGTGAACTGCTAGAGGAAAAGGAATATGACATTCATTTTTGTGACATTCATATTCTAAGTACCTACGACATTTAAGGTTTTTAACAAATGACAGATGAATAAATAAATGAATGGTGAAAGGAAGAATTTAGATACCTGAGTAATAATGATTAGAAATGTCTTTCAAAGTTCTACATATAAATATCCTATGGCAAGTATTTTACTTGCCATGTTAAATGGGCTCTTTCTTTTAATCCCTACAGCAGCTAATTCTAGGAGATAGATCCTATATTACCCCTCTTTATTTATTTTTTATTTATTTTTATTTTAATTAAATTTTAAATTTTGAGGTAATTATAGATTCACATGCAATTGTAAGAAATAATGTAGAAGATTCCATTTGCCCTTTACCCAGTTTATATTACCCCTCTTTAAAGTGAAGACAGTAAGGCTCCTTGAGGTAAAAGCAATGTGCTCAAGTTTATATACAGCCAGTAAGGGAAGAAGCCAACAAACAAACCTTTATCTGCCTAATGTAAAACATATGCTCTTTATACAACAAAGTTGGGAAGTGGTGGGAAATAGATATAGTCACAGGATACCAACAGAGTATAAACTCTAAAATGGAGATAGAAGATATTACAATTGATGCAGCAGAAATTGTAGTGTGGCTTTAACTTCTAAAACTGAGCAATGATTTGAATAAATTCATATTTTTAAAATATTAGTCTGGAAGCAGCCTGAAAACGAACTAGAGGAACAGTTGCCTGTACATTTTATCCAAAGTCTCCTCTATCACACACATTAGACCAGTTTTGGTCAGGTTCATGTAATCAACAAAAAAATAAAATTGCTAGCATACTATGGCATTTGAGGAATAATGATTTATCTACTAATCTGAAGTACTGGAAATAGCTAGTCCTAATATGGAAGAAACAAAAGTATATTTCATTAACTAAAATGTAAGGAAAAAGTATATACTGCAAATGAAAATACTACATAGAAAAAAATCAAGTCTTAAGAATGAAACTGTAACTGAGAATGGCTGTCAGGAAAAAGACTCACAGTCTTAGAGAATGAACTTAGGGTTACCACGGGGGGAAGGGTGGGGGGAGGGATAGACTGGGAGTTTGGGATTGACATGTACACACTGTTATATTTAAAAAAGATAACCAACAAGGACCAATGTACAGCACAGGGAACTCTGCTCAATACTCTGTAATAACCTAAATGGGAAAAGAATTTGAAAAAGAGTAGATACATGTATATGTATAACTGAATCACTCTGCTGTACACCTGAAATTAATACATTGTTAATCAACTATACTCTAATATAAAATAAGAGTTAAAAAAAAATAAAACATCTTTGGAAAACAAAAAAAGAATGGCTGTTACAAGCAAACCAAAAGTATCTAGAAAATGTAAACATAATGAAATCAGAAATTATAAATCATGTTTTCACTTTTATTTTTATTTAAGCCAATCTTAAGAGAAACTGATTTTGAAGTAAATGAAATGACTACTCCTTCAAGCTAGATCTCAACATAAGTACATAGTTGTTGTATATGACATCTATTTCTGCAAAAGAAAGCATATAATTACTTTTTAAAGAAAACTCTTAACTGTGCTTTAAAATGTACTTAAACATCTGTTTAGAACCCCCAGAGAAGCAGGAAGATCTTTTTTCTCCTTACTGGGGAATTGGATTTCACTAAGAAATCACTTAAATTGTTTAAATTATTCTGTTCAAATATATATTAAAATGTGGATTCTGAAGAAGGAAAACAGCAAACAGTAACTTTCAGACACTTCTGATAGAGGCTGATTAACACAACCTAATTTATCAAATTTAGATAACCTTTACACCAAGGTTTATGTCAAAGTACACATCATACTTACTCTGTCTTTCTAACAATTAGCACATAAGCAATCTCAAGAAGTGAGGGAGGAAGAGAGATGGAAGTCAATCAGAAGTAATAGTTTCATCTGTAAAATGAGAGTACCACCACATATCTGGCAAGTCTATATGGGATTTTTAAAAAAATAATCAAGTTTCCAATGAGAGTTCAAGTGGATCTTATTACTATAGATAAATAGTCTTCTACTTGAAAAAAAGAAAACTATAAGGAATTCACTTTTGCATATTTTTATCCCACTGTGGAAAGACTAGCTGAATTTCCTTGGAATGAAGATCAGTATTCTCTTGCAAAGAACAGAGGCACTGGATACCGACCACACTGAAAGATTAATAAGAATGGAAAGAAAGCTTTTAAAATGTGCATTCTCTTTGCCAAGAAGGCAGTTAAAACTTTCGAGTAAACTAAATGTTTATTGGAATACTATATTTACAGAAGTTTGGAGGATAAAACTTGAACTCATGATTTCTGGTCTTACTAAAAAAAAGGCTGCACTGCTTCCAATGTAGTAGCATTAATGTAAACACATATGGTACTTTAATATTGTCATGGTTTCCAACATCTCTTTGGTTGCTCACAATATTTCTGTGGGGAAATCAGGATAGACATTATTCTCCATTTTAAGAATTGGGAACCTAAGATTGAAAAAAACGAATCTGAGATCATACGGCTAACAAGGGTGAAGCTGGAACTAAGATCCAAGGTACTTTATCTCCTATCTAGGAAACGGAAACAGCTGGAATAATGAAGCTGTTTCAAGTACTAACAAAGGGGAGGGGAGTGAATTGTTAATTTCTTCTTAAACCAAAATTTAAAAAGCCACACTTTTATTGGGTAGCAATCCATGAAGGCTGAAATTTAATTCAAAAGGCCTGTACTGCCTTAAAACTTAAGACAGTACATACATTTAAAAAGTATGGAAAATGCTAGTATAGGCAAAAGGACAAAAGTTAACTTAAGTTTTGGGGTTTTGTTGGTTTGTTTGCTTTTAATGTTTTTAAGAGGAAAAAAAGAAACACCACTGATTTTATCCAGACAGCTCTCCGTCATACACATCTTTACTTTCCCCAGCACCTAATACTATCTCTGATATACAGAATGTATTTACTAATGCCTGTTGAATCAAAGAATGCTCTTATGCTATATTCTTACTTTCTTGATAATACAAAATACAGAGTAACCCTAGCGAATTTATTCATGCAACCATAACCTGAGGCACCACTATTTACCTGGTAATGGTACATGAAACACAATGTGAAGGAAATAGAATTGCTTTAGAAATACACACCTATAAATTTAGCAACTTCAAAGAGGTATTTCATGTAAATGAATTTTCAAAATAACTGATACTTATCCTTTAAATCACTGTAACTTATCTTTAAATAATCATAATGAAAATATTTAAAAAGAGATTTCTAGGTCTTTTTTCTCTGCCTTAATCTAAACATGATACAATCTTTTCTTGATGGCTCAAACTCATCAATGTAAATATCAATTATTAGACTATTCTATAACACACTGACTCTTGGAGTTATTGAGGGATGTCCAACTGTTTGTCTCTTCACTAACTCAACCTAGACTACTTTTAAAAACAAGGTTTCCTACTGCCTGCTCCCCAGTTGTCACTTATAGGCCACCAGCATCCTAGCTAAGGCTTCTAAAATGCCAGTTAAAGTTTAAAATACAACCTGAATAGGCAGTTGATATACTTAACCTTATACAGATTATAAATTCCATGGTGTAGCTATTTTCACTGCTCTAAGGCCTAGCTCAAAGGCTTTTCTTCTTTTATGTCCAAGTTCTGAGACTCAGTCTAGGCAGTTGCTAGAAGTCTGGCCACAAAAGAACAATTATAATACTAATTTCTGCATGTTCTCTTAATTCTTACTATAATATAGGGGAAAAAACATAAATGATAGTCATAACAAAACACAAAACAACCATGTAAACAAATGATGTAAGGCAGCTCACATTATGTGCTATATGGACAATTACCTAGCCAATTATTAGCCAAAAGTCAGCAAACCAGGCTCGCTGGCCAAATCCTGCAATTGTAAAAAAAAACAAACAAAAAAGGATATTCAACAGAGACAGTAAGTGGCCCACAAGGCCTAAAATATTATCTGGCACTCTAAAGAAAAAGTCTGCTGATCCCTGATCTAAACTGTAATAAACACACACATATAAAACATATAAGCTATTCCTCATACATAAAGCTTAAGTTATTAATATAAATAACTTAGTAGATGTAGCATTCTTTCAGTGATGGGTTCATAATGATACAGCCAAACTTGTCCAGCCCTGCCTCTTACTCTCTTGACCATGCTGTAGGGCTTAGCCAAAATCTTGACTTTAACCTTCTTTCCTTCTTCCTCCTGATACTTAACCTTACACACTCTCAGACTGGTCTCCTTGCTATTACTTCCAGCTCTGGCTGTCAATCTTTTTTGGAAAGTCTTTCCTTTTGCTAGATATCTAAATCCTTCCTAAGCTTCAAGTCTGACTTCCTTTAAATGCCTTCCAGGATCATTCTAGCCCTCAGTGGCCTCACTTTCCTTTAAATTACAGTCCTTGCCACACAATTTAATAATGCCATCTTATATTTTTGCTAATGATTTCTTGTGTGTTAGTCTAGTATCCCCAACTAGTCTGTAAACTACTTGAAGGAAAGAAACACATCCTATTGCTTTTGTATCCCCGCTCTAATAGTAGCACATCTCTCTACCTTGGAGAAAAAACAGCCTGAGGAATGGTAATGGGTGATAAGTGATTGGAAATATCAAAGGAAGACACCTACAAAGGAACTTGATGGAAGACCATAGGCTACAATGCAAACTTAGAAAGTATATGTGAAAGATAAGCAAAACTACAATAGTGGGAGGATAGAGATAAAGATCAAGGGTTAAGGAGACCACAGCATAACACTCTGAAATAAAATGGGACCAAAATATTAAGAAAATTATAAAAGCTCCCAATACAGGTTAAAAAAAAAAGTTGCCTTTCAACACTACTGGTCATTAATTTCTTTCTGCAAGCAGCTCGACACTGATATCCATATGGGCCACTTTTCTTTTTCTTTTTGCAATGTGATAAAAAGAAGCACTAAAAGACTCAATGGAATTGCATGCACAGTATTCTAAACCTTTGGATTTACAATATTGTGAATTTATTTGAAGTCTGCTAGAGACTGCTAGGGGAAAAAAACAATTATTTATCTTTTGATTACCTGGCTAATAAAATTAGAAATCACACACATATCGCTACATCATGCTCAAAGATATCACCTAGACTCATTTTCATAGAAAAATGTACCAAGAACATGAAAAATAAAACAAAACCTTTAGGTTACTTCATCAAATTGTATCTTAAAAATATAGGCAAAATAGAAGATGCACAAGCCTTGGATGTATGCACGTTAAAAAAAATACAAATATTTTTAAACAGGCATAATTATTACCCATAAGTCTAAAACAAATTATAAATTAAATGCTCTTTACCTAAGTAAAGCTACAAAAGACGATGAAAATTATTAATCATGCATCGCTTCTCTTTTTTCTGGGTTTTATAACCTCTCAATCCTGACCTCTGCCTGGCTGGTCAGAGAAGAGGGAGAAATTTTTTCATAATTAGTAATAAAACATGCTCAAAATTATACTGTAGAACTTTAAAAATTAAATCGTAATCACTAAATGCATGATAAATCAGCTTTCAGTTACTCATACAAAGGGGGAAAGTGATGACATAGATGACACCAAATCTGTTTTTTTGAATCATATGATTAATTTGGGAGAAGCAAATTACCCTTATAATTATGTTTGATTGAAGCCAATGTTAACCAGAAGTTTATTTTTCCTGAACAGTCAATGATTTTTGAGGGTTCAGACAAAATGGAAAGTGGGGGAGTTCATTCAGAAGCATACAGGTGGTTAAAAGCAGCCAGCTTGAGATAAAAAATTTTCAGTTAACCTACACAAGAAAACTGAGAGGTGTTCTATGAAGGGAAAGAAGAAAATTTCATAAAATTTGTGATAGTGCTAAAATTCTTAAACATAACACTATTTATAAAAATTTTAACAAAATCTTTTTCCTGTCAAGTCATCATCCCTTCTTCCCAATAACTGGTATAAGTGGTGATAGCAACAATTCTCAGCGGGCTAAGAAGCTGAAAGCAAAATTTTAGGTTCTGTGTTATCAAAGATGTGTAAAATCCTTTTTATCACTGTTTTAAGTCCACCATCTGTCTCAGTGGGCACTTTATCTCATTACTTGAGAAAAGTCAAACCAACCAAGAAAATATCAAACAGGCAGGGGACTCATTTCTCTGGACTATTTTTAGGTGATTTAAAAACTTACACGATGGCAAGAACTACAGATTTAGCAAATACACAAAAACTAAATATTTACCCAAATACAAGATCATAGCCACAAAACTCAATTAGTTTCTGCCTAACATATGGCTCCAACTCCCGGGTGGCATATGT
Organism: Hyperoodon ampullatus; assembly: GCF_949752795.1. Lineage (NCBI taxonomy): Eukaryota > Metazoa > Chordata > Mammalia > Artiodactyla > Ziphiidae > Hyperoodon > Hyperoodon ampullatus. Next base: position 59,550,219 of record NC_136929.1, on the reverse strand, counting down.
TTAGCGCTGGTGCTGGTACTATCATGGTGATAAAACATTATAGTAACAGTTCAACTTTTGTTATTTCATTCTTATAATACAGAAAAACACACACCAATTTTGCTTCCAAGAGCTAAAAACACAGACCACGGGAAAAAGCTAAATAATTATGCCGCTCAGTTTTAAGAGCCTACAGTCTACACATACATGAGGATTATACAGTTAAAAAAAAAATCTTGTCAGCCTGGTTTTCTTTGTTAATAGATGGTCAGACACGAAGGTGTCCAAAAGAACTTACATGAAATTTCACAAAAGAAAATCCCGTATTTATGATTCCTAGCACCCCGCTATCCATTACCCTCCTTCCCCCCAGAGAAAACTATCCCAAGGCTTTTAACGTTAACAGTTTAATAAAAGAACGACTAACGACTACATTCATTAAAGCCGCCGCCGTTCTGCCCCCGATTTTATGGCTAAATTACGTGTTCATTTTCTTTACCTAACGCATGACGTCCTTCCACAGCTGTGTCAGAAGTTCAAAGATCCAGGCTGTTAAACAGGGCGAGGACTGCAGCCCGGAGTCCACCCCCCGACCGAACAGGTGGTTAACTCCGCCGGCTGGAGGAACGGCCAGGTATTGGCACAAGCCAAACAGGATCAAATACACAAAGGCGGGTTTTCGAGGTTTTAACCCCAACAGGAGCGGGGGAAACTCTCTTCAGAGGAGCGTTCAAGTTTGGCGGCTGCCCGGCGGCCAACACCGAAGGCGCCGCGGCCGCTCGGCGATCCGCTCCGGAGGGCTCCGCAACCCACCCCCCAGCGCCGCCGTCTGCGGCGCGGCTCGCCGCGGGCCGCGAGCCAGGGGGGCGGAGGGAGGACCGCCAGAGCCGCCGCGCCGCCTCCTAGGGCTGGTGGCGGGGCCGCGGCCGCGCCCCGCCGAGCGCCTCCCGGCGAGACTCGGGCCCAGCAGGTGCCCCGTGAGTGGACGGGTCCCACCCGCGGCCCACTCCCCTCCGCCCAGCGCGCGCCCACAAGACCGGGTGGGCCAGGCCCCTCGACGGGCCCGAGCCCCGCTTAGCGCCCCGGCCCCTCACACCCAGCCTAACGGTTTCCGCGGCGCCTGCCCCGGGCGGGGGCGGGGGCGGGGGGCGGGGGGGACGGGACCCGGACGCCTCGGTCTCCCCCACCTTTCCCGAAGGGAGCGCCCGCGCTCTCACCTCCGAGTCACGCCGCTCTGAGGCGGAGGAAGGCGGCTACCCCGGCACCTCTTCTTCGGGTTCCTGATCGTTCTCGCTCCACTTCAGCGGCAGAGCCAGCTCTCGGGGCCGCCGCGGCCGCCGGCGCACTGACTGTTGGGGTGGTTTCCCGGCAGTGACGGTGCCGCCTCAGCCCCGCTCTTCGCTCCCTCTCCGCGTAGCTCCCGCTTTCTGTTTCACCCGAGGGACCACGAACGCCGCCGCCGCCATGCTTACTACGGAGCCGGGAGGAGGAGCCCGGAGTCGGCGCGCCGAGTGCGGCTGCGCGAGCCCAGCCGACGGCGCCCCCGGCCGGCCCGGACCCCGCGTCCCCGCCCCGCGCCCTGGCCCGCTGCCCCGCTGGTCTTTACCGTGAGCGCGAGGCGCTCGCGGAGCCGCCGGTGCGGGGCATCAGAGTCCCCGTCGCCGCTGCCGGGGCGCCCACCGCCCTCCCGGGGCTCCGGGCTCTCTCCTGAGGCCCGGCTACGCCTGGGTCGTCGCAGCCGCCGCCTCGGCCAGGCTGCTAGCGACACTAGGGAAATGAGGAGCCAGCTGACGTTCCTGGAGCCGCTCACACACTTCTCAGTCCAGACTGTAAAAGACTCCCTCTGAGGCGCACCGGGTCGGCCTTTTTCAGGAAGTACAAAACTTAATGCCGGCAGGTGCTTTTAAAGACACTCCCCCAAGGAATAGGAAGCCAACCGAAGTGGGCTTGGATGGTTTCAACCCCAAACGCTTACACCCCAGGAGCTCTTAAACAAACAAAAATATTTAGATATTTACTTCAGCTGGAAACGTGAGGGTTAGTTTCTTGGTCTCTTCCCCAGTCGAAACGCGTGGAAACCCATTACCTTAATTTGTGCAACAGCCCGAAGACTTACAAGGGAACGCGGCCGAGATTTCCTTGAACCTCCAGCAACTGGGGGCGCTGCAATAATGCCTGAGGGCCGGTCAGGGCTGCTTCCTTTTGCGGTTTCCACGGGAGGACTTGGGATGGGGGTTGCCCTTGGGACGGGGAGTCTAACCCCAGGAACTGTCCCCTCAGAAACAATGACGACGTACCCAGCCTCCTTGTTCTGGCTTTATTTCAGTTTATGAATTGTGCTGCCTTTAAAAAACAGCAGTGCTTTTTTCCCCACCTTTTAACAGAAATCCTTTTAAAATGTACTTATTCCCTACATTCTTAAGGAATACAATGGTTAATGAAATCCTTTGTTGATGACTAGCCATCAAACGCCATACCTTGGCCATAAGCTAGTCCCAGGGGATTGCTGAGGTATATAGGATCTCTACTTAGGTGATCTCTTTTTTTCTCTTTGGAGTGTTCTCATCACCTTTTCTAATATCTGTCACTACTTCTCATCTCCTCATCTGCCTCTTGATCCGCTCAGATCCTTCCTCTCATCCTTTCTACTTTACTATTTTTTACTCTTTTCTCCTTTCTTGACTGCTTTTCTCTATGGTTCCAGGTGATGATTGATCAGATGTTTATATCGACAGTCAGCCAATGAGAGATTTCTTTTCTTCCTCTTCTTCCCATCAGTAAATAGGACAGTGACTGTATGTCAAGTGGTATCCTGAGATATTTTCATTGCTGTTCACTCTCAAAAAGTTCTTCTGCCAGAGAGGTTTCCTTTTCTTAACTTCCAGATTTGGCCCTCTTCCAGACAATTACTGGAAAGCTGGTCTCTGGATAACTGAGGCACAACTGTATTTTGTTTTAAAATAAGGATTTGGGGCTTCCCTGGTGGCGCAGTGGTTGAGAGTCCGCCTGCCGATGCAGGGGACACGGGTTCGTGCCCCGGTCCAGGAAGATCCCACATGCCGCAGAGCGGCTGGGCCTGTGAGCCATGGTCGCTGAGCCTGCGCGTCCGGAGCCTGTGCTCACACCGCAACGGGAGAAGTCACAACAGTGAGAGGCCCGCGTACCGCAAAAAAAAAAAAAAGGATTTATTAGAGCGTGGGTGAGTTGGGTGGCTTTTCTGTATTGCTGCCCTAGCTCTGTTTGGTTTGAGACTAAGGGAGTGGTTTCCAAACCCGACTCTACGCTAGTAATTTCCAAAGCTTCCTACTTGGAAACTTTTTTTTTTTTAAAAGATGTTGGGGGTAGGAGTTTATTAATTAATTAATTAATTTTTCCTGTGTTGGGTCTTTGTTTCTGTGCGTGGGCTTTCTCTAGTTGTGGCAAGTGGGGGCCACTCTTCATCGCGGTTCGCGGGCCTCTCACTATCGCGGCCTCTCTTGTTGCAAAGCACAGGCTCCAGACGCGCACAAGCTCAGTAGTTGTGGCTCACGGGCCTAGTTGCTCCGCGGCATGTGGGATCCTCCCAGACCAGGGCTCAAACCCGTGTTTCCTGCATTAGCAGGCAGATTCTCAACCACTGAGCCACCAGGGAAGCCCCCTACTTGGAAACTTTTTAAAAAGACAGAATCTTGTAATCCATCCTTCAAGATTTTGATTCCTTTGGGGTTGGGTGTGGAGGTGGGAGAAATGGAATTTTAAAAAAATTATATTTTGGGCATCCCTACATGTATAGCCACAACAAGAAAGAACAGCTATTTTGAAGGAGACTAAGACAATTCAAGAATGTCACTGAAGTAGACATAGATTAGTCAACAGTGTACAATGCTGTAAGGTTGAGTCAAGCGAGGACTGGGGAATTTATGTTCTGTGGAGAGAATGAATCACACACATAAATAATCCTAGCATGGGCACCAGTATGAATTCTCTGGGAATCCAGAGAGGGACAAGCATTTACACTGACTTTGAACAAGTCACTTCTCAGTGCTTCATTTTTATGATCAATAAAATAAGGGTTATTTAAAATCCTCATCTTTTTCGAGCTCTGAATAATACCCAACACTTTTTTTTTTTTTTTTTTTTTTTTTTTGCAGTACATGGGCCTCTCACTGTTGTGGCCTCTCCCGTTGCGGAGCACAGGCTCCGGACGCGCAGGCTCAGCGGCCATGGCCCACGGGCCCAGCTGCTCCGCGGCATGTGGGATCTTCCCGGACTGGGGCACGAACCCGTGTCCCCTGCATTGGCAGGCGGACTCTCAACCACTGCGCCACCAGGGAAGCCCAATACCCAACACTTTGACCACTTATTTCCTTGAATAGTTCTTCCTCTGGCACTATACTCTCTTGGCTTTTTTCCTATATTTCTGGGTACCACTTCTCTAATTCCCTTGCAGATTCCTTCTCCTCTCCCTAGCTATTAAATATAGGAGTACCTCACAATTCAGTCTAGGTTCTTTTCTGTTTTCATTATAATCTCTTGGCCTAAACCTCATCATCCACCCCAATGGCTTTAGTTATCATCTATATGCTGATGATTTCCACGTATGTCTCTAGTGTCCCAGTCCCTTACCCTAAATTCCAAATCTGATACCAACTGCTTCACTGACATGTTCACTTAAAGTCTCAAAGTTACAAAGTTTAGTCCGACTTAGTTCAAAAATTCTTCTTGTTTTCCTTTCCCCTCATCTATCCAGTTGTTCAAATCAAACAAGCAGTAGTCACCGCTGGTATCTCCCTCCCTCTCATTCACCATATTTGTTGCAGCACCAAGTGCTAGCAATTTTACCTCCAAAATCTTAAAATTGGCCTACTTCTTTCCGATTGCCACCAATCTAATCTGGTCTCACTGCATACAATCTGAGCCTTTATTCTCCACTTTGCAGCCAAAACAGTTTTTCTAAAAGCAAATAAGATTATGCCACTTCTCATATAAAACCCTTAAACAGGGTCTCATTGCTCTAAGACTAGCATTCTTAAGGTGGCTTACCAGAACATGTGAGGTCTTGCCTTTTCTAGTCTGATCTGACACCACTCTCCCCGGGCTTCCTGTGTGGAAGGCCTCCTGGCTGCCTTTTATTTTCTCAAACGTGCTGTAATCCCAACAGCCATAGGCTCTCTGCACGTGACCTTCTTTTCCCTTTTAACTTGAGTAAGGAAAAACATTTCTGACTTCCCAGACAAGTTCAAGACCATTTGTTGATGTCAGCCCCCTTACCACCATGTACCTTTCCCTCTATGACTTACCACAGATTGTAACATTTGGTATGTGTAAATACTAGGTATGTGTCTATTGCTCCCTTCATGAGGAGGAGAACTGAGCCTATTTTTGCTTACACAGTGCCTGGCATTTAGTAGCTGCCCAATAAATATTTCTTAAATGATTGACTGTTGTTCTTTGAGGTCCCTTTCAGCATTCTAGAAAGTTGTTGAATCATACAATTAGGAGATTACTGATCACTTTTGAGAGAGGAATCTTTTGTATGGTTAGTGGGAGGAAATACAGGAATACATTGGGAGACAATTCTTCACGGAGCTGACATATTTCAGTACATATAGTAAGCAGAGGCACCAGCAGCTTTTGCTCTAGACTCTTTTCCAAATGTTTGTATAGCAGACAGACTTAGAAGACAGAGATAGTGTTTCCTATTGGAGTAGAAGGCACACTTGTTTACCATGCATTATGATAACGTCTCCTTCTGTAGCAAAGGTTAAGCAGGTTTGCTTATAGCCCATTGTGAAAGATTGGAGGTTTCCTAAGCTTGGGGTTCCTCAGCTCTGATGCAAACCCACAGCATCACCTGGGTTACTACATGTTGCCCTGGGTGAGATCACGAGGCAAAGGAACTGCTGTGAGCAGGAAGCTGGTGCTGCTTGCTGTGCCATGTGTAATACAGTCCTTTGACTCAGAAAACTCAGCTCTCCTTTTTTTTGGAGAAAGTTCCTCTTTAAAAAAAAAATTTATTTATTTATTTATTTATTTATTTATTTTTGGCTGCGTTGGGTCTTCGTTGCTGCACTTTCTTTAGTTGCCGTGAGCGGGGGCTGCTCTTCGTTGCGGTGCGCGGGCTTCTCATTGTGGTGGCTTCTCTTGTTGCAGAGCACGCGACCTTCAGTAATTGTGGCACACGGGCTCAGTAGTTGTGGTGCACGGGCTTAGTTGCTCCGTGGCACGTGGGATCTTCCTGGACCAGGACTAGAGCCCCTGTCCCCCGCATTGGCAGGCGGATTCTTAACCATTGCACCACCACGGAAGTTCAGACTCAGGTCTTCTGCTAGCATCCAAGAAACTGTAGCAGGCTAAGTTATTAGCTTGCAAGGAGCACAAAATCTCAGACCCTTCACATCTCTTAACAAGATATGATGGGTTGAAGAGAAAGAAAGAGATGAAAAAGTCAAACGGCAATGGAGACTTGCCTTTTAGGAAGTTTGGGGGGAAAGTCTGGTGAGGAAGAGAGCTGGGACAGAAGATTGAGGTGGGAGGGTTGTGCTGACCGAATCCTCTGAGCAACCCTGAGGGGTCGTAACTCAGAACCAGAGAGAACACTAACTGCCATTGCTCGTCTCTTTGGATGGGGAACTGGTGCAAGTCTGGAAGAGGAGAGGAGGTGAAAGCAGTTGAGCTGGAGGTACACCGGTTAAAGCAGCCAGAAGCTTTTTGTTTGTCTCTGAGGAGTGTGGTATAATGTGGGCGAGGAGAGAAAGGCTTTGGAGTCAGGTAAGTCTGGGCTCCAATCTCAGCTCTATTACTGACTGACTGATTGATCTTGGGCATGTTATCCTCCTGAGCCTCAATTACTAAAGATAAAATACCTACTTTGCAGGACTAAATGGCATAATGCTTGAAAATGCCTGGTACATGCCTGATGCTCAGTAAATAAATAATAACTATATGATTAGGATGTCCTGGATAATGTGACCCGGTGAGGCTGGGAAAGTTCAGAACCTTCCTCAATATTTCCAAAGATACTCAGGAGGGGACTTGGCCAGAGTTAACTTTTGCTCCAAATTCTTTATCCTGTTGCAATCTCCATCCCTCACCATGCTTTCCCAGCCATGCTTTGCTCCATGGATGAAACAGCTCCTTCCCTAAAAGCAAACAAGGAATAAAATAAAAAGCAACTTGACATTGAACGTTGGCCATTCCCACCACAGGAAATTTGTCACTGGCCATCATTCTCCTCAGACCCCACCCTGCCACTATGTTGCTTTGGACCCTCACTCTACTAAGAACCTTCCCCACATTTTTCTAAATTTCTGGGACGCCCCCCAATCTGTCTTGGGACAATTCCCAAATTCTTGTTAATGTATTACTCAGAGCAATTTTGCTTTTTGTTTTCTGCCCTCATTTTTATCCAGAATAGCCTTGGAAGCCTTACTTTCTTCTCAAAAATCAAAAAGATCCATTCAGTGATTCAGTGATTTTTGATAAAGAGTTAATTCTGTCCTAGAAAAGTAGTTCTTAAACTTCAGCATGAATAAAAATCACCTGGAGTGCTTGTTTAAGATATAGTGGTTCTACCATGTGTCCTCTGCACCAAGGTTTGGATTCAGGAATCTGCATTTTATAAGCACTCCAAGAGTTTCTGATGAAGGTAGTCCATGGGCCATACTTTGAACATCTTAGAACAGCTCAAACAGCAGTCAACTTTCACAAATAAGATGGTTTTTCTCTCTGTGACACGGAGTTAAAATAGGATTGACTCAATTGTTCAAGAAAACTGCTCATCCATGGTTCAAGTCTTTTATGTTGTTTCTTCTTTATAGAGAAACCAATTAGGAAAGACTAAGGAATTCCTTAATCACAAAATGATATCCTAATAGCCCAAATTTGTCAGTGTTAATGATATGGTTTCAAAGCAGTGCTACTGGAGACAGTCTTACTTCCAAAGAGGGGAAAGTCTTATCTGGTTACTGGCCAGGACTTATTAAATAGGTTCCTGACCTGAAGGGGCTATACAATAATAGACAGATTACAAGGATTTTCTCTAGGTTGAAAAAATAAGGTTTCTATATCTGTCTTTTAGACTGTCAACAGCTCTTTGATGTTTTGCACAGCTTTAGGAGGCACTGATAGCAGCCCTGGGGTTGAACACACCACGATCATTATCCAGCATAACCAGATGACATATGAATCCATTTTAAAGACAGAAGAAGGAGATAGGCATCTATAATGACAATGAGGCCAAAGATGACTTGGGATTTGAAAAAACTATCTCCAAACTACCTGCCTTTTTTTTTTCCCAAAAAATCAAACTTCAAAACCAGAGCAATACTTTATCAAGATAACAATGGGATTTTAATCTAGAAAGAATAAAAATAAAATTTAAATGAGTTAGGAAATGAAGATTCAGATAACCTAAATGCAATTGTCACCAAACTTAAAGTTCTTCCACAAATTTCAGAAGAAAATATTTAAACCAAACTGCATTTTAAAACTACCAGGCAAATCGACTATTCATGGCAAGTACAGCAAATATCTTCATACAATAAGTTGCCTTTAATTTTTACATATCCAAAGAAACAGGCATCTTTTAAATAAGGACAATGAGGTATAGTAATGAGAAAAACTAGGGAACTTGTTTATAAATTAAATACTTTTAATGAGGTAAATAAAATACTAATTTTATTTCTAATTTCCAACATTTATGTATAAAATTTTAAAAATCAAGGCACAACTGAACTTTGATCTTATTTTCCCTTTACACTGTACTTATAAGATAGAAACCCAGTACCATCCTATTGAAAAGACAAAAGCTAAAATTAATTAGTAGTATAATTACCATTACTAAAATAGAGACTCATTTTAAAAATAATGAAAGATGACTTTACCAAATAAATACTCAACTTCAAATTAGAGAAACTACTGACTTAAAACATTGGAATTCAAATGTAGCCCATTTTCCCAAGTTACAGCAGACTAAGAGTAAAAATAGGGTTGTGGTAGAGCTCACAGAGTAGTCTCACACTCTTCCCCCATCCACACTCAAATTCTTTCAGATGATTCTAAGAATCCCCAGGGATTTGCACAGGTACACTCCAAGAATTAGTCCTCTGAGAAACTCGATGACATTTACCATCTTCCTCCTCCCCTCCCCTGGTGTACTGAGGTATTTTCTCCTGTTGTTTCCAAAGCCAACAAAACTCTCCCACTGCACTTCTATCTGTGCCAAAACTACCAACGCCTAACTTGAAGGGCACTCATGTCTGTACCAAGATACAGTTTTCCATGGGCACCATCTCCTGCTGCTCTCGTCTTCAGCTCCAAAACTCCCGTGTACATCGTAGCAAAGCATATAATTATACAATTTATTTGTAGTTCTAGGACTCAGGCATGAGTGCATGGAATAGACAACATGTTCTACTAAACCTTTTCCTTAACACTGGGCAATTGACCTTGAAGCGAACTTTTCGTACTTCTCTTCAGTTAGGATGAGGTTTTTTTCCCTTTCTTCTGTAAACAGACTGCCCTACTGCTCTGTAAATGTGCCCAAACATGCTCAAATCCTAGACTAAAAAACAGTTTAACTCAAGCTGTGACCCCAGCTACAAAAACAATTAAGTACTTCTGATGAGAGACTTGGATGTTAATGAAATGAATTACTATATTAATTTTCTTAAAAACAGTCTCTATTGAACATTGATATTACACTAGGCATCTTACTCAACATTGAATAAGAGCAACTCCTTTCTTGTAAGAATCTAATTTAAATTGATAATCCAAATATGCTTCAGAGAGAGGTCCATCACAAAGGACAGAACCAATCAAGAAGAATATCTTTTAGCAACTAAGACCTGGTACAACCAAATAAATAAATAAATATTCAAAAAAAAAAAAGAATACCTTTTATATTGAAGGTTCTGTACAAAGAACAAATGCCTTGACCTTAACAAATTTAATTTTTGTACTGATTATTTATATTTTGCTCTCATCTCCAAGCCAACCCTTTTATGTCCTGCTCTGGGATGCTGGGGGTACGTCTGGAAACTACATTTCCCAGACTCATTTACTAGGTGTCTTCCTCTTAGGATCGGCCAATGGAGGCTGTGGTAATTAAAGAGAAATTGGAAGGCTGGTGAAGGGGAGACTGGACTTGCTTTCTATTTGCAATTCCTGTCAGAAGATAACAACTCCAAAATAGCTTCAATGTCTTTTGGCATATTTAGCACCAGCTGTGCCACATCCCTCCAATGCTACCAGGACTAGTCAATGGGTACTCCCTTATTAGCATAAAAACCAGCCATACAACACCTCCCTCAGAGATCTAGGCATTAATTATATGAGGACTCTTCCTCTAAGCAATGAAGTTTTATCATTTAGTTCTCTGCCCTGCCCCAGCCCAGCCCAGCAGGTGTTAGCTATTTCCTTCAGCATCCCTGTTGCCTTTTCAGTTTTTCAACATCCAGGTGACAAATTCCTTGAATTCAATCCCTCTGTCTGAAATACCTAGCATGGTTTCTGATTTCCTGCCTGGACTTTGACTGGTAGATTTCAACCAGGTACATTTAAAATATCTGGTTAAGGAGACAGTACTTACTCATGCAGAAAAAATTCAGAAATGTAACATTTGAAATGAACAGCTCTAATAAAATTTGCTCCTGGGGTTCAAAAAGGCAACCAATCACTTACTATGGGTTGATCAAACACAGGCATCGTGTTTTTAAATTTAATTTTTTGGATTTAATCTTCAACATCGTGATCAAAGTACTATTAGTTCTCCTTCTATAGATGAGAAACATTGGTTCTGAGAAGCTAAACATATGTTCAAATACATACAGCTGAGAAGGTAGCAGAGCTGGAATTCATATGTAGGTCTGTGTAACTCTAATGCATCCTTTCCATTATTCCATGTTAGTTCAGAAGGGGTGAAATTTGAAGTGAATCTTGAAGAATAGGCTTCAAATAGAATGGTCAGAGGAGGGGACTTTAATGGGACTGATAGCTAACAAAAGCGTGAGACTGGAAAAATCCAAGTGTGCCTGGGGGTAAAAAATAAACCTGTGTAAAAGTCTGTGATGGAAGCTATCACACAAGAGTAGAGAAAGTAGGTTGGGGCCAGATTAAGAAGGACCTTGGGTGGCACATGAGGAATTTAGAAACCACATATTTTTAATCAGGGGTCAGAGAAGTGAAATGGCAAAAGTGAAAAGCTATGTGGTATTGTTGATTAATGGACTTCATCACTGATATTTGTCAAGCCACTGTTGTTATCAAAGGCTTTTAAAATAACCAACAAATAAAAATAAAACAAGAGAAAAACCTTTATGGATTAACCATCAAAACTAGTGATTAGAAAAGGAATTTTAACTTTGCATAAATTTCAGGGTTAGCAGAAAACAAACATCAAGCAAAAAAAAAAAAAGCTTTTAGAGAAAGAAACCGCGGTTTTTATCAGAGGAAAAATAAAAGAGTATTGATACTTATTTATCCTTTGCTGTAAGATAAATCAAACTCCTAAATTAATCTACATGGCTATGAGAAATGTTAAGTACTTTTTATAGAAAGGTATTATTATTTGACTAATACATTTTTAGAGGATAAAGTGAAAAAATATTAAAATGACAGGTCAACAACCCTAAATTGAGAGATACCAATAAAGTGGGCCACCTATCAGCCTGTCAGTGGACCATTATGTTCTGTTACAAACCTCTTCTTGAAGCAATTGGATTCAGACACATTATGGGTTAGATAGACTTTTGTGGGCTAGCCTGCAAATTCAACTGTCATTTATAACTTGGTTTCCATGGCAAAATGCCTTTGCAAGTTCTGAACAGCAGACTTTCAAATTAACTTTTGGAATATAACCTTCTTGCAACTTAGGGACTGCCTGTGCTTTGAATGTAGATTGTCTATTATAACAGGGCTTTAACTCTACAGAATATCAGAGGATTTCAAATTAGTATCTTTCTTTCAAAATCCAGTACCTTATTTGGGAAAAGGGGATTTAAAAAAGCAACCCACCTGGTGTGAAGAAAGGCAAATCCAATGACTTTTTTCCATTAATGGCCTGATTATATGGAAGCAAACATTTTGTCTATAAGAAGAGTAAAGAATTAAAAAAAAAACCTGAGTATTTATATAATGGAAGACAGTATTTGTTATCTTTTTTCATACAGTTTGTCTCTACAATGCAAAGGTAACTCAAAGAAAAGAACTGCTTCCATTAACCTTTAAATGCCTGCTTAAACTATTCTTAATGATGACCTTTGTATGCTGTAGGTGAAAGTTTTCTAGACTAGATTTGTAAGGATTATTGCAGTAATATTCCATCGAACAGTACGCAAAAAGATGTAGACAAAGATCTATAAATGAAACTTGGTGTTAAAAACTGTTTCTTTTCAAGAGGATGAAATATTTGTTGTTCATATATAAAACATTTGATTGGATTTCCAGTTAATTTTACTCTTTCAAGTAATTTCTTTTTTCCTCTTTAGAAAGAGAATAATTGAAACAGATATAGCAAAATAAGAAATATTTCTCTCTTCTATCAACTTGTGCTTTATTGAAGACTTGTTTAAGCTTATTAAATTCATAGCTGATAGGTTTGGGACTCTATATATGACACAAAGTTCAGTTTTCCATCAGTTAGGTAAGCTAGTGGATGCTGGCATTCTTAATGATGGTTCACTTGTTATTTTACCCTTGGAATGTTTGTTTGTTTGCTTCTTTTATAAACCAGACTTCTTCCTGGTCTATTTATCACATAGGTGGTAGGGATAATACCATTTATAGTGAATCCTAGAAACGTTTTTTTTCTATTAGATACCCTAAGTATCTTTTGAAGTCTTAGCCTGACAGTTTGAAAACTGTTATCTTTATTTAGAGTTTACCTGGTCCCTTATTTTTACCTATTGTTTTTCAAATACTTCATTTTGTATTTTTCATAATGACAACTGAAAGCCAGCAGCCTGGGACTCAAAAACTTTGGATGCTAGTTTACTCTTTCAACAAGTACTTCCTGGGGGCTTTTTGTGTAGTGCATTCATAGCCATTCAGTTCTACAAGTGCTTTAATTTCTATTATGATTTTCTCTATGATCCACAGAGTTATTCAGGATTACTTTTTTTTTCTTTCCAAACATTTTATTCTTGAATTCTAATCCTTTTTATCCTGGGCAGAGAACATGTTTTATACATTAGCTGTTCTTTGAAGTTGTTGAACTCTCTTTGGTGATGTAATATGTGGTCATTAAAAAAAAATGTGCACTTGAAAATAATGTATATTTTCTATTTGATGCAAAAGTCTATTCATATCAATTGGCTCAAACTTGTTAGTTTTGTTGTTCAACTCTTGAATATTCTTATTAGTCATTTTGAGTTTCAGCTCTCAGTTAAAAATCTCCCATGGAGATTATCAGTTTGTCCATGTCTCCTAGTAATTTAGTAAGATATTGCTTTATATATTTTGGAGCTATGCTTTTAAGGACACATATGTTGAAGATTGCTATATTTTCTTGGTGGATCATTCTTTCCTCTTCTTATTCAATATCTCTCTTTATATTATTAATACCTTTTGCCTTAAATTCTATTTTGGCTCATTTTATTTTTGCTATTAAATGTTTTTCTATTTCTCTGATTTAGCATATATCATTTTTCTGTCCCTTTATTTTTTGTCTTTCTGTGTTTCACATGTGTCTCATATAAGAATCCAGAGGCTGTGGGCTTCCCTGGTGGCGCAGTGGTTGAGAGTCCGCCTGCCGATGCAGGGGACACGGGTTCGTGCCCCGGTCCGGGAAGATCCCACATGCCGCAGAGCGGCTGGGCCCGTGAGCCATGGCCGCTGAGCCTGTGCGTCCGGAGCCTGTGCTCCGCAACGGGAGAGGCCACAGCAGTGAGAGGCCCGCATACCTCAAAAAAAAAAAAAAAAAAAAAAAAAAAAAAAAGAATCCAGAGGCTGTATTTTCTACACATTCTGATTATCTCTACCATTTTATAGGTGAGTATAATCTATTTATATTTATTGTGATTACTCATCTATTTAGACATATTTCTACACTTAGTTGTATTTTCTTTTTATCATATTTTTCTTTGCTTTCTCCCTCATTTCTGCTCTCTAATGGGTTAAACAAAGTTTTCCATGTGCCCCATAATTTGCTCTGCTGGCTTGGAAATTACAGATTATTTTTCTGTTCTTTTAATGGGCTTATTTACTTATTTCTATTTCTATCCTCTCGCTGAGCACTATTCCAATTTTGGCATACTTTACTCTTTAGTATACACAACTCCCCTGCTTTCTCAATGCTCCCATTTTGTTACTGTTTTCGTTACTTCTCAAGTTTTAATATATTTCTTAATTGAACATAAAAATATATTTATATATTAATTTGTACTCATTCATATTTACTAACATATTTTTAGTTATTTCTATTCTCCATGTTGCTTCTCATATCCTACACTTTCCCTCTAGGTTCACTTTTCTTCGTGTGGAATGAAGCATGTACTTTAATAGCTCTTTTAGTGAAGGTCTGTGAAAATTTTGCACTGGATCAAGTGGTTCCTAACTAAATCTGAACCAGATACATCTTTTTGTAATTAATATTTTGTAATGCCTTCTTTACTTCATGAAATAAAATACATAGATAATATAACAACAATACATACAATTTTTAAGCAATCAGTACATCATAACTGCTATATAATGCATTAGTAAAAGGAAAGTAAGTTATCAAAAATAATGTACTTTTTGACCTGCAAATAAATGTTTGAATATGACCACACTAGAAAACATGATGGAAAGGGCAGACAGCAGAATCAAGAAGAATTAAAATCCTGCAGCCTGTGGAAGAAAAACCATATTCACAGAAAGATAGGCAAGATGAAAAGGCAGAGGGCTATGTACCAGATGAAGGAACAAAATGAAACCCCAGAAAAACAACTAAATGAAGTAGAGATAGGCAACCTTCCAGAAAAAGAATTCAGAATAATGATAGTGAAGATGATCAGGACCTCAGAAAAAGAATGGAGGCAAATATTGAGAAGATGCAAGAAATGTTTAACCAAGACCTAGAAGAATTAAAGAACAAACAAACAGAGATGAACAATACAATAACTGAAAGGAAAACTACACTAGAAGGAATCAATAGCAGAATAACTGAGGCAGAAGAAGGGATAAGTGACATGGAAGAATGGTGGAATTCACTGCTGTGGAACAGAATAAAGAAAAAAGAATGAAAAGAAATAAAGACAGCCAAAGAGACCTCTGTGACAACATTAAACGCAACAACATTCGCACTATAGGGGTCCCAGAGGGAGAAGAAAGGACCCGAGAAAATATTTGAAGAGATTAAGGTTGAAAACTTCCCTAACATGGGAAAGGAAATAGCCCCCCAAGTCCAGGAAGCACAGTGAGTCCCATACAGGATAAACCCAAGGAGACACATGCTGAGACACATAGTAATCAAATTGGCAAAAATTAAAGACAAAGAAAAATTATTGAAAGCAGCAAGGGAAAAATGACAAATAACATACAAGGGAACTCCCGTAAGGTTAACAGCTGATTTCTCAGCAGAAACTCCACTAGCCAGAAGGGAGTGGCATGATATACTTAAAGTGATGAAAGGGAAGAACCTACAACCAAGATTACTCTACCTGGCAAGGGTCTCATTCAGATTCGATGGAGAAATCAAAAGCTTTACAGACAAGCAAAAGCTAAAGAATTCAGCACCACCAAACCAGCTCTACAACAAAAGCTAAAGGAACTTCTCTAAGTGGGAAACACAAGAGAAGAAAAGGACCTACAAAACCAAACACAAAACAATTAAGAAAATGGTAATAGGAACATACATATCGATAATTACCTTAAACGTGAATGGATTAAATGCTCCAACCAAAAGACACAGGCTTGCTGAATGGATACAAAAACAAGACCCATCTACATACTGTCTACAAGAGACTCACTTCAGACCTACGGACACATACAGACTGAAAGTGAGGGGATGGAAAAAGATATTCCATGCAAATGGAAATCAAAAGAAAGCTGGAGTAGCAATACTCATATCAGACAAAATTGACCTTAAAATAAAGAATGTTACAAGAGACAAGGAAGGATACTACATAATGATCAAGGGATAAATCCAAGAAGAAGATATAACAATTAAAAATATATATGCACCCAACATAGGAGCACCTCAATACATAAGGCAACTGCTAACAGCTATAAAAGAGGAAATCGACAGTAACACAATAATAGTGGGGGACTTTAACACCTCACTTACACCAATAGACAGATCATCCAAAATGAAAATAAATAAGGAAACAGAAGCTTTAAATGACACAATAGACCAGATAGATTTAATTGATATTTATAGGACATTCCAACCAGAAACTGTAGATTACACTTTCTTCTCAAGTACCCACGGAACATTCTCCAAGATAGATCACATCTTGTGTCACAAATCAAGCCTCAGTATATTTAAGAAAATTGAAATCATGTCAAGCATCTTTTCTGAGCCACAACGCTAGGAGATTAGAAATGAATTACAGGGAAAAAAACGTAATAAACACAAACACATGGAAGCTAAACAATACTTTACTAAATAACCAAGAGATCACTGAAGAAATCAGAGGAAATCAAAAAACACCTAGAGACAAATGACAATGAAAACAGGACGATCCAAAACCTATGGGATGCAGCAAAAGCCATTCTAAGAGGGAAGTTTATAGCTATACAAGCCTACCTCAAGAAACAAGAAAAATCGCAAATAAACAGTCTAACCTTACACCTAAAGGAACTAGAGAAAGAAGAACAAACAAAACCCAAAGTTAGCAGAAGGAAAGAAATCATAAAGATCAGAGCAGAAATAAATGAAACAAAGAAAACAATAGCAAAGATCAATAAAACTAAAAGCTGGATCTTTGAGAAGATAAACAAAATTGATAAACCATTAGCCAGACTCATCAAGAAAAGGAGGGAGAGGACTCAAATCAATAAAATTAGAAATGGAAAAAGAGAAGTTACAACATACACCGCAGAAATACAAAGCATCTTAAGAGACTACTACAAGCAACTCTATGCCAATAAAATGGACAACCTGGAACAAATGGACAAATCATTAGAAAGGTATAACCTTCAAAGACTGAACCAGGAAGAAACAGAAAATATGAACAGACCAATCACAAGTAATGAAATTGAAACTGTGATTAAAAATCTTCCAACATGGGGCTTCTCTGGTGGCACAGTGGTTGAGAGTCTGCCTGCCGATGCAGGGGACATGGGTTCGTTCCCCGGTCCGGGAAGATCCCACATGCTGCAGAGAGGCTGGGCCCGTGAGCCTTGGCCACTGAGCCTGCACGTCCAGAGCCTGTGCTCCACAACGGGAGAGGCCACAGCAGTGAGAGGCCCGTGAACTGCAAAAAAAAAAAAAAAAAAAAAAATCTTCCAACAAACAAAAGTCCAGGACCAGATGGCTTCACAAGTGACTTCTATCAAACATTTAGAGAAGAGCTAACACCCATCCTTCTCAAACTCTTCCAAAAACTTGCAGAGGGAGGAACACTCCCAAACTCATTCTATGAGGCCACCATCACCCTGATACCAAAACCAGACAAAGATACTACAAAAAAAGAAAATTACAGACCAATAACACTGATGAATATAGATGCAAAAATCCTCAACAAAATACTAGCAAATAGAATCCAACAACATATTAAAAGGATCATACACCATTATCAATTGGGATTTATCCCAGGGATGCAAGGGTACTTTAATATATGCAAATCAATCAATGTGATAGACCATATTAACAAATTGAAGGATAAAAACCATATGATCATCTCAATAGATGCAGAAAAAGCTTTTGACAAAATACAACACACATTTATGATAAAAACTCTCCAGAAAGTGAGCATAGAGGGAACCTACCTCAACATAATTAAGGCCATATATGACAAATCCACAGCAAACATCATTCTCAATGGTGAAAAACTGAAAGCATTTCCTCTAAGATCAGGAACAAGACAAGGATGTCCACTCTCACCACTATTATTCAACATAGTTTTGGAGGTCCTAGCCTCAGCAATCAGAGAAGAAAAAGAAATACAAGGAATACAAATTGGAAAAGGAGAAGTAAAACTGTCACTGTTTGCAGATGACATGATATTATGCATAGAGAATCCTAAAAGTGCCACCAGAAAACTATTAGAGCTAATCAATGAATTTGGCAAAGTTGCAGGTAAATTAATGCACAGAAATCTCTTGCATTCCTATACACTAATGATGCAAAATCTGAAAGAGAAATTAAGGAAACACTCCCATTTATCACTGCAACAAAAAGAATAAAATACCTAGGAATAAACCTACCTAAGGAGACAAAAGACCTGTATGCAGAAAACTATAAGACACTGATGAAAGAAATTAAAGATGATACCAACAGATGGAGAGATATACCATGTGCTTGGATTGGAAGAATCAATGTTGTGAAAATGACTATACTACCCAAAGCAATCTACAGATTCAATGCAATCCCTATCAAATTACCAATGGCATTTTTTACTGAACTAGAACAAAAAATCTTAAAATTTGTATGGAGACACAAAAGACCCCGAATAGCCATAGCAGTCTTGAGGGAAAAAAATGGAGCTGGAGGAATCAGACTCCCAGACTTCAGACTATAGTACAAAATTACAGTAATCAAGACAATATGGTACTGGCACAAAAACAGAAATACAGATCAATGGAGCAAGATAGAAAGCCCAGAGATAAACCCATGCACCTATGGTCAACTAATCTATGACAAAGGAGCCCAGGATATACAATGGAGAAAAGACAGTCTCTTCAATAAGTTGTGCTGGGAAAACTGGACAGCTACATGTAAAAGAATGAAATTAGAACACTCCCTAACACCATACACAAGAATTAACTCAAAATGGATTCGAGACCTAAATGTAAGACTGGACACTATAAAACTCTTAGAGGAAAACATAGGAAGAACACTCTTTGACATAAATCACAGCAAGATCTTTTTTGATTCACCTCCTAGAGTAATGGAAATAAAAACAAAAATAAACAAGTGGGACCTAATGAAACTTCAAAGCTTTTGCACAGCAAAGGAAACCATAAACAAGACAAGAAGACAATCCTCAGAATGGGAGAAAATATTTGCAAACGAATCAACAGACAAAGGATTAATCTCCAAAATATATAAACAGCTCATGCAACTCAATATTTTAAAAAAAACAAACAACCCAATCCAAAAATGGGCAGAAGACCTAAATAGACATTTTTCCAAAGAAGAAGCACATGAAAAGCTGCCAAGAAGCACATGAAAAGCTGTGCAACATCACCAATTATTAGAGAAATGCAAATCAAAACTACAGTGAGGTATCACCTCATACCAGTTAGAATGGGCATCATCAGAAAATCTACAAACAACAAATGCTGGAGAGGGTGTGGAGAAAAGGGAACCCTCTTGCACTGTTGGTGGGAATGTAAATTGATACAGCCACTATGGAGAATAGTATGGAGGTTCCTTAAAAAACTAAAAATAGAATTACCATATGATCCAGCAATCCCACTACTGGGCATATACCTAGAGAAAACCATAATTCAAAAAGACACATGCACCCCAATGTTCACTGCAGCACTATTTACAACAGCCAGGTCATGGAAGCAACCTAAATGCCCATCGACAGACAAATGGATAAAGAAGTTGTGGTACATATATTCAATGGAATATAACTCAGCCATAAACGGAATGATATTGAGTCATTTGTTGAGACATGGATGGATCTAGAGACTGTCATACAGAGTGAAGTAAGTCAGAAAGAGAAAAACAAATATCATATATTAACGCATGTATGTGGAACCTACAAAAATGGTACAGATGAACCAGTTTGCAGGGCAGAAGTTGAGACACAGATGTAGAGAACTAACGTATGGACACCAAGGGGAGAAAACCACAGCGGGGTGGGGATGGTGGTATGCTGAATTGGGTGATTGGGATTGACATGTATACACTGATGTGTATAAAACTGATGACTAATAAGAACCTGCTGTATAAAAAAATAAATAAAATAAAATTCAAAATTTAAATTAAAAAAAAAAACTTCTAGGGCCAGAGCAGCCCCCTCGTCCGGACACTGCTGGAGACAGACCAACTGGTACTCATCCTCTGACTCTCCTTTTCCTACCCTCCATGCAAAGATAATGTCCTTGAGAGACACTTGAGAAACAACCTTGCTCAAAAAAAAAAAAAGAAAAAAAAAAAGAAAACACTATGAAGTAGTCACATGCTTACATATACTTATAGTTTTTAAGTTTGGATTTAAGAGAAGGAAAGCAATATTTAACTCAATATTATCAGTATTTTAATTTTACATTTTATCATTTATCTTGTTTACTCCTTATTTTATATTTTACTTTATATTTGACTTTAAATAAAGAGGCTAAATATATATACACACCCACATATGCACATCCATGCATAGAATCATATGATTATAATAGCTACAAGGTACAGATGTATTGTTATTGAGACTCAGATTCCTCCAATGGCCTTGCTATTGGTGACATAATTTTCCAAAATGGTGAAAAATCCTTAGTAAAGTTTTAAACAAAAAAAAATTGTCTCTCTCTCAATCTGCATCATAGTTGTTTTCCTGGACAATATGGCATGCATTATTTTTGTGTTCCTATGTAAAATGGAGATAAATTTTAGGTTCAGACCATTATAGAGAGGATTTTCACCTACATGTATATATGGTAGGACGTTCAAGAGTCATTAAGGACAGCACAGCGTTTTGTTATATGGGACTTTCTCAGCACACTGCTGGCCATCCAGCACTCCTGGCCCTCCTGCCCTCTAATGGCCAATAGCATCCCCCCAATTATTTTGATAACTCAAATTGCCCCCTCACATTTCTCACATGCACCATAGGGGGCATTACTGCCCCATTTGAGGCCAACTCAACTACATAATCTCCTAGATAGGGGTACTTTTTTTTTTTAACATCTTTATTGGAGTATAATTGCTTTACAATGGTGTGTTAGTTTCTGCTTTATAACAAAGTGAATCAGCTATACATATACATATATCCCCATATCTCTTCCGTCTTGCGTCTCCCTCCCACCCTCCCTATCCCACCCCTCTAGGTGGTCACAAAGCACCGAGCTGATCTCCCCGTGCTATGTGGCTGCTTCCCACCAGCTATCTGTTTTACATTTGGTAATGTATATATGTCCATGCCACTATCTCAGAGACACGTGATTTCAGGAGATCCATGAACGTGGAAGGAAAAAAAATACATATGCTTTCATGCTTGATATGACATATATGTTGCTTTGTCAAAGACTACCATTAATGCTCTATTCAAGCCGAGCAACAATAACCTTCACATTGGTATTTCTCTCTTTATATAATTTATATACATTTGCTTGTTATATAATGCATTAAGAAAAGCACATAACCGTAGTGCAAATTTACTTCCTTTTTTCAATATGTTGATAAATATATTTCAACATAATTGGTTTTCTTTGTTTTATGTATTTAATTTTATGTATTTAAAGACATTATTTTTAGAAGTGAGGGCCATAACTTCATTAGATTACCAAAGGGGTCTTGGGTCTTTCATACAAAAGTGGATAAAATCAGACCCAGGGCTTCCACATCTTTGTATTGTTTTGTCTACGTTGGCTCCATGGCATCGGTTCAGAGCTAGGATCTCAGTGAGGGACTGTCCAAGAGGAGTGTCCGAGAAGGAGTCAAAAATCAACATAACTCAGAAATACAGTTAGACTGTACAAGACAGGAATACAAGAAGGTATTGATAAGGTGATAGTCTCTTTGACCCAGTTTCTCTTCCATCTAGCTAAACCTGGGGTTCTCAAACTTTGTTGTGCATAAGAATTCTGAAGAGTATGTTCAAAAACACTGATTTAGTTGAATCAGAATCACTGGGGTTGGAGTATCATACTTGTGATGCATGTGATTCATAGACCAAACTCTGAGCGACCTGGGCTCTTGTACAATATTTTAAAGGGGACTAGTCGGCATCTGATATACATTGCATTTCACCACTCCATTGCCCTGAAAAGTCCTTCCCTTTTTTCATCCCCCTGGTATACTTTTACTTATCTGTTAAGCCTAGAGTGCAGGTAGACTCTACATTTATTCCTTTCCAAAGCTCTCCCACAGCTCCTATATGCCTTTATGTATTTCTCAGGGCAATAGGGATTTTTTATATTAAATTATTTATTTGAACATCCATGCCACTGGGCTAAAATCCTTGAGGGCAGGAAAATATTTCTGTCCATCATGGGTTTTTTCCCTCTCGCATCTTAGATATTTGTTAACTTGAATTGAAAAAAGAAGAAATTCTCTTTTCATTGAGAATTCTCATAGAAGTTTATTCTAAAATCAATCTCATATATTTGGACTTCTCTATATAAAAGTTTTATTCATTTTATCTTCTTCTCTCTTAGATCAAGTTTCCTGGGAAGATGTACATGTACATTCACCTACGTACGTTAAAAGTACCACATATTAGTTATTGTGGCAGGGATAGTTGCCTTCCTAATGTGAGAATTCCTCTTCTTATACGTAAGCCATCAAAACAAAACAAAAACTCATATTTCCCAGTCTTCCTTGCAGAAAAGGGCAATCATGTTTTCAATTCTGAGATGGGAACAGAAATTATTGAGTAGGACCTCCAGGAAAACCCTTAAAAGGAGGACACATTTAGCTGTTTTGAACATTTTTGCCCTTTTCCCTTCGATCTTCACTTTCTTCCAGCAGGAACATGGACACACAGTTGGGAGGTTAAGTGGCCATCTTGGAACCCAAAGTGATGAGCAGAGTAGGATGGCTGAATGGAAGGATATAGGAGCTTGGATACCGATTGCATCATGGAGGTGCGGACCAGCCCTCAATTTTCTACTTCTAGATTTCTTGCAGGTAGAGAAAAATGAAACGCCTAATTTATCCAAGCTAGTCTTCCCTTTCTCTCTTTTTTTCCTCCCTCCCTTCCTTCCTTCCCTCCTTCCTTCCTTCTTCTCCCTTCCTTCTTTCCTTCTTCCCTCCCCCCCTCCCTCCCTTCCTTCCTTCCTTCCTTCTTTACTTTCCTCACCCTCTCTTTTTTTGGGTTTCTGCAGTAGAATGCAAACATTTGACTGATAATTACCTAGCCTCATCAATGAGTAAGGTTACATTCCTATTAACCTATGGTAGTGCAGCAGAAAACTAACTAAAAAAACTTGTTATTGCTTGGTTGTTTATTTGACCACTATAGAGATCAAACATATATTCTATCTGCCCTCTCCATTACTAAGTTATAAAGTGGCGTTTATAAAATCAATGTTGTGTTTATAAAAGTCATACATGTCTGTGTATATATAAATATACATATATATATTGATACATACACACAGCTACTTATAAACATGTTTACCATGGCCCCCAATAATTGATAGTGGTGGGATTTTAGATTATTTTTACTTCATTTCTTATAATTTTATATTTAAAATCTTATATGACTGTGAATGTATGATCTTTATAATACCAAAAACAATAACACAACTTCTAAAAAAAGTAAAGTATAATAGTAAGAACATTCTTATTATTAAAAAGAAAACATTTTTCCTCAGAATATTATTTAATTAAACAACAATTTTGGGGGTGTGAAGCAAAGGACAAGCTTTTAAGTCAACAGAAAGGATTTGGGCTCTTGTACTCTCTGGGAGCCCTGAACTGCCACTTAAAGTCTGACTGGACCACTATGATGGAAAGGCCACTTACAGGTGCATGTCCTACTTGAGCCCAGACTTCCAACCATTGCCACGAAGGAACCAGGCAGTAATTGCAGCCATCTTGGACGTGTCAACTCCACATGGAACAGAAGAATCACCCAGCTTATCTCTGGCCTACAACATCATGATATATAATAAAATGATTTTTGTTAGAGAAAAAAGATCTTGAATCTCTTTCTCCTTTCTTGGGATAGTGGTCCTACCTACCCTGGTATCCTTTTTTTTTAAAAATTAATTAATTAATTTTTATATTTGGCTGCGTTGGGTCTTCGTTGCTGCTCACCAGCTTACTCTAGTTGCAGTGAGCGGGGGCTACTCTTTGTTGCGGTGTGCAGGCTTTCTCATTGTTGCAGGGCACAGGCTCTAGGCGTGTGGGCTTCAGTAGTTGTGGCACATAGACTCAGTAGTTGTGGCTTGTGGGCTCTAGAGCACAGGCTCAGTAGTTGTGGTGCACAGGCTTAGTTGCTCCGCAGCATATGGGATCTTTCCGGACCAGGGATTGAACCCATGTCTGTTGTATTGGCGGACGGATTCTTAACCACTGTGCCACCAGGGAAGTCCCATGGTATCCACTTCTAAGGCTAGAGCCTTACTGTCTAAGGGTGGCTCTCCTACATGGTGTCTGGGGCCTGCTTAGGACTGAGGGGATTATGCCAGGGTTACTCTTTGTCCTGTCCCACCTATTTTACAAGCAGCCATCTTAAAATCTTTCTATTGTTAAACACAGGAAACTACAAAATGATCAGTATGTTTGAGAAGAAGAATGGGGACACTGACTAAAGTAGACAGGATTTAGAGTAGTTCTAAAGAGAACATGTGCTAAAATATACAGTCAACACCGTGAAAATCACCAGGGCTACTGCATTGCAGCTTCTTAGGATTTTATGTTAACAGAACCCCCTGCAGTTACACAGCAGCAGTGGTTTGGGAGGCACTCTGGGAAAATATAATGAAACGTAAGGGATACAGCTGTGTTAGGCAGGGTTCTCCAGAGAAACAGAACCGACAGGATATATGTGGATGTGTAGATACAGGAGGAGATTTATTATAGGAATTGGCTCCCATGGTTAAGGAGGTCAAGAAGTCCCATGACCTGTGTCTGCAAGCTGGAGAACCAGGAAAGCCTGCGTGTAATTCAGGCCTAGTCTGAAGGCCTGAGAGCCAGGGGAACTGAGGGCACAAGTCTTTGTCTGAATCAGAAGGCTTCTGAACAAGGAGCACCGGATGTGTGATGGCAGGAGAAAATAGGTGTGCCAGCTCTTGCAAAGAGAGAACAAATCTGCCCTTCCTCTCCCTTTTTGTTCTTTTCAGGCCCTCCATGGATTGGATGATGCCTACCCACATGGGAGAGAGTGATCTTCCTTACTCAGTCTGCTGAATCAAATGATAATCTCTTCCAGAAACACCTTCACAGACACACCCAGAAACATTTTTTTATTTTTGTAACATTAGCCATCACAACAACCTTCCCTCAAAGCATTTATAATCTAGCCGGAGAGGGCAAATATATTCAGACAGCAAGGTAACCAATAAGATTTCTGTCTTATATGCATGCCTTACATACAACATATGTATAATAAGTGCCATAGGATTTCAGAGATGGGAGACAATCACTGTAGGCCAGTATGACCTAGAAAGCGCCTGGAAAGGGTGTTATCCTGTTGGTCCTTGAAGGTAGGCAGGAAGTCTTACAGGTACACTATAGGGGAAAAAAAATGCCTTCCCTGTTCCAAAGGAGTTCATTGAACTAGAAATTCTTTACTTAATAAAACTTAAGTAAAAATTTTTTATCCTTAAAATTTTTTCCTACACCATAATTTATATAGTGTTTCTCTTAGCAGTGAAATTCACATTATATGAAGTATTATATATGAAGTACTGTAGTTAGCTTCTCAATGGAGAAAGCAGGTCTATGTAGTTTAGATAAGGCTTAAGTATATAGTATGAAAAATAAATCCTTAAATTCACTTGATCTAGAATCTGTTGTAAAATATCATATTTATAAACAAAAAAAGAGAAATCTGAGATCTTTAAAGGTTTTTATTTTTTAAGTACTTACTCAAATATTTCTCTCATATATTAGTATTATTTATTATACTTAAAATGTTAAAAATTAGATGAGTCCAACTCAGGGAACAAGAAGCCAGCTTCTCAGGCTTTTCTTGGCTTAAATACCTTCTTCAGCTCCTAGCCCAAAGCTGTTCACATGAGTACATCATATTCTCAGTACTTAATTGCTGAATGAATAACTACATGAATAAAGAATAAGGAAGATTCAGAGGGGAAAAAATAAGCAAAACCTGGTTAACACAATCTAGTAAATATTTTGGCTGCTGAAATTGAAACCAAACCATCTTGTTTAAGAATAGATGACTCAAAATTACACACAAAAATATCAAGTTGCTAGATTTAAATGTACATGGCTCTTTCTCATTATAGATTCATTGTATTCTCTAGTTATGCTAGAACCACTTTCAGGCTTAAACTTCCAATATTTCATTGTGACTCACTGTACTCTTTAAAAACAAAGAAATGACAAAGGTCATGAGGCCACCCATCACAACATATAAAGTGAATTAGCAATCCACTGAGCTGTATTTTTTCCTTGCTCGCATTTTCTGAGTGTTTTTTGCACTAAGCATAAGTTCCTTTTGTAATAAGGAAAAAAGAATACTAAACTTCATTGAAAAATACAGTAGGTTTGAAAGGATATAAAAGGGTTCAGGATTCTAACCAGTCACTATGATTCTATGGTATGGGGTAACTGTAGATCAATTATTTTCTTCGTACTTTCCACTCACAGCACTTTAACATGTGTCATTCAGCAGTTTAGCTAGGTTGGAGGTAAGAGGCTCTCTTGGCCTGCTTGGAACAGATTCCAGCAGGTAGTTCCTGTACTTAAAACTCTTTGAAGAAGAAAGGTATTATTTGAGTATTAAGCATTATTATGAACATCCTGCCTTTTAAAAGCTCAAAGGGAAAGACAAAAGGACCTGTCCTTATTAGTATTTCCAATTAAACTGGGAAGGATAAATTATTTCCAAACCATCTAATCTTTCCTACATGTCCCTACCACCTCCGCCTCTACATTTCAGTCAGATCTACAGATGGGGAGAGACATGAATCCAACCTTTAATTTTCCTCTTAGCTCTAATAAACACATTTATTATAGGGTTTCCCTGCATGTTTGTTTGTACGCACAATCTTAGAGGAGTCCGTTTGCTTCTGCTAATGAGGTTTAACAATACTCTCATAAGCTGTACTACTTGCTCCCCCCTTCCCCCGCCCCAGTCGAGTGGGTAATACAGGAACATGTGGCTGTTTAGTTTAGGGTCTCATAAAGCATTCTGCCAAGTCCTTTAACAGTGATATGGAGGTGTAAATTTGTCTGGGTATAATAATCATTCCTAAAGAGCCATCAAATATACTTCTAGAGATTAGTTACTGGGAACTTTTTACCCTTTTTCAGGGAATTAACAATAGTCTTAATACAATTGCCAGTTAAATTAATTGAATTATCAGACCCTTTGCACGAAGTCAATTTTTTTGACTTGTATGCTTGATGCCTTCCCAGCCATCCCTCATAGCTTTCAACCTCCTGAGTTATAACTCCAAAGCCATCCAGCTTTAAACTGGCCAAAGAGCTCAGGATTTGATATAAATGATATTTTGAGGGGTACAAATTGAATTTCAAAATGATGTTAAGGAATCCCAAATAACAACTTGCATATCTGTCACAAGTACAATGATTCAAAAAAGGGTATGTCTAAACAGATTAGAGACTCAATAGAGAACATCATAAATTTAGACCAGATGATTAGAGGATATAATTTTTAGCCCACTGGGATGTGTTTTGAATTCAGCACCAGTTATTTTTGGTAGAAGGCTGAGTCTGAATATTTCAAATGAAAGGACACCATGTTAAATTACCTGTTCTAAAATGAGGACCTTTGTTCTCTTCATGAGATTCCCTTTTAGAAGTACAGTGTGATAAATTAAAATTTAGACTGTGTACCAAACTGAAATCCCATCTTTAATTACTTGAGAAATCAAGGGTTTGCAAAATCATGGTTCCTCAGAGGGCTGTTTTGCTTCCATGTGTGTAAATGTATCGATTCCATAAAGACCAAACTTCTTGCCCCATTACAGGGTAAATAGTTTCAGTTAAAAAATATTTCTTTCTGAATGTATGAATTTAAAAGCCTAAACTCATTGTATGCTAGTAGTCTGGCAGCTGTAACAGCAGCCTCAAATGAAGAGTTCACTGCATCCCTCAAGAAGGATCATCAAGAACCTGATGGCATCATTTAGGTTATCTAGGGAGTCCCTTGTACCATGTTACTGTCACCAGGGAGCTCTATTAAGGTGATGGAGACAGTCATCATGAGTCATGAAACTTAGTTTTTTGATCACAGAATATAAATGTATAAGGAAATAATATCAGCATCCACTCTGTTAGTGTGGGAAGCCTAGTTTTAAAAATAACTTGGGAGTTAAGGGTGACCTAATATATACTAACAGACACTCCCTCAGTCTCGCCCTCATACTTTTGGTCCTCCCTCCGATTCTCTCTTCAGGAATAACATTCCCATCCCCCAGTTGCTGGGCATATTGGGTGCTGTCAGCCCACACTGCTTCTCACTGGAACTGCCACAGGGAACTGCCTTTACCAAGGAACTACTCCCACTAAGCGGCAGCTTGTGGCCAGTGACTGGATGGTATGGGGATAAAAGGACCAGCTCCCATGCCTCAATATGGGATAACACCTGGCCCCAAAGCCCCTTAAAGGATTGACTGAGGCCCCAATTGCAACAACTTTGCAGGTCAGCTCCTCTGCTTTCAACTTCGGTCTTCACTTCCTTATATCTCCTGAGCGCGCTCTCCAAGTGAAGTTTTTGCAATCAACACCTCATCTATCCCTCTTTTCAGGGAAGCCAATGTAACACACAGATCGTCAACATGGGTTGACCAATTGTGTTGGCAGAACATGTGGCTACTTAGATTGACCTTCTGGTCAAAAATATTACTACGACCAAGCTGTTCAATCTGGTGTTCGATATTACCATGGTCAAACCATTTCCGTGAATTAGTCCTGAAAGCATATGATGTGTAGGAAAGTTTTGTCGCAGAAAACAAGACCCTAAGTGGAAGACAGTCTAATGTACAGTTAAGATTGGATGAGCTACAGGAAAAGGAGAGGTAGAAAAGATCTTATGCAGTCTGCTTGGGAGAAGAAGTTCATAATGGGGTTCTCTGTGTCAACTGGTGCTGTATTTGTGACTGAGGGAGGAATAAGGAACATCACAGGAGGACAGTGGATACCTGGAGTCAGGAGTGCTGAAAGGAAAGCAGTGGAAGGGAGCAACTCCATAATTTTGGCTTTAAGATGACTCTAAAATGAAGCTACTCTAGACCACTACTGCCCACACCTCCTTTTCCCACTCATTTTAGTGCTAAATCTTTTGTCTTATGTCACTTAAATATTTAATGGGAGTATGCATTTCCTCATACTTTTTTTCTTTTTTTTTTTCGGCCGTGCCACACGGCCATGTGAAGCTTCCCCTCTGGGAACCCGTGCCTTCTGCATTGGAAGCTGGGAGTCTTAACCACTGGACCACCAGGGAAGTCCTCCTCAAACTTGTTTTGAACACCTTATGGTACCAACACAGAACTATGCACATAATAGGGGTTTAATAAGTACCTGTTGAACAAATGAATGACTCGATAAATGTAAGATGGAAAGATGATCAAGTTAGAAACAAACAAAGACTTGTGATCCAAAGGTCCTAAATCTATGGTTTCAGAAACTTTTAAAATGTGGGATTTAACACAATGATTTTCCATAGGAATCAATGGATAGTCATAGTTTTATGCTGACTAAATCCAAACAGTATTTTTGAGTTGGCAATTTTAATCGCAAATTGCTAATGACATACATATCTTGTCATAGGAGATAATAGATTCCTGCAATTTCAGTACATGCCACAGCTCAGTGAGAGCAAAGAGACCTACGGAAAGGTTACATGCTTTATGTAAACTCTGAGCCATAAATGACTTCCTTTTGTTCAGATGCCCCCTCCTCCCAATGAACACAAGGTTCTGCCTTATAAGAGAACAAAGGTGTGGACTGCAGAGCACTTCTGTGTCTGGCGTCTGACCGGCTGTAAAATGACTCCATTTCCAGACAACGTGACTAGGCTCCTATTTCTCTTGGACAAAGTCTTGATACATTCCTTTCTTCCCCTTAATCCCACTGACCAAAATATTCAGGTGAAAACATTTCTAGGAATAGTTTGAAATGAGGATAATAACCACTTCCTTTGACCACACTCCACTCTTCCAGGAAAGATAATTTCTTTAATTGATGCTTATTAAGAACACTCCACAGTTACTTCTCCCTCCAAATCAAATATCGAACTAAAAATATTAAAATCAGTTTGCATGTATTCAGAAAGTAAAAACCTGTGGGCTAAACCCTCTAGCATAGAATTATTAAAACAGATAGAAATGTGAATGAGTGTAAAAGTGAACCAAATAATGGTCTCTTTAAAAGGTTAAAGCATTTGTGTTTGAAGTGACTCCTTGAGTTTGTAGTCACAACCCTTCAGGTGGTCTGCAAGGACATTATTCATTTGAAATGGGACAAGCTATTTTTAAAAGGCATATTTAAAATCACATTCAATACAAGGAATCTATGTTGAAAAATTATGAATCATTTATAACAGTAAGAGCTTAATTATCTAGAAACATCAGTTAGCCCAAAATGCATTTGTTACACTCTGTAGTTGGGTAAGACAGACAACTTACAGAAAAAGCTGGTGAGGATAGTGACTTAATATCAAAAGCAACTTCCAGAGAAAATGTTTTTCTTCAGGAAAGAGTGAGCCCTCTTTGGCCCATGAAAAATATATGATTGAATTCCCCAAAGTTTTAACCCATTGAGCATGACAAATAATTTTGGCCAAGAAAAATCTCAATAAGCCTCCCATGAAATATTTCTCTTTTTAAACAAAATAGCTTTCTGATGAACTCACCATGTAATTCAAGTCACTACATGGATTAATGTTTTGCCTGGAATTAGGAAATATGAGTCAATTACCCTTTGGAGGACATATTTTAAAGACCATTTTAGTTTCAAGGACTTATACGAAGTCTTTTTTTTTTTTTTCCTGAAGATAATCAGGCACCAGAAACATTAAGTAAAATAAACAAGTAAACAAGTAGAATGAAGTAAAACAAAATGAAAATATCATTAGCATTACTGGAGGAGAGTGGAGACAATGCATTCAAATAATTGAACTATAAGTTGAATTATTTTGTCTAAACTGCAAGGGCATTTTCCATTTGACCAGAAATATCAAAATTCAGGTGTATATGAGGCTCAGTAACTGAAACTGTGTTCATGTTACATTGTCCGTAACCAGCTCTATTTCTCAAACCAACACAAAGTGAAGGTAACAAAAGATTTATAGATTTATGTGATTCTTGACAGATTTCTCCACAAGGTAAGTAATAAGACAATAACCAGTAAATGTCTAATTGTACCTGAATTCTTTTGCTCCTTGAACAAGAACAAAATACTGAACTGAGAAAGCCAGATCTGTAGTTTGAGAAGGGAAGCTGGTCTAAGTTTTTGACAGAATGTTCAACAAACTGATCCATTTGAATTTGGGGGAGAATAGAGAATTTCCCCTTTGAAGAACAGAAAGACCACATTTGCATCCTTCTATATGGATCATACCTGAGAAGGTAACTGAGGTAAACAGGTAAGTAAGTACTACAGTTCCTTAATTAGAGCAGGCTTTGAATGGTTCTGAGAGACAAAAGTCTTTAGCTATGTGTGCCATGTAATTTTAAAATTTTAATGGAATAAGCAATTAAATGGCTCTATTCTAAATCAAACTCATTATTTGCCCAAAAAATCTCAGTTCTTACTTATGTGATTGCTCAGAGTGTATGTTATTTTAATGACAAGTAGATGAAGTTACTTCCCTTCATTATGATCTATAAAATGCCTTCCACTACTTATGAGTCATTACCTGGGAATAATTTTCTTCTCTGTGTGGCTCTCTACCTTTTCTATCTTTAATCTAATTGTGCTGGCCAGCTGCTGTGATCTGTTGCGTCGTGGGGATGGAAAGAATAATTGAGGTCTGAACTGAAACCAGCTTTTCCATTAGGCAGAAACAAGGGTGCCACAATGACTTCTGGGTCAGATTATTAAACACAATGGTGGTTACCCAAGGACGTTTATGCTTAAACTCTTCCATGGCCAGTGTCACTCACAGGGTCGGTGTGTTACGAATCTTTCTTTTTGAAGCCATCCCCTGAATAACAATATCTCCAAATCTGTGTCATTAATTGCTTCTAATGGCCAGAACCAGGACCTCCCACACTGACTTATTACAGATCTTAGCAGATGATAATGAGATTCAAACCTCATTAGCGTGGTCCATGGGCTGTATCCTGTACTGGAAGCTGGGAGCCCAAGGATGGAAAGGCATGTCTTGAATTGTCTCTTTCAATTCCCATTTTGCATGCACCTTTGCTATCTTGACTTCCAAGAGGCATTATAAATGAAGAAATAGGTCTGCAAGGCTTGTGTTTGAGGACAAAGAAGGAAGCATCTCTCTCAAGGCAAGCAAAAAGAAACTTCAAAACAAGAGCCACTGAACTCATATACTTACAAATTTCTGATGGAACTGGAGAGCTCTTCATTTCAAGACAATGTTTGTACAGTACTGCAAAACCATCAATAAAGGATTCAGTTACATTTCCTGTACTCTGTTTGCTCAGGAAGAAAATCACATATACCTAAAATCCCAAGTTTAATCTTCTCCCAAACGTGCTCTTTTTCCCATAATCCTAACTCAGATAATGACAGCAGCATCCCATAGTACCCAAGTCATCGCCTCTAGTATTGGTCCCCGAGTTGTGTTGATTCTACCATCAAAGCATCTTTTGAATCCATTCTTTGTTTTCTACCCTCACTGCCATTGAGAAGGTTCGAGCCTTCATCCTCTCTGTCCTGGACCACTGCACAGAATCAAGATTTCCTAACTGGCCCCACTTACCTCCAATGCATCCCTCTTCAGTCCATCTGTCCTCTACTCAGATTTGTCTTTTCAAGAGGCAAATATGATTGTGTCCCTTCCCTCTTTTAGAACGTTCGTTGGCTCCTCAGTGATGATGTAGCCCTTCATTTGATCTTCTATCTTCATTTTCCACCTCTTCCCATACTATGCCCTTTGTACTTCTCTGCCCTTCCATGTACCCCTGTCTGCCGCGCCTTTCACCTTGTTTGCCCTGTTTTGCTTTAAGACGCTCTTCCAATATGACATCCTCTAGTTCTTTTGCTGTTTTCTCTAAGCAGAGCAGGTTGTACTTTTCTCTGTGTTTCCAGGTTACTTTGTATGTATTTCTAATTTAGCTAAGCATTTTACCTTCCAATTATTTGATGATGTTTTGCTTTTCTCTTCTACATACTAAGCTACTAAAGAGTAGGGGCTATCTTATTTATTGCTGTATCTCCAGGCTTACTTAGCACATTGACTGATCCAGCGTTGCCACTCAATATATGTTTGATGAATGAAGAAACAAGAGTTGATACGTTCCTACCATTTATTTATTAGGTTTGTATGGTATATGGGACCATCAGCAATGTGCTGATCATGCATGATATTGATAGCAATAACATAACCAGAATTTTATTACTATACTTTGTACTCCACAGAGGAAAACCACGGATATGCATCTAATTTGCTTGAATTCTGGAGAGGAAGTAGCATAATACCCCAAAATATTGGATAAGAAAATTGTACATGGCTCAGGAGAACAATGTATTTTTTGACATTAGCCATGAAAGCTTTCAAAACAAAAATATAAATTATCCTCGCCTCTGAGCTGTTTTCCCTGGTCTCTTTCCTACAAGAGATCACATTTTTCTTTCTGTACACACAGTATTTTTAGAGCACTCTGCTGTTATGAAGCATTCTGCAACCTCTAGTTAACCTATTTAGATCTCAGTGTTCTTATCTGTATAATGAGGCTAATGGTGCTAAGCTGTTCTCCCAGGGATGTTTGATTAAATATGTTTCTTGACATTGCACAGACCCTGCATACATCAGCAAGGATTTTCAAAATAAAATGTTCTATATGCACAGAAAATTGTTTCATTTGGCATTGTCTTAAAAGCAAGCACATTTCCAAGAGGAATGTTTGCACCATCAGCAAACATTTCAAAATGGATCTAAGGTAAAAATTGTTATGACTGCAGTGAATGTTTTATTTGGGGTTGATAAGATAGGCAAGTATTTCAAAACATCTCCACCCATAATTTTTAGTGGGAAAAGCAATGCTTGGTGGAATGTGAGATAATTTTAACAGCCAGTATACTGGCTGTTACAGGGGATTTTCTAATATTTTTTACTTCAAGACAGGCCTGTGTTGGATTAAGTCTTTGTACAGTGCCTTGACACTTCAAGTAGGAATGGGGACCAGAATTCCTGATGGCAGGTCCTGCCCTGGCAATTTTCCTGTCATTTCACGGAGCAAGAAGGCCTGCATTGACCTCTCACGTGTGCAGAGCCAGACTGGCTTAGGTGGATGGGGTCTCCTTTTCTACAACTCACTTTTCTGTCCATCTGACCTCTCCTTTACTTCTACTACTTCTTGTGACAACTGCCAGTCTTTCTCCTAGTGAGAAGTAGACCACACAGACAGAGAGGAGAAGCCAGTAGAGAAAGGAGAAAATGAATGGAAATCAATAAAAATATAAACAAACATACCCTAGAATGCTTCTGAGAGGCTGAAAAGTGGTAGTCTGAATCCAGATTTTCCAAAAAAATTACAGAATATTCCAACTGACATTCTCCTATCATCTGTCTCAAACCTAAATTCAGTTGTCAACAGGTGAATAAATGAGTGCTTGCTTCCTTCAGTAAAACTGGTGTGAAAAATAATGGCAGTCTAGCCAGGAGAAACAGGATAGACAAAGGTTCTGACTCTAGGAACTGGTTATAGTCAAGCTCTGGTTAAGCCTCTTTTCTGTGCTTCCATAGCTTGACATGTAACAGAATCATCTGGAAATGTTTATAAACATTAAGAGAAATGCTTTTTATTGAAGCATAATATACATTTTAAATGCATATATTTTAAGTATAAATGATGAATTTTCACAAACTGAACACACTCATTAACCAATATCATTTGGAGAATTTTTGGGGTTTTGTTCTTTTTTAATTAATTAATTAATTAATTTTGGCTTCAACAGGCCTTAGTTGCGGCCCGCGGGATCTTTTAGCTGTAGCATGCGAACTCTTAGTTGTATGGCCTGCAAACTCTTAGTTGTGGCATGCATGTGGTATCTAGTTCCCCAACCAGGGATTGAACCCAGGCCCCCTGCATTGGGAGCATGGAGTCTTACCCACTGGACCACAAGGAAAGTCCCGATTTTGTTTTTAAGATGTAGATTTCAGGAACTTTTTCCAGACCCACTGAATCAGAATCTCAAATACTGAGGCCCAAGAATCTGTACTTTAAATAAATTCCTCAGGAGATTCTTTTGAAGGCAGCTGGGCACTGGGTCACATTTGTGAACCACTGTCTGGATTCCTAGGTGCATGAATTGGGCAGAGAGAGATATTAGGGTAGGACATGGAGCCCTGGAGAAAGGAAGAGTAAGGAATCCCCCTGCTTTGGGAAGAGTTCCAACAGTTCTTTGAGGAAGGAACTATAGCAAAAAAAAAAAAATCCCTTCCATTTGATTCTCAGTATTCATTTATCTTTTATTATTTAGTAACAGAATCCTAATTTTCAGAGAGGCATATAGTTACCTGGATTAAAGACTAATTCTTGGCCTCTCTTACAGTTAGATGTGGTCACGTAGCTAAAATTTAGCCAATGGCATTTAAGCGGAAGTGTCATATGTGACTCCTGGGAAATCTTCAGAGGACTGAGGTGTTCTCTTCATGACCCTTTCCTTCTAGCTAGTGGCTGGAATATGGAAGCACTGGCTGGAGCTCAAGCAGCCATTTTGATCCAGGTGGATAAAGGCCATATGTTATGGACGGTAGAGCAGAAAGCTGGAAGAAACTTAGGTTCCTTAGAACTTTATGGATTTCATACCAACTCTGTAGTATAAATTCAGAACTTTTAATAGAATAAAATATTTTATGTTTTGGATACTATTAATTTGAGTTTTCTAATACTACAGCTGAACTTAGTCCTAACTGACTCAGAGGATTTTCCTGCTCTATACATATATGTCTGAAGGATCCCAAGAAGAGGTGGTGATCTCTCAAGAGCATGGTGTTCTATCATTTGCCAAGAAACAATGGAGAGCAAGTTTGGGTTTTGATAATCAATTCTTAAGTAAGATAAATATATTCAATTTTGTACAGTAGGAGCTTTCTTTCTAGGAGGTATGTTTGTGATTGGTCTCTTTCCATAGGCTTCATGGGGACCAGGTCTTACCTGGTATCTGGAGCTCTTTGGTGGGATTCTCCAAAGAGTGGCTTGTTCTTTGCAGGTCATTGTTAGCCTTATCGTATTATAGTTTTAGGGGAATTCTATGGGTTAGAGCAAGTTTCCAGCAGCAGCTAAGGGTACTGGCTCCAATTCCTAAAGAGATGAAGATGGCACAGGTTTGGCATATTGTCAGGTCTTAAGCCAAGATAAGTGGGAGTGGGCTCTCACTGTAGCTCCAGTGCCAGTGGGAGAACTGAGATGTGAACCAGTTATCGGGAAGGAGCTGAGGCAGAGGCAGGGAAGAGCAGCAGATCCCATGGTATCAGAATGCCCAGGAATAGCTGACTCTGGTCTGCAGCAAGACCAACTCCAAGGCCCTACTAGGTAGTGCCTGGGGTTCCTAATGCATATATACTCTCTACCTTTGTCGGAAACCAGACAGGGCTGAGGTTACTGGTAAAAGATAGCATTGCCTGAGTCTAAAATGCATGAGAATGATCATTGTCTGACTTTCTGCAACTTACTTACCTCTTCTTAACTTCAATTCCCTATTCTGTAAAATTCGAACTAATAATACCTGGCCCAGAGGTATTCAATCATGAATTAAAAGAAAACAAATTATGTACAAGGAATTTGCAAATTGTGATGAGTTATACAAATGTAAATTATTATTACTATCTAGGGAGAATGATGCCAGCAATTTAACTGTGCAGAGCAAATCTCCATAGCATTTAAGATGAGATGAATATAATTCATTCATCTGAAATGAAAGGGGGTAGATTTAGAGAGTCAGGATATAATTACTAGATTTGTAATCTGGTCAGGAAACTTATGTCAGAGAGATACTGTATTCTTATTTGAGAAAAATGCAAGGCTTTTTAAGACATCATGTGACAGACTTGTTTACTTTTTAATCATTTCATAGGCAATATGGTTTATCTTAGGGAAGCCACGATTCATAGAAGTCCAGTTTATGATCCATGAGAATCAAGAACGGACATTTTGAGAGCTATTAAATGTTGTGTGTTCTTCAAGACAACCATTAAGGATCAAATGCAAGAGTCAAGAGTGCTTGCTTTTCGCCATAAAAGCAGCATTGGGGCATACAGGTTTACAATTGTATTTGTTGTAATAAACCACATTTTATAGGCAACAGGTGTAGCTGACTTATATCCTAAATTGTGTGAGGCTGTGCTGTCAGGCTGGCTCTAAAGGGATTTGGAAAGATTTATGAGATTGAATGACAGCCAAGGTGATTCTTGAAATTGACTTTTTAAGGTGTCATTTTGGTGAATGACAGGTTATAGTTACTAAGAAAAAAAAAAACCCCTCATAATAATACGGAGTTTGTCTTTAAATGGCAGTAAGGCTGTTTAGTGAAAAAAAGCTCATTTTTAACTAGAGATTGCTACATTTTGGACATTTGGCAAATCTAATTGGCTCTGAGCATGTGGCCTGACTTCCTCAGCCATTCAGAATCACTTCTTCCTCCAGCCAAAGGCCACATGTGCCTTCAAACAGGGTTGTAATCTACTCATACTGCTTAAACAGAATTTGCTCTTAATTAGGGTCTTTTCTAACTACTGCAATTAATTTTAAGACAAAGAAATCAGCTATGCGTCAAAGGAAGAGAAAGAGGAAAAAAAAGAAGGAAAAAATGTATTCCATGCTCTTGTCAGATGAGCTTCTCTTTCCTTCTCTCTCCTTTACCAGTCATCCTGCTCAGGGGCCCCCATGCTTGCTCCTCTCACTGAGATAAATCATTTAATCTCTACCCTCCTCTCATGTTTCAGACCAGTCAGCTAGTCTCACAAAGCCTGTCAGCATTTGAACTTAGCATTTTTCAGGTTGAATAAGAAGCATTTTTTTCTTTCATTTTTTAATTGGTTGTTAAATATGATATCTTAACTGTAAAGAAAATTTTAGAGGAAAAAGAGGCCTGTAATTCTCCTTACCATAATTGTTTCCTTTGTGTTTGTCATTAATTCATTTGTTTATATGACAAATAATTATTGAGAGGCTTCACTAGCCTAAGCTCCATTTTAGGCACTGGGGATATAGCAGGGAACAAACCACCCTGCTCTCCTGGGGTTTTCATCTGAATTTTGGGAGAAAATAAACAAACAAATATTATGGCAAGTGGTGTTGAGGTCTAAGGAGACAAATAAAACAGGGGAAGGGTTGGGAACACGGGGTTGGGCGGGGAAGCTATTATTTCCTTTCTATTTTCTTCCAGCCACACACGTAACTCTTACTCTGTACTCTGTAAGACCATGTATTCTTCCCCCTGAAAAATGCCAACTCCTTCCACCCCTCTCTTCCCAAAAAACTCAACTCATAAATATATATTTAGTGATACAGTCCGAACTTTATTTTTTCATAGCATTCATATGACATTTAATACAACTAACATAAATAAGAGGCTTGATGTTAACTCTTAAATGGAGAAAACTGGAGGAAATAGACGTAGAAAGCTAAAGCATCAAATAAAAGAGGAAACTGGCATGAGACAGAAGAGATAAAGTTCTAGTCATTAAAAATTTGCACTCGTGTATCAAACTCTGAGAATTTGGGGCAAGACCAGATTATAGGGTAGAGAAATCCTGAGATAAAGTTAGAAACAAATCAAGTAAGATTAAAAGCAGTTTAGGTCAGAGTTAACAGTCTTATCCAACCTGTGTACCGATTGTTTCTGTTTTGCATAAAGTTCCTGAGTTCCCTCTTTTACTCTCTTGTCCTAGAAAACAGTCGAAACGTTAAAAATAGGAAGTCCTGCTTACCTAGAGATGTCAGGACTATTAGCAATATGAGATGACTAATTTTTATGAAAATAATGGTTAGAATCATTACATGTAAAATTCAAGAGCCCCATTTACTCTGGGAGCCCATGTGGACCAGCAGAATGAGCTCAGCATTTGCAGTAGGCAGATGTGGATTTGAATTCTGGCTTTTCCAGGTACCCACTGACCTTAGGCAACTCAATTAATCAATCACGCTGGGCCTATTTCCTAGCTGGTGGGAACATTTCTGGTGTTGGAAATGATATGCATTCAAGGGGCTAGTCTTGACTTAGATGGAACCATATGAAATTGCCATTTTGTACCTCACAGGCAGTCAAAGGCAGCAATTTTATGTGGTACAGCTTGGTATATAGTGGGTACTCAGTTAAATGTAGCCATTTTTATTGCCATGCTCTTTCAGTATTTTAAAGATTTATTTACTTGAAAATATTAGAACACATATATTGATGAAGGCCTTTAGGTGTCCAAAGGACAATCATATAACGTACTTTCTTTTTTAAACAATAGCTTTATTGAGATGTAATTCATGTTTCATAAAATTGATCCTTTTAAAGTATACAATTCAGTAGTTCTTAGCATATACACAGAATTACACCACTCTCACCACTATCTAATTTTAGAAATTTTTATCAGCCCCGAAGAAACCCCGTAACTCCTAGCAGTCACTCCCTGTTCTCCCTCCCCTTACCTCTTGGCAGCTAACCTACTTTCTGTGTCTGTGGATTGGCCTATTCTGGACATTTCATATAAATGGAATCAGACAATATGTGGCCTTTTGTGATTAATTTCTTTCACTTAGCATAATTTTTTCAAGGTTTATACATGTTATCGCATGTATCAGTATTTCATTCCTTTTTATGCCTGAATACTATACCATTGTATAGGTGTACCACATTTGGTCTAACCATTCATCAGCTGATGGACATTCGGATTGTTCCTGCTTTGGGGCTATCGTGAATAATGCTGTTGTGAACATTTTTTAAAAATAAATTTATTTATTTTATTTTTGGCTGCGTTGGGTCTTCGTTGCTGCACGCGGGCTTTCTCTAGTTGCAGAAAGCAGGGGCTACTCTGCGTTGCGGTGTGCGGGATTCTCATTGCAGTGGCTTCTGGTTGCAGAGCATGGGCTCTAGGTGCACAGGCTTCAGTGGTTGTGGCACGTGGGCTCAGTAGTTGTGGCTTGTGGGCTCTAGAGCGCCGGCTCAGTAGCTGTGGTGCAAGGGCTTAGCTGCTCCGCGGCATGTGGGATCTTCCCAGACCAGGGCTCAAACCCATGTCCCCTACATCGGCAGGCAGATTCTCAACCACTGCACCACCATGGAAGCCCCAACTTTTTTTTTTTCAAAAAAAGAATTAAAGGGCTTCCCTGGTGG
This sequence comes from Hyperoodon ampullatus, assembly GCF_949752795.1. Lineage (NCBI taxonomy): Eukaryota > Metazoa > Chordata > Mammalia > Artiodactyla > Ziphiidae > Hyperoodon > Hyperoodon ampullatus. The sequence continues at coordinate 59,509,826 of NC_136929.1, read as the reverse complement.
CGCAGTGGTTGAGAGTCTGCCTGCTGATGCAGGGGACACGGGTTCGTGCCCTGGTCCGGGAGGATCCCGCATGCCGCGGAGCGGCTGGGCCCGTGGGCCATGGCCGCTGAGCCTGCGCGTCCGGAGCCTGTGCTCCGCAACGGGAGAGGCCACAACAGTGAGAGGCCCGCGTACCGCAAAAAAAAAAAAAAAAAAAAAAAAAAAAGAATTAAAAAAATTTTTTTTAAGGTTTGTTTGTTTATTTATTTATTTATTGTTTTTGGCTGCATTGGGTCTTTGTTGCTGTGCATGGGCTTTCTCTAGTTGAGGCGAGCAGGGGCTACTCTTTGTTGCAGTGCGTGGGCTTCTCATTGTGGTGGCTTCTCCTGTTGTGGAGCATGGGATCTAGGCACACGGGCTTCAGTAGGTGCAACACGTGGGCCCTAGAGCATGCGGACTTCAGTAGTTTGCAGTGCGTGGGCTCAGTAGTTGTGGCACACAGGCTCTAGGGTGCGTGGGCTTCAGTAGTTGTGGCATGTGGCCTCAGGGGTTGTGGTTTGAGGGCTCTAGAGCTCAGGTTCAGTAGTTGTGGCGCAGGGGCTTAGTTGCTCCGCAGCATATGGGATCTTCCTGGACCAGGGCTCGAACCCATGTCCCCTGCATTGGCAGGCGGATTCTTAACCACTGTGCCACCAAAGAAGTCCTACTGCTATGAATGTTTGTGTACAAGTTTTTACGTAGACATATGTTTCCATTCCCTTACGAAGGAAATTTCTGGGTCATATGATAACTGTATGTTTAATGCTTTAAGCTACTGCCAAACTGTTTTCTTTATTCTAAATAGCTAAGAAGTGGGTGATTCTAGCAGAGAAAATACAAGATGAGCTTGGGCCATCTGTAGTGTGAGAAAGCAAGGACGTGCTAAAAATATAAAAGATGAGGGCATATCAAAGGGACACAGGAGCCAACCTAAAGGAGCTACCAACAACAAAACCTGGAACAATTTGAAGAGCAAGGGCAAGAGTATGGTATTAGATCACAATCCAAATATAAAATAAATATGTATTAGCCCACACTGATATAAAATAAATGATTGAATAAACAAATAAACAGAAGAGACAAGTTTTCCTCAGTGAAGAATTCCAAATAATATAAGTAGATATTCCCCCCTCCAGGAGGTGAAGCTTGAGTGTGGACTGGACTTAGTAACTCACTGCCAAAGTATAAGGTATGGAAAGGAAAGAAACAGTAACTTTATAGAGAAATCTGGCAACCCTATCTTAACCAAATGATCAAGGTTAACATCGCCAGCAATAAGTCCTGTTGAGATCGTGTGCCTGGTGATATGATGTGATGAGAAGGGCACTTCACCCATGAGGTGTTCTTCTTCAAGATCCATAACTCTAATTTAATCATGAGAAAACATCATATAAATGCAAATGGAGGAACATTCTGCAAAATGCCTGATCAATACTCTACAAAACTGTCAAGGTTATGAAAGATAAGGAAAGACTGGGAAACTGTCCCAGAGCAGGAAAAAACTAAGGAGACATAACAACTGAATGCAACATGGTATCCGGCTTGGGATTCTGGAACAGGTAAAGAACATGAGTGGGGAAACTGGTGACATCCAAATAAAGTCCGGAATGTAGTAATGTACCAGTGTTGGTTTCCTGGTTTTGGCAAATGTACTGCTGTAATGTCACATGTTAACATCAGGGCAAAACTGAGTGAGGGTTATATAGGAACCATATACCACCTTTGTAACTTTGCTGTAAACGTAAAATCACTCCAAAATAAAAAGTTTACTTGAAAAATAAATCCATTACATGTAAACATAAATAATACATTTTAATTGAAATATAACTATATGTGCCAAAACACAAAAATTATTTAATGAGAAAGTCTAGTGAGTATAGGAATGGTTAGCCAGGAAATTCAGATAAAAGAATTTGTCACTGAGAATGAATGTTGAGATTGATCTAAACTGGTGGTTTGCATGGGTTAAATTTACCAGGGACTTGCTTATCTTTCTATCAAACTATCTAAAGTTACAAGGTTGGCTGACTAAAGCAACAGCAGCTACTGCAGCAACAAACATTTTTAGCATTTGATCCCCAGCACTGAGCACTTAGGGCACAGTTCTGTTGTCTTCTTCTGTGGATTAACGTATCTCTTTTCTTAAGCAGTATCAGCATTTTCCAAATTAGTGAGTTAGGGTTACACCGAAGAAGATATTCATTTCCCTTGGTCTCCTTTACCTGGAGTTGCTAAAATACACTTCCCACGTGCCTGCCAGTCGGTCCCATTCTTGTTCAGGACTCAAGTCTCATGTAAACATGATGACTCCCAAATCTGTATCCTCACACTTCTCCCTTGAGTTTCAGTCTTGAATATCTGACTCTTTTTCTGGACATAAACTGGCTGTCCCACTGATACACAACTGAGAAGACTGCAAAGTCAAACATATTCTCTTGCTACCTTTCATTCCTGTTAAAATTGTTCCTCCACTTATATCCCCTTCCTCAAAAACAGACATAGACAATGCATAAATAAATGAATGTGGCTATGTTTCAATAATACGTTATAAAAACAGGCAGTGGGTCAGATCTGGCTTGGGAGCTATAGTTTCCTAATGCCTTATTTAAACCATAGCATTGGATGAGACTGCCTATGACAGTAGGCTAAGGCCAGAGGCTCTGGAAAGAATCCAGAGGAACATCAGTGTTAAAGTACTTGGCTTGGGAAAGGAATTCAGTGAAGGAGAATGAGGAAGAGTAGTCAAAGAGGCAGGGAGAAAATTAGGATACAGGTGTCTCTCAGAAGTCAAAGTATTAATAATAGTGTACCTGCATCACAACAAATGCTTACAGAGAGATGAAGTAGGATGTGTTGAATCTGGGTGAACTTAGGCACAGGCCATCCTGAGACCACAGAACTTTGTGACAAAAGTGAACAGAAACCTGGAACTGGGATAATGCAGGCTGAAGTCCAACCCTGGGACCCAGACCATTCAAGGAAGATTGGGGTTAGAAGAAGAAGTGAACTTCTCAGGGTATCTAAGATCCAGGGCTTGTTCAGGATGCACCAAGTATCAGTTCTGGATAGCAAATCTGAGCTCTGGAGTGGTGGAATTGTGAACTATAAAGCTTTACTTTTAATCCCAGAATGTGGATATATGTCCTGAGAAAACATAGACATTGACTTTTAGGTTATCACTGTAAGACCTCACTTCTCAGTAAGATAACACTGTCTACTTCCTGGTGGGGAAACTGGAAATACAAAGTTTCTGGAAAGCTTGACATCATGGATAAAAGCAAGCAAGCAAGCAACCCACGAACCCCTAATTGCGCCCCTCAATTTCCTTCCCCAGCTCTGCTTTTGTGGGGGTGAGGAGGGCAGTCAGACAATTGGAGAAGAATTTTATTCCATGAAATATATATATATATTTTTTTATTATAATAACGATTTTTTTGTGTGTTAGTTTCTGCTTTATAACAAAGTGAATCAGTTATACATATACATATGTTCCCAAATCTCCTCCCTCTTGCATCTCCCTCCCTCCCACCCCTCCAGGCGGTCACAAAGCACCGATCTGATCTCCCTGTGCTGTGCGGCTGCTTCCCACTAGCTATCTACCTTACGTTTGGTAATGTATATATGTCCATGCCTCTCTCTCGCTTTGTCACAGCTTACCCGTCCCCCTCCCCATATCCTCTAGTCCATTCTTAAGTAGGTCTGTGTCTTTATTCCTGTTTTACCCCTAGGTTCTTCATGACATTTTTTTTTCTTAAAATCCATATATATCCATGAAATATATTTTAAAAATCCTTTTCTGTTGTCACCATCTAAGAACATGATTGCACTTGGCATATCATAATTAGAAAGACAGATTACAATAACATATATCCACTGAATTTACTTTTAAATGATTTTACTTTTTTGACCATGGAAATACACCATACATCCTCAATGTACAAAGACTGGCATAACCTCACAGTCTTTCTTTTCATAAATTTTAGAAATCATTTCAAAAAGAAAGAGCTGATAGCATTCACTGGAAATCTCATCTCAAACATTGTATTCATCATTCACATGACCACATTTTTCAATTAAAAAGATACTTTGGATGGAATTCTTGTTTTTCCTTTCTCTTCCTCTTCCATGCCCGTATACTTCTGGGATGTAGACATGAAAGATTAAGCACCTCAGAGACATCTTGGGGCTCAAATCACAGTAAATGACCACGAAAATCCCATGACGCTGCTACCTTTTTGTTCTAGGAATTCTGCTTTCTAGTTCTTGGAAAATATGAGACGTGGATTAGTGTTACAGTCCAAGGTTTACTTGAGAGTTGAAAACAAGGATGCTGAGAGAGGCTCACTTTGCCTTTTGATCAGTGGGAATAAAGCTTGGTACTGACCATTTTACCTCATTAGTGGGGCTTACTGACCACACCTCTCTCTTTAATTCTGTCCTGAGTGAATTTGTAATTTGCCTTTGGTTTCTGTTTTTAAAAGAACAGATTGTGAAGGATCAAAGAGGAACTGGATAATGACAAGGAGGAAGTGGCAAGTTAGTGACATCTTTGTAGAAGGAATAGTAACTATGAACATTGTGATTATTCAGAATCAGTCTTCAGAGAAGTGACTAGAGAATAAGTTCCAGTACAACAAACTCTAAGTATCCTATTCTTTAATTCTTGCTCAGCCATTAAGCTTTTATTGAGCATATACTATATGCAAGACTTGGTAAAAATAGAAGTATAAAATAATGGGTAAGAGATGGAGATCTTAAAATCAAACAGAACTGTATATAAGTCACTGGTTCTACTGTTTACTACTTGTAGTGGGTTGAATCATTGTCCCCAAAACAGATGTCAACCAAAAACTTCAGAAAGTGACCTTATTTGGAATAAGTCTTTGCAGATGTAAGTAAAGTGAGGCTCTTAAGATGAGATCATCCTGGATTAGGGTGGGCCCTAAATCTAACGAGGAGGGTCCTTATAAGAGACAGAAAAGGAGAACACACAGAGCTACGTATGAAGGCTACATAAAGACGGAGGCAGAGACTGGAGTTCTGCATCCCCAAAAAGGCAAAGAACATCAAGGGCTGCAGAGAAGCTAGGACAGAGGCATGGAAGGGATTCCCCCTCAGAGCCTCCAGAGGGAACCGCCTCTGCCAACATCTTTTTATTTTCTGCCAACATCTTGATTTTTGGACTTCTAGCCTCCAGAACTGTAAAAGAATAAATTTGTGTTGTCTTGAGCCACCAAGTTTATGATAATTTGTTATTAAAGCCCTGAGAAACCAATACACTGGCTGTGTGAATTTGGGGTTAACTAACCCTCTATATTTTTGTTTCTGCCTCTATAAAATGAAGAGGATAATATTACCTACTCCTAGAGTTATTGTGTTATATTTATTCCTAAATTTCTAGCTTGCTTCTATTTCTAAATTATGTTTTCTGATTTGCTGAGAAGTTTTTTGTTGTTGTTGTTTTTTACTGATTGGGTAATGGATTTTATCACATGCTTCTACTCATCTATTAAAGTCATCATGTGTGTTTTTTGATCAGTTAATGTGGTGAAATACATTTACGTATTTATCATTGTTAAACAACCCTTGTGTTCCTGGGATACACCTATTTTGGTGATTCATTCATTCAAAAATAATATTGATGCCCATTTATGTTCCATGTGGTGTTAAGGTGTTGGGATACAGTAATGGGGAAAAAAGAACTAGAAACTGCTACCTTCATGGAACTTACATACTAGTGTTTTATACAGAGCTGGATTGACTTGGCTAAACTTTGTTTATAATTTCTGCATCTATGCTCTTGAATGAAATTGACCTGTAATTGCACTTTCTTGTATTTGTCTTGTCCACGTATTTGAAAACTATTCTACAGGCTGGGTCATAAAGCCCAACTGGAAGGTAGGCACGGGTTTGATTTAGGTTCTGCATTCAAAACTGACAGTCTTACATGTATTTTGTAAATGAATTGAAGTAGCACACTCAAAAGTGATATAAACTGCCTCCAAAATCCAAAATAAAGGCCCTACAAGTGTTGTGCCACTTTTTTTTAGCAGTCGGTGGTGGAAGACGCAGCAACGTGTTTTTCTCCTCAGAGGCGACGGATATCTCATCTTGTTCTGGACCACAGGAATCCGGACACTTTACGGAGGTGATGGGTTCCTGAATTTTCATGGGGTTTACCTCTTACCTTCTGGTTTGCATTCTCACACATTTTCTCCAGGCCTACGTCAGCACAATTAGCAACCCTTGCACTTCTTTAAGCTGCTGTCTCCCAAAGGAGACTATATGTACTTTCCCCCTTTGAACATGACGAGATCTGATCTTGTATGAACCTGCTGACAAGGAACATTGAGGCTAATTCTTCAGGAGAATGAGTGCCACCTTGTAAGGCAACTGCTTCAGATGAAGTTATTATGGGGTATTCAAGCAAGGAATAGATAGTCTCCTTACACATGCAGGGCAGGCTCCTTCTGCTGGCAAGAGAATCTCCGAGTGACTCAGTGGTGGCGATAGGGGTGGGGTGCCGGTTAAGATTCTCAGTGTCTTCTGAACCCAAGCAGATGTCTAAACGCCGATTCTTTTTTTTTTTTTTTTTTAATAAGCACAAGCCTCTTGTCAGTTAACAACAGCCTGTATTTATTTATTTTTAAAATGTTTATTTATTTATTTATTATTTTTGGTTGTGTTGGGTTTTGTTTCTGTGCGAGGGCTTTCTCTAGTTGTGGCGAGTGGGGGCCACTCTTGTTGCGGAGCACAGGCTCCAGATGCGCAGGCTCAGTAGTTGTGGCTCACGGGTCCAGCTGCTCCGCGGCATGTGGGATCTTCCCAGACCAGGGCTCGAACTCGTGTCCCCTGCATTGGCAGGCAGATTCTCAACCACTGTGCCACCAGGGAAGCCCCTCCATTCCAATTCTTAAGTCTCACTCTTACCCAATGAATGCTTTCACTTTTTTTTCCTTTTTTCTTCATTTTTATTGTGGTGAAATACACATAACATAAAACTTACCATATTAATCATTTTAAGTGCACAGATTAGTGGCATTAAATACATTCACAACCATTGCTACCATCTACGTCCATAACTCTTTTCATCTTGTAAAACTGAAACTCTTACCCATTAAACAAAAACTCCCATTCCCCACTTCCCTAACCCCGGCCAACCACCTTCTACTTTCTGTATTTATGATTTTGACTACCCTAAGTACCCCATATAGTGGAATGATACAGTATTTGTCTTTTTGTGACTGGCTTCTTTCACTTAGCATAATGTCCTCAAGCTTCATCTATGTTGCAGCCTATGTCAGAACTTCCTGCCTTTCTAAGGCTGAATAATATTTCATTGTATGGATACACCACATGTTACTTATCCATTCAACACTTTAGTGAATAATGCTTCTACAAACATGGATCTACAAATATCTCTTTGAGATCCTGCTTTTATTTGAGTATATACCCAGAATCAGAATAGCTTCATCATATGGTAATTTCATTTTTAAGTTTTTGAGGAACTGCTATATTGTTTTCCACAGCATCTGTACCATTTTACATTACCACCAGTCGTGCACAAGGATTCCAATTTCTACACATCCTGGCCAACACTTGTTATATTCTGGGTTTTGTTTTGTTTTGTTTTTTTTTGGTAAGTGCCTTCCTAATGAGTGTGAGGTATCTAATTGTAGTGTTTTATTTTTTAACATATTTATTGGAGTATAATTGCTTTACAATGTTGTGTTAGTTTCTGCTTTATAACAAAGTCAATCAGCTATATGTATACATATATCCACATATCCCCTCCCTCTTGTGTCTGTCTCCCACCCTCCCTATCCCACCCCTCTAGGTGGTCACAAAGCACTGAACTGATCTCCCTGTGCTATGCGGCTGCTTCCCACTAGCTATCTATTTTACATTTGGTAGTGTATATATGTCAATGCCACTCTCTCACTTTGTCCCAGCTTACCCTTCCCCCTCCATGTGTCTTGAAGTCCATTCTCTATGTTTGAGTCTTTGTTCCTGTCCTGCCCCCAAGTTCATCAGAAGCATTTGATTTTAGATACCATATATATGTGTTAGCATATGGTATTTGTTTTTCTCTTTCTGACTTACTTCACTCTGTATGACAGACTCTAGGTCCATCCACCTCACTACAAATAACTCAATTTCGTTTTCTTTTATGGCTGAGTAATATTCCATTGTATGTGCCACATCTTCTTTATCCATTCATCTGTCGATGGACACCTAGGTTGCTTCCATGTCCTGGCTATTGTAAATAGTGCTGCAATGAACATTGTGGTACATGACTCTTTTTGAATTATGGTTTTCTCAGGGTATATGCCCAGTAGTGGGATTGCTGGGTCACATGGTAGTTCTATTTTTAGTTTTTTAAGGAACCTTCGTACTGTTCTCCATAGTGGCTGTATCAATTTACATTCCCACCAACAGTGCAAGAGGGTTCCCTTTTCTCCACACCCTCTCCAGCATTTATTGTTTGTAGATTTTTTGATGATGACCATTCTGACTGGTGTGAGGTGATACCTCATAGTAGTTTTGATTTGCATTTCTCTAATGATTAGTGATGTTGACCATCCTTTCATGTGTTTGTTGGCAATCTGTATATCTTCTTTGCAGAAATGTCTATTTAGGTCTTATGCCCATTTTTGGATGGGGTTGTTTGTTTTTTTAATATTGAGCTGCATGAACTGCTTGTATATATTTAGAGATTAAACCTTTGTCAGTTGCTTCGTTTGCAAATACTTTCTCCCATTCTGAGGGTTGTCTTTTCGTCTTATTTATGGTTTCCTTTGCTGTGCTTTTAAGTTTCATTAGGTCCCATTTGTTTATTTTTGTTTTTATTTCCTTTTCTCTAGGAGGTGGGTCAAAAAGAATCTTGCTGTGATTTATGTCATAGAGTGTTCTGCCTATGTTTTCCTCTAAGAGTTTTATAGTGTCTGGCCTTACATTTAGGTCTTTAATCCATTTTGAGCTTATTTTTGTGTATGGTGTGAGGGAGTGTTCTAATTTCATTCTTTTACATGTAGCTGTCCAGTTTTCCCAGCACCACTTATTGAAGAGGCTGTCTTTTCTCCATTGTATATTCTTGCCTCCTTTATCAAAGTATAGGTGACCATATGTGAGTGGGTTTATCTCTGGGCTTTCTATCCTGTTCCATTGATCTATATTTCTGTTTTTGTGCCAGTACCATACTGTCTTGATTACTCTAGCTTTGTAGTATAGTCTGAAGTCTGGGAGCCTGATTCCTCCAGCTCCATTTTTTTCCCTCAAGACTGCTTTGGTTATTCAGGGTCTTTTGTGTCTCCATACAAATTTTAAGATTTTTTGTTCTAGTTCTGTAAAAAGTGCCACTGGTAATTTGATAGGGATTGCATTAAATCTGTAGATTGCTTTGGGTAGTATAGTCATTTTTACAATGTTGATTCTTCCAATCCAAGAACATGATATATCTCTCCATCTGTTGGTATCATCTTTAATTTCTTTCATCAGTGTCTTACAGTTTTCTGCATACAGGTCTTTTGTCTCCTTAGGTAGGTTTATTCCTAGGTATTTTATTTTTTTTTTGTTGCAGTGGTAAATGGGAGTGTTTCCTTAATTTCTCTTTCAGATTTTTCATCATCAGTGTATAGGAATGCAAGAGATCTCTGTTCATTAATTTTGTATCCTGCTACTCTCCAAAATTCACTTATTAGCTCTAGTAGCTTTCTGGTAGCATCTTTAGGATTCTCTATGTATAGTATCATGTCATCTGCGAACAGTGACAGTTTTACTTCTTTTCTGATTTGGATTCCTTTTCTTTCTTTTCCTTCTCTGGTTGCTGTGGCTAAAACTTCCAAAACTATGTTGAATAATAGTGGTGAGAGTGGACATCCTTGTCTTGTTCCTGATCTTAGAGGAAATGGTTTCAGTTTTCCACCATTGAGAACGATGTTGGCTGTGGATTTGTCATATATGGCCTTAATTATGTTGAGGTAGGTTCCCTCTATGCCCCCTTTCTGGAGAGTTTTTATCATAAGTGGGTGTTGAATTTTGTCAAAAGCTTTTTCTGCATCTATTGAGATGATCATATGGTTTTTATCCTTCAATTTGTTAATATGGTGTATCACATTGATTGATGTGCGTATTTTGAAGAATCCTTGCATTCCTGGGATAAACCCCACTTGATCATGGTGCGTGATCCTTTTAATGTGCTGTTGGATTCTGTTTGCTAGTATTTTGTTGAGGATTTTTGCATCTATGTTCATCAGTGATATTGGCCTGCAGTTTTCTTTTTTTGTGGCATCTTTGGTTTTTGGTATCAGGGTGATGGTAGCCTTGTAGAATGAGTTTGGGAGTGTTCCTCCCTCTGGTATATTTTGGAAGAGTTTGAGAAGGATAGGTGTTAGCTCTTCTTTAAATGTTTGATAGAATCCACCTGTGAAGCCATCTGGTTCTGGGCTTTTGTTTGTTGGAAGATTTTTAATCACAGTTTCAATTTCAGTGTTTGTTATTCGTCTGTTTATATTTTCTACTTCTTCCTGGTTCAGTCTCGGAAGGTTGTGCTTTTCTAAGAAATTGTCCCTTTCTTCCAGGTTGTCCATTTTATTGGCATATGGTTACCTGTAGTAATCTCTCATGATCCTTTGTATTTCTGTAGTGTCAGTTGTTACTTCTCCTTTTTCATTTCCAATTCTTTTGATTTGAGTCTTCTCCCTTTTTTTCTTAAAGAGTCTGGCTAATGGTTTATCAATTTTGTTTATCTTCTCAAAGAACCAGCTTTTAGTTTTATTGATCTTTGTTATGGTTTCCTTCATTTCTTTTTCATTTATTTCTGATATGATCTTTATGATATTTTTCCTTCTGCTAACTTTGGGGGATTTTTTGTTCTTCTTTCTCTAATTGCTTTAGGTGTAAGGTTAGGTTGTTTATTTGAGATGTTTCTTGTTTCTTGAGGTAGGATTGTATTGCTATAAACTTCCCTCTTAGAACTGGTTTTGCTGCATCCCATAGGTTTTGGGTCGTCATGTTTTCATTGTCATTTGCTTCTAAGTATTCTTTGAATTCCTCTTTGATTTCTTCAGTGATCTCTTGGTTATTTAGTAGCGTATTGCTTAGCCTCCATGTGTTTGCATTTTTAAACAGTTTTCTTTCCTGTAATTGATATCTAGTCTCATAGCGTTGTGGTAGGAAAAGATACTTGATACAATTTCAATTATCTTAAATTTACCAAGGCTTGATTTGTGATCCAAGGTATGGTCTATTCTGGAGAATGTTCCATGAGCACTTGAGAAGAAAGTGTATTCTGTTGTTTTTGGATGAAATGTCCTATAAATATCAACTAAGTCCGTCTTGTTTAATGTGTCATTTAAAGCTTGTGTTTCCTTATTTATTTTCATTTTGGATGATCTTTCCATTGGTGAAACTGGGGTGTTAAAGTCCCCCTACTATGATTGTGTTACTTTTTCAATTCCCCCTTTTATGGCTGTTAGCATTTGCCTTATGTATTGAAGTGCACCTATGTTGGGTGCATAAATATTTACGACTGTTATATGTTCTTCTTGTATTGATCCCTTGATCATATGTAGTGTTCTTCTTTGTCTCTTGTAATAGTCTTTATTTTAAAGTCTATTTTATCTGATATATGAGAATTGCTACTCCAGCTTTCTTTTGATTTCCAATTGCATGGAATATCTTTTTCCATTCCCTCACTTTCAGTCTGTATGTGTCCCTAGGTCTGAAGTGGGTCTCTTGTAGACAGCATATATACAGGTCTTGTTTTTGTATCCATTCAGCCAGTCTGTGTCTTCTGGTTGGAACATTTAATCCATTTACATTTAAGGTAATGTTCGATATGTATGTTCCTATTACCATTTTTTTAATTGTTTTGGGCTTTTGTAGATCTTTTCCTTTTGTGTTTCCCGTCTAGAAAAGTTCCTCTAGCATTTGTTGTAAAGCTGGTTTGGTGTGCTGAATTCTCTTAACTTTTGCTTGTCCGTAAAGGTTTTAATTTCTCCATCGAATCTGAATGAGATCCTTGCTGGGTAATCTTGGTTGTAGGTTTTTCCCTTTCATCACTTTAAATATGTCCTGTCACTCCCTTCTGGCTTGCAGCGTTTCTGCTGAAAGATCACCTGTTAACCATATGGGGATTCCATATGTTATTTGTTGTTTTTCCCTTGCTGCTTTTAATATTTTTTCTTTGCATTTTATTTTTGATAGTTTGATTAATATGTGTCTTGGCCTGTTTCTCCTTGGATTTTTCCTGTATTGAACTCTCTGTGCTTCCTAGACTTGACTATTTCCTTTCCCATGTTAGGGACATTTTCAACTATAATCTCTTCAAATATTTTCTCAGACCCTTTCTTTTTCTCTTCTTCTTCTGGGACCCCTGTAATTCGAATGTTGGTGTGTTTAATGGTGTCCCAGAGGTCTCAGACTGTCCTCAATTCTTTTTTCTTTATTCTGCTCTGCGGTAGTTATTTCCACTATTGTATCTTCTAGGTCACTTAACCATTCTCCTGCCTCAGTTATTCTGCTACTGATTCCTTCTAGAGAATTTTTAATTTATTAGGTTGTTCATCATTGTTTGTTTGCTCTTTAGTTCTCCTAGGTCTTTGTTAAATGTTTCTTGTATTTTCTCCATTTTATTTCCAAGATTTTGGATCATCTTTACTATCACTACTCTGAATTCTTTTTCAGGTAGACTGTCTATTTCCTTTTCATTTGTTGGTCTGGTGGGTTTTTACCTTGCTCCTTCATCTGCTGTGTTTCTCTGTCTTCTCATTTTGCTTAACTTACTGTGTTTGGGGTCTCTTTTTCGCAGGCTGCGGGTTCGTAGTTCCAGTTGTTTTTGGTGTCTGCCCCCAGTGGGTAAGGTTGGTTCAGTGGCTTGTGTAGGCTTTCTGGTGGAGGGGTCTGGTGCCTGTGTTCTTGGGGGTGGGGCTGGATCTTGTCTTTCTGGTGGACAGGGCCATGTCCGGTGGTGTGCTTTGGGGTGTCTGTGAACTTAGTATGATTTTAGGCCGCCTCTCTGCTAATGGGTGGGGTTGTGTTCCTGTTTTGCTAGTTGTTTGGCATAGGGCGTCCAGCACTGGAGTTTGCTAGCCACTGGGTGGAGTTGGGTCTTAGGGTTGAGACGGAGATCTCTGGGAGAGCTCTCACCAATTGATATTACATGGGGCTGGGAGGTCTCTGGTGGGCCAATGTCCTGATCTTGGCTCTCCCACCTCACAAGCTCAGGCTGGACACCAGGCCAGAGTACCATGACCCTGTGAGCTGCACAGCTCAGAAGAAAAGAGAGAAAAAAAGAAAGGAAAAAAAATTTTTTAAATAATAAATTAAAAAAACGAAAAAGATTATTAAAAAAATAATGAGAGAGCAACCAAACCCATAAACAAATCTACCAATGATAACAAGTGCTAAACACTAAACTAAGATAAACATAAAAATCAGGAACAAATCTTGTAGACAGCAAACCCCAAGTCTACAGTTGCTCCCAAAGTCCACCGGCTCAATTTTTGGACGATTACTTGTCTATTCAGGTATTCCACAGATGCAGGGTACCTCAAGTTGATTGTGGGGATTTAATCCACTGCTACTAAGGCTACACGGAGGAATTTCCCTTTCTCTTCTTTGTTCGCACAGCTCCTGTGGTTCAGCTTCGGTTTTGGCCCCGCCTCTGTGTGTATGTCGCCCTCAGGCATCTGTTCCCCACCCAGACAGGAGGGGGTTAAAGCAGCAGCTGATTAGGGGCCTCCTGCTCATTCAGGCCACGGGGAGGGAGGGGTACGGTAGTTATAATTGGAATGCGGGGTGAGCCTGTGGTGGTAGAGGCCAGTGTGTCGTTGTAACAGCCTGGGGTATGCCATGTGTTCTCCTGGGGAAGTTGTCCCTGGATCACGGGACCCTGGCAGTGGCGGGCTGCTCAGGCTCCCGGGAGGGGAGGTGTGGATGGTGACCTGTACTTGCACACAGGATTCTTGGTGGCTGCAGCAGCAGCGTTAGCGTTTCATGCCCGTCTCTGGGGTCTGAGCTGTTAGCCGCAGCTCACGCCCGTCTCTGGAGCTCGTTTAGGCGGTGCTCTGAATCTCCTCTCCTCGTGCACCCCGAAACAATAGTCCCTTGTCTCTTAGGCAGGTCCAGACTTTTTCCGGGACTCCCTCCCGGCTAGCTGTGGCGCACTAGCCCCCTTCAGGCTGTGTTCACGCCGCCAACTCCAGTCCACTCCCTGGGATCCGACCTCCGAAGCCCGAGCCTCAGCTCCCAGCCCCCGCCCGCCCCAGTGGGTGAGCAGACAAGCCTCTCGGGCTGGTGAGTGCCTGTCGGCACCGATCCTCTGTGCGGGGATCTCTCCGCTTTGCCCTCCGCAACCCTGTTGCTGTGCTCTCCTCCGTGGCTCCGAAGCTTCCCCCGCCACCCATCCCCGTCTCTGCCAGTGAAGGGCCTTCCTAGTGTGTGGAAACTTTTCCTCCTTCACAGCTCCCTCCCAGAGGGGCAGGTCCTGTCCCTATTCTTTTGTCTCTCTCTCTCTTTTTTTTTTTTTGCCCTACCCAGGTACGTGGGTATTTTCTTGATTTTGGGAAGTCTGAGGTCTTCTGCCAGCGTTCAATAGGTGTTCTGTAGGAGTTGTTCCACATGTAGTTGTAGTTCTGATGTATTTGTGGGGAGGAAGGTGATGTCCACGTCTTACTCCTCCGCCATCTTGAAGGTCAGTGCCTTCACTTTTTTTTTTTTTTTTTGCGGGTGCCTTCACTTTTTTTTTTTTTTTTTTTTGCGGTATGCGGGCCTCTCACTGTTGTGGCCTCTCCCGTTGCGGAGCACAGGCTCGACACGCAGGCTCAGTGGCCATGGCTCACGGGCCCAGCCGCTCCGCAGTATGTGGAATCTTCCCAGACCGGGGCACGAACCCGTGTCCCCTGCATTGGCATGCGGACTCTCAACCACTGCACCACCAGGGAAGCCCAGTGCCTTCACTTTTACATGAGTGACTTAGGGAGGCTACAAATTCAATTTACATTGTAATTCTGCAACCTGTATTGTTAAATTTTGTGTTTAGTTTTCAACAATATTTGCCCTGTGGCTACCAGAAATAAGAGATTCTTTTAGGGATAGGATAGAAATTCTCTGATAATCTGTGACTTAAGTTCAGTGTGTAAAGACCTGGGCTCTTAATTTTCTTTCTGTAAATGCTCCGTTGCACTAGAAGAATTAATTCAATGCCACAGTCCTTGTAGTCAACATTACTTCATTAACAATCAAGTGAAACAATCACTTGTTTCTCCCAAGTACTTAATCCATTAAGAACTTCATCATAATCAACCACAGGTATAATTTGATTGTTAATACCAACACATGAATCACTAGTATCCCATATTCCATTATCAAGGCACTACATTCAAGCCCAAGGACACAACCAAATCAATCCTCTAGATGATATTTTTCGACATTTCCCTTAGAAATTTCTGGTATTAATTCACGTGTAGTTGGTGTCTCAGGAGACAGAAATTATACGAGTTATTTCAACATAGATAATTCAATATAAAGAATTATTAACTAGGTATTAAATTGATAATTAGGTAAGGAAGAGGCAGAAAGGGAACACTAATACATCATGAAGATAGCAACTATGGGAACAGCTACCATCTTTATGGCTGGGCAGTCAAAGGGAAGAAGTTGGCATTATTAAAACTTAAAAATTTGGAGGAGACTCCTCCCCCCACCCCCACGCCCTGAGCTGGATCTCAGACCTCTGGGAAGGGGCACAGCTTGACTGTCTCTGACATCTCTGAACTGGAAGGAGAAGCACTGTGGAGGTGGGGCCCAGACCCTTGAGGTGGGGACACTAGCCAGTTGGTGCTAGTGTCTCTGAGGGAGTGCAATGAGGTTCATCCTGCAAGTGTTGGAAGAATTGCAAATTCATCCAACTACTGATACAGGAAGGGACTGTAGTTGCCAAGGTGTAGGGTGATATTCACAGGAAACAGAAGCAGACAAGAAGCAAAGAGGAAGCAAACAGGAAGTGCAAGTCCTTTCTTTATCCTCTAGCCTTGCAGTCTCCCTCTAGTGCAGCCCTATGGCAAAGTCTGAAAGGGAGCCAGCTGGCAAAGTAGAAATGTGGTTTGCAGGCTCCTGGCGTGGTCACCACAAAGCAGAGACTGGAAGGGGGTTTTGGAGTTATGGGACAACTGTACAGACCCCTGTTTGACTCTCTTTCTTCCAATTTTCTTATTATTCTGCGTGTATGAGAAAGCAAAGCAATGAGAGAATTAAAGAAACATTTATTTGCAAACCATTAGAAATAATTATTACTTTGGTAAAGGCAGCTACTTGCTCAGAAATCCAATATTAAAAAAACAAAAGCCTTTAAAGTATGGAGACGCAGAGACGGAGAACAGACGTGTGGACACGGAGGGGGAGGGGAGGGTGGGATGAACTTGGAGATTGGGATTGACATACATACATTACCATGTGTAAAATAGCTAGTGGGACCTCCTGTATAGCACAGGGAGCTCAGCTTGGCTCTGTGATGACCTAGATGGGTAGGATGGGGGTGGGGTGGGAGGGAAGTCCAAGAGGGAGGGGATATATGTATACATACTGCTGATTCACCTTGTTGTACAGCAGAAACTAACACAACATTGTAAAGCAATTATACTCCAGTAAAAAAAAAAGGACTGTGCCTATTGCTTATAAGAATTGGAATTTACATCCCAGTGACAGAAGTACTGAAAACTGGAAAAAGGTAGGATTGAATGGTTTATTTAGAAGAGAAAATAGTAAAGAAAAATGCAACTTGGAATTTAAACATAGATTTATCTGTGTCCTTATTCTATACTTCGCAGACATTTGACATTCTACTGATTCCTTATAAAATCTCGACCCTTATTGTGAGAAAACTATTTTAAAAGGCAAAATTAAAATTTGATACCACACTAATAAAAAGAGGCTCTCATTCTTTTTAACTTAAGATACATTTGTTCCAATTCAGTGATTCATAATAGACTCATGGCTGATGAAGTTGGCCTTAAAAATAAGGAACAAAATATGGAAACATTTTAGTCAGGGATAAGTTTCCTACAGGGCCTAATTGCAGGGATTCTCTGTAATTAAACTGTTCTGAATGTTGGCTTAAGTTTTAATAAGCTGATGTCTAACTTTCCCATGATTGTCCATATTCAAATCAAATCAGAGTTAAGAAAAATATTTTTTCCCCTGAAACTGCAATGCATTTCAAAGGCAGAGATACTTAAAATGCATTCAAATCATAAAATGCAGTACCAAATGCGGCATTTAGCCCTTAATGTGTTTAGTATTTCCAAAGCAGTCTAACAGCCTTTTTTTTTTAGCATTGTCATAAATCATAACACAGATGGTGTTTCTTGATGTCTTTCAGTCATATTTCAGTCCTGTGCCACAGCAGTATCCTCTGTCAATATGGCTTCTTGGAACTCTCATATATTGCTGGTGGGAATGCAAAGTGATACAGCTGCTTTGGAAATCACTTTAGCAGCTCCTTAAAAGGTTAAACATAGAGTTACTATATGATCCTAGGTACATACCCAAGACAACTGAAAATAAATGTACACACAAAAACCTGTGCATGAATGTTTATAGCAGTAGTATTTAGAAGAGCCCAAAAGTAGAGACAACTGAAATGTTTATTAATGGATGAATGGATAAAGAAAATGTAGAGGCATACAATGGAACATTATTCAGCAATAAAGAGGAAAGAAGCGCTGATATATGCTACAGCATGGATGAACCTTGAAAACAGTATCCAAAGTGAAAGAAGCCAGACACATTGTCTGATTCCATTTATATGAAATGTCCAGATTGGCAAATCCATGGAGACAGAAAATAGACCAGTGGTTGCCAGGGATTTGGGGGGTGGGTGGGTGAAAGGAGAGTGACTGCTGATGGGTATGAGGTTCCTTTGGGGGGTAATGAAAATGTTCTGGGAGTTAATGGTAGTAGAGGCACAACTCTGTGAATATAGTAAGAATTAAAGTTCACAGTTTAAGGGGATGAACTTTATGGTAGTGAATTATATCTTCATAAGCTATTATTTAAAAGAAAAATATAAGGGGGCATTTGTTTCAGGTGTGAACCCCACACTTGCATGAGCCTAAGAGTAAATGCCTCATTAAATTTGACCCCTGGGTACCTTGCTTGCCTCACCCTAGTCCAGGCCCTGCAGATACTCCATGGAACTCTGCCACTGGCCTGGTCTTACACTTCACTGGAGTCTTACACTTCATTTACTTCCGCTGATTCATTTTTGTAACCCCAAGTCTCCCATTGCTATCTACTGATTGGCCCTCCCTAAAAGCGTATGACCTCCCTTGCCAATCCTGATTGAAGCAGAAAGGTGAGATCTGAGTCTGTCTTGTTCCGAGACGGCCAGAGTGCCTGGTGTGTAGTAGGTGCTCCGATACCTGTTGAATAGAAGCCATTTTTCTTAGAAAATGTCATCCAGTGACTTCCTATTGCTTTCAGGTTAAAATCCAAACTTCTTCCCGGGATGGCATGTAAGGCCCTTTGGGGCTGTGCCCTTCCTGGGCTTTTCGGTCCCATCCTGCCTTGCTGTTTGGAGCTCCCTGCATAATATTCCTGTTATACTGAACCTTCTGCAGGTCACAGAATGCTTCATGAACGCTCTCTCCTTTCTGGCTTTGTATTTGTTCCTCCTCTTCATAGAACATTCTCCCCCAGTAGTAGCTTGGATCCTACCCAATCCTTCTTCCTTCCCGCTGTCCTTCACGGATGTCAGATCTGCATCCGAGTCTGAGGTTCTTCCTACTGACACTTTCTCTGACTTCTGCCCCTTTCTCTTTCACAGACAAGTTTTCCCCAACAAACCTCTTGCATTTCTAATCCTGTTGTGGCATCTGCTTCTCAGTGAGCTTGAAGTAACACACTAGCTTGACAGTCACACCTTCCTTTTTATTCTTGCAGTGTTTTTTTACTCCAGAAATCACACCATGAACCCTAAATTACATAATTCTAAATTTAACAGCTTTACTTTCTTTCCAAATAATACAAAGACTTTAGATTCTTAAACTGCATTTGTTCACGCTCCTCAACAATACGATATAAATGTTAAATATTTTAACCCTTGCTTTGTTTTAAACATTATGTGACAATATTGCTATTGTTTTATATGATCTTAATTTACATTTATGCACATATATACCATTTTCAATGCACTTCATTTCTTCCGTTTGCAATCACTTTCTTTTGGCCTGAAGTACATCCTTTAGAATTTCCTTCCATGAGGTCTGGCTGGTGGCAGACTCTCTCTGTTTTTGTTTGTATGATGTCTTCACTTTGACTTCATTATTGATAGATAATGTCACTGGATGTAGAATTCTAGGACAGTAGTTAATTTTTCAGTGACTTAAGGATGGTGAGAACTGGAGAGCTCGAAAATGTGCATGAGTAGATATTCTCCAAGCTCATTTGTCACCTTCTTGAACCCCTGGTTTACTTAACAGACAAAGGTGCCCTCCAGATGGATTAAAGATGTGAAAGATAAACTTAATAGGAGATCATGATTGAAGCAGGAAGGTGAGGGAATACTTTTGTGACTCAAACACACCTAAACTATGAGGCAAAATTCTGATAGATATGACAATGTAAAAAGTAAAGATTTCTGGGCTTCCCTGGTGGCGCAGTGGTTGAGAGTCCGCTTGCCGATGCAGGGGACATGGGTTCGTGCCCTGATCCGGGAAGATCCCACATGCCGCGGAGCGGCTGGGCCCGTGAGCCATGGCCACTGAGCCTGCGCGTCCCGAGCCTGTGCTCCGCAACAGGAGAGGCCACAACAGTGGGAGGCCCGCGTACCGCAAAAAAAAAAAAAAAAAAAAGTAAAGATTTCTATTTAACACAGGACACTTGGATAGATTTAACACACAGACACCAAACCAAGAGAAGCCAACTGCAATGTCAAAAATCATCATTGTATTATTATTTGCTAATCAATAAGAAAGACAACTGAAAAATGGACAAAAGATATGAACAAAAGTGGAAATGTAAATAAATGACAAGTACACGAAGATGGGCTTAATCTCATTCATAACCACAAAAAGGCAAGTGAAAACAACAATGAAATACCACTTTCACTTAATATTTTGGCAAAAATTAAAAACATGGATAATAGCAAGTGTTGAGAGAGAAGTGGAGAAAGGGGAACCATTAAGCATTATTGGTGAGGTGAACTGCTGCAGCTGTTCTGGAGAGTAGCTTGACAGCTTTTAGTGAAATTAAGTGTGCATTTATCTTATGACACTGCAGTTCACTTCTTGGTATAAAGTCCAGAAGAATCTGTGCAGGAGTTGATGAAAGACAGATTTGGGGCTATTTATGGCACTGTTGTTGTTTGAGGTCGTGAGGATCTGGAAGCAAGCTCAGTGTCCTATAGGGAAATGACAGGTAAATGACTGAATACTATGCAACAATTAGAAGCAATGAACCAGATGTCGTGTACGGAATTACTGATGGGTCTTAAAAACAGAGTTGAGAGAAAAAAAGAACGAAACAGAAATAGATTGACAGCATAATACCATTTGTGTAAGTTAGAAAATGTATAAACACAAAGTAATACTGCAGATTTAACAAGGGTGCATATATATTGGAGGACAAATATCGAACGCCTCAAAGTGAAAGCCTGCGAGAGAGAGGAATATGGGAGTAATGAATGGGAATAAAGGGGAAAAAGCAAAACAGGGGAGGAGTCATAAACTGAAGGGAATAAACTGAATCAATTCGTCTCCTTGTCCCTGAGGTGCAATACTCAGCCCTACCCACTCCCCACCCCCAAATACCAAATGTAATCTCCTCTGTCAGGTCTTGCTTGAGTCCTCTGTGAAGATGGAATTCATCACTGCTTCCTCTGGTCTGTTCCATGTTCCTCCCATCATACTGTGCTCCAAGATCTATGTTAATACACACCCCACTCTATCATAATTCTTGTTTTATTGCTTTCCTTCCTTAACTAGGTAGTGGGAATCTTGAAGGTGGTCCCTGTATCCTCAGGAACCAGCTCAATGCCTGACACACGGTGTTTGTTGAGTGAATAGATTAGTGAAGCAAGGGAATTGTGATAGAGAAAAATGTATTGAAATCAAGGAAAAGCAGCAATGTCAGTTAGGTAGAAAATAGGGGGAAAGTAGGTTACATGTCTGAGTTGCTGTGGGCAGATAGGAAAAAAACCGCTTGGGTGTGGGTGGGTGAAGGAAGAGAATCAAAGAATTTCAGTAAGAGATGTCTATATTTAGAGTGGGAAGATAAGAGGCCAGCTGGAAATCCTATCTAGGCCAACCTACTACCTGCACACCGGTCTCATCCTCTCCATCCTACTCAGGGATATTTCTCCAGAAATCTCCCTGCTTCTCTCATGTATCATCAACTTTCTCCTCACCACTGGGTCATTCTCATCAACATGCAGAGAAGTTGTAGTGTCTCCAATCAAAGTAATCCCCCCATAACTTCCCCATCCCCCTCCAACTACCACTACATTTCTTTGTTCTCATTTTCAGCAAAGCTGTTTGGCACAATTGTCTCCACTCACTGTTCCTACTTTCCTCTCTTCCCATTCTCTTTTGAATTCATCTGTCAGGCTTTTGCCCCATCACTCCACTGGAACAGTTCTTGTCAGTGCCATTAGGGACCCACAAATGGCCAAATATGAAGGCCAATTCTCAGTCCTTATTTTACTTACTCAGCAACATTTGAAAACAATACCCTGTCCTCCTTGAAACAAGGCCTTCCCACAGACCACTTTCTTGGTTTCTCTATTCAACACCTCCCCTTGAACGACTAATGGGTGTTTCACACTTAATGTGTACGATGCTTAACTTCTGATTTTCACCTTCAAACTTGATCTTTCTCCATCCTTCCAGTTGCTCAGGTCCCCAACATAAAGTCATCTTTCAGTCTTTCTTCATCTCCCATCTCACATCAAATCCACCAGCCAAATCCAATTGGTACCATCTTCCAAACAAATTCAGAATTGGACCACTTCATCACCTCAGCTGAGGTCGCCCTGATTCCAGCCACCACGATCTCTTTCCTGGGTTACTGCAAGTGTCCCCTAACTGATCTTCCTGATACTAGTCTTGCCACCTCCTCCCAGCCCCTTGTCTCAGTCTCTTCTCTGCACAGCAACCTCTTAAGACCTGAAGATTCTTCTATATTCTTTGAAAAAATGTCTTTTCTCTTCAACATCCTCCACTGGCTTCCCATCTACTCCCGAATAAAAGCCTCTGCCTCCTGGCTCCCATTGCCTCTTTGATCCTACCTCCTACAAATTATCTCTGGTCCCTCTGATCATACTGGTCTCCTGATTGTTCTTTGACCACACCAAACCCACTTTTGTCTCAGGGCCTTTGCATCTGCTGTTCTCTGCCAGGAATGCTTTTTGCCCTCCAATAACCTTACAGCTTACTCTCTCACTCCTTCAGCTCTCTGCTCAAATGTCACATTGTCAAAGAAGTTTTGCTTCTTAACCCTTTCTAAAATAGCACCTCCTCCCTTCACTCTCTTACATTGCTCCGTTCTTGTTCGTAACATCACCACATGTTATATTTGTACGTTATCTGACTCCCCCTTCTACTGTGACTTTGTCTTTCTTGTTCACTGCTATATCTCCAAAGCCTAGAATAGTTTGAGGTACGTATTGGATGCTTTAAAAGTATTTGTTGAATGAACAAATGATTCCCTTCAGAGAGGAAAACAACATTGCAAAGACCCTTTTTTAAAAAAAAAATTAGCTTTTGGCTGCGTTGGGTCTTCGTTGCTGCACGCGGCCTTTCTCTAGTTGCAGCAAGAGGGGGCTACTCTTCATTGTAGTGTGCGGGCTTCTCATTGTGGTGGCTTCTCTTGTTGCGGAGCACGGGCTCAAGGCATGCGGGCTTCAGTTGTTGTGCACGCGGGCTCAGTAGTTGTGGCCCACGGGCTTAGTTTCTCTGTGGCATGTGAGATCTTGTCTTTTCTTTTCCAGGACCAGGGCTTGAACCCGTGTCCCCTGCATTGGCAGCTGGATTCTTAACCACTGTGCCACCAGGGAAGTCCCGCAAAGACCCTTGAAGTCCTTCCAGATGCAGTATCCAGGGCAACATCCATGGTGTAAAGTTTTCCAGCCATGGCCAAGGACTTAGAATCCAGCAAAATGAACTAAGAGCATGAGCCCCCAAAGAGGTGGGCTGGCCAAGTGTTAGTAAAATAGCTAAAACTAAACTAGCCCAGTGGAAATCTGATGAGCTAATGCCAGCCTGTCTGTTTCCTGTGTGTGTTGAGTGTGACTTCTGAGATTCCTCCCTGCAGAACCAGTGTTGCTCCTGCTGTGACCTAGGGATGTTTGATTGCCAGTACCATTCTGTGTAGGACTTGGGAGATGGGCATGGTGGGATGGAGTTGAGTTGGTCCCAAATATAGGCTCTTCCATGTTCCTATAGTGAAGAGATAAAGGAACCAGCAAGGAGAGTGAAAAAAGGTAGTTCCTTATGTATTTTTAAAAATATTTATTCATTTATTTGGCTGCACTGGATCTTAGTTGCAGCATGTAGGATCCTAGCTGCGGCATGCGGAATCTTCAGCTGTGGCATGTGGAATCTAGTTCCCTGATCAGGGGTTGAACCCGGGCCCCCTGAAATGGGAGCGTGGAGTCTTAGCAACTGGAACACCAGGGAAGTCCCTGTAGTTCCTTCTTATCAAATAAATATGCTGATCCCTCTGTCTCTGTTTTACACATTTCAGCACTGTATCTGGGTGC
This sequence comes from Hyperoodon ampullatus, assembly GCF_949752795.1. Lineage (NCBI taxonomy): Eukaryota > Metazoa > Chordata > Mammalia > Artiodactyla > Ziphiidae > Hyperoodon > Hyperoodon ampullatus. Next base: position 59,486,050 of record NC_136929.1, on the reverse strand, counting down.
CTTTTAAAATGATGAAATGTTATTGGAATTTGACAGTTTAAGGCAATTAATATTTATTGAACAATTAGCCTTCAACTGGATATTATGGGAGTAGGAATTGAATCAATCAAAGTCAATAAACATCATCTTGAACAAAGCAATATGGTAAGTGTTTTAAAAGACAGAAATAGGACCTGGGTCATTGATTCATGCAATCATTGGGTTTCCACCATGGAGACCTCTGTGAGACCGTCTGCTGATTTTTTGCATTCCTCATGCACAGAGTCTTGAATACAGTAGAATTATTTGTGAAATTGTTTTCCAGTCCCCCAGACACTGAAGCAAATCTCAGCAGTGGAGAATGGTTCTCTCTGGAATTTTATAATCTTAAGCAAGTAAACCATTACTCAAAGTTTTCTTCTGTTTCTCTGTAATTCTTTTAGAGAGCTACCAACATATCTTTTTGATCTACTAATAACCATTTAATGTATTTTTCAGGGATATCAATAAGGTTTCCAGAGAGTCTATCAAGTTCTTTCCTGAGGATGTTGATAAATAAAGTAACAACATAAACAAATCACATCTCTAGCTCATTCCACTCCCAGAGGAAGGTCTAGGGAATTACAGAATAGACAAAATCTGGTCTGGTGAGGCCAAGAAAAAACTATAAGCAGGGCAGTCGCTATCACCTGAATTCAAAAAATGTGTGCCCTCTGGGTGAGAATTAGAAACCAGGCGCTCTTCCTCCAAGGCTGACAGAGCTGTGCCTCGAGCACACAGCTTGCTGAGTGGAGCCAGACCCGTATTTTGCAACCCTTCTACCCTTTCTGGGCTCCCTTGAGATCCCCTTGGCTGGGTGCAGTCACATGGTGCTGTTACCAAACTGAACTTGAGTCTGCTTGCTCGAGTGGCAAAGCCAATTTACTGACACTGGGTGTGGTGAAGGGAAGTACAGTGTTTACTGCAGGGCCAAGAAAGGAGTATGGGCAGCTCAGGCTCAAAAGATCTGAACTCCTCGATGGTTTGGGGGGAAGAGTTTTTCAAGGCAAAATTTGGGGTGAGGGCTACAGGGTGTGTGACTTTCTTCTGATTGGTTGGTGGTGAGATAATGGGATGGCGTTCCAGGAGTTTTGTGCCTGAAGTTACCATCCTCCAACTGGGTGGGGCCCTTAGTTCCTGTAGAAAAACTCACAGTTATATTTTTATGTGTATCCCTTGAGGAGGAACTAGGACTCTGCTTTATTGCTGCACTATTGTTTGACTGCTTTTCCTTTGTTTCTGCATCCCCTCATTTCCCTATTAGTAACTGTTTGAATCTGCCCTTTGGAACTCAGGGAAGGTCTAGGAGGCTGAAGCCTTTTTCCTACAGACAGGAAATGGGGGACACAGAAAAGCTTTTTTAGTGGGAGGCCCCACCCCACCAGGGTCCTGCTTGATTTCAGTGCTGGAAAAGTTTGAGTGGAACTAGAGAAATCCTTGAATGGGGAGCAGATAGCTGCAAGTTGAAGCGCCTTTGCTGCATTTCTCTCTGAGAGAAAACTGAAGTGGGGAGACTTCAAGTTTCAGAGGCTTAGTGTGTCCAATACGTGGTACAGTGAGGGAGTAAGATGAGTGCTTTGTTCTCAACACTGTGTTTAAAGTAGGATGTCAGCTACTATCTCCTCTTGATCTTTCCTGCCAAATCCTCCCATTAAACTATTCCATGTAAAAAAAAAAACCTCCTCCATGTGATACCCCATCACATTGGTTCAGTCTTATAGCTTGTGCTTTTTTCCGGTTTCCCTGTAGATCTCAATGGACAAGCTCATGGCTTAACAATGATTGTATACCTCCTCAGTGTACAATCCACAGGAACAGGCACCTGTTTCCTTGAGTGTCTTTTCAGAATATTAAGAAGTGTTTGACCTAAGAGCCACAGTTCTTGATGAGACGAACCTGAGTTCAAGTCTCAGGTTTGCCCCTTACTAACTGTGTGATCCTGGGAAGTTGCTAACTACTGGAGCCTTATTTTTTTCATCATGGGGATTAAATAAGAATGTATGCAAGTGCTTTATTAAGCCCAGGGCCTGATGCACAGCAAGCATTCAAACCTTAGAATCTGTCACTGGCATCACAGTTAATACTAAAAGTACCTTGCCCATGGCAGATCTTGCTAATCAATCATAGTGTGCACTGCAGCTTAGCTTCAGAATACTTTGCAAAAGTGAATTTTAAGTAGTCACTACTAAGTGGTTGGCCTGGCCATCCTTGGCTTGGAAAGTTATCAATACTTGTGTAAATATAAGGTATCCTATTGTGGAGACAGTGGGATAGGATGGGCCAAGCCAGAGGGGTTGGGGCTAGGAGCTCACTCAGGGGCAAGAAGGTCTGTTGGAACAAGAGGGAGGAGATGGACTCAGTACTATGAATCAAGAGTATGAAGCCACATCCTTCAAAAACGAAAAACAGAGCTACCATGTGCTCCAGCAATCCCACTCCTGGGCATATATTCAGAAAAGATGAAAACTCTAATTCAAAAAGATACATTTATCCCAATGTTCATAGCAGTGCTATTTACAACAGCCAAGACATGGAAACAACACAAATGCCCATCAACAGATGAATGGTTTAAGAAGGTATGGTATACACATATTTACATATATATATATGTAAATATACATATATATGTATGTAAATAATGGACTACTACTCAGCCATAAAAAATGAAATAATGCCATTTGCAGGAACATGGATTGACTTAGAGAATACTAAGTGAAGTAAGTCAGACAGAGAAAGACAAATATTATCAGAGAAAGAAACATATTATATAATTATGTGGAATTAAAAAAATAATATAAGTGAATCTATTTATAAAACAGAAACAGAATCACAGTCATAGAAAACAAACTTAGGGTTACCAAAGGAGAAGTGGGGGTGATAGAAAACAAACTTAGGGTTACCAAAGGAGAAGTGGGGGTGATAGAAAACAAACTTAGGGTTACCAAAGGAGAAGTGGGGGAGAGGATTGATTTGGAGTATGAGAGTAACAGATACAAACTACTACACATAAAATAGATAAACAAGGATTTACTGTACAACACAGGGAACTATATTCAATATCTTGTAGTAACCTATAATGGAAAATAATCTGAAAAATATATATATAACTGAATCACTTTGCTGTACACATGAAATGAAAACAATATTATAAATCAATATACTTCAATTAAAAAAAAAAGAGTATGAAGCCATGATCAGGGGGACAAACCAGAGGGAGCAAATTGAAAAAGGAATCTGTGAAGGAGAGCCAAAAAGAAGTTCAAAATTTCCTATGGCGACCGGGTGTCTGGATGTTCAGAGTTGAATCCAGGCCCAAGGGAAAAGGAGGAGAGTGAAATCCAGATAAAGAAATCCAAGAATGGTGACCTGCAGTTGCTGACACAAAAGGGGATTCTCCCAACAGTGCCCCAAGCTATAACTTGACTTAAAGACAGGTGTTGCTAGTCCTCTCACCTTGTTTTTGAATAGCCTCCTAAGGACTATGCATTACCCTACAAAGGCAGGGTTATTCACATGACTGGGTTACTGTTAACCCATTTTCTGGTACATAGATGAAGATAGTATTTGTTTAAGGTAAATGTTCCCTTATCTGCCTGGATCCTCAGTTCCAAAAGGAATCCATACACCTGATAAAACAATCCCACTTCGAATTTCATAGGGGATAGAAATGTGTTTTGGTATTTTGAGCTGGACTGCAATGCACTTTCCTATAGACACATGTTCTACTTAGAAGTTGGGAGCAAATGTAGTATTAGTGGAAGGATCTTAAATTTAAAAATTTCAAGAACTGTATAACTCAAATATTTTGTCCCATTATCCTTGAGAATTCTAATACTTTGAATATCCCAGATGATTTTAAATCCTGAAGAGGCATGAAATTCCTTTGAAAGAGAGACAGCCTTGCTTCTCCTTCCACCTGCTCTTCTATCTCAGAAGAGCAGTAACTCAGTGGTTACTCAGTGGTTACTAAAATTATAATTTAAAAGGATACCTGAAGGACTTCCCTGGTGGCGCAGTGGTTGAGAGTCCACCTGCCGATGAAGGGGACACGGGTTCGTGCCCCGGTCTGGGAGGATCCCAAATGCCGCGGAGCGGCTCGGCCCATGAGCCATGGCCGCTGAGCCTGCGCGTCCGGAGCCTGTGCTCCGCAGCGCAAGAGGCCACAACAGTGAGAGGCCCGCGTACCGCAAAAGAAAAAAAAAAGTTTATTTGGCAAATTAACCATTGCATAATGTTGTTTCTTTGGAAGAATGATTATGAAGTCATGAGCAACTGACTTTCAACGAAGCACTGTAAAGACAACCTGTTCATTTGGAGAAGATAAACTGTAAAAGTTCTTATAGGCTACATAACTCCACCTGAAGCCAGTTTATTGAAAATGCAGCTACATCACATGGGAAAGAAACCTCTAACCTGTGTGTCCTTGTCTGTCTACAGGACAATCTCTTTCCTCATAAGCTAGTTAGAAGGCTCTTGGGAGCTGGCCAGGGCACACAGCTTGAGTGTGTCCTAGACTAGGTTGCCCTGCCCTTTCTCTGTCCTGCTCTGTATCGCAGGGGCTGACTCCTGAAGGCTGCGTCTCCCAGGCTTTCTTGTCAGTTGGTGTCTGGATGGATTTGGCCAACGGGAGGCAGTGGTGGGAGATTGAAGAGCAGGTGGAAGGAGAAGCAAGGCTGTCTCTCCCTTCTTCATCTTGACAGTGTCTTCTTTCTCCTCTCCTTTCACAGATATCTCCCAGCCTTCTCCTGCTCTCTTGCCCCTTAATTCTTTATAAGCATCTCCTCCAATAAATATTTGCAACCCTAATTCCATCTCAACCTCTGCTTCCCAGAAAACCCAAACTGACACTGATATCTTCAGAGACCAGCAAAATGTCAGGGCTGACATTTTTGCTGGGAAAAACAAAACTTTAATCTCACCATTTTGTTAAAAGAAAGGCTTATGGTTTCATTTATTTTGGTGGTTAGACCAAAAATACCTGGATAAGGTGTCCCACTCTTTTATTTTTGCTTTATCTCAGGTCCTAAAGAGTTTAATTTTTCCTCTGACGGTGGTGTGTGCTGTGCACACTTATGCACGAAGACATGCAAGAAGTCTGTGAGTTCTGCTTTCAGTCAAATTGCCAAAGGCGTCATGAGCAGAAACATCAGAGGAGAAAGACGGGCGGGTCAGTGTTATGTGTCCTGAAGTTCTTTGCAGTAGGCAGAAAAAACAGACCCTCAAAGATGCCCACGTCCTAATCCCTGACACCTGTGAGTGTTACCTACACAGTAAAAGGAACTTTGCAGATGTGATTAAATCAGGGAACCTGAGATGAGGAGATTATCCTGGACTATCCAGGTGGGCCAATGAAATCACCAGGGTTGTATTAGAGAGAGACAGGAGGGCCAGTCAGAGAGAGATTTGAAGGTGTTATGCTGCTGGTTTTGAAGATGGAGGAAGGGTCCACAACCAAGGGATGCAGGTGGCCTCTAGAAGTGGGAAAAAAGGTGAGAAAGTGACTTCTCCTCTAGAGCCTCCAGAAGGAATGCAGCCCTGTCAATACCTTGATTTCAGCTTAGTGAGAGTGCTTCTTGACCTCTGACCTCCAGAACTTTAAGATAATAAATTTGTGTTGTTTTGAGCCACTACTTTTGTGGCAATGTGTTATAACAGCAATGGGAAACTAACACGGTCTTATTCAGGCTTATGATTTTATCTTCTTTGGCACTTTCTGGCATTTTGCATTTACTCATGGGCTCTGAAATTTTTCACACCAAAGATATCGCCTGGGTCCATCTCTATGTCATTATTTCATTCATTAACTCAAAAATATCAGTGTAGCTTAGCTGATTAAGAATCAGACTCAAGAACCAGGTTCAAACCTTTATGCTGCCATTTATCAGCTCTGTGATATTGGGCAAGTTACTTAACCACCTGGGTTTCAATTTTCCCATCTTCAACATAGGAAAGGGATCAGAAAATTATGGCCTTTGGGCGAAACCCATCCTCCTGTTTTTACAAATACAGTTTTTTTGTTTTTTTTTTTTTTTTTGCGGTACGCGGGCCTCTCACTGTTGTGGCCTCTCCCATTGCGGAGCACAGGCTCCGGACGCGCAGGCTCAGCGGCCATGGCTCACGGGCCTAGCCGCTCCGCGGCATGTGGGATCTTCCCGGACCGGGGCACGAACCCGTGTCCCCTGCATCGGCAGGCGGACTCTCAACCACAGCGCCACCAGGGAAGCCCACAAATACAGTTTAACTGGAACACAGTCATGCAATTTGTTTACATATTGTCTACGGCTGCTTTCACACCATAACAGTAGAGTTGAGTAGTTACGACAGAGACCATATGGTTCACAGTGCCTAAAATATTTACCACCTCACCCGTTATAGAAGAAGTTTGCAGACCCCTGAAATAGAACAGTAACATTATCTACGTTATGGCTTTTTTTTTTTTTGCGGTACGCGGGCCTCTCACTGCTGTGGCCTCTCCTGTCGCGGAGCACAGGCTCCGGACGCGCAGGCTCAGCGGCCATGGCTCATGGGCCCAGCCGCTCCGCGGCATGTGGGATCCTCCTGGACCGGGGCACGAACCTGCGTCCCCTGCATCGGCAGGCGGACTCTCAACCACTGTGCCACCAGGGAAGCCCTACGTCATGGCATTTTTATGAGATAAAGTGAGCAAAGAACACAAGAAGAGTTCTTGACACATAGTCGTTAATAAACACTAGCTGTTGTTGTTTTTAATATCATCATTATGTAATTTATTATTGTCATAATTATTATCGGTCAGTTCAGCGCCAACTCTACAGCAGGCATTGTGGCCCCCACTACTCCTGCTGTCACTGCCAGGAGACCCCCGACTTCTCCTTGAGCCTGAACTACAGGGCTTCTCCTGGAGCTCTCTCTGTCCACACCAATGCCCACTTCCAGGTTTTGGGCTGCCTTGAGTCTAGGCCAGGGGAAACAATAGGGGGAAAATACGATATACTCACTGTGGGTTTGATGGTACTTTGAAATCTATTTTCTTCCCTAATCTACTACTATATACTTTACAGACTCCTCAAACAGCCGCCCCATGCATTCTGTAGCTGTATACGGCAAGAGAGACAGGTGGAGTATGCTTATTCCATCTTACCTGAAACTGGAACCTCTCAATACAGTTTAGTATTGTTATTTTTTAGGCAAGATGCTAAGTATTTATGGGGTTATTAAAAAGTAGTATGACTTGGTCCCTGCCTTGAAAAAGCTTGGTGGAAATTAAGAGGTCAGGGTAATCCCCACATGTCAGAGTTTGGTCTTTTCTTTGCTGTGTATATGTTGGGGGAGGGCAAACAGTGAATTGAGATCTCAGCCAAATGGAGCTGGTGGGAAGCAGGCTGAAGCAAGGACAGGAAAGGATGGGGCAAGTGAAGTGACAGGAGGTTTCCTTGATGAGGGGAGCACCTGGGTTGTCCAGGTACATTGAGGAAGGTTTAGGGGATTTGGTTCCAGGTCTAGAGGCAGTGTCCTAGAATATCGAGTGATGAGTATGTGTCAGCACAGGAGAAATTCATGAAATGCTTGAAGCCAGGCAGACTGTGTGCTATGATTCTGGAAGACTTGTTTCTAGGCTCTAACATGCCAGGCAGGGAGTAGGATGTGGTCCTCAAAAGCCTTGGGGTTCCATGTCATGCCCCCTTCCTGGAATGGGGTGGAGCAGGACGCAGGGCAAGAAGGGGTGCTATGGAGGGGAGGAGTTTGGTTAGGAAGTCTAGTTTTTTTAGATAAACTTATACTGGTGGTAGGGAATACTACAAGATGAGAAGCCACATAATGAACATGGAATATTCCAGACTAGTTATCAAGAAGAAAGACAGACTGTAGAGACCTGAGGTGCTCCGCAGCCCCAACTGGACCACCCCTTCGTGAGAAGATGATTTAAATTTAAGCCCTACCAACAGAACTAGATTCTCAATGTTAATATGCAGAGAAGACATCTGCTTTAAAAAAATGTAGATTTTTGGAAACTTACCGTCCTGGTAAGTCCATTTGAGGTGAGGCCCAGAAATCTGCACTTTTACCAGATGATTCCGATGTGGCTGAACCACAGATCACACAATGAGGTTTCCTTCTCTGTTAGGATTGGCTGATGCATCTGAACTGCAGGTAAGGCTTGTCAGGGGGATCATCTGTGATGAGCAAGTGACTGTGGAGGCAAGAGAAATGGGGCAGCACGGGGGTGACCACCAGTCTATTCTAGGATGTTGGGATTTGGAGCTTGATTTTTCTCACTCATCACACTTCTTCTCCAGGAGCGTGCATTTCCCAGACAATTGATCAAAGAAAGACAAAGTACTGCTTATTAACAGAGGGTAAACACCCAATACGCTCCAAAGCAGGGTTCTCCAGTCAAAAGCTGTATTTTCAAATGTGGCTTAGGCTGGGAGGCTCCAACAAGGTTTTTGATTCATTTCTGCTTGAAAATAGAAAGGCGGTGTCTCTGTCCATTTGGAATAGAAAAGAATGGGGCTGAGAGACGCCTTGGCTGGGCAAACCTTGCAGGCTAGCTTACCTCACAGGTTCAGCAAGGGAAAAAGCAGGGCATGACTCTATGTCTTTTATAACTCACAGTAAACTGGCCCAGTAGTAAAACACAGCCCAATTAGCATTTAGTCTCTAATCAGATTGGCAATCCTCCTTCCCTTTGGGGAGGAGCCTGTAATAAACTGGAAAGAAGAATAAGAAATGTTATTGGACATTCCTTTATCTATGGGAGAATTTGACTTCCCAAAAGGGATGAAAGTGATTTTGTATGTTTGAACAGAGAAACTCCAAAGGATATTAACACATGTTAATACTTCCTGGATTTATGGCAGTAAACATAAATGAATGTCTGCCCCCCAGACAACTTTGAACAGAGTCCAAAAACTTCATCTCTAATACCTATGCTTGCTACAGAATTTTTTTCAATGAATAAGAGAATGACAAACGCATCCCTTGATCAGTTTTCTCAAAAGCCCTCAAGTAGACTTAGATCTCCCCTGTAGGTCTCCTCAGAGGTAACTGAAAACCTTAAACCTTTCTGGAGCTTCTCATGGCCAAATTGGCGACAATATGAGCAACAAAATAAATAATGATAGTAACTGATTGTAATCCACAAAATAAAACAGATATCCAAGGGTCCATATTGATGTAAATAAATAACTGAATAAATAATGAGAGAAAAAGAACTGTTCTTCCTTACAGACTACCAATTAAGGAATGTAGAAGGAATGACTGAAATAGAAAAACCACTCTTCTGCAAACACCACTGTAATAGTTGTTTCAGGAACCATCAATGGATGGTAAAATCACTGGGTGAAGACATCATGAGAAACAGGTATTTGTACAGTTTCAACATATATCTCTCTCAAGATATTCTTAATGTAAAGGGAAAATAGTAACTTTTAAAAGTAGAAACCTGGCAGACATCCCTTTAACCAAGTGATCAAAATTAATATCACCATAATAAGACATACAGATATGTACCTCCTGGCCTGATGCACTAAGATGGTTGAACTTCTGTACTCTTGCCAAAAATGCATAAACGCAACTAATCATGAGAAAAGATGAGACAAATTCAAACTGAGAGACATTCTACAAAGTAACTGACCTACACTCTTGATAAAAGTCTGAGTAACTGTTCCAAATTGAGGAGACCAGGAGACATGACAACCAACTGTAACATGGGACCCTGGATTGGCTCTTGGACCAGAAAAAGGACTTAAGTAGAACAACTGGTGAAATTCAGATAAGATCCACAGATTAGTTAGTTTTATTGTATTAGTGTTAATGTTCTGGTTTTAACAATCTTACTATGGTTATATAAAATGATAAAATTAAGGAAAATTGAGTGAAGGGGATATGGAACTCCATGTACTGTTTTTGCAATTTTCTTGTAAATCTAAAATCATTTTAAAATAAAAAGTTAGAAAAGAAAGAGCCTTTCTGAATTCTATGAAGGTATTCCTTCACCTTTAGATTTATGCAATGAAGGCAGAAATTATGCAGAAGATAAAAATTTGGTATATGACATTAAATATTTTGTAGCATACATCAGATATATAATTCATAATTAACTGAACATAGTTTTTAGTTTCTTTTTAATAAAAAGTTGGATATTGAACATTTAATTAGGAATTTAATGCCCTAATATGACATTAAGTCTGTGGAAAAATAATTTTCAACTTACATAATTTTGACTTATGGCACCATTTCTAGAAAAGCAATCCTCTGCAAAACTGGGAATGGTCTGCAAACTAATCACATTTATCAGAGACTAAGAAGATTGATAGAATCTGACTTTCAGGGAGGTATTCTTACCATCTTGATTTCTTTTTTTTTTTCTGATTACAAATCATTATTGATTTCAATGGATAAATGAAATTGCAGCTAAAATGTGGCCATCATACTGAAGGGCTCTGTGGCATGTATCATTATTCAAGAATGCATTGATTAAAAATAATAGAAAAGAAAGACAAGGCTTAATTCAGTTCTGGCTTCTGAGAATAATTTTTAATCTGAAAGTCTCAGAATCAACAGGGACATGCTTTGGGCAGATTCATTACCTGAAAGAACACTTTTGTTCATTCAGAAGCCTGTATTACAAGAACCAAGGAAGATGTATGAGATCATGCATGACTCTCCAGAAGGAAATGAAATTGGGTGCAGATGTGATTCCTGTCTGATTTGGGTGATGAATGTGTTCCCACCTCTATGCTGTAGAATACCAATCAACTGATTTTGTAAAGCACAGAGGCCTTAGTACTGGGGAATAGGAACGGAAATGGTGTGACAGTTCGTGTGGTAGTCAGTGTGTGTGGAGGTGTAAGTCACCTGAAAAGACTCAGGTGAATTTGTGGATTTTGTAAAAATACCAGTTAATTTTCTTTGGCAACACTAACAATGAGTAGAAGCTAACCTTTATATAGTGCTTGCTATCTGCTAGGCTCTGCGCCACACACTTTCCACGTTAACTCACGTAATCATCACAACAACCCTATGGGGTAGATACTGATGGTAAGCTCCATTTTACAGATGAGGAAACTGAGGCACAGCAGTAACGTATCTTGCCAAGTGGCCAAATCTGGGCAGTCTGGCTCTAGAGTTATGCTTTTAACCACTACACTATATTTGGTGTAGTTTAGGGTTTTGCTTCCTTGGTATATTATGTTCACTCCTCTCTTCTGGCCATATGGTATCAATTTTCTGTTGGTTCTGGATATATAGTAAGGACAGTCAAGATTTTATAAGCACTTTATAAAAATTACATCATTTAATTCCCATAACTGGTGTGTGAATTTCAATGTCTTCATTTTGCAAACTGAGGTTAAGTAAAAGTCTTCGGTCCCCAGCAATTAATTAGCGAAGGTGGGAGTCCCTATTAGAGAGCTACTGAGGTGGGGCTCCTATTCTTAAACACTGCTCTGTGCTAACTTTGGAGGATGTGGCAGGTTGCTCTTCCCCACCCTCCAATCTGTTCTCCCCTTCTTCCATACCGTGGAGTTTTGGGTGAATATAAGGCCACGTTGCATGGACTCTGTTGACCAGATGTCCTTGAAGCTAGATTTGGCCATGCAGAGTTTTTTTTTTTTTTTTTTCGGCTGCGTTGGGTCTTTGTTGCTGTGTGCGGGCTTTCTCTAGTTGAGGCGAGCGGGGGCTACTCTTCATCGCAGTTCATGGGCTTCTCACTGCGGTGGCTTCTCTTGTTGCGGAGCGCAGGCTCTAGGTGCGCAGGCTTCAGTAGCTGCAGCACATGGGCTCGGTAGTTGTGGCTCACGGACTCAGTAGTTGTGGTGCCTGGGCTTAGTTGCTCCGCGGCATGTGGGATCTTCCTGGACCAGGGATCGAACCCGTGTTCCCTGCATTGGCAGGTGGATTCTTAACCACTGAGCCATTAGGGAAGTCCTGACAAAGATTTGTTTTGTCTTGTTTTCTTATAGCAACTCAACTTCTACATAACATCAAATGGTTCAATAGTCATGTACCAGAACCAAATATAATATTCCAAGTAGTCACCTATGAATTCAGGATCTAAACATTCTGAGAACTGTTGCCCAGCGATGTTCTAGATTCATTAGTTTGTGAACAGAAATATTGCTATTCATTTGACTGTGATTTCCCGATGACCTGTGTATCTTTTATCATGCATCCATTGAAAATCATCAGGCAGAATACTATTTAATGACACGAAAGGGAAAATGTTCATGATATTTTTTAAGTGAAACAAGTGCCTTCCAAAATGGTAGGTAAAGTGTGACCCCTGCTTTATAACAGTAGGTCTCATTATGTTGAATGATTGCAGATTTTTTTATTTCTTCTTTTTTTGACTTATCTGTATTACAGTATTTTTTCTTCAATAAGATGATTATTTTTATTAAAAAATTTTAAAGATGAAATAAAGGTGGAATATATATATATAATATATATATGAAATATAGGTGCTCTAACAAATAAAACTCCAAACTGTGGTGGCTTAGAGAACTAGAGGTTCAGCTCTTGCTCGTGTAACGGAGCAGAGTGCAGGCTCCAAGCTGGCTGCGGTGGCTCGACTCCTTGCAGTCATTCAGGGGCTCGGGCTGACAGAGGCTCCACCATGTTGAACAAATGGCTTCCACGTCACAACAGTCATCTTCATTCCCACCAGCAGGGATGAAGAAAGAGCATGGAGAAATGTGCATGGCAGCTTTCTCAGGGCCAGGCACCCATTCTACTCACTTTCCACTGTCAAGAACTGAGTCTTGCCACATCCAACTGCACGCCATTGTCATTAGCCTATAAGGCAATATCATTGTTCCCAGCTATCCATTCAGGTTCAACAAATGACTGAACAGTATGACTTTTGATTCTTAGATTATTTTTTGGTTCAAACTTAGTGCTGCTAAAAGATAATTTATCAATTTTCCTGTCAAATTCTTTTTTTTCATAAAGAGTAGGGAATAAAAATTTTCTCTCCCCAAAGATTCAGGACTTAGCCTGTTACTTTTTAGCTTTGTAACAGTCATATTGATTCACTTTGGTATTATGCTCTAACTCAGTTTCATTTCGAAGCAAGTGGCACCTATTATTTATAGGTCAGGAAAATAGTTGACATTCAGTCTTGTCTCTGGGGTGAAGCTAATGAATTGTAAGATAGGTTCATGGTGAATGAATTTGTTTTGAAACCATGGAATTCAGAAGTTTGATATTTTTTTTTTAATCCCAGATTTCTCTCTGTGACTCCCTGCTGTTTGTCTTTTGATTTTATAGATCGTATGAGATAAGCTCTGTGCATCCTCATCTCCACCCTCTTCCTTTCTATCCTCTCCTCAGGAAAAGGGGTAGCCTGTTAAATACTGAATACAGTCCAGAGAATCAAATGAGACTTATTTCCTTGAGTGATGGTCACAATAAATTTCTTCTGATCAAGGATAACTCACGAGTCCTTAAGCAATTTCTTCCTCTCACCCCATCTGAAATATTCTGATGACAGAAATGCTTTATGCATTCTGATCATGTTCCTCTGATATTAAAACAGAGGAAGCAGTTAAGAGACATGAAATTCTGAGTCAGGAGAGTAGGGGTGATGGATGAATAGCCTTGAAGCTTTAAGAGTTAAGGTTAGGAAAAATGAAAGACTATGAACAATGTTTTGAAAGCTAATTCACATCTCAGAGGACAGTTAAGAAAGGAACCAGAATCTGAAACATATGGCTTAAACAAATAGAAAACCGGTAAGAGTGGGTAATCCAACACTCAAGAACCTACCAAATCTTGTCCTCCTTCTCACGTCCTCCTTCTCAACATATCATTCACAAATCCTCCTTCTCTTTCTCTCTCTCCTTCTCCATTCCTTGACGTTCTTGCCTGTTCCTCTTTCACACCTGTTTATTCTGGTACCATCCTCAACTCTTTATACCTCTTTCTCACACCTTGAGGTGGCCACAAAATGGAATGGAATAATCTAAAATACATGCATTTATTCACAAATAATTTTAAGCTCTAAATGTCAGTGCCTGTATTAGGTCCTGGAATCTAAATATGAACAAGATGCACTTCCTGACCTCAGATAACTCATTGTCTATTTGGTCAGATACTTCCACTCTTTGGGAGTATGAAGGGCAGAAAAGATAGTTTTACCAGGGAGAATCTTCCCTGATTCTCCCTGGTAAAGAAGGGGACACTTGAGCTTGGGTCTTAAAAGATAATTAAGATTTTGCCAGGTAGAGAAGAAGGGAAGACCCTTTCAGACAGAGATAACAGCATATAAACTTTTTTTTTCTTAAAAAGAGATTTCCCAGTACTAAATGAATATCATCAAGAATTAATGAAGAGAAAGTATTTCCTTCCTTATCTATTCTGAGATATGTTACCCTAATGATGTGAAAGTAAGCTTTTCCTATCCAGAACCCAGTTACCTAGAATTCCTATTGCTTGAGAACACAGCTGAACACCAAGTATTAAGTGAACAAAGGTCTCTGAGTAGCCAAGAGTTTCGTAGCAAAGTGTCTGCCTATTGAAGAACCACTCAGTCAGAGCCTCTTTCTGGATATTATGGACATCGCTCTAACAAAGCAAATCAGAGGCAGTCACACGGGATGGAAGTAGGGAAAGGTTTGCGATTTAAAGGGCTATTTCTGGCAGGCTTACTAGGAGTAGTAAGAAGTCATGGCCAGGATCCTGAGAGTTAGCTGCAGTTAGCTGGCAGGGTCAGGGAAAGATACAAGCACCTCAGCCTTGTTCTTGCCCGTTGGAGCCATCTCCAAGCTTGGGGCTGTGGTGGGCACGGAGATGAGCTGGAGCATGCTGCCTAGGAGGTGGGTAACGTGCTAGGGGAAGGATCACATTAAACCAGATAGTTCTACATTTAATTTCAAATGAAAAGTTAAGGCATTTTCAAAGCCCTGTTTACACGTAACTACCATTTGTTTATAGAAAAGAATCATTGGTAAGCAGCATCTTAAATTAGAATGAATCATTGAAGCTTTGGCATGGCCACTTCTGAACATGTTGCCAAAGACCAGAGCCTCCTGTACCACCTCTTTCTGGATTGTTCTTCATTGCTCAGTCTTTTGCCTTGACTTACTTAGGGCCATGCAACCCATATTTATTTAGTACTCTATGGGAGAAACAGGCAAGGAAACTGGGGTCAGAGCAGAGATGAAAGAGGCGTTTTTCTTGCTCTTCCAAGAGTTTGGTGGGGAGAAGAGAATGTTCACAGAGAATTTAGGTCAAGGTATAATGTGAAGAGTATGATAAAAGCTACAAACAAAATGCTATTGCAAGCACTGGTGGAGTGAGATTATTTTCAGCCAGGCAGTCAGTGGCTTAGGGGTTGAGTCAGGGAAGATTTTGTGAAGAATGAATATTGAAGCTTGATTTTAAGGAGAGGTATGATTTAAACAGGGAAAGATGACAAGGAAGGCTTCTCTGGGTGACAGAGGGGACAGTGCATATGAAAGTATGGGGTTAAGAAAGTACAGGGCAGACTTCAAGAAGCCGGTTTTGAAGTGCACAAGGATGGAGAGGGATGTTGTTGGCAAGAACAGTGGACAAGTAGGCTGGGGCCAGGCCCTGAGGCCCTTCACTGCTGTGTTTAGGGCTTTGCGTGTGGGCAGTGAGGTGTGGGGGAGGAAGTCTGTTACTCCTGAACTTTATCCAGTGTTGCAGCCCAAAGTGGAAAAGCATCTGCTCCTTCCACATAATTGGAGAAGGGGGAGCTGGGAGCTAGAGGCTCTGAGCAAGAAGCTCTCTCAAGCCTCCCTTCCTCCGCTCGAGGTCACAGTGACAGGGGCCCGTGGCTGAAGCCCCAGTGGTCTGAGTGACCCAGCATGGCCTTATGCTCAGCTGGTATGAAGCCCCTGCTCCGCGATGATGTCTCCTCCCATAAGGCAGTCACCTGCATTCTTGAGCCCCAGTGACACTGGCCTCCTTGACCACTCCTTTAGGGTCTTTTGCTTCATGAATGAACTGTTTTCAGCCCCCTGAACTAAAAATTTCTGGAAGGCACGAGTCACTTCTCATGCTTCTTTTGTTTACCCCATTCGATGACAGATGCATAGTAGGCTTGCAAGGAAAAGGCCTTATTAAGTATACCAGCCCACTTTATTCCCCCACGAAATGGCTGAATAAAGAGTATTAATATAGCAAACTACTTAATCCTTTAAAGATTCCTAAGAAGAAAGCTCTCAGTAGTCAAATAACTTAGATATTTTCTTTAAATTAGCAAATCGATTACATGAGTATTTTTAGTATTTTTACATTTCTGTTCAAGGTACAGAAGTCTCCAGAGTGCCAGCGGCTGCTTACACCCACTCCTTGGCCAATATTTTACCAGGCCCTGAGTCATAGCTCTGAAATCAATTCTGCCCTTTACCGCAAACATTACAGGGCCAAGAAAAATGATCCTTGCTGTTTAATCAGCGGGGGTGCTGGAAAATCAGGAGACGTTGATACTGTACGGTGAGATAAGGGTCTGAATGAAGCATGCCAACCAGAGACGTGGAGGATGTGATCACGTTCACTCTCAAGCCTGGCTCTAAAATGAACTCAAAGGAAAGGGTGTTCTGATGCACTCTCTGTAATTCACAGAATCACACAATTTTTGCATGTTCAATTTCTCAGTCTTTTAAATCGTTCTTTCTCAAATAAAAAGAACATTCTAAAGATGAAACGTGTGATAATAAGAAACTGAAATGTCAATCTATTACCAAATTTTTCTTTTTGGTGTGCTATCCTCCTTACTTTAAAAAATAAAGTCCGGGGCTTCCCTGATGGCGCAGTGGTTGAGAATCTGCCTGCTAATGCAGGGGACACAGGTTCAGGCCCTGGTCTGGGAGGATCCCACATGCCGTGGAGCAACTAGGCCCGTGAGCCACAACTACTGAGCCTGCGCATCTGGAGCCTGTGCTACACAACAAGAGAGGCCGCGACAGTGAGAGGCCCACGCACCACGATGAAGAGTGGCCCCCATTTGCCACAACTAGAGAAAGCCCTCACACAGAAACGAAGACCCAACACAGCAAAAATAAATAAATTAATAAACTCCTACCCCCAACATCTTCTTTAAAAAAAATTTAAAAATTTAAAAAATTAAAAAAAATAAAGTCCAACTTTAAGAAAACAATGAGAGAAAACATTCACCATGCAATCAGAAAAGGCGAAGAACTGAGGAGACCCCAGTAGGAAGACGTCATTGTTCTTGCTGTATCATGCTTGCCAAAGACTGTAAGACTAAGGCACCAGAAAGAAGGGAATTCAAGAGCTGTGGGGTGGAAATGGGTTCTTTTTTCATCTTTTCCTGGAGATCCTGACAGTGGTGCCTTTAGTGGAGGCCCTAACCGAGGGCTTGTTCACCAGTTTTCAAGCTCAGTACATCGGAGCCAGGATGGAAGGGCCACAAGCCTGATGGTTTAAATAAGGACCTTCTTCTGGCCTCTTTATTTGGGGGTAGTTTGGGGGCTGGTAGAGTCAGAGCCTGTGTGTGCCCATGGTCAGACTATGACTCCTTCAGGTTCAAGGGATTTCCTGCTGTTTTCATTGTGAATTACTGACACCAGAGCCTCCTTTACCAACCACCATGACTTTCTGGATTGTTCCCATTGCCCAGTCTCTTGCCTTGACTGACTTAGGGCCATGCAGCCAATGTTCATTTAGCATGCTATGGGACACACATACTAGGACCTAGGGGGAAGCAAAGACAAATAAGGCTTTTTTTTTGCCCCTCAGTGGATTTGGGGTTGGGGGAGGTGAAGGGTGATCACAGAGAATTCAGTACAAGTACTTCTGTAACTAAGCCTCTTAGACTATGTATGCTCTCTCTCTCTTTTTTTTTTATAGTATTTATTTATTTTCTTTATTTTTCTGCCCGTGTTGGGTCTTTGTTGCAGTGCGTGGGCTTGTCTCTAGTTGCGGTGTGTGGGTTCTCTCTCTAGTTGTGGCGCACTGGCTTAGCTGTCCCGTGGCATGTGGGATTTTAGTTCCCTGACCAGGGATCGAACCCATGGCCCCTGCACTGGAAGGTGGATTCTTTACCACTGGACCACCAGGGAAGTCCCTATATATGCTCTCTTACTGGCACAATGGGGATACTCTCTTTGAGAATCTTGTCCATGGAGCACATGAAGAGAGAGGCACAGTTAGGGTGGCCTTGTTCATTTCCCCTACTGGACTATGAGAGCCTAGTCTTGCTTATCCTTATTGGTCTAGCTCTGTGGGCAGTGGCTTCAAATAGTGGTCTCTCAGCAATTACTAGCAGTTGCTAATAATAATAATAATAACCATTTAATGAAAATTCACTATGTGCCCAGAACTTTTCGTGCATTATTTTCAGCAAATCATTATGACAACTCCTCTGAGGTAGACAGTATTATTTTCACTTTTCAGATGAGTCTCTGAGAGACCAGGCACCAAACAAAGTACCTAAATAGTATGTCCTTTCATCACAGACAAACCTAGGGTATGCTTTCGATAATTAAAAAAGCATTGTTTTCTACGTTCTTTCATCCATTTATTTATTTAGCAAACTCTCACTGAGCACCTACTATGTGCTAGGAGGCCCCAAGACAGGAAACAGAGACAGAAAAATGTGTTTTAAGACATAGTTCCTTGTTTTGAGAAATTCATTTTCATGCAAAGGAGACAGACACATGAACCAACAATTTTATTTCAAAGCCCTTAACAGGATTATTGAGAAGGACTATCAGCCTAATTAAGAAGTTATGAAACCACAGTATCTAAAACATTTGTGATGCTAATTATGAGACTATTTACAAAAGTACCTGAAAATGGTTTCAGCTGTAAGGAGATAAGTCTCTATTTTAACAACAAATTTTTTGTGTGATGTCATTTTCTAAGATGATACAGTAGTACCACTGTTGATGTTTATTTCCTCACAGTGTTTTTGGTTTATAAAAGGTACTTAATGGAAACCCAATTGTTCTATCGCAACACTTACTATTTAAATTTTCTTTTTGCTGTTCTTCCAAATACTTTCTCTCAGCACATTTACTCTTTCAGATATTCTACGGTAAGCATTTTAGAGACAGCTTCCTTTTTAATTTGGATCTTGGCACCTTAAAAATAGGGCTTGATCAAGGAAAAGAGCTGCAGTTCCTTCCCCAGTCTTGAACTGCCTAAGACTGCCCTCTTAATAATACTTCACATTTATCTTAGCACTTAAGAGTTTTCAAAGTGATTTCCTATACATTATCTTAATTAACCCTCTTAATTATTTGATGGGATAGGCTGGAAAGTATTCTTACTGCCATTTTTATTAGTGCTACAAAAACAATACATGTAGAGGACAGAAAACCCCCCAACAATACAGACAGTTACAAAATTAAAAAGAAAATTACTGCTTCTTTATCTCTTTTCAGACCACTCCTCAGATGTAACCATTTTCAACTGTTTCTCTTTTCACTTCTTCTGACATTTCTCTCCATAACTCCAAATTATAGTACCTGGTCATTTCTTGGTTTATCGGCCTTAGGTAGAATCTAAGAATCTAAATTGATTCCTTTCTGTGAAAGTGAGAAATTTAGCTTATTCATATTGCCTTCCTCTTTCACTCAAATTTTTGCTAATTATATATTTATTTTTAGTTCTTTCATTACGTATCTTTATAATATTAAATAATACAGTGCTTAAATCTGGATTTCTTCATATCTCAACTTTAGAAAAAATATATATTAACTCCATTTATGGCAGATGAAGAATTTTTACTCTATACTTCCCTTCACCTCATCTCTCTCCCTTTTATTCCTAACTTCTATCAGCATTACCATTACTTTTACACTGTTAAGGTTTTAAATTTTAACCTTGTGTCCTATAACTATGATTCAGTCTTACATGCTTTGTTTACAGCTTGATTAAAAAAATTAAAACATGATACTTATGTTAATATGATTATGAAAATACTATACACTACAGGTCTAATTAGTGATTAGTTCCACAAAAGAGAAAATGTAGTCTTGTAACTAAACCTATGTAATTCAAAGGAGAATGTTTCAAACGTCAAAATCAAATGAGACTTAGGTAATGTTGATTGTCCAAAATTAGACTACAATGCTGCAATTTGCATCACATTTGAATCTATGGCTTTTAAGTTCAGCTTTTTGTTTTTCCTGGAATTTTAAATTACTTAACTTTTCCCCTATGCTGTTGGTTCACTTTACAGCCATGCCTCAGTTGCAATTGGTGTTGGCTTCTAATAGCTCATAGCTGCCCACTTTTCCAGAGAATTGCCCTGGGCCTAATGGAAACTGCCTTATCAGGGAAGTTACCCCTTCTCATACAAGCCTGAAGCTGGCTGACTGCCTGAATGACTGACACAGGGGCAACAGACCAGCTTGCTTCAAGATGGGACCCATTCTCTGGTGCAGTTTGTGATCCCTATTTCCCTGTGGAGTCACTGTACAGCTCATATTCAGCAGAGCCACATTCTTGCTTAGCTTTTTTCTTGCCCTTTATTATTTCCCTCATTCCCCTTCTCCAAACAGCATGTCCTCAATAAATCACTTGTAAAAGAATCCTCAACTTAGGCTTTGCTAGCAGTATCAGCTAAATGTTTTTCCTCCCCAAATTTTATATTTTGAAGTCCTAATCCCCATTGTGATGGTATTAGGAAGTGGGGCCTTTGGGAGGTAATTAAGTTCAGATGAGGTCATGAGGTTGGAGCCCTCATAATGGGATTAGTGTCCTTTTAAGAAGAGGAAAAGAGACCAGAGCCCTTCCTCTCTCTCCATGCAAACACACCAAGAAAAGGCCATAGGAGCACACAGCAAGAAGTCTTCTGTCTGCAAGCCAGGAAGAGGGCTCTCACCAGACACCAAATCTACCGGCACCTCAGTCTGAAACTTCCCAGCCTCCAGAACTGTGAGGAAAAAATGTCTGTTGTTAAAGTCACCCAGTCTATGATATTTTGCGATAGCAGCCCGAGCTGATGAAGACAGCTAGGAAACCCAACCTAAAACAATTGTTGATAGAAGATCATAAGTCTTCACCAAATCACTAAGGATTATACAGTTTTTTTACCTTACTATTTTTTTTTTACAGACCGACTTTCTTCTTGAATATATTTTTCTTAGAATCCTCTGACTTCCTGATAAAGTTTGGATCAGTTGCTCTCCAAGTACACTATGCATCTAAAATATTGAAATTTCTTTCATTACCTCACTTCTGGGTTAGATACCCTAATATTTGTATCATATATCTTTCTCTTTCTTGGATTCTCTTTGGTGTTAAAAACATGCAATAAAATTTAAAGCAACTGTCACAAAAGTTGGACAGGGGGTTAATTTTGTGAGTCACAACAAGTCTGAAAATCTGTTTTCACTAACTTTATGATTGACAATTTGGCCGAACATATAATTCTTGTTTCAAAATAATTTCCCTTCATCCTTTTAAAGGCAATTCTGCATTGTATTCTCGTTTCTAAGGTTGCTGATGAAAAATCCAATGTCAATCGGATTCTTTCGGGGGTGGGGGGTACGTGGGCGGTGGGTAGGAAATCTATTATTTGTCCCTGAAGTTTTTAGCATATTTTTTTCCTTTGGGTTTTCTGAAATTTCATCTATTTGGACACTCAATGGGCTTTTACAATCTGACAACTCCAGTCTTTCTTCAGCTCTAGGAAATTTCCCTGAATTATTTTTTTAATTGTTAAAGCTCCTTTGTTTTTTCTACTCTCTTTCTGGAATTCCTCTTAGATGCACAACGGCTTTATCTGTGGATTTATCGTGGATTTCTCATCTGTATTTCTCTTAGTCCCCATCTCCCCCCTTTTTAAAATTATGCTCTACTGTCTGGGAGGTTTCTACAATTTTACCTTCATCTTGGTTCCTCATTTAGGGGCTGTTTTTTTTTTTTTTCAGTTATGAGGAATCCTTGGCTTTCCATTTATATTTATGAATAAAGGACTAGATTATTATCATGAAGATCTAGTATGACTTTCCTCTGGGTGTGTGGGGTTCATGGAGAAGGACAAAATTAGTCTGTTTCTTTTTTTTTTTTTTAATAAATTTATTTATTTATTTTTGGCAGCATTGGGTCTTCATTGCTGTATGCGGTCTTTCTCTAGTTGCAGCGACTGGGGGCTATTTAGTCTGTTTCAACAGTGCATGGTTAGTGAATCATGCTTATTGTCATCCGCAGGTCACTTTTGCTCTCATACCTGCTAACTCTGGGCTTAGAGCCTCTCCTGGTCTTATAGGCAGAAACAACTTCAACTCCTGTCTCTGCTGCAGTCTCCTGCATGGGTCCTGGGCTGTGACTTCCTCTCTCAACATGAATCAGTTCAAAGGCTTCAGTTCTCAGTACTGTTTTGGATGTGTCCCCCCTCATACATCTTTATTGTTGATCTAAGGAATGGCTGGGAGGAGAGTGAGGTCAGCTCATGTGTGTCGCCTGCCCTCCTGAACCAGAGCTTGATCACTGCCATTTTCTAGTTCCTGAAACTTGGGCACATAGGAATTACATGCTTTGTCAAATGACTAGTAAGCTATGGAGGTGAAAACTAGAATCCGGTTTTCTGTCGCCTAGTCTAATGTTCTTTCCATTTCTCTGTACCTCTTCACCACGCCTTGTCCTCTCAGTCCTTATCAGTGGAATTCAAGACAGCTGAGCAGGAATGTTTACAAGCAGATTTTTGAGCATGTGTCTCATTAAAGCCAGATGTGAGGACAGATAATGCATTTGTATTTGCTCTGAATATTTTTCTCAAGTCAATGTCACTGTCACTCTAATCTTGGGCTTATACAGAAACGTCAGAGATAAAAAGATTTGGAAAGTTTTTAAGTTTTAAAACCAGTGTAGGTCACTTGCAATAAAAGCTTTAAAATAAATTAGTTGACTAGGGGGGAAAAGCACTTTTAAAAATGCTCACTATGACCTGTGAACATCACATTTATTAGGGCCTACTTCGGTTCCAGTTTCTGAAAGCTGGTGGTGTGTGGGCTGAAAGAGAGACATATCAATTACTTTTGTCTACTGTGGAGCCAAAACAGGTACCTCCCTTAACCTCAATCACACCCACCTGTATTTTCCCTCTCGTTGCCAGTTTTTAAACCCATTAATCATTGAAAAACAGAAGCTGGAACACGGAATTATGGCCGTTATTACACACACAGGGCCTGTTAAACCAAATGGATTAAAATTTCTCACCTTCATTTTCAGAAAACCATAGTTAATATTAACTGAGAGAAATAGGTATAAAGTAGAGATTCCCTTTTAATTACGAAATCTGAGAGCAGAGAGTAACAATTCACTCGTTCAGTGAACAAATTTCTATCAAGTACCTCCTACTGTATGCAGGCATTGTTGGAAATTTGGAATAAAAACATAAAATGGTGAGCATCTAGTGGAGGAGGGAGGCACGAACTAAATAATAGAAATACATGGTAAAATTATGAACTGGGAAACACCATGAAGGTGAAGTCCATACACAGTACCACTGATAACCAGGGGAAGGCAGGCAGGGAAGCCTTTTCTGCAGGAGGAACATTTTTTCTTTTAATTGGAGTCGAGTTGCTTTACAATGTTGTGTTCGTTTCTGCTAACACAGAAAAATGAATCAGCCACGTGTACATATATCCCCTCTTCCTTGGATTCTGAAGGAGGAACATGTGAGGTGAGTTATATTTGTGAGGGAGCAGGGTCAAAAAGGAAGAGAATTTTAGGCAGAGGGAATAGAAGGTGGAAGGGCCCCGGAACACGAGAAGGCATGGTACAGACTGAAAAGAGACGGAGCAGCTGTAGACACAGGCAAAATCCAGAGCACAAGGGCCTGCAGGCTTGGGCACCATGGGAAGGCACTGAAGGAGGGGAGGGAGTCTGACTGGATTTGTATTCAGAAAAACCATCCTGCATGTATCATGAGGCACAAGCTGGAGACAGGCAACAGAGGACCTAGGAGGTCAGTTAGAAGACCACATTGGTAGCCCAAGTGAAAAATGGTGCTGACTTGGACAAAGGTTTTGTAGTGGAGTTAAAGAAAAATGGGTGGATTCAAGAGATATTGAGAGAATAGAATTTCTGGGGTTGGTGGTGGATTAAACATGGAGAGTGAGAGAGAGGGCATCTGGACGTCAAGGACAACTGGTCTCTCACAGGTGGGTGCATGCCAGAGCAAACACCATATTCTAGACAGTAGGCTCAGGAGATTAAGAAGATTAAAGTGAATGGAGCCATGGCTCCACGTTTTCAAGCCTGGGTGGGTAGGAGGCTGGTGGCCTATTATCAAGAACAGAGAAGCCAACAAAAACACATGAGTTAGAGTGGCTGAGAGGACTGCCAAGGAGAAATATTTACCAGGCGTTTGAAAATACATGACTTGAAGTTCAGGATTGGAGATGTGGATTTGGAAGTCACCTCCAAATAGTTAAAGCTGGGATGGGGAAAGGGGAAAGTTGATGAGATCACCAAGGACTTAAAAGTAAGGATTTCAGAAGATAGACCCGAAGTGAGCACCTTAGGAAATGTATTACTCGAAGTTCCATAAAGAAGAAGGAAGTTGTCAACTACAGGGGCAGAGAAGCCATCAGAGAGGCAGGAAATGAGTGGGAGGAGTGTGACATCAGGGAAAGCAGGTGATTAGCTTTGTAGGAGGGGGAGCAGAATTGGAGGAGGAACAGGGTTAATAGTGTTAAACTGCTTACTCTTCAAGCCATAAGTTAATATTGAGAGATCTGGGGAAAAGCTCATTAGGCTTGAGGCAGAGAAACAGAAAAGACAGGACCAAAAAAAACTGTAGGGAGGGACAGGCTGGCTCAGGAAATGCTTGTTGAACAAAAGAAGGTTGAATGGGACTTCTCTGGTGGTGCAGTGGTTTACTTTTTTTAAGCTGAGAAATCCTTTCTTCAAGTGAAAATCTTATGGGGAAGCCTAATATATATGAGATACAATGAAGTCCACTGGAAGAAGAAAGAATGGTGGGGAGGAAGAAGAGAGTTTATAGCTCTGCCTGCTTCCCAGAATAACACCTTCTTCCTCATGATAGCCCCTGGGATATTTTGACTATTTATGGATTATAATAATACTAAGCAATATTTTCTGAATACTTACTACATACTCAGTACTTTACATGCATCATCTCATCTAATTCTTATAACGATCCTATGAAACAGATATATTATTATTGTCTGTATTAGGCAAATAAGAGAACAAGGTTTAAAGAACTAAAAATAAAAGCCTTTCCAAGGCCTTCACGGTAGTCATTTTCCAAGATAGCTGCCAATGCTCCTACCTCCTGGTGCTAGTACCCTTGTGAAGTCCCCTCTTACACTGAATCAGGGCTGACCAGTGTGACCAGTAGAAAGTGGCAGAGGTGATGATGGTATGTAATTTTCAAGGCAAGATCATAAACGCACTGTGCCCTCTGCCTTCCTCCCTTGGATCACTCACTCTGGGGTGAGCCAGTTGCCATGTCATCAGAACACTCAAGCAGCCTGTGGAGCCCATATGGAATGAAACTGATCTCCCTGCCAATAGCCTGCAGTATCTTGCCACATGAGTGAGCTACCTCGGAAGCAGATCTCTGAACCCCAGAGAATTCTTCAGTTGACTCTAACCCCATGAGAGACCTTGTGCCAGAATCACTTAGCCAAACCGCTCCCAAGTTTCTGAACTACAGAAACTGTGGAAGATAAAAAATGATTATTACTGTTGTAAGCCAGACAGTTTGGGGATGATTTGTTACACAGCCGTAGGTAACTGGTGTAGTCTTGTAGACAGTTCAATGGCAGAACCAGGATTTTATCCCAGGTCTGACTCCAGAGCCTATGCTCTTAACCATGAATGCTCTATTTTCTTACACACTCATTTTTAACACAAATAAAAAACAAAATGAAAGTTATGCAAGCATCTTACAAACTTCATGTCACAGAGGAAAAAACTGAGGCTCACAGAGATTTAAAAATTGGCAATCCAAGATTTGACATCAGGTGGTCTAATTTCAAGACCTGTGCTCTTCATTATCATGCTAAGCTAACATCATAATCAGAACAATCTTTCAGTAAAATTAATCTGAAGTCAGAATGCTAGATGGAATGGAAAGGAAAGAGCATGGAAGTGTGGTCCTTGACTGGGAGGCTACTGTGCTTATCGAAGAGAATAGTTACTTGAGGGAAATCAAGACCTCTGTCATGGAGAGTAACTTCTAAACTATTTCTCAAAGTATCTTTGATTACTATTATTGGCTATTGAAGATTTGAATGGGCAGATCATTGGTCTTGAACAATAAATTATTTCTCATATTGCAATAATTTCTACTCACTGGTCAATATTCCAGACAGAAATTAACCATGGTCATTGTCCAACATGACCTCCCAAATGGTGGGAGTTGGGCCGGCTGAAGATTGTTCTCAGCATTCACTATAATGTTTAGTCTCTGTTTTCCTGTAGCCCTTCAATATTTACTCTTATATCAAAACATGTACCACTGTTTTTAAAAGAGGAAGGAGAATGGACCAAGATTTTCTCCCTTTGAGGTAAGCTAACAGATCAGTGATAATTGAAATGAGAAATCCTGGTGCAGGAAGGGAGAAGCGATTGTGCTCTATCCTTGGTAGAATTTTGAGTCATTCATGCAGTATAGTGTATGGAGAGTTCTAGTGAGTCATGCATTACTAACTATGGAAGAAAAATGTATTTTCTAAAGCTGTCTCTTATTACTCATGTCTTTCAGTGAGCATCAGCAGATGCTGGTACCCTATTGACTGGTGATCTAATAGAAAGTTTCTCAGAGACAGACAGATCTGACACAATTTCCCTCTAACTCTGATAAATTTGGCACAAGTCCTTTTATTTGGCTTGCAAGATGTTTGCATTAACATGTGACTTATTTTTGGCTTGGTGTTAAAAGGATTGTTTAGTAACAAAAATGGAGCATTTGGATTTGGTGGCAGCCGGGAGGAATGCTTTTATTTTATAATGAAACAACCGAACAAATGTTTTTTACAGTGATTCATTACTCATGTGGGAAAATTTTCTTTTTATATATATTCTCTCTCTATTGGATACATGAAGCTGTTCTACCTTCAATATTTAGGCAGAATTTTTAGCGAGCGATTTGGGAACAATATCTGTAAATTATAAAGATAGGTTCCTCTGCAAAATAAGCAGTATTGAAACTATAGGATTGAATGTTAGGAACCACTTGGGTTCTATTCCTAACTGGGTCAGAGTTGGTGTATAACCTTGAGCTATTCACTTAATCTTTTTTAAACTTAGGTTTTCTGTCTAAAATAGACAAAAATTGCTTACCTATTTAGCCAAGGCAGAAACAATTTCCTGATAGGAAGATGACTCAGCCGCGTAGGGAGGTGATGTAGCCTCTTGCCCTGGAAGTCTTCAGGGAGACGAAGGCAGCCAGCTGCCTGGATGGCTTAAAGTGTGGTGCTTGAAGACTGGAGACCAGACCATACAAGTGAAGCCTGACCTTTAGGGACAGTAAAGAGATGCAGTCATTGAGGGCATGCTATTTGCCAGTCACTGAGCTAGATCCTGGGAGATAATGGTGAACCAGACGTACCCAAAGTTTCTGCCCTTATTAAGTTTACTGTTGAGGATGCTGTGTGCATGTTTGAGATGATTCAGAGAGAAGTTCTATTATTTTATTATCTGGATCTGAGGGTTTTTTATTTTTTATTTTTATGGGATCATGTAGGATCATTCTCAAGAAATACAATTGTGGGAGACTTATGGGAGAGGAGTCTGATGTTGTATGGGGTATTGTTAAAACAGGCCTTGTTAAAACAGGGCTTGACCGCCCCAGCTCAGACGGGAGCAACAGAATCACATGGGCATTGCTTGTTACCTGAGATGAGAGTGTGGGGAGAGTTTTAACATATCTTGCATGGATTTTGGGGTCAAAGTTAATGCCTCCTCCTCTCCACTGCCCCCAGAAGGGCTTTTTACCAATCTGCTGATGTCCCACTTGGATGATGGTGCTGCAGCAATTGAACAATGGATTCTGACTACACAAGCTGCTCCTGTTCTTCTGTGGTCAAGGGCACGACCAGTAGTGGTGTATAGGCAGTGTAGTGGCATCACTGGTCTTGCACCAAGATTTTGTTTATAGGTCACATCTTACAAAGCAGTCGTTCTTCCTACTGTAGGAAATTTGAAATGCTCCTTCTCTTGCCATTGTGCATGTTGCTCATGCAGGGGAAAAGCCGCCACAGGGATTAGGGAGGTGGAGAGACAGCTGCAGCATCACACAGTGGGTCCTTTGAGCAAATGTCAACTGTCTGGGGTATCCCAAGTCTTTCAGTGTTATTGGCTAATTTGTTCCATTATAATTTTTATTTTTTAATTTTTAATTGCAACATTCACTTTATTGTGGTCTGGAACTGAACCCACAATATCTCAGATATTGCCTGTCTGCCTGTACCTAAAAGAATTGAAAGCAGGGTCTCGAAGAGATATTTTTAAACCCATGTTCACAGAAGCACTATTCACAATAGCTAAAAGGTGGAAGCAACCCAAGTGTCCATCGACAGATAAATGGACAAGCAAAATGTGGTGTAAACATACAATGGAATATCACTCAGCCCTAAACAGGAAGGCAATTCTGACACCTGCTACAACATGGATGAACCATGAGGACATTATGCTGAGTGAAATAAGCCAGTCACAAAAAGACAACTATTGTATCATTCCACTTATATGAGGTACCCAGAGTAGCCAAAATCAGAGACCCAAAGTGGCTGCCAAAGGCCAGGGAGGGGGATAGGGAGTTAGGAGATAGGGGACAGAGTTTCAGTTTGGAATGTTGAGAGGTTCTGGAGATGGTGGTGATGGTGGTGGCAGCCCGACAGCTTGAATGTACTTAATGCCACTTAACTGTACACTTAAAATGGTTAAAATGGTAAATTTTGTTGTGTTTTTACAGTTTAAAAAAAGTCACATTTTCAAGTCATCCGTTCCGTATGCACCGTTTGTCTTTTCCTCTCTGGGGCTTGGCAGCCCTTACATTTTCCCCACTGCCTGACATCCAAACAAGAGAGCCTGGACCACGTCACCCCGTGGGGCTTATCGTTTCCTCTCCTCTCCGGGCTTCCAGGGGTCGGTGGGAAGTCCCTTCATCCGACAGGCCCAGGGCCAGCTGGCACCCGCTAGAGAACAGAATGTGCCTGCTTCTTCCCAAATCCGTTTTTGGTGACGTCACCTTGGCAGTTCTAAGTCATTGGGAGTGGGAGTGTTCACACCAGGGAAATGGGTAAGCGCCACAGACCAGGGCTTTCTGTCCGCGGAGCTGCTTCCAGCGCATCGCCGCCTCACCCTCGGTCTGACGGGTCCCTCACCCTCGGTCTGACGGGTCCCTCAGCCAGAGGTGCGCCTTATTTGCCAGCAGGTGTTGGAAGGAATGCCCAGGCCACGCCCAACACACCCCACGTGTACCGCCCGCCTGGCTCAGGAGGGAGATGGGGTGCCCAGGTCCCAGCCGCTCACCCTCCCGCCTTTGGAACAAAGGACAGTCTTGACTGAGGAGGCTCCGAGAGCAGCTCACAGGCCCCCAGAGGGTCAGCTGGGCCACATGGTGGGTCTACCCCGCGAGACCCTTCTCCTGCTTCAGGAACACACAGGCAAGTGGGGACACAGGGCCCAGCCTCCACTGCCATAAAGCCCGTGCACATCAGGCCCCGCAGCACGCGGCCCGGCCGGCTTACCGCCGTCGTGGTAGTTCTGCGTGGACTCCTCAAACGACCGGTAGTAGCTCTGCTGGGCGTAGGATGCCAGCTGGTCGGCGTAATCGCCGTGTGGTCCAGGGGGTCTGTCCGGCTCATGGGCTCTGAGGTGGCCTGGCGGTGGCCGTACAGCTCGCCACAGTTGTTCTCCCCGCGGCACAGGCACTCTGGGAGGAGCCTTGCCGGGAGGACCGGTAGCGCCCTGTGGGCCGCTGCCCCATCACGCTGCTCCCCTGCCCGCTCCGGCCATCATGGCCATGGACTGGCCTGCGTAGTGCGGGCTCCCGCCCCGCACCCAGCTGTAGCGGGACGAAGCCGCCTGGGTTGGGCTGCCTGTTGATGTTGGCCGAAGACACGTCGTTGCTAATAGCGCCTTGGCCCTGCAAGTGGTACGCTCTGCGAGGCCGCTCCCGAGTGGCTGTAGACGGACCCCGAGCCCTGGCTACTGCCGGACCTGCTTGCAGAGGCGCTGGGCAGGTCTGCCAGGTGAACACATGGCTCGGACCGATGTCGGGCGCGAGGCCGGCGCCTGCGTGAGGCCGGCGCCTGCGTGAGGCCGGCGCCTGCGTGAGGCCGGCGCCTGCGTGAGGCCGGCGCCTGCGTGAGGCCGGCGCCTGCGTGAGGCCGGCGCCTGCGTGAGGCCGGCGCCTGCGTGAGGCCGGCGCCTGCGTGAGGCCGGCGCCTGCGTGAGGCCGGCGCCTGCGTGAGGCCGGCGCCTGCGTGAGGCCGGCGCCTGCGTGAGGCCGGCGCCTGCGTGAGGCCGGCGCCTGCGTGAGGCCGGCGCCTGCGTGAGGCCGGCGCCTGCGTGAGGCCGGCGCCTGCGTGAGGCCGGCGCCTGCGTGAGGCCGGCGGCGGCGGCATCAATGAGGCTGCTTCGGGAGTGCGGCCCCTGTCCGGAGCAGCTCCGGAACAGCCCTCCGGCGGGCAGGAGGAAAAATCAGGAAAGGGATTTTCCTGGTGGTGCAGTGGTTAAGAAAGTGGTTAAGAATCTGCCTGCTAATGCAGGGAACACAGGTTCAATCCCTGGTCTGGGAAGATCCCACATGCAGTGGAGCAACTAAGCCCGTGCGCCACAACTACTGAGCCTGTGCTCTAAGGGCCCACGTGCCACAACTACTGAAGCCCACCTGCCTAGAGCCCGTGCTCCACAACAAGAGAAGCCACCGCAAGAAGAAGCCCATGCACTGCAACGAAGAGTAGCCCCTGCTCACTGTAGCTAGAGAAAGCCCGCATGCGGCAACGAAGACCCAACGCAGCCAAAAAAAAAAAAAATCAGGAAAGCTTTATCACACAATTCAGACATGTACTCAAAATTTTCCGTAATAGCCTATTATTGGGGAAAAAACGGAAGATAAATAAGTTAGGTATGTGAAGTGGCCTGAGAGTGGTGACTGCAGAATTATAATAAGAAATATTTTTTCAGTAGATTAGTGTTTGGAAATACATATGAAGTAAAATTGTCGCTGAAAAATATGTTATGTTGGGCAGTTATTTTATGCAGCTCTAAACATAATTATGATTGGGATCTAGAAAATAGAAAATAGCTTTGTTGAGGTAATATTGGCAAATAAAAACTGCATATATTTTAGGTGTGCAATGTGATATTTTGATATATGTATACACTGTGAAATGATTACCACAATCAAGCTGATTAACATATTCAACATTTCATATAGTCACCATTTTTTGTTTGTGTGGTGGGAACACTTAAGATCTACTCTCAGCAAATTTCAAGTATACAATAGTGTATTATTAACTGTAGTCACCATGTTGTACATCATATCTCCAGAAATGAAGTCAGTGTGTTAACCACTTGCTTACTGATTGCATTTAGAAGTCAGTCACAACATCACCCACTTGGTTGGTACGGTGGGGTGATGTCACTGGTATTACTTTAATAAATGTGAATAAAATATGCTTAACTGGTACTGTAGGAATCATTCAAATTGTTAAAACAACTTATAGGAGGACAGGTCTGAGAATGAAAGGCAAGGACATCTAGACACAGGGTTTATTGATGGTGTTTATCACATGTGGATATAAATTCATAGACTGAAGTGAGGTGCCATCTTGGTGAAATAGACTGTGGCCAACAGGGTAGAGCCAAAGGTGGTGACTGATTTAAGGCACTTGTGATTTGGAGCAAATAAACGGACCCACCAAACTGGAAAAACTTTTTCATAAATATGTGTGGGTAATGCTGAGTTAAAGTCACAGATTTCTTTGCATCTGACCTTCTCAGCCTCTTCACTACATGTTATGAACGGAATGTTTGTGACCTCCCCCAATCCATATGTTGAAGCTTTCACTTCCAATATGATGGTATTTGGAGGTGGGACCTTTAGGAGGTAATTAGGTTTAGCTCAGGTCATAAAGATGGGGACCTCATGATGGAATTAGTATCCTTATGAGAAAAGGAAGAGAGACCAGAGCTTTCTCTTTCTCTTTCTGCCCTGTAAGGACACAGTGAGAAGGCCGCTGTCTGTAAGCCAGAAAGAGAGCCCTCACAAGGGAACTGAATTGTCTGGCACCTTGATCTTGGACTTCCCAGCCTCCAGAACTGTGAAAAATAATTTCCTGTTGTTTAAGCCATCCAGTCTTTGATATTTTGTTTTGGCAGCCTGAGCTAAGACACTAATGTTTACTGTAATACCGTACTAATGTTTACAGGCTTACTTTGGAGATATTGTGGGTTTGGTTCCAGACCACTGCATAAAAAAATATCACAATAAAGCAATTCATGAATTTTTTGGTTTCCCAGTGCTTATAAAAGCTATGTTTACACTATACTGTAGTCTATTAAGTGTGCAATAGCATTATTTCTAAAAAAAATTGTACATACCTTAATTTAAAAACACCTTATTGCTAAAAAATGCTAACCATCATTAGAGCCTTCAGCAAGTCATAATCTTTTTGTTGGTGAAGGGTCTTGCCTTGATGTTGAAGGATGCTGACTGATCAGGATGGTGGTTTCTGAAGGTTGGGAGGACTGTGTCATTTTCTTAAAATAAGACAACAGTGAAGTTTGTCACGTCATTTGACTCTTCCTTTCATGAACGATTTCTCTGTATCATGCAGTGCTGTTTGATAGCATTTTACCCACAGTAAACTTCTTCCAAAATTGGAGTCAGTCCTCTCAAACCCTGCCACTGCTTTACCAACTAAATTTGTGTAATATTCTAAATCCTTTGCCGTCATTTCAGTAATCTTCACAGCATCTTCACCAGGAGTAGATTCCATCGCAAGGAACCCTTTTCTTTCTCATCCATAAGAAGCAACTCCTCATTGATTAAAGTTTTACCAGGAAATTGCAGCAATTCAGTCACATCTTCATGTTCCACATCCAGTTCTAGTTCTCTTGCTATTTCTACCACATGTGCAGTTATTTCCTCCACTGAAGTCCTAAACCACTTAAAGTTGTCCATGAGGGTTGGAATCAACTTCTTCCAAACTCCCACTAATGTTGCTATTTTGACCTCTTCCCATGAATCATGAATGTTCTTAATAGCATGTACAATGGTGAATCCTTTCCACAAGGTTTCCTACTTACTTTCCCCAGATCCATCAGAGGAATCACTATCTATGGCAGCTACAGCCTTATGAAACTTACTTCTTAAATAACAGGATTTGAAAATCAAAATTATTCCTTGATCCACGGGCTGCAGAATGGATGTTTTATTAGCAGGCATGGAAACAACATTCATATCTTTGTGTATCTCCAACAGAGTTCCCGAGTGACCAGGTGCATTGTCAATGAGCAGTAATATTTTGAAAGGAATGTTTTTCTTCAGAGCAGTAGGTCTCAACAATAGTCTTAAAATTCAGTAAACCATGTTTTAAACAGACATGCTGTCATCCAGACTTTATTTTACCATTTATATAGCACAGGCAGAGTAGATTTAGCATAATTCCTAGGGGCCCTAGGATTTTCAGAATGGTAAATGAGCATTGCCTTCAACTTAAAGTCACCACCTGCATTAGCCCCTAACAAGAGAGTCAGTCTGTCCTCCAAAGCTTTGCAGCCAGGCATTGACTTCTCCTCTCTACCTATGAAAATCCTAGATGGCATATTCTTCCAATAGAAAGCTGTTTTGTTACAATGAAAATCTGTGGTTTAGTGTAGCCAGCTTCATTAATTATCTTAGCTAGGTCTGGATAACTTGCTGTAGCTTCTATATCAGTACTTGTTGCTTCACCCTGCACATTTATGTTACGGAGATGGATTCTTTCCCCAAATCCCATGATTTGGGGAAACTAGCACTCTGCTAGTTTCAAACCTTTCTTCTGAAGCTTCCTCACCTCTCTCAGCCTTCCTAGAATTGAAGAGAGTTGGGGCCTTGCTCTGGTTTACCCTTTGCCTTAAGGGAATGTTGTGGCTGGTTTAATTTTCTATCCAGACCACTAGAGCTTTCTCCATAACAACAATAAGGCTGGTTTGCTTTCTTATCATTCATGTGTTCACTGGAGTAGAACTTTTAAATTCTTCAAGAACTTTTCCTTTGCATTCACAACTTGACTAACTGTTTGGTGCAAGAGGCTTAGCTTTCAGCCTGTCTCGGCTTTCAGCATGCCTTCCTCACTAAGCTTAATCATTTCTAGCTTTCAACTTAAAGGGAGAGACGTGCAACTCTTCCTTTCAAATGAACGCTAAGAGGCCATTGTAGGGTTATTAATTGGACTAATTTCAATATAGTAAGTCCCCTACATACGAACGAGTTCCATTCTGAGACCACGTTCATAAGTCCAATCTGTTCATAAGTCCAACAAAGTTAGCCTAGGTACCCAACTAACACAATCGGCTATATATTGATAGTACTGTATTGTAATAGGTTTAATAATACTTTTCCACAAATAATACATAAAAACAAACACAAAAAAGAAAACATTTTTAATCTTACAGGACAGTACCTTGAAAAATACAGGAGTACCAGCTACATTCCTACTGCTTTTATGCTTGCTTCCGGACATCCTGGGCTTGAAATAAAGATACTGTACTACTGTACTCTATACAGTACAGTACAGTAAAGTACACAAAAGCACAACCACTTGTAGAGGATGTACACACGTGACAATGTCTGCCAGACATGTGAACTAACTTATGTGATTGGACATGTGAACCCATGTTCACATCGTTGAAAGTTCACAACTTGAAGGTTCGTATGTAGGGGACTTACTGTATTGATGTGTTTCAGGGAATAGGGAGGCCTGAGGGGAGAGAGATGGGGGAACAGTCAGAACATGCACAACACTTGTTGTTTAAGTTCACCATTTTATATGGGTGCAGTTCATGACACCCCAAACATTTATAACAAAATGTCAAAGATCACTGATCCCAGGTCACCATACAAATATAATAATGAAAACAATTGATATATTTCTAGAATTACCAAAATGTGACACAGAGATATGAAGTGAGCAAATGCAGTTGGAAAAATGGCACCATTAGACTTGCTTGACAAAGGAAACCTTTAATCTATAAAAAAAATCAGTATCTGCAAAGGGCAGAAAAGTGAAGCACAATAAAGTGAGATACGCCTGTACTATAAATTTCCAAGAAGAGTGTGCAATATCCAGTGTTTCTCAATCTTATTTGAATAGTAATCCTCTTTCTCAGAGATTCTGGAGGACAGTGTGGGCAGAATTGCCCTTAGATGAGGCAAGAAAGGCCGCTACCCTGGGATCTGTGATATAGAGGCCCTGAGTTGGCCCTCCTCTGCCTGTTCCCCTTCCCTAGGGCCATGGGGATAGCCCCACCCAGAATCACAGTTCACCCCTCTACATCATGCTCTGGGCCTGCATGCCTTTCTATCAATAGTACAGCTTGTCCTTCTGAGAGTGGACTCCCCTCACAGCCCAGCCTTGGCCAAAGGGCCCTGCTGTTTGCAGGGGTCTGGGGACAAAGTTTGGATGTCTATGTTACTGACCTGAGTTCTTGGCCTTCCCCAATCAATAGAAACTGACTAGAGGCCAGACAAGAAATTCAGGCAAGGCTTTATTGGGGCCCCTGCTGCAGCAGGGTGGAGTGAGAACAAACAACAGTTTCCCTTGCTTGCTCTCTCCCTGAGGGGGGGCAAGCTTGCTCCTTATATGGGGTGAGGGTAGAGGTGTGTCCCGGGGTCGGGCCAGAGGGGTGGCTTAGGTGTTTTGCCCACCCCTTAGGTGGTGTAGTGTGCACGGGGCATGTGCAGTACCCTGCTTTTGCTCCCACACCCTCTTTTTGCTCCCAGCTCTTCAAAAGTGGCTGTTGGGTTTTTTTGTATCTTTGTATCTTTTGGGTCCAGAATTTGCCCCAACTGGGCATGCACACAGTTATTTTTAGTCCCATAAAGTATCTTTGTATTTTGTTGCTTGAGGAGAGGTGTGTCCAGGTGCAAGCACTGCAGCACTGCAGCAAAGGGTCCCAGGTCCCAGCCCGTCTCATGTCAACTACTGTATCCACCTGTGAACACATGAGGCCTTTCTTGGTGGGCTCTGGAGACAAGCATGAGAAGAGAAAGGAATGGCAGGGAACTTCACTCCCCATGATCAAGTTCCAATGCAGAACGCTATGGAGTCTAGGAGTCCAGAATCTGAACCTGGCCTTCCAAGCTGTTATGAACGTACTTTTGCAAAGGTAAGAGGATATTTTATTTAGCGGTTTGCTAGTCTAATTTATAACTTTAAAATATTTAGACATATGGTAAGTGGGCTTCTATTTATACTGTTATGTAACTTCAAACCTTGCAAAAATTAGGAGAGAGCCTGGGCTGGTGTACCCCAGAACATGGGTCTGAAAAGTTTGCACTAAGCTTCACTCTGTGACTATTTCCCATCTACTACTCTATTTACTTGTGGCAGCCAGACTTACCCACGCTGAATGCTATGCCAGAAAGGAAGCTTCGTATATCAGAGTGGGAGGGAGGATTCCAAGTAATGGTTCTGTGAGATTCTCAGTTTCTCTTTTGTAAAATGGGACAGTATGAAAGTACATCTTTCATAAGATTGTTGGGAGGATTAAATTGAGTAACTTAGCACATTTAGCACAGTGTTTGGTGCATAGAAAGCTCTCAACAAATGTTCAGATATTTTTACTAGATATTTCAGATATTTTTACTATCATTAATATTACCATCTTAGTTCAAAGTGGAAAATTTCTGATCATTAGGTAACAGTGGTTATTGTAGTAAAAAGTGTGTCTTGTTTGACGGGTGAGAAGCAGGCTCATTTGGAGACAGACCTGCCAGATTCCCAGCTTCCTTGGGCTGCTACCCCCCTGAAGTCCAGGTGATTCCCTCTGCAACTGTGGGGAAGCATCAGGCTACATTTCTACCTTTCCATGCAAAGGGGGTTGGAGTAAAAGCACAGGTCTTGTCTGGGGTTGGAAGTGAGCCAACAGACAAGAATGTTGGTCTTGATGGTCCCTCTTCAGAGTGAATCAGGCCAGGCAGAAATTCTCACCTATGTGTTAAAAGTCTGGCCTTCAAAATACCTATTAACCGAGAGAGACCCAATGTTTTAACTATTGTCCTTGGTGAACATAAGCATTGGGTTAGTTGTCTTAGCAGAGAGAAGAGTCCAGATGGATTGGAGGAAAGAGAGTACATTCCAAGGAAGGGAAGAGAGAGTGGGTGGTATGGAACAGTGATTCTCAAACTTTAGTGTGTGCAACAGAATCACCTGGAGGACTTCGTAAAGCACAGGTTACTGGGTCCCATCCTCAGAACTTCTGGTTGGGATGAGGCCCAAGAACTTTCAGTTCCAACCAGTTTCCAGGTGACGTTGATGCTGCTGGTTTGGGGACCACAGTTGGAGAACCACTGATCTGGAGCATTAGGCGCTGTTTAGAAAGGCTACAATTTAGTGATTAAAGAGACAGCCATGGGGCAGGATAAAGGTCTATCCATAAGGACTAGCACTAATGATGAATGTGGCCTGCTTCCTAGATTAGCCTGGGAACGAGGCTTTCAAGTCTCTTGTTTTGTATTTAGTGTTTGCTTATTGCTGCTCTGGAGCAAAACCTCTCTTAGGTGCCAGCACTTGGTGCATAGTAAGTGAATCAAGCATTGGTCAAACAGGATTCCTAGAGAGCAGGGAATTTGCACAAATACAAAATTAATAGGCATATCTACTGAAAATTTCATTTATTTGGCACTTTCAGAGAATGAGATGGGTTTTGCAAATAAGGTCAGGACCTTCCCCAAGGGTGAAGGGCCTTGGGCAACCCCATCAGTGTTAAGTTCCTAAGATAATCAGTCGCACTGGAAAGGAAACACTCTGCCAGCATCTTTCATAGGCCCCTTGGGTTATCTTTATTCAAGACAGAAAATTTTAAATTGAGTTTTAACAGTGTTCCAAAATAGAAGAGTGAGGTGCAGCACCACCATGGGGCCGAGGACAGCCGGGTCCAGCTAGGTCCTCCCTAAGAGATGGATCTAACTGGAATTGACCTTTTAAAAGACCAAACTTGGGGCTTCCCTGGTGGAGCAGTGGTTAAGAATCCGCCTGCCAATGCAGGGGACACGGGTTCGAGCTCTGGTCCGGGAAGATCCCACATGCCGCGGAGCAGCTAAGCCCGTGCGCCACAACTACTGAGCCTGCACTCTAGAGTGTGCGAGCTACAACTGCTGAAGCCCGTGCACCTAGAGCCCATGCTCCGCCACAAGAGAAGCCACCGCAGTGAGAAGCCCGCACACCGCAATGAAGAGTAGCCCCCGCTTGCCGCAACTAGAGAAAGCCTGCGCGCAGCAACAAAGACCCAACGCAGCTAAAAATAAATAAATAAATAAATTTTAATAAATAAATAAAAGACCAAACTCATTTTACTTTAGCTATTGTTCCTACATTTCCTCCTTACTGCCTGTTAATTGCCTCTCTTCTAGAAAGAAGTGTCCTGAGAAGTTGAAATAAATAATGTTGTTCTAACCTGGCCAGTAAGCCCAGTTTCACTGCAATAACCCAGCTGTGCTCAAGGCATAAGTCAACCAACCTCACCCCCAAAAGGCCTTACCACTGATTCTTCCATAATTGCAATTTCCACACAGAGAACACTTTCAGATGTAAATTGCATTTTAACATGGGTGACTCTTTTCATTCATCTTAGATTACTTAAAGGAATGACTTAAAGTACATAGTCACTCTTTCATCTATTCCTCTTCATCTTTCCCAGGTGTATCTAGAGCTGTGAGGTGAGAGAATAAAATATTTGGGGGATGATGACTTGTCGTTCTGTGCTTCCTTTTTATCTAGCCCAAGTTTTCCATCAAAGGATCAAAAATAAGCTTTGGGGAAAAGAAGAAACGAACTCTGTTTGTTGTAGGTATTTAATAGCTCTTTGTTGGTTTGCATGATGAAGGATGTCAGCCACTGCTATATTTTTATAAAGAAAATGTCTTCAGAGTTAGAGAAACTATCTGATACTGGGTTATGGTTGGTAGTGGTAGGGGAGGATTTTGGGGAGGAGTGCGTATTTTACCTCCCCATACATTGCACAGTGTATGAGTTAAGAGTTTCAGATGACAGGAAGAGAAAGAAAAACTTCTGTTCTTTTCTATCAGGTATTCTTAGAAACGTCAACTCATTTTTCTGGCGTATATATAGCACAAGTTAACAAGAAAATGAGTCACTTCCAGCCCTGCGTGGGAACTGACACCGTAGTAGCCTAGCTACCTTACTGTGGCCTGAAAGCAACATCCTCTTGAGTTTTTAACGTCACAATTGGATTACCAAACTGAGAGAGCAAGACTAGGAAGGGGGTTGTCATCAAAGTTAATTGGACACACGTTTAATAATACTATATGGAACTGTTATTGCACTGAATGGCAGTTAGGTATAAATGGTGCTCAGTTCCATATATGAGTCTGCTTTGTCACAGTCAAGTCAAACATTTCTAGAATTCTGGTGGGTATCAGGTCCTTTGACTCCTGTCAAAGAGACTAGAGCTGAACACTAGTTAAAACAGTGAAGATAAATTATGTTTTTTTAAAAACCCAAAACTATTGCAATAGGAGGGAAGAAAGAGAATTCAGTATAGAACTGAATTCTGAGTGCAGCATGGACAAGTGGGGATTAATAGCCAAGGATCGGGGTGGGGGTCAGTGGATGGAAAATCACTAAGAGGAAACGTCAGGGGTAAGGAGGGATTCTGGCTAAATCAACTTGGTAAGATTTTTGCTGAAGGCAGGGCCC
Organism: Hyperoodon ampullatus; assembly: GCF_949752795.1. Lineage (NCBI taxonomy): Eukaryota > Metazoa > Chordata > Mammalia > Artiodactyla > Ziphiidae > Hyperoodon > Hyperoodon ampullatus. Next base: position 59,446,202 of record NC_136929.1, on the reverse strand, counting down.
GGTGATTAGATACCAAAAGTGGGGGATGAAAAATTTGATCAGATATGGAGGGTGAGGATTCTTGCTAAACTGACATAAACTAGGTGATGTAAAGATGGACACAGAAGTTCAGTGGTTGGCTCCTAGTTGAGAAGAAGGTTCCAAAGAAACTGAGCAAAGTTTGGTCAAGGAGATAGTCTTTGTCATCCCACATATCCCATCATCTTTCCCCTGTCACAGTTCTCTTCTCTCCAAGTCACCCACCCATACCTGCTAATGGTCCCCAGTCTTTGCATCAATCCCAAATCTGGACAAAAGGAATCACAAGGATGGCAAACAGATTTCAGAGCTGCCTTCTCTGCTCGATTGGCAGTACCTACCAGCTCACTGAGAACAGAGTCTGGGTCTGGGTTAGTGGGACAGATGCCATAGGATAGGAAAAGACACTGTAGCCAGCATGCCCTGGGACACTCCAGGACTGATAAAGGTTAAGATGTGTACAATTTACAAAAATATGTGACCACGTGAATAGATTGCCAGGGCCTTGGAAGGGACCTGTGCAGAGGAAGGGTTTTAAAGCTTAGCTTCCTGGTAGAGCTGCCTCTGATTGAAGCACAAACATTCTCACTCTGATCCAGCACTTCAAATCTCAGTGGCGCATTGTTCTTGCAACTAATCCAACTTACCAGTTTCTTTCCTTTATGGCTAATGCTTCTTGTGCTCTACTTAAGATATCTTTGCCTATCATGATGACATTTTCCATTATTTTCTTCTGAAAGCTAAATTATTTGAAATTTAGAGCTATAACCCATCTGGAATTGATTTTTGTGTGGTATGATACAGCATAGTAGATAGTAGTCAAGATTCATTTTTTTTCTATATGGATATCCAACACCAGCACCATTAAAAAAAAAGGATCATCCTTTCTACACGATAGTCAGAGTCATCTTTATTTTAATTAGGTAATATTCTATGTTTCTGGATTCTGTTCTGTTCCAGAGGTCTATTTGCTTATCCTGACACCAATACCACACTGTTCCAATTACCAGAAGTTGAAAATAAGTCTTAATATTTGTCAGTATAAGTCCCCTAGCTTTTTTCTTCTTTTTCAAGATTATCTTAGTGTTCTCAGTTTTTTATAATTCCATATCAATTTTAGCTTGTCAGTTTACACACACACACACACACACACACACAAACACACACACACAAACAATCCATACAGAAATTGAGATTGAGATTGTCTTAAATCTACAGATCAATTTTGGGGAGAGTTGGCATAGTCACAGTTTCAGTTCATAACTGAATTGAATTCAATTCAATTTAATATCTCATATTTCAATGAGATATCCTACCATTGACTTAAACCTTTAAAAAATTCTCTCAGTAATGTTTTTTAGTTTTCAGTATGGATGTTTTATACATCTTTTAGATTGATTCCAAGTATTTTATATGTATTTGGTACTATTGTAAAAAGTCTTATGTTTCAATATATTTTTCCTTTTTTAGGGATATATAGAAATACAATTGATTTTTGTATATTAACTTTTAAATACATAACTTTGTTAACTTATTGGTCTAATAGCTTACAGACTCTTAGATTTTATATGTGCACAATCATGTCATTCACCAATAATAACAGTTGTATTTCTATCTTTATAAACATTTGCCTTTAATTTCACTGGCTAGGAACTTGGGAAAATGGTGAATCATCTTCTTTTCATTCCTCGGTAGAGGAGGAAAGCTTTCAATAATCTGTTTGATTTTATGTTTGATGTAGGATTTTTGTAGGTATTCTTTATCAAATTAAGGAGAGTCCCTTTTATTCCTAGTTTGCTAACATTTTTATCCCCTAAAGGCATTTAACTGTATAAAATGCCTAGTCTACACCTATCAAGGTGATCATAATTTTTTGTTTTAATCTGTTAATATTATGAGTTGCATTGATGAATTTTAAAATGTTAAACAACCCTGGCATTCCTGGAATAAACTCTACTTCTTTGTGACATAGTACCTTGTTGTATATCACTGGATTTTATTTGCTAATATTTTGTTTAGGATTTTTGGATCTATATTCATGAGAGTAAGTAGTTTGTAAACCCTGTCAGGTTTTAGAGTCAAGGTTATACTTGTCCTCATAAACATGTCCTTTTCTATTTTCTAAAAGAGTTGGTGCAGAATCAGTGTTATTTCTTTCTTAAATGTTTGGAAGAATTCACAGCCAAAGCCATCTGGGCCTACGGTTTTGTTTTGTTTCATTGGAAGATTTCTAAAACTTAATTAAGATTTTCTATTTCTGTTAGTTTTGGTAACGTTTTTAAAGGATTATTCTGTGTTAAAATTGTCAAATTTATTGGCATAAAGCGTTTCAAAAAATATATATCTTTAATACCTTTTGATATCTATCAAGTATATAATTATGTCCCCTTTTCCATTCTTGATTTTAGTAATTTGTAATTTCTCTCTTTTTTTCTCTCAGTTTTCTAGAGGTTTATTTATTTATTTATTTATTTTTATTTATTTATTTTTTTTGCAGTACCCGGGCCTCTCACTACTGTGGCCCCTCCCGTTGCGGAGCACAGGCTCCGGACGCGCAGGCCCAGCGGCCATGGCCCACGGGCCCAGCCGCTCCGCGGCATGTGGGATCCTCCCAGACCGGGGCACGAACCCGTGTCCCCTGCATCGGCAGGCGGACTCTCAACCACTGTGCCACCAGGGAAGCCCTATTTATTATTTTGATCTTTTCAAAGAACTAATTTTGCTTCTGTTGATTTTCTCTGTTGAAAGTTTGTTTTCTATTTCACCGATTTCTGTTCTTACCATTATTATTTTATTTCCCACCTTCTCAATTGTTTCATTTGATTAGTATGTTTTCCTAGCTTTTTGAGATAGAGGCTTAGAATATTGACTTTTAGTCTTCTTTTCTAACACATCTATTAAATATGTGTTAAATATGGCTATATGTTTCCCTCTACCACTGCTTTAATTACATCCCACAAGTTTTGATATGTTCAGAAAATTGCACAAGTTATCATTCAGTTAAAAATATTTCCTAGTATTTGTTGAGATTTCTTATTTGCCCTTACTTAGAAGTGTATGGATTACTTCCAAAAAAGTTGAGATTATCTAGTTCTTTTTGTTATTAATTTTTATCTTAATTTCATGTTAGTCAGAGAATATGCCCCTTCATGATTCCAATCCTTTGAAATTTGCTGAGGTTTCTTTATGATCAATTTTTGACATGCTCTATATGCACTGAAAAGAATGTGTATTCTGTCATTACTGGATGCAGTGTTCTATATATGTCAATTAGATCAAAAATTTTAATTGAGTTGTTTAGGTCTTCTATATTCTTAATAACTTAAGCCATTCAGCCATTGAGAGAGGTAAAATCTCTCTTTTCGTTCTGCTGAGTTCTGCTTTGTGTATTTTCAAGCTATGTAATTGAATGCATACAGATTTAGAATTGTGATGTCTTTCTGGTAGAATGACACTTTGATCACTGTGAAATATTCCTCTACTTTAGAATTGCAATATGTTTCATGTATAGAAAAAAGACTGGATCATATAAAAAATATGTTACCCTGGATTACTCTGGGAGTTCTAATTATAGATGATTATTTTCTTTTTTACCTTATTTATATTTTCCTATTTATTACAGTGAGCAAGTGTAACTTTTATAATGATAAAAAATATGAAATTTACTTTAGAAAACACAATAGCAGACAGTAGCTTCAAGTTTCTCCTGTACATAACCAAGTAATTAAAGGGATGCTTGGGCATATGCAGCAGGACTTCCTTGGTTTAAATATCAAGCAATTCCACTTCTGCTCCTCCTGAGTAAATCCCAATGTTTATCTCATCTAGATGCTCTCATATGGAACTCTGACAGATATAAAGGGTGGGCATGCGCACACACACACACATGCACACACACACACACACACACACACATACACACCTCTTCTTGACATTTTTAACTCTGGAGCTTTTAGAAAAGTTGACAATAAGATTTAAAGAGTCATTAATAGGCATTTTGTCCCTTCTTTATTAGTAGATATTTTGGCATCATTTATATCATCTTTGGGAAGCAATCCAAACAAACAAACAAATTCCAAAACAGAACTCTCAATTATCATGCTTGAGAGAATATGGAATTAAAACTGATAATCAAAATATACAAATAAGTCTTCCCTGGTGGCGCAGTAGTTGAGAGTCTGCCTGCTGATGCAGGGGACACGGGTTCGTGCCCCGGTCCAGGAAGATCCCACAAGCCGCAGAGCAGCTGGGCCCGTGAGCCGTGGCCGCTGAGCCTGTGCGTCCGGAGCCTGTGCTCCGCAACGGGAGAGGCCACAACAGTGAGAGGCCCGTGTACTGCAAAAAACAAACAAACAAAAACCAAATAATCTCATAATTTATGTAAGTAATAGTTGTTATATATTTCCCCAGTTAGTATTTACCAGAATCATCATGTTTGAAGGGGGAAAATCATAGCAGTTAACATTATTGAGCACTTAATTCTGTGTCAGCCACAACTGTAAGCTCTTAGTTAATCTTCACAAATCCCTGTGTCATAGATAATATTCTTGTTCCCATTTTACAGATGGGGCAATTGAGGTACAGAGGGTAATTAACTTGGCCATGATTAAACATCCAGCAAATGACAGAGCCAGAATCTGAACTCAGGGAGTTTAGGGCATCCTTTTAATACTATATTATATCATAGCAGAATTATAGGAAGGAAATTAGTGTTCCATAGTTGGGAAGTCAAATAGAGTTGGGATTATTCGTTCTGGTGAAGGAAACATGGCTTAAGACTCAAATGAGGACTTCAGTCTGTGGCAGGAATCCCTGAGGGGCTGTGAATGGGTCAGAGAAAGGCTGGTGGGTCTGAGAGGAGCTCCAGAATGTGCTGGTCTGTTCTGGGGGACAGAGTCAGGGTGAATGTCATTACTGCCCAATGAGGAGACTTCAACTTGTCTTGGAAACCACGACACTTCAGGAATCCAGTTTTGCTGCCTTCCAAGGAACACTGAGGCTCCACCCTTATCGCCCCAACCTGTGGCTGCCCAGCTTGCTGCAAATTCCTTGATTTCTAGCTGGAATCTGCAAGGCATGAGTTAGGTAAAAACACTTCTCTTAAGGTCCTATCACCATTCTTCCTTTCCAATTTCCTTCTTCTTCTCTAATAATCAGATTCCCCATTCATCATCATCCTCATCATCCTCATCATCCTCATTATCATCCTAGTATTTATTAAACCCCTGGTGTACACCTGGCAAAGTATTAAGAATTTCTACTGCATTATCTCATTTAGCTCTTATAGCTCCCTTAGATGACTGGGTTAGGCACTGAAGCTTAGCATGGTTGGCAACTTGCTCAAGGTCAACTTGATCAAGAGCTAGTAGTGGCAGAGCCAGGTTTTAAACCCAAGCTTGTCTGATCCAAAGCCTAAGTTCTTAACCCACCATGTTGTACTGCTAGAAGAATTAGTCTGGATTTATGGAATTTAAGGCAAGTACTGGAAGGGAGAAGAGATGTGATAAATCTAAAGTCCTTCCTTATCATTACATTAGTGGCTGCTTCCTCATGAGACAGTTTGTCCACACTTGAAATCCAAAGTACTTTCCTACCATGAATCTCAGTTATGGCTTCCATCATTTAGTATTATACTTTCAGTTTGTATCTGCCCCTTTTGATATGTCTTGAGCTCCTTGAAGGAGCTCAGTTATCCTCTATTATCTAATGGAGGATTTGGCATCCAGTAGGACACAGATTTTGTTGTAAGAGGGCAGCATGGGAGTTCACAAGTGTTGCAATCAGAACATCTGGCTTTGATATTTAATCCTGCTGCCTACAGGCTTTGCGACACTGGGCAAGGCATTTAACCTCTCTGAGGGTCTGTGCCCTGTTTCTGGAATACGGGTGATTATTTCTTTGTAGTGTTCGGGGATCTAAATGACCACATGTACATGAAGACCCTTCAAAATTTTAAAACTCATTACCTAAGTGTGAAGTATATCATGAGTATCGCTGCTGTTTCCAATGTCAGCTGCTGACACTGTGCCTTTTCTGGCCCAGCTTCACAGCATCCTGGGCTGGTTGACAGTCTCCTAAGCTCATTTGTCTCCCCAGCACCCAGCAGTGTTCCTTCAGGGTAGTAGGTGCTACTAATCAGTATTGCCCATGTCATACAGAAAATCTGCTTCATTTAGAGTTGACTGTAACAAAATCGATAGATTTGAGGTTTTTATTCTTTCATGTCTTCTGCCTACGTTTGCTCTCGTTCCTAAGGAGATGTTAAGTGAGTATAAATCTAGGTACCTATTAGGAAGAGGAAAGAAAGGGTCTGCACAGCTCAGGTTGCAGATAATTGGCTTCCTAGCTATTGAAGGTTAAGTATAGTGACTCATGGAAGCAAAATGTTCTTCCTAACAGTCTTTATCATCCACATTTAACCTGGTTTGCTAAATGCAGCTGAGAACATAAAAATCTTAGGAAGCTGACATCTTAAAAAGCTTTTAGAAAGGAATGAATCAAAGATGGAAGAATCTCTTCAAATTTAACATTCGCCACAAATTCAACCTTCTTGTGCTTTTATTTTTTCTTATTATCAAGTTCTTCATTTGAGGGGAAAAATCTTTTTTTTTAAATTCCTGTAGACATCTTCAGTCATAACAAATTCTCTCAAGATCTTCTGAAGCCTTTAAACACCTACTACTCTGTAAAGATAGATATGATTTCCAGCTGTTTTCTTTTCTTCTTTTTTTAAAAACATTTATTTATTCAAGTCAAGGTGATAGTTTTTCTGAAAGGGTTTTAGCTATACAAAGCTAACAAGGACATATTTAATATAAACTCAACATTTTCTTTTGGCCAACCAAAAGAACAATATAAAGAACAATGCGAATACTTAGAATCATTAAATTGTATGTAGAAAAAATGTTTTAAAAACTTTAAAAGGTCACCTGACCCTGTAATTTTGTTTCTAGTAAACAATCTTGAGGAAATATTGAGAGAAATGGCATTTCTTGTAATAGTGAAAAATTGGGAAACACTCAAAGGCCCAACATTAGGGAGATAGTTAAATAAATTATTGTTTATTAAATAATTTGCAGTCATTAAAATGATATTTTCCAAAAGATTAATTACAAGGAAAAATGCTAGCTAACATAATATTCAGTGAAAACCCAAGTATATATATTTTTATGTCAGAGTCATCCCTTAGAAAATATATACATATTTATGTAGAAAAAAATGACTGAAAGGAAACCCACCAATATATTAACTGACATTAACTGTGTGTGATGGAAATGCGTGTAAGATTCATTTTGTATTTTTGTACTTAAATTTTAAATTGTAATTAATTTTAATTTTAATTAATTTAATTTTGGTATTTTCCAGATTTTCTGAAATGAGAATGTTTAAAATTTATAATCAGAAAAAGTATTACTTTAAACATGCCTAACACAATATTTATAGTTATTACACTGCCAGATTCTTACATTATGATAAACGTTGAAAACTTTATATTTCTACTGATTTCAAAGAATAACAAAAAAGGACTTGGGCAGCAGAGCCTTTAACCTGCCCTGGACCCCTTCCTATACATGTTTGTTTCCTGATTTTGTCGGTCCACTTGACTGGATAGACCACAGAATTTTCTGGAAGAGTTCCATAAATCCTTCAGGCTAGTAAAGCTCTTTCCGTGTCCCCCTGTGTTGGATCCTCAATCCCAAATAGAACAGACTGGAGTTGTGGATGGGGAGGGCAGGAGGGACCAGTGACCCAGTTTAGTGCCCAGAGTTTAGTGTAGCAGTGATTATGGTAGGTCATGCATTTCAATCCCAGCTGCGTCTGTCACTAGCCACTACCTCTCTGCAACTCAGTTTCCATGCCTGGATTAACTGGCATTACCGAGGTTAGCATGATGTCTGGCCCCATAGTAAGCACTCAGTAAAAGTTAGCTTTGACTGAACTTCAAAAGAGGTAGAACCCTTTCATCAACTCTGCAGGCCTAAGTTAGAACAGTCTCAGCAGGTGTAGTCAACTAGCTGCCTTCTTGGTAGGAAGGAAGCAATTAACAGGTTGAATCTTGTGTTTAGTTTTCTTTGGGGGTGGGGAGGGAGGTGGGGCTCCGAAGGCCCCAGAAGGGCTGTGTCGGGGAAGTGCAAAGTTGGAGGCAACAGATCAAGTGTTGTAAAAGAGGGTTCAATTTTGGAGGGGCGGTTTAGGGACAGACTTGGACAGAGCTAGGTAACCACCATTTTAGGGGCAGCCGACTGGGGTGTTGGGAGCTGCTGCCGCTCCTGAGTGTCCCACACACCTTGGCCCAATGGACAAGGAGAGGAGGCCACCACTGCTCCCGTTACTGATACCTCCTCTCCAGCACAGTGGTCAGATGCTTCCTTCTCCTGACCCTGCAACCCAGGGAAGGCAAGGAGTAGATAATTCTGGCAACATTGATGAACTACTTGACCTGGGAACAAACAGTACCCTTCCTACACCCCTCACCAGGGTGGAGTGTCAGGGACAAGCAGGGGAAAGCGTCACTCCTCCACTTTTTGCTGCCAAGGGAGACAGATACTACCTCATCGGTGCAAACATGTGCTCCCATGCACTCAGGGGAAATGAGGCGGTGAGAATGGTTGGCTGGCGGGGTGGGGTGGGGGCAGAAAAATCAGGAATTTGGCATTTTGGGTTTTGAATTGCTTAGGAAGAAATTAGTTCCCTGAGTGGTCTGGAAAAGAGGATCCTTGTCCTGTGTGATGAGAAATTTTGAATTAGAAAGAAAAGTGAGGTGCTTTGGTAATACAACATCAGAGAGTGAATTTTAGAGAAACAGATAGAATTTCCCTTTCAAGGACGTCTAGGTGGTCCCACTGGTTTTTGGCAGACCTGAGTGGCACAATGAGGCTAAAGACAGTTCTAGTCGTTTGCCACCTGACTGGAAGCTCAGGCTGACAGGAGAAAGGTGGTCGGCTCAAAGCCACCATTTGGCTTGGCCCATATGTGGTGTGGCAGGGACAGATTTCAGCCTGGGTTGACTCTATTTATTTATTTTATTACTTTTTTTGTTTTTTTGTTTTTTATTTTTGCAGTACGCGGGCCTCTCACTGTCGTGACCTCCGCCGTTGCGGAGCACAGGCTCCGGACGCACAGGCCCAGCGGCCATGGCTCACGGGCCCAGCCGCTCCGCGGCATGTGGGATCCTCCCGGACCAGGGCACGAACCCGCGTCCCCTGCATCGGCAGGCAGACTCTCAACCACTGCGCCACCAGGGAAGCCCTATTTTATTACTTTTTTTATCTTTGTTTATTTTATTTTTTTACTGAACTATAGTTCTACAATATTATATAAGTTACAGGTGTACAATATAGTGATTCATAATCTTCAAAGGTTATACTCCATTTATAGTTATTATAAAATACTGGCTATATTTCCCGTGTTGTACAGTATATGCTTGTAGCTTATTTTATACCTAGTTTGTACCTCTGGGTTGACTTTAAACAGTCCCTGTTCTAGCTGCCAGGCACTGATTCTCATTCTCCAATCTAAACTTAGGTGTAGTATCGTTTTACATCCGGTAAATAAGAATTGTTTTTCCAATAAGAATGTGATGTCATGGGCCAGGATAATAATCCAGGAAAACTCAGGCCTCTCTGATGGAAATGGTGGATAATTGGTAGAGGAGGACGACTTTACCTAGAGAAGGTATCGCCTTTCTGTGGTTTGTAAGTTTCGAGACAGGCAAGGTCTACCCACTCCCTGCCTCCTGGCTCTCCTACTGGCCTTTCCTTTCATCTGGAACTCTCTCTCCAGATTGTAAAAAAATACCTTGCATTTGAAAGAAGTCATCCAACTGGATATTAACTTCTTTGGGCCTTCAAGGCTTTTTCCAGCTTTAAGAACCCTCTATTAAAATGCAAACATTCCAGGAAGGAGTAAAGTCTGCAGTGGTGACAGCTGATACCTTATCACTATCAGTCACTATCACTGTAGCAAACATTTACTGAGCCCTTACTACCTACTTATTTGTTTGTTTATTTATTTGTTCCTTTGTCTGTTTATTTAAAGTTGGATTTATTGAGGTATAATTTACATACAGTCAAATTTATGCTTTTTAATGTACAGTTAGTTCTATGCCTTTTGAAAAAACATAGCAGTCATGTAACTAACCCTACAACCAAGGTATAAAACATTTCACTTTGGGGATGTTCCCCATACCTGGCAACAATGGACCTGTTTTCTGTCCCCGTAGTTTTGCCTTTTCCAGTGCTTATTATTAATAAATGTAAAAATGACCTTAAACTGTATTTGGCTCTGTTTACAATCTAGTTTATTAACCATTTCCCTTGGGGAGAGCATGGATAAGCTTTCAGACTCATTTCCAGTCTCAGCAGCTAGCTAGCCAAGCACTTGATAACTGGGGAGCCAGTGAATGGGAGCTGGGAAAGGAGAGAAGAGAACCAGGCAGGATGGGCATGTAGGGGGCAGGGCCATTGCTTTAGGAAGCACTCATCTGGCCTCCAGTCCTGCAGGTGGGCAAGTCACAGAACACCCTTCACCCAGGCTCCTGTTGGCCCACTCCTCCAAAAAATAAACTCAGGTCAGAGGCAGACTGTCAGCTTCCTAAGGATCATTTCCCCCTTTTGGTCTCTATTGTCCCCTTTTCTCACTTGGTGGCATCTGCTCCGGGTGACTCTGCTTGTGCAGGGTCAAGGACAGCAAAGACTAGAATTAGTCTCCCACATTTCTGGTCTCAGTCCCTGGGAAGGTGACGGTGCCAGGAATAAGGGAGGAAAAGGAAGGGAAATAATATTTTTTGCACTTCAACTACATGCCAGGCACACATGATTTCATTTAGTCCTCTAGAGAATCAGATGAGCCTCTGAGCCAGAGACCAGCCCCACCCCAGCCCTGTTCTTCCACCCCTGTGACCCAGCATCAATCGTGACCATCCATTTACCCCTTAACTCCTTCCTAACTCTCCCTTGATTTCCTCCTCACTGCTCTGTCTTCATTCAGTCTCATCATCTCTGAGAGTCTGGATGTTTACAATCATCTGTTAGGATTCTCTCCACTCCAGTCTGGTCCTGTTTTATCCCTTTCATGGCTACCAGAGTTACTTTTCCTGAATGCAAATCGGATCATATTTGTCCCCTGCTCAGATTTCCTCTGTGACTCCCCTTTATCCTCAGCATAAAATGGCAACTCTGGCTCCTGGTAAACAAGGATCCCTGATCCAATGCAAGCCCCTCTCCCAACCTCCTCTGTTATGCCCAGAAATCTGCTGGTGGCCCTAGGCGACCATGTTAGTTCATGCTCATCCTTTCCCCCTCCACTCTTCTAGCCATGCCCTGGGCTGCATGGGTCTTTCTTGTCTAGATGCAACTCCAATATTACCCTCTCTGAAGAGTCTCCCCTGTTCCCTCTCCAAAGACATTCTGACCACTCCTTCCTTTGTTCTTCACTAGATCCTGACGACATTCTATCGCAGCCCTTACCAGAGTTTATTGCTCTCAGGTGCTTGTATCTCTGGCTGGTGATCACTCTTTTCCTTGCCTTCCTGCAACGCAATTCTTAGTTAATGAGAAAGTCCCATTTTAAATTCTTATTTTCCACAACATGACTATCTCAGAGTTGAAGTTTGAACCTAGAAAACTGGCCGATACCCAAGCCCATGCTGTTTCTACTGCATAAACTGTAGAAGCACATTTGGGAAGAAAGATGATTTTATTTGGGCTGTGTTGTATTTGAGATTCCTGGTGTCACTGAGGTGACTGTGTGCAGTAGGCAATTGGAAAGGAGAGTATGAGCTCGGGAAGAAGTTTGGGGTTGGTTTTCAGTAAATGACTCTGTTTGGTAGACCTGAAGCACTCTTAGCTTTGGACGCTCTTTTCCGTATCATATAAAAATATATCAAAATATCTTATGTATAATATATTAAGTGGATAATCATATGAGTTACATTGCAGATGACTATTTCACATGACTTGTAGGATGTTGATTAAATATTTATTCATTTCATTTTTCACTTTCCCTCCCTTCCTCTTTCTTTTCCTCTCTCCTTTCCTTTCTTTCTCAAATATTTCCTTGACCTTTGAAAAGATATGGTACTTTTAGTACTTACTGGGAAAAATAGCCCATGTGTAAGTGGCAGCTGACCTCAGAGGAACCTCGACTTCAGAGGAACAAAAGGTGACTGGAGGTGGGGAGAGAATTAAGTCCTCCTATAACCTGTATCGGCACCCAACAAGCTGTCCCCCAAAAAGAGAGAATGCAAGTAAAGGTAGACTCCTCTGTAAATTCAGCTTCAAGGCAAATCTCCTAGCTCTCCCTGTAGAGAAATTCTGGTGTCTCTGCTGGGTTTGGATACGTGATGCTCCTTTGTCAAATGAGAAGATGGCTGAGAAAATGCAACAGAATCCTAACATTTGAAGTATCCAGCAGAGGAACAGGGGTCTGAGGAGAGGGTCAAGAGGCTAAGCCGGGAAAAGGGGTATATACCAGGTAGTAAAGGCTGGAAGGTTTCTAAAAAGGAAACAGTCAATAGACAGAGGAGTTCAGTAAAAAAAAGAAAAAGATGGAAAACAGTCCATTGAAATAGGTAATTCAGGAACCACTGGTGGGCAGAGCCAGATCGTCTCAAGCTGACAAGGGAGAGGGAGCTAACTGAGCAGAGCAAGTGTAGACAATATTTTAAAGACCCTAGACTATTAAGGAAAGGAAGGAAAGATACAGGGCATAACTAGATGCAACTGAAGTTTGTTTCGTTTTGTAACGGGGAAGCCAAAACATGCTCAAAGAGCCTGAGGGGGAAGGAGCCAGTGGAAAGCACGGGCCATTGTCCGTACTCCCAGCTCAGGCCAATCCCTTTACTTCCACTCAGTCCCATCACTTCTGCACATTGCCGCAGTAATGTTCTTTTTCTCTTACCTCAGTAAGTTTTCTCCTTTCTACTGGATCTTTCCCATTCGTATACAAAGCCACTAAGATTTCTCTCATCTTAGCGATTTCCCTGGTGGTCCAGCAGTTAAGATTCTGTGCTCCCAATGCGGGAGGCTCGGGTTCCATCCTTGGTCAGGGAACTAGATCCCACATGCATGCCACAACTAAGACCTGACACAGCCAAACAAACAAACAAATAAATATATATATATATATTTTTGTTTGTTTTTGCGGTGCGCGGGCTTCTCACCGCCACGGCCTCTCCCGCTGCGGAGCACAGGCTCCGGACGTGCAGGCTTAGCGGCCATGGCTCACAGGCCTAGCCGCTCCGCGGCATATGGGATCCTCCCGGACTAGGGCACGAACCCGTGTCCCCTGCATCGGCAGGCGGACTCTCAACCACTGCGCCACCAGGGAAGCCCTAAAGGACTCTTTAATGTACCTGGCTTGGGGTCCACTCTAGTAGCTTTTGATGCCAAATAGATTTTGACCTTTAGGTCTCTCAGTTTCAGAGAGAAAATTCTTAGAAGAGGTATTCTCTTAAGGGTCATTTAGACAACTCAGGCTACACAGACCTTTCTCTGGATTGCAGTAATGTCACAGGAACACTCTGTGATTACTACCTGCTTATCTAAAGTTTGCCTGGTAGACCTAAGAAAATTTTTCTATTGACAGTACGCTGTGACCATCCTAGTCAAATCCCTTAAAAATATACCAGATCAGGGTTTTATGTAACCCACAGTTTATTACTCTGGGCTGCCTCTTTTATGGAAAATGAGAAGTTTATTTTAAAAACTCCTAAGTATAAAGGGCTATAAAGGTTTTATATTTCAGTTTTAAATACTTAGATTCTATTCTGTAAGGATAGAACCCAGAACAAAGGTCTTAAATCCATAATTGTATAAAATGGAGGCATATTAAAGATTAATCTCATTCGCATTACTTATTGTGGCCCATGTTTTATTTCTAATATTCCTTCCTGTTTAGATGTGGTCAAAATACTAGAGTTCGGGCCTCCCTGGTGGCGCAGTGGTTGAGAGTCCGCCTGCCGATGCAGGGGATACGGGTTCGTGCCCCGGTCTGGGAGGATCCCATATGCCGCGGAGCGGCTGGGCCCGTGAGCCATGGCTGCTGAGCCTGCGCATCCGGAGCCTGTGCTCCGCAACGGGAGAGGCCACAACAGTGAGAGGCCCGCGTACCACAAAAAAAAAAAAAAAAAAAAAAAAAAAAAAAATACTAGAGTTCATTCTACAGCATATAGCTGGTCGGTCCCACAGGTTGTTCCCACTGGTGGTGGGTGGCTGTGTGTTACTGTTTTTGGTCACTTCATACTCATATATAATCCGTATTATTAATGTAAAGAGGATATGGGGTCAAACACACACATTTAATGTTGTATTTGGATCTTGGAGCCTCCACAGGATTTGAAATATGAAATTTAATCTTTCAGTATTCTATAAAGAAAAAACAATATTGTTTCTTGTAAAAATACAGCCGGAATAAAAGTTGAAACCTCAGCTTCCTACCACTAAGTTCCCTCCCTCCATTAAAACATGGTTTCTTATCAAAAGAAATAAACTTTGAGAAGTTAATTTGGTTCTAGAGAAATCCTGTGGTTTCTTCTTATATTGTATACATGTTGAATGAGGTACTTGTTGAAAGGTATTGGATCCAAAATAACAAAAGAATGGAAGTGAATTTATTATTTTTGGTTTTCTCTTTACTCTTCTTTCTGAGAGTAGGAAGGAGGGGCAATGTCTCTGCATCACACATAAAACCAAATAGGTGAGTTAGTTGGACATATTACTTTGAAGTAGCCCAAAGCCCAGGTTTCCCTGGAGAAACGCCCAAGTGAATGCATATCCCAGAGAATATGCTAGGATTCTAGAGGCTTTTCAAGCAAAATAACCTGGGGATCCCCTTTTCATGGCTCTGGCCACATGGGACTAAGAAACAAAACAAAACAAAACAAAAGAGAAGCCCTCTTGTTTCATTTTCCCAGGGCTAAATGAAGCCTTAATTATCTCTTATTTCTAGCTCGTTGTATCACACCCACACTGTAGCTGTTGCTTCTCTTAGCAGTTTGCCCTCTCACACCCGCAGGGCAGGGCCGGGCCTTAGGCTTGGTTCCTGACCCTAAATAAGCATTTGAGATGGAGTGGTTGATATATCAAAGAAATGGATTTTCCAGTGAAAAGGAAACTTATCCTTTCAAATGAATTTGGATTTTCCTTTCCTCTCCCCTGTCTCTGTTTAGAAATATGTTTAGTTTATTTTAAGAAACTTTACACTTGTATGTCAGTAACAATGACTTCTCAGTTTAGACTTGAGAAATGCTTCTGTGTCCCAACTTTTAGAGAAAAATTAGAGTCAACTTTCCATGAACTTGGGAGTAACGAGTTAGTGCAGTGGTTTTCCGGCTCCTTAGACTCAGGGCCTCCCTTTATATAACGTATTTTGAGATGCCCCTTTCCCGTTCTGAAATGAAATTCTCAGGTAATGCAGTCTAACTATACGCATAATCAAAAATAAATATGAAATACCAATTGTAACATGAAAGAGAAATATAAAGAATATAACTTGAAACAATAGATATGTCAATATGTAAAGAGCTAAACTGGAAGATACATTCCACAAATTTCCAAAACACTTCACGGGGAGGAGAACTAACCTGGGTGAGACCACTCAGTGTTCCGTCCTCACTGGTGTCAGACGGTGCGATGAATGAGTTGAGAAATAAGTTCTTTGTGACTTAGAGCAGGTTACCTTTTCTCTCTGAGCCTGAGTGTCCTCATACTTAAATGAGGACACTGTTTATTTCATAGGAATGTTGTTTGTATTACCTAACCATTACATATGAAGCACCTAGGACCACATCTAGCCCACAGCAGGATCTCAGTGAATATTGATTCTCAGCATTTCTTTCCCGGAGGAGTCAAAGTTACTGCGAGTCCAAGGGTTATTTGCCCTCTTTGCAAGGTTTACCCAGTAGGGCTTAGTGTTTTTCGACTGGGGGAAATGAGAAGTGGGAGTAATTCAAAGACTGAGCTGTTAAAGAAACACTGACTTTTACTGCTCCCGCCCCTTCTCCAAGTAGATGAAATAAATATGGGTCAGACTGCCCTTTCTTCTCTGCAGCCCAGCCTTTTCATGCTAGGGACCTTATGCAGATTCCAACTACCTGTCATTGGAGGTAAGGGCACTTTGCAAGCTGTTGTTAGGTGGCTGAGGACTGGATTGTGATTTGGAAAGCAGTCCCAAGTCTCTGCTTCTCTAGGATAATGGTTTATGAGGGTGAGCCATTTGTAGGGGCAGATGGAACTGGTAGAGAAGGAAAGTGGTTAATTGTTCCTCCATTCTCTGCTATTCATGCTAGTAGCATCCTATGCTAACTATAAAGCAGAAATCAAGGAGTTTTTCTTTTTAATCTCTAGAAAGAATTTGCCAGTTTCTTTTTTAAACTATTAGCCTCCAAGTAAAATCCTCTAAAATATCTTGGAGGTGAAACATGTAGCTCTCTTAAGAAAACAATTCAGGTATAGTCTAAGTTTGCAGTTCAGGAAAAGATTATTTTTTAGTGAATTGAGAGGAAATTTTAAAGGTAGACTTTTTTCCGCCTGTTCATTTAGAAATCCTTGCAAACAATGATGTTTTAACCACCGTGTTTTCACGTTTTAGAAATCGAAGCAGAATGAAGTCCTTATTCTGCAGAGCAAAATAAGGTTCTTTAAAAATTATCTGGAGCAGCAAAATGTCATCCCCTATTTTATACCCTCATAAACAAGCTCAGTTGGATGAAAAGCATTTGCGGAGGGGCAGCCCTCTCTGGTTACTGCCTTCTAGGTTTCCCTTCTCAGTTTGATTCTCCTTTTCGATAAGAGATCAGGTAACCATGACAACACTGCACAGTGGAAGTCCTTTCATTTTTGTGCTTCACATAATCCTGAAAATAAATCTGCTATCTCTTTGACATTTGCTTCCGTTTCTTACAAACTTTTTTTCTTTAATCTTAGCACAGTATTTCCTGAAAAGAAACTTGCTACTTCAGAGGATTTGCTGCCACCGGTGTGACTTCCTATTAGTAGCAGGCTTGACTTTGCATTCTCTGGGGCTTGGATTCCCGCTGTAGATTCTCCCCGTACACACTTCAAACTAAATTGTAGCTCTATTATCCAGTTATTGAAGACTAGCAAGACTGTGATGGTTAACAGGGGTCTTTTCTTTCTTTTTTTTTTTTTTTTTGCGGTACGCGGGCCTCTCACTGTTTTGGCCTCTCCCGTTGCGGAGCACAGGCTCCGGACGCGCAGGCTCAGCGGCCATGGCTCACGGGCCCAGCCGCTCCGCGGCACGTGCGATCCTCCCGGACCGGGGCACGAACCCGTGTCCCCTGCATCGGCAGGCGGACTCTCAACCACTGCGCCACCAGGGAAGCCCCCACAGGGGTCTTTTCTGATTTAAGACTCACACAGTTCAAGTCCATATCATCCAAAACGGTAGCCGTTGTTATTAGGCGAGTCCCTAAATCTCAGCATCCCAGGGCTGGTTTCATAAGGATTATTCTGGTAGGACACTTCCTAAAGTCCACGGTGGATATGGAGCACTGATCTTACACTCAAATTTTGACAGTGTGAAAAGACATCAATAGTTTGACCTAATATTTCTTGAAAA
This sequence comes from Hyperoodon ampullatus, assembly GCF_949752795.1. NCBI lineage: Eukaryota > Metazoa > Chordata > Mammalia > Artiodactyla > Ziphiidae > Hyperoodon > Hyperoodon ampullatus. The sequence goes on along the minus strand of NC_136929.1, from coordinate 59,428,604 downwards.
ATCAAGACTCCAATATAATTTAATATATGAATCTTGACCATCTGCCTTTGAAATGAGAATGTGTATTGTACCTACCTGGAAATGTTAGAACTTCGAGCCATCCCAAAAGACTGATATATTCCTCCCTTCCTTCCTTTTTTTTTCTTCCTCCCTCCCTCCCTTTGTCCCCACCCCCCTCTCTCTCTCTTTCTTTCTTTCTTTCTTTCTTTCTTTCTCCTATCAGTGAGAAGAAAGATTTGATTCCCTGCTGTAAATTCTGGAGACTTCCAGACTTCCATAGTAATGAAGGTTTCTCCTACAATAAAAGGAAATGACTCAGTTTTTTTGTTTTTGTTTTCTACATTAACGGCTTCATGGAGGTTCAGACAAGTCAAATGCTGTATAGTTCTTGGTTGGATGGGAGGGACGTTATCATTAGGGTCAGAATCAGGTCACTGTTCTGGAAGCAGACCTAGTTCTTACCATTACCCACTGGCTTGGATTGTGTTCAAGCAAACTGTTATTGATTTGATTTATTTCCCTAATGGTTGCTTTCTGCTCTCTCTCAGGATCTTTAATGTACAAAACACATAGAGCTTTCCCCTGCGTGTCCGCCGATTGAGTGTTATTGAGTTTAATGAGTCTATTCAACAACACCCAACTCTCCAGTCTTTATTCAGACAATCTCCTGGGAGTTGGAGCTCAGAGAAAGGACTGCGGGGGGAAAAAAGCTCACTAATTTGGTGAAAACCTTATATTTCCTTTTAAGGACAAGTTTGTTCTCCCTGGAACATATGATAGTCCGTGTGTGATTACATGAAGTGTAATCATATCGCTGTCATTCGAAATGACTGGACTTTCAAACGACCTTTATTCAGAATGACTGGGATAAGCTCAGGGCCTCCATGTACACTGCAGGGGTTGTGCCCTGACTAAGGGTGGTAGCAGAGAGTGAGAATAAATCCAGTCTGTTCAGTGTCAGCTCAGGGGGAAGGTGCCTTTTTCTAATTCCCAAAAAGACCCTGCCTATGGTGGCCTGGGGTGAAGTGGTTTCGGTACATCTCTGTCCATACTCGACCACCCGAATGAACAGTGTCTCACCATCAGGATGCTATAATGATGAGCAGGGGAAAAGAATGAGAAGATAGGGCTTCCCTGGTGGCACAGTGGTTGAGAGTCCGCCTGCCGATGCAGGGGACACGGGTTCGTGCCCCGGTCCGGGAAGATCCCACATGCCGCGGAGCAGCTGGGCCCACGAGCCATGGCCGCTGAGCCTGCGCGTCCGGAGCCTGTGCTCCGCAACGGGAGAGGCCACAACAGTGAGAGGCCCGCGTACCGCAAAAAAAAAAAAAAAAAAAAAAAAAAGAATGAGAAGATATAAGGTGGAAGTAAAAGGAAAAATAAATGCACAGACATCTGAGTATCTTAACCTCAGATTGTTAGACTACTGATATCAGATTGCGTTCCAGATTTGGTGTGACCTAGGGGGCCTCTTTGCATTACTTCCATCTCTGTGATTTTGATTCCTCATCTTCAGTGGGGATAATCCTAGCTTATAGAACTGTCTGAGGCTTTCTTGAGATAATGAACATAAAGCTCTTAGCGCAGTGCTCAGCAAATTGTAAGTGCTCAGTAAATGACTTTAGGATTGTCACTCCCCCCTCCCAACCCCTGAATATAATTCTTAGCCTTTATTTGCCTCTTTGTAGGAACTGTTAATGAGTCTGTGACACCTCATGGGGTAAAGGGAGAAGAGGAGGAAGGGCACTAGACTGTGGGTAATGAACAAACTACATTGGGATGGGACTCGAAGCATTTCGGGCTGCAAGGAGATTGAATCAGCAACACATTTAACCAAGAAGAATCTTTAAAACTCAAACTAGATTGATTAAGGTGTTTTTTTTTTTTTTTGGATGTCACATCTTGTGATTCAAAATACAGATTTCTCTGAAGGTGGTGAAGAGCTTGCTTCTGATAATTACTGTTTGTGAATTCAAAAAGGAGAGGGCAGGTCATATTTACTTCTCTGTCTCTGACTATCAAGACCATCACTTGCATCAAAGGAGGAGCAAGTCTCCTGTCTCTTGCTGTCCAGTGAGGTCATGTGATCCCAGTATCCACTATGTGCACCGACCTTCAAATACTCAAGAGAGCAGGGCCAAGGCCGTACTCTGTCCACATTTTACTATAGCAGATGTATTTTTCTCTTTTCAGCGCTTAACTGGAAACCAGCTGGCTTTACAACTAGATATTCAGCCTTAATAGTTTCCCATGAATACTCTCTATGCTGTATTTATAATCTATTTAAGCTCTCTAGTGATGGGGAAATTCAAGGCTCAGAAAACATGCTTACTTGCTCTAAACAAAATGCCACAATGCCATCTTCCAAGCCTCTGAGAGCCATCTGATGCAAATGTATCTAATTTGGTCATTCTTTGAACTTGCCGAAATGAAATACTGTATAGGAGTCCCTAGTTTTAAGCTAATTTGGTTTTTCGTTTGTTTTGGGATTTTTTTTTTCTCTCTCTCTTTTTTTTTTTTTGTGGTACGTGGGCCTCTCACTTTTGTGGCCTCTCCCATTGCGGAGCACAGGCTCCGGACGCGAAGGCTCAGTGGCCATGGCTCACGGGCCCAGCTGCTCCATGGCATGTGGGATCTCCCCGGACCGGGGCACGAACCCGTGTCCCCTGCATCGGCAGGCGGACTCTCAACCACTGCGCCACGAGGGAAGCCCCTGGGATTTTTTTTTTTTTGACAGCTGCAAGAATGGCAGAAAAAGCACTGGCCCAGAGTTGGACCTGGGCTGTAGAACCTGGTCTACTAACTGTGATCTTGGGCACAATGTCTTCCAGCCTCAGTTTTGTCATCCGTGAAATGGGAGGTTGAACAGTTATCTTTAACAGGGCTGGCTTTAGAGTATGTGAGGCCCAGTGTAAAACCAAAATATGGGACCCCTTGTTCAAAAAGCAGAAAAAAAAGTGCTATTAAAGGTATATAAAATAACATATTTTCCTTTCTTCCATGGTCTCTCAACTTGTCATGGTGGTTTTTTTGGGGTTTTTTTGTTTGTTTTTTGGTTGCACCACGTGGCTTGTGGGATCTTAGCTCCCTGATCAGGGAGTGAACCCGTGACCCCTGCAATGGAAGCACGGGAGTCCTAACCACTGGACTGCCAGGGAAGTCCCAGTCATGGCATTTTTTAATTTGCTATTTAATGTCATTTTAAGTAAAGAAAAATCAGAATTTTAAATTATTAATATGAATTTTATCATTCATCTGTATATTATGCAGTTTTTCAATACAAATGTGAGAGCGTTTAACTCCTGTGGAATCACTGATATACAATTAGTATTTCATAGCTGATACATGCATGTGTCTTTCATTCTTAGAGTAGTGGAAACAGCGCACAGAACTAACTCAACTGCTTTCATTTCACTTATTAATATGTAATATTAATTACATTCCATCAACACTCTCTACTTTCAGTTTACTGTTGGGCAAAGAGGGATAGAAAGGAAAGGGTACCAGGGATTGCCCTTTCTTCTATGTCATCATTTTCAGCGGAAGTGGTTGGCTGATACAGGGAAGTAACACAAGTCAGAAGGGATGTGACAGTGTTTCTTGGTTGTTCCTACTTCTTAGAATTCCTTTGCCATCTTTCTGTGTTGGAAGCAAGTTCTATTTCAAACAAAAAGTGTGGTAACTTGGGGGCTGTCATTCCCCTTCCCCCACCTACTTAGTTGTAGAAGGAACACGGTTACCTCGTGTTCCCTCTGAGCCTTGTGGAACCCTCATGCGTCGTGGGTCACCAGAATTCTGTGCTTTTAGGACATCAGGAGCGCCATCTGATATATGTGAAGGGGGCGACAAGGAGCTCTGGACACACGTACTGCACCTCCCTCCTCTGCACCCACACATGTCCCATGATCCCATTGGCTTTCACTTACACAACACAGGTTCAAAGATGAAATAATTAAGAATTTCAAGATGGATGGTAATCACACAGCATAAAACAGAGGGAGGGGTCTTTCTGAGTGCAGGGCTCTGTGTGACTCCACAGGCCTCACAGGCCGCTGAAGGCTGCCCTGATCTTTAAATCTCTAGATCCCATATAATCATCTAATTGCCATCATGACCTTATTCATTCCTGGACATGTTTTATCTTTGTAGGGTGACTTTTTAGAGCGACTCCAACTTAAGGAATTGCTGATCTGGTCATAACATTAAGGAAAATCAGCCTATTAAAGTATATTTTACATAACGTTACATACATATAATTCACTCACTGCAAATGAACACTTTGATCATTTTTAGCAGATTTAGCCAGTTGTGCACCCGTCACCTGAATCCACTTTTAGAACACTGCCATAACGCCCCAAAGTTACCTTGTGCCCACTGCAGTCCATTCCCATCCCCACCCCAGCCCAGGCACCACTGCCCATCATGACATATTTATGCAGCAACCTCCTCAGACAAAATATGCTGTGGCAGTTCTGGATCTATTAGGCAACTAGCAATTCAGACACAAGGGCAAAATTCCAGAAACATTGGCTCCTGTAAGGATTCCCAAGGCATGGGAATTGATCGGGAAGGACTTGAGCCACCAAGTGAAAGTGAAAGTGGGTGAAAGTGCCTTTGGGTGGATTTAAAAAGTGTGCCTTCTTCAGACAGAGGCAGTTCCATGGCTTGGAGAGCAGAGCCTGGGCTACATTTTCACCTGCACTTCACCCACCACCTCCACTCACGCCAGGGGCTCCTTTGCCGGATACAACCTGGAAGTATAACCCAGTGGTCTTAGGAAAAGTACTGGTATCAAGAGTGGGGAAGGACAGCTTAGACCCTCCTCTACACAAATGTGGGCAACGTATTAACGTCTCTGAGCCTCTATTTCCACATCTACACAGTAAAGACAGGAGAATTTACCTTGCAGAGTTGTCAGGGGACAGTGTGGCCTGAGGCACAACGCATTTAAAGACTCCGAAGTGTGTGGGTTTCCCTGGTGGCGCAGTGGTTGAGAGTCCGCCTGCTGATGCAGGGGACACGGGTTCATGCTCCGGTCTGGGAAGATCCCACATGCCGCGGAGCGGCTGGGCCCGTGAGCCATGGCCGCTGAGCCTGCGCATCTGGAGCCTGTGCTCCGCAACGGGAGAGACCACAACAGTGAGAGGCCCGCATACCGCAAAAACAAACAAGACTCCGAAGTGTGCACAGTGCTCCAAACCATTAGCGTTGTTTTTATTGGCTGAAAAGTATGACAGGTGTTAGGGTTTCCCTGGTGGCGCAGTGGTTAAGAATCTACCTGCCAATGTAGGGGACACAGGTTCGATCCCTAGTCCAGGAAGATCTCACATGCCACAGAACAACTAAGCCTGTGTGCCACAACTACTGAAGCCCGCGCGCCTAGAGCCCGTGCTCTGCAACAAGAGAAGCCACCGCAATGAGAAGCCCGCGCACCGCAACGAAGAGTAGCCCCCGCTCGCCGCAACTAGAGAAAGCCTGTGTGCAGCAATGAAGACCCAACTCAACCAAAAATAAGGTAAATAAATTTATTTTTTTTAAAAGTATCACATGTGCTATTATTTTCAGCACTGTATCCCAGGAGCAACAGCGCTCCAGGGGTGGCTGGCCCCCTCATTACCAAATGTTTTCAACTGAGTACATTGATAGACTATACCCTCAACTCTATTTCCAATTTTAGAACAAGAACTTAACAGGTACATAGAATTTCATTTTAAAAATTCCCTCCTTGAAGCAGCCGCAGAGCACAGGGAGATCAGCTCGGTGCTTTGTGACCGCCTGGAGGGGTGGGATGGGGAGGGTGGGAGGGAGGGAGATGCATGAGGGAAGGGATGTGAGAACAGATGTATATGTATGACTGATTCACTTTGTTATAAAGCAGAAACTAATAAAAAAAAAAAAAAAGAAAGAAACCATTGCCAAAAAAAAAAAAAAAAAAAAATTCCCTCCTTGGACAACTTTGCTGGAACATGGCTTCTCCACGAGTCTGTCCTTCGTTTTTTCCTTCCTAGTTTTCCTTTCATTTAACCAAAAAGCTTTTAAAGTGCAGGAAAGGCTCTGCCAATAGCTAGTTTTTTCACTCTGGCCAAGTCATTTGGCTTCTCTGGGTATCAATTTCCTCTTTTATTAAATGGAGAGGATGGACTACAGATATTCTAAGGGTTTCTTCCAGTTCTAAAATGCTGTGGTCAGTGCTTACCACTGGGGAAAAAGGAAACACACTTATACAAAGAAAAGCCACTGTCTTTTTAAATAGGACTTCTTCTTACCATGTCTTTGTATTCCTTTTTTTTTTTCTATTTGCAATAAAATTGGTAGGTATTGTAACTGCACAAATCGCAGCTGTGACCTCATAGTAGGAAGGAGCATCAACGTTTGGGTCCTTCCCTCTCCTAGTCTTTGAAAATTGAGGGGAAGCAACCTCCTGGTTCAATGTGGCCCCTGGGTGTCATCATGGAGTAAGTAGGGCAGGTTTGCTGTGAAAAAGGGAGAGGGTGTGAGCAGCAGGGAGAGCAGAGTCTGCACTGGGCAGATGATGCCCCCATGCGTATCCTGGCAGATGGAAGTGCTGTAATCATTCTTTATCCTTGACCCCGAATTATAACAGGATTTGACTGAATTTAGAGCCTTTTCTGGTTAAAAAAATAATTAAGGAAAGTTTTGCCCTTTTTATGAATGACATCTCTGCCTTTCTTCTTATAATGAGAAGTAATTAAAAAATAGAGATGACTTGTGTCTACAGAAGTGAAAGGGACTTTGAAAAAGATTCAAGTGCAATTCTTTCTTTTTAAAACTTCTTACTATGGAATACCCCAAACCAGAGAGAACAGCATATAATAACAATCGGCCATCACCTATATTCAACAGTTATCACTCTGGCCAATCTTGTTTCATCTGCAGTGTTACCACTACTCACCACCACCCCGTAGATTATTCTGCAGTAAATCCCAGACATCATATCATTTCATCTTTAATGCTTTAGTATATATCTCTAAAATGTAAGTACTTTTTAATAAAAACACAATCAGAATATAAGTATCATGCCTAAAAAAAGAGAACAATGGTTGATTAATATCAACAAGTAGGCAGTAGTCCTATTTTCCCAATTATATACCTTTTTTCACAGTTGGCTTAGGGTCCAAATAAGGTCCATATGTTGCAATTTGTAAATTTGTCTCATAAGTCTCTAATCCAGTGGTTCTCATTGTGTGGTCCCCAGATAAGCAGCATCAGTACCACCTAGGATCTACTGAGAAATGAAGTTTCCCTGGCATTAGCCGAGACCTACTGAATTAGAAACTCTGGAGTTGGGACACCACAAGCTGCCCTCCAGGTGATTCTGATATAAACTAAAGTTTGAAAAGCGCTGTTCTAATCTTTAGGTTTCTCTCTCTCTCTCTACCTCTCAATTTATCTGTTGAAGAAATTGATCATATGTCCTATATACTTCTCCATAGGTTGGATCTTGCTGATTGTGTTTCTATAGTAATTTAACAATTCTTTCTTAAGCCAACTGAATAATAGTACATATGCTCAGTCCACATGGATCAATTCACATAGATGTTAAACAGTCAGCATGATGAGCTGCTATCAGTTGACAGTATTAGTTACTGTCTGTTCTGTCAGTTTGAAAGTGTGACTAAGAGAAACCAATGTATGTTTTGAAACTATTTAAACTCTGTTTTTGTTATTAGAATTAGAAATATTCCATTTTTGGACTTGATAGTATGACTACTAAGCCAAATTACAGGCTTATTAACACACTATTAAAAAGTGGCATGGTGGGAGGCCAGCTCTTTGGCTCCCCTCTTCCATCCCCCTGCCCCATTCCCAATTTATAGAGTCTCTTTGTTGTAAACACTCGCCCATGGTTGATTTCAGGCTACCAGTGTGATGTCACTGACTTGGGAAGACACAGGCATAGTCAGAAATCAAAAGCCAACAGGAGCTGGCTCCATCACACCACTGGCACAGCCTTTTAGCATCTGGTTTTAATGGCCACAATAACTTGGGTAGTTTAGGCAAAACCCACCATTTTCCTTCAGCTGTGTGAATCTAAACTAAGGTTCATGTGATAGTTAATTTTACTTGTCAGCTTGGCTGGGCCACATGTCCAGATATTTGGTCAAACATTATTTTAGATGTTTCTGTGAAGATGTTTTTTGGATGAGATTAACATTTAAATCAGTGGACTTTGAGTAAAGCAGATTGCCCTCTACAATGTGGGTGAGCCTCATCTAATCAGTTGAAGAGCTTAACCAAATGAAGAATGACTTTCCCCGAGAAAGAGAAAATTCTGCCTGCAGTCTGCCTTTGGACTCAATCTGCAATACCAGTTCTTCTCTGTGTCTCCAGCCTGCTGACCTGTCCTGCAAATTTAGGACTTACCAAGCCTCCACAATCATGTGAGCCAGTTCCTTAAAATAAACTTTCTCTCTCTCTTTCTCTCTTTCTTTCCCGCTTCCTCTGCCTTCATCTTTCTTTCTCTCTGTCTCTCCATATGCATACACATATACATACATATACACACACATATGCATACATATACACTCTGTTGGTTCTGTTTATTTTCCATAAAACTAGTTTTCCATAGAACTTAATTTTTTTTTAAATAAAAAAAGTTACTTATAGCTTTAGTTTTATAACCCCCAATAGATTGAGATCTGCATTTGGACAAACCTAATTTAAGGGCCCTTCTCCCCCAAGTGACTTCCTACTGGCTTTTCTACAGCACTTGAAATTCCTACCTCACTTACATAAGGTAAGGCCTTGATGGCTCCTGTTAAAATATGGAGCAGGAAACAATCAGGCCAGTATCAGCTGTCAGCATCTTAATGGGCTACGCATACAGATTTTCTGTCCAGTCACCCCTGAGAAATCTGTGCAGACAAGTTCTAGATATGTTTTTGGGTCCCCTGGCAGCTAGAAGTCCTCATGAAGCTCTATCTAGGTCACAGGTGGGCCTCTGTTGACTAATTTATGTACTTAAGTACATCCTGACTAGCTCTGGAAAGGATTTAAGATGGTGTTCAAAGAAATATGTAGTGCAACAAGGTCAGATGGATAAAAAAAATGAGGCAAAGGGAAAATGATGGTAGAAGAGGCTGGAGCCAGGAGCAAGGCAAATATGCAAATTACATTTCTTGAAATTCTGTGTGCTTACAGAGGTGAGTTATGCAGTTGAGATAAAAACTTCTAGGAGAATGTGTGAAGAGGACTAAAGGGAGTCACATAACATAAAAGATAAAGAATTCATCCATTGCTTAGACAAGTCCAAGTCCTTCTGTCATTAAGACCAGAGTGAGATTTCTTCAGTAGATCTTCCAAGAGAGAACTCTGGGTAATATAAATAATAATGTCTGCAACATCTTTGGACTAAATGAAGTGACTCGCTTCACAGGGCCCCTTTTGATGATACTCTTCATTTAGCCAAGGGGATTATATCAAAGTGCAATTCAGTAGAAGTACTTCTGCAGGTACCTGCAATGATGCATCCCAGGTGTAAAATCACTGGTGATCTGGTTTCATCCAGGGATAAGTTATAAATTATCTAGTTGTTCTCAAGTGCCAGTCTGGCATTCAGTGATGAGAGTTCCATGGGTTCATGATGAAAATTAAAAAAACAGTGCAGTCAGTAGCGAATTTTCCATAAGACTAACTTTCCATAAAACTACAATTTAAGAGACTGTCCTTTTGTTATATCCTTACTTGGTAAAGTAAGTTAGCAACCTATGTCAGTAACCATCATAAATTTTTTTTAACTAGCCTGTGATATATAAAAATCTGGGAAACCACTGACCTAAGAGAATGGAAAGACACACAATCCTCCATGAATATTATTTTTCTCAGCAGGACTTTTGATGTCTTTATAACTTGCAGCAATATGCTAGAAATCATACCCTCTGACAAATATCTGGAATGCAGCTCTCCAATATTACAAGTTTAATACAAAACCATACGTTTTAAAAATCAGTCCATCTGAAGGTAGCATTGATATACTGTTATAAAAATTTAGGAACAAGACAAGGACCATGCCCGACTAGAAACCACCCATGCTGTCCCTCTGAGTTGAGCCAAGGGAGGGGCAGGGCTGAGAGTGTCATCGAGATGTTATTTTGGATGTTCACTAACTCGCAGACAAATAGATGAGAGAGATGCCCGAGTTTTACACCACTGAGCACTGCCACAATAATTCTAATCCAAGAGCATTTTAAAGTAGGCATAACCAAGTGGACCATTAAACATTTGGACCATTCAACAACAACAACAACCAAAAACTCCAAACAAAAGCTACACAGTAATAATGCCTACAGAATCTTTAGCTTTGAGTAATTGAGCTGTTTTGAATTTCTTGAAAGATGAACAACTGTGTGGTAGTTGATGACATTATCTGGTAGACAGGAAGTGGCCATATATAAATAGTTAATATTTATTGAGCACTGTTGTAAGCATTTTATGTGTAAATACCTTTAATCCTCACAACAACCTTATAAAAATCATTGCTTTTATATTCCCAATTTACAGATGAACAAACTGAGGCCAAGAGCTATTAAATAAATGTCATCCAATGACTGTGAGGTAGAACCAAGCTTGAAACTCTTGCAGAGAGACCCCAGAGACCATACTTACAGCAAGATGCTTCCACTGACTCCATACCTAGCTATAAGCCTAGAAGAAGTTGGGAGATGGTTGCCAGAAATGGTGCCCTTATCTTAGAACAGTTTATTTGTGACCATTCTTTCTGGAAGTAGCCAGATCACAAGGACAATTTTCTTGGAAGGCCATTTCTAGCCTGTAATAATAAAATTGTATCATCTTCAGATAAGAGGGTGCTTCTTGTACTATTCTTTAGAGTCCTTGGCCTCTAACTCATCCGAAGCAGCATCGAATTGTTTCAATATGAGCTGAAGACAAGGGGGATGGGGAGTAGAGTGTGACTCTGGTGCTCAGAACATATCTTCATTCTACACACAAAATTTTATTGGATTGGCCAGGTCACCCCTGAAATCTCTGGGTCATGGAAGGCACTGGGGAGCAATCTCTGTGTGAACGTAAATGTCTGTGGTGTCTCTATTGAATTCTGGTCCCCTTGCCTACAACAAATTCTACTCCACTGAGTCAAAGACCTAAGAAAGATGAAAAATAAACTGCAAACGGTCTTTTATTAGGCCTACCCGACTTCTTCCAAGAAAAGAGCGTAAGAATGGTCAACAGCAGATTAACTGTGACTAACGCTGACCTTCTGCGATGGAGGTAGAACCAGCAGTCAGCTCATCATCAGTGTGTTCCCAGAGCTTGAAGCTGCCATGACGTGCTTCCAGCCTAGAAGCCCTCCAATCTCTCACCCCAAGCCCCCACTCCAATTTGTAAGTTGTCATCATGGCAATACTCCATGCCCTTTGGGTCTCTGGCTGCTATAATAAAGGCTCTCTCCAGTCGGTGAGTCAATAGAAGTTCAAAGTATTTACAAGTGAGGAAATCACGGGTACCCAGAGCTAACAAGGATCTGGCTTTTGAGATCCTTCTCCCCAGTTTCCCTGGGGAGAATGTGAGCCCACATATTGCGCTTCTGCCTCTGACCTTCCTGGCAGGGTTTAATCTCTTGGTTTTGGGCTGCTCAGGGGATCTGTTCTCCTTCTACCCAGATACTTCTTTTTTAACTCAAACTTTTCTCTGCTTTCCTAGCCTTTCCTTCTTTGTAACCAGCAGTGTGGAGTCTTTGTTCTTTTTGCACTGAAGATCTTTTAAAGTCTCCTCCTGGGGAAAACAACCTTGTTTATCCACAGTTATCTGTCCTGTCGTTGACACATCTACATACAATAGACTATCCGCAAGAGGCCAGTACAATTAGTGGAGGATGAGGGGGCCAGAAACAGAGCTACAGGAGAAACAGAGCTACAGGGGCACAGAGGACATTGCCGGCATAATTTCCCTACTCCCCAAATTGTTACTTTTGACTTGACAGAGGAAGGTTAAATATTCATGCGCAGATTCATTCAACAAATGTTTATTGGTAAAGCACTGTCATAAAGCCAGTCATGGAGTTACTCGGGCTTTGCCTTTAAGGAGTTTTTGGTCTAGTAGGAAAGCTGTGGCATACATTATATGATCTAAAGATTATACTACAGGCAGAAAGTGATACAGCTATAAGAAATTTACAAATAAACTGCTGTGGGTGTTCAGATTACTGAAAAATCAGAAATGCATCAAAGTTTTAAAAAGTAGGAATAAGAATTTATAGTGGGAGTGAATGTAAAGGTCAACTAGTTCATCTGATTCACTTTATAGATGTAACAAACAGAGCCAAATATGGTTTAAAAAGTAAAAAACAAGGTAAAGAGTTTAATTGTGACAACATTGGTCTAAAACACAAGTCTCTGAATTCCTAGCCTGGAGCTATTTTCTCTATACCAAGTAGCTTTCCCCAGTAACCCAAGAATATGTGGACCACAAATTGAATCTAAATTAGCAATAGCCAGCAAAGCTGTTTTTTTTAGAAATGAGGATGACCATATTAATTGGAGAACGTCTTAGAAAAGACAGGAAAGAACTCTCTGGTTATATTTGGCATTGATTCATTTCTTGTTATAAGAAACTACATCCAAAAGAGAGCTATAAAAATAAAGGAATAAGAAATGAGACCCTAAGAAAGGTTATGGAAATCAGAGTTATTTAGTCTGAAAAAAGAATGTTAATGGGGGAATTCTTTAGCCTTCAGGGATCAGGAGGTCCCCAAACAGCTGTTCTCCATTTCTCCAGAAGGCAGAAAACCAGAGAAAATAGACTTGACTATCAAGCAGAAAAGATGAAGTTAGATGTAAGGAACAGGCCCCTCCCTGATCTGAAGGTCTAATACACACAGAGAAAGGAAGGTGTTGGATGCTGTGTCTTGACTTTCTCTCTCAGTCTTTATACCTGGGAACCAATACCCTGGGAACCAATACCTTTCCTGGAAGTTCTGTAGACCTGCCTGGAATTGAGGAGGGAGTCTTTTAAGCCTTTTAAGGATTCTTCCCAGACCTGGAAGATTATTCCAACCCTAACACCCCTGTTCTATTTGCTCTTATAAATTAGGGGAAAACAGAAAGATAAAAATAAAATGCTACATAATATTTCCTGGCAATTATAAATAGAATGGGATCCGGTATTTCCATAAGGTGTCTGATCTGAAAGAGCTAATGGAGGATCTTGTTTTGCAAATAGCCATTTTGGGGTCAAGGCTAAACAAGAGACTGGGAAGGAGCCATGTTTGTTTCTCGAGCCTTTCCATGGAATTTCCAAGCCTTCTCATTCCCATTCTCCCCTTCTCCCTCTCCTGGATTACCATTCTTCAAAACATCTCTCAGTTGCTTGTTGAAGAATCTCTGAATTATTAACTGAGGATGGCATAAGTCCCTGGTTCCAAAACCTGGGCATAGAATCATCCAGAAAGTTGAAAATAAAATAGGAAAGTCCAGGTCCCGCTCCAGAGATTCTGACTTAGTAGGTGGAAAAAAAAACTCTCCAGATGGTCCCAATGACCAGGATAATTTGAGGACAATTAAGTCGTGATATTTTTCCTCTCCTGGAGGCATTTTCACTTTAACAGGGATCTCTGGAAGACCTCTGAAAATTTTCAAATCCCCAGTAATTCTGAGAGGGTGAAATTTCTGATACAGGTGCTCAGAGAAGTAATTTTGGGGATTTCATCCCCTGAATTGTTCCATATGGACTCCACCTACTCTGCAGACTTGGTAGTGACCTTGGCTTTGCAAAGGGCAGTGTTGCCATTGTATGGGAGTAACTCTAAAGAAAGGAGCAGAATGTCAAATCCTAGGATATATGGCAGCATCCTTAGGGAGGGATGAAGTGAAACGTGAGGCAGGCAGACCAGCAGACTGCTTTCAGGGCTCCCCATTGACTGTACAAAACACTCTTAACTCGTGTCTTGTATTTGCCACAAGAGAAGACAGAGGAGAGGCTCAGGAAAAAATAAACTTTGTTATACTCATAGGTCCACGGGGGCACACCACGCAGGGCCACATGGGAAAGTCTTACCAGGGTGGTCAGAAGGCAGAAGACAGAAGGGAAGGGAAGCTTTAGCCCAGAGCCTTTATTGGAGTTTCCTTGGGAAGAGCAAGGCAGAGCAGGGTCAACAGTTTAGGACTGGCTACTTTGAATAATTTCTGCAGGCTTTGGGCTCTAGGGGTGGTCCCTAGTTGCCTGGCACCTGGCCCTGGGATGACTAAGGCAGAGGAATATCGTCCCTTGGGGCATATGGGCCCAATAGAGGAAGTAAGGCTCTGGACTGGTTAGTTTGCATATCAAGGGCATATTCCATGCTGGGTCCTTTTTTATATCTCTACGAATTTGCTAGCCTGGGCAGAGAGAGGTAGTCTCTCCCCAGCCAGAAAGATATTCTAAAGATGTCAAAACATCATAATAAACAGAAAATTAAAGATATTTACAATACAGTTGGTTTCCTATCTAAGGGGCTTTATTACTATTATTTTTACTTTTTTACCACATCCCATGGGCTTGCTCCCGTAGTATTGTATGTTGCTGAAGTTGTTTAAAAATCTAGAAAATCTAGAAGATTTGACAGTTTTCCTCCCCTCTTGAGACATTTAAAAAAAATTAGCTAAGGAAACTAAAGGACAATAAGAAATGAGCCTGCACGGAAATAGGCTATGAATTGTTTACTGACCCTTAAAGCTCCCTCAGACTTGCTGCACTGATCCTCCAGCCTGGACAGATAATAAGAGCTGTTCTGAGAAATTCCTTGCTTCATAAATTGGAGTACTTGAGTATCACACTGACAGGAACTCAATATTTTTCTTGGAAGGATTTGGTCAGTCTGAACTGGCTGTCCATTACTAAATGGAGTTATGCCCAGGTAGTGATTACCAACTAGTGTTTATCTCAACTATAGTGTGCCAGAGCCACACTTCTAAAATCTCTTCTTCCTAGTAACTGCTTAGTTAGAGACTGGATTTCCCAGCCGACTTTGCAGCTAGGCATGTCTGTGTGATTAGATTGTCCCCCAATAAATAAATTTGGGGACGATCTGACGTAGGTCACTTCAGCCTAAGCTAATTGAGAGAAAATTGCTTGCCCAAGACTCTCTTTTATTAAGTGGAAAGCACACATACCAGGGAGCCAGTTGCAGCCATGGAGAAGAGGCTAATGCCCCACCGGAGCAGAGAGATGAGATGGAAGGAACCTGGGACCCTGAGGCATCTCCCAGAGTCAAGTCAACCTGCCAACCTGAAGTACTCCCCTTGGGACTTCCACGTAAGAAATAAACTTCTATTTTATTTAAACCATTGTATTGTGGGTCTCTTTGTTATGACTGCAGAGACATTACCTAATTAATATACATAATTATAAGTTGCCACTTTTTATTTTTCTAAAAGGAATTACGGTTTTCACAGAAACAAAGAACCTTAGAATGTAGAATAAATTAAAGGTCATCTTGTCCAACTTCCCTCCCATGCAGGAGCCCCCTCTACAGTATCCCCTCAGGAGGTCCCTCAGGCTCTGTGCCAACCCTTTTGTGATGGGATCTACACCACTTCACTAGGTGGGCCAGACCATGGGGCTGCTTTGTTTATACTGTGGATGAAGAAGGTCACCTACCAGGTCAGTAAACAAAGGATGCTGTGGCCATCAAGCCATCAACCTTTGCAGCCACCCCCAAGGGTGCACCCTGAGGGGATTCAAGATGGAGAAAAGCAGGATACTGGCCCTAGATAGTTAAAGCGCATATCAAAGGAATAATTCCAATAAGCCCAGACTCTTGCATCTTCCCATGCATAGAAAAGTGCTAAATTCATTAACTTGAGATCTGGTTTTCTTTAATTAACAGTAATCTTTTGATGTTTCCACTACCTGTTCTTTTGTTTGTTTTTTTTTGCAAAAATTCCTGTATATCCTGGGTCCTTCCTTACCTCTTCAAAATGGTCCCTCAGAACTATCTGAGAGGCTGTCTCCTGGGCTTAAGTCCTCAGTAAGTCCACTGAATGACACATAATTCTCAACTATGAGATTGTGCATTCTTTTTCAGTACACAGTACTTTTATATCTTCCCTCCACGACCAATGATGTAGTGTTGCTACAAAACTAATTGGCCTATGAATCGTCTAAACCCCTCCCTCCCCCAAATATGTTCTATGTAATAATGATTCTAGAAGATACTCCTCAAATGAAGCATTTTGGAGCCAAATAAATTTTGAAAATACTTATACCTCCCCCTGAATAGTCACAGTATATATTAATATTTTAAGGTGTAGAAAAGTCTGAAATAAATTTGTTTAAGTTGGTTTAATCCAGAGCTTAATAAACATATTTGGCCATAAACCACCCCTAGATGCTTAATTTTTTCCTGAATAATATCTGTCACTATCATATAAAACTAGTGTGTTCTATAAAACACATTTAGGAAACGCAGATCTAACCCATGACCTGACCTTAACTGACACTGTTTCCTAGACCACTGAGCAGATCAGCCACAGATACACAGAATCTAACTCTACACTGAATAGAAAAATGTTGGAATTTGTTTATCTTGCTTGGTTATTGGATGTTAGCCCAGTCAGTAGTAAACAGGAAATGTTTTTATTTGAGAATATACCAAGAACTCCAGAGACAAAGGAAATACACACCCCAAATAAAATCCTTACGCAACAAACCATGAACACATAACTAAACTCTTCCTTCCCATAACTCCCTTTTGCAGGGCTTACTAATAGAGAATCTAGTCTTTACTGATAAGAAAACCTGGTTTCTCTTCTGTTTAATCTCAGCCTGGTTTAGTAGGAAGAGTATAGGTTCTAGAGTCAAACAGAGCTAGATTTGAATCCCACTTACTGTCTTTGTGATTTTGGAAAAAGTTATTTATTCTAACTGAGGCTTAATTTCCTTTTTTATAAAGTGGGAACAAAAATACCTCATTATGTTTGCAGGGATTAAGTGAGATAATGCCAGCAAAGCCCCAAGCAAAGCACCTAGCACATAGTAGGAGTTCAAAAAATGTAGAGTTATCTCTACTTCTCTACTCTCACCTCACCCTCCCCTTTTTAGATGTTTCTGTCTGTTTCAGATTGACCTTACCATACATTTCATTACTATAGGATGCAACCCATATTCCTTAGCCAAATCCAAGAAATTTGTTTAACATCCATTTAAAACTAATGAATATAATTTGTTCATCTTGCTGCCCAGATAATGTCTTTCTCTTCCTGATAGTTGTTACAGGATATGAATAGTCAGTCCATCTTCTTTTGTCCAATGAAACTTTTGAGTCCCATAATTGAGGGTGCTGTGGTGCCTTTTTACTATAATAATTGATTAATATTTGAAAAATATCAGAGATGGATATATTAACATTTTCCAACTAAATTGGGTTTTTTCTCCTTCTTTATGGGGACAGAATATTATGTCCATAATTAATTTTCATTTATTCCCCTTCAACTCTGTTTTAACAGATGAGGGCACTAAGTGACACTGAAAGTCAAAACTACACTTTTAGTAACCAAAGAATTTTTCAGGAGCTGAAACAGGTCAAAAGGCTAACTAATGGTTAGGAATTTGTTTGAAGCTTTGTTGGTTCGTCACATTTGTAAAAGGCAAAAGTTTTGTTTGTGGCTATCATTGAATAGCTTGTGTCAGACAAACCCTCCCCTGAGCACAATTATAAGAGCTTAATACCATTTTTTTTTTTTAAACCCAGCTATTTGAAGACCTCAGAGAATGACCAAGGCAGCCAGGACTTCAAGGGCTAAAATTCCAGAGATATCCCTTGACATAAAAATCTGATAAAAAATGGAACAAGAAAGGAATGTTACAGGCCTCTCACATTCATGAGCATAGGTGCAGAAATGGTAAACAAAATATTTACAGACAGAATTCAAAATACATATAAAATGATTAAATCATCATGACCAAGTTGAGTTTATTCTAGGAATGCATGGTTGTTTAACATTAGAAAAATCAATCAATGTAATTCTCTGCCTTAACAGAATAAAGGGGAAAAATTATATGATCATCTCAATCAGGGTAATTATTTGGTAAATTTCAGCTCCCAAAGGACTTGCAGAAAACTAGAAATAGAAAGGTAGTTATTTAATTTAAAATTAAAAATGTTTCTACAAAAACCTACATCAAACTTTGTACTTAATGGGGAAATATTAAAAGCTTTTCTCCTGAGATCAGTAATAAGACAGAGATGTCTGCATCGGTTCTAATCAACATTCTGTTAGAGGTTCCAGGCAATGAAATAAGGCTAAAAATAAAGAAATATCAAAGATGTAACTGAAAGTGGGGTCCAGCTGCTCACTGCCCAAAAGCCAATAAAGAGGCAAGGTTGGTGGAAAGGAAAGTTTGCTTTACTTTGGAGGCTGGCACCTGTCGGGGGGAGGGGGAGCAGGGAGAGGAGGGCAGACTCTTGTCCAAAGGCCGACTCCTCCCCTCTGACAATCAGGGGGCAAGAGCTTTTATAGACGGAGGGAGGGGGCTACATGCAGAAACAGCACCGTCAGCTCTGACAGTCATCTTAAAATTGGTCATCGGTGTTCTGACCATCATCTTGATTGTTCTAGGTACAGTTAATCTTCAGTTCCAGGGTCCATTTGTTCCCATTTCCTTGAGGCCAAATCTCGGAATCGTGGCAGCTTATGTCATGGCTATAGTCTGGTCATCATGTAGTTAACTTCTTCCACATGATGGGGGTTTCAGTATCTACAACAGCTCACAGGATACGGTTCAGAGTAATATCTATAGCCCTTGAGGAGGAACTAAAGGTCCTTTACAATGTTTAATAACTAAACTATTATTATCTGGTCTCCTTTGGCTGTTTTCCTTTGTTTCTGCATTTTATCGCTTCTCTGATCAAACTTATTCTTTTTTTTTTTTTTTTTTTTTTTTTTTTTTTTTGTGGTATGCGGGCCTCTCACTGTTGTGGCCTCTCCCGTTGCGGAGCACAGGCTCCGGATGCGCAGGCTCAGCAGCCATGGCTCACGGGCCCAGCCGCTCCGCGGCATATGGGATCCTCCCAGACCGGGGCACGAACCCGTATCCCCTGCATCGGCAGGCGGACTCTCAACCACTGCGCCACCAGGGAGGCCCTGATCAAACTTATTCTTTGGCTGAAGTTTTTCTACAGACAAAAGGCAGGCTGAGGACATGGTGTGGGTGTGGGGTTGGGTAAGGACCATAGGGTCCTGCTCCATTTCAAAGACTTGAAAGGAAAACATAAACCATCATAATTTGCAGCCAATATAATTGAGTGCATCGAAAAACCATAAAAATAAACTATTCAAATTAAAAGGTGAATTTAACAAGGTCTCTAGATACAAGGTCAATATACAAAATTCAACTGTATATCTAAACACTAGAAACAAACAACTAGAAATAAAATTTTTAATGATATTTATATTAGCATAAAACATTAAATACTTACTTATTAAAGTATGTGTAACACCTCTACACCTGAAACCACAAAACAGTAGGGAGAGAAATCAAAGAAGACTTAAATAATGGAGGAATATACCATACTCATGGATTGGAAGACTCAATATTGAAAAGTTGTCAATTCTCCCCAAATTGATCTCTAAACTTAATGCAATTTCAATCAAAACTCCACAGGGTTTGTGTGTGGGTATGTGTGTGTGCATATGTATGTAAATTGACAGGTTGCTTCTAAATTTTACATGGAACAACTAAGGGCCAAGAATAATCAAGACAATCTTGAAGAATCAAGTTGGAAACTTACCCCAATGGATATCAAGACTTACACAATGCGGGACTTCCCTGGTGTCGCAGTGGTTAAGAATCCGCCTGCCAATGCAGGAGATGTGGGTTTGATCCCTGGTCCAGGAAGATCCCACACGCTGCAGAGCAACTAAGCCAGTGCACCACAACTAGTGAGCCCTCATGCCACAACTACTGAAGCCCACGCGCCTAGAGCCCGTGCTCTGCAACAAGAGAGGAAGCCACCGCAATGAGAAGCACGCGCATTGCAACGAAGAGTAGCCCCCACTCACCGCAACTAGCGAAAGCCCGTGCACAGCAACGAAGACTCAACGCAGCCAAAAATAAGTAAATAAAATAAATGTATTTTAAAAAAAAGACTTATACAACGCTACAGTAATTATGACAGTGTGGTGTTATGCAAGGAGAGACAAAGATTAAAGGAAAAAAATAGAGTTCAGAAATAGTAAAACACCTATTATGTCATTTGATTCATGACAAAGATTACTACTGAAAAGCAGTGAAAAAGTATACTCTTTTCAGTAAATAATACTAAGTCAATTGGATATCTAATTGGAAAAAATAAATATTGATTTCTACTTTGTACCATTCATTACACCAATTCCAAGTTGACTGTGGACTTAAATGTGAAGATAACATAAGAATGTAACATTGGAATGTGCCAAGATATCTTTCATGGGATACCAAAAGCATTAAGTATAAAGAAAAAAAGTGGATAAATTGGACTTATTAAAGTTAAGAACTTTATCAAAAAAGATGAGAGTGAAAAAGCAAGCCTCAAAAAGGGATATTTATAATACATATATCTGATATATCTGGAGAGCAGATATATATGTATATGTAATAACTCGTATAAATCAGTAAGAAAAGATATGACTCACTTTTCCTTCCCCTACAATGGACAAAAATTTTCACTAGGCATTTCACCAAAGAGGATGTCCAAATGGTCAATAGATATATGAGAATGTGCTAAACATCATTAGTTATGAGGTAAATGCACATTAAAGTCATGATAAGAAAACACCTCCCATGTACCTTTTCTTAGGAATTTACTAGAGGAAACGTTTTGCTGAAGTTGGAGATTAAAACAAGAAAGAGGAAGATGTAGGATCCAGAAAACCAAAGATCCAACACAGGAGGCAGGTGCAGGGTGTTTCCCAGAGAATGGTCAATGGAGAGCATAGTGGAGACCAGTGTAGGTCTTGAGAACAGCTGGTCCAGACTGAAGCAGATCAGAAGGTTCTGGGAGATCTGTCTTCAAGAAGATGGAATTTGCTCCACACCTACAGGAGTCTTAAACTATAAGATAGGGACTTCCCGGGTGGCGCAGTGGTTAAGATTCCACCTGCCAATGAAGGGGACACGGGTTCGAGCCCTGGTCTGGGAAGATCCCACATGCTGCGGAGCAACTAAGCCTGTACACCATGACTACTGAGCCTGCGCTCTAGAGCCCGTGAGCCACAACTACTGAGCCCGTTAGCCACAACTACTGAGCCTGCCTGCCACAAATACTGAAGCCCGTGTGCCTAGAGCCTGTGCTCCGCAACAAGAGAAGCCACCGCAATGAGAAGCCTGTGCACCTCAATGAAGGGTAACCCCCGCTCGCCGCAGCTAGAGAAGGCCCATGTGCATCAAAAAAGACGCAATGCAGCCAAAATAAATAAATAAATAAATAAATAAATAAATAAACAAACAAATAAATATATTAAATATATATATAAGACAGATACAACTCTAGGGAGTTTGGGTTGGATTTGTGATTATTCATAGAAAATTAAGCAAAATAAAACACGATAATTATTAACTTCAGAGAAAAGAAAACAGAAAGGAAAAGTAATCATAATATCCTTCATATTGTGAATAATGTTTATGTCATCAAATTAATACTGATTACCGATCTAAACAAAATTATCATACAACTACACAGGGAGAAGAGAGGGTTGAGAAATGTGTGTTTTGTGTTTTAGGCTATACCTGAAGCTGAAACAATAAAATATTTAGAGATATTGAAGTAAGTAAGTTAAAAACATTTTTTCAAGTAGCTGCCTTTAGGCAGTAGGAAAAGGAGGGCCGGTGAGAACGACTGTTTTTCATAACAAGTCTTATGGAGAAATTTGACTGCAATGATATGCATGTTAAATTATGATAAAAATGGAAACAACAACAAAAAAGAAGACTATGAAAAGACTTGAATTTTCTGTGATCTTGGACAAGTAACTTCTCTGGACATGATTTGTAAAATAAAGGGATAAGTAACCTTCCATTCTGGATGATCTCCGGCCCAATAAATTTAAGTGTTAAGCTGCTGAGTTCTAACTTTAAAGCTCATAAGATCCCAGGAAATGATGTCAAATTTTAGAGTTGGAAGGGCTAATGGTGTCAAGTAGTTATATCCCTCAGTTCCAAAGAGGAAACCCAGAGGGACTTCCCTGGCGGTCCAGTGATTGAGACTCTGCACTTCCAATTCCGGGAGTGTGGGTTCTATCCCTGGTTGGGGAACTAAGATCCTGCATGCCGTGCAGAGTGGCCAAAAAAAAAAAAAACAGAGGAAAACCAGAGAAGCCAAGTGATTTGTTTACAGGCACCCTCTCCTTAGTGGCTGAGAACACACTGTGACACGAGTATCCAGCTCTTGATCCAAATACTCTTTTTATTTTACCCCAATGTCAGTGAGGGAGGACTTTGTGAATGAGCTAGACAAAAAACCACATAGAACAGTGAAAAAAAAAAAAACAACCAAACAATTCTTAGGATATTATCTCCTGTGGTTAAGCAGGAAAAGTCGTTTGATTGAACCTCTGCCATTGACCCCGCTCACCTCCTTCTTGACAGAGTTGTATGCCTAACTCTAACTGCAGCAAAGGTCAAGGGCAAGAAAAGCACATTTCTAATACAGAGATGAATCCATCTTCCCAATGCAGAGATTACACCAGAACCAATTTTATTGTGTGTCACCAAACCTTCCCTGAGGCCATTAGTAATTTTCCAGACTTCTGTCCCACACTGAGTCTGCCGCTGAATCAATGCTGGGGTTATAACAGAGACGCAGAGTGAGCCCATAAAGCACGAGATGGTCTGCAAACAGTGTTACAGGTGACATTCTGCCTAGAGCACACTCTGCATGCTGCGAACCTTTTCCCTTCCCCCAGTCAATTTGCTGTGCTCGCCTGCATGCAAATACAAGAGGGACATCTAAGAGCAGTTACTAAGGAGACAAAACAGGTGCTTTGCGTGCGTCATCCTCTTTGGAGGAAATCTGGGTAAATTTTCTATGGTGGAAGCTTCGGTGGTGATTAATTCACTTTTGACATCCATTTCAATGCACAAGGGCTGAAGAATTAATTTCAAATGAAACCTTTTTTCCACAACACTGGCAGGTGAAAGCAGCAAATGATTCACTGTGGTCTGGTCTGAGGTTTCAGGAGAATCCCTGTGCTCTTCTTAGGGAAGGAGTGAGAGAGGCAGAAGCTTCTGGATGAATAGGTGGCTCTGCCTCGGGGCTGAGGAAAAAAGTGTGGGTGACAAATCAGTCATTTGGCTCAGTAGAAAGAGCTGGAAAAAGGACCGGATGTTAAAATGCTCCTAACTTGTGCTAAATCCTACAGAGCAGCCAGTCCCATTCAGGCAGTCAACCCTGATACTTCAGATAAAGGATTTGGGGTTGTGGGGAGGAAACAAGAGGGAACACAGTTTAGATTTGACTTTCATCCTGGGAGGCAGCAGCTTGATGGAAACATCATGGGTTTAGCAATCAGACCAGTGATGACTGCCATCTCAGGAATGCCACCTAATGGGTCTGAGTCCTTAACCTTTCTGAGCATCGGTAATATGGGAACAATGCTTATGTCACAGGTTACTGTGAGGACTTACACATAGCAAGCTCCTAAGAAATTTCGGCCTTCCCTTCCCTTCCCCTATGAGTTATAAACACAAGTTTAGTTAAAATCATAGAAACCCAGTGCTAGAAAGGGGCGTTTGGCCACTTGGGATGCTTGAAGAAATTCTAAAGCCCCCTAAAAGAAATCCAAAGGTTCTGCTCAAACACCTCTAGTAAGAGGGAATTTCCACCTCTAGAAGGAAGTTCTCTTATCTTCTGATAATTATTTTAGAAAGTCCTTTACCTATATATCTTAGTTTGAGCTCCTAGGACCACAGAGAATAAACTAGTCTAATCACTTCCACAGGAAACACAATACTTATTTTCTTCTGATGTGATATGTTCCTAACATGATATGCAACTTTCTCCCATCATTATGATCGCTGTTTCTCCAAGAGTTTGTAGCAGAAAACTGTGATCTAGCCACCAAAATCCATTCTCCCTTCCCTTTGTTACTGTAGAATTATAGTTGGGTAGATGGGGTGTCCAGCTGAGCTACCTTTCCCAACCTGCCATGCAGTGAGGTATGGGCACACTGGGTGACAGTGAATGTGAGCACAAAAGATGAGCGCCAATTCTTGGCCAGCACCTTAAGACAGCGGATACTTCTTCTGCATGTCCTTCCTCAACTCCTTCAACTGTAACCTGGTCATAGCGGTGACCCTGTTTGAACCCTGTAGTAGATGATAATACCCTGGTGGATGATGAAGCAATGATGGTGAAAGGAACTTGGTTCCCTGCATGACCACATGGAACAGAGCCACTTACCATCTTAGAACACTTACCTGGGACTGTTACATAGGAGAGAAACAAGCTTCTTCGTTCTTTAAGCCACCGAATCAATAGATCTCATTGTATCAGCGCCTAGACATACCCTAACTAAAACGGGTCCTCTTCAAGTGCTCCTGAAAAATGGGTGCAATAATCAGGTGGTGATGTGGTTTCACTAGAGCAGACCACTTCTCTCTCTTTTGCCAGATACGATAGTATTTTATAAATGGAATCTGACTAATTATTCTTGTGTAGTCACATCATATTGGCTGTAAAATAAGCTAAAACATTAGAACTTTTTTTTCCTGTGTTGTTGCTAAACCACATATCCTCCAACCTATACTTGTGGAATTGGTTTTTGAATGCAAAGGAAAGTCCTTATATTTATCATCCTTATTAGACCTCAACTTGACAGATAGAATCCATCATTCTAGTTTGCCAAGATCCTATTGTTTTCTGGTTTGTCATCCACTGTCTTGGTTGCTCCTCTCAACTTCCAGTGATCCATATTTTTGAGCATCATGTCAGCTATAGCCTTTGTTTAGCTTAATTTCATCTTTTGATGCTTGCGTTAAGGAATAAAATACCTTATATATTTTTTTTCTGCTAAAATGGACATAGAGTCTTCTGTCTGCAGATGAACAGTATGATTTTGATCCCCTATAGTGCAAGTAATATTTACAGGGTTGCCCCTGATATTGGTGCATTGCAAGAAACAGTGCAAAAATGTCAGCGAGCATCACTATGCTGGGAATGTACTCAGCCCAGAGCCTCTCTTCCCTATTCAGCAGCAGGTGTCAAAGCCATATTCACCCACAGGAGTGTAGGGCTTGTCTCTAAACGGAAAAAAGTTCCAGGTCTTCTGCTTCTTGGCAAATGAGTTCCCTTTGTTCCTTCTCATTTGTAGACATACATCTGTAGACAAAAACATATTTAAAATGTGTTACCGTTTTAATAATCTGTCATCTGTAAATGGACACACTAATGTAGGAGACTAATTAAAAATTAATGACACAGCTAAAACCAAGTTTTAGCTTCTAGTAACTGTTTAAGATTAGAGTACAGTTACTGAATAAAAATAGTTTGATTCTGATTAATTTAGTAGAAATGAGGGGGCTGATAATACTTGCTAGATATAGCTGGAATTAGCATTTCAAATTACCTTACATTTCTGTATGTTTCTGTTGCCAAACAAAATGCCAGTGCTGCATGAACATTGGGTGGGAGGGCGGAGTCTTGGACGGGGACTTGTTCAGAGGCCCCTGCTGTGCTCTGTGCTTCTGCAGAATCCCTGCCTTCTCTTGAGCTCTACCATCCCCTCTTGAATTCCCAGGCTTATTAGGAAATTTCCAGCTGGATGTGCCCAGTACTCCAATTCTGTGCCAACTTAAGCTAGTGGACTTTAGAAGGCAGATGTGATACATATTTACAGGATCAAAAACGTACCAAGCAAAGAAGAGAAAGGGAAACCTCGCCCAGCAGCCTCAGAAGCAGCGGATTAAAGCTCCACAATCAACTTGATGTACTCTGCATCTGTGGAATACATGAATAGACAACAAATCATCCCAAATTGAGGAGCCAGGAGTCAGTGCTGTGCCTCTGAGGTGGGAGAGCCAACTTCAGGACACTGGTCCACAAGAGACCTCCCAGCTCCACATAATATCGAACGGCGAACATCTTCCAGAGATGTCCATCTCAACACCAGCACCCAGCTTCACTCAACGACCAGCAAGCTACAGTGCTGGACACCCTATGCCAAACAACTAGCAAGACAGGAACACAACGCCACCCATTAGCAGAAAGGTGGCCTAAAATCATAAAAAGTCCGCAGACACCCCAAAACACACCACCAGACGTGGACCTGCCCACCAGAAAGACAAGATCCAGCCTCATCCACCAGAACACAGGCACTAGTCCCCACCACCAGGAAGCCTACACAACCCACTAAACCAACCTTAGCCACTGGGGACAGACACCAAAAGCAACGGGAACTACGAACCTGCAGCCTGCAAAAAGGAGACCCCAAACACAGTAACATAAGCAAAATGAGAAGACAGAAAAACACACAGCAGGAGAAGGAGCAAGATAAAAACCCACCAGACCTAACAAATGAAGAGGTAATAGGCAGTCTACCTGAAAAAGAATTCAGAATAATGATGGTAAAGATGATCCAAGATTCTATTTCCCAGATCCAAAATCTTGGAAATAGAATAGACAAAATGCAAGAAACAGTTAACAAGGACCTAGAAGAACTAAAGATGAATCAAGCATCGATTAAAAACACAATAAATGAAATAAAAAATACTCTAGATGGGATCAATAGCAGAATAACTGAGGCAGAAGAACGGATAAGTGAGGTGGAAGATAAAATAGTGGAAATAACTAATGCAGAGCAAAATAAAGAAAAAAGAATGAAAAGAATTGAGGACAGTCTCAGAGACCTCTGGGACAACATTAAACGCACCAACATTCGAATCATAGGGGTTCCAGAAGAAGAAGAGAAAAAGAAAGGGACTGAGAAAATATTTGAAGAGATTATAGTTGAAAACTTCCCTAATATGGGAAAGGAAATAGTTAATCAAGTCCAGGAGGCACAGAGAGTCCCATACAGAATAAATCCAAGGAGAAATACGCCAAGACACATATTAATCAAACTGTCAAAAATTAAACACAAAGAAATCATATTAAAAGCAGCAAGGCAAAAACAACAAATAACACACAAGGGAATCCCCATCAGGATAACAGCTGATCTCTCAGCAGAAACTCTAGAAGCCAGAAGGGAGTGGCAGGACATAATTAAAGTGATGAAGGAGAGAAACCTGCAACCAAGATTACTCTACCCAGCAAGGATCTCATTCAGATTTGATGGAGAAATTAAAACGTTTACAGACAAGCAAAAGCTGAGAGAGTTCAGCACCACCAAACCAGCTCTACAACAAATGCTAAAGGAACTTCTCTAGGCAAGAAACACAACAGAAGGAAAAGACCTACAATAACGAACCCAAAACAATTAAGAAAATGGGAATAGGAACATACATATCGATAATTACCTTAAATGTAAATGGACTAAATGCTCCCACCAAAAGACACAGATTGGCTGAATGGATACAAAAACAAGACCCATATATATGCTGTCTACAAGAGACCCACTTCAGACCTAGAGACACATACAGACTGAAAGTAAGGGGATGGAAAAAGATATTCCATGCAAATGGAAACCAAAAGAAAGCTGGAGTAGCAATTCTCATATCAGACAAAATAGACTTTAAAATAAAGACTACTAGAAGAGACAAAGAAGGACACTACATAATGATCAAGGGATCGATCCAAGAAGAAGATATAACAATTGTAAATATTTATGCACCAAACGTAGGAGCACCTCAATACATAAGGCAAATACTAACAGCCATAAAAGGAGAAATCGACAGTAACACAATCATAGTAGGGGACTTTAACACCCCACTTTCACCAATGGACAGATCATCCAAAATGAAAATAAATAAGGAAACACAAGCTTTAAATGATACATTAAACAAGATGGACTTAATTGATATTTATAGGACATTCCATCCAAAAACAACAGAATACACATTTTTCTCAAGTGCTCATGGAACATTCTCCAGGATAGATCATATCTTGGGTCACAAATCAAGCCTTGGTAAATTTAAGAAAATTGAAATTGTATCAAGTATCTTTTCTGACCACAATGCTATGAGACTAGATATCAATTACAGGAAAAGAGCTGTAAAAAATACAAACACATGGAGGCTAAACAATACACTACTTAATAACGAAGTGATCACTGAAGAAATCAAAGAGGAAATTAAAAAATACCTAGAAACAAATGATAATGGAGACACGACGACCCAAAACCTATGGGATGCAGCAAAAGCAGTTCTAAGAGGGAAGTTTATAGCAATACAATCCCACCTTAAGAAACAGGAAACATCTCGAATAAACAACCTAACCTTGCACCTAAAGCAATTAGAGAAAGAAGAACAAAAACATCCCAAAGTTAGCAGAAGGAAAGAAATCATAAAAATCAGATCAGAAATAAATGAAAAAGAAATGAAGGAAACGATAGCAAAGATCCATAAAACTAAAAGCTGGTTCTTTGAGAAGATAAACAAAATTGATAAACCATTAGCCAGACTCATCAAGAAAAAAAGGGAGAAGACTCAAATCAATAGAATTAGAAATGAAAAAGGAGAAGTAACAACTGACACTGCAGAAATACAAAAGACCATGAGAGATTATTACAAGCAACTCTATGCCAATAAAATGGACAACCTGGAAGAAATGGACAAATTCTTAGAAATGCACAACCTGCCAAGACTGAATCAGGAAGAAATAGAAAATATGAACAGACCAATCACAAGCACTGAAATTGAAACTGTGATAAAAAATCTTCCAACAAACAAAAGCCCAGGACCAGATGGCTTCACAGGCGAATTCTATCAAGCATTTAGAGAAGAGCTAACACCTATCCTTCTCAAACTCTTCCAAAATATAGCAGAGGGAGGAACACTCCCAAACTCATTCTACGAGGCCACCATCACCCTGGTACCAAAACCAGACAAGGATGTCACAAAGAAAGAAAACTACAGGCCAATATCACTGATGAACATAGATGCAAAAATCCTCACCAAAATACTAGCAAACAGAATCCAACAGCACATTAAAAGGATCATACACCATGATCAAGTGGGGTTTATTCCAGGAATGCAGGGATTCTTCAATATACGCAAATCAATCAACGTGATACACCATATTAACAAATTGAAGGAGAAAAACCATATGATCATCTCAATAGATGCAGAGAAAGCTTTCGACAAAATTCAACACCCATTTATGATAAAAACCCTGCAGAAAGTAGGCATAGAGGGAACTTTCCTCAACATAATAAAGGCCATATATGACAAACCCACAGCCAGCATCGTGCTCAATGGTGAAAAACTGAAACCATTTCCACTGAGATCAGGAACAAGACAAGGTTGCCCACTCTCACCACTCTTTTTTTTTTTTTTTTTTTTTTTTTTTTTTTTTTTTTTTTTTTTTGCGGTTGGCGGGCCTCTCACTGCTGTGGCCTCTCCCGTTGCAGAGCACAGGCTCCGGACACGCAGGCTCAGCGGCCATGGCTCATGGGCCCAGCCGCTCCGCGGCATGTGGGATCCTCCCAGACCGGGGCACAAACCCACGTCCCCTGCATCGGCAGGCAGACTCTCAACCACTGCGCCACCAGGGAAGCCCCCTCACCACTCTTATTCAACATAGTTTTGGAAGTTTTAGCCACAGCAATCAGAGAAGAAAAGGAAATAAAAGGAATCCAAATCGGAAAAGAAGAAGTAAAGCTGTCACTGTTTGCAGATGACATGATACTATACATAGAGAATCCGAAAGATGCTACCAGAAAACTACTAGAGCTAATCAATGAATTTGGTAAAGTGGCAGGATACAAAATTAATGCACAGAAATCTGTGGCATTCCTATATACTAATGATGAAAAATCTGAAAGTGAAATCAAGGAAACACTCCCATTTACCATTGCAACAAAAAGAATAAAATATCTAGGAATAAACCTACCTAAGGAGACAAAAGACCAGTATGCAGAAAATTATAAGACACTGATGAAAGAAATTAAAGATGATACAAATAGATGGAGAGATGTACCATGTTCTTGGATTGGAAGAATCAACATTGTGAAAATGACTCTACTACCCAAAGCGATCTACAGATTCAATGCAATCCCTATCAAACTACCACTGGCGTTTTTCACAGAACTAGAACAAAAAATTTCACAATTTGTATGGAAACACAAAAGACCCCGAATAGCCAAAGCAATCTTGAGAACGAAAAATGGAGCTGGAGGAATCAGGCTCCCTGACTTCAGACTATACTACAAAGCTACAGTAATCAAGACAGTATGGTACTGGCACAAAAACAGAAAGATAGATCAATGGAACAGGATAGAAAGCCCAGAGATAAACCCACGGACATATGGTCACCTTATCTTTGATAAAGGAGGCAGGAATGTACAGTGGAGAAAGGACAGTCTCTTCAATAAGTGGTGCTGGGAAAACTGGATAGGGACATGTAAAAGTATGAGATTAGATCACTCCCTAACACCATACACAAAAATAAGCTCAAAATGGATTAAAGACCTAAATGTAAGGCCAGAAACTATCAAACTCTTAGAGGAACACATAGGCAGAACACTCTATGACATAAATCACAGCAAGATCCTTTTTGACCCACCTCCTAGAGAAATGGAAATAAAGACAAAAATAAACACATGGGACCTAATGAAACTTAAAAGGTTTTGCACAGCAAAGGAAACCATAAACAAGACCAAAAGACAACCCTCAGAATGGGAGAAAATATTTGCAAATGGAGCAACTGACAAAGGATTAATCTCCAAAATTTATAAGCAGCTCATGCAGCTCAATAACAAAAAAACAAACAACCCAATCCAAAAATGGGCAGAAGACCTAAATAGACATTTCTCCACAGAAGATATACAGACTGCCAACAAACACATGAAAGGATGCTCAACATCTTTACTCATTAGAGAAATGCAAATCAAAACTACAATGAGATATCATCTTACACCAGTCAGAATGGCCATCATCAAAAAATCTAGAAACAATAAATGCTGGAGAGGGTGTGGAAAAAAGGGAACCCTCTTGCACTGCTGGTGGGAATGTGAATTGGTACAGCCACTATGGAGAACGGTATGGAGGTTCCTTAAAAAACTACAAATAGAACTACCATATGACCCAGCAATCCCACTACTGGGCATATACCCTGAGAAAACCATAATTCAAAAAGAGACATGTACCAAAATGTTCATAGCAGCCCTATTTACAATAGCCCGGAGATGGAAACAACCTAAGTGTCCATCATCGGATGAATGGGTAAAGAAGATGTGGCACATATATACAATGGAATATTACTCAGCCATAAAAAGAAATGAAATTGAGCTATTTGTAATGAGGTGGATGGACCTAGAGTCTGTCATACAGAGTGAAGTAAGTCAGAAAGAGAAAGACAAATACTGTATGCTGACACATATATATGGAATTTAAGAAAAAAAATGTCATGAAGAACATAGGGGTAAGACAGAAATAAAGACACAGACCTACTTGAGAACGGACTTGAGGATATGGGGAGGGGGAAGGGTAAGCTGTGACAAAGCGAAAGAGAGGCATGGAGATATATACACTACCAAACGTAAGGTAGATAGATAGTGGGAAGCAGCCACAGAGCACAGGGAGATCAGCTGGGTGCTTTGTGACTGCCTGGAGGGGTGGGATGGGGAGGGTGGGAGGGAGGGAGATGCATGAGGGAAGGGATGTGGGAACAGATGTATATGTATGACTGATTCACTTTGTTATAAAGCAGAAACTAATTAAAAAAAAAAAAAAAACAAAACGTACCAAGCTATGAAGGACATGGCAACCCGTGTTTTGAGTCCTGTTTGGAGTGAACTCAGCATCACACCAATTTTAGGAATAGAATGAACTCCAGAGATCCTGGAGGGATTTGGTGTGTTCCCACAAACTGAGAACCTTATCAGCCATGCCCGGAGCAGCGTTGATGGTCCATAGAGCCTGACCTCTAGGCACCAGCTGTTATCTGTAGAGTCTTCTAGCTTCTCTGCCTTACTTGGCCTCAGAGAAAAACATTTAAAAGTTTATGCAGGATAAATACTTGGGAAGCTCTTTCCATCTTAGGGCCTCTCCCACATTTATCTGCATAGCTTCTTTATGTGCTTTATTTTGTAGTCTGAATAAAATTGCATGGAAAATAGTAACTACCTGTGGTTTCCACTGAAGCCGTGTCTTTTCTCATTAGTCCACTTTTTTCTGTCTTGTTTTCCCACCCGGTTGCTACACACTTCTCTGTAGAAAGGGCAAAACCACCACAGTTCCTTCCCAGCCCGAAGAAAAACATTTCATCTTTAAAAGTTTTTCCATTGGATGATGTACACATCCAAGACATAATCTGGGCTTCCTCCTATGTTCTCTATCTTAGTGAATGGCACTATTATGAGTTTTTAGCTCAGAGATGAATTCTTTAGCCATGTCCAGTCTACCAATAAACCCATCAAAGGCATTCTTCATTTCTGTTACAGTGTTTTTTATCTCTAGCATTTCTTTTTGGTTCTTTCATAGGATTTCCATTTCTCTGCTTACATTGCCCAGCTGTTCTTGCGTACTGTCTACTTTATCCATCAGAGCCCTCAGCATATTAATCATAGTTGTTTTAAATTTCCTGCCTGATAATTCCAACACGCCTGCCCTGTCTGGTACGGGTGCTTGCTCAGTCTGTTCAAACTGTGTTTTCCTTGTAGTTTTTCCTTGATGGGTGGACGTGATGTACCAGGTAAAAGAAACTGCTGTAAATAAGCCTTTAGTGATGAGGTGGTGATGGGTGTGTGTGTGGCTGAGGTGGGGTGGGATGCTCTACAGCCCTCTGATTAGGTCTCAGAATTTAGTGCCTGTATCTCTAAACTGTGAACTTCACACGTGTTTCTCGGGTTTTCTTTTTCCCCCTTTGGTGGGACAGGACGGCTTGAGCGGTCTGGAGTTGGGTATTTCCCTTCCCCCAGGTCAGTTAGGTTCTGATAATACCCCAGCAGGTTAGGTGTGGTTAACTAGCTGCCCCTGAGGGCAGGTTTTGTTGAGAACAGAGTGCTCTGGCGTATTTCACAGTGGTTTCTTTCCTCCTCCTTCTGCCAGAAGCACAAGGGGATTGTTTTTTCTCTGATATTTATTGTGGGAACCTGATCAAGCTCCTGGAGGTAAATCTCACAGTATTTGGGGCTCAGCCTGGAGTTTTTAACTCTTGGAGTTGTTCCTGCTAAGCCTCCAGCAACTCACCCATTACAGTTCAGATTTTCCTACCCCATCACTGGCTTCCATCGGTTTCTGTCCATGAGTTTCTGGTCCCAGAAGCTGAACTCCCTGTATTCTCCTGTCTGTCTCTCTATCTTGGGGCAGTAGTTCGCCCTGTATCCCCGTCTCTCACAAGGATCCAAGAAGAGTTGTTAATTGTTCATTCGGTTCAGCTTGTTGTTTTTTGTTAGGACAGACTGGGAACTCCCAAGCTCCTTACATGCAGAACTGTAGATACAGAGTCCTCCTATTAGGAGTTTTTAATGAATTTGGGATTCCATCTAGTTGTGTGATTCATAAACTAGAATCTCATCCCCACATCACCCACTGAGCCGTTGACACTTATCTTTTAAATATCCCTTAACTCTGTTCACTTCCCCTCCTTTGTCGTCTCCACGCTGGTGCAAGGCACCAGCGCCCACTGCTCTCACCACCCGCACTGTGGACTTCCTGTAACTGATCCACATACTGGAGCCAGAGCTATACTTTCAGAACAAAAACCTCTGTATTACTAACCATCTTTCGAAACCCTCGTGGCCGAACAACAGCAAGGCCTTGCCAATGGAAAGTCCCTAAATGGACACAGAGAATTCCCAGGTTCTGCAACAAAGATGCAGAAAAGATTAAAATATAGTCCAGCAAGAATTTCATCACTCAAGCCTGGGATTTCAGGCAGGGTACTGTGGACTTCTGAGTGGGCACAATTGTTGCCTCACATAGGGGGGCAAATAAATACCGGAAACCCCATAGTTCAGGGCCCTTCACGCTTAAAGGATTGGCCTCTCTGATAGGCTGCTGGCCATAGCTGACACCCTAAGATGCATAAGAAGCAGAGGGGGGGACCCCGGAGGTGTCCTTTGTCCGTGTTGTTCTTATATGCGCCATGATGCTTCAAAGAGCTTGTGAGGGGAACTGATTGGTACCCACGGGTTTCATGGTCCCCATCTGCAAGCCCAGCCCTCGTCTGCTCATTCCAGGGCCAAAGAAATCTTTCAGTGATTTCTCATGGCTCTTTTGATAAGGCAAACTCCTCAAGTGTGGTCCTTGGCTGGGTTTTCAGGCTCCTGTCCTGCCCTGCTTCCCCTCACTTCCTCTGTACAGACACAATGACTTTCCAGCTGTTTGTATTCGCCACCCCTCCTACCCCAAAGCTCTTCTCTTAGCCTGGGATGCTCTTTTCTGCTCTTCTCAGCTACATAACTTCCACTCATCTTTCTGATCTCAGCTCAAGCACCATTTCTTCAGAGAAGACATTCCTGACCTGTCTAGCTAATCAGATCCCATCCGTGTAGACTTTTATAGCATTTTGTGTCTTTTCCTAACATTGGTCACCACTGCAGTTTGCATATCTGTGTAATTATTTGATCAATATCTGTTGCTCCATGAAAGCAAGGACAATGGCTTGTTTTGCTTACTATCATCTCCCCTGTGCCTGGCCTGGTGCTTGGCCATGGGAAGCACTCAATAAATGTAATGAGTGAATGAATGAATGCCCTTGTATTGGTCATAAACAGGAGTCATCGCGTAACTGACATTTTCTTTTCTTTTTGGATGGGGTTTGGCTGTTTTTCAGCAAGTATTTATTGAGCTTGTAAGAGGCAGAGACTATTGTTTGTTGTTATATTTTTTTATTAGTCCCATGGTATGTGGTATGTGAATACTGTGCTGTGATTCTAAGGGAGACAAATAAGGTATAAAAAAGAGGCTGATCTTCTTCATCTTCTTTATGAAATACGCTAGAGTAAGGTAAGTAACCAGAGACCAACAAGCAAGGGAGGAAATCACTTCCAAAAATAACACAGAAGACAAGTTAGTGATGGAGCTCAGAGTGATGGAAGGAAAGTTATCAACTGCTTCCTCTTCCTTCAGCCACTTTGTGCCTCTTTGTTAAGAATTTCTCTGTTCTAGACAAGTGCAACGTGACCTGGGGACTCACTGCAGGTAGTATGGAGTGAACATTACATAATACATCCCAGAGAGCTAGTGTAAGCTGCTAAAAGTTTCTGTCTCCAGGAGAGACAGAGAGAGAGAAGCCATTCTACAGCAGGGCCCTGGAGAGGGTCTGCATCTGCAGGCCTGTGGCCCAGAACGAAGGGAGAAGGAGTCTCATTGCGCTTCTGCAGTCTGCTGCTGCTTTAGAGATATGCCCTCTTTTCACCACTCATCTGTGTGGACTGCATTTCCTTCACTGAATGGTTGTGTAACAGGAAAAGTGATTCAAGGGGAATTTAAGGCAGCTGGCTTGTTTACCAAATGTTAACTTTGGTCAAAGCATCAAGTCACTTGGTGTGCCATATGTGTGACACCATGATTTCGTTAGCCGCCACTGTGCCGATGAACCTCTTCGGGGGTGGTGGGAGGTGGGAGCTTCTGGGAAGGAGGTTTGGCTGGTACAGAAGAGCCAGAAATGAAGGCTGAGCCTGAAGCCTTCCCTGATGGGCAGTGGAGCAATAGTGAAGCAAGGACTCACTTGGTAAATATCTGATGCCTGTTGAATGGCATGTGTGTTTTACTGGAGAAATATGTGCATATTAACAGCATTCTTGTGGAGAACATGCTGTTTTGTTGACTCTTAAACCAGCAGCTTAAGAAAACACACACACACACACACACTCTTATTTATCTCAGATGTCTACTGGAAACCCAATGTACTAAACTGGGGAGCCTATTTAATGCCTGGAAAGGTAATGTCTCATTTGGACTTGATTTACAGGGATGGTAATAGACTGTATCTTCACACTTCACATTCATTAAATCTTTTGCAGAGTATGAAATTAATTTTTAAAATAGTTTTAAAAAATCTCAAATCATTGATGATTCAGCCCAAGATTAATACCCTTTCAAAAGATGTGGATTAAGAGGTGAAGCAAGGTGGGTGAGAGTTTGTGAGGTACCATGGAAATGTGGAGTTGTGAGAATTTTAATATCAAAAGGATCAGTCATGGGTTTAAAATTTTTTTTTTGATGTGGAAATGAGAGAATTTATTTATTTATTTATTTAAAAAATTTTTAATAGATTTTATTTTGTAGAGTAGTTCAGGTTCACGGCAATATTGAGCAGAGGGTACAGAGGTTTCCCATACAGCTCACACATGGGTAGCCTCCCTCACTGTCAGTCAGTCATGGATTCTGAGACACAAGAAGATGTGTAGAAAATGGTCATTTGCTGCTTTTGACTGTCAAACATTAATGCCCTTCCATAGCATCCTGATTTCATCGGAGGGAATTGTCCTTCCCTCGCGGGTATCATTCTGATGGCATAGAGAACACATCCCTTCCTCTAAGGAACCTGAAAGGAACCCATTCTCCCTTTCCCTGGGGGATGGCACATAATATGGGCTCAACCAATCAGACTCACTGTCTCAGGAATTGGAATCTTGAACAAGCGTTGAATGGACATGAAAAACGGGCTGTCATCACCAGGACTGGGGGGCAGTGGCCAATCACCCCACCACGCTGCATGGCTGTGGCTCTTCTTGCACTTGGTCCTCTGGGTTCCCTCGGTTCCTGCCAATTTTAATGGTTCAATGCCTCCAGCCTCCTGTTGATTCTCTGAGCCCTTATGTCCTTCCAACAAATGCCTTTGGCTTAAGATCGTCAGAATTGGTGACTAATATACAAATGGTAAATTGGTATGAAGAAGGCTGTGGAGATGGCATGACATTAAAAAACTATTCAGGGGTGTACACACAGGAAACAGCAGGGCTGGGGAAATTCGGGGCCAGAGTCAGAGGATGTTTCTGGGTCAGAATTCCATGAGGCTGAGAGAAATGAGAGGTATGAAACTTCTTAGGTTCCGAGGTAGACTTCAGAGTCAGAAAAGAGCTGCCTTACCTCCCCGCACTGAGTGATCAAGGACACAGAGAAAAACAGCATTACTGTGGCAGCAACACAGAAAAGACCGAATTTTTTTCATAGTGGAATTAATATGGAAAATAAAATACATTGTGTTAAGAATGATTCAAAAAGTGAACAGGGGAAGGCGAGGCAACACAGAGATAAGCAAACAGGAAGCAGCTACCTCCCACCCCTGGCTAGAGGGACAAAGGAAGGAGGTGGTAGAATATGGTGGTAGATAGGTGGGGCATGTTGAAGCGGGGGTTCGCATGGTGGAGGCCAGGACTTCAGAGAGATATCCTGACTGGCTGGTGGGAGAAGGAATTGTGGAGATGCAGTGACTCCCAGAGGTACCATTTCCATGGCCCAGAGAGAGGGCAGAAAATACACTGGCTTCTCTCCCATCCTGCCCTCCAGTCTCTTAAAATGCCTTGCATTGGCTGAACCCTACTGGAAACCAGGTGATGGGAGTCTGGAAAATTCAGCCTGCAGGGGAATGCAGACGAGAGCAGATAAACAATGACCCCACTGGGTGGAGATAGGGGCAGTCTAGTCAGGAAGGGCACCGTGATATTCAAAAGCAAGATCTGGAGAGAGGTCAGCCATAGGTGTCTGGAAGAGACTGGTCCTATTAATTTCCTAATGCTTCTGTAACAAATTATCACAAATGTATTGGCTGAAAACAACACAGATTTATTCTGTTATAGTTCTGCAAGTCAGAAGTCTAAAATCAGTTTGGGCTAACGTCAGGGTGTCATCAGGGCTGGTTTGTTCTGGAGGCTTCAGAGGAGAATCTGTTTCATTGCCTTTCTCATTTCTAGAGGCTGCCTGCATTCCTTGGCTTGTGGCCTCTTCCTCAAATCACTTCAGTCTCTTGCTTCCATCATCACATCTCCTTCTTTAACACACAGCTCTGCCTGCCTCTTATAAGGACCCTTTGTAATTCCGTTGAGCCTGCCTGGATAACTCAGAATCATCTCTCCATCTCAGGATCCTTAATATAGTCACATCTGCAAAGTCCTTGCTGCCATATAAGGTAACATATTCACAGTTTCCAGGATTAGGACATGAACGTCTCTGGGGACCATTTTTCAGCCTACCACATGTGACTACTTGGAGCTGAGTCAAACTGCAATAGGCAACTGTTTTACAGCTTGAGTCCTGAGACCCCGCTCATCATAGCAAAATAGGACACGTTGCACTTTTCACATGTGCTGTACTGCTGTGAAATTGGCATCACAGAAGAGAAGGAAGTTTGAATGGGACTCCCAGGGGGAGGTTTTTTGGATTAAACATTCCCTTTGGCCCCTCTAGGCTGAGTCACCCAGTGCAGCATCAGGGACAGAATCCACCTGCAAGCCCATCTACTTTGCTGCATTTCCTCATGTCTCAAATCAGCTGTAAAGTTGTAACCATACAGCACGAAGAAGGTGTGAGAGGAATGCAGAATCCAGTTGGATCTCATTAGTGTTGTGGTCTACAGACATGAATAATAAGATAAGAATCTAAAATTCAACACAAAAGAAAATAGCTTAGCTTGGTAAGGGTTTGAAAATTTGAGATCATCACATGAAAGAATTATGTAAAGCACAATTTTAAACCCGGAGCAACTCAACTCATCTGAAGGATATAAGATTTGACATCCTTTATTGTCATAAAGGCTATCCCCAAAAGGCTCAGCATGTCTTTCATTGACTCAGAAAGAATCCCTTTGGGGCTTCCCTGGTGGCACAGTGGTTAAGAATCCACCTGCCAATGCAGGGGACACGGGTTCAAGCCCTGGTCCAGGAAGATCCCACATGCCAGGGAGCAGCTAGGCCCGTGAGCCACAACCACTGAGCCTGTGCGTCTGGAGCCTGTGCTCCGCAACGAGAGGCCGCAATAGTGAGAGGCCCGTGCACCGTGACGAAGGGTGGCCCCTGCTTGCCGCAACTAGAGAAAGCCCTCCCACAGAAACGAAGACCCAACACAGCCATAAATCAATCAATAAATAAAAAATTTTAAAAAAGAAATTGAATACAATATTTTTATTAATGAATGTTAAAAAGGATCTGATTAAGTTTGTAAATGGGATTCATTGTGACAAATGCTTAGAATCTTCGGTGTGAGTGGATCAGGTACCAATCAAAAGCCTTCTTGTTTTTATTTTACAAAATTTACCAGATTTATAAATACCCTGATAAGATTTTTCAGTTAAACCTCAAGCCTTAAAAGTAAACCACATTTTAAATTTGTTATTTAATCAACTAGTTTAATTTTAAACCTGATAACTATAAATAATATTTTCTGTGTACCACTCCCACTCCAATATCAGAATACTCATAGTGACAGCTCACAAAACTATATCGGAAAGCTCGGGGCTGGATTAGCTTGGAGTTCTGTCCAGCAGAAAGCAATTTAACTGTATTATACAGATGGAGGTTTAGAGAAGGCTAACACATAGTTTTTCATGTTGGAGATTTTTAACATGCTGCAAATCATGTATCTACTCCCAAGCATGGCCTTTATCCTTACCATTGTCACCTCTGTGTCAAGACCTTCCATACCTATCTCTTCTGAATTGATTTGTTTGGTTGGCTTTCCAGCCACTCCCCAAACTTGGTTCTCTTCTTTCCCATTGACGTACCTCATCATGCTTCCACTTTGTGGGTTTGGAATGACTGTTTGCTTTTCAGTTTTCCTATGAAGTCTGTGGTATAGAGATTGATTCAGTTTCACATCTATCTCTCCAATTTTGCAGCTTGCTTACGGTTTCCTGCTTTGCATCTATTAGATTGTTGTCTTTTTACCTCATCCTCCTGTCCAGTTCTTGACATTCTGCTTTGTTTTGGAATCAATCTCTCAGGAAGAACTTTGTGAGATGGTGTGTTGATGCCATTAGATTAACGTGAACTGCATTTTGTGTTGTGGAGGAAAAAGAATTGCATTTGCATATTTTGAAGTAATACAAGGAAAGCTAGCTTCTGTATGATTGTAGGGTGAAAGTGACAGGATCTCTTCTAATTTTTAAGGCAGCAGGGAAAACAAATCTGGACTGAAATAGGCAGAATGGAGCTGAAAGGCATCCTATTACCTGAGCATTAGGGCAGAGAACTAATCAATCTCAGACAGCCCCGCCAGCTCACATTTTCCAGGTCATCTGTCTTATCACTCCATCGTGTAACTCAGGATAGTTTATAGCCTGCCTGTGGTTGCTTTGTGTTTATGTTTTTCAGAGTGTGTGCTGAAAAGCTTGAATTCAGCCCATTTTGCTGAGTTCCATATGTGTGCATTTGTCTTCTTTATTTTTTTGCCTTGATTATTTTGCAATAGGGAATTTATTCTGACTTTAGAGTCCTGTCATAGGCAGGTTATAGTTTGCGATCTCACTTGAAATTGATACAGAATATGCAAATATGGAATAAATGATGAAGTCTTAGGTGCATTATCTTCATCCTACTTCTCCATCTGGGAAAATCGATCCACATTATTTCCACACCCAAGATACTCTCCCATGTGTTATAGGACACCCCCAAATGAACTGCTTTTTCACAGGGAGCTCGTGTTTACATATGGAACATAAACAGTTCAGGAACCATGCTAACAAAATTATCACTCCAGGTACTTAGAAGAATGTATTCTTTGGGAAAACCATATATTTTGGTTCAGAATTTTAAAATTATAACCCGTAAATGATTTAAAATTTTAAAAATAACTTGAAGATGGTAAAGGAAATCTGTATTTTTAAAAATTCTTCTTGGGAATTCCCTGGTGGTCCAGTGGTTAGGGCTCTGTGCTCTCACTGTCGAGGGCCCTGGGTTCCGATCCCTGGTTGGGGAACTAAGATCCCACAAGCTGCCAAAAAAACCCACAAAACTTCTCAAACCTAAAAATTTCCTCTAATCTCTTGTTAACTGTGGCAAAACCTGGGTAACTTTTCACTAAAATTCACATTCTCTTCTTCCTTGGCTACATTTCTTAGCCCCTTTGCATCTACATGGGGCTGTATGACTAGCGGCATTTGAAGGAAGTGATGGTGTCACCCCCTGACCAGGCAGTTAAGAGCTGGGGTACTTCTGCTACGCAGTCTTTTATTTAACAGCAGGCTAATTAGCAGAGGATCCAGTGATGAACTTCAAAGCTCTCCTAAGATGGCAGAACCACTAACTCAAAGGAGCCTGGGTCCCTGAATGATTGTGTGGAACACAGCTCCCTGCTGGCACTTATTGGAGTGTGATATGAACAGTAAAAACATCTATTGTGTTAAGCCACTAAGATTTTGAGGTCATTACTGCAGTTAATCTGCCTTGATTAAGACATTGGATAAGCATTAGTGCTGCTCAGAAGAATGATTGTGAATACTGATTAACTGGCTGACAATTCCAGGCATCCTTAAAGGTTTCAGGGTTTGTTTGTTTTTCTCTTTCTTTCGTTTTATATTGTAACAAAGACTACAAGTCGATGTGTCAGTGTTCAAGACTTCATGGAAGAAGCTATCCAGAGATACATATACAATGAGTTTCTTAACTTACTGTGTAATTAAAAATGTTCTCCTCTTGGCCAATAAACCCATAAAAAGATGCTCAACATCACTAATCATCAGGGAGATGCAAATTAAAACCACAGCAAGATACCACTTCACGCCCATTGGATGGTTATTATAAAAAACAAAACAAAACAGAGGTGGGGTATCAGGGATGAAGGGGAAAAAAGAATAATAAGATAAAATTAGAGATGACTTGGCATGATGTTATTACTGTATCATGAACAGAAAAGTGCAATTGATTCATCTCTTGGCAATTGATGTTAAAGTCTTAGGTATATCGATTGAATGCTGCTTACTATTCTACTTTCCCCAAGATTCATCCTCTGTCAAAGAGAAAAATTAAGTTGATCTTATGTTCTTTTTCCCCACACTGATCTATTGATCAGTATTCAGTAGAAAAAAACTTGGTTTGGGCATATTAAGAAGAGACCTCTTTTATGCGGTAAATATACATTATATAAAATTTACCATTTTAACCGTTTTTAAGTATACAGTTCAATGGTGTTAAGTACATTCACATTTTGTGACCATCACCACCATCCAGAATTCTTTTCATCTTCACAAACTGAAACTCCGTACCTGTTAAACAATAACTTTCCATTGCTTCTCCTCCCAGCCCCTGGCAACCACCATGCTGCTTCCTGTCTCCATGAATTTCACTAAGTTAGGTACCTCATGTAAGTAGAATCATACAATATCTGTCCTTTTGTGTCTGGCTTATTTTACTTAGCATAATGTCTTCAAGGTTCATCCATGTTGTACCATGGGTCAAATTTTCCTTCCTTTTAAAGGCTGAATATTTTCCATTGCATGCATATACATTCTGTTTATTCATTCATCCATGATGGACACTTAGGTGTTTCCACCTTTTGGCTATTGTGAATAAGGCTGCTGTGAACATTGGTGTACAAATATCAGTCTGAGTCTCAGCTTTCAATTCTTTTGAGTGTATGCCCAGAAGTGGAATTGATGGATGATATGGTAAATCTATGTTTAATTTTTTGAGGACCCTACATACTGCTATTTACAATGGCTACACTATTATACATTCTCATCACCAGCAAGGCTCAAGTGTTCCAATTTCTTCACATCCTCACCATTTCTTATGTTGTGTTTTGTTTTGTTTTTTAATAAGACCCATCCTAATGGGTATGAAGTGGTTCTCACTGTGGTTTTGATTTGCATTCCCCTAATGATTAGCATTTTTAAAATATTTATTGGGCTTCCCTGGTGGCACAGTGGTTGAGAATCTGCCTGCTAATGCAGGGGACATGGGTTCGAGCCCTGGTCTGGGAAGATCCCACATGCCGCAGAGCAACTAGGCCCGTGAGCCACAACTACTGAGCCTGCGCATCTGGAGCCTGTGCTCCACAATAAGAGAGGCCGCGACAGTGAGAGGCCCGCGCACCGCGATGAAGAGTGGCCCCCGCTTGCCACAACTAGAGAAAGCCCTCGCACAGAAACGAAGACCCAACACAGCAAAAATAAATTAATTAATTAATAAAACTCCTACCCCTAACATCTTCTTTAAAAATAAATAAATAAATAAAATAAAATAAATATTTATTTATTTAGTCATTTATTTATTTGGCTTTTTGGGGCCCCAGTTGTGTCACGTGGGATCTTAGTTGCAGCATGTGGGATCTTTCATTGTGGTCCGTGAGCTCTCTATTGTGGAGCACAGGTTTCTCTCTAGTTGTGGCACTCAGGCTTAGTTGCCCTGCAGAATGTGGGATCCCAGTTCCCCGACCAGGGATCAAACCCGTGTCCCCTGCACTGGAAGGCAGACTCTTAACCACTGGACTACAGGGGAGCCCCATGATTAGTGATGCTGAGCATCTTTTCATGTGCTTAATGGCCAAGAAGAGAATATATTTTATATACATTATAAATATATGAATATATATTTATATATTTTTAATATGTTTATGTTTTAAGTTTATACAATTTACATTATGCTATAGATCTCGCTCTGTTTACTTTTTTCACTTTACACTGATTTTGAAAGCTCTATTCGTGTTGCTTTATGTACCTCCAGTTTATTGGTTCTGACTGCTGTATAGTATTCCAAAAGGAGTTTCTACCATGTTTTATTTATCCATTCCCTTATTGATTGGCAGCTAGTTTGTCTCCCATCCTCTTAACACAAAATAAAATTCTGTGATGAGCTTTGCTTTTGTTACCCTTGGATCTATGGATACTTTTCTCTGGGTTTGCACCCAAGAGTGAGTATGCACATACTGAATTTCACTGAGTTCTGCCTTTTTTTTTTTTTTTTTCTCCAGAATGGTTGCTGTGGTCTTATGTATCCACTAGCAGTGCATGAAAAAAAAGTTTTCCCACATCCTTGCCAACATTGACTATTATCCAACCTAGGTTTAGTATAAAGGGGTATTTTATCCTTTCATTTTGCAGTCCTCTCATTATTAATGAGGTTGAACATCTTATTCATATACAAGTTAACCATTCTGATTTTCCCTCCTATACATTGTTCATTCATATGGTTTGCCCATATTTTAATATTGGGATCCCAGTTTTTTTCTTATTAATTAAAAAGAGCTCCTTGAAATGCTAATCTTTTATGATTTTTGACATTGCAAATATCTTTCCCCAATCTTGTGCTCAGTTAAGGTTTTCTATTGTGCTGTTTGTTGAACAGAAATCCTTAATTTTGATGTAGTCAATTCCGTTATTTTTGCCTTGTGCTTAGTACTTTTGAAGTCTCTCCTGGGAATCTATCTGCACTCCAGTGTGACAGAGGTAGTATCTGACACTTTTCTAATTATACTTTTAAGCAATCTGGAATTTTTTTTGCATATGGGGTGAGTGAGGTAGCAATAAACTTTATTATTCTCATTATGGGAAAAAGGACAGAATTTCCCAAAGTATTTCCCATAGGAGACTAATTATGTAAGATGTTAAGTGG
This sequence comes from Hyperoodon ampullatus, assembly GCF_949752795.1. NCBI lineage: Eukaryota > Metazoa > Chordata > Mammalia > Artiodactyla > Ziphiidae > Hyperoodon > Hyperoodon ampullatus. The sequence continues at coordinate 59,384,025 of NC_136929.1, read as the reverse complement.
GTAGCAGAAAAAAAGAGTTCCATGGTTAAATAAATTTGAGATAAATCTTGTTAAACCATAGCAAGCACAGTTTTATCCTACATATCTTTTTAAAGACTTTAATGCACTAGTATATATTTTGAATATTCAGGAAGGGTCCATAACAAGGGTAGGCAAACTACCAGTTCAGGGGCCAAAAGTGGCCCCTGGTCCATTTTTGCACAACCCTCAAGCAATATTTATTACATTTTTAAAGGGCTGTGAAGAAGAAGAAGAAGAAGACGAAAAAGAAGAAGAAGGGGAGGGGGAGGAGAGGAGGGGGAGGGGGGGGATGAGAGTATGTATCAGAGATCATATGTAGCCCACGAAGCTGAAAATATTTGCTATTTGGCCCTTTCTAGGAAGTTTGCCCAAGCCTAGTCTATAGTATGCAAGGTGTTCAAAATACATTGATCCCAGAACCCTCTGGTAGAAGATGGTCTCATGGCATTAGATTTCTGCCACACAACACAAGGAAGCACTGACCTCAGCTAGATTGACACAGTATTAATAAAAGCAAAAAATCTGGAGATTTTCCAATTAATTTGAATGCTGTAGAGTCATAAAATTATTACAGATTTAATTGACCTTATTGGTCATACAATCACAACCTTCTACCCAGTGTTGGTCCAATCAATAAAAACATCTGACTTTTTTCTTCATTGGCACAACTGCACAGGGGAAACACCTCTGGAAACAGCTCCACACACCATTTCTTTCCCCTGCAGCCATTCTGCCACCTACACTGACACTGCAGTATATTTGTACTTCTGCTTCAGCCCACTCACTCTGAACTCTAAATTCCATTTTTATTTTTCCATTGCTTTAGTGTTGCTGAAAATACTCCATTGATAAACCTTCTATTTCACAACCTGTCTCTCCTACCTTTTTTTTTCCTGAAACAGTTTTGTAAAGGATCTATCTAAAATCGTTTCCTTTTTTTTTCTAAGTATGTGAATCTAGCTTTAATATTTAAAAAAATAATGAAAGGATAATAATAGTAACCCCCTACTAGATTTTTTTAATTTTTGAATTTTATTTATTTTTTTATACAGCAGGTCCTTATTAGTCATCAATTTTATACACATCAATGTATACATGTCAATCCCAATCGCCCAATTCATCCCACCATCCCCCACCCCCCACCGCTTTCCCCCCCCTTGGTGTCCATACGTTTGTTCTCTACATCTGTGTCTCAGTTTCTGCCCTGCATACTGGTTCATCTGTACCATTTTTCTACGTTCCACATACATGCGTTAATATACGATATTTGTTTTTCTCTTTCTGACTTACTTCACTCTGTATGACAGTCTCTAGATCCATCCACATCTCTAAAAATGACCCAATTTCATTCCTTTTTATGGCTGAATAATATTCCATCGTATATATGTACAACTTCTTTATCCATTCGTCTGTCAATGGGCATTTAGGTTGCTTCCATGACCTGGCTATTGTAAATAGTGCTGCAATGAACATTGGGGTGCATGTGTCTTTTTGAATTATGGTTTTCTCTGGGTATATGCCCAGTAGTGGGATTGCTGGATCATATGGTAATTCTATTTTTAGTTTTTTAAGGAACCTCCATACTGTTCTCCATAGTGGCTGTATCAAGTTACATTCCCAGCAACAGTGCAAGAGGGTCCCCTTTTCTCCACACGCTCTCCAGCATTTGTTGTTTGTAGATTTTCTGATGATGCCCATTCTAACTGGTGTGAGGTGATACCTCATTGTAGTTTTGATTTGCATTTCTCTAATAATTAGTGATGTTGAGCAGCTTTTCATGTGCTTCTTGGCCATCTGTATGTCTTCTTTGGAGAAATGTCTAATTAGGTCTTCTGCTCATTTTTGGATTGAGTTGTTTGTTTTTTTAATATTGAGCTGCATAAGATGTTTATATATTTTGGAGATTAATCCTTTGTCCGTTGATTTGTTTGCAAATATTTTCTCCCATTCTGAGGGTTGTCTTCGACTCGTTTATGGTTTCCTTTGCTGTGCAAAAGCTTGGAAGTTTCATTAGGTCCCATTTGTTTATTTTTGCTTTTATTTCCATTACACTAGGAGGTGGATGAGAAAAGATCTTCCTGGGCTTCCCTGGTGGCGCAGTGGTTGAGAGTCTGTCTGTCGATGCAGGGGACATGGGTTCGTGCCCCAGTCCGGGAAGATCCCACATGCTGTGGAGCAGCTGGGCCCGTGAGCCATGGCCGCTGAGCCTGCGCGTCTGGAGCCTGTGCTCCGCAACGGGAGAGGCCACAACAGTGAGAGGCCCAAGTACCAAAAAAAAAAAAAAAAAAAAAAGATCTTCCTGTGATTTATGTCAAAGAGTGTTCTTCCTATGTTTTCCTATAAGAGTTTTATAGTGTCTGGTCTTACATTTAGGTCTTGAATCCATTTTGAGTTTATTTTTGTGTATGGTGTTAGGGAGTGTTCTAATTTCATTCTTTTACAAGTAGCTGTCCAGTTTTCCCAGCACCACTTATTGAAGAGACTGTCTTTTCTCCATTGTATATCCTTGCCTCCTTTGTCATAGATTAATTGACCATAGGTGCGTGGCTTTATCTCTGGGCTTTCTATCTTGTTCCATTGATCTATGTTTCTGTTTCTGTGCCAGTACCATATTGTCTTGATTACTGTAGCTTTGTAGTATAGTCTGAAGTCAGGGAGTATGATTACTCCCGCTCTGTTTTTTTCCCCCAAGACTGCTTTGGCTATTCAGGGTCTTTTTTGTCTCCATACAAATTGTAAGATTTTTTGTTCTAGTTCCATAAAAACTGCCATTAGTAATTTGATAGGGATTGCATTGAATTGCTTTGGGTAATATAGTCATTTTCACAATATTGATTCTTTGAATCCAAGAACATGGTATATCTCTCCATCTGTTTGTATCATCTTTAATTTCTTTCATCAGTGTCTTATAGTTTTCTGTATACAGGTCTTTTGTCTCCATAGGTAGGTTTATTCCTAGGTATTTTATTCTTTTTGCTGCAGTGGTAAATGGGAGTGTTTCCTTAATTTATCTTTCAGATTTTTCATCATTAGTGTATAGGAATGCAAAAGATTTCTGTGCATTAATTTTGCATCCTGCAACTTTACTAAATTCATTGAGTAGCTCTAGTAGTTTTCTGGTGGCACTTTTAGGATTCTCTATGTGTAGTATCATGTCATCTGCAAACAGTGACAGTTTTACTTCTTCTTTTCCAATTTGTATTCCTTTTATTTCTTTTTCTTCTCTGATTGTCGTGGCTAGGACTTCCAAAACTATGTTGAATAATAGTGGTGAGAGTGGACATCCTTGTCTTGTTCCTGATCTTAGAGGAAGTGCTTTCAGTTTTTCACCATTGAGAATGAAGTTTGCTGTGGGTTTGTCATATATAGCCTTTATTATGTTGAGGTAGGTTCCCTCTATGCCCACTTTCTGGAGAGTTTTTATCATAAATTGGTGTTGAATTTTGTCAAAAGCTTTTTCTGCATCTATTGAGATGATCATATGGATTTTATTCTTCAATTTGTTAATATGGTGTATCACACTGATTGATTTGTGTATATTGAAGAATCCTTGCATCCCTGGGATAAATCCCACTTGATCATGGTGTATCATCCTTTTAGTGTGTTGTTGGATTCTGTTTGCTAGTATTTTGTTGAGGATTTTTGCATCTATATTCATCAGTGATATTGGTCTGTAATTTTCTTTTCTAGTAGTATCTTTGTCTGGTTTTGGTATCAGGGTGATGGTGGCCTCATAAAATGCGTTTGGGAGTATTCCTTCCTCTGCAATTTTTTGAAAGAGTTTGAGAAGGATGGGTGTTAGCTCTTCTCTAAATGTCTGATAGAATTCACCTGTGAAGCCATCTGGCCCTGGACTTTTGTTTGTTGGAAGATTTTTAATCACAGTTTCAATTTCATTACTTGTGATTGGTCTGTTCACATTTTCTATTTCTTCCTGGTTCAGTCTTGGAGGGTTATACCTTTCTAAGAATTTGTCCATTTGTTCCAGGTTATCCATTTTATTGGCATAGAGTTGCTTGTAGTAGTCTCTTAGGATGCTTTGTATTTCTGTGGTGTCTGTTGTAACTTCTCCTTTTTCATTTCTAATTTTATTGATATGAGTCCTCTCCCTGTTTTTCTTCATGAGTCTGGCTAATGGTTTATCAATTTTGTTTATCTTCTCAAAGAACCAGCTTTTAGTTTTATTGATCTTTACTGTTGTTTTCTTTGTTTCTATTTCATTTATTTCTGCTCTGATCTTTATGATTTCTTTCCTTCTGCTAACTTTGGGTTTTGTTTGTTCTTCTTTCTCTAGTTCCTTTAGGTGTAAGGTTAGATTGTTTATTGGAATTTTTCTTGTTTCTTGAGGTAGGCTTGTATAGCTATAAACGTCCCTCTTAGAATGGCTTTTGCTGCATCCCATAGGTTTTGGATTCTCGTGTTTTCATTGTCATTTGTCTCTAGGTATTTTTTGATTTCCTCTTTGATTTCTTCAGTGATCTCTTGGTTATTTAGTAACGTATTGTTTAGCCTCCATGTGTTTGTGTCTTTTACGATTTTTTCCCTGTAATTCATTTCTAATCTCCTAGCGTTGTGGTCAGAAAAGATGCTTGATATGATTCCAATTTTCTTAAATTTACTGAGGCTTGATTTGTGACCCAAGATGTGATCTATCCTGGAGAATGTTCCATGCGTACTTGAGAAGAAAGTGTAATCTGCAGTTTCTGGTTGGAATGTCCTATAAATATCAATTAAATCTATCTGGTCTGTTGTGTCATTTAAAGCTTCTGTTTCCTTATTTATTTTCATTTTGGATGATCTGTCCATTGGTGTAAGTGAGGTGTTAAAGTCCCCCACTATTATTGTGTTACTGTCGATTTCCTCTTTTAGAGCTGTTAGCAGTTGCCTTATGTATTGAGGTGCTCCTATGTTGGGTGCATATATATTTTTAATTGTTATATCTTCTTCTTGGATTAATCCCTTGATCATTATGTAGTGTCCTTCCTTGTCTCTTGTAACATTCTTTATTTTAAAGTCTATTTTATCTGATATGAGTATTGCTACTCCAGCTTTCTTCTGATTTCCATTTGCATGGAATACCTTTTTCCATCCCCTCACTTTCAGTCTGTATGTGTCCCTAGGTCTGAAGTGGGTCTCTTGTAGACAGTATGTAGATGGGTCTTGTTTTTTTATCCATTCAGCAAGCCTGTGGTTTTCGGTTGGAGCATTTAAACCATTCATGTTTAAGGTAATTATCGATGTGTATGTTCCTATGACCATTTTCTTAATTGTGTAGGTCTTTTCTCCTCTTGTGTTTCCCACTTAGAGAAGTTCCTTTAGCATTTGTTGTAGAGCTGGTTTGGTGGTGCTGAATTCTCTTAGCTTTTGCTTGTCTGTAAAGCTTTTGATTTCTCCATCGAATCTGAATGAGATCCTTGCCGGGTAGAGTAATCTTTGTTGTATGTTCTTCCCTTTAATCACTTTAAGTATATCATGCCACTCCCTTCTGGCTTGTAGAGTTTCTGCCGAGAAATCAGCTGTTAACCTTATGGGAGTTCCCTTGTATGTTATTTGTCATTTTTCCCTTGCTGCTTTCAGTAATTTTTCTTTGTCTTTAATTTTTGCCAATTTGATTACTGTGTGTCTCGGTGTGTTTCTTCTTTGGTTTATCCTGTATGGGACTCACTGTGCTTCCTGGACTTGGGGGGCTATTTCCTTTCCCATGTTAGGGAAGTTTTCAACTATAATCTCTTCAAATATTTTCTCTGGTCCTTTCTCTCTCTCTTCTCCTTCTGGGACCCCTATAATGCGAATGTTGTTGCGTTTAATGTTGTCCCAGAGGTCTCACAGGCTGTCTTCATTTCTTTTCGTTCTTTTTTCTTTATTCTGTTCCACAGCAGTGAATTCCACCATTCTGTCTTCTGGGTCACTTTTCCGTTCTTCTGCCTCAGTCACTCTGCTATTGATTCCTTCTAGTGTAGTTTTCATTTCAGTTATTGTATTGTTCATCTCTGTTTGTTTGTTGTTTAATTCTTCTAGCCTTTGTTAAACATTTCTTGCATCTTCTTGATCTTTGCCTCCATTATTTTTCCGAGGTCCTGCATCATCTTCACTATCATTACTCTCAATTCTTTTTCTGGAAGGTTGCCTATATCCACTTCATTTAGTTGTTTTTCTGAGGTTTTATCTTGTTCCTTCACCTGGTACATAGCCCTCTGCCTTTTCATCTTGTCTTTCCGTGAGTGTGGTTTTTGTTCCACAGGCTGCAGGATTGTAGTTCTTCTTGCTTCTTCTGTCTGCCCTCTGGTGGATCTCGTTTCCTTTCTATATATATTTTAAAACACCTTGAAAGAGACAGATTAAAAATTGTTTACTATGTGAATTTCTAATAGCTGCAAAAGAGATATGTGGTAGGGTAATGTGACAAGAATAAAAACAATTGACTAGTCTATAATGTGCAGAAGTTTTAAAGATGTTTATTCTATTGATTGAATCATATTAAAGTATTATATTCCCTTTAGACATGAACTTGGGGAAGAGGTATGGAGAATTTAGAAAGGTCCCCCGGAAATGCAGCAGAAATAATTATGTGGTCAAAAAGGAGTGTGAGGGGGCTTCCCTGGTGGCGCAGTGGTTGATAGTCCTCCTGCCGATGCAGGGGACACGCATTCGTGCCCTGGTCTGGGAAGATCCCACATGCCGTGGAGCGGCTAGGCCCGTGAGCCATGGCCACTGAGCCTGCACGTCCGGAGCCTGTGCTCCGCAACAGGAGAGGCCACAACAGTGAGAGGCCTGCATACCGCAAAAAAAAAAAAAAAAAAAAAAAAAAGGAGTGTGAGGGTACTTTGAGTGTGAGTTAGACATGTTTCCAAAGAATAGAGTATAGAATGGGAAAAATATAAAATTTATAGTGGAGAAAACTGGCAAATACTACCTCAACCAAATGACTAAGGTTAACATTCCCAGTGATGTCCTGTAGCTGACACGTATCCCCAATACAATGTGATGAGAAGGGTACTTCACCTCTGTGGTATTCTTTCCAAAAACCACTAACAACAGTTTTATCATAAGAAAAGCAACAGATCAACCCAGACAGGGGGACATTCTACAAAATCCTTGACTACTATGCCTCAAAACTGTCAAAGTCAAGGTGATGGAAAAACAAGGAAAAACTGAGAATTCTCCCTGGAAGATAAGAACATACTAAGGAAACATGACAACTAAATGCAAAGTGTTATTCCGGATTGTTTCCTGGAACAGGAAAATAACTTTAAGGAAAACCTGATGAAATCGGAATAAGATCTGGAGTTCAGTTAATAGCAATGTATCTGCGTTGGTTTCTTAATTTTGGCTAACAGACTCTCATAGTGTATGATGGTAACATTGTGAGGGGGAGGCCACTGGAACTGGGAGAGGGGAATACAGGAAATCTTGGCACTATTTTGTAAGTCTCCTGCAAATCTAAAATTGTTCTAAAGTACAGTCAGATACTTATTTAAAAAATGGAATGGGAGGGGGGACAGAATCACATGTGGAACAGTGGTGAATGGTGATGGTATTAGGAAGTGTTAAATTGTGGAGCGGAGTGCAGACCAGGTTCTTCAGGAGTTCAAAGCAGAGAGAGACTAGTAAGGGCTGAGATGGAAAGTTTCATGGAATGTTGGATGGGAGAATGAGCACATGACAGATGAGAGGGTCAACATGAGTGAAAGGAGGACTGAAGGTGTTCTGCTCAGGGACCAACACAAACAACCTCACCAGAGCTGTGGACGGAGATGGTAGGAGATGGCTTTGGACAGGTAGGGTGAAGCCGAGCAGTGGTGGGTCTCGTGGGTCAGAGGGACAGCTCAAAACAGATCTGTCTATGTAAAACCATTGAGGAATTATTGGAAAGGAAAGATCTTTATTGGCCAGAGGAAAGAAAGCATGGTTAATAATTCTCTGCAGACACCTTAATCATTTTAATAAGTTGGAGATACAAATCATAAATGAAAAATAAAGGTCTTCTAACAGATAAAGTGCACTTTTTAAAATGTTTGGCCATACCTTGTGGCTTGAGGGATCTTGGTTCCCTGACCAGGGATCGAACCTGTGCCCTTGGCAGTGAAAGCATGGAGTCCTAACCATTGGACCGCCAGGGAATTCCCTAAAATGCATTTCTGTGGAGGAGAACAAGCAGCCCTTTTGCATGTGCACGATGATCTTCAGCCAAGTAGGTTCTGACTGTTTGTGGTAAGGGAGACAAATTAGACAGGATACAGTGCCTTTTGATTGAGAAGCCATTAAGCCTTAGAATATGCTATGAAGGTCGGCGTAGAATCTCTTACAGAGAAGGGAATACAGATCAGGCTGGAGGGTTGGTGTGCATTCTCTACAGGATAACCCTTTCCTCCAGGCTTCTACCAGATCTATGGCTCTATGATTTGAAAAATAGTCATGGCCAAGGTCATGGCTCCTTGTGAAAAATCAATGACTGTACAGGGCTTTCCCACTTAGCTTTTCATTTTTACATTCTTAGGTCAAGCTGGTGACTGTAACACTCAGGAAAATGATAGACTGCCCTGCTCTGAACCACAGGAAGTCCTAGGAGAAATATAGTGCGCATTCCCTTGCATGGCTGCCTCTTTGGACACGGGCCTGGCCTACAACACTACTGCTAACCTGTAAGGGCCTCTACGGACCTCACCATCTGTTGATGTGATACGAATCCAGTGCTTCTGATTCTGAATGTGTTCTTTGGTGTAGGCACTCTCTTGGCTACATGCAACCTGTTATAAAGAGCAGGAGCAGGCTTTTATAGAGGTAGAGAAGCCTCCATTTACATCAGCTGAGTCTCACAAGCTTCCTTTCCCTGGAGAAGGACATCATTTCTCAGTCACAGCCTCTGAGATGTTTTGCATTCATCAGATACAAGCAAGAATTTTTCTAGTAGCTTGTTTCCCTGGTATATTTTCTGGAAAAGTGGATAAAACTCTCTTATTTCTGTTTTACACATGCTGCTGAGACTATGACATAGCTTTGGTTCCTACAGATGGAGAAAGCCATAGACATGACAGAGGTGGTCTGGGTAGGAGCAGATGTGTTTTTACGTAATAGCTGCGTCAGACTGACAGGGACCCTGAGGCTGTCACACAAGTGACACAAGCTGATTTTTTTGTTATCCCACTGAGCTCTCCCCTCCTGCCAAACAGCATCCCTTGGCCATTATAGAAGGCAGATAACACTGTTATTTTGCCTCTAGTCAGAGTGCTCTCCCACTGGCTCCCCGAGAAATTAGATCTACCGTTAATGGTATCCTGATGGGTGAGGGAGGTTTTCTAGGAGGTGCAGATAGTGGGATCAGCAAGCTAAGCTCCAACTTGGAAGAGGGGTTCAGGCTCACCATTCCCCATGGCTCCTAATAAAACAAAAAGTGGAAGCTAACATCACCACCTGCCTCCCATAACCACATCTATGATTCATAGAACCGTTGTCGTAGAGTAGACTGAGAGCAGCATATGTACATCAGTCACTTAAATGGAGGGCAGCATTTCAGTGTTTTGTTTCATCTCCAAGTTTTTCTCCATCCTCCTCCCCACCCCCACTTCCAGATCATGAGAAAAGAGGGGTTTTTAAAGATACAACTGTAGAATTCAAGCTCTTGAAGGAAATGGAGCAAAATATCAATACAAGATATTGACCACTGAATTCAGGGACCACTTAATTTGGCAAGATGGAGGCCACAGGTGGCCTTGCCAAAAGTAGTCTTAATGGAGTGGTGAGGAGAGGATCCCAGTTGAATTGGTTTGAGGAGGGCAAGTGTAGAAAGGAAGTGGAGACACTGATGATAGGCAAGTCTTGTAAAAAGTTTTGCTATAAAAGGGAATGAAGTCAAGGGAGGGTTTAAGATAGCGGTTACTAAAGCATGTCTATATGCTGGTGTTGATGTTGTTTGCTGATCCAGGAAAAAGAGAATTGATGAGAACCCTTCATCTCTTTTTCTTACTCTTAAAAGCAGAGTCCTTTGAGAAGGATTCAATTTTGCTTCATAGCCACTTTCTTTTCTACTAGTTTATGACTGCTTCAGGGTGGAAATCATATCTGATCCATTCCTGCATTTCAAAAAATGCTTTGATGTAATGTCCATAGGAGCAGGGATAAGGACTGCCTTTATCCTGTTGCATCCATAGTGGCCAGCACCGTACTTTGAGCATAGCAGGTGCTCAAAAAACTGTTGTGGAATTGAATGATTGCTTAAGAATTAGTGCATGAGCATAGAAATGAGTGAACCCGACTACTTTCTGGAGTTTCTGTCGGAAATTTTGAATCATGAGCCATCTTCCTTCCTCTGCCCTTTCCAGTTCTAAAAACTTGCTCTTTAAAACACAGACTCACACTCAGGAAACGTTAAATTTAATATAAATCTAGAAAAACAGATTCGTTGAAAGGAACCTACCTACGTGTTTCAATTTCTCAATAGGAGTGAGGTGGGGGGTGGTTTCCTCCATTTCAGAATATCTTTTGGTTATAGTTTTCTTTTCTTTTTTTTTTTTTTTTTGGCCCCATGGCTTGTGGGATCTTAATTCCCCGACCAGGGATCGAAGCCCCTTGGCAGTGAAAGCGCCAAGTCCTAACCACTGGACCGCCAGGGAATTACCTAGTAATAGTTTTCTTTAAAGTTATAATGTGCTTTCACACCTACCATCTCATTCTTTTATCAGTCCTGAAGGGAAGTTAGGGTAGAATATCATTCCTATTTGGAAATAGAGACCCAGAGGAGTTCAATTTACTGAAGGTCATACAGCTCATTGGTGCAGAGCAGGACCTTGACCTCAAATATTTTTGCTGTCAATTTAATGAATTAGTATTTAAGTTCTCCATTTAGTAAGCACTCTTCACCCACATCCTATGACTCAGAGTATCCACTTCTGGTTTTATTCCACTTGTTTCATTTCTGTGTAAAGCACTAACAAATCTGTATTTCTCCAGGGCAGGCTGTGTTTCATTAAGCTTCTGCAAAGTTTTAACCTTTTCTAAGACTCGAGGCAGATGGAACAGGCCATAATGAGGTTGACTTTACTTCGTGGCAATTGCTGGGTTGGACTGGATACAGAGCATTAGGGTTTTGTTATATGTGGTCTTCTGCAGCAGGCGGGCAGGGGATGAAACATTACTGTTTACCAAATCAAAGCAGATGTTCTACTCTTTGAAAGGTGAGATGGAGGCCCCTCCCTCCTGAAAAAAGATTGTTGAAACTGAATCTGCTTTAAAATGTGTCGATCTGGGAAATGTTGACTCCGGACATATAGACCTCGTGACTATGTTATGAGACAAGCTTGACAAACAGAGGATGTGGGCCCGGATCAACAATGGACACAAGAGCCTATTCTATCTCCTGGTAAATGAAATAAATTTAAGGATAAACCAAAGACTTAATGCATATCACAGATACTAAGTTTAGATTCACTCATACATGTGTCTAGGACGTACTCTTGGTCAAATGCTGGGTGTTTGGCAGGGCTGCCATATGAGCATAGCAAATTCAATTTCACAAGCCACCCAGTGTTTACAGACCAGCAGATTAATTAAAAGACTTAAAATGTGAACAGCTGGGTTATATTGCTGAACTATACCAACTCCTAAAGGGATATGTGGTTCTGTTTCTTTTTTTTCCTTTTTTAATTTAATTTTATTTATTTATTTATTTATTTTTGTGGTACGCAGGCCTCTCACTGTTGTGGTCTCTCCCGTTGCGGAGCACAGGCTCCGGACGCGCAGGCTCAGTGGCCACGGCCCACGGGCCCAGCTGCTCCGCGGCATGTGGGATCTTCCCGTACCGGGGCACGAACCCATGTCCCCTGCATCGGCAGGTGAACTCTCAACCACTGCGCCACCAGGGAAGCCCTCCTTTTTTAAAATTTCAGTTTTATTGAGTTATAATTGACATAAAATTGTAAGATGTGCATAGTGTACGGAGTGGTGATTTGATATACATATACATTGCATTGTTTCTTAATCTTTAATCTATCATAAAATAGAGTTAGCCCAAATACTTGACATTGTCAGGAGTTGACCATTTCAGTGAAATAATGATGCACATAAAAATACATTGATACATAGTATAAATGATATACATACATTTCTATCCACATTTTGTTTTCACATAATCATGAGGGAGCTAACGGAAGAGCTGATGATTACTGAGCTTTGATCAACTTATTTCCTCCCTTCCACCTTCTATCCTCTTACTGAGCTTTGATCAACTTATTTCCTCCCTTCCACCTTCTATCCTCTCACTGAGCATACACTCTGTGTTAGACCCTTTAAGTACTGGGGATACAGTAGTGAACACGACAGACACAGCCTTTGGCCTCATGGAGCTTACAGCTGAGGTGGGGAGAGTATGGAAGATGGGGTGATTGGAGATGGCAAACCACGAATTATGCAGATAATTAATTATAATGTTTATAAGTGCTGCTTAGAAATATAAGGTGCTTGAGCAGGGAAGACAGAGAGAAATGGATACATTCAATATCTATTTAATGGATATCTAGTAAGCTGAATCAACAGGGCTGGATTTATTCGATATGGGAAGGTGAGTGAGGAGTTAAAGACATGACTGGATGATGAGCTGGATGGATGGTGGGGGAATATGGTGGGGGAAGATGGAGGAGGAACAGATTAGTAAGAAAAAATCCAAGGGAAATTGGATTTTTTCCTGGGTGAAAATGTCCTATACTGATCTCTCTCTCTCTCTCCTGTCTCTTCTTCCCCGCTCCCTCCCCAAAGAAAAGAGAATTTCTGAAAGTCCTTTTTTGATCCCCCAAAGAAAATTATCATCTTAATCAGCCAGGAAGACAGGTACAGAAAAAGCCTGTTTTGCAGGCTTTTCCACTCCTGATTGTAAAGGGCTTTCTAATCTCACCCTTTTAAGGAACCATGATGGTGATCTACTTTGACATTTAATAGCCTACCATTGGTATGCTTGTCTTTTCCTTGTTATATATTATATTATGAGCTTCCTGAGGGTGAAGGTAGCATTCATTTTTTGTCTCCCTCAGTCTAATTAGTGCATGGCATTTAGTAGGTAACAATGATTATTTGTTGAATTGAATTATAACACAGTTGTATGAATGCTGGCTATAATGAACTTGTGTTCTTTTATGCTTGCCAAGGCTTTATGTGGTCTTCTCAAGAAGTATGAGTTCTGTGTGTGGCTCCTTTTAGGGAAAGGGTGTGTCTATCTTGCCAACCACTGCATCTCCAGTCCTGATACATGGTTAGGTTCAAAAGTACTTGTTCAAGGATGGTGGTTGCCAGAGGGGAGGAGGATTGGGGATAAAACATGTGAAGGGGGTCTTGAGGTACAAACTTCCAGTTACAAAATAAATAAATCATGGGGATATAAAGTAAGGCATGATGACAATAGTCGATAATACTGTGGAGCATCCTTGAAAGTTGCCAAGAGAGTAAATCCTAAAAGTTAACTTTGTTTGGTGACAGATGGTAACTACACTTAACTGTGCTGCTCATTTCACAGTATACACACAGACATCAAATCGTTATGTGGTACACCTGAAACCAATATAGTTCTATACGTCAATTATACCTCAATAAATTTGGTTTTTTAAAAAATTCTTGTTCAGTTTTTGAGAAGAGGAGGGCAAAGCTATTCAAAACCTTTGAAAACATTCTGCATATTACACAGCTAAGGGACAACAACAACAACAAAAAATATACCACTGATGAACCTGAAGAGCCTCAGAAGTTTTGCTGAGGTTCATTATAGGGTAGAGCATTCTTACTCAAAGGCTGACCACTTTTAGATTAGCCAAGTTTGATTCAGATATTAGACCCTAAATTAATTTTCATAGTCAACAAAATTGGACAGATTTGGCATTTTGATACTCAAACTTGAAAGGATGGTGACTTTTATTTATTGGTTTTCAATGGTGTTCCAAGGAGCCTTTGAGGTTTCATGGAAATCTTGAGCAAGCCAGTTGGATGGGGCTCTAACCTGTTACTTCTGCCTTTATCCATCACAGCTCATCTGTGGTTTTTTTTTGTTTACATGTCTGTAAAATTCCCTTTGAAGGACAAGTTCCATGACTTAAAAGAAAAAAAAAAAAACACCAAAAACTTCAAAAACCAATGTCAGATAACAACCTAACACTGTTCTCAAATAATTGTCATATTCCTACATGTAAAATTCCTACCTGAGAAGTGGTGGTGGCATCTGGTTGTCTTTGGGAATCAGTTTGGTCTCCTAGAAAGTACACAAATCTTTATCAGTTTAAATGTCAGAAAGCTACAGATGTGCTTGTAAAGTGCACAACACATCTAACCATTGCATTTATTCCTCTTTTTAAAAAAAAAAAAAACTGCCTGTTTTCTTGTGTATACTTCCCAATGCCTTCCCAATGAAATTGTGAACTCTTAGAGAGCAAGAACAATAATTTTTTTGTTTCTATTAAGTTTAACACAGTGCCTAGCACAATAAAGTTATACTGAATGAATAAATGGATGGATGGATGGATGAATGGATGAATGGATGGATGACTTTGACTATTAGAAGAATGATTGTGACACAACACTAATACCTGGGACTTGGTAATTGTTTTCTAATCCTGCAATTTTGTTTTTGTCAGACCCTGAATAAATTAATTTTGTATCTCATTATGCTAAATATAAAATTTAAAAAGAATGTGTTTTGCAAATTAAGGATGATGAGTCATTGTTTCTTGGGAATAGAGGGTGCATGAGCAAATTAATTACAAAGGCTTCTGTTATTATCATTATAATGTTAATTATAAGATATAGCTGCTGTTGATGAAACTAGCCCAGGAAAGGAATGTAATATGAGCAGTTGGTTCAAATTTTGGGTGGACAAAATTACTGTTTATTACTCAGAGGACCTTAGACCAAAGTTTGATAGAATATAGCCTGTGTCGGGTTTCTGCACATTCAGTAACAGCAATGATCTAGTAGCCAAAGGAGACATTGAAAACCAAGGCAAATTTGAAGAGGAAGAACAAACACCACTGTGAAAGGTAAAGATTTCCACCTCTTGTCAACTGCTATGCTGGATGAATGTGTGTATGAATAAATTTAGTAGAACTTATTAAGTTGCTTTTCTGTGTAAGATCTGGTGCTGAAGGAAATTAGAGATGAATTACTAAATAAAGGGAGATGAGACATAAACATGTAACAAAGAAAGTATTAAGGGCCACAAGAGAAATAGTGTTCAATGATATGAGAATTCATGAGGAGGAGAATAATCTTTCTCTGAATATGGCTTGTTGGATTACTTATGCCTTGGTTTTCAAATAAAATAAAACCTTTCATCTTCTCAATAGAGTCTTTAGCATAAATAAATATGTAGAGAGTATTTCTGGCAAAGGTATGCGTTCCCTAAAGAAGGAAGCCATTTCCATAAACATACTTTGTTTCTTTGTTGGGACAATCAGCTCCATTTTGTTTCCATCATGTGGCATGAAGCCTCTTGAAGTTGCGAAGCTGTCCCTGATTCTGGGCCAAAGTTGAATCATCAGATTGACTGACCTCACCACACCATGTGTTTTGTATTAAAAATGTGTGTGTGTGTGTGTGTGTGTGTGTGTGTGTGTGTGTGTATTTAGCACAAGAAAATGAGGACTCCCCAGGCCCTACATACTTTGTTATTCCTACGTTTACCAATGTTTTCACAATTTTGTGAAAACAATGTATCTCTGATATAGTCAAAGTACCTCATTTTTACAAGGCAGGATATTAATATAATCCAGAAAGACTAAGAATAAATTGGCATGCATACCCCTCCAAAAAACAACAGTAACTTTTGACTTTCACGTAAATCTTTAAATTTGAAGGGGTTAGGTCAATTTTCCCAAAAAATAAAATAAAAGACAAATAGATGATAGATCTAAAAGAAAGCCTGAAGAAAAAAAGACATGTATAATCTCATCCTAACTTGATACACAACTTTTTATTTTCGTGTATTTCCTTCCAGTTATCTTTATATTCATGTCATTACCTTCCACTCATTTCTAATTCACCCTACTCTGGATTCTACCCCCACCAGGCCACCGAAATTGCTCTTGTTCAAGTCACCAGTGGCCTCAGTGGATTCCTTTCAGTCCTTGTTTGCCTGGGCTACCAAGAGCCTTCAACACAGTCCAGACCCCAGCTCTCTCCTCCTTGTTCTCTGTATTCCAGGCACTGTGGGTTGACTGACTTTGGGTGCACACAGTTTTCTTTCCTTCCTTGGGCCTTTTGCATGTCCTCTGACTCCTCCTTGGAAGGCTCTTCCTCCCAGTTCCTCCTGCCCCTTCCCCCAGGTAACCTCTTCTCTTCTTTCAGAGCTCAACATAAATGTCACAAAGTTAGATAAGATCATGGCAATCCTGCTTCAAAATAGTCATCAGACATATAATTACAGGTTTCCTCTCTCTCCCTTACCCTCTAAGTTCCTGGATGACAGAAGCCATAATTGTCTTCACTATTGAAACCTCAGTGCTTAGATCATTGCCTGGCATATAGGAGATGCTAAAAATTTTTGTTGTGGTTAAATGGGTTTATGAATAGTTGCATCAATTTTATATCCTGCTTTTTCATACCAACGCATATCTCCATGTTGTTCCTTTCTGATTTTGTTTTACTTTTATCAAAATTATACATGCATACTTGTACAAGAATGCTCAAACTGGAAATAATCCAAAGGTCCATCAACAGGAAAACAGATAAATGAATTCTGGTGTTTTCATTAAATGGACTATTACAGAGCAATATTGTCAGTCTTGCTACATATAACAACATGGATAAATCTTACAAGCATACTAGCAAATGAAGCCAGAAACAAGAGTACTTACATATGATTCCATTTATACAGATTCCAGAAGCAGGGGATACTGATTTACGATGTCACAAGTCAGGATACTGGTTATCCTTGGTGGGATGGTGGGGACTGGGAGGGGGCACAAGGGGACTTTCTGGGTACTGGTAATGTTTAATTTCTTGATTTGGGTCCTATTATATAATGTGTTCACATGGGAAAAAGGCATTGAACTAATTGTATACTTTTTTCCTACTTATGTAATACTTCAAAATGTTTACTTAAAAATTAAAAAATAGTGAATTTTAGGCGCAAATCTTTTAAACAAATAGTTCTACAAGGGTTTTTTAAAATTAATTAATTACTTTATTATTTTTGGCTGCGTTGGGTCTTTGTTGCTGTGTGCGGACTTTCTCTAGTTGCGGTGAGCGGGGGCTACTCTTCGTTGAGGTGCGTGGGCTTCTCATTGCAGTGGCTTCTCTTGTTGCAGAGCACAGGCTCTAGGCATCTGGGGCTTCAGAGTTGTGGCACACAGGCTCAATAGTTGTGGCTCGCGGGCTCTAGAGTGCAGACTCAGTAGTTGTGGCGCACGGCCTTAGTTGCTCCGCGGCATGTGGGATCTTCCCCAACCAGGACTCGAACCCGTGTCGCCTGTGTTGGCAGGCGGATTCTTAACAACTGCGCCACCAGGGAAGCCCCTCTACCAGTGAAGCCCCTCTACAAAGTTTAAAAACAGCATTTCTTTGCTTCCTCCTTCCTCACCCTCACTCTGCAGTGTCCATCTCCCCACAGATAGACTCTTTCAACTTTTTTGGTTGATTCTTTTGCTTTTGACATCCATACCTCTAAATAACATGTTTGACTGTACCTCTTAATGTTTCAGTTTGAAACATTATCTAAGCATTATTTAAGCATGGAAGATGGGGATGTAGCCCTTTTTCCTTTACCTACTCCCTGTACTTATGCATATGCTTTCCATCTCTACATCCTCCTAATGTGGATTATTTATCATTTTAATCTCATTAATATTCAATGTTTATATGACATTTTCTATATAAGTGCTTTTGCAGCTGAGCCATGTAATAAACTTTGATCACTCCTCTTTTATTGAACTTCTTGTTTTCCCTGTTATCTTCATTTTGTCTGTTTGCTTCGTTTTCAGAGAATTTCAATCCCAAATACTGCATCACTTGTTTAAATCTTCCTTCAAGACCATCAGATATATTTGTTAAATTATTAATTTCATCTGGAAGAAATCTCTTCTAGAGTCTTGCGATTTGCTCTGTTCTGCGCTGGTTGCCCTTTATATCTCGTTCACAGCTCTTATCCTGAGATTTCCCTTCAAAAGTATTCTGGGGATTCACTGTACCTTCTTCTGTGTTCATTTTCTGGTCCCTGTTTTTTTGTGTAGTCTTCCTTTTCTTGGTTTATTTCCCTAGTTTTAATGGAGAGCATTCTTCAGTAGCTTTCTGGGAAAAGGGTACATGTAAAAATGTACCCTTTTTCCCAGATGGGTACTGGGAAATGGGATGTAAAATGTTAAGACTTTGCATTCATGAAAGTGTTTTTATTCTATTTTCACACTTAATTGATGGTTTAGCTTGGTATAGAATTCTATGCTCAAGATAATATCCTTTCAGAATTTTGAAGACATTGCTCCATTGTCTTATAACTTTATATGCTGATATTCAGAAGTCTGTGGCCATTCTTACTTCTTTTTTGCATATGTGACCTGTTTTTTCTCTCTTGTAGGAGCTTCTCTTTGTACCTAGTGATCTAAAATTTCAAATTGTCTTGTCTTGCTGTATGTGTATCTAATTTCACCTAATATTCTGGTCACAAAGTGGGTCCTTTTTAATCTGAAAATTCAAGACTTTCGGCTCTGGGAAATGTTCTTGAATTTTTTATTAATGATTTCTGCCCTCTGTGTTCTCTGTTCTCTCTTACTTAGAACTCTTACTGTTAGATCTCCTGGATTAATTCTCTATCTAATCTTTAATGTCCAGTTTCCTGTCCATTTTCATGGTTGTGACATTCTCTTATCTCTCTGAGGATATCAATGATTTTTTTTCCTTCTCCATGCATAGTCTTTGTTTTCTCCAAGTTACTTTTTAACTGAGTATTTATTTTGGTCTCAGTATTTCAAGCTAATGACTGTCCAGATGTGTGTTAACCTAGATATTTTGGTAAGTTTGTTTATAGCTGAGAGATTGCGAGCTCTGAGAACGTGGGTGGTACTTATGATGACCAACCACCATGGTTTGCCTGGGACTATGCCAGTTTTAACACTGAAAGTTCCATGGACCTGGAAACCACATCAGTCCTAGCTAAGGTCACCCTATTTGTGATCATCTCTATAGAGTGAACAGTCTGGAAAAGTTCCCAGGGAGCCCAATGTCAGTCTCTTCAGTGCTTTTCCCATGAGCTGGTAGATTCCCCAAAGAATGCTATTCCAATTTCCTGCATGGAGGTCAAAGTCCTGCCTTCGAACATTCTTGGGCTTTAGTTGGGGGAGTACAGCAGGGATTGTCAGCTTGAAATATGAAAATATCCTCTTAATCTCACTTCAGCTGTGTCTGGTTTTTCCTATTCAGTCTTTACTGAGTGCTTGCCATGTGTCAGGCACTGTTTTAAGCACTGGGGAGGCTGCAGGGAATAAAACATAAAAACATCTGCTTCTGTGACTCATGTAGGAAGGCAGGCAATCGATCAATTAATTTTTTAAAATTATGATTTGTCAGAAAGTGATAAATGCTATGAATAAAAAAAAAACAGGAGAGAAGGAAAGACAGAGCTAGGGTAAATGGGTTATTTTAAGACTATTTTATTTATTTTTATTTTATTTTTATTTTTATTGGAGTATAGTTGACTTACAATGTTTTGTTAGTTTCTGCTGTACAGCAAAGTGAATAGTTATACATATATCCACTCTTTTTTAGATTCTTTTCCCATATAGGTCATTAGAGTATCGAGTAGTGTTCCCTGTGCTATACAATAGGTCCTTATTAGTTATCTATTTTATATATACTAGTGTGTACATGATTTTAAGACTATTTTAAATAGAGTGATCAGAGAAGATCTTACTGAAGGGATGACATTGGGCAAAGACCTAAAGGATATAAGGTGGATATTTGGAGGAAGAGCCTCCCAAGCAAAGGGAACCAGCAAGGTCCCTGAGGCACGAATGTGCATGATACCTTTGGAGAAGAGCAAGAGGGGTATGGCTGTAGCTTAGTGAGCTAGTGAGTAAGGAGGTGCCTAGTCATTCTAATTGCTGAGTGGAAAATAGAACATATGGGCTCAAGGGAAGAAAAAGGAAGTCCAGTTAGGAAGCCATTGTATCAATCCAGTCAAGTCATGGTGGTGTTTTGGACCAGGGCTACGACCAAATTGCTGCTGAGAAATGGTTAGATTCTGTATATGTTTTCTGGATTTACTAATGGATTGGTTATGAGGTGACAGAGAAAGGAGGGAATCGGGGATGTCTCCAAGGGTCTTAGTCTGAGCATTTGAAAGTATGGAATTGCCATTTACTGAGATGGGAGAGATTTTGGAGAGACATCATGAGTTAGATTTTACACATGTCATATTTGACACATCTATGGAATGTATGTGTAGAGTAATAGGTGGCTATATGAGTCTGGTGTTATTTGGGTTCTGCACCCAATTCCAATGTGTGGAGGGGCAGCTTTCCCACAACATCACCAAGGAATGCTGGGGGCATCAACAGGGTGTCCTGTAATTCAACTCAATTCTGACCCAATTTACCCAGAGATGGCATCAGACTCTAAAGTCAAAGAGCTCATTCCTGCAAGACCACCCTCCACTTCAGATGCCAGTCACAAGCCCTGTGCTTCTGACCAACTAGCCATAAATGAGAGGCTCCCATGACCCACTCCTTGGGTTCAATTAATTTGCTAGAGAGGCTCACAGAACTCAGGAAACCAGTTTACACACTAGGTTACCTGTTTATTCTAAAGCATATTAAAGGATACAAATCAACAGCCAGATGAAGAGATACATAGGGTAAGTTTCCAAATACAGGAGCATCTGTCCTCATGGAGTTTGGGGCCCAGCACAGTGGCTCGTGGAAGCGTTCTGTTTCCCCAGCGTGAAAGCTCTCAGAAACCCTTCCTTTTTGGTTTTTTTTTATGGAGGCTTCATTACATAGGCATGATTAATTAAATCACTGGTCACTGGCGATTGATTCAATCTCCACCCTCTCTCCTATTCCTGCAAATCAGTCCTAATCATCTATTTCTGGTTGGTTACCTTGGCAACCAGCCTCCATTCTTAGGTGCTTTCCAGAAGTCACCTCATTAGCATAAATCCAGTTGTGGTGGAAAAGCCTTTTTATGTGAATAATTAGACACCCATTTCACCTTTATGGCTCTGAAGTGTTTTCAGGAACTGAGCACAAGAGACCAAATATAACAAAAGATGCTCTCATTGCTCTTATGGCTCGGGAAATTCCAAGGGTTTAGGGAGCTATGAGCCAGGAACTGTGGACAAAGACCAAATAAATATGAAAAAAATATTTTTATCATCTGAATGACCACATGTAAATTTCTTATAAATCGCAGTCCTCAAGGTGCTCAAGGAAGAGGCTGGAGACATAAATTCCGGAGATGGTATTTAAGGTCATGAGGTTGGGTGAAATTGCCTAGGAAATAATATAGATTGAAGAGTGAACCAAGCATAGAATCCTGCAGTACATCAACATTTAGAGGTTGAGGAGATGAGAAGGAACTAGAACAGGAGACTGAAAAGAGGGGTCAGTTAGAAAACAGAGAATCAAGAGGGAGAATTATCTGGACACCAACTGAAAAACTGTTTCAAGAAAGAGAGAGTGATGAATTGTTTCAGGTGCTGCTGGAAGAGCCCTCTTCAGAGACACTTTGATCCATCTAGTCCAGAAAGCTTGTGTAGCATCTTCTCCAGGATCAACCCTCCAACCATTTGCAGGGTTGGAGGAAGGATAGTCTCCTGGTTGTGCAGAATAGGGGAGGATAATGGGAAATGGGATATCAAAGTGGTTCTTAGACTGTCAACACTTGCCCCTTATTTTAGTTGCCCCCTCCCTTCATTCCACTCTTAAGTGGATGCCACCAATTTCTGAGCCTTTAAAGAAGCCTCCAATATAAATTAGATTGATTCATACTTTGCCCCCACAGCCCGTTTACGAGTCCATTTTCTCTGATGTGCTAAGTCATTTACTTCTTGATAATCCACTGCTTTCAGGCTTTGCAAATAAAATTGCTATTGCCTCCTCTTCTTTTGCTCTTGTCCTTGTGGACTTAAGCCTCTTAAAAAGATCCTTTCACTGTCACTTAGGGAAGGAGTAATAGTAGATGCATATATTCAATCCATCTTCTTTATGTGGAAGACATGACCACCATTTTTAATGGTGTGAAGTTGTCAACTATCTGGACATACATCATTTACTTAATTGTTCCCCAATGTTCGGACATTTGGGTTGCTTCCAGTGACATATAATACTATGCAATAAATCTTCTTGCATATAACATTGTTCATGATTAGGACTTTTTTTTTTTTTTTTTTTGCTCTGGATTGATTCCCAGAAATGTAATAACTGGGTAGAGAGATATTAGAATTTGATACAGTAGAAGGCAGTATAGTGAATAGTTCAGAGCATAGTCTCTGGAGTATAAGTCAGAGTGCTTTTGTTTAGATTCTTGATCTGCCATTTGCTAGCTGTGTGACCTTGGGCAAGTTTTTTAAACTCTGTGTTCTACTTTCCTCATCTGTCAATAGGAATAATAACAGTAGTACTACTGAGGGGAGTGTGGTAGCTTAATACACGTAAATTACTTGCACAGTGATTAATACACAATAAATTAACAGTCAATAAATATAATCACTACCATCATCATGATCACCATCATGACACTTGATAAGTATTGCCAGGCTGCTCTTCAAAAGGGGATCAACTTCAACGCCATCAGCAACATATAAGGGTGCCCATGTAAACACTTCTTTGCCAACCAAACTCAGTAATTATTTTAAAAGGCTCTTAAACGTGACTCTATTAAATTTCTCTATAGTTTTTGTAATAAAAACATGGACTGCAGGACTTCATCATTAATGTTCCAGCCCATAAAAGGGAAATCTTAGCAAATTCTGTGAAAATTCTGACATAAAGGCTTCAGATAGGGGAAGTCACATCATACTTGGATTCGACTTGAGCACAATCAATTATACCCCTGGACGGGAGGAGGAAAGAGAAAGAGAAAAAAAAAATTTTAACCTATAGTGATTTTTTTCTGACCATTCCACTCAACGAATATATGTGAGTTTTAGATGAAAGTTGAACGTGCTTTTCCTCAGTTGATCTGAGTTTTAATGTGCCTCTTCTAGTGTGAGCATCTCATTCATGCAGATTGTGATTCTAGAGTTTTAGAGCGATTTTCGTACCACATGCCAAGAGCCAAGACAACGCTGTTGGCCATTTTGAGAGTTGCTGTATCAGTGTATTCCTAAGTGATGTTAAACACTTTGATCATATGCGAGACAGCCTCCATATCCAAAAGTTTGTGCACAAAAAGGATCACAACATTTTTGGTCTGTGACTAAAATAAATGGTATCGTCCAACATTTTTTTCTGTTTGAGGTTTTTGATTTTGCCACCAGCTAGGTGATTTTCACTAATGCTATGCATACTGCTCCTCTGGACTGGGACAAGCTTCCAATCTTTGTTTGCCTGCCAAATTTAGACCCATCCTTCAAGGCTTAGCTCAAGCCGGAAGACTTCCCAGTTTCCTGTTGGTGCCTTAGGCCACTGTGTCTAGAACACCATGAGTGGACCTCTAGTATAGCAGTTATCGTGTTGAGTCATATTTGTCTGTACGTCTCTCTCCCCACTGGTCTGTGAACTTCTCTAGAATAGAGACTGTGTATTAGTAATTTTTGTAATCCCAGTGCCTAGTAAAATGCCTGGCACATAGTAGACATTTAATTAATATTGTTGAATGAATGAATGAGAAATGGAAATTGAGATAGAAAGAGAACCATGGTATAGAGGTGCCACAATATCCAAGGGAAGAGTTTAAAAATGAAAACTCGTCAACAAGCGCAGTAATAACTACTCATTATCAAAGACTATCTGTATTCCAGTAGCTAATATATGCATTATAATCTTCCTTGTAAATCACCTTACTTATCTTACAGATGAAGAAAAGTTAGTCTCAGAAGTTAAGTAACTTGTCCAGAGTCCCATGACTAGGAATGCAGGAGTAAGGATTTGAATCCAGTTTGTGTATTTCCATCACTCTCTCCCACATCCCTGATTCAATCCTGTCAGAGGTAGAAGAGAAATCAAGTGGGATGATTAGAAAGCATCTACTGAATTTGGTATTAGGAGGAAATGGGGACCTTTACTGATTTCAAGGGGTGCACGCCTATGTGTCCAACTTTATTTCTGACCATGGTAATGAAGTTCCTGATCACAAAGCATGCTGTCAGAACACAGCTGTTCATGAACAGAAGCACCATTGAGTAACCTTCAAAAGACCATCATGTTCTCAAAAGGAAGCACAAGTTTACTATGGGTCATGGGTCATGATGCTGCTCAGGTGAACCAGACCTGGGACTCAGAGACAATTAGGAGACATGTCCTTGCATCAGGCTGGATGTGAGCCAGGGCCTGAACAGAACTTTCTGGAGAGGAGTGAGGGTGGGGGAGGAATGTGTGTGTGTGTGTGTGTTGGTGGAGTGTGGGGCAGGGATGTGTGTCATCCTTGAGATGAGCTCCCAAGGATTGACGACAGCAGGAAAAGCTGATCTCTGAGCTAGTGAGAACACATCTATTTACGTAGCATTGGGACAATGACTAAAGTCCACTTGCTTACTGGGTTAAAATGCTGATGCACTGCTAAATGGAAGCTTGCTGAGTGTGAGTCATGATGACAAACCACTGTAACAAGATATATTGAAACCCTCACCCTCCCATACTCAAAGTCACTGTTGGCTATGATGCTTCCGGACTTTAAAATCTCCCCAGTTCCTTTATTTATAACTTTCCTAAATCAAATGTAGCAGGGTGGTCTTGGCCAAACCTGTGTGGAAGTTGGAACTGTGGAAATGGAGAGTGCCTCCCTCTGGACCCCCAGTCAGTCATAGGATATAGGGAGAAAGACTTCCTTATGGCTGAAGGGAGGAAAGAGAGGTTGGGGGCATGGGCACAGAGTTTTTGATTCAGTAAATATGGACAGTATCCAAGAATTTGCACTTCTAACTAATAACTTCCCAGGTTGTATTGATGTTGCTGATCCAGGGGCACTTTGAGAACCATTGATCTAATTGCTCTTGAATCCTGAGAACCAATATAGAGAAGCAGACTATAAGTTACTACTTAATTTGTAAAACCCCCCTGCCCAAACTCCAAGAATTATGAATAAAGGCTTTACTTTAACCACCACAAAATTGTCACTCTCTCCCACTCTATTCCCAGGTTGAGTCAGTTTACAGACAAGGGCCATGCAATCATCTGACATGCACTTTATTGTATGTCTTCCTTCAGCTTCTCCGAAGGGTCCTGTGGTCACTTACTAGGAGAAGAAGAAATACCTAGTCTATTCCGGACATTAGACACTATCCTTAAGCAACTTTAATTTCCAGGGACCCAGAATGCCACTCTTATCTACAGAATGGAGGTTTATCAGGGTCATGCAATAGATGGAGATTTAACCTGAGTTCACTTCACAGTAGGCTCAGTGAGACCCCATAGTTATTGCCCTAGTTTCTTAGAGTATTGATGGCATAGATTTACTCAGCAATCTTCAGGATCCTCTCGCTGGGCCCTTGACCCATGGAATAAAACTATTCTAGTTGAAAAAGATCAATTAGAAACCCCTGACTCAGTAAATCAAAAGCACTGCCTCATCCTTGGTAAAATTGATGACATAAATGCCATTATTATGGACCTGAAAAGATATAGGAGTGGGATTATTTTCACATCCTTACTTGATTGCCCTTTTGGCAGTATTAAAAATGATAGATTTGGGATAATGACAGCAACTTGTTGTAAGCTTAATCAGGAAATAATGACAATTGTAACTACTCTTCTAGATGTGGTCTGTTTACTGTAGCAAATATATATATCTCACGGTGTAGGAATGCAGCTGTTGATCTCTATCCCCCCAAACAGAAAATACGTGAAGTAGTTTGCTTTCACCTAGTGAGGAGAGCAGTATACCTTAAGTGTATTGCCCCAGGGACACATCCACTTCCTGTCCTTGTGTAACACAAGTCAATCTGCAGGGACCTCAATTATCTTATCATCTCACAGAAGATCATGCTGTTCCACTACATTGATGAGATAGATTCCTGGGAGCAAAAAGTTGCTGGAGCTCGATAAGCATTGCTATGACTGAGGATGCCAGATGTAGGGAGATAGACGCCCATGAAAATACAAGGCCTGCTACATCAGGGAGGATTTTTGAGGATCCAGCAGTCTGCAGCATGATGGGATAACATTAAAAGCTGAGAACTTGTTTCTACATCTTGTAACCCCTGCCACTAAAGAAAAAGAAAATGCTTAGTGGAAATGTTTCAATTTTATAGAAAACATATACTACATTTGGGTGTCCTGTTTCTTTTGAAAGACAAGCAGCTTTGAGTAGAACCAGGAGCAAGAGAACTCTCTCCAGCTGGTCAAGGTTGTAGTGATAGAGCAACAAGCCTCCAAGGGTTTGTTGCAGATTATGATGTTGAATGAAGCCTGTAGAAGGTCTCAGTGGGATCATTACAGAGGAGATCCCTAAGGCTTTAGAGCAAGTAAAGGCACTATTCACCTTTGAAAAATATCTCCTGCTTGCTGGTCGACCCTGCTAAATACTGATGGTGGATCAACAGGCAAGAAGACAGTCTCGACTCTTCAGAGTTATATTTTCTTTCTGTATTTTCTTCCCTATAGTGTCA
Source organism: Hyperoodon ampullatus (assembly GCF_949752795.1). NCBI lineage: Eukaryota > Metazoa > Chordata > Mammalia > Artiodactyla > Ziphiidae > Hyperoodon > Hyperoodon ampullatus. The sequence goes on along the minus strand of NC_136929.1, from coordinate 59,357,279 downwards.
TGTTCATATTTTAACTATTTTTCCTCTTTCTCTCTCTTTCCCCCATTATTTTGTATAGAATGAGTTGGTAGTAGTTTCCTTAACTACTACCATACCTTTATTCCTTTAATATCTAGTCCGTAGGATATTATAGGTAATATAGAATATCAGTACAGTTATTCCTCTTCTAGAAGTAGAAGAGTCCCACTCAGACTTCCAGGACATGAGCCGGATGCAGTCCGTGATGAGATTCGGTGTGTCTTTTTGAGGAAGGAGTGAGGAATTGTATGATTGTGTGAGGGACGGTTACATTTTGTCAGGCAGGAGCATTTAGGATGAAGAAGAGTGTCTGTTAATGTTGGACAGCCAAAGGGGTGGATGGTGGTGGGCATTTGTTATTCCCACTAACAATATCTCAAACTCTTAGTGCTTCTCGGTGCAAAGTGCAATACCTAATGCTCAGCGGCTGAAGAGGAATGTCTTCTCCATACCCGTTCTGAGGCATGATCTGGAGCCTTGCTCTTGCCTATGTACCTGAACTTGAGTCTATAGCCAATCACAATTCCAAATGTCCAATATAATTTTAATAAATTCCTGTTGTACTTACATCCATTTACATAGTTATTTTCTACCGCATCTGAGAACCCTGTCCAATCTTATTAAAACAACCTTCTGGCCATGATAATAAAGGGAGGGGGATTCCTTGGATAGTAGCTACAAACGTTCTTGTCACTGTAAAGGGATCTCTCCCATTGTATATTAAATAAATTGACATTCTAATTCAAATATTGATCTCTTGTAAGTTTGGTTTGCATGAGTCCATCCCTCTGAGCCTAGTCTCCTCTGGGTACATTGGGTATAAAATCCAGTAGCTTTGTGACAGTCGACTCTGAGGTTCTGTTTTAGTAGTTACCTCTGATCCCCTATGATCTCTATCTCTTTCACACTCAACTCAAAAATCCTGCCGTCATCTGCCTCCTGGAGCTCACATCTCTAGGGTATGTTCAAGTGCATTTCCTCATTTATTCCCCTACAACAAGGCAGGCAGGCACTTTTATCTACAACCTAGAAGAGAACAATTAAAGTTAAGCTTTCAACCAGCTAGAGATAAAAGAACTAAAGTTAAGAGAAGATACATTCAACAAATTAGTAAGAAGCAGATCAGAACCCAAATCGTGGGTCTTTGGACTCATAGACCAGCTTACTGCAGAGGGTGCTTTGCTTCATTTATCTAATCCAAAGGGGGCATAGCAATGGAGGGGTGCCCGTGTATGGAGCCAATGTCATCCGCATCCATCAGCAAACACCTGTGGAGATTGTGGGAGACACCTAGGTGAGCATAATTTATTTCCAGGTGGCTTGAGGGTTTCTATACCTTGTGTCCTCTGCTTGTTTTGTTTTGTTTCTGCTTCCGTTGCTCTGAGCTCCTAAGTTGTCTTTGCTCTGGTGTCTGGTACCTTTAATTCTCATTTTCATGTAACCTGAAGGTTGCCCTTGCTGTAGCGAGATTCATACAAAGTGAATGCCATGTTCACCAGTGCCCTGGGATTGACACACTGAGCCCATGTAAGATGTGGGAGATTTCACTCTTTCCTGAATATAGATCAGTGAAGCACAGAGGCAAGCTGGTGCAAAGAGTTTCTGTGTCAGCTAGTGAGAGACTTTTTCATCTCTTCACAAATGATTTATTTCCAAGTAGATAGGAGCAAAGTTATGCAGATCACCACAGGAACAAACGTCTCATGAAAATAAACCTCTCATTGAAAGGCTCCTTTTCTGAAAGTCCACAGAAAGGGAGCCTAAACTTTCTAGGCTGTTCAGTTGCATGCTGTGAACATACATGGTTTTATCCCTTTTAAGTTTGCTTTTAACTCCCACTGTATGACTTTATTCTAGTACCCACCTCAGTCTTCTAAACTGAAATTGCCACTTAATTTACATTGCCACCTAATCTGAAATTTACCAACAGACCATACTGCTTACATTACCCTTTCAGAAACTTAGAAGCCCCAAATATTCCTTTTCTTATTTTGCTCTTTGCATAGCAAATCATTTCCAGAGTTTTTTATATTGTTGATACTTTAAAACCAAAATTAGTAGGCTTCTATGGTGCATGAGCTATATTGTTCATCCTCTAAAGAGAACCAATCAAGCTGCTAAAGCAGCTCTTTACCCTTGCTGCTTCCTCTCAATGGCAGTGTTTTTCATTCATTCATTCATTCACTCTTTCAATCAATTGGCATATATTAATCTTCTGTTAAGGATTCAACCCTACATAAACGCCATTAATTGTGTTTAAAAAGTAGACAAAAATGATCCCTTCTAATCAGGAGCTTACCACCTACTTGGGTTGCGAGACACAACTAGAGCTCACATAGAATATACTGTAATCATATAAACACGTCCCTATGTGTTCAGGGAATATAAATTGCCTGTGCATGCTGTTACGTAATCTATAGGACACATCCTTTTAATTTGGGGGAAGATGAAGAATGTCCTCACTTGGCAGAATGCTTGAAGATCTAGAACAGGCTCAGTTGTTTGAACGGCTCACTAATCACTGACAACACTTGTTATCCTGTATTGGCTGTGAGTTCTCTGTCAACAACCTGGGGGTGCCCAGGACTTCCTGACTCAGCTGGTGGTCTCCCCACATTCCTGAAAACTGCTCTGACTCTCTTCCTTTCAGCCAGCGCTAGGAAGGCAAACTTCCCAATCACGTGGCAGAAGATGGCAGAAGGTGAGCCAGCCACAGGAGCGCATCTCCATGAAACGCAGTACGACCACATGCTGTCTCTTTTCCAATCAGAGGGAGTAACTTTCTTCTCTCCAAGGGGGAAGGAATCATCTTTGTGGGGGAATCTATTAAGAATCTTTTTGGGTTTTTTGGTATCTTCTGGATGAATTTCGTTTCTAGTTTTACTTTAAATACTAGCATTTCTCTTAGCAAAATTACAGCCTGCAATTTAAATAAACTTGCTTCTGGGCCACACTAATAATTTGAGTTCTCTGAAATTGATGTGGTGGAAGTGGAAAGATTATCTATTCACATTTGAGGATTTTAACCACAAGCTGTAGACAGAAAACTTATTAGTTTAAATAAAGTTTTGGGGACTTTTCTGTGGTCCAGTGGTAAAGAATCCACCTTCCAATGCAGGGGACGTGGGTTCGATCCCTGGTCAGGGAACTAAGATCCCACATGCCGCGGGACAATGAAGCCCATGCGCCACAACTACTGAGCTTATGCACCTCAACTAGAGAGCCCGCATGCAGCAAACTACAGAGCCTATGCGCTCTGGAACCCGGGTGCCACAACTAGAGAGAAGCCTGCATGCTGCAATGAAGAGCCCATGTGCCGCAACAAAAGATCCTGCATGCCTCAACAAAGATTCTGCGTGATGCAACTAAGACCTGATGCAGCCAAAAATAAATAAATAAATCTTTAAAAAATAAAATATAAATGAATAAATAGAGTTTTGATGGGCCCTCGTACACTCTCCTCCAATATTACAGGTCATATGTTACTTTTATTTCTGACCTTATCAGCCCATCTTCTTTCCTCTCCTCAAAGTTCAAGTCAAACCAAGGGGTGTGTAAATGGACTGTGGTTGACCACTTGAACCCGTGTTTCTTTCCTAGGGTTGACTCATCTAGCAAGACTAAATCATTTCAGATCTGGAATCTATTTTTTTTTCATACAAGAAAGTCTGTTCATTTTTATAGTCTCCCTGAAAATGCCGTTCAAATTCAGATAGGGCCCTCTGCTGTTAGGCTTTCCTTGCAAATGGCCTCAGCTGTTAGAGGCTGGTGTATTCCACCTCAGAGAATCCACAGCACATGCCATAATTCCAATAAAGTTGAAGCCAGTCTGTCTATCTATCTAATTTATCTGTCCATTCTCTGCTCAAATATGTATCAATCACAAAGCCATGCCAAGCATAGTGCTGGGCATATAGATATGCAGATGAATAACATGAAAACAGAGGTACTAGTGTAGTAGGGGAGAGATATAGGAAAACAGACTGATTATAGTACAGTGCAGGCCTCTGTTTTTAACTATGTTTTCTGGCTTATATTTTGGTGTTTAAGACAGAGTAGGCACTCAAGTCCTTATTGACCAAATTGGATGATAAATCACAGAAGCAAAGTGAGTGAGAGGGAGAGCCGTGGATGACAGCAGACAGCATTCAGGGTGGGACTGGGTGGGTGGGGTGTGGACGGCGTGAGGCTCTGTAAGGACTATGTGGCTTTTACTCCAAGAAACATGGGAAGCCATACAAGTGTTTGGGCGGAGGAGTGTCACGCTCTGACTTAAATTTGAAAAGGGTCCCTCTGGTTACTGTGGGGAGAACAGACTGCAGGGGCCATAGGCAGAAGCAGCGAGAACAATTAGGATGCTACTGCAATAATCCAGAGGAGAGATGATGAGGCTTGAACCAGAGGTGCAGGCAGTGAGCGGCACTCAAATCTGGATGTATTTTGAAGGTATAGCCAATGGGATTTGCTGGTGGATTTGATGTGGGCTGTGAGAGAAAGAGAAGAAAGAGTCAGGATGTCTCTAAGCTGTTTGGCCTGAGAACCCAGAAGGATGAAGTCCTGTGCCCCGAATATCTACCAGCTAGCTCTTACTTTCTTGAGTTTTCTGCCTAAGTGTCCCTTTATCATCAGAGAGGCCTTCCTCGACCACGTGTAGCAATCATTAGGGCTGTTCACACAAGCTCAGTTCTGTCTTCTTAGGAAGATGGTAGGATTGCCCTTCCATGTCCTGTTTAACTCAGGTGTCACCATGTGACTCATTTGGGCCAATGAAACGTGAGCAGATAGGACTTGCACCATTTTCAGGTGAAACCCTTAATGCTGGTGCATGCTTCCCCTCCTTTTCTCTAGCTTCTGTCAGAGCAATCAGGAATGTTTGCTTGGGAACTCTGCTCAATATTCTGTAATAACCTAAATGGGAAAAGAATTTGAAAAGGAATAGATACATGTATACGTATAACTGAATCATTTTGCTGTACACCTGAAACTGTCACAACATTGTTAATCAACTATGCTCAATATAAGATAAAAATTTAAAAAAAAAGAAAAAAGAAACGTTCGCTTGGGCTTACCTTCAGAGTGAGGAACATGGAGCTAAGTCCCAGCTGACCTTCTGTGATCATGTAGCATGAGCTAGAAGCAAATCTTTGTTATAAAACTAAGATTTTAGGGGGTTGTTTGTTATTGCAAAATAACCCAGCCTTTCCTGACTGATACATCACCCTAAATACAATAGAATTCTCAACCCCTTCCTCAGTCCCCCATCCCCCGCACTTTTACTACATGCTAACATAGTATACCTTGATTTTCTTTCTTTCGTTTTTAATCTCCACCCCCCTCTTATTTGAATGAATGCTCCATGAGGACGGACACCTGGTCTGATGTGTTCACTGCTATGTCCAGCACTTAGAACAAGATCTGGTTCACAGCAGGTTGTTAGACTGCACCCTGCAGGCCTGCAATCCCTGTACTTCCCCAACCACAAGACCAAAGAAGGAGCCCAGAGTCAGTGACAGAGACATCAGTGGTTTAATGGATGGGGGATCTTACAAGTCTGAAGTAAGGTCCTGGAGTGACACCCCACTGCGTGTGGCAGACGGTGGGCAGGACATGGCTGTGGTCTTCGCTACCAGGGGAAGAGGGAGATGACCAGTTATAGGGGGAATTGATGTCAGGTTGGCTTATGGGTTGCCAGGGAACCCAGCAGAGGGGTGCACCTCACTGCCCCTTTGATAAACTATCATAGTGGAGATAGTTCTGATCTAAAGATTAGAACAATCACTAGCTGGGGCCGGGGGCAAGTACATAGGCATTTACTGATTAGGCTCTGTGATTTAGAGGGAAGGTTGGTCAGGTGAGTAGGGTGTAGGTGAAGCAGAGACTGGTCGAGTAGGGGATGTACAGAGAGCAAGAGAACAGCCATCTTGTGTGGCCTGCTCATACACAGATGCTAAAGAAACACTAGTTCTGTGAATGAATAAATGCCTGGGATATCAGGGATCACTTTCCAAAACAGAGAGCATTGAAGCTGTATCTCTGCGGGTGCATAGGAGTTTGCCAATGGGAGGAAATAGCCTATGCAAAGATCTGGCATGACCAGGGAACCCTAAGGAGTTCAGCATTGTTAGCATGTCGGCTGAGTCAAGACAGCTGTGGAAGGAATTAGGGTTTGGCGAGATGCAGTGATGGAAGGAAAATGAGGCTAGAGAGATAGGTTGGATCCAGTTTCAGAAGGACCTTCTCTGGCCTCCTAAGACTCTTGGACTTTGTTTTTTGAGCAGTGAAGAGCCAGTGGAGTTTTTGTTTTTTTTTTTGCCAGTGGAGTTTTTAAATCAGGAAGTGACAAGATCAGTTTTGATTCTGCCTGAACAAATTACTTCCAGGGAGCAATCTCTGCCCAGCTAATATTTTCATTTCCCTTCGCCTACTGTAGCTATGTCACCCTTCATCAAATCATTCATTCACTATTTTTTCCCAACAAATGTTTACTGCTTGTTATGAGCAATGTACTCTGTAAGGGGCATGGAGAAGTAACAGGAGAAAAAGACACTCCTTGCCTTAAATGAGCTTCCCCAATCTGGGGTTCAAAACTAACAAACATAAAGGGTGACTATACAAGCCCATGTGAGCAAAATCCTGCATTGGGGTCTCTGGCTTCTGTGAACCTTTCTTTCCATCAATACAATCACTCCTGTTCCACGTATGAAATACTCGAAAGCTCACTTCACCATTTCACATCATTCTCTTCCCAAAGAAACCATCATCATGACCGTCACTGCTATCACCAGCCTCACCATCATCATATCATCCTCACAAAAGAGCAAACGTTAACATTCATTGAACAGTTTACAAATCACTTTGATATACATTACCTCATTTAACCCTTACAAGAACCCTATGAAGTATTATTATCTCCACCTTACAAATGAGAAACGAAACCAAAACAAAGCACCAGATCTGAGAAGTTGTAACTTGTTCAAAGTCACACACTCAGAAAGGCCTGGAATCCAGGTCATGTGAACAGAGAGAAGTACGAAATGGTCCACCCTCCACGTGCAGATTTTCTAGCCTCTAGGTTCCCACTTTGTTTCTCCCTCTGGACAACAAATATTTTCTGAGCATCTGTGATGTTTCAGACACAGCCTTGGGACTGCGGACGGAATGGTAAAGAAAACACACCCAGTCTGTGCTTTCTTGGAACTTAGCAGAGCTTATAGTCTGGCTTTCGGGGGTGGGGGGCTTTCCCTTGTACTGTCACTCCTGATAAATTGGTGAGGGAGACCTTCATCTCAGTTGGTCCAAGGACAGAACAGGCACCCTACCACGGTTTCTCCACCTCTGCAGCGGCCCCCTCTTTAGCTGGTGTGTTTGTCTCCTCGATTCAACACAAACGTGTTGGGTCCTGCTCTCCCTGCCCTTGTCCTGCCTCACTAGCTACTAGACAGTGGCCCTCTCTCGCTGGCAGGGGACGTTAAGCTGCCTGACCCTCAGATGTCCTAACTGTCCTAAGTAACAGGCAGAAGTTCCTCAGAAGGTCTGTGTCACTTGTCCCTTTCCTCACCACACCTTCCTCTCGGTGGCCTGAGCTGCTGGAGTCTTGATCACCTCCCAGGGCTGTTGCGCAGCCAAGGAGCAGAGCCCGGTCACCAAGGGGTGGAGCTCGGTCACCAAGGGGTGGAGTTCAGCCTGGAAGCACCACCGTCACTAGGCTTATCATTCTGCCCTGAAAGCATTTTGCAATTTCTTCCAGATGCCTCCTGGTCAGCAAGCCTAGTTCTCTGATCTACCCCCCAGTGTCCCCATCTCTGACCCTGCTATCTCCTGGTCCTTAGTGCGTGTCCTCCTGCTCTTCCTTCAGGGCTGGGCTGCCCAGAGGGCGCCACATTCTGTAGGTACCCGGTAAATAATTCCTCATCACTGACATTCCTCATGCCCCTGGAGATGTCTGCAGGTGACAGCATAGCTTTCTGACTCCAGCCTGTGGGAGGCTTCCTCCCCTGCTATGAAGATACTATCTACAACAGGAATAAAGAGTTTCTAGCCAGGGACTAGACCTTTGATCTGAAAGGTGAAATTAAGGATGGCCAATGAAACCTGAATTGCCAGACTGTGGTAGGTAATTAAATGACAATAGCAGAGGGGATCTGTGGGTGTCCTTCCTTGCAGGGTTCTCATAGTCATCACAGCTCATGCTTTCTCACTTTCCGTTTGATCCATTTACTGACTTGGGTGGCTTCAGAAGCTGGGAACTGGGAACTCAACTGGATGCACTGGACAGCTCCTGACAGGGGAGGTGACGCGGGCATCTGTGGGGTTCAGGTTGTGCCTCGGTGTAGTTCTGCACCAAATAGTCTCTCCCTCCACCTATCCATGGCCTTTGCCAGTGGGATGAACTTTGAGCACCTGAAAATTCTCCATCCCTAAATCCTAAAAGCCTAATCTTCCCCTGGTGCAGGGGTGAGGAGTGGGAAGGGAGCTGCTCTCAACAGAAACAAAAGGATTTCAGACATGGAAAGTGAGATGGAAGCAGGCAGAGCAGAGCATAACTTCTTGTCTGGAAAATGAACATGATGAAGAGAGGAAACTCCATACCACAGGCAGCAAGAGTGGTGGAAGATGGGACGGTTATATGTGTTTCTTTTTTAAAAATGCAAATGACTGTATTTCTGATTGTCATTACAAACTCACTGTGGAAAATTTGCAAAATAAAAAAAGAACTACAAAGAAAATACCCATGGGACTTCCCTGGTGGCACAGTGGTTAAGAATCCGCCTGCCAATGCAGGGAACACAGGTTCGATCCCTTCTCCAGGAAGATCCTACATGCCATGGAGCAACTAAGCCTATGTGTGACAACTACTGAGCCCGTGTGCCACAACTACTGAGCCATGTGCTGCAACTACAGAAGCCCACGTGCCTAGAGCCCATGTTCTGCAACAGGAGAAGCCACCGCGATGAGAAGCCCGTGCACCGAAACACAGAGTAGCCCCCGCTCACTGCAACTAGAGAAAAGCCCACATGCAGCAATGAAGACCCAATCACGCAGCCAAAAATAATAATAAATAAATAAGTAAAAAAGTAAAACTAAAAAAAAAATACCCATAATAATTGTATGTAACATTTTGAAATGTTGCTTTTGACTTTTTCCTCAGTCCGTAAATACACAAATACAACTACTCTCCTGTTTTTGAATATATAAAATATTTTCAGTTTTATGATGATAAGTAACTTGGTGATGAACATCTTTGTTCCTAAATATTTCTCTAAATTATTTCATCGTGGTGCTTTTCTTCATAACAGAGAATGAAAACATCCCAAGAGGAGGTGAGAGTGGGTCTTTCAGGAAGTTGGGTGGAGGGGGACACCCCCTGGGAGGAGGGCAGAAATGTCCGGGTTCATAGAGGTCAAAAGTGTGTGCGCGCTTCTTTCTCTTGTGTGCTTGTACTATTATAGTTTCAGACTATAGTTGACTTCGTGGAATAAGAAATCACACAAAAATCCATGTGATTCAGACTTCCATTCTTTTCTCTTTAGCTTGATTTTATTTGGCAATTGGCCGAAGCCTTCGTTGTCTGGAATATTACCGTGTGTATCGGTAAGCTCCACAGTCTGCCCAGCCCTTTTCTATCACAGCAGGGGAAGACGGGAAGCTAAAATGGACATTTCCCAGGCCTCCAAGTACTTAGGCTTCAGGATGTGGTTTGGAGGCTGCCAATCAGATGCGCTCCTGGTAGAATGGGGTTTGGAATGAACCAGGAAGCAGAGGGGGAGAAAAGGAGGAAACAGGCGTCCGTTTTGCATTATAAATAAGGCTTAAGTTCCATCTGCCCCCCCGCAATCCTGGTTCCCATCGCACCCCAACCCTGGAGGGAACCAGTGTTATCAGTCTGCTGTGCATCCTTCCCTCCCCGTTTCTGTCCTTTTTCCAAATATACCTATATACATACATATACTCTATTTTTGTTTTGCTTCTCCATTTTTTTATTGTGATAAAATATGCACATCCTAAAATTTACCATCTTAACTATTTTTAAGTGTACTGTTCAGCGGTATTAAATACATTCATAGTGCACATCCATCACCACCCTCCATCTCCAGAGCTCCTTCCTTCTTCACAAACTGGAACTCCATATCTATTAAACATTAACTCCCCACTCCCCAAGTCCCTGGCAACCACCATTCTACTTTCCATCTCTGTGATTTGGACTATTCTAAGTACCTCATGTAAGAGGAACCATACGGTGTTTGTCTTCTTTTGGCTGACTTATTTCACTTAGCATAATGTGCTGAAGGTTCATCCACGTTGTAGCACGTGTCAGAATTTCCTTCCTTTTATTTTTTTGATAAATTTATTTATTTATTTATTTATTTTTGGCTGTGTTGGGTCTTTGTTGCTGTGCGGGCTTTCTCTAGTTGTGGCGAGCGGGGGCTACTCTTTGTTGCGCTGTGCAGGCTTATCATTGAGGTGGCTTCTCTTATTGCAGAGCACAGACTCTAGGCGCACGGGCTTCAGTAGTTGTGGCATGTGAGCTCAGTAGTTGTGGCACACGGGCTTAGCTGCTCCATGGCACGTGGGATCTTCCCGGACCAGGGCTCAAACCTGTGTCCCCTGCATTGGCAGGCAGATTCTTAACCATTCTGAGCCACCAGGGAAGCCCTCCTTCCTTTTTAAGGATGAATAATATTCCTTTGTATTTATATACCACAGTTTGCTTCTCCATTGCTTGGGTTGCTTCCATGTTTTAGCTATTGTGAATAATGCTGCTATGAACATGAATGTACAAAACTCTTCAAGACCCTGCTTGCAGGGTATCAGTGAGCTGAGGCCTGTAATGCTTATCACAGTCTCTGGCATATTGTCAGTAACGTATGGTGGCCCTTACTATTCCTACTCTACCACTCTAAGCTCATCTATAGATGGGGTCATTCTATTACATTCCTGTGGGATTGAGATCATTTTGTTCCTACTGCAGGTTGTGTCCGCTGTTCAGAGATGCCAACACACTCTGTGCTGCATTTCTAAATGGCCTTTTCAAAGAAGCCTATCTTTGAGAAGGGCTCCTATCTCATAAGACCACTTGATGCTTTTAATTTAATATACTGAATATGTGCATGAGTCGTGCTAAATTTTTCCTGAAAGAACCACTTCTCCACGTATCTGCAGATAACCTACGCTTTTTAACGTTTTTGCATGTCAGAGAATAAAATTCAGTTAATATCGTCAAAATGGCCATTTTCAAATGAAGTGAATTGTGCTCGTTAGCATGTTCTGTTTAAGGAAAAGGAATATCTGAAGGAATATCTGGTCCCATTTTATTTATTTATTTATTTATTATTTTTTCTTTATTCAGTAGTCAGGACTTCCTCTGACCACAGCCGGGAAATGTTCTCTCTGATTTTTTAAAATTTATTTATTTATTTATTTATTTATTTATGCCTGTGTTGGGTCTTCATTTCTGCGGGAGGGCTTTCTCTAGTTGCGGCAAGCAGGGGCCACTCTTCATTGCGGTGCGCGGGCCTCTCACTATCGCGGCCTCTCTTGTTGCGGAGCGCAGGCTCCAGACGCGCAGGCTCAGTAGTTGTGGCTCACGGGCCCAGTTGCTCCGCGGCATGTGGGATCCTCCCAGACCAGGGCTCGAACCCGTGTCCCCTGCATTAGCAGGCAGATTGTCAACCACTGCACCACCAGGGAAGCCCCTGGTCCCATTTTAAAAGAGGCTTTTTGAGTAACTCAGGCTATCATGGAATGGAGAGAGAATGTGATTGGGAGATGGGAACCCGACTCACCCTTGCCCATTATTAGCAGTGAAAGACCCTTAATATTTCTTCTATTTATATTTACCTCATAAGGTTGTTAAGAAGATTTAACAAGATGATGTATGGAAGTACTGTGCACACAGCCATCCTTAAATACTGTTCATTCTTGTCTTCCTTCTAGTGGTATTCTGAATTCACCATCTATTTCTCGAGCACCAGCTCTGTGATAGCTGGCACTTTTATAGGCTGTGGGGTAAAGGGACACATCGGAGAGCCAGTCCCACCTTCGGAGGGTATTTATTTGTTTATTTATTTATTTATTGGCCTCGCCATGCGGCATACGGGATCTTAGTTCCCCGACCAGGGATCTCACCCATGCCTCCTACAATGGAAGCAGGGAGCCCTAACCACTGGACCACCAGGGAATTTTCCAGAGCGTTTTTAAACTAATGAGAAAGGCCATGGCTAAGTGAACTTAAGAGAATGATAAGTGCAATAATAATATTACAGCTAGGATCCACATGTCCCAGCAGAGGAAATAAGAGGGGCCTTCACAGAGGTGCTGCTTTAGCTGGGTCTTGAAGGATGAGAACGAGTACACCAGGCAGGTAAGAAGGACAGGTGTTTAAAAAAAAGCAAAGACAGAAAGAGCACGGAGTGTTCTAAAACTGCTGAGTACTTTTCTTTCTTCTAGAGAATGGCTGGCCCAGAATTCTCACAGTCTTTCCTTTGGCTGGCATCTGTTCAAATCTCTGGGCATTGCATTCAATAGAAAAGCCAAGAAATATTAATGCCCATCACAGGCTGGAGCTTGGAGCTCCATACATGAGCCCAGGCCTTCATGTCTACCTGGAAAAGGCTTAGCTCGTCCTTTTCTTTTACCTTTTCACAGAGAGAACTAAGTAAATCACCATGGTGGTGTCTGGCAGTCCTGCCTGTCACTATTGATCATGAGAGATTTTTCTCTCTGGAATCAGATCATTTAATCTCATTTCTAAAAGTGGTGTTCAGCTGTTGGGTGGGTGGATGCTGCTAATAATAACAAATGATCAATGATTCTTCCAGCAAATATAGGAGGAAATCACCCAGTGGACAGAAAAGTCTGTTCCTCCAGGTCCATTTAATAAAGAAAATTCCAGAGCATGAATCAGTTTGTCATTCAAAGTGGCCATTCCCAAATATAGTTATGTCCCTAACTTATGGCCCTATACTCTCGTATAAACCTCTGGCATCTGCCAGCTGCTGCTACTGAGACAGGAATGTTTATAGCCAGGCAGAAGGACAAAAACATGATAGAAAATGAACAGGCTGAAACCAGTAAGAAATACTGGAAGAAAAAGAAAGCACAATCAACGTCTGCTATATATTTTAAAAGAAATTCCAGTCCAGTTGTAGCTGAGAGATGACTCATCCTGTCCACAGAAGCACCAAGAGGAATGAAGCAGGAGGGATGAACAAAAACAAGATTCTGTTTTACATAATTCTCATTTTCATGCAAAGAGCTCTTCAAACAGCTCATGAAATTAGCAAGCAATTTAACTACCTCATTATTTAGAGTGTCAGGCAAAGTGCACGAGATTTTTCTAGATAAGGATTATGACAGCTGGTCAGTAAGAAGACTGTCATAGACCATATCCTGCTATCCAGAACAACAGGGAAGTGTCAAAGCTCCTTAAAAAGATTGGGACGAGCGATGCATACAAATCCTTCGGTTGCAGCAGAGACCGCTCAAATGACCTCGGAGAAGGGGGACTAGGGAATTATCAGTGGTTCTCAAACTTGGCTACACGTTCACCTCACCTGAGGAGTTTTTTAAACTACTGAGATCCGGCTCTCAGTCAAGTGATTTTCATTTATTCAGTGTGGGGTGTGACTTAGGAATCAGGATTTTTTAAACTCCCCAGGTAATTCTAATACACAGCAGTGTTTGAGACCCACTGATAGAAATATGTAACAACCGGAACTGTAACAGAAAGGCCAGGAAGCAAAACAATCAAGGCTACCGCACTGCACAGCTTCAGGGAGCATCAGTCACCAGGCGTTCTGTGTGAATGGCGCCCCCTAGAGCGCAACTCCAGATGTGTAAGCCTGCGGTGTATTGACAGTCCCTTCATCCCTTTCCTTGGGGGACAAACAGATTGTTACTCAAGTCTTGAACGCTGCCTCGTGCTCTTTCGCTATAGCTATATTCCTAATCACCCAAGTCTCTCCATTTCCCAATCTCAAATCCCTAAGAAAGGAATCTAATATATCCAGCTCAGCTTTTAAAGACACATGATAAAAATCACCTGCTTCTGACCACCCCAGTCCATCATGAGTGGGGCAACATGTGGTGCTGGCCATTAAGGGACCAGAGCTCTGGGCGTGGCATCTTTCCTCAGGAAGTGTGAGTAGGAAGGTGATGACAGGTATCAAATACAATGAGCTTGGTAGAGGCTGACGGACTTCATTAACAGATTGAAACGGGTAACTGTAGAATTAACTGACCAAATTAGGACACTTTGAGAGTGAAAGGCTGCTGTTAATAACGCTGGACAGGAGGTATAAAGTGGAACAGTTCCAGGCAGAGTGGCACATATGGCCACCCTACTTTGGTTTAAATGTTGATAGAAAAGGGGGGAAAAGACCTAGATAAAATTTCAGGGTATGGATATGGAAAGTAATCTTGTGTTATAGATATAGTTGGAAGAACCATAGTGAAGACAAGGATGTGAATAAATATACTCAGGGAACTTCTCCTATATAGGGTAGAAAGTCCTGGAGATGAGGGTCCCCTCATTGTGGCAGTTCTGGATATGCAAATTGCCCACCTAAAGTGTAGCAGTTTCCAAATTAACAAATTACCACAAACGTGATGGCTTAAAACAATAGGAATTGATCCTGTCACAGTTCTGGAGGCTAGAAGCCCGAAATCAAAGTGCCCCTAGGCTCTAGTGATGAAGACTCTAGGGGAGAGTCCTTCCTTGCTTCTTGCAGCTTCTAGTGGTTCCAGGCAACCATTGGCTTGTGGCTGCATCACCCCAAAATTTGCTTCTGCCTTCACATGGCCTTCCCCTCTTTTCTGCCCATGTCGTGTCCTCTTCTGTCTCTTATAAAGACACTTGTCATTGGATTTAGGACCCACGCTGCTAATTCAGTATATCTCATTTTGACATTCTTAATTTAATTACATCGGCAAAGACCCTTTTTCCAAATAAGGTCACATTCACAGGCTCCAGATGGACATTTCTTTTGGGGAGCCACCATTCAAACCACCACAGCAAGTATGGACCTCAGAGTCAGCATCACCTAAAACAATGTGGCCTGAAGATGAGGGAGTGCTCAAGAATCCATTTTCAGGCACCATATGTCAGATTCTATGTTGCAAGTAGTAGGAAACCCATCTAAAATTGGCCTAAACAATAAAGCAAACTCACGGGCTCATGAAAAATCAAGACAGAGGGCTAGCTTCCGGTGAGGCTTGAATCAGCAGCTCAATTATGTTTCATTCCAAGCCTCTAGTTTGCCCTCTGTCGAGTTGCTTCCTCCTAAAGCTAGCTTTTTACTTGTGGTCCGACAATGGCAGCCTGTAGCTCCTGGGGCTGCAAGTATTCTTGTCCAGGATCTCCAGGAAAGGAGAGTCCACTTTTCAATAATGCAAACTGAATCACTGGAATTAAACCTTTTTGGCTTTCATTGGTCTGACTTGGCTTAAGGTGATGGGATAGTCTGATTGGCTTAAGTCAATTGGGACTCACCTCTAGAGTTGGGATGGGGTCAGTCCAACTCAAACCTCATGGCTGAGACTTAAGATACTATTAACAAGAAGGAAAGTAATGAAGATGCTGGAGACAAAACCAGCATCACAGAACCATTACAGGTATCAAATAACGAAAATGAGAAACTAATATTTCCTGAGTGCTTATCACACACCATGCACTACACATGAATTAGATCATATGTTTGCAACAGCTATAAGAGATACTACAATGATCCGCATTTTACAGATGAGGAAACAAAGACATGAGGTGTTAAGTAGCTTACTCACAGTCACACAGCTAGTAAGTGTATTATTCTGAAGGCAGGCAGATTCTTAACCACTGCTCCACGAGGGAAGCCCCTATAAATATATTTTTTTTAATTTTATTTGTATTTATTATATATATATCTATGTATGTGTACACATATTTCAACATAAGTATCCATGTGGAAATATGGAAAACAAAAGGCCAAGAAATTTTGAAGCAAGAGAAAAGGAAAGCAAATGTAGGAAAATGTTAACAATTGTTGAAATGAAGTATATACATGTGTTCATTGCACCGTTTTGGCAACTTTTTCTGTAAATTTGAAAATTTTCCCATATAGAGGAGGCATGGACATGAAAAAATGGAAACTTTGTCATTGTTATTGGCCCTATAAGTTGATATAACCATTTCAGAGAACAATTTGGCAATATCTAGTAAGGTCAAAGATATTTAATCCCCTAACCCACCAATTCTGCTCTTGAGACATTTTCTCAAATGGCACAGTAGATGTGTATAAGACAGTTCACTACGGTATTGTTTTTACAGGGAAAAAAAAAATGGAGACAACTAAAAATGTTCACAAACCACAGAAAAAATAAAGAAAGCATCTATTCTTACAATTCAGTAGTTAGAGTGAAAGAGCTAGTTCTACACGTATCAATATTTTTAAATCTCAAAAATAATATTATTGGACTTCCGGGTAAGATGGCGGAAGAGTAAGACGCGGAGATCACCTTCCTCCCCACGGATACACCAGAAATACAGCTACACGTGGAACAACTCCTACAGAACACCTACTGAACGCTGGCAGAAGACCCCAGACCTCCCAAAAGGCAAGAAACTCCCCACATACCTGGGTAGGGCAAAGCGGAGAGATCCCCGCACAGAGGATCGGTGCCGAGCGGCACTCACCAGCCCGAGAGGCTTGTCTGCTCGCCCGCCGGGGCGGGCGGCGCTGGAAGCTGAGGCTCAGGCTTCGGTCAGAGCGCAGGGAGAGGACTGGGGCTGGCGGCGAGAACTCAGCCTGAAGGGGGCTAATGTGCCACAGCTAGTCCGGGAAAACTCTGGAGCTGCCGAAGAGGCAAGAGACTTTTTCTTCCCTCTTGGTTCCCTGGTGCGCGAGGAGAGGGGATTAAGAGCGCTGCTTAAAGGGGCTCCACAGACGGGCGCGAGTCGCGACTGAAAGCGTGGAGCCCAGTGACGGGCGTGGGACGCTGGGGCTGCTGCTGCCGCCGACAAGAAGCCTGTGTGCGAGCGCAGGTCACTGTCCACACCGCCCTTCCGGGAGCCTGTGCAGCCCGCCACTGCCGGGGTCCCGGGATCCAGGGGCGGCTTCCCTGGGAGAACGCACGGCGCGCCTCGGGCTGGTGCAACGTCACGCCGACCTCTGCCGCTGCAGGCTTGCCCCGCACTCCGTGCCCCTCCCTCCCGCCCGGCCTGAGTGAGCCAGAGTCCCCGAAGAGGCTGTTCCTTTAACCCTGTCCTGTCTGAGCGAAGAACAGACGCCCTCCGGCGACCTACACGCAGAGGCGGGGCCAAATCCAAAGCTGAGACCCAGGAGCTGTGAGAACAAAGAAGAGAAAGGGAAACCTCTCCCAGCAGCCTCAGAAGCAGCGGATTAAATCTCCACAATCAACTTGATGTACCCTGCATCTGTGGAATACATGAATAGACAACAAATCATCCCAAATTGAGGAGCCAGGAGTCAGTGCTGTGCCTCTGAGCTGGGAGAGCCAACTTCAGGACACTGGTCCACAAGAGACCTCCCAGCTCCACCTAATATCAAACGGCGAAAATCTTCCAGAGATCTCCATCTCAACACCAGCACCCAGCTTCACTCAACGACCAGCAAGCTACAGTGCTGGACACCCTATGCCAAACAACTAGCAAGACAGGAACACAACGCTACCCATTAGCAGAGAGGTGGCCTAAAATCATAAAAAGTCTGCAGACACCCCAAAACACACCACCAGACGTGGACCTGCCCACCAGAAAGACAAGATCCAGCCTCATCCACCAGAACACAGGCACTAGTCCCCTCCACCAGGAAGCCTACACAACCCACTAAACCAACCTTAGCCACTGGGGACAGACACCAAAAGCAACGGGAACTACGAACCTGCAGCCTGCAAAAAGGAGACCCCAAACACAGTAACATAAGCAAAATGAGAAGACAGAAAAACACACAGCAGGAGAAGGAGCAAGATAAAAACCCACCAGACCTAACAAATGAAGAGGTAATAGGCAGTCTACCTGAAAAAGAATTCAGAATAATGATGGTAAAGATGATGCAAGATTCTATTTCCCAGATCCAAAATCTTGGAAATAGAATAGACAAAATGCAAGAAACAGTTAACAAGGACCTAGAAGAACTAAAGATGAATCAAGCATCGATTAAAAACACAATAAATGAAATAAAAAATACTCTAGATGGGATCAATAGCAGAATAACTGAGGCAGAAGAACGGATAAGTGAGGTGGAAGATAAAATAGTGGAAATAACTGCTGCAGAGCAAAATAAAAAAGAACGAAAAGAACAGAGGACAGTCTCAGAGACCTCTGGGACAACCTTAAACGCACCAACATTCGAATTATAGGGGTTCCAGAAGAAGAAGAGAAAAAGAAAGGGACTGAGAAAATATTTGAAGAGATTATAGTTGAAAACTTCCCTAATATGGGAAAGGAAATAGTTAATCAAGTCCAGGAGGCACAGAGAGTCCCATACAGAATAAATCCAAGGAGAAATACGCCAAGACACATATTAATCAAACTGTCAAAAATTAAACACAAAGAAATCATATTAAAAGCAGCAAGGCAAAAACAACAAATAACACACAAGGGAATCCCCATCAGGATAACAGGTGATCTCTCAGCAGAAACTCTACAAGCCAGCAGGGAGTGGCAGGACATAATTAAAGTGATGAAGGAGAAAAACCTGCAACCAAGATTACTCTACCCAGCAAGGATCTCATTCAGATTTGATGGAGAAATTAAAACGTTTACAGACAAGCAAAAGCTGAGAGAGTTCAGCACCACCAAACCAGCTCTACAACAAATGCTAAAGGAACTTCTCTAGGCAAGAAACACAACAGAAGGAAAAGACCTACAATAACGAACCCAAAACAATTAAGAAAATGGGAATAGGAACATACATATCGATAATTACCTTAAATGTAAATGGACTAAATGCTCCCACCAAAAGACACAGATTGGCTGAATGGATTCAAAAACAAGACCCATATATATGCTGTCTACAAGAGACCCACTTCAGACCTAGAGACACATACAGACTGAAAGTAAGGGGATGGAAAAAGATATTCCATGCAAATGGAAACCAAAAGAAAGCTGGAGTAGCAATTCTCATATCAGACAAAATAGACTTTAAAATAAAGACTACTAGAAGAGACAAAGAAGGACACTACATAATGATCAAGGGATCGATCCAAGAAGAAGATAAATTGTAAATATTTTTGCACCCAACATAGGAGCACCTCAATACATAAGGCAAATACTAACAGCCATAAAAGGAGAAATCGACAGTAACACAATCATAGTAGGGGACTTTAACACCCCACTTTCACCAATGGACAGATCATCCAAAATGAAAATAAATAAGGAAACACAAGCTTTAAATGATACATTAAACAAGATGGACTTAATTGATATTTATAGGACATTCCATCCAAAAACAACAGAATACACATTTTTCTCAAGTGCTCATGGAACATTCTCCAGGATAGATCATATCTTGGGTCACAAATCAAGCCTTGGTAAATTTAAGAAAATTGAAATTGTATCAAGTATCTTTTCCGACCACAACGCTATGAGACTACATATCAATTACAGGAAAAGAACTGTAAAAAATACAAACACATGGAGGCTAAACAATACACTACTCAATAACGAAGTGATCACTGAAGGAATCAAAGAGGAAATTAAAAAATACCTAGAAACAAATGACAATGGAGACACGACGACCCAAAACCTATGGGATGCAGCAAAAGCAGTTCTAAGAGGGAAGTTTATAGCAATACAATCCCACCTTAAGAAACAGGAAACATCTCGAATAAACAACCTAATCTTGCACCTAAAGCAATTAGAGAAAGAAGAACAAAAACATCCCAAAGTTAGCAGAAGGAAAGAAATCATAAAAATCAGATCAGAAATAAATGAAAAAGAAATGAAGGAAACGATAGCAAAGATCAATAAAACTAAAAGCTGGTTCTTTGAGAAGATAAACAAAATTGATAAACCATTAGCCAGACTCATCAAGAAAAAAAGGGAGAAGACTCAAATCAATAGAATTAGAAATGAAAAAGGAGAAGTAACAACTGACACTGCAGAAATACAAAAGATCATGAGAGATTACTATAAGCAACTCTATGCCAATAAAATGGACAACCTGGAAGAAATGGACAAATTCTTAGAAATGCACAACCTGCCAAGACTGAATCAGGAAGAAATAGAAAATCTGAATAGACCAATCACAAGCACTGAAATTGAAACTGTGATAAAAAAATCTTCCAACAAACAAAAGCCCAGGACCAGATGGCTTCATAGGCGAATTCTATCAAGCATTTAGAGAAGAGCTAACACCTATCCTTCTCAAACTCTTCCAAAAGATAGCAGAGGGAGGAACACTCCCAAACTCATTCTACGAGGCCACCATCACCTTGATACCAAAACCAGACAAGGATGTCACAAAGAAAGAAAACTACAGGCCAATATCACTGATGAACATAGATGCAAAAATCCTCAACAAAATACTAGCAAACAGAATCCAACAGCACATTAAAAGGATCATACACCATGATCAAGTGGGGTTTATTCCAGGAATGCAAGGATTCTTCATTATATGCAAATCAATCAACGTGATACACCATATTAACAAATTGAAGGAGAAAAACCATATGATCATCTCAATAGATGCAGAGAAAGCTTTCGACAAAATTCAACACCCATTTATGATAAAAACCCTGCAGAAAGTAGGCATAGAGGGAACTTTCCTCAACATAATAAAGGCCATATATGACAAACCCACAGCCAGCATCGTGCTCAATGGTGAAAAACTGAAACCATTTCCACTAAGATCAGGAACAAGACAAGGTTGCCCACTCTCACCACTCTTATTCAACCTAGTTTTGGAAGTTTTAGCCACAGCAATCAGAGAAGAAAAGGAAATAAAAGGAATCCAAATCGGAAAAGAAGAAGTAAAGCTGTCACTGTTTGCAGATGACATGATACTATACATAGAGAATCCTAAAGATGCTACCAGAAAACTACTAGAGCTAATCAATGAATCTGGTAAAGTTGCAGGATACAAAATTAATGCACAGAAATCTGTGGCATTCCTATATACTAATGATGAAAAATCTGAAAGTGAAATCAAGGAAACACTCCCATTTACCATTGCAACAAAAAGAATAAAATATCTAGGAATAAACCTACCTAAGGAGACAAAAGACCTGTATGCAGAAAATTATAAGACACTGATGAAAGAAATTAAAGATGATACAAATAGATGGAGAGATGTACCATGTTCTTGGATTGGAAGAATCAACATTGTGAAAATGACTCTACTACCCAAAGCGATCTACAGATTCAATGCAATCCCTATCAAACCACCACTGGCATTTTTCACAGAACTAGAACAAAAAATTTCACAATTTGTATGGAAACACAAAAGACCCCAAATAGCCAAAGCAATCTTGAGAACGAAAAATGGAGCTGGAGGAATCAGGCTCCCTGACTTCAGACTATACTACAAAGCTACAGTAATCAAGACAGTATGGTACTGGCACAAAAACAGAAAGATAGATCAATGGAACAGGATAGAAAGCCCAGAGATAAACCCACGGACATATGGTCACCTTATCTTTGATAAAGGAGGCAGGAATGTACAGTGGAGAAAGGACAGTCTCTTCAATAAGTGGTGCTGGGAAAACTGGATAGGGACATGTAAATGTATGAGATTAGATCACTCCCTAACACCATACACAAAAATAAGCTCAAAATGGATTAAAGACCTAAATGTAAGGCCAGACACTATCAAACTCTTAGAGGAAAACATAGGCAGAACACTCAAAAAAAAAAAATATATTACTATTGGGCTTCCCTGGTGGCACAGTGGTTGAGAGTCCGCCTGCCGATACAGGGGACACAGGTTCGTGCCCCGGTCCGGGAAGATCCCACATGCCGCGGAGCGGCTGGGCCCGTGAGCCATGGCCGCTGAGCCTGCGCATCCGGAGCCTGTGCTCCGCAACGGGAGAGGCCGCGACAGTGAGAGGCCCACGTACCGCAAAAAAAATAAAAAAATAAATAAAAATCATAATAATATTATTGAGTGAACAAAGCAATTTACAGAAGGATCAGTGTTGTAGTATATTATTTTTATACTGCTAAAATAGTTCAAAACAGCACTAAGTCTTGTTTATGGATTCATACATATGTAGTCAATGTTTAAAAATATTGAAGATGATAAACATAAAAATTCAAGATAGTGAAGAGAGAGAGGAATGAGATTGTGGAGCCCCTGCCCCCAAGGAATCGTCAACCGTATCTGTAATTTACTTCTTAAGAAAAATAATTTGGGAACAATATAGCAAAATGTTAACACATGACAAAGCCGGGTGACAGAGGACAGATGTTTGTTATATTAGTCCCTCTACTTTACCATAAGCGTAAAATATTCACAGTATATTTTTGAGATCTTTGGCAAGACAGGACCGGGAAATATGCATTTTATTCTGCCCTCATCGGAGGCATGCCAGAAACTTGCTCTAAACTCAGGAGATGGAGCTTTCAGGAGAGGGTGATTTCAGAAGGTATTTCTTGTGAGACAGCAAGCTCGCTGCGGTGCTTTTGTCCCCATGGAGAGCACTAAATTGAGACTATGAGCAGTGCGTTGACACTGCATCTCTATAGTTTAAAAATGCACACATCTAAATCTGCAAGGAATTTAGGACAGTGGGTGAGAGCTCCAGCCCTATAGGGCCACGCGCCTAAAGGAAGACAAATGGCCTGAAGTTAATTGTGAGAAAAACAAACTTGCTGACACCTGGGTTCCTCCCTGGACGAACCCCCAGCTATCATTGAGAACCAGAGGGAGCATCAAGATGGGGGCCAGAGGGACTGCCCCCCACTCCTTGCTACAAACGAGGGTCTTCAGTCAAGTACCCACAGGCTCCTGAAGAAGCCCCGTGGGGGACATTGCAAATGTCCCTTTAACAGCTTCAGTGATCTCCAGGGCGTCCCAGACTTGCGTTCTGTCTTGAAATGTAGCTGAGACTGGGGGCCAAGAACTGGGATTGCATAGAGCCCACTCCTGCTCTTAAATATGGGCAAGTTGTATGGTTTAAGGCAGGCGTCCCCACTCCCGGGGCTGCAGACGCCTACCGTCCGGGGCCTGTTAGGAGCTGGGCCACACAGCAGGAGGTGAGCAGCGGGCGAGCAAGCGAAGCTTCATCTGCCGCTCCCCATCGCTCGCATTACCGCCTGCACCATCCCCTCCCCACCTTCCCTGAAAAATTGTCTTCCATGAAACTGGTCCCTGGTGCTGAAAAGGCTGGGGACTGCTCGAAACTTTAAGGTACTCCACTCTCCATCCTGAGAACAAACAGGATATTTAAGATTTCATTCATTCAGTAAAATTTGGAATGGTGAGCATCTCTTTTGTGCCAGGCACTGGGCTGGACTGCACAGCCAAGGATGAGCAAGTTGGGCCCTCAGGGAGCTCATCGTCCAGTGCGGGAGGCAAACAAATGGGTAAAATGCAGTAAGAGGAATATTCCGGCACTAGCTGTGACAGAGTCCCCTGGGAGCAGAGCGTAGAGCACATGGAACACGGATGGTGGCCATTGGGGGTCCGCAGAGGAAGCACCGTCTGAGCTGATGACAAGTGGCTGGTAGGGCGTGAGCAAGACCTGGGCATGTGGGAGAGCAGGGTGAGCTGGGACCCTGCTGCCCTTGAAAGAAGAAAGATACACAAGAGGGATTCCCAAAGCTTTCATGGCAAGCAGTACTGTACTCTAACAACCACGAGCTGAAGCCTGTTTGGGCTGCAGAGTTCTAAATGTAGAGGCTTCCATCTTGGAACAGTGAAGGCCTTGGTTTGTACTCAGCCATGGAGGGCCGGCGGCCAACACCTGTTTGATGGAATGGTTTATCCTTTAATCCCTCCCCCTTCAGTGTAGCCTCAGGAGACACCTTAGCTCCTGGAATGTCCAGCCAGGCAGTTTGTTCACCAAGCGGTCTGGATGTACCCGGGAGGAGAAGAGGCAGGAGAGAATCTTCCAGAGCATTCAGGAGTCCTGCCGGCCACCTCAGACTTACTGTGCGCTGTGGAGTTAGAATGCTGAGATCTGAATGCTGTCTCTGGCTTCTAGCTGTGTGCCTGGAGACAAATTATTTAACTTCTCTGAGCCTTAGTTCTCTTTTTGTCAAGTGGGACTATTAATAATTGGGTGGCTGTAAGAACTAAATGAAATAAAGCATGTAAGGCAGAGAGCACTGTGCATATTAAATACTTAATAAACGTTCATTATCATTATTGTTGTTAATATTGTGTCCACGTTTCTGATACCTTTTTTTTTTTTTTTTGCAGTACGCGGGCCTCTCACTGTTGTGGCCTCTCCCGTTGCGGAGCACAGGCTCCAGACGCACAGGCTCAGCGGCCATGGCTCACCGGCCCAGCCGCTCCGCGGCATGTGGGATCTTCCCAGACCGGGGCACGAACCCGTGTCCCCCGCATCGGCAGGCGGCCTCTCAACCTCTGCGCCACCAGGGAAGCCCTGATACCTTTTTAAAAAAGTCCATGCCTTTTCAATGCTTTTTCACTCTATCTTCTGCGTACAGCCACTAGATAGACCCCATCCAGCTTTGCTTCCTGTGTTTGTATTATGAAAAAAGTAGGCATATTGGATATTCTTTCTCAAACCAGGGCTGCTGACCTGGAGATCCTGATGCCAGTCTCCCGCCTTCACCCCCACCACTGGTTGAGAAACCCCGATGGGGTCACTGTAGGCTTTTAAGCAGGGGAGACACACAACTAGATGAGGCTGCTTGCAGTATCACTTAATTATCTTGGGATCAGTATTATAACATGTGTCTGAAATAGTTTATATGCTCTGTGTCTTCATTGGTCAACCGCCTGAATTTTTTATTTCTGGGGAGATTACACTCAAGCTTCCCGTGTCTGTTGTATTACTTTGGGTCCAGGGACGTTATATTTTACACACTGTTGAAAGAAGCCCTTGTCATTTTCTGGGCTAACACTCCCTGGATGAGTCAGATATTTACTTCCAAGCACCGCGGCCTCTGCAAGCCCTCTAAGGGTCAGGCTGCTCTTCTCTCCGAGGGTCCCCGGCACGGCTGCCACCTAGTGGTGAGTTTTGTGAGTAAAAAATGGCTCTTGAGAAACCCTTCAAACGCGCCCTTGGAAATAGACCCTCCGTGGCTGTGAGTCACTCCGGATGACAGCGCAAAAGATACTCATCTTTGTGCAAGATGACTAACCGGCTTCTGGCCGACTGGGGGCTGTCTTTGAAAAACAATCCGATTTTGTTTTCTTCAAATATGAATTTCAGGATTTTCGAAACAATTAATGATTTTTCTCTTCAAAATCCACCCTGGCAGAGAAAGGACTAGGCCAGCATTGGGGGAGGGGAAGGTGTATTGCTAATGTTTGTCAAGCCTTTAGAAAGGGCTGAGTTCTGTTGTAAGCACTAAGAACATCTCACTGAATCCTTATTTCAATCCTGAGGTAAGTACTGTACTAAAAACAAAGCTAATAATTATTATTTACTGTCATTGTTGTGGTTGTTATTTTATAAATGAGGGAGTTAAGGCTGAGGGAGGTCTAACGTCACTTAGCTAGTAAGTGGCAGGGCTGGGATACTAACGCAGGCCCGCCAGGCACCAGTAGCTGCGTTCTTGACCTTTCTACTCCTTGATGATGTCTTCACTTCTCGGCACCTGCCGGCTTCCAACATCAGCTCATCCTGAAAATATTTGTCAGGGCCCTAAATGTGCATTCTATTGAATATTGGTTATCAGCTATGATCCAGACACAGACTGTTCCCTCATGGAGAAAAGAGAAAACATGATATAGATTGATAAATGCTATAGTGAGGTAAGCACAGGGTGCTGGGGGCCATATATATGAGTAGCTTGTGGTATCACCTGGGGGCAATCAGGATAGACTTCCTGGAGGAGGTGACCAAGGTAATTCCTATTGGATGAATGGGAATTAGGCAGGCACAAGGAAGGAGGGAATTAGAGAAGGTTGTTTCAGACAAAATAAGCAGAAAACATGAGTGACCAGAGGTCCCATGTGCTGAGCACTGGGAAAACACTCTTATAATTAGAGAGTTTCAGGGAGGGACCAAGGAGTTGGCTCATTTGGGGGCTGACTTTTGTTTTCTGTGTCTGGCAGGATGCTGGCAGCCTCATTCTGAAAGGAACACCACTTTGCAGAGGAAAAGCTCTGAGAGAGAGGGAAGAAGAAAGCCTTTTCTTCCCCCTTGTGGACTGAAATGGATGTGTAAATGCTGTCCTGGCCCTCACCAGAAGCTCTGAGAAGCCTGATAAAGACGCTCTGTGATAAAGCTCCAGGGTCAGCCACGGTGAACCTGGTGGACTGGCCCATGTTGTGTGGTCAAGACTGGCCCATGTTGTGTGGTCAAGATCCCATGTTACACCCTGGTGCAACCTCAAAGCCAAAGTCTGGGAGGATGAATCTTGTTTTCCTATTAAACATAACTGCAGAGAAGAAGGAAACCACTGTGATGGAATGGACGGAAGAGAGGATTCCCTGTTGTTGCTGCTAGTACCTTCCACGGATGGTGAGAAAGAACTACAGGCTCTTCTCTAAAATGTGAGACCTTGGGAAGACCACCTTTCCCGCTGTTTCTCCATGGTTCTGCTCCCCACCCCCCCAGTGGTCTTCAGTCCCCACCCCAGCTAACTCTGTTAGTTGGATGCTTATTGGGCAAAGCCACGTTGCCAAATTATGAGTAAACCATAAAGAAGGTAATTTACAGGTATGCAATGTATTTTAGTCAACCAGATTTGGCTTCACACAATGATTGGGCTGTTGCCTGGTCAATTTGTCTCTCTTCTGTTTACTACCTGCCTAGTTGGGTCACTTCACCTTGGTGACACTTTGGACCTTCTTGTTAGACATTCCAGACTTAACCCTTTGATTAAGGTTTAAATGGTTGTTCAATAGCCTCCTGAATCCCAGCTTCCTGTTTTGTCCATATTTTGCTGTGTCTTTTAACCAAATCTCCCCTCCCAGGCCCTTTCTCTTCTCATGAAGAATTTCTCTCTCAGTGATTGCATTTCCTTTAAGTCTTTGTAACAGCAATGGAAACCTTCCAGTCTTAATGGCAGTGACGGGGCCATAGTTGTAAGTCCAAAACAGGGGAACTTGCTATGGCAACTTGCTATGAAATGGGAGGACTTGGCACCAATTTTTCTATTTGTGAATCATATTTAGTATCCTGTTAAACCACTTTCATAGTGTAGTGGTTAGGAACATTGAATAATCTTGGACAGTTTACTTAACCTCTTCATACCTTACTTTCTTCATCTGTAAACTGTGCTGTGAACAGTGCCTGGCCCAGAGTAAGCACTATGGAGCCTTTTTTTGGGGGGGTGGGTGGGAGTGGGGACCATGCCTCGCAGCATGCGGGATCTTAGTTCCCTGACCAGGGATCGAACCCATGCCCCCTGCAGTGGAAGCACGGAGACCACTGAGCTTTTGCTACTGTTCCCTTTTCTGATTACTTCCTGTGGTCCCTCCAACTCTGATCAAATCATCATTTAATTCCCCTGTGTCGTATTTAGACAACATTTGCCTACAGAAACGAGTAGCTGAGGAGTTCACAATGTTCGTTCTGGAGTGACATTCCTCACAGTGACTCCCCCCAGCTCAAGAAAGCCCATATCACAGCAGGAAAGACTCTGTTCACTTCACATCAGCTCCCAGCTCACTCCTCCTACCCCTCAAAATTATGCTCTAGATTTCTCTAGGGTCCCCTTCCAAATGCCCAGCTGTGGACTGTTCTACTTACTGTGCCCGTTTTCTCTTCTAGTATTAGTTCTGAACTCTCTCAAGGAATCTTGAGTAGCAGGTGTCACTAATTTCTATTAGATAGCTTTACATTAAACTTTGTAACATGCTCGTGGAGACCAGTGTTCTATTGTGTGCTCTTTTACACTTTCTGGTCTTGGAGTCTGCCCCATTCCTCTGTGGGTTTCTGTGTGGAGTTTGGATAGATGTCTACCTTGGTGTTTTCAATGTATTCCACAAGCCTGAAGAAAAACCTGACAAGACACCGCATACCCATCATTTCCTTCTCTTCAGGAATGGCTCTGTGCAATTATAAAATGCTATTCCTTTTAGTGATCTGTTTGTGACAAAAGAGCCAAAAATTATATCCTGCTGGAGAAAGATCATACTTGCCTTTAAAAACAAAATTCTGGGGGCTTCCCTAGTGGCGCAGAGGTTGAGAGTCCGCCTGCCGGTGCAGGGGACATGGGTTCGTGCCCCGGTCCGGGAAGATCCCACATGCCGCGGAGTGGCTGGGCCCGTGAGCCATGGCCGCTGAGCCTGCACATCCGGAGCCTGTGCTCCGCAACGGGAGAGGTCACAACAGTGAGAGGCCCGCATGCCGCAAAAAACAAACAAACCAAAAAAACAAAATTCTATTTATTTCAGATATAATATAATTTGATTTGTCATTTTCTTCATGGATTTACATTTTCTTTGTTTTTCTGAATTCTATCGTGGAGGAGATGAGACTTCAAGGCAAAAACTCTCAATACTTAGGGTCAGTTTTACCTTATCTTTGCAAAGGTGTAAGGGAAAAAATGACCTTTCCTGGTGTTAGCTCCTCTGCCCTGTGGTAGGGACCACAACAGACTTAACTGGAAGCTGTGTCCTACTGGCTTTGCAGTTGGGAAATGTTAAGGGTGAGTTTACTGCCATGACTGTTGACAATAAGAAGAAATACTGAGGTATTAAGAAGAGTACATTAGCACAGTGGATGTGACATCTGAGCAAGTTGCCACAGTGTACTTTCTAGGACTGAGTTCCCTGGTCACTGAGCAATTTCAAATTCATATACACTACCTTACCATAGTTGGATGGGAAACTGGGAATCTCATATAGGGCTTCCTCAGTAAAAGGGCTCATGTGTCTCCTGCTTGTGAGATCCCAGGCCTCCATGTCTCACTCTGAGCTGGTGGTGGCCCTGGGCACTCCCTGAGAACACTATGAAGTAGGTGGAGGCCATCTGGGGTACCTCTGCACAGTCCTCTCAGGGACGCTTTGCCCCATTCTGGGTTTGCGTCTCCTGTGGTATCTCTAACTTCCTGGAGCCCTTTGCTGCTGGGTCTTGCCCTTGGCAGCTCTTACTTCTTTCCTTTCTTTCTTGCTGCTGTGGAGAGAAAAGATAAATACATAACATTGGCTTTTGGCACCTAATTCCATTTCAATATTTTTGAGTTCCCTAAAGTGTAGTCATACAGAGCAAATGTGATTAGCTGACTTTAGCCCCACCACTTGGGAGCTCTGTAACCTTGGGCATATCACTCACCCTCCTAGCCCTAGATTCCTCACTTTAAAACCAGACCGTTGTGAGCATCAAGCAAAATAACATATGTGAACATGCTTTGCAACATGGGAGGGTCTACGTGAATATGCCGGGGGAGGGGGGTGGATATTTGAAAGTGCAGGGTGAGTACAGCTATATTTAGTTTATGGTTATAACGTTATTGATCAGAGCACTAATTACAGGTCATAGAATGTTGATGGCAGAATCTTGCTGGGGCTGTAAAGAAATTTGGACTTAATGCTCTATCTCTATTAGTGTGTATATATGTAAATAGACACATAAATTGTATAGACATGTAATAATAAGTTGAACGATGCTATCCATTTCGTTATGCATCACAGAAATCCAGCAAGAATTTGTCCTTTTCTTTTGAAGCACTTTCTAGCACCACCCTCGGGCCTGTCTGGGAATAAGTGCTGCTATACATGTTGACTCACAAAAATAAAACATGACACTGCAAGCTGGGCCACCAGACACCCAGGTGGAGCCCTGAGGACATAGTCGGCTCTGAAGGCAGCGTGTCCCTGAGCAGGAGATCTGAAATGGCCAGGATGGGTATGAAAGCATTCGCAGACCTGGGCTTCCTCTGAGGCAACCGGAAGCCAAATCTGAAAAAGCCCTTGGAAAGCTTCCCCAGGCAAGGAAGATCAGGAAAAGGCTGCGCAGAATGGGCAGCGCCTCTGAAGTTGTCTGCGGGTAGATGCTGGGGGCTACCGCTTCTGCTCTAGCAGCCCAGCTCCACCTTCCTGACCCTCACGGAGTCTAAAGGAAAAGCACTGTCTCTCTCCTACCCTCTCCCATCCACTAAAGCAACGCTGTTAGTGTTCATCTGTTTGCCACACATTCTTGAGCTGTGTTCTACTAGCGGATCCTCTTCCCTCCAGAGAATTTGCCAGTCTGGCCTGGCATCCCGAGCAGTTTTACGAGAAGTATATATAGCCTTTTAGGATGCAAACAAGTGCAAGAGGGAAAAACACAGATTGCTTTATGGAGTGATTGGCCAAATGGATATAGTTAGCAGCTATCAAGCCCTTGAAATATGAGAATTAATGAAATTCAGCTTGATGAATGAGAATAATCACTTCAACAGGCTAATGCGATAAATAACCCCTTACATAAGGAAAACAAACATTTCAGTGCTGCAGGTGCCATATTTTGAGAATTGCTGAAATGCACAAAAATCCAAGTTTTGAAGTGAGTGGCACTGATGAGAATGAAGTGAGCCCTGAAGGTCCCACCAGCAGTGGGAGTACTCTGATCCCCAGAGGTATGTACTTCTCCCAGTATTCATTTCCTCTTGCTGCTGAAACAAATTACCATGAACCTAGTGGCTTCAAGTGATACACATCTTTGTTGTCTTTCAGGTCTGTAGATCAGGAGCCCGGTATGGGTCTCATTGGGCTAAAATCAATGTGTTGACAGGGCGGTGTTCCTTTTGGAGATTCGAGCAGAGAATCCATTTCCTTGCCTTTTCCAGCTTCTAGAAGCCACCTACATTCCGTGGTGAATGGCTCCCTCCTCCATCTTCAGAGCCAGCATCGGAATAGCTTCAAATCTCTCTCTCCCTCTGACCCTTGCTTTCAGTTTAGCACACATGCATTTCTCTTACATACATTTGTCAAAACCCATAGAACGGGGCTTCCCTGGTGGCACAGTGGTTGAGAGTCCGCCTGCCGATGCAGGGGACACGGGTTCGTGCCCCGGTCTGGGAAGATCCCACATGCCGCGGAGCGGCCGGGCCCGTGAGCCATGGCCGCTGAGCCTGCACGTCCGGAGCCTGTGCTCCACAACAGGAGAGGCCACAACAGAGAGAGGCCCGTGTACCGCAAAAAAACAAAAACAAAAACAAAAAACCACCATAGAACGTGCAGCACCAAGAGTGAACCCTCAGGTGAACTATGGACTTGGGATGGTAATGATGTGTTGACGTAGATTCATCGATTGTAACAAGTGTACCATCTGGTGGGAGGTGTTGATGGTGGGAAGGCCGTGGATATCTGGGGAAAGGGAGTATATAGGATATTTCTGTACTTTCTGCTCAGTATTGCTATGAACCCCACAACAGCCAAAACAAAAATAAAATCTTGGCCATTCCCTGGTGGTCCAGTGGTTAGGACTCCGAGCCTTCCACTGCAGGGTGCACGGCCTCAATCCCTGATCAGGGAACTAAGATCCCGCAAGCCATGCGGCACGGCTAAATATACGCCTGTGTGTATATATATATATATATATATATATATATATATATATATAATTTTTTAAAGTCTTTTAAGGGAAGAATGAGCTGTGAAAAGGTTAGGAACTACTGCATTAAACCTACCTTATTTCAACCTTACATCCTGAGAGCTGCCCCTGGTGGAAGGAGACCAGGGTGCGGTGACGTTTCATGCAGCTCAGGGTCACCTTCAGCATCAGCGTAGAACAGAAGTGGGCAACCAGAAACCAGCACTGTTTAGCCCTGTGCCAGTTACTTCTGCACTGTGCCACTTCAAGCTCACAGTAACCCTACAAGAGAAATATTAACATTTCCATTTTTAAAGTGAGAAAAGTGGGGCTCAGAAAGGTTAAGTAATTTGCCAAGCTACAGGTTGAAGGGCCTGGATTCAAAGCTAGGTTTGTGTGGGCTCAAAGCTCATGCCAGGCTTCCTCCTCAAGTCACAAGAGAGGAAAAGGTGGTTCTTTGTGTGTGTTCTGAGCTCTGGGTGTGGAAAACAGGCAGAAAAATGGACCTGCAAACCAGGAGTGGTCCCAAGAGCTGGTTCACTGGTGAAGGCAGCCTCTCATATTCATATAAAAGCCTGGTTGCCACTGGAGGAATTCCCAACCCTTGGAAGATGCCGCTGGTCCCCGTGGGCTCTCACAGGAAAGAGGAACCTGGTCTAAGGCCACCAGGCTGACCAAGCCATGCTGGAGCGGAGAGGGGCCGGCAGAGGGCGCTGTGCAGACATGGTGGGCTCATGTCTTACCATAGGACTCTGCCTGGCGAAGACCGAGCAAGTGCCGAGGGTCAGGGATGGAGAGGTCATTTTGAACTAAATTTGTTTCTTTCCCTTGAGACAAAGTAACACAGCATACTTTTCAGAAAGCTTTGGAGAGTGAACTTTGCCTCTTGCAAAATCACTCATTGTTGTGGGTTTCTTTCTCTTACATAAGACTTCCTTTTGCCGCAATGGATGTCGAGGAGACACTGTAGAAAAGCGGGTAGAGCAAAGTGGGCATGTCCCATCCCAGATCTGCCTCTTGTTAGAGGTGTGGGTTTTCTCTGAAACTCGTTTGTGTTTTTGGATGCTGGAGATCAAAGGCTTTATCTTACAGGTCTGTTCTGAAGACTAAAGAAAAGGCACAGAAAGGGTTAGTACACAGTCTCACTCAGCTTGCAATCATTTTGGTCTTATGATCTCTTTACAGTCTTAAAAATTATTGAAGACTCAAAGAGCTTTTTTTTTTTTTTTTTTTGCCCGTGCAGCTTGCAGGGATCTTAGTTCCCTGACCAGGGGTTGAACCCAGGCCCACAGCAGTGAAAGTGCCGAGTCCTAACCACTGGACCACCAGGGAATTCCCTCAAAGAGCTTTTGTTTAAGTGGGTTCTATCATATTTACTACATTAAAAACTAAGATTTACTTTTCAATTAAATTTCTCATTAAAATATCTATTTCGTTAGGAAAAGAATATTAATTAGCAAGAAAAGTTGTAAAGCAACTATACTGCAATTTTAAAAAGAGTAACCAAAAATATGCATCATTTAGCCCATCACAGGCTAACTTAAAAACATGTCTTTATGAAAAATAACTGTATTTTCAAAATAAAAAAATATTTAGTTAGAAGAGTGACAGTGCTTTGCATTTTTGCAAACCTCTTTAATGTCTGACATTCGTGCATATGTTCTACATGCAGACTGTTGTGATGTCACACATCAGTAGCCTCTAGAAAACTCTACTGTACACTCATGGAAGAATGGGAGTGAAAAATGCAAATAACATCCTTGCGTTCTATAGAAATAGTGTTTTTTGTTTTGGTTTGGTTTTGGTTTTTTTTTTTTGCTGTACCCGGGCCTCTCACTGCTGTGGCCTCTCCCATTGCAGAGCACAGGCTCCGGATGCGCAGGCTCAGCGGCCATGGCTTACGGGCCTAGCCCCTCCGTGGCACGTGGGATCTTCCCGGACCGGGGCACGAACCCATGTCCCCTGCATCGGCAGGTGGACTCTCAACCACTGCGCCACCAGGGAAGCCCTATGGAAATAGTTTTGATCCAGGCATTCAATAAGTGATAGTGATTACACTGTTCCCCAAGAGAGTTCATGCCAGTTTTGGGGTGGCTACTCCAGCCCGTAACATAGGACGCTCTGTGTGCACAGGAGGTAAGCTGGTCCTTGGAGAAACCCATGAGGGTTATGAGAGGTTTTACTCAGCATGCAAAGAGTCCAATGAGAAGTCATTGGCGAGATGACTCAGGCCTTGCACAGTTAGAACAAGCCTGAGCTCATGGTGCTTCCAGTGAGTGCCGAGTTGATACCTATTTTCAACATACAAAATCCAGAAGTCATAAAAAAGAATGAAATTCTGCCATTTGCAGCAATGCGTTTGGACCTAGAGAATATTAAGTTTAGTGAAATAAGTCAGACAGAGAAAGACAAATACTAAAAATAGAACTACCATATGATACAGCAATTCTACTCCTGGGTATATATATGGGAAAGAATGAGAACACTAACTTCAAAAGATACACCTCAATGTTCATAGCAGCACTATTTACAATAACCAAGACATGGAAGCAGCACAAGTGCCCATCAACAGACGATTGGATTAAGAAGATGTGTATATATACATATATGATGGAATATTACTCAGCCATTAAAAAAGAATGAAATACTACCATTTTCAGCAATGTGGATGGATCTACAGAATATTATACTTAGTGAAATAAGTCAGACAGTGTTTACTATATGATATCACTTACATGTGGAACCTAAAAAATATTACAAATGAATATATATATGCAAAACAGAAACAGACTCAGATATAGAAAACTAACTAGTGGTTACCAAAGGAGAGAGGAAGAGTGGAAGGGAAAAATTAGGGGTATGGAATTAAGAGATACAAACTACTATGTATAAAGTAGATAAGCAACAAGGATACATTGTACAGCACAAGGAATTATATCCATTATCGTGTAATGATTTTTAATGGAACATAATCCGTAAAAATACTGAATCGCTATGCTGTATACCTGAAATTAATACAGTATTGTGAATCAACTCCACTTCAACTAAAAAAAAAAAGAAGTCACGGAAGCCACTCCGAGAGCAATTGGTAAACCAAACATTTTATTTCAAATGAACATAATATCTGCCTTTCAATGACTTCCAAAATGTTTCATTTCCTTCCTGCTTTGGATGATGAGATGCATTTACTGTGCTTCTCTCTCCTCCCCAGCAGGCATCTGAGCCTGAGGAGTCCTGTGTTAATGAGCCTCTGCCTCCTGCTGAGACTTCTGTGACTTCCTTGGGCCCTAATTGCCCTGCGTCTGCCCAGGTGGGCATGAGCTCCCCCAGGCTGCCTTCAGCAGAGGGAGAACCAGAGCCAGTGCTTCAGCGGCTGTGCGGGTCGCGGTGTCCCTGGGTCTCTGTCAAAGTCTCGGTTACCTCAGTCACCAGATTCCTCTTCCTTCCCTCCTCCTCTTTCCCTGTTCCCCCTCACTCCTGTCCATCCCCTTACAAAGCTCCCTCTCCTCGATCCTTTGGACTCTCTTAGTCCTCTCTGCAACCCTCATTTCTGCCCCTAGGTTCCTCTGTCCACCCAGCCTGAATCCTCTACACAGACTCACGGCTCTCTCCCTGTCCTGTCCCACCTCTCCATTTAGGCCCTTCTTCCTCCCTCCTCTCTCTTCCGTGCCTTTGAGTAGAACTCCCTTCAAGTGCCAGGGCCATGCTGGGCTCTTGTACATAATTAAGATGCAATTGGGAATTCCCTGGCAGTCCAGTGGTTAGGACTTGTTGCTTTCACTGCCGTGGGCCTGGGTTCAAGCCCTGGTCGGGGAACGAAGATCCCGCAAGCCCTGCGGAGCAGACAAAAAACAAACAAACAAACATGCAGTCTACAAAGTAAGTAGCATTTGTACCCATTTTCCGGACCAGAAAAATAAGGCACAAAGGAATTAAGTAACTTGCCCCTGAGACCAGGCTGTGACCCTTCCTCTCCAGACTCTCCATCTCATCACTGTTGCCTCTTTAAGTAGCTTCTTCATTTGGATACTGTCCATCTTCACTGTCTTTCCCATGTGCTACCTTTGATAGGTCTCACCACACACACACCTACCACGTGCCCTCTAAACGTATCTTCCAAAAGACTGCAAATTGATGGAGTCCCTGTGATGTGCCAGGAACTGCTCTAGGGCCCGGGAGAGAGCAGTGAGCAGGGCTTCTCTCACGGAGCTTCCAGTCTCTACCTTTTTTTGCACTGACATTCAGACTCGTTCGGGCCCTTTTGCTTCATCGGCTGTCTTCTGCCTTTGTTTCAGAAACACTTTTATCTTGGGCAGATATGGACTGGACAGTGCTTTGCTTTGTGCTGTGTCTTTAGCAAACCCCTTCCAGCCTCTCCTCTCTCAAGGCTACTCTGCTGGCCATTCCCGGGTTGGTCTCCAAACTTTAAGGTGTCAGCTGGCTCTGAGCCCTCAGCTTTTCCTCATCTATATCCGCACCCCACCCCCATCCGGCCCTACCCTGTACCACTTCATGGGAAAGCCGCCATTTCAGGGAAGCTGACCTTTCTGGAACCTCACACACACTCACGGCAGCCCATCCCCCATTGTCTGCTGAAAGCAGGAAGCTGACACGGCTGTAGAAGCTGCAGGGCGATGGCAGGTCAGGGCCTGCCTGAGACGCTAGAGCTTGGTGAGGCCAAGGGCAGGCCAGAGGCCCCCTGAGAGCTAGACCTAAGTGAGGAAGAGCCAGGTTAGAGAAGAGGAAACAGGTTAAGTGCTTCATTCATTCATTCATTCATTCAGAATATGTATTCAGTACCTTCTTTGTTTCAGGGACTATTCTAGGCCTGGGCTACAGCTATGAACAGAACCAACGAATCTGCCCTTGTGAAGTTTGCAATATATTGGGAAAGACAAACCATAAACAAATAAATATATACAATAGTGTCAGATGGTGGTAAATATTATAAGGAGAAATAAAGCAGTGTCTGGGGACAGAGCTGATGGAAGTGGGGAAAGGGTGATCTCTTAGATAGTGTCGTCACAGAAGAGCTCTTCTGGGAGGGGTGGCATTTAAGTAAACTAATAAAATGAAGTAAGAGAATGGTCCAAGTGAATGCCAGATAGAGAGTATTCCGGGCAGAGGAAATAGCTGTCGTAAAATCCCTGAGGTGGGAGTGTGCTTGTTGGCTTTGAGTGGAAGGAAGCAGAAGGACAGCATTGCTGGAGGGAATAAGAGAGAAGGCGGGTCAGGAGTGAGGGTGGGGAGGGGCAGGGAGGGGAGCCTGAGCCCCAATCCCTAGGGGGCTAGGTCCCCGATAGAGTGCTCTTTATACGGCACCATGCTGCCTCTTCAAGGAGTTATCCTAAGAGGGAGTCTGGTTTTGAAGATCAGCAAAAATGATGCCTTGGGCTCTCTTGACATTTTCTTTCCTCAGTTCATTTGCAAACCAACCAACAATCAGAGCGAAGGTTATACACGAGATCAAGAATACAAAGAACAAAGCTTCCTAACACCTCCCTTATTCTTCGCAGAGGCGTACCCCAAGTTCTGAGTTCACATAGCCCATGTGGAGAGTGGAATCTGCCATCAAGAGGAGCCCAGAACCGTTGGGCTGAGGAGGGTCATGTTACCTTCGGGGGCTCTGCCTCTAATTTATTGGTGCATTCTCCTATAGACTGAACTGTGTCACCCCCAAAATTCATACGGTCAAGCCCTAACCCCAATGTGACTGTATTTGGAGATAGGACCTTAAGGAGGTAGTTAAGATCATAAGGGTGGGGCCCTACTGTGATATGACTGGTGTCCTTATAAGAAGAGGAAGAGATACAAGAGGCTCTCTCTCTCTGTGTGCAAACAGAGAAAAGGCCATGTGAGGACATAGTGAGAAGGTAGTGGTCTACAAGTCAGAAGGTGAGGCCTCACCAGAGTGAAAGATGAAATAAAATGGGGTCGCTCATGTCAAGGGGTTTTCAGTGGAGCTGGGAGGACATATAGGAGGTGGGCCTTATGCACGTCCTCACTTGGGTGGAACTGTGAACTTTTGAACTGGGCCAAGTAGCAAATATTCCAAGAACTCTACAAGAACACCTGCAACTTGCTCCAGTAATGGGCTTCTGCCTAGTGACAGCCTTAGCAACCAAAGCATGTGTAGCCAAGGCAAGCTTTCAGCTGTCAACACCAATCAAAATTCCTTGTAAACAGCTTATGCATTTCCTTTTGTCTTTAAAACCTCCTGACTTTCACTCCCTAAAGGGACACTATTTTGGTTGCTACTCAAATCTGTGTACCCTGAATTGCAATTCTTTGATCCTGAATAAACACTTTGATTGATTGCCTCCTGAGAACTTAAAGTTGACACCGGGAACCAACCCTGATGGCACCTTGATCTTGGATTTCTAGCCTCCCAAACTGTAAGAAAATGTCTGTAGTTTAAGCCACCTAGTCTGTGGAATTTTGTTATGGCAGCCTGAGCTCACTAAAACACGTTCCAATGAGTTACTTCTGTATTCTGTTTATTATGCATCACGGGACCTCTGGCAGGCCTGGCAATGGCCTACCTCACCATCAAATCAGAGAGGAAGGCTCCCTCTGACTTCTAGGAAGGGGAGATTTGCTCACAGGAGGGGTGAGCAAGAGGTAATTTGGAATCTGAGATGCACTTGTTTATCCCTTTATTTCTTCACCTATAAAATGGGGAAGATAATACCAGTGCTTTGAGGGAAGTTCTAAATATAAAATTCAGTTGAATAAACAGCTGTTGACATCATTTATGCATAAGGCGTTGTACTGGGAAGGATGTAAGGGTAAATATGTATGCTTCCCTTATGGGAAATTTTTCTCAATCATAAGGTATATGTGTTTAATAACTGTGAAAGTATTTTGCGACCTTTTTAAATGAGGAGGGGTTTTTTTCATAATGCTAACAATCTTGTTACTTGTTTAATGTAAATGTACTGATTACGTAATCATTATAATAGTCTAAGTACTGTCTCTTAAGGTGTTAAAACATTTACAAGACTAATATATTTGTGAGTTGAATTTAACATTTAGAAGTATTGGATTATGTTTGCAATGTTTAAATATTTGGGACAATTCACTCTTAAATTTATATATTTTGATTTATTAGTTGTGTAAGTAGTCTGAGAGTATTCAGAGGATTGTTGATTAGTTAATGTTCAAAGAAATGCTAATCATTTAATAAAAGTGTGTGTAAGATTACTACATTATGTATCACCCCTAGGTAACAAAAAGTTGGGGAGAAGTGGAGGGTATTAAGAATGCAGCGTAAGGACTTGCCTGGTGGGCCATTGTTAAGACTCTGTGCTTCTACTGCAGGGGGCACGGGTTCGATCCCTGGTGGGGGAACTAAGGTCCCACATGCCGAGCTGCGCAGCCAAAAAAACACACAAAAGAATGCATAGGGGAGTGTAGAGGGACTCTAGAGCAGCTGCCTGATGTTTGAGAGATAATGACAGAGAGGAGAGTGGAGGGAAACTGCTATATGCTAAGGAAACAAATCCTCTTGGGCATTTTCTGGAAGGGTTATAATAAAGATTCTAAGAGCTTAATTACTCTTTGGTTGCCAGGC
Source organism: Hyperoodon ampullatus (assembly GCF_949752795.1). NCBI lineage: Eukaryota > Metazoa > Chordata > Mammalia > Artiodactyla > Ziphiidae > Hyperoodon > Hyperoodon ampullatus. The sequence continues at coordinate 59,318,089 of NC_136929.1, read as the reverse complement.
TGTGTTTCTTTAAATACGACCCCATGCTATGATTGGACCAAAAAAAAAATACCTGACTTTACACAAGTTACAGGAGTAAATGTGCAAGGTTAATGCACAGAATGATTTAAATGAAGCAGCTTTCTCTGCAGTATCATCCAAATTGACCCAAAGACTTTCCTTCAGGAAAGTACAAACGGACTAAACTTAAAATTCCTGCAAAATGACTGTGTCCAAGTTGGTGTATAAATAGAGGATGATGTTATTTAGATCAGAGTATCTCAGAAAACCCACAAGGCTGGAACTTACATCCAATGCTTGAAATGTTTCCCTTTTGACCTACAAATGACCTCACAGACAGAAAAGCGCGCGCGTGCGTGCACACACACACACACACACTGAGCTGGGATTTTTTTTTTGGTTCTCTCTTTCATGACTATTTTGCATGACTGTAATAATTCAAATTTTCTGACCCTGTGGTTTGATGGCATTCAGGACACACCATCTCAAAATATGGCCCCTTGGCGTATTGAATATTTGGGGCTGAGGGAATTTGAAAGAACAGCAGAAGCAGGAAGGTCACTCTTACCCTTCCCACCACCCCTCTTCCCTGAAGACAGGTCATAAAACCTTCATGTGAGGCGTGCCCTCCCTATACCCAGAGGAAAAGAGTATCCTTATCTCAGAAGACCAAGAGACTCCAAGTAGAATCTGAACAGGCCTTGCCAGGTTTTCCCCAGTTTACTCCACTCACCTTATATCCCTTAAGCTGTCAATTTCTACCTGACTGCCCACTCTTCATCAAGCCTAGCATAAAAACACTCAGGTCTAACTCTTTCTTCCAGGTCTTCATTTCCTTATTAGGGCTCCTGTGTCATGTAAAATTTATATTAAATAAATGTGTATGCTCCTTTCTTGTTAATCTGTTCCAGTGTGGGTTTTTCCAACACCACCAAGCAGTTAACTCAGTTCTGACACTATCTACCTGGAGAGAGCAACAGATTTCACAGGTTAAGTGTCCAGTCCCATAGACTGCCCCCCCTCCTTCATGTTAGATGCCAATTGCAACTCCAGGTTGTAACCTGTGCTTCTGACCAACTGGCTATACATTGGAAGGTCCCCTGACCTCCTCCTTGGGTGTGGTTAATTTGCTAGAGTGGCTCACAGGACTGAGAGAAACATTTACTTACGTTTACCAGTTTATTATAAAGGATATGAGGGAATTCCCTGGCGCTCCAGTGGTTAGGACTCCGTGCTCTCACTTCTGGGGCCCGGGTTTGGTCAGGGAACTAAGATCCCACAAGCCAAAAGGAGCAGACAAAAAAGAAAAAATAAAGGACAGATTTTTGATAATAAAAAATATATTAAAGGCTATGATGAACAGCCAGATGAAGAGGTACATAAGGGGTCCAGAAGGGTCCCAAGTGCAGAGCTTCTGTCCCCTTGGAACTGTGTGCACTACCATCCCAGCATGTGGCTGTTTCATCAACCCAGAAGCTCAGCAACTCTTTTTCTTTTTCTTTTTTTTGCGGTACGCGGGCCTCTCACTGTTGTGGCCTCTCCCGTTGCGGAGCACAGGCTCCGGACGCGCAGGCTCAGCGGCCGTGGCTCACGGGCCCAGCCGCTCCGCGGCACGTGCGATCCTCCCGGACCGGGGCACGAACCCGTGTCCCCTGCATCGGAAGGCGGACTCTCAACCACTGCACCACCAGGGAAGCCCGCTCATCAACTCTTGATGTTCAAGGGTTTTTACAGAGCTTCATCTGTAGCCCCCGCCTCCCCTTCCCAGAGTTCAGTGGATGGTGCTGAAAGTTCCAATCCTCTAATCACTTGATCTTTCTAATGACCCACTCCACCCTGAGGCTATTGAGGGGTCCCACCCTAAGGCACCTCATTAGATAAACTCAGTGTTCTTGAAGGGGAAATCTTGTGAGAAACGAGAGAGAGACACTCCTATCACTTAGGAAATGCCAACGGGTTTAGGAGCTCTAAGCTAGGATCCGGGGACAAAGCCCAAACAGATTTCGTATTTGACTACATCTATATTTGTCAGTTTAATTTTCAGATGCTGCCAGGGACCCTAAAAAAAAAAAAAAATCTCTTTCCTCCCCTACAGGTTCTCCCTACTAAAATAAGCAAGATTTATTGAGTGCCTACTCTGTACCCAGTACTTTCCTGGCTGCTGTTACATACTTTATCCTGTATTATCTTCACAATACTGTGAGATAGATTTCACTATTTTCATCATTACAGATTAGAAAATCAAAGCTTCTAGAGATTGCCTTCCTTGCCTGAGAATCCAGAGCCAGAGTTCAGATGCAGGTCTCCCAGACTGTGAGTCCACGACCTCCCCACTGCACTAAACTGCTTTCTAGAAACTTAGCCTAGAGTCTTGTATGTGACCTGTAGCCTAGTCCTCACTATTCTGTGGCTTTCTCTTTTTTGCAGCCTTGTGGCAAAATGGAAACAAACCAACACAAAATAAACCCCATAACCTCTGGTTTAAGGCAGTGTATTTCAAGCTTCCCTAAAGAACAGATGGTCAGGACTGCACTCAACCATGTTTGGATTACTCTTGATTTCTAGCACACAGCTTTAAGAGTCTAACCTTTCTTGTTTGAGGTGATGGCTTTCTTCCTGTATTTCTGGAAGTGACTATGTTACCGACTCCAAGCTCGCTCTGCTCGCCGCATGACAGACCAATGAATCAGAGACGAGGTGTTCTGGCAAGGAACATGGCTTTCTTCGGAAAGCCTGCAGATAGAGAAGATGGCGGACTAGTGTCTCTGAAAAACCATCTTATTGGGGTTTGGATGCCAGTTTCTTTTAGAGGGGGAGGAGATGAGGAAGTTAAGTAAAAAGGCCATAAGTTTTGCAAATGTCCCCTGGAATGGCCAGCCTTGGGGAGGGGATGTGTTCATTTCTTCTTTCTTGCAGCCATGCGCAGGTGGACAGGGTCAGGATGTACAAAGGCACTTTGGTTTAACATTCCGGCAGAGGGGCAGGGTTCCCTGAGGCAGGCCCTTCTGTATGATTATAATAACAAAAGCAACGAAAAGCAAAGATTAAAGTCAAAGAAACAGATCGATTGTGGAATCCGATTAGCTCTTCCCTGTTACAACTATATTTAGGAAAGAAGTTGTTTATAGGTGTCAGCATTTGAGAGACAGTTAAGGAGACCCAGAGTGCCTTTGAGTCATAATAAATTAGGCTTCTGTGACATCACTTCTTATGTAAAGAAGACTGAAGTCATTTGTTCCGGGAGCCCTTGGGGGGCATGTGGAGGTGTTCCAGGAGGCTTACTTCTCCCTCATCACATGAGCGAATGCCAGCATCTGAGCTCCCTCTGTCCAGCGCTGCATTCTGCTCAGCATAATCATTGCAATCTTCTAAGTAAGGACACAAGTACACCCTATTTTCAGAACACTCAAAATAGCAAAATTCAAATACAAAGAATGGACAAATAAGGGACCAACTCATCCCCAAATAATTATTTGCTTTAAGTAAACATTCACTGCATGATTTCATTTGCAGGGCAGACCCCCCAAAGGCATTTAACTCATAAGGTGATTAATATGAACTCTATTTATGCAAAAACCTAGTAGCATAGAATAGCTGGCATTTCTGTGGGGTTTTATAGATTTCAAAAGGATTTGACATGTGTTTTCATATTTTATTTTGTCCTCAGGACCGTTTTGCAAGATGGGGTGAGTATTGTCATTCCCATGTTACAGATGAGAAAACTAAGGCAAAGAGAGGTAAGTCCTTGGCCGGAGGTCACATAGCTGGAAAGTATCTGAGCTGAGGCAAGATCCCAGCTCATGTGACTCTTTGTTAAAACACTCTCCTTTATTTGTTAAAACACTCTCCTTTATAAGCATACTTCTTTATTAGATTTATTTTTTCTTTTGAAGCAGGACTCAGATACTTAGGAGTTATTTTGGAGTATATTCAAATTTGAAATGGAGAACTGTTTGTAAAAAATGACTTGTCTTCTTCCTAAGAGGGTAGCTGGATATCTGTATGGTTCTGAAAAGAGGATCTAAAAATATACCTCATCAGGATCACCAGTGAAGCTTTAAAAAAAGCACAGATGATCACGCTGGACTACAAATATACTCAGTAAGAATTTCCAGGTGTGGGTTTCTTTGTTTTTCTTTAAAGCTAAAGAGTCGAGTCAGCCAAAACTAAAAAGCACAAGTTCAAATGTGGCCAGAGTGAGGCAATCTGAGGACTGCTAATGAGGGTCATAGATTTTCAGAGTGAATGGCTCCTATGCTCAAAGATTTATCCCATTTCCTTGTAGGCAAACCTAATAAAATTAATTCGTACTTAACTCCTCTAGCAGAGAAGAGAGAATGAATCATTTGTAATTGAAGATAATCAAGAATAAGTTGTTTAGCTTTAGAACATGGTTCTGTATTTATGTTGAAGATCTAGCCTATAAGCTCTTTCTAGAGTAATGTTCTTCATACATGGATGATTCTAGTCATTATACTACTCTGCTCAGAAGTCTTCCATGGTCTCCCATTGCCGCCCCCCTGAATACCTGTAAGTCCACCAGTCCACATCAGAGTGCTTACAATCTTCAAAAAGCACTAGATTTTGTTTGGGTCTTTATCCATGTCCCTCAACTTGAAATTCCCTTTACTTTTCTCTTCCATAATGTCTGCCTGCTAAATTCTGCCCATGGGTTGACTGGGTTCAGCTAGGAAGCTCTCACTTGGGGAGTTTCCTGGGGTGGTAGCTAGAGGGAAGCTGGGGCTGGAGTCATCTGAAACCCTAGCTGTCCACCCAGGAGGGCTCACTCACATGGCTGGCAGTTGATGCTGGCTGTCGGCTAGGAACTTGGCTGTTAACCAAAACATCTTCACGTTATCTCTCCAGGTAGCTTGGTCTTCTCATAGAACAGCAGTCACATTCTTAGAGGGAGCATCTCAAGAGCAAAGGTCCAAAACACTCAGGCAGAAGCCTCAAGGCCTGTTGTACCTGAGTCTTGGGAGTCCCAGAATGTCCCTTCTGCTGTATCCTGTTGTCCAAACAGGTTATTAGCCCAGCCCAGATTCAAGAGGAGGGGAATTACATTCTAATTTTTTTTTTTTTGCGGTACGCGGGCCTCTCACTGTTGTGGCCTCTTCGGTCGCAGAGCACAGGCTCCAGAGGCGCAGGCTCAGTGGCCGTGGCTCACGGGCCCAGCCGCCCTGCGGCATGTGGGATCCTCCCAGACCGGGGCACGAACCCATGTCCCCTGCATTGGCAGGCGGACCCTCAACCACTGTGCCACCAGGGAAGCCCCCACATTCTACTTTTTGATGTGTTGAACATCATGCAATTATAGGTAGAGTAGGACTCAATGGTGACCTTTTTTGGAGAACATCTACATTACCTTTGAATAAAGCTAGAACACTGTAAGTGATGCCAAAACTTGGCCTCTGTACACCAGTGCCAAGTCGAATGAATCTTGGAGACGGAGTTTTAGGTGAAGTAGAAAAGAATACCTTTATTGCTTTGCCAGGCAAAGTGGAACACAGCTAATGCCCTCCAAACTGTGTGTCCCAACTTGGGGGATTTGGTGAGGAGTTGTATAGCAATGGTTCAGGGGCAGGGTTGCTTATAAGGATCAGGGTGTGTGCAGGGCCTGCATTCCTTTAATCTGGCCTCAGGTGGTCTCTTGATGAGCTTCTGTGGTTCTTGAGGTTATCAAACTGTGACCTCTTTGGAATGAAGAATGCTTCATCCATCAAGTAGTTAACATCTTCCATTTGTTGGGGGTTCTGCAGAAGAGCTCAAAGATATTGTTCTATTTATCCATTGAGGTGGAACCAGGATCCTGTCCCAAGGCTGCACTATTGTTTCTCGACTGCCCCTCCCTTGTCCCTGCATCCCCTCCCTCCCCTGATTAGCAACTGTTTGAACCTGCCCTTTGGAACCCAGGGAAAGTCATGGAGGCTGAAGCCTATTCCCTACAAAAAAGAAATGAGGAACACGGAAAGGCTTTCATGCCCAGGAGCCCAACAGCATCCTCCTTGGTTTCATAGGCTCCATCCTCAGTGTAAGAGCAAATGAGAAACAAACATCAGAGAGAAGGAAAGAGAAAAGGACTTTGCCTCTCTGGACCCCTCCTTCAGGTGCAGGTGGAAAATTTGAATCACAAGCTGATTCTTGGGGAATTATGGCCAGAATTTTCACTATCTGTGTGGTGTAAAAAAGAAAAAAGAAAAGAAATCAAGTAATGAATTTAATCTAATATGGTCACAGGATTGTAATGCAGCCAAGATCCTGGCAGAAAATAAGTACAAAACCTCTCTGGAGGAAAGTCAACATGAGCCTCAAAATTTTTTCACTGATAAAAGTCTAAAGAATAGGGGCCCATAGTAATGATATCCCCTGGATTACCCTCTCCCCACTCCCATTCTCCGCCAACAGGGTCTCTATTTTCAACCTCTTTTCCAAGAAGAAAAATGAATTATCTGTAGAAAGCCATCTCCCTTACTGATCTCCCTCCTAACCCATTTTTGGCCAGTTTGATATCACCTCTACTCCAGAATAAATTACTAATCAGCTTAATTAAATCCAAAACAGAGAACTGGTCATTTAAAATAGTTACAAAATAGAATGGCATTTGCTTCTTAGGTCCCACTGAAAAAGCACAGTTCCAGTATCATAATTCTACAAAAGTAAATACTTGCTTGAAGGGATACTTAATCTCTCAGACAAAAAGAACTATATTTAAAACACCAGATGCTCTTGGCTTTCACTTTGGTAAACAAGAGTCCCTTTTGGTTTTAACTCCTCAAGGACAATTTCTTCTCCTTGTTCCCAAGGTTCTTCACCCAGCTGGGAAAAAGAAGTCTTGGAAGAAGGAAAAGTAAATCATGAAGTTCCTCTTTCTCATAGACCCACCCCCACACACATACACACCATAGACTTAAAGACACTGATAACTCACAACCCCTTCATTACTGCTCATCCCAAGGACCTTGGTTGCTCCCACCCAGAATTCCCAGCTTTATCTGGGCTCTCTGACCCTATGAAAGTTATTGAGATTTCTAATTGCCATTTGAAAATCTCTAGGACTCTATGCTACAAACACATATTTTATCTTTCACCCTTCTTTGAGTGCATCACTCCTCCTACCCTCTTCAGTTGCTGGGCCTGTTGAATGGGTCCAGGCCATGCCCATTATAGATGCCTGGCTAACTGGTGCTTCTCTTTCCACCTCACTTGCAATGCAGAATATGTGGCCTCTGCAAGCCCTATTTCACACCCCCTGCAGCTGAGATTTCAATGGGTTTAACTCCAACCTCCACGTTATTTATTTATCCATCCATCTATCTATCTATTTATTTTTATTGAAGTATAGTTGATTTATAATATTATATTAGTTTCAGCATAGTCATTCAATATTTTTATCAATTATATGATTACACTCCATTTAAATTTATTACAAAATAATGACTATATTTCCCTATGCTGTATAATATATCCTTGTTGATTATTTATTTTCTGCATAATAGTTTGTGCTTCTTAATCCCCTACTTCTATCCTGCCCCTCCCCACTTCCCTCTCCCCACTGGTAACCACTAGTTTGTTCTCTATATCTGTGAGTCTGTTTCTGTTTCGTTAAATACATTTGTTTGATTTGTGGTTTCCATGTCGAGAAGACCCTATAACATTTCTTTTAGGGTAGGTTTAGTATTGATGAACTCTTTTAGTTTTTGCTTGTCTGAGAAGTTATTTACCTCTCCTTCTGTTGCTGGGTAGAGTATCCTAGGTTGCAGGATTTTCCCTTTCAGCATTTTAAATATATCATTCTACTCCCTTCTGGCCTGCAAAGTTTCTACAGAAAAATCAGCTGATAGCCTTCTGGGAGTTTCCTTGTACATGACTCTGTTTTTTTCTTGCTGCCTGTAGAACTCTCTCTTTATCTTTAACTTTTGCCGTTTTAATTATGATATGTCTTGGTGTGGGTCTGTTTGGGACCATCTTGCTTGGGACCCTCTGTACTTCCTGTACCTGGATATCTGTTTCCTTCTTCAGTTTGGGGAATTTTTCATCCATAATTTCATCAAATACATTTTCAACCCCTTTCTCTCATCTCCTTCTGTGACCCTTACAATGCGAATTTTGGTACATTTGGTGTTGTCCCAGAGATCACTTAAACTGTTCTCATTTTTTAAATTTGTTTTTCTTTTTTTTTTTTTTTTTTTTTTTTTTTTGTGGTACGCGGGCCTCTCACTGTTGTGGCCTCTTCGGTCGCAGAGCACAGGCTCCAGAGGCGCAGGCTCAGTGGCCGTGGCTCACGGGCCCAGCCGCCCTGCGGCATGTGGGATCCTCCCAGACCGGGGCACGAACCCATGTCCCCTGCATTGGCAGGCGGACCCTCAACCACTGTGCCACCAGGGAAGCCCCCACATTCTACTTTTTGATGTGTTGAACATCATGCAATTATAGGTAGAGTAGGACTCAATGGTGACCTTTTTTGGAGAACATCTACATTACCTTTGAATAAAGCTAGAACACTGTAAGTGATGCCAAAACTTGGCCTCTGTACACCAGTGCCAAGTCGAATGAATCTTGGAGACGGAGTTTTAGGTGAAGTAGAAAAGAATACCTTTATTGCTTTGCCAGGCAAAGTGGAACACAGCTAATGCCCTCCAAACTGTGTGTCCCAACTTGGGGGATTTGGTGAGGAGTTGTATAGCAATGGTTCAGGGGCAGGGTTGCTTATAAGGATCAGGGTGTGTGCAGGGCCTGCATTCCTTTAATCTGGCCTCAGGTGGTCTCTTGATGAGCTTCTGTGGTTCTTGAGGTTATCAAACTGTGACCTCTTTGGAATGAAGAATGCTTCATCCATCAAGTAGTTAACATCTTCCATTTGTTGGGGGTTCTGCAGAAGAGCTCAAAGATATTGTTCTATTTATCCATTGAGGTGGAACCAGGATCCTGTCCCAAGGCTGCACTATTGTTTCTCGACTGCCCCTCCCTTGTCCCTGCATCCCCTCCCTCCCCTGATTAGCAACTGTTTGAACCTGCCCTTTGGAACCCAGGGAAAGTCATGGAGGCTGAAGCCTATTCCCTACAAAAAAGAAATGAGGAACACGGAAAGGCTTTCATGCCCAGGAGCCCAACAGCATCCTCCTTGGTTTCATAGGCTCCATCCTCAGTGTAAGAGCAAATGAGAAACAAACATCAGAGAGAAGGAAAGAGAAAAGGACTTTGCCTCTCTGGACCCCTCCTTCAGGTGCAGGTGGAAAATTTGAATCACAAGCTGATTCTTGGGGAATTATGGCCAGAATTTTCACTATCTGTGTGGTGTAAAAAAGAAAAAAGAAAAGAAATCAAGTAATGAATTTAATCTAATATGGTCACAGGATTGTAATGCAGCCAAGATCCTGGCAGAAAATAAGTACAAAACCTCTCTGGAGGAAAGTCAACATGAGCCTCAAAATTTTTTCACTGATAAAAGTCTAAAGAATAGGGGCCCATAGTAATGATATCCCCTGGATTACCCTCTCCCCACTCCCATTCTCCGCCAACAGGGTCTCTATTTTCAACCTCTTTTCCAAGAAGAAAAATGAATTATCTGTAGAAAGCCATCTCCCTTACTGATCTCCCTCCTAACCCATTTTTGGCCAGTTTGATATCACCTCTACTCCAGAATAAATTACTAATCAGCTTAATTAAATCCAAAACAGAGAACTGGTCATTTAAAATAGTTACAAAATAGAATGGCATTTGCTTCTTAGGTCCCACTGAAAAAGCACAGTTCCAGTATCATAATTCTACAAAAGTAAATACTTGCTTGAAGGGATACTTAATCTCTCAGACAAAAAGAACTATATTTAAAACACCAGATGCTCTTGGCTTTCACTTTGGTAAACAAGAGTCCCTTTTGGTTTTAACTCCTCAAGGACAATTTCTTCTCCTTGTTCCCAAGGTTCTTCACCCAGCTGGGAAAAAGAAGTCTTGGAAGAAGGAAAAGTAAATCATGAAGTTCCTCTTTCTCATAGACCCACCCCCACACACATACACACCATAGACTTAAAGACACTGATAACTCACAACCCCTTCATTACTGCTCATCCCAAGGACCTTGGTTGCTCCCACCCAGAATTCCCAGCTTTATCTGGGCTCTCTGACCCTATGAAAGTTATTGAGATTTCTAATTGCCATTTGAAAATCTCTAGGACTCTATGCTACAAACACATATTTTATCTTTCACCCTTCTTTGAGTGCATCACTCCTCCTACCCTCTTCAGTTGCTGGGCCTGTTGAATGGGTCCAGGCCATGCCCATTATAGATGCCTGGCTAACTGGTGCTTCTCTTTCCACCTCACTTGCAATGCAGAATATGTGGCCTCTGCAAGCCCTATTTCACACCCCCTGCAGCTGAGATTTCAATGGGTTTAACTCCAACCTCCACGTTATTTATTTATCCATCCATCTATCTATCTATTTATTTTTATTGAAGTATAGTTGATTTATAATATTATATTAGTTTCAGCATAGTCATTCAATATTTTTATCAATTATATGATTACACTCCATTTAAATTTATTACAAAATAATGACTATATTTCCCTATGCTGTATAATATATCCTTGTTGATTATTTATTTTCTGCATAATAGTTTGTGCTTCTTAATCCCCTACTTCTATCCTGCCCCTCCCCACTTCCCTCTCCCCACTGGTAACCACTAGTTTGTTCTCTATATCTGTGAGTCTGTTTCTGTTTCGTTAAATACATTTGTTTGATTTGTGGTTTCCATGTCGAGAAGACCCTATAACATTTCTTTTAGGGTAGGTTTAGTATTGATGAACTCTTTTAGTTTTTGCTTGTCTGAGAAGTTATTTACCTCTCCTTCTGTTGCTGGGTAGAGTATCCTAGGTTGCAGGATTTTCCCTTTCAGCATTTTAAATATATCATTCTACTCCCTTCTGGCCTGCAAAGTTTCTACAGAAAAATCAGCTGATAGCCTTCTGGGAGTTTCCTTGTACATGACTCTGTTTTTTTCTTGCTGCCTGTAGAACTCTCTCTTTATCTTTAACTTTTGCCGTTTTAATTATGATATGTCTTGGTGTGGGTCTGTTTGGGACCATCTTGCTTGGGACCCTCTGTACTTCCTGTACCTGGATATCTGTTTCCTTCTTCAGTTTGGGGAATTTTTCATCCATAATTTCATCAAATACATTTTCAACCCCTTTCTCTCATCTCCTTCTGTGACCCTTACAATGCGAATTTTGGTACATTTGGTGTTGTCCCAGAGATCACTTAAACTGTTCTCATTTTTTAAGTTTGTTTTTCTTTTTTTTTTTTTTTTTTTTTTTTTTTTGTGGTACGCGGGCCTCTCACTGTTGTGGCCTCTTCGGTCGCAGAGCACAGGCTCCAGAGGCGCAGGCTCAGCGGCCATGGCTCACGGGCCCAGCCGCCCCGCAGCATGTGGGATCCTCCCGGACCGGGGCACGAACCCGTGTCCCCTGCATCGGCAGGCGGACTCCCAACCACTGTACCACCAGGGAAGCCCTGTTTTTCTTTTTGCTGTCCTGATTGGGTGATTTATATTATTCTATCTTCCAGCTGACCTATCCATTCCTTCTTCTGTATCACCTAGTCTGTTCTTAATTCCTTCTAGTGTGTTTTTCATTTCAATTATTGTATTCTTCAGTTCTGACTGGTTCTTTTTTATATTTCCTGTTTCCTTGTTAAAATTCTCACTGGTTTCATCTATTCTCTTTGCTAATTTAGTTAGCATTCTTCTTACTAACGCTTTGAACTCTTTATCTGATAAATTGTTTATTTCTGTTTCATTAGTTGTTTTCTTCAGGGGGTTTCACTTGCTCTTTCAATTGAAACAAATTCCTCTCTCTTCTCATTTTGCTTAACTTTCTCTGTCTCTATGAAATTAGATGAAACAGTTACCTATTGTGGTCTTAAGAGGGTGTCCTTGTGTTGGAGCATCCCTGTACATACTGCATGTGCCAGTGGCTTTGGTGGGAGAGCTGGATCTGAACACAAGTCCCATCTTTCCTCAGGGTGTGCTGGCAGCTATCATCTTGGTAGGAGGTAGAGCTGGAGATGGAGGGGGGAGAGCCGGAGCCGGGTGTGAGCAGGGGCTTCTTCTCTGCTCTGTGGCTGTCACTGCCCTATTGGGGGTGGGGGTGGGTCCCAAGTTGCTGGAGCAGAAGACCTGAGGGTCAGATCCAAGCAGGCTCTCTTCCCTGTAAGGGTGTGCTCTCCCCCCTCCCAGCACCAGCACCCCGCCCCAGCGGGAAGCAGTGCTGGAGCAAGAGGGCTGGTGAGAGCATTCAGAATGGCTTGCAGCATGGGCTGTGGCATCTGGCTAGGGTCAGAGACCCAGACTGCTTCTGATGTGCTGTCTGTGTAAGCCCCAGTAGTAGCTGCCTCCCCACCCTGCTCAGATACCGCTTGGAATCTCAGCCTCCTTTGTCCCTCACAGCTGAGCTCTCCCTTGGCCTTTGCCACCCTTACCCTGGTGTGGAGCTGTACTGCAGGTCAGGTGGGATCAGTGTGGGTGCTTTGCATGGGTCAGGGCATGGATTGTGGAGGTCTGGACCCAGACAGAGATCAGAACTGCTTCTGATATGCTGCCTGTATACGCACCAGTAATGATTGCCCCAGTCTTGCTCAGACACCATTTTGGGTTTGAGCTGCTTTCGTGTCTCATAGCTGAGCTTTCTCCTTGGCCACAGTAGCCCTTGCCCCAAAGTGGAGCTGCATCTTGAAGCAAGAGGGGCTGGAGCAGTTGCTTGGTTCAGGCTGGGACACGTGCTGGGGCGGTTGCGGAAAACCGGTCACCCTCTCCACCTTGTTTTGGAAGTAAGTAACCGTGTCCATGCTCCTCATGAGTGGAGTCCAGGCTTCCCATAGCCCTCCTTTTAGTCCCACTGGCCCTCCAACCAGCCGAGGGGACTCGTCTTCCTGGTGTCAAACCCCAGGTAAGGGTGCCCAATGTGTGGCTCTTACTGCTCACTCCCCAGGGAGGGTCTCTACCTATGTAATTTCCCTTCTCTGCTGAGTCCCTTCCCAGGAGCACAGGTCCTGACCCAATAGCTTCTCTTCCCTTCCTACCTGATTCCATGTGGATCTTTCTTACAGCCTTGGTCGTGCAGGAGTCTTCTTGCCAATCCACTTTGTTTTCAATAAGAATTGTTCCACATGTAGATGTATTTTTGATGTGTTTGTGGGGGGAAGTGAATTTTGCATCTCCCTATCCGCCATTTTGATCTTCTACCCACAACTCCGCTTTAGGTGTAGACTCTGATCATCCCCATTCAGTCAGAGTAATCTCTTCTTCCTTGGTCTATTAGGAGCTGGTGTGCAATCTGAGTAGACTCTGATCATCCCCATTCAGTCAGAGTAATCTCTTCTTCCTTGGTCTATTAGGAGCTGGTGTGCAATCTGAGTAGGTCTGATCAAAAGGAACCCTGTGACTTTTGTTAGATGGCTTGGGCAGGAGATACCCTGTTTCTTCTCCTGGATACAAGTAAGGAAACATGTAGCCTCAGGCTGCTTGCAATCAGCTTGTTTCCATGAGGTGATTCAGCCATGGGACCAAGACAACACTTGGAGAGAAAGGCTCGCAGAAATCCTGGTTGAGGGGGCTTCCCTGGTGGCGCAGTGGTTAAGAATCTGCCTGCCAATGCAGGGGACACGGGTTCGAGCCCTGGTCTGGGAAGATCCCACATGCCGCGGAGCAACTAAGCCCGTGAGCCACAACTACTGAGCCTGCGCGTCTGGAGCCTGTGCTCCGCAACAGGAGAGGCCACGATAGTGAGAGGCCCGTGCACTGCGATGAAGAGTGGCCCCCACTTGCCGCAACTGGAGAAAGCCCTCGCACAGAAACGAAGACCCAACACAGCCAAAAATAAATAAATAAATAAATAATAAATTTATTAAAAAAAAAAAAAAAAAAGAAATCCTGGTTGAATAGGGCCTGAAGTCCAACTTCCCTTTGTATGGTTCAGTTATGCAGTATAGTGGTTGCTTAAGCCCCTTGGAGTTGGGTATCTTGTTACTTACAGCTAAAAAATCCTGACAGACCAAGTCACCCCTCACCTCAGAAAGTGACTCCCCTCCCCCAAGAAGGGAGCTCCCTTTCCATGGCAGGGCTGGGTGGGCTTCCCTCAGGGGCCCAAATCCAAATGTAGTCCTTTTCTGCTTTCCTTTCTTCTCTCAGTGCACAATTTCCATTTCTGGTCACCTTTCTTTTCTTCCTCGTCTTTTTTTTTTTTTTTTTTTAAGGCAGAATTAATTTGAATTTTAAAATTAATTTTCAACTTAATTTTTATTTTATTTCAGCAATACATATTCACAAGTTAGACAGTTAAATAGTTATTAAGAGGAAAAAGGAAACCCCCACCTTATCTTCCCACACCCAACTTCTCTCCAAAGGCAATCCCTGTCAATGTTTTTCACTGTTTCTTCTGGGCTTTATCCTCTATTGTTAAATAACATTTTTATACAGATATTTGTCATTCTTTAGCTTTAGTTATTACAAATTTTCTGTGATAAAATATAGGAACATAGATTTATTATACCCCTTCCCCCTCATACACATCCTCTCCCCCTCATTTCCTGAAAAAAGTGATATCACGGTATTTTGCTATTTACATTCTCTATGTAAATATTGTTCACAGCTGAGCCATGTAGTGTACTATGGTTATATTTCCTTTCTTAAACAACAATTTCTTTTTTCTTAGCATTTAATAATTGCATTGTCTTTTCACTTGTTTATCTTCCTATGTATTTTTACTAGTTCATCCCACGCTATCCAAGAAAAATACAAATCCCTCCAACGTGTGCAGATCAGTTAGTTTCTTGTTTTCCTGCTATGCACAAACGTGCTGGGAATTTTCTTCATCTTACTCCTTGTTTGCTAGATGTCATGTTTTCCTTTATCCTGGTTAATCTCTTATTTTAGAGAAGCAAATTCTCCAGTAGGTTTCTAATAAAATGTATGAGGGTGATAAAAATGTTGAGACCTTTCATACTGAAAATATCTCTATCTACCCTCTCATTTATTGTTGGTTTCTCATGTTCAGGCCCTTTCCTCTGATGTGTGGTTGTCATTGACTGCTCATAATAAGAGTGAGGCTCTAACAGGTTGATTAGATGCTCTCTATGAGTAGAAGCGATTAGTTGCAGTGTGGGATGCCTGTAGGGTAAGTAATAGGGCCGGCACCAGCTTTTGTGTTGGGGGAATCCCCAAAAGTCTGTGTCTGTTGGTCTTTTTCCTTGAGTCGGGCAGTTTCCCCATAGGAGGAGCCTCCAGGCTTCTGTCTTGACAAGGTATGAGTCTGTCAGCATTCTTGCAGCTGAGTGAGGGAATGGCTCTGGGGCTCTTGTTCTCTATGAAGACTTTCCTTCAGTCCCTTGCTAGCTTCAGAACACCACTCTCCCACCCTTTACTCTACCTTGGGGTCAACAACACTCCAAAGAGAAAACTTCAGTCTTCTCATGAGAGTGAGAAGCAGTAGGTACCTGATGGGGGAAGAGAACTCTTACTCAGACTTTCAACTAATCCTTATGGAGGTTTGCAAGGGGAATGGAAGGGAAAGCACCCAGCCAACCTCTCTGCACAGAGGTTTTTAAAGCTCTTGTGAAGTTGTGTGAACTTGAACAAGTTCCTTGATTTCATCTGTAAAACGAAGATGAAGGGCTTTGGTGTGAGGGTTAAATGGAATTAATGGATGGGAAGTGCCTTGTGCAGTCTGCCCAGCACAGAGAGGGTACTCAATTGTTGGCAGTACAGTGGTCATGGTGGTAGCAGTAGGTAGTCTCCTTAGCCTTGTTTCACTGGACAGAAAGGACCTCCCTCCCACAATCCAGTGCTTTGCTACACTCTCTCAAAAGAAAGCCACCCTACTCATGTTCTGCCAAAATGTTAATGGAATTTCAGGGGTACCACAATCTTTGCAACCTGCCTTCCAAGCCACCCTCTCTCCGAGTGCCCAGCCAAACCCTTAGCACCACCTCCTCTGTTCTGGCTCCCATCCAAATGGATTAACCTGCAGGATGGGAACTGCAGTGAACAGCCCGAGCCCAAATCTCAAGAGTAAAATGGATCCCCTCCTCTCCTATTCCACACATAATCTCTCCACCTGCTAGGGCAGTGCCCCAGGTCTTCCTCCTACTCTTCCTGTTTTCCTCACCCCCTGACAAGAGAGAGGCATGCCCTTTGCCTTCAGTGTGCTAGAGACCCTCTCTTAGTGCAAAATGAAATTCTTTTTTCCCCTTTCTCTCTTCTCCCTGTTTTTGTCCCACTGTTCTTGTTGGGGACCTTGACTCTGCTTTGCTAGAGGACAGCCTTCCTCTTCACAGCCTAAGTCTTTCTCCTGAATTCTAAGGATGCTTTTCTTATCTGCTCTGGGGCCTCCAGTAGCTTTGTTAACTGGTTATGTCTCAGGGGATTGAAGAGGGAAGAGGAGCTGGAGAAGCTGGGAATGTTGGGGTGGTCTTAAAATTAAGAATTTAGAATGCCTAGTGGGCCAGAGTTCTGGTACAGGATCTGATGAGAAGCAGCAGTCACCGTGCTCAGCATTTTTTCCCAGTCTGACATTTCAAGCTGCAAGACTCTAATAGGGATTTTTCCTGCTATACTCTCTATTTAGACTCAAACACTGAAGATACACTTAATGAACATTTTGAAGTAGGTCTTATTAACAAAAGTCATGGTCAATTAAATCTTGGGAATCGACCTTTGTTGGAAATGGTATAAATACACAGTCATTTGGAGACTATGTGTGAATGAAGGTGGACCCAAGGACACAGGAACAGCCTCACCTAATAACCCCTTACACTCTTGTTTCCTTTTTTAACCACACACACGCACAGGAAAGCTGCACTTTGTTTGCTGTGAATGATATTTCCTGAGGGTAGACTTTAGTCTGTCCTTAAAATTCTCGCCAGCAAAGTAATAGAGCACAGGGTTGAAGCAGCTGTTGGCCGCTGCCAAAGCCAGTGTGATGGCCACAGCTTTATGCAGACTCTCTTTGCATTTATCCACTTTCCACTCGACCAAGTGGAGGGTTCTCAGTATATGATAGGGCAGGAAGCACAGGAGGAAGATGATCAAGGCAATGACGATGGTGGTTAGTGCTTTCCTGTGAGAAGGACGCAGCCCTGATTCTGGGACCTCCGCCTTTAACAAAGCTCGAATGATCAGCAGGTAACAGATGCTGAGCGTGCAGAATGGCAGCAGAAAGCCCACCACCAAGGCAATGTGGTTCATGGTCTTCAGTTTAATAAATTTATTGGGATTCAGCTCCAAGCACAATGTGACATTGCCCTTCAGCTCAGAGCCATTTTTCAGAAGCACTGTTGAGGAAGCCACGATAAAGATCCATATGACCCCACATAAAATCCAGGCATTCTTGATGCTAGTGGCATGAAGGAGCCGGAAGGGGTGAACAGTTGCCAGGAAACGCACAACACTCAACACAGTCAGGAAATAAATGCTGCTGTACATGTTGACATACATAGAAAAAGACATAATTCTGCAGGTTAGGTCCCCAAATATCCAATTGGAGCCTCTGAGATAATAGTCAACCCTGAAGGGCAGTGTGGTTGTGAACAAGAGATCGGAAATGGCCAGATTTAGCATGAAAACATTCACAGATGTGGACTTCTTATAAGGTTGCAGGAAAACATATATGGAAAAGCCATTCCCCAAGGCTCCCCAGATAAATATTACCAGGTACACGATGGGGTAAAATTCTCTCTTGAAGGCTTCAATTGTACAGTTCCTGTTGCCATTGTGATTGCTGAAGTTGCCGTTGGGCTCCATTTCTGATATGGAGGTGGACGAAGGTAAGGACACAGGTTTTCTCTCCATGCTGAATTAAAAAGAAACAGATACAGAAAGTTACTTCCTGCTTACATTTTTCCAGGTTTTAATGAAACAGAGAGAAATACTAGCTTTTCTTTGAAACGTGAGTCAAAACATATTGGCTATATTTTACTATATGCTTACACTTTTACTGTATGCTTATACTTTTACTATATGTCTTTACTGTATGCTTCATTACATTTCATGATAAATTTCTGGAATGCAGAATAAACATTAATTTATTTGGTTGAAGCTGAATCCTCAAACTGGGGGGACTTTTGCCCAGTACCCAAATGAGGATCATCCAAAGCTTGTCTCTGACCCTGGAGAAAGTCATCAATTGCACAGCTTCTGCTCTGGAAGCTGACAAAGATTCTCTTCTTGATCAAACTCTAGCCAAGCTCTTCTGAGTCCTCTTCTCAACCAGGTGTCAACCCTGGCCTACACAGACTTGAATAACAGCTAACATAAAAGTGCTAATATGGTTTTTAACAGCTCAAGGCTGCATCTCTAGGATGACCATACCCTCCCCTTCTTACACAGCCTGAGAAAACTCAAGCCTGCTGAAAGAATTTTCTGTCTGTTCCAGCCCACACCTGGACACAGGGCCTCTGCCTCCAGCCTCCGTGGAAAGAGGTTACAGACTAACTTCTATAAGTGCCAGTTAGCAAACCCAGATGCTTTTCACTTGGATCAAGCTTCCCTTCCTACTTTCTGTAATTTAAAAAATTTTTTATTTATTTAATTTATTTCTTTTTGGCTGTGTTGGGTCTTGGTTGCTGTGTGCAGGCTTTCTCTAGCTGTGGGGAGCAGGGGCTACTCTTCATTGTGGTGCGCGGGTTTCTCAGTGCGGTGGCTTCTCTTGTTGCAGAGCATGGGCTCTAGAGCGCAGGCTCAGTAGTTGTGGCACATGGGCTTAGTTGCTCTGCAGCATGTGGGATTTTCCTGGACCCGGGCTCGAACCCGTGCCCCTGCATTGGCAGACGGATTCTTAACCACTGTGCCACCAAGCCTTACTTTCCATAATTTTTTAATTCCCTGGCTCTACTGAGCCCCTGCTCACTCCCCTCTCCTTTCCTTCTTTCTCTCCCTTTAAAACATCCAGTTACCTCTGAGTTCAGTTCATATTGGACTCTTTTCCCTATTGCAATAGTATATTACTGAATAAAATCTGTCTTACCACTTTAAGTAGTGTGCAGCTTTGTTTATCTTTGACCAAGCCTTGGTTTAAATGTAAATTCATTAGGCAGAGTTGTCATGGATAATCACATGGCTCTTAATTTCTTCTTTGCTAGCCAAAGAGAAATTTATACTAGACATTTCTTGCCTCACCTAGATAAACACTACAGAACAGCCCATGACTGCAGAGGTAGGGGGAACCTTCTGGATGTCTAGGAAAAAAACAGGTAGATTGTGTGTGGGGGGGTATTTTCTTTGTTTGGGTATGATAGTCTGGATCCCTGTTTTTCAGAGTCTAAGAACTAATAACCATTTTCATTTCTTCAAAATCCTGCTTTTTTGAATCTAACCCCCAAATTACCCAAGCACGAATCCTATAATAATTCCTTCCTAACACTCTCTTTCTGAGATGTCCTAATTTCCCATGGTGTGCATTCTGCATTGATACCACAAATCAATAAACCCAACTGTGTTCAACTACAGGTTTGTTCCTATAGGCCTTTGACTAGAAGACACTGACTCTGAGAATTCACATAATGATCTAAAAACTAAAAGAAGTATGGTAAAACATTAGTTAAATTAACCTACCCAAATATATGGTTTGTAAATACACTTCTGATGCAGTAAATATGTTTTTCAATTCTCCTTCAGAGACCCGTGTGGAAGTGCAACTCAGAAAACACGGTTGGCATGTAAATAATGTAAAAAAAAAGTTTTTTCTTTAATTCAGCACTTCCCAAATTATTTTCCATAAACTACAAATTCCACGAGATGCTTTGTGTAAGAAGAGGCTTCTGTGCTCAGATCAGCCTGAGAAACACAGCAAGCTTTAGTGTCCCTCTCTTGGGGATTCATGACTCATGTTAAAGGCTCTAAGAGGTCCTAGAAGAAAAAAAAAGTCTTCTTAATATAGAGTATGCCTCCTCTTTTTGACTCTGAAAACTTTTTTGCACACCAACACAATCTAATATCCCACAAATGTTCTACAAAATCTTCCCTGTGAAATGCTGATGTTATTATGTAATTTATCTAGAAAATGGTTTTGATAGAAAAGGAAGAGGATCCCTACTTAATGGGCCAGATCAGTCAACAAAGGTTCAAGTATCTGAAGTCAAGGGGTTCTAAGCATTTCCCACTGGGGAAATGAGCATTTCTGGGCATCCACTATGTTGTTTGTAAAAACGGAGATTGTATTCGTTTTCTAGGGCTGCCTTAACGAAGTACCACAAACTGGGGGGCATAAAACAACATAAATGTATTTTCTCAAGTTCTGGAGGCCAGTAAGTCTGAAATCAAGGTGTCAGCAGGGCCATGCTTCTTTTGAAGGTTCTAAGGAAGAATTCTTTGCCTCTTCCAGCCTCTGGTGGTTACCCCCAGTCCATGGTATTCCTTGGCTTGTAGATGCATACTCCACGTGACTCTGTCACATGGTATTTTCCTTCTGTATCTGTCCATCATCTTCCTACTGTGTGTCCGTGTCTGTATCTTCTCCTCTTCTTATAAGAACACTAGTCATACTGGGCCTAGGACCTACCTTAATCCAATATGACCTCATCTTAACTAATTACACCTGCAAAGATCCTATTTCCAAATAAGACCACAGTGCTTATTTGGAACCTGGGGTGAGAACTTGGACATATCTTTCAGGGGACATAATTCAACCCACAGTAGGGATATGTAACATATGTTTCATAGAGTTGTTGTCAGGATTACATGAGAGATAGAGAAAGTCTTACAGGGTACTTGGCACTGAATAAGTGCTCCCTAGCTGCTCCACTCACATGAATCAGCACAGGAATGATCTAGCTTCAACGTTTGTTATCCCACTGACCACAGGGAAGAGCTGATGACCTCAATTCTCACATTCACATGAAAAGTAAAAAGTACACTCCTCTTGGTGTTTACTAAAAAGGTATACTCTACAGAAACACTGATTACTCAGATTATTCTGACCTTTTTATTATGAAAATATCTCAAGCCTTCTCCACTCCTTTGCTCTCAGTCTACCAGAGAACCTTCTGATGACCCATCAGCTTAGTCAGGCCTGTCTGGAAGTGTGGACTGTGCATCGTGAATGGAAGATTCCAGTAAAGTGAAATCGCCCTTTGTAAATATACAAATCAGAATTCTGGGTAAAGGACTTCCCTGATGGCACAGTGGTTAAGAATCCACCTGCCAATGCAGGGGACACAGGTTCGAGCCCTGGTCCAGGAAGATCCCATATGCCGTGGAGCAACTAAGCCCATGTGCCACTACTACTGAGCCTTTGCTCTACAGCCCACGAACTACAACTATTGAGCCCGCATCCACAACTATTGAAGCCTACGTGCCTAGAGTCTGTGCTCCACAACAAAAGAGAAGCCACCGCGCTGAGAAGCCTGTACACCACAACGAAGAATAGCCCCCGCTTACCGCAACTAGCGAAAGCCCACGCGCAGCAACGAAGACCCAACTCAGCCAAAAATAAAGAAAGAAAGAAAGAAAGAAAGAATTGTGGGTGAAAATTTAGACCCCTGTGAGTCTGGTTTGTGTATGTGATTTTTTGAGACCTAGGAGTAGACTGGCCAGATGAAATTTCTCCTATGCAAAGCTGATATGTCACATCCTATTTCTGAGATGACTCCAGGGCCTTAGTTCTGACTGCATGGATGATGGCTCTCCCTCCCCTTTTGATCTGTCTCACCAGCAAGTCTGAGGTTTCTAGCTTGGGTTGCAGGGAGAATGGTGAGGTCATTAGCTGGGCTTGGAGATACAGTTCAGAGAAATAATCACATGGAGGCTGGAAGTCTGTAGGCCTGACTTGGGAAAGGGAATACAGCAAAAAGAGAAGCTTGGAGATTTTGTCTTAACTCAACTTTAGAGAGAAGTAGAGATTCTATTGGTTGGCGGGGCCAAGAAAGAAGGATCAAACCCCAAATCGGGTACTACAGAGTTGAAATGCTAGAAATAGTACAGGCAGCATGCACAAACCAAGTCCATGAAGCCAACGTGGAGTTGGATTAGGTGTCACCATTATGTGTCAGCTCTGGATCGGCAGAGCTCTGGAACCAGGGTTAACACAGAGCTCAGAGGACAAAGAGACAGGCAAGGGAGCTAAGCCTGATACGTGACCAGCCAGAGGAATTCTCATGATGTGTTCCATTACAAACGGCCTTTTTGGAAATGGACAGAGTCTTGTCCACACAGCCCTGACTTCGGAGCCAGGATTCGGATATAATCTTAGGAAAAGCTTATATCAGGAAAGGGTCTGAAAAAGTAGAAATAGACTTGAAAGCAATCACGTCCTTAAACTTTTTGACCATGAAGACCTTAAAACCACTTCTCCCATCTCAAGACCAACAGAGCCTGTAAATTGCAATGAGAAGGGCAACCTGAGACCCCGCCCTGCACTCCTCCTTCACTGGGGGTGGCAAGCATGCAAGGACAGCTACAGATGCTGGGGAAAGTCTTTATCACAGGCAGAGCATGGGATCCAGCAGGTATGAGCACAGACAAGAGATCATGAAAAAGATGGTAACAGTTGCTCCACAAGGGAATTGAGGGATATGGGGGGACCAACAACAGACCCTAGCCACAGGGACTTCTTGAGCAACTGGGGAGGAAGGCAGAACTCACGAGGGAAGGTCAGTCTGCAAGCAGCAAGGCCCTTGTACTTCCAGGACATGATGGAAGAAGACGACTCTGGATCTGAGAGGAGGGTTGGCCATTGCAGGCAGGCCCTGAGCTCTGGAGAACCTCAGTGCTGGACAATACTTTGGGCACAGAGACGCAGGCCAGGGACGCCAAGACAGAGGCCCTTTTCCCCTGTTGAGGTGGGGACCAAATCTCGGGAAAAAGAGAGATGCCCAATTTTAGAATCGAGGCACCAGATCAGGATCAGATCTACCTCAAGGGTAACACTGAGTCCCAGAGTTACTTCAATTCCTCTGCCTCAGATTGGGATTGGTTCTGGGCCCTGGAGGGGCTGGAGGGGGATGAGAGTGGGAGTGGTCCAAGGCTATCAAACAGCCCCACTTGTAGGAAGAGGATAACTACAGAAGCTGGGACTTGGATTCCAAGAGCGTCTTAATCCTTGGAAAGCTAAAGAAAGAAAATACACAAACACCCTTCCTAGAAGGCTCATTTAGCTAACAGCCACAGGCTAAAAGCAGGGCCAGCTCAGATCCAAAATTCCGTTAAGCTCGCCACTTTCTCTTGAGAAATCTTTAAAACACTTTGATTGTTCTTTTCCGCCCATAAAAAATACACTTGACTACACCACACTGCAAACTTTCACTAGACTGTTAAAAAAAAGAAAAGAAAAAGAAATGGCCTGTTAGAAGTGTCTGTACAAATCAGCCAGACCAATTAAGTATGTGACAGGAAGCTGAGAAATATATGAAGAGGTAAATTCAAGGAAAATTAGGAAATAAATTGACAGCGTAATTTGCACTGCCTTAGAGGGAGAGCACAGCTTCCCGGACTGAAAGTGGTCTTGGAACAAAGAAAGAATTGAGGCTTTGTCTCCTGCAGCTTTACTGATAATAAAACAACAAAGAAGAAACAATGCAAAGCAGCAGCAGATGGAGATTCCAGATTTCAGTTATGAAGAAAACTAAATATGCTGCGTGACCAAAGTCTAATGAGGCTGAAGAGCTCATGTGGATGATAAGAATGTTTTCATGGTCACTACAAAGCTGCAACTGTTCAAAACCTCACAGAAGTTATTTTTATTTATACTTAGAAAAATATATATATTTTGATGCCTTGCCAGGATAGACCTTGTCACACATCCTGCCCCCATCATCAGCACTGACCAGGACTGTAAGTCCACAGGTGTGCTTACCTTCGGTTCTCAGGTACAAGCCTGTGACCTGGCAGCAGAGCCTAAAGACTGAGGCCCTAAGACGCAGTGACACAGTTTGTGGAACTGCAAATATGATAGTCTAGGTGAGGCATGAAAGGAAGGACAAGGCAGGCAGAGGGTAGTTTGAGAATGACTTACATCCACACTGGGGAGTTTGGGTTTTATCTTGAGGGCAGTGAGAGTCCTTGAATTGTGGGGAGCAGATCTGCATTTTAAAGGTGTGATTCTGGCAGCGGATGGAGGACCTTTTGGAAGAAGGCAAGCCTAGGTCCTGAGAGACACGTGGGGATGCTCTTGTGATTGTCCAGGAAAGAGGGGGTGAACATATCTGGATGAGATTGAGAGTAGAAAGGAGTGAGAGTTGACTGGAGTTGGGGATGGACTAATTATGGGGCAGCTGGAGGTGGGGATGGTCAAAGACCCTCTCATGTATTTTGAGGGGGAGAATGGTACATTACATTGATAAAAAGAACAGAAGAGGAATAAGAGGAAGTTGCTGTTTGGGGTGGTAAAATGAGTTCAAGTTGGGGCATTTTGAATTTGAAGCATTTATGAAACTGTCAACTACAAATTGGCACTTGCCATCTACTTCTACAAGGATTAAATCAGGTGCCACTGCAGCTGCTGAACTTCAACACCCCCTGAAAGGAATTCAGCGTGGAGATCAGGAATGAGGAGCTCGGTGCTCTGAGAAAAATTGGCAGAACAGGTCTTCAGATAGTTAGATATTTTCAGGAGCTGATTTTATGAGCCCAATTCTTGCATCTCCTCGTATCCAGAAAAGCACTAAATTCCTTCATGGTGACATCTGCTCCTCGTGACTAGCAGAAACCCTGATGAGAACTTTTGCAAAAATACGTGCTTGATTGCGTGTATTCCCGCCACCTCTTTGGAGCAGTTTCTCAGAGCTATCTGAAATGCTGTCTCCCGGGCTGCAGTCCTCATTTTGCCCCAACTAAAACTTAGCTTGCAACTCTTACATTGTACCTTTTTTTTTTTTTTAAGTCGACAAAACACATGCAAGAACTGTCCCATTGCAGTCTACAGCCTGATGAATTTAGGGGCCATCAGCACTTGGTACCTGAAGCCAGAAGAGTGGACGAGCTCCTGCAGGGGTTTAAGAGCAGAGAAGGAAAGAGGGTCAAGAACAGAACCTCGGGGAACATCAACAATTAAGGGACAGGCAGAGAGAATGGGAGGCTGGAAAGACGATTCAGAAAGACTGGCCGAATGATAAGACACGAATCAAGAAGGCAACTTCTGGTAATTCCCTGGTGGTCCAGTAGTTAGGGCTCCACGCTTCCACTGCTGAGGGCCCAGGTTAAAAAAAAAAAAAAAGGGCTTCCCTGGTGGCGCAGTGGTTGAGAGTCTGCCTGCCGATGCAGGGGACATGGGTTCGTGCCCCAGTCCGGGAAGATCCCACATGCCACGGAGTGGCTGGGCCCGTGAGCCGTGGCCGCTGAGCCTGCGCGTCCGGAGCCTGTGCTCCACAACGGGAGAGGCCACAACAGTGTGAGGCCCGCATACCACAAAAAAAAAAAAAAAAAAAAAAAGAATGCAACTTCAAGGAGGGGGGAGTGGTCAGTGGGGATAAAAAGTGTCAAGTGTCAGGAGATTTAGCAGTAAGCTTATGAGTGTTCAGAGGGCGTGGGGCGGAACCCCAAGGCCAGGAAGTTGATAAAGGAGCAGGGGTTGAGAAAGTGAGCACTTTCTTAGAGGAGAGAGAGAACATCTCAGCTCAGCTTCTGTGAAGGGTTTGTTTTCGGAGGAAGTCAGGGAGGGAAGATGCATTCTTTTCTCTTGAGACACCTCCTTACTCTCAGCCCATCTCCTACAAATGACTTCAATGTCTTCTGTTCATTTCTTGTCCTACCTTTTCAACATCAGACACCTGAACAGGACTAGAGTAGAATGTACACCGAATCTGAAGTCCAGTAGACGTGATTTGACTCCCAACCGTCCCAGTTTCTAGCTCTAAGACTTTGCACCCTTTGTCCCAGCAATACCTGTATTTTTTTTTTTTTTTTTTTTTTTTTTTTTTTTTTTTTTGCAATACCTGTATTTTCATAAACGAGATTCAGCTAGTGGAGCCTGCCACAAAGTGACAGATGGTGGGAAAAGCACAGAAGTCTGGGTCCTGGTCTGCCAGTTTCTAGGTACACATGGCCTTGGCTAACACATCCCTTAGCTTCTTTGGGGAAGTGTGTCTGTAAAATGAGGGTAATGCTGCCCCTGGACTCCATATCAGAAAAGAGCTCTGAGAGGAGCAAATGCAATAATGGATGTAAAAGCTCTTTGAAAACCGTAAAGCTGACATTAGCGCTATTATTTTGCTGCTTCTTAACGCCAGGCAGCG
Source organism: Hyperoodon ampullatus (assembly GCF_949752795.1). NCBI lineage: Eukaryota > Metazoa > Chordata > Mammalia > Artiodactyla > Ziphiidae > Hyperoodon > Hyperoodon ampullatus. The sequence goes on along the minus strand of NC_136929.1, from coordinate 59,291,878 downwards.
GAAACCTGGATTTGCACTTCTTCGGGCACGTACCTGTGCCGTTCACCCTGCTCTCTTTTATCTCTGCCTTTCCCCTCTTCTCTATCCCCCTCCTCCCCGATCTGCAGGGTGCCCAACTCTAGTCAAGCCAAATCCTCTTCTTCAACACCTGTATCACCTCCTGCATGTCACCTTACCCAACTGACACTTCTCACGGGTCTCTCTCTTTTTTATCACTCCTGCAGCACTTGTAAATCAACTACAGCGGCCTGAAATTAATTCTTCATGTGCTTTGATAGATACATCTTAGGCAGACATTACACTGGCCTCTCCAGAGTATGAGACTCGCAAGAGGAAGGGACTGTCCTCTACTGAGTTTGCATGTACCTTACTACGCCAAGCACATATTTGAGGGAACTTGGTCAACCCTTAATCACTAGACAAATGACTTACCATAGCAGGCTCATAAAGTGCATGTGTTAGACACAGATTACAGAATCTGATGGTCCAGGTGAATTCACAGCCCCATTAGTCTCCTTCTCCTCCTCACTTATGTCTACGTCCAACCGCCATGTCCTCAAGGGTTTGAAGTTCTCCATAGTGGGAAGCTTCTGTTTTAATAACCCAACCTGCAAATCACAACTCTCTCCACAATAATGCTCTGTATCTTCCCTAATAACTTTAGAGCATAACTTGGATTTTAGCTCCCAGAGCTACCGCATACTGTGCGATGGCAAATAGAACATTCTTTTTTTTTGTTTGTTTATTTTTGGCTGTGTTGGGTCTTGTTTCTGTGTGAGGGCTTTCTCCAGTTGCGGTGAGCAGGGGCCACTCTTCATCGCGCTGTGCAGGCCTCTCACTATCACGGCCCCTCCCATTGCGGAGCACAGGCTCCAGACGCGTGGGCTCAGTAGCTGTGGCTCACGGACCCAGTTGCTCCGCGGCATGTGGGATCCTCCCAGACCAGGGCTCAAACCCGTGTCCCCTGCACCGGCAGGCAGACTCCCAACCACTGCGCCACCAGGGAAGTCCAGAACATTCTTTTTGAAGTTCATAGAAATGTTGGTGTAAGGTCATAGAGCCAAATCTGCCCCTTTCAAGCTCGGGAATCTTGCACAAATAACTCATCTTCTCAGAGTCTCAGTTTCCTTATCTGTAAGCGGCATAATGAATGTGAAGTATTTTGCACAGGGTGAGCACACAATGATGTTACTACTATGATTAAATCTCCAAGTGTGGGCTTAGGCATATGATTAAAGAGGCGAAAAGGATCTCAGAGCATTTGTAAAAATATAAAAGCAAAGGCTGAGAGATGATTTAATGATTAAAATGGGGAAAGGAATGACAAGCGTTCCTCTCCGCTGCAGGGAAGCAATAGTAGAGAGTAGCAGGTAAGAAGACAAACTCTGGTTTGAATCCCGATTCTTTCACTCACCAGCTCTCTGTGACCTTGGACAGCTGCTTTTATCTCCCTGCCTCCCTTCCTTATCAGTAAAATGGAGATAATGAAGACAATAGTCCTTACTTCTCTGAGTTGTTATGAGGATTAAGCAAGAAAACATGTGAGTGGCAGAGCCTGAACCAGAGGAGAAAGCAGCATATGTTAGTGAAACCTGGCACAGAAGCCTTTCTGTCCCCCTTTTCTTGTAGGCAACAGGCTCCAACCTCTATGACCTTCCCTGAGATCCAAAGGGCAGATTCAAACAGTTGCTAATCCGGGAAGGTAAGGGATGCAAAGTCAAGGGAGGGGCAGCCAAGAAACAATAGTGCAGCCTTGGGACAGCATCCTGGTTCTGCCTCAAGGGATGCACATAACAATGTCTTTAAGCTCTTCATAGAATTAAAACCCAACAAATGGAAAATGTCAGCATTCTTCATACCAGAGAAGACCACCTGAGGCCAGATTAAAGAAACCAGAGAAGCTCATTGAGAAGATTACCTGAGGAACTTGCCTAGCAGTCCAGTGGTTAAGACTCTGTGCCCCCAATGCAGGGGGCACAGTTTGATCCCTGGTCGGGGGACCTAAGATCCCACATGCCACATTGGTATGGCCAAAAAAAAACAAAAAGAAGATCACCTGAGACCAGATTAGGAGTGTAGGTGCTGCACACAGGCTAATCTTGTTCAGCAGACCCATCCTTGAATCGTTTGGTCTAAAACTCATCAAATCCTCCTGGGTTGGGACACACAGTTTCAATTGCAGGAGCCCACTGTGCCCCCCGTTGCCTGGCAAAGCAATAAAGCTATTCTTTTCTACTTCACCCAAAACTCCGTCTCCGAGATTTGATGCAGCACCAGTGCACAGAGGCTGAGCTTTCAGCATCATTAGCTGTGATTATTGCAAAGGCTCACAGACTTAGCCCCCTGAAGTTGTGCAGAGAGGATTCCACCCTCTGGATTGGAAGATTCTAGAACCTCAAATCCCAGAGGCCCTGGAGTGCAAAACTAATATGCCCCACAAAACAGAGAAGTATCAGTGAGTGCCTCGTTTTTGAAATCCAACACTGCTGGCTCAGCCCTCAGTTGTAACAGGCTCCAAATGTCCTGGTGGAAGCGTAAAGCTTCGGAGACTTCTTTAGCCTCCCAGGAACAGTCTTGCACTTTTAGAATTTTTTCAAGGGATAAAGTGAATTAAATGCTTGGAGACCAAAACAGAAATACAAATGAAAAGATCTGAGATTACAACATCTTTTGAATGAGGAACTGAGCTGGTCTCCAGGCTTCCAGAATAAATAGGAAGCAGGGGTGTGAATAACACGGGGCCCTGTTTCCATGCAGTCAGCACCTCAGAGCATTCTGCTACTCTGATCTTCCACCCTGTCTCTCCCAAAATGCCTCAAAGTGCAAGTCACGTCTCACACCACCAGCCTAATGCTCCTTTGCCTTCTGAATGCCTTTTACTTCCCCACACCTCATAGCTGTGAAGTCAGCCCATTGTTGAAAGGGGTGCTTGCAGATCTGCTGTAAACCAGTAGGTGTTAAATAGCATTTATGACTTTGGAAGTCCCCCAGGAGCAAATTCCCCAATTTACTTTCTCTGTGCTGCAAAGATCTCTTTAACAGCTCTGGGCCCCAGAGGGACTCCTCAGCCAGGGTCCTGGGCCTGATAATTCTCCCTGCAGGATGACCATGAAGTTTCCCCTCCAGGGCCTATGGCCTAAGTAGAGTTTCATTGTCTCATATCTGTCCTCTGGCTAGGAGTCCACATTTGGAAGTTGCAAAGCTCATAGGGCCCAACCTCTCCTCCCAGATCCCAACCTAACTGTGACAGACTTGCCCCAGAGCTCGACAGACAGAAAAGTCAGTGTGTTCTTCCTAAGATTTCTGGGGGTTCCTGGGTAGCTTGAAGCCCTGAGGAACAGTCTTTGGGCCTGGTCTGTTTTCCATCAAGGGGAAGAGCTGAGTGAGTCCTTGCAGCCAGGGCGGGAATAGTCCCACCAGGCAGAGGATCCCTTGGGGGACCGAGTGCTCTGAGCAGTTTCCCGCTTGTAATCGCCTCCTCTCACTGGTTTCTTTCACAAGGAAACTGTCCAGCCCCCCTTCACCATTTCTCCCCAGATTCCTCAGGAACCCACCAGGATTGGGCCAGTAGGAGGGGGGATATTGGTGATTAATCAGTCTTTCAGCCTGGCTTCCTGACTAAATTCTAGAAATTTCAGATGAAGTTCAGAACCCTCCCAAATAACTTCTGAATTTCATGATCTTGGTTTTCTATTTTATTTCTAAAGACCAGACACACTCTATGGTATTAAGCTTCCTAATTAGAATCTTTTCTTGAAATCACAGTTATTGGGTTGTCAGCTTCTTAGCGATTTCTAACTGCTGCTGAGCGACATGTGCCCTTTAGCTGGCACCTGCCTCTCTCTCCTTCTAGCACTTTCCCTGATGCCTGAGAACCCACCAAAGCCTTCCTTGCCTGGACTCTGCCTCAGGCTGCTGGGCCCGCTTGAAATATTGCCTGTCAGGCCCCGTGTGGGGTGAGGCTGGACATGCAGGCACAGTAGCTGTGGCCTTCTCCCACTAAAAGGAGAACTTTGCTCAGGCCACAGAGTGTGTGGTAAAATGACATCCACCACCCCAAATGCACATGGGCAGATGGAGGAAGAAGCACCTCAAGAAGAAGTGTATTGCCAGAGCTGCCATCGGGCCAAAAATCAGCATGGGTGGAAACTGATAATCTGGAGACTGTTGGTATGGTCAAAATATCAGATCTTTTTTTTTTTTGCGGTACACGGGCCTCTCACTGTTGTGGACTCTCCCATTGTGGAGCACAGGCTCCGGACGCACAGGCTCAGCGGCCATGGCTCACGGGCCCAGCCGCTCCGCGGCATGTGGGATCTTCCCGGACCGGGGCACGAACCCACGTCCCCTGCATCGGCAGGCGGACTCTCAACCACTGAGCCACCAGGGAAACCCCCATTTATTCTTAATGGAGCCCATGTACTGGGTTGCCTGCAAGGACTCCATCCTCAGGCATTCTTCATCCAGTAGAAGGAATGAGACTCACACTAAGTAATTCCAACACAAAGAAGGCAGTGGGAAGCTCCCTGAGAACAGCATAGATATAGTGCTGGGGGTTCTGTTATGGATTTGATAAGCCTCTACAGCAGAGCTGATCAACCCAGGCCAATTCTTGCCTTTCTCTGCATTACTCAGCTTGGCTGCTGTGTTAACCAGAGCTCACTGGGTAATTTCACAATCCCTTGTTAGGCTTTCACCTTCCAGGCTTAGCCTTGGGGGATTAGCACGCCTCAGATGTCTGGTGTGCATGACAAACTAGAAAAGCAGGAGGAGTCCCTGAGTCTAGAGCACACGCAAGGTACTCAAATGCCCAAGGGGATCCTGACACATGGAAATGAATACACCGCAAAAATATATCACCTTTCTTCCAAAACGGGTGTTGCTTATGTGATGAGGGTACCCTTGATGACCCCAGGTGGATAGGCAGGAAAGACGGTATATGGTGAATGAAAACATGCGTTTTAAGTGAGATGGGACCCAGGTCCGACCCTCAGCTCTGCCTCTTGGTCCCTCTTATTCCTGTACTTCAAGACCCTCATCTGTAGAGGGAGGACGGGAGTGAGTATTGCTGAGGAAAATAGCTGTAAAATGATTAACTTGGTGCGTGACACTTGGTAACTTTTCAGTCGATGCGAGCTAACAATAACAGGAAGATTCATGACAAGTATGAACAAAACTCATCAAGAATTAAATGACTGGCTTCTTTATGGCCAAGGAAAGGAGCTGGGACCATTTCATCTGGAGAAGAGCCAACCAGAAAGACAAGAACGATTCTATTTAATTTACTTTACATTTTTATTACACAAGCAGTGAATGTGGTTAAAACAAACAAAAACAGGGCTTCCCTGGTGGCGCAGTGGTTGAGAGTCCGCCTGCCGATGCAGGGGACACGGGTTCGTGCCCCGGTCTGGGAAGATCCCACATGCCGCGGAGCGGCTGGGCCCGTGAGCCATGGCCGCTGGGCCTGTGCGTCCGGAGCCTGTGCTCCGCAACGGGAGAGGCCACAACAGTGAGAGGCCCACATAACGCAAAAAAAAAAAAAAAACCAAAAAACAAACAAACAAAAACAAGGTAATACAAGCCGAAATAAACTTAAATTACAAGCTTCACCACCAACCAGACATATATAAATGTTTGTGCCTTTGCTTCCTTTCATCTTTCTTCAAATATACATATTTTTAAACAAAAATGAGTGCATATTTTAATGCAGTTTTGTACCTTGCTTTTTTTCTTATCCCTAAATCATGATCATTTTTCTGTGCCAACTAGTAAGCATCAATGTCATGTAAATAGCTAAAAGAATATTCAATTATATAGACATAACAAAATTTGAACAAATTTTTTACAATAACCATTACTCAACCTGTAAGGAAAGGGCCATGTATGTGCCCTGAACTGAACCAGATTGGGCCAACTCTGGTTCTACCCTAGGAAAGATCCTGTGTTCTCTTGGTCTCACTTTCTTATTTTAACATAAGAATTACACACTCCAGCACTCAAGGCTATTCTGTGGATGAAATGAACTACTGTATGTAAAGGGGTTTTGTAAACAGTGAAGTACTCTGTGATGTTTATGTTCATCAAAGAAGGTGCTAAACAGATATTCTCCTCCATCAAGTCAAAACAAGAAGAGATTTCACTAACATGCCCTTGATCAAGTTAGGTTGAATCAAAAGAAGTACATCCCTTCTGTAGGCTAGGAAAGCAGCAGTGGAGGCTTCAACTTGGTTTAGCTGCCTTTGTTCTATTCTCAATTCCTGACTGGAGAAAGCAAAGCAACAGCTCTGGTTCGGAAATTCTGTCCACTTTTCTTCCAGGGATACAGGGTCCAGAGAAGGTAAGTGCCAGGTCTATGCTCCTGGAAAGGCAGGGTCATCCACCTGCTGCTCCCCAATTCAATCCCATCCGTCTTTGCTTTTTAATATTAATGAAATTTCTACCTATTAATAAAATTTAATGGCAGTGGCCAGCTATGAAATGCCCACCTTGTCATTCATTGATCCTTGAAGAGTTTGCAAATGAAAGGAAGGCTGACACCTTGGCGGAACACTAACAGACGCTGGGCTTAATTCTGATACTTTGAGAACATTCTGGAGCTTCCACCTCTCTAACTTCTAACCACCAGTGCGCTGGAAACAGACCCATCTCTTTAAAGCATTAGTAGATTGGAACTCTCAAGTAGATTCTCGTCTCAAGGGTTTATGGGATTGAGGTGGAGAACAGAAATTGCTAGAAGTTTGACGTTTCACCCAAATTACTTTTGCATTATTTATACAGTATTGAAAGGAAGATTTGGGCAGCTTGCCTGATAGTGTATCTCCCTTTCCCTTACAATGTATTACTCTCAGGTATGGATCAGAGACAGGAAAATAGTTCAAATAACCTAGGTCGGCTGTTATCACGCTTGCCACCCATTAGAACCACCTGAGAAAGTTTTGAAAGTTAAAAAAAACAAACAAGGGCTTCCCTGGTGGCGCAGTGGTTGAGAGTCCGCCTGCCGATGCAGGGGACATGGGTTCGTGCCCCGGTCTGGGAAGATCCCACATGCCGCGGAGCGGCTGGGCCCATGAGCCATGGCCGCTGAGCCTGCGCGTCCGGAGCCTATGCTCCGCAACGGGAGAGGCCACAACAGTGAGAGGCCCGCATACCACAAAAAACAAACAAACAAACAAAACCAAAAGCAAACTAAACTAAAACAAAAAACCTACAGATGACTGGCTCATCACCAGAAGTTAATTTTCAATTATTCTAAAGGTAATTTTCTAATCTCCCCAGGTGATTAGAATCAGGTGATTCTGACAGAATGTACAGCCAGAGTTGAGAACCACTGATTGTGGTCCCAAAGGTTATAAGCAGATTATAAACACACGCTCCCACAAACCCTTTCCCTCTCATTGTGCCTCTCAGTAAAACTGCTGAAATCTACATTCTCAAATCTAACCTCCTCTCCTCAAAAAACAAGACTCTGAATGGAAAAAATATATATCTTATGTAATCAAATGACCCACTCTATAAAAATAGGAAAAATGCTTTATGGCCCCAAATAGGGGAATGCTTGGGTAAAGTACAGTAAATCTCCTCAATGCAATACTATGTAGCAATTTTAAATTATGATTATGAAGTATTTACAGCAATGTGGGAAAATGTATGCTCTAATGGATAAAAAAGGAATATAAATGTATCCATTGTGTATGAACACAACTATGAAAATCAACTAAAATCATAAGCAGACACTCAAAAAAGAATGGAAAGAAATACCCTGAAAATATCAATAGAAGCTGTGGTTTTTGCTTCCTTCTACTTCTTTGTAGTTTCCCAATATTTTAAAAAATATCATGTATCTGGTAGAAAAAAGTTTATAGTAGAACAAAATAAACTTACTTTAAAAAAATTATTCTTCTTACTATGAAGTAATAAGCAAAGCATAATTCTTAACAATGAGTTCACAAAGCACAGATTAAAATGCTCACCTGAGTTTTCTTTCTTTCAGCTGCGTTGGCTCTGTCTCTATCTCTTTTGTCTTCCTCCTCCAAGTAATTCAGCTTGCTCATTTAAAAGAAAAGTGAAACAGCAAATTGTATTATGAACAGTGTCAGCCAATAGCAAGAGAATAAGGAGCTCTGGTCAGAAAGTCATCTGTGCTTTATAGAACTTTGGTGTGAGTGCTGGTGCTGGCTTCCTTCTCAAGATGAAGAGGGTAAGATTTCCACTTAGGGACTACATTTAAAGGAAGAAATCTGCATTAGCCCTGCCCCTCTAATGACTGTTTTTATCAGCATGTTTCACAACGTATCAAGGGGATGTGATGGGCTAGACTCCAGGGTTTTAAGTGGCTTTTAGTTCTCCTAAATGTTTCTGTTTCCACACAACAGTAACATCAGCACCACCTTACTTATAAGTACAGCACTTCAGAGCTATTTAGAGCAATTTCCATCCCCCACTTGTTTTTTCAACTTACTTACACATGGGTGGAGGCCTTACCCATTCTGCGGAAAATGCTGGCAAAAGTTATCAATGGCATCCTCACTGCTCACATTAAAGGTCCTTTCTCAGTCCTCAACTTCCTTCCTCAATTTGTTTTGTGCAGTTAACCACTGCCAGTTCTCGTTTCTCTCTCTCGGTTCTTATTCTATCCCTTGGATTGCTGCCTCTTTGCTTCCCTTTCTTTCTTTCTCTCTTGCAAAAAAATGCTTTATCTTCAAAGAAATTCATGGAGAAGACCCTGACAAGTACTTCAGAATGCAGGTTTCTGATAACTTTAAGATCATAACACTGAACTGAATAAGAATTTCTAAAACTCTGATGGAAAACTGATGAATTCATAAAACTGCTAACAAAAGATCAAGATAAACAAGAATTAATTACAGGATAATAAATGAACTGATGAGGATGATTATAATTTTTATGACTTCATTTAACACACTGCTGCTTCTTTAATGTTTTCCTTTTGAGATTCAAAGAACCCCCATTTCTCCTCTTTAAAGCTATCTATCTATAACTAACAACAGTTTGGTAGAGTATATCTTGGCAGCAAAGGTTAAAACATGTATCTTTTTCTCTCTGCCTGATCCCTCCAGAATTTCTGAATTTCTTAGTAAATATTCTTATTTTTCATGACAATGTACATATTTGTCTATGTTCAATAAAAATCTAATCTCTTTATAATAGGACACAGTTAGACAGGTCCTTGTCGTGGCTTCCTGTCCTTGAGAGGCTTTTGAAAGTTCAAGCTGAGATTCCTTATGAAAAGTTCCAGCAGAGATTTAAAATAGTCAATATAGTCAGTCACTAGACTTCCCTGGTGGCGTAGTGGTTAAGAATCTGCCTGCCAATGCAAGGTACACGGGTTCGAGCCCTGGTCCGGGAAGATCCCACATGCTGCAGAGCAACTAAGTACGTGTGCCACAACTACTGAGCCTGCGTTCTAGAGCCCACAAGCCACAACTACTGAGCCCACATGCCACAACTACTGAAGCCTGCCTGCCTAGAGCCCGTGCTCCACAAAAAGGGAAGCCACTGCAGTGAGAAGCCCATGCACCTCAACAAAGAGTAGCCCCTGCTCACTGCAACTAGAGAAAGCCCGTGCACAGCAACGAAGACCCAAAGGGGCCAAAAATAAATTAATTAATTTAAAAAAAAGACAGTTAAAAAAAATATGTATGTATATATAGTCAGTCACTATTCTTGCTGCACTTATATAAATAATCAGGCCAAGTTTATTGAAACTAGACTTAATTTTCAAACAAATTAATCTTGTGATTAGCTTTGATAAAAAAGGGGAATGATTATAGAGAAAAATTGTATTTTAGTAATACACCTTTGTGGATATCTGATTCTAGGGCTGTTAATTGTCTTTCAGGTTTTGTTTTCTACTTGTTAACTGGAATTGAAACTGAATTCTTCTAGTTTCCTCCAATATTTGGCTTGAACTTTCCAAACAAATATTTCTGATTATTTCCCACTATTTTGGCTTGGACACTAAAACTGTCCTTTTCCAAAGCCATGCAAGCTAAAGCAGACAAGTTAAAGTAAACAAGAGAAATCGTCACAACAGCTCATGTGGGGTCAATTTCGTGCCTGTTGCTATGCGACCACTCAGAAAAATCACCCGAGACTTTCACAGGAAAGTGAAACCAGGAAAATCTATCTGATTGCCACTGCTTGCCCTCCCTCCCCCTGAAGATGCTCAAACTTGACATCTGGAAATTTTCCCAACTGGCTGCTCTCCAAACTCAGAGACTGAATTTTTTTTTTTAACATCTTTATTGGAGTATAATTGTTTTACAATGGTGTGTTACATTCTGCTTTATAACAAAGTGAATCAGCTATACATATACATATATCCCCATATCCCCTCCCTCTTGCATCTCCCTCCCACCCTCTCTATCTCACCCCTCAGAGACTGAATTTTTAATTTACTCAGAAACGGAATTTGTAATTTGCTATTAACCTCTGTTTTTCTTTTGTTTCCATGGAAATGCCTCTCATTAAATTACCTGATTGCTCACACCATATAGAAGCATAACTTAGGTGGAAGCTCACCTGCAATAACGTCTCCTGACTTAAAACATCCTCGTGTTCATCTTGTAACCATGAGGATATAAGGATATGTTTGCTAATACATCATGTTTTGTCTATGTAAATAATTTTTAAAAATTGAAACCCAATTACATATTATCCAAAAAATGTGTAGATTGATTTAGAGGTAAAACCTGAATCTGATTATAACCCATTTGAGTTATTTAATTGTTTAAATCTTGTCTCCTGGGGATCTCTGCACCAGGGAATTTTCCAATCCTTGGGTTGGCCAAAAAGTTCATTTGGGTTTTTCCGTACAATCATACAGAAAACCCTGAACAAACTTTTTGGCCACCCCAAAATTTTCCTTATAGTCATCATATTAACCTCTCTAGGGCATTGCATACTCTCAAGGGTTTTTATTGCCTGTCAGCAGCCACTCTCACGCCAAGTGGTATCCATTGTGATCAGACTACTGGGTGAAATCAACAATAACTGCATAAACAATGAAGATGGTAACTACATGGCCTTCTGGCCTGATGACTCAACTAATGGACACAGTGAATATGCCATTCTTTTGCCTGATTATCCATCAGTGAGGGGTAAATGAGAATAACCTTATACTAGTTGGTGATACTCTCAGGCTGCTGAAAGAATGACCAAAAAGAGGAATTGGTAAAATCAAAAACAAATGGAGATCAGCCTTGAAAATTCCCTGGGCAGACAAAACCAGTTGAGTTACACAACTAAAGCTTAATTTAGTTTACTTGTAAGGCTAACACTACCTGGGTCGTTTCTTGCTCATGTATCTGGAAATCATAAGCAAAACCCGAACTATTTCTGAAGGTTGATATGAGGTAATCACTGAAAATTCTAATATTATAACCAACTGCTGTGAAGAATAAACAGTCACTACTTTCTCCCTATATAAGCTGCTTTATAACAATATACTTCTGAGCCTCATTCCATGTTTTGGTTTGAATACTCCCAGTTTGCAAAGTATCTTTTCAGTATGTGCACAATAAACTTTTACATCAGGGATTCACTGGTTTTGCTTCAGCTATTTCTGAACTTTTGACAATGTGGAATCTAAAGGGACCCCCAAATAGCCAAAACAATGTTGAAAGATAAGAACAAAACTGGAGGATGAACACTTCCTGATTTCAAAACTTACTACAAAATTACAGTAATAAAAAAAAGTTTAGGCTTAGCATAAAGACAGATATATAGCTTAATGATGAACAGTAGAGAGCTCAGAAACAAATCCTCACATATATGGTCCAATAATTTTTGACAAGAGTGCCAAGACCATTTATTGGCAAGGACAATCTTTTCAACAAATGGTGCTGGGAAAACTGGATATCCACACATAAAAAATTAAGTTGGACCCTTCCCTAACATCATATACAAAAATTATCTCAAAATGGATCAAAGACCTAAATATAAGAGCTACAACTATAAAACTTTTAGAAGAAAGCAAGGGGAAATCTTCAGGGATTTGTCAACGATTTCTTGGATATGACACCAAAGGCACAGGCTTTGGACTTCATTCAAATTTAAAACTTTTGTGCATCAAAGGACTCTCTCAACAGAGTAAAAGGGCAAATTACAGAATGGGAGAAAAATATTTGCAAATCACGCATCTGATAATGGATTAATATCCAGAATATATATAGAACTCCTTTAACTCAAAAGCAACAAAAAAAACCAATTCAATTTAAAAATGGGCATAGGACTTGAATAGACATTTCTCCCAAAAAGATATACAAAGGGTCAATAAGCACTTGAAAAGATGCTCAACATCACTAATCATTAGGGGAATGCAAATCAAAAGAAAAATGAGACACCACTTCAAATCCATTAGGATGAACAAACAACCTAATCCAAAAATGGGCAGAAGACCTAAATAGACATTTCTGCAGAGAAGATATACAGATTGCCAACAAACACATGAAAGGATGCTCAACACCACTAATCATTAGAGAAATGCAAATCAAAACCACATTAAGGTATCACCTCACACCGGTCAGAATGGCCATCATCAAAAAATCTACCAACAATAAATGCTGGAGAGGGTGTGGAGAAAAGGGAACCCTCTTGCAGTGTTGGTGGGAATGCAAATTGATACGGACACTATGGAGAACTGTATGGAGGTTCCTTAAAAAACTAAAAATAGAACTACCATATGACCCAGCAACCCCACTACTGGGCATATACCCTGAGAAAACCATAATTCCAAAAGAGTCATGTACCACAATGTTCATTGCAGCACTATTTACAATAGTCAGGACATGGAAGCAACCTAAGTGTCCATTGACAGATGAAAGGATAAAGAATATGTGGCACATATATACAATGGAATATTACTCAGCTATAAAAAGGAACGAAATTGAATTATTTGTAGTGAGGTGGATGGACCTAGAGTCTGTCATACAGAGTGAAATAAGTCAGAAAGAGAAAAACAAATACCGTATGCTGACACATATATATGGAATCTAAAAAATAAATAGTTCTGAGGAACCTAGGGACAGGGCAGGAATAAAGACGCAGACATAGAGAAAGGACTTGAGGACATGGGGGTGGGGGAAGGATAAGCTGGGACGAAGTGAGAGTAGCATGGACATATATACACTACCAAACGTAAAATAGATAGCTAGTGGGAAGCAGCTGCATAGCACAGGGAGATCAGCTCGGTGCTTTGTGACCACCGAGAGGGGTGGGATAGGGAGGGTGGGAGTGAGACACAAGAGGGAGGGGATATGGGGATATATGTATACATATAGCTGATTTGTTATACAGCAGAAACCAACACAATATTGTAAAGCAATTATACTCCAATAAAGATGTTAAAAAAAAAAATCTATGGCTTCCCTGGTGACACAGGGGTTGAGAGTCCACTTGCCGATGCAGGGGACACGGGTTCGTGCCCCGGTCCGGGAAGATCCCATATGCTGCAGAGCAACTGGGCTCGTGAGCCATGGCCGCTGAGCCTGCGCGTCTGGAGCCTGTGCTCCGCAACGGGAGAGGCCACAGCAGTGAGAGGCCCGGGTACCACAAAAAAAAAAAAAAAAAAAAAAAATCCATTAGGATGGCTATTATAAAAGCAAAAACAAAAACAAAAAAACAAGTGTTGGCAAGGATGTGGAGAAATTGAACCCTTGTGCGCTGCTGACCAGAATGTAAAATGGTGCAGCCACTATGAAAAACAATATGGCAGTTTCTCGGCAATTAAAAATAGAATTATCAGGGACTTCCCTGGTGGCGCAGTGGTTGAGAACCCACCTGCCAATGCTGGGGACCCGGGTTCGATCCCTGGTCTGGGAAGGTCCCACAAGCCGCAGAGCAACTGAGCCCATGCACCGGAACTACTGAAGCCTGCGCGCCTAGAGTCCGTGCTCCACAATAAGAGAAGCCACTGCAGTGAGGAGCCCTTGCACCTCAACGAAGAGTAACCCCCTCTCGCTGCAACTAGAGAAAGCCTGCGAGCAGCAACAAAGACCCAAAGCAGCCAAAAATAAATAAATAAATACATTTATTTTTAAAAAGTAGAATTATCATATGATCCAGCAATCCTACTTCTAAGTATATACACCAGAGAATTGAAAGCAGGGTCTTGAAGAGATATTTCCATACTAGTGTTCACAGTAGCCAAAAGGTGGAAGCAACCCAAGTGTCCATTGATGGATGAATGGATAAACAAAATGTGATATATACATACAGTATAATATTATTCAGCCTTTAGAAGGAAGGAAATTCTGACACATGCTACAACACAGATGAACTTTGAGGACATTATGCTATGTGAAATATGCCAGTCATAAGAAGATAGGTACTGTATGATTCCACTTACATGTAATATCTAAAGAGACAGAAAGTAGAATGGTGGTTGCCTGGGGCTGAAGGAAGGCAGAAATGAGGAGTTGTTATTTAATGGGTACAGAGTTTCAGTCTTGTAAGACGGAAAAAGTTCTAGAGACAGTGGTGATGGGTGCACAACAATATGAATATACTTAATGCCACTGAGCTGCACTCTCAAAAATGGTTAAGATGGTAAAGTTTGTGTTATGTATATGTTACCACAATTTTTTAAAGTAAAAATATTTTTGTAAAAAATTGGGAGTATAAAAAAAATGAGGGCTTCCCTGGTGGCGCAGTGGTTGAGAGTCTGCCTGCCGATGCAGGGGACGTGGGTTCGTGCCCCAGTCCGGGAAGATCCCACATGCCGCGGAGTGGCTGGGCCCGTGAGCCATGGCCGCTGAGCCTGCGCGTCCGGAGTCTGTGCTCCGCGACGGGAGAGGCCACAGCGGTGAGAGGCCCGCGTACCGCAAAAAAAAAAAAAAAAAAAGAATGCTGTAGTAGCAGCCTATCTAGCTGTCTACATGTTTCCACTCTTGCTGTTCTACAATCGAGTTGTTTTTTTTTTTTTTTTTTTTTTGCGGTACGCGGGCCTCTCACCGCCGTGGCCTCTCCCGTCGCGGAGCACAGGCTCTGGACGCGCAGGCCCAGCGGCCACGGCCCACGGGCCCAGCCGCCCCGTGGCACGCGGCACGTGGGATCCTCCCGGACCGGGGCATGAACCCGCGTCCCCAGCATCGGCAGGCGGACTCCCAACCACTGAGCCACCAGGGAAGCCTGCCGAGGGACTTTTGACAGAGCCCCACAGAGAAGGCTGCCTTAGGTGGACAGAGTGGGGTAGCCATAAGCCAAGGAGTACCTGAAGCCACTAGAAGCTGGAAAAAGCAAGGAAGGGTTCCCCTAGAGCCTCCAGATGGTGGTCTCTCAACACCTTGATTTCAGAAATCTGGCTTCCAGAACTGTGAGAGAAGGAATTTCTGTTGTTTTAAGCCATCAAGTTTATGGCACCTTGTACGGCAGTCCTAGGGAACTCATACACCTACCTTCTCCAACCGTGAGGACCTAAAATTTAAGGAGAAAGTGATTCGGTTGCCATGAACCATCCAGTGGGTTTAAACCACAGAGGACTTATTTTATTTTTATTAAAATAAAAACTCTTTTGTTTTAATATTTTGATTTTTAATCTCCCATGTTTAATTCTTCCTCCAGAGGAACAACGTAGCTTTCCAAGCACTGTCAGTTCCCTGGAGAGATGCTGAGGCCGGAGTGAGCATTAATGGCCACCCTAGTCCAGTCCAATCAGAAGGCAGGAGGAAATGGAGGAGAACTGTACTGTATGTTGGTCATGTGACACATACACCTCCTCAACACATACACACTTACCCCTTTATGAAGTGCTTTTTAATTTAATTTAATTTATTTATTTTATCTATTTATTTGGGTGTGTTGGGTCTTTGTTGCTGCGGGCAGGCTTTCTCAAGTTGTGGCAAGCGGGGGTTACTCTTCGTTGCGGTGCGTGGGCTTCTCATTGCAGTGGCTTCTCCTGTTGCGGAGCACGGGCTCTAAGAATGTGGGCTTCAGTAGTTGTGGCACATGGGCTCAGCAATTGTGGCTCGCAGGCTCTAGAGCACAGGTTCAGTAGTTGTGGTGCATGGGCTTAGTTGCTCCGCAGCATGTGGGATCTTCCCAGACCAGGGCTCGAACCCGTGTCCCCTGCATTGGCAGGCGAATTCTTAACCACTGTGCCACCAGGGAAGTCCCAGAGGTGCTTTTTTAATATGTTGAGCAAATTGGTGATGGGTTGCCAAGTTGAGAATTCTAACAGGCAGTGAATTTCTCTTGCAGAATATTGCTTGAGAATGAGAGTCAGGAGCCTCCAGGTCTAGACCTTAAGGGGACCAGCTGACAGCCTTGAGGAAGGAGCAGGTCCATTTCCCTTTGTAGGATTTGTGCAATGGAGTTACCCAGAGCTTTCTCTGTGGAGGGTGTAAACATGGAGAAGCCCTCCCACTCTTCACTCGCTTATCAGAACCCTTCCCCTCCTTTTCAGGCACCTCTGCTTCAGACTCTGAAAATTTCTTCCTGCCCATCCTAGGCCTTTTAGGGGAAACAAATAGTCAAGTCACTTAGGATAAATTAGTGCCTAAGAACAGGGGTCCCCAACACCCCTGGCCACGGACCAGCACCAGGCCTCGCCCTCTTGTGTACTGGGTGGCACAGCAGGAGGTGAGTGGCAGGCAAGGGAGTGAAGCTTCATCTGCCGCTCCCCACCGCTCCCCACCACTCCCCACCGCTCCCCATCACTCGTGTTACCCCCAAACCATCCCCCACCCCCACCCCAGTCCATGGAAAAACTGTCTTCCACAAAACCAGTCCCTTGTGCCAAAAAGGTTGGGGACCGCTGCCTTAGAACATAGTATTCTGGAAAGGGTCCACAGAATTAGAGCCTGAACAAAATGCTGGTACGTAAGAGAATCTGAACTTGCTTGTTTAGTTTTAAATCTGTAATTGCTCATCATTCCCTTCTGGTTTCTTCCAAATCCCAACGATGGTGTCATGAGCCCAGCTTGCAGCTCTCAAGGCTCTCTCCCTGTCCTCTGCGGCTTCAGTCCCCAGCAGCTGAGTGCCTTCTTCATTCTCATCTTTGCCTGAGGTGGCAGGTGGCCAGGTAGGAACCTCCAACAGAGTCAAGAGATAGACTGGTCCGATGCCTGCAGGCTGGTTATGTGGTCTTAGAAGCACACTGGGACCCCTCCATGGGGGAAGGAGGAGGAAGGAGGATACAAAGATAAGTACAACCAGTTACTGAACACAACGAATTTCTAAACTAAACTTAGTTTCTTTCCACAAAAGTCAATCATACTACCAATTGCCAAAACACAGCATTTTAGTGCACTCCCTTCTAGACGTTTTTCTATGCTGTTTGCTCATTTGTTGCTTCCTTTGTTTGCCATAAAATTTGCATCCTGATTTTTCCCACATACACTTTAACAGATTTTCCCACGTCAGCATAAACATTTTATTTTATTTTACTTTATATTTATCTATTTATTTTGGTTGCACCAGGTCTTAGTTGCGGCATGTGGGATCTTTAGTTGAGGCATGCGAACTCTTAGTTGGGGCATGCGAACTCTTATTTGCAGCATGCATGTGGGATCTAGTTCCCTGACAAGGGATTGAACCCCTGGTCCTCTGCATTGGGAGCTCGGAGTCTTAGCCACTGGGCCTCCAGGGAAGTCCCAGCATAAACCTTTTAATGATTGAATTCTAATCCATCAACAGGATGCACTGTAGTTGGGAGAATAAACTGCATTCATTGTGATTTTTTTTCCCCTGATGCATGAAGCTTTTCCCAAATCTGGGGAGACAGACTGCTGTGGATGGCTCTGGGTTAGTTTCAATAATAGAATGTAAGGAGAGAGCTTGTAAACATGAAGTTCAACATGGCAGATAATGGGCAGGCTCTCGAGATAAATGACAAATGAGCCACCAGAAAATCCTAAAGAATGTTCTGTTCTCCAACTTCCCTGGCTTGAGTCTGCGTTTGAGGCCAGGGCCTTAAGAACTAATATAGGTGTCTCCCCTGATATCACACCCCAAGACCAGGCTCAGGGCCAGAGCACCTGGGGATCCGAAAGAGCCCACTTCCTCCCAGCTCTGGGCAGAGTGCATGAGCAGAAGGGGCACAGGGTTGCCCGACCTCCCTCTGTGCTTGGCTGGCTCAGAGGCTGCACGTGCAGGCATTTAAACAGCAGGTGTTGACCTGATGGTGCCGTGGCCTTGCTGTCTTTCCTCCTTTCCCATCTGTAGACAGAAGAATGACCCAGCTTGAGCAGAACACCTCAGGGACATTTGGGAAATAGAGCTATGGGAAAGACTGGGGACAAGGACAAGAGAGGAAGAGATAGGTTGGAAACAAACTGTCACCCCAGATGAAGACCTAGGAGCCAGACCATTTCACTTGGTCCCTCTATCATGGAGGGTCCAGAGCCCACTGGGCAGCCCGGGGTCTGGGCACGTTTACCCCCAGCTCTGTTCCTGCCTCTCCCCTGTTCTTGCTCTCAGTGGTGTGGGTGGGGAGGGCTCTCCGTTAAAAGCTGCACAGCTCAGACTCCCCGGTCCACCAAGCTTCTGGCTTGATTTGGCACTAATGGAAGAAAGGGAGAATTTCTTCCCGTCTGATCCTCGGGTGGCATTTCCGATGGCATCTGTGTCTCCTCTGTGGCTCCAACTCCTGCCCCCAACCTGCCATGAGCCCAACTTCTGCTAAGTGAACCCCGAGTTTGGGGAAGGCCATGTTCTCCCTCTGTCCATGAAGCCCATGGTGGCCATAGCCTCTCGCTGTACTAATCTCTGTTACCTTAGTCCCTCTTTTGGTCTCTCAGCTCTTCCATCACCTGTGCAAACCTTCCCTGTTTCTTTTTTTCTCATGTAGTG
This sequence comes from Hyperoodon ampullatus, assembly GCF_949752795.1. Lineage (NCBI taxonomy): Eukaryota > Metazoa > Chordata > Mammalia > Artiodactyla > Ziphiidae > Hyperoodon > Hyperoodon ampullatus. The sequence goes on along the minus strand of NC_136929.1, from coordinate 59,273,068 downwards.
ATTGCAGTGACACTCTGATACGGTCCCATCTGATAATACCTAAATGATGAGGATGCTACATTTCAGAGATGTTGAGTAATTATGCATCCTCCTACCATTAGCAAATGCCAGGGATACCAACCATAGTTCCTTTGGCTAATATAAACCCCTCCTGCCCATATCAGGGAATTTCTACTTACTAACAGAACAAATAGCTCCCCATAGCCTTGCCAAGCATTTATGTGACACTCATATTCATTTGGCACCAGTGTTTCCTCAGTTTATCAGGCTTCTCTCCATCTTAACAGCTTGAGGATGGGGGCAGCAAGGGCCTCTTGGGTATGCCAAACTAAAAGGAAACTGGGCATGCTCAACAGAATAGATGGCCCAAGAAAATAAAAACACAAAATGCATCAGGCATTTAAGTACCGAAACGGTACTTTGCAGTTGCTCTAATAGCTGGAGACTTCAGAATTCTGCAGAGCCCAGGAAATTGTATTATTTCATCCAAGTCATTAGGGAGGTCCAAGTACCAAGCCCTTGGAACTGCCCAGACGAGGCAATTCACTTTGCTTCTTGTACATGAGCCATAAGGCTCCTGTTGATGAGAGCCCAGGGTACAATTAGCACTACCCTCTGCACTGATGGGGAGGGGGCAATTCTGTGGAAGGAAAGGAGCCTGGGCTCCATCCTGGTGGCATGGAGAGAGGTGGGTTTGGTAAAGGAGTGGGTCCGCAGATAAACAGATGAGAAATGTGCAGTGGAGAAGGCATTCTGAAATCTGAATTTCTCACACTCCAGGAATGTCAGTGTTTATAAATTCCTTCCTCTGGTGCTTATAGAAAGACTCTTCTGTTTTGACTCTTCTGTTAAATAATTAGGAAACTGGAAAGATGAGACCCCAGGAACCTAGTAGGGTGCATTAAGGAACTTGATGTAAGGCTACCGTTTTTCCTTGTCCTCACGGGGCAGACCCAAGAGCTCCAAGGAAGCCTCAGGACCAGACTCCTGTGGGTGGACCACACACAGAGGTGGGGATAAAACCAAAGCTGAACCCCAGGGATGGGGTGGCTAAGGAACAAGATCGAAAATCTTTCCATCATCTGTACAAGCTGCAGATTATATCCCCATGATCAGCTAGGTAGACCCTGCATCTATGGAATATCTGAGCAGACAATGAGTGTTCCCACAAACGAAAATGGTCTAGCTCTGGCAGCTGTGGACTTTGGGGGCAGCACACGCAGGAATTGGGCTAGATCAGAGTCTGAGTGGTCCCCCAGCCCACAGTAGGTCCAGAGACCAGCCCAGAGGCAGAGGAGAGCCTCCTGGGGAGGTGGAGGTGGGCTGTGGCTCACAGTGTGTGCAAGGACACTTACAGCAGAGACCCCAGGGAAACATAATTATTACTACTAATTTTATTATGTTTTGATTCATTCTATTGTTTGTTCTAGCTTTTTTTTTTGGTTTCTTCTTTTGTTTATTGTTGTCGTTTTAGGTTTTTTATTTTTAATTTAGTCTTTTGGGATCTCTGTGTTTTATACATATTTTCATTTTTTATTTTTTTATACTTTCTATTTTTACTGTTTTTCTGTTGTTCTCTGTTCTTTTCCCTTTTTTGTCCTCTTTTTCTTTTATATATACATTTATATATATTTATATTTTCATTTCTACTTTGTTTTTCTGTTGTCCTGTTTTTTCCCTTTTTATTTTATTTTATTTTTATTTTTTAAATCATTTTTATCAGTTTGTTCTGTTTCCTTGCTTTATTCTTCAGTTGGCACACTGCTTTGGTTTTGTTTTTAGGTTATGTGTTTTTGTTAGTTTTAATCCTAATTGTTTGATTTCATTTTTGAGTTCTTCTATTTGTCTGGTTATTGTCTTGCTTTTTGTTTTATTTGGCTCTATTTTTGTTTCTTTTACGTGTGTGTGTGTTTCCTTGTTTCTGTTTTTGTTTGTTTGATTTTACCATTTTTCCTGAGTTTTGTTTGCCTTTATTAAAAATATATTTTCTATTTTATTTTTTTAATATTTCTGTTTCTACGTTGCTTTTCTGTTTTTCTGTCTTCTTTCCCCTTTCTCTTTCTTTTTCTTTTTTTAAAAATGATTTTTGTCAGTTTGTTTTGTTTCTCTGCTTCATTCTTCAATTGGCACTCTGCTTTGGTTTTGTTTTTCGGTTCTGAGTTTTTGTCAGCTTTCTGCTTAATTGTTAGATTTCGTTCTTGGGTTCTTTTGTTTGTCTGGCTGTTCTATTGCTATTTGATTAATTTTGTTCTGTTTTTGTTTCTTTTGTGTGTGTGCGTGTTTCCTTGTTTCTGTTTCTGTTTGTTTGATTTTACTTTTTATCATTTGTCTGGGGTTTTGTTAGTCTTTTTTTTTTTTAATCCCCTTTATTGCCAGGACGAGAGACTTGTGGGGTCTTGGTGCCTTGACCAGAAGTCGGGCCTGAGGCTCTGGAGTGGGAGCACCGAGTCCAGGATGCTGGACCACTAGAGAATTCCTGGCCCCAGGGAAGATTAATCACTGAGAGCTCGGAAGATTAATCACTGAGAGCTCTCACGGAGGCCTCTATCTGAATCCAAGACCCAGCTCCACCCAACTGCCAGCAGCTCCTAGCACTGAACGCCTCACACCAAACAACAAACAAGACAGGAACACAAATCCACCCATCAGCACACAGACTACCTAAGGTCATACTAAGCTTGCAGACACCCCAAAACACACCACCTGACACGGCCCTACTCATCAGAGGGAAAAGACTCAGTTCCACCCACCAGAATGCAGGCACCATTCCCTCCCATCAGGAAGCCTTCACAAGATGCTGGACCAACCCCACCGCCGGGGGCAGAGAACAGAAGCAAGAGGAACTACGACCCTGCAGCCTAGGGAAAGGAGACCACAGATACTGTAAATAAGACAAAATGAGAAGACAGAGAAATATCTTACAGGTAAAGGAGAAAGATAAAAACCCACAAGACCAAATAAATGAAGAGGAAATAGGCAAACTACCTGAAAAAGAATTCAGAGTACTAATAGTAAAGATGATCCAATATCTTGGAAATAGAATAGAGAAAATACAAGAAATGCTTAACAAGGACCTAGAAGAACTAAAGAGCAAACAAACAGTAATGAACAACACATAACTAAGAAACTAAGAAATTAAAAATACTCTAGAAGGAATAAATAGCAGAATAACTGAGGCAGAAGAACGGATAAGTGAGCTGGAAGATAGAATGGTGGGAATAAGTGCCACAGAGCAGAATAAAGAAAAAAGAATGAAAAGAATAGACGACAGCCTCAGAGACCTCTGGAACAACATTAAATGCACCAACATTCAAATCACAGGCATCCCAGAAGAAGAAGAAAAAAAGAAAAGGTCTGAGAAAATATTTGAAGAGATCATAGTTGAAGACTTCCCCAACATGGGAAAGGAAATAGTCAATCAACTCCAGGAAGCACAGAGTATCCCATATAGGATAAACCCAAGGAGAAACATGGCAAGACACATAATAATCAAACTAACAAAAGTTAAACACAAAGAAAAAATATTAAAAACAGCAAGTGAAAAGGAGCGAATAACATAGAAGGGAATCCCCATAAGGTTAACAGCTGATCTTTCAGCAGAAACTCTACAGGCCAGAAGGGAGTGGCAAGATATTAAAAGTGATGAAAGGGGAAAAACCTACAACCAAGATTACTCTACCCAGCAAGGATCTCATTCAGATTTGACAGAGAAATCAAAAGCTTTACAGACAAGCAAAAGTTAAGAGAATTCAGCACCACCAAACCAGCTTTACAACAAATGCTAAAGGAACTTCTCTAGGCAGGAAACACAAGAGAAGGAAAAGACTTATGAAAACAAACCCAAAACAATTAAGAAAATGGTAATAGGAACATACTTATCAATGATTACCTTAAATGTAAATGGATTAAATGCCCCAACCAAAAGACACAGACTGGCTGAATGGATACAAAAACAAGAGCCAAATATATGCTATCTACAAGAGACCCACTTCAGACCTAGGGACATATACAGACTGAAAGTGAGAGGATGGAAAAAGATATTCCATGCAAATTGAAATCAAAAGAAAGCTAGAGTAGCAATACTCATATCAGACAAAATATACTTTAAAATAAAGATTGTTACAAGAGACAAGGAAGGACACTATAATGATCAAGGGATCAATCCAAGAAGAAGATACAACAATGGTAAATATATATGCATCCAACATAGGAGCACCTCAATACATAAGGCAAATGCTAACAGCCATAAAGGGGAAATCAACAGTAACACAATAATAGTAGGGGACTTTAACACCCCACTTTCACCAATGGACAGATCATTCAAACAGAAAATAAATAAGGAAACACAAGCTTTAAATGATACATTAGAACAGATGGACTTAATTGATATTTATAGGACATTCCATCCAAAAAGAACAAAATACACTTTCTTCTCAAGTGCACACAGAACATTCTCCATGATAGATAATATCTTGGGTCACAAATCAAGCCTCAGTAAATTTAAGAAAATTGAAATCATATCAAGCATCTTTTCTGACCTCAACCTTATGAGACTAGATATCAATTACAGGAAAAAAACTGTAAAAAATACAAACACATGGAGGCTAAACAATACGCTACAAAACACCAAGCGATCACTGAAGAAATCAAAGAGGATCTCAAAAAATACCTGGAAACAAATGACAATGAAAACACGATGACCCAAAACATATGGGCTGCAGCAAAAGGAGTTCTAAGAGGGAAGTTTATAGCAATACAATCCTACCTCAAGAAACAAGAAAAATATCAAATAAACAACCTAACCTTACACCTAAAGCAATTAGAGAAAGAAGAACAAAAAAAAAAAATCCCCAAAGTTAGCAGAAGGAAAGAAATCATAAAGATCAGATCAGAAATAAATGAAAAAGAAATGAAGGAAACAATAGCAAAGATCAATAAAACTAAAAGCTGATTCTTTGAGAAGATAAACAAAATTGATAAACCATTAGCCAGACTTATCAGGAAAAAAAAGGGAGAAGACTCAAATCAGTAGAATTAGAAATGAAAAAGGAGAAGTAACAACTGACACCGCAGAAATGCAAAGGATCATGAGAGACTACTACAAGCAACTCTATGCCAATAAAATGGACAACCTGGAAGAAATGGACAAATTCTGAGAGAGTACAACCTTCCAAGACTAAACCAGGAAGAAATAGAAAACATGAACAGACCAATCACAAGCAATGAAATTGAAACTGGGTGGGATAGGGAGGGTGGGAGTGAGACGCAAGAGGGAGGGGATATGGGGATATATGTATACGTATAGCTGATTCACCTTGTTGTACAGCAGCAACTAACACAACAATGTAAAGCAATTATACTCCAATAAGGATATTAAGGAAAAAAACCTGTTCTCTCTGAGGAACACAGATTCAGAGCATTTTTGAAGGGGGCGGTGTGGACAATTACCAAGCAAACGATCCAACTCTCTCAGTTTGAAAGTTTCTGATTTGTGGCCCCTTCAACCTCCGTCCCACATTGCATTAAAGCAGGCCTTCCAGAGACTCTACAATTTCAAACAAACCTCTCAAGGAATTTGCTTCACTGTCTAGAGTAGGTAAGGCTATTTATTTACAGTTTGACACTTACCAGAAGCTGCCTGACATTTTAATGCATGGTTTATGCCCTCTCTCCAACTAGAGTATAAGCTTCCCTAGGTATTCTCAGTGTAGAGCCTGCCATTCTAAACACAGTAAGTGCCTAGTAAAGTTGGTCACATTGAATTGAGTTAAATATGTCTTCCCGTGGACCTCAGATTGCTCCATTAGAGGCTATTAAACTCCCACAAATGGCAGCACTCTAGACAGAGCCAAGGGGACAGGAGATGATTTAGAAACTGCTCTTCCGTCTATTGCTTCACTTCTCTACACCCCTCCACACTCATTACTAAACCCATCCTTGCTCTCACTTCCCCTCTGTACCTGGCCTCTGGCCCAACATTTAGTCAACAATTCCCAAGGTCTGATGGGATGTAGAGCCATCTGCTTGATGCCTGGTGGGAGAGGAAAGGACCAGAACTCCAGCCTCTTGGCTTCTTGGCTCCAGCGGTCACTTTCTCCAGCCCATCGCAGCCATCCCCGGGGCGCAGCCTCAGCTCCGTCTACACCATTAACCACACATTCTCCAAATCCTGGATTTCAACCAACCTGCTCATGCTTGGCCACCACCTCCTCACCTCCTGACTCACTCACTCGAGTTCTCCCTTTCCAGCTACACTTCAAAATCACAAGGCACTCTGACACCCAGTACACGGGTGGACACACACGCGCACACACCATACAAAGAGCTACCCTCTCCGTTCCCTCTTTCCCCAGCTCAGAGTCCAGCATTCTAGTCCCTCTCCTACAAACACCCTTGGTCTCCTATCTCTCTCTTGCCGCCGAAGTCACCTGGCAAAACTCTAGCCCTAGTGCAGCTCAGCTGTCTGCCTACTTCATGCCTGCACTCCAGCAGCCAAAATGAAATAAAGGAAATCAAACACCCTACTGCTTTTTTTTTAAATTGATGACAGCTCTTAACCGGACCCTACATTTCCCTGGTAAATCCAGTCCACTCTCTTGGAGCATATTATTTGGCATCTTCTCCTCCCTCTTCAAACCTCCAAGAAACTTTTCCCCTCACTTTCAGCTTGCATACTCTACTGAGTAAATATGTACAATTAGATGAGAACTACCTCATCTTCCCACGACCAAACCCACACCTGTGTTGGGACCCACACATTTTGCTTTCTCGACTGATAGAAAGGAGTGAAGATTACCACTCCTCTCCAAAGCCAGCCTCTCTCCTGTGCTCTCCATCCAGCCATTTCTCCCTACTCAAGCTCTTTCTCCTACAGCATCAATTTCTTCATCGTTCCAATCACCATAGTGATAGGTCTTAATACGACCTCTTAAACGAATTCCGTGACCCCACGCCTTTCTGGCTATTACTTCATTTCTCTGTTCTCCTTTAGAGCAAAGTCATTGTCTATCTTTTTATTATTCTACTCCTTCATCCTCCATTCTCTTGCACAACCCCCCTTCCAGCCAGGCTGTTGTGCTCAGCCATCCACTGAATCACTCTTAACAAGATCAGCAGTGACAGCTGTCTTATCAAATCCAGTGGTCAGCTCTCTGTCTGCATCTTCCTTGCCCTCAGCAGCACTGCCCATTGACCACTGCCACCTTCACAGACACATTCTCACTAGGTTTCAAGACACCACAATATTCTTAAATTTTATTTATTTATTTTTGGCTGTGTTGGGTCTTCGTTCCTGCACGCGGGCTTTCTCTAGTTGCGGCGAGTGGGGGCTATTCTTTTTTTTTCTTTTCTTTTCTTTTTCTTTTTTTTTTGCGGTACGCAGGCCTCTCACTGTTGTGGCCTCTCCCTTTGCGGAGCACAGGCTCCGGACGCGCAGGCTCAGCGGCCATGGCTCACGGGCCCAGCCGCTCCGCGGCATGTGGGATCCTCCCGGACCGGGGCACGAACCTGCATCCCCTGCATCGGCAGGCGGACTCTCAACCACTGTGCCACCAGGGAAGCTCTACGAGCAGGGGCTATTCTTCATCGCGGTGCGCGGGCTTCTCTTTGTGAAGACACCACAATATTCTTATCATGGTTGTCATCTTACTTGTGTGGTTACTTCCCACCCACCCACCCACCCCCTTTTTTTTTTTTTACTTTTTTATTATAGAAAGTTTTAAATATGTACAAAAATAGACAGAAGAGTGTAATGAACTCCCATGGTCTTACTGCTCAGTTTCTATTCATGACCAGTTTTGTTTCACCTATCTCCTACCCCCTTCCTCCTCCCAAATTATTTGCAAGTTCTAGACATATTATGTCATTCATAAATATTTCAGTATGTTTCTCTAAATAAGGACTTTTGGTAAGACACATAACCACACCATCATTATCACACCTAAAAAAAGAATGAACAACACTTAATATCATCAAATAGCAATGGCTGCTCCCTCTTAGCTGCCTTTGCTGTCTCCCCTTCTCTACCAAGCCTCTAAATGTTGGAGCATCTGGCTGTGTACTCTATTCACATCTCCTTTTATACTCATTCCCTAGACGATCCCATCCAATCGTAGAGCTTTAAATGCCATCTATATGCTAAGACTCCCCTGAGTTCCAGCCTTTTGTGGTCAATGACTTAAATTTTTAAAGAGAATATTAATTTTGACATGGCAAAACAGGATCTTTGATTCTTTCTCCATCCATCCCTACCCCAAAACCTGCTGGACTCCCAGTCTTACCCATCCTTATAAATGGCACCACCATCTATATTTTTTGCTCAGGCAAAAATCAGGCAATTAGCCTTGATTCCTTGATTTCACTTCTAACTCATGTAGTAGGGACTGCTGTTTGTCTCCAGCATTCAATTTCACTTTCTTCCATAGGAATGGAATTTTTTCTGGGCACCTGTTCAACCACGATAAAAACTACATTTCTCAGTTTCCCTTGCAGCTAACTGTGGCCTTGTGACTTAGTTCTGGCCAATTAGATGTGAATAGAGGTGTCAAGGGACCACTTTTTGTCTCTTCTTTATCATTTCCTCTGTTTTGATGTCTTGAATGGAGGTGCTGTCTTGGACCACAAGGATGAGGGTCACATCCTATGATGTCCTAACAGTGAGCTATTAGGATGTGTATCATTCAGTGTCCAGTCTGGAGATAGAATTTGAACAGGCAAAGTTTAATATAAAGAATTACTATTTAAGGGAGGAGGGGGGCTCAGAGCCTCTTATGTTACCATCCTGGACAACTCTGATTTCCCTTAAAGGCTTTCTGTGAATTTTCAGTAAAGTAGGAGGCTAGGTATCTTGTTTGCTGATGAAGATGGATGAGCAAAATCTTCACTTTAATTTTTTAAATTGAATTATGTATTGAGGAACAAGACAAGAAAATGTATTGGATGGGGCTAAGAATAAAGAAATAATCTCTGCCCACTTCCACCAGGCTCTGAAATTAATTGGAGTACTACATCTTGACAAACGATCTTGAACCTGCCCGTTCCAATCTCCTTTTCCTTCCCAACCCTCCTTACTCCAATACTGCTGTCAAATACCCTGGGTATTTTATCAACAGTGGGCAGTGCACATAGATTTCTCTTCTAGGAGCCTTAACATCTTAAACCACAGATTTGGCTCAATTTGACGACCAAAGCCTTGTGTATGTTTGTACAGAGGGGTTTATCTAAACAGGAAGGCAACAAAAAATTACCATGATTATAGAAAGTTGAGATTGAAGGAAAATTACAGGTTGAAAATGACAGGTTATCTCACCTTTTTCAGCAGCACTATTTCTTTTAATACACCCTCATGTTTGTTGATCAATCTAGTGGTAAATGCTTCACATGTGGCATTTCAATCTTTCCCAGGAGTCCGAGAATAGCACTTATAGCCCAAAAATATTTTTCCAACATTCAATGTTATTTCCTTTTCTCAACCCTATGTTTCTAACCCAGACGTTTTTAGGCCTTTTTATTTATCCCAACGTCTCCTAAGGCCTCATGGGGTCTTTAGCTATAACCACCAAGCAAACAAATAAATCTTTTCAGAAGTTACTTGGCCAGGCTAGCTGCCCATCACACGTGGGTTTGGCGTTCCCCAGGAGTCACTGGTTGGCTGCAGCACAGGACATGGGGGACGATGCTTTACCCCACTGACATCCTTCATGATCTCTGACCTGAATGACCTTCTCCCGCAGGAGTCCATTAAGGTAGAAACAAGAGTCCTAGAGCCAAGCCTGTCCTACCAGATTTCCAAATCTGCTCAACATTTTCTGACCCCTAGTGGTGAATGGAACTTAGGATCCTGCTAAATTCAAATCACCCTGTAAAGTTGGTCTCATTACTCTCTTCTCATAGATAATGAAACAGGCTTTGGGGAGATTAAGAGATTCGTTCAAAGTTCTATAGCAATGTCTTGATTAATTTTAAAAATAAATCAGTTAATTAATTAATATTGTTTTGTAGTAGACGTTCTGATTTCAAAACTGGTGACTAAGGGGCATTGGAGTAGGAGGTGGGATTTAACGAGAGATCTGGCTTTTGGGACTTCCCTGGTGGTCCAGTGGTTGGGACTTCGCCTTCCAGTGCAGGGAATGAGGGTTCGATCCCTGGTTGGGGAGCTGGGATCCCAACTGCCTGGCAGCCAGGAAACCAAAGCATGAAACAGGGGCAATGTTGTAGCGAATTCAATAAAGACTTTAGAAATGGTCGACATGAAAAAAAAAATTCTTGGGCTTCCCTGGTGGCACGGTGGTTGAGAGTCCTCCTGCTGATGCAGGGGACACGGGTTTGTGCCCCGGTCCGGGAAGATCCCACATGCCGTGGAGTGGCTGAGCTCGTGAGCCATGGCCGCTGAGCTTGCGCGTCCAGAGCCTGTGCTCCGCAACGGGAGAGGCCACAACAGTGAGAGGCCCGCGTACCGCAAAAAAAGAAAAAAAAAAAAAAATCTTAAAAAAAAAAGAGAGGGGCTTCCCTGGTGGCGCAGTGGTTGAGAGTCCGCCTGCCGATGCAGGGGACACGGGTTCGTGCCCCGGTCTGGGAAGATCCCACATGCCGCGGAGCGGCTAGGCCCGTGAGCCATGGCTGCTGGGCCTGCGCGTCCAGAGCCTGTGCTCCGCAACGGGAGAGGCCACAGCAGTGAGAAGCCCACGTAATGCAAAAAAAAAAAAAAAAAAAAAAAAGAGAGATCCTCCTCAAAGGGAGATACTACCTCCACCCGAGCAGATTCCAAGCTGCCATTGCATGTTCGCACACCTCACGCCAAAATGGGTCAAACTTGGGCCATGTACCACCCCCGCCCCAGTAGCTGCTGAAGAAGCAGGAGAAGCACCCACCTGTCTTTTCAGCTTGCTTACTGGGAGGTGGAACCCTGATTCCCAGCAGCTAATTCCTCTGACACGGGAGGGGAGTTCAGATAATTGGTACCCACTGTACTTGTTTCCTAGGGTTGCTATAACAGAATACCACAGACGATGGCTTAAATGACAAAAATTTATTTTCTCATAGTTTTGGAGGCTGGAAGTCCAAGATCAAGGTGTTGACCAGCTTGGTTTGTCCTGAGGCCTCTCTACTTCTCACTGTGGACTCATGTGGTCCTTCCTCTATGTGAGTGCCACTGTGCTGTCTCTCTGTGCATCCAAATTTCCTCTTCTGATAGGGACATCAGTCAGATAGGATTAGGGCCCATCCTAATGACCTCATTTTTTTTTTTTTTTTTTTTTTTGCGGTACATAGGCCTCTCACTGTTGTGGCCTCTCCCGTTGCGGAGCACAGGCTCCAGATGCGCAGGCTCAGCTGCCATGGCTCACGGGCCCAGCCACTCCACGGCATGTGGGATCTTCCCGGACCAGGGCACGAACCCGTGTCCCCTGCATCGGCAGGCAGACTCTCAACCACTGTGCCACCAGGGAAGCCCTAATGACCTCATTTTAACTTAATCACAGCTTTAATGACCCTATCTCCAAATATAGTCATATTCAGAGGCACTGGGTGTTAGGGCTTCAACAGGTGACTTTGGAGGTAGACACAATTCAACCAACACTCTCCCAAACCAAAAAATTGTCTACCCCTGTGAGTAAAAACAGAGACAATAAGTAGGAACTAGGTTGAGTATGGGTTCAAATGCAGAAGGACTAATCTAGTAGAAAATTTCTCTTAGCTGAAACCCTGCAGTTGACAAACATAATCAAGAAGCAGCTCCCCTGGGTCCTGGCTTCTCAGTCTGGTGGGCTAGCAGCAGCTTCACCAGCTGGGAGCTTGTGAGGACGACAGGACCCAGGCTCCCCTCTGCTCTGCTGAGTGAGCGCCTGCATGGTCTCTGCATCCCAGAGGACCCTTCTGCACATTAGAGCTGGAGACACTCTGCTCCAGGCACTACTTCTGTTACCAGAAAACTGAGTTGCCTCTTGGTGGGTGTAGAACCAAAGGCCACAACCAAGCCAAAGAGCAGGAGAAGGAAGCCTTTCTTACTTGCAGCAAGGAAGGAGAACACAGGGGATCTTTCCCAAAGCAGTCGTTCCCAACAGCAAAATTGAGGAAGTTTTAAGCTAAGCGTCCACGCATATTCATGAAGGGGCTTGGGCCTTCGACAGAGCCCAAGCTTTAGTTGATTGAAGTCATGAGGGTCAGAGAGGGTCAACATCAACCTCCCTTAGGTTCCACTTGATCTGATGGCTGAGAGCTGCAGGCTAATCTTTACCATTGAAACAGAACTGGGAGTCTTCACAACAGATATGTTATCTTTGCTAGTGTTACTTCTATTGCCTTATAACAGTCATTTGTTTCTGCATTCTTTTGTTCCCTTAGGGTCATTCATTACTAAGACCCATTCAAGCATAAGAACTGTGGCCAGGTTTGGATCACAAAACGACTTAGGCCAAAAATGGCTTCTCTTCTGTCAAGAAAGCCATGCCTGGTTCTCTTTCTCTGGGGACCTCTTAACCTATCTGCTGACACTTTAAGTAAGATTTGCTTGCTGCAGATGAGATGATGCTACATGTCTTAGTAGCTCTTCCTGAAACCAGATGCAGAAAAGGGACCAAGGCCTCCCACCTTAGGACCTGGCAGGTTCAGAAAGCCTTCATTTGGGGCCACCATGACAAGGGTGGGAGGGACCCTCTCAAGTCTATTTCCTGGCGCAGGAGGACAAACTTTATAATATTTTGATACTTATTTTAAAATTTTCTGCAGCCGTCCCTGAACAACTCCCTGGGTTTTCACCATTTCCTTTGGGCAAGTTTCTTAATCTCCTCCTGGATAATTGTTTCTACCTCCTGAGGCTATGTGAGGATTGAGTGGGTTAATCTTTGCAGAATCTGAGAACAGTGACTGACACACAGTAAGTGCTGCATAGGTTAGCAGTTATTACTTTTATTTCAGGAAAGGTAAAAGAGATCTCATGACCTCCTTTGGGGTTTTATTTTATCCTTAGAAAGAGTTAACATTCAAGGAAAGAATTAATTCCCCATGACCCATCCACATACCTAAACTTTTTGCCAGAATTTATTTACTTTATAATTTATTAATCAATTAATTTATTTTTGGCTGCGTTGGGTCTTCGTTGCTGCACACTGGCTTTCTCTAGTTGTGGTGAGCGGGGGCTACTCTTCGTTGCAGTGCGCAGGCTTCTCATTGGCGGTGGCTTCTCTTGTTGCAGAGCACAGGGCTCTAGGTGCGTGGGCTTCAGTAGTTGTGGCACGTGGGCTTCAGTAGTTGTGGTTTGCAGGCTCTAGAGCGCAGGCTCAGTAGCTGTGGCGCACGGGCTTAGTTGCTCCACGGCATGTGGGACCTTCCCGGACCAGGGCTCAAACCTGTGTCCCCTGCATTGGCAGGTGGAATCTTAACCACTGCGCCACCAGAGAAGTTCCTTTGCCAGAATTTAAATTATTCACACAAGTATTTTCAAACTGTACAAGCTCCTCTGGCTTTAGGGCCAGTTTTTGAAAGAGTTATAGTCTGGGTGGTGAATAAATTTACTTGTGAAAGTTGAGTTACTTGCTCAGATAGTCAACCCCTAGCCTGAAAGCAGGAGAGGGCAGAGCCTTGATAGGAAGAGAGAGAGAGAGAGAGAGAGAGAGAGAGAGAGAGAGACTCTTAGAGCAGGAACCAAAGGAAAAAGACACACATGTTTGCTCTATAGATATACCTGAAATGCAAAAAATTACTCATCTTTAGTTAGCATGGACGCTGCCCAGCCGCCCCTCGCTCAAGGGCGTGAAGGAAACCTGGAAACTTCAGACTACAAAGTTGGTCAAGGAGAAACCAGCCTGTCCTGCCTGAAGCCTGATGGTTGGCCGAGAAGAACCCAGCATGTCCAGGCACGCTGTTCTCCACTGCAGGGCGAGGACTGTGCATGGTTAAATCTGAGCTGCACGGAAGATGGGAAACGTTTTTGGTAGGCTTTTGTTTTGTTTTGTTTTCCTTGAGCTCTGAAACCTCAGGAGAATGGAGAAAGGCAAATTCAGAGTCAGGTGCGTCCTAAACCAGAGGCTCAGGAGCCGTGAAGGAGGCACCAAAGGCAGCAGGGTCGGGGGTCGGGGGTAGGGGGGACGGAGGGGTGCCACCCTCTCTCATTCGGATGGTCTGGATCTGGGGATGCCTCACTGTGAGAACAGCCTCTGCCTTTTTTAGAAATGGGTTGGATCCTGTCCATTAACTATAATCTCTAATTTTAGACATTTTCCAAGGAAATGACTAAGTCGAATCATCAAAGTCTCAATCATCTTCTCTAGAACTTTTGAGCTTTGTCTTTTTTCCCACTGTTTTCCTTAGAAACCTGCCTTGGTGTCCAGCTTGGGAAGTGGACAAAAGTCTTTGCTTTGGAACCCAGCTGATTAGCTTTGGGACAGAAAAGGGATTGATCCCGTGTCACTCGATGCCACAACCCTGGTTCCCCTGAAGGACCAGCTGATATTCCCCTTCTGTTATTTACTGACTTTGATGGCAGGTGAAAGAAGGAAGAAAAATACAACTTGAGGGAAGGTGACACTAAGGCCAGTTTCCTCTGCCTGGAATGTCCCTTTCCCTGCTTGATTTCTCCTCATCCTTTAGAGCTCAGTTTAAATTTCACCTGCCCAGAGTAGACTGCCCAATCACCTGTCTACTGTGGATATAGCCCCTGTGACAGGTGATGGTGGGCCACGGTCCTCAGGTGTGGTCAAGCACTATTTTGGATGTGTTCTGTGAGGGTGTTTTTGGAGGAGCCATACATTTAGATCAGTGGACTTTGACTAGAGCAGACTGCCTTCCCTAATGTGGGTGGGCCTCAACCAATCAGTTAAAGGCCTGAATAGAGCCAAAGGCTGACCTCCCAGGAGCAAGAGGGAATTCTGCCAGCAGATGGCCTTGGGATTTCATCTGCAACATCAGCTCCTCCTGGCTCTACAGCAGACGGCCCGTGGACTCAGAACGCAGCTGTTTCCTGAGTCTTCAGTCTGCTGGGCCCCCATCAGATTCTGGACTCACCAAGCCTTCACAGTTGATTAGTCAATTCCTTAAATAAATCTCTCTCTATATACACACATCCTATTGGTTCTGTTTCTCTGGAGAACCCTAGTACACCCCGCACCTACACACATGCTTATTCTTTTCCTCATTCCTTGTTCACGTCCTTCAGAAGCCTACACCAACATGCAGCCATTTTGCGCATTGTTTCATCTGTTTCTTCAGTGTCTTTACTGAACATAAGTTCCCCCAGAGCTGGGCAGGTTTGCCTGTTCTCCCTGCTTTGTGTTCTCAGAAGTGCTGGGTGCACAGCAGTGGGAGTAAACCTTGGCTGAATGAGTAAATGGTGAAGCTTATCTGATAGACTATGGGCTAGGGGAACTCCTAGATGCAAATCATGGTCCTAAGGTGTCTGAGAATATTGTTTTAAAAATGCTCACAACCGTAGTGAGATGCCACTTCACACTGGAGTCACACACACACACACACACACACACACACAATAATAACTGTTGGTCAGGAGATCAGAACTCTCAGATATTGTTGATGGTGCAGCTATTGTGAAAAACAATTTCCTTATTAAATGAAATATAGAGTTATCCTATGACCAGCAATTCCACTTCTTGACTATACCCAAGAGAGATGAAACTCGTGCACAAATGTTCATAGCAGCATTAGTCATAATGGCTAAAACTACAAACAACTCAGTGTCCATCAGCTGTTGAATGGATAAACAAAATGTGGTATATACATATTTGGATACATCTGTGATGGTTGTACAGCCTTGTAAGCTTACTAAGTGCCACTGAATTGCATACTTTTAAATGGTGAGTATTATGGTGTGTGAAATGTCTCAATTTTTAAAAATAATAAAATGCAAAAAAAAATGCTCTCAAGAGATGAGGTCTGTGAGCTCCACATGCAGAATGGAGCCTCCAGCTAAGTGGAACGTACAGCATCCCAACCCCTCCCTTAAGACCCTCCACTGTGGGGATTCCCTGGTAGTCCAGTGGTTAGGACTCTGTGCCTCCACTGCAGGGAGTATGGGTTTGATCCCTGGTTGGGGAACTAAGATCCCACAAGCCCGTGGCATGGCCAAAAAAAAAAAAAAAAAGACCCTCCACCGTGTAAGCGAGGGCATCTCTAAGCGAGGGTTATCCTTATTAGCATAAGGATAGTCATATTAATACTATTCTCTATTTTTCTTTTTGGCCTATGAATATGCTTAGAGGTGAATTTATCATTCTTAAAACTCACTTAGCCATTATTTAAGAAACTATAGCTGTAGCCCCTTTGAAAACCATGAGTCAAAACCCACTATTCCCTTTTTTTTTTTTTTTTTTTGCGTTACGCGGGCCTCTCACTGCTGTGGCCTCTCCCGTTGCGGAGCACAGCCTCTGGATGCGCAGGCTCAGCGGCCACGGCTCACGGGCCCAGCCGCTCCGCGGCATGTGGGATCTTCCCGGACCAGGGCACGAACCCGTGTCCCCTGCCTCAGCCGGCGGACTCTCAACCACTGTGCCACAAGGGAAGCCCAAAACCCACTATTGAATATAGCAGTATCAAGTGTGACTAGTAGGAAATGACACTTTTGGCTGCCAAGAAAAATAAAATGAAACTCCCCACTTTGTCACCTTCCTGGAGGGGCACTGGAGACATTTATCATGGGTCCAATCTCAACCACAAAAGCCAGATTCCCTTCTTATCCCCACCTTCTCGGCTGTGTGCACTGGCTAGAGCACTTCCTATCGCTGACGTCTGCTCCATGGTACCTTGTCTGTAAAGGCAACCGAGGACACACTGAGTAGGAGGGACTCTCCTGGGCACTGAGCCAACACACAGATGAAGCCATCAGCACCTCACAACCCAGTGTCACCCCTCCACTCTTGGGGAGACCCTGGTGCAGAGAGAGAGAGATTACTCTGCAGAGGATGCGCTAGACCACATCCTACACAGAAGGTGTGAAGCCATTTGGGGTGTCTGTTTCTTTTATTGAGATTTTCAGAAGAAAGAAAAGGAAACATTATGACTGGTTCTCATCACCCAGAACTCTGTGTGAGTTCAGTAGAGCACCTCAGAGCCCCCTCCTCACCTAGGAAAGTCAAGTGCACAGAAGCTGGTGTTGGGAAAATTCCTTCTCAAGAGGAGCAAGGGTTCGTCTCGGAAGACTGTAGCTGACTTCCGAGCACATGCACATAAAGTCCATTTCTGGCAGATCTAGATGAAGGTACCTGATCAGAAGGACAGTGTGTGCTTTAGAAATGAAAAAATCAGCCAATCAACTCTGACTGTGACTTTTCGCCTCCTAAAAATGAAAGATGGGCACTAAAATCCTGTTTTGAACATTATTCGGGAACAATCCCCAGAAGCCTGAGTTTAGCAGGTGAACTACTCTTGGGTCATCTTCTGAACTCTGCGCAGGGCTGTGGGACACCAGGAATAGTGAGTGGGAGGTGGGAGGACTGTCCATATTTGCAGAAACTTCTCCCCAAAATTAAATGAGTAGAAATAGATCTGGTTTTATTAGCTGAGTCTTGAGCATCTGCCCTCCATTCCACGCTGACGACCAGCTTGCTGAGTTAGGGGTGGGGAGGAGAGAAATGACCTTCAAGGTAGTCAGCACAGAGGCACGACTCTGGCAAATCCTGAGTGTGGTCACAAAGCAGCAGAGGCAAGGGGCCGTGAGTCAGTCAAGCTCATGTTAGAAATTGAATTCTCTGCCAGGAATCGGCCTCGGCCTCAGGTGTGTCCTGATGGGAAGTGCTGAGCAGTGTGAAGCTGAACCTGACCACCAGGGAACATCAGCCAGACTCAGATCGAGGGACTGTCTGCAAACTCCCTGCCCTGTTATCCTTAAGAAACGTTGATGTCGGGACTTCCCTGGCAGTCCAGTGGTTAAGACTTCCACTGCAGGGGACACAGGTTCGACCCCTGGTCAGGGAACTAAGATCTCACATGCCGTGGGGTGCAGCCAAAAAAGGAAAAAGAAAAAGAAAAAAAAAGAAACGTCGATGTCATGAAATCCAAAGACAAACTAAAGAGATGTGGCAACAGAATGCAGCATGGGATCTTGGATTTTATTTTACCGTAAAGTATACTATTGGGCCAACTGACAAAATATGTATAACGTTTGTAGATGAGAGAATAATATTTTATCAATGTCCATTTCTGGGTTTTGATGATTATACTGTGGTTATGTAAGGAAATCCCTTGTGTTTAGAAAATACACAATGAAATATAAGGAGTACAGGGCTACCATGTCTGTGTCTTATTCTTAAAAGATCCAGAGGGGCTTCCCTGGTGGCGCAGTGGTTGAGAGTCTGCCTGCCGATGCAGGGGACATGGGTTCGTGCCCCGGTCTGGGAAGATCCCACATGCCGCAGAGTGGCTGGGCCCGTGAGCCATGGCCGCTGAGCCTGCGCGTCCGGAGCCTGTGCTCCGCAACGGGAGAGGCCACAACGGTGAGAGGCCTGCATACCGCAAAAAACAAACAAACAAAAAATAAAAACAAAAAAAAAATCCAGAAAAATAATGGAGGGAGAGAGAGAGAGAAGAAAGAGGAGGACTTCTTCGTGAATAAAATCCCAGTTCTGGTGGCAGGGAGGAAGGGAAGAATGGATGCTGGACTTTATAACAAGCACATGGGTCGTAATAAGGTTGTCCTTTATTGCTGAAAAATAACTTGGGTAAATTCCACACTAAACTATTTAAATGTGCAATTACATGTAATAGGACATCAAGTGAGATTTTTCTTGTGGTCCTGGAATTAGCCAGAAACATTAAACACCCCACATTCAGGGAGCAGCCCTCAGTTGACGTTAGTTCTTTACCAAGGGCAAGAGGCCCCAGTTCAGAGCTAATCCTACTTTCCCTCCCTCACCCCATCCCATACCCATGGACTCTAAGAAGAAGCCTGGGAAGTAAAGGAATCCTTGGCTTTTTGACTAATATAGTGTTCATGAGAAAAAGATATTTCCTCCCATTCTCCAAAGGAAGGTAGAAGACTCCAAAGATTCGGAGGGGGGAACTACAAAAAGGGGAGAGTTGCATTTCATTCCCTGGTTGAACATCAGCTTATCTATTAGAGATGCTAATTTGCCCCTGTCCCGCAGCTCTGACGGCTGCCCTGGGGTTGTGGAAACACCTTGGGGACAGGCAGTGTGACCAGGCTGGAGGCTATTCTTCTCTGGCCGTTTGGGTCCAAGCAGCCATAGTTATCTCCTCCAGCTGGAGGCTGACAGGCCCTGATGTCACAGCTTGGTTAGCATTCCTTCCTGAACAGAAAATGGTTTAAACTCACCTATGGGAAATGCAGACACACTGTCAGAAATGAGGGGTTGAGGGTAATCATTAGTTAAGTATAATAACCAGAGTTGTGATGGCTGGGCCTGATGCAAAACTAGAAGAAGTTGGGGGTAGTTTGAGAAATGTACTCCAAATGAGAGGTCCTTTCCTTGGACAGTGCTACAAAATGAATACAGACACTTGTGAGGTTAAATAACACAGCCCCCAGCTTCTCAAACCTCATCCTCAGACAAACGTGGCTTTGAATCTCCACCGTGCCACTTGGAAGCTGGATGTCTCTGGGTGAGTTACCTAATCACACTAAAATTAGGATTTCTCCTCTGTAATTTGGGGCCAAAAATAGTACCAATCTCAGAAGGTTATTGTAAGTGTTAAATGAAAGAACTGATGAAATAAATCTGGCAGATAGTAGGAGCTCAATAAATTTTACCTACTGTCTTAAGTGACCACATTTCTTTGGCATATTCATTTCCTATGAAAGGGTAAGTGACTTTGAGGGTTATGCTAAGAAGCCTAACAAATCCTTTTTCAACATCAGAATGACTCCCAGATATCCAGTTATAGCGTCCATGTAAATATTTTTCTGATATAGTGTCTATAGAATGGCCAAGATGAGTTCACCATCGATATGCCCATGACTCCCAATTACATCTCTAGCTCAGACCTCTCCCTGAATTACCATAGATTTCTATATTCAATTTTCTACTCAACATCTTCAGTTGGATGTCTGAAAGACAACTTAAACATGTTCAAAATCAAACATCTAGCCTTCATATCCCAATCTGCTATGCCCACAGCCTCCCCATTTCAATTAATGACTACACTAACCTTCCAGGTTTTCAGGTCAAACACCTTGAGACCTCCTTGATGCCTCTCTTTTTAACTCCCAATATGTCAGGAAGTACTTTTACTCAGATTTCAAAATGCGTCCGGGGTCGGGCCACTTCTCACTACTCTTCTATTACAACTCAGGTCTAAGCCACTAACATCTCTCACCTGAATTGCTGCCACTGCTGCTTTTTTTTTTTAACATCTTTATTGGAGTATAATTGCTTTACAGTATTGTGTTATTTGCTGCTGTATAACAAAGTGAATCAGCTATATGTATATGTATATCCCCATATCCCCTCCCTCTTGCACCTCCCTCCCACCCTCCCTATCCCACCCATCTAGGTGGTCACAAAGCACCGAGTTGATCTCCCTGTGCTATGCAGCTGCTTCCCACTAGCTACCTATTTTACATTTGGTAGTGTATATAAGTCCATGCCACTCTCTCACTTCGCCCCAGTTTACCCTTCCCCTTCTCTGTGTCCTCAAGTCCATTCTCTACGTCTGCGTCTTTATTCCTGTCCTGCCCCTAGGTTCTTCAGAACCTTTTTTTTTTTTCAGATTCCATATATATGTGTCAGCATACGGTATTTGTTTTTCTCTTTCTGACTTACTTCCCTCTGTATGACAGTCTCTAGGTCCATCCACCTCACTACAAATAACTCAATTTTGTTTCTTTTTATGGCTGAGTAATATTTCATTGTATATATGCGTCACATCTTCTTTATCCATTCATCTGTCACTTAGGTTGCTTCCATGTCCTGGCTATTGTAAATAGTGCTGCAATGAACATTGTGTACATGTCTCTTTTTGAATTATGGTTTTCTCAGGATATATGCCCAGTAGTAGGACTGCTGGGTCATATGGTAGTTCTATTTTTAGTTTTTTAAGGAACCTCCATATTGTTCTCCATAGTTGCTGTATCAATTTACATTCCCACCAACAGTGCAAGAGGGTTCCCTTTTCTCCACACCTTCTCCAGCATTTATTGTTTGTAGATTTTTTGATGATGACCATTCTGACTGGTGTGAGGTGATACCTCATTGTAGTTTTCATTTGCATTTCTCTAATGATTGGTGATGTTGAGCATCCTTTCATGTGTTTGTTGGCAATCTGTATATCTTTGGAGAAATGTCTATTTAGGTCTTCTGCCTATTTTTGGATTGGGTTGTTTGTTTTTTTGATATTGAGCTGCAAGAGCTGCTTGTATTTTTGGAGATTAATCCTTTGTCAGTTGCTTCATTTGCAAATATTTTCTCCCATTCTGAGGGTTGTCTTTTCATCTTGTTTATGGCTTCCTTTGCTGTGCAAAAGCTTTTAAGTTTCATTAGGTCCCGTTTGTTTATTTTTTATTTTATTTCCATTTCTCTAGGAGGTGGGTCAAAAGGATCTTGCTGTGATTTATGTCATAGAGTGTTCTGCCTATGTTTTCCTCTAAGAGTTTTATAGTGTCTGGCCTTACATTTAGGTCTTTAATCCCCTTTGAGTTTATTTTTGTGTATGGTGTTAGGAAGTGTTCTAATTTCATTCTTTTACATGTAGCTGTCCAGTTTTCCCAGCACCACTTATTGAACAGGCTGTCTTTTCTCCATTGTATATTTTTGCCCCCTTTATCAAAGATAAGGTGACCATATGTGTGTGGGTTTATCTCTGGGCTGCCACTGCTTCTTAGCTGGATTCCCTGCTGCCACCCTTGACCCTTGCTGAGGGGTGGAATTGTGTCCCCAAAAAAGATTTGTTGAAGTCCTAACATCCAGTACTTGTGAGTGTGACCTTATTTAGAAATAGGGTTTTTGCAGATATAATCAGGTTAAGATGAGGTTATATTGGATTAGGGTGGGCCTTCATCCAATGACTGCTGTCCTCAATAAGGAGAGGGAGATTTGGAGACACAAAGATATAGGGAAGAAGGCCACGTGGAGACAGAGGCAGAGATTGGAATTTTGCTACCACGAGCCAAGGAACATCAAGGAAGGCTGGCAACCACCAGAAGCTGGAAGCGGTCGAGAAGGATTCTTCCAGGGAGCATGGCCCTGCTGACACCTTGATTTCAGAATTCTAACCTCCAGAACTGTCAAGGAATAGATTTTTCTTTTAAGCCAACCAGTTTGTAGCACTTTGTTAAGGCAGCCCAAGGAAGTGAATACAGTCCTCTACGGTCTAGATCAACACAGACCCAAGAGTGATCCTTTTAAAAGGTGATTCCAGGGCTTCCCTGGTGGTGCAGTGGTTGAGAGTCCGCCTGCCGATGCAGGGGACACGGGTTTGTGCCCCGGTCTGGGAAGATCCCACATGCCGCGGAGTGGCTGGGCCCGTGAGCCATGGCCTCTGAGCCTGCGCATCCGGAGCCTGTGCTCTGCAACGGGAGAGGCCACAACAGTGAGAGGCCCGAGTACCGCAAAAAAGAAAAAAATAAAAAAAATTTTTAAAAGGTGATTCCAATCATATCACTCCACCAGTCAAAACCGTCTAATATCCTCCGTGTCGAAGTGCTTACAGTTGCTGACTTACAGTTGCAGATCCTCTACAATCTCCTCTTCCTGCCTTAACCTCTCCCTTAATCCTCACTAGCTGTATGGCTTCTTACTGTTTCTTGTACAAGCCAAGCATGCTCCCACCATAGGGCCCCTGCCTCTGCCTACAAGGCTCCTCCCCAGATACCCATATGGTTTCTTCCTCACCTGCCTCAAGTCTTTGCTAAGGTGTCATTTTCTCGGTGAGGTGTACCTTGACCACCATTTAAAACTGTAGTCTACTTGGGAATTCCCTGGCAGTCCAGTGACTAGGACTTTGCGCTTTCACAGCCAAGGGCCCTGGTTAGGGTTAGGGTTTGGGCCCTGGTCAGAGAACTAAAATCCCACGAGCCTTGTGGCCAAAAAATAAATAAATAAATAAAATTGTAATCTACCAACCCCTACACTCCCCAAACTTGTTATTCTTCTCTATTTTTTCCATCTTGCACAGCATCCTTTCACATATCATATAATTTTCCAATCTATTATGTCTTCTCAAGCTAGCATATAAGTGCCTCAGAATGGGGATTTCTGCCTGTTTTGTTCATGAAAGTTGACACGCAGAAAGAACTTAGTAAATATTTGTTGCATGAGTGAGCCAAAATGAATGAATGATTCTGTTGGGACAAAACTGTGATTCCATAACAAGGTGTCTTAAGGTAGATAATCCTCCTCCTAATGGCCTGTGAAGACTGAATTCTTGGGTCAATGTATTTTTAGGCCATATCCCCCAGATCCAATTTAAACTAGGATCTTTCCAAGTTAATCAAATGAGGATTAAATGAGAAAATGTACATAAATGCAGCTAACATTGTTCCTAGCACAGAATAGTTTCCAATAAATTAAGTTTCTAACCACCCCCCTTTCTGATAAGCACAGGATTTGATTATCCTGAAGGAGGGTCTAGGACTTCTTTAATATGAGTCCTTCTAGTGACAATGACAAATTTATGTGGCGCCATGGCATCAGATGGCTCCTGGCACCTACACCAGAGACTGCTCTTCTAGACTTGAGGGTAAGCAATGACATGCTGGCATGCCAACATGAGGGACAGGCAGAGCCATAGTGGTAAGTTATGGAAGTTCTGTTCCTGCAGCAACAGGACTTCTTGCTCCATGGGGGGATAATTTTTGCTGTTAAGGATCTAGTCCTTGCCCCTCAGTGCCTTCTGGCATTTTGTGTCAAAGCACGGCATCAACACAGAGGACCCAGAGGAAAGAGACAGTGGTTCTGTTCACCACCATGCACGGGCACAGTGAGCGCCGCTAGACACAGCCTCCCATTGTGGGACCCCCAGCCCCTGGAACTGACCTTTCCAGGAGGCAATGAAGTCACTCAGCCATAGCTGTCTTAGTGGAAGGACATGTGTATCTCTTAAAGGAGAACTTAGGTAGCTAACTTATTCTAATTCATACTTCTCTCTTCTTATCCTTTTGCACTGAAATCATGCAAGATTTCATAGAATCTCTCTCTGAAGTTCATCCTCCATTGAGTTCATGGTCACCATGTTGATAAAATATAAAACCATACCCTGGAACCCCTGAAAGCAGTACAGTATCTTGATGAAGCATTTACAATTTTCTAGGAAAAGAGAAATTTCAAATTAGAAAAAATTCTCACTCTTATGTATGTGTTATCTCATTTAATCCTCTCAGGAGGTGGGTATTACCATTTTATAGATGAAAGCAATGGACTAGATAAATTCAGAAAATAGCACAAGTTTGCTGTCTTAGTTTCCTAGTGCTCCATATAAAATTGCCACAAACTTAGTGGTTTAAGACAACAGAAATATATCCTCTCACAGTTTTTGAAGCCAGAGGTCCAAAATCAAGATGTCAGCAAGGTTGGCTGCTTCTGCAGCATCTAGGAAAGGATCCTTCCTTGCTTCCCTCCTAGCTTCCGGTGACAGCAGCCAACCTAGACATTGCTTGGCTTGTAGATGCATTGCTCCCATCTCTACCTCCCTCTTCACAAGCCTGTTAAATCTCCCTAGCCTTTCTCTTAGAAAGACACCAGTCATTGGATTTGCATCTTACTCTAAGTCCAGGATGATCTCATCTCTAGATCCTTAACTTAATGATATCTACAAAGACCTTATTTCCAAATAAGGTCACATTCGCAGGTATCAGGGGTTAGGACTTGGACGTATTTATGGGTGAGGGCACAAGTCAACCCACTATAGTCACTAAGAAGTGGCAAAGCCAAGACTCAAAACAAATTCTATCGATTTTAGCATTCTAAGTCCATATAGCCTTCCACAGTGATCCCAGAGGAACTAGCATAAATCACTTTAGATTTGTAGCTGGCTTGAAGACAAGTGCCTCTTACGAGTGGTCTTCCTTTCCTGAGAGAAAATTTTTATTTTAGCTTTTCCCATTATTTCTCTGGATCCAAATGGAATGTACTTGGAGTCAAGTCCTTCTGAAAAGTTCTTGGGAAATATGTGGGAGGATTATTGTAATGTTAAGTGTGCTTTGCATCATCTCTCTTCCTACAAGGTTTTGAAGTTATTCTGAGAAAGAATCCAAGTGCACATGACAACAGAGATTCTAGCTGCAGTGCTCTGGTGCATGCTGAATTTGTAAAGATGCTCCTGACATGGGAAAGAGTGCTTTAGAACTACCTGTCATGTCTGAAGTTTTTGAACAATAAGAATTCATTTGGGGGCTTCCCTGGTGGCGCAGTGGTTGAGAGTCCGCCTGCCGATGCAGGGGACACGGGTTCGTGCCCCGGTCTGGGAGGATCCCACATGCCGCGGAGCGGCTTGGCCCATGAGCCATGGCCATTGAGCCTGCGTGTCCGGAGCCTGTGCTCCGCAACGGGAGAGGCCACAACAGTGAGAGGCCCACATACCGCAAAAAAAAAAAAAAAAAAAAAAAAAAAAAAAAAAAAAAAAAAAAAGAATTCATTTGGGTACTGTGCAGTAAAGGATTAGTTCAGTAATTCTAGGTTGTCCAAACCCTGCTCATTTCAGAGAAAGCTTTCATTCTTGCTCAGCTCCTAGGAGATAACCTCTAAGTCATTGGAATATCCTGTCAGATAAAACTGTCTTTGATTACCTAAGGGTCTTTGGCCACACCAGATAGTTTATGCTAACAACGTGACTTATGAGGGGACCCTTGGGCCACGTGGTATCAGGTTGATCTCCGGAGTTAAGTCAACCACACAAGCAGTCAGCCATGCCTATGTGATAGAACCCCAATAAAAACCCTGGACCCCAAGGCTCAGGTGAGCTTCCCTTATTGGTGATACTTCATGTGCATTGCCACACATTTTTGCCTACAGAATTAATTGTCCACATGACCCCACTGGGAAAGGACAACTAGAAACTTGTGCCTGGTCTCTCCTAAAATCCATCCTATGACCCTTTTTCTGTTGTTGATTTTAGTCTATATCCTTTCACTGTAATAAATCATAACCATGATTATAACAGCTTTGCTGATTTCTGTGAGTCTTCTAGTGAATCACTGAACCTGAGGGTGGACCCTGGAAGACCCTCTGGGAATCTGAAGTGGACCCCCAAACACATGAACTATTGTCTAATAAAAGTCTATAATTTTTAAAACAATGCATGGTTCCACTAACATTCAGTTCTGTCAAAGTCCTGCTGAATTATAAATTCCATTACAGTGAAAACTCTGCCTTTCTATGTTGATCTTTACATCCCCTCCTCTCCACAATACACATACAGAGCTTTGCATGTACTAGGTGTTCAATGAGGAGCAAGTGGAAATGACATTGAATTCTGCAACCAGACTGAAGAAAACTCTCCTATAACTGGAGCTGACTCATTGGGCCATTGGTGAGCACCGTTGTCAATACACTTCTAAATGGGATTCAACTCACACAATGAAGATGTGTGCCTCCATTGGATGGATTTTGAATGATAAACTCTCCTAAGGTGGCTCTTTTCCTTGAAGTCTCTGTTCCCTGCCTCTGTGGCTACGCAGACAGCACTTAAACCATGGGCAAGGCTGGCATGTCTGAACTGGGCCCGAGTTAGGGAATACACATTCCCTCTTCTCTTCCCTATGAACAGGAGATCTCTGACTGTTTGTAATGGACGGTATTGGAGTTACAGCTTCTGCAATGTCTGATGTATGTAGTGAGGCCACACCATTCTTATAAGTGGGCAGTCTCCTGAATTGAGGAGTTTAGTGGGAAGGTGATCCTGGGACTAAGCAACTCCTTAAATCGCAGCCTTGGAACTGATTCCATGACTGTTCAAGAAAGGCAGCAATGTCCTCAACAGCTTTTTATCTTACAGCTAGAATTTTAGTGGACTCTTCCAGGTTGGTCAAAAGCCATAGTTTTAGAAGAAATAAAGCTGGTTTACTGTGGCAGATGTTAAGGTCTCTCTAGTCATCTAGAGCTAGCATACTTCTCAGGGGTCTCTGTTCTTTTTGTTTTGAGATAGAATAAAATGTTTTCAGCACATGATGCCAAGCAGCAAGCTGATGAGCAAATTGGCCAGTGTGCACTAAAACAGACAGTAGAAGCACCTAACATAGGGTGGAGGCTGTACTCTGCTATCCAGAAATAGTTTAATACTGTTTGCTTTGTTCAACGTGTCGGTTTGTTCATCTGTTTGTTTTTTCTTGTATCAGCATTTTCACCAGCAAAATTGTTGTGGGTGAAAAATTAAAACAAAACAAAATGAGTCAATCAACTGATTTTTGACCAGGATGCCAAAACAATTAAATGGTTTTTTCAACAAATCGTACTGGGACAAATGGATATCAACATGCAAAAGAGTGAAGTCAGACCCTCACTTCACACCATCACTAACAAAAACTAGCTCAAAGGATCAAAGGCCTAGTGTAAGACTTAAGAATATAAAACTCTTAGAGGAAAACATAGGGGTTAATCTTTGTGACCTTGGATTAGGCAATGGTTTGTTAGCTATGACACCAAAAGCACAAGTGACATTAGAAAAAATAGATTAAAAAATAACAGCACCAAAACTAAAATTTGGGGACATCAAAAAACACCATAAAGAAAGTAAAAAGACAATCTATAGAATGGGAGAAAAGATTTGCAAATCATATATCTGATAAGGGACTTGTATATATAATATATAAAGAACTCTTACAACTCAATAATAAAAAGAAAAATAAGCCCATTTTAAAATAGGGAAAGGACCTGAATAGACATTTCTGCAAAGAAGATATACAAATGGCCAATAACCACATGAAAATGTGCTCAACATCATTGGCCATCAGGGAAATGCAAATCAAAACCACAATGAGGGCTTCCCTGGTGGCGCAGTGGTTGAGAGTCCGCCTGCCGATGCAGGGGACGCGGGTTCGTGCCCCGGTCCGGGAGGATCCCACATGCCGTGGAGCGGCTGGGCCCGTGAGCCATGGCCGCTGAGCCTGCGCGTCCGGAGCCTGTGCTCCGCAACGGGAGAGGCCACAACAGTGAGAGGCCCGTGCACCACAAAAAAAAAAAAACACAATGAGATACCACTTCACAGCCACTACATGGCTAGAATCAAAAAGTCAGGCAGTACCAAATGCTGGCAAGTATGTGGAGAAACTGGACTCCTCATACACTATTGATGGGAATGTAAAATGGTTTAGCTGCTTTGGAAAATAGTCCAGCAACTCCTCAGATGTTTAAAAATAGAGTCATCTACCATATGATTTAGCAACTCCATTTCTAGGTATAAGCCCAAGACAAATGTGTTTACATATGTGTTTACATATCTTAGTTCATTTGGGCTGCTATCACAAAATACCATAGCCTGGATGACCTAAACAGCAAACATATCTATTTCCCATTGTTCTGGAGGCTGGAACTCTGAGGTCAGGATACAAGCATGGTTGGGTTCTGGCGAAAGTACTTTTCCTGGTTTATAGATGGTATCTTCTTACTGTGTCCTCGCATGGTGGAGAGAGAAAAAGAGAGAGAGAGGGAGTGTGCTATGGTCTCTTCCTCTTCTTATAAAGGTGCTAATCCCATTAATGGGGCCCCATCCTTATGACATAATTATCTATACCTCCCAAAGGCCCTACATCCTAATACTATCACTTTGGGAGTTAGGGCTTCAACCAATGGATTTTGGGGGGAAACAAACATTCAGTCCATAAAGACACACGTCCACACAGAAACTTGTATGCAAACATTCATAGTAGCATCATTCTTAACAACCGAAGTAAAACAACCCAAATTTATCAACTGATGCATCAATAAATAAAATGTGATATATCTACATAATGGAATATTATTTGGGAAGAAAAAGAAATGAAGTACTAATACATGCTATACAACATGGATGAACTTCGAAATCATCCTGAGTGAAAGAAGAAAGTCACAAAGGACCATATGTTGTATGATTCCATTTATATGAAATGCCCAGAATAGGCAATTCTATAGAGACAGAACATAGATTAGATAGACTGCCTAGGACTGGAGGAAGTGGGGCAGTGGGGGCAGGGTGGGGGGTGGTGATGGCTATGGGATGTGAAGTTTATTTTTAGGGTAATGAAAATAGTCTGAAATTGATTATGCTGATGGATGCACAATTTTGTGAATATACTAAAAGTCCTTAAATAGTGCACTTTAAATGGGTGAATTGTACAGAATGTGATCATATCTCAAAATTATTTCTAAGCTGCTTTTTAAAATAACAAAGATTGAGCAAATTTTTCAGAAAACCAGTGACTTATGCAAAAAAAATCACATAAGTTAATCCCTCCCCTATATCTCCCAGCCAAGGAGAAAAGAACCAGCCTTGTTGAGCCAGGCAATGGGTACCAGTCATTGGTGCCTGTCAGACAGACCTGGCACCAGCCATTGGTGCCAGGCAATTCTTGTTCTAACTCTGCCGAGATCACTCAACCAGTAAAAGGGAAGGTCAGGTCCCCTTGAGGAAGGACCCTACTACGCTGCTAAAAATGTATACTGTTACTCTTTATCCCAGCCTTCTCCAAAGGGACCTTTGGCCTTTTACCAGGTGACTGTGCACTGGGGAAAAGGAAATAATCAGACATTCAGGGATCACTGGACACTAAAGCCCAACTGACACTAATTCCAGGAGACCTAACACATCACTGTGGTTCTCCAGTCAGAGTGGAGGCTTATGGAGGTCAGGTGATTGATGACATTTTAGCTCAGGTCTGTCTCACAGTGGGTCCAGTGAGTCCCCAAACCCATCCTGTGGTTATTTCATTTCCAGAGTACGTAACTGGAATAGACATACACAGCAGCTGACAGAATCCCCACGTGAGTGGGAGTGTGCACTGAAATCTAGGCCTGGCTGACTCCAGAGCCTGCGTTCTCTCCACTCTGCCAAAAGTCAGGAGGGCAGAAGATCAAATTACTAACAAGAGGCTCCAGCAGCCCTGGAATTGACTCCTACTTTCTACATAATGAAGTAGGCTGGTGATCTGCTTTCTCAGTACGGAGCAGACTGAAGCAGCAAAATAGAAGGGATACAAATTAGACAGAGGCATTCTGCAGACAGCCTTGAGGGATAAACATTGACAGCCCTCAGTGAGACAGAACCTACAGAAAGGTGGCAGGAGCTCCTCCCGCAAAAGGTGAAACAGCTGCCCCGCCCTCCCTCCCGCTCCTGCAGCCCGGCGCGGCCCCCGAGGGCATCCCCATATCAGCCCTTCTCAAACTTGAGTGAACTTCAGAATCACCTGGGGGGAGGGTTAAAAAAGAAGATCCTGGGCCCCAGCCCCAAATTTTCAGCTTCAGTGGGTCTGGGGGAGCCTGAGAATGTGCCTTTCTAACACGTTCTGGTTATGCTCATGCTGCGGACCCAGGACACATTTTGAGAACTGCTGACCTAGATCCTAGCCCAGCGCATTACCTGGTGTTCCCAGTAATTGCTTCTTTTTAAGAAAAGATGCGATTATGCCGGGCTCCTGTGTTATAAGGCAGAGGTGTACGATGCATCTAAAATAATTGTGGTCAAAACTAGTTAGAATAAAAACTTTTCGGCATTTAAAGAGGTCAGGTTTGGAAACTGGGAAGATTCATTCCTAAGGAGCCCTGCACACAGATCGCCTGAGGAGGGCGACAGCCTTCCCTCATCACCTTAGCCAGTCTCCCCTGCATCCCTGGTCCCTAGTCCCCAACCTTGCTTTACTTCATCTCACAGCATTTACCACAACTGGATGTTGCATTGTATATTATTTGCTTATATGTTCATGGTCTGTCTCCCACAGAAAGTAAGCTCCATGAAGGCAGCTTCGATTTCTTCTGTTCACCATGGATCCCCAGAATCTAGAACAGGCTTGGCACTTGGTAGGGTCTTAAGAGTTACTGACTGAGAAAATGAATGATGAAAACATAACATTTTGCTAAAATGTTGGTTAAAGGCAGGGTGTGTGTGTAGTGTGTGTGGTGTCTAGTATGTGTGTATAGTGTGTATAGTGTGTGTTTGTGTAATGCGTAGTGTGTGTGTGTAGTGTGTGTGTCTGTGTGTTTCGAGAGGATCCGGGCACAGGAAGAGGGCTAATTGTTGGGTGGCTACAAGTCAAGGAAAAAGACCCTCCTCTCTGCACCTGCTTTGGGAAAATGGCATTTGAGGAGAGAAGTAAAGGAGCGGAGGGAAACTGCAGATTGTGAAGAAGCTGTTTCCCTTCTCCATCCAGATGCTGAGAGGGCAAGCCCAGCCTGGGGAAGGGGCGGGAACCCCCCTCGGAGACGCCGGTTCGCCTCCGCCTAACCCCAACTTGTTGTCAGGGCCTGGAAGCCCTGCTCAGTTTATCCGTCACCCAGTTTATCCATCACCTGGTCCACCATCTGTTGGCAAAGACAGGAGGCGCTCCATGGCAGACCGACCGTGACTCCTCAGGACTGCTGAGGAAAGAGGAAATCTTCTGGTGGTGGAAAAATACAGAAAGAGCAAAACCCCGCATCCTTACTCTTCTCCCCTTGTCTTCCACACAGCATACTGTTTTCCCTCTTGGTTACTCTCCAGACGGTCCCACCTTCCTGACACAGAAAGTCAGGGGCTCAGCTAGTCCACCTTCTCCATTGCAAGTGAGATCACGAAGGCCCAGGAAGCAGAGGTCTCTCTCCCAAGTTAGCCGCAGATCCAGGACTAGAATTCAACTCCGTCCATCAAGAGAGCTTTCTTCTACCTATCCTGTCATCAGCGGGACTTTGAGCTCCTGTGGAGAGAAACTGCCGTGTTCATCTGATGGGCACAGTGTCTGGTATATAATAGATCTCAAGAAATACTGGAGAATTAAATATATGAAAGCTCTTTTCTTCTATCTTTTCTTCTGTGTGCTCAGCAAGAGACAGTGTGATTACGGATGACCTAACGAACATCTCTGTTGAGGTTAGAGAGAGAAAGGGACACGAGAGAGAAACTACGGAGGGACATCCAGGCCTGGGGTAGCTAAGGAAAATCAACAGTACGGGGTCAGCCCTTTCCAGGCTTTTCTCATATGTCCTTTGTGTCTGGAAACCCAATCTTGAAATCACCTCAAGCTAACCAAACTCACAAGAGACCAGAATGCAGGTAATTAATATTTAGTGTACCAAAGGGACTGGGTATCTGAATTAGCGCATCAACCATTCTCTCCTTATGGGAAAATCTAATTGGAAAACCATATCCACTAAGTGTGAGTCCCTAGGGGGCCAGTATGAGCCCTTATTACTCTCACTCCAACCCCTAGCACTGTGAATGATCACTCAAAAAGTTATTCCTTCGTAGAAAGTAAGCTCTGGGAGGACAGGCATCTTGCCTTTCTTTTTCACCAGTGCATCCCAAGCACCTAAAAGAATGCCCATCACGTAGCATATGCTCAATGAATATTTGTTGAATGAATGAAGCATTCTGTAATCAACATAAAATTAGGACAAGGAAAATTGCCCTATTGGCGGTGACAGGCTTAGGTGGAGTGATACAGCCATCTCTGCTAAGAAAATACAGCTGCCAAGCAGATGTGATGGGCACGTGCCCCCCCTGGCATCTTCACTGGAGGGTGCTGAAGACACCGATAACACTTAGCTCCATGACCTCCCTTTACTTGGCAGATCTGCCCTTGGGGTGTCACATTCTCTCTTGGGACAAGGTACAAGCCAGTTCTAGCACCCACCTTCCAATCCCCGCACCTGGTGACCACACCTGGGCACCTGGTCATCTTGGTTGAGAGTGGGTGAGGCTTGCTAGAGTCTCCCCAGCTGCTCCTTTGTATCTCTTGGGGGGAGTCAGTCCTTTGCAGCATATGTTGATTCATCCTTGTTTCCTCCCCAAAGGGCAACTGAGTTTCCAAGTTCAAGGCTCCCAGTAGTCTAGCCATTGTCTGTAGCAAGTATTCAGAAGGAGTCATGGAGGCAGCCAGGAAATAAAACACCCCACACTCTGCCTCCAAACATGAGATCCTCCTGAGCAACTAGCTGTCAGCTCTACGTTCACTGTCAAGTCTAACTAACACGCTCGTAATTCTTAACAGTTTAACAACACTCTTACACGTGACATCACTCTTTTTTTATTATTAAAGTATAGTATATGTAGATATATATATATATATAGCTGAATCACTTTGCTGTACACCTGAAACTAACACAACATTGTAAATCAACTGTACTTTAATAAAATAAATTTTTTTAAGGAAAAAATATAGTTGACTTACAGTACTGTATTAGTTTCAGGTGTACAACATAGTAATTCTTTATTTTTATAGAATATACTCCATACAAAGTTATTATAAAATATTGACTATATTCCCTACACTGTACATTATGTCTGTGTAACTAATTTATTTTATACTTGTAGTTTGTACCTCTTAATGTCCTTCACCTATTTTGCCCCTCCACCTACCACTCTTCCCTCTGGTAACCACTCATGTGTTCTCTGTATGCACATGATATCTCTTGATCTGATGCTCATAATGATCACCTGGCATAGAGGTGAGACAGCCATGTCACAGAGGAGGACATGGCAGCAGTGAGATTTAGTGCCTGGATTAAGCTGACCCTGCTAATGAAGAACAGAACTGGAGTTTGAGCTGATTTTGTAGGACCCGAATCTAGAAATCTTCCATTATACCCTCTCCCTCTATAAACTGAAGGGGAGGGTAGTGACTGAACCCAGTGGTGTGTCTAGGTCCTATGGAATACAGAGGTCAGCAACAAGATAGAAACAAAACCAGCCGGTAGCCACAGTGTTGAAACCTCCACTCTGTCCCTATCCCCACCAACGCTGCTCCCCAAAATCCTTCTTCTGAAAACCCCTACCAAAGTGATAGTCAAGGAATTTTAAAAGTATAAATGCACAAGGATCAAGAGAACACAAGAGGAAACAATGATGGACAAGAAGTGTCCGCACAGTTTTAGAAGGTGCTAAAAGATTGTAGAGATCCAAAGACTTTTATTTGTGTAGAGCTTAGATCAACTTAATATGATGACACAGAAAGTAGCACAATAAGAAAAAGAGATAATTGGGAAGGGGTAAGAAAATTCGGTATCATGTGGTATAACACCTTATTAATAGGAGATAGGAGAAAGGGAGAATTGAGAAAACACAGGGAAAGAAATTTCAAGGAACGAGTACAAGAACATTTAACCAGGCTGAAGGAAATAAGTCTCTGGGTTGAAAGGAGCCCATGAAATACAGTGAATGAAAAGGACCCCTACAGCACAGCATCATGACATTTCAGGATCCCTGGTGTTAAGAGAACTACCTGAAAGCTTCCAATCAAATGTAAAGAACTAAGAATCAGAATGACTTTGGATTTCTTAACAACACTGGAAGCTAGAATATGTCAGAGAGATGTTTCAAAATTCTAGGAACTCAATCTATCAATTGCTATGTAGAATTGAGACATTTTCAGGTTCACAGTAAGTCAAAAATATTTATGTCTCATGTCTGCTTTCTCAAGAAGCTACCAATCAAGAGAGCAAATGTGAGAAGAAGGGGAAAGAATGAATACAGAAGGAAGAAAGGACGAGGCAGTAGACCCAGAACACTAGGCTCCCACACAGGAGCGCAGTAAAGAGGGGCACCAGCAGGCCAGCAGGGGAGCCACTCGAATGGCACGAGATCACCCCATTTCCCAACAGGGCTCCAGAGGGAGAAAAGGAACAGATAAATTGCCTGATGTCTTTGATCATATTCTACAGATTACTTGGCCTCTTTAGGAAGCATTAAAGCGTGGCACAAAAAGATAACCAAACAAATATTCAAAGTGAGACAAACATTAACTCTGGACAATCTAAATATTGTATAAGAAGGAATGTAATGGTTGACCCAGCGTGGACATTTCCACAGCACTAATAATGAACATTCTAAATATAGACTTAAAAAAAAAAAAAACAGAGCTTATGATATAACCTAATTGGCAGCTGGAGCAGAGAGGAGAAATAAGGTGGGGATGCCAGGCAGCTAAATCTTCATCTACCACAACAGGACGACAATAGCTACCATTGGAAACTGACAAGTCGGGAAATAGCTGTATGTGTATATTCCTTAGAAATATTCAGTTCAATACCAGAAAAATAGAAGGGGCTTAGAGGAGTTGAAGGTGATTGCCTTCAAGGAGCAGGAATGCAGAGCCAGAAAGACAGAAATGTGAAGCAGGGAGCCACTGTTATTTCTCTTTATCTCTTAGTACTATTGGACTTAATATGTGTGTGTATACATACCACTGACAAAAGTTACAAATGCCCAGAGATGGCTAGGGAATGTGGTGCATTATAAAGAGATTTCCTTCAAAACTGGCTGGCGTCAGCAAACGCCCATATAGGATTTAAGATGCAAGCTTCAGCGATTTGAAAAATGCCCGCACGTGGCCCCCCTCGTCCACCATGCTGAGTCCCCAAGCCCTCACCACGAGATGTCCCCTCACACTCCACCTATTCAGTTACCCGGGCAAACTGTTTGCTCTGCATATCTGGACGCTGAGCACTTTCTCCAGGAAAAGATTTGTGCTTTTTCATAAATGACGAACAATATCTCCTACATACCCCCAAGGGATATTTTGTTGGCTCGGTCCCTCCGGCCTTTGCCAAAAAGCAGCCCAAGCTGCCAACTCTTGTGAGTTCTAGAACCTGCAGGACTGAATTACGACTTTTGAGGACCCAAGGCCCTTCACCTTCGTGGCTCCTTCCTTCATAAAAAAAAAAATTATATTTGATGACCACACTGGTATAAAGATTAGTATAATACAGGCTGGATTCATTGTTATGTATTCATTAAAATGTGTTTCTTCTTCTGATTTGAAGAGCAATTAAACCATTTTCACAGGCCCTGAGGAATGGCAGGAAGAAAGGACAGCTTACCTTAGCACTCTGCTGAGGTTCTGGGAGAAAAGTGTCGAAAGAAAATAAATGATAAACACCAAATGGAACAAAGTCATGGTCAAGTGTAAGCTGGTGTTTGTTAAGCAGTTATTATGTGTGTTGTGCTAAGCAATTTGCTGACACATACTGTTGAGGTCCCTCAGCCTCCCCCTGAGGCAAGCCCCGTGTCCGCTGACGTCCAGTGGCCCCAGAGGTTAGGTTTGGCGCCCAAGTTCACCAAGCTGTGAATGGCAGCCCAGTGAGGTGTGACTGCCAAGCCTGGCTCTGCCCGCCTTCCCCTCAACTTCTCTGATGAGGTGGAGGAGGGGGGTCTGCATCTGTTCCTGTCACTCTCTGAGTCATTGCCCCGCCGCACACTTTACCCTGCATGGAAAAGAAAAATAAACATCAGTTTCCAGTAAGAGTGAGGTCAGAACCTGATACACGAGAAAACTCCATAAATCCGTGTTCCTTTGTATCTACAGAGATCAGAAAGTCGGTGACATGTTTTCTCCTTCTGATCTAGAGTCCTCACTGGCACCCTGTGTTCCCATTTCAAACAGTGTCATGAGCCGGCCTTGGTGGCAAAAGCTGAGCCTCCACCTCAGGTGGTCACCTTCTGTGATGTCTAGACTGTGACGAGGCAGTAGCACAAGCAGAGTCCCCCTACTCTGAGAGACCACCATTTCAGATGAAGTCACCACCAGCCAGTAATTGCAACTCCACATCATTTTCCTCAGCGATTCCCCATTTTTGTTCGTGGGTGAGAGGAGGTGTGACCATCTGCATTTATATAGAATCCCAGCTTTAAGTTAATTAATCAAAACACTTGGCTACCGTGACAAATCCTTCCCTGAAAGCCAGAAAGCTAAACCCTGGTGCGCCTTCTTTGAAAGGATGATTTGGGTTGTTGCAAAATCTCACCACAGACCTCCTAAGCCTCACAAGCTGAGGAACTCATTCTCTGTGGGAAGACTCATTCATTTATTCCAACAAGGTGATTTTCCTTTCCACTTTTCCTACCCCCCTGTCCACCTCTGTACCCACTCCCCAAGCAAAAACACTATGATCAAAAAGGAAAAAAATCCCCAGGAACAGAGAGACTTTTCCTGACGTAAATGAGAAACCACGAGAGGGTAGCTTGAGTCCTTTCGAGGGCTGAGCCAGGCCCCGAGACAGTGAACACACTGGTGTGACACCAGCTGTGATGACAAACTGCGGAAAGCTGTGAGGAAATGATCAAGTGAAGGAAAGGCAGCCCTGAGGCAGAAACTTGATAAGAGACAGAAAGCTTCAAGAAATGAATCACCGCGATGAATATTGGGGTTGAGCCCCACACTCTGACGGGTGACCTCAGAGAAACGGTTCAGAGAGGGAGGCTGTAGGAGAGGCAGAAATCTCCACTTTATATTCTTCTGGAGGTTTGAAACATATGTTAAACAAAGAGCATGTATTTGCTTTACCACGCACACAAAAGGATTATAGAAAATACATTATTACTTTCAGCTACTGCATAAAAGAAATTAAATGATAGCCATGGAAGACCTCCAGGCAAAAAAAAAAAAAAGATAAGATCAGAGAAGCCGGAACCAAGGACTTGAATTCCTCTCTCAGCTTTCTGCTTCTTAGATTCTTCATGTGAAAAATGCAGAAGTTATGATACTTATCTGCCAGGGTCACCGCAGGAAGATTACAGCGGATGGTAAGTGGAAGAAAGCGCAGGTGTCTTTCTGTTTAGCCTCTTATCTC
Source organism: Hyperoodon ampullatus (assembly GCF_949752795.1). NCBI lineage: Eukaryota > Metazoa > Chordata > Mammalia > Artiodactyla > Ziphiidae > Hyperoodon > Hyperoodon ampullatus. The sequence goes on along the minus strand of NC_136929.1, from coordinate 59,235,446 downwards.
TAAACCCCCTAAGTCTGTGGAGGATGGAAGTTTAAATGCTATGTCCCCAAACACAATTTGCCAAGAGATTTTCCTTCAGGCTATGTCCCGGCAGTCTGTGGCCAACAGCTCTGAGGATCTGCCCAGCAGACACAAGAACCAGCTTCTGGCCTGGTGACCTCTCAGCCAGGAGCCAGGACAAAGCTCACAGGCCCACAGACACGTCACATAAACAGGTATGTACATGCACCCTCAGGTCGAGGCAAATGTGGACACGTTACCTGACACCCTCATTAGGTCGCAGAATGAGGTGACAGAGAGGTCAAAACAGGTGTGTCAAAGATATGCACAGGGGGCTTCCCTGGTGGCGCAGTGGTTGAGAGTCCGCCTGCCGATGCAGGGGACACGGGTTCGTGCCCCGGTCCAGGAAGATCACACATGCCGCGGAGCGGCTGGGCCCGTGAGCCATGGCTGCTGAGCCTGCGCGTCCGGAGCCTGTGCTCCGCAACGGGAGAGGCCACAACAGTGAGCGGTCCGCGTACTGCACAAAAAAAAAAAAAAAAAAAAGTACTTGACAAGTATTATTAGCATACTAGCATCGAGGATGCTGGAAAACTTCAGGCCCTGTGGATCGTCACTCAATAAAACGTTATGAGGCTGCTTCCCCCATTCCACATACCACCCCAGGAGCTCTGTGATGGGAAACTTCCTCATTGTGGCCTGTCTTGGGAGGAGGTGTGGAAAGAACAAACGCTGAGAAACAACTGAAAAAGACTTCAAGAGACCATCCAGGCTAACTCCCTAACTTCTGACAGGTAGGTGTTTTTGTCACCAATTTATAAGTGAATGGTAACTGGGGCTGGAGGGGTTCAGTGACTCACCCAAAGTTACATGTCCAGTGATGAAGAAGCTAAGGTGAAAACCCTCAACTCATTTCTGCCTTCTGTGCATGCTCTTTCCCCTGCTCTGTGGCTTCCCTAGCCCAGGGAGAACTTAGGGGTGGTTTCCTGGTCAGTGTGGATTTCTACCACTCAGCCATTACCCACAAATTCATCCATCCAACCACCCACTCACCCATCCATCCACCCATCCATCCACCCATCATCCATCCATCCATCCATCCATCCACCCATCATCCATCCATCATCCATCCATCCATCCATCATCCATCCATCCATCCATCATCCATCCATCCATCCATCCACCCATCATCCATCCATCCATCCATCCATCCATCATCCATCCATCCATCCATCCATCCACCCATCATCCATCCACCCATCCATCCATCCATCATCCATCATCCATCCATCCATCCATCCATCCACCCATCATCCATCCATCATCCATCCATCCATCCATCCATCCACCCATCATCCATCCATCCATCCATCCATCCACCCATCATCCATCCACCCATCCATCCACCCATCATCCATCCATCATCCATCCATCATCCATCCATCCACCCATCATCCATCCATCCATCCACCCATCATCCATCCATCCATCCACCCAGCCATCCATCTACCTAGTCCAACAACAAACATTTACTAAGGACCTACTCTGTTCCAGGTTCTGTACTAATCCAGGAGATGTAGGTAGAAAAATAGGTGAAGAGGCAGCTCCTTCCCTTAGGTGTTTGAGGCTCAATGGGGAAGGCCCACATATACTTACCCACCTGCTAGATTCGGGTTCAAGCGAATAAGAACAGAGCCTTGGATGGGGCAGACAAGATGGGGTGGGTGAGGGAGGGACTATGTAGAGAGAGCTGCAAAGGAGAGGGCTTTCCTATTACAGGCATGGGAGGAAAAAGCACCAGGAGTGTTCTGGGAATGCAAGGAGGCCATGCTGCCTGGCTAGGTGGGGTATACAGTAGATGGTCTGGGTTAACAGAGCACCAGCAGAGACCGATTCAATGCCCTGTGACCTCCTGGCTGACCCCACCCATTGGCAAGTAAGAGAGATCTGAGGGACAGGCTGGGACATGTGCGGAGCTTGACTGTTGGAGTTGGTCGTTGGGACTTGATCCTGTGAGAGGAGTCCTCTCTCTTGTGTCTGAGTCATGGGTCAATCCAGGGAGATTTGTGTAATTGATGTCCTGTTCCTAAGTGTTTCTAAAATGTTCTTTCTGCCTAGCTTGCTTCTAGTACCCCCCGGGGGATTCTGCTTCTCCATCCCTCATGTCTTGTGCCCCAGTATCTACCCGTGTTCCCCTTCTGGTTGTTGTTTTTTGGTGGTTGTTTTTGAACTTTGTGTGTGGCCAAGTTATTTCATTTAAGAAGCCAGAGTATGCTTACCCGCTTCATCCTATACATGCTTATCTCTGATGGTACAAACACTCCCCTGTGATTATACCTTCCTGTTGCGTCTCCCCACGCAGTTAATCAGGAATAAGTCCACCCTTGACAATGACCCGTCCTGCTGGCTCTGTCTCCTCTGTGTAATCAGCTCCCTGTCGCCTCCCAGAGTGTGGTACTAGCTCGTGTTAGGCCAGCTAACCCAGAGACTGTCAGCAGGTTCCGACACAGACTCAGCTGCAGCCAGAGGCTGGCCGGAGGCCAAACTCTGAAGAGGGACTGCAGCCTTCCTGTGGGTGGAAAAGCTTGACTGTGACAACAGTCAGGGCAGAAGACAGCGGTGAAGACTTTGGTTTTTGCTGATTCCTAAACCATCCCCCAGATTATTAGGTTAACTCAGAAAAAGGAAAATAAGGGGTCTTTTCCAAATATTTAAAATGTAAGGGCTACCTTTACTTCGTACAAGTGCTACTTAGTAACAGAAAGAGTAGGTACCGGGTAGCTCTTCTATTATTGGATTCAGAACTCAAGGGATTCCATAGCCCACACAAATAAAGGGTTTGGGAACCACTGTCCTTCACATCCCATGGTTGAAAAAAAGGATTTTTCTTTTTTTATTTAAGAAAGTGAGACAAGTGGTGACAGAGATGGAAATGAGGTGAAGATTGAAAGGCAATCATTTTAGGAGTTATCAGAGAAGAGAATACACAAACCTCAGGACAGTCATTAACGAAAAATGTATCTATTATGTGTTTTTGATAACTTTTGAGGGAGGGAGAGTGCATATTCTTTTTAGGTAAGTAAAGTAGTCCTGGGTTATGTAGCATCATTTTCTGATATGAGAGAGAAACAGAAGAAACAAACATTCCAGTGGATATGAAAATTAGGACGTTTGAATCCTTGTATAGAGTTGCCAACAAGATACCTCATTATATTCAACTTCAGAAAAATAATGAATAATTTTTAGTGTATGTCCCAAATATTGTAGATTTAAAAATTCCTTGTTGTCTGAAATTAAAATTTAACTGGATATCTTATATTTTTATTTGTTAAATCTGACAACCTTACTATTGCAGTAAGAATGAAAACTCTCAATAAGCTTGGCATAAGAATGGCATTTAGAACATACAAGAAGGGTCAGCAAGAGGTCATCCAGGGAACACCACAAAGGGTTTTTATAGAAGATGTTGGATAAACACTCGGCAAACTGAGAGCATCTTGCTCCTGTGAAAGGCTGGCTTTGTTTCTTAGCGGGATGGAGGCTGCCTTCAGTAACCCCAATTTATAGCCAGATTGGAAAACTCTCCCGGAGTAGAACTGGTTTCCATGGGAACACCCTGGCTGTCAAATACTCAAGTGCCAGGCGTGCAGAGCTCGTTGTATGTGCTCAGGGAAGAGGCGCAGTTTGGGTGAGAGAGTTGGTAGATGAATTCTCTTAACTTCAGCATCTAAAAAGTGGCTGACTCTTTAATAAGACTAATTAGCCATCCAAAGTGTTCCTACCTGCACTCACTGGCCAGTGTTCAGTTTTTTAAGTATAAAAATGGGCAGATCTTCAGGCAAAGTCAACTCAGCTGGTTAGCGGCAGAGCTGGGACAAGAAGCCCCCAGGCAAGAAACAGTCGTGCTGTGCCATATGACTTGGCATATATTTCCATTCAAAAATTTGCTTTCTTACTTGGTGACTGAGATTTTCATTCTCTCAGGGTCAAATAAAACCACACTTTTCCAGAGGCACCATTCTTTATGCTTTGTGTATAAGACAATTTACACAGCCTCCATTTTCTCAACTTTTTGGTTTGACTGAGCTGATTTATTTTGGAAAACCATCACACTGCAGAGCCATTCCAGCTACTCTCCTTTTTATCTGCAGATTTATCAATATCTAAATGAGCTTGGTCCCTGCCAATTTAGACACAATTTAGGTGGAAATTTTTTTATCACTTCTATTTTTCATGTATCCTGTCTCCATTAAGTGATGGTACATGACCATCATTTAAATCTAATCCACACATTTAGTTGGGGGTTAGAATATGCTTAGGGCATTACCCTGAAGTTTGATTTCTGTTTATTTTATGTTTCTATGTCTTTTTTTTTTTTTTTTTTGCGGTACGCGGGCCTCTCACTGTTGTGGCCTCTCCCGTTGCGGAGCACAGGTTCCGGACGCGCAGGCTCAGCGGCCATGGCTCACGGGCCTAGCCGCTCCGCGGCATGTGGGATCTTCCCGGACCGGGGCACGAACCTGCGTCCCCTGCATCGGCAGGCGGACTCTCAACCACGGCGCCACCAGGGAAGCCCTGTTTCTATGTCTTTGATAACGTTTGGAAACATTCCCAAAGACCTTTGGGTAATTGGCATGTTTTAAAAACTACCTAAATCAACAAATGAATCTGGGTCTTGAGCAGAATATCTCCTATAGGAGAGGGGGTAGAAAAAGCATGAATCAAATTGAGCTTCCTGGTTTTCCTTTGATGCACAGCCCTCCATCACTCAACTCAGGTCTACTGACCTAGGAGCACCAGGCAGTGCTTTACAAATGTCACCCAAAGTGTGTCATCATCCATGACAAAAATCCCTGATCACACTCATAACTCCCGTACTCTCACAGATGCCTTTGGCTGGAATTCCAGAAGAAACTACCAAGTTTCAGAACTTATCCGGTCATCCTTTAGATGTGTGATGAGAAAAAATGCTTGCTTTGATCTGAAGAAACAAAATCTGCATTTACTTGGAAGGTGTATTTTATAAACTCACATAGCAGTGGTGTGGGATGGACCTGGAGCTGGAAATACTTTCTGAGCCCCTGCTCCATAGCAGATGTGGGCTAGACAGCTGGGAAATATAAAGATTAATTTGCCTCTCTCTCCTCATGAGACGTGTAGTTAAATAATTATAACACAAGGCTAAATATAATGCATGCCCTAAAAAAGTACAGAATGTTCTAGGATTAAGAGGAAAGAGAGAGGCTGGACTGGGGAATAATCGGGAAACAGTATTTTAGCCTTGAAAGTGAATTTTGATGACCAAGACGAGGATCCAGGCAAGCCAGACAGAGGGGACAGCATAGGGTGTATAAGGAAGCACGTGCCAGTTCCATCAGTGGGATGCAGGGGAGTGCAGGGGCTGAGCCTGGAAAGGTACGCTGGGGTCAGGTGGTGCAGGACCTGGAATGGCTTAGTCTGACATTCAAGGTGCCCTGTGGCAGAGAGCAGGTTATCCATAACATCCCCACTCTCACCCAGGCCCTCTGGCTTCGTTATCTGCATCCACATCGGGCTCTTTATCCAGATGGCACCTCTCTTGCCCCGTCTGTAGGTGCAGAGAGCTCCTGTACAGTGGCATTTACTTTTGACAAGTAGCTCCTGGGGACCAAAAATTATCTTCAAAATCTCAAGAGAGACAGAGAAGGAAAAGTTACTTTCCAGGAGGCCTAACCTTTAAACAATGACAGAGACACATCACAGTCCTGCCCTCCAGGTGACCCTGAAGCAAAGTCATTGTCTGTAAAGGCCAAAGCAAGCGTGGAGGGAAAAGAGGAGTCACTTGAACATAAGTGACCTGTTGGACCCCGGCTGTGGCCAGAGTGCGACGCTCAGGTGGCCGTGCTCCTCGGGTGAATTAGGACAGCACACTGGAGAACGTTACCCCTTAGGTCAGCCTTCAGAAATCATCTCCCACATCTTCCACAATCGTGTTCTCCCTCTGAAAACTGCCCCAGAAGAACCTGTGGTAGCTCAGTCGGTGGGCTGCCCTCACTCTTGTGTATGCCTCCCCTTTCCCCTTTCTCCCACTTAACAAAAGCAAGACATACAGGGCTTCCCTGGTGGCGCAGTGGTTGAGAATCCGCCTGCCGATGCAGGGGACGCGGGTTCGTGCCCCGGTCCGCGAAGATCCCACATGCCGCGGAGCGGCTGGGCCCGTGAGCCATGGCCGCTGAGCCTGCGTGTCCGGAGCCTGTGCTCCGCAACGGGAGAGGCCACAACAGTGAGAGGCCCGCGTACAGCAAAAAAAAAAAAAAGAAGAAAGACATACACCTCCAACTGTCCCACATCTTACCACACACACGGTGCCCGTATGTGAAAACGTGCGCCAAACAACAGTGCAAAAGGAAACTTCAGATCTAAGAGAAAAGTCCCATGACAGCAAAGCAAAGGGAGCTTTCTCAAAGAAAATCCTAATGGGGCAGTGCCACAGTCACCAGTGCTGCCCTAGTATCAGACAAGAGTACCATGGTTGCCACCAAAAAACAGTTTCTTGAATGGAAAGCAATCAAGTAAACTTTTTTCTCCTGTCAGAAAGCAATTCTAGTTTGACCACTGGCTTGACAGTGAGGGCTGGCTTTGCCCACGATGAGATACGGAGAGGGAGAGCATTATTCATCCACTAGGGGGGGCTCAAGCTGCAATTACTTAAAACACAGAAAACATGTGGGAAAGTTCATCCTTTACAACTATGAAATTGAGGATACAAATCTAGATGTCATCTTTGAAATGTACAGGGAGCACATAATTGCTCACAACTATTTTAGGGGGGTTATGAGCAAAGTCTGAAGATCCCTGGACCTTCAATGTCTCTCCAAACTGACCAGTGTTGGGGAGTTTGTATGAACCGCTGAGCTGAGATTCTAGTTTCACCCTGCAGAGGGCAGCGTTGGTATAATGTTACAGGGCTGAAAAAATTTTTTTTTCTAGTGGTTCTTTCTGGGCTAACTTTCCTTATTTGCCTTCAGATAATTTTAATTCAAATAAGAATGAGTTTTAGCATTTGTGGGCTTGAGAAGACAGTAGCTGTTTGATCAGAACAGAAAGGCCTCTGTGTCAAGCAAATCTTTTCAGAGCTGAAACAGTAGTTTTTTGTTTGTTTGTTTACCAGTTTCTTGATTTCCAGAGTCTAACAGTGCCCAATACTAAGTAGGTGCTCAAAAAAGTGTTGGATACTCGGACAGTCACGCTACTTCCAGCTCCAGGGAAGCTTTTAGTTAAACACACAGGACAATTGTGTGTCTACAAGACTCACCCACATGCCTGAAAGCCCACTTCACTCAGATTGCTTGAGCCTAACAGCACCCAGAAAGGGCAGGCACCATCTATAATTAAAGAGGACTTTGGCACTGGTTGACACGAAATGACCTAAATGTGACTATAGTTGTTTACAGTTCTCAGTGACTCCAGGGAGTTATTTTCTGGTGCCATTTCACTAAGAAAATCATGTGATTTCCTGATAGCGAGTTAATTATTGCCAGGTCTTGAATAAATTGTCAAAAATTTACATTTCAAGCACAGGTAAAGCATGTAGGCAAATAATCCATGGCTTGCATCGGACACTGCTGTGTCAGGAATTGAAAGCTTCTTCAAAGATGAGACAGGGAAGGAAGATGAGGTTGAAAGAACAAGCATGAAGTAATGAGTTTTGACTCTGAGACTCTCAATTCCTCTTTCCAAGAATGTGTCTACTCCCCATGGTATCCCCCTCACACCCCCAGCTAAGTGGCTGCACACTTCTCTTTCTAGATGTAAAGACTGCCTTCAGGGAAGTTTTAACTTGTGAGTGTTGGTTGCCTCCACTAAGGTATTTGATATTTGTTTAATTAGAACTGAAATAGAAACTTTTGCTCCCGGTGGAGTAAATTCCAGCATCAGGGACTGGTGTGGGAGGTGGCTTTTCCAGAGGGTGGGCCCTGTTGCTGAGACGTCTGGACAGGTGTAAAAGGAGCGCCACAGACTCCACTCAGCCCTTCTGTCTGCTTGCCTGCACCATGGCACCACCAAAACAGAATGTCAATGTCAAGGGATTTGCTACTCTCAAGGGACTGAAAGTTATGAATATAACCTACAACAATAAAAACCACAAGATTGCTTTCTACTACCAGTCCTCTTGTGTTTTCTAAAATTGTCAGCATCTCAAAGGGCTTACATGTGTGCCTGTGTCTGATATGTGTATATATATGTGTGTGTGTATATACACATTCATAAATATTGTACTATATATAGTGTATTAGGTATACATATATTTAAGCACACAGTTAACTGCAAAAATATAAGGCTTACTATATCAGGAACTGTATATCTTGCCAGGAAAGAATCTGTCATCACCACCACCAAAGGCAAAGAGTTATTGATTAAATGCCCATATTCACATGACATTTCTCTGTGCATACAAAACATCCAGCAGCTCTCCCTGAGTTTACCATGTGTATTAAACACCAGCCTGGGCCCTTCCCTAGAGGGAAAGGCAGGCAGGGAAAGGCAGACTGAGAAATGAATGGCGAGGGCTAAGCAGTTGACCAAATTAATACATACACACTCTGTGGTTTGTGGAGATGAGCGTCCACACTGCATGACATCATGGCCTTGGTTGTGCCCTATTTTTTCACTTAATATAGGCTAGTTATGATCCTGACCCACTGGTAAGCTGGCTTATTCAGGCACTGGCTTATTCCAGACTGAACCATTGGCTTCCTATTTCCAGATGGTAACACCAAATACAACGGACTGAATATTTATGCCCTCCAAAAATTCCTGTGTTGAAATTCTAACCCTCAATGTCATGGTATTAGGAAGTGGGGCCTTTGGGAGGTGGTGTTTTTCTTGCACAGTCATGAGAGGGAGTCCTCATGAAGGAGATTACTGCACATATAAAAGAGAATCCAGAGAGTTCTCTCACCCCTTCTACTGTGTGAGGACACAGCAAAAAGATTGCCGTCTATGAACTAGGAAGCAGGCCCCCACCAGACACCAGATCTGCCAGTACCTTGATCTTGGACTTCCCAGCCTCCAAAACTGTGAAAAAGACATCTCTGTTGTTTAAGCCATGCAGTCTAAGGTATTTTTGTCATAGCAGCTCAATCAGACTAAGACCCAAGGTAAAGGCAGTGTTTATTGTACATAGGCTTCAGAGACCCAGAAACCAGTGCTGTCATCCAGGTACTGACGAAAGTGACCAGGAAACTGGTGAACTGGAAGTTTACTGGAAAGTTTCTTCCAGTTTACTGTTAACTGGAAGACTCAACCCTAGCCCACCTTAAAAGGGAGCTGTAGCCAGGGTGTTCCCTAAGTCAAGAGGGTGAGAGGAAGGAGGGAAGGGAAGACACTATCATCCACGTTCCCTGAGCGTCTTTCTGGCCTCTCTTTACCCTCAGTAAGAGTATTGCAGAGGATTAGCCCCAGAGATGCCAGAGAGACAGCATCGAAAGCTCTCAGGAGGGAACTTACAAGGTTAAAAGCCACATCCTAAGCCTCAGCAGCAGCCAGGGCAGGCTGGGATAACACATGCCCCTAGGAAAGAGCATCAGTTACCCCAGGAGCCCAGAACTTCACTCTTCCAGGTACTTCCTCAGTGATTCAGATCCCAGGAGGTTTGGTGACCCTTGGGTAGGATAATGGTTTTGAAGCTTGTGAAAAATTAGTTGAAGAGGAAAAATGTCAGCCCCATACACCCCTTCCTCCGAAGAATTAAAGGTCTTGGAAAGGGCTCTAAAGAATACAAGTAGCAAAGAGATGACCAGCCACAGAGCTTTAGCTTAGTGTTTTGATTCTTACTTTTTTTCAGATATGCATCATTTCTTTTACAGTCTCAAAGGGAGTCTGAAGTTCACCCGAATTCTTAAAGTAAATCCAATTTAATTGTATCAGATTTAGAAAAAATTAACATGTTTTACAATACGTTCAGAAGAAGATTGCGAACGATCTATCTTGCTCAAAATAACAATAATAAAGTGACTGAATTAATTAAAGACCATGGACCACCTATTTATACCTATCATGTATAGTATATACCTATAGCTATATCTCTATTGGTATCTATATCTATCTAGCCTGAAGAGAACGGATGCTAACGTGCAGATCTCCCACTTACCCCTGCTAGGCATTTTGCAGCATCAGTTCCCTTAAACCTCCCAGACAATCACATGAGGAAACCAAGGCTTAGAGAAGTTCTGGGTTTGCCAAGGTCCAGCAGCTGATAAAGTCATATGGGATAAAATCTAGATCTGGTGAGCCAGCCAGAAGCCAGTGTTCTTAACCAACTGTTCCATCAACTCCCTGGATGCACTCAACAAATGTTTGTTGAGTGAAAAAAAAAAAAAGATTCCATGAAAATCTTCAAAAAGAAGAGAAGGATATTGTATCCTACTGATATCAGCCTTTGTAAATAAGTATCACTGGTAAATACAATACCCATGGTTATAGTTAATATACTGTTTCCATCTGTGTCTTAAAGGGAGGAAGGGAAGGGAGAAGAAAAGAGGAGAGGACAGGAGTTAAAGCAGCTTTGAGATCTTTGACACATGTCCACTTTCTGTCCTACTGGGCAAAGGGAGAACATGCTTTCTGGGAAAAATGTCAAGTCATTCCCCATTTCTCCCCAAGAACAATTGGTTACTTCCTTCAGAAGGAGATGTGTGATCTCTGCCAGTGGGATTAAGCACCTGGCTGCAGGAAGGATTAGACATTTGGAGATGTAATCTACCTCATCCTGAAGACCTGGGCAGGGCAACTGTATGAAGCAGTTCATTGCTCCATAAGCCCCAAGGATTTGAATGCTGGCCAGAATGATGCTGAGAAGCTTTCCTCTTTCCTGACGGCGTGGCTGAGAGCCCTCACTCCAGGGACTGGCTTCCTGACCAGATGTTTCTGCTCCACACCTGTGGACCTTAGGAAACCTAGGGTGATCTCAGTAGGCGCAGCCTTGATTTCCTTCCCATCACCGCCCTTGAGATGTGGAAATTGAATGAAAACTCACACTGGGGCCACCCACTCAAACAAGCAGGTCAGGGAGAGGAACTTCCTCACTTTATGGTCAGCAAGTCAGGTGTTGGGTCACCTCCTGGCACATCTGATCAAAGGACAAGATTATCCCGGCAGTGGGTCAGGCTGTTTCTTGCAGGATGGTGTGGCTGGGCTTATATTTCATGGCTCGTCCAGAAGCAGATGGTTTTGATTCTCTAGTGATACCCCCAGAGCCTGTGCTAGAGTGAGGAAGCCACCCCACTGGGGTCTTGGGACACTGGATTAAGCCAGACCATCAGACATCTGCCTTTGTGCCCTGCATTTTCTTAGCCTCTCCTAAAAGTACCATTTCTGAACCAGCTTTTCATAGACTGCCACTTTTTGCATCAAGGAACATTATGTCAGCTATAGGAACATTTCTGTGATAGCCACTGTACCGGTGCTATTGAGGATGTGGTCTAACCCAGCTGACAACATTGATCCCCTTTTTCAGGCATCTTAGGAGAAATGTCTCTCGGTTTGAATAACCAGGAAAATGTGTATTTCTCCTGAGTGTTAGTGTGTTTTCTCTTCCGGGCATTATGAATCTTGCATCTCATAGAATTTGCCTCTTTATTTTGGATGCTGGGAAATTCAAAGCCAAAAATGTTGCCCACTTCCAACAACTTGTACAGTCCCACAAGACATGTAGTTTCCGTATGTGTTTTGCACTTGTTTTCATCCTATTTTCCTACCCTTGTTTTCTTTTTGCCCTAATTGCTTCCTCTCTAAGTGGTTGTTTATCACATTGGATGTATTCTAAAGGTTACCTGTATTAGTCAGAGTAGGCCTACTGCAGTCACAAATGACTCCAAAATCTCAATGCAATAAGAGAGGTTGACCTCTCACTTGCCTTAAGTCTAATGCAGATATTGGTGATTCCCCTGTACATGGGGGATGGAGGAAACCAAGTCCTTTTCAACTTGTGGCTCCAATGGGTAGAAAGAAAGGAAGCATATCAGATAATCGACTCCTTCAACCCGGAAATGACACACACCACTTCCTCTCACATTCCATTGGCCAGAACTAGTCACCCAGATGTGAAACTTTGGGGAAATATATTTCCCAGTTGGGTAGCCTCTTCCCCAAAACAACTCTATATGGGAAGGAACATGAATCCTTTGTGGTCAGCTACACTTTCTCTGCCACACTCCCTAAATTCCTTCTTGGAACAGGAAAATAAAACTAGCTCAGTAGACTTTAGATAAAAAGGAAATATCTTTTCTCCTTGCCAAAGAACAGAACTATCAATCAAGAAAGAGCCAAGATTGGTGAAGACCTATGGCTGGATCCTATGCTGGGTACTGTAGGTGGCACAAAAGTATAAGTTATATAGTTCTTACCTTCAAGTTGACTCTAGTGTTTCATGTACACCTCCCACACTTCTGCTTCCATGGTTAGGTAGAGATGTAGCAGCCGTCAAAACCATTCTGTGGTAGAGATGTCATTCTACCAGATCTCTTTCCTGCCCTTATCAAACGCTGTAAAGGGAAGGGTCAGATGCGGCAAGGAGCTAGCTCTTTCTGTGAAATAAAAGAAAGCCCTTCTGTAGCTACCTTTAAGGTGGCCAGTGGAAAGTAAGGAGGCAGGGACTCTTCATTTCTGATCTTGGGTAAAGGGTTTAATTTCCTCTTGCCTGGATTCCTAACCATTAAATCAGAGATAATGATGTTTGCCTACCTTGCGCTCAGAATTAATTAGTGGCTGTGTTGCACTTTTCGTCTACAGATGAAAGGCTTTAGTGTGAGCACAGTGGATCATCCTCATCCTCATCCTCATCCTCATCACCATCATCACCATCATTACCTTGTAGCCTGAAGATAAAGTGATGGAATTCCCACACAAAGCTTCCAAGAGACTTGACCTTTCTAACCTTTCTAGCTCTCCCTCTACACTTTTTAAGAGAACTAATCCACTTTCCATTTCTTTGTGACCTTGCTGTCAAGGACTGAGAAAGTGAGAGTTAGTCACGATTTCTTAGAGATCCGTGTTTCATACACCTGAACTTGATGATGACATTCTTCCAGCAATCAAGCCTAGACATTTCAACCATACCCTGAATCCAGATGTAAGAGATATATCAGAAGAAGAGGGAAGGGAAAACGTTTAAAGAAGCTTTTTAAAACATCTTGGAACTCTTCAAAAAATTATTTCATTTTTTTCTCCCAGAATGTCTCACTATATAAGTTGATCTTTTCTGTTTACTTGATGATATTAGAAGGAGGAGTGTTATTTCCTTTGAACTTAGTGCTCTGGGCTGGATCCCAAGTCCTTCAGGAGCTTTTCTGTCTCCAAACTCAATAAAAGATCAAATTCTGCTGTGAAAACTGGGGTCTTCCTGGGGAGATGGAGAGGGCTTTGGACAACATCCTGCTTTTGAAAGTGGGAGCTAAGACCAGAGGTAGTGTGGGATATGAAGTGATAGGAACAGAGGCAAGCAAATAGGGTCAGGTTATCAGAAAAGAACCTGAAGTTTCTTTTAAATCTGGTACCTAGATTTAGTGTTCCCGATCCAGTACTGAGTTGGTACAATCCAATGGTGACCTTATAAACAGTCCTAATTCCTGGGACTAGTTTAATTGGAGTCTTGATACTTCTGGGAAGTCATTAAAGTGGAGTAGTTTGCTAAAGTTGTGTAAACCTTTTCACTGATCATTGATGCAGGTACTTCTTCATTATAAACTAGCACTGAAATGTGAAAGCTTGTCAGGATTGGAAGAGCTGGGATGATTCAGCTACCTCTGTGATTCCAGCCCCAGCTTGTCTTGTCTCAGAGTGAACAATGACCAGTTACACAAGGGGATTGAAGTGATTCTGAGTTTTTGGTGACTCACATGCTTAGTCAGACAGTAACAATAATAGCAAACATGTTTACACCTCTTCCTGTGTGCTAGGCATCATTCTACTCCTTCTGCATGAAATAAGTCACTTAATCTACAAACGACCCTGGGAAGCAATTTCTATTATTACTTTCTATTATTATTCTATATAAAGAATATTATTATTTCTATTATTTCTATAAGAAAGGTTTAAATGTCTTATCCAAGCTTTCATGGCCACGCAGAGGCAGAACCAGGATTTGAACCCAGGCTGTCTATACTTGGAACCGCTAAACTACGGTCACTCTCTGAGTGCCCTTTTCTGTGTGTCTCTGTGTCATTTCAGTATTTCTCTGTGTCAGGAAGTCAGTCCCTATTCTTGGACTGAATTTAAATAATCTATTTTCTCCACAAGTTGGAATTTTCATACCTATGGAAGACCTGCCAATATGATCAACCACAAAGTAGGAAATAGGGTGGAGCCCAGTAGGATGGACATCACATAGTGACCATGAGGTACAGATAGAAACACATGCTGATGCTGGGGATTAAAGGAGGGTGCTGAAGGCATGGGTCCAGTCCTTCCATGGCCAAGACAGGGTTTGGGCTTTTTTTTAAAACTACTCTAAGCCAAGATGGAGATATCTGTTGCTGATGAGAAAATCTCTCAGAAGTAGAATAAACAAAGAGATCTTTTCAACAGATCATGCTGAAACAACTGTATATCTACATGCAAAAGAAAAAAAGATTAATCTAGGCATAGATTTTATACTTTTCACAAAAATTAACCCCAAATGAGTCGTAGACCTAAATGTAAATGCAGAACTATAAAACTTCTAGAAGATAACATAGGAGAAAATCTACATGACCTTGGGTTTGGCAAAAATTTTTAAATAGAACACCAAAGGAGAAATCCAAATTGATGTCAGACTTCATTAAAATCAAATCTTCTGCTACACAAAAGACACTGTTAAGAGAATGAGAAGACAAGTCACAGATTGGGAGAAAATATTTGCAAAACACATATCTGATAAAAAGGACTTGTATTCAAAGAACTCAAACCCAGCAATAAGAAAACAAACCACCTAATTTTTTTTCTTAAATTAATTTTTTTGGCCACACCACATAGCACATGGGGTCTTAGTTCCCTGACCAGGGATCAAACCCGTGCCCCCCTGCAGTGGAAGCACGGAGTCTTAACCACTGGACCACCAGGGGAGTCCCAAACCACCTAATTTTAAATAGGCAAAAGATCTGAACAGACACCTCACCAAAGAAGATATACAGATGGCAAGTAAGCAAATGAAAAGATGCTCCATATCATATGTCACTAGGGAATTGAAAATTAAAACAACTATGAGATACCACCACACACTTATTAGGAATGGCTAAAAATCAAAAAAAACTAACACTACCAAATTCCGGAAAGGATGCAGAACAACAGAAACCCTTATTCGTTGCTGGTAGGAGTGCAAAGTAGTACAGCCACTTTTGGAGACAGTTTGGCAGTATCTTAAAAAGCTAAACACAGGGCTTCCCTGGTGGCGCAGTGGTTGAGAGTTCGCCTGCCGATGCAGGGGGCACGGGTTCGTGCCCCAGTCCGGGAAGATCCCACATGCCACAGAGCGGCTGGGCCCGTGAGCCATGGCCGCTGAGCCTGCGCGTCCGGAGCCTGTGCTCCGCAACGGGAGAGGCCACAACAGTGAGAGACCCGCGTACCGCAAAAAAAAGAAAAAGCTAAACACAGTCATATGTCAGCTATATCTCATTAAAGCTAGAAACACACACACACACACACACACACACACAGTCTTGCCATACGATTCAGCGATCATGATACTAGGTGTTTACCCAGATGAGTCGGAAACTTGTGTCTACACAAAAACCTATATGCGAATATTTATAGCAGCTTTATTCATAGTTGCCAAAACTTCGAAGCAACCAAGATGTCCTTGAACAGATGAATAGATGAATAAACTGTGATACATCCAGATAATGGAATATTATTCAGCATTAAAAAGAAATGAGCTGTCAAGCCATAAACAGTTATATAAGGCAGAACCTTAAATGCATATTGTTAAGTGAAAGAAGCCAATCTAAAAAGGCTACATACTGTATGGTTCCAACTATATGACATTCTAGAAAAAGGCAAAACTATATATATAAAACAGTGGTTGCCAAGGGCTTGTTGGAGGGAGAGAGGGCTATAAATGTAGCACAGGTGATTTGGACAGTGAAACTATTCTGTACGATACTGTAATGGAGGGTGCATGACATGTATTTGTCAAAACTCACAGGCCTGTACTACACAGAGTGAAGCCTAATGAAAACTGTGGACTCTAGTTAACAAAAATGTATCAATATTTGTTCATTAATTATAACAAATGTCTCACACTACTGAGAAATATTAATAACAGAGGAAAGTGAATCAGGAAAGGGACAGGAAAAAGGGGCATATGGGAACCCTTTATACAATCTGCTCAATTTTTCTATAATTAAAATTACTTTAAAAAGTAAAGTATTAATGAGAAAAATAAAAGATAAGAGGGGAAATATGAAAGATAAGAAAGTTAGAGGATTAATTCAGAGAATCCAATATCTGACCCACCATTATAAGGATACAAGTTTCACATGGGGAGGGATTTTAGCTCTTGTTCACTCTTATGTCCCAAGAGCCTAGAACTGTTCTTGGTATGAAGCAGAGCTCTACAAAATATAAAACAATACTAGATGTTCCAGAAAGAAAAAGCAAAGAAAATGGCAAGGACACATTTGTTAAGGAGCTAATACATTTCTCAGAACTGAAGTATGCTCAGAAACAGAAAACTGAAAGACAAAAGGCCCAACAAGGCATGTTACTGTGCAGCTTCAGAACACCCACAATAAGGAAAAGATCCTGAAAGTTTACAGAAAGGACTAAGAAAGGATGACATTGGATTTCTCGACAACACCAAAAGGTAGAAGGGAATGGAGAAACGTCTTCAAAGTTTTGAGGGAGCTCTTCACCAACCTAGAATTCTCTGCCTTGCTATACTACCAATTAAATATGAAAGTAAAATAAAGGCTTTTTCAGGCCAGCAAGTGTTTCAAAATTTCCCTCTACCAACTCCTTCTCAGAAAGTTCCAGAAGGATGTGCTCTACCAAAGTAAGGAATTAGACCACGAAAGAGGAAGACACAGATTCTAGGAAACAGGGGCTCCAACACAGAGTGTGAGCAAAGGGAATTCCCAGGGTGCTGGTGAAGAGAAGTTGGAATCATAGCTGGGTAGCAGACCCCGTGAGCAACCAGTCCCAAACTAGATGTATCTCCAACTCAACCTCCCCCCAAATACCCATGGAAACCCACAATGCCACTGCCAGATGGGAGAGAATGATGGAAAGGAAATCAGAGAAGAAACAGGATCTTCACTGATTGTGGTTAAAATATCTCTTGCAAATTTTATGTTTTAAAAAACCATATGATCATGAGAACCTATTTCTAGGGCCTTAGAAGGGCCAGTGCAAAGGAAGTGCCCTGCAGTTTAAGCTTCACTCCCTCTGACTGGTAATTAGGCAGGAAACCGGCCAGCACTCCACTCCTTCTGCCCTGATGTAAAGTGTTACAACTTCTGCCCTGAGGGTGGGGGTGGGGGAGGAATGGGCTTGGGGAAGGTAAAGAGGTGGGGCTGGCACCTGGCTCACCCGAGCTGACCTTGGCTATGTGGCTTAAGGGATATGAGCAGAGGGCAAAGGAAGGAGCATTCCCATCAGTATCACCCTGGAAGCACTTTCCCTGCCAGCTGGCAGAGGAGGGGGCAGGGTGGGGGAAACTGAAGGGAGACCGGAAAGAAAGGAAAACCAGTCTAAGTCTCCTGGTCCCCAGCAATTACTAGTAGGCACCAAAGAAGGTCTCTTCTGGCATTGAATCTTTGTTTCACATCACCAGGATAAATCAATTAATTGATTGATTACCAATTTTTCTAAAAACAGCCATCTCTCCAGTATTTGCCTGAATTTATTCATTCTGTGGATTGTGACCACAACAGATTGCCACAAATTGTCCTTTGGATGTGTCTCTCCCATCATCCATTGTATGTGCAAAAGAAATAAAAAGGATATTATTGTTAGGCCAAGGAAAATATAATGAGGAAAATGATTCAAGGCAGAAAGTAACACAAAACATTCCATGGTCAAACAGAAATTATTCTTGAAAGTCTCTTTATTTCTGGCTCTTGGATGAGCAAATATTTTTAGGGGCTTACTTTGTGCCATTTGTATTATCTCCTTTAATCCTCACAATAATTCTGAGAGGAGGTGTGGTTATTTGTATTTTGCAGATCAGGACACAAGCCCATAGTGAAGTAAACCAAAAAGGTTGGGGGCCCTGGACAAGATAACACACTAACAAGGGTTGTCTGACTCCCAAACTGTGTTTTCTCACCACCCCACACTGATAGTTGAAAACTGCCCATAACATCAAGTTCCCAGGCTGGCCAGAGTCCTCCCCGCTAAAGGTCTTGGTGTCCAGACCTGTGATGCTCTGAGCATCTGGACCTGAAGAAGGCAAAGAACCCAGCCGGATACCTCCCTTGTACTTTACAGGGCTGCTCGGTGCTTGCTGACTCATCCCGACAACTAATGGATATATTTTATTCTTTTCCAGAAGAATTACCACTATCCTCAGAAGCAAACCCTAGAGCTAAGAAAGTCTGTAGAAACCTTATTTTAGAAACACTTAAAAATTTTTTTGTTTATTTATTAAAAAAATAAATTTATTTATTTATTATTTTTGGCTGCGTTGGGTCTTTGTTGCTGTGCGCGGGCTTTCTCTAGTTGCAGCGAGCGGGGGCTACTCTTCGTTGCGGTGCGCAGGCTTCTCATTGCGGTGGCTTCTCTTGTTGCGGAGCACAGGTTCTAGGTGCGTGGGCTCCAGTAGTTGTGGCACGCGAGCTCAGTAGCTGTGGCTTGCGGGCTCTAGAGCGCAGGCTCAGTAATTGTGGCACACAGGCTTAGTTGCTCCGCGGCATGTGGGATCCTTCTAGACCAGGGCTCAAACCCGTGTCCCATGCATCGGCAGGCAGATTCTTAACCACTGCGCCACCAGGGAAGTCCCTAAAAACGCTTTAAAGGTCCATTTTCAAATTGTAGATTAGGGAGCTTTGAAGGTTAATAGTGCTGAGGTAGATGAGTGGGAAAAAAAAATCCTTTCATTTTTGAGTCATTGTAAGTACACAGAGGCATTTTTTCACTCTATACCCCTAGGAAACAGCAAAACGCTGGCTTCCTTCTCTGATTTCTTGTATCTGAAACAAAAGCTGCTATTTCTTGCTTGCGTGCCTGGCTGTCGTTTCAAAATGAAAGCAGAACTTTCCCAGCCTTCAGGAAGCTCCGGGAGCCACAGAGCGCTGCCAATTCTGCAATCACAGTGAAGAAGGGTAGGGGAAACTCCCAGCAGCTCCCCCACACACATCACATACTTCTTTTAAATGAAGCGCAAAATGAAGACTCAGAGAAACGCAACTGCAGTGACAGACTGAACTACCTACGTGTCCTCGTTTGCAGTCCACTGTGTACGTGGTGCTGTGGCTGAGGAGAGGAAGAGGCCAGGGGCAAGAGCTCCTTGATGTCATCAGAGCTTTAGAGACGTTTCTCGAAGGATAAACAGACTGTCTTATTTTTCTCAAAAGAAATTATTTTTACATAAAGCATATGTCAGGGAATGGAGACCTTTGCTTTTTCCCACACAACCACATGTAGCTATTTTAGTCTCTGGCAGGAAAATGTCCTCGACCTGCATGTGTTGTCCCATAAAAGAGTAGAGACAATCGTGATGCCGGACCCATGCCAGCAAATTTTGAATGACTTTTCAAATGACAACAATAATCATCACGTTTGAGTGACATCTTTCTCAAAGGAACCCAATGAGTGATAGCCTTGTCTTTAACTCTGACCTTTCCCTCTAAGACCCTAAATCTCCTTGGCCACAGAACCGTGAGGCATCTGTTCCTGTGTCTCCCTCCCTAGGGCCCCCTCATCCCACTAGATGCCCAAAGCAGTCTGATGGCTCTGGGTTGCTCAGAACCCCCAAAGCAGGGCACAGGACTGGTACGGGTTTGCTACTCTATGGCTAGCAGGATTGGCCTCACCTGGGGGCTGGTCAGAAATGCAGCATCCTGGATCCCAGCCCTGACCTGCTGAATTGAGCCTGCATCCTAGCAGGACTCCTGGGGACTTGTGGGCACATGTGTGTTTGTGAAGCACTGGTCTACCCTATCCCCAGGGAGGAACAGTGAGTCTTGTCAGCAACTTGCGTGTGAGGCAGATTACGACACGTCTCCGGGCCTCAGTTCTCTCATTTGTGAAATGAAGAAGTAAAACCATCTTCAAGTGGCTCCAGAGTCAGGCCATACACTCACCTCTTTGTCAAATGAGTCAACCCCTCCAAGCCTTAGTCTACTCATTTGCAAAATAGCAATATTAAGTACCCATCTGATGGGGCAGTTGCAAAGCAGGAGTGAGAAAACCTGTATTTGTTTCCTATTGCTGCTGCAACTTTACCCCAAAGTTAGTGGCTTAAAAAAACCACAATTTTTATCTTACAGTTCGGAGGTCAGAAGTCTGAAACGGGTTTCACTGGGCTGAAATCAAGGCGTCAGCAGGGCCAGGAAGCTCTGGAGGAGAAACCGTTTCCTTGTGTTTCCAGTTTCTAGAGGCTGCCTGCATTCCTTGGACTTTGGCCCCCTCCACCTTCAAAATCAGCAATGGCCAGTAGAGCTCTCACACCATATCACTTCAACCTTTCCTTCTGCCGTTACCTCTCCTTCTCTGACACTGACCCCTGCTTCCTGCTTTCACTTATAAGGACTCCTGGGATTACACTGATCCACCAGATAATCCAGGATGATCAACCCATCTCACAGTCAGCTGATTAGTAACCTTCATTCCATTTGCAGCCTTAATTCCTCCATTGCTGTCTAATGTAGCATAGTCATAGACTCCAGGGATTGGGACCTAGATGTTTTTGCGGGGCCATTATTTGGCCACTACACAGCATTAAGGGGTTATTACTGTGCCTGGCAAGTAGTCAACACCCAATAAATGTTAGGTGTTTTTATCTGTGATTCTGCCCCACTAGTGTAGGAACAGAGTAGTGGACTGGTTGTGTTTTCATGATGAAATGACCAAGATATTTTCCATAGAAGTGTCCTCTGATTCTGGCTTGTCTTACCCTCTCCAACTTTGGCTCCTGTGGCTGGACACACACCCCTAACTAGGGGGCTCCCGCACCCCTGACAAACCAGCCACATTCCAGGTCTAAAGCTTGAAAAACTTTCATATATACACTATGCATGGATGATAAGTTACAGCCTCATGATATAGTTACAGAATTCCCTGACCCACTTACCTGAATTCTCTCCTGTAGACCACCTACCCTCTATCACATTCATTCATTCGGGCAATACTGAGTACCTCTCAGGTGCTGGGTGCCAGAGATGAAACAAGGTTGAGTGGGCTTATCTCCACCTCTTGGTAGAACCCTATGTCCCTGCACAGATGCCTTGGAAGGTGCCAGCAGGCTTCAGAGGGAAGCTGGGAGGCCCTGGGTTCTCCAAGCCTGGCTTCAACAAAGCAGAGACTTTTGCATGGCCTTCAGTGCAAAGACCTTAGATCAATTCTTTGTATTACACTTGGTTGCCTCTTGGCTATATAACTTCTGAGTGCAAATCACTGAACTCTTTCACAAAGTATTGTAGAGAATAAATCATAATGGGTTTAAAAAAAAAAGCAGCTTCAATTTTTTTCTGTTTCACACAGCGGGGTTCTGTGTAGGATTTTGTTTAAAAACAGGGTCCCCTTTCCAGTACCTGGCACACAGTAGACACTTGTAAATAAGTAAATCTCTAGGTGTCTGAAAACCACTAGTCTAGGATATGGAGCCCTTTTCCAGCTGATTCTCCAGGGTGGGCCCCTGGGGTTGCTGATGCCCTGGGCTCTCTGGTCCTGAGTCTCGAAATGCCTTCTCACCTCCCCTCAGTTGTGCAGCCGCCCCTGTGTGCCCTGAGCAGCTGTCCCGCCTCTGTCCTTATCAGTCTCGACTTCCTTTGTTTTTTTTTCCACTTCTAGGCAACCCCCCATCTTTTGCTCCACTTCCGGTATTTCTGGAGCACGTTTGGCCCCTCTTACCATCTTTCTGTCTCCTGTTCATGACATCCTGGTTCATCATCATAGTTGCAGTCTCAAAACCCCTGTGATAATTCTTTTTTTTTTTTTTTTAATTTTATTTATTTATTTATGGCTGTGTTGGGTCTTCGTTTCTGTGCGAGGGCTTTCCCTAGTTGCGGCAAGCGGGGACCACTCCTCATCGCGGTGCGCGGGCCTCTCACTGTCGCGGCCTCTCTTGTTGCGGAGCACAGGCTCCAGACGCACAGGCTCAGTAATTGCGGCTCACGGGGCTAGCGGCTCCGTGGCATGTGGGATCTTCCCAGACCAGGGCTCGAACCCGTGTCCCCTGCATTGGCAGGCAGATTCTCAACCACTGCGCCACCAGGGAAGCCCCCCTGTGATAATTCTTGCCTTCTTCAGAAAGTGATTCAACTCTGCCCTCCTTCCCGGGGGAGAGGAGAAATCACCCTGGTCCCCTGGCCAGCCCTGTCTCTCTCCCCTCTTACCACAGAGCAATAACAATATCTAACCCTCACACAGCTCTCCTCGACCCTGAGTCCTTTGAAATGACTTAAATGAAGCTGTCTCATCATTTCCTTCCAACCACTTCTAATCACACCTTATATTTATAGTTCTTTAGAGTTCACCAAGCTCTTTGACATTATCGCATTTAATTTGAGCCTCAAGCGCCCTTATGAGGTAAGCAAGGTGGTGAATTTTATTCTCATTTTGCGGAGAAGGAAACAGGCTCAGAGCGAACGAGCGCTGCGCTCAAAGCCACTGCTGCCTTAAGTGGTAAAACCGGCCCCAAGTAGAGATTTTCCCAAGCACAGCACTCTCTGCACCGTGTATTCGGCCTCACCTTCAAAGATGAAGAAGGTTCAGGGACTGTTTCATTTTTGTTTCAGGAATGGATTTGGCAAAAGAACAAGACAGTGCAGTTAATCCTGGCTGCAGCGGCTGCGTGCCCTCCGTGCCTTAGCTGCATGTTGAATTTGGAACCTCAAACAAAACGCAGTAGGACAAAGAAATCCTCCATTTACATGTTTGCATTTATATTGCAGGAAGCCTGCACTTCTGTCATTGTTACCATCACTTTAATTATGCCATGCCACTTGACAATTAAGCCAGCTTTGTTATGAAAAACACATTTCTTTTGAGGAAATAAGGCAGCCTTTTGGAGCCAATGAAGATACACAGTTCTGCAACATTCTCTACAGCACACCCTTGAGGTGCAACAGAAAAGAAAGATAGTTAAGACATTGTATCTTAATTATCTGGTAACAGAAGTCAACTCTCCTAGTCTCAGGACTCCAAATGTTAAGAAATACAAATGTAGACTGTAAGAGATCATGAGACAGTCAGCCTGTGTCCTTTCTGTTCTCTCTCCTGTGCTCTCCTTGGAGAAAGCTATACAATTTGGGCTGTCCTCAGAACCTTAGAGACATGTGAAGTCCTTAGGATCTTCAAAAGCTTTTTTTTTTTTTTTTTTTTTTTTGATATTGATACTAAAAGAAATAACAGATTGCACTTTCAGAGCCAGGCAAAAGGGATGGAAACTATTGTATTCTGCTTGGGAAAAGTGGTTCCCCTAAAAACTAATCAGTTTTCACATCAGCTTTCCCTTTACTGAGTCAGGCTGGGAGCAGAATAAGAAATAAATGGTTCCAAACTTGAATGCCAAACAAGAAACACTCCTGACTGGGGGGAATTGATTTGAGTTAATGAATGTAGAATACCTTTCCATTAAAGGAAGAACCCTGAGGTTTGGATTAGGAACAGAGGCTTCGGTGTGATTCAGCCATGGCTTAAATAAATATATACCCTAACTCTCTGTACTGAAGGGCCCTAGAAACGATGATACCTCAGTAGCACACACACACTGTGTGCCCAGATACTGGTTTCTAAATGCCGTTATACTGGACTCGTTGAGAAAAGGAAGAGTTTCAGGGCTAGGATGGTGGGGAGATGGAATACAAGATGAGCCTGTGCTATGCCAGAAAGCAGAAAAACAAAGACTTACAGGCATGTGTAAAAAAGATCATGCAAAGACATGAATGAGCCTTCAATGCATATTGCTCAGTGAAAGTAGTTGGTCTGAAAAGGTTACATACCGTATAATTCCATTTACATGACATTCTGGGAAAGGCAAAACTATAGAATGCTAAACAGAACAATTTGGGGTGGGAGAGAGAATTGAATAGGGAAACTATTCTGGAAAGTAAAGAATTCTGTGATAATACAAAAAAACCACTTTGAGGGTTGTCTGTTTCCCAACTTCAGATTTTACTGTATAGGATTTTCTAAAAGGAAAGAACACACCCTATACTTATATATGTATGTGTTATAGAATATATATGAAGAACTGAAAACTGCAAGTGTCGGTATATGGCGTTTGTAAATGCACGTAGGTAATCACCTCGATGAAAAGAGTATAATAAAGTTCCACTACATATTGCAACTTGTTTAATAGAATATTTGATTCAGACATCACCTTAGGTTTCATACTGCATTATAAATAGACTGATTGAAGCTTAATAACAAGTACAACTGAATTAAACACATAAAATTTCTGTCTCCATCATGTCCTACCCCATTGCAGCAAAAGACTTAAAGTCTCATAACACTTAAGGGACCTACGTGTCACAGACCATGGGGCATGAAAGGCCAGAATATCATTGATGAGGCTATCCCTCTGTTAGCACCTATTCAGAAGTCTGGAACCCACCTGTAGTGTCTCTGAGAAGGGGGACATTTTGATTTAATGTGACAAACTCAGATGGGCCCTATCAAATCTTAAGAGCCCATCTTTCATGGTCCCAGTTGTAAGAATGTCTACGAAATATGAAGAGATGAAATATCACCTGAAGTCTACAGAAATGAAAGTCTGAGGCCTCACGCTGTCCCTAGGCTAAATCTCACAGTCCTCTGAAGAAAAGCTTCCCCACCCACAAGCGTGCCTCATCTGGGGCACACACACACACACACCCATACTCACACTCACACACGCTCACATACGTTTCCTCCTTTCTTCCCTTAATTCTCAATTCCAAGGCAAACTCTGCATTGCAGCATTTATTTTCATTTTCTTTTGCCTACATAAGTGGCATGGGGCCAAGCTTACTGATAACTGCAAACTTAGGCAGAGTCAGTATTTGTAAAACCTCTCAAAGTGTCTCTTATCACTATCAAAATAGACTAGGTCAGCAGCCTGAAAAGGAAGTAAAACCCCGACAAAGAAAGATGATCTCCTTAAACCAGCATAAACATCCTTCTTTATTTGCCATGGCCTCTTATTATCATCACTTTTCTTTGCTGAAATAGCATGATTTTTTTTGTGTGTGTGTGAGTTGTTATCACCAATTACCCCAGAGAAAGGATAGCATTTATTTATCATTCTTTATTTCTACTTAAAAAACTTGAGGATCTTAAGAGTCCTTCTGCTTTTTTTTTATCACAACCTCATTTTCAATCTCTTTCCAAGATGCTGATTGGCACCTTTGTATCATGTCTTCCCTTGGACAATTTTACCAGCAAACAGTCTAAAACACTAACAGAACCTATTACTTTTGTTTTCTTGGTGAGTCACACAGCTTATTAAAAGCATCTCAAGGCCAGTGCAAGCGTGGATGACTGGATAGTTGATGAAACAGGAAGTTGTTTCAATTAAGTGAAGGATCACATGGCCTTATGTTAAGATTCCTTTGGCCACTGTCCCTTATAGTTCAAACACATATTTAAATGTGATAATTACCCTTAAACAATTCAAGCAATTTGGGTTTGGATACAAAGCAACCAGAAGAATGGAATTGATAGTTGGAAACCTTGTATAGCACAGGGAGCTCAGCTAGGTGCTCTGTGGTGACTTAGATGGATGGGATGGGGCCCGGGAGGTGGGGGGGAGGGAGGTCCAAGAGGGAGGGGATATATGTGTACATATAGCGGATTCACTTCATTGTACGGCAGAAACTAACACAACATTGTAAAGCGACTATACCCCAATTAAAACATAAATGAGGGAAAGTTCACTCTGTCAGTGTTCTACAGAATCAGGGAGTGTCAGAGAAGGGAGGGACTTTGGGGGGGTTATCAAGGAGAAGCCTTTTATTTTATAGATGAGGAAGCTGGGAGCCAGGGAAGTCTGGTGACTCATCTAAGGCCAGCAGTTAGCTGCTGGACAAAACAGATTTGGCCCAGTGTTTTTCCATTAAATGATGGCTTTGTATTATTTTTGGCTATTTTGACAATAAAGAGTTATATTTGTTAATTAAATTGCAACCTTATTATAGTCGTAGTGCTGGATATCATATACCTCTCCCAGAAAGATATGGGCAAAGGGCATATGGCTCTAGGCCTTAAACACTGATTTCTGGGAACATTTAGGTGCATTTAAATTCAGAGAGGGATTCAGAAGAAGAAAACCAAGTTCAACATTTTCTGATTTCATTGAAGAATAGATTGCACTAGAAACCATCTTGTCCAACAGAGGAGGCAGTCAGGTATTTCTGGGAACCAAATGTTTTCTGCCATTACTCTTGGTTTCAGCAGTCTTGAGATACCACTGAAAAGGGGGTCGATGGGAAGAATTCAAGGCAAGGAGATCATTATGGTTAAGCGGACAACCATTCTGGAGATCCTAACATCTAAGTCACTGCAGAGGGCAGGAATCGTGGTCAGGAACACTAGTTCTGCATCCTCCGCTTCCCAGTTTCAACCCACACCCACTGTGCATATTAATGTTACCCACCTTCTCCCACATTATACTACTACCATCAGGCTCCTCCCCTTCACCAAGTAAGGAACCATTTAAACATCATTTTCGGGAACTTCCTGGTGGTCCATTGGTTAGGACTCGGCACTTTCACTGCCGGGGGCCCGGGTTCATCCCTGGTCAGAGAACTAGGATCCCGCAGGCCACGTGGTGTGGCAAAAAAAAATAATTTTAGTGTTCTCCCATACTTTGTCCAAGTTTGGGCATATAGAAAGTCCTTAATTTGTGTTTTAAGTTTGGTATCAACTATTTAGTTGATCTGGAGAAACTGGAGAAAATTCGGGTCTGCGATTTGGAGCCATGAGGTTGACCACATAGCAGAACAGAAACCCACACCTGGAATCTCCCAGGTTGTCTAAATGTGAAGCCACACTCCTTGTGTGTAACTATTTCTGTGGCTCAGACCCAGTTCTCACTGCCTCTTATTGAATCCCTCGTGTATGTTTTTCTCTTTCTCTCAGGTTAGTGGTGCTTCCCGCAGATAAGGCACTAAAATATCTCAAGTCAGTATATCACTTTTTCTTTACAGGTCACATTCAGCAAACAAGACACACTGGTCAACATAAACTCTACTTGCGTTAGATTTGGTTTCTGATTTATCAGCATCAGCAACAGGATAATTATGGATTTGCTTTCAACAGCAGAATTTGTATATCCAGTGGGTCTGTAAATCCATTTCAATGAACATTCACTAAGCACCTTCACTGAACGCACTGTTCTGACAGGCACTGTAGAAAATATGGTCTCTTCAGGTGATAGAATCTAATTTATTTAACCTGTTGTGTTATTGTAATTTAGATGTAGTTCCTGTAATTTGCTCATTTTATCTTGTGTTTCTCAGTTTTTGAAAACATCAGAACAGCAAGTGGTACTAAGCAGCTGCTTAGTTAATTTTTTATGCACGTTATTCTTCTGCTTAAGAGTTTGTAAATTTACCAGTTCATATGCTAATCTGCTATGGATCTTTGTTATTTAATAAAATATAAATCTGAAAATAGTAATATTAATATTTATCAATGTTTAATTGGCTAAAGTCAACCTTATTATGATCTTGTATATTTTTTACATTAAATATCACTATAAACAATGAAACCATAAAAAGTTCCTGAGCATTTTGGGTCAGATTTTTCAAACCTGAAAGGAATGAATAAGCCTGGGGAATCAGCACTAATCTTTTAAAAATCAGGGTGCTTGAAGAAGAGCCAAAATTATAATGAGATTGAAGCAAATTATCAAATTAATCCTGGCTGATGCAATGACTGTCTTTAACTCATGAAGCCACCTGTCTCCATTTGAAGATGTCAACATCAAAAGTGAAACAGCATTTACTGAGTGCCCGCAGTGCTTCAGGCAGTGAAGAGGAAAGCAAAATGAAAGGGCCTCACTTCAGTGAACTTATAATTACAGGGGAAGTAATGGGGAGGGTATTTTAGGAGAGAAATAAATAGAAATAACAAAATAATGTTAATAAGAAGAAATTTTAGCATGAGCTCAGGAAAATAATTCCTATATCAAACTTCTCAGTATAATTGCTGGAGCCATTATGCTGCATAATATTGTTGGAGCTATTAGTATTAATCATAGTAATCATCATTTATTATGAGCGCAGCATAGAGAACAATTCTGCAGTAGTAGGGAGATGGAACAGATAGACTTGAAGAGCTACGTCTCTTCAATTCCACGACGCTGTGCTTACTATGAATTCTAAGAACAGAAGGTCTTAAGCACTTCATTATCAAAGAAAAGTGCCGCCTGACCACATCCGAGCAAGTGTCTTCTTTGAAATTCTACTCCTTTAATTAAAGAAGATAATTCTTAATATAACTGACTCAGTTGAAAAAAACACTAGATCCAAGAATGTTCTGTTTATTGTTTGTTATTTGGGAGTATGTGTATCCATCTCCCTATTTTTTTCCTCTTTAAGAAATAATCTGTAAAATAAGTTTATCTTGTTATTGTGTATAATTATTTGTTTATCTTGTAACTGTGTGCAAAATAAATCAGGTAAAGGATAAAGAATGGAACTATAGTAGAAAAATTAAAGAAATTTAGATTATTTAGTAAATTGATTTAGTAGATTACTTTTAATTGAATTTTTTATTGAGATAATTGTAGATTCACATACAGTTATAACAAATAATACAGAAAGTACCTTCTACTCAGTTTCCCTCAACACTTTGCAAAACTCTACTATAATATCACAACCAGGATACTGACATTGATACATTTCACTGACCTTATTCATATTTCCCCAGCTTAACATGTACACATTTGTGTGTACTCAGTCTTATGCAATTTTATCACATATGTAGGTTCATGCATCTATCACCACAGTCAACATATAGAACAGTCCATCACCACAAGGATCCCTCCTGTTGCTCTTTTTTTTTTTTTTTTTGCATTACGCGGGCCTCTCACTGTTGTGGCCTCTCCCATTGCGGAGCACAGGCTACGGACGCTCAGGCTCAGTGGCCATGGCTCACGGGCCTAGCCGCTCCGCGGCATGTGGGATCTTCCCGGACCGGGCACGAACCCGTGTACCCTGCATCGGCAGGCGGACTCTCAACCACTGAGCCACCAGGGAAGCCCAAGAGCAGCTAAAAAATTTTTGAAGGAAAAGGTATTAGAAAGGAGAGAAAAAATATAAAAAGATATCAACACTTATTATAAAATTGTAGAAAGTACAGCAACAAGGCATTGACAAGCGGGCAGAAAAATAGACCAATTAATCAGAAAAAAATGTCCAGAAAAAAAGCTTGGCAAGCGTGGAAATTTGGTAGGTAACAGAAGTGGTTACAACTCAGTGTAGACAAGATGACTGTTCAATAAATGATGCAGGAACAATACGTTACTATAGGGAGGGAAAAGGTTAGACCTTCATCTCGTACCATATAAATGCTTGAACCTAGACGGATTAAAGACTCAAATGTGAAAAGCAAAACTTTAAGACTTATAGGAGACAATGTAGGAGAACACCTTTGTGACCACAGGGTAGAATGAATTCCTATACAAGACTCAAAAAGCACAAATCATAAAGGAAATATAATTAAATTTGAGTATTTTCAAATTTATAACCTCTGTAAAACCAGATATTGCAAGACAGGCCAGAGATTTGGAGAAGATACTTATAATGCATGTCTAACAATAATTCAGTCGTCAAACTGTATGAAGAACTTCTACAAATCAAGAGGAAAAGTCAAATAACCTTTAGATAATTAGGAATGATATAAAGAGTAAATTCAAAGAGATGTATTAGTATAAATATAAAAAGATGTTCAAACTGATCAGTAATCAAGGAAATGCAGATTAAAACAAGGAAATATCTTTTCAGGCCCATAAGATTGGCAAGATTTTTGATAATACCACGTGTTGGTCTGGATGAGGAAATTCTCATACAGTACTGATAAATGGAAACTGATATAAACACTCTGAGAAATAATTTGGCATTATCTGATAAAATAAAGTTGTGCATACCCTAAGACCCAGCCATTCTAATTTTCAGTACACAACCTAGAGAAAATTTTGCACAGTACTTACGGAGGTATATAATTGGATTTTCATTACATCATTGCTTGCAGTAATGAAATATTGAAAATAATTGAAATAGTCATCAGTTGGAAAATAGATAATTGTGATATTTTGTTGAACCATATGAAATTGCTGCTATTCAACCATTTGGATATGGTTCAACTTAATAAATTTATAAAACTGAGTATTATATATGAGCTAAAATGAATGAACTGGACCAATATGATTCACTGTGGATAAATCTCAAAAACAAAATATTAAGTAAAAAGTGCATGCTAATGAAATTGAAACTGTGATTAAAAATCTTCCAACAGGGCTTCCCTGGTGGCGCAGTGGTTGAGAGTCCGCCTGCCGATGCAGGGGACACGGGTTCGTGCCCCGGTCTGGGAGGATCCCACATGCCGTGGAGCGGCTGGGCCCGTGAGCCATGGCCGCTGAGCCTGCGCGTCCAGAGTCTGTGCTCCGCAACGGGAGAGGCCACAACAGTGAGACGCCCGCGTACCGCCAAAAAAAAAAAAAAAAAAGAAGAAGAAAGAGACAGGAAAAGTGAAGGAGAAAGTAAGTTGGCTTATAAAACTGGGAAGTGAGGGATGAATTTGGATTTAGACATAATAAGTAATATTGTTTTCTCTCTCACTTTCTTCTTTCTTGTCTCTCCACCCCCGCCCCCATTTCTATCTTTTTCTTTCCATGTCTGCCTCTGCTTTCCTCTGTCTGTTGGTCTCACTCTTTTGCTTTCCACTAAAGACAGGCTTCCTCCATGCAGCTGTGAAGGCACCCACTGGCATCATGAGACTCAAATTGTACACTTAGGAACTTCCCTGGCGGTCCAGTGGTTAGGACACCACGGTTCCACTGCCAGGGGGCCCCAGTTAGATTCCTGGTCAGGGAACTAAGATTCTGCAAGCCACGAGGCAGCGGTCAAAACAAACAAATAAATTGTACACTTTAAATATGTGTAGTTGATTGTTTGTTATACATGTATAATAGGTATATAATGTATATAATAAGTATAATATTATACCGCAATAAAGCTGTATATTATATAGATAGATAGATAGATAGATGATAGATAGATAGACAAACTGAGTGCTTACCGTGTGGTGGGCACTGTTTGAATGTTGGAAATTCAGCAGGGTCAAAGTTTCTGCCCTCATGGAACTTTGCTTCTAGCAGGGAGACATTACTTCCCTGCCAAAAGTAAATAACTGTATAAATAATATAGAAATGGGCCACCATTATGGCTTTTCTTCTATAATGATGAACAACAAATATGAAAATGGCAAAATTCAGTGCAGCAATGTGATATTCATATTTTCCATAATATCAGAAACAGATTGCTATTTTATTTTATTTTAAAAAACAAATTTATTTATTTATTTTTCATTTGTTTATTTTTGGCTGCATTGGGTCTTCGTTGCTGCACATGGGCTTTCTCTAGTTGACGTAGGCTGGGTCTTCTCCTTGTTGCCGTGCACAGGCTTCTCACTGCAGTGGCTTCTCTTGCTGCAGAGCACGGGCTCTAGGCACGCGGTCTTCAGTAGTTGTGGTATGTGGCCTCAGTAGTTGTGACTCACAGGCTCTCGAGCACAGGCTCAGTAGTTGTGGCGCACGGGCTTAGTTGCTCTGTGGCATGTGGGAACTTCACGGAACAGGGCTTGAACCCGTGTCCCCTGCATTGGCAGGTGGATTCTTAACCACTGTGCTACCAGGGAAGTCCCAGATAGTTATTTTAATTGTTAAGGTACTCAAGTAAAAACTATCAACCAAGGGTTAAGTACTCTGTCCCTCCCAAAAAAAAAAAAAAAAAATCTGTTGATCTAAACTTACTTCTAAATACCTTCTGGGCCAAAGAAGAAATCAGAATTGAAACGATAAAAATGAGAACATTCTGTGAGATGTAGTCAAAATAACACTCAGAAGAGAATTCATAGCCTTAAATGCATGTATTAGAACAGGAACAACAGAACATAAAAGATCTAAGCCATTGACCCAAGAAGCTAGAAAAAAAACAACAACATAAATTCAAGGAAAGTTGAAGGAACAGATGAATAAAATAAAAGCAGAAAATAATAAAATAGGGAGAAAAGAAGACTACCAAAAGCTAATTCTTTGAAAAGAACAACAAAACAGACAAACCTATGAGAAGTCTTATTGTAAAAAGTTGAGAGTGAGACAGAGTGAGAGAGAGAAAATGTGTCAGATGTTGGATTCAGACAGACCTTGACGTGAAGCCCAGTTCATCTTGAGCAAGTTACTTAACCTCTTTAAGCTTAAGTTTCTCATTCATAAAATGAGGACAATAATACAGTGCTTATTTCATGGGGCTGCTGTGAGGATTAATTAGGTCATACATAAGGGCTTAGCACACTGCTTATATATAATATGCATACACTAAATATTATCATTATGATTAACTGTGCCTGGTACCACGTACATTGCAGGTACTCCATAAATGTCAGTTGCTTTTCTCCTTGTAGCCCTGGTTCCACATGTCAAATCATTGTCCATGTTCATGTCTTATCACTAATTTATATTCTAAAGTCAGATCAGCTCAGGGCAAAGGAGATGCACTGAGACAGTAGTTTGGGGGACAGTGCCAAAAACATCAACGTGGCATCTAAAAATAGTTTTGACATGAGATTACATGCTCTGTGCGTGAACAGAAGAGAGCCCCACAGCTCAGCGGTGTGGGCTTCCTGGCATGATCACCAAAACACAACTCTCCACCCGGGATGCATTCAGTCAGGGAGCCATCGACCTGTATTCTCTGATGAGGGCTGGAAAGAGTATCCCTGGCATCAGAATAATCATCTTCAAGTCCCAAGCACTGAAAACAAAGTACTGTACGGAGCCAGTGGGGTTTCTCAGGATTGTCTATTTGGGGCAAGGATTTCTCTGAGCTTTAAGGGAGATGCGGGGACATGTCTGAGCCTTGAGCTAGTTTGAGTGGCCCCAGTGGGGAAAGGAAAGTGAAGGAGGATTTGAGGCCAATGGAACCAGGAAGACTGGTTAAACCAGGGCTTGACATTCCGATGAATTTAGTAGGTGGTAGAGCTCAGTCACAGGTGGACCTATCACAAGAGGTAGCACTGCCATCAGAAACGAGGGTTGGTGAGAGACAAAAAGGACACTGAAGCCCAGAGCTGAGCCAGGGAAGAGCTACTATCAAATCCTAATCAGAGAGAAGAGCAGAAGAGATTGGAGTTAGAAGTGGGTTGAGATGAGAAGGGAGTTTCAGAGATCACAGGGCACAGCCAGAGGCAGGCAGCATTGCATCACAAATTCCTGCTTTCTTTCTTTTTAAAAAAAAAAAATATATATATATATATTTTTTTTTTTTGGCTGTATTGGGTCTTCGTTGCTGCGCGCGGGCTTTCTCTAGTTGTGGCGAGTGGGGACTACTCTTCATTGCGGTGTGCAGGCTTCTCTTGGTGCGGAGCATGGGCTCTAGGCATGTGGGCTTCAGTAGTTGTGGCACGTGGGCTCAGTAGCTGCGGCTCGTGGGCTCTAGGTGCGCGGGCTTCAGTAGTTGTGGCTCACAGGCTTAGTTGCTCCGCCGCATGTGGGATCTTCCCAGATCGGGGCTCGAACCCATGTCCCCTGCATTGGTAGGCAGATTCTTAACCACTGTGCCACCAGGGAAACCCCACAAATTCCTGGTTTCTTGATGATGTATTTCCTGCGTCTTTTGAAGCCTTGTTGTAAACCACTGACTAATAATCGACTCATAATATGTCTAAAGCCTAACTGTTCATTTCTCCTTTTACGTGGTGCCTAAAGTCCTCTGGGAATAGGATAGATAGCCATTTGGGTGGTGATGTTGGGACAAGGGCTCAGGACATCGTCCATATACCAGGCTGGGTAGGTCGAGGGAACAGGGCCAGAACTTTTCTACAGATCTCTCTCCTCATTTTAATTTTAGGAACCTTGAAGGTGGCCTTATCACAACCCATTTCATGGGTAATTTTATTTCAGTGTACAAAAAAGTCAGAAAATGGGTGAAAGGGATCAGTTGTACAGTGATGGATGGAAAGTAGACCTCTGGTGGTGATCACTCTGTAGTAGATACAGATTATAGATATAATTACTGTGGTGTACACCTGAAACTTATATAACAGAATATACCAATTTTACTTCAAGTTTTTTAAAAAGCTAAAAAAAGAGTTAGAAATTTCATTTTGTTCTTCATTTCACTATGACCATCAGTTCAGACTATACTATCAAGCTTTGGAAACATTACACCAGACCTTGCAATATGAGATGATGAATTGGTTTCCAAGTGTTCTGTAGTGACTTGGGTCTGAGGTGCCAAACCCTAGCTAGGAACTAGCACACTAGATAGGAATCTCAGAAGGGGGAGGATTAAATAGACACTGGTACTAAGCAATAAAGTCTCCACAAAGTTTCTTTGAGGTGGGGCTCTTAAACTCTCTCACCACTGACCCATGTCTTGTATTTTTACCAGTGGGGATAGCATTCTTGACCCAAAGCAGACCTGAGAGCCTGAATCTTGAATAGCTTGGCGGGAAGACAGTCTCAGCCTTTCCTCCAGGTTGCAAGTTTCCTACAGTATTTTCTCCAGAGGCACATTGGCTCGGGCTTGAGTGGCAATGTCAGTTTTGGGTCCTTGATGTTGCAGAGAAGCCTTAGGGAAGCCTTGTCTGACCTCTGAGCAGATTTCAGGACGGTCTGTCCGCTAAAAGGCAATTTGAGTGAAGAGCCAGGTGTGTAGGAAGCCTGTAAATGACCAGGCGCAATCGAGAAGCTATAAGAATTCTCGGGAGGAAGATGGCGGAAGAGTAAGACGCGGAGATCACCTTCCTCCCCACAGATACATCAGAAATTCATCTACACGTGGAACAACTCCAACAGAACACCTACTGAACGCTGACAGAAGACCTCAGACCCCCCAAAAGGCAAGAAACTCCCCACATACCTGGGTAGGTCAAAAGAAAAAAAAGAATAAACAGAGACAATAGGATATGGACGGGACCTGCACCAGTGGGAGGGAGCCGTGAAGGAGGGAAGGTTTCTACACACTACAAGCCCCTTCGAGGGCGGAGACTGCAGGTGGCGGAGGGGGAAAGCTTCGGAGTAGCGGAGGAGAGCACAGCAACAGGGGTGTGGAGGGCAAAGCAGAGAGATTTTGGCACAGAGGATCGGTGCCCTCAGGCACACACCAGCCCGAGAGACTTGTCTGCTCGGCCGCCAGGGCGGGCGGGGCTGGGAGCTGAGGCTCGGGTATCGGCTTTCAGTCGGAGCGCAGGGAGAGGTCTGGGGCTGGCGGCAGGAAGAGACCCTGAAGGGGTTAGTGCTAGCCCGGAGGGAGTCCGGGGAAAGGGTCTGGAGCTACCGGAGAGGCAAGAGACTTTTTTCCCTTTTGTTGCCTGGTGCGCGAGGAGAGGGCATTCCCCTCCCTCCCCTCTGCCTGAGTGAGCCAGAGCCCCCGAATCAGCGGCTCCTTTAAACCCGTCCTGTCTGAGCGAAGAACGGACGCCCTCCGGCGACCTACGCGCAGAGGCGGGGCCAGGTCCAAGGCTGAGACCCGGGAGCTGTGAGAGCAGAGACAGGGAAATCTCTCTGTGCAGCCTCCGAGGCAGCGGATTAAAGCTCCACGGTCCATTTGATGTGCCCTGCGTCTGTGGAGTGCATGAATGGACAGCGAATCATCCCAAATTGAGGAAGTGGACCTTGAGGACAAGATTTAAGACTTTCCCCCCCTTTTTTTTCCCTCTTTTTACAACGAATTATCTCAAATTAAGGAGG
Source organism: Hyperoodon ampullatus (assembly GCF_949752795.1). Taxonomy (NCBI): domain Eukaryota; kingdom Metazoa; phylum Chordata; class Mammalia; order Artiodactyla; family Ziphiidae; genus Hyperoodon; species Hyperoodon ampullatus. Next base: position 59,199,373 of record NC_136929.1, on the reverse strand, counting down.
TGGACTTAGCAAGATTTCAGACTTTTCGCCCTTTTCCTCTTTTTACAACGAATTATCCCAAATCGAGGAGGTGGACTTGGAGAGCAAGATTTTTGATTTTTCCCCCTGCTCTCTTTTTGTGAATGTGTATGTGTAATCTTCTGTGTAAGATTCTCTCTGTATAGCTTTGCTTCCACCATATGTCCCAGGGTTCTTTCGGTCCGTGTTTTTTTTCAATAATTACTTTTTAATTTTAATAACGCTACTATATTTCATACTTTATTCTATTTTACTTTACCTGCTCTTTCTTTTTTTCCTCCCTTCCCTTCCTCCCTCCCTCCCTCCGCTCCTCCTTTCCTTCTTTCTTTTTCTTTCCTCCATCCCTCCCTCCCTCCCACCCTTCTTCTTTCCACTTTCTTTTTCTTTCCTTCCTCCCTCCCTCCCTCCCTCCTGTCTTTCTTTCTTTCTTTCCTTCCTCCCTCCCTCCCTCTCTTCTTCCATTCACTCTTCCTTTTGCTTTCATTCCTCCCTCCCTCCCTCCTTTCTTTCCTTTCTTTCCATCCTTCCTCCCTCCCTCCTTTCTTTCTTTCTTTCTTCCTTCCTTCCTTCCTTACTTCCCTTCTTCCTTTCTTTCAATCTCTCTTTCTTTCTTCTACTAATTATTTCTTTCTACTTTTTCTCACTGTTATTCTGAGCCGGGTGGATGAAAGGCTCTTGGTGCTGCAGCCAGGAACCAGTGCTGTGCCTCTGAAGTGGGAGAGCCAACTTCAGGACACGGGTCCACAAGAGACCTCCCAGCTCCACATAATATCAAGCAGCGAAAATCTCCCAGGGATCTCCATCTCAACACCAGCCCCCAGCTTCAGTCAACGACCAGCAAGCTACAGTGCTGGTCACCCTATGCCAAGCAACTAGCAAGGCAGGAACACAACCCCACCCATTAGCAGAGAGGATACCTAAAAACATAATAAGGCCACAGGCACCCCAAAACACACCACCAGACGTGGACCTGTCCACCAGAAAGACAAGATCGAGCTTCAACCACCAGAACACAGGCATTAGTCCCCCCCACCAGGAAGCCTACACAACCTACTGAAACAACCTTAGCCACGGGGGACAGACACCAAAAACAACGGGAACTACGAATCTGCAGCCTGCAAAAAGGAGACCCCAAACACAGTAACATAAGCAAAATGAGAAAGCAGAAAAACACACAGCAGGTGAAGGAGCAAGATAAAAACCTACCAGACCTAACAAATGAAGAGGTAATAGGCAGTCTACCTGAAAAAGAATTCAGAATAATGATAGTAAAGCTGATCCAAGATTCTATTTCCCAGATCCAAAATCTTGGAAATAGAATAGACAATATGCAAGAAACAGTTAACAAGGACCTAGAAGAACTAAAGATGAATCAAGCATCGATTAAAAACACAATAAATGAAATGAAAAATACTCTAGATGGGATCAATAGCAGAATAACTGAGGCAGAAGAACGGATAAGTGAGGTGGAAGATAAAATAGTGGAAATAACTGCTGCAGAGCAAAATAAAGAAAAAAGAATGAAAAGAACAGAGGACAGTCTCAGAGACCTCTGGGACAACATTAAACGCACCAACATTCGAATTATAGGGGTTCCAGAAGAAGAAGAGAAAAAGAAAGGGACTGAGAAAATATTTGAAGAGATTATAGTTGAAAACTTCCCTAATATGGGAAAGGAAATAGTTAATCAAGTCCAGGAGGCACAGAGAGTCCCATACAGAATAAATCCAAGAAGAAATACGCCAAGACACATATTAATCAAACTGTCAAAAATTAAACACAAAGAAATCATATTAAAAGCAGCAAGGGAAAAACAACAAATAACACACAAGGGAATCCCCATCAGGTTAACAGCTGATCTCTCAGCAGAAACTCTACAAGCCAGAAGGGAGTGGCAGGACATAATTAAAGTGATGAAGGAGAGAAACCTGCAACCAAGATTACTCTACCCAGCAAGGATCTCATTCAGATTTGATGGAGAAATTAAAACGTTTACAGACAAGCAAAAGCTGAGAGAGTTCAGCACCACCAAACCAGCTTTACAACAAATGCTAAAGGAACTTCTCTAGGCAAGAAACACAACAGAAGGACTATACCTACAATAACGAACCCAAAGCCATTAAGGAAATGGGAATAGGAACATACATATCAATAATTACCTTAAATGTAAATGGACTAAATGCTCCCACCAAAAGACACAGAGTGGCTGAATGGATACAAAAACAAGACCCATATATATGCTGTCTACAAGAGACCCACTTCAGACCTAGAGACACATACAGATTGAAAGTAAGGGTATGGAAAAAGATATTCCATGCAAATGGAAATCAAAAGAAAGCTGGAGTAGCAATTCTTATATCAGACAAAATAGACTTTAAAATAAAGACTATTAGAAGAGACAAAGAAGGACACTACATAACGATAAAGGGATCGATCCAAGAAGAAGATATAACAATTGTAAATATTTATGCACCCAACATAGGAGCACCTCAATACATAAGGCAAATACTAACAGCCATAAAAGGGGAAATCGACAGTAACACAATCATAGTAGGGGACTTTAACACCCCACTTTCACCAATGGACAGATCATCCAAAATGAAAATAAATAAGGAAACACAAGCTTTAAATGATACATTAAACAAGATGGACTTAATTGATATTTATAGGACATTCCACCCAAAAACAACAGAATACACATTTTTCTCAAGTGCTCATGGAACATTCTCCAGGATAGATCATATCTTGGGTCACAAATCAAGCCTTGGTAAATTTAAGAAAATTGAAATTGTATCAAGTATCTTTTCCGACCACAATGCTATGAGACTAGACATCAATTACAGGAAAAGATCTGTAAAAAATACAAACACATGGAGGCTAAACAATACACTACTCAATAATGAAGTGATCACTGAAGAAATCAAAGAGGAAATTAAGAAATACTTAGAAAGAAATGACAATGGAGACACGATGACCCAAAACCTATGGGACGCAGCAAAAGCAGTTCTAAGGGGGAAGTTTATAGCAATACAATCCCACCTTAAGAAACAGGAAACATTTCGAGTAAACAACCTGACCCTGCACCTAAAGCAATTAGAGAAAGAAGAACAAAAAACCCCCAAAGTTAGCAGAAGGAAAGAAATCATAAAGATCAGATCAGAAATAAATGAAAAAGAAATGAAGGAAACGATAGCAAAGATCAACCAAACTAAAAGCTGGTTCTTTGAGAAGATAAACAAAATTGACAAACCATTAGCCAGACTCATCAAGAAAAGAAGGGAGAAGACTCAAATCAGTAGAATTAGAAATGAAAAAGGAGAAGTAACAACTGACACTGCAGAAATACAAAAGATCATGAGAGATTACTATAAGCAACTCTATGCCAATAAAATGGACAACCTGGAAGAAATGGACAAATTCTTAGAAATGCACAACCTACCAAGACTGACTCAGGAAGAAATAGAAAATATGAATAGACCAATCACAAGCACTGAAATTGAAACTGTGATTAAAAATCTTCCATCAAACAAAAGCCCAGGACCAGATGGCTTCACAGGCGAATTCTATCAAACATTTAGAGAAGAGCTAACACCCATCCTTCTCAAACTCTTCCAAACAATTTCAGAGGAAGGAACACTCCCAAACTCATTCTACGAGGCCACCATCACCTTGATACCAAAACCAGGCAAGGATGTCACAAAGAAAGAAAACTACAGGCCAATATCACTGATGAACATAGATGCAAAAATCCTCACCAAAATACTAGCAAACAGAATCCAACAGCACATTAAAAGGATCATACACCATGATCAAGTGGGGTTTATTCCAGGAATGCAAGGATTCTTCAATATACGCAAATCAATCAATGTGATACACCATATTAACAAGTTGAAGGAGAAAAACCATATGATCATCTCAATAGATGCAGAGAAAGCTTTCGACAAAATTCAACACCCATTTATGATAAAAACCCTGCAGAAAGTAGGCATAGAGGGAACTTTCCTCAACATAATAAAGGCCATATATGACAAACCCACAGCCAACATTGTCCTCAATGGTGAAAAACTGAAACCATTTCCACTAAGATCAGGAACAAGACAAGGCTGCCCACTCTCACCACTCTTATTCAACATAGTTTTGGAAGTTTTAGCCACAGCAATCAGAGAAGAAAAGGAAATAAAAGGAATCCAAATTGGAAAAGAAGAAGTAAAGCTGTCACTGTTTGTAGATGACATGATACTATACATAGAGAATCCTAAAGATGCTACCGAAAAACTACTAGAGCTAATCAATGAATTTGGTAAAGTAGCAGGATACAAAATTAATGCACAGAAATCTCTGGCATTCCTGTACACTAATGATGAAAAATCTGAAAATGAAATCAAGGAAACACTCCCATTTACCATTGCAACAAAAAGAATAAAATATCTAGGAATAAACCTACCTAAGGAGACAAAAGACCTGTATGCAGAAAATTATAAGACACTGATGAAAGAAATTAAAGATGATATAAATAGATGGAGAGATATACCATGCTCCTGGATTGGAAGAATCAATATTGTGAAAATGACTCTACTACCCAAAGCAATCTACAGATTCAATGCAATCCCTATCAAACTACCACTGGCATTTTTCACAGAAGTAGAACAAAAAATTTCAAAATTTGTTTGGAAAAACAAAAGACCCCGAATAGCCAAAGCAATCTTGAGAACGAAAAACGGAGCTGGAGGAATCAGGCTCCCTGACTTCAGACTATACTACAAAGCTACAGTAATTAAGACAGTGTGGTACTGGCATAAAAACAGAAAGATAGATCAGTGGATCAGGATAGAAAGCCCAGAGATAAACCCACGCACATATGGCCAACTTATCTTTGATAAAGGAGGCAGGAATGTACAGTGGAGAAAGGACAGCCTCTTCAATAAGTGGTGCTGGGAAAACTGGACAGGGACATGTAAAAGTATGAGATTAGATCATTCCCTAACACCATACACAAAAATAAGCTCAAAATGGATTAAAGACCTAAATGTAAGGCCAGAAACTATCAAACTCTTAGAGGAAAACATAGGTAGAACACTCTATGACATAAATCACAGCAAGATCCTTTTGGACCCACCTCCTAGAGAAATGGAACTAAAAACAAAGATAAACAAATGGGACCTAATGAAACTTCAAAGCTTTTGCACAGCAAAGGAAACCATAAACAAGACCAAAAGACAACCCTCAGAATGGGAGAAAATATTTGCAAATGAAGCAACTGACAAAGGATTAATCTCCAAAATTTATAAACAGCTCATGCAGCTCAATAGCAAAAAAAAAGAAAACAACCCAATCCAAAAATGGGCAGAAGACTTAAATAGGCATTTCTCCAAAGAAGATATACAGACTGCCAACAAACACATGAAAGAATGCTCAACATCATTAATCATTAGAGAAATGCAAATCAAAACTACAATGAGATATCATCTCACACCAGTCAGAATGGCCATCATCAAGAAATCTAGAAACAATAAATGCTGGAGAGGGTGTGGAGAAAAGGGAACACTCTTGCACTGCTGGTGGGAATGTGAATTGGTACAGCCACTATGGAGAACAGTATGGAGGTTCCTTAAAAAACTAAAAATAGAACTACCATATGACCCAGCAATCCCACTACTAGGCATATACCCTGAGAAAACCATAATTCAAAAAGAGACATGTACCAAAATGTTCATTGCAGCTCTATTCACAATAGCCCGGAGCTGGAAACAACCTAAGTGTCCATCATCGGATGAATGGGTAAAGAAGATGTGGCACATATATACAATGGAATATTACTCAGCCATAAAAAGAAACGAAACTGAGCTATTTGTAATGAGGTGGATAGACCTAGAGTCTGTCATACAGAGTGAAGTAAGTCAGAAAGAGAAAGACAAATACCGTATGCTAACACATATATATGGAATTAAAAAAAAAAAAATGTCATGAAGAACCTAGGGGTAAAACGGGAATAAAGACACAGACCTACTAGAGAATGGACTTGAGGATATGGGGAAGGGGAAGGGTAAGCTGTGACAAAGGGAAAGAGAGGCATGGACATATATACACTACCAGACGTAAGGTAGATAGATAGTGGGAAGCAGCCGCAGAGCACAGGGAGATCAGCTCGGTGCTTTGTGACCACCTGGAGGGGTGGGATGGGGAGGGTGGGAGGGAGGGAGATGCATGAGGGAGGGGATGTGGGAACAGATGTATATGTATGACTGATTCACTTTGTTATAAAGCAGAAACTAATAAAAAAAAAAAAAAAAAAAAGAATTCTCCCAGTTGAGGGTATGAGAGACATCCCCTCACTGAAAACTCAGGGCAGGACGGGGAGGAGATACCAAGGCTATAATATGGTCCTGATTGATGGCCTGCTGTATTGTACTGGGCTCAGGGCCACACCCCTGTCTGTATGGGGAGGTGAGTTCTACTGTCAATCATCAGGTGACAGGGTGGATCTATTGCACCGAAAAACAAACCTGTGGATAACCTGGCTCAGAGTTTCACCACTGCCATGCTGGCTTCCAGGAGCAAGCTGTACCTCCTTCAAGCTCTGACCCAAGGGTGGATGGAAAAAACCTTGCTCTCCGTTTCCCTTACTGCAGCTGAAGTAAATTGAATCCCGCTGAAGCCTCCATTGATGTTAAGAGAGAACAAGAGAGAAGTGACAACAGAGACGATAGAATGTAAGTATTAGCTTAATCCCTCCTTTCTCCGCTCCATCCCCAAACCACCTCTCAAACTGACGCTTGCGTTGTCTCTCATCCGGACTCCTGAAGCACTTCTCAGTTTGTTTCCCTATATCCATCTGGCCCTGTCATGCCATCATCCAGACCATGCCTGACCTCTGTTTAAAATTCACCCATGCCCTCAAGGAACTGCCTTTCTAGACTCATCTCCAGCCTGTCTCCCCACGTCTTCGTGGCATTTCCCCACTAGTTCATGAAGTCCGGGAACGCAAGTTTATCTCCCTCACTGAATTTGCCACAGCATCTGTGGTAACACGGGCACACAGCACGTGGGTCATAGACACTTGTTGATTCCATTTCCTTTGTCCACTGTGCAGTCAGCACGGCTGTGGCTCCCTGCGCTAATAGCCTCGCAGAGCAAGCCACACAAAGGGAAATTAGCTAAAGGAAGAAAGGCCCTTTTTCAATTTTACTCTGGAGGCCTAGACTATTCTTAAAGCCTAAAAGATTTTAACATCTTTTTGGCTTTAAGCATATGCAAGTTCTTTCGAGAATTAAATGTGCCAAAGAAATTAAAATTTCTTAAATGTAGGCTAAAGGGAGACTACTTATTATTTTTACCACTAGGTGAAAATTGTGCCAGTTTTATTTTCCTGGTGACTGGAAAATGTCTCTCTAATAAAACTCATGTTTTTCTCAAAGTTTTTTTTTTTTTTTTTTTCTGCAACAGGTTGATTCTGTCCCACTGGGCTAGAGAGTATTGTTAATTATAACAATAAGATACACAAAGAAAAAAAATCTCAAAAATTTTCAGATCAGGAAATGCTTAAATGTTTCCAACAAATGTTTGTCAGGAAATGTTATTCCAGAATCAAAACATTTCCTGTCTGATGATTATGCCATGGAGAAAAATCATGTGATGCCAGTTATGCGGTCTTATAAAAAAGAATTTTTATGATGGGACATATTTGTTTGGAAAAAAATCCATTATAAGTAACATGAGATAGATGAGAATTGCCCAGAATCATACTTTTTTAAAAAGTTGGTTATTCACATTAAAATCTAAACCTTAAACCTTACAGAAAAATATAAGGAATAAAGTAGAAGTTCACCAACATCTCACTACTCAGAGATGACCACTCTTAATATTTAAATGAACATAATTCCAGGTAGGTCTTGGTGCATATATACACAATTGTGTTCAATTTTATGTAAATAGTTTTAATGTTATGTATCATATCAACAACATATCATAGATATCTTTCCCTGTCAATAAGTCTAGAACTGCAGTGTAAGTTCATAATTGTGCATATGTATCATGAGTATCCATTGGGATATTCCAAGCATCAGCAGCAGCTCTCCAAGTATGAAGTCCTCATGAGACAATATGAAAAAAGCCTGCAGAGAAGAAGGGAGCAGCTGAATGGGTGGAAGGGTCTTTCTTCAGTGTGACCTTCCTCATAAGTGTCTCCATCGGGGACTAGTCACCTGCCGACCCCAGACACTGCCAATGAGAATGGATTGATAAGACGCGCTCACACAAGCCAGGATTTCTTCTCTGTGACTGACCGCATCACTACCTAAACAAAAACAGGGTTCCGTGAGCAAGAAAAAAGGGATGGAACACATGAAGCAAGTTTAAACCCATGAATTCACAATGATACCAACAGACAAACTCATTTGGTCACCGTTGGAGACTGTTAGTGAAACAACTCATTATTAGCAAATTAAGAGAAAGAATTAAATGCTTATCCTGCTCTCACTGGGAAACCAAATCATCGAGGAAAGTAGTTTCCATTTATAAAAGTATTCCAGCTAATAAATGGAGGAGAAATGATGGAGTTAGGAGATCACCATTTATAACACTAGACGTTAATCTAATTCAGTTGACTGTACTCAGTATAGTATGGATATAGGCATTGAGCATCAACAATTACTAACTTCACAGAAAGAAACAATCCAACATCACATGCCTCCTGATGGAAGGACATGCTACCATCTAAGAAGTCATCTTGCCAAGAAAAAAAGAAGAACCCAAATCTAACCAAGACTCTAGATTACCAATTTATGGAAAGTATGAAGAGTGCATTCAGCCAAAACCAGATTTCGGAAAATCCAGAGGACAAATAACCTGGTTTCTTTAACAAATAAATTTCAAGGAAATGAAAGGAACTGAAGAGGGAACCTATGGATTAAAAGAGACTTAAAAGACATATCAACCAATTGCAATGAGTAGTCTTTATTTGAATCCTGAGTCACTGAAACTGTTAAGAAATATATATGGTACTTGTGAAGGTAATTAAAAATTTGAACTCTGAAAGGATGTCTCATGATCAAGGAATTCATGTTAGTTTTTGAAAGTATGATAATATTTTGGTTATGCTTTTTATGAAAGAGTCCTTATCTTTTAGAAACATCCATTGAAATATTTACAGATGAAATGATAAGATGCTTCAAAATAATATGGTGGTGGAGAGAAATATTGATAAAACAATTTTGGCTGTGAATTGCTAATTGCTGAAGCTGAATGATGAGTACTTGGGGGCTTATTAATCATTCTGCCTATTTTTGTATATGTTTGAATATGAGGTATCACCTCACACCAGTTAGAATGGGCATCATCAGAAAATCTACAAACAACAAATGCTGGAGAGGGTGTGGAGAAAAGGGAACCCTCTTGCACTGTTGGTGGGAATTGATACAGCCACTATGGAGAACAGTATGGAGGTTCCTTAAAAAACTAAAAATAGAATTACCATATGACCCAGCAATCCCACTACTGGGCATATACCCTGAGAAAACCATAATTCAAAAAGAGTCATGTACCACAATGTTCATTGCAGCACTACTTACAATGGCCAGGACATGGAAGCAACCTAAGTGTCCATCAACAGATGAATGGATAAAGAAGATGTGGCACATATATACAATGGAATATTACTCAGCCATAAAAAGAAACGAAATTGAGTTATGTGTAGAGAGGTGGATGGACCTAGAGTCTGTCATACAGAGTGAAGTAAGTCAGAAAGAGAAAAACAAATACCAAATGCTAACACATATACATGGAATCTAAAGAAAAAAAATTGTTCTGATGAACCTAGGAGCAGGAGATAGGAATAAAGATGCAGATGTAGAGAATGGACTTGAGGACACAGGGAGGGGGAAGGGTAAGCTGGGACGAAGTGAGAGAGTAGCATTGACATATATACACTACCAAATGTAAAATAGATAGCTAGTGGGAAGCAGCTGCATAGCACAGGAGATCAGCTCAGTGCTTTGTGTCCACCTAGAGGGGTGGAATAGGGAGGGTGGCAGGGAGGTGCAAGAGGGAGGGGATAGAGGATATATGTATATATATAGCTGATTCACTTTGTTATACAGCAGAAACTAACACAACATTGTAAAGTAACTGTACTCCATAAAAGATGTTAAAAAAATAAATAAAAAATTAAAAAAAAATAAAATAAAAAACAGTATGCCTCTCAATTTTGCCTTCCTCTGTCTCAGTAGTTTTATAGTTTTCTAACTGATTGCTGTATATTGAGTTTGTAACTGGCCACATCACTAAACTCTATTATTTCTAAAAGTTTTTCAGTTTATATTCCTGGGTTTTCAAGGTATATTTTGGTCATGCCAAAAGTAAGAGCAATTAAGGTGGTGTTTGACAAAGAGATCCAGAAAAACTCAAATCCAGCTCTTGACCTGCTTTTCTTTAAGGTTCCCAAGAAAAGTACATGCACATGCACACAGAAACAAAGCAAGGCAAGTGATCACTGTTATTATCTGATAACTTGCCCTGGGCGCTAGTGTTGAACTCAAGGAGATCAGGCTACACCATTACCCTGTATATGCCTACATGATGGAACCAAAGCAGGCCCTGAAACCTGTCCTGGATCTTGGCTCTTGCCCCTGCAATGCGGGCTAAGGACAAGCCAGAGCACTTGGCCAGGAGAAGCATGTACTAGAGCAAAAAAGCATTTGCTACAATACTTGGGGCAATTGGATTCTCACTGAGCTTGCCTTTCAGGCACAAGGAACATAAAGTCACAAATGGAGTTAGTATGTTGGCTGTCTCACAAGAGGAAGCTCTGACTTTTTTTTCTCAAGCCTTAAAAAAATGGAGCCACAGGAGCCAATCTCAGTGCCTCCCACTAGACAGGATGGCACAATAACAGCTCCTTTCTCTGGGGGCAGGCAACTGTAAAGTGCCTTTGAACTTGATCAATCCAAAAAGTGGAGTGGAACAATGGGTTAGGGAAAAGAGGCTGTGAGCACCCCTTAGCCAAAAAATCTAATTGCATCATCTATAAATAATGATAAATTTTCTGTATCCTTTTCAGTCTTCAATATTCCTTACTTTACTTTCTTATCTAATTGCATTAGCTGGTACTTCCAGAATAGCATTATAGCATTAATTAGAGATAAGTAGTACCACTGTTTTATTAATATATTTAATGAACATGCTGTTAGGATTTCACCATTAAACATGAAGCTAGTTTTCAGTGTGTGTATGTAGCCATTTAGCAAAATGTCTTTTATCAAAAATGAATATTGACAATTGATTTTTGTCAAAGATGTTCTCAGCATCAACCAAAACATTCCTATTGCTTTGACCCATTTTTAAAAATTGTACTTCACCTTCATTGTGCTTCGCAGATATTGTGGTTTTTTACAAACTTAAGGTTTGTGGCAACACTGTGTTGAGCAAGTCTATTAGCACCATTTTTTCCAACAGCATTTTCTCACTTCTTGTCTCTGTGTCACATTTTGGTAATTCTCACAGTATTTCAAACCCTCCATCAACAAAAAGATTACGACTCACTGAAGGCTCAGATGATGTTTGTCATTTTCTATCATTTTTTATTTCAGGTATGTACATTTTTTAGACATAATGCTATTGCACGCTTAATAGACTACAGTACAGTGCAAACACAACCCTTACATGCACTGGGAAACCAAAAAACTCATGCAACCCACTTAGGCATACCTTGGAGGCTGGGTTCCAGATCACCACAATAAAGCAAATATTGCAATAAGGTGAGTCACGTGCATTCCTTGGTTTCCCAGTGCATAAAAAAGCCGTGTCTACACTATACTGCAGTCTTTTGACCTATTATTATGGAAAACGTGAATATTTTCTCAAAATCTTCTCAGATCCATCTTCTCCTCTGTCTTTAAGCCCACCCCACTGTCACACTGAGTTCAAGGACTCCTTGTGTCCTTCCTGGGCTGATGCAATAGAGCCTTAACATGGTCCCCCTGGCCTCAGGCTCACCATCCTCCCCACTGCACACACCTGGCACCTTGATCTCTCACTTCCAGCCTCTAGAACTGTGAGAAACAAGTTTCCATTGCTTATAAACCATCCAGTCTATGGTACTTTGTTAAAGCAACCAGAACTGACTAAGACAGTAGATAAACTTGACAGATGTGGTGATGGGAATTTTAATCTCTAAAATAGTGACCTATAATGTCTCAGAGTACAACTTTCTAGTCCAAAGAATTTAGCAATACTAAGTCAATAGGTCAAAGTAATCAAACATTTTGGAAAGGAACTTACGTGTGATCTAGTCATCTTTCCCTCCTGCTTTTAATTTTGAACTCCCTGGGGCAAATTATTGGTCCCAAATAAAATGGAAATATTTAATGAAACACACTCTTTTGTACATAGATTTTCTAAAAGGAAACAGTTTTTAAAAAAAATTTTTAGTTGATTTACAATGTTGTGTTAGTTTCAGGTGTAGTAAGTGAATCAGTTATACATATCAGTTATACAATCAGATATACATATATATATCCATTCTTTTTAAAAAGAAACAGTTTTAACTTCTGAGAAAATATTCATATAATTTTTTAAAAATGATAATAATACAGAAAATGTTTTTATTGTTAGATAATTGTCAGGATTCAGCTGGAACACAGTGTAAGGAATGTATGACCTTCAACTGTCCATAATGTGGAAAAAGTGAAACATGCAAGGCAGGAGGATCTGGCCTTGAGAGTTGATAGGAGTGACTTAATTTGTTGGAATCTGAGTTGCTTTACCTGTAAACTGAGGATAACCTCTTGCCTTACAGGACTGTTGTAAGCTCTAAATGAGGTAATATAGGTAAAGCTGCTGGTATAAAATAGGTGCTTAAAAAATTGCAGCTCTCATTATTAAATCTATCAGTTTGAGCTTTTTCTGAGAACAAACGATAAATTTCCTCCACTTACAAAATATAACTAGTGGGAAAAATGGGGCAGGCACATGGGACCTCTCTGTACTATCTTTGCATCTTCGTGTGAATCTATAATTACTTTAAAGTAAAAAGTTAGAAAGAATTTCTTCTACTTAGAGTCCTATGAGAAGTACCTGTACCTTCGCATCTTGTTCAATGCTGTTGCTGTTATCGTTCATGTGGTAGATAACGAAATCCTGCTATTTATCCTATGAGTGGCAGGATGGATTGGAAGAAGCACTGCAACTACGATTCCAAGGACTTGAGACAACTTACTTCACAATCAGGGCAACTATAAAATGAAGATTTATATTTAATCTCTCTCAGCTCTATGATTTTCTAAATCTGATGGTACAAAGCTACAGTTACTGCAAAGAAACATTATATAAATTACCAAGATTTGCTGAATAAATGTCTGTTAAAAGTGACTAAACAATAAACATTTACTATTGCATAGTAAAAGTTAACATAATATAAAGGTAAAACAAATATATATTTCAAGATTGTAATATTTAAAATGTTATATAAATCCAAATTATTGTATTTAAAATATTACTTAAATTCAAAACATGTGGTGAAACCAGATGCCTGCCTGCAGAGCTGATGGTACTCTAAGGAAGTTGGTTTCTACACATTTTTGATCATGTACTCTGTTCACAAAAAAATACGCACTATTGTCATTCTCTGTATTAAATACTAGTAAAGTTTGATTTCTTAATTTAGATAAAAATAGAGATATTCTAACAATTTCTTCCCACATTCCAGATGCTCTAGGGGTCAGATTTGTTGCAGGAAGTTTCCTATTCTATATTCTAGGACTACACCTGTTGAATCCTCTGATCATCCTTGCTGTAATCACATCTTAACATTAAGTTCCCCATTAGCAATTGGTTTCAGTGGTAGATATCAGAGAAAGTCTATGCTATAAACTGTCTTTTCATTCTTCATCATTTGGGAGTAATCTCAGGACTAAGAACTTCAGGACTTTTAAGAAGTATCTACCTTATTTTAAGAATACCCTAATTAAAAAAATAAATACTAATTTGTAAAGTACATTATTTCTGCAGGGAAAGGATTATTATACAGGTTGATTTGTAAATTATGTGTGACATTTTGTATGAAAGTGGTTTTCTATAATTTTGCTCTCTAAATGGTGACTCAAATCCCTTAAAATACCTTAAATATAACGTAGTCTGGATACAGGGACAAAGTGGAAGGAAATATTGAATGTTTGAATTAGAAAGAATTCCTAAACTTGTTTAATGATGAATTTTAGCTTTGATGGTGATCAGAGGAAAAGTCTTTTCCTGAACAGAAAAATAAGTGATTTTTTAACGTGGACTCAGTGTTATGCTGCTTTGCCACAAGGAAAGGAGGAAGAAGAAAACTGGTTGATCAGGGTATATGAAAAGGTGACTTAAAGCCTTTCTGGATTAGTATCAACCACACTTAAGAGGTGCGTCTATACAGGCTGTCAGGCCCAGAACTGGCACAAATCATCCAAAATGAAAGTAGACTATGGATTCATGCTTCTATTTAGGTCTTTTAATGCAGTAGGAAAGCATATTTGAGGAACTAAAGGCACATAATCAATGTCAATTTGATTCCACAAACAATTCTTAAGCATTTTGTGATACAGATATTAATAAGGCATGATCTGTGCCCTCAAGAGTTTCACAATCTAGTGAGATAGACATATCACAAATAATTGTTGTATAAGGAAGGTATGTTTAAGTGATAACCCCACTTCATCTGACTACTCTCCTTAATCTGGCCACCCTTCCCCTTAGATAAATACTGTTGAAGGAGTTCCTTCTGATTATTCTTTTCAAATGAAAACTCTAAGCTGTCCTTTCACTTATGGCTATATCACATTTTATACTAAAAGGCCAAAGGATAACATTGTTTCAGGGGAAAAGTTCTTCGTATGCAATGCCATGCATGTTAGATTTCTGCCCGGCTTATATCCTATAAAATCGAATAAATGCAAGCCTCCTTCTGGGGCTCAAAGGACTATGTGCTGATGATAGACATAATTATCTGCCAACTATAGCAGCTGCCATAAAAGCAGCTAGACATTCTGGAATGATGCTTTTCCAATGAAATGACAAAAGCCAGACCAAACAAAAGACTGACATTGTCATTCTGGGTTGAAATCTGTTATTCCATCCGGCTGTTCTACTTTTGGCAAATCATTTGAACGTTGAACCTGTGTCATTAAAAAGCCAATGTGAAAGCAGTCAGCTTTACCATAGGAACAGCTAATAACACCAGCTGTGGAGCATTTTACCAAAACCCACTGGGGCCAAAGTAAGTGTAGTAAAGTGGGAGAAATTATTGCACATTATCAAGCTGTGATGCATTTTACTAAAATCTACTAAGGCCAAGAGGAGTGCAGTGTAATACAAGAAATCACTGCAGATTAATAGAGAGTGTGGTTGTTCCAGAAGACCTTGGTCCCCAGGTAGGCAGGTCACCCCTTCAGCACCCATCACTCATTATTTCGGCCTCTGTATTAGAAAGGTACAGCAGTGAGGGGAAAGCAGGGAAACCGTGGGGAGAAGTGATCTGAGCTCCTTGATGGAGGGACCACCAGTAGAAAAGCTGGCACAGACTCGGGGAGAGGGACTGTGTAAGAGCTTGCCGCATCATCCGCGCGCCTCACCCTTCCGGGTCAGGCATCTCCAAATTCCCAAGACTCTGGGGACCAGAACCCTGGAGAAGGTGGGGGTTTCCCACGGCGGAATCCCCGGGGAAAGGGCGGAGATGGACCCATTGGGAGAGCCAGTGTCCAGTCCTAGGGGTCTGATCGGAGCCGAGAGAGTCGGCGAGAAAGGGGCGGGGGCGGCAGGGGGCGGCAGGGGGCAGCGGAGAGGAGGGGCGAGGCGCCGTCGCCCGGCCCCCTCCCCTCCCCTCCCCTCAGGCGCGCACCCCTCCTCTTTCCTTCCCCGGTCGGTCACCCGAGCGCGTCCCGCCGAGGCCGGGCTGCTTCAAGGGGAGGCGCCAACTCATCGCGGCGGCGGGTAGTAACGGCGACCTGGGAGGCGGAGCGGATGTGGCTTGGGCCTGCGTTGTGGTAAGGACATAGGGGATGGCGTAGGAAGTCGGGTGGGGGGGGCGCCAGGCTAGAAGCCGGCCGCTCTCAAACCGCCCCCCCCCCAGCGGCGAGCCGCCTCTCCCCACACCGCCCCCGCCGCCCGAGCTCCGGGCGAGGTTTCGGTGAGGAGTAGCCCCTGGGGCGACAGCCCCGCCCGAGCCGCGAGCCCAGGCGTCTCCGCGCGTGCGCAGGTCTTCTGGCGAGGGCTGGGAAGGGGGGCTCTGGGGCGACACCCTCGCCCAGGCCTAGGGCCGAGGTGTCTCCGCGCGTGCGCAAAGTCGCCTACTGGGGCTGGGCGCGCGGCTCCCGGATTGTACCCCGACCCAGGCCGCTGGCCGAGGCGGCGCTGCGCATGCGTGAGTTGGCTGGCGAAAGTGGCGCGTCGGGGCGAGGGTTTCCTCTGCCGGCTCAGCAGGGCTGTTTCCTTCTTGGAGGCTTCTCCTTCGGCCAGCGCGGGGAGGCACCCGCCTCGGAGTTCCTTTCGCACTCTCCGACCCCGTTAGGCTGCTGTTTTCGTTCATGTCGCCTAGACCCTCGGCTCCCGTCCTGTGTATCTATCTTTATTCACCCAGCTTCCGGCCCCGAACCGGCTCGCTAAACTCATTATTATGCCTTCGACATTTGGTCCTGATGTCGAGGGATAGCGCAGAAAGTTTGCCTAAGCTCGGCGAAGCTGTTTTGGAACTGCTGTGGAGGGATGGGGAGAAATCACCATAAATCTTTATTTTAAGCCGGAAGATACTGCCCTGCTTAGCCCCGGAAATAGGGATTTTCAGACGCTGAAAACTTTCCAAGTGCCCTGCCCTGGCTGAGAAGGAACTTCCTGCCGGAGTTGGAAGGCTAGTTCAGAGTGAACTTTTTGCTTTTGTTCTTTGGGAAATTACATACTAAGTCGGAACAGTTGGAGCCCAGGACTGTAACAAAATGCATGTCGTAGAGCTGCCTGCTGCCGCGCTTGGCGACTAAATTGGAACGACGCTCTTTCCCCCAGACTGGCAATTGACAGTCCCTGTTTAATGTTTATTGAGCCTCCTGGCTTTGCACCCTTCTCGTACTACGTTCCTGCTTGGCTTTACACCTTCCTGGGCAGTGGTACTTAGTTAAGTCAGTTTCGTGACTCCTGGGGATGTTCTTGGAATGATTTTTAACGTCATTACTCTGTGCTTTGTAATCTTATATGATGTGATGATACGGACATTTGGAGGCTAGAATAGAAGAAGCCCTTAACTATCAGAGAATCTGAGTACTCAAAGGTGAAATGTAATCTCTCTTTCCCAGGGCACTAGGCAATATACACGTTATTAAGTAGTACGTAAAGGCAGGTGGAATGCTATATTCTTGCACACCCCACTCCTTCCACGCAGGCCTTAACTGCTGTTACTGGGTTTACCAAGCCGGCCTCCACCCTTAGGCCTGTGCATTTGCTATTTTCTCCATGCTCAAAGCTCACTTTCCCCCTCCACCCAAGTCTGCATGGCACCCAACTTCATTCAGATCTCAAATTAATTGCCATCACTTCAGAGGTGACTGCCTCGTCTAAAATAGCCACTTCTCTCTCCATCTCCTTATCCTGCTCTATTTGGCTTTGTAGCATTTATCACTGTCTGATACCATGGGTTTGTATGTGTATGTGCTGTCTCCCCCATAATGGCAGCTCAGTAGATATTTGTTAACTGTATAAATGAAATTGGTATTTGGCTCCAGAAGTACTTTATACTGAAGTGGCAGTGTGCATTCATTCATTCAAAAAACATTTACTGAGTGACCACTTTGTATCAGGTTGTGTCTAGGTGTTTAGAGTATGTCAGTGAACAAAATAGACAAAGATCTCTTCCTTCTGGAGCTTACATTCTAGCAAAGAATGATTAACAGTAAACATATTAATTATTGGGTTAGAAAATGATAAGTGCCATAAAAAAATGAAAAAAGGAGAGCAGAGAAAGGGGACTGAGTACAGGTGTGCGTTGCAATTTTAAACAGCATGGTTATGGTGGGTCTGAAGGATAAACTGAAGGTGATGTTCATGATGGAGAACTGGTTTTTAGAATTCAGTATCTTTCTAGGAGAACTTTGTTTGTTTGTTTTACCATTCTCTGCTATGTGTTTCATGGGACCGCACAGCATGTCCATTGTGACAAATGTAACTGTCCTTTATAGTATATAGGTGAAAAAATATTTTTTCCAAAAAGAGCTCACGTTATTCAGGATTTTAGTTTAAATGCAGCAAATCAATTGAAGAGACTGGGCTCTTGAATGGAAAAGAGTAGCCAAACGAATACTACAGATGGGTTGAAAAAAAAAACATGTATATTTCCTTCAAGTTTTACTGCACTTTGCAGTTGCTTCTTAATGTCCCTCTGACTGTGGATGACTAGGTGAAGTTGTTTTCTAAGAGTGGTTGTTGATTTTCTTTATTTGGAACTGTGTTGAAGATTCACCTGGTATGATGTCATGCTTTAAGTTACTAAATTATTGCTCTTTGAGATTTCTGAA
Organism: Hyperoodon ampullatus; assembly: GCF_949752795.1. Lineage (NCBI taxonomy): Eukaryota > Metazoa > Chordata > Mammalia > Artiodactyla > Ziphiidae > Hyperoodon > Hyperoodon ampullatus. Next base: position 59,180,831 of record NC_136929.1, on the reverse strand, counting down.
TGAACCAGACAAGTCTAGCCAAATTGCACTCCGTAATTAAAGGATGCTTAGTGAAAGAGGCTGATAGGAACAATTTTAGAAAGTGAAGTGTTTTTCCCTTTGGGTCCTTTACTTAAGTGGATTACAAACACTGTTTAAATATCAAAAGCTATTAATCTAAAACTATAAATGTAGAGTACCCATGGGATTTGCTTATGACTTTAGGAGTTTGTCATATTTAATTTTGGTTTTATCACGTGGTTAAAGTGAAATTAAAATGCCCCTAAGATACTGTTACTTTTGAGGTTTACTGGAGTTGACTTACTATAAATCAAAATTGACCAGGAAAGAGATATGAGAATCTCTTTGGAAGAGAATGGAATTATGGAATGGAATGATCAGGGTTGCAGGGTGGCATCAGGGACTCCTGTTCAAGGCTGAAAATGGAAGGCTAAATGAGGGTACTTACTTAAAAGGAGCAAATACCTTGCCTCCCTGAAAGGGATATTCATAGTGTCCTTCAATGGAAGGCTGATATGATCCTTCTCGCTTTCATTATCCAGAAGGAACATGTGTCTTAATTCACACAGTGATCTCATCTTAACGTGAAAGTCTCCAGGGAATTTAAGATGTAATAGTTTCTTTCAGCATGACTGTGACACTGGGGTGTGTCTTCTGTGTGTCTTCAGCCTTGCTAATCTAACCTGAGATCATATCTACTGGGTTGGCCAAAAAGTTCATTTGGGTGTTCCTGTAACATCCTATGGAAAAACCCGAATGAACTTTTTGGCCAACACAATAGTACCTCTGTCTCCCCATGCAAGACATTGACAAGTACCAGTATGTGAGTAAATCATGAATTGTGACCCCATTATAATATGTTCTGTATTACGCTGAATGTATTTGACTGAACAGTTTGAATCATAAATGGAAATGACCAAGACCAAGAGGGGCTACCATGTTGAACGAATATTTACATTGTGGGGCAGAGATGGTTAACAGTATTCTATTTAATAGGCATGTTAAGGGCTTTAAAAAAATTGTATTAGATATATAGGGATCTAAAATTCAAATGGATTTACAAATGTCTCAAGTATCAGTTCATTTTAGCTAGTATAACAATCTAAAAATATTTGTATAGTTTATGTTGATTATTTTTCATATTTGAAAGTGACACTTTTTGCTGTGCTTGGCCGAAAAGACCAACTTCAATGAGCTCAGTAATATTTTCAAACTAAATGCAACTTTGGTTTGGATTGAAGGTCTACTTCATCACCCTTGGCGAAGTTTGGAAACCTTTGTACAGTGAAATCATTAAAATAGCAACTATGTTTCTGTGTTTCATAAGTCAGTTTGCTGTTTATCATACACATATGGCAGTACCATTCCCACTGAGGTTGTGCTTTAGTTTTAGTTGGGCTTTTAGTTTTTTAGTTTTGTCCATCCTGTTTATAACTGTCCCACTTTAGTTAGCAGCTGTGTAGGGTATCTTACTGTTATTTGTCATTGACTTATGGCAGCTCATTCAAATGGAGGTAAATTATGCCTGTCATCCTTTTTTGCAAGCGATAATTGGGATCATGTTTAATTATTTTATATTACATTTATACATATTTATATTATTTCTGGCTTTCTGATGACATACCATTTAATGACTCAGCTAAGCATATAGGTGGGAACCATCATTATCCCACTGACATGTACTTGGTCTGGAGCTCGTTAACACACTGATACTGTAAACTGTATGCTGGTGTCCTAAAAGACATTGGTTTTCCTTCATGCCTTGTTTCTTTGATTATAAAAGCATCATCAACTGTGTTGCCCAGATGGGAGAATTTGTTGAAAGCATTGAGTTCTGTATTGCAAGAAAACTTTTCTATACATTATGTGTCTCAAGCATAGCTTTAGATTTGACCTCATACTGTTAAGTTGAATTTTAAAACATACATGACACTGGACTTTCTCTGCAAAAATTCTTCTTTTTTTTTTCTTTTTTTTTCCTTCTGGGATCACTTCTAGAAAACAGATACCAGCATTTAGAAGCTTCTAGTTAATTGCAAGATAACAATTGCCATGGAAAATGCCTTCTCTCAAATACAGTGTATCTAGTTTATTAGCTCTTAAGGCCCCTGCATACTACTGGGTTGGGATAATATTGACACAGGCAGCTACCCCCTGGATATCCTTTTGCTCCAAGTTACTTCTTTTTTTTTTTTTTACGTATTTGCTTTCAATTTAGTGCCCACTGCAGGCACTAAGTCAATATTTGTTGAATGAATTAGGCAAATGAATGTCCTATAATCAGTTTAACTCATTTAGGTCAGAAGTATTATCAAGTAATATGATACATTGTCATATTAGCAGACACACTGATTAATACTGATTACTTTACCATTAATAACATGTAGAGACTGCTTATTGTATGCTTTGTACAGGGAAATGAATTATTTGTTCTTCAAGAGGATTAGGGATGGGTATGTTTATCTTGTTCAGTTACTGAAAGACTGTCGTCTTGTCCACTGATCTTCAACTGTGTAGTTATTAAGAGTATAGGGAAAACTCTCAAAATACAATATGTACGAAAAGGAATTATCTGTCCCAAACAGGGATAATATGGAAATAAATTACTGAACTCTGCAAGTTTAGAAAAACAGTCAAAATAGGAAATGTCATGCAAAAGATTGCCTTAGTTGATATATATTTGGTTTTGAAAATTACTCTTGTGGGAAGTCCCTGGCGGTCCAGTGGTTGGGACTCTGTGCTTCCACTGCAGGGGGCATGGGTTCAGTCTCTGGTCAGGGAGCTAAGATCCCGCATGCTGCATGGCATGGCCAAAAAAGAAAAGAAAAAAAGTTACTCATGTAAAAACTTGGAACATTGGCTCTTGAGTGTCCAGTTTGGAGCTTCTGAAGGCAGAGGTCAGGGCCAGGAGCTTCTGACTGAAGAAGGTACCTATTCTCCCATTTCTTTTTATATTGTAAGGCAAATATCAGTACAGTAAGATTCTATAATAACATAGTTTTTTTTTATTACATTTAAACAAAATGAGGAAATGCATAAGAAACTACTTTTCAAAACACAAGGCACTTTTTAATGTGAGTAATTAAGTATATATATGAACCAAGTTATGTATCCCAAAACACATGTAAGGAAAAAAAAACAATAAAGTAACATACAGTACGTATCATATGGGATGATCTTATGCCATGACACTGTCACTATGAAGAAGAGCTTCCCAATACAGATGCCAGCCTCTGCCCTGGGTCTCCCTCCTGTGCAGAAAAGGGGGAAATTTGTAAGCAGATTAAGACAAGAAGTAAAAAACACATTCTGATACACTTTTTTCTATTTCACATTTTTCTTCCATGGCATTTAAGATACTGTACTTTTTCTATGTTAATGAGTTATTATCTTCCTATGGTGTTGGTACAATTTTATTTTACCGACGGTGAAAGAAATTGTGGTTTATGAGTTGTCATTATCAAGCCTCTATTGAATTCCTACGTTCGCAGTAAAGGCAGTATTAGAATGGTGGTATTCTGATTCTATAGTTTTGTTTTCCTTAATATTGGGCAACCTTATCCTCCCATACTCAGATGATTAACTTAAGCTTAAAATCTTGAAAACTGTCTTGTTAATTTGAAAAGCCATATCACACCAATTCATTGATAGAATTACATGGCAAATTTTGCCTTTGACATTATCTCCATCAAAACTTTCTTATGAAACATTACTATCAAAGTCCAGCCATGTGTTTGTCAGTATCCGTTACACATTAAAATAGTATTGTTTTCTGCATGTTTTAAAACTTTATCAAATAGTGTATCATATGCATCATTCTGTGACTTAGTGATTTTTGATCAGAATTGTTTTGGAGACTTATCTGTGTTGATTCTAGATAATTTATTTTAATTGCTGTGTGGTATACACATTCCATAGTTTATAAATTCTGTTGATGGAGTCTGTTGATCAATTCTATCCACTATTTCTAGTTTTTTGCTGTTGCACACAATTTTGTATATGCACTAGAGCTCATCTAGGCCAGTGTTTTCTAAACTACAAGACATGACTTATTAATGATATTGAAATTATCTTAGTGGGCTGAAACCAACATTGAAAAAATAAAATAGAAAAGGACAAAATAGGGTAGGATAGAATAGAATAATGTAAAATAGAAAAAAATAGGAAAGAGGATATCCCTTAGCATCTCATATAGGAAGGGTAAGAATTATTTTGTGAAACTCTTGTTTCAGGTACATGTATGTATCAAAAAAGATTGAAAGACACTGCTCTGGCCTAAATATTGTTGAGTTGCTCTAAAAGTGATTGTACCAGTTTACATTCCTTCTAGCTATATGAGTGTGCCTTCTCATCTTCATCCTCACAAACACTGTGTATTATCCCCTTTAATTTTGCCGATCTGATTGGTGAGATCTATCTGATTGTGATTACATTTCCATGATAAAGTCCATGGATATGTTTGTTAATTTCTTCTTCTGTGAATTGCTTGTATCCTTTCTCCATTTCTAAATTGGATTGCCTTTTTTGTTCTAATTTTTAGGTGTTCTTTATATATTATGGATACTAATTAGGTATCAGTTATATATGTTGAAAATATCTTCTCCCATTCTGTGGCATTTGTTCATTTTGTCTTTTATTATGCCAAAGTTTTAATCTTTAATGTAAAATTTACCAGTCTTTCCTTTGTGGTTTATGCTTGTGTGTCTCATTTAAGAAATGTTTCCCTGCCCTGAGGTCATAAAGATGTTTTCTATACTTTCTTTCAAAAATTTGAAAATTTTGCGTTTTTCCCTTTCCAAATGGTTTCCCTTGCATTTTTTATGTTGAAATACTATAGATTAAACGTTAAGTGTTTTTTTGTAAGTTTCAGCGTCCAAGTTGTTGAATCCCTTTCCCCAAACTTATATAATATCTGAAAGTTATATTTTATAATATTAATTCTTTTTATAATTGAGCACCTCTGCTGCTGACTTTCTAACAGTAAATAGAGCTGATACAATTTTTAACTGTATTTTTCTCAGATAAATACTGGCTTGTTAAAGTTTCAAGATGGTATATTCTTGTTCTTTTCTTTTATTCTCTAATAGAATTTATTTATGTATTTCCATTTGAGTCACATTTACCTTACCCTAGACGACAACTTCACAAGGATCTAGAAGGAACAGGGTTAAAGATGACTGAATACTGGGCTCCAGAAATTTAGAAACAATCAGGTACAAACATTTTTGGTGGGAATGTTCCCAACCAGTCAGTACAAAATAAAACCATCTGGAATGTACACAGGAAAACTTAAAATATCCCTTCATTACAGGGGAGGGTCCAAGAGCAAGCACTTTGGAATTAGTCCTGGCTCTGACCCTGACTGACTGGTGACTGTTAGTCAAAGTATTGAAATATGTCCATTAAACAGAGACAATGATTATACCTGTTTCCTTCTGCTATTGTAAAGATTAAATGAGATAATATAAGGCACTTAGTGCTTGGCACAGGGTAACTGTTTATTTTAACTGTTATTATTGTTGCTGTTATTTAGAATTCATGTTTATCACATCATGGATGTGGTATTCTATATGCGTATTATGGATTTTTAAGATGTATATGTTGATATATTACTATAACATTGCTATAATAATAGCCTGGTGATATCACATATAACAGGAGGAGATAACTATAATCCTCACATATATTCCGCAAACTATATTCCTCAAGTAGTACAAATTGGGAAAGCTAGTTTTTTCTATTTTATTTGTATCACATTGGAATAATGTTGAAAAAAAGCCAACCAGGGAATTCCCTGGCAGTCCAGTGGTTAGAACACCGTGATTTCACTGCCGAGTTTGCAGGTTCAATCCCTGGTCGGGGAACTAGGATCCCCGCAAGCCAGCCGCACAGCACAGCCAAAAAGGGGAAAAAAAAATAAAGCCAACCATTTTCCACAACGCTACAGATTTTGACATCATTTTTTTCACAGTACTGTATAATAGTAATTAATCATGAAGCATTTTAAAATCTTCAAGGACATTCTGACTGACAAAAATGAAATGATGTTAATATTATATTTAGTGTTAATTGAATTTTACTAAATGTTATTTCTTTGAATATGGTAATTTTCATATGCCATACATGTAATTATGTCTTAACCTGATTAGTCAAATAAACGGAATGACCTGCTTTTCACCATTCTAATTTTTAAAGAGTTACTCTACTTAAAACTGATCAAAGACACTGAAAAGAGCTATTTATTTTTCTCCTTAAAAACCCAAGATATGCAGGTGTTAAAAAATTTCTATTAGCTGATATAGAGTGCTTTCCAGGATATACTGTTAGGTGAAAAAAAAAAAAAGCTTGCAAAAGGGTATGTAAAGTATGCTATATTTTGTACAAGAAAGAACTGGGGAATAAAAATACATACATATGTCCGCTTATTTTTGCAAAAAGAAACAGAAGAAGAAACCAGAAACCAGTGAAATTGGTTACCTACAATGGTAGAGGGATGGGGTGGGGAAACGAAACAAAACAAACCCCAGGATTACTGTTCAGTGATCTCAGCATATTAGCAAGATTTCCCTTCTGCTAGGGACACAAAGGGGTCCTAAAGTCCAGCGTGGGGCAGTCACTTCTCTAATTAGATCCCTTTTCCTTCTCTTGTTTGTTTCCTTTTTTGCCTTTGAATTCCCTTCCTCTACTCTTCTACTTTCTCTTCTCTTCCTCTTTCTTCGCTTCCCTCTCTTATCTTTTTATTTTTTATTCCAGTAAACTTGGGGCAGGTATGGAAAAGGTATTTCCAGTTAAGATGAGGCAAAAAAGAGAAGAATCCCCAATATAGGCTGTCTGCAGTCTACAAAAAGCTGTATTCAGAAGATGCTTTCAACGAATATCTTGTGTTCTACTCTGAGCCATGTGTTGTGGTAGTTATAGCAATGAATGAGTCATGGTCCTCTCTCTTAAAGGGCTTGAAAATTAATGGAGAAGACAGATGATATAGGAATAGCTGCCGCATGAAATTATTTTTCCATGTTGGCAACCAGATCAAGTTTTAGAAATTTATAAGTGAGAAAAGTCTAAGTGATCCTTTTCACAACAACCACATCTTTTCCAAACATTAGAAATAATGATTTGTATTAATTGCCATAGTTTGAGTAATAATTCTGAATATATTATTTATTATTCCTTATATGCTGAGAGACCTTTTACAGCTGAAGAAAACAGAATTTTACCAGTATCCTCAAGTGAATATAAAACATTGATAAGGAACACTGTTAAGACTTAGCCTTATTTTGGTTATTGTTCTTATCTATTGCAAGGCTCTAACTGCTTGTAGGTAGTATTAGATAAAATGTTCTGATGGTAGGCACTTGAAATATGGGTTGTATTTGAGTAAATAGAAGCCAACCTGTTGATATCAGAATATCAACAGTATTAAACATGATTTCATTAAATTGCTTCTGAGGGGAGAGAGAATATTTATTCATATTTATTTTTAGTGATAACTGTGTAATGATTTAACCACAGTCCAGACATACTGCCTATTATCTGATAGGGCTGCTATCTGATAGGGCTGCTTCTGCTGTTACTTGTATGTGGTAGAAGGTAGTCATTGTGGAGCTGGTTAAGTAAGGCAAAAGCACATTCAGTGCTATAGCTACACACTTGATGGCTGTTGTTTCAGGTTTTTTGTTAAGGTAACAAGTCACATTTGTTCATTCATTCTTTCATCCTTTTATCCTTTTCATTCATTCCCCCCTCCCTCCCCCTTAGCAAATAATACACTCTTCAGTGGAGCTGAGAATTGATAAATCTACTCTTCACAGTGATTTGGAACTGTTCAATCCCAGGGGAAATTTGACCAAGGTCTAAAATTTATTTTTTCTTATCTCTAGGAAGTCAACTCTGAAATGAAAATTTTCTCCTCATTCCCTAATAGATTTAAGAATATAGGTTTATCCTGGGATTATTTTTCCACACCTCAGCAGGAGGATTCTCATAGGAGAACAACAGTTAAAACATCTTTTGGGTTTTACAGCTGTTAACTCCCATGCCCCAAACTTAATTCCCTTATTTTCCCTTTACCATATTTGAGCTTAGCTTATTTTCTCTGTTAATTAGAAGTAAAGTAATTTTAACCTGCCCAGTTTCACTCGACATATGGGATCTTGATTTTACCACATACTTTTTCCCCAAGGACTGCACAGGACCATGGAAGACCATATGGAAGAAGAACTTTTCCTTCTCTATGGAAAAAGTGGCAAGGTTAGAAAAATCATGCCCTTGGAGCATATATTTTCTGTCACATAAAACATACTTCATCAAACCTCTATTGGTCATCCAATAGGAAGATCAATGAGATAGTGTCTGTCTTTGAGGGGCTCTCAGTATAGTGACTGAGATGCTGGCCGATCACTGTTATGGGTGTAGAGAATGCCAGAGGGACCAGCAGGGGACTCTGGGGATTGTATGAGGAGTAGAGAAAGGGTCCCCAGAGGCGGTGACGTTTGAGCTGAATGAGGAGCCACACCACCCCTACTTTCACAGAAAATGCTGTCCTGCAAAAGGGTCTGAGTTGAACAATGTTTGCTCCACTGCCAGAGATTTTAAAAAAATGACAAAATACTTAATCTTAGATGACACGTTCTTAATTCATCGCAGATATTCTTTATTTCGTTTCCATCACATACAGTCAGCCAGCTTAAGTCCGATCAGTGTCCAATTGATGTTAAAAGTTTCACATCTTTCACATGTACATCGATCTCTATCTTGTGTTGATTTTATTAAATTTACGAAATATCTGCTCTTCACTCTTGACAGCTTAATATTAACTGCCACCATTAACTTTCATTTTTCTGTTTTCCACTTTTTAAAAAATAAAATATGGTCAAAATTCAGTAAAAGATGTAAATCATCTTCACAGCCAGCGTAGTGTACAAAAACAGCACAGCTTCTGAACCTGAACCATAGTATTGCTGCGTGCTGACTTGAAGTGCTCATTTGTGAGCTCCTGTAGGAAAGTAGCTTACAAAAGCAATGTATAGAACCTGAAAGTCTTATAGAATGTTCATAGAAAATTTCATTAATTTTTTCTGGGAACAGATTTTGTAAAATAAAAGACTCATGGAATTAGCAAAGAAATTACTTTATTACATGGTGTTATGCTGCCAGGAAATTCTCAAAACGTGAGGTGTTGGCTGTTGTTCTTTAAGAATTTTTTTGTTTTTTTTGCTAGGCATGCCCAACATGTAATTTTAATTCTGTTTTTATATGCGGTATTTTAAATTGAATTGTGACAACTTAATAGTTGTCCATAGTTAAATGAAGTATCATAATCCACTTGGTTCTTCATATGGATGGAGAAGCAGAGTTAATACAGGGAGCACGCACTCAACGCAATGATAAAATGCATTTTGGTTTCTAACTTTATGGAGATGTTAATTATGTTTTCCTTGAGCTAATATTAAAAAAATTTACTGCTTTGCATTTCCCAAACAGATGCCAGTGAAAGATGAGAGAGGTGGCTTGGATGTGAGCAAAGTAGTGAAGGTAAGCTGGCCTGGGGTTAATTCTCACCTATGCTGGTGACAAGTGCAGGAAGGGGGCTCCAAGCTAGGATGCAGATTCCAGGGACACGATCTTGATGACATGTATTGCCGAGCTCTCGCTCCCTGGTAGTGCTTTTTTCCCCTACAGTTTTTTTATTGCCCACTCCTGGCTTCTGCTCAGCCAGTCCCTTACTTAATAGTTGGGCCCAGAGGTAGTTGGGTGCCTTCTGCAGAGATGCCTGCTATCATGCAGGCTGGCTGTGGTGTGATTGAGGCTCCTAAAGTGTGTGCATCCTTATATTATGTACACGCTTACTATATACAATGTATATATATACAGAGTATACATATATGCTATATACATACATATGTATACAGTATGTACAATGTGTATAATTATATATGCTCAAGATTATGCCAGACAGAAGAATGTATTTTTCTTCTGTGAGAGAAGATACTCAATTCCTGGAGACTGATATTAAATATTTACTTCAAAAAAGTATAAACATGTGCATTTCATAAATGAAGTCATTGGTTCCCTATGAAGAAGTTTCCCCACAGACTTAGAAACATGAATTTTTGATGACTAACCTCCAGTAGCCAGCCTTCTGGCAGAGATTTAAAAAGCAATGTATTCACACCTGTTGTATTTAGGTTATATTGTAATTATTTGTTTTCTATTAAATTGTGAGCTCCATGAAGGAAGACAACCCACGGTGGGCATTACTGCCCTGTTCATTAAGGACTTCATGAGCACAACAGCCAAAGCCCTACAAATGCAAGCAAACACTAGGCCTGCCAGGAGTTATCACTTTTTATGTGAACTTTTTACTTAGCAACAGATGATTTGTGGAAAGAAATCTGGCTTACCCACTGAGAAGCTGGTGATCTTGGAGTATTTCTCAGTCTCTCTGGCCCTCAGGTTCCTCATATGTAAAATGGGGATAGCAATATGTATGTCCTACACTTGTGAAGATTAGAAATACTATGTAAGGATTCTTTTAACTAGCACGTTAGCACGTCTACATGAAATATTTGATGCCACATCCCAAACATTGTTCTTTCTGAAAATTATAGACTTAAATAGGAAAAAAATATTAAAATGAACACCTCACAGAAAATAAGATTCCTTCATAATATAAGGAGGTGGGTAATTTAAAATAGAAGCTTAGGCTAAAAGGTAACAGAACAAGATTCTGTCATTAGCCCCACAGTGGCCTTAGGTGCTGCCCAAAAGATAATAGAAGACATCATTCTCCAGGCAGGGTCTTACAGTTTGGTGGTGTCATGGGGGGAAGTGGCCAGACTTGGCATTAGGGGAGCTTCCCCTGGTTCAGGTTATGCCACTCACTGAGGGTGATGCTCTTAGCAGTGACAAACTGCTTCCCCTCTGTGTTAGTTTCTTAGTATTAGTTTCTGCCCTGATGAAGTACCACAAACCAGGTGGTTTAAAACAACAGAAATCTACTCTGTGACAGTTGTGGAGGCCAGAAGTCTGAAATCAAGGTGTCAGCAGGGCCACGCTCTCTGAAGGCTTGAGGGAAGAAGCCTGCAGCTTCTGGGGGTTCCCGGCATCCTTGGTGTTCCGGGACATACAGCTGCATCACTCCAGTCTCTGCCTCCATCTTCACTGTGTGTCTTCACATAGTTAACTCTACATGTCAGCTTGAGTGGGCCCCCGGTGCCCAGGTTAAACATCGTCTCTGGGTGTGTCTGTGAGGGTGCTTCCAGATGAGAATAGCACTGGAACTGGTGGACTCAGTAAATGGGTGGCTCTTCCTGCTGTGGGTGGGCATCATCCAATCTGTTGAGAACCTGGATGGAACAAAAGGCAGAGGAAGGAAGAATTCATCCCTTTTTTCCTGCTTCGCTGATCTACCTGGGACATCTCATTTCATCCTCTGCCCTCAGACTGGGATTTACATCATTGTCTCCTCTGGTTCTCAGGCCTTTGGACTCGGACTGAATTATTCCACCAGCTTTCCTGGGTCTCCAGTTTACAAATGCAAACATAGGACTTCTGAGCCTCCATAATCTTCTTTTTTTTTGTTTTTTGTTTTTTTTGCGGTACGCGGGCCTCTCACTGTTGCGGCCTCTCCTGTTGCGGAGCACAGGCTCCAGACGCGCAGGCTCAGCGGGCATGGCTCACGGGCCCAGCCGCTCCGCGGCATGTAGGATCCTCCTGAACCAGGGCACGAACCTGTGTCCCCTGCATCGGCAGGCGGACTCTCAACCACTGTGCCACCAGGGAAGCCCCTAGAGCCTCCATAGTCTTGTGAGCCAAGTCCTATAAATGAATGAATGAATGAATGAATGGATAAATAAATAATTTTTCCCCTGACTCCTAAGGTGGAAAGCACAAATATCCTTTCTAAAATAAGTAGCTAGTCTGATCTGCTCTCTACTAGGCATATATCTGGTAAGACTGATTTAATATCTGATGGGAAAGATAGGGCTTAGAAAATCCTTTGCTCCTTTAAATTAAGCTAGAGTTTGGTGATTATTGAGGGAAACGGCTAGACATGGCATTTGATAGGCATGTTGGCTATTTATGCATCTTATTTATAATCTTAAAAAATTTTGGAAGTTGAAAAGTATGTAAGTAAAAATGTTTCCAGTGTAGCAAATAAGTAAAAGCTCTCTTTAAAACAGCTTTATCTGTTTTAAACACCAAGGACTTCCCTGGTGGTGCAGTGGTTAAGAATCTGCCTGCCAGTGCAGGGGACACAGGTTCGATCCTTGGTCCGGGAAGATCCCACATGCTGCGGAGCCACTAAGTCCATGCGCCACAACTACTGAGCCTGCACTGTAGAGCCTGTGAGCCACAACTACGGAGCCTGCACTGTAGAGCCCGTGAGCCACAACTACGGAGCCTGCGTGCCACAACTACTGAAGCCCACACGCCTAGAGCCCATGTTCCGCAACAAGAGAAGCCAACGCAATAAGAAGCCCGCGCAGCACAACTAAGAGTAGCCCCTGTTCGCTGTGCACAGCAACGAAGACCCAATGCGGCCATAAATAAATAAATAAAAACAGCTTTATCATGTCCACATTGAATGCTCTTATGGGAGTGCAAATGCTCATGATCTTAATGCATCCTGTTGTGGGTTTGATTGTATCCCCCCCAAATTCATACGCTGAAATCCTAACCCTGAAAGGTGATGGTATTAGAAGGTGGGGCCTTCGAGAGTTGTTTAAGTCCTGAGGGGAGAAACCTCATGAATGGGATTAGTGCTTTATAAAAGGGGCTCCAGAGAGACCCCTAGCCCTTTCCAGCATGAGAGGACACAGTGAGAAGACTCTGGCTCTGAACCAGGAAGGGCACCTTCATCAGAACATGATCATGCTGGCACCTTGAGCTCGGACTTCCCAGCCTCCAGAACTATAAAAAATAAATTTTTGTTGTTTATAATCCACCCAGTCTATGGTGTTTTGGTTTAGCAAATTGACTGAGGTACCCCATTATTTTTGAAGGTGACCTTTTTTGGAAATGGGGTCACTGCAGATGCAGATTGTTTAGTTAAGATGAGGTCATGAGGGTGACTTAATCCAGCATGACTGGTATCCTTATAAAAAAGGGGAAATTGAGACAGACAGACGCATGTGGGGGAAGATGATGTGAGAGACACAGGGAGAATTGGGCCGTCTGCAAGCCGATGGGGGAGGCCTGACAGATCTTCCCCTTACAACCCTTAGGCGGAACCAGACCAGCTGATACCTTGACTCTGAACTTCCGGCCTCCAGAACTGTGAGAAGATAAAGTTCTGTTGTTTAAGTCACTCAATTTGTGGTACTTTGTTACAGCAGTTGTAGCAAACGAATACATGTACTTTCTGGGTGTTTTCGTCCTACCAATCCCCAAACCTGAGTGGGGGGGATGAGGGAACCCACCAGTTGCTCAAACTGAATGGTCAGAACTGACCCATGAACTGAAACCTTCTGGACTTTTTCCTTGGTGTCACCTTTGGCATTGTTCTTTCCCAAGGACTTGTTTTGCTAAGATTTAGGCAGCAGATGAAACAGCAGTCTTCTCCCTTTTTTCCTGCTTTCACAAGCAGCTTAGTTTCCAGAGCTACATTTAAGATATAACCGACACTGAAAGTGCTACATTTAAGACATAACCGACACTGAAAGTGCTTGCCAGATATTCACCTCCCCAAGGTTCAGCCTTGGATGATTCCTGTGTCCTTAAGGAAAATTAATAGGTGAGATCTGATTCCATCCAGGACCTCTGGCCCTTGGTTGCAGTGAGAGTGGTCCTGAAGCAGTCAAGCTTGTAAAGGCAGTTCCCAAAATAGACAGGATTTGTTCCTCCTCAAACCAATGCTAACTCTTCTGCAGAAATGAAAGGGACAAAGAAAATGTATTTTTTATTATTAGTCAATATATATATATATATATATATATATTTTATTTACTTATTTTTTTAAATTCTTTTTCAGCCAGTACAGGCTACTCTGTCATCTTTGAAGATGTTAGATGTGGGCAAGTGGCCAATTTTCTCCCTTTGTTCTGAGGAAGAACTGCAGTTAGTTCGTCAGGCCTGTGTCTTTGGCAGTGCTGGCAATGAAGTTTTATATACTACAGTAAATGATGAGGTAATGTTGAAGAAAAAATTACATTTTCAGTAATGGATTTGCTGAATTGAAGATATTGGTGGGGGAACTAAGGAGTTAAGGAAGGAATTAAGGTAAAAAAAATGCACGGAGAGTAGATTCTTATTTATTAAATAATGAAGCAGTTTCCCTAGGGGAACTGTGCCTGTTTGAATGTACAGGTTTGTCAGAAATAGAACTGCTTGAACTAACTGTGGTTTTCCCACAGATTTTTGTGCTTGGCACCAACTGCTGTGGCTGTTTGGGATTAGGTGATGTCCAGAGCACCATTGAACCTCGGAGACTGGATTCTTTAAGTGGCAAAAAAATTGCCTGCCTCAGCTATGGGAGTGGTCCACATGTTGTCCTTGCAACAGCAGGTAACCTAGGAACACAGTGTGGAATTTTAGCCATTGCTTTCTTTGTTGAGAAACAAGACTAGGACCACCCCTTACACTGAGAACATACTTTTTGATTGGCTTTCTGGCTCTGCCCTGGGAACTTGACTGTGCTTTGGACAATATGAAATATCAATATCAATATCAAAGTAAGATAATGTAGCAGATGGAAGCTAGCAGTTTTGGGCACTTTGGGTGTAAGAATGACAATGCGATAAGCCCAGTGAACTCCTTTTGTTTATATGTATAATTATTTTGCATTAGAATGCTGAACTCAGGATGTTTTGAACTTGAGATTCTTGATCTATGAACAGAGTGATGAAAGCTAGATTCCAAGATCCCCTCTAACCGTTAGCATTCTGTGATCCTGACTTTAAACAGTGACTGATGGCTCTAGTTGGTATTCGTAGTATAAGGAATTAAATATTCTCATGGCTATTTCATGCATTCAGACTGATAAGACAACATAATTAAAACATACCTTAGAGCTTCCCTCAAGCTGGGTATTCATTTTATTAGTGTTCTTTAAATGGAAACTAAATTTTATAAATACTCTCGTATATTTATTTCACATTTTAAAAATAAGTTTTAGGGATTTTTGGTTGCCAGTAGTAGCAGGCTGGATTATTCAGACCATTTCTGCACTAAAAAAAAATACAAATTCTAGATAAAATATTTTTTTAAATTTTCTAAAAGCATCAAAACACTGATAAGGCAGAAGAAAGGAATTATTAGACCAAATATATTTAAGAGAAAGTATGAACTAAGAAGTTAGAGGGGACCTTGAAGCTAATTTTGTCTTAAAGCCATCTGCCTATGCACTTAAACAGTGTTGTGGTCTGATGTACTTATGAGGTGAAGGGGTCACAAGTCAAAGACCTCACATGTTAGGCTGGAACCACAAAGGGCTACACTCTCAGGGCAAGGATGAGTCAGTTCTTTCATCTCTAAGGGACTCAACAGAAGAATTCCTTGGCTCTGAGCAAAGCAAGGAGAAAAAAAGAAAGAAAACCTCTCCCTGAGGTGTTGTATCCATGGATTTGTATTCCAATTCACCTTAGATTGGATGGTCCAAGAAATCTCAAGCCTTGGATTTATCAAAGAGGTACCTTTAAAGTGCCTTAAGAACATGAGAGAAGTTAATGCAAATTCTTTCTAGACGAAAGTAGCTTCATTCTAGGCCTGAAGGAATATAATGCCATCAAAAAATAATTTTTCAATGGCAATTAGTAGCACATAGTCAAAGATAAGCAGGTACAAGGAAACAAGGCCCCCTGAATAAGAACCTGCAAAAAAGACAGCAAAAAACAACTACTAAATATCAGATATTAGAATTACCAGACACCACTTATAAGATGGCTGTATTTATTATGTTTGAAAAAATAAAAAATGAGCTTGAAGGTACCTGAAGAGATCATAGAAGACTTGAAAGAGAACCAAATAAACAATATAATTATCAAAATGAAAAAATCATTGGACAAGTTTTGCAGCAGTTTGAACACAGCAAGAGAAAATTAATAAACTGGAAGATAGATCAGAAGAAATTATCTGGAATGTAGCACAAAGAGACAATAGGGTAGAAAAATACAGATGAAAGGAGTTTATACTGTATTATTCCATTTATGTTAAGTTCAAAATCAAGAAAGACTAAATCCTGTTATCCAGGATGTATATGTGGGGGGGCTTTTGGGGTGATCATAAGATTGTATTTCTTGACCTGAGTGGTAGTACATGGATGTGCACTTTGCAATTATTTATAAAACTGTGTATATATATTTTAAGAACTTTTCTGAATATGTATTATACTGCACAATAAGTAATATAACAGATTCAAACATTTTACTTGGAGATCATTTTATAGATAAGGAAATTAAGGTTCAGAGAAGTTAAATGACCTTACAGTCTTTTGAATTTCAGTCTGTTTTTTTTTTCCTCTTACTCTTAGCAGCCTTTTCTCTGTTGTTTATTAAAAACCTATCTTCCAGCTATTATAACTGCATCCATTTAAATTTCATCTTGTTGCTTTGAGGTAGAATGTAGTTAAACTTTCCAAATGTATTCTTTTATAAAATGAGTTTTGTGGAATAGGGAAGTTGATTAGCTTTTGCATATGAAGTTTTAGTTTCCATTTGTGGAAGTGTGTAATATATATATTTTCATATAAGAATAGATGTTTTGAAAGTTGGTTATGTTTCTTTTTATTTTCAGAAGGAGAAGTCTTTACCTGGGGTCACAATGGTTACAGTCAGCTGGGCAATGGGACAACTAACCATGGTCTAGTGCCCTGTCATATCTCTACTAATTTGTCAAACAAACAAGTCATTGAAGTGGCCTGTGGGTCTTACCATTCTTTGGTGCTAACATCTGATGGAGAGGTGAGAATAGTCATCATAAATCTCACTGATCATAAGATTTCAATAAGATTTTAATTTCAGTACATTATATAGATTCCTATAGCAGTCCTGAAAATATGATCATTTGATTAGAATAACCACCTACCTCACATTCAGTCTTACTCTTGTTAGCAGTTCATAGTCATGGTGTTTATATTATGAAGTGTGCCTGTATGTAGTAAGGATTTCTATAACTGCAAAATTTAAAAGGCTGTATTGTTACTTCTGTGTTGCTATACTCAAGGGGATTATTTGCAAAAAGAAAAATCCCAAAATGCTGGAAAATATGGCTGAAGCAAAGTAGATATTTTTATAAGGATTATATGATATTTGCTTATAATCATTGCTGTTTGTATAGGTAATGCCAGTAACCTAATTTTATAAAGTAATATGCTTTGGGACTTCCCGGGCAGTCCAGTGGTTAAGACTTCGCCTTCTAATGCAGGGGGTGCGGGTTTGATCCCTGGTCGGGGAGCTACGATCCCACGTGCCTCATGGCCAAAAAACCAAAACATAAAACAGAAGCAGTATTGTAACAAATTCAATGGAGACTTTAAAAATGGCCCACATCAAAAAAATCTTAAAAAAATAATAAAGTAATACATTTTGTAAGAATGTGTTCTGTGGAAACTTCCCTGCTTGTGTTGTGAGCATTTATGGATATCAGCGCTTTGAGGGCAAAGATGAGGCACCGTAAGTGCCAATTGAGACACTTTATATATTAGTGTGTTTCATTTATTGATCTCTTCTTTCAAATAGGTATTTGCCTGGGGTTATAATAACTCCGGGCAGGTAGGGTCTGGATCAACAGCTAATCAGCCGATCCCTCGAAGAGTCACTGGCTGCTTACAGAATAAAGTAGTTGTGAACATAGCCTGTGGGCAGATGTGCTCGATGGCTGTGGTGAACACTGGGGAGGTAAGAAAGTTATTTTCTGTGTCACTTAAAAAAGCCTGTCTACCTTCTCAGTGTCGTACCGACATGGAATGCTTCTTTTCATCTTTCGTGGGCATTGAGTCTCTCATCTTCTCTCAGGTCTATGTCTGGGGTTACAATGGAAACGGGCAGCTGGGACTCGGCAGCAGCGGCAACCAGCCAACCCCCTGTAGGGTAGCAGCTTTGCAAGGCATTCGTGTCCAGCGGGTATGTCCACTGTTGGTCCACGTGCTGCCTGTTTTTAAGGCTACGGGGGCAAAGATATCAATGTACTAAAAACTCAGTTGTCTTAGCAGGATGAAAAGGTAAGCTGCTTGGCTATCTTGACTGAAGTAAAGGTTAAAGCTCTTTTCCTGAATTTAGTTGTAGATGTTGATCAGAAAATTTATATTTCCAGTGCACTCTCATACATAGCTATTGGGATGTAAATTTTTATCATCTTTTCCAAGGAAACTTTGGCAGTATGTATCAAGAGCCTTAAAAATATTCATACCCTTTGATCTGTAATTCTACTTAAATTTAGGGCATTATCCTAAGGAACCAAAGAGAAAGTGACTTGCAGAAGGTGTAGTAAAGAT
Source organism: Hyperoodon ampullatus (assembly GCF_949752795.1). Taxonomy (NCBI): domain Eukaryota; kingdom Metazoa; phylum Chordata; class Mammalia; order Artiodactyla; family Ziphiidae; genus Hyperoodon; species Hyperoodon ampullatus. The sequence goes on along the minus strand of NC_136929.1, from coordinate 59,162,398 downwards.
ACAGCAAAAAAAAAAAAAAAAAAAGAAAAAGAAAAAAATTGATAACAAATAATAGTAGCACAATTTATCTCATCAAACAGTAAGTTAATGGTTAAATAATATCAATACTAAATCGTATTAACAGAGATGATGCTTACAAAGGATTTTTAATGGTAGGGAAATAATGCTATATGCAATGTTAAGTAAAAAGAAAGATACAGGACTGCTTATACAGATATGAGCACTTTTTTAAAAAGCTATCAGTGCATATCTCTCTATATATAAATAGAAAAAAATCCTGATCTTGAGATGACTTTCATAATTATACTTTCCTATATTTTTTTCACATTGAACATCTTTTACTTTTATAACAAAAGGAGGAAATAATTCTTAAAAAATAGAAGTGTCTATTTCTTATTCACTTCACACCCCTTGATCTCTGTGAGCATAATGAATGCCGTATTAAAGGTGAATAAACTGGACTCTTGTCACTGAAGGACTCATGTTGATCTCACTGCAGTTTTCACCACACACGGGGCCTAAGCTAGATCTGGAGGGATGTTGCTTAACTTAATGCCGCCTGCCTCTCTGGCAGACTGCCTCTTCCCTTTTTTCTTTTTTTTTTTTTTTTCTTCATTTTTTGATTCTTAACCTATCTTGTGAAACATGTTTCTTTCTGTTTGCAGGCCTGAGTGGATTTGGTTTTTCTCTTTCCAGGTTGCCTGTGGCTATGCACACACATTAGTATTAACAGATGAAGGTCAAGTGTATGCTTGGGGCGCAAATTCTTATGGCCAGTTGGGCACTGGCAATAAAAGTAACCAGTCCTACCCTACTCCTGTTGTTGTGGAAAAGGACAGGTAATATGTGCATTTTCAAAATAAGTTCAGTGTTCTTTCGTGATTAAACTAAACTTAGGCATTGTATAGAATTATGGGCAATTGACTGCTAGTATTAGAATATTCTTGAACAAGACCATTCATTCCTTTTTAAAATTAGCTTTAGAATTTTGGGGCAAGTTGATTGATGTTAAATAGTTTGTTTTCACATACCTGTATTTCACCTATACCTCCAATAGCTACTTTACACAAACTACAATGACTAAACCTCCAACAGCTTTTCCGCATTATTCTTCTCGCTCAAAAAAGACCTTTTCTCCCCCGTTCTCATTTTTTTCTATTTCACATTCTTAAGAAGGAGTTGATAATATTGGAGGTCTATCTTCTATGGTTTAGGAAGATGAAAGTATCTCAGATGGGGGCTGCTACTTATAAAATTTGCCAGTTGAAAAGAATAGGGCTGTTTCGTTACTTCAACTCCCAGGCTATCACTGTAAAGCAGAGCACAATGGTTAAAAAATTAAAACTGAGTTGTGTGCTCTTGTTTGCAAGGTTGTATTAAGTGAGTAGCATATCCAGAGTTTTCCCCCAGATTATCCTACTATTTTTGAAGGTCTCTTGAAACTTCTCAAACATGGCTACATCACTGCCTTTTCACTCTTCATTTCTTGACACAGAAGCACGGAACAAGAACATTTTATTATTTGTTCTATTAGGCCAGGGTTAAATCATTGTGGAAATTAATATTGCTGTTTTCATTTTTATTTTACATATTAATTTTTGCTATATCTGATTTTAAATAAATATATGGATAAATTATTTTGCATTTGTGGCAGTTCTTTTATATGTTTCTATTGGAATATTTAACAATGAAAATGAAGAACCAAATGGTCATTTTCAGCTCCCTTGATTTTCATTTGAGTATTGTGAACCTGGCTGCTTTTATTTAACCTACGTTAAATTGGTTAAAAAAACTTTTTTTCCCCCATATCTTACAGTAAGACCCTAGACTCCTTAAGAATTGGGGAAGAGGAAAGATAATGAAGGTCACGAGCTGGCAGGCACACAGGAGATGCAAGCAGCCATGTTACTTTCATTTCTCTTAAAGGTGGTTCAGAGCCGCTCAGTAAAAAGAGAAGAGACAGTCTTGAGGCTTTGAAAATGCCTCCAGCTAGCAAATCCAGTCAGTGGGGACTTTTAGTATTTAGACAAAATAGCTAAGAAGTGTTAAAGGATCAGAGGTCACATGGGTATAAAAACAGACTGTCTGTATGGCACTTTACCATTTTTCTCATGCTGCCACATTTAAAATAAACTTGAACTCCTCTATCTGGACTCACAGAGTCCGCTGCCATCTGCCCACCAGCGACGTGCCCCACCTTGCGCCGCTGGTCCTGACAGTCCCAGAGTGAGTGCCAGGTCTTCTGACTGTGGTCACGCTGGGACAGACAGACCGTAGGGCAGCTCAGTGGGAAAGAGCAAGAGAGGCAGAGAAGCAGGGCACGGAAGTTCCGTGAGTGTCAGGGCACGTGGCACTGGAGAGTTACCTGTTGCTTTCTGTCTTTTTCAAAAACTTCGTAACTCAAAGCATTTTTTTGAATTATATATGTAAAAAAAAGTAGAAATAGCTAAATACTTGCACCCTTGGTCTTGTCCACGTAAACATGATTTTGGCTACGGATATCAGGGTTGAGTGTTTTGAATGAGATGGTCCTGCTTTTCTCTGTTTTCCATGCTTGAATTTCAGTTGGTGATTGCTGAGCTTGCAGGCTCTCCATCGCACAAATGTTGCAAGGGAGGAACCTATAGGTTTGCTGGGACTTGTTCAGCACCTACCCGCCCTTTTCAATGACTGAAACTTTGCAGATATGTTATGACTTATCTCTCAGGAACTCCTGACTCTTGGGGCCCATCACAGGGAGTCTTGGCTAATTAGAATGAACAGGATTGAACTTGGGGCGGGGTGGGTCGTCAGGTCTTGGTTACGTGTTCACAGAAGCGGGAAGGGGAAATTTGTCTGCGTGGAATTATTTGCTCAAACAGCAACCCAAGAAAAACCTGATTAACTCCATTATGGTGAGGGATGCTAACACTTTATGTCACTGTTTATATTCACTTAGAAGTGATTTTAATAATTAACATGATTCTCTTCTCTAACCCAGTCATTCCAAATCTTTCTGAATTTTCAGTACTTTGATTTACCGGCATGTCTTTAAAGTCCCCTAAAAACACAGTTTAAGTTAGATTGATCTAAAACTAACTTTGCCTTGAATTTTTGTGACTTCTTGAGGTCATTTATCATGTGTTGGCCTCTTACAGAACCAGGATTGGGAAACAGTGCTCTGGTCTTTTTATAATCATGATTTCTTCTCCATTATTCTCCTCCCTCACAAATTACCTTTTTTCTTTCCTCATTGTTTTCTGTTTTGCATTCTGTTTCACTCTCTGCTGTTTCATGTCTGGTATTTCTTAGACATTAAGCTGTGCCATTGTTGCAGATCATTCCGTTGAGGTGACACTAAACCTGTTTATTATGAACATATAGTAATTTTTTCCCATTAAGAATGGCTACAAAATAAAGTGTGAAATATGCCAGACATCCTGACAGTAAAGGTTAGCTCAGTTTATAGTCATTGTCTATTGCATGTATGACTGGAAAATCTGAACTTCCGCATTTGCTTCTTGGTATGAATCGGATGTAAGGACAGATGACCTCAGGCAAAAAGGCAGGGCGCCTTGGCTGATGGTCGAGTCCCAAGCTGAGACCTGAAGGTTCCCTCTAAACCTTCTCCATTTTTGTTGCTGTAGCAGCTGCTGCCATCAGCCAAGCCTCAGCCCCACCCCTGACTTCCCGCGTGGCACTGGGTGCTCCAGGTAAATGCCCCAAGGCCATGCTCAGGGAGGGCCAGCTTTCCCAGCTTTTCTGCATCCTTAACCCCTGTGCTGTGGAAGCAGTGTCCCACCTCCTCTAATGGATGGCAAAGGCCGTTCCCCTCTCCTGGAGGCTAATGGTAAACATTTCAGAAGTGAGTACATCTGTTGATTGGAACAGAGAGTGTGTGGGCAAAGGTGATTGGAGAGAACGCTGGACATAAATGGAAGGCAAATTAGGGAATGCCTTAGGGTCATGTGTCTGGATTTTTGTCTTATGGGAAGTCAACGAAGGTTTGAATGTAGTGATGAGAATGGTGTTTCAAGAGGATCATTAACATGCCAGCACTGTGCGATTTAGGTCAGAAGAGAAAGTCTGAGGTGGGGAGACCTAAGAGTTGCGTTGGTCCGGGTATGGGTGTGCTTGGTGAGGGTGTGGCAAATGGGAGGCACTACAAAGAAAGAATTGCTGTTATTCGTCAAGCGGATGTTCTGAAGAAAGAGGTACATGAGGAGGGAGAAGTCAAAGATGACCCTGAAGTTCTAAGCCTAAGTCACTGAGGATGCTGGTACCATTGCCCGAGACAGAATCAAGATGGTACTTCACTTGGGGAAATTGTTTATTTTCTTTAAATCTGTATGGTGGCTTAGTCTGAGAGAAAATAATTATTTTCAACTCAACAAAACAGTGGTTTCCACTAGGAAGTGTTCTGGGAACTACCTGCCTGTCAGTCATGAACTTTGAAATAGGGTCTAACATGTGGTTGATCCCAGAAAACTGCTCTCTTGGGTTCCAGATGATATAGTCCAGTGAGTCAGAACCACTGCACTTACTGTTTGCAGTGTGAGTCGGGGTGACCCACAGCAGGCTTCATTTAACCCTAAAATTGGTAAAGTTTTGATGAAAATATTCATTGACACTGGGTGGAGATGGCCCAAATCTTTCTGATCTGCTTTAGTAAGTAATGTTTTAAGAAAACAATTAAATCACTTGTTTTTTTTGTTTGTTTTTTGTTTTTGGTCTCTGCTCTCTTGGATTGTATTAATACTTGAATTTCAAAACAGGATGGTACATATTTTTATGGTCTAGAAGCGGTAACAAGCAGACCTTCATGATACATAAGTGCCACTGAGGCATAGCTTACATATAAATAACTGTTGGGTGCCTGACAATTGAGAAGCTTAGGTGTCTTAAGTCTTGTTTTTGTTTTTAATCAGTTAGACCTAAGGGAAGAAAAAATCACCTTGTTTCTTCTCCTGTTTACCGTGTTTACTTGGTGTGTGTTTGTGGACCTAGAATTACAGAGATTGCGGCCTGCCACTCTGCCCACACGTCTGCAGCCAAGACGCAGGGAGGGCACGTGTACATGTGGGGCCAGTGCCGGGGCCAGTCGGTGACCCTGCCTCACCTCACCCACTTCTCCTCCACCGACGACGTGTTTGCCTGCTTCGCCACGCCTGCCGTCACCTGGCGCCTCCTGTCCGTGGGTGAGCTGATCACTGTCCATCGGGGTGGTGGCCTGAAAGCTAGGATGAGAACTTCTGGTGTTTCATTTTTTGATAGTGAGGACTTTGTTCAGTGCAGTGTCAGGCAATTTATTTCCCTCTAATGAGCTCCTGTGAAAGAGAACTCACTGGATCGATTCATTTTTCTCGAAAGTATTAGAAATCAGTATCTCATACTAAATTAAAAGTCCTGGGCTTCCCTGGTGGCGCAGTGGTTGAGAGTCCGCCTGCTGCTGCAGGGCACGCGGGTTCGTGCCCCGGTCTGGAAGGATCCCACATGCCGCAGAGCGGCTGGGCCCGGGAGCCATGACCGCTGAGCCTGCGCGTCCGGAGCCTGTGCTCCGCAACGGGAGAGGCCACAACAGTGAGAGGCCCGCGTACCGCAAGTCCTTTGGATTGCTTTCTGATGTGATTGGGAAACTATAGCTTTTATTTTTAGCTGGTATATTTACTCAGACGTTCAAAAATTTTATTTAGTGTGGTGGTTTGGGACTTTAGTTGTTTTGCCAGATTTATAAGCAGATGTGCCTGAGGTTCTTATCCTTAATGATTGCAGCAGCGGGAATCTGTATTTAGGAAAACAGCGCATAGCTCAGTGGGGCAGTTATTTGGGGAACTGGTGTTTTCGTGTCAGCAGAGCCGTGCTGGGCCTGCGTCCTCCTTAGAAAGCGCTGGTGTCCCCCCCACCCCGCCCCCCAGAACCTGATGGCCACCTCACCGTGGCAGAGTCCCTGAAGAGAGAATTTGACAATCCCAGCACTGCAGACCTGAGATTTCTGGTGGATGGAAAGTACATTTATGCACATAAAGTCCTTCTCAAAATTAGGTAAGGAATCATTTATTCCGAGAATTGAAATAAATATGTGTGTTGTTTTTTAGTTCCAAGGAACTATGTTAGGCACGCCTGTGGTTCTGAAAAAAGGTAAGCCTCTTTTTGCCCTTATGAGCATGCCGTGCAGTAGGGAAAACACATTATACGTGGCATTTCTTCTGTATTCTCTGTTTTCTTTTTTTTAATATATATCTTTATTGGAGTATAATTGCTTTACAAGGGTGTGTTAGTTTCTGCTGTATAACAGAGTGAATCAGCTATACGTATACATATATCCCCATATCCCCTCCCTCTTGTGTCTCCCTCCCACCCTCCCTATCCCACCTCTCTAGGTGGTCACAAAGCACCGAGCTGATCTCCCTGTGCTATGCGGCTGCTTCCCACCAGCCACCCATTTTACATTTGCTAACACTGAACATTTAGATGCTTGAAAAAAGAGAAGAGCAACAAGGTCGGGAGTAAAGCTAACACAGAGATTTTAAAAAATCACTTTTATTGATGTATAATTTTTGAGCAACTGCATCCATTTAAAATGTGCGGTTTGAGGAGTTTTGACATTTGTATATTCGTGGGAAACCACTGCCCCAAATCAGGACACAGAACGTTTCCATCACCCCTCAAAGATCCCTCAGGCCCCAGCCCTGGGGCAAGCACTCATCTTCTTTCTGTCACTATAGATTAGTTCACATTTTCTAGAAGTTTAGGTCAATGTAATTATACAATATGCATTCTTTTCTCCCTGGCTCCTTTCTCTTAGCATAGTGATTTTGAAATTCATTTTGTTGCTGTGTAACAGATATTTGAATCCTACTTCAATGAATCACAAACTCAATATGGCATTTTAGTCTCAAGTTCACATCTTAGTAAGGTCAGGCTGTGCAATATTTGTTTACTCTTACTGTAGCCCATAAACCTTCATAGAAGTGGGGAGGTTACGGTTTGCTAGGGCTGCTGTAACAAAGTTCTGTAGACTAATCTGTTTCAACAACAGAAATTTATTCTCTCGTGGTTCTGGAGGCTAGAAATTCAAGATCAGGGTTGTTCATAGAATCAGTTCTTTCTGAGAGCTCTGAAGAAGAATCTGTTGCATGCCTCTGTCCCAGCTTCTGGTGGTTTGCTGGTAGCCTTCGGCAGCCCTTGGCTTGTGGCAACGTAACTCCAGTCTTCACACGGCATCCTCCCTGTGTCCAGATCCCCCCTTTTGTAAGGATACCAGTCATATTGGATTAGGGTCCACCCTAATGACCTCCTTTTAACTTGATTACCTCTGTAAAGGTCCTTTCTCCAAATACTGTTATAGTGAGGTTAGGACTCCAGCATATGAATTTTGGGGATACAATTCAACTCATAACAGGAGGAGAAGAAACAAAATTACTCAGAGTTTATGAAAATAAACCTACCTGATTTCTATAAGTGCTGCTCCGCAGACGTGGTGTGGGAGGGCCCCTGGGAGTTCGTGGCCGCAGAGGCAGCCGCCCCGCAGCAGGTTAGCATTTGCAGCCTCGTCGAATAAACGACTACAGATTTCCGGCCGGCAGGGGAAGCGAGGGGCCCAGGCAAGGACACGAAGTTGCGTGGTGCCGTGTTTTTCCTTTCTCCGTGTTAGTTGTTTCCTCTTTAACCGCCACGAGCACACGCTCCTCAGGAAGGTCATTGGCTCTTTCCCAGAAGCCAGGACCTGACATGCTGCTTTCTTCCTTCAGGTGTGAGCATTTTCGCTCTTCGTTGGAAGACAATGAGGATGATATTGTAGAAATGAGTGAATTTTCATATCCTGTTTACCGAGCCTTCCTGGAGTACCTGTACACAGACAGCATCAGCCTGTCCCCCGAGGAGGCCGTAGGTAATTGCCACCAGACTTGACCAAGAGATTGGCAAAAAGGTGCTTCGTGTAGAGCCTAAAAGGAAGTGGCTGTGAGGGTAATCACAGAAGCAGTTCTCTTTTTGTGTGTTGAACCCAAACGCTTTTCCCTTGTTCCCACTTGACACAAAGGTTGACTGGATGGATAAAGTGAGATATGGATGAATTATGAAACCATCAGCACTGCGGGACAGGTGCCATTCTTCCTGAATTACTAGATACTGTACACGACTCTTTAGCTACCACACAGCTGCTGCCTTCAAGATATTTACATTACAGAAATGATAAAATGCATGTAACAGCCCTGCTGGTCTCCATAACTGTGACTGTCCCTTTGGGACAACCCACTGTGATCTGGTGCATCACTGCACCTCAGGTTTACTGACGGTAGGAAAGCAACACAGGGCGTCCAGCGGGCACAAGGTGAAAACATACTAAATTTCAGTTTACAGCTGTCAGCAATATTGTTGGCTCATGGGACAGAATTAAGGAGTTACTTCTGTAAGGAACTGAAGAAAGAGTTCAGCTCTCAGATCTTTCAGTTAAATATTCATTTTACATGGATAAATCCAATAACACTTTTCACCAGATCAGCATTTAATTTTCCTCAGGTAAACAGAAGTCTGATTTCTTAAGTTTTATAGTTTTCCGTCCTTCCTCCCACACTGCCTGAGCGCCCGGGGCCCACTATGTGCCATGCTCCCCTCGGCACCTATGAATGAGACAGACCGACACCCTGCTCCTGTGGAGCTGCTGCTGGGAGGAGGGAGGCCAGCCCTAAACAAAGAAAGAAAAGCAGTCAGTTGAGAGGTCGGGGAAGGCCTCTGTGAGGACGTGTGTTGAGCAGAGAGCTGGGGGAAGCATGCAAACGCCCAGGTGAAGAGTGTTCTAAACAAGGGAGACAGCAGATGCAAAGGTCTGAGACAGGAACACATGTAGCACATAGAGGAAGGGGAGGGGGAGGAAGAAGGGGGAGGGGGGAGGACGAGGGGGGAAGGGGAAGGCCCGGGTGGTTTGGAGGGAGAGAATGAGACCGGCAGTCGGAGGAATTGAGGCCAGGCAGCTGGATCTGGGCAAGACCAGGTACAACCTTGGAGTTCACAGTGAAGGGCTCGAGTTTTATTCTTGGCGTGATGGACAGCCTTGGAAGGTTTTGAGCACCAGGGTTGTGTTATTTAGGATTTGCTTTAGCAGTAAAATGAAAAAAGGAAGTGGCTTAAACATGACAGTTACTCTGTCTGTCACACAGGGATACAGTGCAAGGCATCCTTACATGTGGCCCCTGCACTCATGTCCAAGACCACATGTGCAATACAGGCGGCAGGATGGAGGAAGGGACAGTGACAAGGGGCAAAGGGCAAATCCCAGTGTTGGTTAAGGAAGTCCCACTTCTTTTAAACCATGGACCAGAGATAACCAAGGCCTTAACTCAGCTGCACAGGGAGTTGGGGGAAGTGGTCATTTCTAGATGGTCATGGCTCAGCCACGTAGTCTGTGATTTTGGAAGAAAGGGTGAATGGGTTTGTGCATATATGGAGGGAGAGGCACCAGCAGCTTATACTCCAGGGGTGAGAGGATTTGTTTTTAAAAGGTCAGTAACTGTAATGGTTGAGGTTTAAGATGGTGGTGCCCTGGGTTAGGGTGGTCTAGCAGTGGAGGTGTTGAAAGATCAGATTCTGAATATATCTTAAATAGGGAGCTGACAGGATTTGTTGGTGGATGGGATGTGGGTTTTGAGGGCAAAAGAGAGAAGGGTGATTGCTCTGAGGTGTTTGGCTTGAGTGTGGAGAGCACCAGGTTTTGCTCTTGAGTTTGAAAAATCAAAGGAGTTTGAGCTGCTTTTTAGACGTCTGCGTGGCAGGGTTTTTTTTATGGGCCCGCCCCTAACATTTGCAGGGCCCTGGGCAAGAGTCTAAATGGAGGCCTGTGCACCATTTGTCTAAAAATTTAAAGTTATATGTCAAGCTAAAAAGCTTCAGATAAAATATGTTCAGTCCTCATACCTTGAAAAATATACCTTCATCAAGAACTGAAAGGCCAGGGCTTCCCTGGTGGCGCAGTGGTTGAGAGTCCGCCTGCCGGTGCAGGGGACACGGGTTCGTGCCCCAGTCCGGGGAAATCCCACATGCCGCAGGGCGGCTGGGCCCGTGAGCCATGGCCGCTGAGCCTGCGCGTCCGGAGCCTGTGCTCCGCAACGGGAGAGGCCACAACAGTGAGAGGCCCGCGTACGGCAAAAAGAAAAAAAAAAAAAAAAAAAAAGAAAAAAAAAAAAAAAAGAACTGAAAGGCCAGGTAGGAGTTTCAGCTGGAATTTAGAGTTGTAGGACTCGTGGAGTTCTGTGCTGGGACACAGTGGCGCAGGAAGGACGGGCCTCTGGCCTCCAGCTCAGGACCTGCCCTCTTTCTTTACCCACCACCGGTCACATATTGCATCCCAGGGGTGTATGGGCACCCAGCCTGCATGTCCGTGCTCCAGTCCACCCCCCACCCCGGCCACCCCTGGGCGCTGGGGGCCTGCACGTGGTCTGCAGGGGAGGAAATACTGACATATGTGGCTTCAGGGCTGATTATTCAGGGGACCCCAGGGTCCCAGGAGCACAAAGTGTGGTCTAGGAGTGGGCACTTGGCTCCTTGGCCAGCCTTGGAGGGGGGGTGCCTAGAACGGGTGCAGAGCTGGGCCCCCTGGAGCGGAGGCTCAGGGCAGTACCCGTGAGTACACGCATATGGGAGTCTGATGCTCGGAGTGTGTGGGGCTGTTGATGTGAATTTGTTGAGAACTGACCAGAAACAATCAGGCCATTTACGACTCTCAAGATTTCAAAAGATTTCAGAGGGCCGTAGGCCTTTCTTCTATAATTTTGATAATATTTGTCATGTTACAGTGAAAGCAAGTTTCTACCAAACTTAGTAGAAATTTCTACCAAATTCTGCCACATGTACAAAACGTATTAGCAGATATAAAAACAGTTAATGTTGTAAGGTTGATAAAATCCTGGCTCTCTGTCCTTTGGGCCCTCTATGAAGTACCTTCCATGAAAGGTTATTGTAAAGTAACCTTTACGTGAAGTAAACGTGACAATGTTCTAGAATCAGGATTCAGCTAACCTTTTGATCAGGTGGCAACCAGGACTGAATTAGACCCCGCGAATGTACCACTCCAAGGGTGGAGTGGGACTGCTGAGCCCATGGTGCTTGAACCCTGATCACGCAGGGGCCAGAGGCACCCTCACAGTATCTCTAGCCAAGCCACATAACCTGAGTGCCACTCATTTCACCAGTGACAAAGTGTTTGTAGCATTCTTTATGCTAATTAATACGTCCTCTAATGAAGATTTAGGTAGCCATAACTGAAGCCCCTGACAAGGGCCTTTCAAATGCAAACTGACCAACCATTCTTTTTTTTTTTTTTTTTTTTTTGTGGTACGCGGGCCTCTCACTGTTGTGGCCTCTCCCGTTGCTGAGCACAGGCTCCAGATGCGCAGGCTCAGCGGCCATGGCTCATGGGCCCAGCCGCTCTGCGGCATGTGGGATCCTCCCAGACCGGGGCACGAACCCATGTCCCCTGCATCGGCAGGCGGACTCTCAACCACTGTGCCATCAGGGAAGCCCTGACCAACCATTCTTGATTAGAGTGCTTCATAGTATCCCTTGGGGTAGATTAAAATTAACTTAAGCATCTAAATCACTCTATGTTGAGTTATTGGAAAGCAGATGACAGATAATATAACAGGAATCATCAGTTTTTACAGGCGGTATTTAAAACTGAGGGGCTGGAGATCATTTAGGGAAATAAGTGAAATAAGAATCTGAATATTGAACTCTGGGGCATTCAGATACTTGGAAATTAGAAAAAATGGCCCAGCCAGGAGACTGAAGAGTAACTAATGAAGGAGAAGAAAACACAAGCAAGTAACAAGGCATTTCAAGAAGGGGAGCATCCTTAACCCCATCAAATTCTGTGTAAATGTTGAGGAAGATGAAATCAGAGGATAGCCCCTTGGATTTGGCACCATGGGAGCCATTAGTGACAATCACAGGTGTGGTGTCAGGGAGCAGAGGGGATGGGCTTCTGCTTAAGGTGAGGAGAGGAGGTGAGAGAACAGAGGCAGCAAACAGACCTCTCTCCCCGGGAGGCTCGCTCAGGAGAGGAACAGAGAAATGGGGCAGGGTCGCAGGAGGCCTGAAAGGCGTTTCTTTTCTTGTTGAAGAAGATGGGCACTATTACAGCACGTGTGAATGCTGCTGGAGAAGATGTTGATAATTCAGGGGGAGGGCTAACTAGAGGAGCATTTCTAAGGAAAAGACTAGGGCCATTTTCACTTGCTCCTGTTTTTCCACAGCTGCTTGTTTGTGTATTGCACTCGCTCAGTGCAGCTGCGTTCTCAGGTAGAGCCACATGCTCAGAGTGTAAGTAAGCCCAAGTCTCTATTTCCACAGCCCTTCACTGAAGATTATATTCAAAATCATCTCTGACAGGCTGAGTGAGTTTAAATCAGGGTGCTTGAGATCACTCCCCTAAGAAACATCTCTTTCCACCAGGGTTGCTAGATTTGGCTACATTTTATAGAGAAAATCGTTTGAAGAAACTCTGCCAACAAACTATCAAGCAAGGAATCTGTGAGGAGAATGCCATTGCGCTGCTCTCGGCCGCCGTGAAGTATGACGCTCAGGTAAGAAGAGCATCCTTTCAGGGAGCTCACCTTCTGGAAGAAATGGTTAGCTGTCTACTTCATGCCTTAAACTAAAAGAAAGTCTAAGTAAATTAAAGATCTAAGGTATACAAATAAAGTACCAGAAAAAATATAAGGGAATGTTTATATAAAGTTAGGGTGGACCTCAAGGGCAGAAACCATAAAAAAAAGGATTGATAGATCTGATCTCAAAAAAACAAAAATGTTTATACACAAAAAAATAAACAGGAAAAAAACAAAGTGAATGATACTCTGGGGAAAATATTTGTAATATCACGAAGCAAGTTCACCATAGTTAATGTATAATTCTTAAAAAAAACAAAAAGAAAACATGAGCAGTTTGATGGAAGAAAATGGACCAAATGGATTTATGAACAAATGAAAAGTATAAATGAAAATAAGGTATAATTTTTCAACTGTCAAACCAGGGAGTCTATTTTTAGAAATAGTATAGGCTTAGGATAATGGGTGTTCTCCTAAACTGCTGAGGAGAATGCAAATTAGTATAATCAGTCTGGGGGGCTGTTTGGTAAAATATGTATTAAAAGCTTTAAAAATGTAATTCTTTAAGGAATTCAGTTATAGAAGCTTATCTTAAGGAAGTAACCATGGATTCAGACAAAGTTTTAGCTTCAAAGATGTTTCCTGCAGTGTTGTTTATAATTTTTTAAAATTGGAAAAAGTCAGTGTGAACAGGAAAGGATTGTTTAAACTAAAAAATGTTAATACTATTCAACATATATCATTGACTGAAGAACTGTGCTCCTATTTTTTAAATAAGTATATTTTTATTTTTTAAATAAAAATAGTAAAAAAAAATTTTTTTAAGTATAAATGGCTGAATTTAAAAAGACCAAAATTTATTATCTACATAGGAAAAAAGACTGAAAAATACAGTCAGTGGTTATCTTTGAATGGTGGGATTGTGGATGATTTTTATTTCCTTATCTTTGCTTGTTTTTCCTGAAGTTTCTACAGTGACCATGTATTGTTTTGATAATAAAGAAAGGAAAGAAAACTTGTCTTAGAGTTAAATCTTTAGGAAACAGGCCATACTTTTTGGAGTCGATTTCCTTAAGGATATCCTTTCCTCTGGTCAGAAAACAGGGACATTTTAGTTGTGGGCAGAAAAAAGGTTATAACTTATTTTCTGCTTATATAAGTAATAATGTGCTTATTAAAGAAAATTTGTAAAATACAAAAAGTATGAGGAAGGAAATGACTCCTCAACCAGAGGACACTAACATTTTCATACAGCTCCTTCTGATTTTTCCCTAGGTTATGTATTGCATTGGCCAAAAAGTTCGTGTGGGTTTTTCCGTAACATCCTATGGAAAAACCGGGACGAACTTTTTGGCCAACCTGATATATATTTCTAAATACTAGATTTTTTTCACTTAACATTTAAAAAAATCTTACCCACCTTGAAGCATTGACATTTACAAGCATAGTGAATGTTTGTCTTTCATCAAGGTAATAATACTTTGGGCACTTACAACACGCAGAAGGCTTCATGGCCAAACAATAACTGTGCTTTTTCAAGAGTTTGTCAAAGTCATGCTGATAATACTGAACTCTGGTGGGATGCCTCAGATGATGAGATTGTGGGCACATAGTGTTTCCATCTGAACTAGAATTAATGTCCAAGACTTTTTCATATTTCCTGTTTATGTGAATTATTTGTATGGTTACCATTCAGCCCTGTTTTCTAGAAAGCAAGCTCCCTGAGCAAATGGCAAGGACTTTGTTTTGCTCACAACCATATCCCTAGTGCCTAGGATAGTGCCTGACACATAGTATGTGCTCATTAAATATTTGTTTAATGAATGTTCAACTTTGCCTGTAGAGGCAGTGTATTTTACTACAGGCTGGCTAACTGTGGTACCCTAAATTAGTATAATAGACCACAAGTAAAATAGACTCATTGTATACTTAATATAAAAGTTTTTATAAATAAAGAACAGTATATTTGAGTTGACTAGTATTGTTACTTGCTGACTCTAATAAGCAAGAAACGGACCTTTTCAGCAAATTATCCCTCATGCTTGACTACACTTAATACGTAATTAATACGCACCAGGGATTATTTGAAGCACAGTTCATGTCTCGTTTAGTTCTCAAAAGAACCTTATTAAGAATATATGTATTATTATTTGTTCCAGTTTACAAATGAGGAAGCTGAGTCTCAGAGAGATTAAGTAAATTCTTAGTAAGCTAATAATTGTAAAGCTGGAATGCAATCCAGTATTGGACAGATTTCAAAACCACACATTTTACTACAATTCTCTATTGCCTCCATATTTTAAAATCAGCAATGTTTATTCATTGATTCAACAAATATTCCCTGAGTGCCCATTTAGTGCCTGGCATGGTTCTAGGCAGTAAGGGTACAGGAAGTGAACAAAACAGACCAAAATCTCTGCCCTCCTGGAACTTTCTGGTGAGGGCAACAGATGACAAATACAAGATATGGTCTGTTAGGTGGTGATAAGTGATATAAAAAAGTAAGTTAGAGAAAGGCAATGGGGCAGTGGCGGGGCAGGCTGAGATTAAAGCTGAAGTTTTAAATCGTGGTCCGGGAAGGAAGGAAGGTCTCACTTAGAAGGAGACTTGAGCAGAGACGTTAAGGAGCATGGCAGGAGCTGCGTCAGGAGGGCAGCAGAGCCCCGGGTCTGAGGCATATCAGAGTCTCCGCAGGCTGGCCTGACTTCAGCTCTCATTTCTCTCAGACCAAAAAAGTGTCCAGCCACCTTATTTCTGATTCTCAAGTTTGCATATCTAATCAAGAGAATCACTACAGTACTATTTTTTGGCCTGGCGTACATTACAGTAAGCCAGAAATCACCAATCTGTGGAGTTTCTCTTAGCAGAAAGTCATGATTTCTTCAAAGCATTTTCCCACTTCAGATTATTGAAGCTATGTGTGATCTGATGAAATCTAATCATCTCAGCCTTTATCTTCTTGTAAAGGAAAAAGAGCAGTGGCCTGTTAATGTCTTCAGAGAAGCATTTCCCAAGATGACTGTTTTATGGCTTAAGCTTTTCTCACAAACTCTTTACAGGTAAAACTATTTAAGCCCCTAGAAGAATATAAAAGAGGAGTGTTGGGCTCAACATAAAGAAAATCTTTTAAACAATTTACTCAATGCATTCATGCAATAAATAAATATTTATTAAACAGACAAACAAGAGGAGTGTCGTACTCTGCATAAATATTGAAAGTGGAATGCACAATACATCTAGGTGCCTATCTCTGGGAAGAAAAAGTCTCATTTTTTGCATTGGTTAGTGTGGAGGCACTTGAATGCTTTACTGTTATTTAAATTTTTACAAGCATAGATTGATATTAGCTATACAGTTTTACAACTATTCTTTAGGCATTGCTGTCCCATTTCTTTCTGCTGGTCATCAAATCCTTTTCCCTTGCCGATGTGTTTTAGGACTTTTTGTGCTACGTTGCATTGCATTGGGATATGTGAATTTGTTAAAACAAATTTGTTTTATTTGTTAAATTTCTGTTGTCGTTCCTAGGATTTAGAAGAATTCTGCTTCAGGTTTTGCATAAACCATTTGACTGTAGTAACACAGACGTCAGGCTTTGCAGAAATGGACCATGATCTCTTGAAGAACTTTATCAGCAAAGCAAGCAGAGTTGGAGCCTTTAAAAATTAATCCTCACCTACAGGAAAGAATTTTTAGCATTTCCATTTTCCCTGCAAAAGCCAGAGAATAATTCTCTTTAATAGTATTTATGATGAGCCACATCTGGCTGAATACTTACTTAATGTTCTGTCAAAAGAAGGATGGTGGTCGGTCTTCCCCACCTTGTGAAATCCACAATCTAGAGAGAAGGCATTAAATGCTCTCTGATCAGATGGGAATAAGCTCAAGGGAAAAAAGTTGAAATGTCTTACTATACTTACCATTTCCTCTTTCGAGTCACTTAAGTTGGAGACTTTTGGTAGGTACATGGGTCTAAGTATATGCTATTCTGGCCAAATATCCATATTCAACAGGCTGATACCCCATAGATAGCTTGACAAGGAATGCTGTCACTACCACACTTGCAGCATCCAGCACAGTGCCTTGCATAGAGTAAGGCACTCAGCTTATTATATAAATCTTAATTATGCCCCGAGAACAGCTTTATTTGTGAGATACTGGATGAAGGAATAACTTTCACAAAATGAATTTAAAACATCTGAGGCTCATATTCTTCTGTACGTCGTTCTGAGAAATAGTGGCTAATTTAGAGCGTTAATTGGAATTCACAAAAGGCCTTAGCAATTAAATTGTCAAAGACCCAAGGGCTAATTTTAATTCTGTCTTTACTCTGAGTCATTAATTTCTCACACGGGGTTATCAAATAAGAAGTGTACTATCTTTGAATGAATGTTGTTTCTGGGCTCATTTGCCTTACATAATTGCATAATGTCCTTTACTTTTGTGTTAAGCAAGATTTGCCTCTGTAAGTAGAAACGATTTTGTTTTTCTGGTAGTTGACTTTTATGTCACTATAAAACAGGTCTTTTAACTTGGCACAGTGTAATTATAAAGTACTAGTCGAAAAGGAACTATGCTTACATTTCATGGACAGCACTAGTAAGAAAGAGATGAATTTATACTGTTTAGATCAAGTTACCCAACTACAAATGAGAAACTGGAACAGGATGTAGGATGTAGAGTCTCCTAACATGTATTTTCACAATATGATACTATGTAGAGAAACAAACCTCTTTTGGAAACCTTGTTCTGATGCTGAACTATTTGATAATAAAGTGCTTATTTGCAGATAATAGAACAAATGTGTGTGTGTTTTTTAATTCTTCAGAAGCAGCAAGATTCTGTCAACCTTATGTCTCTTAGATATACACAGATCCATTTGATATAAGCTTATTTTTTAAAGCAGTTACTCAGATAAGGCATCATAGCGAAGCCTACCCTAAAACGTAAATGGCTTCTAAACAACTAATTCTAATCAACTGTTCATATGATTGCCCATGTTCTTTATTGGTGAGGTCACTTTTGAATCCTTGGTTTCTTTTTGTTTATCCGTTTTTGCAGAGCTTGTCTGGTAGAGGCAAAGGAGTCTGGATGCCTCCAGTTCTAAATCAGAATCCCATTTTTGGAACTGTGTAGTATTTGTTATTTTATTGGGTTGGCCAGAAAGTTCGTTCTGGTTTTTTTCCATAAGAGGTTACAGCCTTACACCATTTGTCTGTATGTTTTGGTAGGTTAGCTGTTCTCTCCAGCAAAGAAACATGGAGGCCTGGGTATTACCAGTCGCCGTCAGTTCTCACAGACGTCCACAGGCTTCATTTCCGACTCGTTCTCCTCACCCCACTATGCTCGCTGTCACTGACCAAAAAGCCTTTATATTTTACAGTGTCTTCCCAAACCTTCTCTTCCTCCTTCTTGCCCTTTTCTGACAGGGTCTTCTGAAGTTCCTCAATGCCTTTTTCTTTTATGAACTCATTTCATGGAAATACTGGACCACCCAAAGGGAACAGGTAAGTTTATTTAGGGATGAAAAATGGATTACCTTCCACGAGACTCCCCAGTGGGTCACTGCTCTGCCAGAGTACACGTTAGTAAGAAGGGGTGGGTGGAGTTTTATCTAGATTTCCTCTAAGCTTGTTATGTGTAGGTTGCACTGCTCTGTATCTCCGTGCTGTTTATCTCTGGGCACAACAGAATAATCTATGAAACTTACAAAATATAGATTCAGGGATTCTAACTCAGTATGTTTACGAAGCTCCACAAGTAATTTTGATGTTTAGCCAAGGATGAGAATCACTAGTTTAGCTCTTAAAACCTGGGATGCCAAACAATAGGGAAGGGCTAATTTTAGACCAGTTGGAGATGACAGATGAGTCCCGTGGTTACATCTCTCTGAAAAAACATGCTTTCTCTCTGGTCTTTGAGGATAGGCTGGCCATCAGTGCTCCTATATGAAGGATAATATCACTTTATTTCCTTCATTCCTAACAGATGAGTGTTTGTAGAGCTCAGAAACCCTAAGTTTAGTCAGGGATATGTGAGAGGGAAGGTCCATTTTCATAATGACACTACATCAGAAGTCAATGGATCCGTTAAGTTCACCTTACATTTTCCATCCTTAAGTTTTGTTTCCTTTCTGCTCACACAAGAAATTCAGTGTCTTAGTGCTTCCAATATAATTTCACCCAAACTTACACAGAGAGAGGTTTAGATTTTACAGGAATAAAGTAGCATCCTCATCTGCTGAGAGTGGTTTGTGAAGATACCATTCAGTGCTTTTTAAAAAGGGTTAAATGTTTTCATCTGAGACCTGAAGAAACTGCCAGTCATTCTAGACCATAACCTGGTGAGTGTTAGACACAGAATTCTTGACCAGTGATAATGAAAAAGGCAATTACAAACTACATAGTCTTATCTAATGAGTCCTCCCTCTGCTATTATCACAGCAGACAGGTTGGGAGAACTGTAAAGAGAAAGGAAAAGCCATACTGTACTGTCATTTTTAATTCAGTCTTTGTCAAAGCATAAAAACATAAACCATAATGACTTCCTCTCACTAAATTCAGTTAAAATCATAATATTTTCTGTTTAGAAAGTAACTGATATTGGTCTGTGGAATAAATTTAACTTTCATAGTAAATTGCCATCATACGTCAATACTAAAGTGTAAGTATAGTTCCAAGATAATGGACACAAAAAAGTATTTCTAAGAACAGATGACTATTCCAGCTTCTTATTAAAAGAGTTGTTTTAATTCCTTTCATACATTATACAGTGTTACTATATTTCTATATAAGACCCCATACTTGTGGAAATTTGCTATATCTAGAGGCAAGGTTTCAGGCTGTCCTGTAAAACATTTATTTAGTCCAAAGGAAAATTCTACTGAATAAATCCTTGCCAATGCCATGTACGCTGTCTGGCCCAAAAATGAGGAACAAAAATATGCTTCTACAGGCAAGTTTCTAGGAAATCATCCAGACGGTAATAGAACTGATACTCCCCGCCGCCCACCATTTGTACCAGAAAACTGTAATGAATAAAGTAAATACTGAATTTGAACTTGTCCCTTTCATTATAAAGCGCTTTAATTACTGGAATACTAAATTAATCTCCAGAAGTGATCAGTTTTCTATCATCCAGACTAAAAATTTTTAATGTTATAAAGGCTGCTTGATTCTTCCCTAAGAGACTGCATTTCATGGAAGATCCGCATCCAACATAAATACAGTCCACTGAGGTATGCTTGCTCCTTTTCCTGCTGGAACTTCTTTATTTGCCTTTCTTCCTTCAGGGACAAACATGCTGCTGTTCCAGAAGGAGGGACTTTTACTGTCCACCTGTTTTTGAGAAATCGTATTACTTCAACTCAAGATTATCCCTTGGTACCAGATGTGTTTAATTTTTTTTGGAGTTTAGTATGATCATATGGTACATATATTACATAATACGTGATACCTAAGCAGGGCCTAGGTTAGATCCCCCAAATGAGTGCATTAATGGTGAAACGAATATTTCCACTAAGTGGGATAAAGCCTCTCAATAGCTCTATGCCAGTCTAGGTATGTTTTTGATGCCATATGACTTTTGGCACCAAACACACAGAACCACTTGGTTTTGAAAGCTTTTTGGATTTCACAACTGCAGATAAAGGACTGCAGACATATATATATATATATATATATGAAGGATGCTTGGTAGGAAAGGCCTTTATAAACTCTGTGTTAGATGAAAAGAGATACTTGCCCCCCGCCCCGCCCCAACTCCTTTTCTTAAAACTCTCCATCTTACTATGACATCTTATGTTTCCTCAGACACACCCGACGCACACCCACCTCTGAGCACTGGCTTTTCCTCTCTGTGTTCTGTTCTACCCGCTCTGGTGCCTGGCTCACTCCCTCACCCTCTGCAACACTTTGTGCAAATAGCACCTCGGCAAGTCTTGCCCTGACCACTCTCCTCTAAGTGTTAGAACTCTCCCTGCCTGACTCCCTGTCCTCCTCCCTGGCACGTCTTTCTCCACAGAACTTAATACAATCACATATACTATATTCCTCATTTATTTATTCGTTTGCTCTCTTTTCCCGAAACTAGAATTAGAATGTAAGTTCCACAGAGAGGGGTAATCTTAATTTGTTGTTGTATCACTTACATTTAGAAAGTGCCTGAAATACAGTAGGTACTCAGTACATGGCATTTCAAAGAGAAAGAGAATATCGTTTCTACATACTTGGAAAACATACAGAAAACATACCTCTTTTCCCCCCTACATACGGGCTTCTTCTAGATGCTAGAACTACAGTAGTAGGTAAGACCAGCCAAGTTGATGCTGGGGTGGGTAAACAGGCAATAGGCAACCCAAGTAAGGCAGTTTCTGATGGTGATGAATGCCGTTACACTTTTGAAGGAGAGTGGCACAGTACAGAGGAAGGATTTTAGCTTGGGTGTCAAGGAAGGCCTCTGAGCTGAGCCCTGAAAGACAAGAGGAAACCAGCTAAGCAAAATCCTGGCGGAGGAGCATCCTGGACAGAAGGAACAGCAAATATAAAAGCCTGAGGTAGGGATGGGCTTGGCGTCATAAGAGCAGAAGGCCAGTGGGGGTAAAGCACGGTGAGCAGGGAGAAAGTAGCCTGAGAACAGGACGGAGAAGAAGGTAGGGGCCGCTTCCCAGGCTGCGATCAGGAGTCTGAATACTTCAAGGAGAGGAGCAAAGTGAATCAATTTAAAGGGGTCTTTAAGGAGTAGAAAGGTAAAGAGGAAAGAGAGGGAAGTGGAAACCAGTTAGAATTCTTTAACAGTGGTCCAGACAATAGCTAATAGAAGACTCAGGTTTTTATCTTGAGCAAGTGTTCAGTAACATGGGAAAAGACTAGGGTAGAAAAGGGTGCTTTTGTTTGATTTTGGTTTATATTTTGAGAAGTTGGGTGGGGAGGAGGCGTAGGAATCAACAGTTCTGTTGGCTGGAGAGCTCTGACCTCCATGAAGAGGTCAGGGCTGGAGAAATACATTTGGGATTCATCAGCATATAAAGCCCATTCTTTTTTATTTTATTTTATTTATTTATTTATTTTTGGCTGTGTTGGGTCTTCGTTGCTGTGCGAGGGCTTTCTCTAGTCGTGGCAAGCGGGGGCCACTCTTCATCGCGGCGCGCCGGCCTCTCACTGTCACAGCCTCTCTTTGCGGAGCACGGCTCCAGACGCGCAGGCTCAGTAGTTGTGGCTCACGGGCCCAGTTGCTCCGCGGCATGTGGGATCCTCCCAGACCAGGGCTCGAACCCGTGTCCCCTGCATTAGCAGGCGGATTCTCAACCACTGCGCCACCAGGGAAGCCCTAAAGCCCATTCTTAAAGGCTAAGAATGGATGAGATACTAGGAGAGAATTTAGATACCGAAGAGAACATTAGTGCACTTAATACAAAGACCACATCAGACCATTAAGACTCTTAACAACTAATTTATTTAAAAATAGACAAACTATTGTTAATTGTAGAAAATAGTAACATAGCGATTTTAAATGTACAGTTTTAACCAATACAAAAAGCAATAAAGCAATATCTGAAGCCTTATTTAAGAAATCTCAATACATGATCTCTGAAGTTCCTTAAGTTCTGACACTAATTCTAACATGAACTTATTAGCAAAAGACTCAGAAATGTGGTAAGCCCCTGACCTAAAAACTAACTGATTTGTTTGATATTCATGCAAAAATGAATGAGGAAATGAGATAAAGCTTTCTAGTGCCTTTGTTATCAAGATAACTGACAAAAAAAAAATAAGTTTGCAACTTAACTGAGCACAAAATAAAGTTTTTTCTAACAAATAAGACCAGGTTTCTTTTTAAAAAGAACTCTGAGTTTAGACAAAGTAATTTTCCTAAAAGCTAGTAGATGCTACCTTAAATACCACCTAATTTAAATTATACCATCTCTAAATAAGTTAATCACACAAGATATTTAAATACACCTTTAGGTGTTGGAGGGGGGAGCGCCTCTTTTCTAATGCAGCTGTTTTAAATTGAAGCTTTTGCACAAAATCAGAGAGAAACATTAATGCCTAACCCAAAGACCTTTCGTTACCTGCATTTTGGATGAGAAATGATGCGGCTTTGAATATGCCAGTGTTAGACCATGCTGAATTAAGGAAAAAAAAGGACAACTGCTAGTTCAAAAGATACATGGAAGACATGTACCATTCCAGAACAAACACACCCTCTTCCCGCATTCAGGAGGGCAGAGTAATTGCTGAGATGTAATTATATAACTCTCTAAGAAAAAAATTAAGGCTCCTATAGTTAACAGTCTGTTTGTGGAGTAAAATTATTTTGTATCTTGATGCTTCAGGACCCAGAAACGTTAGAAAGTGCACTTGGGATATACTGTATTAGGGTCCTCTGTAGCAAAGCTCTAGCTGAACACTTTAGTTTCCAAGCACTAGATGGGTACTTCATGAATTCAGTGATCTGCACGGTATAAAAACCAAGAGTACTATTAATAACTCTTTATTTTAAAACATGAGTTGGATGAAGAATCAATAAATTTTTACAAGTCCTGAGGTATGAAATCTGTATCAGTAGTATGACAGTATCTCATATGTTTATACTTTGCTTTCTGTTTGTATTTAAAAACTAATATTTATAAAACAAACACACAGTACATCCATTTAGTTTCCATGAGTAAACTAAAATCTAATGTGTAAAAATTAGTAATTTTCCCCTAGTTTCTAATATATGTTTTAGCACAAGAGCTCAGGATCATTTGGGTGAATGGGGGCAGTCAGCCAAATTGCATTTGGAAGACAAGACGCATTTTCTAAGGGTGTTCATGTTAAGTTAAAAAAATAAATATAAATTAATAAAAATAAGAGCAAACATCACATACATGCCACAAGAGAAGACAAAGTACTCAGATAGGCACAGGTTGTGAGGACTCTCATTCCCAGGGGATCCTGCCACCATCTGTAAAGCAGAGCAATTATAAGTAAAACCCCTACATACGAACGAGTTCCATTCAGAGCGTGCTTCATAAGACCAATTTGTTTGTAAGTCCAGCGAAGTTAGCCTAGGTACCCAACTAACACAATCGGCTATATAGTACTGTACTGTAATAGCTTTATAATACTTTTCACACAAATAATACATTAAAAAAACAAACAAACACAAAAAATAAAGAAAACATTTTTAATCTTACAGTACAGTACCTTGAAAAGTACAGTAGTACAGTACAACAGCTGGCACACAGGGGCTGGCATCGCCTGAAGAGGTTACTGAGAGTTACTGACTGGAGGAGGGAGAGGAGGTGGGAGATGGCAGAACTGAAGGATCGTCAGCAATAGGGGACGGAGGGCAGGCTGCAATTTCACTCATGCCTGACATTAATGGCACAGGTTCTGGTTCCTTGCTGGATTCAATTGTTCGCATCTTTGAAAGTTCGTATCTTGAAGGTTCGTATGTAGGGGATTTACTGTATTTTGGAGACGGAAACATCTGCTACAGCTTTTTAAATGGCAGGACTGGCACAGGATTTTCAATCTTGCACAATAACAATGCATGTGCTAGTGACTACAATGTTGTAAGTGGCTTAGGAATCCCCTGCACAAATACTCAACTGTGCTATCCACAGAAAGAGCTGAAGGTATGTATCAAATGTGGCCGTAAACGGAACCTGGGAGAGCTCTACAGTCAGATCTGTGGGAGACGATGAAGCCGGAGATGTACAGGGTGCCCACCAAGGTCGCGAGGTCCTCACTTGTCTTCCCTGTTTGAGGTATCCGTGCTATCATTCATTTTCTGCTTTTGCATTCGTGTTCGAGTAGATGCTAAAACAAGGATGAAGAAATGTTAACAGCACTGACGGTGCTGGGTAAGCTGGTAAAGGGCTGCCACATATGTTATGCTTACGCCAAACTGATGGAGCCCAGGGCCTCGCAAAAGCAGTGGTTTCGTTTTTTAGATCATACATCCCCATCAGCAAATTTTTTTCCAAGCATGTGCCACTAAAGTATATATGTATGTATGTATGTATATGTGTCTAAATTATAAGACACACATACCCCAAACATTAAAATAGATGAGATAAAGACAAATATTCTAATAGTCTCTTTATGTACCCCCAAAATGTGGTCTTACACACACCCAGTGTGCCCAACTTTGTAGACCACTGTTCTAGAGATGATACGGTTAAGTTTGGCACCTGAGCAAAACAGAATTCTGGGCTGGTCAGATGAAGTGAATGTTATTCTTCATAAAGCCAGGAATTCCCTTGTGTTTGGAGACCCGCTGCAAGTACTGCAAACACATCAGCTCACGGCTCATTTAATTTGGATGTGGACATTTAAAAATGTATTATTAATTACAACACAAAACCAGAATGCTTCTCTTAAGTAATTTTTAAAAATCTTAACTTGATTTTAGAGGTGGGCAAAGGCTCTTCATAAAGCAGCACAAAGGACACTCACGCTTGGTAAAGAAAGGAGTGACTCTAAGTCTCCCCTTCCGGCCCTTCCACTCTGAGCAATCTAGCACTGTGCAATGACCTTTTTCTGAATACAGTTTTTTTGAGGAAAGCTGAAGAGCAACCTGGAGAATTCCTTATCCTTATGGGTTAAAACTCCTGCTACCTCTTCTCAATTTTCAGCTGCACAAAGGCCCTGAACTTCAGCCTGGCAGAGGGAATTCACGGTCATAGCTAATAAGTGTGTCACTGCGAAATGTACTGACTACAGCAACTGAGCTCTTCTATAAGAAAATATACACGTTTTTACAGCTTTCTGCTCCTTTTAAAATGCATATTTGTGGGTTCCAAAATGCTTCCACATGTTTTTAAGGTCTGATTTTGGTTATAAGCTTCATGTCTATTTTCATGTACTGGGGGGAAAAGCTACAATTATTTAAAAGTTAAAACAGGAGTATATTAGTTGATGTAAAATCCAAAAAGAGATCCATTTATAACCACCAAATTTAATTTAGTTTCAATAGTACTCTTCAAAATAATACACATAGAAATATGGTTTAGAAAATCAAAAGTATTTTTAAAAACACTTTATATTTCAAAGTTAGTATCTACAGAGACATATTGAGAGAAAGCCCCTTTTTAAAAAGTCACATTTTAATTGGTACTGTTCTTAATGATATGTCCTATGACCTAGGAATGACAGCTTTAATTCTTATTATCTCCTAAATATTTGTCTTCTTTCCAAGACCCAGCTCTGTTTCCTGTTAATGGGTCTGGCACCAGGTTATCGGGAAATGTCACCCTCACCCTCACGGCCACCTCTCTAAGACAACGCGTAGCAGTTAGTGCACACTCATCTTTTTCTTAATGTGCTTCCCACCTACTATACTTGGGTTCATCTTTCGTAGTGTCAGAGCAGCTTAGGAGAGAAGTCCACCTGCCTTAACATTCCAAACTTACGTCACTCTGTATAACTTGGAAATTGCTCTTGTGTTCTTTATCAAAATTCTGATTTCCAGTAATGGAAAATTTTTGTTTAAAATAAGCTCTAAAACTTGCAAATTAGGAAAGTTCAGTAATAGCAGAATAAAAGATTATTCTTTAAATAAGGGTGATGATGTTTATATATGCTAAGTTTATAACATTCTTGCCTACACCCAATACTCTTAAATAAAGAGTACCTCATTACAGTTCTGCTATCCTAAAATATTTTCTAACCACAGCCATTCGTGTTGAAGATTTGGTTTCACTTCTTGGTCTTCCCGCACAGATTTTAGGAAGGATGAAGATGACCTTCACTTTGCATCACACATCTAATCCATACAGGCTAGTAAATAACACATGCTTGACCGAATTATATCTTGAACGCATAAGCAAGTCACTAATTGAAGAGATTCTATAAATTTATTCTTTTATAATGTGAAAAGGCTTTCTGCAATGTAAATGTTCATTTACATAAGGTGAAATGATAAGTACTTACTCATTTCTGCCAGTTTCTGTTGAAATTTGGACTCCCCTGGGAGATGTTTACTGCAGATTTAAAAAATGCAAAATACTTCATATGTATATGTATAAATGAAAACCTCAGATTTCCAATAACTATGTTTTCAATGACTTTTTATGCTCTTACTTTAGCGAGTAGCTTTTAATTTCAAAGGTTTATAAATCGAACATCTAAAATATAAATGTCACAAATTTATGATCCTAGATATTTTTCAGTGGTTCTTATGAAACACAGTAGCATTTTTCAAGAGTAAGCATTTTAAAATTTAATGTTAATCAAAACTAACAAAATTTTATCAATAGCTTTGTAAAAAAATGACCAGATTTTTTTTTTTAATTTTTTTATAATTCATTTATTTTTATTATTTTTTAAATTTTGGGCTGTGTTGGGTCTTCGTTGCTGCACGCGGGCTTTCTCTAGTTGCAGTGAGCGGGCCTCTCATTGCGATGGCTGCTCTTGTTGCGGAGCATGGGCTCTAGGCATGCGGGCTTCAGTAGTTGTGGCACACGGGCTCAGCAGTTGTGGTGCACGGGCTTAGCTGCTCCGTGGCATGTGGGATCTTCCCAGACCAGGGCTCGAACCCATGTCCCCTGTGTTGGCAGGCGGATTCTTAACCACTGCGCTACCAGGGAAGTCCCAGTGACCAGATTTTTTTTTTTTGCGGTACGCGGGCCTCTCACTGTTGTGGCCTCTCCCGTTGCGGAGCACAGGCTCTGGATGCGCAGGCTCAGCGGCCATGGCTCACGGGCCCAGCCGCTCCGTGGCATATGGGATCCTCCCAGACTGGGGCACGAACCCGTATCCCCTGCATCAGCAGGCGGACTCTCAACCACTGCGCCACCAGGGAGGCCCAGTGACCAGATTTTTAACATCTGATATTTTCAATGAATTTCAGTAGATTTACATGGTGCTTTTAACTTTGGGATGCAGTCACACCTATTATTCTGAGCAATCCTCATAATTTCCAAATAAAACTGGCATGAGAAGGACTGGTGTAAGTCGGGAGTAGGGCTGGCACTCTGGGTTCTCCCGATGACCAGCTCAGCTACTGAAAAACATTCTAACGCGGCTCCTACCTTCCATCTGCTTCATCTGATCCTTCAATGTCAAAGCGCAGTTTTTTCAGTGGCTTAGGAGGGTTGCTTCCTTCAGCACTTCTTTTGAGCACACGGTCACTGTTACACACCATTTGATTTATTTTCTGGAACTTCTCAGAAGTCTGCAAATTATGGAATTCTTTATTTTAAATCATTAAATGCCACCACTTTGCAGTTAACAACCCCTAATTGTAGGTTTGAGGTGGGTCAAAAATCAGGCAGAGGTGATATCTGCATTTTAATTTTCTGCTTTTATGGACCAAATAAGAGATATGAAAAATGTTAAAATCAGACTAACTGCACCTAACTCTGCCCCAATTAAATACCTGCTATTTTCAAACCCTCCTGTGTCTTCCCAACAACTCTGATGACTACTCCAAAAGTCCTAGTTCCTTGTTTCCAGAACCTACTCACACACAAAACCAGGGCTACTTCTCAGAAGCATGCACAGTTGGAACAGCTTCCTGGAACCTTATTTTTGACAGATTTTTTTTTTTTTCTTTTTAGAGCACAGCATAACCGGAAAGAATGTCACAGGAATTTAATAAGCGATGTTTAGTGAATAATAATTTTGGACTCACTTTATGGGTATCATGTTGACAAGTCATACTATATATTTGAAGCCATTATTGATGTAGTAGTATTTGTTGATATCCTAACTCTAAAAGTTTTAAAATAAAATATTATATATCCAAAAAACTTAAGCATTTGAGTCCATCCAAGTATTACTAGAGATGATCTGAGATATTTATCTCCTGAGGGAGAATCCTTTCACAGCAAAGAAAGCTTTGGTAAGAAATACCAAAGGGGGTACAATATCTTATTTTATCCAAAGGACAAACACATGGAAAAACTCTATGTCTTGTCTATCTATTTCAGAACAAGAGTGAGGTGATAATCTCAGTGATGTGGATTAACACATTTATTTGAACTCAAGAATGAAGTCAGACTTTCTGATAGAAATTAAATGTGATTTGACTGATTTGACAGTAAGGATTAGCTTTGCTAATTATGCTTTATTTTCCAAAAATTAAATGAACTAAGTTTCAAAAATATTAAATGCAAAACCAGATTTTGAAGGAAAATATATTTAGAGCACATGTACAATATGATAGAAACAAAATTCTGGGCACCTATTAAATTTATAAGATTTTCAGTTATCAGCTTTAAAATATGGAAGTACATATAACATTTTCTCAATTCTTTTAGAGGCTATGGCAAGCAAAAAAGTTTGAAGACCACTACTCTATACTTATCCAGATCCAATCCTATTTATGTGGTCCATATCCCCTTTGTGAAGCCTGACAGCTGCAGCCTATGTTGAGCTAAATGTCACAGCATTTACTATTTGTAACAAACATTTTAACATTTGGTCTTTTAGTATACAAACATTTATGGTTCTCTAGTTATTTCATTTGGGGCAGTGCAGCAGGCAGATGCTAGAATGGCTCTCACTAATCCTCATCTCCTTGAGTGTGGGTTGGACCTGGTGGTGACTTGCTCCTGACAAAATAACGTGGCAAAAGTGATAGAAAGTCACTTCCAAGATTACAACAAGACTGACTTCCATTTTGCTTGTTTATCTCCCTCCTTCTCTGCCTCCCTCTCTTGGAGTCCTTGCTCTGGGAGAAGCAAGCTGCTATGTTGTAAGTAACTTGTCACCCTACGGAGAAGCCCACGTGTCAAGGAACTGATGGCTTGGACCAGTAGCCATCAAGGATCAGCCAACAGCCATATGAATGAGTCTGTGAGAGGTCGTCCTCCAGGTGAGCCTGGAGATAACTGCAGCTCCAGGTGACACACTGACTGCAGCCTTGTCCGGAGAGACCCTGGATCCTAAGCCATGCCTGCTTACCGACCCACAGAAACTGAGATGAAAAAAGGTTTAAGTTACTAAGTTTGGGGGTGATTTGTTACACAGCAATAAATAACAAATATAGGCAGAGGGGTGGGTGGTATGAAACATTAATAGTAATGCACACTGAATAAAAAACTGCTGAATTAGTGATGGTAATGAAAGGCCAGCTAGAGTAGTGGGTTCCCAGACTAGAATAACCATTTCAAAGCTAAGCTTTCCCCTGCATTCCTCTGGAACAAAGACCACCACAGACTCTGTCACTTACACTGGGGCATGTAACCAATTCCTTATCAATTTAACAGGGAAAGAATATCCTAGAATTTGGAGAGAAGAAAAGCAAAAGTGTGTATATGTATAGAAGGAGACCAGTGGGTAAGGACTGGCTGGTGACATTTGGACACAGTGATTACATTTTGGAGTATCTTATTTCAAATTAGTGAATTTCAAAGCTGTTTTTTAAAACATTCCTTTGAGATTACATAATGCATATATTTGTATGTATATACATGAATGTATACACACACATATATAATCTCAAAGAAATGTTTAGAAAACAACTTTGAAATTCACCAATTATGAATATGATTTAAAATTAAATCTGATTTGAAAATAAATGATATGTCTTCTAAATTCTACACAATATGCCTGAATGAGGTGCTTGAATAATAGCATTTGTAAATTCAATTATAGAAATTCTCGATTTCTTTTATAGTTAGAGTGCATACTATTGTATTTCACAGGAAAAATACTCACCCCAAATGATTCACCAATTGATACTAAGATTCTGTCAAGTTAATATAAAATACAAATTAGTAATGCAAATCATATACAACTGTGCAGAGGTGAACATACACACGTCACTCTGAACTATCAGGAATACCAAATCAAAGGTTTCCTCTACCCCTAGAACCACTGACAAATTATACTCATTAGAGACTTATTCTGGTACTGCTAGTCTAGTCAAACACTGAGCTGGTTCCTCAGATTTTTTAAAGCAAGACCTGCATGTCTGTAAGAACATATTCTGCCACTGTTCACATTTAAAAAGGGTAAAAGAAAATTTTAAGTTTATCCATACTTAATTCTTCATAAATCAATGACTAAGTTAGCAATTAAAATTTTTCACATTTTCTCATTAAAAATTCAAGTTACATTCGGCAAAAACTTATATGTGATAATCAGAATTCTAATTAGGATCTATATATAGTATAGTAAATATATTTACTATATATAGTAAAGGCTATTTAACAATATCCTAGAATCAGAAATCTCTTATTAGTTTGTCCTTGCTTGAACCATAAAATTTACGCTCCTGATAATAAAGGTGAAGAACAGCATTAGCCTGACACAACAAAGATTTGATCATATGTACGTGGAATCAATAAACATATGGATTTTATTGTCCTCCAATTCTTTGATAAGTGGCCATCATTCTATATATTGATATATTTGATTTAACTAAATATGCTGAATACATAGAGTGTTAAGATGCTCTCTTAATACCTGATCGATGATTTATCAGGATTTTCAGAATGTGACTTTTTTGCTAAAGGACTCCAACCTGGAAGTGATTTAACTAAGATCAGCAAAAAGCCATCATTATCAGCATAACATGGGTTAATTATCACCCTTAAAAATTTAGCTAAGTATACATTTTCATGTGTACAAATTAGACATGGTGTGGCATCTCAGCAGCTTATAATGTAATTTGTAGATATCAGTACACAGATACTCAACTATAAGAACACCAAATAAACAGAAGACGATACCGGGGCACATGAGACCATTTATATCATTTGCCAATTATTTTCTACTTTTTCTTTTACTGTAGAGTTTGAAATTTTTATGAGTGTGCATTATTTATATAATTAAACACACCACATGAATGTTTTCTATAGGGTTAATATATCCCCTTCTTGTTTTTCTTGCCCATTAAGTACAACTATATGGGCTAACATTTTCTGAGACTTTACAAGCTAATCTGCCTCCACTTTATTCAAATAAAGTCAGTTTTAAATAGCCCATGATAACACATAATGAGTCAACTGAAGTACTTCAAAAGCCAGAGAGCACTTGCTGTTGGATGTGGAAGATAATACACTGATTTGTAGTTGCACAGAACCTTTCATCTGAGAATTTAAAACAGTTTCACACTCATCATTTACCTGAGCCACAGCACCCTGAGACCCACCCAAGTTAATACAAAGCAGCCACAGGCAGAATTAGGGATGGACTTCTAAAGACTTAATTTACAGTCACCTACATTTAATCAGTCATCTACATTTTTATAAGCAAGATGAACACATCCACAGAAAGAGTTCACAGGACATTCAATAAACTCCAGAATAAAAATTCTTAACCAAAAGTAATCTACTTTGTTTAGCAGACTGGCTACTTACAAAAACATGAGAGTGACTTGCAACTTATCATCACACTGGTGCTCAGACTGTTTACAAAAGAACAGACCCCAGCAGCCAGGAAAGCTGATGACTAAATGTGCAAACCCATCTAAGTAAACAGATTACCTCCCCCCGGACCCCCAATTCTTATCACATCACTTAATATAAATGAGGAAATTAGGGTCTCAAATCTAGCTTATTTTAAATGAAGAAAGCTTTGTGTTCTTATGCTTGGATCAAAATAAGCCCCTCTTATTCTTTACCACTTCCCTAAAAAGAAAACACAAACCTTGATCTTGGAGTCATTTTTGTTGGCGTAGGCAGACCTTCTGAAATTTTATACGGATTCTTCAGGGGTGATATGTAGATGTTCCCCCCAGGAACCCGTAAAGGTGAGCTAGAAAACTTGTAAGGGCTTCGAGGAATGTGAGGAATTGGTGACAAGGTAGGGGGCTAGAGGAAAAACAAAAAAAGTAGATTACTTAGCGTTTTAGTGAGATCCACTGCTTTATAATTAGATTTTCCCAAACAAAGGATGCTTTTTAACATACCCTGGTGGAAGCATACTGCAAAATATTTGTTTTCAGTCTCTGCATGAAGACTGAATTATAGAATACGATAATAGAATCATACTCCTCTTCTCTGATCAAAACACGTTTGAATGTCTGAGGAAGAAGAGCAAAAACACTTGTTAAATGAATTTGGGTATTTAACTCCTTAGATTTTCTTTCTTTTTTTAAAAAAATTAATTAATTAATTTATTTTTTGGCTGCATTGGGTCTTTGTTGCTGCGTACAGGCTTTCTCTAGCTGCGGTGAGTGGTAGCTTCTCTTGTTGTGTAGCACGGGCTCTAGGTGCGCAGGCTTCAGTAGTTGTGGCACATGGGCTCAGTAGTTGTGGCTCACAGGCTCAGGAGTTGTGACTCAGGGCTCTAGAGCTCAGGCTCAGTAGTTGTGGCTCACGGGCTCTAGAGCGCAGGCTCAGTAGTTGTTGTGCACGGGCTTAGTTGCTCCATGGCATGTGGGATCTTCCCAGACCAGGGCTCAAACCCGTGTCCCCTGCACTGGCAGGTGGATTCTTAACCACTGTGCCACCAGGGAAGCCTAGATACTCTATTTTAATAGTTCATAATACTATTTAACAGTAAAAACGCATATTTTACAGGCAAAAACAATCCGAAAAAGCCATCTTAGGCTTGGATTATAGCTGCTCTACTAGCAGTGAAATGTCATAGATATATACAATATGTTTTTTATATATTTGTGTAAAAGTTTATTACAAATACCCTGCTTATTGCCAGGGATATAGTATTCCTTATTTACTTTATAATATGAATTTGAATACTAAAGTGTGTTAACTTCCCAATTACATTTTAGTTACAAATAATTAACCAATAATACGAAAGTAAAAAGTTGATACGTAAATTTATATAATACAGTCAGAACATATGATATAATTAATGACTGAAGCTATCCATATTATAGATATGTATATATCTGGAAAATTCTTACCATGGAAAATTACCTACCTCCTGAACAGCATGAGGAAGATCTTTGTATGCTGTTACAATGATTTTGAATTTAAGGTCTATATTCTTCACTTTGCATATGCCATACATGGAACACATCATAATCTATTAAATAAATGTGATATAAATATAGTCAGGATTTTGTTGCATGGTTGTACTCTAAAAAACACTGTTATCTTTCTTTTAGTTTCAAAAAATGGAAATTTAATTTCCTACAGAATTATCTATTCCCATCCTGAGCTCAGTTTGAATGTACATGTAAAGTATTTAAAGAACAGAATGCAAATAGCCAACTCTCAGTTATTCAGGACTGATCATCTGGTTTGTAAATAACCCTAACTTTGGCTCCTGTTCCTTAAATGTTTCTCAGAAGAGAAAAGTTGAAACTGGAATCTATTAACTGTTTAACTAGCGCTTAAAAAAAAAAAAAGCCAGGTGTGAAAAGGGTTCAAACTATTAGATAAAATAATATTGACTATACTCAGCGGTGGTGTTAAGGGAGATGCAGTAACTGGAAGGGGGCAGGAGACAGTCTTCTGTTGACAATGTTCTGTTTCTTGATTTGCTTTCATAGATGAGTTCAGTTGATGAATTTACATTAAGATGTATCCTTATGATATATGGATTACTCTATACACATATTACATTTAAAGAGAAGGGTATTTTAAACATAAAAATAAAATTTGAAGTGATTTTCTGTGACTTTGAAACATCGAACTTTCTTAATTTGTCTGAATTTTACTACCTAATTTAAGAACTGATATCTTCTGCAACATTCTTGCTCCCATCTACCGCCAAGAATACCTACTCAACATCCCTTGTTTAGCATCTTAAACAGCCCCAATACTACTATTTCTCCCGTTTAGAATGCCATCCAAGTATCCTCTTTGCTAATTCACACTGTTCTCCTATTTCAATACTTTACCTAAGGTACCTCTCACAAAATCTTCTTGATTCCAGATACCTAATCTCTTTAGAAATCCTTAGCACTACTGTCTATCTTTCTATATTACAGAAAAGCAGTAGACCCATAAGGCAATAAGTGCCTACTTAAAAAAAAAATCCCACACACTAGAATTTAGAGTTCAAATATGCTCTTGTAAAATATACATATTTGTAGGTTATACATTTATACAATAATTCATCTTTTGTTCAAAATATCATTCTTACTGGGAACAATACTACCAACCTTACCAAAATAAAAAGATTAAAAGGGAACATTATGAACAGCTGCATATCAACAAAATAGATATCTAAGATGAAACGGAAAAATTTAAGGAAAGACACGAACTACCAAAACGGACTCAAGAAGAAAAAGAAAATCTGAGCTTTTGAAGCACTAAAGCACCAAAAGCTTCAAAGGACACAATCAAGAAAGTGAAATGACAACTCAGAGAATGAGAGAAAATATTTGCAAATCATATAAGGATTTGCATCATAAGGAACTTGCATGTAGAATATATAAAAAACCCTTTCGGCTCAACAATAAAAAGACAACCCAATGAACAAATCGGTAAAGTATCTGAATAGCTATTTCTCCAAAGAAGATATACAAATGGTCAATAAGAACACAAAAAGATTCTCAATATCATTAGCCATCAGGGAAGTGCAAATCAAAACCACAAAGAGATATCACTTCATGTCCACTAAGATGGCTATAATCCAAAAGGCAAATACGAAGTTGGTGAAGATGTGAAGAAATTGGAACCCCATACACTGCTGACAGGAATGTAAAATGGGTAGCCATGCTAGTAAACAATCTGGCCATTCCTCAAAAGGTAACACAAAGAGTTACCATATGACCCAGCAATTCCACTCCTAGGTAAATACCCTAGAGAAATGAAAACATACATCCACCCAAAAACTTGCACATGAATTTTCATTAACATTATTTATAATACCCAAAAAGTGGAAACCAAATGTACATGAATTGATGAATAAATAAACATGATGTGGTATAGCCATACAATGGAATATTATTTGGCAATAAAAAGGAATGAAGTGCTGATACAAGCTATAACACAGATGAACAATGACAACATAGTAAGTGAAGGAATCCAGACACAAAAGATAACATTATATGATTCCATTTATATGAAATGTCCAGAATAGGCAAGTCTATAAAGACAGGAAGTAGATTAGGGTGTTGCCTGTGGTTAGAGGGGGTAGGAGAATAGAGGCATGTATGTTACAGGTACAGGGTTTCTTTTTGACATGATGAAAATATTTTAAAACTGACTTTGGTGATTGTTGCACAATTCTGTTAATATACTAAAAACTACTGAACTGTACATTTTAAATGGGTAATTAGCATGGTATATGAATTATATCTCAATAAAACTGTTACAAAAATATTATTATTCCATAAACAGAAGAAAGAGGAAGATATGAGAGATGGTCTTTGTAAATTAACTCAATCATTTATTAATTTGACACTGTTTTAGATCAACTATTCTTTTTTAGATCTTTTTCAGATCAACTAAGATCCCCGGGGGTTCTTAGTTCCCCAACAAGGGATCAAACCCGTGCCCCCTGCAGCCTGCAGTGGAAGCACAGAGTCTTAAGCACTGGACCAGGGAAGTCCTAGATCAACTATTCTTAAGTCTCATGCTTTTTCCACACTAAATGAATTCCAGTTTACCACAACATAGAAAAAGCCTATGATAAAGTTTCTTCAGTGAGTTTTGCAGTGAGATCTTTCATGCCATTAAATAAGTAAAGTTATTGAAATATTCTCAAGCTCTAAAGCTCTCATTTGTAAGAAATATAGCAAAAATATAAAGGGTAGCCAACAAGCAAATATATATTAAGTCTACTAAATCGATGCAGCTTCTCATTTGAATCTAACCTTTTCTTAAGAAATCAGTACACAGCTAACAAGTGAGTCGAGTAGGAAAAGTGCATAATTTTCTTACCTGGTCCAAATGCCTGTCTCTCATGAGTTCATACTCATTTTGCAGTGTGTGTTGGAAAAGGGTCCAGATGATATGTTCTAGTTCTGGGTGGTCAGACAGAAGGCGTGCACACAGGGTATTTAGTCGAAGATATGCTAGTCGATACACTGGAAAAATAAGGGGAATTAATCACATTTACTCTTAATTTTGTATCACAAGTGGATTTTTCAAAACATTAAATTGCTATAACCAAATGCTGTTAAATAGCATTTTAACATTAACTTCATCTCTACCACTGTTTTCCTTATGAATAAATGATTTGTAGCTTTAGCACTGTCCTAGATACTAGAAGGCAAAATAATACTTTGCTGAAAGCATTATTCAGCAAAAAATAATTCTTTTGCTAAATTATTACAGCATAAAATTGAGGTAGAGGGACTTCCCTGGTGGTCCAGTGGTAAAGAATCCTCCTTCCAATGCAGGGGACACGGGTTCGATCCCTGGTCAGGGAACTAAGATCCCACATGCAGCAGGGCAACTAAGCCTGTGCGCTACTGAGCTCCCGTGCTTCAACTACAGAGCCTGCATGCCGCAAACTACAGAGCTCACGCACTCTGGAACCCACACGCCACAACTACAGAGCCCACACGCCCTGGAGCCTGCACACCACAACCAGAGAGAGAAAACCTGCACGCCATGACCAGAGAGAAGCCCGTGCGCCACAATGAAAGATCCCGTATGCCTCAATGAAGATCCCGCATGCTGCAACCAACACCCAACACAGCCAAAAATAAATTAAATAAATAAAATAAAATAAAGTTGAGGCGGAGGAAGAAAGATCCTAAGATCTTGTGAAATTAGACAATCCAAATAGGGTTTGTTTCAGTTCCACTGGTAATCTCTCATCACAGATGTTGAAAATTCTCACTATCAATATTCAAGAGGGTAATTATTTTTTTAAATAATGGAATTTCCAAAGTCCCTCAATTTTTCCAATCCTAAAAACAAAAAACAAATAGTGCATTTCTCTATAAAAATACTAGACTTGTAGATTACCTAAGTGGTAATATGACTGTGATATTAAATTTAGAGAGTTTATTAAAAAATGCTAGTGGAACACAGGTTGGAGAAAAGTAATCCACAAAACTGAATTTTCCTCCATCTACTTTAAACATAATGACCCTTGGTTTAAATTTACTTTTCAAAGACTTGCATAAGGTAATCAGAATTTTTTAGTTAATAATTTATCCCAGTAGTCCTCAACTTTGGCTTATGTCAGACTTGCATTGAGGGCTTGTAAAAACAATGATTTTTTTTTTTTTTTGGCCTCATCCTAGAGCTTCTGACTGAGTAGTTCTAGGGGCAGGGCTCAAACAAAAATTCTCATTTCTACAACTTAGCAGGTGAGGTGGATTCTGCTGGTTGGGGACCACACTTTGGAACCAACGCTCTAACGTAAGGGCTTATAACATGCCTATAAAGTTCAGTGTATCTCTGACTTGAATAAAAATCAGAAAAATGATTTATCACAGAGGAATGTGGCCTTTTACTTTCCTTCAAAGAGCTCCAAGTGGGTGTGCACTTGCATGTATATACACATGCACAGACACCCAAATGACCTCCCTATCCTACCACATACACACACAATCAGAGAATGCTATACAACCTGGTTACCAGGAAATGCACCTGCACTAGGTCACAACACATTGTATAAACTCAACTCACACACCTGAACAGCATAAGTAATGTTAGGAGAAAATATTTCCAGGCATAAATTTGAAAGCATAACAGTAGCAGCGACAATAACAACATCTTACACTTTCTGAGTGCTTACTATGTGCTAGGCATTGTTGGAAGCATTTTATGTATTAATTCATTTAATTATCTCAAAACCCATACAAGGTAGATTATTATTATTTCCATTTTACAGATGAGAAAACAGGCATAGAGATATTAAAGTTTTTTTCCTTTTTTTTTTTTAAATTGGAGTATAATTACTTTACAATGTTGTGTTAGTTTCTGCTGTACAATGAAGTGAATCAGCTATATTTATACCTATATCCCTTCCCTCTTGGACCTCCCTCCCACCCCACCCCCATCCCACCCATCTAGGTCATCATAGAGCACCAAGCTGAGCTTCCTGTGCTTTATAGCATGTTCCCGCTAGCTATCTATTTTACGCATGGTAGTGTATATGTCAATCCTAATCTCCCAATTCATCCCACCCTTCCCTTCCCCACCATGTCCACATGTCCGTTCTCTATGTCTACATCTCTATTCCTACCCTGCAAATAGGTTCATCTGTACCATTTTTATAGATTCTACATATATGCGTTAATATACGATATTTGTTTTTCTCTTTCTGGCTTACTTCACTCTGTATGACAGACTCTAGGTCCATCCACATCTCTACAAATGACCCAATTTCATTCCTTTT
Organism: Hyperoodon ampullatus; assembly: GCF_949752795.1. Classification (NCBI taxonomy): domain Eukaryota; kingdom Metazoa; phylum Chordata; class Mammalia; order Artiodactyla; family Ziphiidae; genus Hyperoodon; species Hyperoodon ampullatus. The sequence continues at coordinate 59,123,655 of NC_136929.1, read as the reverse complement.
CATGGCTAAGTAATATTCCATTTTATATATGTACCACATCTTCTTTATCTATTCATCTGTCATTGGACATTTAGGTTGCTTCCATGACCTGGCTATTGTAAATAGTGCTGCAATGAACATTGGGGTACATGTGTCCTTTTGAATTATGGTTTTCTCAGGATATATGCCCAGTAGTGGGATTGCTGGGTCATATGATATTAAAGCAACTTGCCCAAAGTCACGCCTAGTTAAGCAGAAGAGCCATGATTTGAAATCCAGTCAGCCTCGTTTCAGAGTCCATGCTCTTGAGAGTAATCATCTACTAACCTTTTTTGTAAAAGAGTGAAAGGGAGGTAGATTTCAATGGCTTCTGAGTCTGGAAGGCTGAGGTTGCTTGTGCCTCTGAATTTGCAGTAGAATTTACACGTGTAGTTGACCCTTTTTTCTTTGGGGATCTTACAGGAGAAAGATACCTAGATATATTCAAAGGAAAAGACTTCATTTGAAGTTTGCTAAGAATCTCTCTCTCTCTCTCTCACACACACACACACAAACACACACACACACACACGGCTGTACACATGCATCCAAACACATCTTGTCTATTTAATCTACTGTTCTACACCAAATTCCTCTTTAAATACAAGTTGGAAAAGAGAGATTAATAGGAAAACTAAGCTTGTCCTTATCATTTCTAACTCTATTTCAATAAATGGCTTTTCTTGGGAATTACTGCCTTATTTAAAAAATAGCTGCATATGTTTATATGTTCAATTCTAATAATTAAAGTGGGACTGAGTTCATAAAATGACTCCAGCTTAAAAGAACAAGCCACTGATATCAAAATATCAATTTCTCTGATTCTCTCCTAAAAACATTTCATTGATAACTATGGTTCATATACATAGGACTTAAGTTACACATACATACTCCCTCCTAAATTATATGGTACACGATTATATGAATTAATATTTCAGGTAACATTATCAAGTCAGATTTACACCTCTATACTAAAAATATGTCAGGCAAAGATCAAGGCAGAGATATTAGTAAAATTATTTCTCAATTTCTGACCTTCTACTGCTCTGTGTTGCCCTTTATTTTAGAGGATAATCCAGGTCTACTTTCTTTTTTTTTTTCAAGAACACTTTTTATTAAGGTCACTATTAGTAAAAGGTTTACAGTCTTTTAAAAATATCCCAGAATCTACTATGAAGAGCAAGTACTAGGGAGTAAACACCAAAGCATAACTTTCTAATTTTGTTTTAGTAGCTGAGAAATCATTCTGAGCAGGAAGTAGGATTTGTACCTTACTATGGATGCTCCTAGTACATGCAGTATATTTACTAGTACACTAGGAAAAGGGAATCACCATCATAACTTTATAAGTACCAGGGTCTAGTCTGTTATCACCCTTGAATTTCCCTTCAATTCACTAACTAACAATATTGTAGACTGACTTAACTTGGGTAGAAGTTAGTCTCCCTTGAATTCTAGGTGAACACATTACCTCCTGGACTCCACTACTTGAATCTCAGACTTAAGAAGGCCAAAGTGGAGCTCTTGATTTCGTTCCCATTCTTCCCATGTCAAGAAATGGCTCCACATTACATCCAGTTTCTTAAGTTAAAAACTTAGGAGGTATTTTTAATTTTTCTCTTTTCCTAATCTTCAAACCCAATGCAAAAGAAAGTTCTAATAAATCTTCCTCTAAAATACACCCCATGGGCTTCCCTGGTGGCGCAGTGGTTGAGAGTCCGCCTGCCAGTGCAGGGGACGCGGGTTTGTGCCCCGGTCTGGGAGGATCCCACGTGCCGCGGAGCGGCTGGGCCCGTGAGCCGTGGCCGCTGGGCCTGCGCGTCCGGAGCCTGTGCTCCGCAGCGGGAGGGGCCACAACAGTGAGAGGCCCACATAATGCAAAAAAAAAAAAAAAAAAAAAAAATACACCCCAGATCTTTCCATTTCTTTGTATCTCTACTGACATATCTTAGACCAAGTCGTTTACATCTCTCACTTGAACTACTGAAATTTTCTCCAAACTGGTCTTTCTACTTTCTTCCTTGCCCTGTTCCTTTCCCTCCTCCAAACCCACCTGTACTTCAAGTAGCAGCCAGAAACTGACCCTTTAAAAATACCAATTATAGCAAGCTGCACCCCTGCTTAAAACCTTAATGCTTTCCCACTGCCCTTCTAAAACCCAAACTCCTCCCTACGGCCTATGAGAACCTACAAGGTCTAGCTCCAGTTTGCCTCTCCAGCCCCATCTTGTACCATTCTCCTCTTGTTTGCTTTGGGGTTTCTTTCTGTTCCTCAGACCAGCTAAGTTTGACCACCCAAGGCCAGTGTACTTAATACTGTCTGCTGTGCCTATAATGCACATCATGCAGATTTTGCCTGGCCAGCACCCACTTGTTCTTGAAGTCTCAGGTCAAATAGCACTTCATCAGAGAAAGCTTCCCTAAACATTCTATCACTCTCTTAGCTTCTCTCTTTCACATCATTCTGTTTCTTTCTATTACAGAACTTATTATATTCTAAAATCACCTTATGTATTAGTTTACTTGTTCACTGTTTATTTCCTTCCTCCAGAGCGTAAGCTCTATGAGGGGAAGGACTTAGTCCATCTTATTCGCCTTTGTATTCCCAGTGCCTAGAACACTTCCTGGCACCTAACAGACAACTGCTTATTGAATTAAAGAAAAAGATAAGGCTTGACTTATTTATATTTATGTATTACCTAGCAAACAAATTTATACATGAAGGCAGAAGCTCCATATGCTAGAAATACTTTGGTACAAATTATCATGGAAATGACATCTCTGGAAAACAGTCCCTGCACTAATCACAGAACGCTGTAATGTCAATTCCTATACAGAACTGAACAGGAACATAACATTAGGCATATTCCTATGAAAGGCAATGTAGCTAGACTGCTTAAGAGCATGGGCTTTGGGGTCAGATGCTTGTGTTTGATTTGTAATTCCTTCTTCATAGAGAACGGAGGCTGACAGCCGTGTCTATTATCTTACAGGGCTGTTAGGTCACTGTCCAGCACATAGTGAACCCTCAATAAATGTTAGTTATCGCCTTCTTCTTCCATCACACCATCATGCACTAATCAACCGTTTTAGTCTCTGATCCCACGCTACTCCCTTCGCCCCATCCTATGCTTCACTCCAGATGCACTGAGCTTCACTCCCTGAAAAATGTTTCCTGCTTTCCTGGCTGCTATACTTTGGGGTTCATGCTATTTCTGTCTCTTCCCTCCTCTCCAGTTTCCATGTTGAAATCCTGCTCTAACTTTGAGGACGATCTAAATTGCCATCTCTGTATGAAAGCTGTCCTCATTACACCAAACCTGAGTGATTTCAGTAGCACTCTGTACCACTGTATATGAACTTTATTTGGGTCATGTATCTTATATTCCTGATCCCTGAAAGCAGGAAAAATGTCTTATTCAAAATTCTATTCCCTACAGCTTTTGTATAACATCTTGCATTACACTGTGCTCAGAATCTATTTGCAAGTTGAATGGATTGACACAACAGATACTCTACTTACATATCTGCTGCAGTGTGATTATTCTGGAGAGGAAGGTTGAGAGTACAAGCAGGTTCAAGGTGATCAGCCAGTCCTTCTCGGTCCTTTGCTTGTTTAATAAGATCAAATAAAGGTGAATCCTATATGAAACAAGATGACATTAAAACAACATTGGTAAGTATGATTCTCCAATGTATATATCAAAATCATACGGTTTGACATGGTGAGCATTATGAATTTAGTCAAAATTAACAATAGCAATTTTGAAGTCAGAATAAGATTCTTTTCTCCACCTTGAAAATAATGACTGCCAATTTTTGTATTACACATAAAATAAAGAACTAGGAATATGCATAACTTCAAATGCTTGTATTAGAAAAGAAATTAAAAGTTAGGGAAAGATACACAGAGAAAGTAGAAGGAAGAAAATAATAAAGACATAAACAGGATTTAATGAAACTGAAAACAAAGATAAAATACATGGTTTGATCAACTAAGCTAATAATTGGTTCTTTGAAATAACTAATAAAATTAAACAAAACTCCAGTCAGATTGACTGAGAAAAAGAGAAGAGACAGATAAATAGTATTAGGAACAAAACTGGGGCCACCATTATGAAGATTAGAAAGATAATAGGGGACTGTTGTGAAAAATTTTATGTCAATTCATAGGAAAACTTAGACCAAGTGGCAAATTCCTAAAAAATATAAATTAACCAAACTCAATAAGAAATAAATAAACCTCAACAGTCCTATAAACTATTAAAGAATTTGAATCAGTAATTAAAAGTCTCCCCACAAAGAAAACGTCAAGCACCGCTGGTTTTACCAGTGAATTCCACCAAACATTCAAGGAAGAGATAATTCCACTTTTGCTCCAACTCTTCGGAGAATAGAAGAAGTAAAAACATTCTCTATCTCATTTTATGAGGCTAGTACAACACTGATAATAAAAACTGTCAAGGACATTACAAAAAGGTAAATTATAGCCCATTCTTGCTCATGAACAGAGATATAAAAATTCGGAACCAGAAATATTAGCAACCCACAACAGCAGTGTTAAAAAGAATATGTCATTTACCAAGTTGAGTTTATCCAGGCTGCAAAATTAGTTCAACGTTAGAAAATCTATAATGCAATTCACCTCACTAATAAATCTAAGGTGAAAAATCTTGTCAAAATCAGTGCAGAAAAGTTCTCATTTAAAAACCCATTTGTCATTAAAAAAAAAAGAAAGAAAACTCTTAGTAAACCAGGAACAGAAGGGTACTCCAAATTTGATAAATGACATCTACAAATAAACAGAAAAACCACAGCAAACATTATATGTAGTGGTGAAATGTTAAGAGCATTTCCCTTAAAAAATCGGAGACAAGAGAAGCTTGTCCCATTATCATGCTTTCTATTCAGCATTATACATGAAGTTCCAATCTGCTCAATAAGTCAAAGAAAAAAGACTGGAAAGGAAGAAAGAACAAAAATACCGTTATTCACAAATGATTTATCTGTTGATAAAGAAAATTCAAAAGGATCTACAGTGAAATTATTAGAATAAGAGAGATTAGCAAGGTTTCTGTACTGTTATGAAATCAATATGAAAAATAATTATATTTCTATATACCAAGCAAACAGTTTAAAAGCATAATTTTTAAAATACCGTTTACAAAAAAGTAAGACCAGCAGTAAGAACCATTAAAAACCTTGATTCAAAAATTGTAACTTTCTGGAGGTGAGAGCTTGCAAGTACATAAAAATGGGGGCCATATATATTGTACTCTTTTAGTACTTGAACTAAAGGGCAAGAAAACAGACAGATGGCCAAGATGCTAGCTTTATTTCAAAAGGAAAAGCAGTGTATCCATAAATAAAAATACAAAACACTGTAGAATATAAGAAGATTTTGTAAAAATATGAAGATACTCTATTCAATAAAAAGTGAAAAATTAGCTAGCAATTTGAAAAAAATTATTACACTTTCATAATATATAGAAAATCACTTACTTACGTTAAAAAACAAAATTGAAAAAGTATGAGAGGTATATGAGAATACCTTTATAACTTTTTAAAAAATCTTTTTTCACCTTTATTGAAGTATAATTGACAAAAATCATATATATTTAAGGTGCACAACATGATGGCTTCATACATTGTGAAATGATCACCACAATCAAGCTAATTAGCATTCATTACCTCACAGTTACCTTTTTTTCTTTTCATCCCTTCACCTCCTTCTTTATAACTTTTCTTTCTTTCTCTTTCTTTCTATTTTTAAATTTTTTAATGTTATTTATTTTTTTATACAGCAGGTTCTTATTAGTCATCAATTTTCTACACATCAGTGTATACATGTCAATCCCAAACGCCCATTTCAGCACACCACCATCCCCACCACCCCCCGCGGCTTTCCCCCCTTGGTGTCCATACGTTTGTTCTCTACATCTGTGTCTCAACTTCTGCCCTGCAAACCGGTTCATCTGTACCATTTCTCTAGGTTCCACATACATGTGTTAATATATGATATTTGTTTTTCTCTTTCTGATTTACTTCGCTCTGTATGACAGTCTCTAGATCAATCCACGTCTCAACAAATGACTCAATTGTGTTCCTTTTTATGGCTGAGTAATATTCCACTGTATATATGTACCACTTCTTCTTTATCCATTCATCTGTCGATGGGCATTTAGGTTGCTTCCATGACCTGGCTATTGTAAACAGTGCTGCAGTGAACATTGGGGTGCATGTGTTTTTTTGAAAGATGGTTTTCTCTGGGTATATGCCCAGTAGTGGGATTGCTAGATCATATGGTAATTCTATTTTTAGTTTTTTAGGGAACCTCCATACTGTTCTCCATAGTAGCTGTATCAATTTACATTCCCACCAACAGTGCAAGAGGATTCCCCTTTCTCCACACCCTCTCCAGCATTTGTTGTTTGCAGATTTTCTGATGATGCCCATTCTAACTGGTGTGAGGTGATACCTCACTGTAGGTTTGATTTGCATTTCTCTAATAATTACTGATGTTGAGCAGCTTTTCATGTGCTTCTTGGCCATGTGTATGTCTCCTTTGGAGAAATGTCTATTTAGGTCTTCTGCCCATATTAGGATTGGGTTGTTTGTTTCTTTAATATTGAGCTACATGAGCTGTTTATATAATTTGGAGATTAATCAGTTGTCCGTTGATTCGTTTGCAAATAATTTCTCCCATTCTGAGAGTTGTCTTTTCGTCTTGTTTATGGTTTCCTTTGCTCTGCAAAAGCTTTGAAGTTTCATTAGGTCCCATTTGTTTATTTTTCTTTTTATTTCCATTACTCTAGGAGGTGGATCAAAAAAGATCTTGCTGTGATTTATGTCAAAGAGTGTTCTTCCTATGTTTTCCTCTAAGAGTTTTATAGTGTCCAGTCTTACATTTAGGTCTCGAATCCATTTTGAGTTTATTTTTGTGTATAGTGTGAGGGAGTGTTCTAATTTCATTCTTTTACATGTAGCTGTCCAGTTTTCCCAGCACCACTTACTGAAGAGACTGTCTTTTCTCCACTGTATATCCTTGCCTCCTTTGTCATAGATTAGTTGACCATAGGTGCATGAGTTTATCTCTGGGCTTTCTACCTTATTCCATTGATCTATGTTTCTGTTTTTATGCCAGTACCATATTGTCTTGATTATTGTAGCTTTGCAGTATAGTCTGAAGTCAGGGAGTCTGATTCCTCCAGCTCCGTTTTTTTCCCTCAAGACTGCTTTGGCTATTCGGGGTCTTTTGTGTCTCCATACAAATTTTAAGATTATTTGTTCTAGTTCCGTAAAAACTGCCATTGGTAATTTGATAGGGATTGCACTGAATCTGTAGATTGCTTTGGGTAGTATAGTCATTTTCACAATATTGATTCTTCCAATACAAGAACATGGTATATCTCTCCATCTGTTGGTATCATCTTTAATTTCTTTCATCAGTGTCTTATAGTTTTCTGCATACAGGTCTTTTGTCTCCCTAGATAGGTTTATTCCTAGGTATTTTATTCTTTTTGTTGCAGTGGTAAATGGGAGTGTTTCCTTAATTTCTCTTTCAGATTTTTCATCATTAGTGTATAGGAATGCAAGAGATTTCTGTGCATTAATTTGGTATCGTGCAACTTTACCAAATTCATTGATTAGTTCTACTAGTTTTCTGGTGGCGTCTTTAGGATTCTCTATGTATAGTATCATGTCATCTGCAAACAGTGACAGTTTTACTTCTTCTTTTCCAATTTGTATTCCTGTTATTTCTTTTTCTTCTCTGATTGCTGTGGCTAGGACTTCCAAAACTATGTTGAATAACAGTGGCGAGAGTGGACATCCTTGTCTTGTTCCTGATCTCAAAGGAAATGCTTTCAGTTTTCCAACATTGAGAATGATGTTTGCTGTGGGTTTGTTGTATATGGCCTTTATTATGTTGAGGTAGGTTCCCTCTACGCCCACTACCTGGAGAGTTTTTATCATAAAGGGTGTTGAATTTTGTCAAAAGCTTTTTCTGCATCTATTGAGATGATCATATGGTTTTTATTCTTCAATTTGTTAATATGGTGTATCACGTTGACTGATTTGCATATATTGAAGAATCCTTGCATCCCTGAGATAAATCCCACTTGATCACAGTGTATCATCCTTTTAATGTTTTGTTAGATTCTGTTTGCTAGTATTTTGTTGAGGATTTTTGCATCTATATTCATCAGTGATATTAGTCTGTAATTTTCTTTTTTTGTAGTATCTTTGTCTGGTTTTGGTATCAGGGTGACGGTGGCCTCACAGAATGAGTCTGGGAGTGTTCCTTCCTCTGAAATTTTATGGAAGAGTTTGAGAAGGATGGGTGTTAGCTCTTCTCTAAATGTTTGATAGAATTCACCTGTGAAGCCATCTGGCCCTGGACTTTTGTTTGTTGGAAGATTTTTAATCACAGTTTCAATTTCATTACTTGTGATTGGTCTGTTCATATTTTCTATTTCTTCCTGGTTCAGTCTTGGAAGGTTATACCTTTGTAATAATTTGTCCATTTCTTCCAGGTTGTCCATTTTATTGGCATAGAGTTGCTTGTAGTAGTCTCTAAGGATGCTTTGTATTTCTGCAGTGTCTGTTGTAACCTCTCCTTTTTCATTTCTAATTTTGTTGATTTGAGTCCTCTCCTTTTTCTTGATGAGTCTGGCTTATGGTTTATCAATTTTGTTTATCTTCTCAAAGAACTGGCTTTTAGTTTTATTGATCTTTGCCATTGTTTTCTTTGTTTCTGTTTCATGTATTTCTGCTCTGATCTTTTATGATTTCTTTCCTTCTGCTAACTTGGGGTTTTGTTTGTTCTTCTTTCTCTAGTTCCTTTAGGTGTAAGGTTAGATTGTTTGAGATTTTTCTTGTTTCTTGAGGTAGGCTTGTATAGTTATAAACTTCCCTCTTAGAACTGCTTTTGCTGCACCCCCTAGGTTTTTGATTGTCGTATTTTCATTGACATTTGTCTCTAGGTATTTTTTGATTTCCTCTTTGATTTCTTCAGTGATCTCTTGGTTATTTAGTAACGTATCGTTTAGCCTCCATGTGTTTGGGTTTCTTACGTTTTTTTCCCTGTAATTCTTTTCTAATCTCCTAGCGTTGTGGTCAGAAAAGATGCTTGATATGATTTCAATTTTCTTAAATTTACTGAGGCTTGATTTGTGACCCAAGATGTGATCTATCCTGGAGAATGTTCCGTGCGCACTTGAGAAGAAAGTGTAATCTGCTGTTTTTGGATGGAATGTCCTATAAATATCAGTTAAATCTATCTGGTCTATTGTGTCATTTAAAGCTTCTGTTTCCTTATTTATTTTCATTATGGATGATCTGTCCATTGGTGTAAGTGAGGTGTTAAAGTCCCCCAATATTATTGTGTTACTGTCGATTTCCTCTTTTATAGCTGTTAGCAGTTGCCTTATGTATTGAGGTGCTCCTATGTTGGGTGCATATATAATTGTTATATCTTCTCCTTGGATTGATCCCTTGATCATTATGTAGTGTCCTTCCTTGTCTCTTGTAACATTCTTTATTTTAAAGTCTATTTTATCTGATATGAGTATTGCTACTCCAGCTTTCTTCTGATTTCCATTTGCATGGAATACCTTTTTCCATCCCCTCACTTTCAGTCTGTATGTGTCCCTAGGTCTGAAGTGGGTCTCTTGTAGACAGCATATATATGGGTCTTGTTTTTGTATCCATCCAGCAAGCCTGTGTCTTTTGGTTGGAGCATTTAATCCATTCACGTTTAAAGTAATTATCAATATGTATGTTCCTATGACCATTTTCTTAGTTGTTTTAGGTTTGTTTTTGTAGGTCCTTTTCTTCTCTTGTGTTTCCCACTTAGAGAAGTTCCTTTAGCATTTGTTGTAGAGCTGGTTTGGTGGTGCTGAATTCTCTTAGCTTTTGCTTGTCTGTAAAGCTTTTGATTTCTCCATCGAACCTGAATGAGATCCTTGCCGGGTAGAGTAATCTTGGTTGTAGATTCTTCCCTTTTATCACTTTAAGTATATCATGCCACTCCCTTCTGGCTTGTAGAGTTTCTGCTGAGAAATCAGCTGTTAACCTTATGGGAGTTCCCTTGTACGTTATTTGTCGTTTTTCACTTGCTGCTTTCAATAATTTTTCTTTGTCTTTAATTTTTGCCAATTTGATTACTATGTGTCTCAGCGTGTTTCTCCTTGGGTTTATCCTGTATGGGACTCACTGTGCTTCCTGGACTTGGGTGGCTATTTCCTTTCCCATGTTAGGGACGTTTTCAACTATAATCTCTTCAAATATTTTCTCGGGTCCTTTCTCTCTCTCTTCTCCTTCTGGGATCCCTATAATGCAAATGTTGGTGAGTTTAGTGTTGTCCCAGAGATCTCTTAGGCTGTCTTCATTTTTTTTCATTCTTTTTTCTTTATTCTGTTCTGCAGCAGTGAATTCCACCATTCTGTGTTCCAGGTCACATATCCGTTCTTCTGCCTCAGTTATTCTGCTATTGATTCCTTCTAGTGTAGTTTTCATTTCAGTTATTGTATTTTTCATCTCTGTTTGTTTGTTCTTTAATTCTTCTAGGTCTTTGTTAAACATTTCTTGCATCTTCTCGATCTTTGCCTCCATTCTTTTTCCGAGGTCCTGGATCATCTTCACTATCATTATTCTGAATTCTTTTTCTGGAAGGTTGCCTATCTCCACTTCATTTAGTTGTTTTTCTGGGGTTTTACCTTGTTCCTTCATCTGGTACATAACCCTCTGCCTTTTCATCTTGTCTATCTTTCTGTGAATGTGGTTTTTATTCCACAGGCTGCAGGATTTTAGTTCTTCTTGCTTCTGCTGTCTGCCCTCTGGTGGATGAGGCTATCTAAGAGGCTTATGTAAGTTTCTATAACTTCTTGATAAGAAAGGACTTTTTATGTCCGACCATAACCCAGAAGTCATAAAGGAAGAGATGAACCAATCTGACTATACAGAACCTTAAAACTTCTGTATAACTAAAACCACAATAAACTAAGTTAAAGAAAGCCTTTAAAAAATAAACAATACTGATTTATTCTACAACCTCCATAATGTACTAATTCCTGTTGTCAAGGCATTCTTTCCTGTATTCATTAGGGGCACTCTGAAGTGCAAGCTAAGTAATGGCTTTCTTCTGAGTAAAATAATGCTAACAATTAACAGCAGCTAATGCATGTATGTCATACTCAATGTTTTACATTTTCTAGTCATTGACAAACTGAATATCTTTACATATGGGATAAATGGAACAAATTCACATATATTCAGCAGGAGTGGCCTAATCCCACTCTCTTCTCAAACAAAGACATTTCAGGAGAACTTGAGACTCACAAAGATATGCAAGTAAACCTGAGCCTTTAATAGGATTTAGGTATGCTACTAATCAGGTATTTTACTTTCTCTTCAGATATGGTTTAACCCATAGATGGTTTACCTGGTTGTGCTTTAAATTAGCACAATAGGATTATACCAAATTGAATGCCTCTTCCAAGGATGAAGGTGGCATTTTGTTCACCAACAGTCTTCATGTTTCACTCAAGTATAACTTTTATTACTCTATCTCCCCCAACCCAATTGGTCACAGAGATATATAGATACAGGTTTATGATAATGACTATGCCATGATAATAATAATGAGAAGCATGGTGCAGTGGATAGAAACACAGACTCTGGAGCCACACCACAAGGGTTCAAGTCCTGACCACTTACTGGCCGCATGACCCTGGAGAAAGTTGCTTAACCTCGTTATGATTCACTTTTCTCAACTGTAAAGTAGAGATGCTAATGACAATAATGCCTAGTTATCCATGCATCTATCCACCCATTATTCGTCATATGTCTATTCTGTAACAGGAGCTTTACTAGGAAGTAGGAACATAAAGGTAAACAACCCTCCAGTTGCCAGCTACTGATAGGGTCACTTCAGAAGCATCTGTCCTCTTCTACCTTATTCAAAATGTTCATTTGAAATGAACTATAATCGTCCTCTATCACCAAAAAATTCCCACTCCTCCTCAGTTTTTCCCATATAATTAACACTTCTTATATACAGTTGCCCAAAGCAAAAAAGAATCATGTTTATTATTCTTTCTCTCACTGTCCAATCCATGCAAGTCATATTGGCTCAAACTTCAAAATACATCCCAAGTCTAACTTCTTCTCCAGATGGGACTTTTAGATAGTTCTTAAAATAAAAGCCCAGTGCCGGCAACTTCCCTAGTGACACAGTGGTTAAGAATCCGCCTGCCAATGCAGGGGACACAGGTTCCATCCCTGGTCTGGGAAGATCCCACATGCCATGGAGCAACTAAGCCTGTGAGCCACAACTACTGAAGCCCACACGCCTAGAGCCCGTGCTCCACAACAAGAGAAGCCACCGCAATGAGAAGCATGCGCACCACAACAAAGAGTAGCCCCCGCTCACCACAACTAGAGAAAGCCCATGTGCAGCAACAAAGACCCAACGCAGCAAAAAAAAACAAAAGACAAAAACAAAACCCAGTGCCAAGCATATAGTGGACACTCAATAAATATTTCTAGAATGTTATATGACATAACCATACCACAGGTTTAATTAAACACAGCAAAGCACAAAGAAGAAAGTGGATGATAGGATTTGCTTTCTAACTGACACTAAATATCAACTGTGGCATCTGGCCTCCAAGATAACCCCTATAACTCCTGCCACTGGGTATTTACACCCTTATACACTGTCCTAGAGTTAGTCTCTGTGGTCAATGGCATATAGCAGAAGTGACAGCATGTCAGTTCTGAGATTAGCTTATAAAAAACCTGCAGTTTCCATCTTAGGCACACGGTCCTGCTTGCTCTCTCTCTCTCTCTCTCTCTCTCTCTCTCAGATCTCTTCTTGCTCTAGGCGAAAGCAGCTGCCTTGGAGTAAGCAACCCTACGGAGAGGTCTATGTGGCAAACAAATGAAGCCTCTGGCCAACGACCAGTGAAGGAATGAGGGCTGCCAACAACCGTGTGAGTGAACTTGGTAGCGGATTCTTGAATTCCAGGAAAGATTTAAGCTGACTGCAGTCTTTGTTGACAACTTGAGGAACTTTCCTGAGAGAAATGGAGCCAAAACCACACAGCTAAACCATTCCCAGATTCCCAACCTTCAGAAATTATGTGTGAAGTAAAACATTAGTTGTTTTACTAAACTGTTAAGGTTTGGGGTAATTTCTTACACAGCAATAGATAACTAATACAGAATCTGATTTTTTTTTAATCTAAAGAAAGTATTTAATAGAATATTTGACTTCTGAAAATTTATGCATTCATATCTATAGAACTGTTCGCATTCAGGACTCAGACAGAAGTTTACTCTTGGTCTCAGACAAGCTGTCTTATGTCATTACTTATCTACTTAAATTAACTCTCAGCATAATCACTCTCTGGACATTCCACTCTATTTTGCCACTTAATCATGTGAAGGAAACCAGACTCTCTCTGTCAGCAAGTAATATGGATAGAAAAAGCTATAAGTCTACTCTACATGATCTTTCATATTAACATACATCTAGAGCAAAAATGTGAACTTCTCCAGAGAGTAAAGGACTTAAAGGCTATCAGGTCAAGGTGTTCCTAAAAGAGATTCTGATTATCCATGTCTGTACGTACAAGTTCTCCAAGTGCCAAGTACGTACAAGTTCTCCAGTGCCAGTAGAAAAATTAACAATAGGGGAAGTGGAAGACAGGAATTGATATTGTTTTCTGGGTATTTTAAGAAATATTATTGGCATTACATTACAGGAAATGTTTTTGTACTATCCTAAGCCAAATCATTATAAGACCATTCTACCTTGCAAAAGGAAACTAGAATACAAAACATAAAATTTTGGGCAGGCCTTGACTTTTCTGACAGTTCTTTCCCATTCAACTTCACTACTTCTTTAATATTGATATTTCTCAGGATCCTTTTGCCAATATATATGCTGGCTGAGCCACTATCATGGCTTTAGTTATATTTCTACTTATTCCTAAAACTATTCTTTCTAATTCCAGATCCAGTATTTCCAACTAGATACCTTGGATCTCTACACGTATATGCGGCAAACATCTCAAATATTAACATGTTCAAACATTAACATGAACTTATTACCCTCATCACCAATCAGCTATGACTCCTTCAATATCCTCTTTGGTTAACTGTTATCAATCACCTAACCACCCACAGTACAAATCTTAGAATTACCCTCAGTTCCATCCAGGCACCTAACCTTTTGATTCATGCTTTTACTTTTAACATATTTATGCCTTTATATTTAAAACTTGTTTCTTGGGCTTCCCTGGTGGCGCAGTGGTTGAGAGTCCGCCTGCCGATGCAGGGGACACGGGTTCATGCCCCGGTCTGGGAAGATCCCACATGCCGCGGAGCGGTTGGGCCCGTGAGCCATGGCCGTTGAGCCTGGCGTCCGGAGCCTGTGCTCCGCAATGGGAGAGGCCACAACAGTGAGAGGCCCACGTATAGCAAAAAAAAAAAAAAAAAAAAAAAAAAAAAAAAAAAAAAAAAAAACTTGTTTCTTGTAGATAGCATAGCGTTGGGTCTTGCTTTTTTATCCACTCAGACAATCTCTGCCTTTTAATTGGGGTTTAGGCTATTTACCTTTAATGTAGTTATTGACATGGTTACTTTAAATCCTACATCTATTTGTTCCATCTGTTCTTTTTTTTTTTTTGCGGTACGTGGGTCTCTCACTGTTGTGGCCTCTGCCGTTGTGGAGCACAGGCTCCGGACACGCAGGCTCAGCGGCCATGGCTCACGGGCCCAGCCGCTCTGCGGCATGTGGGATCCTCCCGGACTGGGGCACGAACCCGCGTCCCCTGCATCGGCAGGCGGACTCTCAACCACTGCGCCACCCGGGAAGGCCCCCATCTGTTCTTTATTCCCTTTTGATGAAGGTGCAAAAGTAAATCAATGGAAAAAGAATGAACCTTGACCTAAATCTCAAACCTTGTACAAAAATAAATTGGAAATGGATCATGGACTTAAATATTAAATGTGAAGCTATAAAACTTTTAAAACATAGGGGAAAATCTTGGGGATCTAGAGTCCTTAGACTTGACACCAAAAGCATGATCCATAAAATAAAAAACTGATAAACAGGAGTTCATCAAAATTTAAAACATTTGCCATGAGAAAGACATGTGAAAAGGATGAAAAAAGAAGCTAGAGACTAGGAGAAATTATTTACAAGCCACATACCCAACAAAAGACTAGTATCTAGAATATATAAAGAACTCTCAAAACTCAATGGTAAAAACCCTACAAACAATCCAATTAGAAAATGGGCAAAGACATGAAGAGACATTTCACCAGAGAGGAAATACAGATCACAAGTAAACAGAAGAAGATATTCAATACCATTAGCCATCATCCTGATGGGCAATGTAAATTATAACCTCAATGAACTATCCTCACATGATCAGAATGGCTAAAAGAAAAAATAGTGGCAATCCCAAACAATGGCAAGGATGCAGAGAAACTGGATCACCCATACATTGCTGATGGGAATTCAAAATGGTACAACCACTCTGGAAAATATCTGGCAGTCTCACAAAATAAAACACAATAACCACATGACTCTGCAATT
This sequence comes from Hyperoodon ampullatus, assembly GCF_949752795.1. NCBI lineage: Eukaryota > Metazoa > Chordata > Mammalia > Artiodactyla > Ziphiidae > Hyperoodon > Hyperoodon ampullatus. Next base: position 59,108,028 of record NC_136929.1, on the reverse strand, counting down.
GCACTCTTTGGGCATTTATCCCAGAATAATGAAAACTCATGCTTATATAAAACCTGTACACAAATGTTTATGGCAGCTTTACTTGTGATAGTCAAAAATATTCTTCAATATGTGTATGGTTAAAGAAACTGTTGTACATTCGTACTATGAAATATTAGTCAGCAATAAAAACGTATGAACTATCAATACATGTAGTATCTTAAATGAATCTCCAGAGAATTTGGCTGAGAAGAAAGATAATCCTATTTGATTTCATTTATATAATATTTTGAAATAACAAAATTTTAGAAATAAAGGGCAGAATAATAGTGGCCAGGGGTTAGGACATGCATAGTGGGGCTGGAGAGATGTGAGTGTATTTCCTTCTATGATGCAACTGTTCAGTATATTTGTCTATGATGGTGGTTATGTGAATCTGCACACTGTCCCCAGGTCAGGCTGCCAGGTATCTCTTAGTTGAGGGCATTATGCTAAGTAAAATAAGTCAGACAAAGATAAATAGAGTTGGCCTTCCATACTGTGGGAGGTGGAACCTATGGATATAAACAGCTGATTGGGCTACGCCATTTTATATAAGGGACTTGAGCATCCACAGATTTTGGTATCTGCAGGGATCCTGGAGCCAATCCCCTGCAGACACCAAGGGACGAGCGTACAGTACAACCTCACTTATATGTGGGTTAAAAAAAACGAAAAAGAGCTTGTAGACACAGAGAATAGATTGAGGGTTGCCAGAGGTAGGGGGTGGAGGGTGGGCAAAAAGGGTGAAGGGGGTCAAAAAGTACAAACTTCTAGTTATAAAATAAATAAGTAATGGATGTAAGATACAGCACGGTGACTACAGTTAATAACACTGTAGTGCATATCTGAAAGTTGCTAAAAGATCAAAAATGTTCTCATCACAAGAAAAAAAATTATAACTATGTATGGTGATGAATGTTAATCAGACTTACTGTGGTGACCATTTCACAATATATACAAATATTGAATCATTATGTTGTACACCCAAAACTAATATAATGTTATATGTCAATTGTATCTCGATTTAAAAAGTTTTTTTGTCTGGAAAATTATAAACAGCTGATTTATTAGAGTAGTAGAGTTATATTATCTTTTTACTGCTGATTTTATTCTATTTCTCTTATTGCTCTTTAAGAGCCTTAATAATATCTCTCCTACAATATAAATAAAAAATTTATTCCTAAAAAAAATTTTAAAAAACAAAGCTCATGGAATGATGTCACATGTACTTAGAAAGTAATGGAGTTGAGTCAGAGAAAACTGGTCATGTTTCCAGGTACGAGTAGGGCTAGACAATGGTCACATGTCAGAAAATGAGAGTAAGGCCAAGAGTTGGCTCTATGAAGGACAGACATGGTGACAAGAATCTGAAGGTAGATCCAAACTTAGGATACCATGTTATCAAGGAAAAAAGACAAGTGGGATAGAACTATCTTTAAGGTCCTAGATGTCCATTCAATCAGATGTAGGATAGATAATTAACAAAAGTAAAGAAAGTTGACCTAGTTGTGTCTACTTCAAAATAAAACCAAAAAACCCCACAACAAACAAAAAGACAAACATAAAAGCTGTGAGTCAAGTTTATTCGGTGTCTTACTGATGACTATAGCCCAGGAGATAACCCCTCAGCTCTGAGAAACTGTTCTGAAGAGGTAAGGGGAGAGGTCAGTATACATGTGATTTTGGCGAAGGTGGTACTTCCAACCAAGCACACATTTTGGTAGAAGGTTGTTGCTAGTCAGGAGGAGCACATATCTTAGTTAATGGTTTCCGTGCTTTTCTAAGTATGGAAAGATGCAAGAATCCAGGTTCATAAAAAATTTCCCCTGAAAACATCTAACTATCTGAAGGACTGTTCTGCCAGTTTTCCCAGAGCACAGAGTGCCTCATTCTGCCCTGAACTCCTTTCAGGGGGTGCTAAAGGTCAACAGCTACAGTGGCTAAGGACTTAACTCTTGTAGAACCTGGTGGCGAGTGACATTTTTTAACTGGCAGTTGTATCAACAAGTTAATATAGGCTGTCAGATGTCACTGCTATTGGGAAACGGAACTCAGCAGAAGCAAATTCAGTCCCTTGAATAGGGTGCTAGCCAAAACATCAAGAGAAAAAGACAAACCTAATAATTGCACAGGGACACAGAAGTCAGGGTGGGATCTGACTTGAAATGCAGCTATTGACCTGGGGATCCTTTTAATTTAAGATAGTAAGTTTCCTAGAAGTATTCAACTTGAAGAACACTGTCAAGTAGCCAAAACCAAAACAAAACAAAACTCCCAGTTTATGATGTGTCATGCAAAACAAAAATCAGAAACAGATATGTGGAATTTTATCAAATTGAAATACTATTTAGAGATTTCCAGTTGCCATGAAAATCTTGGGGACATGAACCTGGTGAGTGAAGTGATGGAAGATGAGGCTGGAAATACAGATTGAGAAGAGCCTTTTATAAGACTGTTTAACAGTTAAAGGTTAATTCTCTGAGATACCCACATGATTTATTCCTTCACTTCTTTCAAGTCTTTCTTCATGTGTCCCCTTATCAACAGGCCCTTCCTAGAACTCCCTATATAGAATACCTCCTTTTTCCTCCTGAATGTATTTTTCTTCAGAGAACTTATCACCATACGGCCAACTGTATAACTGATTGTTTATTGATTTCCTGTCTCTCCAAAATAAAATATAAGCTCAGGAATTCTGTTTCATTTGCTGCTATACATCTAACACCTAGAAGAGCACTTGGCACACAGTTGGCACTCAGTAAATACTTGCTCTTGAATAAACAAATAAATATCAGCATACCAAAGATAAAGATAACATAAGCAGGAAAAATAACTTAAATGTGCTTATCCTATTTACCTATCCATTTAACCAGGACAACAAGCCAGCAACTTCTTTTTTTTTTTTTTTTTGGTCAGCCTGAAACAGTCCACTTCTGTTTAGATAAAAACAAGAACAACAAAAGGCTTGGCTTTAAAGGGGGTCCTTTTGTAGAGTCAGTCGTTCCGGGCTTTGTTTGTAACCTTTCTGAGGCAGCACTGGTAACATCTGGCATTGACAGGAAATCCTCAAAATTTCCAAGGGTGTGAAATCAGTTGATTAAAATGAACATACTGGCAAAACCAATAAAAAGAAGTGATCATGGAAATTTTGTTCTGGGAATGGATTACTAGTGGCTTAGAATCTTACTGATTAATTCTTCCATATGCCTTTGGGTATTAATATCTGTTAAAGAGTCAATCTTCTTCTTTGAATTCTGGCTGGGTTAAAAGCAAAACATCTACATAAATGCTTAAAGTCAGATGTGTTTCTGCTTTTAAATGTATTTGCAATAGTGTTCACGGAACTAGATCTTAAAAATCTGTCACTTGTAAAAAAAAAAAAAAAAAAAGGAAAAAAAGAAATTTAATCAAATGTATATATTAATTCCTCTTCTAGGAATTTAGAGTGAAACTAGTTATGAGGCATCCTTGAGAGAATTGAGGAGATAGTCACTCAAATCATTTTCTGTGTTTTTGGTTGAGAAAGACATGACTATACTAGTGGGACTATACCGACATTATTACCAGGCACAGTTCTGGTCTTTAAGACTTGAAATTGGAAACTTTTATTCAACTTTAAAGGCTAGCCTTCTCTAGACATCACCTTCTCTGAAGACCTTTTAATTGACTTGGTTGACTCTCATCTCCATGCTGTACAAACATATATTGTTAGCTGTATTGCAATTATTTCTTTGTTTTTTAACCCTGATTGCATGAATATGTCTTAAAAGTGAGACATTTTAACTAAGTACTGTGGTAGTACAGAAAAGGAATTGATGAGATTGAAAGGTCTCCACAGAAAAATGGGATAAGATTTTAAGAGGGGCAGATGAAGGAATGGGGAGCAGGAAGACACAGGAAAAAAGGAGGAAGGGACAACTCAAGTGCTGACAGTGATAAACATGCTTGCTCAAGTTTTAAGTCTTATACCGCATTCCTGCTTCTCTTAATTTCCTTTATCTCTTTGCTTGGACCTGCTACAACCATCATTCCCGAGCACTTTTACTTTGCTATAAAACATTATCCATTACCTTTTAAATCTTTCTTCTACTCCTACCCAACCCTACAATCTGATTCAATGCTTTGAACTTGGGCAGATGACTCATGCTCCAGTAAAGAGTAACATAAAGTGTTAAGTGTTTGCAGTAATGACCTAAAGGTTAATCATTTTCAAATGGTATCAATATAGTAATACTAAGTTTGTCTAGAATTTAATAAATCTTCCTGTTAGGCTAAAAGATCTTTTTATATAAAATAAACATTCTATCAAGATAAATTATAAATATTTTCTCAAGCTGAGAAAGTTTTGTTTCTAAATCTAAATAGAAAATTTATCATTAACAGGCTTCAGAAAAATCCAAAATGAGAAAACTGTTTTCATAGGTATAAATTTGAGATGGAAAAAGGCCCTGAAGAAACACTTCTCATCAAGGCAAACATTTGCTGCATTCAAAATGAATAAAATAAATTTAGAATATTTTTCTTACATTTAAAAATTTCACTGTTCCACACTTTCTTTTAAACTTGAACATATTTATTTCACATACTTTCTCATCCAATTTTTTTACGTATCTCATATTCTCAACGTTATTTTAGGTACAACTCCAATTATGGCCATCAAAACTTTTAATGAGAGAATACTTTAAAGTTTTGAACAATTCCTCTTTGATCAATTTTATACTAAAAGAACATAGTATCTTGTTTGTGTTTTGGAAAAGAAAGGTCTTTTAGAGAAGAATGCTATAGAAATATAAAGGAAGGGCTTTTTTAAATGTTTAATCTTGACAGCATGATAAAATATTAACAAAGTTCTTCTCATACAATGAGACTCCTGGCTTAAGCAAAGAATAATTCTTGTACATATACAAACTGGTTTCAAAATTAGAAATCCTTAAACATAAAGAATGAAAAGTGACTTCTTGATTTGTTATACCTAAGAGTGAAAAAACCCAACCTAAAAGCTTAAGCATTCAAAGAATTGGAATCAGATATACAAACAGGAAAGCACGTTTGAACAGTCCAACTCCCTCACTGTACAGCCAAGAATCTAGAATCCTAGAAAGGTCAAGTGAATGCATATTAAGCTTCTCTGATTCTCTGCTTCTGCTCTTAACACAACACTTTCTTACTTTCCTATTTAAAATAAAAATAGAGGACTTCCCTGGTGGCGCAGTGGTTAAGAATCTGTCTGCCAATGCAGGGCACACGGGTTCAAGCCCTGGTCTGGGAAGATCCCACATGCTACGGAGCAACTAAGCCCGTGCGCCACAACTACTGAGCCTGCGCTCTAGAGCCCGCGAGCCACAACTACTGAGCCTGCATGCCACAACTACTGAAGCCCGTGTGCCTAGAGGCCATGCTCCACAACAAGAGAAGCCACTGCAATGAGAAGCCCGTGCACTGCAACGAAGAGTAGCCCCCACTCGCCGCAACTAAAGAAAGACCACGCACAGCAACGAAGACCCAACGCAGCCAAATATAAATAAATAAAATAAATAAATTAAAAAGAAAAAGTAAAAAGGACAGAATAACCCCCCCCAAAATAAATAAATAAATACACAGATTAACATTTAATTGCCTACATACACACATCTTAACTTCATTTATAAAGAATCTGCATTAGCAACTAATAGTTTAAGATTCCTTTTAGGCTATCCATAGAAAAAAACTTCCAAAATATTTCAGATTTCCAGATACTTCAGTGGAATAGCATACAGGATTTGCTAATCCTTCATTTCTTTAGACTGTGGTTTCTTACCTGTTCTTAGTCATAATCTTGTTTGAGAATCTAATCAAAGCCACAAGACCTGTCCCCAGGAGAATGTATACGACAGGGGTTTCAGCGATTTTAAGGTCCTCAGGTGAGATCCTTTGCACTATATTGTCAAATTTGCTTCAGCATAAACTAAACTACCACATATATTTGGACTATCTTAATCTTCCAACAAATAATACATTCTCCCAGAACCACAATTTGACATTGGGTGCTTTTCCTAAATTGAGGGCCAACAAGAAATGGCACACGTTCTACCATTAGAACACAATCTGCTGTGGTTCATGTGTAAAGATTCACAATATATTTCTGAGATAAAGCAGTTTTTCCCTTGACACCCTGGAACATTTTCTTTCATTAAATGAAAACTACATAATCTACTATATTTTCCTTTTCTGCCCTGTGTCAAATGGAGCAGTTCCCCCTAGCCTAGATTTTTCTGCCCTTCTCACACTGCTCCTCCCACCCTTCTCTTTCCCATGTTGTACTGGCTTTTATTCTTTTACTAATGTGTTAATGAATTTGTGTGTTAAGATTTTTATTTATTGCTTTTTGCAAACATTTATTACATTCAAAATGAATAATTTTTAGGATAATGGATATGACTAATATTTAGAATAATTTTCCTCACATTTCTCACATTTAAAAACTTTAACTGTTCCACACTGACTTTCTTTTTAAACTTCTTAAATGTAGGTATAATTTCTATAAAATAAAAATCTTAAATATTTAGTTCCATCAGTTTGGACAGTTTTAAAATTATAATCTGCTTTAAATCCTTTTTGGAAGCAAGAAGGGTATAAATCAATAAATAGTTGATTCATTCATGACTTGATCTGTGTCTGTCTGGCAGGGGAAACTGGTGGGACTAGAAGTAAGACAAGATAAGACACCATAACAACGATATAGATAAGAGTGACAGGGTTAGTCTAAAAAGATAGCAGAGAGAATAAAAAAGGGACAAGATAAAACTGGTATTACTATCAAGGCTAGAAATAACCAATATGAAAAAGAATAGAAGGGAAGAATGGCTGAGGAGCCCACTTTACACATTATTTGTTTATAACGGGTGTTCAACAAAGCCTATTTTGTTTTGTTTTGTTTTGTTTGATGCAAAATTGCCCATGTTTTATTTTATTTTTTTAACATCTTTATTGGAGTATAATTGCTTTACAATGGTGTTAGTTTCTGCTTTATATCCAAGTGAATTAGCTATACATATACATATATCCCCATATCCCCTCCCTCTTTCGTCTCCCTCCCACCCTCCCTATCCCACCCCTCTAGGTGGTCACAAAGCACCGAGCTGATCTCCCTGTGCTATGTGGCTGCTTCCCACTAGCTATCTATTTTACATTTGGTAGTGTATATATGTCAATGCTACTCTCTCACTTCGCCCCAGTTTACCCTTCCCCCCTCTGTGTCCTCAAGTCCATTCCCTACGTCTGCATCTTTATTCCTGTCCTGCCCCTAGGTTCTTCAGGACCACTGTTTTTTTTTAGATTCCATATATATGTGTTAGCATACAGTATATGTTTTTCTCTTTCTGACTTACTTCACTCTGTATGACAGACCAAAGCCTATTTTCAATCAGGGATGGAAAAAGTCAGATTTCTTGCCTTCTCAAAGCCACAGTTGTAGCAGAAGTTTAGATAAGAACTCAGAAGTTACTCATATCCTTAAACTTATAATAGTTAACAGAATACTCTCTCTCAAACTGATAACAAAAAAATTAGTTACACAACTAAAACACCACTATACCATTACTATAGTGATGAATAAAACATGTACTTTATAGGCTAGCTGGTTATTGACCTGGCTTCTTGATGTAATAAAAATCTGAAAGTGATGAGTTATATAATGAGATTCATTAAATTTTAAATCAGCTGTAGTTATTTCAGCCCCTAAAAAAACTCATTCAAGAAACCAACTGATTCCCAGACTTAACTTTTAGAAGTATACAGATCTCACACTAAACTGGTTTGGTCTCTATCAAATACAAAAGCAACTATTAAATATCCTCGAGTCCTTGGATTCATTTAACTCCCTTTTGTAAGTAGTTACTCTACGATTCTCAAATCTTAACCTAAGGAATTTTAAAGGTATCTAATTTCACTTTGGATCCTTAATTAGAAGTCAAATTAAATGTCTTGAAAGATCTATCATTCAATGACCTTCTTCCTGTTAAAATAGATAGCCCTTCTGCTACTGCCCTTCCTCAGTAGAAACAACTCTCAATAAAATTCCAGTTTATCAGTATAATTCGTGCCTCAGCAAACACGTGAGTATCCACCAAGGGTCAAGCATTGTGTAAAACTGGAAATACAAACGTATACTAATATACTGATAATAACAAAAAGTTTAATTCAACGAACAGTGATCTATTTTTAAGCACCAGTAACTCAAACATGAAAAAACTACAAATGAACAGTTAAGTGAGTATTAAGTCAAGTGAATGACATCATCAATATGTGGAAGAATATTCCAATGTAGAATTAGTACGTTTTATGGGACATTGCCATATTCAAAATGAAGGTAAAAGTAAACAAAGTCAGGGCATATAACTGCTTAAATTTAATTATTTAATGATGACTAGAGAAGAGATTATCAATCTGAAAGTCGATTACTGAGGAACTATAACAGAAATTTTTCTCCAGTGAGAACACAAGCTCATTAACTACTCTCCTCAATACTGTTCACTCTAGGTTTCCACCTGTCTTCTTATATAAACACACACTACCTCTTTTCCATACCAACGTGATACAAAGAAATTCAGCCCTTTAAGGTTTTAAATTTACTGGTTGTAAGTAATACTCATATTTTTTTGTGTCACTTGATTATAGGTAAATTTCCTAGTCAAAACAACAAAAATAGATTATAATTCAGGGGGGATTCATCAACAAACAACAAAAGTTGCTAAGCAGGAGAGTGAAGCCCAAATTAAAAAGGTACAAAATCAGAACAAAACACGTTACTGAAAAATATTAGTTTTAAATTAGCTAAGTAATTTATGAAAGAAAAATAAATTGCTCTTAAATTTCTCAAATTTCCTTAATTGATACCCGAAAGGAAGGGCTTCAGCCCAAATTAAACCAAACTAGAAAATAATAACAGTAAACTACAACTGGATATAGCCTTTTCTGAAAAATGGTAATTTAAAATAAAAGAAACATGTATGTGTCCACAGATTGTGATATCCTCAATCCCTGAGGAAATAACATCTACATTCAACTACCCCTTTCCCACACATACTTTCTTCTGATTTCTTTGGGCTTTAAAAAATGAGTATACTTTAAATATATAAGAGAGAAACCACTCACATGAGCTTTTAAATGAAAACAAAATCTGACCCATATTCCAATACATAGTTAATGTCATATTAAGAGGGGTAAAGGGAGGGCTGGAGGGAATTAAAATTCCAAACCTAAAACTTAGCCAAGTAGTATAACTTTTATTTTCCAAAATTTATTTCAATGAATTTAGGGAAAAATTTTTTTGTTTAATAAGACACAATTTTGTTCTGTAAGATTAATACCACACCAAACATAAACATTTTAAAATTTATTCTTTGATCCGCCTGCCAATGCAGGAGACATGGGTTCGAGCCCTGGTCTGGGAAGATCCCACATGCCGCAGAGCAACTAAGCCCATGCGCCACAACCACTGAGTCTGTGCTCTAGAGCCCATGAGCCGCAACTACTGAGCCCGTGCGCCACAATTACTGAGCCCGCATGCTGCAACTACTGAAGCCCGCGCGCCTGGAGCCCGTGCTCTGCAACAAGAGAAGCCACCGCAATGAGAAGCACGCACACCATGATGAAGAGTAGCCCCCCGCTCGCTGCAACTAGAGAAAGCCTGCACACAGCAATGAAGATCCAATGCAGCCAAAAATAAATAAATAAATTTATAAAAAAATAAAATAAAATTTATTCTTTGGTGGAAGTGATTTAAAAAATTGGAAGTGCTATAAAATATTAATTTAATTTTATAGGAAAGAGGTAAGAATGTGAGAAAATTGTTTATCAAAAAGTAAAGAGATCCAGGATTGGAGCCACTCACAGTCATGGGAATTAAATTAAATCTTGAGGAGCAATTATGGAAAACAGAAGCCAAGAGTGGCAAAACTTGGTCTCTCAACTCAAATCCTTTTTATAACTAACTATTCAATTTCTCTCTTTTACAGTCAGTAAACAGATTTTTAAAATGTCATATTAAGATATCACTAACAATTTCAGTTTATAAATACACATACACATTTTAGTTCCAAAAAAAAGTCATATCCCAAACACAAAAGCAATCACATACTGATTTTTGTCCTCTCTCAATTACTACTACCAAAAAGAAAGAAAGAATAAAAAGAAAAAAAAGAAAGAAAACTCCCTAAGAGGTGGCCAACATTCCAGAGGCATTTCTGCATAAAAAGAGGTAATGGGCAGACTGCTCAGCTAAACAGTCAGTGGCCCTTTGCAAGCCTCCTAGGTGTATTCCCAGCAGACACGTTATCAGATTAAAGGAACTGCAAACAAACTGGGCTGAAACCTTTCTTTGTCCAAGTCCAGCCTCTTCTTCCTGTGATGTCATATTACAAATCTAGCACGGCTTTCTTTTTCTCTTCAGAGAAAGCCCATCTCACAATACAGCTGGTAACCGAGGAAAAGGCCTCGATTCAGCAAGAGCTAACACGCTTAGGAATTTATTTCGGAACCTTTGAAAGACTCCTCTGCTTACCACCATCTGGGATCCACTGCAGGAATACGGAAGAGGAAAACTTCATTTAGAAGGAGCAAGAAGTAAATGAGACCGAACTGGGAATGTTTAAGTCTCTGAAACTTTGCGTTGAAAAGCAAAATAAGATTGCTAACTTTAGCTTAAACATTCTGGAGCATAAAGAAACTTTCATTTTGGAATATTCATCTTAACAACTGAAACAGAAGTTTACCAGACGAATAGTTTTCTTCCACCTCAGAACACAGCTTTTATTTAAAATTTATAATCCAATGGGTTGGCTTCACTGACTGCGTTTTTTAAACGTAGCCCTGGAATCACGGATTTTCTGGAGATTTGAAAATGAAAACATTTTCTTATTGAAGAACCAAGTGGAAACTTTACAGCAACAAATTTCATGTCTCTTTTGGAGGAAAAAGAAATATTTATAAAATCACGCAAAGATCCAAAGGATTTGCAAATACATTGGAGGTTATAAAGGGGTCACAATCTGAATACCAAAGGAGACTGCAGCTGACCAAAGGACTTCAACACTGTAAACTGGACGTGCCTTTATAATGGTAAGCAATAACAGCTCCCACTGCGTCTATGATGACTCCTTTAAGTACACTTTGTACGGGTGCATGTTTAGTATGGTGTTTGTGCTCGGGTTAATATCCAACTGTGTTGCCATATACATTTTCATCTGCACTCTCAAAGTGCGAAATGAAACAACAACATATATGATTAACTTGGCAATGTCAGACTTGCTTTTCGTTTTTACTTTACCCTTCAGGATATTTTACTTTGCAACACGGAATTGGCCATTTGGAGATTTACTTTGTAAAATTTCAGTGATGCTGTTTTATACCAACATGTACGGAAGCATTCTGTTCTTAACCTGTATTAGTGCCGACCGATTTCTGGCAATCGTCTACCCATTTAAGTCAAAGACTCTAAGAACCAAACGAAATGCAAAAATCGTTTGCATTGTCGTATGGTTAACTGTGATGGGAGGAAGTGCACCAGCAGTTTTTTTTCAGTCTACCCACTCTCAGGGTAACAATACCTCAGAAGCCTGCTTTGAAAATTTCCCAGAAGCCACATGGAAAACATATCTCTCAAGGATTGTAATTTTCATCGAAATAGTGGGATTTTTTATTCCTCTAATTTTAAACGTAACTTGTTCTAGTATGGTGCTAAGAACTTTAAATAAACCTCTTACATTAAGTAGAAGCAAAATAAACAAAACTAAGGTTTTAAGAATGATTTTTGTACATTTGGTCATATTTTGTTTCTGTTTCGTGCCTTACAACATCAACCTTATTTTATATTCTCTTATGAGAACACAGACGTTTGTTAATTGCTCAGCAGCAACAGCGGTAAGGACCATGTACCCAATCACTCTCTGCATTGCTGTTTTAAACTGTTGCTTTGACCCTATAGTTTACTACTTCACGTCAGACACGATTCAGAATTCAATAAAAATGAAAAACTGGTCTACCAGGAGAAGCGACTCCAGATTCTCTGAAGTTCAAGGCACAGAGAACTTTATTCAACATAACCTACAGACCTTAAAAAATAAGATATTTGACAATGAATCTACAATATAAGCTGCCTTAAATAAAACCACTGGGACTTCACTGGGACAGAACTTCCAAGTTCCTTCAACTGTGAAAAGTGTTTTCTTGGACAACTACTTCTCCACCTCTGAAAGAAAATAAACATGTGGACATTTTTAAGCTTTTAGTTTAAAAAAAAATGTATTCGATGTGTTAAGCATTAAAATGTATTCTACTCTTGTATATACTCCATTTTATTTTTCTGAGCCATTTTGATTTATACCTTCCTCTTCATTAAAAAAAAAAAATCCCTAAAGTTGTTCAAACTCTAAAAGTAACTATGATGTAAGTCATGTGGTGACCATCTGTATGGTCTTTGAATGTTTTAGTAATTTTATACTGGATAATTAACAAATATTAAAAGTTTCATTTAAGTGTTTAATACTTTTATTCAGTATGTATCTAATTTTGATTTCAATCTGAATTGAAACTACTAATCATGTTTCTTAAACTATAACAACATAAGTGAGAAAGAGTAATTTGAAATATTCAATAAGCGTTTTTACAGCATTTTTCAAAAAACAGTAAAGAATGTAGTGTTCTGTAGAATGACATACTGACACTATTTGAGGCTCTCAAGCAGTCACACTCAGAGATAATATTTAGGATTTTGTCTTTGTATGCAATTCGTAAAAAGCAGATGCTATCCACACAGTATAGTATGTTTTAAAATTACTCTTTTGATCCATTTTCTGCATTTAACAGCAGCCAATTTAAAAATGATATATGCCACAAAAACTGAGAAGGAGGAAACTAACAAAATGTTATTTTGCTAAGTAAATTAAAAAAAATACTATTACAGGTACACTTTAAAGGTATGTCACAATAAATAACCTGTATTTTAAGTATTTTAGATCAGAGAAGCAACCTAGATAGTGAGCTATAATACTTGGCACTTAGAAAGTGATCAATATATATCTTTGGACCACTGAAGCCACTGAATAGCTGAATATATTATTTCAAGTAGGCAAAATGTTACTGTATGTCAAAATAATTTATGAAGTAAGGAAATAGTTCCAAGCAACAAAACTGCAGGGCCAAATAACTAAGTACAATTACATTTTCATTTCACTAAACATAAAAAAGGTATTGCTTTGAGCTATAATTTAGATATAAAGCGCCAATTACACTGAAACTTTTTCATTTTCCAACATCTTTCTTTTCAAATTCAAGCAGTTTTCCAAAGTTAGCTAAAAATATATTCTTTTTACTTGAGAAGAAAGACATACAATTAAATTTAGCATTCAATGTATCTGATTTTAACATTTTCAGTCTTTCAAGTCCTGAATACAACTTTGGACAAACACTCCTTGTTTTAAAGATTTAAATTTGATTTTTGCTGTTCTCTGGATTTGAGCTGCAATGACTTCAAATAAATTATAGTAAGTAAGTAAGCTAAATAAGCAAAACTGTTTTCAAAAAAAATAACAGTGGGGGATTTTCTTTAGAGAGCTATAACTTCCTTTAGATAAACCTAAAGCAAAATAAATCCTTAAAAAAAAAAAAACTAGTGAAGAAATTAAGCATAGTTCTTTACATCCCAAGAGAAGTATGTATGTTGTAAACATGTTTTCTTCAATTGATGCTGAAGTGCCTTTATTTGATATTCTTCAGAAAAAACAAATACATTAAGCACTCTAAAGATGTATTTTTGAGTTGGAAAGCAACTAACAACTTAACGATGTGGAAGAAAGGGGCAGTGAGTTTGTAACAGATTTCTCAGAACTTTCCTCCGCTTAAATATCTGTAAGCAAGATCTCAAAGCATGGATGTTATTTTAAAATACAAGCAAAATAGTCATCAGATAGTTGTTATTACTGTGCTCACTGGAGAAACTTTTGTTGCCCGCTTGTCAACAGGAAGATGAGTCAAAGGTTTTATAAGATTCTTCACAAAGTAATACATAACAGATAAGTATTAGTTTTCTCATCCAGAACTTCAAATCCTGGGTAAATCTTAACTACAGGGACAGAAAGGGTACTAAAGTTATTTTCCTCTGTTAGCACTGCACTTTAAAGTAAATTATACATTTAGAAGGTTTTCTCTTTCCCCTTTACCCAGAAAACCTGTATTTATGGAACTCTGAGAATTCACTTTTTGTTTCCTTAGAGTGACAATACAACCCCCCTCCCCGCCCCGCAGACACTGTGCCCACTGTTTTTAACATCTTTATAAAAGAGGAGATGATTTATCTCATCTTCCTTTCCATATTAACTTCCCTCAAAGGAAAAGAAGTAAGACGAAAAAAGTTCTGAGTCATGGAAAACACCTTTCCAGCATCCTAATGATCGGTTCTGAACTCAGAAATGATCTTTTCTAAGAAAATATCAACCAAGTAGCTAGTTTACCAAAACAATGTATGAAAATATATGTATTATATCCATACATTAAAAGGAACGTAAGACACTACTTTATCAAGGAGTTTTGTCTTCATATTCTACATTCGAAATACCGAAAGTAAATTTGAGGTATAAATCCTAATTACAGAATTGGTATTTAAAGAATCAGTCACTCATTTGAGGAACATAAAATAGAAAATTGAACATCAGCAAATTTCATATACCCAACTGAGAAACATTTAATTTATGACTGGTATGCAGCCAGCAAGAATCTGAAGCAACTGCAATTTTGGACCTCTGATGAACGAGGTACCTGGTCTTTTGTCAATGTATTAAGTTACTATCGCCTTGCAGAATCTTAACTATCTCCCAACACCCAAACTTTTTAATGCGTGCATGCCAAATCTAACCGCAGATGTCACAAATAAGGGAAGATGTGACCTGGGTGCTCTTAGTTGTGAATGAACTTTTATATATAAGATTTTATAAACAGTGCTTCCTAGTGGATGAATCTTAAGGTAATCCTAAGGGAAACTGTTTTTAAAAAGCTCTTTTGAGCTATCCTGAAAACCAAATCATCCATTTATAACATGACTTCTAAGAAATAAATTCCAAATTAAAAAGAACAAATGGACAAATTTAAGGACACAGAACATATTTAAATCAACCAGATTATTTAATGATCAACAGTATTTCTTAAATAGCAGCATTTTCCAGAGATCAACATATACACTGTCCTAAAAATCACTAATCCTCAAATTTCTATTTTATCTCTTTCTTCATCTTTTTTTCTTGATGTCTGCTACCCATTTTTTGACAGTCAATTTTATAAAAGTACAAAGAATATCAATTAAACAGGGCAACAGACAGGAATAATTAAAGAGTATGAAATTAAATCCAGGCAAACTTTTTTAGCAAGTCTTTCCCCTTCCTCCATCTCTCAAAAAGATTTATTCCAGGGACTTCCCTGGTGGCGCAGTGGTTAAGAATCCACCTGCCAATGCAGGGGACACAGGTTCGAGCCCTGGTCCAGGAAGATCCCACATGCTGCGGAGGAACTAAGCCCGTGCGCCACAACTACTGAGCCTGCGCTCTAGAGCCCGTGAGCCACAACTACTGAGACCGTGGGCCACAACTACTGAAGCCCATGTGCCTAGAGCCCATGCTCTGCAACAAGAGAAGCCACTGCAATGAGAAGCCCGCGCAGCGCAACGAAGAGTAGCCCCCACTCGCTGCAACTAGAGAAAGCCAGCGGGCAGCAACAAAGACCCAAGACAGACAAAAATAAATAAATAAATAAACAAATGTATTAAAAAAAAAAAAAAAAGATCTATTCCAGTAACTCCTTAAAAGGGTACAAAATTACCAGTGCTAGAAGCAGTGGCCAAAACAGAATTCAAGATACAGGACTGCAGAAGTAGAGATAATTCATGAATTTAATAATCAGTTTTCAAACTCAAAACTTGCTTTACTCATATAGATTCAACCAATCAGATACCTTTTGAAAATAATTAAAGTTAAATAAATATTTATGGCCAATAGGAACATGAAAAGATGCTCAATATCACTAATTATTAGGGAAATGCAAATCAAAACCACAATATCACTTCACACCTGTCAGAATGACTATTCTCAAACTGTGTTGATGAGGATGTGAAGAAAAGGGAATGCTCCTACAGTGCTGGTGCAAATGTAAATTGGTGTAGCAACTACGGAAAACAGTATGGAGATTCCTCAAAAAAATTAAGAATAGAACTACTATATTATCTAGCTGTTCCCCTTGTGAGTATTTATCTGAAGAATACAAAAACACTCGTTTGAAAAGATACATACACCTCTATGGTCACTGTACCATTATTTACAATAGCCAAGATATGGAAACCACCTAAAAGCCCATCAATGGATTAATGGATAAAGAATTTGTTATATATTTCTTTGAATAAATGGTACTCAGCCATAAAAAAAAAAAGTCTTGCCATTTGCGACAACATGGATGGATCTAGGAGGTATTATGCTAAGTGAAATAAGTCAGATGGAGGAAGATAAATACCAAATGATTTTACTCATGTGGAATCTAAGAAAACAAAACAAATGAACAAACAAAACAAAAACAGACTTACAGATACAGAGAACAGACTGGTGATTACTAGAGAGAAAGGGCTAAGGGGTGGGTGAACTGGGTGAAGGGGATTTACTGTATGGTGATCAATGGTCACTAGATTTTTGGTGATGATCTTTTTGTAGTGTATCCAGATGTCGAATTACAATGCTGTACATGTGAAATTTATATAATATTATATATCAATTTTACCTAAATAAAAATAGGAATATCTACAAAAAAAAAGAATGAGAAACAAATATGTGTTTTTACAGCAAAGTTATAGCTATTAGCCATAGGGTGAATGTGCTGAGTTCCATTATCTTCCTATCAAAATGAATTCTGGTAAATTCATAATTTAAAACTGAAAGAGTCTGGAGGTCATCTGATACAACTACTTCACCTTAGGTAGAAGAAACTGAAGAACTAAAAGGCTAAGTAACTTCATAAGGTCACATACAAGTTAAGGTAGAGCCAGATAAGAATCTGGTTTTTCTGACTTGTCTATTCCTTTAATGGTGGTAAGGGAAGTAGCACATGCAAAGGCCCTGCTGGAGAGAATGTGGTATATTGAAAGGATTAAACCAAATCCAAAGTGACTGAAGATCTAGGGCTGAGATCTTACATAGGCCATGATATAGCCACGTTAAGATCTGAGGACATGTGGGAAGCCCTGAAGGATTTCAAGTAGAAGGAGAGACATGATTACATTTGCATTTCAGAAAATCCCATCCCTCTGATTATAAGGTAGAGATGCATTTGTCTTCAGCAAAAAGAGAAAAACATTCACAATAAGAGCTATATTTATTCAATTGAAATTTAAAGAGATTCTCTTATCCTTTATTTTGATTATATCCTTTCCCCCTTATTAAAATGGACTTTCTTTTTGAAACGATGGAGATGACGGATGGTAAGAATATTTTAATGTTGTTACCTGGCAAAATTAAGTGAGAAGCCCTTGTGGAGAAATTGATACATTCATATACTGCTGGTGGGAAACAAAATGGTACAACTCTAATGGATGGGAATCTGGCAATACCTAACACACACACACACACACACACACACACTTACCCTTTGACCCAGCATTCCCACTTCTAGGTATTTACCCTGAAGACACACTTTCAATAATATAAAAATACATATGTACAAGGTGCAGCACTATTTGAAACTGCAAAACACTGGAAACTCCCTAGATGTCCAAGCATAGAAAACTGGTTGAATAAATTACTGCACATGTACACAGTGTAGTACTATGCAGCTTTAATAAGGAATTAAAAAGAGCTCTATAAACTGATATGGAGGAGTAATTTCCAGAAAGTGTTAAATGAAAAAAGTGTAAAAGAGTATATATAGTATGCTACCTTTTTTGTAAGAAAAAGGCCAAATAAGAAAGCATACATGTATCTGCTTGTTTTACAAAAAGAAACACAAGAAACCAAATAAATAAATAAGGAACGGGATGGGAAACAGTATAGAAGAGATATGGAAGGTTATGACACTTATCTATGTGTAAGATTTGGGGAAGCATGTTAATATTGTACATCAGGAATCAGAAAACCTTTTCTTCAAGGGTTATATGTAAATATTTTAGGCCTGCAGGCTACACAATCCTGCTGCAACTTCTCATCTCTGCATCACAGTGCAAGAGCAGCCACAGACAACAGAAATGAGCGAGCATGGCTGTGCTCCAGTAAGACTGTACGTGCAAAGTCGAGTGGCTGGCCTGTGGGCTGTGTGTGCCACCTCCTGTGCTACAGTCAGAAAACTAAGGATAACACGGATGGGAGAGAAAGAGAAAATACCTAGAACTCCTCCTCTATTAGTGCCTGGCGCATAACAGGTCTCTGCAATTCACTGCTGAATGAATAAACCTTAAAGTTCTATTAAAAGATGGACCAGAGTTCTAGTCAGGGCTTTGCTACAAACTATTAGAACTATGTTGACCCCTTCATCTCATCTAAGAGGTCTGGACTAGATAACATGTAAGGTCCATGCCATGCCTCACATACTGTTTCTCATTCTAGTCAGTTAAGACGTCCATCCATTCCTTCCTTTTAATAACCACTATCACCACTGTTCCCATGTAACACTGGGACTACTGCGGTTACTCCCTTGCTCAGCCTGCTTTCTAGTTTCTTCCCTCAACCCATCCAGGACAGATCAACCAGATTCACCTATTAAGTCACCACTTTATGCTGGTCACTTACTGTCCAGTTTTAAAAGGTATCAGATTCTCCATTGACTGAGAGGAAAAATCCAGCTTTAAAGTACAAGATTGTCCAAAATATGGCCCTGACCTACTCAATTTTCTGGTTTCTGTCTTCCAAGCATGATTCTTCCACTGCAGGTTGGTCCCCTACTTGTCCTGTATTTATTTATTTTTGCGGTACGCGGGCCTCTCACTGCCGGGGCCGCTCCCGCTGCAGAGCACAGGCTCCGGACGTGCAGGCCCAGCAGCCATGGCTCACAGGCCCAGCTGCTCCGCGGCATGTGGGATCCTCCTGGACCGGGGCACGAACCCGCGTCCCCTGCATCGGCAGGCGGACTCTCAACCAGTGCGCCACCAGGGAAGCCCTGTCCTGTATTTATAACTCTCACTTTTTGACACTAGATATTTAGACACATGACACACGACTTGCTCCTCCCCCACCCCAGTCTGCCCCCTTCTCTGATGAAACCCTTTCCATCCTACAAGGCCCAGTTCAACTCCTAAACAAAACCTTTGATGATGAAGGTTTTTTAGTGTCTTTATCACTTATTTGGTATCTTTTTTTCTTACTGCCTTTGTTAGCTATCTTTTTACATGGGCTATGTCTTATTTTCCTAACTAGACACCTCAACCTCCTTGAGGAAAGGGATTATGTTTTGTACTTCTTTGTATTTTCCATAGCACATAACATAGGATTAAAATAGAGGGATCAGAGATTGAAACGAAGGGGCTTAGAGTTAAGAACAAATTAGATGTTACTTGCCTGCCAGACTGAAGATTCATTTCTTTTTTTTTTTTTTTTTTTTTTTTTTTGCGGTACGCGGGCCTCTCACCATTGTGGCTTCTCCCATTGCGGAGCACAGGCTCCGGACGCACAGGCTCAGCGGCCATGGCTCACGGGCCCAGCCGCTCTGCGGCATGTGGGATCTTCCCAGACCGGGGCACGAACCCATGTCCCCTGCATCAGCAGGCGGATTCTCAACCACTGCGCCACCAGGGAAGCCCTGAAGATTCATTTCTAATAACCAATATTTACCTACACAGTACCTACTCTGTATTTATTCAATGTCGTTCTAATAAATGTCGCATACGTACCCACACACAAAAATGCAAAGGAACTTTTATTTCACCAAACCTATAGTTCATTCAATTCTTCAAAAACCCAAGAAAAAAAAAAGGCAAATTTTCCTTTGTCAATAGTATTCTGATACAAGAATTCAACTCCTGTAGTTATCACCATAACTCTTATTACTCGATTTATGAATCTTAAACTGTATCTGTTGAATCCCCACCACTTAAATGAGGTTATACAGTTGTTAAAAGAAGCTATGTCTTGAAGACATTCTTCATGGAATTATCTGACTTCTCTTTTGGCACCACTATTTTGTAGGCCTGCTGCATCCTAGGATTTTTCCAGTTTTTTCATCTCTGCACTCTTGTGACAGATTCACTCTTTCTTAGGTCTCATGATTTCTCCCTTCTAGGATTTCTTTTTTTTTTTTTTAATTTGCTCAAGCATATTCTCTAGTAATTTTATTTTAAAACGGATGGTTAAGAGATGAACTTTCTAAGAGATGAACTTTCTAAGTCCTTGCATGTCTGAAAACTGTTTCACTCTACTCTCACGTTTGACGTGTAGGTCAGCTACAGAATTCTAGGTTATCAAACATCCAGTATTCCTGATAAGAACTGCAATGCTGATCTGGATCTTATTCTACTGCAAATAATTTACTTCTCTCTAGAAGCTTTTTATAATTTTCTCATTGCCTATGGAATTCTGAATTTTCACCAAGATGTATCTGTATTTATTCATCCTGCTTGGTACTATGAGCCCTTTCCTTCTGATGCCTCCCATCTCTGACTGGCTTAGAAACTGTTCTTCCATTAATTTTTTTTTTTTTTTTTTTTTTTTTTTGGCTGCATTGGGTCTTCCTTGCTGCACGCAGGCTTTCTCTAGTTCAGGCGACCGGGGGCTACTCTTTGTTGTGGTGCGTGGGCTTCTCACTGCAGTGGCTTCTCTTGCTGTGGAGCACGGGCTCTAGGCAGGCGGGCTTCGGGAGTTGTGGCTCACGGGCTCTAGAGCACAGGCTCAGTTGTGGTGCACGGGCCTAGCTGCACCGTGGCATGTGGGATCTTCCCGGTCCAGGGCTCAAACCCATGTCCCCTGCGCTGGCAGGCGGGTTCTAAACCACTGTGCCACCAGGGAAGTCCCTCTTCCGTTAATTTTTAAAAAATTATTATTTTGTGTCCTCCATTTTCTCTGGTCTTTCTTTTAGAGATGAATACATAGATACTGAACGGACGTACCCCAAAATACCAAAATAAGGGGACTATACCCTAGCAGCACGGTAGTTTTACATACTTTCCTTTTAGGCAGAATCACCTTTCTATTTCCTTTTCTTCAGATCTATTGTAGAAGTCTGGATTCATCATAATTTCTGCTCTGCTTCTCCTGCAGGCACCAGCAGGAGAGCACAGCCCTGTATGTGTACACGGAAGCTGGGATAGGACCAGGCATGCATCTATATAATTTGTGCACTACACGAAAGCACGGGGCTCCACTGTAAACTCTGCATAGCAAGCCAGGGGTGGTTGCATCCAGAGGGGCATCTTTGTCTAATTCACTAGTACAGAGGGAGGCGGTTCATTTTCCTGATTCCTATAAGCTGGCCTGGCCTGAGGTGGGGGATTGGTCCAGATGTTTCATGGACCAGTGGTTCTCAAAATGTGGTGGCTAGACCAGCATTAGCATCACCTGGAAACACGTTAGAAATACAAATTCTTGGACCCTACCCTAGAACCTTTGAGGTTAGGCCCAGGAACCTGCAATCTGTCTTTTAACAAGCCCTCCAGCCTTTTGATACATGCAAAAGTTTGAGAGCCAGTGGCAGACAGCACTTGAGAAAAACTCTCCTGATTACTGCCACACTCTCTGTACCTTCTATCAATACTTTGAACTTAGAGGCTAAGAATCCCACTTCCACTGTGGGAGTCTTCGCCTACTGTATTCAGTAGTTTTCTCTACTTCGTTGTATCCATCAAACAGACACCTCTTTTACTTTTTATCCTCAAAACTGAATTAACCTTAAACGTCCCACTTCATAGTCTTGGTACTGCTGGAATTCACTGCCATGTGGTTTTTTTCCCCCTTTTCTGTCACTTCTGTAGGGTTTTGGGGGAGAAAGGAAGTAAAAATGTGTGGTCATTTTGCTATTTTAAACCAGAGGTAGTCTTGTTTTTAAAAGCAATTACACAGTCTTAGTTACACAAGAAAAAGTTATACTACTTAAACCCTTTCATCGTTGCTAATAAATAACATGCAAAGGGCTTTTTCATCAAAACCAAACAAATCCTTATATTATGAATGATATAATCTTCAATTTAATTTTCTTTAAAAAATGATAATTTTCCAACTGTTTAATCAATTACTAATTGTTAGCTCATATTTTAATAGGGCATAAAAATCTATGAATCATTTTATTATAATTCTTTATTTTAAAATAAAGAAATGTATTTAATTACATGAGTTTAAAATATTTACACTGGACTAAAATTTAGGCTTTTCAGGAAAAAGGATTTTATGTATAGTACTTGATGAAAACAGAAGCAGCCATTTATTTAAATAAAAATGAATATTACTTAAAACATAGAACAAAAAAAATTACACCTTTTGGTTTATATGTCACATATGTAATTTTTGCTGATGGCCAAAATAACTGGTTTCAAAATTGTTGTGGAAAAATTGCTATACTTTGTGTTGTGGTCTCATGAGACTTCTTTAGACTGAAACACACATAATCTAATCTTACCTACTTAAGAGAAGGAACAAATATGGACATGTGCTAAAAAATAAAAAAGGCCATGTATAAATAGTTTGTCTACAAGAGATTACAGAGTTGTTCCTAGAGAAATAATTACAAAGAGCAGGGATATCATTTTTGCATTATTATGGTAATTTTTACCCATCTCCATCTACTCAGGCTATTCATTTTTCATTTGAAACTGAAATGTGAAAAGGTTTATGTTCAGACAACCCTGTTCGAATACGTGAGCTAGGTCCTGGTCTAAAAGTACACAGTATTAAAAGTGTCCAGTATGCCTATTACAAAGATAATGCAAAAGCTTATATTTTCAAGAACAAGTTTATATTTTCAGGAATTCAGTACTGGATTAGGGAATCCTATGTTCATTTTTGTTTATTACTCATGTATGAGTAAAAGATAAGTCATTTTACTTTACCTCTTTCATTTTAATGTTTAAGAGAAAAAAATCAAAATGGTAAAACTTAAGTTATAAAAACTAGCATTACTTAATCTGTAAATAAAACTTTTAGACTATTAAATTATCTTAAAACATGGAACGGGTAAGTATAATGACCAGATAGTAATATAAATAATACTTTTTATTACTTTATTAATGAGGATAAAAATGATCAGATATTAAATTCTAAAAAGGAAATAAAACAAAAGATAGCAAGATAGACTTACGTTAGTCTCTGAGAATTCTTAGAGTATAATCAAAATCTAAAAGACAAATGTTAGCTTTTGAGAATTCTTAAAGAGTATAATCAAAATCTAAGAGAAATTATCTGTTATAATTTAATGGAGGCAAGAAACAATGACACTGAGCAAGAATAAAAAGTTTTTTTGAAAGAGTGAGACACAAATACAGCTGTTTCCTATTGTAAGTTTTTTTTAATCATGTTCTAAATCTAGCAAGTACAGGAAGACACCAAAAATACTTTTGATATTTGGGTATTTCTGACAATAACAGAAAATACTAAGAACCAATATGTAAATAAAACCACAAATGCAAAGGTCACTCACATGCATTTTAAAACAGACTAGGTTGTGACAGTTTAATTTTAAAAACATGACCTAAATATCTGGAAAAGATAAATGCCAAAAAGTTGGATCTATTTTATAAGTAAAGGTAACTGAACTTAGATGGTTTCAGAACAATTGCCCTACAGTGGTTCTAAAATTTTACTAAACTCACCGTTAATAACAGCCTCTGATTTGGCTGGAGGAATTCAGAAAATACATTAAATAGAATTGAGATCTCATAAGATACTTCTACTTTTTGTTTCTTGCACATCTAGATTCCAGAGTCCTTCCTCACTATTACAGCCAGGATATGATACGATACAAGTTTAGAGACTGAAAATTCTCAGACTGTATTCAGGTAATTTTCTAACATCATGACCTTGTAGAAGATACTCTCTGACCAAGAGTACAAGTGCTTCCATTTCCACAGGTTAAGTACAGAGGATATTTCCAAGCTATTCTTCTACAACTGCTACAATCTCCCTTCTTGACTGTACTTGAATAATGAACACTGCCCTCAGGGTAATTACTGACATGATTCATAACTAAAAGCACCATAACAAATTCCAACTGCAGTATAACAGAGAACACTGCCCACATTTAACAATGCTGGAATTCAGTTACACCTCTTTCTCCCTGAACTTATTCCATTTTGAGAAGGCAGTGAGGGAGGGGGAGGTGCCTCGGGAGAAGAGAAGAGTTCTACATACTTGTAGTAAGCCGGGATAAACAGATCCAATACTGTTTAACCGTGTTCTCAGTTCTCTGTTCTTAGGAAATCACTGTATAGTAAAGACAAGGAACTGAAGGAAACTAACAATTAATTGTGATGTTTCTAAAATGTACCATTCTCATAAATGTCCATTTATTCCTCACAACAACTCTGATAAGTATTATCATGCCAATTTTACAGATGAGAAAATCTGAGATACAGAGGTATAACTTGCTCAGAATCACACCAAAGCAAGTTACCTGGCATCTTTGAATGAACCTCAGCTTTTCCTATCTGTAAAACAGGAACAGCAATGTTTACCTTCTGTGAAGATTAAATGAGATGTGGTGACGCCAAAGCCCAGGCTCCTTCTGCTACTGCACAGTGACACAAACACAGATAAAACACGAATAAAGAAACTAATCACGATAGTGCATATACCCAGCAGTAAACTAATACACACTGTGAGGCAGCATAGAGGTTATGAGCACAGTCTCTGGAACCAGATAGTCTGAGTTAAAATTCTAGCTCTGCTATCAACTTAGTTTTGTGGGTAAGGGAAACAGTCTCAATTTCTCTGTACCTCAGTTTTTTCATCTATGAAGTGGTGATCTCCTTCACAGAGTTGTGCAAAATAAATGAGTTAACACATTTCGGCACTTTTAATAGTGCCTGTATCAGCATACATGCAAAAATGTTACCTATTATGACTTCTACACTGAAATGTAATATGCGTAAGTGAGGGTCATTTTGATGCAGCTCTGTATGATAATCAGGAAAGATTCCAAAGACATAAGCTAGTGATGAGCTTTTTACAAGCACTGCTTTCTAAAGCAAGTTTCTATGAGCTACCTAAGGGACATTTCTGAGTTTGAGATTTTTTTTTTATATCCCTGAATTTCTTTAGTCCCTTGTGCCAATTCATGAACAAGGAGAATGTATAGTATGGACAATGGGGGAGGGGGAAGGGAGACATGAACAGACAAGTCTTGAATACTTCACTGTGTCCTCCACAGTGAACTCTAGCAATTTCTCATGTGTGTCAGAGTGTTCTAAAGAAAAAAGGAGACAAGTACATAGAGAAAAGAATAGACTGAGGGGTCAAGCACAGGTTTCAAGACAAGATGGGACTTGAGCAAAGTTTTAGATATGGAAAAGATTTCATGCTTAAAACCATAAACAGATCTGGACCAAGAACTCAGGCTCACGTAAACGTTCAATACAGGAGAAGACATGCAATAATTTATAACAGTTATCTATCTCAGTTTCTTTGGGTTTTCTGTTTGTTGTTTTTTAACATATGAAGAACAACATAAAAAACCATTTAATGCCTCACTGATTCTTCAATGGCTTAATTATGAAGAAGAAAGAGAGTTATTTTATTAAATTGAGCTTAGAGTCTTAGAGCTTTATAAAGCAACCATCTACTCACATTTTAGTGGATAATTATTCATATGAACTAAATAAGTTACTATCCTTATTTTTGTACTTTTTCTGCATATCTATATTTTTTTTATTTCTCTCTAGACCACTGGAGAACACAAGGTCACTATTAAAAATTTTATTTCTAAGATATTGCCTTCCTTTATTTTCCCTTCTTGGGCTTTACATTTTTTCATTCTTATAGAAGACTTTAGGCATACCTGGAATCTTTCATTAAAAACTCAGTTTTAACATTTCAGTCTACGAAAAGAGACCTGGTTTTCCATTTTACCTCACTCTCACCCTTCCCTTCAATCTCCTTGAGGGTTGATCCAAATATCTAATTTTATCAACCCTAAACTATCATGGATTCTAAAAATACTTATATTATTATATTAAAATCTCATTCTAAGAGTTACCTAAACGAAACATATAGACACAGCAGTAACTCCTTTTAAAATATAGTTTGCTCTTTTTGTAAAGTCTTCTAATCTTTTCTTCCTGAGGAATCCAGTAGATCAACAGTGAGAGTGCACTACACAAAGGAGCTGGTCAACAAAGGAGCTGTGCACTACACAAAGGAGCTGGTCAACAAAGGAGCTGCAGAGCTTGTGCACTACACAAAGGAGCTGGTCAACCCCTTCTTATTACTGACTAGCTCTAGGGCAAAACACTCACCTTGTTACTCAAGATAAAAAATGTATTATATATATTTTCACTTAAAATAAAATTTTATACTGTCTCATATGCTTGACTACATGTTATAGTGATAATAAAAAGTGTGAATGAATAAACAGAAAAAATGTGGTACGAGAGGGGCACTTTACTAGACCAACGTGGAATCTGGAATCAAACCAATCTGGGTTCAAATGCCAAGTGTGTGACCTTAGACAAATTGCTTAACCTTCCGGAGCCTGTTTCCACTTTTGTAAAATGAAAATAGTATTAGTGACGTCACAGATTATTATGAGAATTAAATTAGACAAATATTTTTGGTGCACAGCACATTGCAACCGGTCAAGGAGTATTAGCTGCCTTCCATCCATTGCTAATTAGCTGCCAGGTGGGACACAAATATTCTATGTTTCTCTTTCCTCATACGGGAAATTAGATTCATGGCTACACCTACCTTGTGGATTTAGTGTATAGAACCAACAGAGTATTTCATTTTAAAGCCCAGTAATGTAAGGTCATCTAGAATCTGGCTCTTCTAAAGAGTGGCCCATGGGCTAGCAACGTCAGAACCATCTGGGGGTCTGTGAGAAATGCTGAATTGCAAGCCCCGCCCTAGAACCACTTGGTAAGAAAGTATATTTTAATAAGATCTCCATGGATATTAAAGTTTGAAAACTATTACTAAGAAAATAACCCTCAGCCTGGAAGTAAGAAAAGGACTTTATCAATATCATTGTGCCAAAATTCCAAAAGGACAAAGGGCATTGACAATAGTGCGTATTGATTTAATTAGCTTAGGAGAGCAAGTTAGAAGCAACAGGCATCATGGTCGGGTAGAACTTGAAATAGTGAGAAATACAGAATAATTCACAAGTAAAGGGAGGGGAAAGGCAGAAAAAAGTAAAACACTAGGTAAGGAGCACAATATTTTCCATAGGCAAATGAGGAGTCTAGCCCATGAATAATATATTAATGTTTATAATGATGTCCCTGGCTCAAAAAGAAAAAGTAAAATTACTTTAAATATGCTCTTTCAAAGACGAAAGCATGTATTCTATATTAAGATTATTTCCCTCAAAAAAGTTGTGTGGGGCTTCCCTGGTGGCGCAGTGGTTGAGAGTCCGCCTGCCGATGCGGGGGACGCGGGTTCGTGCCCTGGTCCGTGAAGATCCCACATGCCGCGGAGCGGCTGGGCCCGTGAGCCATGGCCGCTGAGCCTGCGCGTCCGGAGCCTGTTGCTCCACAACGGGAGAGGCCACAACAGCGAGAGGCCCGTGTACCGCAAAAAAAAAAAAAAAAAAAAAAGTTGTGTGTGTCTACACACACACACATACACATACATTTTACTTTCAACTAGCACATAAAATTATCTGGTACATTCACTTTTGTATAATATCTCATTTATCAAGAGAGTTAGCTCTCCACTTTTCACAAGGCTAAAAACTCTAACTTTTAAGACTAAATTTCTAGTTTTAAATCAGTACTCATCTACCATTGCCAATGCTGGGCCATAATTTCCCCCCATTGTACCTCATGCTAGGCTTTCCTACTGTGTCCACATTTCCACACCTGTTGTTAAGTCTTTTCCCATCCACATATGATTGATCACTTCCTCCTTTGACCCTCATGGTTTATCTTATTTCACAGTATATTACAGTGAGTTACTTTTCTACTAAGTTCCAAGCCTCTTTAAGGATAGGGGCTATTTTCCATGTCCTTAGATACCTCACAGGAGAAAGTATAATTCCTTTAAAATATCTGATGTACAAATATCAGGTATGGCCCAAAAAGAATTGAGAAAAACTGAGCTAAAGGAGAATACGGAAATGAGACCTCTGTGTTACCTTTTTTTGAAAAATGTTTCTTCAAAATGTTATAAATTGTGAAGCAATCTAAAAGAATATGGATCCACCTTCAGTAGTGGCAAATAATTCTCAACATTTAAACAGTTTTCTAGACTTATAAAATATTTGAGCTAGAAATATTCAAATCTTTTGGTCTGTCTCAATTTACAAAGCAAGAAACTAAGACAAAGACATTAACTTGTACATGAAAGAGCTACGCCCTAATGCCAGGTCTTCTGATTCCACGTCCCACATTAGGCCATACTCACTCTCACTAGATAAATGTGTTTGCTCAAGAGATGAAAGAACTCTCTGCACACAGTAAGTGTCTGAGGAATAGTGGAAGGCTAGCAAGGTTAAGACAGGGCCAGATTATCACAACCAGAGTAAAGAGGCTACATTTTCCTACATGGGAATGCAGAGCTACTGTAGGTTCCTGAACAGGAGTATGGCATGAATAAGCATTTAGGAATATTAACTTAGCACCAAAGTATAAAATAGAGGGTAGTGCCTAAGCTGGGAGACCAAGCAGGAGTCTATAATAATATGTTAAATGTAAGAACGTGATGATCTGATCTAGGGAAATGTAAACGAAAATAGATCTTTAACATAATAATGAAATAAATATAAAGGACATGGTAAAGTTTTTTGGGTTTTGGTTTCTGCTTTTTCAATTACAAGACTATATCTAACTATAGAGAAAAAGAAGGACAAAATGCTCAGTATTCAAGCCTGGATGACTTGAAAAGTAATATAAAAATATAGATATTGGGAAGCAAAGTTGTATTTAGAACAAAATAAAATAATTTCAGTTTTGAAAGGTAAAGTCAAATCTCCTAAATCACTTGAGAAGCTACTAGTTAGTTATGGGAATTAAGGGCAAGAAATTAGGAACACGTTGGGTCAGAGTGAAAAGTTAAAGCCTTAGTGATATTTTCAGAAAGAATCAGACTTTTTAAAAATAAACGTTTTCTCTTGCTGGCAAAGAGATAAATATATGGTGGTTTTTTTAAAAAAATAACTCATGAGGAGCTTTTAAAAACCCAACATAAAACATTTTTCATTATAGTAGCATGGCTGCTATATAAATATAGTATATGGTATCATATTACTTCACCATCCTTACCCATATTTTTAAAAAGTGTTAAACATGGCTTAATCATTATCTTACATTTCATTCACCTTCCTGAGACACAGTTCTCAGTAAAATATAACTTTTGAAAAAAATAATGTCTAATGGTAAATACTAAAACCATTGTGCAAAGTGCACCAGAGGTTAATGATCTACCATCCAAATATACAACAGATATCCTTTCTGGCTTTTTCAGAGCCACAGGCTTTTCTCCCTTTTGTGTTCATTTCCTGTCAAGTCTGACATTTCAAAGAATACCAAAGAAGCTTAAAAATTTGTTTACAAGTTTGTCATCAAATCAGGACTCTAAAAATACAAGCTATTCATTACAACTGTACTGACATGTAAAACTGGCCTTCATTTAAATTTTGGAAAAATAATAAAATGTAAACAGTTTTAATCTTTTCTTTTGTAAAAGTGCTCTGGCCAAACATTTGTGCAACTGAATGAAGAAACCTGCTAATGTTTAGTGACTACAAGAAAAACAGTACGACAAAATCCAATTTAATGAGTCAGCTATATTTGACATTTAAAGGAGGCTCAGTTTTCTTGTGACTTATAAAAATTAAATACAACAGTTAATTACTAGTACTTCTATGCTCTCCATATAGTAAGTACCACTCCGAAACAATATTATTCAGAAGATGTGATGCATTTAATACAGGAAAATAGAAATGATACCCTAAATATTCTTTAAGTATACATATTTAAAAATACTTTATCAATCACTAAATACTATACATAACTCTTTCGGCTGTGATGAAGGAACAGAGACCAGATTTGTCTCAACTACAAAATCGAACAACATAAATGAAATAATAGTTTTCAGACAATGAACAACAAACAGTATAGGACAGTAATCTCTGAGAGAAAGAAAGCAAATGGTAAGCCCTACCTTTGCCTGGAGACAGTTCCCAGGCTACAACACAGGGAGGAGAAACTGAAATAGATCCCAGTGGTCTGCCTGGTTGGAGAAAACAGAGTTGAGAATTCAAGAAAGCTAAGGCAGCTAAAATTAGCAGGACAGAATAGCAGAGCAGAGAGTTACACAGAAAGGAGAGAGCTGCAAAGAGAGAGCTCCAGGAGTCTGCAGAGGGTTACTCTCAAGTTTTCACCCTAGTACTGATGAGTGCATGAAAACTACCCAACGTCAGAAAAAGAACCATTCCAGGAGCTGACATAGGGCCAAGAAGAGTTTTGATTTCCACCAGCCAGGGTGGAAAAACCTTGTAATATACGGGACATCAGGTAGAGTACTCAGAAGGGGACTGCCTCAACAGTGGGGAAAAATTAGCCATAAAGACTGCCCTGGCTTTGTCTATAAACAACAACAAAAGCCTTTAAAGGATCAAACTGTTTCCAAGTAACTAAACTGAGTCCCAAAACACAGCTCGAGAATAGTGAAAGGAATATAAAGATATCCAGGACCCAGTAAGGTAAAATTCACAATGTCTGGCATCCAATAAGAAGTCATCAAGCAGGCAAAACAAACAAACAAACAAACAAACCAGGAAAACATGACCCTTAAAAGGAGAAGTATCAGTTAACAGAAACAGTCCTAAAAAGACATAGCTGTTAGAATTAGTAAACGGGAACTTTAAAACAATTATTATAACTATATTTCATATGCTTAAGAAGGTAAAGGAAAGCACAAACATGTTAAAGAGAGATATGGAAGATTTAGAAAAGGATTCAAGTCAAACTTCTAGAGATGAAAAATATAGTACCTAAGATTAAACATATAGTAGATGGAACTAATAGCAAATCAGACATTTTAGCAGAAAAAATTAATGAACTTGAAGACATAGCTATAGAAACTATTTCAAATGAAACAGAAACAAAACCATCTGGAACCAAAAAAAAAAAAAAAGAAGAACAGAGCATCATGATGTGAGCTGTGGGACAACTTCAAGTGACCTAATACATGTGTGACTGGAATCCCTGAGGGAAGGGGTGGGAGGAGTCAACAAAAACATTTTAAGAAAATAATGGCCCCAAATGTCCAGATTTGATGAAACCTATAAGCTCACCTTTCGAAGCAGAACTCCAAACAAGATAAACATGAAGAAAACTAAACCAAGGCACACCATAATCAAATTGCCTAAAACCAGTGATAAAGAGCTGCTGTGTAAGAAGCACAAGTACTCTAAAACCAAAATGCTATAAGATGCATAGTTTCTCATATGAGAAGCCCAGAAGGATGAGATGAGGAGGGAAAAAGAAAGAAAGGGAGAGGTGAGCACATACCAAGAAGCAGCAAGGTTCCAGACTTGTGAGTGAAGAAGCATCTTGGAAGTGGATCCTGCCTCAGACACCAGCTGATACTACATGGTCAGGGATGAACTGCCCAGTCAAGCTCTTCCCAAATCCCTGACCCACAGAATCATGAGCAAAATAAAATGATTGTTTTAAGCCACTAATGTGTCATCCAGCAATAGATAACACTTCTAATGGCTCTTTACTGTCAATATTTAATCCTTCCTTTCCCATCTTAAAAACTAATCTTCCCTCCACCTCACATACCTCCAGCTATACGTTTACTTCCCTTCTCAGACAAGACTGATGAAAGCTATCGATAATGACTGTCTCCACTTTATCTCTCACTCACATCTCATCCAAATTCCACTGCAATCTCCTCCTGCCCCCACCACTTCTCGTAACAGTCCTCGCTACCTTCACCAGTGGCTTCCTTGTTGCTGAAACTAATGAACACTCTTCAGTTCTTACTGACTGCTCCTACACTATCTGAAACAGCAAGCACTCACTCAGACCTTTTAGTACCCTCTCTTTGAGAGAGAGAGTATGACACTGCTTCTGATACTCCTGTCTCTGAGGAGGAATATCAGATTCCTCAATCTCTTTTATAGGCTTCTCTTTTCTGTCTATCCCTTAAATGTTGAAGCTCCTCAGGATTCTATCTTTAATATTACCAGATGCATAGGTCCCCTACAAAAGGTTTTTATTTGAGCATAATTATTATGCTAATAATTATTAGCATAATGAGATTTGTTCTGCATTTATGAAAAAAATTCTCTGGTGGCTGTGAGAGAAATAGTATTAAGGCAGCAAGAGATGTGGGGAGATCAACAGGAAAAGTCCACAGTCGCCCACAAAAAAGTCCATTTAGAGAATAAAGTACCTGGTCTACTTTGGTTTACAAAGATTTTACCAAAAAAATCAGATACAGTTTGAATATACTGAAAGTAAAATATCCAAATCTCACCTCATCATCTGCTGGCATTATAAACTGCTTAGCAGATTTAAGAGGTCTAAACATCTGGAAGTCATTCAATCTAACGCTTAGGTATGGTTTATTTTAAACCACCTCTAATCCTCCAAATTTCCAGAGAACAAGATTTCACTAGGTTTTTCAATATTGTTTAGCATTTTACATTCATATATTGCCTGTTAATCTCTCTGGGGTCAAAAGAAACAGAAGTGTGCTTATTCCTTCTTAAAGTTATTCTGCTCTTATTATTTCTCAAGATTGTTAAGTAAAGATACTGAACCCTTTCCCTATGCAACCATTAAAAATACAATGATGTTCTTTCTTTCATTAAATTATCAACAGGTAAAAGTAAGTAATAATATCACTTGATGTTTCCCTAGGTAAACAACACTGAATATGTTCTTATAAATCACTACAGTTTAATGAGAGACTCTTATTATAATACAGAATCAAAAAACCATGAAAGCTTGCTCTGATTCTTGATCTGGATTTTGATATCATGGGTGTGTTCAATTGCTCTGATTCTTGATCTATTGTATATGTTGGTAATGTGGGTATATTTAATTTGTAAAAAATCCTTTGAACTATAACTTGTGATATATACTTTTCTGTATATATGTTATACTTCAATAAAGAAAAAAATCCTAAAGCCTGTGAAAGCTCAAATAGATCTATAGTATGTCTCTTCTCTAAAATGTCAATTATTCTCACAGGAAAAATTCACATATTGTGTTTGTGTAGGATGACTTATCTTCACAGTTACCCACTACCACTCCATTCTTTACAATTAAAACAGTAGTATGTGTTGATTTTTTAAAAATCCAAACATTAAAAATCATCTATAATTTCATCCCCTAGAAATATCACACTTAGAATTTAAATTCAGAGGCTTATTATGACTTCCACATCATCCTATTATTAAAAAATTATACCCTTTTCCAGACTTTGTGCATGTCACTTTTTCTCCAAAAATTCTCAAAAATAAAGGAATATTGTTTTGAATCCTAGAACACCAGTAACTGAACTAAACAGGCTTGAGCACAAGCAGTTGTTAAACCATACATTTCTACTATTTCCTCCACAATTTTCAGAGCCCATGTCTTTCCTATATCCTCACAATGTCTATCTCAATGCAAGGCATACAGCAGATGTGTACTGATGGAAATAAAAGTAGTTCTCTAAAAGAAATGAGAATAGTCACTTTCAGATGATACAGTGATGTCTTGATTTCAATTTCTAGGAAGAGAGGGCATAACAGCCTCTGAAAAGTACTCTATCTGCTTGTTTCATTTATTGATCTATTTATTTATTTTTGCTACTTTCATTTAACCCCCGGATTCTGAGAGTTTTCTCCTAACCACTCCTTTTCTTCTACAGTGGAAGCTCCTGTATAAAGGAGTTACCCAATTCAATCTTAGCAATACAATGTCTTTCTATCAACTTCCCATACTTCTCTCCTTTTCTATCCACTCTGTCTATACAGCAATACAAGAAAAGCACTAAGAAACAAGTTACTCTTAGCCATTACATTTTTAAAATATCAAAAAAGTAAAACTTGGTTTACATGTACAGATTAGGATTGTAATATAACTAAAGTCTTAATTTTTCTATTGTCATTTCTATATACTGATAAAAATGAAAAGATATATGCTTAGCATGCAACAGTTTCAGAAGAAACCAACTCTATATTAATCTACAAACCTAATGATTAACAAAGTATTACCCAACTATGAAGATTTAAAGAGCATAACAGAAGAACTTCATATAAATATTTTACTATTACTACATAGGAAATGTCACCTTTACTAAAATAAAGCCTTATCAATAGGTTATATGCTATAAATAGACTACCTAGAGAATATGCTTTGTGCCCTTATAATGCTGTAAACAATAACTATAGTTGTGTAAATTTTTGGATTACTTTTAACAATGGGACAAAAAAAATCAGGTTAAATTGAACTAAAAATCTGTATTTTTAAATGATCTCAATAGCATAATCTCAATTTTTTCATCATTTTGTTGAAATTTTAAGAGCAGACATTTAAATTTTCATACATGACACCTCTATTTTAAATAAAGTTCCCAAATACTTTAAAGAATTCTGCTTTGTTTTGAAGTGCCAAGCTTTAAGAAAAGCTATTCATAAATAAATCCCTGTATCAGACAGTCTGGGGAGCTCAAAGAAAACTCCATTCTAATAGTCCACTTGCTTCTTGGGCTATACACTGAAACTACATTATTCATTAAATTTCATATTTGTTCTTGAGGTAAATGTTAACAAATACCTCTCACTAACAGATAACTGTTATCCATATGCATATGAGTATCTTTAGCTATTTTAGCTAGTTACTTACTGAGAGCCATGCAAGGGATTCCATGATTCGATGTTCACATCGTTCTAAATGTTTAATCATTTCTCTGGTCAAGTTGGCTTCTGCTTTGATAAAACTTTCAATCACTTTGTAAAAATCAAAAGCTTTTAAATTAAGTACATTCAGAATCCAAGGGAAGGACAAATCTGTTCCAGTATCCAGATTCTGAGATGTACTTCCTAAAAATGAAAGAAAAACGTAACTTAGGTATGAAATGTTAAGCCTTGAATGACATATTTTTCGGTTTGAAGGTTTTTATCAAACAAAAAATTAAAACACAGTAGAAAGGCTAAACAAAAATTTTTATTTAGAACAGAATTTTTTATTCTGGGGTCCAAAGACCCCTAGGAAATAGCCTTCCAAAGTTTGAGTGTATGTGCATATATATGTCTTTCCTGGATAGAAGACTCACAGCTTATATCAAATTTTCAAAGGTTTAAACACCCTAAACTTTATCCAAGACACGTTTAACATCTAACGAGAAATGCATTAGCATATCCATTTTAACTGTCTCATTAATCCTCGATTAAGAGAGGAAGTGATTCTTTAAGATTTTTGACAATTTGATTGGTTAGAAAATATCTGTTTTAATTATGCATTTCTTGGTTATAAATGAGGATTCACAGTTGTCCATATTTGTTTACTAATTTAAGTTTCTCTTTTATTATATATTTGTATCCTTAGATAAATTTTCTTCTTTTGTTTTTTGCAAACAAAACAGTTTTTGACATTTGCAACATTATTTGCAAAATAATACATGTTTAAAATTATATTTAAAAAAAACCACTATTGGTGGCCTCTGTTCTGTTTATCTGGTGGAATCTAGCTCCAACCTCTGGTCTCATAACCACAGAATATATATGTAGCAGTGCTTCCATATCAGTGGAAGCTGCTCAGTAGTACTCCTCAGGCATTTTACAGTCTCATAAGTCTTTGAAGGGGTTTCAATAGGTACATTTCCTGGATTCAGGATAGCCCAGAATAGGAGTCTAGTGAACTATTCCTAAGATGACATGAAATAATTCAG
The DNA here is from genome assembly GCF_949752795.1 of Hyperoodon ampullatus. Taxonomy (NCBI): domain Eukaryota; kingdom Metazoa; phylum Chordata; class Mammalia; order Artiodactyla; family Ziphiidae; genus Hyperoodon; species Hyperoodon ampullatus. The sequence goes on along the minus strand of NC_136929.1, from coordinate 59,071,981 downwards.
GTTAATAAACCACTTTATGGTGACCACATTACGGTGACCAATTACATTCTTCAGTATATACTGATCTAAAATATGCATTTCTTCTCCTTAACTCCTTAACTTCTCCATTCCCCCCACCACAAAAACCCATACCACACATTAGGTAAGTTTTTTTTAACTTTAAATTGAACTAAAATGTTTATTTACTAAAATTTAACTTACTGCTATATGTAGCCATTACAACCTCAAGAGCGCATGCCAACAAAGACATATGAAAGATGTTGTCATTCAGGAGTTTGCTAAAGGAAAAAAAAGAATGATTTTGTAACATTTACTTTTAAAAAAAGAAGGAATTGTTTTACTAAAACAAAAATTTACCTAAAATTTTGAATGGATAATCGTTCTTCTTCCTAAAACAGATTTAAAAAAAATTAACTGAAGCCTTCTTTGTGTCAGCATTAAATTTTTTTCTTTATGTTCTTTTTAACTTACTGATTTAAGCATGGATTCCATTACTCGGTAATACAATCGGACTCCAAGTTTGTATCGCTACAAAGAAAGAAAAAAAATTAGATCCCACTATTTTAGAAAACCATAACAATTACTAACTTTTTAAAAGTTTTCTCTTGAGACACATTCCTGATCCTTCTTAGGAATATGGCTACCAAGAGATCACAAAAGCTTGCTTGTCTAAAACCCAAGATTTAAGTATAAAATGATGGTTTTAACATTCCTGATAAATTTTCAAGAGGAGGGGTCCAGTAGTCGGTTTTCCATCATTCCACTTCAGTCTACATCATTCAACAGATATATGTGTACTAAGAATATATTACGTACCTGGCACTATTTTAACCATTTTACATACTAATGTAATATTTCTTGTGACCTAGAACACGTATTTTCAAGATAGCTCTCCAGGATTAAGATAACAGTCTCTTTCCAGAAAACTGGTCAAAGGCAAAAATCAGACCTACCTGATCTTATAAGCAAAAAGTTATCAAACAACTAGTTTTCATTAGTCCAAAGAACAGTCAAATTTTAGATAAACACACACACACACACACACACACACACACAAACACACACCAAAATCTTTCATTCCAAATTATGAGTAGAAATTTCATATATAACCAAAAAGAACTTTTAAATATAATGGTTTAAAACACAGATGGAATCAAAATATAACCTCACTACACCGAAATAAATGTGTATAGTAGATAACAGTTTTCAAATATATTTTATATATTACCTCATTAATGCCACAGAGCAAAGCAGAGCAAATATAGAAACTTGAATCTCAGAGAAGTTAGATGACAGCTCATATATGATAGAACCAGATATAAACCCAGGGCTCTGATCCAGAGCCCACTGGCTTACCAAATATTAGTTTTAGATTTTCTGAAATAATAATAGCAATAGTAAAAACAACATCATTTAATAATGTCACTGATAAATGGCATGTATAATATGATTCCATTTGTATAAGTATATGCATACATGAATATTCATATATGTAAAAGTTAAAGAATATACACCAAAAACTTAATGTTAGCAAGATTTTGATTTTTTTCTTACTGTATTTTTAAAATTTTCTACAATTCTTCTAAAATTTTCTGCATGTTTACTTTTGGTTTCTGTAATGGAGTGAGGGGAGCTGTCCCATAAAGCTTTCCATAAATAGCAGCACACACAAGCAGCCTGGATATGGTATGTGCCAATATTTTATACTATTGGACAGATACTATTATAGCATTTATACAATTGGGACAGATGTTGTATTTGAAATTATTTACTATATAGTGGCACTAATCAAAATGAACTCAAGTTACCTGTGATCCAATTTCCATACATCCCTGTCCCACAGCTTTAGCAAATTTCTCTTTAAAGATGTACCCAATATCCTTCACTCTTTTCAGGATACTTTCCTTTGGATTCACTGTGCAATTCTTTAAGAAGGAAAAACGTGAATTAACATTGAGGATACTGTTTAATCAGACAATTAACATTTTCTGTTCTATAGTACATGACTTATTACTCTCAATTGTTTATACTGTGGAAACACTTCCACAATAAACTAGGTAAATACAACTACTGAAAATATGAGGAACATAAAGGATTCCATTCTGGGATAACAGTGACCAAAAAATACTAGAGTACAACTAAAAAACTCTATTATCTAAATTTTCTGCTGGCAAGTTAGGGAAGAACAGATTTGTTAGCCCTTTCCACTATCCATCAAAAACAGCCTCACAGATATTACAATTGATACCACAGGAATACAAATGATCATAAGAGACTACTATGAACAATTGAATGCCAACAAACTGGACAACCTTGAACAAATGGATAAATTCCTAGAAACATACAACCTTCTAAGGTTGAATCATAAGGAATAGAAAACCTGAAAAGACTAATTATTAGTAAGAAGAATGAATAGGTAATCAAAAACCTCCCAATAAATAGAAGTCCAGGACCAGATGGTTTCACTGGTGAATTCTATCAAACATTCAAAGAAGAATTACTACCAATCCTTCTCAAGCTATTCCAAAAAAAACAGAAGATGAGGAAACACTCCCAAACTCATTTTATGAGGCCAGCATTGTCCTGATACCAAAACAAGGACACCACAAGGAAAGTAAATTATAGGCCAATATCCCTCCTGAATACAAATGCAAAAATCCTTAACAAAATATCAGCAAACCAAATTCAAGAATACATTAATATTCTTGAAAGGATCTTATACCATGATCAAGTGGGATTTATCCCAGTGATGGTTCCATATCTGCAAATCAATCGATGATATGCCATGTTAACAAAATAAAAGATTAAAATTATGTGATCATCTCCATAGATGCAGAAAAAGCATTTGACAAAATTCAACATCGATTTATGATAAAAACTCTTAACAAAGTGAGTATGGAGGGAATGTACCTCAACATAATAAAGGCCATACATGACAAGCCCACAGCTAACATCATACTCAACAGTGAAAAGCTGAAAGCTTTCCCTCTAAGGTCAAGAACAACACAAGGATGCCCACTCTTGCCACTTTTATTCCACATAGTATTGGAAGTCTTAGAGCAGTTACGCAAGGAAAAAAAAAAAAAAAGGCATCCAAATTGGAAAGGAGATAAAACTGTCATTATTTTCAGATGACATGACATTATATATAGAAAACCTTAAAGACTCCAAAAAAAAAAAAAAACTGTTAGAACTAATAAAAAAAAATCAGTAAAGTTGCAGGATACAAAATCAACATACAAAATCAGTTGTATTTCTATACACTAATAACACACTATCAGAAAGAGAAATTAAGAAAACAATCACATATACAGTTGTATCCAAAATAAATCTAGGAATAAATTTAACCAAGAAGGTGAAAGATCTGTACAATGAAAACTTAAGACCCTAATGAAAGAAACGTTAAAAGACACACATAAATGCAAAGCTACTGCATGCTCATGGAGTGGAAGAATTAATATTGTTAAAATGTCCATACTACCCAAAGCAATATACAAATTCAATAAACTTCTTGTCAAAATTCCAAGGTATTTACACAGAAATAGAACAAACAATTCAAAACTGTGTGCAGAACCACAAAAGATCCCAAATAGCCAAAGCAATCCTGAGAAAGAAGAACAAAGCTGGAGGCATCAAACTATATTATAAAGCTACAGTAATCAAAACGGTTTGTTACTGATATAAAAACAGAGATCAGGGCTTCCCTGGTGGCACAGTGGTTGAGAGTCCGCCTGCCGACGCAGGGGACGCGGGTTCGTGCCCCGGTCTGGGAAGATCCCACGTGCTGCGGAGCAGCTGAGCCTGTGAGCCATGGCTGCTGAGCCTGTGCATCCGGAGCCTGTGCTCCGCAACGGGAGAGGCCACAACAGTGAGAGGCCCGTGTACCACAAAAACAAACAAACAAACAGAGATCAATGGAACAGAATAGAGAGCCCAAAAATAAACCCATGTACATGATCAATTAATTTACCACAAAAGAGCCAAGAATATACAATAAGAAAAGGACAGTCTCTTCAATAAATGTGTTGGTAAAACTGGAAAGCCAGTTTCAAAAAAATGAAATTATACCACTGTCTTACACCACACACAAAAATTAATTCAAAATGGATTAAAGACTTGAACATAAGACCTGAAACCATGAAACTCTTAGAAGAAAACATGGGTGGTAAGCTCCTTGTCATTAGTCTTGGAGATGGTATTTTGGAACTGACTCTGGAAGAAAAGGCAGCAAAAGCAAAATAAACAAGCGGGACTATTTCAAACCAAAATGCTTCTGCACAGTGAAGGAAACTATCAACAAAAAGAAAAGGCCACCTACTGGATGGGAGAAGATATTTGCAAATGATATATCTGATAAAGGGTTAATATCCAAACATACAAAGAACTCATACAACTCAACACCAAAAAAACAAACTAGCTGATTAAAAAAATGGGCAGAAGAACTGAATACACATCTTTCCAAAGAAGACATACAGATGGCCAGCAGTCACATGAGATGCTCAACATCACTAATCATCAGAGAAATGCAAATCAAAACCATTATGAGATATCACCTCATGTCTGTCTAATGGCTATTATCAAAAAGAGAACAAATAACAAGTGTTGGCGAGGGTGTGGGGAAAAGGGAACCCTCATGTGCTGTTGGTGGGAATGTAAATTGGTGCAGCCACTGTGGAAAACAGTTTGGAGGCTCATCAAAAAATTAAAACCAGAACTACCATACAATCCAGCAATTCCACTTCTGGGTATTTATCCGAAGAAAATGAAAACACTTAATTTGAAAAGATATGCACCCCTATGTTCATTGTAGCATTATTTACAATAGCCAAGAATAGAAGCAACCCAGGTGCCCACTGATAGATGAACAGATAAAGATGTGGTATATATATACAATGGAATATTATTTGGCCATAAAGAAAAAACAAATTTTGCCATTTGTGGCAACAACAATAATGGACCCAGAGAGTATTATGCTAAGTGAAGTAGATCAGACAAAGAAAGCAAATACTGTATTATTTCACTTATATGTGAAATCTAAAAAAAAAAAAAAAAAATGAACAAACACAACAAAATAGAAACAGAGTCATAGAAACAGAGAACAAGCAGGTGGTTGCCAGAAGGGAGGGATGTGGGGAAAGAGAAACAGATGAGGGAGATTAAGGGGTACCAACTTCTAGTTACAAAATAAATGAGTCACAGGTATGAAATGTACAGTGCAGGGGATACAGTCAATAATTACATAATATCTCTGTACAGAGACAAATGGTAACTAGACTTACCGTGGTGATCATTTTGAGATGTACAGAAATATCGAATCACTATACTGTGCACCAGAAACTAACCCAGTGTTGTAGGTCAATTATACTTCAAAAAGAAACAAACAAACTCATAGAAAAAAGATCAGATTTGTAGTTACTAGAGGTGGGGGGTGGGAAGGGGAAGGGGGAACTGAATGAAGGCAGTCAAAAGGTACAAACTTCCATTTATAAGGTAAATAAGTACTAGGGATATAATGTATAACATGATTAATATAATTAACACTGCTATATGTTATACATGAAAGTTGTTGAGTGTAAATCCTGAGAGTTCTCTTCACAAGGAAAAAAAAATTTTTTCTATTTCTTTTATTGTATCCAAATGAGATAATGGATGTTCACTAAACTTATTGTGATGATAATTTCATGATGTATGTAGGTCAACCCATTATGCTGTATACCTTAAACTTATACAGAGCTGTATATCAAGCATATCTCAATAAAACTGGAAGAAAAAAAATGTCTATAGCTTCTAAGATTTTACTTACACACAGAAGAAAAGATGGCATTAATTTTTAAAATGAAGACACCTGAACTAATAAAGAAGCAAATTCAAAGAAAAACTTAATATTCTTCAAGATATGCCCACTCTGAGATAGGCCATTTGTAGTGTACATAAAACTTTGCAGTTAAACTGTTGCACTTCATTTAATGTTAAGCTTTAAACTTAGCTCTGGAAAATGTCTTTGAGGCAGAATTTTCTACCCAACTGAAGTAGGTTAAAATAAATACTACATACTCCAAATGTTGGAGGAAATACTAAAAACAATATTTAAGAAGAGAGAGATTATCATTCTTTTTACTTCTACCATTATCCCTTCTAAAAGTTCTAAGTAACTGGGTAGCTATGTTTGAGAAATATTCTTGTGCTACAGATAACCCACAAATAAAAGCAACTTTATGCAAACTGGACAAACAAAATCAGTTTTGAGCCAACACAATTATGAATATGATGACAGAAAATACTCTGTTAATTCTTGGGGGGGGTGGAAATGTAAACAAGAAGATAACAAAGAATACGACAAAACCACAGGCAGCTTATGATATTAAATGGAATGTTAACCACACAAAGCACTTACGGGATAAGCCAAATTTTAGTAAGTCTCCTAGCCTCATCCAACTGCCACAGATGAGCATTTCAGTGGCTCCCAAGCCTCACTTGATTTTAAAGGAGTAAAGGAGCAAACAAGGAATATAGACACTAGTTTTCATTCTCTCTCTTCCTCTCTCCCTTTTTTGAGGGGAGAGAGGCTAGCAGGGGTCCTTCAGATATCAAACTCAGGGTCCATCAGGAGTTGCAAACTGCAATGCACACAGGGCCACTCAAGAAATGTAAATGAAAGTGGGCTAAATAAAAAAAACTGTAGAGATATGGCAAATGTTATATCCTGTCTAATGTCACATTCAAAGAAAATATCTTAAAAGAGCCAGAGAGAAAAGATAAACTATAAAGGAACAACAGATGGACTGACAGAAAACATCTTAGTAGCAACGAGAGCCAGGAAATAGTGAAGTAATATCTTCAAACTACTAAGAGAAAGTAAAGGTCAGCCTAGAATTGAAGATCCAGGTAAACTACCTTACAAAAAATAAGAGTGAAGATATTAAAAAATATATTTATGAATGTATGTATGTATGTATGTATGTATGTAATTTATTTATTTATTTGGCCGTGCCGGGTCTTAGTTGTGGCATGTGAGATCTTAGTTCCCTGATCAGGGATCGAACCCGGGCCCCCTGCACTGGGAGAGTGGAGTCTTTACCACTGGACCACCAAGGAAGTCCAAGACTAAAGATATTTTAAGACAAGAAACAAAAAGCTTGTTAAGTTCATCCCAAACTAACCCCCATGAAAGGAATGATTAAAAGATGTATCTGAAGAAAGAAGAAAATAATTATGAAAGTGAGGTCTAAGTTGTAAAAAAGAATGGTTAGCAACACAAAAAGTAAATATGAGAAAATCTAAAAATAACACTGTCTAAATAAAACAATACTACTAATAATATCTAATTTGGAGAGTTAAAAAAAGCAAGAGGGCTTCCCTGGTGGCACAGTGGTTAAGAATCCACCTGCCAGGGCAGGGGACACGGGTTCGAGCCCTGGTCTGGGAAGATCCCACATGCCGCAGAGCAACGGAGCCCATGCGCCACAACTACTGAACCGGCGCTCTAGAGCCCACGAGCCACGACTACTGAGCCCGCGTGCCACAGCTACTGAAGCCCGCATGCCTAGAGCCTGTGCTCTGCAACAAGAGAAGCCACCGCAATGAGAAGCCCACGCACCACAACGAAGAGTAGCCCCTGCTCGCCGCAACCAGAGGAAAGCCCGCATGCAGCAACAAAGACCCAACACAGCCAAAAATAAAAGTTAAAAAAAAAATGTTTTTTTAAAAAGCAAGAAATAAGATAATAGACAACTACATGTTGGTTGGGAAATGGGTGTTTAAAAAAACACTCAGTATTTTAACTTCTAATTTCCAATTTATTTGCCAAGATATCATAATAAATAATGTTTCATATATGGCTTACATTAAAATAGGAAATCAGATTTTCTGACGGTTGATCACTTGCTGAATTTAAGATCATCATTAATTGCTGGATAGTATTCATGACAGTCCTAGAAAAAAATAGGAAGAAGTGTTAAGCAATGAAGGAATAAAAAGAAAAAATGATAAGTATCTATTTCATAAGTTACACGTATCTTCAATCTCATTGTCTCGTTTATCTTTAAGAAGTTCTCTGAAATAAGACTTTATAAAAGCCTTGGTGTACTGCTGTTTATGAGGAATTACATTTTACTTAAATCTTTAAGAAAGCATATGTCGATCATCAGTAAGTTTATAATTAAAGAACTGATATGCTTATTTACTAATAGAACTAAATATCAACAAAACAATTGATGAAAGTAATGACATTATTTTAAGGATAAAACATAAACTGGCATAAAAATGGTAATATTTTAAGAAAACATTATTACAATTAAATATTAAAAATTTTCAAATAAAGACAGTAAGATATTTAGTAACTCAAGTAGAGAACCAAGTGACTGTCCTTTACAGAGACCTTCAAGATGAAAGCATACATAATTTTAGAAGTCATCATCACTAAAACATAAAAGTAGGTCAATCTCTTTAAGATTTCTTTAATTATATAATTGTGTGTGTGTGTGTGTGTGTGTGCACACACGCATGTCTGTGTATGGTATATGGTAAATATTAATGTTCCAATTTTGGAGTAGCAGTTCATTGCTACTCTGTAGGCACTGTTTAATGATGCAAAAAACTGTAGAATGTTTATAGGCAAAAGGGTCTTTAAATATTATTTAATAAAACATGTTCAGTGTTCTCAGTCAAGCCTCTCTAAACTGATATCTACACTTCCTCAACTTTTAAATATATTGCTTCTATGATGTGTACATGTACTAATCTACTTAAGCCACAATGACTAAAGCCATAAGTGATCAACCGCTAAAACCAAAAGATCTTTTTTATTTGTTCTGATACTTGATTTTCTTGAGTTATTTGACACTCTTAAACACTTGCTCTCTTCTGAAACTCCCTTCCTCCCTTGGCTTCTTTGGCTTCATTCTCTGGCCTCCCCAATCACACCTCTCATTCTCTTTAATCTAACTTCTATCTCGCCCTTAAATGCTAGCATTCTTTAGGGTTCAGCCCTTAGCCAACCGTTATTGCTATTACGCACGCTCACTTCAGGCAACCTCATCTGTTTTTCTTTTTTTTTTTTAATTTAATTTTATTTATTTTTTTATACTGCAGGTTCTTATTAGTCATCCATTTTATACACATCAGTATATACATGTCAATCCCAATCTCCCAATTCATCACACCACCCCCTGACCCTGTTTTTCTGATTTTAACTCTCCCTGATGATTCCCAAATCTATAAGATCCTTATATCCTACTACTTACTACATTATCTTCTTCATATCTCACAAATGCCTTAAGAATAATATTCTAAATATGAATTCATCAACTATTTATCAAACCTGTTCTTGCTCTTTCATTTCAACTGCCTATCTCTTGGTTCAGATCTTCAGCATCTCTCAACTGGATTACTGCAATGGAGCATTTTGAGATTTTGACTATGTCTATGGCAGCAGGGTCTAGGCAAATGTACTTTGAAGAAAAAAAAAAAACTCCTCAGGTTATCCTAATTTGCCTAACCACTGTGACAGACTGACAGGTCTCTCTATTTCTCACCACGCCCTCCTCAGTCCATCTCTTCACAAACTACTACCATGTAAACTTTCACAAATCAAGTCTGATTTTATCCTAGCCCTGCTTAATACCCAGGTATAGCAACAGGCCATATCCTGCACAGGCTAAAGTCCAAAGTTCTGAGTATGGAATATAAGGCCTTTCATGATCTATTACCCACCCTCCTCTCCTGCCATTTCATCTTCCCATTTAGTCCATCAATACAGAGATGCTTATAGTTCCCAGATGCATCATGTTGTTTCATACTTCCATGCCTTTGCACATGCTGTCAGTCTCCTGTGACACAAACTTACATGTTTCAAAATTCAGTTCAAATATCACTTCATAAAGTCCCTTCTGTGCCATCTCATTAACTTGTCCTATGTCTCTTACTATATTTAAACAAAAATGTATTTTTATGTGTCTATGTAGTCATTTGAAAAAATTAATGATTGTTTTACTATGTACCAAGTATTCTCCTAGGTCCTAATGATTAAATGGTGAACAAGAAAGTCATGGTCCATGTGGTATGGACTTAAAGGCTATTGTGGGTATTGACAAAAACAAGCAAACACACAGATGAATTTATAATTACAAATTGTGATACATAATTTGAAGGAATAGAACAGGATGCTGTGAGAAAGAATAATAAAGGAAAATACCTCAGAGAGAAATAAGTCCTCAAAAAAGTAGTATTTGTGCTGAACCTAAAAGAAGGGTAGTAGTTGGCAATTCATAGAAAAGAAGGAAGAGTTTCAAGAAGAAACAAAACAAAAGTGGGGCTTCCCTGGTGGCGCAGTGGTTGAGAGGCCGCCTGCCGATGCAGGGGACACGGGTTCGTGCCCCGGTCCGGGAAGATCTCACATGCCGTGGAGCAGCTGGGCCCGTGAGCCATGGCCGCTGAGCCTGCACGTCCGGAGCCTGTGCTCCGCAATGGGAGAGGCCACAACAGTGAGAGGCCCACGTACCGCAAAAAAAAAAAAAAAAAAAAAAGAAGAAACAAAAGCAAATGTGAAGGTCACTGAGTACAAAAGAAGATTTTGGAGAGTTCAGAAAACTGGTTAGCACATAATGAGCAGGAAAACAAGATGAAGTTGGAGAGGTAACAGAAGCTAGATCATATAAGGTCTTGTAGGCACTGTTAAGGAATTTGCACTGTATTTCAATTGCAATAGGAAGCAATCACAAACTTAACAGCAGGGTGAACATGATCTGATTTACATCTCTAGAATATTATTCTGGGGGCTCTCTGGAGAATATATTTGGTGATAGGGAGACAGGAATAGTCATGAGAGTAGAAACAGCAAGATCAGTTAGTAGGCTACTGCAAAAAATCCAAGAGAAGGAGAGAGATATCTTGGACAAGGGTGGGAAGAGTAGGAATGGGAAACAGTAGATGAACTCAAATACTTAGGAGGTAGACTCAACAAGACTTGAAAACAGATTACATGTGGGAAGCAAGTGAGGAAAAGGACACTAAAAACTGGCTCCAATCTTTCTAGGTTATATACAGAGCAAATGGTGATACTTTTTTTCTCTTTTTTATATACTGAAATGGAACACATTCTCATTCTAGGTTATATACCTTAAGGACAGACAGAACTACGTCTAATAATCATATCCTCAGCAACTAGTAACATGTCTGGCATACAAAGAGCACTCAATATATATTTGCTGCATGTATATACAAATATATAATGAAACAAATGAATAAATCCAAAGCACTATAAAGTACTGAATAAATAATTATAATGAAAATCAAAAGTAAGAAAATTCATACCGAACTGGAGTCTGTGGAAGAATCACATTTACCTCTTCATCGGGGTTACTTTTTCGTGGTGTTCTCTGCAATTCAAAACTAAATAATGATAAACAAAGTCATTCAGACTGAAAACTTACAATTTGTGATTTATGAGTCAAAAAAGCAGTAAAGTACCTTCTGTTGACTCATAACATCATACAAAATGGTTAAGTAAATAATAGAAGTGATAGGAAATAGATGATCCAGAAGCTGCTTAAATAAATAAAATTTTATTTTTTTATCATAATTTTTAAGTTGGGTTTCTTTCCACTAGGTTTACAACGAACGGTGTACCAATCACTAAGAATTTTTTTGAAAGTGAAAGTTAGATGTTTGTTTCCTCTAGAATGTTAGATGTTGAAGATATTACTAGCAAGGTTGTCCAGTATCAAAAAATATCAAAACTCAAGTTTTTCAAACATTATGTCTTCCAAAAACTTTACTTTGACTTAAATAAAATCTGAAACATTTTATTTGTTTAACTTCCAAATTTTATATATATACATTTTTTTTAGTTAATATTAAAAGATTTCATGCTGAAGACTTAAAATTAACCACACTTACAATCATTCAAAAAATTTTTACAGGCATATCTCATTTTATTGCACTTTGCTTTACTGTGCTTCACAGATACTGTGTTTTATTACATACTGAAGGTTTGTAAACTCTGCATTGTCATATGATGGTTATCATTTTTTAGAAATAAGGTATTTCTAAATTAAGGTATGTACACTGTTTTTTGGATATAATGCTATTGCACACTTAACAGACTATAGTACAATGTAAACATAACTTTTACATGCACTTGGAAACCAAAAAGTTTGCATGATTTGCTTTATTGCAATGGCCTGGAACGGAACACACAATATACCACAGGTGCCTGTAGTTACCGTCAACCATTCCTACTGTAGGATTCTATATGACAATTCAAGAGAATACAATTTTATACTAACTTTTTAAAAAATGAACCAGCATATCAACAAATAATAATATATCATGTATAATACCTGTCTGTAGGATCAGCCTGAAGAGTTTTATCATGATCCAGAAATAATCTTGCATCTATATCTTTGTTTTTAAGGTAAATTTCTTCATATTGTTTAGAGAGACTTTCCACCTCAAAGGCAAAAAATATTGATGATTATCCTTTTCATGTCATTACTTCTCAGTACACAGAAATACAGATTTAATTAAAGAATCTTCGTAAAAATATACACTTAATTTTACACTATACAGACTTCACATGGAATATAAATAAGGCATATCTAAAAGTGAAGAAAATTGCAACTTTTTTTCAACTCAATTTTAAACCTATTTTATGCACATATCTCACATTTTATCTAGACAAGGATCACCAATGTTACAGAACAATACTGAGATGGAACCGTAAGATGAAAAGACATTATTATAACCACTTAATTGCCGAGATCCTCCATCCCATACATCACTCACTTTTAATCTTCTACTACACTTATCAATATAAAATAACTTTTCAAACACTGTAACAGACCTTTATTATGTATTCTGCCTATCTTTTCTAAATCCTTTGATTCACTCTGACCCCCTTCAGTTACGTATCTTGGGCAAGAGTATAAGCTCAATTAATTAGCCCAATTAACATACTTGCACAATTTATTTCCAATCTTAGACACTTCTCCAAATGCTACAAACTATAATTCTTTTATCAGTTCTGATTCATAATTTTCTAATCATAATATAAAAACCAATGCCCAATAGAAAACCATTTAGCAGCCTTCTCCTGTGACTTTTAAAGCCAGAGTGTTTCCAACCTGAGAGAGTTAAAATTGCATTCTAAAAGGAGTGGTAGGAAAAAATCCAGTTAAATGTAAACTTTTGTTTGTTTGCATAAATTTTTTAGGCCGAACAGCCATTTATGTTTGATTAGGCTTAATCGTCATTCCTGCCCTATGTCAGTTAGGTATTAATTATCAATCATTTATTGACTGGCAGCTATTAGTGCTATATAATGTAAAGTTTATCTTGAATTTTCTAATAATAAGCCTGTAATCCTTTCAGAGGGAAAAGAATTATGAATGTCCAAGATTCTTTAGAGTTGTAAACAGCATATATTTTGGTATATAAGTTGGTAACAGAACTCAGAAATACAACTTTTGGCCCCTTCTTGTTTCTTTAGTACCATGTCTTACCACTCACTCTGCAGAACAGAGCATACTATCACATATCACTGTGACTTTAAATCTATAATTTCCAACCCCTGGAAATGCCACTTCTCATAAATCTTACTCAGCTCAGAAATCACATCACCTCCAAAGAATTTTCCGCAAAACCTATCTGGCCCACTTTGGATTAGGGAGCCCTCCTCTGAGATATCACAACACCCTGTGTACACATCTATTAGACTATTAGACTCTTGTAGACTCCTGTTAATGTTCTACTTCTATGTCCATCTCTTCCACTAGCACCTTAATGACAATGACTGTGAGTTAAATCTCTGCATTGATATCTAGGACAATGCCTGGCATATATTAAGCACTCACTAAATAACTGTTGAATGAATAAGTTAGTTAATTCAAGGAGGACTAGCTACCAACTCAGGCCATCAAATCAGCAATCTAGCTCTCTGATTTCATGTCTTTTGGTCTTGGTAACTGATACTAGGTGTGTCTGAAACGCTGCTTCCTCACTGAGTACTTGTTCTTCATCATTTATTTAAGCATTCTTTTCTCCACACATAACTACATAAAGTTCTCAGTTGTTCTGTTCTCACTGAAGAGCAAGACATATGAGGAAAAATGTGAAAAGAAAGAGATGGATGGATGGCACACCACTAAGGTAAAACATTTCTACCATATAATCACACTCATTTCAACCAAAGCTACATCCAATTAAGTAGCTTTTTAAAAATACTCCAAAGAGTGAATTCCCTGGCAGTGCAGTGGTTAGGACTTGGCTTTCACTGCCGGGGCCTGGGCTCCATCCTGGTGGAGGAACTAAGGTCCTGCAAGCCATTCGTTGCGGCCAAAAAAAAGGCCTCAAAAGAGTTGCTCCAAGTACAGTAATGCTAATAATGTTGATGTCACTAATCATGGCTCCTATGCTTAAAGAAGCATAGCAAAGCAAATTAGAATCAAATTTGATTATAGATATTTACTTCTATTTAAATATTTAATGGCATTTAGAAGTTCAAAAGCCTACATTCTGATTTTTGAAAAATTTTAGTACAAATCAACTTCTAGTACAAATTTTTAAATGCTGCCTATTTATACATTTGAGCATAAATGGGTTCAAAAGGGGTTTTTTCTTACTATATAAAGTTGATTCACCACAATTCTACTTAGATTCTTTCCTTGAGTAAAAAATATTTAATATACAGTAAAGTGATCTTAAGAAATTTAGGCAACTATTCCTCCCTCGCTAAAGTCCCGTAACACATTAATTTTTTATTACGTTTTCTTTCAGATTACCTCTGGAAGTCCGTTAGAAGCTACAATTCCAAGAGAATTCATAAAAGGTATAAAATTTTTGAAATAAACATTTTTCACCTGAAAAAGATAAAGTTACATGACCATTAAAATAAAAAAAAAAATCTCTGTCACTATTAACAACAGAATGAAAGTGTTAACTGACATTTTGATCAATGAGTTACATTCAACCCAGTGTGATGCTTATTTATAATTAATTCAATTATTCACTTTTTAATTCATGTGAGGCAGATTTCAGGTCCTAAAATGGAGGTGCAGGGGGGATGAAATGGAATTATAATGAAATGGGATTTATAAGAAGAAAATCCATCGAAACCAACTTCAAAATCCCACATTTAACATATAGTGAAAACATGGGAGGCTCAAAAATATTAAGCGACTTCACCAAAGTTACACAGCTAGGAAGTGGCAGAGCTGGAATTGAAACCCAATCTGTCTAGCATCAAAGCCAAGACTCTTTTAACTTCTCTACACTGCCTCTGATTTCTCCCCAAAGCATATTTTTGGGCCACTTCACACACATATCTAGCTTAGGGAATATCAAGTCAATTATTTCAGTAAATTTAGGAAAATGACCTGCTTTTATAAGAAGATTATTTCACATGCAAATACCCAACAATTCTATTCAAAACCGAGTGAAAATGTTTTGGTCATTATGCAGTTTCACACAAAAAACCCTACATTTAACATGGATAATAAAGACTGTCCTTGGAAAACCTGGAGTTATACCCCTAACTATTTTACACTGGCAAAGTGTTATGGAATTTTAAACAATTTACTTTTCTTCATTTAACTTCCTTTTCCAATTTGCAGTCTACATTTATTAAGGTAGAATAATTTAATATCTTCCTATTAATAAGTTCCTATCTTCTGCTTCACAAAAATGCTTTAAGAATTAAGCTTCTGTAATACATATTAGTATTGTTTTCTAATTAATTCCCATTGAACTGGAATAATTATAGGGTGGGTAGTTCTATTTAACGAATTAGTGTGACTAACCAATAATTATATAACCATAAATATAACTAACCAATAGTTATATAACTATAAATGTTACATGTAAATAATCAAGTGTCAAATTAATATGAATTACCCCAAAAGTTATTAATCACCTACACTTTACAAATCATTATTACATTCTAAATTATAGAACAATTATTTAAAATAAAAAGGAAAAACATGAATTATTCCTGATTTTTGAAATGCAATTTTATAAGTAGTTCTAAAATACAGAGAACTAACAACCAGGAATTAGAAAACTGCATTTATTCCTATTCATTACCTTGAGGGAGTAAGCAACAGACTGGAGTAAAAAAAAATATTTCAACTACATTTGTCAGCTTATTAGCAAAGATAATTTGTTACTCTAGAAAAGTAAATATATTACATGTGTAAAGTTGATACAGCTATATGTCTGTATCTATATATTTGTTAAAATTAATAAAAGCCACAGTGCTAAAACCCAGATATCTTGATAAATCATTCCAACACTTCTTAAACTAGATTTTGAGATCATACCCCCAATTCCTTCCCATAGTTGACAGAGCAATTTCAAAGATGCAACATTTCACACAACTTTCTAGTGGTAGTGAATTGTGGACAATATAAGTCTATGAGAGAAAGAGCACAGCACAGTGAAAGAAGCACTGGTAGCAGATGGTCCAAAGCATAGACTCTGTTAGTAATCAGCTATCAGTCTCTAGAAGCTTGTTTATTCATTAGTAAAAGGAGGCCAAGTACATTACTTGTAAGATTCCTTCCAATTCTAAAATTCCAGATTTTATTAACAAGATAAGCAATTCCTGGGTGTTCATGTATCCTCTACCAGTCATTAACATCTGGTGTGATATTTAGAAAAAGAGTAACTACAGAAGGCTAAACAGAAACTTAATGTTGGTATCACTTAGCACTAAACCAAAATGCTAGGGTTTTCTGAGCAGGATACTTGAAAACATTAGGTGTATCAGTAACCACAGAGGAATCAAAGAACAAATACATTTGAAAACTATTGCCTTAATCATGTACATTTCAATGATTCCAGAGTGAGGGAGCTATTCTCCTTAAAATCAAAGTAACTGAATATGAAAATAAAACTTTTTCTAAATATTTTGCTACTGCAAAAGAGTTGGCACTAATTACAAAAAGCAAGCTCATCATAAAAGAATTATATACTGTTAGGAAGAACTTACATCTAAATCTACTTTAACTATTTTAAAGAAATCATGAAGTTAAATTACCTCATCTATATTACATTCATGTTCTTTACAGAGAACTTCAATAATTCTTGTATCATTTTCTAGTTGTTTTGCTATCCGTGCACTCCTGTTCTGACCTCGCCTTGGTGTTCGAGGTGAACCATTAATAGGTATTACAGCTGTTTCTGTAAAAATGGTAAATTAGATAAGAACAATTGCACATTCCACTGTATAAAATAATGAAGTATTCTAATTATAACTCGGAAGGTCAGAAATAATCTTGGTAACATTCTGCTACTTTTATTATTAGGCTTCATTAAAAAGCTAACAGCTTTATTTATTGAATATCTACTGTAAGTTATATACTGGTAATAGTTGTTACCATCCCTATTCTCTTCTGCCCCCAACTAGCCCAAAAAGAAATTTAAAACCCCACAGACAAATATGAAAAATGCAAGGGAAATAGCCAACTTATAAACTAATATTAAGTGTATCCTACTAGTCTGCAAGGGGAAAAAATGTTTTCTATCTTAAAAGAGTCTTAAAAATAATAAGCATGTATTTATGGATTCAATTTGTAGATACAGGATAAAAAATAAATTTTTTAAAGTTTTAGCAAATAAATTACGATGCTTTAAAAAAATTAAGCATACAAATATACTCATGTGACACTAAATTGTAATTTTTTAAAAATCCCCTGGATTATTTTGAGCATTTTCAATTCAAACTGAATGTGAATTCAGCTATTAAAGAGATTACAGATGACTAAGTATAAAAAGTATTAACTGCCTCTAGGCCCAACAAACACCTTACAAGAAACTGACAGGATAGAGGAACATGTTAAGACTACACCATAGGATGCAATCACTAAAAATTAAACCATGGAAAACTCAACAGAACAAGACCACCTGATTATTTAATAAATAAATTACAAGAAAAAAGAGAAAGAGAGATGGAGGAGGAACTTTTTAAGTCTTAAAAGCATACCAACCAATCACAAAGTAGAGATCTTATTTAGATTCTGATTTAGTCAACATGTAAAAAATTTTTAAATTACTTTTATAAAACAATTGAAAATATGGACACTTACTAGATATTTGGTAGAATTAAAGAATCACTATTAATTGATTTTTAGGTGTGAGAATGGTACTGTCATCATGCTTTTTTAAAAGATTTTATCTTTCAGAGATACATACTGAAATTTATAGGGATGAAACAGTATGCAAAAGTGTGCTTCAAAATAATATAGCTGGTACAACTGAGCAGTAGATAGGACTATGGGTTGACCATAAGTTATGCATTGAGAGCAGGTGATAAGTACATGGAGGCTTATTATACGACTTTCTTCTTTTATGCTCACTGAAATTCTTCATAATAAAAAGTTAATTGCAAGTTTACCATAGCCAGTTAATTCAACATCTTATCCTGCTTTCTCTTTAACATGGCACTTACAGAATTAAATGTACATTATCCAAAAGAACAAAGGCTGTCAAGCTAAAGTTATATATCAACTTTTTAAAGTTATAACATTTATAAAAAGTGAGGAAAAGGCATATAAAGGAAATTTTTAAAGATTCAGAAATTTTTAAAATATGTTTTCTATTTTTTCCCCTCTGTTTTACATGTGGTTTCTGCTAAATGACCTGCCTTTTCTGTCAAGCCATGTTCAACATCTTTTCAAAATTCTGCTTCATTTTTCCAGGAAGTTATTGTTCACGAAGATTAATCAGGCTTCAGCTTTTCAGCCACTTCAACACTTTGAGACTTCCATGTTTTGATCTTTCCCCTATTATTTTCGGTATGACTAATACTGTCAACATTTTAGGAGCAAGGAATCAGCTACGCCTTAGTTAAGTTTACATTTCTCTATAGTGTATTAAGTGATTTTAAATCCTACTCTACATGCCACCAAAGGGAGCAATTCCATTCTAAGAGGAATATACTTGTCTTTGCTTAATGCTATCTAATTATTTCAGCAATAGCTATTATTTAAATACACCTCCTATCTCATCACCCACCGAAGTGGATCAATTACAGTTCATATGCAAAAAAAAAAAATCAGTCACATAATCATTATAGCTTCCAATAATAAAAATTTAGTTAATCCATTCCTATAGAACAGGTTAGTCTTCCCCATGCAGTCTCATTCATATCTATGCCTTGCCTCTTGATTTTCTCTTTACTGGGAGTGCAGTCTCCCAACTTACCACAACACTCAAACCCTAACTACTCCTTCAACATTCAGTTCAAATGCCACCACTTTTTTATGGTCTTCCTTGGTATTTCTCAGCTAGGAAAACTTTCTCCTCAACTCCCATAGTATTTGCTATATTTTGGCCCAGACTATTTTCAACCATATACTCTAATTACTTGCTTACTTATCTCTCCTTCTATATCTTATACTACTTAAGGGTAGAACCCATGTCTGATTTCTTTTTTATTATTCCCTTGGCTCTAGAACCATGTTTTGGATCTAGTGTAAGTCCGTAAAAAACTGTTGAATGATGAAGTAGGAGGGGCATAAATTACTTAAAATACTTACTATATGGTTCTTTGAGTAATGCAGGAGGTGAGAGTTTGATAAAATAGTCAAGGACACACAGCATTAACTGAAATGAGATCACCAGATCATCTTCCATTTGTAAAACTTGCCCTGAAAACAAAGAAGGTCCACATCTTAAGGTAGAGATTGAGGTCTTTAAGTCAGGGAAAATTGTGGGTATGGCTGTATCCATATACTCATTTATGCAACAATCACTAGAGCATGTTAAAGATCTTTTTTTTTTTTGCAAAAATTCAGTCAGATGTTCAATATATAAAAATATATAAAGTTATAAAATTATAAATGGGGACTTCCTGGTGGCACAGTGGTTAAGAATCTGCCTGGGGCCTCCCTGGTGGCGCAGTGGTTGAGAGTCCGCCTGCCGATGCAGGGGATACGGGTTCGTGCCCCGGTCTGGGAGGATCCCATATGCCGCGGAGCGGCTGGGCCCGTGAGCCATGGCTGCTGAGCCTGCGCATCCGGAGCCTGTGCTCCGCAACGGGAGAGGCCACAACAGTGAGAGGCCCGCGTACCACAAAAAAAAAAAAAAAAAAAAAAAAAAAAAAAAAAAAAGAATCTGCCTGCCAATGCAGGGGACACGGGTTCGAGCCCTGGTCTGGGAAGATCTCATATGCCATGGAGCAACTAAGTCCGTGCACCACAACTACACAGCCTGTGCTCTAGAGCCCGTGAGCCACAACTACTGAGCCCACCTGCCACAACTACTGAAGCCCATGTGCCTAGAGCCTGTGCTCCACAACAAGAGAAGCCACTGCAATGAGAAGCCAGTGCACTGCAACGAAGAGTAGTCCTCGCTCACTGCAACTAGAGAAAGCCCACACAACAAAGACCCAATGCAGCCAAAAATAAATAAATAAAACAAATAAATTTACTAAAAAAAATTATAAATGAAGTATAAGTCTACCATGAGAATTTTACATTTAGGTATTATTATAATAATTCAGTCCCTATGTCTAAATTTATTTTGATTTTTCCTTCTTTAAACTCACTTCTAGTTTTGGTAAAAGTTATAAAATTTACTACCTCTGAAAATCATTTTGAAGAATGATACACGTTAGTCTTCAGTTCTATTTATTTATGAAACCTCATATATTTTCAATTTCAACCCACTCCAAAATATTAATAACCAAAGCCATTAAGAAATAATAAAATTAGTATATAATTGTAAAGTCATCTATAAAGCAATTATTTAGCACAAAATCCTAAAAGTTTATATAATATACAACTAAAGAGCTGTATATTTATTATAAAGAGCTGTATATAAGGAAATTAATGCATATAATAAACACCTAAGAAAAAAACAGTGTAGCTACACAAAATATACAAATCATATAGCTATGACATATTTGCTTATGGCTCTATGTTGTGCAGTATTTTTAAAAGAGAAGTTTAATTTGATTCATTTTCTATCTTATTGGCATCTGACTGCTAAACCACTAATAATCCCAATACTGGAGGTATAGAAACTTTCTGGTTAATGTATTAAATCTCAATTTTTAAAAAAAGGAATTCTTTAAATATTCAAGGAAGAAAATGAGGGGGGGTGGAAATTAAGCTAGTCTCAAATTTCTCAACAGCAATGTTCAATTCCAGAAAATAGTGTCCTGAGGAAAAAAAAAACATGATACAAGAACAGAATACACAACCAAGTTGTCCTTCAAGTCTAAAGACTACGGACATGGTTCATAAACATGTCAAACATAGAAAACATGGCGCCAAAAAGGCTTTTTTGAAAAACTCCTTCATGGTAAAATCTAGTCAGCTAAGGATAGACCAACATAAAGAACTCAGAAATGGAGAAGCTATGATACAGGAGTGACAATAAGCTTAGAATCCATTTAAAATACATAAATGAGACAAAACAACTGTGATAATTATAATTACAGAACAGAATGTAAATATTATAATCTTTGGTAATGTAATGATAACAAAAAATAAGCAAATCTGAAAGTAGGGAATAGGAAGGTGACAGGAAGAGTGAGAATTCTTTTTCTTCAGAGCAGATTAATATATATTGCTTTAACTCAAAACATAAAGTTAAATACAGATTCTAACCTCTTAATGTTTTCATAATCTTAGAGAAATATTTTAAGAAATAATACTGCTTAAGTGACAAAACATAAATTTAAGCAATTCTTTCCATTTCTCTTATTTTCTTCTATAAAATTTGAGTAAAATTAATTTTTATATTTTAAACATAGCATAATAATATGATATTATTTTTAGAAACTTATATATATGTTTGTGAGTACACTCACCCACCCACCTTTTTTAATCAGAATCTTATTCCAGATACATTTTTGTGCATACAACCACATAATTTTAATGATGATTATTTCTAGGTGGGTTTTGGGTAATTTTTCCAGATTTTTCTTTGTGCTTTGCTGTATTATTTGCATTCTTTATCATGAATATATATCACTTTTATAAAAACAGTAACATTATTCTTAAAAATAGGAAAGAATGAAAAATATTAGAAAAAGAAATGAAATGAGACATTTTCAAGGTTGCCTCCAGTATCAGAATTACAAGAACTTGCTAACAGTTAAAAAGTCACACACACACACACACACAAAAAAAAGTCACACAAAGAACTAGGGGGAAGGAGGAACAATATTAAATAGAATTAAAATTTTGAAATTACTTGAAAGAATTATCAATTATTACATTTGAAACATTAGTATGTAACAAACATAATGACTTTACCTTTAGCTAATAAAAATGTGAGCCAAGAAACTTTTAGCACCAGCATAGAATTTATTTCCGTAGATATCCTAATAAACAAATAGAAAGAAGAAAAAAAAACTCACTGTTTTCCAACTACACCTTTTTTTTTCATTTTTTTACAATTATAGACCAGAGTTGATCGCATAATAGAATACAGTCCATCTTAAATGCACAATTTACACATGAATTCAATTTGTCTCAATTCAGTTAGTGTTTTTACCATGTTATTTATATTTTCCCAGAGTAGTATACATTTTTTAAAGAAAATATTGAATATCTTCTACTGTAATCTAAAAATATGCACAGAAAGTGGTATAATATGACATACATGGCTTCCAATTAATGCTTTTCTGCTCTCTTTTCTAATTAAAATCAATTTTCTGTAAGCAGAAAAACAGAGGTTTGGGTGACTCTGCCAAATTAACACTATGTCTTCATAAACGTTAAGTTATTCACTTGCTGGAATTAACAAGTGGAATTAATAGAGTTAATTAATTAATCACAATTTCCCTTTGTATCAATCATCTTCAGTATTATTACTTCAATGAGGCAGAAAATCTCACATGCTACTCGTTCTGTTTCCGAAGAAAAACTCTAGAGCTCTTACAATGGTATACTGTTGGAACATATATCATACATTTTAAAAGACTACTTGGAAATTTTAATATAGACGTTCATGTTTATTCTTACTCAAAAGTTATGCTCTGAGTCTTAGTTAATAAAATGCCTACAATATACTCTGAAAAAAGATTTTGTCAATGAATTGGCATTTTTCCCAGAGCTGGTAAAATGTTGCTCTGAATTAACTTCAACCTTATTAGTTCTCCCTTGTAGTAAAAGGCATGTATTTCATATCATTTTCTTTGTGAAAAGATAAATAATCCGTGTATGACTTAAATCTATGACCTTAATTTATGAAGTATGATAGAACAGTCAGTCAAACTAATCCTGAAACTATCAACGTGTTTGGGATTATCCCACAAAAATCTCTAAAAAAAAAAAACCCAAAGGTGAAAAATAACATACTCTGAGGTACTTACGAACTGCTGGGTTGTGACAAATATATAAGTTCACATGTTCTGAAAGGAAGAAATAATTATGTTAACATTATGGCTTTTTTAAAACTTACTTTAAAATTTTTTTCATAATTTAGAAATCAGTTTTATCATGCTTTATTCATCTTATTTTAAGAAGGATACATTTTTTTCTCAAGTACAGTATTATAAAACAAAGTTAAAGTAGACGTTTCCAATTTATGACATTTCACATATCACTGTAATATCTAATTACAAAAAGACTGGATTCGATATGTGCATTTCTAACTTGGAATACATTCTGTAATTGAACCTTGATCTGGTTAGAATCTCAGATCAGGTCATAAAAGCTTATTTAACTAATAGTGTCACTGAAATAACACAACTGAAAGTACTACAGTAAGTCCCCTATACACGAACCTTCAAGTTGCAAACTTTCAAGTTGCAAACTTTCAAAGATGTGAACGTGAGCTTACACGTCCAATCATGTAAGTCAGTTCACGTGTCTGGCATACATGTCACTTGTGTGCATACAAGTAGTTGTGCTTTGTGTACTTTACTGTACAGTACTGTATAGAGTACAGTAGTAGATTATCTTTATTTCAAGGCCAGGATGTCTGGAAGCAAGCGTAAAAGTAGCAGTGACGTAGCTGGTACTACTGTACTTTTCAAGGTACTATACTGTAAGATTAAAAATGTTTTCTTTATTTTTTTGTGTTTGTTTATTTTTTTTGTATTATTTGTGTGAAAAGTATTATAAACCTTTTACAGTACAGTACTATGTAGCCAATTGTGTTAGTTGGGTACCTAGGCTAACTTTGCTGGACTTTACGAACAAATTGGACTTACGAACGTGTTCTCGGAATGGAACTCATTCATATGTAGGGGACTTGCTGTATAAAACCTACCTATTTAGGACAATGACTTCTGGAATGGTGGAGTAAGGTTCTCTGCAGACCTGTTTCCTAATATAATAACTACAATTGGTAAAACTATTTTTAAAAAACCATTTAAAGTCTCTGGAAATTTTCCTAAGGGCATACAACAAAAAAAGGAAATATTTCTTCTACTAAATCTTGGTAAGAACAATGACAGTCTGTAGAATTCAAAGCAAAACTCATTTCCTCCTCCTCTCTAGCTCAGCATAACAAAGCTCTACCCCTGCTAGGTGTAGCCAAGACACAGGGCTCTTCTCTCTCCAGCTCCCAGCCTAGAACTATCTCTCTGGGAAGAGTACGCTCCCAGAATTTCTCATCGCCCCCAGATCTGTGTTGCAGAAAGTCTATCCCAAGCAAGAGGAGCTGAGAGGTCTGGGGCTCCTGTCTTCCGCTTAGCCCCCACTCATAGGGTAAAGTTTTACTCCAGGCACAGAGCACATCAAAAATACTGACTTCTCTTGCTGAGCAGCTCATAGGACAGAGGTTCCAGCCAAGAAAGGCAATCTGGGAAGACCAGGGGCTATCGCCTCTTCTCAGTGCCCTACTCTTAAAACAGAGGTATCACTCGAAGAGAAGAGACCACTGTCCCCATCCTGACCTCCCAAGCAGTGGCACAGAAGTGGTGCCTAAGGGAGAGGCAGGCCCTAAGAACATAGAGCCTTGAGCTCTCCCCAAGGGAACTCATTTGGAATGGAGTGTGGGGATGTTCAAGAATAAGAGAACTGTTGAAAGCAATACAGACTTTGGTGGAAGCAAGTAAGAGAAAGCCAACAGATCTTATGAGAGCAAAATGCTAACTCCTAGATCATCTAGGAGAGAACCAGGGAAAAAACAGCTAAGAATAGCTCTCCTAGTATCAAAATAAGCCTCAAGGCTAGCCTCAAATACTACTCCTGCAGAGGGAGCCGAATTTAATTGGATTAGACTGTAAAGCAACTTGTGACCCAGAGCATTGTCAAAAACAATAAAGCAGGACTTCCCTGGTGGTGCAGTGGTTACGAATCCGCCTGCCAATGTAGGGGACATGGGTTCGAGCCCTGGTCCGGGAAGATCCCACATGCCGCGGAGCAACTAAGCCCATGCGCCACCACTACGGAGCCTGTGCTCTAGAGCCCACAAGCCACGACTACGGAAGCCCGCACACCTAGAGCCTGTGCTCCGCAACAAGAGAAGCTACCGCAATGAGAAGCCTAGGCACTGCAGCGAAGAGTAGACCCCACTCGCTGCTACTAGAGAAAAGCCCGCATGCAGCCGTGAAGACCCAAGGCAGCCAAAAATAAATAAATACATTTATTAAAAAAAACAATAAAGCAATCAGTCGGCAATTAGTGAGAGGTAGCAACTAGGTGTGATATCAACAGAGGCAGTTAGCTTAAGAACAGGGAAAAGATAGTCAAAAGAGAACCCAGCGAAAACCACTGTCAGCTCTGAGTGACTACGCACCTGTCCAAGGCTACTCTAAGGAGCAAGATCAGAGGCTACACACTGTGGGAGAAAAAGACTTCATTGAGATAGTACAGCTAAACCACTAAACAAATAACAAAGACAAATCAACAGCAGCAAGCCCCACAAGAGAAAAGAATCAGCTCCCAGAGTTACTACAATGTTATCAAAAATGTCCGGTTTTCAAAAATAAATATGAAATATGCAATGAAGCAGGAAAGTGTGACCTCTACATAGGGAAAAAAGCAGATAACAGAAATTGTATTTAAGAGAAGCAAAGTGTCAGACTTAACAAAGACTTCAAAACAGCTATTATAAATATGTTCAAAGGACTAACGGAAATCATGCTTAAAGAAGAAAAAAAGGTATGCTGACAATGTCTCAACCAACAGAGGATTATCAGTAAAGAGACAGAAATTACTTTAAAAGAACCAAATGGCAATTTGAGTTGAAAAGTATAATTACCAAAATAAAAAATTCACTAGAGGGACTCAAAAGTAGATCTGAGCTGGCAGAAAAAAAGAAGCACTAAATTTGAAGACAGATCAAAAGAGATTATGTGGTTTGAAGGAGATAAAAGAAGAAGAAAAATGAAGAGGCTCACAGAAGAGGCTCACCAAAAAATATATTGGTGTATTTTTTGGACACCAAAAGATACATGAATATATGTGTAATGGGAGTACCAGAAAAGAATGGAGAGAGAGAGAAAAAAAAATTTTTGTAAATAATGGCTGAAAACTCCCAAGTCTACACATCCAAGAAACAGAACAACCTCCAAGTTGAATAAATGTAAAGAGATTCACACCTAGATATATCATAGGATAAATGTTGAAAGACAAAGAGAAAATCTTGAAAGCAGCAAGAGAAAAATGATCCATCACATACAAGGGAACACAATAACATTAACAGGTGACTTCTCAACAGAAGCAATGAAGATCAGAAGGCAGTGGGATTACATACTCAAAGAAAGAAAAAAAATGTAAACTAAGACATATATACAGCAAAACTACCTTTCACAAGTGATGGTGAAATAGATAGTCTCAAACAAAAACAGAGAATGTGCAAACTCATCTTATAAAAAAATAATAAAAGTTCAGGCTGAAAACAAATGACCCAAGACAGTAATTCACATCCACATGAATAAACAAAGAGCACTGGTAAAGGTAATTATGTTATTATGAAAGATGGTAAAATTACATATTTCTTCTCCTTTCTTCTCCTAATTGATATAAAATATAATTGCATAACACAATATGTATATATTGTATTCTTGGGCCTCTAACACATGAAATGTAATGTGTTTGACAACAGCAGCACAAAGAGGTGGGTAGGATCAAAGCTGTATTGGAGTAAACACATGACACAAGATGATAAATCAAATCCATGGAAAGAAATGAAGAGAAGACAAAATGATATATAATAAAGTTATTATAACAAACTCTATAAATATACACTTGTTCTCCTTTATACTGTCAACTACGTTAAAAGACATACAACCCAGGGCTTCCTTGGTGGCGCAGTGGTTGCGAGTCCGCCTGCCGATGCAGGGGACGCGGGTTCGTGCCCCGGTCTGGGAAGATCCCACATGCCGTGGAGCGGCTAGACCCATGTGTCACAATTACTGAGCCTGCGCGTCTGGAGCCTGTGCTCCGCAACAGGAGAGGCCGCGATAGTGAGAGGCCCGCGCACCGCAATGAAGAGTGGCCCCCGCTCGCCACAACTAGAGAAAGCCCTAGCACAAAAACGAAGACCCAACACAGCAAAAATAAATAAAATGAATTAATAAACTCCTACCTCCAACATCTTAAAAAAAAAAAAAAAAGACATACAACCCAAATAACTATAAGTAGATGAATGAATAAATAAAATGTGGTATAGCCATACAATGGAATATTATTCCATAATAAATAGTAATGAAGTACTGAAACATGCTACAACATGGATGAACCATGAAAACATGCTAAGTGAAAGAAGCCAGTCACAAAAAATATGTAGATCAAAAATTTACATAGAGAAAACTACTATCTTATATTAAAAAAAAGCAGATGGTAATCAAGAGGGGATTTTTATAATTATAGAAAATATGTTTAATGTCAGATGCATTGTTTTATATCATTTTGTAATTTAATGTAACTCAGAATAGAATGTTATCATAAAGGTAATGACATACAATATAAATCTATGCTGTCTAATACGTGAACCACAAGCTCCTATGGCTACTGAACACCTGAAATGTTTTTGGCTAGTACAAATGAAGTTGTGCTGTAAATGTAAATTACACACCAAAATGTTAAAAAAAATACTTAGTATGAGAAAAAGAATGTAAAACTTCTCTATTGGTTTCATGTTTTCCTGTTGAAATATAATTTACCTAACATAAAATTCATCATTTTAAAGTGTATAAATTCAGTAGTTTTTAGTATTCGCTTTGTTATGTAATCATCACCGTTATCTAAAATTTCCATCACCCCAAAAAGAAACCCCACATCTTTTAACAGATACTCCTCATTCCCTTCACTTCCCATTCCCTAGCAATCACTAACCTATCTTCCATCTCATGGATATGCCTGTTTTGGACATATCATAAAATGAAATATGTGGCCTTTTGTGTCTGGTATCTTTCACTTAGCTTAATGTTTTCAAGGTTCATCCATATTGTAGCATGTAGCAGAACTTTATTCCCTTTTATGGCTCAACAATATTCTACCATATGGAAAGATCATATTTTGTTTATCCATTCATCAGCTGATGGACATTCAGGGTGTTTCCACTTTTTGGCTATTATAAATAATGCTGCCATGAACATCTGTATACAAATTTATGTGTTGAAATTTGGTATTTTGGGATATATGAGTTAAATAAAATGTTAAAATTAATTTCACTTGTTTCTTTTTACTTGTCACGCAGCTACTAGAATATTTAAAATATATGGCTTGGGCTTCCCTGGTGGCGCAGTGGTTAAGAATCTGCCTGCCAATGCAGGGGAGATGGGTTCAAGCCCTGGTCCGGGAAGATCCCACATGCCACGGAGCAACTAAGCCCGTGCACCACAACTACTGAGCCTGCACTCTAGAGCCCGTGAGCCACAACTACTGAAGCCCACGCACCTAGAGCCCATGCTCCGCAACAAGAGAAGCCACCGCAATGAGAAGCGCACGCAGCACAACTAAGAGTAGCCGCCGCTCGCTGCAACTAGAGAAAGCCCGCGTGCAGCAACGAAGACCCAACAGAGCCAAAAATAATAAATAAATATATATATATATATGGCTTGCATTTTTACATTTCTATGTGACAGCATTAATGTAGGTAATAATAGCTTTAAAAGCTACTGTTTATTTAGCACTTAGTATGTGCTAGGAGGTGAGCTAACCTGTAACATTATCTTACAATTACTCTGCAAGGAGAGCATTATTAGCTACATTTTACAGATTCAAATTGAGGTTTAAAGACATTAAGTATGTTTCCCTAGCTCACACAGTCAATGAATGACAAAATTATTATTAATATCTAGATCTGTTTAGCTTTTTAAAAGTTATCATAGTCACCACAGCACATTGCCATATATACACATATAGTCTACCCTGAAATAAATAGACTTTAGTATCATAGTTAATCTTCCCAACTGCTCTTCAAAAGAAGGTACATATAGGAGAGAAGAAATCCTATTGATCTACTTCAAGGCCAATATACACAAAATTATCTCATATAACTAGTCAATAAAAATTCCAAATCCCTTTTGCAAAGGCCTGAGTGACCTTTTAAAGGCCATATCTGACTGTGTCACTCCCTAGCTTAAAATCAATGACTCTCCATCTCCTGCTGGGTAAAGTCCAAGCTCACTATCAGTCTAATTCCCTCCTACCTTTTAGCCATTAGCAATATTAAAATACTTTACAGTACTGTTCTGGCTTTGCACACATGCTAATCACTCTGCCTAGGATACTCAGTCCCAGTCTCCACATATTTTGCTTGCTGAGTTTCTATCTATCCTTTAAACCCTACTCAGACATGGCCTTCTTCTATAGTTTTTTCACCCCATAATTATTCTTCTTCCCTTTAAACATACACAGAATTTTGCCCACAACATAATTTCTACTTCTTACAAATAATCCTCTACAGTAGCACATCAAATGATTATTGCACTTATTTTTATTAAAAGATATAATTTATTTATTTACTATAAGCTAATTGATGATCATAGTATCATATGATTTTACATCCCTAGCATCTAACACATAGCGGGTACTATCAGTCATTTCATTAATGCTTGTTGTAGTTTCTTAATTTATGTGGAATAAAACAGCTGATAGCCTGAAGTTTCTTAAAGGATATTCCACAAAAAAACTACTTCTTCTAAACCACCGTGGAGAATACAAGTCATAGCTCAGTAGTATAGGTCACATACACCATCCAGTGCCAACATGCTTTCTTTTTCTAGACATAGTATCACCATTAGGAAGAATTTTAAATTTAGGTCACCCTTCCGTTCAGAGCTACAAGTCTTCTGGCAGAGAAGGCTAAAGTGGAAACTAGCTTTAAGTTTGTTTAAAAAAAATGAGAACCATGAGTAAAACAAGTAATTTTGGAAGAAACATTCAGAATGAATATGATTGGACCAGTAAGAAAGTTAAGAATATTAAGGGGACAAATCTAATACTTAATAACTTTACTAAGAATGTAACAGTTCCCAGATGGAAATTAATCATGAACAATGATACGAAAAAGCAGGGTGTAACCCTAATAAAACTTGTACTTTACCTTTCTAATTTGCTGTAGAGTGCACACAACACATTATACTTCTTCAACAGTCTTGACATAACATTATCAACTTTGGTACTGGTATCGATTTCTTTTAGTAAGTCAAAAAATTTATAGACACTACAAAGGAAAGAATAGAAAAAAGTGAATCTATAACTTTAAAAATTCATTTTGTTTCATTTTCAAAGCATAGACATTTCAATTCAAAACACTTGTTAGCTCTACACCAAATCACTATTATACATCCTTTGGAAGGAACTTAGTTTTTGCATTTTACTAGAATTTAAAGAGGAAAAAAATCAACTAGTCTTCAACCTATATACCACTATATCTATATACCTATGCCTACATCTACTTATCATCAAGAACACAGAAAAAAAATAAGGGTTATAATAGACATATATATATATTTATTTCTGTATCTATCTATATGTTTTAAAATCACAAGTTCACATCCATTTATTCAATTCCAACACAAAAACTACAGGGTTCCTTCCAGTGTTTCCCTTTCCATATTCATAACTCTTCTTTGACAGTGAGAAACCTGGGACCCACTTATCTTTAATTTACTCATTTAATCAATCCCCCTATATAAATACCAAGCTACCCACTCCTCCACATGGGCACCCTCCTCTCCTGCTCAGACTGACTCCCCCCATCCTGGACTGCCCTCCCCCCTCCACATGGATACCGTCCTCACCCTAGTAGGACTCTGACTCCTCACCCCAGACTGCCCTTACCTCACATGTGCCATGACTCCCTATACCAGCTGCCCACACACCCTGCTTGGTCTCTGACATTGCACAGCAAGCAGCCCATGTCAAGAAGCCCCAGGCCCCTGGTGGATGACCTCCTCATCCCACTTTGGCTCTGGCATCCTTCTCTGGGTACCACAGTGCTCCCTACCACAGATGCACACACCTACTTTCTTCAGCCCACCAGCGGTTTTAGGACTGAATTGTTGGGGAAGGGAAAAGGGAAACTGATTAAAAATTTTAAGTTGCTTAAATAGTAACTTTAAATCATTGTTTATTGTTTTCTATAAAATTAACCTATTTGAAATATCAATACATACATTTTTGACTTCTGAAAAATAGGGCACTAAACAGATAGCAATCATCAACTGCACCTCACATACTCACTTCTAACTTGTCTAAGGAGTTATACCAAAGCAGCTAACTGAACTACAGGGTAGTCACTAGACCCATCCATAGGCTGTCTAGCAACCAGTGAGCTACAGGCTTCATTCCAAAAAGAGGGCTGTACCACTCAGACATTTATCTTGGGAACTGGAAAAATAAAAGCCTCAGCTAATCAGCAGAGGGCACAGAACACAAAAGAAGGTTATGAAAAGTTCCACTGATATAGAAGGGATTGGGGCAGCCATGACAAGCTTTGTAGGAAAGCAAATAAAGGAGGAATAGAAATGATACAGAGTAGATAATCATGATGCTGCTTAGAAAAGAAAAAGAATGGGGACTTCCCTGGTGGCGCAGTGGTTTAAGAATCCACCTGCCAACGCAGGGGACACGGGTTCAAGCCTCGGTGCAGGAAGATCCCACACACCACGGAGCAACCAAGCCCGCACGCCACAACTACTGAAGCCCGCGCATCTAGAGACCGTGCTCCACAGCAATGAGAAGCCCGCACACTGCGATGAAGAGTAGCCCCTGCTCGATGCAACTAGAGAAAGCCCACACGCAGCAACGAAGACTCAATGCAACCAAAAATAAATAGATAAATAAAAATCGATCCTTTAAAAAAAGAAAAAGAATGGAGCTAACATGCTGAAAAAAAGAAATCAAACTTAGAATGGCATTTATTCAGGAACCACTCTCACTTCCAGTTTTGAGATATATGGCAATACCTATCCATGGAGCACCATGAAAACTGTGAATTGTTACTAAAAAGCCTTCTTTTTCTGGGGGTAACTTAAGTGAGTCTCTATTCCTTCTGTAGTCCTCCTCTGAAGGAAAGAAGTGAAGGCAGGAAGGTGAGAGGAAGGCAGGCAGACAGGCATAAAAAGCCATAATTAAAACACACAGATCTGTAGATAACTACATATTCTAGGAGCAGTGCTCCATGGATTGATAATGGTCCATAAACTGTTTACCAGTCCACAATTAAGTACAGAAATTGAGGGTAAACACTTAAAAACTTTTATGGCAATTTGACACTAATTTTTTTTTTTTTGCGGTACGCGGGCCTCTCACTGTTGTGGCCTCTCCCGTTGCAGAGCACAGGCTCAGCGGCCATGGCTCACAAGCCTAGCCGCTCCACTGCATGTGGGATCCTCCTGGACCAGGGCACGAACCCGTGTCCCCTGCATCGGCAGGCGGACTCTCAACCACTGCGCCACCAGGGAAGCCCTTGACACTAATTTTAATGCCTGCTGAATCCAATAATAAAAAATTTAGTCCTGTGTTTAGTATGATTTTTGTTTCATTTTTCTAGTAATTAATTTATATTACTTATTTTTAAAACATCAGTCTATGACATACTGGGAAGAAAAGAAACTAGCCCTTCACCAGAGTACTTTTAAGAAGCAGTGGTTTAGATAACATTCCTGGATAGTTATCAGAACACTGAGAGATGCCCTAAGAAAAAGTTGTACCAAATACATTACTATAATTATTGTAGTGATATTACTTATGATATGCCCATTTTATAAATCAGAGTTGCTCTATGAATACTCAGAGAAAAAGTTTAGGAAAATCTTTTCCAGGAAAATTTTTTCACCTTATAGATAAAGGATATAATAGACTTTCTCTGTCATATTTATTTAGCAGTCTATGGATAGCTATATAACACTGTATTGCAGTCATCTGTTTAATTTAAACTGGATGAGTTTCTTGAGGTCAGAGACCATATCTCACCTCTATATCATTAGAACCTAGTAGAGTAACACAGCGCCTAGCAGTTGGTAAGTTTTGTTTCCTTCCCCCTTTTTGTTTAAGGGGGGTGGGCGGGTAATAGGAGGAATCTACAGAAAAAAAGAGATCAAGACCTCATCAGCACCTATGGTGTTACAGGCATTGACTCAAGAACTATTTAGTTAATAATTTTTACTTCGCAGGAAAGGAAAGGAACCCGAGACTTAATACGGATAAGCAATCTGCTCCAAGTCATATACCTTGTAAAATAAACCCAGTCTATCTTAACCCAAACATTCATTCTCTTTCTAATCCTCAGAGGTCACGAAAACATATGCTGAATAAATGAATAAATCAACGTAATCTATATTTAGATTACTATATTTAGATTAGTTTTCAGCTATATAAAAACTATTTTGATTTAGTGATTTTAGTTAATAAAGTTAAACTGTGAAATCTCTGAGAGGTAAACCAATTCATATTCAATAAGTTAAATATGAACATACAAGGCCTTTGTTTCCACATTTTATTTAGAGGTAATAAGAAAAAGTTACTAAAACATGCAATAATTTAATTTATCTCATTTACACAAAACACCAATTATGTCTAACTCTAGATGGTTTTATCCAAGAAAAAACATATACTACTATCTTTTTGGTAAAATTATTTACTGTTACATTTCATAAACATACTGCGAAAGAAATGACTGGAATTCCCAGAAGGCTTCTCTTGACTTGTTGGAAACAGTAAACTCCTCTTATTAGGCTTAGAAACTCAATACAGACGTTAATTAAGTAATTACAGGGACAAGTATTATAATAGATACTCAACTGAACACACAGTCTCAAAACATATATAATTATAATATCTATTATATTAAATAATCTTAAACTTTAATAAATCAACTAAATTTCCTTTAAGATAGACTCACACTACTTTTACAAAGGTTTTAATATATAGTAAGTCTAATTCATAAATCTTTGCTTTTTTTGTCCACTTTATCAATAGCTACAATTAAGAAAGTTTACAGATAGTGAGAGACACAATGGAAATTTTCCCAGGACACAAACTGCTACATTTTTAAGAAAGTGCGGCATAAATACACCTTCATTAAGAGCTCTAATGGAGAACAGGAGTTCACTAGTTGACCTAAGTTTTCTATGTTTTATTTAATTTTAGCATTTCCCACTAATTCCCTAAAGTCTATTAAAATGACAGTTCAGAAATAGTTTTCTTTAATGGCAGAGGCCTATATTAATATAAGAAACTTTACCTGGTTTCAACGTTTTTCTGCAGCTCAGTGAAAGTGAACGGCATCTCATCTAGGTCAACTGCTGCAATAAAGATACAGATTCCCCATAGTTCCTTTTTCTTTTGAACATAACCTTCCTGGAAACAAAACAAGACAAAACAAAACAAAACAAAAAGGTTCAAATATTTCATTAAATCATTCACACACTGGATACTGTGCTAAAACTGTATTATATGCAACTTTTTTCTTATTCAGCATAACAAAATTAATTTGTTACTAAATCTTTATGAGGTCATATACTTGAGAGCATTTAATTCTACACTAGTAACAAACAAACTAGTTACAAAATTAGTAACTAAATTTTATACTATAAGGCAAAAAAATTACTAGAAAGGTCAAAAAGTTTAATTACAATTTTCTATACAAAATCTAGGGGCCACTCAGTTCTCTGAAGTAAATATTTTCATTTTTCAGTAATCCAATGTCATCAAAGCCAAGTTGAAAGATTTTAGGCTCCATAAAATGGACTCCAAAATCTTTTTTCTTCTAATTCACTTGTTCTTTTATTAATCTATTGATTCAAGTCTTTTTTTTAATTTTTAAATTATTTTTATTTTTGGCTGCCTTGGGTCTTTGTTGCTGTGCGTGGGCTTTCTCTACTTGCGGAGAGTGGGGGCTACTCTTCATTGGGGTGCTCGGTCTTCTCATTGCCGTGGCTTCTCTTGTTGCAGAGCATGGGCTCTAGGGCATGCGGGCTTCAGTAGTTGTGGCACACGGGCTTAGCTGCTCTGCAGCATGAGGGATCTTCCCGGACCAGGGCTCGAACCCGTGTCCCCTGCATTGGCAGGTGGATTCTTAACCACTGTGCCACCACAGAAGTCCTGATTCAAGTATTTTTTAACCTTATGAAATTCATATCTCTCAGTGCCCTAATTGCCTTCCTTGTAAAATGGAAATACATATTTCACTTTGTAAGAATTAAATGAGATTATATATATAAAGCCCTTAGGTCTGGCATATAACTAATATTCAATGAATGATGGCTATCACTATCATTAGAATATTTTTTCATTATCATTAGAATACTTTTTATCCCCAAAAATACATATCCCTATTTAAATATGTAAGTTTTATAGGTAAAATTTGGATTATATTAAATTGAAAACAAAAGAAATACCAAATAATCTGATGTTCTATCAAACAGCTGGAACAGCTTATTACTCTTAATTGGAGATTACAATGGAGCTGAAAAGTATATGATGCATTTTTATATTGTTCTGAAATCTCAATTATATAAAAGCTTTAGAAAAAAGAATTATTCTAGATTATCAAATTTTATGGATAATATGAAGCTTATCACTATCCAACTCTAAACTTTTCCTTAATTTTAGCTACTTGGGAAATAAATATTTTAAAACTTATATTACAACTATACACCCACTAGAATTGTTAAAATTAAAAAGACTAACAATATCAAAGGTTGAAAAGGATGTAAAGCAATGGAACACTCAAACGTTACTGATGAAAACGTAAAATGGTACAACCATTTTGGAAAAGAAGTTTGGCAAGTTCTTATAAAGCTATATACCTGCCATAACACTTAGCAATTCCACCCCTAGATATTTATACCCAAGAGAAGTGGAAACTTGGTACCTGAATGTTAACAGCAGCTTCATTCATAAAAACCAAAAACTCAAACAACCCAATATCCAAAAACAGGTGAAGAGATAAACTGTGGTATATCCATTGAATGGAATGTTATCCAACAATAAAAAGGAAAAGTATAAATACACACAACATAGATAAATCTCAGTTATCACGCAGAGAGAAAAAAGCCAAATACAGAAGGGTACATGCTGTGTACACTTTGATTTCTACAAAATTCTAGAAAAGGCAAAACTAATCTTTAATGTCAGAAAGTAGATCAGTGGCTGCCTGGGGACAGGAGTGGAGGTGTTGGGGAATGATGACAAAAGAGAATGAGACAACTTTCTGTAGTAATAAAAAATTTTTAGATCTCAATGGTTAAATAACATTTGTCAAAACCTATTGAACTGTTCACTTAAAACTGGTTGATTTAGTGTATATAAATTATACTTCAATAAATTTGACATTGAAACTAGACTACATACTTACTATTTCTGAAACTGAACAACAAAGTATATGTTGCTTGACTGTTATGACTATTAAGTATGTTTTAATAAAATGAATGAACATAAACTCACATATGTATATACACTTATAAGTATTTACATTACTATGGTTAATTTCTCAGGAACTACTAAGATGTAAAAGGTTGTTTGTCTCTAAAATAAACAACTTCCAAACTACCATGACTTTAATTTTTATGCTTAATTCTTATCATGATTTTGGTTTGCTTCTTTGCTCTCAGGCTATCACCTGTTGAACCTAACTTCTCTCAGTGTGTCTTCTTTCAGCAACTCGAATCTTTTTTTTACTCTTTTAAAGTTGGGAAATGAAGTATTAAGCTTGTTAAAATTGAGTATGTGCTTTATTCATTTTTTTAAATAGCAAATTTTATTAGGACATAGCAAACACAATTCAACACAAGCTCATTTGAAATGATAAAATGCCTAAATAAAATGTTGTATACATAGGTTCTGACTGTTAAGGACCCGAGGAACTTTCCTATAAGCAAAATGTGTGACCTTTATTTCAGATGATTTATAAATCTTGTTGTTTTTGTTGTTGATATTGTTGATGTTCTAGCTGCATCCCAATTAACTATATGTATAGATAAAGTGTTCTTTCTTCTTCATACACAGTTATCTATGGAAGAAAAATAAATGTTCCTTCTAAACTTGAGAATATTAAATATTTTAATCACCTATATTTGATTTAGTTCTTTAGAGGGAACCATATTACAGATGAGATCAATGTTATAAAACCAAATGATTCATGCACAAATATTTTTGTTAATCTATGCGAAGAAAATAATCAGTTTCCAATTAAGAGAGTCCTAGAAGTAGAATTTCTAGATTAAAGTATTTAAGATTCTAGATATAGAATTATAGAGAGAGATAGAGATAGATATGGAAAGGGCTTGCATTTTAGTTGTAACCTATAACATCCACTTGGTCTGATCTTATATCTGGATGCCACCAAAATTTGCCAGAGGGAAAAAATTTACAAAGCCATGAAAATGAGAATCAACTACAAAATCCTACTCTATAATCATTCTGTTCACTTTTTTAAATAGTAGATTATACTGGAACACAAGTAACATAATTTAACACAGTCATCTGATATGATAAATGCCTAAATGGAAAACATCAGCCTAACCACCATATTTGCAATCATTTAAAAACCATAGGGCTTCCCTGGTGGCGCAGTGGTTGAGAGTCCACCTACCGATGGAGGGGACACGGGTTCGTGGCCCGGTCTGGGAAGATCCCACATGCCGTGGAGCGGCTGGGCCCGTGAGCCATAGCCGCTGAGCCTGCGCATCCGGAGCCTGTGCTCCGCAACGGGAGAGGCCACAACAAGTGAGAGGTCCGCGTACCGCAAAAAAAAAAAAAAAAAAAATCATATATCTTCATATAGTTTCCTTTGCCTCTTCCAGTTTGTTTTTTTATATCTTCCAAAATTTGATATCTCTAATAATTTTTAAAGAAATGCTCATTTAAAAAGAAAAAGAAAAAAAAAGAAATATTCATTATGCAACTGCCATGGTTTTATGACTTTGGGGATACAGTGATGAAAACAGAAACAAACAAACAAAATTCCCTGTCTCCCTGGGACTTATACTTTTATTTATGTTAAGAACATGCTTTTTGGTGTCAAACATTCAAGAGTTTGAATACTCTAGTGGTGTAACTGTGAGCAACTTGCTTAAATCCAATTAGACCTCAGTTTCTACTAAAATTGGGATAATAATAATATCTAATCAGAGTCACTATGAAAATTAACAGTGAGGATGCTTTTTATTTTTATTTATTTATTTTTTTGGCCTCACAGGATCTTAGTTCCCCAACCAGGGGTGAAACCTGTGCCCTCTGCAGTGGAAGTGTAAATTCTTAACCACTGGAATGCCAGGGAAGTCTCTGAGGATGCACTTAAGTAATCAGCATGGTGCCCGGCATTATACTCATTGAATCACAACCAGCAGCAGCAGCACTATTGTCAGTGAATCTAGCACTCATTCCTCTATATCATATCTGTCTCAATACTATCCGTAATCCAAACTTCTCCACACCAAAAACATCCATTCCTGGGAATGCTAAGGAATGCTGGAGTTGTGTGTGTGTGTGTGTGTAAGAAATCATGTTTATTGACTTCCAGCCCCTGGAAACCACTGACCTGATTTCAATTCCTTTTCCAGAATATCATACAAATGGAATTATACAGTCTGTAGCCTTTTTTGTCTGGCTTCTTTCACTTAGCATAATGCTTCTGAGGACTCATCCATATTGTTCTATCTATAATATTAGTATTTATTCCTTTTAATTGCTGAGTAGCACTCCGTTGTATGAGTATCCCACAATTTATTTATCTACTCCAACGGCTGAATACACTGCTATGAATAAGGCTACTAACCCTAGCCTTAAATATCCAACTACAGATCTTTAAGTGGATGTATGTTTTCATTTTTCTTGGGTGAATATCTAGTTGAGGAATGCAAAGTTCTATATTAAATACAAGTTTAGGTTTATAAGAAACTAGTAAACTGTTTTCCAACGTGGCTGTACTATTTTGCATTCCCACCAGCAACAAGTGAGAGTTCCAGCTGCTTCACATCCTTACTAGCACTTAGTTTTTGTTTGTCTGTTCTTGCCTGTTTTTTAGCCATCCTAGTAGGTATGTAATGGTACCTTTTCCCAAGGACTAATGACATTGAGTATTTTTTTCAAATCTTACTTAACATCCATATCTCTTCTTTGGTAAAGGGTCTTTTCAAATCTTTTGCCAATTTTCTATTCAGTTGTTTGTCTTATTAAGTTGTAAGAATTAGTTATACATTCTGGATTCAAATCACTTAACAGATATGTGTTTTGCAAAAATTTTCACCCAATCTGTGGCTTTTCATTTTCTTAAATAGTGTATGTCAAAGAGCGTAAGTTTTTAATTTTGATGGAGCTCAATTTATTACTTTGCTTTATAGATCATGCTTTTGGTGGTGCTATCTATGAAATCTTTGCTTAACCCAAGGTCACGAGGATTTTCTCCTATGTCATCTTCTACAAGTTTAGATCTACGATTCATTTGAATTAACTTTTATAAATGGTGCAAGATAGGGATTAAAGTTCATTTTTTGCATATGGACGTCCAATTGCTCCAGCATCGTTTGTTAAGAGGAATATCCTTCCTCCACTGAATTACCTTAGCACCTCGGTGTGCAAAGACTCACCATATATGTGTGAATCCTATTTCTGGATTCTCTGTTCTGTTCCACTGACCTACTTGTCTTTCTTTTTTACTAGTACTACAATGTCTTGATTACTGTAGCTATGTTTTGTTCTTTTTTAGTTCAGTTTGATTCAAGATTTTTAAATCCGTAAAGGACATCTGATTTACTTCTCATTGTGCAGATTAAGAAATAAAGACTAGAGTGTTGAGACTTGCTCAACACAGCCAGTCGATGCCACAGACCTAAAACCCAAGTTTCTTAACACTCAATTTAGTATTGTTCCGTTTATTTAAGAATATTTCCTTAATTACATTTCTACATTGATGTTCCTAACATTTTCACTACTGAAATCCTTAATCTCATCACCCCACTAATAGTCCTGTACTCTTTACTATTTTACTATTCTGTACTCTTCATTTCTATTTTACTGAGAAGGTTAGAGAATCACAATACCAAAAGCCTCAACATTTTTCTCCACATCAAATAATTTCTAAATACCATAAATTTCAGTCTTCCTCCAAATGTCTCTGCATCTTCAACTTCCTCTTCTGACTTTGACAAATGGACATTCTCCTCCACTCTCAAATTAATATATCTAATCTCTCCATACCTCCCACTTTGGATCATACTGCCTCTCATCTCCTTCAAGAACTAGTTTATTAATTCTTTCCTCTGTCTTCTGTAATTTCTCTACCAGTTCTTTCTAAACACTTATTTCCCTTTAGATAAGCTTGCACCACCTTAAAAAAAGAAAAAAACCTATCCCTGGACTTTATCAAGCTACTGGCCTAAACACACATCTAAACCTCTCACTACTCTCACTATTCACACACATACTCATCATGTACACTCTCACAGTCACACCTACTGCATCCACTGAACACATCTACCATATAAGCACTATTCTACTGACGCTATTCTCTAAGTCTCCAAAGACCGCTCTCTTTATAAACTGAATGGCCTTTTCTTTGGTTTCATCCACAAAGTCCTGTATACAACATCTAACACCACTGTAACGAAACTTTTTCCCTTAGCTTTTTAAACACTCTAACATCCTTTCTCTTTATTTCTCCCAACTTTTTCAGTGTTTCCTAACTCCAAGGACGTTTTCCCAGAACCTTCTCTTTTCCTCCACAATCTCATCCACTTCTATAGCACCCTCATCGCCTCCCTACAGTTGTTTCTCATATCTCATCCTGCTTTCCAGCCCTCACTGCTCTCTCAAGATCCAGGCCCTATTTTCCAATGGCAATTTACAACCTAAAATCTGTAACTGATTTGTTTTCTTGAAAATTTAGTTGAGAATTACAAAATGGGCTCAGAACAACACCTTAAAAATTGTTAAAACAGAGGAAAAGTAATTTTTACTCAGCCAAAAGAATGACCAATAAATAAATAAATAAATAGAAGAAAATAATGGGGAAAGGGTAAGAAAAAGCATTTTGCAAAAGAAAAAACAGTAATTTCCAATAAACGTATTTTGAAAATACTGAACCTCAGAATAGTGTCAGTTGAAGGACAATTTGCAAATATGCATCAAGATCCTTAAGAGTTCAGTTTTGGGTTTTTTTTTTTGTGGTACGCAGGCCTCTCACTGTTGTGGCCTCTCCCGTTGCGGAGCACAGGCTCCGGATGCGCAGGCTCAGTGGCCATGGCTCACGGGCCCAGCCACTCCGCGGCATGTGGCATCTTCCCGAACTGGGGCACGAACCCGTGTCCCCTGCATCGGCAGGCGGACTCTCAACCACTGCGCCACCAGGGAAGCCCTGGAGTTCAGTTTTATCTCTAAGAATTTATCCTATGAAAATAATTGGAGTGTTGAGTCAAGATTTAGTGTAATATATGTTCAAAGAATTATTTATAAGAGTAAAAATAGTGGGAAAAGCTTAAATATCTTTAAATAAAATGGTTAAAAAAATTATGATAGAGCTATATCATGGAATAACATAAAACTCTTAAAACATTTCAAAGATTATAAGGACATGGAAAAATACCAAAGACATGTTAAGAGAAAAAAACACCAGAATACAAAATTCTGTGTATATTTTGACTCCAATTTTGTGAAAAAATGTTAAAGGGAAGGAAAGGCAAATATATATCAAAATGTTAACTATTATCTCTAGGTGGTAGGATTGCAAATGATTTTCATTTTCTTCATTAACACTAGATACATTTTCTAAATTACCTAACAACTATAAAACG
This sequence comes from Hyperoodon ampullatus, assembly GCF_949752795.1. Taxonomy (NCBI): domain Eukaryota; kingdom Metazoa; phylum Chordata; class Mammalia; order Artiodactyla; family Ziphiidae; genus Hyperoodon; species Hyperoodon ampullatus. Next base: position 59,029,833 of record NC_136929.1, on the reverse strand, counting down.
GGGGGGGGGGAAAGTAAGTCAATTTAAAAGTACTACCTTTATATAAAGCAGGAGAGAGAAAAATTAGGAATATTCTTGAGAAAAATCTTTAAAATATTAAAACTGTAATTACATATACTATAGTTTAAATAGAAATCTACAATCAACACTTAAGAGGCTCCCTATTTAAGCTGTCGTTTAATTTAGTTCACCTGAACCACCCAATTGACAACCCCGAATTAGTGATGACTTGTACTTGCTTTATCACAAGCACTAACTTATAAAAGAGCCCCACCAAGTGGTAACATAAACCATCTTGGAAACGTCTGAAAAGTAGGTTATCTTACTAGTCATGCTATCATAACCAACGTGAAATCAAACTGAAATTTTAAAAGTTAAAAACACTACTCTCTCTTACCTTCCCTTTTTAAAATATCAGCCATGACCAAGATGCAAATAAGCCATAAGAAATATGCTCTTTATCTCAGGGTCAAAAGGATACATCCTTACACTAGATTCATGAGACTGTAATGCATGATTAGCCATAAAGTTACAAGTTAAATGTATTAGAGAAGTAGAGGGGATAAGAGCTGCCTTTATCTTCCACTGCTGGATTTCCTCCTTACCAAGGTTATATGTAGAAACAAAAGGGATAACATGCTAATATGCCAGAAAATCCTCCCTCTCACTTGCATAATATTAGCCCTCAGCAGTTAGTGTTAAGGAAATTCTTTGATGTGGTCAGAAGAAGCAAAAGGCAAGAGGAGCACAGTCAGGAAGAATGTAAAAGCTAACTTTACTTGTACTCAGTCATATTTTTGATACCATATTCAAGGGTGAACACCAACTGAATTAGCCACCCAGTTACACAATGCCTTTGTGGGGAGAGAGTTGACTCTACTCCCAGAAAAATATGTACCTGGCAAGTTGAGACTCATCTAGCCTTCTGCCCAAGAATTGAGTACCTGGGGCTCCCTCCTTTAGGAGCTCTTCAGAACTGAATGGATAGGCCTATTTAAGCACTTAAGTAAACTTAAGTTCAGTTTACTTACTTGCTCAATTGTCCATATCTCAACTAGTCTGTAAGCATTTTGAAGGCATAATTATATCTAATACACCGCTATACCCCCCAAAACCTAGTACAATGTCCAGCACTAACTTGATGTTAAATGCACATTTTTTAAAAGAGCAGTAGCAATAGTCATCCCCCTGTAGAGGACAGAATGACTTTTTTTTACTTTCTCTTTTTCCTCCTAGTATGCTCAGAGAAACAAGCAGCAACTGAATCATGAGTAAAAAATATAAGGTAAGAATATTGGTTCTACTAGTTTCTTTAGCTCCTGATCACACATTGATAACCTAGTGAATATCAGCAGGACTAACTCACACAAACAAACGATATTACAGACCTCATTTCCTAAACATGTGATACATAACTGACCTGGAATTTAGTTTCTAGTCAAGCTCTCTGCTTGCTTTATTGAGTCAAAGGCCCAAAAGATGACCCACCCAAGAAGATATAGCCACAGAGGAGAGAAAACTGCCGCCATATTAAAACAATGACTAATTAACTGGTTTTTCTGTAAAAGATCAATGAAATCGATGTCTACCACTCTTAGAAACAAAGATGAAAAAAACTGAGGAAGTCAACTCCTACAACTCAGATTTAATTATATGTATAAAAGGTATCTTCCAAAGTTTGCATGTCAACTCCTTCTACCAGTATCACATATAATACTTGAAAAAATGAAAACATAACTAATGAATAAATGAGTTGGCGTTAAAATGAAAGAATCTCAATTGGAAGGGAAATGAAAGCGATCATTGATCATCAAGTCCTGTGGGCTGGGAGTTTCTAGGGTTCCAAATCATAAAATGATAATCTTTGGCAAATGTGCTGAAATTTTTAAAACTTAAGAGAACCCATATGTTTACTTTCAGTAATGCCTCAGTAACTAAAGTAGCAAATACTTCACTTTTGCTAGAATTCAATGCAGCAAGGTAACACAATTTACCTTTACATTGATAAAAAAGCACTGGCTGGCAGCTTTGTATGCCTTGAATAAAACTAGGAAAAATTATTATTTAATAAACGAAGTTTGGTAAACTTCTTAAAACAGATCCAAGGTGGGGAAAGTTTGGTGGTTTCTGACTGCGATATATTGATAATTCTGATTCAACTTACCTTAAAAAAATCTGTAGAATGAGAAAATCAGAGCACATATTGAAAAGAGGTAAATTAAAACAGGAAGAGGAATAGGAAATTTTGATAAAATAATTCACTTCAAAGCTCTCCTAAATATCTAGGTCTCATATAAACTTGACTATCTGTTTATAGCTGAACATGTAATAGAAATAACTACCAATCTGAACATCAATAATTATGAATATCAGGCCTCTAAAACTATAATGCACATAATAAGGAAAACATTAATTAATTCACTGATAGATCATTTACAATCATTTATTTCAAAACAACATCTGTTTTATCTAAATTATATTTATATAGGACATAAAGATGTTTAAAATACAGAAAGACAAATAGTCCTACTAAATTGATATTGAAGATATCCTAGCAAACCTGGAAGCCTATAACGATCTCCACAGTCATTCCAATCCTTTGGAAAAGAAGACACTATATAGTATGTGATGTATCCTTCTGGTATCTACTTCTAATATGGAGAATAAAACTTAGAGTTTGTCCCTATGTTTGTGGGGAATTGAGGGCGGGGTAGTTTTTTTAAAGTAATACATTATAGCTGGTTTCAGTCATTTATATCCTAATATGTACTAGAAAGAATTTTTTTTAATCTTAGAAAACTATATAAAATAAGACTCCCAAATCCAAAATATGTGGGTAAAGAAATTGGGCATTTTAGGAAAGATAATTTTGTACCTTATTCTCTAATTCATTTAATTTATTCAGCAAATATTTACTAAATACCTACCAAGCACTAAGCACTATTATAACTGCTAGGAATATATCAGTAAACAAAATAAACACTCCTGTTTCCTGGAGCTGGTATTTTAGGGGGAAGAGAACGATAATAAACAAAAATCAGTATCTATAAGTAAACTATATACTATGTTTGAAAAAGAGGCCTTCCCTGGTGGCGCAGTGGTTAAGAATCCACCTGCCAATGCAGGAGATACGGGTTCGAGCCCTGGTCCAGGAAGATCCCACATGCCACACAGCAACTAAGCCCGTGTGCCACAACTACTGAGACTGCACTCTAGAGCCCGTGCTCTGCAACGAGAGAAGCCACCGCAATGAGAAACCCACGCACCGCAACGAAGAATAGCTCCCACTCGCTGCAACTACAGAAAGCCTGCACACAGCAACAAAGACCCAATGCAGCCAAAAATAAATAAAATTAATAAAATTTAAAAAGAAAGAGAGAAAAAAGAGCAGGGTATCGTACACTGTTGGTGGGAATGTAAATTGGTGCAGACACTATGGAGAACAGTATGGATGTTCCTTAAAAAACTAAAAATAGAGCTACCATATGATGATCCTGCAATTCCACTCCTGGGCATAAATCTGCAGAAAACTCTAATTCGAAAAGATACATTCACCCCAATGTTCATAGCAGCACTATTTACAATAGACAACACATGGAAGCAGCCAAGTGTCCATCGACAGATGAATGGATAAAGAAGATGTGGTATATATACACAACTGAGTATTAGTTAGCCATCAAAAAGAACGAAATAATGCCATCTGCAGCAACATGGATGGACCCAGAGACTATCACACTAAGTGAAGTAAGTCAGACAGACAAAGGCAAGTATCATATGATATCACTTACATGTGGAATCTAAAAAATGATACAAATGAACTTATGGACAAAACAGAAACAGACTCACAGACACAGAAAACAAACTTATGGTTACCAAAGGGAAAAGAGCTTGGGATTAACAGATACACACTACTATATATAAAATTATAAAATAGGTGGACTTCCCTAGTGGCACAGTGGTTATGAATCCACCTGCCAATGCAGGGGACACAGGTTTGATCCCTAGTCTGGGAGGATCCCACATGCCACGGAGCAACTAAGCCCGTGCACCACAACTACTGAGCCTGTGCTCTAGAACCTGCGAGCCACAATTACTGAGCCCACGGGCCACAATTACTGAGCCCACGGGCCACAACTACTGAAGCCCACATGCCTAGAGCCCACGCTCTGCAACAAGAGAAGCCACCTCAATGAGAAGCACTGCAATGAAGAGTAGCCCACGCTGGCCACAGCTAGAGAAAGCCCACACGCAGCAACAAAGACCCAATGCAGCCAAAAAAAAAAAAAGAATTCTAAAATAGGTAAACAACAATGTTCTACTGTACAGCACAGGGAACTATATTCAGTATCTTGTAACAATACACACACGCACACACACGTGCATAACTGAATCACTTTGCTGTACACTAGAAACCAACACAACATTGTAAACAACTATACTTCAATTTTAAAAAAAGCAGGGTAAAGTGAATAGAGAATGTGAGGGAGAAGTAGGGGCAGATTACAATATTAAACAGTCTTAGGCCTCACTGGAAAAGTGAGATATCAGCAAAGATTTTACTCTATGAGCAAAGACATAATCTATTCAATTTTTAAAATGTGCATGTCTTCTGACCCAGTGGTTTCACTTCTAGGAATCTACACTACAGCAGTACTCTCATTTGTGCATTAAATGTATATAAAAAGCTATTCACTGAAGCAGTTTGTAGTATCAAATGTTCAAAAATAAACTAAATGTTTGTTAACAGGGGAATATATAAATAAATTATATATCCATACAGTGGGAAATACATCCACTAAAAAGATTAAGCTAAACACAGAGGGAGAGGTGCTCTTCAAGATACAACACTACATGAAAAAAGCAAGGTGCAGAAAAATGCAAAAACTAGAAACTTTTATTAGCTGCCTACAGAGGAGAAGCAGGCAGCTTAGGGGAAAGAATGAGAGAGACTTCTCACTGTTTACATTTTTATTTCTTTTGAATCTTGAACCATCTGAATCTACTGGCTATTTCAAACACACTGATAATAAACTGGCTAAAAAGTGTAAGTAAATAATAAGACCTCAGTGAGGTAAAATAAAAACCCTTTGTGTGTGTGGGTGTGAAAGGGGAAGTGAGGAAGGGTTGGAGGGATAGAATGAGCAAAAAATTTATCAGTGGTTATTTCTACAGAAGTGGGAATACAAAGAGAGCAATGGATATTCACTTTTCTCTATGACTATAAAAATTTTAAAACAAGTATATTTGAGTTTTGAATATATATGGGTGTGTGTTTATATATGAATATATATATTTTTGAAATGCTGAAAGGGAAATATAGAAATGGTGGGAAAACATGACAAGATGTTAGTATCTGAAAAACTACATACTATGCCTTGAAAGGTGGAATTCAAAACAGTAAACAATCAGTTATAAGATTCATAATGACCACAAAATAAAATAAAATAAAATAGCTTCTCAGAAGAAGCCTAGCTAGTCTTCATTCAGAGATGAGAGTAAAATTCCTTCCATGGATCCTCAGAAAGAAGAAAATATACTGCAGTAAACAATACTGGCCAACAGTAAAAACTTTCATGAAGAAAAGCAATTTTAAAAGTAGGAAGTCAAATTATATATTATTACAACAATTATATATAATTATATGTTAGATATATCTGAGTAGTTCATGATGAAAGTTCATGATGAACTTTAATAATGTTATCCAACATATATATTACGTTTAAAACATTAAATGGTAAAAAGGATAGGAAGGAAATGGTTTGATTAAATTTTTTAGAGAATAGAAGAGAAAAAACAATAAAACCAAAGACTGTTTTTTTGAAAAAGACAACAAAATAGAGAATCTTTTAGTTAGATTGATCAAGAAAAAAGAAAGACTCAAATTAGCTAAAATTAGGAATGAAATAAGGACATTAAGACCAACATTACAGAAATAAAAAAAGAATTATAACAGGAATGCTATGAACAACTGCATGCTGACAAATTAGATAACACAGATGAAATGGACAAATTTCTAAAAAGATCTAACTCCAAAAGAGTTGGACCAAAACCAACTCAAAAAGAAATTGACATCTGAAAAGACCTCTAACAAGGTAAGAGGTTGGATTAGTAATTTTAAAACTTCTACACAGAGAAAAGTCCAGGCTCAGATGGTTTCACTGGTGAATTCTACCAAACATTTTTTTTTTTTTTTTTGGTGGTACATGGGCCTCTCACTGTTGTGGCCTCTCCTGTTGTGGAGCACAGGCTCCGGACGCGCAGGCTCAGCTGCCATGGCTCACGGGCCCAGCCGCTCCGCGGCATGTGGGATTTTCCTGGACCGGGGCACGAACCCGCATCCCCTGCATCGGCAGGTGGACTCTCAACCACTGCGCCACCAGGAAAGCCCTCTACCAAACATTTAAAGTAGAATTAATAACAAGTAACCAAATTGCTCCATAAAAACTGAAGAGCAGGAAACATTTCCCAACTCCTTCTGTGAGAGGTCAGTACTACCCTGACACTAAAATCATACAAAGACATTACAAGGAAAGAAAATAGAGACCAAAATCTCTTATGAACATATGCATAAAAATCATCAACAAAGGGCTTCCCTGGTGGCGCAGTGATTAAGAATCTGCCTGCCAATGCCAGGGACACAGGTTCATGCCCTGGCCCGGTAAGATCCCACATGCCATGGAGCAACTAAGCCCGTGCGCCACAACTACTGAGCCTGAGCTCTAGAACTTGCAAGCCACAACTACTGAGCCCACGTGCCACAACTACTGAAGCCTGTGAGCCTAGAGCATGTGCTCCGCAACAAGAGAAGCCACAACAATGAGAAGCACGCGTACTGCAATGAAGAGTAGCCCCCGCTCACCACAACTAGAGAAAGCCCGCGCATAGCAACGAAGACCCAACACAGCCAAGAAAGAAAAAAAAAAATCCTCAACAAAATATGAGGAAACCAAATTTACAAATATATAAAAAGAATTACAGACTATGACCAAGTGGGATTTTTAGGATAAGTCCCACTTTATCCTAAAAATGCAATGCTGTTTAAAATCTTAATATAATACATTATATCAATAAGGAGAAAAAAACATATGATTATCTCAATAGATGCAGAAAAATCATTTGACAAAATCCAAAATCATTTGACAAAACACTCAATACAACAGGAATAAAAGGGAATGTCCTCAACCTGACAAAGGCATCGACAAAAAGCCCGCATCTTAAGTAATGGTAAAAGACTGAGCGTTCTTCCCCCTAAAATAAGAAAAAGACAACAAGATATTGAAGGTTCTAGCCAGGGCAATTAGGGAAGAAAAAGAAATAAAAGGCATCCAGATTATAAAGGAAGAAGTAAAACTATCTCTATTTGCAGACAATATGATCTTGTATTCAGAAAATCCTAAGGAATACATTAAAAAACTATTTGAATTAAAATATGAATTCAGCAAGTTTGCAGCATACAAAATCAACATGCAAAAGTCAACTGTATTTCTATACACCAGCAATGAATAAACCAAAAACCGAAAACGAATTCCATTTATAATAGAATCAGTAAGAATAAAATACTTAGGAATAATATTTTTTTTTTTTTTTTTTTGTGGTACGCGGGCCTCTCACTGTTGTGGCCTCTCCCGTTACGGAGCACAGGCTCCGGATGCGCAGGCTCAGCAGCCATGGCTCACGGGCCCAGCCGCTCCGCGGCATATGGGATCCTCCCAGACTGGGGCACGAACCCGTATCCCCTGCATCGGCAGGCGGACTCTCAACCACTGCGCCACCAGGGAGGCCCAGGAATAATATTTTAATCGCAAGACTTGTACTCTAAAAACTAAAAATACTGTTGAAAAATTAAAGAATATCTCAATAAATGGAAAGATATTTCACGTTCATGCATCTGAAGATAATATTGTTAAGATGGCAATACTCCCCAAATTAATCTAGAGATTCAGTATAATCCCTACTGAAATCTCAACTGTCTTTCTAAAAGAAACTGACAAATTGATCCTAAAATTCATATGAAGAGAGAATTCTGGGAAGACGGCAGAGTAGGAAGCACTAGAAATCTGTCTCCCCACCCAGACAACAGTTGCACTGGCAGAATCTGTCTGATGTAACTATTCTGGAACTCTGGAGTCTATTAAAGGCTTACAACTTCCAGGGGAAGGCAAAGAAGGTAAATGATAGTTAATTTCTGTCAATTTCAGCTCTGAACACAGTAACAGGTACCCATGGCCAACTGTCACCCACATGGCAGGCAACTATGCACATGTTCCTGGAACAGCCTGCACAGAATCTGCAGGAGCCAGGGTGGGCAGAAAGGACCCAGTCCTCCAAATTTCACAGATCTGTGCTCTGATCACTTATCGCTGCTCATCATGGAAGAGCAGGCAAAGAGGTGGGGGCTACTGTTGTTGCACCTCCCCCACTGTTGCAAGCACTTCTCCCTCTAGTTGAAGTGACTGCCAGGAGATTTAAAAAGTTGGCACCTTCCCCCTACTCTTCATTTTTTTCTCTTTTTCCTCTTTGGGAGCCAGACATTGGACTAAGACATTCAAAAGCAACCAAATAAATGGAGGAAATTAGAAAGTCACAGTGCACACCCAAGAAAGGCACAGAGTCAGAAAAGGCCTGAGAAGACCTTAAGTTTATACTTCAGGCTGATCCCTGGCACAGACATAGCCTACAACAATCAAAAGCAAACCAAACAAAGATGAAAACAAACAAACAAACAAAAAAACAGCAAACTCTAGGGAAGTGGGGAGAATGTGATATCAGACTTACCACATTATTAGATTCAAATGTACAGTTTTCAACAAAAAAATGACAATGCATACAAAGAACAAGAAAGTATGGCTCATTTAAAGGAAAAAAAAGTTGGCCAACAGAAAGTGTCCTTAAAAAAGATTTGATGGCAGATTTACTAGATGAAAATTTTAAAACAAGTGTCTTAAAGATGCTCAAAGAACTAAAGGAAGATATGTCAAGAAAATGATGTACAAACAAAATGGAAATATCAATAGATAGAACCTAAAAAAGAAGTCTCTAGAAATTCTGGAGCTGAAAAGTACAATAAGCAAAATGAAAAATTCACTACAGAGATTCAGAGATAGATTTGAGAAAGCAGAAGAAAGAAACAACAAAATTGACGATAGGACAATGTACTGAGTCTAAGAAACAGAAAGAAAAAATCTGAAGAAAAGGGAACAAAGACTAAGGGACTTGTGAGACACCATTAAGTGGAACAGCATATGCATTATGGGAGTTCCAGAAGAAGAGAGAGAAAAAAGAACAGGACAATATTTTTTTAAATAATGGCCAAAATTTCCAAAATGTGATGAAAGACATGAATATAAGTATCCAAAAAGCTTAAACTCCAAGTAGGATGAACTCAAAGAGACCCATTCCAAGACATATTATATGTAAGCTGTCAGTCCCAAGGACAAAGGGAGAATTTTCAAAGCAGCAAGAAAGAAGCAAGCCATCATGTATAAAGGATCTTCAATAAGATTTCTCATCAGAAACTCTGAAGGCCAGAAGGCAGTGAGCTGATATATTCAAAGTGCTAAAAGAAAAAAATTGTCAGCCAAGATTGCTATAGGCAGCAAAATTGTCCTTCAAAAGTGAGGAAAAAATTAAGACATTCTTAGATAAACAAAAGTTGAGGAAGATAATTATCATTACCACTACACATATCCTATGAGCAATGCTAAAAGGAGTCGTGCAGGTTGAAATTAAAGGACTAAAGTCAGTAACTCAAAGCCATATGAAGAAATAAAGATCTCAGTAAAAGTATATACATGGGCAGGACTTCCCAGGTGGTGCAGTGGTTAAGAATCTGCCTGCCAATGCAGGGGACACAGGTTCAATCCCTGGTCCAGAAAGATCCCACATGCCTCGGAGCAACTATGCCCGTGAGCCACAACTACTGAGCCTGCGCTCTAGAGCCCGCAAGCCACAACTACTGAAGCGTGCATGCCTAGAGCCCATTCTCAGCAATGAGAAGCCACCGCAGTGAGAAGCCTGCACACCGCAATGAAGAGTAGCCCCCGCTCACCACAACTAGAGAAAGCCTGTGCACAGCAACAAAGACCCACCGCAGCCAAAGATAAATAAAATAAATAAAATTTTTAAATGGGCAATTGCAAAAGATTTTATTATTGTAATAATAATGTGTAACTTCACTTTTTGTTTTCTACGTAATTTAAGAGACTGATGCATTAAAAATTATTAGTTTATGTTTTTGGACTCTCAATATAAAAAGACATAATTTTGTGACATCAACAACTGAAAGGAATATGGACAGGACTGTTGAAGAAGCATAATTTTCTATGTTATTGAAGTTAAGCTTGAATAAATTCAAATTAGAGTGTTAAAACTTTATGATGTTAAATGTAATCTCCATGGTAACTACAAAGAAAACAATGAAAATATACACAAAAGGAAATAAGAAAGGAATTTAAACATTTCAATAAAAAAGCCAGTTAAACACAAAAGAATTAGTGAAAACAGAAAATCAACAGAAAAACCAAGGAAACCAAAATCTGTTACTTTGAAAAGATCAATAAAATCAATAAGCCTATAGTCAGATTAACTACAAAAAGAGTGAAAGAGAAGACACAAATTACTCATAACAGAAATGTATGTGACTGTTTTTCTCTAGCTGCCTTTTCTCTCTTTAACTTTTGCCATTTTAATTATGATATGTCTTGGGTTCATATTGTTTGGGACTCTGGGTGTTTCCTGCAACTGGATATCTGTTTCGTTGTCTAGGTTTGGGAAGTTTTCAGCCATAATTCCAACAATTACATTTTCTACCCTTTCTCTCTCTCTTCTTCTTCTGGGACCCCTATATTGTGAATTTTAGTGCACCTGATATTGTCCCAAAGGTTCCTTAAACTATTCTTCTCATCTTTTAAAATCTGTTTTTCTTTTTCCTGTTCTGACTGGGTGATTTCCGTTATTCTATCTTTCAGATCCCTTATGCATTCTCCTGTATCACCTAACCTGCTGTTAATTCTCTCTAGTGTGTTTTTCATTTCAGTTATTGTGTTCTTCAGCTCTTTTTTTTTTTTTTTTTTTTTTTTTTTTGCGGTACACGGGCCTCTCACTGTTGCGGCCTCTCCCGTTGCGGAGCACAGGCTCCAGATGCGCAGGTTCAGCAGCCATGGCTCACGGGCCCAGCCGCTCCGCAGCATGTGGGATCTTCCCGGACCGGGGCACGAACCCGTGTCCCCAGCATCAGCAGGCGGACTCTCAACCACTGTGCCACCAGGGAAGCCCCGTTTTTTTTGTGTGTGTAGTTCCTTGTTTAAATTCTCACTGTGTTCATCTTTTCTTTTCCCCAGTTCTGTTAGCATACTTATTACTATCGCTTTGAATTCTTTATCAGGTATTTACCTCTGTTTCATTAGAGTCTGTTTTTTTACCCCCAGGGTTTTTTTTCTTGCTCTTTCATTTGAAACATATTCCTCTGTCTTCTCATTTTGTTTAACTTTCTCTGTCGCCATGAAATTAGGTGAAGCAGTTACCTCTCCCAGTCTTGAAGGCATGTCCTCATGTGGGAATGTCTCTATGCAGTCTGCATGTGTCCAGTTGCTTTGGTAGGAGCGCTGCTGGATCTGAAGTGAGCACAGTCTGGATTTTCCCTCAGGGTGTGCTGGCAGCCAACACTTTGGTAGGAGGTAGGGCTGAAGTTGGAGTGGCTAGTCAGAGCTGGGGCTTCTCTGCTCAACGGCTGTCACCGCCCTGTGAGAGGTGGGGCGGGGCTCAAGGGGCTGGAACAGGAGTCCTGAGGGAACTGGGTTTCGGCTAGGTGGGTGGCAGTCCCTGTCTTGGTTTGGGGCTCATCCAGGGCTCAAGGGCATGGGGCTGCACTTCTGTGCTGGTTTCACTCTCCCCACTGTCTTGTGCACATGCCTTGGTTAGAGGCTGGGTCAGGGCTTGAGGGGCTGGTGCCATGCCACTGACCTGGTTTTGCTCCCTTCTAGGTGTGAGCAGGGGCACACAATCCTGTGATGGCAGTCTCCACCCTAGAGCTAGTTTCACTCCCTCTTGAGTGTGTGCAGGGAAGCCTCACTCGAGTGACAACATTCTCCGCCGGGGATCTGGTTTCACTCCCTCCCGAGTGTACACACTGACACACATACTGGCAATGGCTGCCTCCGCACTCAGAGACAGGGGCTGGGTCCAAGCAGGCTTGGAACCCTCCAAGTGTGCGCACTCTCATCAATAGTCTGCGCCTTAGTCGGGTGCAGCACCAGAGCAAGAGGCGCTGGAGCAGGAGCCCTGTGCAGGCTGGGGAGTACACTGGGGTGGTCCTGAGAAGCCGGCCAGAGCCCCAGGAAGTTTTCAATCTGCTGCCTCTGTGCTGTGACTGGGAGGAAGCAAGTCTGTGCATGCTCTTCAACAGCGGTGTCTCGGTTTCTTATATCTCTCCAGTAAGCCCCACTGATTTTCAAACCAGTTAAGGGGGTCATCTTCCCAGCGATGGACCCTTGGGCTAGGGTGCCTAATATGTGGCTCAAACCCCTCACTCCCCCAGGGATAATTCCCAAGCCTGTGACATCTCCTTCCTCTTGTGTCCCCAACAGCAGGTACAGGTCCCAACCAGATTGCTTCTCCTCCCTTCCTACCAGCCTTCGTGTGGTTCTTCCTTTACAGCCTTGGTTGTAGAAGAGTCATCTTGCTAGTCCCCGGGTCGATTTCACCAAACATCACTCTATATGTAGTTCTGGTTTTGATGTGTTCAAGTGAGTGAAGGTGAGCCCGTGTCCTTTAACTCCATCTTGATCTCTCTCTCCTCCCTCCGTACTGTTTTTCACAGCGGCTGCACCAATATACATTCTTACCAACGTGTACTAGGGTTCCCTTTTCTCTACATTCTCACCAACACTTGTTATTTCTTGCCTTTTTGATAACAGCCATTCTAACAGATGTGAGTGATATTTTATTGTGGCTTGATTTGCATTTTCCCAATGATTAGAGATGTTAAGCACCTTTTCATGTACCTGTAAGCCATCCATATGTCTTCTACGGAAATATGTCTATTCTGTTCCTCTGCCCAGTTTTTAATGGGATTGTTTGTTCTTTATGTATTTTGGATATTAACCTCTTATCAGATATATGATTTGCAAATATTTTCTCCCAATTGGTAGGTTGCCTTTTCATTTTGTTGATGCTTTCCTTTCCTGTACAGAAGCTTTTTATTTTGACGTAGTCCTACTTGTTTATTTTTGCTTTTGTTGCCTTTGCTTTTGGTGTCAAATTCAAAAAATCATCACTGAGACTGATGTCAAGGAGCTTACCACCTGTTTTCTTCTAGGAGTTTACAGTTTCTTATGTTCAAGTCTTTAACCCACTTCAAGTTCATTTTTGTCTATGGTGTGAGACAGTGAGCTTCATTTTGTGCATGTGGCTGTCCAGTTTTCCCAGCATCCTTTATTGAAGACACTGTCTTACCCCTATTGTATATTCTTGGCTCCTTTTGTCACAAATTAATTGACCATATATGTGTGTGGGTTTATTTCTGGGCTCTCTATTCTTTTCTATTGATCTATGTGTCTGTTTGAATGCTAATCCCATTCCATTCTGATTAATGTAGCTTTGTAATATAGTTTGAAGTCAGGAAGTATGATATGAATGATACTTAGATACAATACCAACCAAAGGCATGATTCAGAAAAGAATTTATAAACCGGACTTTATTAAAATTAAATATTTCTGCTCTGTGAAAGACATTGTCAAGAGAATGAGAAGTCAAGCCACAGAATGGGAGAAAATATTGGCAAAAGATATATCTGAAAAGGGCTGTTACCCAAAATACATAAACTCCTCCTAAAACAATAAGAAAATAAACAGATTTAAAAATTGGCACAAGGTGTAGACACCACTCCAAAGAAGATGTACAGATGGCAAGTAAGCATATGAAAAGATGTTCAGCATCACATACCATTAGAGAATTGCAAATTAAAACAATGAGAGAGCACACCTATTAGAATGGCCAAAATTCAAAACACTGACAACACCAAATGCTGGGAAGAATGTGAAACAATAAGAACTTTCATTAATGATACAGCCACTCTGGATATAATGTGGACGTTTCTTACAAAAATAAACATACTCTTACCATAGGATCTTACCACAGGATCCAGCAATCACACTCCTTGGTGTTTACTTAAAAAAGTGGAAAACTGATGTCCACACAAAAACCTATACACAAATGTTCACAGCAGCTTTATTCATAATAGCTAAAACCTATGAACAGCACATCCATCTTTCAGTAAGTGAATGATTAAACAAACTGTGGTCCAGCCATACCATGGAATACTACCAAAAAAAAAAAACCAACGAACCAACTATTTGCAATGGACTGAATTGTGCTCCCCCTACAAAATTCCTATGTTGCAGCCCTAACCCCAAGTACCTGAGAATGTAACTGTATTTGGAGACAGGGTCTCAAAGAGGTACAGTAAGTTAAAATGAGGACAGAAGTGTGGGCCTTACTGAATCTGACTAGCATCCTTACATGAACAGGAAATCTGACACACAAAAAGGCACCAGGGATATGCACACAGGAAAACCATTCCAAAACATAAGGAGAAGGCAGCCATCTGCAAGCCAAGGTGGGAGGTCTTAGAAGAAACCAAAGCTGCCCACATCTTATCTTGGATTTCCAGCCTCCAAAACTGTGAGAAAATACACTTCTGCTGTCTAAGCCACCCAGTCTGTAGTATTTTGTTACAGCAGCCTTAGCAAACTAATATATTGACATATAACATCACTGTATCTCCAGGGAATTATGCTGAATGAAAAAAGACAATCCCAAAGGTTAAATACTATATGACCTCACATCCATTTCATTCTTGATGTTACAAAATACAGTTAACCCTTGAAGAACATGGCTATGAACTCTGTGCGTCCACTTACAGGCAGACTTTTTTCAATAGTAAATACTATACTACTACGTGACCTAAGGTTGGCTGAACCTTCAGATGTGAAACTGCGGAAACAGAGGAACCTTGTATACGAAGGAACTGCATATGTGGATTGTCGACTGCGTGGAGGGTTGGCGCCCCTAACCCGCACACTGTTCAAGGGTCAACTGTATGTCATAATATCATTGAGTAAAGATCTTATTAAATGTCTATGTACAGTCAAACTGGGCTATTGGTACTGTCAAGATAATACTTGAAAAGATGATTATAATCATTGGTCACCTTTACAGAATGTTACAAAACAAACTCAACAGCTTGAAAACTAGTCAATAAAAGCAAAGAATAAAGCACTTATCCTACCTTTCCTGAATGATCTGTACTTCAGAATAAGAATAATTGATGGAGGAAAGTTTCCACTTACAGAAGAATTACAACTAATAATTGAAAACGGAATGATAAAGTTATCAGTTCACCATTTAGCAACCCCTAATGGATCTAGTCAATGGTCATCAATAATAGCTACATCAAAAAAAGAAAAAAAAAGAGAGAGAGAGATAACAAGACATTATGTTTCTACTAATAGTCATATACAACAACATCTCTGAAGTATTTCTTCTGGAAAATATCAAACCAGGATCTGATCAGGCCTCTAGATCCATTTCTAGGAAACACAGAGAATTAGCAAATATGTTAAACAATGAGGGAGGTACAATCTGTAAAATACACACAGTAAGAAACTCCACAGGATAAACAATCCAGTTTCTTCAACAAATAAATTGGAAAAAAAAAAAAAAGAAAAGAAAGGAAAAGGGGGAGGGAAGGAAGATGTGAAACCAACAGATTAAAAGAGATTTAAGACACAAGTCAACCAATCATACTGTATGGACCTTATTTAAATCCTCACTAGAACATACCAAAAAAAAAGAATTTATGAAACAATCAAGAAAACTTGAACACTGGATACTTGATATTAAGGAATTTTCATTAATTTTGTCAGGTGTGATGAACTGTGGTCATTTTTTTAAGAGTTCTTATTTTTTTCCCCATACATACTGAAATATGTACAGATGAAACATCATATCTGGAATACTTTAAAATAATCTGGGGTGAGGGAGAAATAGAGTTTGGCTACGACTGATAACTGTTGAAGCTGGTTAAGAGGTATATGAGAATTCATACTATTTTCTCTATCTACTTTTATAAATATCTGCAATTCTCCTTAACAAAATGTTTTAAAAAATTAATCTGAGGATTGGAAACAGAAATAAAAGAAGCTGCAAATATCCTACAACTGTAATACAAATATAACGTTCACGTACATGTTCTGAAGTGCATTTGGCTCAGCAACAACTACATACGATCAGGATACCAGCACCATCGCCAAACAGAAAGGGTACATATATTACTAAGGACTAGAAAACTACAGGTAAAGAGACCTTTCACTACACATAATTTTAAAATAGATATTCTGCTTTCTAAGGTTAGTAAGAAACCCCTTCATATTTCTGCAGTATAGCTTAAATGGAATGCCTAGTATTACTCCAATTCCAAACTATTTTTTTCAATTATCTTTCTAAATATAATGACCTATAAAAATGCCTCTATCAAGGGCAATATATTTCAAAGCCCTTGAATATATACACACAAAAAACATATACAAACACACATACACACACACACATACACACGCAAAGCCCTAAGTAACTGACATTCAGGCATCATTTCTGCTTTACAGATGAGCAAACAGAGACTGGAGAATTAACCAATTTGCCTAAAATCATATAGCTACATTACAACTACAAAGTTTTTTGCTCTGAGGTCCAAGGTCTTTTCTATTCTACCACACTGTCATTCAAGACACAGAAAGAAAACCAAAATTCCAACAACTGATTCACCATAAGTCACAGTATGAAAAGCATTCCTGGCCAATTTCTTCATGCAAAGTTCCTTATTTTATTCATATGCTATAAGCAGCACGAACACAATCTAATCTTACGACAGCAATCACCTATTACATGCTTACTATACATTTATACAAGGAGAAATTTCTAGACAAAATACCACAAACCTTTCATTTAAAAGAATTAATGTATGCTTTCATGTATGCATAAACAACTTTTTTTACTCTGAAGAACTTAAAAGTGTGGATTTTAGCAAAAATACTGCATCAGAATCACTATACATCCATTTAAAACTTCAACCATTTTAACTGATTCTTAAATTCTCCTAAAAAATATTAATGTAAGATTTTCTGCAGTAGTTCTTAAGTCAAATAATTCCTCTTGCATGACCTAATATAGGCACTCATTTACACTAATAACTGCTTTATATGCATGAATTTATTTAATCCACAAAATAACTCCAAGTTCCAAAAATCATTGTTAGTTCCCTTTACAAATAAAAAAACTGAGGCTTGGAGATTTTAGGTAACTTTTCGAGATCACAGAGCCAGTAAATGGTAGATCTGAGACTTGAGTCAGTCCAGTCTGATGACAAATCCTTGCTCTTAGCCCATCCTCTATTCCAATAAACATTATCTATTTTCAGTTGCCAAAAAGTGCCCTAAGTTACCACATTCCTCTTCTTGTTTCAACGAAGATAGCCAATCGCAACTAGAATGGCTGCATAGGAAACAGGTTCATTTTGTCATTCATTCGCTTCTCAGCACACACTGGCTAATATTCTCCCTTAGAAATTACTGTATAAATGAAGGTTAAATTATCAGGTCAACCCTCAAAAACTTAACTATCATTTAAAATAATATTTCTATGTAAAAGTCTGGTGAATTATAACAGGACAATACAACATCATCCAGTTGTACCCAACAAAAAGGTACCCCAAATCCCAAAGGCAACATGAAATTCCTTTCTTGTCTTCCTCAGCACACAACCAGGAATGATTTCACATGTCCTAGTCCCCATCATGAGCTCCATCAGGAGATGAGTTTTAAACTGTGCCAGTTCCCGTAGAAAGTAGGGACAAAGCCAGGAGGAGAAAAGGGTAGGATACAAAATATTTATTCATATAGATAGATAGATAGATAGATAGATAGATATGTATATTCAAGTCTGAAGCCCAAAACTATTAACTGCTACAGTTCAGTTAAAAAAAAAAAAAAGTTTTCTGTGAACCAGCCTGGAAATCTAACTACCATATTGTACTTGCAAAGAGATTTGGAACACAACCAGCTTAAAAGTTGGAAACTATCTATACTCACCAAACTCTCTACAATCAACTACCCCTTCTCAACTTTCTGAAAACTAAAAGCCTAGTATTTATGGAAGAGAGAGAAGTGAAGGACTCTTTAACGGCATGCACAGAAACAGCTTTGTACGTGAAGTACCCAAATCAGTGGAAATATACATTAGGTGCTTTGGGATGATACCAATAATATCATTCATCCAAGATACTTCAAGTATTCCTTTTTAGTATGGAGTTCTAGAATATGTTCAGATCTTTGGAACTGTGAGATCTGTTTTCTCCTTTTTTTTATTACCAGATGCTATGGACTGAATGCTTGTGTCCCCCCAAAATTCATATGCTGAAAACCTAATACCCAATGTGATGTTATTAGGGGATGAGGCCTTCAGGAGTGATTAGGTCAGGAGGGCAGAGCCCTCATGAATGGAATTGGTGCCCTTAGAAAAGAAGCCAGTAAAAGCTCCCACCCACTCTGCCAAGTGAGGCCAGTGACAACGCCCTATCTATGAACAAGTAAGTGGGCCCTCACCAGACACAGAATCTGCCAGCACCATAATCTTGGACTTCCCAGCCTCCAAAACTGTGAGAAATAAATTTCTATTGTTTATAAGCTACCCAGTTTATGGTATTTGTTATAATAGTCCAAATAGACTAAGACATCAGAGATTTTTTTTAATGGTTTTAAATAGTTATTTTTATGTGATGTACATAAGCATATTTTGTTGCGTTGATCTGATCAGTAAAAAAAGACATACATATACTCTACTACAATGCTGATGAGAAAGTAAACTCATTAAAAGTGTCTGGAGTGCAATTTAGCAATAATTACCAAGAGTTTTATACATGTTCATAGCTTTTGACTCAGTAATTCAATTTGTAAGAATGTATTCTAATAATCAGAGATTGATTCATGAATTTATTTAACAAGTTATCAAAGACTTACTTTCTGCCAGGCATCACTCTTACGAATAAGGATGTTTAATCACATTATTTTACAGCTCCAAAGTTGGGGGAAAAAATGTCATATAACAGTAAGAGTTAACAAATTAAAATACATATAATGAATAAAATATTACACTACCACTGGAAACTATGTTATCAAATATCAAACAATATTTAATAACATAAGAAAATGCTCATATGTTAAGAAAAAAATTTTTTAAAGATACAAACCTATATGTAACTACATGTAATTACATATAACTACATGTATGGGATCATACATGTAGTTTTATACAGTATGCTTTAGATCTTATTAGTCAGGGTCCTTGGTTAAGTTACTTAACCTCGCTCTACTTCAGTGTCTTCATCTATAAAATGAAGGTTTTACATTTTACATGTAAAATAAAGATTTTATATTTCACATCTTAATGGATTGTCAAATGGGTTCTTTGAAAAGTGTTTATAATATTCCCCAGCACATATAAAGCATCAATAATTATTTGCTGGTGGTATACACATACAGATGCAAAGAAAAAATGGAAGAAATATTTCAAAATATTATCAAAGATCCTGAATTCTAACATACCTAATTCTAAGGCAATCAGGAAATTTGAACACTATGTATTATGAGATATTAAAAATTATTTTATAAGATATAAAAAATTATTTTATGAGGTATAAAATCATTTTATGAGGCATTTTTTGTTTTTTAAAAAGTCTTTATAGCAGAGTGAAGTATTTATGAATAAAATAGGATACCTAAAATTTGCTTTAAAATACTTTGGTGGGGGGCCTATATGGAGAGTTTTGGGTTTTGTTAAATTTTTAATGTTATCAGAAGTAAATTGCCTCTGGGTAATAGAATTGTTACTAGCTTTGCTTTATATTTTCCATTTTCTAAATTTTCTACAGTGATTAAAAATTATTTTTAAAATTAGAAAAATGTTTTCAAAAAATTTTAAGACAATCCTTACCAAGACTCCATCCACAGATGAAACTTTCTCCCAAGTTAACCAAGCTCTTTCTCTGACATGATCTGGTATCCTTAATTTCTGACATAATGCAGTAAAATCAGGTTCTTCAGTTTCTTCAAACTCAAGCCTACCAAACGAAAAAATATATATAATAGGCACATACTTACAATCAAAATAATAAATATTTGTTTCAATATTTTGCATATAATAGCACTATCCTGAAAGACAGCATCACTAAATATTTTAGGATCTTATTTATCTTTGAAAAAAATTACACTTAGAATTTAAACATATGTTTATCTTCTTCGGTCTTTCCAAAACAAGAATACCACACAGTGAAAAATGTCTGCTGGTCTGGTGAATTACATACTTTAGAGCAGCAAAATAGCCTTGTGAAGGAAAGTAAGTACAATAACTAAAACTGTTTGGGAAAGCTGGGATGATACTAGCCAAGAGGAAAGCCTTAGATAATATTACAAAATGAATTCAATATCAGTAACTTTGCTAAAATACAATCAATGTTTCATTTAATCTACCTACTAGTATTTCTTACATGATGATCAAATTCAGCCTTTTCTTCTTGATCTTTCTTAACCAAGACAGGCAGTCAAAAAATTCTTGCCTAATTCTTTTTCATTCACTTAATGTCTATCTGACATCTAATAATAATAGTAGTACGAGGCATAGCTTACAGTTTTTAGTATTTGCTATGGCCCCATACAAAGTACCCTGGATGAAAGTAGACTGAACCCCACATCAGCCCTATTAGGTAAGTACTCTTATTATCCTTGTTTTACAGATAAGTACCAAATCAGAGAAGTGGAAGTACTCACCTGAGATCACAGCCAGTAAATGGGAAACCCTGATATAAACCCAATAACCTAACTCTATAATCCATGCCCCTGACCACTATTCCAGACTGCCAACCCTACTTCGAAACATAATTACCTTTTGGTTATCTCAAGAATGAAGATGGTGTGTTGTTCCTAGTGATGGTTTCCCTTACAACTGTTATCACTTAAGCCAGAGATAATACAATAGAAGGAAGACCTCAACTCTCAGAGTAGACATGGGCTCTGTCACTGGAAATGCAGTTGGACTGGGCCCTGAATCCATCCCAAGTAAGTTTCTCGGCTTCAGATTGCCAGGCAGTGGTTCTATCCTTGTTAAGCAGTTAACCTGTAGAGTTTGATAGCCCATGCTAAGGAAACATTTTATGGGTAAGGATAATCAAGAACAGACTGCATGGTTTTGACTTACAGGAGAATTTTTGATAGTTCCATCACTTAAAGGTATATAAAATACAGTTTTGCAAAATAAAAGAAACAAAGTCTCTTTTCCCAGGTGGTGGCCAAAACTTCAATATTTCTGGTTACCCTACAATAATCAAGAATGCTTCCAAGCTCTGTGGATAACATGGGGTTCTTTACAGTAGACTTCACTGCACTTTACAAAGGGAAACTGGAAAGTACTGGATACATCTGTTTAATCAGAAACGAATGTCTTCTCCCAGAACATCCCTGGGCTTTTTTTTTTTTAAACTAACGAGAACGATTTTTAATTAATACACAAGACAGTCTAAATATATGAATTTCGAATAGCTTTTCACAAGCCATTTCCAAAGCCCATTCCAATCTTTAACAATTTGTCCCGAATTCTGTTAGTGTCTGGGGAGATAAGAGAAATAGGACTTGCTGATGGACTAGAACTGCAGGAGGGAGTACTGAGGGACAGAAAGGAGTCCCATTCCCTTGAAACCGATGTGTCGTCTCAAAGTAGGGCTAATGCTGACAATAATAATGACAACTATATTCGTTCAATCTTAGGTTCTAACCATAAAGCATCAAAATAAGCTGCTGCAATATATATCTCCTTGTCATATTCTACTGCATTATCACGGACTTACTTAAATTTAGAATCCACTTAGGAGAAAAAAAAATAATTCCATGTGAGCACAAAAAACACTAATTTTGTACTCAAACAAACAAAACAAAAACGGAGGACACCAGGATCCTCGCTGGCTCAAAGCCAAAACGCAAAATGGAAGAAATAATGAGGCAGGCTGAAGCAGACTAACATGAAAGAAGAGTTTTATGCAACGAGAAAAAAGAAAAAGGTTAGAAACTTTCAAGCTCTTGGGCTAAATGTCTCACAATATTTTTGCCCATGCACCAGTTCCTCTAAAGAGTTATGTTCCACCAGTCACTACCGATGGCTGTGAATCCTCACGTACTGAAAGCACTCTTCTAAGGGAACGCCATAAAGCACCTCAGCCGAGTTTCCTGGGGGGCAACTGACACCCAGGACCCTGCGCTTCACGTCCGATGGCATCTCTGCAGCAGCGTCCAAGGCTTTTCTGGTTGGCCTCTCCCAGGACTGGGCTTCAGATGCAGCTGCACGCCCAGAGGAAAATACTTTCCAACTGCTGCATCGCAGGAGACCAAAACAGAAAGTCAAATGACCACCGGAGGACTACAAACCTCAATAGGAGAAAAACCTCTCTACCAGGCACCAGTTAGTTTTTTTCTTTTTTTTTTTTTTCGTTTTGCATTTGATGGGGTCTCGAAATCACCCGCCGCCTGCGAGACTCCAGTCTCGCGGAGGAAAGGCGGCACCTGTCACTTCGCTCAGCGACCCGAGCCCCACCCGCCCGACACCTGTCAAGCTGGAGCCGAGACCCCTCCCGGCCGCCCTCCCCTCGCTCCCGAACCCAGACTCCTGTCAGCCTCCTCCGGGCGCTCCGCGGCGGTGGGGCGCCGGGAGGGTCCCTACTCCCGCCGGGACCCGGTCCCCGGCAGAAACGCGCCCCCGCCTAGACGCCGCGGCGCCCGCCGACGCACCCTCGGGGCGCCCTTCCTGTGCGCCGCCCGCGGCGGCGGCTCGGCTCGCTCACCTGGCCAGAGGCAGGTCCTCGGGGCCGCTGTCCTGCTCGGGGTCCTCCTCAGGAGGGGGCGGCGGGGGAGGCGGCGGCGGCTCCGCGGCGGCGGCGGCTGCTGCTGCTCTACGGGGGGTTTTGGGCGGCATGACGCCCTCGCAGGGCAGGCGCCGGCGGACGCTGGAGGAGGGCCGGGGAGGGAGGACGCGCGCACGTCGGGCACGCCCCGTCCTCTACCGACTCCCGTTACAAAAATAATTTGAACGTCCCCTGAGAAAAACCGGACGAGCCCTCCCCCGCCCGGCAACCGAGCGCCGCGTCCAACCGCGGGAAAACGTCACTTCCGCCAGCGGCGTCACGTCCGCGAAGCTCCCGGGCCCGCCGGCGTCGGGAGGGCACCGGGGTGCCGGGCGATGCGCGGGGCGGGGGCGCGGTCGGGAGGGGAACCCCGGCCTGGGCCCAGACGCCCGCCCAGAGGCAGCCGCAGCCGCCTGAACCTGTCTCTTCCCGAAACTCGCCCCTCCAGGCGTGGGTTCCGGTAACGGGGCGCTACCCAGCCTGGTGGGCGAGCGCAGGCCCCATCACTATCTGCGGGTGGATCCGGAGCTACGGCGGAGGCCCCGCCGGGAGTATCTGGCGAGCGCACCCGGGGCGGGCACGCCCCTCTGCTCCGTGGGCGGTGCCCTCCGTCTCGCCCGCCGTCCTACCGCCCAATCCGTTAAGCGAAGTCGTCCGAAACAAAAACAAAAACTTCTGGAACACCTCTTAGGAGCCGAATTTTGCCAACCCTTAGGAGAGACCAAGTATGGGACAGTGACTGGCCTTTTAGAGTTCTTTTGGGGAAGGGGTGGGCAAAAAACTGATGATAGGGTGCTAAATGATTTAACACGGGTGTAAAATCAGGAAACACCCTCGAAATGTCTAAGGGACAGCTTCAGAGGAGCAGTGGCATTTGAATAGAAGTTTGCCCGACGGACCTAACATTTAAGGAGGACTTTGTGTACAAGGGATTGTTCTGGCCACTTTACATAATTGTCCTACTTAATACTCAGAAACAGCCCTTTAAAATGAGTCGTAGTCCTATTACACTTTCCAGCTGGGAAAACAGGCTCGGAAGAGTTAATTTGCCCAATATTACAGAGCTGATGGGTGATGTTAGGTGAGCCGACGCGTGTTGTGAAAGAACTGACCGAAATATTAACAGGGGAAGAAAAGTTCGTTTTTATTCTCTTTCCTAGGGAGGAAAGGGGCCAAACGCACAGAGTGGCGTTGGCCCTGAAGGGGGGGTGGTGGTGTTTGAGTCTTTTACTGAGTCTTAAAGGGCAAGATGCAAGAAAGAGGGGATGGGTTGATATCTATTCTGGTCCACAGTTGTCACCAGGCTGGCTGTGCTTCTATAGGATGTGTTTTTTCTGAGAATAGACTTCTTGTCTTCAGTAATTTTCCAGCCCTTGGGTGTCTGAAAGAGACTTGATAGTGGCTCTTGACAGACGTTACTTTATTTTGAACAACGTTAGATGGGTTTACAGGTGGTAGAGGATTTGAACCCAGATATATTTGACTCCACTTATCCATTACATCATGTTAAAGAAAACACCAAGAGAGGGAAACAGCATGTGCAAAGGCACAAAGAGATCAGAGAAGAGTTTGCTGGAACTACCACCATCAAGCATTGGCTTAGAAACTGTCTGTTGTCTCTTGGTACTTACTTATAATAATAGAATGCCTAGTTTGAGTACATGTTTTTCTCTCATTGGCAGATGCTGTGGGTTGCCGGTTCAGAGCCTCCCAACTGAGGTGCTGTGAATAAAATACAGCTGTGCTCTGGTGTGAACCGCCCACCTCATCCTTGGAACAGCTGAGCAAGGCTGAGGCGGCAGCCCCAGGCAAGTCATAGCTCTTGGGTTTATCCCTGTGTGTGCCGTGGTATATGCCAGAATGTGAAAAAGGGGTTGCAATCATCGGCCTGATCAACAGCTGGTTCTGCCTAAGTTCAGAAACCCTCTCTCGGGGACTCAAAGTTTATCTGGTGGTAGGGTCCATGCCCAGGCCCGGCTACAGAGAGCACATACCATCACAGTGCTAATTCCACTCACCTTGCCCAGGATTAGGGTAGTCAGGAGCACAGGATCCAGTTTTGGTCTTTGCAAGATCAAAGAGAGGCTGCTGGGAGCCTGCTGAAAAGAGATACAAGGATGACATAGTTCTTCTACCCCTTAACTATTCGGAGGATGTGACACTTGCAGTTGCTGCAGCCATTGTGACTTATGACAAGCTGACCTGAGGATGAGGCAGAAATACTAAGGATGGCACAGGAGGAAAATCAGAAAATCTGGGTCCTTGGTGACATAACTGAGCCTCTGATTTGACCAACCCTGGAGCTGACCTGAACAGAGCTGGGGTTTTCAGTTGTTTCCACCAAAAAGCATCATAACTGATAATATTGCTCCAGTGAACCCCTTCAGGATAGACACCCATCATTGAGGTTGCCCTTAGTACCTAGCACAGTGTTGGGCACACAGTAAATGTTTGTTTGCTAAAACTGGGGAGGGAAGGAAAGCAGAGGAAAGTTCTAGGAACTGAAGTAAACTCTCTTCATGTATAGATATGACTTGCTTTGTTAAACCCAACTTATCAACACCTGGGTTTACTATAATTATGATAGCTTAAGAGAGATTTCTCAATTTACAAAAGGATGTGTATCTTTACCATGGATTACTTTAACTATGTTCCCTACTATAGAGTCCTCATACCAAACTCAGAAGGAACTGAGTCAATCAACATCCTTGTATTCCCCCACAGCTTTCTGTTGCCCCACCAAAGAAGTGTTAGAAATTCTGCAGATTCTTCAAAGAAGTTTCCCCTGATCTTCCTCTACCTGCATAGTACTTGTAAGATTACCGTAAAACAGAAAAAAAAAAAAAGTCTTTCTTAAATTTTCTACCAGGAGATAGAACTCTCTTCAGTTTGAGGCCCCTTCAATGATAACAATTTTTTTTTTTAGTCTCCCCTAGTCTAAGAAGCCTTCCTTCGACTTTTTTTGTAAGCTACCACACTGTTTCTGTTTCTTTCCCATCTACCTTCTTGAAAGGGTAGTCCCCATTTGTGCTCTCACTCTCCCAACTCCTCAGCCTGCCTCTCTTTGACTGCCACCACCAGCACTCCACTGAAACCACTCTTTCAAAGATCACCAGTGTCCTAATTGTCAACTCATGGCTTCTTTTTGGTCCTCGACCTACTTGACCTTTCTTGCAGTTAACACAGTTAACCACTTCCTCTTTCTTAAAACTTCCCTAGTCTTCCACAAATCCATGATCTCCTTGTTCACCTCCTCTCTTCTGTTACTCCACTAGTTCTCCCAGCAGTGCTATTCAAAGTGTGGTCCTTGGACCAGTGCCAGTCTGTAAACTGCTCGTGTTTAGTCCACAAGGAGATAAGTACAGAGGTTAAGAGTAAATGCTTAGCAGCATTTATAGGAGTTTCACATTTCAGCAATATCCAAGCATGTGATCATTGGATGCCCCTCATTAAACAGAGTATAGAGTGGTTCAGATGTTCTCCAACCTGCGTGGTGAGTTGCAGGTCAGTGGCATGATTGTGTCCTTGTCATGTGCCGGAGGACCACATTAGTGAAGGAGTGAAATTTTTAAGGTTAGTTTGTCAACTGTAACCCAAAAGTGAATACAAATCTTGAAAATGTAAATATTTATTTACTTTTATAACTTGTTATTTTTACAGTCATTTTAATTTTTAATCAAGCCCGTTTTTTGAAATTCATAGCTAAACTTGGGAAGTAAAATTTGTGTCATTTGTTTGTAACCCTAAATTGTAGATGGTGAAATAAGCCTCACTGTCCTGTTTCATCAAGAAAAGACACATCAGTAATGGGTTAGTAATAATAGTAGTAAACCAAATAATAACCAGAGAAGTGATTCCAAGAGTTAAAGATCTGAGTGTTTGTACGAATTTTACTCAGAAATAATCCCCCATCTACTGAGCTCACAGCCATAACTCATAGTAAAGTACTAAAATCATGAACTGACTGATGAAGCAATAAAGCCATCAAATTTCAATGGCATTTACATATAAAATATAAAGAAACTAACTATGAATGTGATAAAACATTTGAATTTTTATTTTCCATGAAAATGAACACACATAGGGAACTCATGGATCCAGAATCTATTTCTTTCATTGAAAGATAATTTAAATGTAACTATAACTTAATAGGATAAATCTTTGGAATGGGCTACTGATGAAGAATTGAAGATGAATTTTGAAAATCATCATTTGCTTCATTTGAGATAAAAATTAAAAGTGAATATCTGAGCTTGCTGAAATTGTTTTAAAATCTCTTCTTGCAGGGAATTCTCTGTCAGTCCAGTGGTTAGGACTCGGTGCTTTCACTGCTGGGGCCCGGGTCCATCCCTGGTTGGGGAACTAAGATCCCGCAAGCCGCATGGCCAAAATAAATAAATAAATAAATAAATGAAATAAAATCTCTTCCTCCATTCCCTTAAACATATCTTAAACATACCTTTGAGAGACTGATTTCTCTGCTATTAGTGTTCTCAAATACAACATAGAAACAGTTTAGATATACATTACCTCCTGCTAGTGGCATTGTCAGCAATCCAACCTAGATTAGAGGATTTAACAAGCAAGAAGCACATTCATTTGTCATGTTAAAAACTTTAAATATTGACAAACTTAAAATATTAAATACTGTCATAGTATTTAATTTGAGAAATTGCCAATTCACTACCAACCTTTTGTTTAGTTGTTATGACCATGGAATGATAGAAAATTAAGGGTGTATTAGCAATTCTCTATATTAATCACCTATATGTACACTT
This sequence comes from Hyperoodon ampullatus, assembly GCF_949752795.1. NCBI lineage: Eukaryota > Metazoa > Chordata > Mammalia > Artiodactyla > Ziphiidae > Hyperoodon > Hyperoodon ampullatus. The sequence continues at coordinate 59,002,058 of NC_136929.1, read as the reverse complement.
TCAGTGAACAAAGTGCAGTTTCTGTACTTTTTTCTTTTATCCTATGTTATTTTTTGTTTTAATTCTGTTTTTTGAAATGTAATTTTGTGTCTGTTTAAAATACTTAAAGCGTGAGCTTGTGTTTGGTGTGCCTTTTTTGTTTTCATTTGATTTTTCTAGTACTTTTCAAAATTTTATTTTCCGAAAGTTTATTTTTCATGAAAAATTGGAAATTAAAAGAAAGGAAAGTTCATTCCTTCACAGATAGTGTGAGATAGCACTGGCCTAGGAGATCTTCAACTCTCTTCTCTTCTTGCTCTATTTCATTCCCATGATTTAAATCACCTCCCACATGTGTGTTCTTAGATTCTTTCTGGTTTCAGGAAACAGAGACCTACTCAGTTTACCTGAATTATTCAGGGTTTATGATTAGTTTAGGGGAAAAAAGTGAAAAAGACAAAAAAAAAAAGAAAAAGAGTCCCTGCTGCTGCATTCATGTATCTTGTCATCCATCCAACAGCAGGCAATGTGAATGTTGTTTTATTCTTCATCTCTTTGTACTGTTCTCCTGCCACAATGACCTACTTTCCATGCCATCAGTTCACACTCATGAGGAGAGAGAATATGATTGATTTCCCTACTAAACTGTAATTTATATTAGCAGGATCAGACAACATAATTTGTGGGGCCCAGTGAAAATGAAAATGCAGAGCCTCTTCTTCAAAAATTATTGAGACTTTCAAGATGGTGACAGCAGAACACTAAACCAAGCGCGAGGCCCGTCTAACATGGAGTGTTATAGAACTGCATGGCTCACGTGCCTATAAAGCCAGGTCTGTCCGTGAGGGTAGATCTATGTTCTGCTAACTAGGGTGCCCCCATGCCTGGCATGTACCCACCACACTGAGCAGTCAGTTGGGCTTGATACCAAAGGGTAGCTAGTTTAGTATTATACAATTATATTAGTTTCCCCTCCTTCCCTGCCCACTCCCGTTTGTCTTCACTCACGTTTCTCTCAAATTGCCTTCAGGCTCTATCTTCTAGAGAACCCAAGCTAAAAGATGCGGCATCAGGAGTGTCCTGAAGACAGTCGGGATGGGATATTGGAGTTGAGTTCCTCACTGATTTTGTGGTGATAAAGACCCAGGGCATGGTAAGTAGGACCATACAGTGATATCATAATTACTAAGCTTCCCACCTGTGGCCCATTGGGGTGCAGTGCACACAGACAGTGGGGTGCTGGAACGTGTGCTGGCTGTGGTGCTTGAACAGTATGGGGATAATAGGATAGAATGGATTCTGTTGATGGAATTGTAAACCTTGCAAAAGAAAATGATACCTCAGGGCAGCCAACTGTCACCTTAAAGCACCCTGAGAAAGTGAGAGGGCCTCTACTGGCAGTTTTTTAAAAGACTGATTTCCTATAGCCTAAAGCAAACTATACTGAGAATCAGGCCTGGGACCCGATTATAAGGGCAGCAGAGCTGAAAAAGCAACTAAATGCATAGACTTGAAGGGTCTTCTATGTCCACATTTAGTCCCTGAAAGGAAAAAGAGAGCTAAGACCTAGGAATGGGACATTTGAGTGGGTGACCCTGAGAATACTGAATCCCCCAATTCTCCCCTGTGGGACACTGGAAAAACTTGAGCAACCGGCTCTCCGGAGGGGGATGCAGGGAAGGGCCATATTTGTAGCATTTGCCAATTTCTGTTGAATAAACACTCTCAACTTAATCAATTTCAAGCTACCAACATAATGTCACTAAGCAGAGTTGAGAAGAGATGCACACAATTGGCTCCTGAGAGTTGATATGAGCCAGCTCGAACCCACCAGTGCCCTGAACCCTCTGGCTGGTAGAAACATCATCTCTTCTCTTGCCTGTAAACCATGCAGTGACTCCTGAAGCAAGTGGCTCTCCAAAGGGACTTGCAGCCATTTGCCAGTGTAACTATGCACTGGAAAAAAAGAAATGCCCAGAGTCTTCAAGAACTGTTAGATACAGCATCTGAGCTAACACGATACCATCCTGATTCTCCAGTTAGAATTGGGACCAATGGAATTTTGGATCAACTCCAACTTATAGTGGGTCCAGAAGGTCTGTGAACACATTCTGTGGTTAAATCACTGAATGTATAATTAGGACAGATAACTCTTAACAAGTGGCAAAATCCTCACATCGGTTCCCTGACCTGTGGAGTACTAGCCATTATTTAGGATGGGCCACGTAGAGGTCCCTGAAACTGGCACTTATACCCCCAAGCCAGGAGAGTAATTTAGAAGGAGGACAGCATCTTAGAAAGAATTGTGAAGACTTACATCACTATCAAAGATTTAAAGGGTGGAGAGATTATGATTTCCATCATATCCTCATTCAACCAATTCTTCTGTCTGACCCCTGCAAAAATGGGATCATGGCAGATGACAGTAGACTACCATAAACTTGACCAGTTGATAGCCCCATTAGAAGTTGCCATGCTTCATGTGGTATCTTCACTAGAGCAGATCAACCTGGACTTTGGCATTTGGTATAGAGGTATTAATTGGTAAATGTGATTTTCCTGAGTTCCATCAGTAGGAAGGATCAAAACCACTTTGCCTTTGTATAGAAAGGATAGGAGTACACATTTACTTTCTAGCGTCAGAGCTATTTTAACTCTGTCCTCTGTCCTGGTGAGCATGAAGGGGCACGTAATCTAGATCAATGCCTCTTAAGCTATCTGTGGTGAAGGACCGTTTGTTTGTTTGTTTGTTTTCAATATGCTTAAAGTAGTACTTTTGGAAATTACTGAACTTGCCCGGTACATAACTTACTGCACATGCTAATCACCACATGAGTCTGACAGTAATGAAGATGATCTGTACCCTGTTCAATAAGATGAGTCTTCTGATCATGTTCTTGGAGGTCACAGCCCTGTCAAATTGCTATAAAAGGCTCTAAACCTAGATTTTCAAATTTCTCAATTTATCTCACCATGAGCCAGTAACCAAGAGTTTACCATCCAGCACCTGTCTGTAGACTGCACTTTGAATAGCACAGTCTAAATGGCCTAGTAAAACACATGTATGTTGCAGAACACAAGATAGACTCTACGGTAATCCAAGAGCTTGCCATATCAATGAAGATTTTAGGATTACAATGTTCTGGGAATGCTAGGAATATCACCTTTAATGTAAAGAACAAGTTGTTGCACCTCTCACCTCTTACCATTAAGAGAAAGACTCATCACTTTGCGGACCTCTTTGGAGTTCGAGGGCGGCATATACTGTCTCTGGGAGTATAACTACAACCCATTTATCAGATGACATAATTGCTAGTGGGTGCCCAGAGACATCTCTAGATCAGGTCCAGGCTTCAGTGCAAGATGCCCTGCTACTTGAGCTGTATAATCTAGCAGATCCAATGGGATGAGAGGTATTTGTGGTGAATAAGTGATGTACAGAGTCTCTGGCAAGCCCTAGTATCAGTTATAGCCCTAAGTTTCTGGAGCAAGGCAATGTCTTCTACAACAGAGAATTACTCTCTATTTGAAAAATCAGCTCTGTTTTTGCTCCTGGGCCCAAATGCAGACTGAGTGCAGACTGAATGGGAGACCTAGTGCCTAAGCAGTAGGAATAGCTCATCATGAGCTTATGATGTACTGAATTATAAGGTCTGGCAGGCACAGCATCAATCTGTGGTACAATGGATATGCTACATTCAGGATCAGGCCCAAGCAGAGACCAACAAGGCATGAGTAAGTTATGTGAACAAATAATCCTAACTCTTGGGGCTTCCCTGGTGGCGCAGTGGTTGAGGGTCCGCCTGCCGGTGCAGGGGACACGGGTTCGTGCCCCGGTCTGGGAGGATCCCACATGCCGCGGAGCGGCTGGGCCCGTGGGCCATGGCCGCTGAGCCTGCACGTCCAGAGCCTGTGCTCCGCAAGGGGAGAGGCCCACCTACTGCAAAAAAAAAAATAATAATCCTAACTCTTATATCACAAACCTCTCCCTCAGTTCAGTCCTTTGGCCTAAGGGGGCTCTCTTAGACCAACTGATGGAGGAGGAAAGATCTTGGACCTAGTTTACATGCACTGCTTAATGACCCAAAGTACAGTGATGATGAGAAATCCTCCCTTGGGCAGACTTGTGAGCAGTACACTTGATTACTTCTTAAGAGGAAGAAGTGGCCTGAAATGTGGATATACATGCACTTCTGGGCAGAGATGAATGGCTTGGCTAGTTGGTCAGAACCTGGAAAAAAATGATTAGAATATTAGGGACAGTTTGGTCTGGAAAGCAGAGTATGGATGGATCCAAGGGAGTGAGGATAAAGTGTTTATATCTTTGTGTCTCATGTGAATTTTCACCAGAGAGCATCTATCACAGAAGAGGTTCTCAGCCACCAGGTGAACAAGATGACCTGTCTTGTGGCATCAACTAGCAAAAAGATCCCATGATAGAGAGGTCATGGTGGCAAGGATGAAAGTCTTGCATGGGTCCAAAAATATGGACTCCTCACCAATTCTGATCTAGCTAGAATTCCCAACGTGCTATTTGCAGAGACCAAAACTGAGCCTTTGATATGGCATTACTCTTTGAGAAGACCAGTCAGCCACTTGATGGCAGATTGATTACATTGGACCCCTTCTACCTTAGAGGAGGCAGTGATTCATCCTTATCAGAACTAGTACCTAATCTGGTTATGAATTTGCCTTCCTTGCCCTCAGTGCCTCTGCCAGCACCACGACTCAAGAGTTTATGGGAGCCTGATATATTGACATGATTTCTCTCACAACAGTGGCTCAGATCAGAGGATCCATTTTATGACAAAAGAAGAGAAACAATGAACACACGACCACGGGACCCTATGGTCTTGCTGTGTGACTCATCTGTATTAGTTAGATCTTGTTGCATAACAAAACACTCCAGACTTAGTGCATGGTTGGGCACTGCCCTACAAAATACAATATAAGCAACAAACCAACAGCTAATATATGGTGCTGTGGCCCCCAACAACTAAAATATAAAGGTGCAAGAAATAAAGAGTGGAGATAGAATTAGCCCCTTGTAGTGGATGGATGCTGTTGGTGCTTTGCTTAAATCTACTGGCACACTCATCCCTCAGCTAATGTGAGTGTTGACTGAGAATTGTGCTCAACCAAACAGGAGTTGCCTCATCTATGAAATCTATACTCCCTGACCCCCAACAAACCTTAGCCAGTGATTGACTGACATGAGGGTACAAAAGGGTAGAGGAGAGACAGATGAAGATTATCATCCTTGGTGTTATCTTTATCAGCAGGGGGTTTAGCTTGACTCAACCTTCTTGCCTTAAGTCTTTTCACAGATTGTGGCTGGACACCATCCTGAATAGGACTCTGTGACAAAATGGACTTGTTCCTTCCCCCTTAGGAAAGAAGTGAGGGCATGAGCTTCTCACAAAAACTGATGCCCTTCTTATAGTATGGGGGTGAATATAATGGGAAGGCATGAATGAAAATGAGTGGTTCAAGAGATGTATTTTATCAAACACTGCTTATGTACTCAGATGCTCTTGTGCTTGCTTCAGCAACACTTATACTAAAATCAGATGCTCTTGGCCTCACTTGCTGCAGGGCCATTAGCCAGTTGTTTTGTCCCAGGCAACACTGGCAACCAACTCCTGTGGAGTATACTGCTATGGCAACAGACTTCACATGAGCACAACCTAATGGTGGCTCACCTTACACCCAAACGATATATCTCCCATCTCCTATCCTGTAGTTTTTCTTTTGGCAGTGAGGCATGAGATGCTGCAGGACCAGGCAGTACCTACACAGGCACAACCCAGAAATGTGGGAGATTTAACGTCTGAGAAGAAAAAGTTTGACAAAGGGATATAGCAGGTAAATTCCTTATCTTCTTCTTCCCAGAAGTTTGTTCTGAGATTAGAGTCATTTACATTGTCTTTCGAAAGATGCTCTCATAAGACTGAGCAATTAGTTGTATATAATACCTACTGACGTCAGGTTCATAGAACGAGCAATGAAGTGCATATACATGTAGGAAAAGGTCTCAAAGGATGAACAACAATGTGCAGACAGAGGTTATTTCTCTTCATTCACTTTATTATTTTTTTTTATTGGGGTATACTTGTTTTACAATGTTGTGTTAGTTTCTACTGTACAGGAGTTCCCTGTGCTATATAGCAGGTTCTCATTAGTTATGTATTTTATTTTATTTTTTAATTTAATTTTATTTATTTTTTTATACAGCAGGTTCTTATTAGTTATCCATTTTATACATATTAGTGTATATATGTCAATCCCAATCTCCCAATTCATCCTACCCATCCCCTTTTCCCCCTTGCTATCCATACGTTTGTTCTCTACATCTGTGTCTCTATTTCTGCCTTGTAAACCAGTTCATCTGTACCATTTTTCTAGATTCCACATATATGTGTTGATATACGATACTTGTTTTTCTCTTTCTGACTTCACTCTGTATGACAGTCTCTAAGTCCATCCATGTCTCTACAAATGACCCAGTTTTGTTCCTTTTTATGGCTGAGCAATATTCCATTGTATATATGTACCACATCTTCTTTATCCATTCGTCTGTTGGTGGACATTTATGTTGCTTCCATGACCTGGCTATTGTAAATAGTGTTGCAATGAACATTGGGGTGCATGTGTCTTTTTGAATTATGGTTTTCTCTAGGTATATGCCCAGTAGTGGGATTGCTAGATCATATGGTAATTCTATTTTTAGTTTCTTAAGGAACCTCCATACTGTTCTCCATAGTGACTGTATCAATTTACATTCCCACCAACAGTGCAAGAGGGTCCCCTTTTCTCCACACCCTCTCCAGCATTTATTGTTTGCAGATTTTCTGATGATGCCCATTCTAACGTGTGAGGTGATACCTCATTGTAGTTTTGATCTGCATTTCTCTAATAATTAGTGATGTTGAGCAGCTTTTCACGTGCCTCTTTGCCATCTGTATGTCTTCTTTGGAGATGTGTCTATTTAGGTCTTCCACCCATTTTTTGATTGGGTTGTTTGTTTTTTGGATATTGAGCTGCATGAGCTATTTGTATATTTTGGAGATTAATCCTTTGTCTGCTGATTTGTTTGCAAATATCTTCTCCCGTTCTTATGGTTATCTTTTTGTCTTTTTTGTGGTTTCCTTTGCTATGCAAAAGCTTTTAAGTTTCATTAGGTTCCATTTGTTTTTTTGTTTGTTTGTTTTTATTTCCATTACTCTAGGAGGTGGGTCAAAAAGGATCTTGCTGTGATTTATGTCAAAGAGTGTTCTTCTTATGTTTTCCTCTAAGGGTTTTATAGTGTCCAGTCTTATATTTAGGTCTTTAATCCATTTTGAGTTTATTTTTGTGTATGTGTATGATGTTAGGGAGTGTTCTAATTTCATTCTTTGACATGTTGCTGTCCAGTTTTCCCAGCACCACTTATTGAAGAGACTGTCTTTTCTCCATTGTATATCCTTGCCTCCATTGTCATAGATTAGTTGACCATAGGTGCGTGGGTTTATCTCTGGGCTTTCTATCCTCATTCACTTTATTTTTATACAGTAAGTTTAGATTTGTACAATTCCATGTATTGTGTTTTATAATAAGAAAAAACTATAGTTTTTAATTTAAAAATATATACAATCACCATTGTGAGATTCTTACATTATATGTAAAGTTTTATAATATGAGTTCATCAAAGATGCATATTATAATCACTAGAGCAACCAATCTCCAAAAAATGAAAAAAAGGCATAACTAAAAAACAAATACACTCTAATTAAAAAGTAGCAGATGTCAGTGTGGATAAAAAAGGAAGACATGGTGATATGCTTTTTACAAGAGATTTACTTTAAATATGAAGACACAACTAGGTTGAAGTGATGGACATAAACATGTCATGAAAACTTTAATCATAAGAAAGTTAGAGTGCCTATTTTAATATAAAAGAAAGTAGGCTTCAGAACAAGGAGTTTTACCAGAGATGAAAAGGACATTTCATATTGATAAAAGGGTCACTCAAGAAGATACAACAGTTTTAAATATGCATATGTCAAATATAGCTTCAAATTCATGATGCAAGAATTGACAAAACTAAAGGGAGTAGTAGACAAATCCTTAATTATAGTTAGCGATAACAGTACTTCTTTCACAGGAATTGATAAAACAAGTACACAAAAATAATTGAGACTTTTCCAGAGTTTTTGTATTGATCTCTAATTTCAATCTGCTAAGCTCAAAAAACATACTCTGTCTGATTTCAGTCATTTGAGATTTATTCACTCTTGTTTTATGGCCCAACCTGTGGTCTATCTTGATGAATATTCTATGTGCCTTTGAAAAGATGTATATTCTGCAGTTGTTGACTGTAATAGTCTATAAATATCAGTTAGATTAATTTTTATATACAGTGTGATGTAGGAGTTATGGCCTATTTTTTCCATATAAATACTCAGTCATTTCAATACTATTTGTGAAAATATTTATGAACAGAATATATAAAGAACTCCTCTAACTCAATAATAAAAAGACAAACAACCCAATTTTTTAAATGGGCAAAATACATGAAAAGACATTTCCCAAAGAAAGATATGTGAATGGCCAATAGCACATGGAGAAATGTTTAGTATCATTAGACATTAGGGAAATGCAAATTAAAACCACAATGACATACTCTACAACAAATAAAGTGCCTAAAATTAAAAAGATGGCAACACCAAATGATGGTATGGATGTTTAGCAACCAAAACTCTCGTTCATTTATGGTGGGAGAATGTAGTGCACACACTCTTAAGATGGCCCTCTTTGATCCCTGCCCCTTAGTATTCATGCCCTATGTGCTCCCCTCCCCTTGAATATGGTGGAACTTGTAATAGAATATGGCAATAGAATGTGGCAAAGGAGATGGGATGCACGTGATTAAATGTATTTGATTACATGATAACATTTTATAAGATTGTACCACTCATCTTGCTGGGGTCTCTTGCTCCTTTGCTGGCTTTGAGGAAGCAGCTGGTCATTTAAGGAACCCCACATGGTAAGGAACTACAAGCAGCCTCTAGAAGCTGAGGGCAACCTCCAGCCAACAGCCAGTAAGAAATTAGAGCCCTCAGTCATACATCCAAAAGGACATGAATTCTGCTGACAGCCACATGAGTCTGGAAGCAGATCCTTTCCCAGGTGAGCCTCCATATGAGAAAGCAGTCTTGTTCAACACCTTGATTGCAGCCTCGCAAAGGATAAGCTAAGTTGTTCCTGACCCATGGAAACAGGGAGATAATAAATGTGTGTTGCTTTAGGCTGTTAAGTTTGTGGCAATATTATTAAGCAACAATAGATAACTAATACAGACTATAAAATGGTACAACCACTTTGGGAGATGGTTTGACAATTTCTTAAAACATTAAACATACACCAACCATGTGACCCAGATATTCCATGCTCAAGAGAAACATTAGTCGGGAGTTCCCTGGTGGTCCAGTGGTTAGCACTTGGTACTTTCACTGCCGGGGCCTGGGTTCAATCCCTGGTCAGGGAACTAAGATCCCGAAAGCTGCACGGTGTGGCCAACAAAAAAAATCCTGAGAAACATAAGTCCACAAAAAAGACCCATACATAAATATTCATAACAACTTCATTCATAACAGCCAAAAATCAGAAAAAACAAATTTCCATCCATACAAGAGTAGATAAAGAAATTGTGGTATATTGATACAATATAATGAATTCTACTCATCAATAAAATGGAATAAACTTTTAATAGACATAAAACATGAATGAATCTCAAAAACATTATGCTAAGCTAAAGAAACCAGACACAAAAGAGTATAAACTGTATGATTCCATTTATGTGAAGTCCTAGAACAGGCAAACCTAATCTATGGTGAAAGAAATTGAACCAGTAGCTGCCTCTGGGGATTCAAGGGCAGGCATTGACTTGAAAAGGACACGAGATAACCTTCTGCAGTGATGAACATGCTCCCTAGCTTGATGGATTACGCAGGGGTATGCATTTGTCAAAACATTTTGAACTGTACACATAAGAGCTGTGCTTATCACTATATGTAAATTATACTTTAATTTGAAAAAAATAAAAAACAAAGGACAATGGAAATACTTGTTTGGTAGATGTTAGTGCATATGTCTCAAGCCAAATTACCCCAAGATGCTTGTAAAGATAAAGAGAAAAGCATAGACCATTTGCCACGTGGAGTCTGTAAGAACATAGGGTTCCAGAGGAAAAGGCACCTCTGATTGGTTCTGCTCTCTCAGTTGATCTTTGTGCCTGGAGCTTCATGGACTCAATCCACCCAAAGAAAATTGTTCCACCCAATGAATGCTGTGAACTCTATAGCCCATATTTAATCAATAAGTAGTCACGGGCTTCCCCGGTGGCGCAGTGGTTGAGAGTCCGCCTGCCGATGCAGGGGACGCGGGTTCGTGCCCTGGTCCGGGAGGATCCCACATGCCGCGGAGCGGCTGGGCCCGTGAGCCACGGCCACTGAGCCTGCACATCCGGAGCCTGTGCTCCACAACGGGAGAGGCCACAACAGTGAGAGGCCGGCGTACCACAAAAAAACAAAACAAAACAAACAAACAAAAAAATAAGTAGTCACAATATGACCTATACACAAACAAGGCTACTGAATTTATCATCCTTATCACGTGGTTACTTCAAACAAGATCTGACTTTCACCCATTAGCAGAGATAATACTTAATTCAAAATAATATTTGTTGTGGCGCTCTGCCCAGCAATGTATGGAGATTAAATTATCAAAAGACCTAGGAGCGAAAAACTATCAAGGACATCAAAAACAAGAAAAGTCTGAAAATCTGGCATTGTCTAAGGAGCCTAAGGAGAAATAACAACTAAATGTAATTTCGTATCCTGGATGGGATCTTGGAACAGAAGGACATTCGGTTAAAAACCAAGGAAGTCTAGAGACTTCCCTAGCAGTCCAGTGGTTAAGACCTTGTCCTTCCAATGAAGGGGGTGCATGTTTGATCCCGGGTCAGGGAGTAAGATCCCACTTGCTGTGCAGCGTGGTGAAAAGATTTAAAAAAAAACAACCACCAAGGAAGCCTAAATAAAATATGGACTTTATTAATAATAATCAGAAAATATTGGTTCATTAATTGTAGGAAATGTCCTATACTAATGTAAGATGCTAATAATAAGAGAAATTGTGTGTAAGGGTGAGAGGATATATGGGATATCTCTGTACTATTTTCTCAATTTTTCTGTAAGTATAAAACTGCAGTAAAAAATAAAATCTATTTTAGAAAAAAAAAGACCATGCTTTTCTATCACGGTAGGTAGGATCTGGGAAACAAGCACTGTAAGAGACTAATCACATACAAAAGACTAGCGGACAGGTTTGAATCATAGGGTCAGAAGGAAAGGGGCAGCGCGCCAGGGACGGAACAGTGGTTTTAAATCTGTTACTGTCTCCACGAAGTTCCTTTCCTCCAAATTGTCACTTCAGTCGTAGCCAGCTTCAACCAACCTCTCCTCTGGCCGCTGCTACTGTTTCTGTTTTCACCCCCTGACAATCTGGACATGAGACATCTACAAGTTCCCCCAAATAAATTACTGGCATAAAAATATTAACAAGAACTGTAGTTATTTTTGATGATTTTGTAGGCAAAATGGAGAAGACATTTATGTTGAACGCGACAAACAATTTTTAAATCCCCTTTAAACTGGAGATTTATAAGGATGTTATTGGGACAATGGGGGAAATTTTAATATATACAGAATATTAGATATTGTATTGCATCAAGTTTAAGTTCCTGAGTAGGATCATTGTATTGTGGTCACACAGGAGAATGGCCTTGTTCTTAGGAGACACATACTGAAGTATTTAGTAGTGACGTTTCATGATGTCTACCTACAATTTTCAAATGGTCAGAAAAGTATACATGTATATGTATATATATATATACACATGCTTAAATTTCTCTCTGTATGTACTTTTTATCTGCTTATCTATATACAAAATGTGAATACACACACATCTATAAAAATGTACTCTTTCTCTGTCTCTATACATGTGTATGCAATGGGTATACCAGTGTTCATTGTACTATTTTTGCAACTTTTCTAAAAGTTTGGTGTTTTTCAAAATAAAACATTTGTGGGAATCTCCTTCAATATATCTGTTCTCCGAAATGCACAATTGGCTCCCCACTACCAGGGATCTCTCTTGAATACTCTTTCCCCAGTCCTGCCCCATCTTTGATGGCTTTAGAGCTTTATACAAGATTTCTTTTTCCCTCCCACTTCAAATATGTCTCCTCTCTATTTGTACAAAGAATTTACCTCTGTTTGGCTTCTATCCTCAAATTCACAATCCTAAACTCATCAAAATTTCCAATGAAACCTAGGGGGCTCTAGTCGATAAGACCTACCCTCCCGAGAAGACAGTCTAGCAACCATCATGTTCAACTGAGCATGTGTTTTTGAGATATCTTCCCTACTCCAGGTAGCATAATGAAATATTCCCACCAAGCGCTACCTCAAAAGAATTCTGTGGAATGGAATTTTCATTTCATGTCACAACTGGAGGACTCCAGCACTGTTCCAAATTAGGAGGACTGCTTCTATTTCTAAACTTACTGCATGTCATCCAGCCTCACTTTCAGCTTTCAGCATACTGACAAAAGTTTTCACACAGAAGTGCTAAACTTCAGAGATGTCACAAAGGAAGAACAACTAGTTGAGCTAATAACCAGGGGCTTTCATAGTAAGGACTCTAACTAAGAAGGATTTCTAGTGATTGAAAGATTAACTATTGATTTCTAAAGCCCCAATTACTGTTAATTTCTTACATTGAAGGCTTGAGAAGTGATTGACCTATTCTAAAACTATAAGCATAGGGCAATGTACCATATACTAACTGTCAGTAGATCTCTAAGGTAAATGAGCAAGAGACTCTGATAGGTACACATAAGTAAACAGAGTTTGACGTAATTACTAAACTTCAAGTCAGGATACCTGGGTTTACCTCTGCTGCCCATTTAAGTCCTTCTCTCCTTTTTCTCCTCTTCTGGACCAATTTTTTCCAGGAAGCCTGATTTCTTCATGTTGAACTCTCTGTTCAGAGACTCCAAAATAGCACCCTTCACCCCCATGTGCCTTCTACACCTGTACACTTCGTTCCCCTTTTTATCTCCACCACAAAATGGTACCCCACATGGTGCAGTTGTTACCATTTACAAAGCTCTTTCATGTATATTGACTCAATTCTCTCAATAATTCAATGGTATGTATCTTATTAAACCCTTTTTATGATTGATTTGAACCTGAAGTTTGAAGAGGTTAAGAGGTTGTCCAGGGTCACACATCTATTAAATGGCAAAGCCAGAAATTCAACCCGGATTGTGATTTCAAATCTAACATTCTTTTTTTCTCACCTCAGATAAAATTCCAGTTTCAGTGGTCTAGGGTAAAGTATCCTTCCTGAATATGCTAGAAAAACAGGAAATCCCATGAAGTCAGTATGAATATCTTAATGAAAACAAAAGAGATGTTGGGTATTCATCTATTTTCTCTTCTTTCTTCTTCCTCTTGATTCTCTCTTCCTTCTCTTCCAGTTAGAAAGAGGATCTTTCACAATGCCTCTCCTACTTCCTTTTTTCTTCCCCCAAACACCTTTTATTCTTTTGCTAGTTCAATGGAGACCCACGTCCCACTCAGATCTGCTTCTCAACGGCAAAACTAGGTTAGGGGATGCTATTAATAAAAGTAATGGTTTCATTTTTAGCTCACAAAACCAGCTGTGTTAGATATAGTAACCTTATTTTCCTCTAAATTATTTTCTATTTAGAGCCCCTACCCTCTAAGTGGCAAAAATTTAAATTTAGTCAATATACACCCAAGAGATATATCTAATTTCTGGGGTGCACGTGGAGTGTCAAAGCATTGGGAGTTGTGACATCTGGTCCTTGACTGTCATCACCTTGGCTTCCATTTAGCCACCCATCATCTCGTTTCATATTTGTTTACTGGACATACAGGCAACATTGCCATAATCCCATTTAAAAGGTCAGTGCAGGTTTGACAACTATGCTTTCAACTTCTCTACAGACTCCGGGGTGCAAAAAACTCATTCCATTGCCAAGCTGAGTCACAGAAACTGTGGGGTGCTACCTAAAAACCCATCCACTCCTGTGGCACTCTCAGGCCACAGAACCATCCATCTGCTTCCAGGCTACACTGTGACACATGGGACTCTGTAAGCTGTCTCAGACTCATACCCACCACACAGTCCTTCAGTCTCTGAGATCTTGGGTCTCCTTGGGCCTGTTTCTAAGAACACATCTAGATTACCTCTCCTCTTGGTTCCCACAAACTTACCTGGTGTTTCTATCATTTCACTCCTCCCCACTGGGGCAAGATCAGTCCCCTCTTCAGTGACCCACAGGGCAAGTTCTCCCTTGTTCCATTGCCATCTGGATTTTCCCTTTCCTCTCAACCCAGAAGATCTTTGATCTGAAGTCAGGAAGCTTTTCTCTGATTCATTATTTTCTTTTACATAATTGCTTATGCTCTGAGTCCTCCTCACAGGGTTTATGAAGATTCAATGAGATATCTAAAAAAGTGTTAATCAAAAATGAGTTAAGGGGGTTTTCCTGGTGGCACAGTGGTTGAGAGTCTGCCTGCCGATGCAGGGGACACGGGTTCGTGCCCCGGTCTGGGAGGATCCCACATGCCGCGGAGCGGCTGGGCCCGTGAGCCATGGCCGCTGAGCCTGCGCGTCCCGAGACTGTGCTCCGCAACGGGAGAGGCCACAGCAGTGAAAGGCCCGCGTACCGCAAAAAAAAAAAAAAAAAAATGAGTTAAGGGACATACCTGGTGGTCCAGTGGTTAAAAAAAAAATGAGTTAAATTTGGCCATAATAGAATGTTTAAGTCACAAGGACTTTTTAATCCAGAGAAGTTTGTGAAAATAATTTTCCATTAAAAATATAATTTCTGAATCTGTCATCTTTCACTTATGAATAGAAACTTTTATTTTCACAGTTAACATGGCTTTTATTTCAACTAGCTAGAGTACAGGTTTACCTTCTTGTTACAGCCTTCCTTTTCCTTTGTCATAGGACATGAAATATAATTATAGAATGTACAATTTTGTAATAACTTGTTCTAAGGGTTAGTTCATTTTCTTTCCCTTTTCAATTTAATTTCTCTTTCTGAAAACAACTGAGAAAATTTGTTAAGCCCTTTTTATGCACAGATATGGGAAGAGTATAATGTAGAAACCCATAAACTCTCTCCTCAAGCAGCTTATGATCTTTTTAGAAAACAAAATCTAGACATAAATGAAAAGTTAAATGGCAAGATAAGGATGTGAGTGCAAAATCTGCTGTTAGAAAATTATTCCAAGTTGTCTGAGTTTTTATTAGGATCTCTAGGAAACTAGAATTTTGAGAAATTTGTGGCTCTTAAAGAAGGGTTATATTATTTTTTGATTGACATTATTTTCTAACAGAATGAGGCCAATTAACAGATCTCACTAAATAAAGAAATAAGGAGGAAAAAATATTTTTGTAGAATTCAAGAAGCCAGAGTTCTAAACCTACCTTTGCCCTTTGTATACTGTGTAAAAGCTGTGTGTGTGTGTGTGTGTGTGTGTGTCCACATTTGCCTTGGTATTTTGGGTGGAGCAAAGGGGAAAAGAGAGAAACTCAGGAGAATGAACTAGAGGAGAAGCCAGTCACCCACTCCTGCAGCTGTCTAATATCTGAATGTCACATGGAAGGAAAAAATTCATAGCTGTCACAAATGTGATGGAACTAGTGAAAGTGCATGAAGTTACAGCACTACACCTGTACTCACCAGCTGGTGAAGCCTACGACAGTAACTTCCATATTTATTTCTGTTAATTTATTCATCCAGTAAATATTTACCAAGCCCCTACCACGTGGGTACTCAGGATCCAGCGGGGAGCCTTTATAGACCTAGATTCTGCCCTCATGAATCTTACAAGCTGATTGGGAGGAAGACATTAAAAATGACTCAGGTTTATAAGTACAGAGTATGAAGGAATGGGAGGTAGAGCTATAAAGGGTAAAATGAGGAGTTCATCTGCTCTGAGGACTCAAGGACCGCTTCCCTAAGGAAGTGACATTTGAACTGAGCTCTGAAAGATGAGTGGGAATCAATAAATTGAAGAATCAAAGAGAATGGCATGTGGAGAGGCCTCAAAGCAGGAGGGAGCACGGCATTTGAGGAACTAAAAGAAAATTAGAGCACATCACAGGAAGAAGGTGGCATGGGATAGGATCGGAGAGGTTGGAAAGGGCGCACAGGGCCTTGCAGGCCACACTGTGGGAGACAGGAAAGGATTTTAAATAAAGGAAGGACACAGTCGATTTCTTGACTGCTGTGTGGAGAGTTGAAAAGAGGAAAAGAATGGACACGAGGAGACCATTTAGGAATTCATTTCATTACTGCCTGTTGTGATAAGAGCATCCTCCTGTTCTTTCATCTGGATCGCCAAGCCCAAGGTCTAAATAATAGAGGAGAAGCCCTTCAGGAGATCCCTCTGTCACCAGGTCAGTCCTTGTGTTCATTGGCAGCCAGTCTTTCAGGACAGTGAAATCCCCTGGTGCACCCAAACCTCTGATGAACTGTGTGGGGCAAGAGTTCTGCATACCGATTGCAGGAAACCCAGTGCCTAAGACAGAATGGCTAGAAGTAAGAGAGACAGGGATCTCTGCCTGTGGAGAGACCATTTGATAGAGACAGAGCTGAGCCTCCTCTGGGCTAATGGCGTCAGGCTGCATTCACTCACTCCTGGATGTTAGGTTTGGGGGATAGAATCCTTAGAGATGGAGGGGTAGGGATGTCAGTCTTGAGTACTTGAGAGCTGGATAAAGGAAACTTGAACTGATGTCAAACTTTCGCTCCAGCTGGTTTTATTGCCTGGTTCAATTGGGGGAGTTGCTGTCACTGTTGTGGCTGGGATCCCTGAATTACTCTTTTTATTTTTTCATTAGTAATTTTTATATTTATTACATGATGAAACGATAATATTTTGGATACAGTGACTAAATAAAATACATTATTCGAACTAGTTCTACCCATCCCTTTCACTCTTTTAAATGTAGCATGAATTACTCTTGAAATTAGTCACATAGCAAAGTTCGTGCCAATCTCTTTTGGGGTCCAGGAAATGAACGTTATAGAATTGCAGTGAATGGAACCATGGACCGTTTCCCAGCTCTGGTGGATCACTGAACTCCTAAAAACCCTATGTAAAGGGCTCTATCGGGGACTCTAGTTATGTTCATAGGAAGCCAACCGTCTTCATTTCACTCCAACAAAAGGCTGATTGTCTGTGAGACTTTGGTCACAGCTGTAGGATCCAGGGCCACCTGTTAGCTAAATAAAGGAATCTGGGAGTGTCAAACTGCTCAAGACTCTACATAAGGTTTGGCTGTTGGCAGATGCGCCAGGAAACCTTGCATCAGAACTGTGGGGCCTGTGGACAAGTCCTTTCTTTGGGCCAACAGGGAATATTTCCAGCATGTACACTAGTTAGGTATATGATTAGCTTCTCCATAATTTTACCCAGGAGAAACCTAGGAGGTGGCAGATAGCATAAGTCCTAGCAAGAAACAGGAGCTGGCAGCATGGAAGGCAGGTATCATCGACAGAGGCAAGTAGCAAGTTCAGTCTGTTGTCCAAGAAGCAGAAAAGATAGGTACTACAGAATGCTCTGCTCAAAGGTCGAGGTCAATACTTGACGCAAAGCTATTCCACTTCTCCACAGCCCACCTTCTAGGTTCAACTGAATTAAGCACTTTAACACCAGGCATTTTGAAAAATAAAATAGATCTATTTAGTGGGTATTTGGACAAAACCCAAAATCTAGACAAGAGATCAATACCTTTCTAACATCCCACTTGTTACTTTGTTACTAGGGGCTCAATCAGATTTAAAACTAAGAAGGAGGGGTGGAATAGACAGGCAATGAACCCTTATTTCCAATATCCTTCTCTGGGCTCCTTCAGGGGTTCTTTAGTATCCCTTAATATGCCCCATATTTGACTCAGCTTCTATATCTATGTATTTATATGGCCCTTCATTCAGCTATCCCATAAGGCAGTGCTAATTTTTAAGATTCTCTCTAATTGCTTTTTTTGACAAATGTCTAGCCTGCAAATTTTGTTAAAATTGTTATTTATTTATTTATTTTTGGCTGCGTTGGGTCTTCACTGCTGTGCGTGGGCTTTCTCTAGTTGCAGCGAGCAGGGGCTACTCTTTGTTGTGGTGCGGTGGCTTCTCTTGTTATGCAGCCGGGCTCTAGGTGCGTAGGCTTCAGTAGTTGTGGTTTGCAGGCTCAGTAGTTGTGGCTCGCGGGCTCTAGAGCATGAGTTCAATAGTTGTGGTGCACGAGCTCAGTTGCTCCGCAGCAGGTGGGATCCTTCCAGACCAGGGTCGAACCCATGTCTCCTGCACTGGCAGGTGGATTCCTAACCACTGTGCCGCCAGGGAAGTCCTAGCCTGCAAATTTTTAATTAGAGGCTAGAGGAAGATAAAGGACCTTTAAATTTTCCCTTCCATAAAGACCATAGATTGACTTGCAGCTATATGCCTTCTGATTTCAATGACTGTCTGGACAAATAGCATAAAAAAGTACATGTACTATAGTAGGAGACACTTACCAAGTCTATATTTATGAGTTTAATTTTTAGGTTACACATCTGTTATTTAAAATAAATCTTAGTAGAATTAAAATAATAGCATACATTCTTTGGTTTTTGAATTTGATAAAAATTAGCCAAATTTTCCTAATCTTCAAAGCTATATGACAAACTGTTTATAAAATTTATATGGAAATGAAAAGGGCCAAGATTTGTTCAGACACTTTTGAAGAAGGCAAAGGTGGAAAGACTTGATCTACTAGGTGTTAAAGTTTACAAAGCTAAAATAATTTAAGCAGTGTGGTATTGACACAGGACTAAATAAAAAGACTAATGGAACAGAATAGAGAGCCCAGAAACAGATCCAAACATGTATGGATATTTGATATGTGACAGAGGTGGGACTGCTGAGCAGTGAAGGAGGGAGGGGTGTGTGTGTGTGTGTGAGAGAGAGAGAGAGAGAGAGAGAGAGAGAGACTAACTGACTTTTAAAAGCAATGTTTATAGAAGAAATTATATGATATTAAAGATTTGCTTCAAAAATAATCTAAAGGAGGAAGGAAAAGAAGGTAAGACATGACCACGTGTTTCATGATAGCTTAAAATGAATATTTAGCTTATGAAGGTTTATTATATTGGTTTCTCTCTTTTTCATATGTTTGAAATTTTTTACAATCAAAACTTAAATAAGAAGATCTGAATGGCAGGGTGAGGAGTTCTACAGACCTGCTCCCCAGTGAAACACCCATAAATGGTGAAAATTATTTTAAAAAAACATTTAAAATCTCTGTAAATTGTCCTAAAGTCATACAGTAAATGAAATGTTTACTCAAGAAAATCTACTACATCTCAGTAAGAACTGTTAGTCTATGGCACTTGAGCCACAACCCATTCCCCTCTTCCCCTGTCTCTAGTTCAGTAAAAAGAAAACTCCACTCTGAGCAGCTGTGGCCAACAAGATGGAGCTCCCATTCTCCCAATTCCCAACTGAAGAAAGATTCAACTGTATACTATCTACAAGACATTTTTGATTCAAGATACAAATAGGTTGAAAGGAAAAATATGGAAAAAGATATATAAACAACCATAAGAAAGCTGGTGTGGCTATATTAGTATCAGGCAAAAGAGGCTTTAAAATTATTTACTATTGATAAAAAGAAGAATTTTGTAATGACTAAAGTATCAATATATTAGGAAGATATAATGATTATAAACACATATGCTTCTAACAACAGAGCCCCGAAATGCATGAAGCAAAACCCAACAGAATTGAAGGGAGAAATATTCAATTCAACAATAATAGTTGGAGACTTTAATACACCCCTTTCAATAAGGATAGAATAACTAGATAGAAGATCAGCATGAAAATAGAAGACTTGAAGAACTCTATAAACCAACTAGTCTTAACAGACATCTGTAGAACAACTCTACCCAACAAAAACAGAATGCACATCATTCTTCTCAAGTACACATGGAACATTCTCCAGAACAGACCATATGCTAGGCCATAAATCAAACTCAATAAATTTAAAATTATTGAAATCACACAAAGTATGTTCTCCAACCACAATTGAGTGAAAATAGAAATCAATATAGAAAGAAATTTGGGATACTAAAAATTATGTGAAAATTAAACAGCATACTCCTATATCACCAGTAAAAGAAGAAATCACAAGAAAAATTAGAAAATACTTTGAAATTAATGCAAATGAAGACACAACATACCAAAATTTCTGGGATGCAAAAGCTGTGATTAAAGGGACATTTGTAGCTGTAAATGCCTATATTAAAAAAGAAGAAAGTTCTGAAATTAAAACTTAAACTTCCACTTTAACACACTGGAAAAAAGAGAGGAAATTAAGTGTAAAGCAAGCATTAGACATGAGGGAAATACAAGTCAAAACCATAATGAGCTATCACTAGGATGGCTGTAATCAAAAAGTCAAATAATAACAAGTGTTGAGGAGGATGTGGAGAAATTTGGAACACTCATACAATGCAGGTGGGAATGTAAAATGGTGCAGCCACTTTGGAAAACAATCTAGTGGTTCCTTAAAAGTTAAACATAGAGTTACTCTATGGCTCATCAATTCCACTTCTAGGTATATACCCAAGGGAAATAAAAACATATGTTCATGCAAAAACTGTACACAAATGTTCATAGAAGCATTATTCCTAATAGGCAAAAGTGGAAACCATCCAAATGTCCATCAACTGATGAATGGCAAATGAAATCCAGTAATAACCATTCAATGAAATATTATTTTGTAATAAAAAGGAATGAAGTACTAATATATACTACAACACAGATGAACTTTGAAAACATTATGCTAAGTGAAAGAAGCCAGACACAAAACATCACATATAATATGATTCCGTTTATGTAAAGTATCCAGATTAGACAAATTCACAAAGATGGAAAGTAGGTTAGTGTTTGCCTAGGGCTGGGAGGGCAGTTGGGGGAAAATGAGGACTGACTGCTAATGTGTACAGGGTTTCTTTCTGGCATAATGAAAATGTTCTAAAATGGATTGTGGCAATGGTTGCACAACTCTGTGAATATGCCAGAAACCACTGAATTTTACACTTGAAATGTGTGAATTGTATGACGTATGAATTACCCATCTGTCTCAACAAAGGTGTTATTTAAAAGTTAGATACGTATAGCAATCTACTTGTACATTCCTAGTGAGATATACTTTAAGGACAAGGGAACAAAGAAAATATTTTATAAACTGTTTTAAATAACCTTATTATTCTTTAATAATTTAAAAAATATTTTTATTTATTTTATTTTTTTCTGTTTCTTTTCTTTTTTTCTTTTTCGGTACACGGGCCTCTCACTGTTGTGGCCTCTCCCGTTGTGGAGCACAGGCTCCGGACGTGCAGGCTCAGCGGCCATGGCTCAAGGGCCCAGCCGCTCTGCGGCATGTGGGATCTTCCCGGACCAGGGCACGAACCCGCGTCCCCTGCATCAGCAGGCAGACTCTCAACCACTGCACCACCAGGGAAGCCCTATTTATTTTATTTTTATTTACTTGGCTGCACCAGGTCTTAGTTGCGGCATGTGGGATCTTTAGTTGCAGTATGTGGGATCTAGTTCCCTGACCAGGGATCGAACCCAGTCCCCCTGCACTGGGAGTGCAGAATCTTAACCGCTGGACCACTAGGGAAGTCCTAAATAATCTTATTACTGATGGTAGTGTTTCTATTGTGATGTTGAGGCTTGTGTGTGTGTATTATGAGAATAAAGTAAAGTATGAGAGAAAGGACTACAGATGTAAGATCAGTTAAAGCTTTTCCTGTATTGGCAGTATCAGGATGAATTAATAATGTTTTGTTATCTTTTATACTATATATATGTAATATATTGTATTTTATATTATGTATACATAAACATACATATATATACACACACACTATAAGTCCATTGAAAAGGTCTAGAAGTAATGGCCAATTCAGTAGCAATGAGCACGTTTTATACCCCAAGTTTTCATCTCTAAATTTCTCAGTAAAAGGAATCAGGCATCCTCAGAAATTGGCCAATTCTTGATCTGGAGAAGAAAATATTTTTTAAAAAGTCTGGAACAGCTTATCATTACAGAAAGGAAGAAAGCTATCAAAGATTAATATAACTATTTCAAAAAAGAGTCAAGAGTAAAATTGAGGAGGCTTCCACTGAAAAAGATGGGGCAACTTGAGCACAAATAAGATTAATAACTAAAATGAATTGTGATACGTCAAACATTTTTCATGAGTTCATGATGTGCTTATAATAAAACAAAAAAGAAAATACATTTCTCACTTTTGGATGCTACTAGGGAAGCAACTCATTATTTTGAAAATTGTTAAATTAAAGGAAAGAATCAAATATTTACCTTTTTTCTTATATGACCTCTAAACTAAGGTAATTAATTAGTTGATGAGAAGTTTCTCTGTACAGAAGTTTCCCAATAAATAAGTGAAAAGGGAATGAGAGAATTAAAATATCACTTTTTTTGTAAACTTTATGAATGAATAGATTCTAGTAATTATTTTTCAGTGGTGGTTAACATTACAATAGCAAAGACAACCAGATACTATGTGCCTCCTGATGTGCTTTTATCACCTATGAAGTATTCTTACAAAAAAAACAAAAAAACAAAAAAACTAAAATCACACCTTTAGAGCCAGCTACCAGCTTATAGGGAAATGCAGTAAAGCGAAACAGGGGAACCTGTTAAAGGAAACCACAAGGATGCGGTCAACAAAACCCAGTCTGCAGGTCAAACAACCGAGTTTTTTCAACAAATAAATTGCAAGGAGGAAAATGAGAGCAGTAGGCAGAAGAGAGAAAAAGAAGAAAGTGAGGGATCTATAGATTAAAAGAGATTTAAGACTCTTACTTTACACCAAATACAAAAATTAACTAAAAATGGATCAAAGACCTAAATGTAAGATCTAAAACTGTAAAAACTCTTTGAAGAAAACATAGGGGAAAAGCTTCGTGACACTGGATTTGTCAATGGTTTGTTGGATATGACACCAAAAACAAAGGCAACAAAAGTGAAAATAGATAAATTGGAATATATCAAAACTTAAAATTTCTACACACCAAAAGACACAATTAGATTGAAAATTTAACCTATGGAATGGGAAAAAATATTTGCAAATCATGTATCTGATAAGGGGTTAATATTCAGAATATATAAAGAACTCCTACAACTTAACAACAAAAAACAAACTGTTTGAAAAATGGGCAAAGGACTTGAATAGACACTTCTCCAAAGAAGATGTACAAAAGGCCAAAAAGCAACTGAAAAGATGCTCATCATTAATCATTATGGAAATACAAATCAAAGCCACAATGGTATACCACTTCACAACCATTAGGATGGATACTGTTTTAAAAAAAAAACAAACAAAAAAGCACCATAAAAATCAGAAAACAACAAGACTTGGCAAGGATGTAGAGAACCTGGAACACTTGTGCACTATTTCTGGAATGTAAAAGGGTGCACCCCCTAAGGAAAATGATGGTCCCTGAAAAGAAAAAAAAATAGAATTCCAATAAGACCCAGTAATTCTGCCTCTGGGTATATATCCAAAAGAACTTAAAGTAGGGTCTCAAAGATATTTGTACACCCATGTTCATAGAAGCATTACTCAATAGCCAAGAGGTGGAAGCAGCCCAAGTGTTCATCAACAGATGAATAAACAAAATGTGGTATATACATACAATAGAATGGTATTCAGCCTTAAAAAGGAATGAAATTCTGAATACTACAACATGGATGAACCGTGAGACCATTATGCTAAGTGCAGTAAGCCAGTCACAAAAAAACAAATACTGTATGATTGCACTTATCTGAGGCCTCTAGAGTAGTCAAATTCATAGAGACAGAAAGTAGAATGGTGGTTGCCAAGGGGCTAAGGAATGGGGGAGTGGGGAGTGGTTGTTTAATGGACATAGAGTTTCAGTTTTGCAAGATGAAAAGAGTTCTGGAGATGGATGGTGGTGATGGTGGCATGACGAACTACAGAACTGAACACTTAAACTTGGTTAAGATGGTAAATTTTATGTTATGTGTATTTTACCACAATTAAAATTTTTTTAAATTTTAATTTAAAAAATATTTAAGAAACAGCCAAGTACAATTTATGGATCTTACTTGGATACTGATTCATACATACAAAGTTAAAAGAAAACAAAGGAAGGGGAATTCCCTGGTGATCCAGTGGTTAGGACTCTGTGCTTTTACTGCTGGGGCCCTGGGTTCGATCCCTGGTCAGAGAACTAAGATTCCACAAGCTGCACAGCCAAAAAAAAAAAAAAAGAAATTTCAATAGTAACTGTATGTTTAATGAATTAAATTTTTATTGTCCAATTTTTAGGTGAGATATAGTATTGTGGTTGCCTTTTAAAAAAAAAGGAGTCCCTGTCTCGTAGAGATAAGTACTAAAATATTTATGGATAAAATAATTTGATGTCTAGAATTTGCTTTTATATAGTCAGGGCAGGGGAATAGATGGGGGCAAAATAGATTAGCTATGAGCTGATAATTGTTGAAGTTAGTTGTTAGGTACATCAGTGTTCCTTCTCCCCCATTATGTATTTTTAAAAATATTTCTTTGGGTTGAAAGTTGGTGGTATTTGATATTATTCTTTATTACTAGGTATGCATATAGGAAGGCTACTACATTTATGCCAATTTATTCTCAGCCTACTATGACATGCTTGTTTACAACCTCATCTAGCAAATCTGTTCCCTTCTGTCAAATGCGGTGGAACTAAATAGTTCCTCGCATTCCAGTTGCTTCGAAGCCAGAATAAATAGCCATATACTACATGGCACCATCAGTCCCTGTTCACAGTCCAGAAATATCATTAGAAAATGGGTAAGTAATGCACGTCTGCTGAAGGATATCCTGTGAGCCACAAAGTGTCAAAAACCTGTGGACTGATTATTGCCCTACAAACAGGACAGCACTGGAGACACTGAGACTGATTTTTAGGTTAAATTTATCCATGAAGGAAACAGAGAGGCAATGTTTATACAAAATGGTAGGAAACTGGATATGAAACACATCATCTAGCTGCTTCAAACCATTGTCCCAAGAGCTTGTTACTGAGTGAACAATTAGCTGTTTCCTGTCATTTATTTTTAACTTTCATGTTTGCATTTTAAAGTCTAGCATAGTAAAAGATTTTGCTTCAATTTTCCCTAGTGAGTTTTACATTTTTGTCCTTTTCTATATTCAAGTATTTCTATTTTTAAAAGTATGGTATATAATATTACAAACAAGCTTATATTCTTCTACTTTTATTTTGGAATTAAAGTGGTTCTAAAAGGCACATTTATTTAAACTTTTCCTGCAGAGGATTAAAGAAATTAGAAAAAATATAATTGTAGCCATATTTAAATATGTTTTCTCTCCCTGTCTGAAGTTCCTCTTTGTATCCTTTGGCCCTCAGCTTTCACAATAGTAGGAAAACATTCTTGGCACATGTTTTACAACTGTAGGACATGCTTCTGGATCCGGTAACCCCAGTGCCCTCCCTAAGTGTAATGAAAAGATTGTTTAAGCATTTCCTTCTGTTCATAGAGGGAAAAATTCTCAAAATGCGTTAAACTCACAGTGGTGACATACAACTGAAGGTCAAAGATGTTGAGTTCAAGTCATGCCTTGACATCAAAGCAGTTGAGTGACCTGAGGAAAGTCACTGAACCCATTGGGGTTTTAGTCTCTTTGTTATATATTAAGAATGTTCCAGAACATGAGCTTTAAAATACCCTCCAGTTCTAAAATTCTGTGCTTCTTTGAATTAACTCATTTAAGAATTGGTATGGGGCTTCCCTGGTGGCGCAGTGGTTGAGAGTCCGCCTGCCGATGCAGGGGACAAGGGTTCGTGCCCCGGTCTGGGAAGATCCCACATGCTGCAGAGTGGCTAGGCCCGTGAGCCATGGCGCTGAGCCTGCGCATCTGGAGCCTGTGCTCCGCAAGGGGGGAGGCCACAACAGTGAGAGGCCCGCGTACCGCAAAAAAAAAAAAAAAAAAAAAAAAAAAAAAAAAAGAATTGGTATGACTCAGGATTTATAGATAGCACCAAACCCAATCTCCTCCATCATAGATTTTTATCCACTTTTCCATTCTTTTACCTACTTTAAGTTAAAGACGCTTAACTATCACTACCACAAGAAAAGATATAAACAGTAAAGATGAAGTAGAACATAGAAAACATGCAAAACTTTTTTTTTAATCTCTGAAAAATAGAGAACTTTCTGCACTTTGTTTTCATGCCTAAATGAGTTTGCCTTGCTAAATTAAAGATCACATAAAATCTCTCAAGCATTTTAAGCAACGATTACATTTTTTCATGCCCATCAAGTACATTTTTAACTGACTAGATAGAATGGTCCTGTTTGATATCAGTATCACAAAATTCAGGAAGGAAATGAATGTTAGGACTTTGGATTTGAATCAGAAGTCTTCAGGACTCTGGACTCAGAGTTAAAGACTCCAGGAGGCCTAAGTGTCAATTTCCTCTTTTATAAAATGGGACTAATAATTCCTCTCTGAGAAGGTCATTGTGAAGATAAGTAAAAAATAATGTAAAAGCACTGCTACATACGGGTGCTCAAACTGCATTCTTCCTCCCTTCCTTTCTTCTTTCTAGTATCGTTAATAATAATGATAATAATAATAATAATAGGCACCCTCAAATATTCATTAACTGAAGGATTTATTGGATGATATTTAAAAGGGCAGCATAAGTCTAATAAGGGAGAGAAAGGAGAAAGTTTCAAGATTAATCAATCAAAACAGAAAAAACCTGGAAAGACATATACCGAATGTAAATGGTAGTCTTTTTTGAATTGTGGGAACATGCTTGCTTTTTATTTCCTTATTTATTGCTATCTGCATTTTCTAGTTTTTCCACAGGGAATGTAGTATATTATAATTAAGAGTTTTAAATAAAATTATAGAAATGTACCTGAACCCATCAATCAAGCTATCACTTCCTACTAACATGATGCAATAGGAAGATTACAGCACAGCTAATGAAGTGTTCTTGCCAAAATAAGTAAGTAAGTAACCTGAATTTAATTCTTTCTCCAAATCTAACTCAGTTTACAAAAAATATAGGGGATATGGGAAATTTTTAAATGACACCATGGAAATGCAATCAGAAAAATCCAGAATTTAGGAGATACTACAGGACACTTGACCCAAATTTTCAATCAGTGAGTGTCAGGAGGGTAGAGAAGGGGAGATGAACTCATCGATTAAAATAGATTTATAACACACCATTGTAAAGCAATTATACTCTAATAAAGATGTTAAAATAAATAAATAAATAAAATAGATTTAAAGGATATAGCAATCAAATGCAAAGTGTGGACCTTCCTTGAATCCCAATTCAAACAAACCAACTATCAAAAGCCATTTCCAGCTGAGGAAATCTGAACATAGATTTAGATATATATTAGATGATAAAAATATTTAATGTTAATTTTGTTGAGGATGGGGATAACAGTATTGTGATTTTTGCTAGAAAAAGAAAAGAGATATAGTATTTATGGGTGAAATGATATAATGTTTGAGAGTTGCTAAAATACTCCTACAGAAATAAAAATAAAATAAAATAAGGGAGAAATGGATGAAATGGAAAAGAAAATATTGCTAACAGGTAAAGCTGAGTGATGAGCTCATGAGAATTTATTATACTATTGTTTCTACTTTTGTGTCTGTATTAGAAATTTTCCATAATTAAAAGTCAAAGACATATGTGATCTTTAAAGACAAAAAGTAGTGGTCAATAGCAAAAGTGTCTCTTCTGTTCCTGCTCTCTCCTCCTGGTCCTCTGTTCCAGTCACACAGCATGTGATGTACAATCTGTACATCTAGGAATGGCTGGGTGGGTCAATAATATTGAAAATTTTGTTTCAAAGTCATTTCCAGGAGATCTTGGAGTTTTAATAGGCATTCCAAGAAGCGTGTGACTTCTGGGTAAGGCATGACTTACAGAAGAAAGGACCTTCCATCTTCTAAGGATTGATTCTTTGTGAAATAACTAGTCAAGGGGTCGTACCTGGTCTCAAGTTCTTCGTTCTAAGTGAACTGCATTTACAGTCATCAAAGTTGAAACAAGGAAGTTTCTGCCAATTAACTTGTGTTTTTTTTGTTTGTATGTTTTGTTGTGTTGTTTAGGGTTTTTCTGGTTTGAACTCTTTCTATCTGTGACTTTTCTGCACTGGTTTAAATTCTCCTTACTGCACCCAGTGAGTAAGACTCCACGCTCCCAGTGCAGGGGACCTGGGTTTGATCCCTGGTCGGGGAACTAGATCCCACCTGCATGCTGCAACTAAGAAGTCTGCATGCCGCAACAAAGATCCTGCATGCCTCAACTAAGACCCAGCACAGCCAAAATAAATAAATAAAATGATAAATAAATAAATAAATAAATATTTTTTTTAAAAAAATTCTCCTTACCTGCCTTCTTTGTGTGGCTCTGTGATCAACCAGAGCTGGGCCTCCTCGTCCTTGGCCAAACCCCTCTGCCTAATCTATTCCAGACTTGTTTAATTTAGCAAAGCCCTTCACAGGAGCCACATGAATATTTAACTTTGCACATTCAGTTTTTATGTGTCATGGCTTCTTTTTTTTTTTTAATATTTATTTATTTGGCTGCATGGGGTCTTAGCTGCGGCATGCGGGATCTTTCGTTGCAGCCCACAGGCTTCTCTCTAGTTATGGCACAGGGCTCTAAAGCACACGGGCTCAGTAGTTGCGGCCCATGGGCTTAGCTGCTCCACGGTATGTGGGATCTTAGTTCCTCAACCAGGGATCAAACCCATGTCCCGCGCATTGGAAGGTGGATTCTTAACCACTGGACCACCAGGGAAGTCCCCATACATGGCTTCTTAAAAAGCTGATTATTCCGTTTTCCATATCTATATTTCTGACCAGAATTTGGTGTGGAATGCCCTTTTCTTACAAGAGCCATAGTAACCATCTTCCTGACCATAGTCTTTGAGTATTTGGGGAAGATGAGTCAGATATACAAGATTCACTACCCTCCCAGGCATGAGATCCACCCTTGGCTCCAAAATGAGCTGATGTAATATCAGACTGGTATTAGGTCAATATCAAATACTCTATCAAAATCTGCAAAAGAATTTTTAGCTGTTTCTGCATTACAAAAAGAGATGATCTATAAAACAGTTGTATTGGTCAACATCTTTTCTTCCACTGGAAGCAATGAGACTTACAGGGAAAGAGTGGCAAGCTTATTATTCTTTCAACCAATACCCACAGGCAGATAGAAATTGCAGACTCCTTTAGGTCAGAGTTTAGTGCTGTAATCTACACACATGGGTGCTCACTGAATGCTACTTACTGACCACCAGGGAGTTGAATTTTCTGGGTCATCTAGTAGAAAATATTTACTGTAGAGACGATGTTGACTTAAAAAAAATAGATCACAGTCAGGATTACATATTTGAAGGGAGTATCTGATATACTAGACCTTTGATAAAATTATTTGTTGGACTGAATCAATGAGAAGCTAGAGTTTCTATTTTGAATCTCCGTACCATTCACACTCATTCAGACCCCAAAACATTCAGATTTTTGAGCAAGCAGGACCTTTCTCAGAATGTTGCTTCCAAGAGGCCTTTTACTTGTGAATCAGTCTGAAATTCAATACATTCTTTGCCATCTTTTATTCCCCAATGTGAATCAGCATTATCATATTCAAGAGGTCCCTAGATTAGAGGTAATTTGAACTTTAGATATGAAATAAGAAAATAAATTTTCTTGTACTCTGGCTACTGAAGACCCAGTGCCCAGCTCACTTTCCTAACATGGCAGCAAAACCAGTGCCAAGTGTGAGGTGTATGCAACTTACATTCCCATGGCCATTCCAACCCCTAAATAACATTCTGAAACTCAAAGGAAAGAAAAAAGCAAAAAGAGAGGTTTCGTCTGATATCAACAGCCACTGAAGTGTATACAGTGATGCCAATTATTTAGGAGACTACATAGAACCACGTTAAATACATTGAACAAAATTCATTCAGTAAATATTTATTATTATGTGTCAGGTGCTATTCTAGGTACTGGGGAGGGCATACAGCGTGAACAAAAAGAGTCAAACTTCTATTCTCATGAACTTATATTTTACTTGGGGAGACAAGCAACAAATAGGCACAGAATAAATACAGAATATGTTGGGTGGTAATAAGAATCATGGAGAAAGTAAGGCATTGTGGTAATTCATGGCCCCTAACAGGGCAGGCTAGAAAACTCTTAGATCCCACTGGAGTGCAGGCATAGATAAGGCAAGACTGTCAAAGCCACAAGGACACCCAGGCACAAAGCCTTGATGATCTGTCTCACGTGGCAGCAGAATGATAAGATAGTATAGGTTGCTTCTGGTTGTTGAATGGCTGGGGGGTGAGAGGAGGCGGGTGAGGCAAAGCCCACAGTTCTGTGTTCCTCTCCCTGGTGGACCCCTCACTCCAAGTGGGCTGTGGAGACCACCAGATCCCAGAGGAGCCTCTATGAGAAAATGAGAGAGGTTGTGGGAAAGTGTCCCCAGTCACTTTCTTATTTATTCTTTGCATTGCTTACTAGCTGTTTCAGGAATCTTCGGTCAAGTTCTTGTCATCATTTTTGCCCATCCTCAAACTTGAAGCAGTCTTTGTGGTCTGGCCTGGGTCGGGCTAAGAATACAATACAAACAGACATTGCTGGCATTGAGGGTGGAGGTGGGATTCACTTTAGAAAAGGTGATCAGGGAAGACCTATCTAATGAAGTGACGCCGAGTAGAGACA
Organism: Hyperoodon ampullatus; assembly: GCF_949752795.1. Classification (NCBI taxonomy): domain Eukaryota; kingdom Metazoa; phylum Chordata; class Mammalia; order Artiodactyla; family Ziphiidae; genus Hyperoodon; species Hyperoodon ampullatus. The sequence continues at coordinate 58,971,116 of NC_136929.1, read as the reverse complement.
CGGAAAAAGTAAGGCAGTGAGCCTTGGGCTATAGGTAGGGGCTGGAGGTGGGAGGAGTGGAATTCCTGGCCCAGAAACAGCCAGTGTAAAAGCTCTGAGGTAGGATTGCTCTTGGGAGTTCAAAGGAAAGTGAGGCAGCCATGAGACTGGAGAGGAACGAGAAAGGGGAGAGGTAGATGATGTAAGGAAAGGTCCTGGGAGGCCAGATTACTTATGGCCTTGTAGACGATCATAAGAACTTTGGCTTTTATTCTGAATGAAAATGTTGGGATTGGAGCAGGGGAGTGGCTGACGTCACTGAGATGGAGAAAGGACCACTCGAGCTGCTCTGTTTAGAACAGGCTCTAGGGACAAATAATAGAAGCACGAAGACCGGCTAGGAGGCTATTTCACTAATCCAAGCAAGAGATGACAGTGGCTTTGACTAGTATGTTAGCAGTAGAGAGAGTGACAAGTGGATGAATTCCTGGTTATCTGTATTTTGAAGGTAGAGCACACCAGGTTTGCTCATCGACTTAGGTGCGAGGTTTATGAAAAAGAGAGGCATCAAAGATGACGCCACATTTTTAGCCTGAGCAACTGGGAAGAGAATTGAGGTGAGAATATGGAAGGGCTAGATTTTTTTTGGCAGGGGTGGGGGATTAAGTTTGGCTTTGAATATGTTAAATCTGGTATGCCTACTGGACAAGTAAAATGAAGATGTGAAAAGATAGCAACCTATAGCTTAAGGTGAATTTAAAAGAGAAGTTATTCAAATTGCAGAAGTTTATCTGGAGGGATAAGTTACATATTTGGCTTGGCCTTCAATTTTAAAACAATGGGAAACTAAAACTTATAAGTTGTTTTTAGCATTTAAGTTATGACTGTAAATCTAATCATACTGGCACTGCTATATTTTCACTCCCGCCCCCCCATCCAGATGTGAGGTTTACAATAAAGATGCTTTCATAATGAAATCATTAAAGATTTTCAAACATGAGCTATTCACAAAGAATTGTATATGAATATTCATACCAACTTTATCCATAATAGCCAAGTATTGGAAACAACAAAAATATCCATATACAGGAGAAATAAACAAATTACAGTATATCTTTAAAAGTAAACTACTACTCAGCAATTAAAAAGAAGTACTGACTCATGCAACAATGTGGATATCATAAACGTTATGTTGAGTGAAAAAAGCCAGACTAAAAGATTACAAATTCTGATTCCATTCAAGTAGAGTTCAAGAACAGCCAAAAACTAATCTATGGTCATAGAAATCAGAAAGTAGTTGCAGCAGATGAAGGAAAAATTGACTGGAAAGGGGTACAAGGGAACTCTCTGGGGTAATGAAGTTGTTCTGATGATTGTTAAGCCAGACATACAAAATTGTCAAAATTCACTGTATTAAACACATGTACATTTTATTGCATGGAAATTTTATCTAAAATACACAACAGGTAAAACAACTATACTCCAATAAAGATGTTAAAAAAATAGAAAAAATAAAATAAAATAAAATACACAACAGAATATGAGCCAACTACTGAAAGGGTTATATACTACAGGAAAACCTAGGCTAAAAGCAATTAATCTAATTGAGCACAATGGGAGCTCTGAGTTTCCCAGCAATCAAGGCAAAAGGGAAGTAATTAATTAATTTAGCCCTATTATCTAATATCAGCAAGTATGAGAAAAAAATTTTCCAAACATTAAAGAATATTTAGATTAGAAATATTACAATATTTTTCAACATAACCTTTATAAAAGTTGAAGAGACATTTTTGGCTCATTTTTATTTCTGTTGATCCTCAACAAAAGTCAAGAGAATATCGTTATGGTTCTATGAAGGCATTTCTATGGGGAGTTAAGGAGGCATTCAAGGTAGCTTTCTAGAGTGACAACTAGCTGCAAGGATAGTATCTAGAGACTCATTCCTGAGAAATAACTGCTTCTCAGGTTTCATAAGCTCACCTTCCTGGATGCCTCAGCTGGGTTTGTGACAGGAGTTGGGTATCAGATAATTAAGGGTTCACTAAAGTGTAATGTTCTCTGGAGTTGGTTAAAACTAGATATGTGGGGTTCAGCTACTAAACTTGTATGTGGTTAATTATATGTTTGTTATAAGAAATGTTCCAAGAAGCTGCCATATTCATGCCCAAATGGAAAACCATGCGTGGGTCTATTTAGTCAGGTGTTAATGGATAACTTTATCTCTGGCATTCAGGAGCCTCTTCTGCGACTCCTTCCATGCTTCCCAGCAGTGGTATAACTGACAAATTAGGCAGGGCAATACTTTGTTGTGCAGGACTCCCACCTTTTAAGACATTTAGCATCCTTGGCTCCACCTAGGAAATACAAGTAGCATCCCCAATCCTTGTGACAACCAAATAGTCCTACGTTTCTAAACTTAGTATCACCCCCTTTTGGTAATCACTGGGACTCTAAAGAATGTTGGTATCCTTTTGAATGTGGAAGAGCATCTGAACCCAAATTCAGTGGAATGACATAGCATGGACAAAGACTTAAGTTTGGTTTGAAACATTAGGGGATATATACCAGTCATCCACTTCTGTCACACAAAAACTTTAATATAACTTTCACAGAATATTTTACTTAGAATAAGGCTATGTCTTTGCACAATGAGCCTGCCAGGATGAAACAGCCTCCAAGTAAAACCCTCACCAGCTGAATTAGTTGATCCACAAAATGTAGCTCATTCATTCAATAAATGTTACTTGAATTGTCCATTCAAATGATGAAGATTGTCTACCAAAAATACTTTGGTTTTAATAAAGTTGATGTTAAACTTTTTTTTTTCTAGCTAGTTGACCAAGAATTTAGTTTATTCCTTCATTTAATATTAAGACCTATTACACACCAACTAGAGAGGACACAGTGGTAAGCTTTGCTAATATCCTAATGAAAGGTTTCGGGGAGACAGATAATAAAATAACATGGAAGTTATTAGAATTAAAGAGGTATAGTGGCTTTTTCTGAGAAAAATTTTAATCCGAGATATAAAGGATGAGTAGGAATTAACTAAATGTTTTGTTTGTGGGGAGGAAGGGGTGCAGGGAGAGAGAAAATTATTTTAGGCAGGGCCACCAGCTTCTATGAAGGCCAGAACAGAAAGAAGAGGTTAGGATGAAAACATAAAAGTGGTGAAGAGAAATTTCATGAGGGCAGAATTTTAGGGCTTGGAAAGAGTTTGGATTTTTTCCTAAACGTAGCTTTATGAAAGAAAGACATGATCAGATTTATATTTAATCCAACTCACAAAGATCCAGAGTGGACAGATTTGAGAAAGCCAACGTAGATTTTGGAAGAGACATCTAGACAACTGGGAAATGTTATATTATCCATAATAAAGGTGATGGTGGTCAAGACTAGGGAATGAAGGTGGAATGGGGGGGGAATGATTAATTCACTGCACAAATAATTAAGAGCTCCAACTATGTGCCAGGCACCCTATCAAGATATTGAGGAGTCTAGTGGGGGAGTTAATCAAATAAGCAACAATGACAAATATAAAATTTTAATCACTTTCATTGCCATGAAGAAATACGTGATGCTGTGAAATCATGAAACAGAATTTTCCTAATGCTTCAGGAAAGGTTTCCTTTGAGAAAGGGAACTCAATTCTGAAGGCTGACTAGAAGCTAATGAAAGGGCACGGTGAAGAATGAATGGGAATAATTTTCGAGAGGGAAAATAGCATTTACCAAGAAACTGTAAGGTAGCCAGTGTGATAGACCGCAAAGAGCAAAGGGGAGTATGATTAGGATGAGGCTGCAGAGGTGGGTTAGGGCTGCATTATGCAGCATTAAGTAATTTGCTCTTTATCCTAAGAGCCAGGGAAAGCTGTGAAAGTGTTTTGAAGCCGTGGGTGTTATAAAGAAAACATCAAATTTGTGTTTTGAAGACATTGTTGTGGCTGCAGTATGAAGAGTGGATTGCAGGGGTGAAGTGGATGTTGAGCCATGTTTGCAGAAGAGCAGGAAGATGCTGGAAGGTGGAGGAGTTGGTGGCTGGGGAGAGGATGGGGTTTCTGGCTTGGGCTTCTTGAACACACTCCCAGTTGAACACACGTAAGACCTCATCATCATCATCATCTGACCAGAGGAAGGTGTTTTCATTTTTACTGACTAGGGCAAGAATAAGGTCATCTAAAAATTACCCTACACACTGAACTGTTAACAATGGTGGGAGAAGAGGATGGCAGAAAAAAGGGGGCACTTTTTATCATCAACATTTCTATATTATATGACTTCTACAATAAAAATGTGAGTACAAATATAAGCTTAAAACTGAATATAGAAATCGCATCAAATTATTTACAAATATACGCGAGAGAGTTAGGACTCTCTTGTTTTATGCCACTTAGAAATGGATTTTGAGCTCCCAAGAGCCCACTCCCACCCATCTGCTTCTCAGGACTGATCTGCAATAGAAGGCTGGAAGGATTAAGAGTCCACACTCAATAAAGACTTCAGTGTATATATATATATATATATATTTTTTTTAAACCCCATATTTATTTATTTATTTTTGGCTGTGTTGGGTCTTCGTTTCTGTGAGAGGGCTTTCTCTAGTTGTGGCAAGCGGGGGCCACTCTTCATCGCGGTGCGAGGGTCTCTCACTATCGCGGCCTCTCTCGTTGCGGAGCACAGGCTCCAGACACGCAGGCTCAGTATTGTGGCCCACGGGCCTAGTTGCTCCACGGCATGTGTGATCTTCCCAGACCAGGGCTCGAACCCGTGTCCCCTGCATTAGCAGGCAGATTCTCAACCACTGCGCCACCAGGGAAGCCCCCATATATATATTTTTTTTTAATCTTAAATTGTGATTAATATTGTCTCAATAAGATAAAAGCCTAACAGTGATAAACAGTGAAACAGCTGAGACTAAACCATGCTTCTTCCTCATGTAATACATTAATGAGAAAGACCCAGAGAGAGGAAAGCTAACATTGACTTTGGACGAGACATTCAACAACATGTCCTTATAAAAAAAGGACATGTCCCATATCCTTTTTATAAAGATACATATGAAGCCCTTACTGAGTCTCAAAGAGTTAAATGTGCAAAGATTGTTGTCCATCAGAGTAGGATTTACATAATTCTGGGCAACAAACTCTTCGCTAGGTGGAGAGGGTGTGTCTAGTAAACTATTAAATGTGCCCTTTGAGGAATGTTATAGATTCAGCCAGTATGACATAACCGCATTCAAACGTGGAATCTGGACCTGTTCCTCCCCATTATCCATTTGCTTTTCGTTAACAGCATTATTAAACTGCCTTTAAGTTTCTTTATATTCTACACCCCACTTGTGCTATGTGAGATAAATACCATTTAGAACACTGTGTTTTGTTTTGTTTTTGCATCCCACTTATTAACATGTGTGTTGAGAATCTAAAATGGATACAGGAAACGCAGAAATTTAAAAAATATGCACTAAAAAATAAGATCAGGATTCACAAAAAGCATAACTGCCAACAACTGTACAGACCTCTACGAAGCACTCTCACATTTATTATTTCATTTTCTTCCACCTTTTGAGCCAGAGTTTTACAGCTGTGTCACCGATGAATGATCACGATCAGAGTCCTAACAACTTGCAAAGATTTTAATCTTCTGATTTGTGTGCTCTTCTTTCAACCATGCAATAGGGATACAATGTTCCTGGAAAGGAGCTGGATTAGAGCAATCTTAGGTAAATACGCACATACACAAGATGGAGTGCCGCACAGAACTCAAGGGCAGGGACGCATGTACAGCTGAGTCTCGCCTAAGCCGCCAGGAAACCAGGCAGTCCTCTGTGCCTGCCTGATGATGTCATCTTCTCACTCACTTCCTTTGCCTTCTGATTTTCCCAAGCCCATGCCCACACCAAGACTGCAGTCTCAGGCATGGCACATGAGTTCAAAGGGTATAACCCAGAATCTCAGTTGGAGTTCCAAAACTCTTGGGCAACATCTGACTGACCAAGCTTGGGTGAGAGGGGTACCCCTATTCAACTGACCCTAAATAAGGGCTACATCTCAGCATTTTTAATGGCAAAAATGTCATACATTACTGAAACGTCCAACAAGAGAGAACTTAGTAGAAAATTACAGCACATCCACGATAAATACAATGCAGCCTTTAAAATGCAGAATTTTCAATGCTCTGTAGAGTGCTTATATTAAGTGGAGGAAAAGACTGTAAACAGTAAAGACACAGAAGTCAAGTGCATAGACCAAAATAACAATAAAAATGAAAAATCCAGTGAGCTCTTGGTAGGGGGAATAATTTCTATTTTCCCTGTGTTTCTATATATTTTCCAAATCTGTCAAGAGTATGCTGCTATTGTAGTAAGATAATACAGTTTAAAAAACACACTCAATTTCTTTTTTTTTTTTTTTTTTTTTGCAGTACGCGGGCCTCTCACTGCTGTGGCCTCTCCCGTTGCGGAGCACAGGCTCCGGACACGCAGGCTCAGCAGCCACGGCCCACGGGCCCAGCCGCTCCGCGGCATGTGGGATCTTCCCGGACCGGGGCACGAACCCGTGTCCCCTGCATCGGCAGGCGGACTCTCAACCACTGCGCCACCAGGGAAGCCCTCAATTTCTTATTATGATTATTTCTGGGTGATGGAATTATGGATGATCTTTATTTTCTCATGAGTTTTTTCATTCATTCATTCATTCATTCATTCGAATTGTCCATTTGTGGTAGAGACAATGTTTTGTGTTCAGCAGATCATTTTGGTTCTCCTCCTGGACACACCCAATGACTACATTTCCCCATCTCCCGTATGGCCTGGGGTCATATGGCTGAGAAGCTTCTGGCCAATGGAAATGGGGAGAAGTGAGGTGTGCCTTTCAGCCCTGCCTATAAACCCCTGCAGGATTTAGCATCCTAGCTCCTCCCCTTCCAGGGCAAGTTTGAGGATTCAAAGCTGGCATTGTTAAAAGATGAGCAAGTGTGAGTCCCTGGGAGACTTCTTGCCACATTGAAATAATGATGAAAACAGACAAAATCCTACTGTTTGAAGTCACTGAGATGTTAAGATTGTTATAGCAGTTCATCTGTCCTAACGAATAGAGCATTACTATTATCCGTAGGAAAACAGAAACTAAAATACAACCTTCCAAAATATAAACCTTCAATAGCAGTCCATGACCTATTGAAGGAAGTCCTCAAGATGGCATAAAAGGTCCTCTATTACCTGGTCCCATGCACTTCACATTCCAAAAATCTCACTGTCCCTCATAAAGGCTCCCAAAGCTCCTGGACCCATTCTTCCCCATTACAGTACCAATCACAACTGTATTGTAATTAGTTGGTTATTCATCAGTCCCTTTCACTAGACTGTGAGTTTCCACTAAGGCAGCAGTTGTCTTTCTTCTTCACAGGTATACCCTTCAGTGCTTCATGCCATGTCCCGGGCATATAAAGGATGCTCAGCAAGTATCTGCTGAATGCATTAATAATGTGCTCCTAATTGTTCATAGCCCATAAAAACTATGAAATTTCAGAGCCCTGAAGGTAAGGAAAAGCAATTCTTATTTTATTAGAATATATTCTCTTCTAAAACAAATCCTCAATCTCTGAATACCTGACTAGCCAGCCTAAAGCTTTTACAGTATTACTAAAAAGAAACCAAGAGCCAGGAATCAAATAATATTCTTGTTAGATCAGAACTGGTTCCTAGACTAAATCCTTTATGGGTTTGTGATGCTTTAAAAATTCTGACTTCTTAAATTCAGAATTGGAATTTGTCTCAGGAATTTACAGTGAAATTACTCTTAGATATTTTAAATAGGGGTGGATTCTAAATTATTTCAGATAGGAAACTACCTTAGAAATATAAGAATCGCCACTATAACTCAAAATGCTCCATTTGTGAGAAGACATTCTCAAGAAAGCACTTTATGTTCCTTGGAAAGTTCAGGTTTAATGACAGCCCTTCCATTAAATACAAAAGCATTATTCTAAAATGTTTAAACAGCATCTTTCAAGGTTGAGTCTTAAATGTTACTTTAATAGCATCCATGAAGAATGTAGTTACTTTAAAAGTTTTTTATTTTTTAAAAAAAACTTTGACTTTACCCACTGTATATAGAGAACTGGATTTTTAAGAAATAGTTTCTTTATCTGAAGATATGAAGAACCAAATTACTCTTTGGTTTTATTATGTGGGAAAAACAACACACAGTCCTTTAGTCAAACAACTTTGTGATATTTATATTCCATTGCACAGGTATAGATTATACAAATTAGTAATACAAGTTATTTCTTAAATTCCAAACATTTTCTAAAATATTATTATACCAGATGCCTAGGATATTAAAACATCAAGGTGGAAATCATACTCTAAATAGTTAAATATGACACTGAAAATACTACACATTTTAATTAGAGGAAAATTAAAACGTGTGCTCAAATGCTCTAACAAACTAAGTAGCAGGGCAACAACTACAAATAAGTCACTGTGGTCCATTTTTACGTATGCATATATATGATTATTAGATAACCCCTCCTCTTGAAAATGCATAATTAAAACATAAAAATCTGGATAAATGAACTAATGAAATTTAAACTCTTCCTAAGATCTACGGTGAAGTGTACTATTACCTATGACTTCATACAACTACTAATTCAAGATAAAAGACACCACACTTGGAAAGAAAAAAAGAGTTTTTAAAGATAATGGTTTTAATTGAGTTAATGAGATGAAAAACAGTGAAGCCCTGTGTTCTACTTACATGAAAGAAGATTTTAAAAAATAATCACTGCACAAAATACAAAGGGTGGGGTTATGCTGTGGTGTTAAATTTTTCTCCATAATGTTTTTCTTGCCTGTTCAAGAACAAATTAAAGTTTCCACAGCAAATTTGTTTTCAAAATGCCGAATCATAGCACAGTTGCTGACTTCGCGTTTCTGAATACCTGTTTGGAAGGGAAAATTTTTTAAATTTCTGATTCTTCAGTAATAAATATTCATGTTAATTTTCACAGTTATTATTTAGACATATAAAATATTTTACTCTATATTCCATTAACTTCTATAGTTTGATTTTTTTAACACTGCAGAAGTAGATTTAACACTGCAGAAAATAATTTCCCTCTTTTCTAAACTAAGTATCTTAACAGATGCTAGTAACAATAATAATGCCATACATATAAATTTATGACCTTGAAGGTAGTGGAAATGTTCTATATCTTGACTGTGGTGGTGATTTGCTGAAAGTCAGAACTACACACTAAAAAGGGTGAATTGTATTATATGTAAAATTATGACTCTAAAAAAAACTATGAACCATAAGATCATTTTAAAATGAAAGAAATCAAGCAGCAGGCTTCAGGTGACTCACCAGCCCAATGTGGGAGGAACAGTATTATCAAAAGTGCTAACAAAAAGCCAGGAATGCACTTTAACTAGGTGCCACAATTTCAAAGAAATCACACCATAGTGTATCTGCATGGCACTCCTTACTTTCTAAAGCTCTGTCACGTGTACTTTCATTTTATTTTTACAATGATCTTGAAAAAAATGGGGAGATAATGTCATCACGTGAGAAAACAAAGGTGAAGTGATTTGGCAAAGCTACATTAGTTGTGTCAATGCTCTTAATTCTTCAGCCAAATTCCTTTCGAACTAACCTGACTGTGGTTATCTTCAATGTGATCCAAAAGGCAAACTCTGCTTAGAACCTAGATCCCTGAGCATACAAACGAAGAGCTACTTTAGAGACCCTCTGGATAAGCAGAACCCTTGCACAGTACAGCTCAACCAAAGGGGTAGGATGGAAAGGTGGACTGGGTGGCCATATGCAAAGTGAGGTAAGAGCACCTCAAGGAAATGACATTTCACATTCATCTATTCTATCTGAAAAGAGTAGATTTAGAATTAAGATGATTCTTCAGAAATCTAGAAATACTATACAATGTACAATATAGTTTTATTTTCTCACTCACGGCAATTGTATTGGTAACAATGCCTAGCTTACATCTAAATCTAATTTAACACAATAAAGTGAAAAAAACTTTTTTGCCAACATTTTAACATTAGAAAGTATTACCTTTAATGGTTTCTCTGCGTTGCAGTTTGTAAGTTTCCTTGTCATGGCACAGTCGATAAATATAGAAACCCAGGTGATCAATGTTTTCAATGCGATCAGTGATGACCATGTGTTCATGAATCAGATATGACTGAGGCAAATATGTCCCAGCCTACATTTGGAAAAGAATATATTACCCAGATATCTCAAAACATACATTGAACAGACAAGGAAAGCAGACAAAATTCTTAGACATTATAGTACAGAACAGAGATTGGCAAACTACTACCCACCATCTCTTTCTATAAATAAAAGTTTTATTGGAATATAGTTGTGCCCATTTGTTTACATATTGTCTATGGCATCAAAATTGATTAGTTGCAACACAGATCTTATTTTTTAAAAGCCTATGATTTATTCTCTGGCCCTTTAGGAAAAAAATATAATTTTAGAAATTACATTTTAATTTCAAAATATAAAGTACTAAAAGAAAAGAGACAAGGAAAAAACCGGAAACCACAAGTCTTAGTTCCTCGTTGTAAAATGCTTATTAGCCATACTGTCAGTAAGATGGGCTCCTATAGGGCTAATTTCTCAACAAGGAATTCCAAGATGCTGTAACAGCATCAATAATAAGAAGTATTTGAAAGTTTTATACCTTTATGTTAATAAGTAACTCCAATAGGTTCCTGGGTGGCATAACAATGGAAGTGTTCAGAGGAATCACATAGCATTTATCCAGGTTAAGATCTAAATAGGCTGTGAGTTTCTGGGAAGAAAAAGATAATATTTTCATTAGATTAATGTACAAATATTACCAATATACAGACAGGCAGCAACTGGATTTTTAAGAATAACTTGTACTATTAGAATGTGTAAATCACTTGCATTTCAACAAATCAAGAATTTGGTGGGGTAGGAATGGAAATAGAAATGGGAGAGGAAATTTTGCTACTAGTAAATACAGTTCTTATCAGATAACAAACTATTAAAATTAACTCAAATAAACTATCACCTGATTAAGAGCCTTAGTCCCCAGGTCCCTCACTTATAAACCCTAATGCCCTCCAAGGCATCCATCTATTGTATATAAAAATTAACTTCTCTCCTATGCATCTAGAATAGTACTAACTAGTTACTACCATCCATAGAGAACTAAGTCAATTAAATGATTTTGTGTTCTTGCGGTTCAGATGAGAAACCTGATTGAGAAAGACTACCTCATAGGATGGTTTTGAGGATTAAAATGAGTTAAACTAAACCATGTAAACATTTAGATTTCTAAAAGCAATTTAGCAGCAAAGGAAGAACAGCATATGGTGTGTATTAAGACAGACAAGGCAAGGGGAAGACAGGTAGGTTCACTGAGGGTCTGCTTCAGACAGAAAGCCCATCAAATGTTGGAGTTTATCTTGCAGGGCAGAAGAAACCCAAGGCCCTTTTTTAAAAAAGTAAAGAGTAAGTAAACCATAAACAGAATAAATCAGCAAATACTGAAAATGAAACTACAAAAGCATCAATTAAGGAACTTGCATTCTTTTTTCAGTTCAGGGCACCTGGCTCACCTTGTTAAAATCATGAACAATGTTGGCAGGATCACTATCTGCAAACTCTGGGACAGGCACGCTGATGAATTCAACCTCATCTTCCTCAAAGATCTTAATATTTTCCTCAATGGTCTGGTAGCGAGCAGCTGGGGCATCTGCAGAAGGCTCATTTAAGATGACATCATCTTTGATGTACTTTATTCCACAGTAGTAGACGTCATCTGGCTACAGAGAGTTTAAACACTATTTCAGCAATTCAGTGGAAGACAGGTTTTTAAATGTAAGTATTACTTAAGCTGCCACCTTTACCTACATAGCATTTTGCTTGCAAACTCTTACTTTTAGATGACAAGTCAGACAGTTTAATTACAGCGTTAACACGTTCTTTAAGATCTGGTTTTAAAGTACTGTAAAAAACCAGTTTCAGATGGAGAAAAGCAGCTGATTTCTCCTTTACTTTTTGTGTTCGACAAAAACAGAATATAAAAGCAATTATCCATCTGGTGACACGTAAATTTGAAGAAACACACAGGCCTATTTCTACCTGTAAGCCTTATTTTTATAAAAGAATATATTCAGAAACCAGTAATGTTTTTCTGAAAGAACATACTTCTAAAACTTTTTGATGTGATTCACTGATTACATGAGTTTTCTCTCATTAGCCAAAAGAGGGATAGTTTTTCTGAAATTTCCACAGGCATACAAGTAGTTCTGATTTTGCCTTAAAATATATCACAATTAAGTGGAAAATATCAGATTATAGCAAATCATTATAAAGATTTTTTTAAAGTATGCATATATAATAAAGATTAGGAGCATATAACAAAATGTTAGGTCAACAAATATCTCTGGACAGTGGAATCGCAAATGACTTCTTTTATATAAAAATACATTTCTTGGGCTTCCCTGGTGGCTCAGTGGTTGAGAGTCCGCCTGCCGATGCAGGGGACGCGGGTTCGTGCCCCGGTCCGGGAGGATCCCACATGCCGCTGAGCGGCTGGGCCCGTAAGCCATGGTCGCTGAGCCTGTGCGTCCGGAGCCCATGCTCCGCAACGGGAGAGGCCACAACAGTGAGAGGCCCACGTACCGCAAAAAAAAAAAAAAAAAAAAAAAATACATTTCTTGTAAAAAATTGCATTAGAAAGATGACTAGTATTTCACTAATATCTATCAACATGCCATTATCTCAAAAAATAGAGAAAATGAGCACAAAATTTACACATCCTCTGTAGAATATTTCATTTTCTAAATAAAATCTATTTGTCAACAGTTTCTCCAAACTCTGGTATGTTAAAAGAAGTAAACATACTGAATTATTGTCAGAGAAATATATCACAAAACAGAGATCATAAATCATAATCATTGTAATCAGAAGAAAAAGATGTCTTAATCCACTGGGATTACTATTCTGTAATAAATTATAAACAACTTTTATCCTAAATTACTTTATCATTATTGCTGAAATCACAGTCTTAAGAGAAACCAATGACTGGGGAAGAGGCAGAGAGAAGTGGAACCACTATACTCTGGGCCCAGGAGCAAAAGGCTATTGTGGGGAAGCCCAAAATGTCTATCAAATTATAGTTTATCAATATGACATTTGAGGCTGGTGTATCTATTCAACTGGCAATTGAAAATACTATAACTTAGCTATTAATTATGGTAGGAAAATTGAGGGTTAGTCAATTTTGAAAAATCATTCAGCAATCTATACCCTTTAGTCAGCAAAACAATGTTATTCTGCTTTTAGTGACCATCTAATAGGTTCAGCAAACTTATGCTCAGGAGACTTTTTAACATAACTGTAAAATAGGACCACCACTCTGACTAAAGGCCACAGACAAAAAAGCACAGGCTTAGAACAGGTTTGGGCCAATTCTCTAATACATGTGAAGGAAAGGCAAAAATGTCCCTAGCATTTTCCCACTTACTTGAAGTGCAAAATATTTGTACAGGTATGCTCCTCCTAGAATGACACCTGCAAGCATAAAGGCTAGTCCAAAGCACATGCACCAACACCAGGCTCTTCTTTGGCCAACTGGTACCACTTCATCTGGGTCCTAAAATATGAAAAAGACTGATGATCAATATCTTATCTCCAGTCAGAATCACAGAAATGTCAAGCCTGAAAGAAACCTTAATAATTATCATCTTATAAACAAAGATATAAAGACCAAAGGAGTCAGGTCTCTAATCAAAATCCACCCAGGAATGATTAAGTGGTGGTACCAGGACCCAGCCCAATGCCTCCTGAGCTGAGACGCCAGTCTTTTGGGAGAGTTCCTTCTTCTAACTTTCAATACCCCACCTGCCACCCATATCTCTAGAGCAATAAATTACATACTCCACAATTTCTATTTTCTGTGCCTAACTTTTAGTGATTAAACTATCTTCTAATATTTAAAAATTCAGAAGAGGCTACAATACAACTTTGTCGTGCAAAATTATGGTGCTGAGTCTTGTGTATTACAATGTCAGGGTATATGAGATTATTTATAAAATTATGTGTTAGCCTGCTGCAGGTAATTAGTATTTCATACTAGGTACAAAGCCATTCCTAACCAAACATAAGAAAAATTTACAGGAAAACTGGGGACAGACCAAGTAATATTAAACAGATTCTTTAAACAATTGGAATCTCAAAAAAGTAGGACAAATGTATTTAAAATAATCCTGTAATTCCACTGCTCTACCCTAAAGAATCCCAGTTTAACAAAGTTCTTCATTTTTAAGGTATCAGTAGAAGCAGTAGAAAACTGAGGAAAGATTTAGTAAAAAAAACTTATTAAGTCAAGAGACATACAACTAGCACACAATTGTTAGAATTCTGATTTTGACCCCCCTCAAGGAAATCATTTAGCACTGGAACATCATCTAGGGTCAGGATATTCAGTCAGGTACACTCCTTGCCCTTCTAACTCAGGCCCTCTACTGTCGCTTCAGAGTTATAGCTAATTTCTTATTTGTGCCCATGTTCATGTGCAAAGAGCTGACAAACAAATGAGATCAGCTGCTGGTGTTATATAACCAGTGGCTCAAGAAATAGTACAGACAGCAAAAGAAAGGCTCCAATTGACTTGAAACCAACATAATAAAAGATGATCTAGTAAGTAGTACGTGTGTACAGCCCTTCAAGTCTATAACTCTATCCTTTACTTGGAAAACTCAATATGGGATTAAGGGAGAAAGTAGACTTGACCTACACCTCCATAGATAAATAGGATATAACAAACGTTAGGAAGAAAACCTGTAGGAACAATGCTGGATACGGCTGAAGCAAGAATTCAGTGAGGAAAGAATGAAAGCTAAGGTTATGTTTTCAATTCTAAGATAAGGAATTTTAACTTGATACCACCGGGGAAAAGCCCAAGCCCAGATGTCCCAGCCAACCAAGAACAATTTAAGGCGCTCGGGTTGGATGAGGTTTAAACACAGAATTTAACACTGTAGAAAAAATGCCATTCAATCTAAGGATTGGCTCAAACACTGTGAGAGCATCACACTTTGCTAGGCATACCTGTCAATGTATGGTATGTATACTCAAGACAACAAGTACACTGCAAGGAAGTAGTGCGTACTGAGAATAAACCTAGAGGAATTTATCAAGCCATACAAGATACCCATCTGTGAACAGAAAGTTACAAGAATTCCACAGGAGTCATAAGGTATTATGAAACCTGAATGATAAAGTACATGTAGTGTTTTGCTCGAGCCCTTGTCTGAAATGAGAAACAGTTCCTAGCATAATTAATTTTAGGGTGGAGGCAGGGTGGGGAGACGAGAATGACAGATGGAAACAGTCATTTCTAAACATTTGGTATCAGCTGCTGAGATAGCCAAATGTGTGTACAACACGCCCGTTTGGCAGGCTCTCTTCACTCGCAGCACTTGAAGGGATAGCCAGAGAGCATGGGCAGACCCTCGTAAAAGAATATGCAGCCCCGAAGGTTAAACTGATAACAGTGTCCAGGCCTTTTGCTCTACCATTTTTAGCAGGTCAACAAACAATATTTTCAAGAATAAATTATAAACGTCTACTGTGTGCCAAGAGCTGTGCTAGGGCTGGGCATGTAGCCTCTGCCAAGAAAGAGATCGCTCAGATCAGCCTGGAAAACAAATATACAAAAAACATAAATATGCCATAGGCTCTAACAGGAGAATGTAGAAAGCACAGAAGAAGGGCTGATTGGGAGAAGACTTCCCAGGGGAGAAAATACTGGAGAAGAATGAAGGACGAATACTTTTTACCCATGCAGAAGACAGAGTGAAGGGGCATTATGTGTAAGGCAAAGAATGAATAAAATCATGGGGCCAGAATGCATGACATTCCACGGGTCACATGTGGTAGGTATGGCTGGAGTGCCCAGTATGGTGGTGAGGGGTACAGGGGCGAGAATGGAGAGGTTACTAGGGCAGGTCACAACGGGACTTTGTGTAACATGCTATGGAGTCTGAATTCTCATGTTCATTCAAAAATCACATCTCAGGACTATGACAATAAAACAAAAATTTTAAATTTCTCAAGAGAATCTAACTTATAAAATACCTTATGTACTCACAGGTCATTTGTTCAGCACCTCAACCACGTGAACCATGGCTTAAGAATCAGGGAAGAAGAGTCTGAATCTCCAAATTACAGACCCAAAGTCCACGCACCACTATCATCTGTTTCATAAAAGAGGTATCAGGTCTTCAAAGTCTGTCTAATCTCTTGTTTTCTCTAAATTTCTATAAGGTTAGTATGGTAGCACCAAGCCAACCGTGGCACTTAGTTGGCACTCAACTAATATTTGACGAGGGAGTAGAATGTAGAAAAAATGTTAAAAGCTTGGTTATTTATTTTTTTAATGACCCCAAAGTTACACATCAGCAGCCAGCATGACAATGAAAGGTGGGGGCAACGTAAGAATTTATGAGGCACAGGAGACTGTGGCTCTTTAGCAAAGAATAGTAGCCCTAAGCACACAGCCCAGTTCAACATTAAGGGCCTGTTATTTGCAATGTACTGTGCTAGATCCTGTGGGAAATTCAAACGTGATTAAGACATGGTTGAAATCTTAAGCAATTTACAGTCAAAATTAACAGTATGCATGACAAATAAATGACATTCCTTGTTACAGTCTGAGTCACAGAGAAGGGATTAAAGTATATTCAAGATAGAAATGTTGTTAACCTAAGTGATTTTAAAATGCATTTTAAATGATTAAATTTTAAAACTTGAAAGCGTATACTTAGAGAAAAAAGCCACATGTTAAGATTTAAGGAAAACCCCACATGACCATCTCAAAATATGTAGAAAATGCATTTGATAAATTGTAACTCCCATTCATAATAAAGCCTCTTTGCAAACCAGAAGAGGTGAAATTCTTTAATGTGAAGGGTAATGATCAAAAATCTACAGCAAACCTCATATTTAATGGTGAAACTTCAGAATTAAACCATACCCTTTCAAGTCAGGAATATGAGAATGCCCACTAAAACTGATTCTTTGTTTTCATTCAACATTGTACTAGAGATCCTAGGTAGTACACAAATGATAGAACATGAACTGATTAAAAGATTAGAAAAAAGAATACAAAGCTGTGATTATGTTAAATGATATCTGTCTATGTAGAAAATCTGAGAAAGTCACATTATTCAAACTACTTAAGAGTTCAGCAAAATTGCTGAAGATCGGTAATTAAAAATCAACTGAGTCAAAGATTTACACATAAATAGTCCTAGCATCATTATTCATAATAGCCCCAAACCAGAAACCACACAACTATCCACTAACTGATGAATGGATAAATAAAGTGTAGTATATTCATACTGAATCTCAAAAACACTATAGTGAAAAAAAACTCCAACACAGAAGACTACCTATGAAAAGGAAAAACTATAATGACAAAAAACAGCTTAGTGGCTGTCACGGTGAAAGGAAGATGGAAGAAGTATGAGGAAATTTTTTAGGGTGATGGAAATGTTTCATATCTTGATTATGGTGGTGGATACATGACTTTATACAATGACCATAAATTCAATCAAACTGTACACATAAAATAGGTACATTTTACTGCAAGTAAATTTTATTTTAATATGGGGAATGAGAGAAAAAAATACCAACTGAGTTCCTATATACTAGGCAATGAAAGAAAGTCTAACAACACCAAATGCTGGAGAAAGTGTGGAACAATGGGAACTGAGGACTTTCGCACAGTAGAAAGGAGCTGGTACAAATGTTTTGAATAACAATTTGGCAGTACCTAATACAATTAAAGATACATATATCTTATGACCCAGTAATTCCATTCCTAATAACATAACCCTAGATAAACACTTTTGTACAAAAAAGAGACTCAATAATGATTACTGCAGAATGGTCATTAAGAAAAAAAATTGGAAATAACCTAATGTCCACAAGTAAAGAATAAAGTATTATGGGTTCATATAATTAAAGTCTAAATGAAACCAACTAGCACTGTTGATTTTGAGATTAATCTCAGAAATATAATGCTAACGCAAAAAAATAATAAAAAATATAATAATAATAAATAATAATAAAAAAATAAACACCATATATTGAAGACTTAAAAAACATAAAAGGAAAAAAACATATAAATGGTACTACAAATTCTTTGTTTTTATATGCTTGGATTATTTCATAATTAACAACAAAAATCATAAGAAAAAGGAAAACCACTCATGAACAAGAGCAACTTCACTGGGATATATAACTTTACTTGACCTAATTTAAAACAAGTCATAGACATTTCCTCCCCTCGTACTGCAATAAAACTGGTGCACCTTAAATGATGCTGATAAGGTAAAAGAACTCCCACAGGTGCTGTACAATTATCACCTCATTAATCTTCCTAAAACCTCAAGTTTTTACCCCAGTTTATAAATGAAGACGCTGAAGCACACACTGGCCTATAATCACCCCTCAACAGTAGGTACAGAAAGAAGCGGCTTCAAAAGCATTCTCACTCTTGCACTGTACTAATTTCTGGTTCGAATAAATCTTATCATATGATAATAAAATTACTTAACCAATTATATCTTAAGCAAAATGAAGAGTAAATTCTGTTCTGGTACTTCAATTAGTTAAGAACTAGGTCACCTCAATCAGTTCCCTAAGAGGCTTCAGTAAATGTGCTTCAATTATAAACTTAACTCAGACAAAATGCAAGGGTTTTCATATAATTTTTATTCTGTGCCCATACTAACAACTCACACTTCAAGTCCTCTGGCATCTCTATGTAAGCCTTCTTTGTAGAATGAATGAAGAGACACTTTTTCAGAGCTCCCAGACATACTATTTTGCATTATTAGAGCAAATGCAACAACACCACTTTAGGAACCAGAATACTAAAGAGGAAAATATCTCTTAGGGTGAAAAATCGTGTTACAAAAAAGAAAAAGAAAAAAAGAGATGGCATAAAACACTTTGTATCTAAAAACAGAAATACAGAAAAGGACCAATATAATTTATTCAACTCAGAGTAACATAAGCTACTGAACCTTCAGAAATAGATTTATTTAGAAATATGTACTTTTTAAAACACATTCAGTAATATTAATAAATAGGGGATGCACAGGCCAGCTGCCCATGGATGTGTTGTTTGGCCTGTACACTGTTTTACAAAATACAGAATTAGCTGCCAACATTAAAAATATATATAATAATTCAAATTTTCACAGATTTCTCATCAATGTTCTAGTTTTCTCAACTCCTCCCTCATCATTTTTCTTCCTAGTGAAGACCAAACATACCAAGTACTTTTCTACAGTGTTGCTTGGTTTTGAACCTTGATCTTCATTTCCAGCTATGACTGGGTATGCTTCCTTCTGAGAACCTAATTTTAAACTACTTCTCCATATAAAAGGATTTTGAGTTCTGGGTTTTAGAGACTGGATTAATATGGTGAATAAAGCAGCTGAATCCTTTAAGTGACAGAACAGGTATTCTTTTGCAAAGAACAAATCCAAGCATGAATGGCATAAGCAAACCAAAAATGGTGACAGAGAGAAGCTGGGATTGGACAAGCTCAGAAAAACCACAGTCCAAGAGCTACGGGAATAAAAGGTGTCCCAGACAACACCCAGTTCTCCGGACAGACAGAAACAATGAGAATGACAGAAACTACTCACGGTATAATACCATGTGTATGAGGTTCTGGCTAAAGGTTAAACTATAGGAACAGAAAACTGGGACAGGTGTGAGACTCAGGACTGACTACCAAGTGATATTAAAGAACATTTTGGGGTGAGGAAAATATTCTGCATCTTGACTGCAGTGATTACACAAGTGCATGTATTTGTCAAAATTAACAGAACAGTATAAAGCTAGAAAGGCTGAAAATTTCAGTATGTAACTAATACTCCAATATGTTCGAATTCCTCTCCTTTCCCAACTTATGAGGAGCAAGGAGAGTGTTTTTTCCTAAAAGCCCATTAAATGATGCTGAAGAAGATGAAAAAGATATAAACTTTTAAGAAAGATAAGGATGAAAAGATTGATAGAAGACAAGAAATCTCAAAAATTTGGAGGATGGGAAACAGACAAGTGGTATTTTAACTTCTCTGTGTCAATCACCTCATCATTAATGGATTAATAATAGCACCAATCTCATAGGGTTAGTGTGGGGATTAAATGAGGAAATACAACTGAAGTATTTAGATCACTGCTTGGCACACAGTAAATAGTAAGTGCTAAATAAGTGAAAGCTATTAGTATTATCCCCACCACCATCTGACTTAGCTGGGAAACGTAAGCTGAAACAGGTATCTTCTTGGAGTAAAGCCAATAAAAAGTAATCTACACCTTTCATTTTTTAATATTCCTTCTTTTTCCCTTTCATAATACTTTACTGATGCACAGAAATAAACTTAACTTGTTTTGTTAAAATATACTCATTAAATTAAATTAATTCAAATTGCTTACAAATAAACTCTTCAAATATGTTCACCCTTAAAAAAACAAACAAATGAAGAAGCAATCTACAGCAAAATACTGAAAAGGCCAATTAAAAAAGGCATTACTGGAGAGGAAAAGAAAATGACTTCCTATTCCAATAAGAATTCAAAAATAGAAACCTTGGTCATCATTTAAGATCTACTTTAAAAAATTTCCAAAATGTTTTCCTAACTATACTCTTTGAACCACAGAACTTACACAGGCAATCGTTCCAACTGATTACCATCATGTAGGATACCAGTGCCATCCATTTACCACTGGTACATGTTCTATTCAGCTGGCTTCTACATTAGTTATCTTTTCCCAGCATGGAAAAAAGCAACAAGAATACATGATCCAGCAACCTGTTCACCATTAATAGCATTAATTCATTACCAAATATATTCTGCTATATGTAAAACACAAAAATCTATGGCTAAGAAGCTAAAAATCTATAAAGACACCAAACATTTGTTTGCATTTTCTCTTGCTCATTTAAATCAGTAATCTGAATTTTATTTTCTCATTTGACTTTTCAGGTAAGATTGATACTATCTCAACTATGGTGAGAAAGTCCACATGAGAAATCTTATGTCTGAAATGCAAAAAGGGAGCAGATTTCCAAGTGATTGGCATTATATGGATATTAACGTTACTGCATTATTTTACACTTGGAATAGGGAGAGATTTTTAAAAAGAGAAACTAATCTAAAATTATAATGTCAGGACTTCCCTGGTGGTCTAATGGTTAAGAATCCGTTTTGCAATGCAGGGGACGCCAGTTCGATCCCTGGTCAGGGAACTAAGATCCCACATGCCAGGAGGCAACTAAGCCCATGCCACAACTATAGAGCCTGCGCGCTCTGCAGCCCGCGCACCACAACAAAAGATCCCGCATGCCGCAACCAAGACCCAACGCAGCCAAAAAATAAGTAAATAAAATAAATATTTTTAAAATTTAAAATAAATAAAATTACAATGTCTACAAAACCAATTTCTCATTAATGCCCTTTTTTGTTAACAAATCCTATGATACACAAGCAGCAAAACAGGAATAAAAAAATTAAAAATTTAAAGCCATTGCATAACCGTTTAAATACTGTGAGAAATATGAAATCTGAAGCAAATTACTGGCATTATATAAAATTAGCACATGCCTAGGTTTAAAAAAAAAATAGGCCAGAACTACAAAAAAAAAATCAGGCTGTAAATGCTTTTAGTGCTGGATTGTAATTTAATCACTTTTTACATCATTAGGGACAAGCAGAGTATCTGGTACATAGCAGAATATTAATATAGGAATACCTTAAAAGTCTTCTATTCTTTTTCCTACTTATTAATATTTTAAAAGATGACCATCATTTAAATATAGTGTTTATTCAATCTACACTGAAGGGTACTAATGATAATACTTTATGAAATTTCATCAGGTTTTCCAATTCATATTGGTGAGACTAAACAACAGCATTATATACAAATGATATTTACTGTTAATAACAGCCTTTACTAGGGATAGATAAATTGGTCAAGATAGATTTCTTCTGCCACTGGCTGAATCATGAGTTCATATTGTTCCTAATAAGAATATCAACCGTCTTCCTAAAAATTTTAAGTATGATAGGAATGCTCTTCTCTATAATTCATCATAAAATTATGTGTCAAGATTAGAGGGGGAAAAAAGCAAACCTGTTCTGGACTCATTTTTGTATAAATCTTGGATTTTAATGTCATTCAATGAGGTAACTACACATTTGTATTCAAATGAGTCATTCCATGTAAAATGCAGAACTTTTGCAGAGAAAATTCCAAGTATATTCTTCTAAAAACATAAAGTAATTCAAATGTGGAAAGTTACATCTCCCATCCAAGTTTAGAAATTTGAAAGTTATACAAAATGACTATTAGAAAAAATAATTCCAGTTCTTGAGATCAGAGATATTTGTCTCTCTACAGTGAACATGTAAAAAGTGCTTTGAACCTATGCCTAGCACCAAATGCATGTACAACACTCAACAGTCAATTGATCTTGCTCCCTTATTCTACCACTCTCTTCACCCTTGGATCCAGGGGGTTGTTTTCTTGTGAAAACAGACACATGTTTAAGTAGGTTGTGATTAATTTGGTTTACATGGTTGGTCTCTCTGAGTTACACCAGGGGTCTCCTGAAGGTTGAAGTGTTTAGTGAATTTTAAATCCCTAGTATATGGTCTGGCCATGCAGTAGTAGGTGCCTCTGAATATGTGATCAGTGTACTTCTCAGAAAGAAAAGCTCCTGTATGAAACAGCCATGAAAGCTCATTTAGTCCAATACATCATTTTACAGATAAATATAATGAGGCCCAGAGAAGTTAAATAAAATTATTTGTGCGGTATTACCAAATAAGGCCTGAATATCATCTGACTCCATGTGCACCTTAGGGAAGGAAAATCATGGAGCTATTAGGTCAATGACCTACCTAAATAATAGGTTAGGCAAATTAACTCTGGTAATAAGTGACGTGATACCATGTTACAACTGGATAACACTCATATCCAACCAGAAACGACATAGCCTAGCCTGAGTTTCTACAGATTTCTCCTATCGTAATAGATTTACTTAAACTGAGCCACACTCATAGTAAGCACTATGTGTTAACCATTACAACAGTAGTGTTCGTATTATTAACATGTTGACAAAATTAATAGAATTTTTCTCTATTATTCATCAAATTACAAAGGATAATAACAAAAAGTATTAAAATCATATGCACATGAAGGAAAAACAATAAAGAAAAATAACTCAGGCACACTAGCATATAAGCATTTCAAAATCAATGAAAAAGGCAAGATATTGTTACAAAAATGAACCTAACTAAGAGGAATAAAGCCACGAAGCAAAAACCATGAAGTTGGTAGCGAGTGAGTTGCCTCTAAAATTACTCATGAAGAAGAAAATTTTGGAACATTAAAAAGGGAGACAAGAAGATGCCTCTTTTTAGGTCATCCTGTCTGACCTTAAACTGGTGTTAATAAAAATGCACATAGTTTCCATTATTATCTATTATTATCATTAAGCCCATTTTTAATGTTAAAGAAAATATTCTAATAAGTCTTAAAGCTATGAAGACAGCTGAGTTGAAAGTTCTATTATTGATTTCCAGTTAAATGGTTATGTTTACCTCCTCCTGAAAGCTCAACAGAGTGATAGTAAAGGGATAAATAAATAAACCTTAAGCCAGAAAATGGAAATGACAGAAAACAAAGTATGTCAATAACAATTTTGAAAGCTGAAAGCATAAGGAAAAAAATCTCAAGCTTCTAGAGGATAAACAAAACAAAACTGGTCATATTCAAAGAACCAGGAATCAGAATGGCATCAGACTAGATGATAACGGAGCAATGCCATCTTTTCTAACCTAGAATTTTATGCCCAGATAAATTATCAATTAAATGTGAAGACAGAGTAAAGACTCTCAGACAAGTAAAGTTTAAAAAAATAATTGAGCTCAGATGCTTTTTCTTGGATTTATAAAACATAAGATCCAACTCAGGATGGAGGCAAAGGCAGAATAATTCCAGGATAATAATTACTCTCAGGACATCTGTGTAGCAACATACCTAGAATACAACTAGCCTGGGTGGAAAGACTGAAGAATGACAAATGAAATATCGCCAAGAAAAATATGGAACTCAGTAAGTTATCTGATAACTTTGTAGATACAAAAGGCAATTATACTGCTGTCAGAGAGTATCAGGATGAACTAGCAATACAAAGAAAATTAAGCAATCCTCCCCCTTGACCCAAGAAGTCAATTATCAAATTCAGGGCAAATAAAAATGGTTTTGTACAAGAAAGGAAGTAGAAATAAGTTATACTACTTACTCCAATGTAATGCAGTATAACTACATTAACTAGTAGTTATACTGCATTACTGCTTACTCTGTGTAAGTTTCGTGTCAATTATAATAAAACCATGGACTATCAGTTTAACCAGACATTACTATAACTATACTAGGAGAATAGATTATGTATATACCATGTAAATATATAGAAAAGGCTAAATATTCACTTTCCATATTAGGAAGCCAGTAGGTAATATCTAAAATTGCAAAAAACACAAATGAAAACAAAAACCATGAAACAGCAAGTACTTAGAGTAGAAGTTCTCCAAATGTGCTCCAGGGGCACCCTTTCAGGGGATACACAATGTCAAAACTATTTTCATAATAAAAATAAGACACCTTTTTCCTCCATTCTCATTCTCTGGGCAGTGTACAGTGGAGTTTTCCAGAAGCTAAATGTGTGATATACCACAACAGGCTGAGGGCAGAATCTGTCTTCTATTAAGCTATTCAGTAAAGAACATTGCAAAAATGTAAAACAATGTTGCTCTTACTCTTCTTAAAATGTATTGGTTATTTGTAAATTTTTATTATTTACAAATGTTATTCATGTTAACATGTTATAGGTTTATTATTATTTTAAATCAGTAAATATTGTTTTAATTTTGAATACAGTAAATATCAGTAGATACAACCTACAAAAATCAAAAGCTCTTTGGGGTCCTCAACAATTTTTAAGAGTACAAAGGGGTCCAGAGACCAAAAAGTTTAAGAACCACTAATTTAAGAAGTGGGTTCCAAAAAAAAAAAAAAAAAAAAAAAAGTGGGTTCCTCAGATAGGGCAGGACTAGTATTTGCACTTTAAAACTAAATTAATACTTTGATTAAACCCAAAATTCTATCAACATCTATTACATAATGAGAAATATACTTTTATACAAAAATGGACATAGCTACTGAATGCTAAGGATTTTTAAATTGCAGGAACAGCTCCTCACTAGAATACCTTGGGGAAACAGGGTGTTATTTATCAACAATCTTGTTATGTAAGTGACATGTGAGGTAGGGATAAGCAGTAATGGTAACACAAGAAGTAATATTCCAAAACAAGCATGATGGGGGCGGGGGGAAGTGGGACTTTTAAAAGATGGGGATGGAGAAAAGCACTAACATTTAATTGAGTTTCTATGAACTAGGGACAGTTAATTCCATCACAAGAACACTATAAGGTTGGTACCACTATACTATTTTACAAATGAGGAAACTGAGGCTTGGGAGGTTTCCAGACTTGCCCAAGTTATCAGATCCAGGTAACAATATTAACTTTTTGCCAGTAGGATCTAACACTATGTGAAAATAGTGTTAAGTTTGAGGTATTAGTTTATAAAAAACAATACAAAATGAATAAATGCTATGCTTCATTAATTTTATACCATCTTGAAGTCTACTTCTAGAAATCTTTAAGATGTAGTAGTGCCAAATAAAAGTTTGAATTGTTAAAAAAAAAAAGATGTAGTAGTAATAATAGCAGCTAATATCTGTTGTCTTACTCTGTTCCAAGCATTGTGATCAATTTTTTACAGATTATCATATTTCCCAGTTAGCTGATGGAGAAACAGA
The DNA here is from genome assembly GCF_949752795.1 of Hyperoodon ampullatus. NCBI lineage: Eukaryota > Metazoa > Chordata > Mammalia > Artiodactyla > Ziphiidae > Hyperoodon > Hyperoodon ampullatus. The sequence continues at coordinate 58,945,156 of NC_136929.1, read as the reverse complement.
GTTGGAATAATTTATCCAAACTAACAGTAATCGTAGAGACAGGATCTAAATCCTAAAGCACAAACTGCAGTCTGACTTCTCAATAAGTAGACAGTGTGGTTTCCTGAACTATACCCCTTTTTGGAGTGAGGGAACTAGGCCAAACGAGAGAAATTGATTATTCTCCCCCAACCATTTAAAAATATAAAAAAATCATTCTGAGATCATGGGATATACAAAAACAGGCAGCAGGCCACAATTTGGACACCTGGGCCATAATTTGCCAGCCCTGCTCTCCACTGTAAAGGAGACTGTAAAATGGTGGCCTGTGTCAGTCTTCAGTGTTTCTGCCTGAAATTCTGGTATGAATAAGTTGCTAATACTGAAAAGTCAAGTTTTAAATAAAAACCCTGATTGTAGCTTGCCTTTAAAAACTGGAGGATCAAGCAACACTGGATCCTTTTTTTTTTTCCGATGAAAATGAAGAATATTCTAAGTTGTTTAATATGGGGGGAAAAAAAAAAAAGCCTAGCTTCACTATATCATTTGCTTGGGCCCAGGAGCATTGAGTTTGCCGTCTCTGTTTAACATGCCTAGCACTGCCTTAGATGGGATTGGGAAATTTTTTCCTAGCACTAATATGAAAGCAAGGTAAAATAGATTGAAGAGAAAGCTATAAAATAAAAAATTTAAAAAACTGACGTGGTATATACAGCAGAAAAGAAATACTAGAGAGACTGGCTGACAAAATGAATTTTAAGAAATGCAGACCTAGGGAGTTCGCTGGTGGCCTAGTGGTTAGGATTCTGGGCTTTCACTGCCATGGTGGCCCAGGTTCAGTCCCTGCTCGGGGAACTGAGATACTGCAAGCCATGCGGCTTGGCCAAAAATAAATAAATAAATATTTAAGTAAATAAATAAATAAAAATTAAAAAAATAAATAAAAATTGCAGACCTCGGTGGACCAACTCTTAAAGTCATTTTTCCCAGCATAAAGAGGATTCTTCTTCTGGACGCTGCAGTAAGTGATTTACTTAACAATGCAACTTACCTTTTTGGTTTTTATATTAAATAATTTTAAACATCATAATCATATTTAAAGCAGAGAAAACAATCTAAGATTTACGCTTTATTCTTAACTCGTTATGCAAAACATTTAAGTCTTGAAAAGTAATTTTGGCATTAAAAGTTAAACATTCAAATATATAAAACTCCATTAAAACTTCTCATTTTTTAAAGTATGAAATTCAACTATGCCAAAAAAGGCTTATGCAAATATTTCAAAATCTTAAAGTATTAAATACCTAACGTCATATTTAGTGTCAATTTCCCAAATAAACTCCCTACATATTTAACTTGAAAATGTTTAGGATTTATAAACTGTGCAAATTTAATTTCAACATTAATTTCTCTTCTGACAAATATATTTTAGCTTTAAGTCATATAATTACTGCTAGAAACTTATCAACATTAAAAGATAAATATTAAATGAAAAATTAGAACATCCCTCTATCATAAAAATAGTAATTTTTTCATTTCTGAAACTCAAGATTGAAAGTCTTCTGCATAAGAATAAAAAGTCTGTTATTCTTACTTGCTTTTCCCCCAAATGGCAGAATTATAGAAATACTTCATTAAGTTCTTTCTTTTCCTCTAATCAATTAAAGAGCTCAAAAAAACTTCAATTGTTTAAAAACAATTTTGTTCAATTGTTGGTAACACATAAAATAGAGGATTATACTGTAGATTTCTTTAAAGCTATTAAGTACACGTATCATAAATACTGATTAAAAGGGGTAATCACAATTAAATGATCTTTTAATGATGTTCTTAGTGTCATATCTATAATAAAATTTCTAATTTTCAACTTTCAGTTACCTACCGTATAAAACTTTCATTGTTAAGCTCTGTGCAAGAAAATAAGAGAGCCAAGGAAATAACTCTACACATAAGCTTCTTGAAAACACAGCTCCAGTGTTGCTACTTTCTACAGCATTTTGACAAAAACCACCACATTCAGAAATTCAGCACTGTCAAATCCTTTATTTTAACAGGCAGCAGTTATGGCCTGAAAAGTCCTTTGATGGCAAAGTCCTTAACTCCTTTAGTCTAAACTCTAATAAAAAGTGACAGGTTTACCGAAAAGTTTAAGAGGACGCATTCACTGATGTCATTTTGAAAAGACACAAATTTTTCTGGCTCTAGCTCTATTGACACTATAACATACAAAGGAGTCCAAGAAGTTTTAGTTATACCATGAATTCAGAAAGTATTTTCCTTTTGGAAAAAAGAAAATGACTTTTAAGTAGACACTCCAGATATTTAAGTTATGGTATGAGAGAACAAATAAATAAAATGTCCCACCTTACTTACATCAAGCTTTAGCAATACATAATGAAAACTTCTAAAGTTAAATTCTAAATCAATTTAAATAGGCCTGTACCATGTGTTTCAAGAGATATTTCTGATTAAAATAATACTTCTATTCACCTAAACCTCTTATATGGCAGAGCTTATATTCCATAACATCTTACAGGTTTATGATTTTGCCAAGGATAATATACTTGTTTCTATCTAGTCCTGAGAAAATAAGTTTAAGATGACACTGGGAAGACCCCAAGCAGGTAACCGCCAACTGCACGACATGCAATTTTGTCCACCCTCTGCAGCTGCAGCAGCCCGTGAGGCGTGTGTACACAGGAGGTCCTGCCAAGTCACTTGGTAGGCACAGGGGCAATTAATTTGTCTCCCAGCACTAATCTCTCACTTCAGACATCAATATCCTCATGAAGAACTAAAATGCAGTGACTGTAAAGTGTTTGCTGGCCAATGTTGTTTACAGACACTAAGTTACACAACCAGGTAATCATATGCACTTTTGTTAAAGGGAACCAAGCTCCCCATCCCTTCTGTAAACATCAAAACATTTCAGTAAATGTCATCATACTTTATGTTCCTTCTCCCCTCTACCTCCCCAAAACCAGAAAATACAATGAACACCAACGCCACCAAAAGGCAAAATTACCAGTCCTGTTTATGCAAACAGAAATGCCAGAAAGTGTAAAGAGTTAGGATCCAAGTAGCCATTTTGTGACGGGTAACTCAGAACTTACTGGGTTAGTAGTCCTTCACTTATGCTTCCATCCTGCCCCATCTTTTCCACTCCACGAGCATTTTACTTTTCCTTTTAAGGAGGTCTGCAACTACAACTACGATGCACAGCAGAGAAGAGGCAACACTATTTATCAGCAAAACAACTTGCACGGATACCTATGAAGCAAACTTGAGCTTCTTCGACGCCTGAGATCGGGAAAGGCATTTCATAATTAGGCATGACAAAAGAAGGAGTTATTGACAACTACTGCTCTACAGTGAGGTAACCCAAAATGAAAATTTAGCGTATTACATAATACCTCTATCTATCTCCTTTCTCTGTGACCCATGACTACTTAATATAAGGAAGGAATGTAACATGCTGAACATGGGGAGGAACAAAGGGAACAGTCTGGCTAGGGTGAGGAGGTAGTTATTTTTTTTCACAGTTAAAACAATTTGATTCCTGCCAAATATAATTATGTAATTCTAGCATTTTCATAGAATTTTAAAACTGGAACAGTCCTTTACAGACCATCTGCTCCTACCCAGTCATCTTACACATAAAGAAATCTAAAAACTTAAGCCCAAGATCAAGTAGTTGTGTAATGACAAAACTGGGACTTCCGACTCAGGACGTTAAGTATTTTCTTTGATATTTACATATATACATAACAATTTTCCAAAGTTCAAAGTAGAAACACAAACATTCATGAATGAATTGCTGCCTCTAACATAAAACATGCATATAATTTCAAATTCACCTCTATTACACAAAACATAGGGGAAAATGTAGGGCAAGAATAATAAATAGCAAGCTAGTTGAGGTAATACAATCAATAGACATGGCTGTTGGGATTAATAGCTACTGAAAAGATAAGATTGAAAAACGGGACAGTGGAGCTGTTTCCAGAGGGTCCTCACCCAGCAGTGAGAAAAGAGCTAAAGAAATAGCAAAGGACAGGAGCAGTGTAAAAGTACTGGAATGCGTGTTACATAAGCCAGCTGACTGGAGTGGTAAGAATTCTTATGGCATAAGGTCTGAAGAATCTGCATTTTTAAACCAGAATCCCAGATGATATCAGGTGATCCTTAAGAGTACATTTTGAGAAACAATGGTTTTTGGGATATCGTGGTCTAGGAGAGTTAAAGATACTCAAAATTCTTGTTCAGGAGTTCTGGCCCATCAACTAGCTAAACTGGATCCTCTCCACCAACCAGGCAAGGAAATGCCCCAGGCAAACACAGGAAGGCTGATTCTGTGCAGAATCCAGGGAGTCAAACTCAGTAGTTCCCCAGCACAGTCACCCCAAGGAGCCAGAGAACATTAAGGAATCACTGACCCAGCTCTAAGAGATCTTCCACAAATGTGTTATTAAGTAAGGTTTTCATTTACTGTTAAGTGACTGATTATAAGGATTCTAGTTTTAATGTAGAGCAGTATTTTGTCACTCACTTAAGAAGTCTTTGAGCTTATAGCTAGAAAAAGAATTAGTCATTTTGTATCTGCCAATTCATCCATGACTGCTATGTGGTTACAAAGGAAGACTCTGGCCCTCACAGCTTTGTTCCAGTATTTTTCTTTGGCTATGGGGATCTGAGAAAATAGAAACAGAAAACATAGCACAGAGCTATGAATGGTTACTTTTTTTTTACTGCTGCTATGACCATAATATTTGAATACGGTGAAATTGTGAGAAATTCTGAGAATCTGAAAACAGGGTCACCATTTCAGAAATGACAGTAAATGCCAAAAGTCAGATTTAAAGCTGCCCAGAAAATTATTTCTGATTTTTGTCCAGAGTTTCAAATCTCCTTCACTACAGGAACAGGGAAAAGCCATCTTAAGTGACATCATCCAATCCTTTCTCCCTCTCTCTTTTTTAATAGGAGGAGTTATATTTGTTCATAGGATTTTTTAAAAGACAAATAATAGGATTAAAGTCTATCTAATCTCTATATACATATTTCAGTCTGTTATGACTGAGTACTTGACTATCAACTTATTTTAGGTACAACGAATGTTAGATAAACATAGAGCTAAGATAATAATTTGCTGCTGGAATTATCCTCTGTGGATTCCAAACATTTTCTCTTAAGACCAAGACGGTTTACAATGGATTCAGGAAAACAATACCAATACCAAAACTCTAATTCCTTTTAGGGAATCAGTCCACTTCCTATTTCAAGGCAAGACAGTCATTTAAAAGTCAACCCCTGACGTTTGTTTTAACTAGAACATTTCCAAAAAATAAGCACAGGCATATCCAGATTAATGTTGTATTTTCAAACATTTTTTACAGTGTGTTTTCCAGTAGTAGTAATTTCCATTAGATCATATAAAAAACAACGATTATTACTCATACTTGCACAAATTATTAGTTTTTTTAAAGTTAGAACTAAGTTTACCCTACTTATAACAGGTCTTGAAAAATGCTAACGAAAAAATTAAAAATTACGCAACATAAATAACTTCTACAATTAATTTCTACAGGATTAAAATTTTGCAGCCTAAAGAAGATCTGGTAGAAAGAGGCTGTGAGTCTTTCCTTTTTATTTAACTTCTGAGACAATTACAATCATACCTTAAATGAGAATTATTGTAAACCACTAAAACTTAGCACAACCATGGTCCCTCTCCTGATTTTTTGCTTAGAGCTAAAAGGGGGATTTTGTAAAATAAAGGACAATTTTACAAGGGACGTAAGACAAGTTTGTTACGTTTAGTTTCACTTAGTGTAAGGGACTCTCGTAAAGATACTGATATCATTTAAAAGTCAACTGTCGGTTTTACCCAGACATCCACATAGTAATTAGCGATCTTTACCGGGAATAATCGTTTTAATTATAACATCAACAGCCAGAACCTACTCTGAGCAGACCGTCACCTTGCTTTCCCCTCTCGCCCGCTCCCTCGCCCCCCTCTCCCTCCCCAGACCCCACGGTGAAGTTCACCTGCCAATACCGAAGGGCCGTGGAAAAAGAGGAGGTAAAGAAGAAAATGCTTTTAAAATTAACAGGCTTTTACAGTAGCCGGACTTAGTGCAAGGGCTGTTCAGCCTAGAAACACGGAGGTGTAGGCTTGCAATGATGTCAGCCATTTTAGGCACATTATACTGGGAAGAAGTGCCAAACTCCGCTGTTGTTTTTGTTGTTTTGCGTGCCGCCGCCGGTCTCCAGATCGACCGAACCCAGTCCTGGCTCCGGGCACATTCCCGGACTGCACCAACGACCGTGCACTCGGCACCGCTCTCCAATCCTCCTCCCCGAAGGCCTCCCAAGCTCCCTATCCCGCGGCAGGCGCCGCTTTCCGCACACGCACTTTCTTACAAAGAAGCTGCGCCGGACAAGCAAGGGGAGCGGCCCGAGAAAAAGGAGAGCTCGGCCCTCTCGGGGACTCTGTCCCGCGCCCCGAGCCGCTTCGGGCGCAGAGCTGCACCGGCCCCGCGCAGCTCTCCCGCGGGCCCAGCGCCCACTCCTCCGACCCCCTGGCCCTCGGACCTTGCAGTCCACGGCGACCGCGTTGTGGGGGATGATGAGCGCCTCCTCGCTGCTCTTGGGCTCGCCCTTCTTGGCCTCCTTCTGGGCCAGAGCCGAGTTGAACGTCACCTTCACCATGGCGCGGCCTGGGGCGCCCTCGGAGGGCGGCGGTGGGCTCGGGGCGCGGGCTGCGGGCTCCTGGCTGCGGCTGCAGCCTCCTCGGCCGGGTTCCGAGCACGGCTAAGCGGCGGCGGCGGGGTATACTGCAGTACCAGCCCTGCAGCCTCGCAGCTCTCGGACGAAGACTGAGACCGTTTGCTTTCCCCCGGGGGCGGGGCTCGAGGAGGGCAGACGGGGGTGGTGGGCAGGGGGCGGGGCCGGAGGAGGGCGGGGTGGGGTCCTGCGGGCGGACCCGATGTTCAGATCCGAGCGGAGTCAGACCCTGCCCTCTCCCCGGGTCGGAGGAGAGATCTAGCCGGGAAGGGACGGGCGCTCCTGCGTGCGGGCCTGGATTTTGCAGTTTTGAATTAGCTTCTAACCAGTTTACTTCCGTGCACAGTGTTGCAGCTGTGTAGCAAAATCGGGTAAACTTTACCGGTCTGTCGCGGATAATGGGTTAACCTCCGGCAGCGCCAGGCGGACCCTTCCCTGCCAGCTGCCCGCACCGAGAACCTAAAGGCCGTGGAATTTGGGGGCCTCCACACTTCCATTTTCTAACTTTATTATGGAACCGACTCAGTGGAGCACAGAAATGTTTAATGCTCTCTATCCTTGTGATCTGACTTCTTGTGATCGGACCTCACCTAAGGGCGTTACCTGACTCAGACTGGCCTTGTCTTTCTTCCCCCGCTCCCGCCATCGCAAGGTCAACGGCTGCCCTGTCTAGTCCCAGAGCAGTTGGGAGGAAGTTTCTAGGCAGATTTGTATTTCATACAACTCACATTTCTAAAACAGAATGTTTCCCTTCCGTGTAGACTTGGACAAAACCCACAAGCACACGGGACTGATTTGCGATTCATATTCGATGATGAATCTTTAGTAGCTTTGTCCAAAATTTAAAAAAAATTTATGGGTAAAGCAAAATTATGTTTTGAAGGGATTTCGCTTTCACCTAATTCAAGAGAGGCTAATGGCCTGCAATGTTACTGGGTTAATGACTGTGTCAACAGAAGGCCCTTTGGACAAATGGTTGATCTTGAACCCTTCTTCCACTCGGCTGTGTCCTGATTCAACCAGAGATGCGGGTGTACTCTAGAATGTTTCAGCTGCGGCAGCTCTGCCCTGAGTCAAGCATGAAGAAAGTAGGTTGAGTCTGAGTTTCTGGGGAATTTGGCCATGCTCAAGGAGGGGGTTAGGTCTCTTAGACTCTCCATAGAATCAGACCACAATTCCCTGCAAAACATCCCAAGATCTCAGAATCTTTCAGATTATATATTTCCAAGAGTCATACTGGACTGAGGTAGAAACCCAGCCTAAACTAGGAGTCGGCTTAGGCATTCTGAAATTCGAGTGAAAATGAATTAAATGTTCAATTGAAAATAGTAAGAGTTAGGTTCCAGTCCTGGTGAGTCCTGATCCTAGCTAGCCATGTGACTTGCAGCCGCTTATTTAAACTCCCTGGGCCTCCCTGGTCCAGGGATCAACTCTGTGGGGTTGACTCTACGAACTGGCATAGTGTCAGAGATTTCTTGAGACACTACAATTGAAGACTAAGAAATTCTGGAAGCAAGATCTAGACGATTATAAATGATTATACTATATCCTTCCTGCTCCTCTTTTTGTTATGATGGAATGGTGGGAAAATACCCAAGGCATTTTGCATTAAAATTAGTAAAGAAAACAAAATTATGAACAGCACTATTAAACAAATTAGGAAACTGAGGCAAAGAAAGAACAAAGGAGTTTGACAAAACCAGAAATTAACCACCCGCCTCCCATTTCTAGTCTAAAAGACACAGGAATAAAAGTCTACTCCTTGTTTTGTGTACCAGCAGTGAGCAACAGTTTAAAATCAGTTGGCAAACAGTCTGGGAATAATCTCCTGGTTTTGTTTCTCCACTTTATCTGGTGTGTCTACAAAACTGTGTAGTACACAACAAAAGAGATAATGAAGAAGCTGGATCAAGACCAAGCAAAGCAAATCCAGTCTCGTGATTTGTAAAAGGTCACCCAGTGACCCTGGAAACTGAATGGGGGAGGAGGAGAGTCAATGACCCAACCAAAGAAAGTTAAAAACATAGTCATAAGTTACCACTAACCACTAAATGTAAGGGGAGTCTTAGAAGACCTCTGTGTGCCTTTTTCACATTGATTTTGAGAGAGTAAGAAGATGGGAAGACAAACTAGAGTCAGAGAAATAAATTCAAGAATTTTAGATCATTTAGATTTGTGTGATGTGCTTGGAAAGGGATTTCTTTTTCCTGGGTTTTTTTTTTTTAATATTTATTTATTTACTTATTTGGCTGAGTAGGCTCTTCGTTGCCGTGTGCGGGATCTTTGTTGCGGCATGTGGGATCTAGTTCCCTGACCAGGGATGGAACCCGGGCCCTCTGCATTGGGAGTATGGAGTCTTCACCACTGGACCACCAGGGAAGTCCCTCTCCTGGGTTCTTTTACATCTCCATACTTTCTGTGCATTCTCCTTCAGATTTAGAAGGTTAATTGGGAAAACATTTTTGCAAATATGGGACCCTTAGTGAAACAAGGGTATTGTTTTCAGTGTATCCCTGAATACACCCTTTAAAATGTGCTCTTGGTACCTTCCCTCCTAACCCAGCGTGTGGCTATAGGTGGGCACCTTGTGGCTTTGTCTCAGCTTTTATTAAAAAAAGTGTTTCTTCTAGGCAAAAGGTGAATGCTTCTACTGAACTTGCCTCTCTTCAGACTTAAGCAAGCACTGTTTTTCTCTCTTCTTCCTAAATTCAGATAGCCTTTAGTGTTTCTAAATTTCTCACCTCCCAAGTTTATATTTCTTATCACCTTCCTACCTCAATACTATATATTTTTTCCAATTATTCTATTTTATACCATGTCATTATTTTCCTTGATGAACTAACTAAAATAGTTTTTTGGGGGGTTGTAACATGCCAACCCTTTGGGAATTGTCCTGTTCATAAATGCAGTTCTCTCTCTTTTTTTTTTTTTGCGGTACGCGGGCCTCTCACTGTTGTGGCCTCTCCCGTTGCGGAGCACAGGCTCCGGATGCGCAGGCTCAGCGGCCATGGCTCACGGGCCCAGCCGCTCCGCGGCATGTGGGATCTTCTTGGACCGGGGCACGAAGCCGTGTCCCCTGCATCGGCAGGCGGACTCTCAACCACTGTGCCACCAGGGAAGCCAATGTAGTTCTCTTTTGATTGTGACATTGGGGTTTTTACTTTGTTTTCATTGTGAAAAGAGTGGATATGTTCCATTCTGGGTGCTTTAGTTTTCTAGTTGCCATCTATTGGTTGCCCTCCTCCAAAGCCCGGCTTTCTAGTGCATCCATGCTTAGGATATGAGTCTTCACGTTTTAAAGAGAGGGAGATTAAAAAAAAAAAAAAAAAGAGAAAGGGAGAAAGAAAGAAAAGATAAGCAAGTAAAAAAAAAAAGAGAGAGACCGAGAGATATGACAGAAAGGCACAAAGATAGTACAACAGACAGAATCGCTCAGATCTGAACCCTAGTCTTGCTTAAATGTCACCATGCCTCAGATTTTATCAGTAATTCTCAACAAATAAACCAACTGTTCAGAGTATGACATTGGAGGCTAGAATGACCTGGAATGGCCTGGTAAGTTTTCAAAGAGGAGACGGGGTTTTAGTTGCAGGAATGGAAAGGATTTGGATGAAGAGAAAGGAAGGGGAAGAACACGTGAGTGGAGGAAACAGCGTGAAGTACACCAAGACCATGAGAGAGGACTGAGCCAGGGAAAGAGCAGCCTCTGGGAGAGGATATATGCCGAGTAACGTGGGGAATAACAGCTGCATAGGGCGGATGGAGCCATAAATCTGCATGTCCTGTTAGAAAGAGTAGTGTGGAATTTTTTACTGAGGGGATTGCTGAACATTTCTGCAAATAACCTGTTTAAACAAAATTTCTCTGTAAAGATTGATCTGGCATTCTGAGCAAATGAGAAAGAAGGAAACACCAAAGACAGAGAAGTTTCCAGACCATTGCAACAGCTTCCCCTCTTTCTTTTTAAATGAGGACACATAAGTTTCTAATGCTCTTTTATTTATGTTAGAAGAAAGGATACCATATAAACCAGCAACACTAATAATAAAGTACGATAGAGAGAATGTGTGTTTATAGGTCAAATAAGTTAAAAGACATGTGCACAACGGCTGGCCAAATACCATAGAAAGCCTGCCCTATTCCAGTTAAATCTTACCAAGCGTTGCAGGGCTTTCAGCCAGGAAGGCTAAGGACTTCCAGGCAAATGGTGAAGAGGCGCCACTGTTGTCATAACCATTATTTTGGCAACATGGATTGTGGGAGAAGGCACTAATATTTCTCAATCGTGACTACATATGTGCGTACCTCCACAAACACACACGCAGAGTGTGTGAGAGTGTATGTGCACATGTATAATCTAAGCTTTTCAAGGCCTTCTATTGACAAGCCAACCTAATGTCCCCAGTGAACTTTCTCTTCAGTCTATGCTGGGCAGCCTTCAGTGTAGGAATTTGTCCAACTTTTTTTTTTTTTTTTTCCGGTACGCGGGCCTCTCACTGCTGTGGCCTCCCCCGTTGCGGAGCACAGGCTCCGGACGTGCAGGCTCAGCGGCCATGGCTCACGGGCCCAGCTGCTCCGCGGCATGTGGGATCTTCCCGGACCAGGGCACGAACCTGTGTCCCCTGCATCGGCAGGTGGACTCTCAACCACTGCGCCACCAGAGAAGCCCAGGAATTTGTCCAACTTATATCTTTATCAAAATCATTATTCTAATTAATACACAGAAGGCAGGTCGTCTGCCGTTTTGAATCCAATTTTGGTACAGCAAAAGAGGAATATAAAATCAATACTAAGAAATTTCTTTCCATGAATTTCTTAGATGCTTGACTAAATTTCCAGAGAGTTAGTTCCATCTTTTCTGTGTACTTTAAAAAAATTAGACACTTACGTAGTGTTACTGACCCTTTTGAGCCCCAACCAAAGTTCTCATGCCCAGGGTCGCTAGAGCCAACAGAACAAAGCCGAGTTTGGTTCAGGAGCAAAGGAAAGATTTTTTTTTCTTTCATCAAAGCACGGAGAGCAAGGCACGAACTCGGGCTCTGGAGCACTTAGCGCCACAGGCTGTGGGCGGGGCTGTTTCCAGGGATCCCTTCAGCGGGGAGGGGGTAGGGTTCTGGCGGGTGGGCGCGGCTAACCAGTTCGCGCTCCAGGTCGCAGAGCCGGCGCAGCCGCTCTGCATACAGCCTGCCGCTGCCATCTTGAACTCAGGTGTGGAGCGTGGTTTCTGCACACGGCCCGCCCAGCTGAGGGGCCGGCACAGCCATTTTGCACCAGGAACTCTGGTCTGAAGTGTGGAGTGCAAGTCCTCTGCACGCGGCCCTCTGTGAGCAGGTGAAACTAGACTAAGCACAGAGGAAACAAAGGTTAGACTTTATTTTCTATTTTTATTTCCTAGGAATTGTTAATGGGCTTGGCCGGTGACAATAGGACATGTATGAGCACCTGAAGGCAGACGCCATCGATCTTTAATTTCTTTATTTTACTTATTTAGTTTTGACTGCGTTGGGTCTTCGTTGCTGTGCCCGGGTTTTCTCTATCTGTGGTGAGCGGGGGCTATTCTGTTTTGGTGCAAGGACTTCTCATCGCAGTGGCTTCTCTTGTTGCGGAAGCATGGGCTCTAGGCGTGCCGGCTCAGCAGTTGTGGCACGGGGGCTTCAGTAGTCGTGGCTCATGGGCTCAGTAGTTGTGGCTCGCGGGCTCTAGAGCGCAGGCTCAGTAGTTGTGGTGTACGGGTTTAGTTGTTCTGCGGCATGTGGTATCTTCCCGGACGAGGGCTCGAACCTGTGTCCCCTGCATTGGCAGGTGGATTCTTAACCACTGTGCCACCAGGGAAGTCCCTAACACTGATTTTTAAAAATGTATTAGTTACCCTAGGATCTAATTAAAAGTCCCCATGTGATCCCTAAATGTTTTTTTCTTCTTTAATTTTTAACCTTTTCCCCACAACTGAGACAAAAACGATGCTAACCTCCTGTGAATTCTGCTAAGTTATTTAACATTCTGACACTTCAATGAAATAAAGAAAGAGATATCACTTAACCCTAACTCTGAAAATATTATTTAAAGTGTAGGTGCATTCATTAGCAGAACATATGGCAACATATGTTATCTCCTGGGAATATTTTCATAAACTTAACTGCTAAATAACTTTTAAAATTAATTTTTCTAGAAGCTTTATGAGAATGGCTAAGATAGTCTAACCATGGTTTGAGATACCACATCTCTAAATATTTTTGTATATTATATCTTATATTTCATATATACTCATTAATTACATTTAAGGCATATCTGCAGTTTAAATCTAGGTCAAAATAGAAAAGAAAAAGGGCTGGGCAGGAAATTTAAAAACTAACTTGGCTGGCTTGGGACAGACAAATTTCTGAAAACCGAAATGTGAAATCTCATGTTCTCAAACTAAGTAGCCAGTGGACTTTGCCTTGTGTTCAGTGTTTTACCTAACAGAATCAAAGTCCTGGTAAAAGATTTCAAGAAGTCTTCTGATAGTTCATTTTCTGCCTAGTCCAAGAACAGACTGCAATCCAATCTAATGGGAAGGTCATTCTTTAGACACAACAAAATTACTTTCCTTATGATCATTAAAAAAAAAGTATTCAAAAATCAAAGAAAAACTTGAATTCTTTTTGTCTCCTACACAACTGAGTCAGCTGAGCTGTGTTCAAAGATCACTAAAGTGAACTTTCCAACTTGGGACCCCAAGATACATTGCATCTGACAATAGTTATTATGCAAGAAAAACATTCAAGCGGCATAATTAATGGACTAGAAACAGTAAGGGCTTTATTCCACACTTAGTCTTCATGGCTTCTAGGTGGTAGCACAACCCCTAGCCATAGATACTAATGAGGAGGCTATTTCCTATTAACGCAGGGATCATTTCCTAGATCACCGTGACAGTCTATGACTAGCTAAAACTGTCCCTGTATTCCTAACCCTTAGTAGACACAAAGACCTGGGAACGAACTTACAATGAGTTATTGACAAATAAACCCTTAGAACCTACTGGCACAGTTAACCTGTGTTGCCCAGCTCAGACTCTTTGCTACTATACTCCTAGAGCAAGCAGAGGTAGGGCACATATTCTAGAGCTGTGGTTCTTAAACTTGGTGACAATTGCAAGATCTTTGGGCTGTTTTCTTCTCTTCGGTTCTGCCCCAGTACTCTCTATTTAAAAATATTTCAAGATTGTTGGATGCCAAAGAGGAGAGCCAAAGAGGAGACTGTTAAAAATACATATCTTTAGCGAGGTAATAGCTGTAAAACAAATTAGGAGGTTACAACCAAAGGAGCTCCAGATGAGATAAAGTATAAGAAATGAACTGTGCTGTGTGACCCATGCCAGGGACAAAAAAAGGTCTTAAAGAAGTATGTTTAAGAGCTCCCTGTTACAGATTGCGCCCTACAAAGCACTGAGATATACAAAAGGAATTATTTTATTCCCCAGTTAGGGAATATGGGTCCCAAACCACTTTAAGTGCAAAAGAATATGGGAAATGCAAATAAGCCCACCAAAGCAGCAGAAATCTACTTGGATTTTTACTTTGAATCTTGTATAATCAACTTCCTTCTGCTTTGAATCATTGCATAACAGGGAGGCCTTATACCCAAGAGAAAAATTGTTTGTACTTTGAGTCAGAGAGCATCTAAAGAGACTGTTTCTGAGTAATCTTTCATCTAGTTTTCCTCTGGCTAAATTTAAGAAAGGGAGGAAAGTTTTGATTTATGAAAACTCTAGAGAATCAAGATCCAAATATTTATTTAAAACCTCTTTTTTATATTTATAATTTCCCTTAAAGGATGTTTCAGGCAGATAAAATAGGAGTCGAGCCAGAATATACGTTTTGAAGGCCAAGAGAAATTCAGGCATGTTAATACGCCAAACACGCAGGTTTCTCCTTAGGATGTTCTTGTGGCCGGTTGATCACACTACACAAAAGGCCTATAATCCATCTTGAGAAAGTACCTGACCTAAGCCAGAAATTGCTTATTTAACTGCTATTTGCTTTAAGAGACCACACAGAGGGAAAAAATATTATAAAAGAAAATCAGATAAGATGCTAAAAGATAGACTGAGGAAGTAGTCTGCCTTTGGTTTCATCAGCGACAACAGCAAAGGAATAAAAAATAGTATCTTCTGGGCTTCCCTGGTGGCGCAGTGGTTGGGAGTCCGCCTGCCAATGCAGGGGACAGGGGTTCATGCCCCAGTCCGGGAGGATCCCGCGTGCCACGGAGCGGCTGGGCCCATGAGCCATGGCCGCTGGGCCTGCGCCACCGGAGCCTGTGCTCCGCGGTGGGGGAGGCCACAGCAGTGGGAGGCCCGCATACCGCAAAAAAAAAAAGTATCTTCTTCCTCTTTCTAAGTGCTCACTCAGGGCCAATTTTTTTAGGCATAGAAAAATTGGAGGAACAAACACAGTAAGACATTTCCTGAAAGAACAAAATCTTGGAGAGCTGCAAATAAACCTCTAGTCAATAGAAAAGAAACAAAAATTACTAGTAGTTCAAGAAATGCCTGTATACTTAGGAATGTTTCTGAAGTAGTCTAGTCTCAGTGATCACCCTTTAAGTTACTAAAAGGAGAAGCGGGGTGGGGAGGTGATACCTCAGTGTGACTCTGCACTATTCGGAAGAGGATCATTTGTTCTTAACTCTTTCAAAGCCTCTCAGCGCTGTGGGTCAAACCACCACCTATGGAGCATGCTGCTCCATATACACCATACCTAGTTTTTCCTTTCTTTGGGTTATTCAGTTTCCAAACTTTGAAATTCATTTCTTTCTGAGAGTGAACTAGTTATATTTTTGCAAAGAGAAAGATGATACTTTTGAGGCATAAACAATTATTGTGTTATAGACATTCCCAAGAAATAGTATGGCCATCATTCTAAGACACCAGCTTTAAGTTAATGAAAATTAGAGTGCATGTAACAGACACAAACATATGTATAGTGCAGACAAGGAGTCTTAATGGCATTTAACAGAAGCAATTCAATTCAATTTTTTAAAAAGCCATTTGCCACAGTACATATACACTTTGTAAAAGTCACATCTAAAATAATGATGAGAAAAGTCCCTTGTTAATAGCAAGTAGGTCCCTTGTTAATAGCTAGTTGATAGCAAGTTGGTTGCAGAAGCTGGTGCAAAGATACAGAAATAAAGGAAGAGAGAATTGAGCAAAGAGGGTGAGGCGTATGAGAAGAAAGGACACGTGTCATTAAGAACAAGTGGTTCTATGAAGCAAGAATTGGAACTAATAAATCCTGTTGTCCAATGGAATGCATCCAAAAGGAAAATAAACAGCTGAGTTGAAGGAAGACAGATTTCCAAGGAGTCTTTCTAAAGGAGTTCCCAAGGAAAGCCAATCTTTCAGAAGCTCTGGTATCCACGATCCAAATGGTATTTTTGAACAACTGAGGAGAGAGGCAGGACTAACACACTTGAAGTCATGACTTAACGAAGAAGACAAGAGAGTGGAGAATTATTGCTAAATTGAAGTTAACCCTGAGCCCAAATGCACGGAACAGACAAGGTAATGTTCCCAAGGGGATGCTGCTCTCATTTGGGGAACTTCACCTGTTCAGCCAAACTGAAAAATGTTGCTTAAAGCAGGCTCCCTTTGGGAGAAACCTGAGGAAAATCACACACACACACACACACACACACACACACACAGAAGAGGAAGCCAAAAGAGTGTTTTTAGTCTCACACATCCTGTACTCTTTTCAGCTGCTATTTTGAAGGATAAACATTACATTTGTGGTTGAGTTTTTACCTAGGTTAAAGAAAAACAAAACAAAGCAGTATGGTTGTGAAAAGAAGAGACTTAAGAAGGAGCTGGTGACCTTGGAAATGCAAGCTGCTTTCCTGGTTTTAAAAACAAAATAAAACAAAGAAACCTTAAAAAAAGAGTGAAGACCTTGCATCTCTCTCCAGTGCCCACGGGGCCCCCAGCTGGTAACCTAAACACAAAGTCTCCATCAAGTGGGAATCTCTGTGAGCAGAGAAATGACATGATTTACCTGTATAGCTGCATTCCATTTTTAGGCTTCATTCAATTGGCATTTTATAAGGCAGGCCGTTTTGCTCTACTCCGGTTTTACTGAAGCTAGAATGTTTCCATATTCTTCTTAACTAGATAATTAAAGCCAATTTTATTTAGGAAGCTAGCAGAATTTTTTTCTGGGTTGGAAGGCATCCTGCTTTACCAGTGGGTCGCTTCCATATAATCCTTTGTTTTCAGATTAGATACCAAAGGTGGCTCTTACTACTATACCCAGGAACCCTGCTGTCATCACACAGGACACCACTAAAGGCTATAGTTTCCTGATAGATCGGAGAATTTGACAGGTGGACAGATCCTTAGAGATCAACCTGTATAGAACTGGCGGGGGCAGTGGGTGGGGGCAATGCTGGTCTATATATTACTGAGCCGCCTTGAAAAATGACTCAATGTGGCTGATAACATATGCACTGAAGGGTGCTGCAGAGTGGCTTCCTTAACACAGTCTGCAATGTGATGGACTTGCAATGGTGCCATTAGCTCAGTATTGGAAGATAGAAAGGGTTTCAGGGGACTTCCCTGGTGGTCCAGTGGTTATGACTCTGTGCAGGGGGCCTGGGTTCAATCCCTGCTCAGGGAACTAGATCGCGCATGCCGCAACTAAAAGCCCTAATGCCGCAACTAAAGATCCCACATACCGCAACGAAGATCCCGCATAGGGCAATAAAGATCCTGCGTTCCACAACTAAGACCCGGCGCAGCCAAGTAAATAAATAAATAACTAAATAAAATATTAAAAAACAAAAAAAAAGGGTTCAGGAACCGCCAGATGTATGATTCTTTTTTTTTTTTTTTTTTTTTTGCGGTACACGGGCCTCTCACTCTTGTGGCCTCTCCCATTGTGGAGCACAGGCTCCGGATGCGCAGGCTCAGCGGCCATGGCTCACGGGCCTAGCTGCTCTGCGGCATGTGGGATCTTCCCGGACTGGGGCACGAACCCATGTCCCCTGCATCGGCAGGCAGACTCTCAACCACTGCGCCACCAGGGAAGCCCCAGATGTATGATTCTTAAATCTCCCAATAACTGAGAAAGCATTATTGGATTGGAATCATATTCATTTCTTATGGCTGCTCTAACAAATTATCACAAATGTGATGGCTTAAAACAACAGAAATTTATTCTCTCACAGATCTGGAGGACAGAAGTCCTGAACTAGTATCACCAGACTGAAATCAAGATATTGGCAGAGCCATACTCTGGGGGAATCCATTCATTGACTCTTCCTGCTTCTGGTGGTTCTTGACATTCCTTGGCTTGTGGCCCCATCACTCAAATCTTCAAGTACAGCATCTTTAATCTTTCTCTGGTTCTTCCTCTCCTTCTCCCCCTCCTTCCCTTCTTCCTCCTCCTTCTCCTTCTTCTTCTACTTCTTTTCTCTCTTTCTCCCCACAACCCTCTCTCTCCCTCCCTCCCTTCTCCCCCCCCCCCAAAAAAAATATCCCTCTGCCTCTCTCTTATAAGGGCACATGTGATGGCATTTAGGGCCAACCAGATGATCCAGGATAATCTTTGTACCAAGATCCTTAACTTAATCACATTTGCAAAGACTGTTTTTCCGAGTAAGGTAATATTTATAGGTTCTAGGGATTAGGACCTGTTATCTTCGGCATCATTATTCAGCCTACTATAGGCATACACTTCACGCTCTCACACACATGGTAATACACAACACCCACACTATTCTAGGAATCACCTCTGGGCTACTTGGAGAACTCTAATTAATTAATAAATACTTACTGGACTTCCCCGTGGCACAGTGGTTAAGAATCCGCCTGCTAATGCAGGGAACGTGGGTTCGAGCCCTGGTCTGGGAAGATCCCACATGCCGTGGAACAACTAAGCCCATGTGCCACAACTACTGAGCTTGCACTCTAGAGCCCGCGAGCCACAACTACTGAAGCCTGCATGCCTAAAGCCTGTGCTCCGCCACAAGAGAAGCTACTGCGATGAGAACCCCACACACAGCAATGAAGAGTAGCCCCCGCTCACCACAACTAGAGAAAAGCCTGTGCACAGCAACAAAGACCCAACACAGCCAAAAATAAATAAATAAATAAATAAATAAATAAATAAATTTTAAAAAATGCATACTTACTGAGCACCTACTCTATGCAAAGTTGCAGCAACAAAACAAAAAGTAGGAGAGACTTCCCCAGTGGTCCAGTGGTTAAGACTCTGTGGTCCCAGTGCAGGGGTTGTGGGTTTGATCCCTTGTCGGGGAACTAAGATCCCACATGCTGTGTGGTGCAGCTAAAAAAGAAAAAAAAAAAAGGAGTGTGAAACAAAATCCCTGCCTTGGTGTAATAGGCAAATATGGTTGGGAAGACGAGAGTAATACACAAGTGAAAAAAATAGAAACTCTATAAGACAGAGGATATTCAAATGATATAGATTATATATGCTATAAATGTTCAAAGAAAGATGTTTATTTTATTTTTAATATTTTAAGCAATTTACAAGCCTGCAGTTGTTCAGAGGTAATCCATATGTTTTTCACTATTTGGGGAACTCCATATAAAATCACTGTAATACATACAAAATACTATTGAATAGAAAACTGGATAATAAAATAACCTTAGTGGCATTACTGACTTTTGCAAAAGCTTGAAGTGGTATCCTTATATAGAATTGGTCACCTTCATTTTTAGAAAATCTGGTATTGACCACAATGATGTTGATGATACCCCATAGTGAGTACAAATTGGCTTGTAAAAGATGAATTTCTGGGCTTCCCTGGTGGCGCAGTGGTTGGGAGTCCGCCTGCCGATGCAGGGGACACGGGTTCGTGCCCCGGTCCGGGAAGATCCCGCGTGCCGCGGAGCGGCTGGGCCTGTGAGCCATGGCTGCTGAGCCTGCGCGTCCAGGGCCTGTGCTCCACAACGGGAGAGGCCGCAGCAGTGAGAGGCCCATGTACCGCAAAAAAAAAATAAAATAAAATAAAAGATGAATTTCTTTAAAAATGCAAATTTCAGGGGTTCATATGCCCTCAAAGTTCCAGGAAATTAGAGTAAGAATAAAAAAATAAAATCAATAGCTATTTTTTGCTTTTCTGGGTAAAAATTGTTATTGCCATCATTATCATCAAAACAAGAATTAGAAGGCTATCAAGAGATGGCAAAACAAGAATTAGAAGGCTATCAAGAGATGGTCTGAGTTTCAGCATGTTTGTCCAAAAACAAAACTGAAATAAATGAGAGAGAGTGGAGAGAGAAGGAGAAGCAGAAGCAGAGTTACTATATGATATTAGGTAAAAAAGATTTGGGGGCTTCCCTGGTGGCACAGTGGTTGAGAGTCCACCTGCCGATGCAGGGGACACGGGTTCGTGCCCCGGTCCGGGAAGATCCCACGTGCCGCGGAGTGGCTGGGCCCGTGAGCCATGGCCGCTGAGACTGCGCGCCTGGAGCCTGTACTCCTCAATGGGAGAGGCCACAACAGTGAGAGGCCTGCGTACCGCAAAAAAAAAAAAAAAAAAAAAAAAAAAAGATTTGGAACTAAAACAGTACGAGAAACAAGATTGCTATGTGATGGTAAAGCTATATTAACACATAAAGTATTAACAACATTAAATCTAAATGCCCCAAGAAATAAGGCAAACATCTAAAACAAAAGCTAATACAGAAATACAGGAGGAAATAAATAGAACTATATTTGTAAGTGAAGACATTAAAAACCCACTGTCAAATAGCAGGTTAATTAACCAATTAATTAATTATATAGCTGAACAAAGAAACAAGGAATAATTAACAGACATGGAGAGAAATGAATAGATTTTCTCCTTGAGAAGTAAAGTGAGATTCAAAGATGCATAATAAACACAAAAGACGGCAATTCTACATGTCATTTTGTTTACAATACAAAAATAAAGGTAGAATTTAAAAGTAATCAACCACCTGGAAAGCGTAGAACAGTGGGGTCAGAGAATAAATCAGAACTATTGATGAAATAGGGTATATTACCAGAAACAAGTTGTATACTCTTGAAAGTGTTCAATGAACATTGTAGTTGACAGTCCAACACCTATCCCACTCCAATCATATTGAAGAGATTTGGTTATAAATTGGATACATACCCAATTTTTGCCAAAGGACATAAGTCTGTGAAGAAAAACTCTTCCTTTTATGAGAGAACCAAAAGAGGAGATAACCTGTCTTCTTCCTCTAGACTTTGCCATGTCTGGATATGACTTGGGATTATTTACCTACTTTGTTACTAGTAGCAAATCTAAAAGCTAAAAGGAACCTGGGTCTTTGATGGCATTATTGAAATAACATACTGACCCACTGCTGATCTTGCCTTACCTCTGATTAAGTTAGTTAAGCTATTTCCTTCTTAAGTCAGTTTTTATTGAGTTTTCTGTTACTGTACTGAAAAGAATCCTGGCTGATACCAGGTATAAAAATAAAGAAAATGTGTATCAGTGCAATTTAAAAAAAAAAGGAAGAAAAAAAGAAAGCAACACAATAGAGTGGCTAGCACTTAAACAGGGTTTGCTGTTGGCTGGGCACTGAGCTAAATACTTTATATACATTAACTCATTTTATTCTCAAAATACTCCTAATGAGGCGATTACCATGATAATCCCATTTAACAGATGACAAGCTATCTGTTGACATTTGTAAGTGACTGGCAGAGCCAGAAGTTGATGCCAGGCAGTCTAATTCCAGAATGCTCTTATATGCTATACTGCCACTCACTTCCCTGTGTTTCTGATTTTCTTTTAAGTGGCTCTTCCAAATAAAGAGCTAAACAACTACATATCAACATTCCTCACTGCACTTGATAAGTGGTTAAAGGAGATATGCATACTGTATCAGTTATCAATTGTTGGGTAACAAACCAGCCCCAAATTTTGTGGTTTAAAACAAAAACAATTATGGGGACTTCCCTAGTGGTCCAGTGATTAAGAATCTGCCTTCCAGTGCAGGAGATGTGGGTTCGATCCCTGGTTGGGGAACTAAGATCCCACATGCTGCGGGGCAACAAAGCCCGTGTGCTGCAACTCCTGAGCCCGCGCGCTCTGCAGCTGAGCACCACAGCTAGAGAGAAGCCCACCCACTGCAACAACAGATCCCGCACGCCGCAACGAAGACCCGACGCAGCCAAATCAATAAATTAATTTTAAAAAACCCGAAAAAACACTCCATATCCACCAGAATAGCCATGAAAAAGACCAGAAGAGGATGTGTGAGGGTGTGGAGCAAAGAGACCTTTAAAACAAAAGCTCATAAATCTTTAATTTGGGCAGCACTCAGCAGGATTGCCCTATCTCTGCTCCCCCTCACAGCGTTAGCAGGGGTGGCTAGCCTGAGAACTAGTGAGTCAAGATGACTCACTCACACGGCAAGCAAGTTGGTGCTGGCTTTGTACTGAGCTCAGCCAGCACTGTGGGTTGAGGCCCTCAGTACTGCTCCACCTGGGCCTCCTCGCAGCGGTTTGAGCTTTCTCACAGCAAGATGGCTCACTCCTAAGAGCAAGTATATAATTTGATATACTTACTTTGAACCCAAGCAGACACTGTATTGCATTTTTTGGGGGGGAGGGGGCGGGTACGCGGGCCTCTCACTGTTGTGGCCTCTCCCGTTGCGGAGCACAGGCTCCGGATGTGCAGGCTCAGCGGCCATGGCTCAAGGGCCCAGCTGCTCCGAGGCATGTGGGATCTTCCCGGACCAGGGCACGAACCCGTGTCCCCTGCATCGGCAGGCGGACTCTCAACCACTGCGCCACCAGGGAAGCCCCTTGCATTTTTTTAACTTAGCCTTGGAGGTCACATCATGTCACTTCTGCCAGAGTCGCGTAAGGCCACCCAAAATCAAGGGCAAGAGCATAGAGCTCATCTCTCAATGGGAGAAGTGTGAAAGAAGAATGTGTGGGATGGTTTGGTTGTTAAAGACAGATTAGGAAAACACAGTCTGCCACAAACACTTTTATGCCTGCAACAATATAGACAGGAAGTCATTGAGTGGGAAAATGCAGTCACAAATGTTAAAAAAAAAAAAAAAGCCAATTTAAAGACTTCCAAAAGAATAAAAAATTTTGAACCCAGTGTTTGGCAAGGCTGAAGGTGCACTGTAAATTGGCACGCGTTTTTGGAAAGCTGCTTGACAGTATTCGTACTCTTTGACACAATATAAAAATATTCTTAATTCTTTTTTTTTGCAATTTTATATATATATTGGAATCTATGTTTGCCAGGATTTTAAAACAGTAATCAGAGAGCATTTTCCTTCACTGCAAATGATTAAACAAAAAAAGATTAAATGAAGATGAAATCAAAACTTCAGAGTGCATAATTCTGGAGACCACATAATCACACATACGGAAAAAAATATTCTTAATTCTTAATACTAACAAGATGTCGGTAAATATGTTGGTTTCCATCCTGTATAATTATATGGGTAGTAAAAATGGCAACTTTGTAGACTTGGAAATATAAGTAAACACACACACAAGACACACACATACTAATAAAACAGAACAAAAATAGTGTGCATAAAATATTAGAACTATGCAATATGTATAGATATATACACTGGCATAGTAAAAGTGAATATGGAGCAGTAGAAATAGAATTTAATGGCTTTTGTGGTGTCTTTTTAATAAACT
Source organism: Hyperoodon ampullatus (assembly GCF_949752795.1). Taxonomy (NCBI): domain Eukaryota; kingdom Metazoa; phylum Chordata; class Mammalia; order Artiodactyla; family Ziphiidae; genus Hyperoodon; species Hyperoodon ampullatus. Next base: position 58,921,712 of record NC_136929.1, on the reverse strand, counting down.
TGCTTAAGTGTATAGTATTGATATCTAATTTTAATATAGTATGTGAATTAAATATATCACAAGCTCCAACAATCATAAATACACTACATTAAAGAAAGAACTCACAAAAATAGAGCCATGCTACTTTATCATACATAGGCTAATACATACTAGTTATTGCAAATGTTGAGTGTCTAGTTAAGAATAATTTGCTTGCCCTTTAGAATTTAGAAGAATTCTTGGGTTATAAATTGGAGGATTGCTGGCACAACGTAAAATAACGGTCTATGGAAGTTAATTACCACCCCAAAATTTCTTTTAAAATCCTGGTAGAACTCTCTCTCTAGAAGATTGACTTGAGATGAAGGACTATAAGAAAAGACCTCCCTACCCACCTGCCTCAGTCCCTCAAAATTACAAAAATTATAAAGACAAAGAAAAAATGCATACTGTTGCTTAAAAATAGCAAAATATGCTACCAGTAGGTCTAAATTTTTGAAGAATTCCAGAACTACTGAAAGCTTATATCATCTGATCAATAGAGCGAACATCGGTTTAAAACCTTGTGCAGATTGTAACCAGTGTTGCAATGGGGATGCGGTGTTGATGGTGGGGAGGCTGCTTGTGGGCTGGGGAGGGAGTGTGTGGAAACAGTCTGTACTTCCTGCTTAATTTTGCTGTGAACTTAAAACTGCTCTGAAGAATGAAGTCTGTTCATAAAAAAGACAACAGCTAGACACCCTAGTGCATCAGAGATTCTGGAGGTAGGAATGACTCAAGTTATGTTGGAATGTTCTAGGCTCAGAGGCACTGGATGGAGGAGCAGGGGCGTCCTTTGGGCAACTGTTTTCTAAACACAAGGCAGTAAGAGCATTTACCTCCAGGATACGTGGTGCAGAAAGACAGGGACATTCTTCAGAGTGCACATCTTCAGCTGGGGGTGTGTACAGTATTGCTGTCAGTGCAGCAAAAATTGGTTTGGGGGTGATGGATGGGGAGAGAAGAATAAAAAAAATACCCTTACATATTGCAATAATTCATGGCCCTCCAAAAGACGGAGGTGAGGTCAAGGTCATCCTGCCCCCATCCCTCCCCAAAAAAACCCAAACAAGGGACAACAGTAAATAAACAGATATAGAGGACATCTATGGTACTAAAATTCGTTGGGCTTAGGCAGTGATTAGGGGAAAAAGTGTCTAAAAAAGGCTTCTTAGGAGGACAATAATGAAAAAAGGATTGAGACTATTGTTCCAGAGGGTAGTGAACTGCGGGGGTAGTAGGAGAGGGCTGGAGAGATCCACAATGACCAGATACAGCTTCCAGGAACAGAACCAGCTCCCACAGACAGGGCTGCTCAAACACAAAGAAAAGCAGCAAACCAAGAATCACCAGGCTTTTAAGGAAAACCAGCATCATGAAAGACAGGCACCAAGCCCAGTAAGTGTAAGCATGAATGCCCAAGGAAACAGTTAATAGAGCAAATAAAATTTAAAATTAACTATAATCAATAACCTCAGAGAGGACTTCCCTGGTGGCTCAGTGGTTAAGAATCCGCCTGCCAATGCAGGGGACATGGGTTTGAGCTCTGGTCCGGGAAGATGCCACATGCCGCGGAACAACTAAGCCCGTGCGCCACAACTGCTGAGCCTGCACTCTAGAGCCCATGAGCCACAACTACTGAAGCCCACACGCCTAGAGCCCGTGCTCCGCAGTAAGAGAAGCCACTACAATGAGAAGCCAGCGCACAGTAATGAAGAGTAGCCCCCGCTCGCTGCAACTAGAGAAAGCCGGCGCGCAGCAACAAAGACCCAATGCAGCCGTAAGTAAGTAAGTAAGTAAATAAATAAATAAATAAAATACGAGAGGATGCTACACCCTTAAGGGCAGGCAGTTTTTTGTTTGTTTGTTTTTTTTGTTTGTTTGTTTTTTTTGCGTTACACGGGCCTCTAACTGTTGTGGTCTCTCCCGTTGCGGTGCACAGGCTCTGAATGCGCAGGCTCAGCGGCCATGGCTAATGGGCCCAGCCACTCCGCGGCATGTGGGATTTTCCCGGACCGGGACACGAACCCGTGTCCCCTGCATCGGCAGGCGGACTCTCAACCACTGCGCCACCAGGGAAGCCCAGGGCAGGCAGTTTTTAATTAAAGAATCAATTGTTGCTCTTGAAACCAAAAAAATATGGTCATTGAAATAAAAGTCCTAGTAGATAAAGCAAATAGCAAAATAAACACATCCAAGTATAAACTAGTGAATTCTAAGAAATAAGCCAAAAAATTCAGCCATAATAGAGTGCACCAAAGATGAAGTGTAATACACACAAAAAGGATTTAAAAAATAAATTAATGCATTTTAATCTCATTACTGTATTTTTTTGAAAAAAAATTGTATCTGCATATAAATGTGGTAAGCAGTTTTCTAAAATGAGCCTTAATGGTCCCTGCCAGTAATGTGATCTTGAAAAGTTTTAGTTTGCTTTTCTATAAGAGGGGAACTTGATACGACAACTTTATAAAGTGCTAAATTCACAAGATTATTGGGAGAATTATTATCACAAAACATACCTCAGTTGCACAGTTTATCAAGTAAGACCCCTTTCCTTTCCTTTCCTTTCCATTGTGGTGCTGTTGCCTTACCATGACTAAGATTTTTTTTTCCATTGCACAGTGGGGTCTCAACATCAATAAGCAGGTTTGAAATGATGCAACAGCTTTCTCTAATTTTATTGCACAATGGTAGTGAGTACAGCACTGAGTCAGTTGGAGAAAAAACAGCATATCTTGAGTCAGGTGAATAAGAACCACTTTAATAATAGTAGCCCTCAAAATGTGTCTTCACTGTACTTTACAATGAGTAGTTAATTGTAATAAGCTAATTGTCCACATATTATAGCGTAGCAAAGTAGAAAGGCAGAAGTTACATGACCTCCCCAAACCTGTCAAACAATAGAACAATTGGAATATCTCATAATTCCTAACTTTCTGATATTCCCTTGGACTTCTACAAGGGACTTGAGGCTCAGATAGACTTAATTAGACTCTGATAATGAAAATAGCTTAACACGTATTGAGCACTATTATTATATTCCAGGTACTATGCCAAGTGCTTGATGTGTATTACCTCAGAAGATCCATCCACAGGACAGCTCTATGAGGTAAGTATTACTATTATTATTCCCGTTTTACAAGTGAGAAAACTGAGGTCCAGAGATGTTTAAGCAATGTGCTAAAGTCTTACAGCTGGTTAAGTGGCGGAGTCCAGTGTGAATTGGGCAGTTTGGCTCCAGAGCCCATGCTCTTGACTTTATGTGTAGGGGAGACACTTTGGGGCTATGGACTGGAGGGGTGGAGAGCTTTGAAGAGTTTTTATGGGGTGGGAGTCGAGAAATGAATCATACCATTGGGCAGTCCAGACGTTTCACGAGGAGTTGTTGCTGCCTGGCAGTAAATGCTGATTCTGCTTCCAACAGGTTATTATCTTACTCGATTACTCTTTCTCTTGACACCTTTTCTTCCTTTTTTTCCTGTGGATTGATATCAAGCTTAAGGAGGGGTGGCCACCAATAACAAGCCAGCGGTGCTCATGTGAAGAACAGTGTGTACACATGGAAAAGCAGTTCAGGCATAGCAGAGAGAGGCTCACATACGGTGAGCTTTCAAATTTCAAAGCAAAATATGGGGAGCATAGTTTCATTCATTTGCCATATTGATGTTTTTAAAATTACGTCTGTTATTGGTTTTGTTTTTGTCAAGATTTTCATAGAAAGATATATATCTGTACTGTACTAACTGGTGACCATATTCTTAAAACTGTAATACTTATATAGGCTCATTGTAACAAAAAAATCAAGGAGTACAGATTTGTATAGAACAAAAACTTTTCACTTGGATCAGAGACTTAAATGTAAAGATGAGTCTATAAAATAACTGGAGGAAAACGTTGGTGAATTTAAATAATAATGTTGGAGGGAAGGAAGAACTCTAAGTATAAAACAATACCCTGACGTGATGAGGGAAAACATCAACACATGAGATTGCATAAAATTTTTTCATGAAAAATGTACCATAAACAAACTACAATGATTAGCAAAAGCAGGAGCACAAAATTTAACACCTATAATAAACAGCTATTTGAAAAATATATACAAAGAGCTACTTCAAATCAGTAAGAAAAATAAAATTAAGTAGAAAAGTAGGCAAAGAATATAGTTTACAAAAAAAAAAACCAACCATAAAAATGCTTTGACCTAACTCATGAATAAAATATTAATGCACTAATGAGATGTAATTTTCATCTGATTACCAAAGGTTTAAGCTTTGTATAATACCCAGTATCGGTAGGGGTGTGAAGAAAAAAGTATGCTCACGTATACATAATAAGAGTGTAAATTATTGAAACCTTTTAGAAGACAATATAGCAGTATTTATGACCATTTAAAATTCTCAGACTTATAGACCAAGCAATTCTATTAGGAATTTATCGTATGTACATATTAATTCAGACACTCCAAAATATGTGTCATTGTGCCATTGTTTGTTTTTAATAGGGAAACGCTGTAACAACCTAAATGTTCTTCCGTACAGGAAAGGATAAACTCTGACGTTTCCCTTTGACAAAATACCATCCAGTATTTAAAATAATGAAGCAGGACTAAATGTGCTTACTTGAAAAGATGTTTAGAATACATGATTTAGTGAAAAAAGCTATTTGCAGTACAATATCTATGAAATGATCCCATTTGGGAATGTGTGTTTTGTAGTGTATACATGTATTGGTTAGGATGCTTTTGTTGTAAGTAAACAGATAATCATGAAATTGATCAGATCCCATAATTTGAGGTGTAGAGGCTGGTTGGGTTTACAGTTTAGCTTTAGCGGCTTAATCCGCTGTCTCAGCTCTGTTTCCCTGATTCTCCTGGCTCAGCCTCCTCTGCTGACTTCTCAGACTGGTTCTAGCAGTTCTGACCCTCATCTCCAATCATGGTTCTCTTGAGAGGAAACCCTTCCCCCAGCAGATTTCCCCTTGCATCTCATTGGTCTGAACTGAATCATAGCAGTGACTCATGAGCCCATTCTCAGCCGGATCCCTGGGACAGGGAAATACCCTGCATTGATAGCTTAGGTCTGGCTTTCTGAATCAGGTACCGGCAAGGGAGGATTTAACATGATTGTCTGAGACCCATTAGAGTTCACCCAAGAGGTGAAGTCAAGGTCATCCTACCCCCACCCCTCCCCCCCCAAATCCCAAACAAATAAATGGCAACTGGACGTGAAATGGAATGGAAGGGAATTAGGGCTATGGGGTAGAAAGCGATTTCTTTTTTCACTTCTCAGCATTCTACACCATTAATTTTTTTTTGTTGTTAACATAGCTGCATGTGTCTGACTCAGGATCACAGCAGGAATCCTATGAACAGATGGCATACTCAAAAGAGTTTAATGAAGAGACTTTAATAAAGAGATGATTTACCAATACATGGGTGAGGTTAAAGGAACAAAAAATGGAATGGGAAAGCGTGCAGGGACCAGCAACAGCAGGAAGTTGTTCCTAGCCCTAGGCCTGCGGGGCCGGGGGGTGCAGTCAGAGTGGGGAGCGGTGTTAAGGGAGCCTAGAGGGAGCTGGTGCTGAGGAAGAGGGATGAAGAGCAGCCGCTGCCTGAACAGTTGGGAGGCAGGAAGCGAGGGCTCGTGTGGGTGATAAACGAATACCTCATGCCCTTCAGTCTCCTGACGGTGCTTCCCATTTGCCAACCCGGCTGCAACCAGAAACCAGAAGGCAAGGGGAAGGCAATCTGTAGAAGTCCGCCTCCTGGGACGCAGAGCAGGGAGTGGTTAGGGAATGGCTGACTAGGGACAAGTGGAACAAACAGCCCGCACAGCGTATATTACCTAATTGAAAACATCGATACTTTTTTAAAATTAAAAAAATGTGGGAAATCCTGTGCATGCTACGACATGGATGAACCTTGAGGACATTATGAAGTGAAATAAATCAGTCCCAAAAGGACAAACATGATTAGGATTCTCCTATAGGAGGTGACTAAAATAGTCAAATGCAGAGAAACAGAAAGTAGGATGGTGGTTGCCAGAGGCGGGGGTGGGGGGAGGGGAAATGCAGAGTCATTGTTCAGTGGGTATATGGTTTCAGTTTTGCAAGATCAAAAGAGTTCTGGAGACTGGTTGCACAGCAGCGTGAATATACTTAACACTACTGAACTGTACACTTAAAAATGATTATGATGGATTACAGCCATTTTAATAAGCATGAAGGGTATCTCATTGTTTTAATTTGCACCTCCTTCATAACATATTAAGTTGAGCATCTTTTCATATGCATATCTGCCATCTCTACATCTTCTTTGGTAAAGTGTCTATTCAGGTTTCTTCCCTGTTTTTTTTTTTTTCGCGGTACGCGGGCCTCTCACTGTTGTGGCCTCTCCCATTGCGCGGAGCACAGGCTCCAGACGCGCAGGCTCAGCGGCCATGGCTCACGGGCCCAGCCGCTCCATGGCATGTGGGATCTTCCTGGACTGGGGCACAAACCCGTGTCCCCTGCATCGGCAGGCGGACTCTCAACCACTGCACCACCAGGGAAGCCCTTCCCTATTTTTTGATTGGGTTGTTTGTTTTATTATTGTTGAGTTTTAAGGGTTGTTTGTATATTTTTGATAACAGTCCTTTATCAGATATATCTTTTACAAATATGTTCTCAGTCTGTGGCTTGTCTTCTCATTCTCTTGCAAATGCCTTTTGCAGAACAGAAGTTTTAAATTTTAATAAGGTCCAGTTTATCCATTCTTTCTTTCACTAACAATACCAAAAACTAGTGAGGATGTGGAGCAACAGGAATTCTCATTCATTGCTAGTGGGATACAAAATGATACAGCCACTTTGGAAGACAGTTTGACAGTGTCTTGCAAAACGAAACATTCTTTTACCATATGATTTAGCAGTCATGCTCCTTGATTTTACCCAGATGAGTTGAAAACTCATGTTCACACAAAAACCTGCACACAGATGAGCAGCTTTATTCATAATTGCCAAAACTTGGAAGCAACCAAGATGTCCTTCAGTAGGTGAATGGCTAAATAAACTGTGGTACATCCAGACAATGTAATATTCGTGCTAAAAAGAAATGAGCTGTCAAGACATGAAAAGATATGGAGGAACCTTAAAAGCCTATGACTAAGTGAAAGAAGCCAATCTGAAAAGTCTACCTACTGTATGATTCCAACAATATGATATTCTGGAAAAAGCAAAAGTCTGAAGACAGTAAAAAGATCAGTGGTTGTCAGGGGTTAGGAGGAAGAGAGGGATGAAGAGGTGGAATACCGAGGATTTTTAGGGCAGTGAAACTAGTTGGTATGATACTATAATGGTGGCTACATGTCATTATACATTTGTCTAAACTCAAGGAATGTACAACACCAAGAGTGAATCCTGATGTAAACTATGGACTCAGGGTGATGATGATGAGTCAGTGTAGGTTCATCAATTGTAACAGATGCAACAGTCTGGTGGGAGATTTTGATTTGGGAGAGGCTGTATGTACATGGTGGGGGAAGTATATGGGAAATCTCTGTACATTTGACTCAGTTTTGCTGTGAACCTAATACTGCTCTAAAAAATAAAGTCTCTTTTTAAAAAATGGTTATGATAGTACATTTATGTTATGTGTTTTTAACCACAGTTTTTTTTTAGAATGTGAGAGTCTTTTCTTTCTTCCTCACTCCCTAATCTCACCAGCAAAAAAGGCCATCAAAGGGTTCATATTTTTAATCAAGTTTTGAACTTCACACTCTTTTATTTTCTGGAGATGATAATTTTAAAGCAATACTGTGCTCAGAGAGAGGTCCTGACTACAGAAATACAGATTTGTGAGTTACCAGTATGGGTGTGATACTTCTATCATGGACATGGATGAAATCTCCAGGTACTATGTGCAAAGATGGCAGGAGAGGCTGAGGAGGAATCCAGGGAGACCCAAATTAAGGAGGCAGAGAGAGAAGGAGGAGTCGGCCAAGAAGAATGAAAAATTAACAAAGAACCAATATGAAGGCAGGAACCAAGGACAGAGAGCATTTTAAGTATAAACACATACATCAAAATCACAGTGAGATACCACTTCACACTCTTTAGGATGGCTATTATTTTTGAAAAGAGAAAAACAAGTGTTGACAAGGATGTGGAAAAAATGCACTGCTGGTGGGAATGTAAAACGTTTTAGCCATGTGGAAAACAGTTTGGCAAGTCTTCAACAAGTTAAACATAGAATTATCATATGGAAATAGGGAAGAACTTTTGTATTCTATTGTAAGTTAATCACTAAAGGGATGTTGCCTATAAGCCTAACGTATACATAATGACCCATCTCTGGGAACCCTGTCTCTCAGGTAATAAACATTAAGCTAAAACACCTTTGTTTAGCTGACAGAAAACATCCTGACCAGGCCCACCTATTGAATGACTACAGGAAAGAAGAAATTAATACATCTCCTCCTGAGTCTGGCCGGGACCAGGACTTTACCCCCTTCCCTTTTAGTATAAAAGAAACCTGAATTCTAACTCAGGGAAGATGGTTCTTTGGGACACGAGTCCACCATCTTCTTTGTCTGCTGACTTTCCAAATAAAGTCGCTATTCCTTGTCCCAACAACTCATCTCTTGATTTATTGGCCTGTTGTGCAGTGAGCAGTATGCGCTTGGACTAGGTAACAATATGATCCAGAAATTCCACTACTCAAAAGATTGAAAGCAGGGACTCAAACAGATATTTGTATATGAGTGTTCATACAGCATTATTCACAATAGCCAAAAAGTGGAAGCATCCTAAATGTCCACTTTTGGATAAACAAAATCAATAAACAAAATGTGGTATATACATACAATGGAATATTATCATCTTAAAAGGGAATGAAGTTCTGCTACAACATGGATGAATCTTGAAAACATTATGCTAAGTGAAATAAGTCAGACACAAAAAGGCAAATGGTGTATGATTCCACTTATATAAGGTACCTACAATAGGCAAATTCATAGAGACAGAAAGTAGAATAGAGGTTACCAGGGGCTGGAGGGTAGGGGAGCCTGGGGAGTTATTACTTAGTGGGTATAGAGGTTCATTTTGGAAAGGTGAAAAAGTTCTATGGATGGATGGTGGTGAAGATTGCATGACAATGTGAATGTATTTATGCCGCTGAACTGTATACTCAAAATGGTTAGAATGGTACCTTTTATGTTATGTATATCTTACCATACAAAAAATAATAAAGGCATGAAAGAAGCCAGACACTAAAGAGTACACACTGTATGAGTCCATTTATATGAAGTTCAAGAACAGGCAAACCTAATTGGAGGTGGGTAGCGTCTGAGCAGCAGCTACCTTAATATATGTGTGTGTGTGGGGGGGAAGGAAATTGGAGCAAAAAAAAAACATGGTGTACATTTCAAGGAGTTTTGAAAAGGGGGCAAATTGGGTAATGTTAGCTAGGAAAGCCTAGAATGAAGTTTTTTTTTTTTAGGAAAAAGAAAGTCAAATATATTTTTAGTTTAAGGAACAGATGGACAGGGAAGGATGACACAGAGGGGAAGAGACGGATGACATTCTGAGGTATGAGGGGAGAGGATGAGGAGGGGAACAGCAGGGGCCATCCTCGGAAAAGCATAGGGCACCTCTCCCACTGTGACTATGGGACAAAGGGCAAGGATGGGCAAGGATTAGCCAGGTGAGGATGTAGCAGAGAAGCATAATAAAGTTTCACGGTCTTTATTTCACTATACTCAACGGGCTTCGCCTAGCCTGTTTAATATCTCCAACATCTCTCCAAATTCTAACCATTCTAGTCTGTTGCTCTCTCTAAAACTGAGCTTGATCACTATCCACCACCTTAATATCATTTCTGTTGACGTTTTCCTTGTCTGAACGTATAGGTATTTGATGAGAAGACCTCTACAGTTTATTCAAGGCTCATGATTTTGTTTTAACATGGATGTGAATTTTAGAATAAAACGGTTGGAAAATATATGTATTTTTTTACATCTTTATTTGACTATAATTGCTTTACAATGTTGTGTTAGTTTCTGCTGTATAATAAAGTGAATCAGCTATACGTATACATATATCCCCATATCTCCTCCCTCTTGCGTCTCCCTCCCACCTCCTTATCCCACCTCTCTAGGTGGTCGAAGAGCACTGAGCTGATCTCCCTGTGCTATGCAGCTGCTTCCCACTGGCTATCTGTTTTACATTTGGTAGTGTATACATGTCAGTGTTACTCTCTCACTTTGTCCCAGCTTACCCTTCCCCCTCCCTGTGTCCTCAAGTCCATTCTCTATGTCTGCGTCTTTATTACTGTCCTGCCTCTAGGTTCATCAGAACCATTTTTTTTAGATTCCATATATACGTGTTAGCATATGGTATTTGTTTTTCTCTTTCTGACTTACTTCACTCTGTATGACAGACTCTAGGTCCATCCACCTCACTACAAATAACTCAATTTAGTTTCTTTTTTTTTTTTTTAATACATTTATTTATTTATTTTTGGCTGCGTTGGGTCTACATTGCTGTGCATGGGCTTTCTCTAGTTGCCGGGAGCAGGGGCTACTCTTCATTGTGGTGCACGGGCTTCTCATTGCAGTAGCTTCTCTTGTTGTGGACCACGGGCTCTGGTGCGCAGGCTCCGTAGTTGTGGCTTGTGGGCTCTAGAGTGCAGGCACAGTAGTTGTGGTGCACAGGCTTCATTGCTCCACAGCATGTGGGATCTTCCCGGACCAGGGATTCAACCCATATCCCCTGCACTTGCAGGTGGATTCTTAACCACTGCACCACCAGGGAAATACTCAATTTCGTTTCTTTTTATGGCTGAGTAATATTCCATTGTATATATGTGCCACATCTTCTTTATCCATTCATCAGTTGATGGACACATAGGTTGCTTCCATTTCTTGGCTATTGTAAATAGTACTGCAGTGAACATTGTGGTACATGACTCTTTTTGAATTATGGTTTTCTCAGGGTATATGCCCACTAAATGGGATTGCTGGATCATATGGTAGTTCTATTTTTATTTTTTTAAGGAACCTCCATATTGTTCTCCATAGTAGCTGTATCAATTTACATTCCCACCAACAGTGCAAGAGGGTTCCCTTTTCTCCACTCCCTTTCCAGAATTTATTGTTTGTAGATTTTTTGATGATGGCCATTCTGAGTGGTGTAAGGTGATACCTCATTGTAGCTTTGATTTGCATTTCTCTAATGATTAGTGATGTTGAGCATCTTTCCATGTGTTTGTTGGCAATCTGTATATCTTTGGAGAAATGTCTATTTAGGTCTTCTGCCCATTTTTGGATTGGGTTGTTTGTTTTATTGATATTGGGCTGCCTGAGCTGCTTGTATATTTTGGAGATTAATCATTTGTCAGTTGCTTCATTTGCAAATATTTTCTCCCATTCTGAGGGTTGTCATTTCCTGTTTTTTTGTGGTTTACTTTGCTGTGCAAAATCTTTTAAGTTTCATTAGATCACAATTTGTTTATTTTTGTTTTTATTTCCATTTCTCTAGGACATGGGTCAAAAAAGATCTTGCTGTGACTTATGTCATAGAGTGTTCTGCCTATGTTTTCCTCTAAGAGTTTTATAGTGTCTGGCCTTATATTTAGGTCTTTAATCCATTTTGAGTTTATTTTTGTGTATAGTGTTAGGGAGTGTTCTAATTTCATTCTTTTACACGTAGCTGTCCAGTTTTCCCAGCACCACTTATTGGAGAGGCTGTCTTTTCTCCATTGTATATGCTTGCCTTCTTTATCAAAGATAAGTTGACCATATGTGTGTGGGTTTCTCTCTGGGCTTTCTATCTTGTTCCATTGATCTATATTTCTGTTTTTGTGCCAGTACGATACTGTCTTGATCACTGTAGCTTTGTAGTATAGTCTGAAGTCTGTGAGCCTGATTCCTCCAGCTCCATTTTTCTTTCTCAAGATTGCTTTGGCTATTCCGGGTCTTTTGTGCTTCCATACAAATTGTGAATTTTTTTGTTCTAGTTCTGTGAAAAATGCCATTGGTGGTTTGATAGGGATTGCACTGAATACGTAGATTGCTTTGGGTAGTATAGTCATTTTCACAATGTTGATTCTTCCAATCCAAGAACATGGTATATATCTCTCCATCTGTTTGTATCATCTTTAATTGCTGTCATCAGTGTCTTATCATTTTCTGCATACAGGTCTTTTGTCTCCTTAGGTAGGTTTATTCCTGGGTATTTTATGCTTTTTGTTGCAATGGTAAATGGGAGTGTTTCCTTCATTTCTATTTCAGATTTTTCATCACTAGTGTATAGGAATGCAAGAGATTTCTGTGCATTAACTTTGTATCCTGCTACTCTACCAAATTCATTGATTAGCTCTAGTAGTTTTCTGGTAGCATCTTTAGGATTCTCTATGTATAGTATTATATCATCTGCAAACAGTGACAACTTTACTTCTTCTTTTCCAATTTGGATTTCTTTTATTTCTTTTTCTTCTTTGATTGCTGTGGCTAAAACTTCCAAAACTATGTTCAATAAAAGTGGAGAGATTAGGCAACCTTGTCTTATTTCTGATCTTAGAGGAAATGGTTTCAGTTTTTCACCATTGAGGATGATGTTGGCTGTGGGTTTGTCATATATGGCCTTTATTATGTTGAGGTAGCTTCCCTCTATGCCTACTTTCTGGAGAGTTTTTATCATAAATCGGTGTTGAATTTTGTCAAAAGCTTTTTCTGCATCTATTGAGATGATCATATGGTTTTTGTCCTTCAGTTTGTTAATATGGTGTATCACACCGATTGATTTGCATATACTGAAGAAACCTTGCATTCCTGGGATAAACCCCACTTGATCATCGTGTATGATCCTTTTAATGTGCTATTGGATTCTGTTTGCTAGTATTTTGTTGAGGATTTTTGCATCTATGTTCATCAGACGTATTGGCCTGTAGTTTTCTTTCTTTGTAATATCTGTCTGGTTTTGGTATCAGGGTGATGGTGGCCTCGTAGAATGAGTGGGAGTGTTCCTCTCTCTGCTATATTTTGGAAGAGTTTGAGAAGGATAGGTGTTAGCTCTTCTCTTAATGTTTGATAGAATTCACCTGTGAAGCCATCTGGTCCTGGACTTTGTTGGAAGATTTTTAATCACAGTTTCAATTTCAGTGCTTGTGATTGATCTGCTTATATTTTCTATTTCTTCTTGGTTCAGTCTCAGAAGGTTGTGTTTTTCTAAGAATGTGTCCATTTCTTCCACGTTGTGATTTTATTGCCATATAGTTGCTTGTAGTAATCTCTCATGATCCTTTGTATTCCTGCAGTGTCAGTTGTTACTTCTCCTTTTTCATTACTAATTCTATTGATTTGAGTCTTCTCCCTTTTTTTCATGATGAGTCTGGCTAATGGTTTATCAATTTTGTTTATCTTCTCAAAGAAGAAGCTTTTAGTTTTATTGATCTTAGCCCTTGTTTCCTTCATTTCTTTTTCATTTATTTCTGATCTAATCTTTATGATTTCTTTCCTTCTGCTAACTTTGGGGTTTTTTTTTTCTTTCTCTAATTGCTTTAGGTGTAAGGTTAGGTTGTTTATTTGAGATGCTTCTTGTTTCTTGAGGTAAGATTGTATTGCTATAAACTTCCCTCTTAGAACTGGTTTGCTGCATCCCATAGCTTTTGGGTCATCACATTTTCATTGTCATTTGTTTCTAGGTATTTTTTGATTTCCTCTTTGCTTTCTTCAGTGATCTCTTGGTTATTTAGTAGCATATTGTTTAACCTCCACGTGTTTGTATTTTTTACTGTTCTTTTCCTTTAAGTGATATCTAGTCTCATAGCATTGTGGTCAGAAAAGATACTTGATATGATTTCAGTTTTCTTAAATTTACCAAGGCTTGATTTGTGACCCAAGATATGGTCTATCCTGGAGCATGTTCCATGAGCACTTGAAAAGAAAGCGTATTCTGTTGTTTTGGGGTGGAATGTCCTATGAATATCAGTTAAGTCCATCTTGTTTAATGTATCACTTAAAGCTTGTGTTTTCTTATTTATTTTCATTTTGGATGACCTGTCCATTGGTGAAAGTGGGGTGTTAAAATCCCCTACTATGATTGTGTTACTGTTGATTTCCCCTTTTATGGCTGTTAGCATTTGCCTTATGTATTGTGGTGGTCCTATGTTGGGTGCATAAATACTTACAATTGTTATATCTTCTTCTTGGATTGATCCCTTGATCATCATGTAGTGTCCTTCTTTGTCTCATAATAGTCTCTATTTTAAAGTCTGTTTTGTCTGATTTGAGAATTGCTACTCCAGCTTTCTTTTGATTTCCATTTGCGTGGAGTACCTTCTTCCATCCCCTCACTTTCAGTCTGTATGTGTCCCTAGGTCTGAAGTGGGTTTCTTGTAGACAGCATATATACAGGTCTTGTTTTTGTATCCATTCAGCCCATCTATGTCTTTTGGTTGGAACATTTAATCCATTTACATTTAAGGTAGTTATCGATATGTATGTTCCTATTACCATTTTCTTAAGTGTTTTAGGTTTGTTTTTGTAGGTTTTTTCCTTCTCTTGTGTTTCCTGCCTAGAGATATTCCTTTAGCATTTGTTGTTAAGCTGGTTTGGTGGTGCTGAATTCTCTTAACTTTTGCTTGTCTATAAAGCTTTTAATTTCTCCATCGAATCTGAATGAGATCCTTGCTGGGTAATCTTGGTTGTAGGTTTTTCCTTTTTGTCACTTAATTGTGTCCTGCCGGTCCCTTCTGGCTTGCAGAGTTTCTGCTGAAAGATCAGCTGTTAACCTTATGGGGATTCCCTTGTATGTTATTTGTTGTTTTTCCCTTGCTGCTTTTAATATTTTTTCTTTGTATTTAATTTTTGATAGTTTGATTAATATGTGTCTTGGCATGTTTCTCTTTGGGTTTATCCTGTATGGTACTCTCTGTGCTTCCTGGACTTGATTGACTATTTCCTTTCCCATGTTAGGGAAGTTTTCAACTATAATCTCTTCAAATATTTTCTCAGACCCTTTCTTTTTCTCTTCTTCTTCTGGGACCCCTACAATTCGAACATTAGTATGTTTAATGGTGTCCCAGATGTCTCTGAGACTGTCCTCAATTCTTTTCATTCTTTTTTCTTTATTCTGCTCCCTGGCCATTATTTCCACCATTTTATATCCCAGCTCACTTATCCGTCTGCTGTCTCAGTTAATCTGTTATTGATTCCTTCTAGAATATTTTTAATTTCAGTAATTGTGTTGTTCATCACTCTTTGTTTGCTCTCTAGTTCTTCTAGATTGTTATTAAATGTTTCATGTATTTTCTCCATTCTGTTTCCAAGATTTTGAATCATCTTTACTATCATTACTCTGAATTATTTTTCAGGTATGTTCCCTATTTCGTCTTCAGTTATTTGGTCTTGTAGGTTTTTACTTTGCTCCTTCGTCTGTAACATATTTTTTTGTCGTTTCTTCTTTTTTTTTTTTTTTTTTTTTTTTTTTGATGGGTGGTGCTATATTCCTGTCTTACTGGTTGTTTGGCCTGAGACGTACAGCACTAGAGTTTGCAGGCAGTTGGATAGAGCTGGGTCTTGGTGCTGAGATGAAGACCTCCAGGAGGCCTCACTCCAATTAATATTCCCTGGGGTCTGAGGTTCTCTGTTAGTCCAGCAGTTTGGACTCAGAGCTCCCACCCAGGAGCTCGGGCCTTACCTCCGGCCTGGGAACAAAGAGCTTCGTGGTGTGGTTAAAAAAAAAAAAAAGAAAAAGAAAGGAAAAAAAGGAGGAGTACAATATAAAAGAATAAAAAACTAAATAAAATTAAAAAGATAAAAAATATATCAGGAAAAATAAAACTATAATTGAAACAACTGCAGCAAGGTAAAATAAAACCACAACAGAAAAAAGAAAAAAACAAACAAGGGTGGGGGGAGTAAGCCAAAAGGAGAGAACAATATCAAAGTATAAAAAATAAAATAAAATTAGAAAAATAAAAGATTTATTAGGAAAAATAAAAATATAAAAGAATCAACAACATTGAATCAACAAGGTAAAACAGAAACCGAATCTAAAAGAGGAAAAAAGAAAAAAAAAAGCCTTGGCTATGGGGCCGGAGTTTAGGTGGGGGTGGAAGGTAGGCAGGGGTGGGGTTTAAGGTGGGGCGGGACCTAGGTAGGTGGTGGGGTGATGTTTGAGCAAGGGTGGGGCCTGCGGGGGGGCCTCTGGAGTGTGGAGTTCTGGAGTTTGGAGGTAAGGCCTTGGGTGAGGGTGTGTGGGTGGGGCTTAGGCCCAGCGCCTTGGAGCGGGTCTCAGAGGGGGGTCTCTGAGTGTAGAGGTAGGGCCCTGGGCGTGGGGTGTAGGGGCGGGGCTTGGGCCCTGCGCAGCAGGAGGGAGGCTCTGAGGGCAGAGGATTAGGCCCGGGAGCCCAACAGGCTCCCCAGTGCCTAAGTGGACAGGGAAAGCGCTGGCCTCCTTCCCTTCCATTCCTTCGCGCCCGTCCCCCACTGCCTTCCCCAGGGTCTCCCCTGTCGCCGCTGGACCCCTAACGGTGGTTGGGTCCCACAGGGTGTAGGAACTCCTTCCCTCCCCCAGCCACCCCTCAGGGGTGCTGGTCCTGGAGGTCTGGCCTTTACCTCTGCTCCCCCTTCCCTCCCTCCCACTCCCTCAGGACCCCTTGGCTGGAGGGGGCCTCGGTGGGCAGAGGATCAGGCCTGGGATCTCAGCAGGGTCCTGGGGGCCCAAGTGGGCAGGGGAAACCTGGCCACACTCCCTTCTTTTTTGTTTTTTTTGCGGTACACGGGCCTCTCACTGTTGTGGCCTCTCCCGTTGCGGAGCACAGGCTCGGGACGTGCAGACTCAGTGGCCATGGCTCACGGTCCCAGCCGCTCCGCGGCATGTGGGATCTTCCCGGACCGGGGCACGAACCCGTGTCCCCTGCATCGGCAGGCGGACTGTCAACCACTGCGCCACCAGGGAAGCCCAGGCCACGCTCCCTTTTGATCCTCTGCCCTCCCAGTGGTTCCCCAATTTCCCCCTTCGGGAGTGGGATCCCTTCCTCTCCCACAGCCACCCCTCAGGGGCGCCGGTCCCGTCCCGCCTCCACTTCTCCCCCTTCACTTCCCCCATGCCCCACGTCCTTCCCGGTCGCTGGGGGTTCTTCCCGTCCCCTTGGGTGCCTGGTAGGTGCCCTAGTTGTGCAGACACGCGAATTCCGTGTCCTCCTAGTACACCATTTTGACTCTGCCCCCCAGTGTATGTATTTTTAATTTCCTCTGTGTCCTGAATTTAATAAATGCAGCTAAGAAGTAGGCACGTTTATGCCAAAATTATGTTGGAGGTAGAGAGCTATCTTCCTTCCTCACAAAAGTTTGGTTGTTTTATTATTTTTTTTTTGAAGTGAGAACTTGCTTTTCATTCCACAAAGAAAACTGATTTCAGACTCAGATAACTAAATTAAATATATCCACATGTATTTGATGTATCAGAATTTGTTAGTAGGTGATGAATAATTGGACAAGTTTCTCTATTCAGAACTGTAAAGACTTCATTACAGTTTAGCAGCCTGTGATAAGATTCTGGGACTGCTGTAAGATGTGTGGTCTCATTAACTCAGAATAGAGGCCTCTGTTGAAAGGCAGGCAATATTGCAGTAGGAGCCTGGCTAGAAGACTACCTCCTAAAAATCATTCAGAAGAGCCCCTTTCAAAAGGCACACAGACAATTCAAAAGGCAAAATTAGAAATAGCTAATGCATAGAGGAAAATGGAAAGCTCCACTAATTTTCAAAGGATGAAAATTTAAATGCCACTGAAGATGCCATTTTATCTTATCATATTAATAATATTTGTAAAATCATACAAAGTGTAAAGTGATGGCAAATCTTATGGATTTCTTGTGAGAGTATAAATTGGCTTATCTTTTCAAAAAACAATAGAAGAATATGGATCAAAAGTCTTAACAGTTGATTCAAATGGCCATACCTTTTGAATCAGTAATTGCAGTGCTAAGATGTCATCCTTTTAAAGACTTCAGAAAAGTGGATAAAAGCTTTTTTGCACAAAGAAATTCACTGCAGTGCTGATTATGATAGAAAAATTAGAAACACCTGAATGGCTAACAATGGGGTTCCAATTATGAAAGATACACCTGATATTACACATTTTATAGTCATTTAAAATGTTTATGAAGAAGTTTTAACTCTGTGGGGAAAATGTGACATAGGGTAAGTGATACAATATTATTTTACTGTATTGAAATATGTATGTGTATGTGTCAAAACTTAAAGTGGTTATCTCTAAGTGGCAGGGTTTTAAGTGATTGTTTTCTCCTTTTGTTATACTGCTCCCTATTTTTCACAATGGATGGGCATTTTTAAAATCAGAATATAAAGTTATTTTTTATTTTTATTTTTTGCGGTACGCGGGCCTCTCACTGTTGTGGCCTCTCCCGTTGCGGAGCACAGGCTCCGGACACGCAGGCTCAGCGGCCATGGCTCACGGGCCTAGCCGCTCCGCGGCATGTGGGATCCTCCCGGACCGGGACACGAACCCGCATCCCCTGCATCGGCAGATGGACTCTCAACCACTGCGCCACCAGGGAAGCCCATATAAAGTTATTTTTTAATAAAGGGAGAAAGTTACTTCTGATCATTTTTGGTAATAGTTACATACCTGTACTCCAGTAAAATGGGCCAAGATATCCAGCTGCAGTCAGCTATTCATTCAACAATATTTATTAAGCACCTACTGTGCAGCAAGCTCATGATATGTGCTGGGGATAGGAGGGTAGAGAAGACACCCGGACGTAGGCTGGGCCTCGCCGAGCTTACAATCTAGTGGAAGGTATAGTGCAGTAGTTTGCCAGGGTTGCCATAACAAAGGACCACAGACTGGGTGGCTTAAAAGAACATAAATTTATTTTCTCACAATTCTGGAGGCTAACAAGTCCAAGATCAAGATGTTGGAGGGTTGGCTTCTTCCAAGGTCTCTCCCCTAGGCTGGTAGATAACCATCTTCTCCCTCTGTCTTCACATCTTCAAACTGAGTGTGTCTGTGTCCAGATTTCCTCTTCTTACAAGTCATATTGGATTAAGGTCCACTCTCATGACCTCATTTCAATTTAATTACCTCTTTCAAGACGCTATCTCCATTGCCTCTCGGCCTTTTGACTAAGAAAAAAAAAGACCCTATCTCCAAATAGTCATCTTCTGAGGGGTTACCTGTACTGGGTTTAGGACTTCAGCATATGAATTTGGGAGAGACACAGCTCAGCCCATAACATAGGCAATGGCAGTAAAACAAGCAATTGCATCAGGAAGAAGAACTGGAAAAGCTGAGACCAAAGCCTAGACACTATCATCACGCTCCAAGCACTACTGGTCATTTCTAGAGAAAGCGTTGTGCTTACTCTATTACAACACTTGCTGCTTTCAGTCTTCTTTTTCAGTGTGTCTGTATGTTTTGGAGCTTCTTTATTTAACAGGTTGACAGGAATGAAACACATTTTCATCTAGTTAGGATGAAATGCAACTGACATTTTAAATTTATCTTCTCTTCAGAGTGTCAGAAAATGAATATTTATTCTTTGATCCTGATATTACAAAGTTGTTCATTATCTTTCAGGGACCAGATTGGGTTGTGAATTGATACCTGCTGAGTTCCCAGATGAGCGTATGTCATGATTCCCAAGATGGGCTTGGCTGGTTCTAAGTCTCTAGAGCTGTAAACAAACAGAGGTCTGGGGAATAAACTCTTTACTTCTTCTCTGTGACTCATTTTCAAAGTTCAGAAGAACATTTTTTTATCGTATCATATATAGAATCTGCCTAATTCACAGTCCACTTCCTATAAACCTGTATTTCTTTTGGTCTCAAATCCTTCATGGCATGTGGCAGGCTAAAAGTAAATTTATTAAATTCATTTTAAGTTCTTTAAAGATGGAACAGATTCTCAAGGCTGGATAGATCACGGCTGCAAAATGTTTGTTAGATTGCATTCATATATACAACTCATGGCCCTTCCATTCCAAGAACAGACAGAATTTCACATAATCATTTGAAAAGCAGTAGAAGGTTGGTGTAGCCTAGTGGTTAAGGGCCTGGGCTCTAGGGGCAACAGCACCACTTTCCACCCCTAGGAGGATTGTGAAGATGAAATGAACGAGCCCTTGGAGAGCCCTTGGAATTGTGTCCAGTGCACAGTGACCTGTGCAATCTGCAGGAGCTGCTATTATTAGACTTTGCAGAGCAGACTTCCTATCTGATGGGGTCTCTTTCCTACACTGAGTCCAGACTTAGCTCTAGTCTGATACTCAAGATCCAACTCCGACTCAAGAGTGAGTGCTCTGTGACAACTTTGAGCCCCTTCTGATGGTTACTTTTTTTTTTTTTTTTTTTTACGGTATGTGGGCCTCTCACTGTTGTGGCCTCTCCCGTTGCGGAGCACAGGCTCCGGATGCACAGGCTCAGCAGCCATGGCTCACGGGCCCAGCCGCTCCGCGGCATGCGGGATCCTCCCGGACCGGGGCACGAACCCGTGTCCCCTGCATCGGCAGGCGGACTCTCAACCACTGCGCTACCAGGGAAGCCCCTGATGGTTACTTTTTAAAAAAATTTTTATTTATTTATTTTTGGCTGCATTGGGTCTTTGTTGCTGCACGCAGGCTTTCTCTAGTTGTGGCGAGCGGGGGCTACTCTTCGTTGCGGTGCTCGGGCTTATCATTGCGGTGGCTTCTCTTGTTGCAGATCATGGGCTCTAGGCGCACGGGCTTTAGTAGTTGTGGCTCGCGGGCTCTAGAGTGCAGGCTCAGTAGTTGTGGCTCACGGGCTTAGTTGCTCCACGGCATGTGGGATCTTCCCGGACCAGGGCTCGAACCTGTGTCCCCTGCATTGGCAGGCGGATTCTTAACCACTGCGCCACCAGGGAAGCCCTGATGGTTACATTTTAATAAGGTAAATTTTTGACCTATTTGAAGGTCAGCCTTTGGCAAGCTGGATCCACACAATTACAGTGATTCCCCTTTCTATGACTAGCAACATTAAAATTCGTACAAATTTGGAAGTGTATTGTTAGGTGCCTTTCCATGGACTTGTAAGTACTTCTTAGTCCCCTGAATTCCTCTAAGTCATCTGTGACCTTATAGGACAGACACTTTCATGCCTGCTTCCCCTTAAAGTTCTTGTGCAGGCTTGTGGGACTTTGTTCCAATCTCTGGGGCTCTTTTGTTGTTCTTCCCAGTTTGCAATGCTCTTGTTCTTCTTCACCAACATTATCCCTCCTTTATTTCCAAATTGGACCCCAAACCTCTGGATCTTATTATTTTTATTCCTCTGCTTGATCCCTAATTAATACTTACATATTTTTACACTATATTATTTTATGAATTATTGCTTGAAAAATGTGTTTGTTTCTTATTTGTGCCTTTTGTCCCTCTGTTAGACTGTACAGTAGAATCCTTAACAATAAAGCACATGTCCTTGAATTCTTTTGTAGTTTATCCTACTGTATACACTAAATAACACTTACTGCTTACTGTGGTCATTTTATTATGTTTTCCTCCTAATCCCAATTACTCTTCTCTACTTTGTAACCCAGCCTTTCTAGCTGGTCTTCTTATAGTTAATGTATACCATCTAGAGGGTTTTCTGTCCTCTTGGATTTTATATTGTCAAGTATCTTCAGATAACTTGTTTTACTTTTCTCTGTTGCCCAATCTGTTTACACATCATGCCGGTGAAATTAAACAGTTGATACGTTTCTCAGAATATACAAAGGAAAAAAATAAGCAAAGTGCCCTGCTCTGGGTAGAAGTGAGCCCTTCCTCTCTGTGGTCCCTACAGTATTGTTTGTCACACATTCTTGTGTAATAAAGAATTTTTATCTTTTCCATTTACCTCGACTAAACTCTCCAAAAGCCATGGATAATTCACCTGTCAGCTTTGGACCTAGTTTTGGTGATTAGGACCATGAGTTTTTATCCAGATAGATTTAATTTATTCATAATTAATTTTTTTTATTTTAAAAAAATTTGGGAAAAATGTACATAACATGAAATTTTCCATTTTAACCATTTTTAAGTGTACAGATCAGTGGCATTAAATACATTCACATTGTTGTGCAACAATCATCACTCTCCATCTCCAGAATTCTTCTCATCTCCCAAAACTGAAACTCTGCACCTACTGGACAACTACTAACTCCTCATCCTCTTCTCACCTCAGCCCCTGGGAAGCACCATCCTGCTTCCTATCTCTATGAAGTTGACTACACTAGGTCCCTCATTATATTAAGAGGATTCATATAGTATTTGGCCTTTTGTGTCTGGCTTATTTCACTTGGCATAGTGTCTTCAAGGTTAATCCATGCTGTAGCATGTGTCAGAATTTCATTTGTTCTTAAGGCTGAACACAATTTTTATTTTAATGGTTGCAAAATGTTCCCTTTCTATTGTGTGTGTTTAGGTATTTCCTCTTTCTTAGCAACTCTAGCTAATGAAAGTCGAGCTCTGTCTTTAAATGTACCTATGTTTTTTGAGGCCTGAAATAACAGTGGAAAATTGAAAAGAAAAATAGACAAGTCCAGTATCCAGGAAATCTCATTAAAAACATGTCTTCTTGCTTTTATCAGAAATACATATATTTTAAGATGCGTTTAAGATTTTTTTTTTAGAAGCAGAGGGAGCCCAGGCGTTCAAATGTGTGACTTTCTTGTTGTGCTTCAATAATGATTACTGCATCATTTTGGTCAATGTATTTACCGACCATAAAAGGAGAAAAATGTGCACTTCCTTGATAATACTGAGACTGAGTTGACAAGTGATCTCTGAGCTCTGGGATGGGCTGAAGGGTGAAAGGGAAGATGTTTTAACCTTCCAAGATTTGAGTTAAAGCCTTTAAAACTGTTTCTTTTCCCCAATAATTGCTAAGATTATTAAATTGCAAAACTGGGTAAAGAAGCTTCTGGCATGTATTTGTTTCAGACAGCAAGCTATTAAAACAGTGAGAAAAACAGACATCAGGGACATAAAAGGCAAAATTACATATAACAATCTTGGTAGTTTAAAATATATTTTTCAATATGAGTGAAGGCTCTGATAACAAGCCTGGAACTTCACAGGGTATGGATGTTCTCTTTTTCTTATAGGAAAGGAAACTTTAAATTGGATTTTATTTTATTACCCCAGGTGGAAGAAACATTTTTGCAGTCATTATTTATACCCTGCCTACTACAAAAATTTTTTGAGAAAATATTAAAGGATGTATTTAAGAAATCTGAATATAAATTCTCCAAATATCTTTTCTTGTTCAGGCACTGACCTTTTCTCTGAAAAGATTAATGGAAATCTTAACGAAGAATATTAACTCTGATGACTGGGGAAGTAGTCTAGCAGCCTCTCAGATAGTGTGGCTGTGTCTTGTCTACCTGGGGTTGGTTACTTCAGACCTCTCTTGTATTAGGATTTTCTTGGCCCGTAAATAGAGTCACCATATGTTCTAGATTTTCTGGTACGGCTCCAATTAAAAATATTCTTTCCTGTTGTTAGACCATGTGTCCAACCATGCGTCCGGATATTTTTATGGAAAATGTGGTCAGCTTACTCATACTTTTCAGTATTTCTCTAACAGGCCTTTCCTTTCATGGTACCCAGAGGCCTCTGCGCCTGGGATGGGCTGTGCCTCCATCCTTCTCAGTCTGTGAGAGTCATTTGATGTCTCTGCATCTCTGTAGAGCCCAACCTGCCTTTTCCAACCATCTCCAGAAGCCTTCTTTCTCTCATCTCTTAAACTGTTGTTACACTCTACCTAGCATTTGATTGTATGTGGTCTTATATTTTTCCTAATGTTATATTTGTGTTAGTCTCATCTCCTCAGCTAAATTGTACAGTCTGGAGGAAAGGCACATCACCTGAATTTCTTCCATAACCTCCACAGTTCCTCAGTCAGTGCTTGGCATGCAACAGCTCCTGTGAAAGAAAGGAAGGGAGGGAGGGAGAAAGGAAAGGAAAGGAGGAAGGAAAGAAAAGGTTCATTGAATTTTTTTGTCATTCGAGGGAGAGACCCCTTTGCAAAAATCTCTACCTAAACCCTGCTGTGAAGCTCTCTATATATTAGGCTGTTGGTTAAACCCTTACTACATTCTTGTTAGAATTCACATGTAGATTTTTAGCATCAGATTTCTATTCTAAGGCATTTCGTAATAAATATAGATACATATGTAGGGGCGGAGGGGAATAGAGACCCAGATCTTGGTTTCTCATATGTGCTAAGTACACAAAGTAAATTTCATGACTCTATTAGGCTTCTCTTCTTTCTGTCCCCTTGATATGGGTGTCCTCCCAAGCCCTGGTGCTCTAGTCTCTAAACATTTGCTCCACAGGAGCTGCTTACAAAGGAGATACTATCCAGGTGATTGTATCAAATCAACATTTCTTGAAGGAGCTTTTCCCTGAACTCCTACCAGCGACTCACAAGCAGGCTGAGGGTGTAAAATGTGGGATTATGGGACTGGAGTGGGAGTGGGAAGTTTGGGGATACTTGGGCAGCATCAGGATTCAGGGAGCCTTTTCAAAATATTCGTGGTATATGAGATTGAGCAGGTCTGTGCTGGGGTTTGGGCATGTGTATGTTGAAGGACTCCTGTGATTCTAATTTCAGAGAACCTCAGTCCCAAACCTCTTGGTAACAGTTTCTTTCTTCCTTTCTTTTTGGCCGTGCTGTGCTGCTGGCAGGATCTTAGTTCCCCGACCAGGGGTTGAACCCTGGACCTTGACAGTGAAAGAGCAGACTCCGAACCACTGGATGGCCAGGGAAGTCCCACGTAGTACCAATTTCTTATGGCACATCTTTAAGGCCTTCTATCAGCATGCCTTTGTCATACCACTTTCTCTTTCCAATTTCCCCATTTCTTTCAGTATTAACACTCTCCTTTTCTCCAAGTAAGTAAAATGCCTAAGAGAATTTAATTTGCCATATTTATGCATTTAATGCATTTGATTAATAAGGGTTAAGTACTCCAGGAAGCACTCATAAGGTTATGAATTTGGTCTGCAGGCTTTTGAAACGTTTAAAATAAAAATTGACTCTATTAAATTTATAAATGCAATTTAAAATGTTTAAGGAGATTTAATTATCCAACTTTGTGCTGATTGTTTAATTTAATTTAGTTTCCTGACACCAACAAACCAAATATTAATCAAAGAAAAGTGAGAATAATTTGCATAACAAGATGACTAATTTAAACTCAAGGAAAAGTAGATTTTTAATTTTGTAACTTTAAAAAATGGAATATCAATTTGATATCCCAGTAAGTGTAAATTGGTTTTTTCTACTCCTAAAGATTCCCTTCCTGTCCAAGACATAAAAATAAACAAGTAAACCTCTGTCAATATTAAAAGACAGACCCTAAATATGTTTAAATGTAAATGACAACTTATTCTGCACAGTCTCTTTGCTCCTTATGGTCCTGAAATTTCTGTAATATAAATGATCCAACAGCCTTCTTTAATCTAAGGAAGGGAATTATTAGCACTTTAAAAAATTTCTCTGCTAACTACAGTGTTCCTTCAACCATCAGGCATGTAATATGGAATATGTTTGTATTACAAAGTGAAATTTGCTTACTTGGTTTGTAAATGATCTGTGTTAATCCAAGCCTATTACTAAATAAATTACAAAAACTCTTCTATAGCTGGAAAAAAATCTCAGACCTGCCACCTCCTCCTCTCTCCCCCTGCCTGCCTTAGTTTCTCTTCTTGGGGGTAATTCAAGTAAAATAAAGAATTATGACGCCAGCAGATTCAAACATAAACGCAATGACTGTCTTTGATATTGGGAGAGCTGAAACTGTTCACTACTCTTTTTTCACTCTGGACTGCGCACGTCTGCTCCGGTGAAACTGCAACCTTAGCCACTACTATGGCGCAGGCGCGCAGCGCTTGATTAAATGCCTGGCCAGGTTCCAGAGCATCTTTTCTGCGCTTGCTCTTCTCACACAGCGGTTTACTACGCTTTAGCAATCAGCCTACACCATGGCCCATCATGATAATCTCACACTGCAGGTGGCTATGTACTTATTTGCTTTGGAGGCTTCTGGCTATTCATATTTTTGTTAAGAAAAAAAAAAACAATCCTGCTACACTACGTTAGGGATTAGTGTTAACTGAAGAGTGCCCTGTGATTGCAGGCCAATTGTAAAATACAAAAAACCAAAAAGAAAAATTACCATATTATCAAGTACTTATCAAGTACTTGTCTCCGTAAATCATTATGTATCAGGATTTTCTTGCTATTGTAAAACCAAAATAAAATTCAGATATAAATTGGCTGGTTGAATACTAAAGCTAATACAAGAAGCAACTCTCTTCCATCATCCCAGAATGAAAACTTTTGTGTTTATTTAATCCACTTCCTTTATCTTTGTTTTGACATTATTATAAGCATGTTATATATTTAAAACCATAAAATAAATTGTCCTAATAAAAAGAGCACTTTTTTTTTTTTGCTTAGTATGTTAGGATTTCACATAAGATCTCATTTTTAAAAAGGATTCCCTGCTAAGGAAAGTTTGAAAAGCCACTGATTTACATCAAGCTGACAGCTTCCTAGTTTTCCTCTAGGAGTTCAGTCCTTTCAGTCTTAGGTCACACACCATCAACAATATGCATTTCCTGAAGATTTCCTGGTATTTCTTCCCTCTTCAATAATCTAGAAATGCTTCTTGTGAACTACTAAACTAAGTTCAAGATTTTCCACCTGGCTTTGCAGGCAGAAGTAATCTGACCTTACTTTAGCTATCCAAATATGTTTTTTCCAAGTCACACGCAGATCCTCGAGTCTGGGAAAGGTAACGGTGGAGACCTGCCCCCACTTCCTAACCTTCTGCTCTTGACAGATCTTGCTAATCCCCCTGCACTGAGCCACCACCAACCTGTTAGAGTTGACGTGTGAAACGAAGCCCATTTGCCATCAGTTCTTTTCTACGCCCTGGTGTGCTCCACATCTTGGTTTATTATATCCTTAAATCTGAGAGTTTTTCCCCTTCCTTTTCCCGTATCCTAATTCCTCCTTAACCTTCACAGTCCACACACCCATAGACTCTTTATTAGCTCTCTGAGTTCATGATGATCTCTTCTTCCCACAGGTTTAGAATTTAATTTTGCCTAATAACTTTCTTTGTTCTATGGTCTTCCCACCAGGGTCACGAATCTCTGTATTTCTTCACAAGCTCGTGATGACGGCAGGGATCTATTCTTGAAGGGTGGGAAGAGTTTTCAACTGCAATGACATGACCTGAATTTAGACTCAATCCTGTCTGTCACTCACTACTGCAATTTTAACCAAATCACTTAAACTCTCAGTCTCACTTTTCCCTTTGTAAAATGGGGATACTAATATCTGTTGTGTTTTAGAAGAGGAGGGAGTGGTCTGCTGCTTGTTTTGGCTAGCTGCTTTACCAGAGTCACCATGGATGTAGAAATGATGATCAACTCGTTGGCTTCCAAAACCTGATCTTATTAACCTACCTGGAGTTGATAGGTTCTAAGAATCTGACTCATGAGATTCTCTTTGCTTCTTGTCTACATTTTCTCCCTAGGTGACCTCTCTAATCCCAAGGCTTCAGATGCTTTTTATACACCAGAGTGCCCAGGAAAGTCCAGATCTCTCTACTAAGCCTCATTACTATATATCGAAATGGTCACTTGACACTTCCCCTGGGAGATTTCATGTCCTTCTCAAGCTTAACATATTGAAACCAAACTCTTCTTCACTCCTTGACATCTACATTCCCACCCAGAGCCACATCTAATCTAGTCCTCCTTTGTCTCTGCTCATTTTAGTGAATGGATGGCAACTCTTCCACCCAATGACTCAAGCCAGAATCCTGGAACTGCTCCTTCTATCTGCTTGCCTACGTCCAATCTATCACCAAGCCCTCGTTATCCTATCTCCTAAACATATCATCAATCCGTTCCCTTCTGTCTACTGCCAACACTGTCGTCCAGGTGACTATTATCCCATGACTAAACTATTGCAGAATTCTCCTACCTAGTCTCTCCATTTCCACTTTAATGCCCCCTCCAATCCATTCTTTACATAGCAACCAAGAGGATCTTTTTTTTTTTTTTTCTTTTTTTGCAGCACGCAGGCCTCACTGTTGTGGCCTCTCCCGTTGTGGAGCACAGGCTCCGGACGCGCAGGCTCAGCGGCCATGGCTCACGGGCATGTGGGATCTTCCCGGACCGGGGCACGAACCTGTGTCCCCTGCATCGGCAGGCGGACTCTCAACCACTGCGCCACCAGGGAAGCCCCAAGAGGATCTTTTGAAAGGACAAGTGTCATCATGTCTAATGATGGCACCTTTCCAGGCTTATTTCACATGGCCCTTCTCTCCCTTGATCCTTCCAATCTGTATTGGCCTTTCAGATCCTGAAACACACCAAGCTCTTTATTACCTTCTGCCTAACAGCTTACTCTCACTCCATTGTCTGGTTAACTCCTAGGTCCACTTAAAGTGTCACTCAAGCCTGTGTTAATTATCTAGTCTAATATAGCACTTAGCACAAGATGCAGTTATGTTTTTGTTTGTGTGGTTACTTACTTGTCTGTCTCCCCTCTGGACTGTAACAGGAAGGCAGGAACTACTTGCCATTAACTTACCGCTGCATGGTGCCTGCCATATACTAGGGGCTCAGTAAATATGTAACGACTGAAACAATGAATACATTTATTCTTTATAGTAATTAGTATACAATTTATTTCTTTTCCTGATACCTGCAAAACTGATCAAAGGAAAAACACTTGCTTGATGAACATGGACAATTAGAACCAAGATATTTGCAAAGTGTCAGGAGAAACTTTGTTCTGTGAATATTTTTTAAATTAATTAATTAATTTAGTTAGTTAGTTAGTTTTGGCTTCATTGGGTCTTCGTTGTTGCACGTGGGCTTTCTCTAGTTGCGGCGAGTGGGGGCTTCTCTTCATTGCTGTGTGAGGGCTTCTCATTGTGGTGGCTTCTCTTGTGGAGCACAGGTTCCAGGTGCACGGGCTTCAGTAGTTGTGGCTTGCGGGCTCAGTAGTTGTGGCATGCGGTCTTCAGTAGTTGTGGCTCACAGGCTTTAGAGCGCAGGCTCAGTAGTTGTGGTGGACGGGCTTAGTTACTCCGCGGCATGTGGGATCTTCCCAGACTAGGAAGCCATGTCCCCTGCATTGGCAGGCAGATTCTTAACCACTGCGCCACCAGGGAGGTCCCTGTTCCGTGAATTTTACCTCTCCTGTCTCACATGAGCATACCTCTTGATTGGATTGTACTGGATAAACATTACCTATTTCTTCCTTTCCACTACAGTTCCTCTGCCCTACTGACAGGTCCTTGTCATTATGTACTACTGATTGGGTAATAGAATTACTCTACTACTAATAACAGTAATTACAGCCACAAACATTTATATCATACTTTATGATTGTCTAAGTGCTCCTAATATGCATTACTTCATTTAATCTTGGAGTCTGGGCCTGAAGATGCATCCTGCTCCCTTGATTCATTTGGATGGTTCCCAAAGCTTTGTCTGCAGTAGCCTCTATCCAATCCATCACTGAAGGAAGGACTACTCTAGCTGATGGCTAAACTTATGCTTTTTTATGTTGACTTTTGTTAGTTACACCTCAAGATGATGACGTTTTCCTCAGCACATCCTCAAATTCTGGAGACTCTTACTGTGTATAGCCTTAATTTACTGACTATAATTCCTTCTAGGATTGTTGGGACAGATAAATAAGATAATAATAATACCTAATATTTGTTGAGTGCTTATTCTGTGCCAGACAATGTCCTAAGTGTTTTATACATACTAACTTATTCAGTCCTCATAATTGCCCCAAGTTATAAGAAGCAGATAGTATTGCTGTATCCACTTATGAAGATGCAAAAAGTTTCTATAATTTGTCTCCTTGCTAGTAAGTGGGGAAGTTGAAGTATGAACCCAGAAGACTGATCCCAGAGTCCATATTCTTAAGCAACATATATGTGAATATTTATTCTTTAAGACATTTCTCCTTTTTTTTTAACATCTTTATTGGAGTATAATTGCTTTACAATGGTGTGTTAGTTTCTGCTGTATAACAAAGTGAATCAGCTATACATATACATACATCCCCATATCTCCTCCTTCTTGAGTCTCCCTCCCACTCTCCCTATCCCACCCCTCTAGGTGGACACAAAGCACCGAGCTGATCTCCCTGTGCTAAAGACATTTCTTCTTTAATGACATTATTCTTTAATGCATTTATCAAAATTTTAAGGTGAGCTTACTGTATGCCAGGCATTAAACTTAGTGCAGGAACATAGCTTGCCCTCTAGTAGGGAAGATGGATTTGAACAAATGATTATGAGTGTGATGTGTGTAATGAAAGTGAAAGAACATTGTACTGTGAGAGCATAGGACAAGAGGACCTGGTCTAATTGGGGTCAGGGAAGGCCTCCTTGAGGAAGGGACATTTTAGCTGAGGCCTGAAGGATATGTATACATAGGCTAAACAAAGGGGAAGTGAGGGAGATCAACAGCGGGGCACACCCTTCCCTGAATGCTTGAGGAACTAAAGGAAGTCAAAACAGCTGGAGTTTCTAGAGCAAAGAGGCAAATGAAGTGAGGTGATGGTGGAAAACAAACCAGTTCCTATAGCAAAGGGCCTCGGGTGCCATAATAAGGATTTGGTATTTTATTCTAAGGGCCTTGGGCAACTGTTGAAAAGATTTGAAGTACAGAGTTTTTTTAAAAAGACTGCTTCAGCTGCAGTGAGGGGAAGGGGAGATCAGTGGGAGGTTGTTGTAGTCTTCCAGCAGAGAGAGGCTAGCTGTGTGAGCAAGGAGAGGGGTGATAGGGATATAAAGCAGTGGATGGGGTCAAAACATGTCTAGGAGGTGCAATGAACAGAACTTGGTGATTGACTGGATGTGGAGGATGAGAGGGAAGGAGGAGTCAAGGTTTCTGACTTGAGCAAGGTTTTGCTAATGGAAATAGAAATGGGAACAGATTTGCGTGAGGGGATTGATGGGATGAAGGATGGAATTTCAGGGGTGTTTGAACAGAGGCAGTTGTGTCCAGCAGGCAGTTGGACTTTAAGGATCTAAAGATGAGAAAGAAGTAATGAGCTTAGAATTTAATTCTAAGACAGACATTTTTCACGTTTACCACTTCGAAAATTAGAATGGGTCTTAAAAAGTTTGTATATTAAAAATAGTGTTTTAATGGTGAACTATAATGGATGGTGTCTTAAAGCAGAGGATAGTCTGTAGAATAAGAATAGTCTGTAGATCCTTAACTAATTGGTATATAATGGTGTTTTGAGAAGGAAGGCCTTTAAAACACTCTTTTATCTTGAAGAAAGATTGTATTTAGTGAAAGTCAAACTCGGCACTAGCACTGAATTTTGGCACAAATGCCAAACTGGTAAAGTACAACTTAATGATGCTTTACCATAATTGTTAGTAAGCTTGAAGGGTTTGTTCTTTTTAAGTAAGTCCGATTCATTCCTTCCTCCATTTCTGCCTCCACCACAACTTTTCCTACACCATTAACTTGATTAGCAATCTCTGTCTCCACATTACAAAGGTATGCTTTGTCAACCTAGGATGGAATAATGTGTCTTTGAATTATAGGAACTGAAATTAATAGGGTTTTAATGTGGTGTGTTTACCTTTTCCCTGAATGTAAAATGCTGAGTCTTTTCATGTAATTGTGGCAGTGTTTCACATACCCATTGCCCCCATCCTTGGCCATCTAGGTAGGAGAAGAATTAAGGAAAGAGTACACTTTGTTCGGAAGAAGAAAAGGACTCACAGTCATCCCTTTCTCAAATTCTACATCATTTACTGTCTGTAAGGTGTTTTTCTGACCAATATAATATCTTCCATTGTGAATTTAATTTTCATTACTGTGTATATAACCTTCAGCAACCGTAGTTACTCCCTACAATGCTTGGTTCCAGGGTCTTTCCCTGGTTTTCTGCTCCTTTTCTCCTAGATCTTTCTGGATCCTTCAACTAAGGCCCTCCAGATCTCACGTAGACCACTACTTAGTATAACCAAAGCTCAAGAGAACTTTAAAAAACAGCCTTGTTTCTTTTATTGTGGTAAAATATACATAAGATAAAATTTGCCATCTTAACTATTCTTAAGTGTAAAGTTCAGTGGTGTTAAATATATTTATAGTGTTGTGCAATCATCACCACCATCCATCTCTCAAGGGAAGTTTTAAAAATAAACCTTTACTTTCTAACTTGTTCTATGAGGCCAGCATTACCTTAATACTGAAACCAGATAAAGACATTAAAAAAAGAAAACTACAGAATAAAAGAAAGAAAAAAGAATAAAAAACCAAAAAGGAAAACTACAGACCAATATCTCTCCTGGACATAAAAGCAAAAAATCTCAACAAAATATAAGCAAATCGAATCCAACAACGTATAAAAAGAATTATATATCACAACCAAGTTGGATTTATTCCAGATATGCAAGACAGGTTCAATATTTGAAAAATCAATCAATGTAATCTACCACATCAACAGGCTAAAGAAGAAAAATCAGATGATGACATCAATGATGCAGAAAAACATTTAACAAAATCCAACACCTATTTATGATGAAAACTTTCAGCAAATTAAGAATAGAGAGAAACTTCCTCAATTTGATAAAAGCATCCCCCAAAATCATATATCTAACAATCCACTTGGGAATTCCCTGACACTCCAGTGGTTAGGACCAGGTACTTTCACTGCCAGGGCCTGGGTTCAATCCCTGGTTGAAGAACTAAGATCTTGCAAGCTGCGTGGTGCAGCCACAAACAAAAATAAAAACAAAAACAAATCCCATTTAATTGTGAGGAACTATATACTTCCTTTAAGATTGGAAAAAAGGCAAGGAAGTCCTCTGTCATCATTACTATTCAACAACATACTGAAAGTCCTCGCTAGTGCAATTAGACAAGAAAAGGAAATAAAAGGTAAACCGATTGAAAAAGAACTTGGACTTCCCTGATGGCAGAGTGGTTAAGAATCTGCCTGCCAATACAGGGGACATGGGTTCAAGGCCTGGTCCGGGAAGATCCCACATGCCACAGCAACTAAGCCCGTGAGCCACAACTACTGAGCCTGCACTCTAGAGTCCACAAGCCACAACTACTGAGCCCTCGTGCCACAACTACTGAAGCCTGTGCACCTAGAGTCGGTGCTCTGCGACAAGAGAAGCCATCGCAATGAGAAGCCTGCGCACAACAAAGTGTAGTCCCTGCTCACCACAACCAGAGAAAGCCCGCGCACAGCAATGAAGACCCAATGTGGCCAAAAATAAATAAATTAATTAATTTTAAAAAAAAAAGAAAAAGAAGAACTAAAACAAAACTTAACTGAGAAACAAAGATAGGCACCTCAAGTCCCTTTTAGAATTGGTAGACTTTCTTTATTCCATATTTATTTTCTATTTCAAAGATTTCTACTCTTATCTTTATTATAGCCTTCCTTCTATTTCCTTTGGGTTTAATTTGCTGTTCTTTTTCTAGTTTCTTTTTTTTTTTTTTTTTTTTTTTTTTTTTTGTGGTACGCGGGCCTCTCACTGTTGTGGCCTCTCCCATTGCGGAGCACAGGCTCCGGACGCGCAGGCTCAGCGGCCATGGCTCACGGGCCCAGCCGCTCCGCGGCATGTGGGATCCTCCCAGACCGGGGCACGAACCCGCTTCCCCTGCATTGGCAGGCGGACTCTCAACCACTGCGCCACCAGGGAAGCCCTTTTTCTAGTTTCTTAAGATGGAAGCTTAGATCATGTGGATTTTCGATCTTGCTTCTTCTCAAATGTATATTTAAAGCTATGAATTTCCCTGTAAGCCCTGCATCACAAAAGTTTTGATATGTCATATTTTCATTATTCTTTACTTTAAAATATTTTCTAATTTCACTGCAGTTTTTTCTTAGACCTACAAGCTATTTAAAAATGTATTGCTTAATTTCCAAACATTTGGAGATTTTCTAGTTTTCTTCCTGTCATTGATTTCTAGTTTGATTCCTTTGTATTGGAGAACATACTTTGTATGATTTCAGTCCTTTGAAAATTTTTGAGACTTGCTTTATGGCCTAGCATATGGTCCATTTTGATGTGTCCATATGCTTTTGAAAACAACATCTATAAAGCAGTTAGTTGGTAACTGTAATGTTCCATATATGTCAATTAGGTTAATTTGATTACTTGTGTTGTTCTAATCCTTTCCCTTTTTTTGCACTTTTTTTTAACATCTTTATTGGAGTATAATTGCTTTACAATGGTGTGTTAGTTTCTGCTTTATAACAAAGTGAATCAGCTATACATATACATATATCCCCATATCTCCTCCCTCTTGCATCTCTCTCCCACCCTCCCTATCCCATCCCTCTAGGTGGTCACAAAGCACCGAGCTGATCTCCCTGCGCTATGTGGACCCTTCCCACTAGCTATCTATTTTACATTTGGTGGTGTATATATGTCCATGCCACTCCCTCACTTCGTCCCAGCTTACCCTTCCCCCTCCCCGTGTCCTCAAGTCCATTCTCTATGTCTGTGTCTTTATTCCTGTCCTGCCCCTAGGTTCTTCAGAACCACTTTTTTTTTTTTAGATTCCATATATATGTGTTAGCATACGATATTTGTTTTTCTCTTTCTGGCTTACTTCACTCTGTATGACAGACTCTAGGTCCATCCAACTCACTACAAATAACTCAATTTTGTTTCTTTTTATGGCTGAGTAATATTCCATTGTATATATGTGCCACATCTTCTTTATTCATTCATCTGTCGATGGACACTTAGGTTGCTTCCATATCCTGGCTATTGTAAATAGAGCTGCAGTGAACATTGTGGTACATGACTCTTTTTGAATTATGGTTTTCTCAGGGTATATGCCCACTAGTGGGATTGCTGGGTCGTATAGTAGTTCTATTTTTAGTTTTTTAAGGAACCTCCATATTGTTCTCCATGGTGGCTGTATCAATTTACATTCCCACCAACAGTGCAAGAGGGTTCCATTTTCTCCACACCCTGGCCAGCATTTATTGTTTGTAGATTTTTTGATGATGGCCATTCTGATTGGTGTGAGGTGATACCTCATTGTAGCTTTGATTTGCATTTCTCTATTGATTAGTGAGGTTGAGCATCCTTTCATGTGTTTGTTGGCAATCTGTAAATCTTCTTTGGAGAAATGTCTATTTAGGTCTTCTGCCCATTTTTGGATTGAGTTATTTGTTTTTTTGATATTGAGCTGCATGAGCTGCTTATAAATTTTGGAGATTAATCCTTTGTCATTTGCTTTGTTTGCAAATATTTTCTCCCATTCTGAGTGTTGTCTTTTTGTCTTGTTTATGTTTTCCTTTGCTGTGCAAAAACTTTTAAGTTTCATTAGGTCCCATTGTTTATTTTTTATTTTATTTCCATTTCTCTAGGAGGTGGGTCAAAAAGGATCTTGCTATGTCATAGCAAGTGTCATGTCATAGAGTGTCATAGAGTGTTCTGCCTGTGTCTTCCTCTAAGAGTTTTATAGTGTCTGGCCTTATATTTAGGTCTTTAATCCATTTTGAGTTTATTTTAGTGTATGGTGTTAGGGAGTGTTCTAATTTCATTCTTTTACATGTAGCTGTCCAGTTTTCCCAGCACCACTTATTGAAGAGGCTGTTTTTTCTACATTGTGTATTTTTGCCTCCTTTATCAAAAATAAGGTGACCATATGTGTGTGGCTTTTTCTCTGGGCTTTCTATCCTATTCCATTGATCTATACTTCTGTTTTTGTGCCAGTACCATACTCTCTTGATTACTGTAGCTTTGTAGTATAGTCTGAAGTCCGGGAGCCTGATTCCTCCAGCTCCATTTTTCTTTCTCAAGATTGCTTTGGCTATTCAGGGTCTTTTGTGGTTCCATACAAATTGTGAAATTTTTTGTTCTAGTTCTGCGAAAAATGCCATTGGTGGTTTGATAGGGATTGCATTGAATCTGTAGATTGCTTTGGGTAGTATAGTCATTTTCACAATGTTGATTCTTCCAGTCCAAGAACATGGTATATCTCTCCATCTGTTTGTATCATCTTTAACTGCTTTCATCAGTATCTTATAGTTTTCTGCATACAGGTCTTTTGTCTCCTTAGGTAGGTTTATTCCTAGGTATTTTATTCTTTTTGTTGCAGTGGTTAATGGGAGTGTTTCCTTAATTTCTCTTTCAGATTTTTCATCATTAGTGTATAGGAATGCAAGAGAGTTCTGTGCATTAATTTTATATCCTTCTACTTTACCAAATTCATTGATTAGCTCTAGTAGTTTTCTGGTAGCATCTTTAGGATTCTCTATATATAGTATCATGTCATCTGCAAACAGGGACAGCTTTACTTCCTCTTTTCTGATTTGGATTCCTTTTATTTCTTTTTCTTCAATGATCGCTGTGGCTAAAACTTCCAAAACTATGTTGAATAATCGTGGTGAGAGTGGACAGCCTTGTCTTGTTCCTGATCTTAGAGGAAACGGTTTCAGTTTTTCACCATTGATAACAATGTTGGCTGTGGGTTTGTCATGTATGGCCTTTATTATGTTAAGGTAAGTTCCCTCTATGCCTACTTTCTGGAGGGTTTTTATCATAAATGGGTTTTGCACCTTTTTTGACTGCTTGTTCTATCAGCTAATGAAAGAGGTGTTAAAATCTCCAATGATGATTGTGGATTTATCTATTTCTTCTTTTAGTTCTGTCAACTTTGCTTAATATATATTGAAACTTTGCTACATTTTTTACAAATTACTTATGCATTATAAATTCTTAAGTGTATTACAAATTTAGGACTGTTTTATCTTATTGTTAATTGACACTTTTTTCATTATGAAATGTCTCTTTTAATCTCTAGAAATATTTCTTTCTCTACCATCTCTGTTGCCTGATATTAACATTGCTACACTAATTTTCTTTTGGTTAGTGTTTGCATGACATATTTTTTTCTATTCTTTCTTTCTTTAAAACTTTATGTCCGGGCTTTCCAGGTGGCGCAGTGGTTGAGAGTCCGCCTGCTGATGCAGGGGACACGGGTTCGTGCCCCGGTCTGGGAAGATCCCACATGCCGCAGAGCGGCTGGGCCCGTGAGCCATGGCTGCTGAGCCTGCGCGTCCGGAGCCTGCGCTCCGCAACGGGGGAGGCCACAACAGTGAGAGGCCCGCGTAACGCAAAAAAAAAAAAAAAAAAAAAAAACTTTATGTCCTTACACTTAAGTTGAGTCTCTTGTAAATAGCATAGGGATTTTGCTTTTTTATCCAAAAGAAATTTTTGTCTTTTAATTGGAGTAATATGGAGTAATAATCTACTAACATTTAATGCAATTATTGAAATGTTTATATCTACTGTCTTGTTGTTTCTATATCTGTTCTTTATTCCTTTGTTTCTCCTTTCTTCTCTGGGAGAGGAATCAAGTATTTTCTATTGTTCTGTTTTTTCCTCCTATTTTAGCTTACTGGTTATTTGCTTTTAGATACTCTGTATTATTTTATGTTCCTTCTAAAAGGGAGGCAGTTAGTGCAGGCAAATCATCTTAATCCTGTCAAGGGTTAGTTTATTAGCTTTGGTCTCTTTTGGTTTTGCCTTCTTTACCAGGCTGAGGTCTTTCTGAGGGCTCAGTCAGAAGTTTGAGTGTTGCTATTTCACTTTGGTGTGCCTTGTACTCCCACATCTATCTCATTAATACCACACTGCTGCAAGAACGTTGCACAGTGCATCAGCCTCCCAGCTGCTGCTTTCTGTTGGTTTTCTTGCAGTCTCTGCTGTGCTTGCTCAGCTTTAGAGCTGGCAAACATCTCAAGGAGAGATTGCGTATAGCCTTCTGGGTTCACTTCTCTGACATTTCCTTCTCTCTGGGATTATATCACTTGAGTCCCAGCCACTTTGGCAGCTTTGAACTCCAATCTGGCTCCTTAGCCCAATAGAGTAATAGAGTAGCCGCCCTGTACTCTTTTCCCTGCCCTGTGAATGCGGCCAGGGTGAATATGGAGCTCACCTTAATGTGCTTACCTTCTCTTAGGGATAAACTGTGTTGGTCACTCTCCAAATTCCTTCAAATGATGTGTTATGTACTTTGTCCAGCTATTAGCAATTTTCACTTGGTTCAATATAAGCTACTATGTTATGGCTGGAATCAAAAGTTTTCCTTTTTTTTTTTTTTTCCGCACCCCGTGGCATGAGGGACCTTAGTTCCCTGACCAGGGATCAAACTCCTGCCTCCTGCAGTGGAAGCACAGGGTCCTAACCACTGGACTGCAAGGGAAGTCCCAGAAGTTTTCCTTTTTTAAATACAAATATTGAATTATAATGCTGTACAGCTGAAACTAACAAATGTTATATGTCAATTATATGTCAATTAAAAATAAATAAATAAAATAAAGATATCATCTAAAATTTTTTCCTCTTTTACATTTTGCACACTCTATATTATAAATAAAAAACCTAAAAGAGCTCAAGAGACTGAAATAAGGAAATTATAAAAGCATAAAAATTGAGTTATTGGACTTCCCTAGTGGTGCAGTGGTTAAGAATCCGCCAGCCAATGCAGGGGACACGGGTTTGAGCCCTGGTCCAGGAAGATCCCACATGATGTGGAGCAACTAAGCCGTGTGCCACAACTACTGAACCTGTGCTCTAGAGCCCATGAGCCACAACTACTGAGCCCACATGCGACAACTACTGAGCTCACGTGCCACAACTACTGAAGCCACGCACCTAGAGCCCATGCTCCTCAACAAGAGAAGCCACCGCAATAAGTCCATGCACTGCAATGAAGAAGTAGCCTCCGCTGGCCGCAAGTAGAGAAAGCCAGTGCACAGCAATGAAGACCCAATGCAGCCAAAAATAAATAAATTTATTTTAAAAAATTGAGTTATAGATCACAGAACCCTAGTCCTAAACTAAGACCATCCTCAAGTCTTCTGCACTCAGCATTCTGTCTGGATCAGATGTTCTTCCCATCTCATCTTCAGTTTGGTTCTTTGGTGAAAGCTTTGTACTCAGACTGAGAAAGCTAATGTTTGGTCTCTGAACTTCTATATAAAAATTATCTGATCCTGGACAAACCTCTTCCTTTTACCACTTTGGGTTTGTCATTAGTCAAGGAGGATCACAATTAATGTCTGCGTGCCTTAAGTCTTTTCAGGAACAAGCAGGACAAGTGCTTGCCCTGTCTTCCTAACAGAGCTGGTATGAGATCAGCTTAGCTGAGAAGGCAAGGGTCGCAAAGGTGCCATCCCCGTAGAGATGTGGGTGCTTTAACAGTTTCCTAGCTCTTGGACAATTTCTTCTCATGCTCTGTTTTTCTTTTCTCCCCTTAATTGGAGCTGTAGATTAGACACAAATATGATTGCTGTTTCCTCCCCTATCTGGGAAAAGCCAGATGTCAGTCGTGTAGTGGAGCTGAATTGTGCTGGCTCACAGGAGCAAACCATTTGTGTCTTGTCCCAATTCTTTATTCAGTGTTGGGAATATTTATACCACAGAAATTGGCAAACACTACAAATCAGTGTTTGTTTGTTTGTTTGTTTTCCTGGGGAGTCCTTTGTTAAAACCTTTACCAGCACATGGGGTAGTACCATGCCCCAAGACAGAGGCATGCCAGAAGAAGAACAAGCTGGATTTTTATTTCTCTGTTGGAATTCTGCTCATATTTTTAAAAAATTGAGATGAAATTCACAAAGCATAAAATTCACCATCCTACTCATCCTTTTTGAAGTTCATTCACGCTCATGGGTTATCACCTCTTTATTTATTCTTCATTATAATATTTTATTTTTGTGACAGTAATACGTTTACATGGTTCACAATTCACAAGGTACAAAAGAATATCCAGTGAAAAGTCTCCCTCCCACTTCTGTCCCCCAGCCATCCCATTTCCTTCCCTAGAGAACACCAACGTTACCGAATTTTTCGGTGTACTTTTTGAAAATTATTAAATAAAAAAGTTCTTAGACTGTTTAAACTCTCTCTGTCTCTCTGCTCTGACCTCGTTTTTCTTCATTTAACCAAATATCTTGAAGATGGTTCCATCCCAGTACATACAGAACTTCCTTATTCTCTTTTATAGTTGCATGTAATCCATTTACACATACACAGTTGTTGTGCATTACTTTGAACATATCTACTTCTGCACTTGTGTGGATATATCTGTAGGACTAACTCCTACAAGTAGAATTGCTTGTCAAAAGTTATATATATTTGGAATTTGGATGACATTGTTAAATTGACTTTTGTTTAGACAGTACTCATTTACACTCTCATAAGCAATGGCTAAGATGCTTGTGCCCTCACAGCCCTGCCCACAAACTGTGTCAACAAACTTTTTGTTCTTTGTAAGTCTGATAGGGAAAAAAAATGATCTATCAGGGTAGTTTAAATTTCCTTTCTTTTTATTATGATGGAGGTTGAGCGTCTTTTTATATGTTTATGTGTTATTTCTGTATCCTTTTGTGTGAACCCTCTGCTTGTATCCTTTTCGTATTTTTTTCTATTGGGTTTTGTTACTCTTATTAATTTTTAGATGTTCTTTTTGAAACAGACTCACAGTTATAGAGAACAAACTAGTGGTTATTACCAGTGGCGAGAGGGGAGGGGGAGGGTCAAGATAGGGGTGGAGGTTACGAGGTACAAACTACTATGTATGAAATAAATAAATTACAGGGATATATTGTACAGCACAGGGAATATAGCCAATATTTTATAATAACTATAGATAGAGTACAACCTTTAAAAATTGTGAATCACTATGTTGGACACCTGAAACTTACATAATATTGTAAATCAACTCTACCTTAATAAAAAAAAATTAGGAGTTCTTTTCATCTGAAGGAAATTACCCTTTTGTGATAAGAGTTGCAAACACTTTTTCCCAGTTTGTCATATGTCTTTTGTCTTTGTTTCTGGTGGGTTTTCTCATGTATTTTTAAAATTTTATTTTATATACTTGAATCTACCAGTTTTATATAGTTGAATCTTTTATGGCTTCTTGGTTTTATGTAATACTTCCTCACTCCCAAAACTATTAAAAAACCATTAAAAAAAGTTAACCCATTTTTTTCTAGTACTTTTATATTTTCATATATATATTTAAATCTTTGCTTCATAAGGGTTTTATTCTGTTTTTTTTCCATGTGGCTATATGGTTGCCTCAATATTATGTATTGGATAATACATCTTTCCCTCCACTGTTTTGAAATTCCATCTTTAGACATTAACTTGTAGAGGAGAAAGCTAGAAGGATTGGTACCTGCCATTTAGACAAAAGAGAGCTCTTTCTGTCTTTGGGAAGTGACAGTAGAGGCATACACCTACCTGCTTATAACAGTAGGTTTCTATGTTTGCTCTAATTTCCTATTACGAATTCTGTGTGTGGCAAGGATGGGACAGGGGACACCAGAGTTCTTAGGACAGGTGGGAAACTGAGTTCACAGTTTGTTGATTTTCCTGTTCCTATTGTTCTTCTTTTAGGGAGGGGGGAAGTCATAGAAATGAGAGGAGTAATTGAACGCAGAAGTAAGCTTCTTTCTGGGCCTCTGCTTTCAACCACTTGGTTACTTCCTCCCTTTATCAAGAAGTTCCTTGTCTATATCTTGGGTAGCATCGATTTTGCTGTGAACTATAACCACACAGAACAAAAACAGGAATGGTGACTCACAGATTTTGTAATGCATATCAGAGAAAGTAAAGTTCCTGCTCATAAAGTAAAGTTCCTGCTCATTTAGACCACTGTTTTGGAGAACGTAGAATTTTTCTCTTAACCAAAGCTAACCTTGGCTTAGAATCTGTAGATAGTGGAACGCTTCAAGGGTCATTGTTTACCAGGTCAGGAGAAGAAAAAAAAAAAGAGGAACTGGGCTTCCCTGGTGTCACAGTGGTTAAGAATCCGCCTGTCAATGCAGGGGACACGGGTTTGAGCTCTGGTCCGGGAAGATCCCACATGCCGTGGAGCAACTAAGCCCGTGCACCACAACTACTGAGCCTGAGCTCTAGAGCCCGCGAGCCACAACTACTGAGCCCGCGGGCCACAACTACTGAAGCCTGTGCACCTAGAGCCCGTGCTCCGCAACAAGAGAAGCCACCACAGTGAGAAGCCCGCACACCGCAACAGAGTAGCCCCCGCTTGCCGCAACTAGAAGAAAGCCCGTGCACAGCAGTGAAGACCCAACTCAGCCAAAAATAAGCAAATAAAATAAATAAAAAATTTTTTAAAAATATTTTTTAAAAAAAGAGGAACTGCAGATAGCTGACAGAGTGACTGGAGGTTGTGGCTCTGTCACATGCTGGTCTCTGGAAATGGTGTAGGACCAGCAGAACCAGCAAAGAGCCTTGTTGTCTGGGAAGGTGAGCAGCCTAGGCAGTTTGCTCACTCTGCATTGCACTTGATCCTCAGAATGGAGTGCTGAGCTGCCGACTGGAGCTGGGAGGTGTGACAGGCAGTCTCTTGGATTTAGCATCCCTACCTAGGGGAGAAGAGGGTTAGGAAAATAAAAGTAAGGTAATCCTCCAAAGTACTCCTAAACACTCAAAGCACCTGGAATGACCTGCCCTTTCTTCTACCACGTACTCTGCCTACATGGCCCTGTAGTAGCTTCTTTACCCTTTGTGGGGTCCTTGGTGTTAATTTCAATTTCATTTCACCTGCATGCATTGAGGTGGAGAAAAGGAGGCCAACAGGGAGGAGAGGCACATTGTGTTGGCCCAACCCTATAGAATGACTCTGGGCTCCAAGTACATCTCCACCCAAGGGAAATCTTAGGTAGGTTATAAGTAGTGAGCAAATTGTGGGACCTCTGGCTGCTGCTTCCTCCTGGTAGATTGCTGACCAGAACTGACTTTAGCATAATAGAAGCTTGTTCTTTGAAAAGCTGGGAGGTAGGGGCATCTTGTCCTTAGTCTTATTTTTTTCAGCCCCCAACTTACCCCTTACTGCCCTTTCACACTCTCTAGGTTGTCCTGCAATTGTCAGCTACTGATACATGATTCCTTTACTCTGAAGGTCATGAGACAGAGGTAATGACCTTTTTTCTTGTCATAGCCACTGGCCCATCAAATAAGAAAGGCCGAGACAGTGAAATAACTACATCCCCAAGTGAAATATTAAACCTATGTGATGTAAAGAAAGTACAAAACAAGTAAGTACATCTAACACAAATACAAATTACATTCCTAATACATTTGCCCGTCGAGGAGGAGAAGACAAGAATTGTACCAGTAGAGAAAGTAGGGAGAAAAGAAAGAGACAGGATATGAGAGGGGCCATGGATTCAGTGCAGGAAAGTGACAGTATTGACTCTTGTATATACTCTCCTCTGACGTGTCAACATTTTAAAACCAACTATTTCCAGTTTTCATTTCTTTCATCCTTAATTATAAAGGGTCAGTTTCTTTTTATCTTTCCTTTTTAAAAAAATATTTCTTTCTTTATTTAGGCTGTGCCAGGTCTTAATTGTGGCATGCATGGGGGATCTAGTTCCTTGACCAGGGATTGAACCTCGGCCCCCTGCTTTGGGAGCCTGGAGTCTTACCCACTGGGCCACCAGGGAAGTCCTGAGGGACAGTTCTGATTGAGGCAACCAAATCATCATCCACAGTGGAAATCA
The DNA here is from genome assembly GCF_949752795.1 of Hyperoodon ampullatus. Lineage (NCBI taxonomy): Eukaryota > Metazoa > Chordata > Mammalia > Artiodactyla > Ziphiidae > Hyperoodon > Hyperoodon ampullatus. Next base: position 58,878,095 of record NC_136929.1, on the reverse strand, counting down.
TTTTCTAACCTGCAAAAGTAGGTCAGCTACTTACTTTGAACTAAAGTTAATTACCCCAAGGTTCTATCAGAAGCCAGTGGTTACGGGCTAAATGTTTGTGTCCTCCCACCCCCACCCTGACAAATCCGTATGTTGTAGGTCAAGCTACAACAGTGTGATGTTATTTGGACATAGGGACTTTGGGAGATCATTAGGTTTAGGTGAGATCATGAGGGAGGACCCTCATGATGGGATAAGTGTCTTTATAAGAAGAGGAAGACAGAGAGATCTTGCTCTCTCCATGTGCACAAACAAAGCCATATGAGGACACAGCAAGAAGGTGACATCTACAAGCCAAGAAACATTCTCACCAGAAAATGCTGGCACCTGGATCTTGGACCTTGACCTTCCAGAACTGTGAGCAATAAATGTCTGTTGTTTAAGTCACTCGGTCTCTGGTATTTTGTTATAGCCCGAGATGACTAAGACACCAGAGGACTGAAGACAGGCTAAAGGTCATGGTCATAGTAGGGTGTGGGGGGATGGAGTATGTGTGTGTGTGGGTGTGTGTGCGTGTGTGTGCATGTATGTGTGTGCCAGGAGTCTGCATTTAAAAGTCATCTCAAAAAAAAAAATTGCAGAGGAAGGAAAACTCCCAAACTCATTCTATGAGGCCACCGTCACCCTGATACCAAAACCAGACAAAGATACTACAAAGAAAGAAAATTACAGACCAATATCACTGATGAATATAGATGCACAAATCCTCAACAAAACACTAGCAAACAGAATCCAACAACACATTAAAAGGATCATACACCATGATCAAGTGGGATTTATCCCATGGATGCCAGGATTCTTCAATATACGCAAATCAATCAATGTGATACACCATATTAACAAATTGAAGATTAAAAACCATATGATCATCTCAATAGATGCAGAAAAAATAAATAAATAAAGTCATCTCAAAGATTCTGATTCCAACAAGAATCACTGGCTGGCTTCATATAAAGTATCTGCACTTTGATATAGGTCTCTTAAATGCCAGGTTGCCTACAACACACAAAGGAATTAGTCACTAATGGTGGAATTTCAGGTGCTGCTACAAGTAAAGATTTGTTTTCCTGGGGAGAGGAAAGAATTTTCCAGTCTTTGTCAAAGAAAAAGAAATATTTTTTTTAAAATTTTCAACTCTGCCATAGGTCAGAGACGTTCTTCCTATAAGAGACCTTTTCTGGACCTTTTTATGTCAAAATATTTTTCCCTTATTTCTCATCTCCTTTCTGACCTTGTACACATGCTAAGTGGTGCTTATTAAGTAGCTCTTGTTGGGAAAGGGAGAGGTTGTATGTGTGTGGGGGGCACCCTCGCTTTAGCTATCATCAGCTACTCTGGCTCTGCTTCTGCAGCATGACAGGGAGAGTCCCACCCACTGTGACTAACACCCTGTTAAAGCACTTAATTACTGTCCCCCTGAAGCATCTCCTAGCATAAGCACAAATGTGGTACATCCCCCCTTCCTCCCATTCCAACGGATAACTAATGAAGCTGGTGGTGATGGTGTTGGGTTTGGGTGGGGGGGGTTGATATTGAGGGTGAAGGTGGAGAGTGAGTCACTTTCTACTCATTTTCTAGAACCTTCCACAGCAGAGTACCATTATAGAGCTGGCTAATGTAGGCTCTTAATAGTCAGTGAAGCCAGTGCCAATTTCACCCCTGAGAACATTGTTGGTTTGGGGGCAATGCTCTGCATTTAATGAAAACAATAATTTTCCACAGCCTCTAGAAAACACAGCTTGGCTCTATTGTGGGTGGAAGCCCAGGGAAGTTTTCAAAGCTCAGAAACTTTCGTAACTATCTGTGGATTAGTAACTACAGATAGAAATTTCTTCAGCAGCTGGTTGAGGAGCAATGCAGGGTAGCCAGCTTGCCTCGTAAAGCAGGAGGAACTGATATTCTGTAACCGCTTTTGTAATACCAGTGGGGAAACCGATTACCCTCCGGGTAGGAGCACTGCAGCTGGTTTGTTCTGGATTGTCATGCCTGCTTCCTTCTCAGCCCTTGCCTTGTGTCAGCTGCAGTCCTATCTCTCTCTCCGTTTCAATTACAGAAACGCGATTTCCCTGAAATGACTCTTCTCTGACAACCTGGGCACCCCTGGCTGCCTCTGGCCACACCTTGCTTAGAAGGCAAATAAACAACTTTCATTTGGGCTCCCAAGTGGAAATAACAGAGAGTCATCAAGAATAGAAGGCTCTTGCCTGGGCCTGCTCAGAAAATCCCCTTTGCCGAGCAGGGTGCAGCTGTCTCTCCCTGGTTATGCATCCCTTGTCAAATTATAAGGAAGTTTAATTCTTTCAGATATTAACCCTTGTCCTGAAGGCCTCAGTTAGGAATAGAGATGAGGATGGAAGGTAAAAGAAAAGAGAAAGAGAAAGCACGTGTAGAAAGCAGACAAAGCGGGAGACACCAAGTAAAGGAGGATCTGACGGGGGGAGGGGAGAGAATTCAGCAGGACTCAGGGGGCTTCAATGGCGCTACCTGCTCTGAGCATGCGCACCAGCTGTCTCATCACTGTGGCTCTTATTTCTTGTCATAGAAAAAATACAGTTACCAAGTGAAAAAAAGGTTAAAAACAACGTGTACATTTTTCCAAGGAGGAGCTGGTTAGTGATCTTCAAGAGACAGCTGGCAGTGGAAGTCTTACCAAGAGGAAGAAATCTTTCCCCAAAGAGGAACCAGATAGTGACCCTGAAGAGTCAGGAAACAAGAGGGTCCCCAAGAAAAAGAGGAAATTCTCTTCCAAGGAGGAGCCTCTCAGCAGTGGACCTGAAGAGGCTGCTGCCAGCAAGAGCAGCAGCTCCAAGAAAAAGAAAAAGCTCCGAAAGCTATCCCAGGAAAATCAGAATGGACATTTCCCTAATAGGGCATAACTTACAGAGATATTTCCCAACCCATCCCCTATAGCCCAATAAAAACAAAAACAAATTCACGAGTCAAAAACAAAACAAAACAAAACAACAACGTGTACAGTATCATCCCCCTTTTAAATGTATGTTGGCATAAATATCTGGAAGGCTATAAATAAAAAGTTCAAGTGTTATCTTGGAATGGTAGGGTTCTAGATGAGTTTTAATTTTCTTCTTTTTGCTTATCTATATTTTCTAAAATGAATGCCTATTGTCTATACTAGAATAGTTAAACGTATACTAAAAAGTGAAGGGAGAGGACAGATACAGAGGAAGAAAAATACGGAGCTGAGGGAAAGAGACAAAGTTTTTTTTGTTTCTTTGTTTTTTTTTTCGGTACGCGGGCCTCTCACTGTTGTGGCCTCTCCCGTTGCGGAGCACAGGCTCCGGATGCGCAGGCTCAGCGGCCATGATGGCTCACGGGCCCAGCCGCTCCGCGGCATGTGGGATCTTCCCGGACGGGGCACGAACCCGTGTCTCCTGCATCGGCAAGCGGACTCTCAACCACTGCGCCACCAGGGAAGCCCGACAAAGTTTTTTGTCTGTGAGGTCTGTGATAATCCAGATATTTAATCAAGCTGTTCATTTCCCCGTATTGTCTGCTCTTTGCAACTCAGGGTAGCCATTTGACCACTAGTTACAGTTTCTTAAGGCCTCTAATTTTTAAATCTGTGGAGCTGTATTTCTTAACCAAAAGCGCACATGGGAATCATCAGGTAAACTTTTTCAAAATGTCTTTGCCAGGGTCCCATCCTCAGAAGTTCTGATTCAGAATGTCCAGGTAGGGGCCTGGATAAGAGTCTTTTGAAAAACCTTCCCAGGTGTTCTGATCCTCAACTCATCCTGGTTGAGAATTCCACTGTGTGCAAGATGATTAACTGCGATACTGAAGAAAAATATTAGAACTTCTAATTTTATTTATTTTCTATTGCACCATTTAAAAATCTCTAGTTGTTTATGTATTAATACTGTATATGATATTGTTACAGTAAGATGTGTATAATATGCAAATAAATAAACTTGCATATTTGAGGGCATGTTAAAAATGTTTTTCTTATAAGAGTGTCAATCAAAAAATTTGGAGACAGCGGCTTCAGAGAATTCATTATGAGTGGGTAACTCAAGTGTCCAATCAAATTGGAAATTCTCCTCCTGGCTGAGATAGAGAAATGTCACATGACTACCTATGACTCATTTTAACCTAACTTGTTTCCTTCTTCAAGGTGTATTGCTATTTACTGGTCTTGTGTCATTGTTTGTGTGTATATGATCTTCCCCAGGTAGACTGCAGCTATCTCGTTGGTAAATACACATGCACATACATACACCTACTACAGATGTCAGCATTTGGGGATCTCTCAAAGCCCTAAAAAGGCTGATCATTATTTCATGGTTGCTACGTACTATACTCTTAATAGCTGCTTTGAAAAAAACTAGGTTGTCTTAACTTGAAAAGCAAAACACCGAATAATAATTAGTAAGCAAATATTGGTTAAAAAATAAAACTATAGGAAAGTGTAAAGAGTGAGAAGTAAATCTTCCAGGTGAAGATGGAAAACTGAACAAGCACATGTCTTCATTTTCTCTTTTCTGAAATCTCATGAAAATGATGGTAAATGAATTTTTTTAAACATCTTTATTGGAGTATAATTGCTTTACAATGGTGTGTTAGCTTCTGCTTTATAACAAAGTGAATCAGCTATACATATATCCCCATATCTCCTCCCTCTTGCATCTCCCTCCCACCTTCCCTATCCCATTCCTCTAGGTGGTCACAAAGCACCGAGCTGATCTCCCTTCACTATGTGGCTCCTTCCCACTAGCTATCTGTTTTACATTTGCTAGTGTATATATGTCCATGCCACTCCCTTACTTCGTCCCAGCTTACCCTTCCCTCTCTCTGTGTCCTCAAGTCCATTCTCTATGTCTGTGTCTTTATTCTTGTCCTTGGAAGAGAATTTCCTCTTTTTCTTGGGGACCCTCTAGGTTCTTCAGAACCACTTTTTTTCTTAGGATTCCATATATATGTGTTAGCATACGGTATTTGTTTTTCTCTTTCTGACTTCTGTATGACTTCTGTATGACAGACTCTAGGTCCATCCAACTCACTACAAATAACTCAATTTTGTTTCTTTTTATGGCTGAGTAATATTCCATTGTATATATGTGCCACATCTTCTTTATCCATTCATCTGTCGATGGACACTTAGATGGCTTCCATGTCCTGGCTGTTGTAAATAGAGCTGCAGTGAACATTTGTGGTACACGACTTTTTTTGAATTATGGTTTTCTCAGGGTATATGCCCACTAGTGGGATTGCTGGGTCATATGGTAGTTCTATTTGTAGTTTTTTAAGGAACCTCCATATTGTTCTCCATAGTGGCTGTATCAATTTACATTCCCATCAACAGTGCAAGAGGGTTCTGTTTTCTCCACACCCTGGCCAGCATTTATTGTTTGTAGATTTTTTGATGATGGCCACTCTGACTGGTATGAGGTGATACCTCATTGTAGTTTTGATTTGCAATTCTCTAATGATTAGTGAGGTTGAACATCCTTTCATGTGTTTATTGTCAATCTGTATATCTTCTTTGGAGAAATGTCTATTTAGCTCTTCTGCCCATTTTTGAATTGGGTTGTTTGTTTTTTTGATATTGAGCTGCATGAGCTGCTTATAAATTTTGGAGATTAATCCTTTGTCAGTTGCTTCATTTGCAAATATTTTCTCCCATTCTGAGTGTTGTCTTTTTGTCTTGTTTATGTTTTCCTTTGCTGGGTAAAAGCTTTTAAGTTTCATAAGGTCCAATTGTTTATTTTTGGTTTTATTTCCATTTCTCTAGGAGGTGGGTCAAAAAGGATTTTGTTGTGACTTGAGTCATAGAGTGTTCTGCCTGTGTTTTCCTCTAAGACTTTTATAGTGTCTGGCCTTACATTTAGGTCTTTAATCCATTCTGAGTTTATTTTTGTGTACGGTGTTAGGGAGTCTTCTAATTTCATTCTTTTACATGTAGCCGTCCAGTTTTCCCAGCACCATGTATTGAAGAGGCTGTCTTCTCTCCATTGTATATTCTTGCCTCCTTTATCAAATTAAGGTGACTGTATGTGTGTGGGTTTTTCTCTGGGCTTTCTATCCTGTTCCATTGATCTATGCTTCTGTTTTTGTGCCATTACCATACTGTCTTGATTACTGTAGATTTGTAGTATAGTCTGAAGTCTGGGAGCCTGATTCCTCCAGCTCCCTTTTTCTTTCTCAAGATTGCTTTGGCTATTCAGGGTCTTTTGTGGTTCCATACAAATTGTGAAATTTTTTGTTCTAGTTCTGTGAAAAATGCCATTGGTAGTTTGATAGGGATTGCATTGAATCTGTAGATTGCTTTGGGTAGTATAGTCATTTTCACTATGTTGATTCTTCCAATCCAAGAACATGGTATATCTCTCCATCTGTTTGTATCATCTTTAACTGCTTTCATCAGTGTCTTATAGTTTTCTGTATACAGGTCTTTTGTCTCCTTAGGTAGGTTTATTCCTAGGTATTTTATTCTTTTTGTTGCAGTGGTAAATGGGAGTGTTTCCTTAATTTCTATTTCAAATTGTTCATCATTAGTGGATAGGAATGGAAGAGATTTCTGTGCATTAATTTTGTATTCTGCTACTTTACCAAATTCATTGATTAGCTCTAGTAGTTTTCTGGTAGCATCTTTAGGGTTCTCTATGTATAGTATCCTGTCATCTGCAAACAGTGACAGCTTTACTTCTTCTTTTCCGATTTGGCTTCCTCTTATTTCTTTTCCTTCTCTGATTGCTGTGGCTAAAACTTCCAAAACTATGTTGAATAATAGTGGTGAGAGTGGACAACCTTGTCTTGTTCCTGATCTTAGAGGAAATGGTTTCAGTTTTTCACCATTGAGAACGATGTTGGCTGTGGGTTTGTCATGTATGGCCTTTATTATGTTGAGGTAGGTTCCCTCTATGCCTACTTTCTGGAGAGTTTTTATCATAACTTGGTGTTGAATTTTGTCAAAAGCTTTTTCTACATCTATTGAGATTATCATATGGTTTTTATTCTTCAGTTTGTTAATATGGTGTACAACATCGATTGATTTGCATATACTGAAAAATCCTTGCATTCCTGGGATAAACCCCACTTGATCATGGTGTATGATCCTTTTTATGTGCTGGTGGATTCTGTTTGCTAGTATTTTGTTGAGGATTTTTGCATCTATGTTCATCAGTGATATTGGGCTGTAGTTTTCTTTCTTTGTGAATCTTTGTCTGGTTTTGGTATCAGGGTGATGATGGCCTTGTAGAATGAGTTTGGGAGTGTTCCTCCCTCTGCTATATTTTGGAAGAGTTTGAGAAGGATAGGTATTAGCTCTTCTCTAAATGTTTGATAGAATTCGCCTGGGAAGCCATCTGGTCCTGGGCTTTTGTTTGTTGGAAGATTTTAATCACAGTCTCAATTTCAGTGCTTGTGATTGGTTTATTTATAATTTCTGTTTCTACCTGGTTCTGTCTCAGGAGGTTGTGCTTTTCTAAGAGTGTGTCCATTTCTTCGAGGTTGTCCATTTTATTGGCCTGTAGTTGCTTGTAGTAATTTCTCATGATCCTTTGTATTCCTGCAGTGTCAGTTGTTACTTCTCCTTTTTCATCTCTAATTCTATTGATTTGAGTCTTCTCCCTTTTTTTCTTGATGAGTCTGGCTAATGGTTCATCACTTTTGTTTTTCTTCTCAAAGAAGAAGCTTTTAGTTTCATTGATCTTTGCTATTGTTTCCTTCATTTCTTTTTCGTTTATTTCTGATCTGATCTTTATGATTTCTTTCCTTCTGCTAACTTTGGGTTTTTTTTGTTCTTCTTTCTCTAATTGCTTTAAGTGTAAGATTAGGTTGTTTATTTGAGATGTTTCTTGTTTCTTGTTTTTTTTTTTTTTTTTTTTTTTTTTTTTTTGCGGTACGCGGGCCTCTCACTGCTGTGGCCTCTCCCGCCGCGGAGCACAGACTCCGGACGCGCAGGCTCAGCGGCCATGGCCCACGGGCCCAGCCGCTCCGCGGCATGCGGGATCCTCCCGGACCGGGGCACGAACCCGTGTCCCCTGCCTCGGCAGGCGGACTCTCAACCACTGCGCCACCAGGGAAGCCCTTTTTTTTTTTTTTTTTTTTTTTTTCTTTTTTTTTTCTTGTTTCTTGAGGTAGGACTGTATTGCTATAAACTTCCCTCTTAGAACGCTTTTGCTGCATCCCATAGGTTTTGGGTCATCGTGTTTTCATTGTCATTTGTTTCTAGGTATTTTTTGATTTCCTTTTTGATTTCTTCAGTGATCTCTTGGTTATTTAGTAGTGTAGTGTAGTATTTAGCCTCCATGTATTTGTATTTTTTACACATTTTCCCCTGTAATTGATATCTAGGCTCATAACGTTGTGGTGGGAAAAGATACTTGATATGATTTCAATTTTTAAAAATTTGCCAAGGCTTGGGCTTCCCTGGTGGCGCAGTGGTTGAGAGTCCGCCTGCCGATGCAGGGGATACGGGTTCGTGCCCCGGTCTGGGAAGATCCCACATGCCGCGGAGCGGCTGGGCCCGTGAGCCATGGCCGCTGGGCCTGCGCGTCCGGAGCCTGTGCTCTGCAGTGGGAGTGGCCACAACAGTGAGAGGCCCGCGTACTGCAAAAAAAAAAAAAAAAAAAAAAAAAAAAAAAAAAAAATTTGCCAAGGCTTGATTTATGACCCAACATATGATCTATCCTGGAGAATGTTCCATGAGCACTTGAGAAGAAAGTGTATTCTGTTGTTTTTGGATGGAATGTCCTATAAATATCAATTAAGTCCATCTAGTTCAATGTATCATTTAAAGCCTGTGTTTCCTTAATTATTTTCATTTTGGATGACCTGTCCATTGGTGAAAGTGGGGTGTTAAAATCCCCTACTAGGATTGTGTTACTGTGGATTTCCCCTTTTATGGCTGTTAGCATTTGTCTTATGTATTGAGGTGGTCCTATGTTGGGTGTATACATATTTACAATTGTTATGTCTTCTTCTTGGATTGATCCCTTGATCATTACGTAGTGTCCTTTTTTGTGTCTTGTAATAGTCTTTATTTTAAAGTCTATTTTGTCCCATATGAGAATTACTACTCCAGCTTTCTTTTGATTTCCATTTGCATGGAATATCTTTTTCCATCCCCTTACTTTCAGTCTGCATGTGTCCCTAGATCTGAAGTGGGTCTCTTGTAGACAGCATATGTACGGGTCTTGTTTCTGTATCCATTCAGCCATTCTGTGTTTTTTGGTTGGAGTATTTAATCCATTTACATTTAAGGTAGTTATCAATATGTGTGTCCCTATTACTATTTTCTTAATTGTTTTGGGTTTGTTATTATAGGTCTTTTCCTTGTCTTGTGTTTCCTGCCTAGAGAAGTTCCTTCAACATTTGTTGTAAAGCTGGTTTGGTGGTGCTGAATTCTCTTAGCTTTTGCTTGTCTGTAATGATTTTAATTTCTCCGTCAAATCTAAATGAGATCCTTTGTGGGTAGAGTAATCTTGGTTGTAGGTTTTTCCTTTTCATAACTTTAAATGTGTCCTGCCACTCCCTCTGGCTTGCAGAGTTTCTGCTGAAAGATCAGCTGTTAACCTTATGGGGATTCCCTTGTATGTTATTTGTTGTTTTTCCCTTGCTGCTTTTAATATTTTTTCTATTTGATTTTTGATAGTTTGATTAATATGTGTCTTGGCATGTTTCTCCTTGGGTTTATCCTGTATGGGACTCTCTGTGCTTCCTGGAGTTGATTGACTACTTCCTTTCCCATATTTGGGAAGTTTTCAACCATAATCCCTTCAAATATTTTGTCAGTCCCTTTCTTTTTCTCTTCTTCTTCTGGGACTGCTATAATTTGAATGTTGGTGCGTTTAATGTTGTCCCAGAAGTCTCTGAGACTGTCCTCAATTCTTTTCATTCTTTTTTCTGCTCTGCATTAGTTATTTCCAATATTTTATCTTCCCGGTCCCTTATCTGTTCTTCTGCCTCAGTTCTTCTTCTATTGATTCCTTCTAGAGAATTTTTAATTTCATTTATTGTGTTGTTCATCATTGTTTGTTTGCTCTTTAGTTCTTCTAGGCCCTTGTTAAACGGTTCTTGTATTTTCTCCATTCTATTTCCAAGATTTGGATCATCTTTACTATCATTACTCTGAATTCTTTTTCAGGTAGACTGCCTATTTCCTCTTCATTTGTTAGGTCTGGTGGGTTTTTATCTTGCTCCTTCATCTGCTGTGTGTCTTTCTGTCTTCTCATTTTGCTTATCTTACTGTGTTTGGGATTTCCTTTTTGCAGGCTGCAGGCTCATAGTTCCCGTTGTTTTTGGTGTCTGTCCCCAGTGGCTAAGGTTGGTTCAGTGGGTTGTGTAGGCTTCCTGGTGGAGGGGACTGGTGCCTGTGTTCTGGTGGATGAGGCTGGATCTTGTCTTTCTGGTGGACAGGACCACATCCGGTGGTGTGTCTGTGACCTTCGTATGATTTTAGGCAGCCTCTCTGCTAATGGATAGGGCTGTGTTCCTGTCTTGCCAGTTGTTTGGCATAGGGTGACCAGCACTGTAGCTTGCTGGTCATTGAGTGGAGCTGGGTCTTGGCGTTGAGATGGAGATCTCTGGGAGAGCTTCCGCCGTTTATTATGTGGAGCCAGGAGGTGTCTGGTGGACCAATGTCCTGAACTCAGCTCTCCCACCTCAGAGGCACAGTCCTGACACCCGGCCAGAGCACGAAGACCCTGGCAGCCACACGGCTGTGGCGCAGGGGGCTCCCCAGCTCCTACTCCCCGAATCCTCCTCCTCCTCCTCCCCTCCTCTTTGTCTCTCCTTCCGTCTCTGCCGGGTGCTCATGGTGCCGGCCGGGCCAAGCTGACCAGAGAGAGAACAGGGCAGGAGGGGGTGGCGGCAGCGGTGACCAACAGCCCCGTGACCATGCCCACGCTGTAACAGCGGCCACCTCCTGCCTTGCACCCTCCCTGCACTCCACCTCTGATAACCCCACGGCTCCTGCGCCCAGGGTGCTGGTGCGCAGGCGCCCTCTGGGGCTGAATTTTTTTAAAGGGAAGAAATGATAGCATCAAAAAATTTTTTAACTCCCCATAGCAACAAAATTTCAAAAGCTGGAAAGTAAGAACTGTGGCCAATGACAGAGCAGACAGAGGAAAACTGAATCCAAAGCCAGCAGTGGAAAAATTTGAGAAACCAACCAGAATTCCCCAAAGGCTCAGGAATAGGCTGCACCAGATACCTCTGGAAAAGAGGCTGGGGCATGCTAAAACCAGAAGCAGTGGTTCAAAGTTCATTTAGGAAGCAGTTAGACTCCTAGATCTCCTCCCCTCTCTGCACAGCCTGGCCAGTGCCCCTTTCCCAACTGCAGGGAGACTAGAACAGAGGTCTGTAGATTGGAGGACACCAGGCAGAGTTGAGGATTGGGTGCTGTAGCAAAAACAGAGGGGTTAAATGAAAAGATGGAGACCCATGGCTCTTTCCCCACTGTGCTCCCACAATGCCTGCAGCCAGAATTGTGTCCTTTGGGCATGAGCCTGGAAGAGTCCTCTCTGGGGAATTTGGTCTCCCCAAGAGGAAAAACATAAAGGTACTAATGTGGGCATTCTCCAGCCAAACAGTCCAGACAGAGCATGCAGTGGAGCCTCTGGTCAAAAAGCCCCTACAGGTTCAGGCTTTCCACTCAGCTTTTCAGCTCCCCATTCTTAAATAGGAGCAGACAATCCACATTTACCAGAGATTGAGGAAACCTCTTACATGAAATATAAAGACCAAAATGAATAGAAAAAGGCAACTTGGAGAAAAGAGAGACCATGCAGGTTGAAGAAAATGTCAAATATCCTCTAATTAATATCCTCAGAGCTAAGATATATAACCATCAAATAAGAATATGACCTTAGAAAAAGGAGCATTCAGGGAACAAATAAGACTTCTTGGAAATTAGAAATAGGGTAATATAAATAAAAATTCAATAAATAAAGAAAATAAAGAAGAGTAAATTTCCCTACAATTAGAGCAAAAGAAAAAGAAATGGACAAAAGAAAGATAAGAAAAACGAGAATTCAGAACAGGAGATGTAATATACGAAAACAGATATCCAAAAAGTGAGAACAGAGAAACCAGAAGAGAGGAAGTCAGTAAAGACATAATTCAAAAATATTTCCTGAAACAGAGAAGCAGGCATTTCTAGAATGAAAGGGCCACCAAATGCCCACACAAGGATTGAAAATAGACTCACACCAAAGTACACCAATGTGAAATCTCAAAACAACGAGGACAAAGAAAAGATGCCACAAGCTTCCAAAGAAGAGGAAAAAATATGTCCTATATAAAGGGTGATGCATCAGAACTGGTTCATACTCCTCAGCAGCAACCCTGAAGGACAGATGGCAATAGTCTTCAAAGTTTTCAAAGAAAATGATTTCCAATTTAGAATTCTATATGTACCCAACCCAAACTATCTATCAAGTGTCAAGATAGATTAAAAACATTTCAGACATACAAATTCTCAAAAATTCATATCCTGTGCCCCTGCCTCAGGAATTCTCCAGAACAAATGTCAAAACATGAAGCGAATAAAGGAAGAAGGCACAGAATTTACCCAGGAGGGAAGCATCCCTAGGATGCCAGAGAAGGGAGGGCCCAAGATGACAGCTCTCTCTCAGGTCCAGGCTGCAGCATTTCAGGAGGCTTTGGGAAAGACTTTTTGGGAGATTGGTGAAATTATTAGAATACCTGAAGATTCGGAATGCCTTGAGACCAGACATAGACAAATAGCAAATATAAATACATTGAAAGGGAATTCCCTGGCAGTCCAGTGGTTAGGACTCAGCGCTTTCACTGCCGTGGGCCTGGGTTCCATCCCTGGTCAGGGAACTAAGATCCCGCCAGCCTTGTGGCACAGCCAAAAAAAATTAAAAATAAAAATAAATAAATACATACGTACCTACACAATGAAGCAACGAAAAAGCAAAACAATTACTAGTTCCAGGAACAAAAAAAGGTGTGCAGGAAAGGAAGAGATAGCATAATTTACTATACTTCAGCCGTGAATAGTGTCTATAGCCACAGTAACGCACACACTGAATATTCACCTAACCGGGATCACAGCATAAATGCGTCGGCAGGGGGGTGGATGGGGAAGCAGGAGCATGTATGGTGGGGGAAACCAGGGGGAAGACACCAAATCCTTATCTTCTATGGTGGGGACAACTCAGATAATGGCCAACATTGAAAGAGCAAGGAAGAGTATTTCAAACCTGTTAATTTAGAGATCTTGCGGTGGACTTCCCAGGTGGAGCAGTGGTTAAGAATCCGCCTGCCAATGCAGGGGACACGGGTTTGAGCCCTGGTCCGGGAAGATCCCACATGCCTCGGAGCATCTAAGCCCGTGAGCCACAACTGCTGAACCTGCGTGCCACAACTACTGAAGCCTGTGCACCTAGAGCCCGTGCTCTGCAACAAGAGAAGCCCCGACTCCCTGCAACTAGCGAAAGCCCACATGCAGCCAAATAAATAAATAGATAAATAAATTTATAGAGACATGGGGGTGGATGCCAGAAGAATCATCTAAAATAAGTGAAAGGGTGGAAAATCGTGAGGAGGAGCTAGGGGGTTTCTGTTTTTCACAGCAAGCCTTGTAGAACTATATGACATTTTAGATTATACACATATATAACTCCGGGGGGAAAAACAAAATTAAAAAAGTACCTATTAATACTTTCTTCAGAAAAATTAAAGTAAATCTCCTTTCCTCACAGAGACCCTCACTGCTCCTTGTGAATCCTAAAAATACTCTATGGCTGCACACCTGTGATTACGGTAGTGAATATGTGATCCACCATGATCTCTAGTCAGGACTCTTGAAGCTGAGACATCCAGGCCACTTTCATTTTTTTTTCTTTTTTTTTTTTTTTTTTTGCGGTACGCGGGCCTGTCACTGTTGTGGCCTCTCCCGTTGCGGAGCACAGGCTCCGGACGCACAGGCTCAGTGGCCATGGCTCACAGGCCCAGCCGCTCCGCGGCATGTGGGATCTTCCCAGACCGGGGCACGAACCCGCGTCCCCTGCATCAGCAGGCGGACTGTCAACCACTGTGCCACCAGGGAAGGCCCACTTTCATTTTTTGAGGCTCCCAATACATTAAGAAAGGAAAAGTTGCAAAAAGTTGGGATTAGAAAACTGTGGTGAGCTTTACATTAAGAAATGAACGCTTTCATCACATACCAAAATGATGTAGGAATTCTAAATTTCAGGATCCATGTGAATGTGAGGCCCAAGCCTGGTGGCCTTCCTGCACACCCTCCCAGCGCCCCCATCTCTGTGATCAGCCTTACTGCAGGATCCTTCTCTGATTTCACAGTCTGCTCCCACCCCGCCTGTTACTGTGGTATTTCCTTCCCTTCTACAGAATGTGTGTTATTCTGTTTGCCTTCATGGAACTTCATTCCATTCCTAGCAACTCCTCCAACATCTCCTCACTCTGCTGTCACCTGTCCTTTGAATCAGTGTGCTCTCCATCTTAACAACCCTCATTAATTAATTAATGCCCTCCTCTGCCTGCTTTCCATTTTGGTACCACATTCACATTTAATGAGCTCACCATTTCATTATTCAGGTCATTGGTGAAACGTTACGTCACCAGGCTTAGGCTCTGTGGACACCACATTGTTATGCTCTCCAAGGTTAATAATAATCCACTGTATGCATTCTCTAGGCATGTGGCAACTCCTAATTATGGGGTTTAGAATTTAAATTTTAGACCAGTGGTTTGCAAACCTGGCTGCCTACTTAGAGACGCGGAGGGAGATTTCTAAAATATGGATCCTGGATCTTCCAGCAATCCTATTATACTATATTAAAAGCTTGGCCCAATAAATGAGCCTGGTTGTCTTAGATATAGAATCTTCTTTGTCTCTTCAAAGAAAAGAAAAGGAAAATACCAGAGATGGTTGCAGGGCCTTGCAATCCAGAGAAGTGACAGGCTGTCAGATTTTAAGTTCTAGTTTTCCTTTTCTTGCATTCTAAAGAAAAAAAAATTAAGAACTTGGTCATGGGTATTGTATTAGTTTCATATTCTTGCTGTAAAAAACTTTTGTGTTGTTTAAAGCCCAGATTTAGTGGCTCAAAACAACACAAATTTATTATCTTACAGTTGTGGAGGTCAAAGTCTGACACAGGTCTCCCTGGGCTAACATCAAGGAGTCAGCCATGCTGTGATCCTTTCTGGCTCTGTTTCTTACCTTTTCTAGCTTCTAGAGACCACCCACATTCTGTAGCTTGTGGCCCCATTTCTCCAGCAATGTGGAGTTCTTCTCACACAGTTATCTCTCTGGCTCTCTCCTACCTCTCTCTTCCATTTTTAAGAACTCTTGTGATTACATCAGGCCCTCCACCACCGCCCCCCACCAGATAATCAGGATAATCTCCCCATCTCAAGGTCAGCTGATTAACAACCATCTATTTGTGCCATGTAACCTGACACATCCACAGTTTCAGGGAGTAGGACTTGGACATCATTGGGGGTGGAGGCATCGTTCTGCTTACCACAGGGCACATTCAGTTTTCCCTTAATAATTTTTAGGTAACATAGGTGTCTCGTATTAGAGGCCTTCTCCAGGGGCTAAGGGACCTACTGTGACCAGGGCCTGCCTCCACGTTGGGCTGCACAGCAGCTGCCCGCCCTCGGTTCTGGAGACCATTTTATTAGGCCAGTAGCCAACCTCTCCCCGACCACACTGATCAGTGCATTCAGTGTAAGCTGGAAATCTGTCCCCTGGGCACTGGCTGAGGGGCGGCCTGGGACAGGAACAATAAGATCGTCTCTGTGTTAACCTCCATGTGCTCAATCTCCATGGCTGCACAAAAGGTTCTAAGCCACAAGCTCCCATCTGGAGACCCCGAGCCTTCCTGTTTCCTGTTGACTCAGAAGCTCAAGAGGTGGGACCCAGGGATCTGTGTTTTTAACACTCCCAGTTTAATTCTGTGTATAGTCAGGTTTGGGAAATTCTGGTTTAGACTATACTTTTTAGTTTAATGAATATATGGTAATGATTAAACTTTAAACCTTGGGACTGCCCTCATGGTGCAGTGGTTGAGAATCCACCTGCCAACGCAGGTGTTCACGGGTTCAATCCCTGGTCCAGGGGGATCCCACATGCCATGGAGCGACTGAGCCCATGTGCTACAACTACTGAGCCTGCGCTCTAGAGCCTGCAAGCCCCAACTACTGAGCCCACGTGCCGCAGTTGCTGGAGCCTGCATGCCTGGAGCCGGTGCTCCACAGCAGGAGAGGCCACCACAGTGAGAGGCCCGCGCACCGCAGCGAGGAGTAGCCCCTACTCACCGCAACTAGAGAAAGCCCGCGTGCACAGCAACGAAGACCCAAAGCAGCCAAAAATAAATAAATAAATAAACAAACATTAAAACAAAAATGTAAACCTTGCTAAATTAAGATGTCTTAGTAGCATCTGTTTCTTTTTTGGAAGTGCCAGATCTATATATATCTATATCTATATCTAT
Source organism: Hyperoodon ampullatus (assembly GCF_949752795.1). NCBI lineage: Eukaryota > Metazoa > Chordata > Mammalia > Artiodactyla > Ziphiidae > Hyperoodon > Hyperoodon ampullatus. The sequence continues at coordinate 58,861,602 of NC_136929.1, read as the reverse complement.
CTGATAGAAGGAGACCAGATTAAAAGGATGTTCTGTTTAAGAAAATCAATGGATTAAAACAAGACTTTCAAAAATAGCAACAACAATAATAATTAAGGGGTAATAATTCACATTACAAAAAGCATTCACTATATCATTTCCTTTAAACAACAAATCCCCCTAGGTCTCTTTAAGTATCAGTCAACTGACAAACTTTCTGTTTATATGTTGCTTTTCAGGACTTGCGTCCGGAAGGAGCTGGGCTTGCAGTTTGTAGGATGTGATTGGTCCGTAGGGTCTGTCGCCCAAGTCTGCCTCCTGCAGTGTCCCTGCTGCCAGTCTCCCACAGGTGTGCTGTCGGCTTGTTTGGATCGTTAGGCTCACCTGGCTCCACCTCTAGGCTCAGCCCTGTGCTCATCCCTGGGATGAAACCTGAGGTCACAGGCATTTCAGGATCCCCAGCTCAGCACTGAAAACAAGCATCAACTTGCCCTGAGGTCCTCCTTCTGATAATTGGGCTCTCCATTTTCTTCCCCAAGTCTACGGTTTCAGCTTCACTTGGGGTCTCTGCCTTCCTTGGAGCTTTCTTACCTCTCCCCTCAATGGCAGGCTCTGAGGACATTTAACTTGAAACCTTAAACATGTGCAGACCCTGAGCTTGTCCCTGACCGGACAGGCCCAGATTCACCCACCGGGGGCGTGGGAGCTGCGGCTATGATTGTCAGGCCATTCTCGTACCCTCACTACTCACTGTAGACTCTCGGTAACGCCCTCATGTTGCTCTGAGTGCATAGCCTGAGCTAGACTTTCTTCATCTGGGCTCTGTTTGCAGCCTTGTGCTCTCCCTGGTCTGCTGGTCTGGAGCCTTAATTCTCTGTTCATTTTTGCGTTTCTTCTCCTTTGAGGATTAGACCCTATTCTCCATATCCTCTGCTGCTCATTGAGATCCTCCTTCAAACCAAACAGACACTCTGGATCCATCTTACTGTGAGCAGTTCCCCTCTTCCCTCTGAGATGGGATGAGCCTCACACTTCAGCACCCTCGGGTGCAGTTGTTTGCTCTGTTGTCCGTCCCTCATGAGACCTGCCCTGAGACAGGTTAGCTTCCATCTGGCCTTGTGGTGTCCTGTTGTTGAGTCCCAATTTTGCCTTGTAATAAATGTGAGACCCTGGACAGTTTGTTTAACCTGTTTCATCCTTGATAGATTGATGGGTTACTTCCCATCTAAATGATCTGATCCACTTCATAAAGTAGTTGTGGAATAAGGTATGTGAAGTGCCTTGTGGGTGGCATATGGCAGGACAGTATGACTATTTCTTTTTTTTTTTTTTGGTACACGGGCCTCTCACTGTTGTGGCCTCTCCCGTTGCGGAGCACAGGCTCCGGATGCGCAGGCTCAGCGGCCATGGCTCAGGGGCCCAGCAGCTCCGTGGCATGTGGGATCTTCTCGGACCGGGGCACGAACCCATGTCCCCTGCATCGGCAGGTGGACTCTCAACCATTGCGCCACGAGGGAAGCCCTATTTCTTTTTTCTTACTTGTTCACTGGTGACTACTGGTCTGAGTGGCTCAGAGCCCCTCACATCTCATGGCCAAACAGGTCCAGAAATTCTTATCTGGATAACCTACCTCATTTGTACTTCCTCAGAAGTCAAGAAAGGCCTGAGCCACTTGCAAGTTTTGAGGCTCTTAGTATATCAAATAAATGTTAAAAGAATGAAAAAACAAGACACACTGAGAAAAAATATTTGCAAAACATATATCTGATAAAGGACTTGTGTCAAAATTATACAAAAAAACCCTCTTAAAATGCAAAATAAGAAAACAAACAACCCAATTAAAAAGTGCACAAAAGATCTGAACAGAAGCCTCACCAGAGAAGATATACAGATGTCAAACACTGATATGAAAAGATGTTTAACGTCATATGTCATTAGGAAATTGCAAAGTAAGACAAGATATACCACCACTTAGCTATTAGAATGGCTACAATCCAAAACACTAATAATACCATATGCTGGTGAGGACGTGGAGCAAAGAAACTCTCATTCGTTGCTGGTGGGAATACAAAATGGTCCAGCCACTTTGGAAGACAGCTTGGTGGCTTATTACAAAGCTAAACATACTCTTACCACCTGATCCAGCATTCGCACTCCTTGATTTTACCCAACTGAATTGAAAAGTTATGTTCATGCATAAACCTGTACATATAACATCTTTGTTCATAATTGCCCAAACTTAGAAGCAACCAAGGTATCCTTGATTAGATGAATGGATAAATAAACTGTGGTATATCTAACAATGGCATATTATCCAGTGATAAAAAGAAATGAGCCATAAAGTCATGAAAAGACATGGAGGAACCTTAAATGCTTATTGCTAAGTAAAAGAATCCAATCTGAAAGGACTACAAACTATATGATTCCAACTCTATGACATTCTGGAAAAGGCAAAACTATGGAGACAGTAAAACAATCACTAGTTGCCAAGAGTCCAGGGGATGGGCAAGTCCAGGGGGATGGGTGAGGGGTGAATAGGATAAATAGAGGATTTTTAGAGCAACAAAACTAGTCTGTATGATACTGTCATGGTGGATATGACTTTATGCACTTGTCAAAACCCATAGACCAATTACAACACAAAGAGTGAACCTCAATGTAAATTATGGACTTTAGTTAATCATGTATCAACATTGGTTCATCACTTGTAACACGTACACCACACTAACACAAAATGTTAAAAGGAGGAACTGTGTGTGAGAGTCAGGGAGGGGAGGTTATGGGAACTCTGAACCATCTACTTAATTTTTCTGTAAATCTAAAACTGTTCTAAAAAGTAAAGGCTATTAATTAGATAAAAATAAATACTAGAAGAGGGTTCATTTTAAATGTGGTATATTTTAAATATCTCCATTTAAAAACTCAGTGATTTTGAAACAAACAAAAATATATTATGCAATATCATTGTGTTGCTCATAAGGTAATTGTGGGATTATAAATATCTTAATTCATGATGCATGACAGATGAATGGTCTGGTAATGGGAGGCGTGTTCCAAACTGTATAATGAGAGTTGCCTTCTTTCAGTCCTCTTAGTGTCTCTCTGTAATGTATATGAAACTTACCAATAACCAGCTCAGAGACCTTCATACATGTGAGGCCTGTTAAATGGAACACCGTGATGGGCCCTATTTGGCCTTAGCTTTGTTCTTCCAAGCCCACCTCTGACTCTACCAGTTCTGCTGTTGAGCTCCAGTTGGGTGGCTGCCTGCAGGTAGACACTTCTAGTGCTGACTTCCAAGCCTCACCTGCTTGTGATGCTCCATTCCTATCCTCTGCCCACCTATCAAGCCCCCAGGAGTCTGCCTGGGCACTCACAATTCTGATCAACCACCATGACTCTAGCCACTGTGTTTTGCCTGCTAAACTGGACTTACTCCTTTATCTGGAGCACATTGGGTTAGTAGCTCCCAACAGAGAGGGGACGAGAGATTAAAAAAGAAGAAGTGGTTTTGTCCTAAACAAGTCCTTCATGCAGGGTCACTTCTGTGAGTAGCTTGTACTTCCTCTCTTCCCAGGGGTGGGCCTAGTTCGAAGATAGACAGAAATGAACACACTTGCTGACTTCCCCTTTCTCTCACTTTTTTCAAGTTTTTTCTAATTATGATAGCGGTAGGTACTCCTTCTAGAAAATTTACAAGTCACAGAAATGCAGAAAGAAGCACAGGGAAAAAAATCATCCCAAATTCTGTATTACCCAGGGGCAACCATTACTGTCATTTTACTTGTGTCATTTTCAGCTCACTCCATATTCACTCCTGAACCCCTCGCATGATTGGATTTTGCTTCCTCCGCTTTCCTAGAACTCCTCTCCCAAAGGTCTGCGTGTGTCACAGGCAGCCTTCCTGGTGTGCTCTGTGTTCTATCTCATCTTCCTTCTCAAGGACTCTACTTCGGCCATTGATTGCCTTTTCCTGCATTATCAGTTTCTCTCCTTTATTGGATCACCCCCATCGATCTGCAAACCTGCCTTAATATTGCTCATCTTAAATTCTTTCTTAACCCCATTACCTCTTCTCTGCACCTCTTTATAGTAAAACATCTCAAAAGAGATATCTATATTTGCCTTCTCCACTTTCTCACCTCCAGTTTTCTTCAATTTGCTCCGGTAGGGCTTGTCTTCATCACTCTACCGAAATGACTCTTACCAAGGTCATTAATGACTTCCGTTTTCCTAAATCTAATGGTCAATTCTCTGTCTTCATCTTCACTTCCCAGTAGTATTTGATATAGTTCACTCCTGCTTCATTCCAGAAATAGTTTCTACTCTTAGCCTCTGTTGACAGCACATTCTCCTGGTTTACCACTTATTTCACTTTTCCTTTTCAGTCTTCTTTGCTGGTCCCACCTTCTATGTCTGACTTCTAAGCCCTGATTCCAGGGCTTAATCTCAAGACTGCTCCTCTCTCCAATCTCTACTTGGTAATCTCACCAATCCCATTGTTTTAAATACCATCTATATGATACTGACTCTCAAATCTATATTTCCAGTTATAACCCTTAGGATTAGTTTAGTTTGCATGTATCAGAAAAAAATCCCAAATAATAGTGACTTAAAATATGTTTGTTTTTATTCAATATATGAAAAATTTTAAAGAAAGCAAACTAGGACTTGTATGGGCTATGGTAGCTTGATAGTCATCAGAAACCCTGGAACTTCTCTTTATGTGTTTTATTATCCTAGCCCTTGGCTTCCATCCTCAAGAGTACTCCATCATTTCAGGATGGCTGCTGGAGCTCCAGCTAAATCCTCCACATTCCAGATTGCAGAGAGGAGAAAAGAGGGAGGACACATTGACCCAGCTGAGTCAATTTCCTTGAAGTAGCCTTTGAGTTTCTTCACAAAGCTTCTGCTTACATCTCATTGTCCAGAGCTGCAAGGAAGCCTGGGAAATGTAGTCTTTATTTCAGATCGCACTTTACTTAGCTAAATATCAGGGTTCTGTTACTAAGGAAGAAGAGGAGAGTGGATATCAGGTAGGAAACTAGTAGTCTCTGCCACACTAGCCCTGACATTTCCCCTGAGCTGTAGACTTACCTATCTTTTTTTTTTTTTTTTTTTGCGGCACGCGGGCCTCTCACTGTTGTGGCCTCTCCCGTTGCGGAGCACAGGCTCCGGACACACAGCCTCAGCGGCCATGGCTCACGGGCCCAGCCACTCCGTGGCATGTGGGAGCTTCCCGGACCGGGGCACGAACCCGTGTCTGCTGCATCGGCAGGCGGACTCCCAACCACTGCGCCACCAGGGAAGCCCTAGACTTACCTATCTTGATGCCCATAATATATCCATTTGGATGTATAATGGGTATTTCAAACTAGGGCAAACCTCTTGATCCTTCCCACACTGAAATCTACTCCTCTCCAACCTTTTCCATTCCAGTAAAAATGACCTCATCTCATTGCTTAGATTAAAAACCTAAAGTCATTAGAAAAAAACAAAACTTGTTTTGAAAACTCAAACATACTGAAACGTAGAGCAAATAGTCTAATGAACACCCATAGATCCATCATCAGCCGTGCTTATTCCACTTATTACTTTTGTTGTGATGTAGTATTTTAAAGTGAGGTGCAGTCATCATGACATTTAACTCAGATTTTTCAGTTTGCCTCTCTAAAACATAAAGGCATTTTTGTCTGTATTCGCAATACTATTATCACTCTTATTAAAATAAACAATTCCTGAGTCCTCTCTTTTTCTCATCCTCCATAGCTAATCAGTCTGCAAGTGATGTCAGCGCTCCAACCACTCCCCACTCTCTCCAAGGCTACCTCATCCCAGCCACTGTCATCCCTTACCTAGACTTCTCCGCTTGATTCTTCCCTCTGTTTCTCACATGGTACCAAACTGGTCTTCTAAAAACTTAAACCATGCTATCGCTTCCTTGATTAAAAACTCTCCAGTTATTTCCCTGTATGATTAGACTAGAAGCCAGGCTTCTTTCAGACCTCCTGGATCTACCTCCTGCCTGTCTTCCTAAGTTCTCGCTCTCTCCCCTCACTCGGGCCTAATTTTGTTTTTTAAACACAAGGGTCATTCCTGCCTGGAGTGTTTCCCCCAGACCTTTGTATGGCTGGTTCCTTCTCATCTTCACTCAAGTCTTCTCTCAGATGTCACCTCCTCAAGGGGAGCTTCCTCTGCCCATCCTATCTAGAACAGTGCCCTGTTCCCATCTTCAATTCATAGTCTATTATCTTGTTTTATTTCATGTGGCCTTTTATTGTTATTTTAAATTATATTATTTGTTTGTTTACCTATTTAGGGACTGGCTTCCTCTCGTGAATGGAAGCTCCAAGAGAGTGCCTAGGACAATGTATGGTGCAAAATATACACTCAAAATATTATGTTGGCGAATAAATCAATACATTGATCTCTGGATATTGACAGACTGCTTTAAATTTTCAGCTTTGCTACTTACCAGACGTGGTGGGCAAGTTACTTAATTTATCTGGATCTCACTTTCTTCAAAACGGCACTAGGATACCTATGTCACAGGGCTATTGTAAAAATTAAGGGGGATAATTATATAGAACACTTAGTATATAGCATTTGATACATAGTAAGCATTCAGAGTGATAGATGCTATTATTATTATTACTATTAATTATTACATTTCTCTGCTACATTTGATACTTGTAAACATTGTCTGCTTAAGACTCTCTCCTCTTCTGCCTTCTTGATGCCGTATACTTCTAGTTCTGCTACTCCTGGGAAGCCTCAGGGTACCTGCCATGGTACAGCCCCCATCTGGTGACTCACTAATTATTCTTTCCACGCCTGGTACCATGTATTTCTTGGCCACAGCTGACTGGACAAGGGATGGGCACCCGATCCAGAGGCAGCATCTATGAGTTGACCTGGGAGCTACCCAGGCTCAAGAGCGTTAACCAAATGTTCTCAGTAATGGGTGAGAACCAGCCATATGAATTAGATCATTTCTCCTGAGGAATGTGGACAGAGTGCAAGGGGAGGAGAGGGAGCAGAACAGAGAGATACTATATCGGGAACAGTAGAAGCAGCGACAGACAGTAGCTCAATGACAATAAGGATCCTGGGCTGGGCACATGAACAAGTAGCCTGATCAAGAAATACAGTGTATCCTCATGAACTTTCGGGCTCCCTGAGTCCTGCTGTTGTTTAATAATGTTTTCTAGCTTCCTGTGCAGCTTTGCTCTAACCTCAGTATCCGAGGTCACTCGTCTGTTCCTTGCATGGCAAAAGAACCTAACCAGCACACTTCCTGAGCAGTTTCACTAGGTTGTTTCAACAACCATTTATTAGCCTTTGCTATTGGTCGTCCACTCCTTCACTCCATAATTCGAGCACCGCTTTATCTGCTGGGAATTCACCAACTGCATCTCCATCCTGACCTGTTTCCTGAGGTACCATCTCTAACTTCTGGGGCCCCATTTGCACCCCAAAAGGACTACCATCCAAACAAACGAATGATTTCTCCCCTTTGTCTCCTCTCATTTCCTCCCTGGCACAAATATATTCCTCGTCTTGTGTTTCCTGTCTCACTAATGACACCACCTAGCCCCAGTCGCTCTTAAGGGTGATCTTTGCCACGTCTCCCTTTATCAGCTTCCACAGCTAGTCAGCACCTGCTGGTGCATTTGTCCCCTTTGTTCTCTTTACAACGGGCTTTAAGACTCTATGTGTTAGCATATGGTATTTGTTTTTCTCTTTCTCACTTACTTCACTCTGTATGACAGACTCTAGGGCCATCCACCTCACTACAAATAAAAAAAAAATGGTTCTGATGAAACTAGGGGCAGGACAGGAATAAAGACACAGACATAGAGAATGGACCTGAAGACAGGGGGACGGAGAAGGGTAAGCTGGGACAAAGTGAGAGAGTGGCATGGACATATATACACTACCAAATGTAAAACAGATAGCTAGTGGGAAGCAGCCGCATAGCACAGGGAGATCAGCTCGGTGCTTTGTGACCACCTGGAGGGGTGGGATAGGGAGGGCGGGAGGGAGACGCAAGAGGGAGGGGATATGGGGCTATATGTATATGTATAGCTGATTCACTTTGTTATACAGCAGAAACTAACACACCATTGTAAAGCAATTATACTCCGATAAAGATGCTAAAAAAAAAGAAAAGACTCTTTGTGACCTGACCCACCCTCACTACCCTCCCTTTGGTCACTCTGCTCCAAGCCACCCTGACCTCCTTGCTGTTCCTTGACCAGGCCACATACAGTCCTGCCCAGGGCTTTTGTGTTTGCTGATCCCTTTGCCCAGAATGCTTTCCTTGAGGTGTATTCTCATCTTCTTCACATCTTTGCTTATATGTCCCTGTGCTACCTTTCCTGATCCACCTTATTTAAACTCTAAGAGTCTGACAACTGACTCTCCTTAACTCCTCCCACTGTTTTATTTTCTCCACAGCTGTCCAGCATCCTGTATAATTCACTTGTTCTTCTTATTTATCGTGTCCCCCTTCTCCCCAGCTTGTAACTCTCCACCACAGAATATGTGCACCACGGGCGCAGGACATTTTTTCCCTAAGGCTCACAATAGTGCCTAGCACATAAGAAACACTCAATGAGTATGTGTTTAATGAATTAATTAACCACCAGATCTCTCCCTGACATTTTTTTTGTTTGTCTTTTTAAACTATTTCAAGACACTTTATGTTAAAAACAGGTCACAACCCTCAGCTTTTGGCCCATTCTGCCATTGTACAAACTACAAATGCTTACTCAGCAGCTGAGGGGTACTCTTTACTAGCATGTTTGAAGAGTCAATAAAATTCATATGAAACAAATGTTCACATAGTTTCCATAGCCTGCCCTTCTTGTAGCCTCACTGCTCTGCTGCATCATGGGCATATGTTTCTGACCCACATGGAAAAATGACAAGTCTAGCCATTTGGAACCGCCATCTGGCCCAAGCTTTCTCTAATAAGCTCTGTGTCTTGGCCCTTCTCAGCCCTGAAGGGCTTAGACTTGTCAGAGAGTCTTGTAGTGTCTTAGCTACCCCAACCTTTCTTTGTCCTTGCCACAAAAGGCAGTATCCTGAACCTTCTAGGAAAGCCAAGTCCCATCTGGTTTCTCGAGGAATACGTTGGAGACCAAATCCTTTCAATCTTCAAGATCTTTTTCTCTGAGTTTTCTACTCACACTGAAAGCTTTGTCCCTCCCTCTTTCCTAATAAGTAAATATCACTTTAGGATGATTAATTTTTTTCTAAAGCCATGTTGTATTCTGCTTTTTTTTTTAAAGCATTTTTTCCATTATAAAAACAACACGTGCACATTTCATTAGAAAGTTTTAGATGCAGGGGAAAAAAATCACCCAAAGATAATCACTATTCCTTTTTTAAAAAAAAAATTTTATCGGAGTATAGTTGATTTACAATGTTGTGTTAGTTTCAGGTGTACAGCACAGTGAATCAGTTATACACATACATATATCCACTCTTTTTTTTTAGATTCTTTTCCCATATAGGCCATTACACAGTACTGAGTAGAGTTCCCTGTGCTACACAGCAGGTTCTTATCAGTTCTCTGTTTTATATGTAGTAGGTACGTATGTGTATATGTCAATCCAAGTCTCCCAATTTATCCCTCCCCCCTTATCCCTCGGTAACTTTGTTTTCTACCTCTGTGACTCTACTTCTGTTTTGTAAATCAGTTCATTTGTACCCTGTGTTTTAGATTCCACATATAAGCGGTATCATATGATATTTGTTTTTCTGTGTCTTTCACTCAGTATGACTAGGAATCACTATTCCTATTGGACCATTTCTTTCTATGAATATTTTTCACATGAATATATATTTCTTGCTTTTTTCCAATTAAGATTATAATATAATGATATGTCAATGTTAACATAATTATATATAATTCTGAATAAAGTATTAATTAGATTAATTGAAGTAATTTAAAATTAAAATAAATAATTGCCTTAGTTTGCCTTAGTTTGCGGTTCCAGACAGAAACTGCTAAATCAAAGAGTAGGACTGATTATAAAGCTCTAGATATCTACAATCTAACTTCTTTTCAGAGGTGTTTTCCTGAGGCATATTTGGATGCAAAGAATCACTCAAGTTACCTCAGTCATTGGGAAGTTTGTAGGAATGACAACTGTAGAAATATTCAGGGCAGGAATTCAAGCCATAAGGCCAGACCTCATGTAACATCACAGAATGAACAAGAACTAGCTGAGCCACATAGGCTGCAGCTGAAGTCATTCAGGATGTAGGGGAGCTCCGGGGACCAGCTTGTCACCTTGTCACCCACCCATCAGCAGTTGCAGCCCAGGAAGCTCTGCCCTAGAGATCTGCCATTAACCACTCATCTATTTCCTCATCTGCTCACATTGCCAGTTTATTGACTTCCCTTCATGTTTTGAATTCACTTTCCACATAGAAGCCATATGATTGGCTCAACTAATAGTCATCACGCCTCTTTAGGTTGAATTTTTACTGCAGGCTTTGTAGGTTTAAGAGAAGCAAGAACATGCCCCTGTGTTCACTTTATGGTAATCTGCTCGTAATTATTCAAAATATTTAACCACTAATGGCAGAGGCACTGATTGGTCAGTCCCTGCTGATGTGCCATGGTGGAGTGTCCCTGCCAGATTCCATCTCTGGATGTGGGCCTAGCAGGCTCGGTGGTCAGTCTGCTCAATACCAGTTTACATGCCCATCAAAAAGGTGGGAGATCATAGCAGCATTATTCACAATAGCCAAAAGATGAAAACAACCTAAGTGGCCATGAACATTTGAATGGTTTAATCAAGGTATGGCATATGCATACAGTCGAATAGTATTCATCCATTAAAACAAATGATGTATTGATACAAGCTACAATGTGGATCGACCTTGAAAACATGATGCTGAGTAAAAGAAACCAGACACCAAAGATCATATACTGTGTTGTTCCATTTATAGGAAATATCTAGAATAGGTAAATCCATAGAGACAGAAAGCAGATTGTTGGTTGCTAGGGGCTGAGGGAGGAGAGAATGGGGAGCAACTGCTTAACGAACATGACCTTTCTTTTCGATGTGATAAAAATGTTGTGGAACTAGATAGAGGTGGTGGTGGCACATGTCGTGGACATTCTAAATGCCACTGAATTGTTTACTTTGAAATAGTTAAATGAAATGGTTCACTTTGATGCTATGTGAATTTCACCTTAAAAAAAAAAAGAAAAAAGATACTCAACAATGCTACTTCTGGGAATATATCCAAAAGAATTGAAATCAGGGTCTCAAAGAAATATTTGCACACCCATGTTTATAGCAGCGTTATTACAATAACCAAGAGGTAGAAGTAACACAAATGTTCATTGATGAAGGAATGGATAAACAAAATGTGGTACATATGTACAATGAAATATTATTCAGCCTTCACAAGAAGGAAATCCTGTCACATGCTACAACATGGACGAATCTTGACAACATTATACTAAAGGTGGAATAAGTCAGTCACAAAAAGACAAATATTGTATGGTTCCACCTACATGAGCTACCTAAAGTAAATTCATAGAAACGGAAAGTAGAATGGTGGCTGTGAGGGGCAGAGGAAGGGAGAAATGAGGGTTTGTTGCTTAATGGGTATAGAGTTTGTGTTGCACGATGAAAATTTTCAAGATATGCTGCACAATAATGTGAGTATACTTAACAGTACTGAACTACATACTTAAAAACTTAAAAATGGTTAATTAAGGTGATAAGTTTTATGGGTTTTTTGTTTGTTTGTTTGTTTGTTTTTTTGCGGTACACGGGCCTCTCACTGTTGTGGCCTCTCCCGTTGCGGAGCACAGGCTCCGGACACGCAGGCTCAGCGGCCATGGCTCAGGGGCCCATCCGCTCTGCGGCATGTGGGATCTTCCCGGACCGGGGCACGAACCCGTGTCCCCTGCATTGACAGGCGGACTCTCAACTACTGCGCCACCAGGGAAGCCCCTGTAATATCATTTTAAAGAGAGAAAGCAGAAAGATAATTCAGGCTCTCTTCTAGCATGGTTGATTGAAATTTTTTAAATTATTTTTTGACAGTTGGAATGCAAAAGCATTCAAATCTCACAAACATGCTTGCCATTTGTAGTGCTGCTATAGATTTGTGCCCTACAGTCCAGACATTCTGATAAATTCTATTTCACATGATTCTCATTTTAGAAAAGATTGTAAATACATGGTGCATTTATAATTGCTACATTGTCAAGTATACCCTAACAGGCAAGAGTATCCATTTTGACCAGATAACTGTTAAAAGCTAAATATTCTGCTTATAATTTTACATATCTAATGATTAAAAGAATTTTCCACAGATTGGCTTCTGGCTCCATATATTTCAAGCCTTATTTCTTTTCCACTGCCTACGTAATTCTGGTATCAGGCACCATAAGACATGTTCGTATTTCAATATGCCTCCTGGCCCTGTAACTTCTAGTCGGAATGGCAGGTAGTTGGCAAAGTGGGTGGTAGGAATATTGGTGGAAACCATTCTTACACCAGGATATCAGGCGATAACCTGGCTATAATGGAAGTAACTGCATACCACATAAATATATCTTACTAAATCCAAGCTAAATGTATCTCCAAGTCAACTTCCCTTAAGCCTGACCCCAAAAGTTCCTGATGCCTCACTTGAGGAAATCACAATAGACTCCTAATTTTGAAAAGCTAAAAAACACCATGAATATTTTGAAAAATAACATAATAGTTTTACTAATTAACTACCTGAGATATCTCTATAATGCTTTCTTTCATTTCATTTCATTTCAATGCCCCACTTCACAAGAAAAAGTGTGATAGAGAGGGCGTCTGAGTGGAAAGGGAACAGTGGTCTTAACCGATCGTGATTAAAAATCTTACTTTTGCAAAGTTTTCAAAAACAACATAATATGTTGAAAAATTATTGAGACTCTTCCCAGGGCCTGGAAAGGGGCCTGTGCAAGTGAGGGGTCCTAAAACTTGCCTTGGTTTATGTGCATTTGTAATTTTGACAGATATTTCCAAATTGCCCTCCAATTTACTTTTCTACTCATAGTGCTTTCCTTCTCAAGATCTTGACTATAGAGTGTGTTATCAAATTTGTAGATTTTTGCCAATCTGATGGGTAGGGCAAAACAACTTAAAATAGTTATATCTTGCACTTCTTGAATTATGAGTTAAACAGCATCTTTTCTTAGGTTTAACAGCCACATGTGTTTCTTTATCTGTGAACTCTCAGTTCATTTTCTTTTCCTTTTTTTTCTCTACTGGGTTGTTGATCCTTTCCTTATTGATTGCTAGGAACTCATACACTGCTACATTGACTTTTTAGCTTGATATGAATTGCAAATTGATATGAATTGCAATTGTTTTTATCTGTTTGTTGTTAATCTTTCATTTTTAAAAAAATGTGTATATGTTTTTGTTGTGGTTTGTTTTTGCCAGACTGAAGTTTTCAATTGTTACATTGTTAACTTTATCATAACATTATCACTTTTCATTTATGATTTCTGGACTTTCAGTTGTAGTAGAAAGGTCTTCCCCACTTCAAGCTTATAAAGAAATTCTTCCATGTCTTCTTCAAGTATAAAAATGATTTCATTTTTTATTCCTGAATCTTTGATTCATGGAAGGTTTTTTAAAATTGATGGTTTAAATAAAGATTCTAGGTTCTGTAGAAAATGGAATTCCAGGTATTATTTATGGAAAGGGTACTGTTCCTAAGCCTTACCTTAAAAAAAAACTGTACTTCTAATTAAAGCTTAAATATTAATATGCTTCCTTCATTGAGCTAATATTATGTGCTGAATCATTACATTCCCCTGCATTGAAAAATACAATACTGGGCATGAAAGAGTTCCAAATAAAGACTACGCTACGCTCAGAAGTAGAAAAAATAAATAAATAAATGTAATGCTCAGTGGCCAGAAATAAAAATTCTTCATGCTTCCCAGGCATCTTAATATTTATAGCATTACAGATGGTTCTGTCCTTTCTTCATGGTTGGTGCCACATGTTTCCTGTTTGAGGAACTCGTCCTTCTGTGGGGAAGAGCAACCTTCCTTCGTGTTGCAGGTACTTATTTTCCAAGAAAAGATCAAATGCTCCTTGCAGCTGCAGACACCCACACTCTTCATGTTCTTTCAAAGGGTTTCTTACTCCTGTATTCTAGACATGTCCAAACTAAACCCTGGTCAGAAAAAGGCCTGGTCCTGCTTTCCAATGCAACTTGTCTTTTACTCTAGAATTAGATCAGAAAAAATATGTTATTCTTCATTCACAATTATAATTGTATAATTACTTAATAATTTTACATTAATTAATACTTATTCAATATTTGTCATCAACATAAATAGTCTTTATTCTTCTCTGGTGTTCAAAGATGACTCACAAACTGAATTCACGTAACACTCAGTTCCATGGTTCTTCCTTTGGTACTTAACAGAGCTCTTTGAGCAGATTTAAGGAACTGAAATCTACTTATTGTTGAAGAAAAGTGCCATCTTTGAAGCATAAGCAGAAACGAAAGGACTAAAGTAATGTTAGAACTGAAAGGTGCTCTGAGCTCTCTTGGTTCAACCCGTCATTTTAAAGATAAGGAAGCAGAGATCCAGAGAACTCTGAGCTTAATGACACATTACCTATATTTATCCTAAGTCATCATGCCCATAAATAAAGGGCGACTTAGCCCTCTTCATTTTTATTTGATTAACTCATGTCGTTAATATGTTAGTTTTGTTTCTTTTAAAAAATGTGTAAGTGTAAAAAGTTGGGGAAAAAAATCATCCCAAATTTCTCTATCTAGGCACAATCACTGTTAAAAGGCAGCATGACCTTCATTAAAGGTTGGAGCCAGACAGTGCCAGACAGAACCCCATCACTTAAACTTCCCGAGTCTCAGCGTCTTTATCTCTAAAAGGGGGATGATAGTTTTCACCTCATAGTGAAGTTGAAAGTATATGACATAGGTAAAGCATTCAGCTTAGTGACTGGCATGGTTGAATTCAATTCATGTTAGCAATTATTCATATTATAGTTGAGATAATACTCTCTACTTTTTTTGTTGGTTTTTTAAAAATTATATTTTTTACAGTAGGTCCTTGTTAGTTATCTATTTTAAATATAGCAGTGTGTACATGTCATTCACTCTCTACGTTTTTGTATCATGCTTCTTTCACTTCCTGTATCATATGCATTTTTCCAGGTCATCAAAGAATCTTTATTAATATACATCTTTGATGTCGTGGCCCTGTTTGTAGAGAAAAAAAATGGAGTTATTTTCCATTCCAAAGCCAGGGTTGCATATACCTTCTCCCCAACAGAAGAAAAGCTGAATCAGTAGTTGCCAACAAAAGAGAAAGGAAACAGGGTTAATTAAGAGGAACTATTTTGGAATAAACAGCTGGATTTACAAGGGTGTGCATGAGAATGCTTTGATGCATGCATTTAGAGAGAAAAGGATATAGAATAATTGATGGCTATATTGGCAGATCAAAGTGTCTCAAGGGCATTGCAGTCTATGGAGGTAAATCATTTGCACTTTTCCTGCATTTAGTGTATGCATTTTGTGAGCATAATGATAATTTGTACTCACACGGGACCTTTCATCTGGGGAGGAGCTCAAAGCACTTTGAAGATGTTAATAAGAAAAAGACCTGCTAATTAAGATTGCTTAAAAAGAAAACCTCTCCTTTCAGCATGTTTACATGATTGCTGGGAAGGTTCTGACTTAAAGAGATTTGTTATCACAGGTGAGTTATTTCATGTCTCCTTTTTATAACATACTGTTGGATTTAGTGTACTGATAAAATGTCTTTCTCTGGACAGTCACACCATATGTAACAGATAATTCAACTGTGATGTGCTTGATTTGGAGATCACACATTTGCCCAGAAAATTTGAGGGTAGAGCAAAAAGCAGTACCAAGTTGAATATTTGTAATGAATTTTCAGGTTATCGGACAAATTTGTAGACTAAACCCAGCAAAACGAACTTAGAAGAAGGACAGAGTGTTCCCAGTCCTATCTGAGATTATATTTGTTAAAGGAACTTCAAAAGCAAAAATCATGGAGTCCTTTGTCCCAGTCAACAGCGTGATTTTAAGAGTTCTACAAGCTTCCAACTCAACTTGCCTACATCAAACACCCTAAAGCAAATCCCTACATAGATGAAGTCAACTCATGAAACCCTCTCTAATCCCAGTTGTCAGAACTGGATAGTTCCTTTCTCTCTGCTCCCTAGGCAGGGAATATGTTATATGTTTGAATATCTTACTTGTTCAACTTCTTAGTATTTAAGTCATTTTTTTTCTTATGTCAGTTAGATGTTTATAGTTCTTCCCCACTAGAGAGCAAACTCCAAGAAGGCAAAAAAAAAAAAAATTTTTTTTTTATTCACCTTACCATCCTGTAGAGGGCTTAGCACAGGCAAGATCTGAACCTTAACACAACATACCCATTAATAATTATTTTTTGGGCTTCCCTGGTGGCGCAGTGGTTAAGAATCGGCCTGCCAATTCAGGGGACATGGGTTTGAGCCCTGGTTCGGGAAGATCCCACATGCCGCGGAGCAACTAAGCCCGTGTGCCACAACTACTGAGCCTGCGCTCTAGAGCCCACGAGCCACAACTACTGAGCCCGTGCACCAAGAGCCTGTGCTCCACAACAAGAGAAGCCACCGCAATGAGAAGCCCACGCTCCGCAACAAAGAGTAGCCCCCTCTCGCCACACCTAGAGAAAGCCTGCATGCAGCAACGAAGACCCAAGGCAGCCAAAAATAAATAAATAATTATTTCTTTTAATTAAGAATTGTATTATAGCATTTTTGTAATAGGAAAATAAATTGGAAGCAACATAAATGTCCATCAACAAGGTACTGGCTAAATAACACTATGGCACATCTGCACAATGGGACAACCCAGTGTCACTGCTAAATAGACTGGGGTAGACCTGGAAAAATGCAATGATTTATGGAATGAACATCTCAAGTAGAATAATATCTATTTTAGGGTCTCTGTTTTTTACAAAACAAAAAACAGTAACAATAAAAAAAAAAAAAACCCAAATGGATGATTGAGAGCGCAAGGGATGAATAGATGGAAAGCTAGCGTAGACAGATCAATTTTTTGTAATTCTTAGAAATAGGAAGCCCTGAAAAATATGAGCCAGTTATCCACAGTGAGCATTTCTGGTGAGTGGGGCTGAAGGCAGTAGGCCGGCTGTGAGAGAAAAGTGCTTCACTTTTTACTTTTTCCTCTGTGTTGTTTGAATTTTTAGCAATGAGCAAGTGTTATTTAAGATCATTTTTTAAAAAGGAAACTATTTATTGACTTGAAGTTTGGGTTTGTTGAACCTCCCTTCAGTTGGGCAGATGACCTAATATCCCATATTTCTCAATTTCACAGCCTTTTTCCCTGACGGAGCTTCTGGCAGTGAACAAGCCAGAAGGGACAGTCTTCCTTTTTCCAGAGTGAGCATTTGGCCGGATTCAAACTGACTCCCTTGAGCATCTCCCTGGGGCATCTTTCCAGGGCCTTGCTTTCTAAACTTGGTGTACTAATGCGCTGGGACAGATTCCCTGGCTGACTTTGGACCTTGTCAGATCTCTCTGGTAACTTTCCTAGGCTTTCTGGTCGCCAAAGAGACATCGACTTTTTCAATTGCAAATTAGTCTAGGTCAAAATTCAAGCAGGAGGCACCACTGCCCCTGAAATCCCTCTGCTCTTTCTTTCTAGCCAGTGCGTTCTCCCTTTCTTGAAAGTCCTGCTCCACCCAAGGGGGATGATCAGAAATAGCCACCTGGGCTAATTTCCTAAATGACTATTCTCTTGTTTTGACCAGCAGGAGGGGTGTAATCTGTCTTCTACAGTTTGTGTAGGTTGGCTTGCTGCCATCATGATTCTCTCAGCTAAAGAAAGTAAACACTCTCTAAAACAGGAGGGCAGGAGGGAATTTTGCGTGAATATTATAAATCAATGCACTTTCCTGTGATCTGGCCTGGCCCATTTTTACGGGACTGGTTTAAGGTTAGTTTGTGGTTACATAAACTTGCCCACAATCCTGAGGAGGAAAGAATACCCTCTGGTGGTAAGATTCCATCCCTGCACTGTATGCCCTAAATTTCAGCTCCTGACCAAGTTGCCTAGCCTGCGCTGGTACTGGGACACATGTGAGCATTTTCAGTCAAAGGAATCTACACTTAAAGAAATCAGCTCCACCTTAATCTTGAGTGATACACAGAGATACAGGCAGTAAAATTTCCATTTCCCAATTATGCTTTTTTTTTGATTCTGAGTTACTGGGTTATACATTTCATGCAGATTAAAAATTTTAATTTTGTTATTTTATTATGGAAAAATATCCTTATCATTATGCAAACTATAGCGCTTGAACTGATTTTTGTGTGTACCATTATTAATAATGTCTATATCGTGACACTTATTTCAGGCCCCTTTGGGTTTTCAAAATGTGTCTGTTCTGGGCTTCCCTGGTGGCGCAGTGGTTGAGAGTCCGCCTGCCGATGCAGGGGACACGGGTTCGTGCCCTGGTCCGGGAAGATCCCACATGCCGCGGAGTGGCTAGGCCTGTGAGCCATGGCCGCTGAGTCTGCACGTCCGGAGCCTGTGCTCCGCAACGGGAGAGGCCACAACAGTGAGAGGCCCGCGTACCGCAAAAAAAAAAAAAAAAAAAAGTGTCTGTTCTGTAGTATGGGAGATTTTGGTTGCTCAGAATGTATCAATACGTACTGCTGATTGTTGCAACATTCGGACGTATTGGTAGTCATAGATTCCAGTCTTGTTCATCTAGCCACTCGAATTGTCACAGTTGGCTTGCTTACCCGGCAACATCATCAAAACAGATGCTCTGGAGATGCAGTGAGCAGGCCTGGTATGGAATGTTCAGTGTAAGCTGGAGTTCCCGTGGACCCTGGACTTTTGCCTTCCTGAGTCTCTGCCTTTGACTTTCCCTCTGGGAATCATGCCATAAAGGTCACCGTTTCCTGTTCCAAATATTCCTTTTAGTTTCTGTTTTGTGAGAACTCCGTACAAAGCTTTTTCCCTTGACCATTTGTCCTCCCAGGCCTGAGATTGCTTCTGAAGTGAAGAGAGTTGAATAAACCCAAGGTTCCGTTTTGGGAACTGGGCATTATTACCTGCTCCTCCACTTGTCACCGAGAGTGGAGTGCCCTTGGAGAGGCTGTGGCACCAGGATTTGTGATGAGAGAAGAGAAAGAGAGCTCCGTCCATTATTTAAAACTTGCATTTGCTTCTTGTCAAAATGTGCATTGGCCACCTGGTAAGTGACCAACTGTCCAGGTCTGCCTGGGATTGAGGGGTTGCCCAGGACACAGGACTTTCAGTATTAAAACTGGCAAAGTCCCAGGGAAACAGGATGAGTCGGTCACACCAGTGTGAGTTGAGGGCCATGTGAATCAGCTCCTCTCTCTCTCCCTAGTAAGTGTCCTTCCTTTTACCCCAGAATTGATGAGTGCTGTTCCTTATACCTCCTTAATAAATAAATCCATAACGTTTGAAAACAATTACACATTAAGGATTTACTGCATTTCAAAAGTGCTCACCATGGGAAAATTTCCATTTGAGTTTAAAAATTACACAAACATGAACTCGCGTCAGGCATGCCTAAACCACTCTACTGTAATGATTTATCATCGTTTATAAGCACGTTGTGAAGGCTGACTGTTTTGGACAAAGTCCAGCGATGGGGATGGGGAGCTGAATGGATAAACAGATAAACCACAGAAATGACCAAGTGCTCGGCGAGTGGTGTAGGAAGGCCAAAGAACAAAGTGATGACTGTGCGCTGAGACAGCTGGGAGAGGCTTAATACAGGAAGTGGGATGTGGAGAGGGCTGGAGAGGAATCTAGCAAGAAAAGGTAGCTTTAAGTGAGAAGAACCTCTTCCAAGCAGAGGAAACAGCTGTCCCTAGAGGCTGGAGTGCCTGCGTGAGAGCTGCATCGGCTAGTTGCCCTGAAGCTGAGTTGTCAACTGGGTGACCAGTTGGAAGAGGGTGTGTAGGACCATTCCTGTGTTTCTGTATCGCTGCTTTTGCGATTATTATAGGCACAAGGAACACGCCTTCTCCAAACAGAGGGAGCACTTCTTTCTTCTCCTGTCCCTCTGCCAGCTTTTGCAGGTTAGGCCCATCCTCTCTAAGGAATTACTTGACTATCTCGGTAAATGTTTGGGGTGCAAAGAACTGGAGCATTGTCAAAACTCTGTGTGCCTGTTCCACCCTTCCTCCTATTGAGTCCAGTGCAGGGTGGAGCAGCTCACGGAGTGTGGGCAAGGAAGCTATCCTTCACCTCCCTTTAAACAAGCTTTGACACGGAGACTCAGAGCATCAGCCCCCGCGAGCGCGTTCTCAGTAAATGCGATGAACGTTTCTACGTGGAATGGGACTGTTAACGACTACTGGTCTCCTTTCCACGTAAAGCAGTAAATGCTCAATAATGGGCCTTCAATGACCTTATCATTGATTGAACATAACAAAGTATCATAGAGTTGCAGGAAAATGGGGGCATGAGAGGATGCTTACGTCCCAGGTCTCGGGCGAGTCCCTGGGACAGACCACCAAGGGAGGGTCCTTGGCTTTGCGCAGGAAGGGATTCAAGAGCGAGAAGAAGTGAGTGAAAGTAGATTTATTCAGGGAGATACACGCTCCATAGACAGAGTGTGGGCCGTCTCAGACGGTGAGAGGACCCTGAATATGGGATGGTTAGTTTTTATGGGCTGGGTAATGTCATAGGCTACTAAGTGGGAGATTTATTCCAGCTATTTTAGGGAAGGGATGGAGATTTCCAGGAATTGGGCCACTGCTTACTTTTTGGCCTTTTATGGTCAGCCTCAGACCGGCCATGGAGCCTGTGGTTGTGTCATTTAGACACTAATGTATTTCAAGGAGCGTAAGATGAGGCTCAGGTTCTACTGGAAGTTGACTCTTCCACCATCTCGGGCCTGTTAGTTTCTAACCAGTTTTTGTGGTGTCCTCAATGGCGATGTCATTCTTTAAGGTTGTGCCTTGCTCCCTTCCCTCCTGTCTCAATAGCTGGAATTTACCTAAATGGCCTCTTCCTTACACAAATCCCATTGTTCCCATCCCGTTGTTTAGTGAAAGGAACCTCTTTCAATCCAACAAAGACAATGTGAAGATGTGTTTGTAAACCAGATAAATGGGGTCATAAATGGGATCAAGGGAGACAGAGGCAAAAGCAGCAACTGCCTTCAGTGAGATTTGGGAGAAGGGACACCAGGAGGGTTCTTGTACCTCTTCCACCAGTTTTTGACCTGAAAATTCCTTCTCATGTAAAGATGATGCTTTAGTCTGCAGATACTCCTGGGAAGGTTATACCTTGCCTTACTTTCACACCAAAAAGTCTACATCCCTGTTTTGCTTTGGTGAGGAATAGATAGGGCCTTGAATGTTTAAAGAGAAGAATCTGCAGATACACTGCCAAACAGGAAGAGAAAATACTGCCAAAAAGGAAGTCTTAGCATCTTAAAACCAAATCTGTATCTAAATTTTTCTGAAATTTGTCATAGCTTTTATTTGAAATGGTTTGACTTACAACAGCACTCTGAAAAACTGTCTCTTATTTTTCTTGTTTTGGATTTGTTGCTCCTTAAGACTGTATGGTCTCGACCATCTTTGCTTTCCTTCTGTCATTCGATTTCCTTTCCTTGCTCTCAAACTCTTTCTGTAAACTATTTTAATCTGCCCTATTTCTCCTCCTGAATTTCCACCTTGGTTCCCACTGGTCATGTTTATTTATTAGCTCACAATGCTTACTTCCTTTCTCAGGTCAGGAGAGGCATGACCGCCCCAAGATATGACTCTATCCTTAGAAGACATGAATTCAAGGTTAAATCATTGAGTTGATAACTGCATCTGTTAAAAATATTATGATTGCCCTCCTGCTTTCATTTGTTTTATTTGCAGACATAGGTCGGTAACTAATATTTTTATGCTTTAAAAAATGGAAGGGAAATTCCACTAGATAGTGTGGATTCATCAGACATGTTTTTCTTTAAAAAACCGTGGCTTTATACTTCTTTTGTGTTCGCTATTTCTTAATCGTAGCTACAAGCGAGACTTCTCTCCCCATTCTGTTTGTCTTGGGCAACTTCTTACCCACATCTCTTTGTAAAACATCATTTAAAAAAAAAACAACTTTGTAGTGGTTCTGCCCTTGGTGGTGTCAATTAGATCACTATCATTTGAATTGAATGCTAAGGTATGGTGTTCGCTATTGGGTTAAAGGTTTCCTTGGAGTAGATCCAGTTCTTTTTAACCTTTTTTGATAAGTAATGGCTTTCAAAGTCCTGGCTTGAAGATTGTTATTTTGAATTAGGAATTCTTATCTCTACATAATTTGCACAATCCCAGACTATATGGACATCTCCCAAGTCTACCAGACAGTTGTCCTTCATTACAGCGGTGCCATTTAAAAGTCTAGAGGAGAATTCAGGCGGCCATAGTGGACCAGGCAGCTGAACCAAGAACATCTAAAGAAGCTACTAGGAGAAGATTCTACCACTTCTGTCAATCTAAATACCACTGCCAAGTTTTCTAAAAGTTCAGTTAGTCCTGGTTTATGGCTCAAAGCACTTCGCATGTATCAGCCCATTAGCCCTCTGCATTCCTCTGAGTCAGGAAGCTGACAAGTGGAAAAAACCCAGTTTCCAAATGTGCACTCAGAGGCACAGAGAGCTTAAATAACTGCAACAGGATCACTAATTCAGGCAGCAAAGCAGTACACACATGGGAACCAAGGAGCTACAAAAATGTTCCATAGGACCGAATGTAATAACCTCCCTAGCACTGGTGTTCCTTTAAGTAGCAGATACACAACTCTGTGGCAAGATAAAACACCTCTGCTTGGGACTCCTTCTCATTCCAACACTCAGAAGTAGACAGGCTGACTTCAGGCAACGTCATCCACGTAGGGGAGTTTTGTCTCCTGTGCCATCTTCTCTCTGAGCCAATTTCCTTTCAGCTATGGCCAAGAGTATGGGCTCTAGGGCTAGAAAGGCCAGAATTCAAACCTTGGTCCCACCACTATGACCCTGCACAAGTCACCTAATCTCTTTGTGACTCAGTTTCCTCATCTGTAAAATACGGATTAGTAATAATACCTTCCTAAGACAAAGTGCTGTGCGGAGGGAATGAGTTAATCCATGAAAGCACTTAGAACAGAACCTGGCACATAAGTACTCAATAAATGTTAGTTATTTCTCTTGTTACCATTTAATATGCTTTCCTTCCTTTCATTCTCTTACTTCCTCTTCCTATCAAAATAGCAAAGGATCCAGTAACAGCCATTAACATTTTAGTGAGAAAGAGTTTCATCTTACTTCTGCCAGCTGGTTTGCTTATCAAGCTTTGTCTCTAATTGTGGAGACAATTACTGTTTATGGAATTTTGGATACCATAAATGTTTTGAGGGAGTGGTGAAAGGTGGGTGATGAGAACAGGAAAAATCTCAATTACCCTTGACCAAAACCCTCTCCTTTTAAAAAACTCCCTTCTCCATCTCTCTCTTGTTCCTTCCTGCCTTATCCTGAACAACTTTCCCTTCACTCACCCTAGTATTTTATCCAATTCCTCCAATTGCCAGGAATGCAGGGTCTCTTTTCATGGGTCCTCTGCTTTGTCAGCTACTTCTGACCTAGTTCTCTTCACCCCAACACTGCTTTGCTGTGATGATACTGTTGTGTGGACCCAAAGTGAGAAGATCTAAGCTGTAAAAGTACAATTTGCATATATCAAAGTAACACAGGCAGGCTTCCCTGGTGGCGCAGTGGTTGAGAGTCCGCCTGCCGATGCAGGGGACACAGGTTCGTGGCCCGGTCCGGGAAGATCCCACATGCCGCGGAGCGGCTGGGCCCATGAGCCATGGCTGCTGAGCCTGCGTGTCCGGAGCCTGTGCTCCGCAACGGGAGAGGCCACAACAGTGAGAGGCCCGTGTACCGCAAAAAAAAAAAAAAAAAAAAAAAAAAAGTAACACAGACTACCTATATGATTACTTACCAATTATGCCTAATTGTCTACCAGCATAATAATATAGCTCTATAGTATTAAGTATTAATAATATTAACTTTATTAGCCTTTATTTGGAAATAGCAAAACTCTGTTCACGTATACTGGGCTTTCCTAATTAGTTGCTGTCATAGCATTATCATTTGATCGTAACCTTGTCCATTGTGGTTTTGCTTCCAGGCAAAACACAAAATTCATGCAATTATTTCATGTAATTAAACACGTGAAACTCAACTTCCAACCCTTTGCTACATGGAAGAGACACAGGGTAAGGAATGGAGAGGAGAAGGGACCAGAGGGGAGGGTAGATATGAGACAAAGAATCTCCAAGGCCTGAGATTACTTTTTCCCCAGTCCTTTCCCTTAACTTCACCACCTAGAGGTAATATTTATAAAACACAAGGCTTAAAAGTCAGTGAGTCTCAGACTTAACGCTCCAGTCATCTTTAAGTGACAATCTATTTTCAAACCTTTTTTTTTTTTTTTACAGAAATAACGATTACAGTTCATGTCACAGTTTTAAATGACATAAATAACTTGACTCAACAGAAACAGTGGCCAGTTTTTCTTAGAGCTCTGGGCAAATTGGAGGTAGTTGTTTATCTCTTAGTCTGTTTTTGTACCTGCTCATCACTCTTTTTATGCCCTTTGTTAAAACCCCATTATTTGTATTTTTATATGAAGTTCACAGGCACCTACATTTTTTACTCAGTAGCTCACCAACATTCCATTATATATGTTTTAAAGGTTTCTGCATCTATTCATATTAACCCCAAATAACAGATTTTTATTTCCGCTAACCTAATGTCTCCTGCTAACTGTTTTCCTGGCAGTGTCAATCATACACTTCAAATAGGATCGTGATCATACCTGGTTGCATATGTTAGAAGGAATGTTAGAAGGAATGTCCTCAATGGTGCCAACTTTAGAAGTTGTCTATGGTTATCCTAGCATGAGTGGGCCAGATGTAAAGTACTTGAACTCATTATAATTAGTTTAGGACATATTGCTTTTATTTTTGGTCCAATAAAGCAATTGTTTCCAAACTACGTTCTGTAAAAACTTCAGAGGTTCAACAAGGGATTTGTGAATATCTTAGAAAAAAAAAGAGTGTATCGTAATATATGTTTTTTATTTGTGTCCCCAGTTCACCCTCTTCAGTCACCACCCCATAACAAATGTATACTCTACGGGTAATTATGTAGGAATCACGGGTATGTCTGACCAAATGAGACATGATTCTAATTTTATCGTTTGAGTCATATGTTACATGAATGTTAATTTACTGAGTACTTATTATGTGCCTGCATTTACTTGGATTATTTACATTAGTCTTCTTAACAACTCTGACATAGGTGCTTTTATTATACCCTTCCACAGAAGAAGCAGAGACTTAGGAGGTGAGGAAGCTTGCTCAAGGTCTCAGAGTAAAAAGCAACTAAGCCAAGACTGAAACCTTAGCATTTGGCTCACATGCTCTTAAAAATGATGATCTGGTACCTCCTCAATGGTTAGAAGGAGAATAATCTGTAAAATCAAGCTTTCCTTCTGTACAGTAGGTTTGACCCCGCCCTCCAATATCCAGCACCCTGTTGAATGAATAGATTATAAACTTGGAATTTCAGACACTCATGTGAATCATGTAAGGGACGGGGGAGTGGAAGGGGTACCCTTTTACTAGTGTATTTGTAAGGGCTGCTTTCCATGCAGTTAGTTGAGAGCCGCTCTATTTTTTCAAGTTCCACTGGCCAATAAAAGGCAAAGACTACCTTCTCTAATGACCATTCTCGTGTCACAACATCCTGCAGGGGACCTGCAGCCCCTCCCTCCCTGCAGCTCTTTAATTTCCTGGCTGCTCTGCAGACCAGTGAGTTGTCCCGGTAGGCTGCCCTCTCCTGGCTGTTTACAGGTCTGCAAGGGTTTTCACTAGGGGGCCATTTCTCCTTTCCTTGAGGTTTGATGGATTACCGTTCTCTTATTACTACATTTCAGTCAGTCCCAGTCTGAGATGCCCTGGAGGTGAAAGGTTTATGCTTTGGGTGCCCCGCGGCTGCTGACCTGACCAAATCCCATCATATGAAATATGGTCTCCTGGCACTCACACGGTCACTCTGAAGTCTGCGAGCAAGTCCTCACGGACTCCACTCCCAAAGCTCCTCCACCCCTCACCTCCCCACAGGCCATCCATTATGAGAAGCGACAATTTTGAGGCTGTCATCGTAATGACTGTTCAGTGGCCCAAGAAACCTGTAACCTTTCTACCTCAGGCAGATGGAGCCCTTGCCTCTCAGGATTACAGCTCCATGGACAGGGATGAGATAGACAGGCCTCTGTCCTTCTCAGAAAGACCTGGAGCTCTTACTAGTTCTTGGTCCCCACAAGGTAGCCTTGTTTATCCCATAGCAGCTTTCCCTACTGAAGCGCAGACCAGAGTCCCAGCAGGACGCATTAGGAGAAACTGTGGCAAAACTGATCCAAGTTGTCTTCTCCTTAATGACTCTAAAATTGGATCCCTCCTCAGTGACTCTTGGGCCCAAATCAATCGGTCTATCTTGTCTTCCCTTCACTTGAGTACCACTTCCTGTATTGTTATGGCAATTTTTCTTTAAGGTCAGGAACCCAAGGTTCACCTGTCCACCTATCCATCCATTCCTCTATCCATCCGTCCATCCCTCTATTCATTGATCCCCTTGCTTACCATAAAGCATTTACTGAGCCTCTCTTATAAGGGGCTTTTCAAGCAGTTGGGATTACAATGATTAATAATACACAGTCCTTGTCCTTGAGGAGCTAATAGTCTATTGGCTATTAGATTGAAAAAAAAAAGATTGAAAGATTGAAAAATAAATAGGCAGTTACAGCTATCACCCAGTGTAATACGTAATGTTATTGTCTTTCAGAGCAATAAAGGGGCACATGCAAGCAGCCTTGATCTTCCTCCATGCTCTCTTTGGGCATCAGGTGTATCCCATTTGATTCTGACTTCTGACCAACCTCATTAAGCTCTTCAGGGTCTGGGCTAAAGTTCAGTTTATAAAAGGAAAGTGGAAAACGCCTCACCCTTTGATAATGAATCCACTCACTTCTGAAGTGAAAGTAACACTGAGAGAAAACATGTTTTCCAGCTTGAGTCAGATTTTCTTCCTTTTCTTTTTAAAATGGATTACTTGGAGCACTGGAATATGCTAATAATATATGAATTATCAGGGCCGTTACCAGTTAATTTGAAATATGTATTCTGAATTGCAGATTCACTTCCCAGGCTTCAGTGAGTGCATTGCAGTGTTTACAGTTAAAGATGTCTCAGAAGAATAAATATTTTGTCATGCACCTTAACTCTGAACATGTTGATGAGGCAAACTACTTTGTAGTTCTTTCTTAATGTTCTAGACCTACTAGGACATTCATATTTCCAATGGGTCTTAACTTGGAACATCTGTGCTGCTTCATTGCACCCTCTGAAGACTTCCCAGAATAACTTTGACATAGGGTTCACTTTCCCAAGGACAACATTTTCCCCTTCATCCTACTGCTTCAAAAATGTATCATTGAATTAAAAGTCTTTTCATTCTTGGAACCCTGATGCAGTCAATCCTTTCTCTCTGCAAGATACCCTGATATTAATAGCAAGCACTCTGAGTGTCTTGGCCCATTGTTGGCCTGACCCAATATTGGCTCAAATGCCCCCTCTTGTTCTAGTAAAAAACTTCTCTTGGATAAAAAAAAAAATACAATTGGCACCTGATAGATTCTGGACACGATGCTATGCACTTTCACTTACGCTCTTTCATTTAATTCTCAAGATAACTCTATAAGGTGGGTAGAATCATGCTTGGCATACAGTAGATGCTCATAAAATATTTGTTGAATGAATGAAGAAATTACAATCAATTCCCATTTTACAGACTAGAAAACTGAAGATAAAAAAGGTGACGCCCTTTGCTTGAGATCACTCAGTGGCCAAAGCAGGCCTGTGTCTTCGTTCTCCAGGCCCTCTGTACCACGTGCTTCAGAGCCGAATGTGTTCTAGAAGTCTTATGCTGCATCACCACTTGATGCCCTAAGGATTTTCTAAGTCATTGTAATCAACACTTACTAAGCCCCCTCAAGTAATCAAAAGTGCTTTAATCCTCAACTGTGAACACATAAAGCAAGGCTTTATCTTTGTGTCTGTGTTGGATAAAGGTCTCTACTGAATCTCCTCTGTCTTGGATACCAATTATCCAAACAAGTGTAGAGAAACTCTCAGGAAAATTCACAGGGCAAAATTAATTTTAATGACTTTAATTTACGTAAGAGCCCGTGAAGTAACTGTAGCTTACTGACCCCATCTGCCACATCACCCTTTGTCTGCCCTGCTGAGTCCTGACCCCTGTCCAGGCTGCAGGTCCCTCCCCCCTCCTCCCCAGTGACCCTCTCAGGGTCCTGATCCTTCCACCCAAAGCTTTTTCCATCTGTGGGCCACTGTCTGTGATCTGTCCCAGCACCTAAAAGACTTCTGTGTCTCCCCATGACATATGAAAAGCAAGGCCTCTCTCTTGGTTTCACCCAGAGTCCTGCCTCCTTTTCTAGATTTACTATTGCATTAGTGGACATTTGTGGCACTTGTTGTATAGTCCTTAGTCTTGTCTTCCAACTGGTGTGGACATTTATCACCCCATCTTTTTTTTTTTTTTTTTGAGGTACGCGGGCCTCTCACTGCTGTGGCCTCTCCGGTTGCAGAGCACAGGCTCCGGACGCGCAGGCTCAGCGGCCATGGCTCGCGGGCCCAGCCGCTCCACGGCATGTGGGATCCTCCTGGACTGGGGCACGAACCCGCGTCCCCTGCATTGGCCGGCGGACTCTCAACCACTGCGCCACCAGGGAAGCCCTATCACCCCATCTTAAGCATTCTCCTAAACATGTCAGGCAAACTCTGGGTGTAAGAGGCAGGTGGTGTGAAGTCCTATTAAGTACTTCTGATAAGCAGTCCATCCCCTACCAGGCACCAAATAAGAGAGGAATGCTGACACTCTCCCGTTTCATGACCTGAGTTCTGAATTTCCTCTACAAAAAAGGAGAATATTGCTGGTAATGGCGATGTACACAGTTTTCTTCCTCTTCATAAACTGCAGTACAGGCCGTGTTCCTCAAACCCAACCAGCCCAAAGAGAACTCCCTGTTTCCCCAAGACCTCTCCCTTCTCCTGTATATTCCTCACCTGAGTTAATGACACTGCCTCTACCAGGTCATCACCCAACCTCATCATTTAACTTTTTTCCATCCCCCTGCACGTCTCTCTCTCTCTGTCTCCCCGCTAAATTCAATCAGTCAGGCAGTCCTTATTTTATCTACTAAATAGTTCTTCAGTTGTCTACTCCTTTTCATTCCCCACAACTCCTGTCTTGGTTCAGACTCACATTACTGCTTTCTTAGGCTGTTGCAATGTTTCTTTAACTGGTTTCCCTCCTCCCATGTCTCCCAACTCCTGCTCCAACCCATTCCTCACGTGGTTGTGTCACTGTCTTACTAAAAATCTTTCAGTGACTTCTTATAAAACCATATCCAATTTTATTGCTGATTTCTCTCTTTTTTTTTTTTTTTGAGCCATGCTGCACAGCTTGTGAGATCTTAGTTCCCCGACCAGGGGTGGAACCCAGGCCCATGGCAGTGAGAGCACAGTCCAGTCCTAACCACTGGACCGCCAGGGAATTCCCCTTATTGCTGATTTCTAGCTTAGAGGCTAATCAGAGAATATGGTCTATAACATCTCTATTTAGGATATTCTATTAATATTTTCTTTGTACCTAAATGCACGATCAATATTAGAAGATGCTCCAACAAAATAGGAAAGAATGTATATTTTCTGTTTCTGATTTACAAAAAGAAAGGTCTATATTCACTATTTACAGTATCCATATCCTGTTTCTACTAAATTGATTTCAATGATTATATTCTGCAATATCTAGTTTGTCATTTTTTGTTTATTTCATATTTGGAATTTAAAAAGCTACATATTGACAGCTATAGTTTAATGGTGTTTTGTCAAAATTTCCTTATATTTCTAGTTTTTTTTTTAAGTTGGAAGATACGGTGTTTGTTGCATAATTTTTGCATCCTCTGTGAATAAAACTTTTACTAATATTTACTTATTAAAAAAGAACAAGTCTAAGATTTTTTCTCAGAAATAAAAATGCCTTGCATGGAATGGCTTCTCTTTACACTCTCCAGCCTTCTCTTCTGCTATTGCTATCTCTCACTTTCATTTTAATAATACAGCCTGCTTTGGGTGCTTCAGATCCTTCCAGATACACCTGAAATTTTGCTCTTCCTAAAGTTCCGTGCATAACTATGACTCAGCTTTATATCTGAGCTCAGCTGTGGTGTCTTGAACCCCCCAGATTAATCTAAATACACTTTGTAAACTCATAGCAACTGTGTTAACCTACTTCTCACCACATTTTGTAATCTGTGTATATGTCTGGGTTTCTCACCAGACTGTAAGTCCTTAAGAATGTGGACCAGACTTTCATCTCTTTTTGACCCTCCCAAGGCCTGAAACCAGGTAGGCTGCTCAGTTCTCTTGCACTGTACCTGACCAAACAACTTCCAGCCAACACCCCAGTCTGAGCCTTGTCTCGTCTTACCCATCCTCCCCGTGTCCAATACGATCGATCATCTTGGGTTTCCATAAACCCCTTGCTATTTGATCTGACTTCTCCAAAATATTCTGGAGTGCTTCTTAGCAAGAGTTGGCTTCTCTCCCTGTTCTTTTTCTTCATGCTTCCTTGGGTAACTGCCTCCAGGTTTGTGTTCTCTTGCCTCAGAAGTGGTTGCTTGTGATTCAGCCCCATCCCCTGGAGAAGGAGTTGGAGAGAGATCAGACATTATGACCATTCGGTACTTTTTGTTCTGAAACTATGCTCTCCAGCCACTTTTTTTTTTTTTTT
The DNA here is from genome assembly GCF_949752795.1 of Hyperoodon ampullatus. NCBI lineage: Eukaryota > Metazoa > Chordata > Mammalia > Artiodactyla > Ziphiidae > Hyperoodon > Hyperoodon ampullatus. The sequence continues at coordinate 58,830,620 of NC_136929.1, read as the reverse complement.
TTTCCCAGTACACGGGCCTCTCACTGTTGTGGCCTCTCCCGTTGCGGAGCACAGGCTCTGGACGCACAGGCTCAGTGGCCATGGCTCACGGGCCCAGCCGCTCTGCGGCATGTGGGATCTTCCCAGACTGGGGCACAAACCCGTGTCCCCTGCATCGGCAGGTGGACTCTCAACCACTGGCCACCGGGGAATCCCCCAAGCCACTTTTTTGATGGCCGTTGGGCTTACCAAATTGAAAAATAGTGGATCCATGGACAGGGACATCTATGAACACTCAAGTTATAGTTCTCATTATAACTGCATCAATTTGCCTTGTTTTAATTAATTTGCTTCTTGAAGAATTAGTCTGTATAACATAATTACAGATTCAGATTCTTTAAGTTGCAAAAAACAAAACTCAGTCAAGCTAGTCTGCGTGTGGAGGGGGAGAAGCTCCCTTGTGTGGAGGGGGAGAAGCTCCCTTATGTGGAGCAATAAGAGAGACAGGGGTCATGAGAATTCATGAATAGGACACATGATAAAGCTGAAGCTTATGGGAACTGAACTTAGAAAGTTGCCAGGAAGTGGGCCGTCCCCAGGGACTACCACTCGCCCCACTCCACTCTCATGGGCCACATCAGCTCTTTCTCCCCATTACCCTGTTCTTTCCCTATACTCTGCATATCTTTCAACTTCCTCATAGCATCTACATATTCTTGGGTTTTGCTCCTTTATAAATTTGGCGTACACGACCCATCACGGTCTCTTCAGCTTCTCTCTGCATCAATTTCATTCTCTCCATATTTCTTTTGGCTTCATTTCCATAGAGAGAGTTGGCTCCAGGTCATCTCTTTAAGCTGTGGATGGATGTATCTGTAATCAGTCAACTTTGCTCCATCTCCATGGCTACTATTTTGGTCAAATCACTATCATCCCCTCCCCCCCCAAATTAGTACAGTGACTTTTCCTACCACCATCTTCCCCCGTTCCCAATCCATTTTCCATACCCTTCAGAGAATTCCCATTGCCTTCATGATAAAGTACAGATACTTTAACACCCTGACATGACCCTTCATGATTTAGCCTCATGGCCTGGTCCTTAAATACATTTCCAGCCTCAATTCTTCCCACTTCTCAAGCTTGTACTCTGCTTCCCATCTTACTGAAAATATTTAAGTTTCTTAAAATATACCATGTTCTCTCTTACCTCCCGTTACATGCTTCCAACTGGAAAACTTTTCCTTTGCAACTGGCCTTCTTCTACTTAATCTTCAGCTCTCAGCTTAAACATCACTTCCTCCAGGAAGTCTTCCTTGACCAGGTTACTTGAGTACACTACTATATGCTCCCCTAGCACTGCACTTTCTGACTTGACCCTTTCTCCTGGCAGCCCGGGGAAGTATCAGACCTCAGCACACTTTCTTTTTCCCTATTGTCTGGGGCCACCCTGAGCCTACCCGGGCCCCTGGGGTGCATGCCAGACAGAAACTGCATGTATATCAAGTGTGACTTGGAATAAGAAAGGGGACTAATCAGAGCTTTATATCCCTGGACTTCTCCCACCTCACTGTCCTTGGTGCATAGATGTGGGCCAGGCCCTTCACTCATGCTGGGGATGTAAAGTTTATTGACCAATACACTAGGATGTAAACAAACCCGAAAGGCATAGTTTGCAGAGATTTAATATGCATCTGTCAGAATGGTCACTTGCCAAGTGATGTCTGTGATCCATAATTCCACCATTTCACATCTAAATCCACCATAAACACACTGTGGGCTGGGTGTCTGAAGACTCAGAGAAGAACCACTGACACTGCTAAAATCAAGGGATCTAAACTCCCTTTGAAATTGTAAAGGCTTTGTTGAGGAACGTTGCAGTTGTACTGCCAGAACCTGAGAAATACCTTTGGGGCACTTTGTACAGCCCATTGGCCCGGCAGGAGCACTGTGTACATACAGGGTTGAAAATGGATTGCCTGGTCATCCAGCAAATGAAGCTTTATTATGTGTTTGTCTGGTTGAGAAGAGATTAAAAAGCATGAATCAGACAGAGTAAAATGTGACCAACGTTTGGCCAGGCCTTGCCAGTGAAAATAAAAAGTCTTAACAAAGAGTGGCTGGCAGTTTCACATCTCCTAGGAGAGAGAATTTGGTGTCTGTAATTAGAAATTTTATATCAGGTGTTAGGTTCACAAAATGGACAGGCGACTTTCTGGAAGCCCAGCCTTGGAGGACAGGGAGTCAGTGTGTTCACCACCAAGGGGCTGCCCCAGGGGAATGACTTGCGGGGAGGCTTGAGGACCAGACCTGGCAAAGCCCAGCATGTCCAAGAGCAACGAGTTATCCAAGAAAAGGCGAGGGCCCAGCCCCAGAGAGTGTGGAAACACAAAGGGGCCACTGTTCTCCCTGATGAGGGCCAAGAAACCTCCTTCAACCTCATGCTTTTAGCAGTAAACTCATCCATCTGTCTTTAACGATAAAAATCTGGCCAGCATCAGAATCAGATAACATGAGTTCAGAAGTATTTGAAAGTCAGTAGAAAAATGGGAAATGATGATGATGTCATTATATCCAGAAGGCTAAATTGTCTGGGAATTTGGTGGTTTTGAGGGGGGTTCAATTCCTCATTTCCTGACACTTCAATGTTTATCTCTTTGCCTTTGTGGAGAGGTGTTACAGTGACTCATTTGCACACAGGGTCATGCAGTACGTTCTGGATTTTGATAAACATTCAGAGAGACGGTGAAGGCAATCTGAAGCCAATTTTGCCAATTGAACTATAGTGTTTAGCTCATGAGGTGTTTTTCTAAATTAAATCAGTAAACATTTATCAAGCATCTGCCTATCCTGTGAGAGGCTGGTACACAAAAATGAACAGGATTTGAAATGCAAGGAAGTGAAAAACAAACCAGCAGCCTGGAGATTATAGTTAATCTTTTCTGAATTGTCCCCACAGAGTTAGAGACAGGAAGTGAACTAACTTACTAACAGCCAAAAAGGAGGGTTTTTCTGGGAAATCTCCCTCAGTATAGCCAAAACAAATATTTTGATCTAGGGGAAAACAAAAGTTAAAATGAATGTAAAACTGACCTTCACATTAAGATGCTAGATAAGTCTACTAACTTCAATAAAAATACTGAACATTTGCTATGTGGTAGGTACTCGTTTTATGAAATTAAAAAAACGTGGCTGGCATTCATGAGGACAAATTTAAACACATATTATTCTGTGAAAAATGGGTATTATATGAAAATATGTTCCTTTTTCTCAAACCTCTTTTTTGTTGCTGTTAGTGTTGTTTAGGGATGTTAGATGGAGAAAAATTAAAAATTATTGTAACTGAAGTTCATGAATTTGGTAGAGTCTATCACGAATTCCTCGTGCATCAGACAAAGAAATGTGGACAGGATGATGGTATAGTAGGTGGATTTGTATGGTTAATTGTTTATAGCCCAGCAGCATTGATTTATTAATTGATGGCTGCTGCATCCCAGAAGGTTCTTGAAGGCATCAGGCTATTGGGCTAACTGAAATATCATACATGTTTGCTTTGGATTGGAATTATATCAACTTTACCCAGCAAATACTAGCTAAGAAATGCAGGAAAGGACATTTAGAGTGTGTGTAATTCATTCACTCCTTCAGCTTCATTAAATTCTATCCTTAAATCAGGTTAGACCACCAGCAGTCCAGACATATGGTCTTCTGATGGCTCCAGGGCCACATTAAATTAACCTCTCACAAGGTAGCCTTCACTGGCCCCAGAGGACTCTGGGAGGCAAGGCTTCCAGAAAAAGGGGGTTTGAAAAACTACTGGATATGATGGAGCTTTTGGAAAAATAGATGGAGAATTATTGCAAAAGGTTACCAGAAGAAAAAGAAATAGAAACACCAGAAACACTAAACACTGTATAGGAAGAGAATTAAAATAATAATATCCTACTTGGTTCTGCCTTGAGCAACAATTACCTAGGTTACAATATTGTAAACACTGGTGAACACTTATGCATGGTTTAAGGGGAGTTCATCTGAAAAACATCAAGAATTTTTAAAATAAACTTTTATTCAGAATAGTTTTAGATTTATAAAAAAATATTGTGTAGTAGAGAGAATTCCCATATATTCCACATTAGTTTCCTCTGTTATTACTATCTTCTATTAGTATAGTACATTTGTCACGATTAATGAACCAATTTTTTTTTTAATTAGTTTCTGCTTTATAACAAAGTGAATCAGTCATACATACACATCTGTTCCCACATCCCTTCCCTATTGCGTCTCCCTCCCTCCCACCCTCCCTATCCCACCCCTCCAGGCGGTCACAAAGCACCGAGCTGATCTCCCTGTGCTCTGCGGCTGCTTCCCACTAGCTATCTACCTTACGTTTGGTAGTGTATATATGTCCATGCCTCTCTTTCGCTTTGTCACAGCTTACCCTTCACCCTCCCCATATCCTCAAGTCCGTTCTCAAGTAGGTCTGTGTCTTTATTCCCATTTTACCCCTAGGTTCTTCATGACATTTTTTTTTTAATTCCATATATATGTGTTAGCATACGGTATTTGTCTTTCTCTTTCTGACTTACTTCACTCTGTATGACAGACTCTAGGTCTATCCACCTCATTACAAATAGCTCAGTTTCGTTCCTTTTTATGGCTGAGTAATATTCCATTGTATATATGTGCCACATCTTCTTTATCCATTCATCCGATGATGGACACTTAGGTTGTTTCCAGCTCTGGGCTATTGTGAATAGAGCTGCAATGAACATTTTGGTACATGTCTCTTTTTGAATTATGGTTTTCTCAGGGTATATGCCTAGTAGTGGTATTGCTGGGTCATATGGTAGTTCTATTTTTAGTTTTTTAAGGAACCTCCATACTGTTCTCCAGAGTGGCTGTACCAATTCACATTCCCACCAGCAGTGCAAGAGTGAATGAACCAATTTTGATACATCATTATTGACTAAAGTCCATACCTTTTTCAGATTTCCTTAGTTTTTGCCTAATGTTCTCTTTCTGTTCCAGGATCCATCCAGGATACCACCTTACATCTAGTTGTCCTGTCTCCTTAGGCTCCTCTTGATTGCGATAATTTCTCAGACTTCCCTTGGTTTTGATGATCTTGATATTTTTGAGGAGTCAGTTGTTTTGTAGACTGTCCTTCAATTGGGATTTGTCTCATGAGGTTGTGGGTTTGGAGGAAGATCAGAGGTAAAAAGCCATTTTTATCACATTATATCAAGGGTACTTACTATCAACTTGACTTATGACTGTTGATGTTGACCTTGACCACCTGCTGAAGTAGTGTTTGTCAGGCTTCTCCACTGTGAGTTTACCCCTACCCCCTTTCCATACTGTACTCTCTGGAAGCAAGTTATAGCTAGCAGTATACACCTAAGGAGCGGGGAGTCACACACCGTCTCCTTGAGGGTGCAGGACCTACACAAATAACTTGGAATTCTGCACAAGGGATTTGTCTGTTCTCCCCGATTTATTTATTTATCCAATCATTTATTTATATCAGTGTAGACTCATGGATATTCATTTTATATTTTAGGTTCTAATCCAATACTGTGTTACTTATTTTGTTATTCAGATTGTTCCAGCTTTCACCAGGGGGAACTCTTTCAGTTGGCTCCTATGACACTTTGACATACTCCCATCATCGTAGGTTTTTTTCTTTTCTTTTCTTTTTAGCATCTCCTTACATTTTGGCACTGCAAGATGCTCCAGGTTCATCTTGTATATTTCCTGTCCCAGTGCTAGAATCAGCCACTTCTTCAAGGAGCCCTGGTTCCTTTTTTTTTTTTTTTTTTTTTTATTTTATTTATTTATTTTTGGCTGTGTCACGTCTTCCTTGCTGCACACGGGCTTTATCTAGTTGTGGCGAGCGGGGCCTACTCTTCGGTGCGGTGCATGGGCTTCTCATTGTGGTGGCTTCTCTTGTTGCAGAGCATGGACTCTAGGCACGCGGGCTTCAGTAGTTGTGGCTCACGGGCTCTAGAGTGCAGGCTCAATAGTTGTGGCGCACAGGCTTAACTGCTCCGCAGCAGGTGGGATCTTCCTGGACCAAGGCTCGAACCCGTGTCCCCTGCATTGGCAGGTGGATTCTTAACCATTGAGCCACCAGGGAAGCCCCCTGGTTTCTTTTAACAAAGAATGGTTATTAGAAATCCAGAGCAAAGAGCTAGACCCTAGGTGGGCTTGTTGCTACCAGGCAGCAGGGGTCGCTGCTTCTAGGCCCTCTCAGCTGACAGATCAAGAAAATATATATGTGTCTACTAATCAGTGTATACACACACACATATAAGTATTTCTATTTGTAGCCATCTGTATCACTATTTAGTAAACATGAGTTCATACTGATGTGCCCACCTCTAATCTATTACCACATGGGTCATTCTAGCCTTCTAGCTTTGCTTGTCTGTAACCTTCTCCAACAGTGAGAAACCTGGTTCCCACATCTGCCATCTGTTTACTGAATTGTTCAATCCCAATATACACGTATAGTGATTTCAGAATTGTTAACCTGTATAACCTTGAGAAACAACTTTATCAACTAGACTATGGTGTTTATATACCATTTATTTTGCCTTTAGTCTTTTTTTTTTTTTTTTTTTTTTTTTGGTACGTGGGCCTCTCACTGTTGTGGCCTCTCCCGTTGCGGAGCACAGGCTCCGGACGCGCAGACTCAGCGGCCATGGCTCACGGGCCTCACCGCTCCGCGGCATGCGGGATCTTCCCAGACCAGGGCTTGAACCCGTGTCCCCTGCATCGGCAGGCGGACTCTCAACCACTGCGCCACCAGGGAAGCCCTGCCTTTAGTCTTAAAGATGAAAGTTACTTAGGTCAGCACCTTTTACACTCACTGCCTTCAGTGAGGTTGTTCCATGCATATATAATATAGTCAGAATATTTTGTCACATTCTTCGTCCCATCCTGGGATCTCCCAACCTCCCAAATGATTTTTTTAAATTTGCACATGTTAAGGTTCACTCTTTGCGCTGCACAGTTCTGTGATTTTTACAAATGCATAGTGTCGTGTATCCATCATTGCAGTATCATACAGAATAGTTTTAACCACCCTAAAAAATCCTCTGTGCTTCACTTTTTCAACCCTCCCACCTCCTGAGCCCCTGGCAACCACTGATCTGTTTACCATCTATATAGTTTTGCCTTTTTCAGAATGTAATGTAAATGGAATCATATGTAGCTTTCTCAGACTGGCATCCTTCACTTAGCAAAATGCATTTAAGACTCCTCCTTGTCATTGCAAGGTTTGATAGCTCATTCCTTTTTAATTGATGAATAGTATTCCATTATATGGATATACTAATGTTTATCTATTCTATGGCTTATCCAACCTATTGAAACACAGATTGGTTGCTTTCCATTAAGAATTTAAAAAAATAAATTGCAAACTTAAAATGAATCAGCAAAACTACATGACTTCCAAAACAGTTACTCTACCACTATGATGCATTGGGGGAGGTAGAGCGGCTGCAGCGTTAGTTGCTGTAAAACACAGTGTAGTGGTGAAGAACACAGCCTCTGAATCCAGACCGCCACCTCCCACGATATGTGAGCTGAGCTAGATTACCTACCATTCCTGGGCCTCATGTCCTTGTTTGTGAACAGGAATAGTAACTGTACCCATAGTGGCTTAAACAGTGGTTCAATAGACGTTAGTTATTGTTATAACTTATAATAATATTTTCATGTATCATGTAGAAAGCACTTTATATACATTCTTTTATGCCTTCCAACAGAATTTCAAAGGAGCATAATTATCCCCATTTTATAGATGGAGAACCTGAAATACAGAGACTGTACCTCAACTTGAACTGAAATCTGTCATATTACAAAGGCTCTAATCTTCTAGCTTTACTGAAGTGATTCTCAAGCGCATAAGGAATGTCTCCTTTTACTCAGCTCTGGACATTATCATCTTCACTATGAGTTGCCACACATTATGAAGGACCAACTAGAATGTGAGAAAGAGATGATGATCAGGGTGATGAAAGACCTGGAAATCCTTTCAAATGAGGCACAGCTGAAGGAACTAGAGATGGTTGGTGTGGAAAATGAAAAGTTGGGAAGGAAATACAGCAAAATGTTAACAATGTGTGTCTCTTAATGGTAGGATAACAGATGATTTTATTTTCTTCATATATTCTAAATTTTTAAAGATGGAATGTTTATTTTGTTTTTTAATTTATTTTTTATAATTACTCTTATAATAAGAAAAAACACTTTAACAAATCACAGTTAAAAGAAAAATTTGAGTGATAGATGTTAATGAAACCTTATGGTAATCATTTTGTAATTTATACATATACCAAATCACTATGTTCTACACTTTAAACTTATACAATAATATGTCAATTATATTTCAACAAAGCTGGAAAAAATAACACCTATATATACACATCCAGCACAATATTTAACCCCTTTTTGAAAAGAGAATTATTCACATTTTATTTTGAAATCTAAGACAGATTTTGAAATGTGTATTTGAAAATATGACCTTTTTTTCCCTTGTGAATTCTATGAATATAGGTTACATTGAGCAGAAAGAAAGAAAGAAAAACTTGATAGTTTTTTCTGTAAAAGACAGGTTAAATGTTTTGCTTATGAGCTCAGAAGACAGAGTTTGGTACCAATGTGTGACAATTATCTTGACGCACATTTGGGCTCAATATGAATGGTGAGGTGGCCATCTTCCCTTTACCAGAAAGGGATTAATCATAGGCTGGGGCTGGGCTAGACCAGATGACATCTGAGATCTCTTTTGACTCTTACTCTATAACTTGGGCTACTACTTATGACCACAACATGTTTCTAATGGTTTTAGCTCATGATGTACAAACTGATGCTGTTAATAGAAATGCATTTAGTTTATTAATATTCAGGCACCCAAGAAACACTTAGCAATTTGTTTTACATATAAGAAGAAATGTGCTTGCATTTCCTTAGAATCTAATTTAGAATGTCTATTCATTCAAACTAGACTTCTTCCTTCTTGTATTAGTTTCCTAGGGCTGCTGTAATAAATTGACACAAACCATTAAGCTAAAAACAACAGAAATGTATTCTCTCACAGTTTTGGAGGCCAGAAGTCCAAAATCATAAGCAGAGCTGTACCCCTTTGAAGGACCTAGGGAAGTATCTTTCCTTGACCACAGGCATTCCTTGGCTTGTGGCTGCATAACTTTCATCTCTGCCTCTGTCCTCACATGGCCTTCTTTTTTTTTTTTTTTTTTTGCGTTACGGGGGCCTCTCACTGTTGTGGCCTCTCCCGTTGCGGAGCACAGGCTCCGGACGCGCAGGCTCAGCGGCCATGGCTCACGGGCCCAGCCGCTCCGCGGCATGTGGGATCTTCCCAGACCGGGGCACGAACCTGCGTCCCCTGCATCGGCAGGCGGACTCGCAACCACTGCACCACCAGGGAAGCCCTCACATGGCCTTCTTCTCCTCCCTGTGTCTCTCCTCTGTGTGTCTCATATAAAGACTGTTATCATTGGGTTTAGGGCCCACTTGGATAAGCCAGGGTCATCTTTTTTTAAAATTAATTAATTAATTTTATTTTTGGCTATGTTGGGTCTTAGTTGCAGGCATGCGTGATCTTTGTTGTGGCATGCGGGATCCTTCGCTGCGGCGGGTGGGCGGGCTCTTTGCTGTGGCACACTGGCTTCTCTCTAGTTGTGGCATATGGGTTTTCTCTCTAGTGTGGCGTGCTGGCTCCAGAGTGCGCAGACTCTGTAGTTGTGGTGTGCAGGTTCCAGAGCGCATGGGCTCTGTAGTTTGTGGCATGTGGGCTCTCTAGTTGAGGCGCATGGGCTCCATAGTTGTGGCAGGTGGGCTTAGTTGCCCCGCGGCATGTGGGATCTTAGTTCCCTGACCAGGGATCACACCCGCATCCCCTGCATTGGAAGGCAGATTCTTCACCACTGGACCACCAGGGAAGTCCCAGCCAGGGTCATCTTCTCTTGAGATCCTTAACTTACTTAATTTTCCAGGTACCCTTTCTCCAAATAAGGTCACATTCACAGGTTCTGGGATGTGGACATGCTTATTTATTTATTTATTTTTAACATCTTTATTGGAGTATAATTGCTTTACAATGGTGTGTTAGTTTCTGCTGTATAACAAAGTGAATCAGCTATACATATACATATATCCCCATATCTCCTCCCTCTTGCGTCTCCCTCCCACCCTCCCTATTCTGCCCCTCTAGGTGGTCACAAAGCACCTAGCTGATCTCCCTGTGCTATGCGGCTGTTTCCTACTAGCTATCTGTTTTACATTTGGTAGTGTATATATGTCCATGCCACTCTCTCACTTCATTGGGTTGTGGACATATCTTTATGGAGGTCCACCATTTAATTCACTATGCATTTGAACCAAGAAGTTGATGAGATATTTTAACCATTCTCTTTCTGACATTGATTCCTTACTCTAGTTCTTCTTTTCTCCATCCCTGCCTATCTTCCTGCCCATCTCCAACACTTAGCCCAGCCAACTTTTACCTTCTTAGGAGTTTCTGATTTCACCTCTTCCAGGAAGCCTTCCCTGACCAGTGTTGTTTTGTTTGCCTTCTACAGGCCCAGCATTTAGTGGGATCCCTGGCACATAAACAGAGCTTAATAAATATCTGTTAAAAGAATAAATGAATCTATCAAAGGAGGCCAATGATGATTCCTACCTTTCTTTGGCATTACTGAGAAGTCGTAAGTTTTCAATGATGCCTGGAGAATTTCAGGCAGGAGATAAGACTTAATTTTTAAAAAAATTTTTTATAGATTTATTGATTTATTATTTTTGACTACGTTGGGTCTTCATTGTTGTGCGTGGGCTTCCTCTAGTTGCGGTGAGTGGGGCTTACTCTTCGTTGCTGTGTGCGGGCTTCTCATTGTGGTGGCTTCTCTTGTTGCGGAGCACAGGCTCTAGGTGCAGGGGCTTCAGTAGTTGCAGCACACGGGCTCAGTAGTTGTGGTGCACGGGCTCTAGAGCGCAGGCTCAGTAGTTATAGTGCACGGGCTTAGTTGCTCCGCAGCATGTGGGATCTTCCCGGACCAGGGATCGACCCTGTGTCCCCTGCATTGGCAGGTGGATTCTTAACCACTGCACCACCAGGGAAGTCCAGAGACTTTATTTTTAGAAGGTTTGTTAATTCCAGAAAACCTTTGCATTGAAACCGCACCATGAATATTTAAAAAGAATGAGATGTTTAACCTAAACTGTTTTTTATTCTCAAGGCACAAGAATGTAGGGAGTTAAAGACAAATTGCCACACTTTCCACAGGGCTAATGACTTTAATTAACGTTGAACGATTTTGGACAGTGGGAGTCTTTTGTTGTGTTGTGTTTTGGAATGAGGAGGATAAGGTTCTTCTGATGAAAGCTTCCCAGTGTAACTAGGACAGGAGGATGAAGAAGATAAGGGGCTTTGTTCAGCTTGTAAAACTTCTCTTGATGTAGAACAGCCCCAGCTGGATTGACCAGAGAGAACTCGGCTTATTAAAAGTAGTTAAAATGGCACATTTTGAGGCTTTGTAATTGATTTAAAATTTGAAGTTGCTAACACAACATTGTAAATCAACTATAGTCTGATATAAAATAAAAATTAAATAAAAAATTTTTAAAAGAAACATATATATATATAAATTGAAGTTGCTGCCCTAAAACCCAGCAACTTAATGGGAACCCACCCCTTCCCCTCAGTAGCTTTTTGAGAGGTGATTTATGGTACAGAAACCATAAATGTGATCCTTGACATCAGAGCTTGCTCCCGAATTGTGTTATTTTTACCTGGGATTAGGGACTCTGAGGCCTGTGCTTTGAGATACAGTCTCAAGGCTTTCTGCTTTTTGAAGAAGGAGTTAATGCCGTGGGCCTGTTTTCCTTATCTCACTGCCTGACCACTGGGAGAGAAATGCCTGAGCCTGACTCTCCACCTCCAGCCCTGTGGGTTTGACCTGGAATGTGAGTCTTCAAGCTTACTTTGGGGACTGGCTGGGGGAAGGAGCTTCAGAACAGAGGAAGCTGGAATGAACCATTATTTCTCGAGTTACAAGGTACCAGGGACAGTACCCACCACTGCGCTGCTGAATATTCCATTTTTGGTTGAGGATGTTATAAATATTTGGAGTTGCTTTTGAGACTCTTCAAGGAGAATATGGACAGAAATCATTGACAGTAAGGCTTTACCAGTTAGAAGCAAAATTGTAGACAACTGCAGTTTGTTTTCAGTGTCTGATGATTTCACCATCTCCGTCAACAACAACAAATCCAATCATTGTTATTGGTGCCCACTCCATTTCAGACAGTATTCTAACACTGGGGCTATGTCTGTGAGCAAAAGGGCCAAGAGACCCTGTCCTCATGGAGCTTACATTCTCGTGGAAGAGAAAACTGGCAAAACACACATCAAGTGAATTATATAGAGTGTTAGAAGATGACAAGTGCTGTGGGAACAAAGTAGAGCAGGGTAAAGGCGATGGAAGATTGCGTGAGATTGCAATAGTAAACAGGGTGGCCAGGCTGGGGGTCCTGGAGAAAGTGACGTTGGTGCAGGAAGTGAGAGGTGAGCCATGTGACTAGCTGGCGGACAACGGATGAAGGCAGGGAGAATGGCCAGTGTGAGGGCCCTAAGACAGGAGTGTCCTGGTGTGCTTGTGGACCACAATGGCTAGAGCAGAATGAACAAAGGGAAGTGAAGACAAAAGCCAGAGGTGTAATGCCAAGTCAGATGACGTTGGGCCTCAGAGCTAACAGTGTTTGGTTTTCACTCTGAGTGGGATGGCGAGCTGCTGCAGAGTTGGGGTTTTTTTTGGCGCAGCACGTGGGACCTTTGTTGCGGCACGTGGGATCTTAGTTCCCGGACCAGGGATCAAACCCGCACCCCCTGCAGTGGAAGCGTGGAGTCTTAACCACTGGACCGCCAGGGAAGTCCCAGCTGCAGAGCTTTGAGCAGAGGAAAAACATGACCTAACGAGTTTTAAAGAGGATCACTCTGACCACCATGCTGAGAATGGTCTGCAGACATCGGGGGAGAAGCCGGGAGAACGGTGACAAGGCAATTTCAGGAAACACAGGTGAGAGATGATGGAGATGTGGACCTGCAATTAGAAGTGGAAAGGTGAGGAGTGGACAAGTTCTGGAGGCAGAACCACCTTGATTTCCTGATGGATTGGCTGCGGCGTATGAGAGACAAGGAGCAGAGTTGAGGATGACCCCAAGTTTTTTGCCTGAACAACAGAAATGAAGAAACTGCCGTCAACTGAGTCGAGGGAGGCTGCAGGTGGATTGGGTGGGATGGTGAGGGGTGTAGAACAGGAGCTCTGCTTTGCTTATGTCTTTTAGACACCCAGGTAGAGGTATCTAGGGGGAGCTGCAATACAAGTCTGAGTTCAGAGGACAGGTCTGGGCAGGAAATAAAAATCTGGGAGTCGGTTTACAGGTAGCATTTAAAGCCACTGGACTGCATGAGGTGATCAGAAGTGAGTGCCGGTAGAGATGAGGGCCTAGCAGTGGCCCGAAAACACTCTTGTGTGTAGAGGGCAGGAGGAAGCAGCCGGAGTGATGGAGAAGAGAGACCAGTGAGGAAGCAGAAGAATGAAGAGAGTCTGGCATCTTAGAAATCAAGGGAAGAAAGCGTGATCAAGGAGAAGGGGTGATGGACTGTGTCCAGGGCTGCTGAGAGATCAAACACAGTGAGCACTGACCATTACATTAGGCAGCACGGAGGTCTCCGGTGACCTTTACAAGCTGAGTTTCGGTGGGGAAGTAAGGGTGAAAAGTTAACTGAAATTGACACAAGGAAGGAATGGACTTGGTAACAAAATAGTCCGAACTCTTTGCTGCACACGGAAGCAAAGAAGGAAAGCAGTTGCTGGTGTCAAGAGAAGATTTTTTTTTTTTTTTGCGGTACGCGGGCCTCTCACTGCTGTGGCCTCTCCCGTTGCGGAGCACAGGCTCCGGACGTGCAGGCTCAGCGGCCATGGCTCATGGGCCCAGCCGCTCCGCGGCATGTGGGATCCTCCCGGACCAGGGAACGAACGCGTGTACCCTGCATCGGCAGGCGGACTCTCAACCACTGCGCCACCAGGGAAGCCCTCTTTGACTTTTTAATCATGCATTATATAGAAAAGTATATACATTGATAAAAATAAAAAATAATTTTAAAAAGCCATGTAGTGTATGCAGCCACCTCTGTTGACTCAGGAGCAGCCTGATTAGTTTCTTGTTCTCACTCAAACGTCCACCAAAGGTTGTAGCTGCTTTTTGCTCAAATCTCTGAACTGTGTGTTTGACGGTGCTTGTGTTTTAGACAAGAGGTGCCCAACCCATTTTCTGTACATGAAGGCAACTCTTTCAGTAAAAAGAGAGGCAGGACAACCAGAGGCTAAGAGCACAGACGTTGGAGCCAGACCCTGGGTTCAGATCCCAGCTGTGCCACTGACCAGCTCTGTGGCCTGGGGCGAGCCTCTCCACTTCTCCGCCTCCAGCTTCATTATCTGTAGCATGGAGATAATTACAGTACTCACCTCTGGGAAGTTCCTTTGTTCTTTTAATTTATTTTTTATTTTATTTTATTTTTGTCGGCGTTGGGTCTTTGTTGCTGTGCGCGGGCTTTCTCTGACTATGGCGAGTGGGGGCTACTCATCGTTGCGGTGCACGGCTTCTCATTGCGGTGGCTTTTCTTGTTGCGGAGCATGGGCTCTAGGCGCGGGGGCTTCAGTAGTTGTGGCACACAGGCTCAGCAGTTGTGGCTCACGGGCTCTAGGGCGCAGGCTCTGAAGCTGTGGCGCAGGGGTTTAGTTGTTCTGCAGCATGTGGGATCTTCCCAGACCAGGGCTTGAACACGTGTCCCCTGCATTGGCAGGCCAATTCTTAACCACTGCACCACCAGGGAAGCCCCATCTCTGGGAGTTTTATGAACATTAAAGGAGTTCCTTTTTTAAACATACTTAGAACAGCACCTTGCAGGTTGCATACATAAATACTCATAAGAAGGTGGTACTTACCCTCTTTGATTCTATAGATTGAGAAAATCTTTTGCACTCAAAGTTACCATGAATTCAGTTATCATAACAATACAAATATATAAAGTATTCATATTTAATTACAGTTGACCCTTGAAAAACACATATTTGAACTGCGGGGGCCCACTTATACGTGGAATTTTTTCAACAAATATAGAAACTGCATTTTCATTTTACAGATCTTTAAGTTAACTAAGTGTGGGGAAAAGCTTGTGTTTGATTACAGATCACAGTATATAGAATCAAAAGAACTAGGGTTTGAGTCCTGATTCTGTCCAATCCTGTTTCAGCTCTCTGCCTTTGGTGAGTCATTTAACAATTTCTTTGTTTTTAAGGCAAAGACGGCAGTACTCCGATTGGCACCCTTAACTCTCACGTTGCTCAAGGCTCAGCTGTATAATATATTATAAAATAACTCATATTTTGTTTATCACGCTTAGGTCTGCACAGTTTGCAAAAGAGCGTATCAGTAGGAAGTGCCATTACTTATCAGTCTATAGAGACCGCTCAGTGTGCATGTGAATTTGCACAAATCTGAGGAGGTATGGAGTTCACAACACACATATACTGTCCACATATTGACCCTCATTATCTGTAAAGTAGGACTTATAATTGGTCATTTTTAACTAATTAGAACCCTCCCAGAACTTTTATGTGGAAGTTACACTGATATGACCTCCCTCCCCCCACCAGAATCGTGACCCAAGATAAACCTGTAAGAGTTGAGTAAACAAAACCCACACAGGCTGCAGGAGTTTAGCCCATTGGAAACTTAACATAAGAAATTATTGGCTAGAGCTACTGGGAGGCATACTTAGAATGCAATTGTAATTAAGAAAGCTTATATCTACTTTAGTCCATTGCCTGAGAATTGACTGTATTAAAAGAAGGGGTTAGCCCAGAGCAGAAGTGGAGAGTGGTTGGAAAATAAAAGGTGTCCATGAGTCTCTTGCACTGTCTAGGGGAGGAGGCACACTGACCTATGAACACAAATATGCCAGTCTCTTGAATGCACATATCCCTACACTATGGAGGTGCAAATCCATATGATTGTATCAATTAAGTTTTTATTTATGTTCATTTGTTCTGATCCAAGTTTATCAAGTGACATTCTGGTGATAATTTGTGGCTTCCTGTGTGGGTTTGTCTATGAGTATAATTGTGCTCATCGTAAGAGAATAAAGTGGCATTCTGGATTATTATTATTATTCAGCAGTTACCATGAATGAATTTATTTAGCATGAGTCCCAAGGAAATCCTCAGCTCTGGGTGTCCAGCAGGAATCAGGTTTGGCACCTCCAGAAGGACAGAGCAGAGGACAGGACTGTGGAACGAGGGGACCACAGGTACTCCTGCCTCGCGCCCAGCTGTTGTCTGTAGGTGACAACTTTCCAGCTCACCTTCTGTGACGACAACTTGGGCCAGATACAGAGCTCCCACTGC
The DNA here is from genome assembly GCF_949752795.1 of Hyperoodon ampullatus. Classification (NCBI taxonomy): domain Eukaryota; kingdom Metazoa; phylum Chordata; class Mammalia; order Artiodactyla; family Ziphiidae; genus Hyperoodon; species Hyperoodon ampullatus. The sequence continues at coordinate 58,814,151 of NC_136929.1, read as the reverse complement.
CAGTGCTGTTTAACTTCGGGTTTTCCTAGTAAGGAAGGTCTCCTACTGCATTGTTCTCCCCCAGAAAAGTGGGCTAAGGTACGTTTTTGGTTGATTTGGAATGTGTGCTACATCAATTATTTAAACTATTTTCAACAACCATTTCCATACTATATTGATGGATTCAGTTCGCTAGTCATCTTGAGCAATGAACAGAACAGTTTGTTGGGAGATGTATGATTATAAAGATGGAGTACGAGATTGTGGAAGCAAGCCAAGTGTCCCTGACAGACGAATGGCTAAGCACGGAGGGAGGGAAGAATGGGAAATTGTTGATGAACGGATACAGAGTTTCAGTTTTGCAAGATGAGAAGAGCTATGGGGAAGGAGGTGGTGATGGTAGCACACAGTATGAAGGTACTTCATGCCTCTGAACTGTACACGGTTAACACGGTACATTTTATGCTAAGTGTATTTTACCACAATAAGAAAAAATTAAAGAAAATATTGGATTTCGGTTGGATTTCGGTTCCTGTCCCAAAGTGCTTACTGCCTCCCTGAGAGCCCAAGCAGGAGGGTAGGAGCAGTGTTATGGGAATGCAGACTAAAGAGAGGTTAATATGAGGAGACCCCGGCCCATTTTACGAAGAAACGACACAAGAGGCAGGCCATTATGTAATTCCCTCAAATGCTTAAAATCCGTTGAGCAGAAGCTTCCCATTCCAGCTTCAATAACCTAAGGCATAGGAGACCCTGACCGCGATGGACCCCTGTTCCCGGTTTGGCTCTCACTCCAAGGGTTAGACCCGAGAAGCCCTCGCTGCCCAGCAGATGGCGCTGGGGCCCGCAGGGCACCTCCAGGCGCGCAGGGGGCGCTCCCGCCCGCCTCTCGTCCCCCGCCTCGGTGACCCTTCCTTCCGCTTGCCGAGCCCGCCCCTCCACGCCTGCGCGTAGCTGCGCGGACGCTGGCCTGTGGCGGGGAATGGCGGCGTCTTCCAGTGGCGAGAAGGAGAAGGAGCGGCCGGGCGGCGGCTCGGGAGCTGCAGGCGGTAACAGCACGCGTGAGAGGCTGCTGTCTGCGCTGGAAGATCTGGAGGTCTTGTCGAGGTGGGGCCGTCGGCCTGAGGGCCTGGCTGGGGCTGGGCAGGGAGGACTGACTCGGGACCACCGGCCTGCCTTGGGCTGGTTCCCGGGGCTTGGTGGGGAGGGCCGCGCTCGGGGCTGCGGCGCACGCTCCCAAGGACAGTGCACGAGGGTCGGGACGTGGGCCCGCAACCCTCAGGGGCTCGGAAGGCATATTCCCCGCTTAGAGGACATTTTAATACTGACAGTGACTCTGGAACCCCAGACTGTCAGAATCGTAGCGAACCTTCGAGGTCGCCGGGTGTGAGTCCCTTCGTCCACCGACACTCGACAGACATGTCAGGAACTCCCCTGGGTGCCGCGCGCTGGGAGACGGTCCTGCGGGGGAAGCTAGATGTCGACGAGAAGGAGCCCGGTGTCAAGGGGGAGAGACTTAACGTGTCAACAGTGACTGTGGCGCGGAGCTTGTTTTGATAGGTAGTTAGGGCAGGCTTCCTGGAGAAGGGACTACATGGGACGAATGAGTCCCACAGACCCACTAGGCGGCATGTGGCTGGAACAGCATGTGCGAAGGCCTGGAACAGGAGCACGCACGACTTGGTGCTGGAATTACCAGTTTGGGGTGGCTGGAGTGCAGCGTGTGTGGAGAGGTAGGAGATGAAATTGGATGTCCTCCTCCTTATTCTCCCATCTTTCATGGTAATCTGTCAGACTGAAGCGTTCCTTAGCTCCAATGCATTCACTTGGATGTTAAAATTGTTCTGGTTCTTCCTCCTAAAATGTTTCTATCCCCACTGTTATAATTAATTCTTAATGCAGCTTCCCAACAGTTTCACTTGCCTTAATGCTTCTGCATTTTATCTTTCTATATTACCCGAGAGCAGAGCTCTCTTTTTAAAAAAGCCTCTGGTATTACTTTTCTGCTGTAGAATATTTGGTAGCTTCCCATTGCCCAGTGAAGTAAAGTTCAAACTCTTTAGCTCAGCGTGCAGTAAAGCCATTCTCCACCCCTGTTAATCCATCTTGTCCTTGTTTACTGCCGCGTCCCTCTGCCCTCCCATACCTTTTATTCCAGCCTCGGTGAATGCTCCCCATTCTCAAGCTAGCTAGCTTCCTCATCTTCAGTACCGTTTTTTACTCCACCTCCAACTTGATGAATCATTCGTTTATCCTCCAGAATCCGGTTCAAGTGTCACCTTTTCTGTAGTCAACATTCTTTGACGTTTTAGAATAAGTCATATATAGGCATACCTTGCTTTATTCCACTTTATTGCACTTTGCAGATAACTGCATTTTTTATAGATTGAAGCTTTGTGGCAACCCTGTGTCAAGCAAGTCTGTTGGTGCCATTTTTCCAACAGCATTATTTTTAAATGAATACTGTTTTTATTTAATTTATTTTTTAAACTTTCTTTTTTAAAATTTATTTTATTATGATTATTTTTTAATTTTTATTTTATATTGGAGTAAAGTTGGTTTACAATGTTGTGTTAGTTTCAGGTGTACAGCAGAGTGATGCAGTTATACATGTACATCTGTAACCAAGTCCAGGCTCCTACTGCTCGCCACATGACAGGCTAATAAATCAAGAGATGAGGTGTTGGGGCAGGGAGTAGAGACTTTATTCAGAAAGCCAGCAAACCGGGAGGGTGCTGGACCCAAAGAACCATCTTACCTGAGTTAGAATTCAGGCTTCTATAAGGAGAGGGGCTAAAGTCAGAAATTTAGGTCAGCCTCCAGAGGGGATGTGTTCATTTCTTCCTCCCTGCAGTCTTTCACAGGTGGGCCTGGTCAAGATGTTTCCCGTGAGCTCAACAAAGGTGTTTTAGCTCAATGCTCATTACCCGGGAGGCAGGGCTCCCAGAGATGGGCCATTATGTATAATTTAAGCTTATAGGCAACGTCTCTTTAGTAATTAACTTGTAATAGAATACAAAGGTTTTTCCCTATTACATATTTTTCTTTTTCAGATTCTTTTCCCATGTAGGCTATTACATACAGAGTTCCCTGTGCTATACAGTAGGTCTTTGTTGATGATCTATTTTATATATAGTGGTGTGTATATGTTGATCCCAACATCCTAATTTATCCCTCCCCCCCACCTGTCCCCTTTGGTAACCCTAAGTTTGTTTTCTAAGTCTGTGAGTCTGTTTCTGTTTTGTAAGTAAGTTCATTTATATCATTCTTTTAGATTCCACGTATAAGTGGTATCATATGATATTTGTCTTTCTCTGTCTGCCTGACTTCACTTAGTATGATAATCTCTAGGTCCATCCATGTTGCCGCAAATGGCATTATTTCATTCTTTTTTATGGCTGAGTAATATTCTATTGTATATATGTACCACATCTTGTTTATCCATTCGTCTTTTAATGGACATTTAGGTTGCTTCCGTGTCTTGGCTATTGTAAATAGTGCTGCGATGAACATTGGGGTGCATGTATCTTTTTGAATTATGGTTTCCTCTGGATATGTGCCCAGGAGTGGAATTGCTGGACCATATGATAGGTCTATTTTTAGTTTTTTTAAAATTATTATTATTATTATTATTTTTGCGGTATGCGGGCCTCTCACTGGTGTGGCCTCTGCCGTTGCGGAGCACAGGCTCCGGACACGCAGGCCCAGCAGCCATGGCTCAGGGGCCCAGCCACTCTGTGGCACGTGGGATCCTCCCGGACCGGGGCATGAACCCGTGTCCCCTGCATCGGCAGGCAGACTCTCAACCACTGCGCCACCAGGGAAGCCCTATTTTTAGTTTTTTAAGAAACCTCCATACCATGTTCTCCATAGTGGCTGTACCAATTTACATTCCCACCAGCAGTGTAGGAGGATTCCCTTTTCTCCACACCCTCTCCAGCATTTATTGTTTGTAGACTTTTTGATGATGGCCATTCTAACTGGTGTGAGGTGATACCTCATTGTAGTTTTGATTTGCATTTCTCTAATAATCAGCAATGTTGAGCATTTTTTCATATGACTGTTGGCCATCAGTATATGTTCTTGCAGAAATGTCTGTTTAGATTTTCTGCCCATTTTTGGCTTGGGTTGTTTGTTTTTTTGATATTGAGCTGCATGAGCTGTTTGTATATTTTGGAGATTAATCCCTTGTTGGTCACATTGTTTGCAAATATTTTCTCCCATTCTGTGGGTTCTTTTCGTTTTGTTTATGGTTTCCCTTGCTGTGCAAAAGCTTTTAAGTTTGATTAGGTCCCATTTGTTTATTTTTGTTTTTATTTTCATTACTCTAGTAGGTGTATCAAAAAAGATCTTGCTGCTATTTATGTTAGAGAGTCTTCTGCCTTTGTTTTCCTCTAAGAGTTTTATAGTATCTGGTCTTACATTTAGGTCTTTAATCCATTTTGAGGTTATTTTTGTTTGTGGTGTTAGAGAGTTACAATTTCATTCATTTACATGTGGCTGTCCAGTTTTTCCAGCACCACTTATTGAAGAGACTGTCTTTTCTCCATTGTATATTCTTGCCTCCTTTGTTGTAATTAACTGACCATAGGTGCATGGGGTTATTTCTGGGCTTTCTAACCTGTTCCATTGATCTGTAAATGTGTCTTTGTGCCAGTACCATACTGTTTTGATTACTGTAGCTTTATAGTATAGTCTGAAGTCAGGGAGTCTGATTGTTCTGGCTCTGTTTTTCTTTCACAACATTGCTTTGGCTATTTGGGGTCTTTTGTGTTTCCATACAAATTTTAAGATTTTTTCTTCTAAAGATCTGCAAAAAATGCCATTGGCAATTTGATAGGGATTGCACTGAATCTGTAGATTGCCTTGAGTAGTATAGTAATTTTGACAATATTGATTCTTCCAATCCAAGAACATGGTGTATCTTTCCACCTGTGTCATCTTTCCATTTCTTTATCAGCGTCTTACAGTTTTCAGAGTACAGATCTTTTGTCTCCTTAGGTAGGTTTATTCCTAGGTATTTTATTCTTTTTGATGCAGTGCTAAATTAGATTGCTTTAATTTCTCTTTCTGATCTTTTGTTGTTAGTGTATAGAAATGCAAGAGATTTCTGTGTATTAATTTTTGTACCCTGCAGCTTTATCGATTTCATTGATGAGCTCTTATAGTTTTCTGGTAGCGTCTTTAGGATTTTCTTTGAATAGTATGTCATCTGCGTTGACAGTTTTACTTATTTTATTTCTTTTTCTTCTCTGATTGTCATGGTTAGGGCTTCTAAAACTATGTTGAATTAAAGTGGTGAGAGTGGACATACTTGTCTTGTTCTGGGTCTTAGAGGAAATGCTTTCAGCTCTTCACCGTTGAGTATGATGTTAGCTGTGGGTTTGTCATATGTCTTTATTATGTTGAGGTAGGTTCCCTCTATGCCCACTTTCTGGAGAGTTTTTATCATAAATTGGTGCTGAATTTTGTCAAAGGCTTTTTCTGCATCTGTTGAGATGATCATATGGTTTTAATTCTTGAGTTAATGTGCATCACACTGATTGATTTGTGTATATTGAAAAATCCTTGCATCCCTGGGATAAATCCCACTTGATCATGTTGTATGATCCTTTTAATGTATTGCTGGATTTGGTTTGCTAGTATTTTGTTGAGGATTTTTGCATCTATGTTCATTAGTGATACTGGCCTATAATTTTCTTTTTTTGTGGTATTTTTGTCTGGTTTTGGTATCAGGGTGACTGTGGCTTCATTAAATGAGTTTGGGAGTGTTCCTTCCTCTGCAATTTTTGAAATAGTTTCAGAAGGATAGGTGTTAACTCTTCTCTAAATGTTTGATAGAATTTGCCTGTGTAGCCATCTGGTCCTGGACTTCTGTTTGTTGGGAGTTTTTTTTTTTGTTTTTTTTTTTTTTTTTTTTTTTTGCGGTACGCGGGCCTCTCACCACTGCGGCCTCTCCCGTTGCGGAGCACAGGCTCCGGACGCGCCGGCCCAGCGGCCATGGCTCACGGGCCCAGCCGCTCCGCGGCATGTGGGATCCTCCCGGACCGGGGCACGAACCCATGTCCCCTGCATCGGCAGACGGACTCCCAACCACTGCGCCACCAGGGAAGCCCAAACAGCTGACTTTTTTTTTTTTTTTTTTTGCGTTACGCGGGCCTCTCAGTGCTGTGGCCTCTCCCGTTGCGGAGCACAGGCTCCGGACGCGCAGGCTCAGCGGCCATGGCTCACGGGCCCAGCCGCTCCGCGGCATGTGGGATCTTCCTGGACCGGGGCACGAACCCGCGTCCCCTGCATCGGCAGGCGGACTCTCAACCACTGCGCCACCAGGGAAGCCCTGTTGGGAGTTTTTAAATCACAGTTTCAATTTCAGTACTTGTGATTGGTCTGTTCATATTTTCTATGTTTTCCTGGTTCAGTCTTGGGAGATTGTACCCTTCTAAGAATTTGTCCATTTCTTGTAGGTTGTTCATTTTATTGGCATATAGTTTAAGAACAACTAATGGTTAATTGGAAAATACCTCCCTTGCTACTTTTTGAGCCAATTTTTTCCATTTGCTTGAATTCTGGGTCTTGTTCTGTTTGAAATATTCCCTTGAGCTCTTTCTTCTTTTGGGAGAATTCTCACCAGAAGCCCAAGTCTAATACTTGATTGACTTCTAGCATTTTTGCTAAGGAATCTTGATGATACTGATGAGTGTGAAATTAGTCGAGTTACAGTGATCCTTATTATTTGTTCATTTTGACCAACCACATGGTATGGATGGTGGTAATTAATTTTTCTGTAAATATGTTGACTTTGTGAAGAAGTAACACCCCCTTTGGGAAGCAATGTATGCTGCCTTTTGTTCTGAGTAGGTCTTAGTCTGAGAATTTCAAATCTTTGCCTTAGTATGACCAAAGAACTATTACATCTCACCCTTCTACTCTGGAGCCCAGTAAATTTGTTTCTTTTCTCAGCTTTACTCGCTGTAACATAATTTGTCTGTTTTGCCGAGTAACCCTAGTATATATTTCATGTCCACCAAGTTCAGGAACTGTGTTTCTGAGCCTACCCATTCAGTATAATGGTCTTTGAGAACATCTCCTGACATTGGACAGCCCAGTAGTCAATCTTGAGATCTTGCCTCTAGATTGATTGGCTCCTGGGCTGTCTATCTGTGGTGTGTTTACCTGACGGTGTCGGTACCTATAGGAGTGCATATACTTGGTATTCATGTACTCTTTGCTTGAGATAGCATAGCTAAGTAATTTATCAGTTGTGTTAAATTTGAGACTAAATTGAAATTCTCTTGTATCTAGATTTGACCAATTTATTCCTCTCTGTATTTGATTCTTGATTGTCAAGTATAGCATTTTCCATTTGATGAAGTGTATTTATCCACTGAAATTTTGAATCATTTAAATTTTCCTCAGGAACCTCGGTGTTTCTGAAACTTTCTCCTTCAGCTTTCCCATTGTACATGATCACCTGAAGTGCTGAGTTTTCTTTTGCTTCCTCTAAAAGAAGCTGTAGTTCTTCTGCTTCCCATTCTCCAGGAATGCCAAAAAGACTTGGATTTCTCGTTAATTTGTAGTCCTCCTCGCTGAATCTGTTGACAGATTGGTTGAAGCCTTCTTCTTTCTTGAGGCGCTCTGCTGCCTGTGGTAATAGCCATTGTCTTAGAAGTTCGTTTTTCTTTTTCTCTGATTTTCTCAGGCCGTATCTGCCACATTGTTTTATTTGTTCATCTCTAAAGAAAGACTGGGTGACAGTAGGCAAGTGAGAATTTCTCTCTTTTATAATCCTGGAAATGGTTGTTGGTGATGATGGAAGAGATGTCACTTTGGTTTGCCACCTAAGACTCATTGGAACCCCTCCACAGAATGAGGCTGCTCCAGTGTGATTGGCTTTCCAAAAAGTCCCATTATGTGGCCAGTCACACATAGATACTTATACTGATTCTGTGATAAGTGAAGTTTGTCATTATCCTATGAATGAACTTTTTCTCTTTGCATTTTTTTAATGAAAAAAAACCCCTCATTATTGTAAGCTCTTGACTTTAGAAAGTAGTGGTTGTGAAATTTGGCATATATTTTTTTACTCTTACCTGATTATATAGCCTTTTAGAACATTATTGGGGTGGCCAAAAAGTTCCTTAGGTTTTTAAGTAAAAATGAAAGACACAGTTTTCATTTTCACCAAGAACTTCATTGAACACTGTATTCACCCTTTTGTTCCACTACCTTCTGCCATTTTTCATGCAACTTCATAATTCCATCTTCCCAAAACTTTTTATCTTTTTAAGCAAAGAACTGTTCCCGGTGCCTTTTACAGTCTTCCAGGGAATTTGAAATTTTTTTCATTAAGAGAGTTTTGTACAGATTGAAATAAATGGAAATCTGAAGGTGCAATGTCGAGTGAATACCGCAGAGGAAGCAGAACTTCCCAGCGAAGCTGTAACAGTTTCTGCCTGGTCATCAGAGAAACATGTGGTCTTGTGGTATCCTGATGGAAGATTATGCGTTTTCTGTTGACTAATTCTGGACGCTTTTTGTGCTTTCAGTTGATTAACTGGGAGCAGTACTTGTTGGAATTAATCGTTTGGTTTTCCAGAAGGAGCTCATAATAGAGGACTCCCTTCCAATCCCACCATATACACAACATCATCTTCTCTGGATGAAGACTGGCCTTTGGTGTGCTTGGTGGTGGTTCATTTCAGTTGCCCCATGGTCTTTTCCGTTCCACATTATTGTACAGTATCCACTTTTCATCACCCGTCACAATTTGTTTTAAAAACGGAACATATTTGTGACGTTTCATTAGAGAATCATATGCGGAAATACGGTCAAGAAGGTTTTCTTCGCTTAACTTGTGTGGAACCCAAACATCAAAGCAATTCACATAACCAAGCTGGTGCAAATGATTTTCAGCGCTAGGTTTCGATATTGTGTGTCACCTATCTCCCGCGTGGTCTAACATTGATCTCAATTAATGTCTCGATTTGATTGCTGTCAACTTCAACTGGTCTGCCTGACTGTGGAGCATCATCCAGCGAGAAATCTCCAGCACAAAACTTCGCAAACTACTTTTGACATGTTTGATCAGTCACAGCGCCTTCTCTGTACACTGCACAAATCTTTTTTTGCATTTCAGTTGTGTTTTTACCTTTCTTGAAATAATCAAGCATAATGTGCTGAAAATGTTGCTTTTTTTCTTCCATTTTCAATATTAAAATGGCTACACAAAAATTCACCAGTTTTGATAAGTGCTTTTTTAAATGCATGCTGACATGACAGCTGTCACAGTACAGTCTTAACAAAGTTGTTTCGAATGAAGTTAAAGACCACTAAGCACTGCTAGAGCCATCTACGGAAAAAACCGAACGAACCTTTTGGCCAATCCAATACTTTGTAAGATGTGATAGAATCAGGTAGTCTTTGGAGGAATTTAAAAAATAGAAACCTATAGGCAGATTGTAGTCTAAAAAGTTTTTCTTAACCTGTTTCTAACTCAGAACTCATTGTGGAACAGAAACCACATTGATAGAAGTCTTGAGGTTTCCCCACCAGCCTATTAATTGTTTACCTGGGGCTTCCCTGGTGGCGCAGTGGTTAAGAATCTGCCAATGCAGGGCATGGGTTCAAGCCCTGGTCGGGGAAGATCCCGCATGCCACAGAGCAACTAAGCCCGTGCACCACAACTACTGAAGCCCGTGCGCCTAGAGTCCGAGCTCCACAACAAGAGAAGCCACCGCAGTGAGAAGCCCACGCACTGCAACGAAGAGTAGCCCCCACTCGCTGCAACTAGAGAAAGCCCGCGCGCAGCAACGAAGACGCAGTGCAGCCAAAAATAAATTTAAAAAATAAATTAATTTAAAAGAGAATTGTTTACCTGAAGTGTATCACAAATAATATAGGACCTAACCCTGTATAAGTTATATTTGTGTGGAAATGTGGGGGGATTCTAATTTGGCATGCCAGGAGTACAGCTGCTTCCTTTGTAGCGCCACGGGCCTCCCACTCCCATAATGAGAGACAGGACAGGGGGTCCTTCAGCCTCTCTTCACCCTTGAAGTGGACAGAGGTTTCCACTTTATCCTAGACAGTTAGTGAAGAGTACTGAATCTTACAGACCTCTCCCTCCCTGTACGCCTCTGCCTAAAGTGAGCCCTTGTAAGGTTTTCTGTTGATTTATACTCCCAGATTGGCAAGAAAGGGTCATTCTGTGTCTCCCACCATACCCCCAACCCCTTACCACCATCCCTTCCCCTCAGAAACCAGCTTTTATTTAGGACAGGGGTTCTCAGCTCTCTCCATCTCATTAATGGGGTGCAGAAAAGGGCTAATATAACATGCTATTTTCATAAAATGTCTGTTTAATCCATTAGCAAGTCCTGTCAGCTCTGCTTCCAAAATATATCCTAAATCTGTCCATGTTTCCCCATTTCCATTACTAAATCCTAGTGGCTAGGACCTAGTCAAAGCCAATGTCATCTTTTGCCTGGGACACTACAAAAACCACGTAACTTGATTCCATTTCTAGCTCTCTTACAGTCTGTTCTCCAGATAGTTCAGCAGTTGTTTAAAAACGTAAATCAGGTCATGTCCTTTGCCTGTTTAAAATAATCCAGTAGCTTCTCTTTGCACTTAAGAGTGAAATACTAATCCTGTACCCTGACCTACAAGGCCCTACACAATCCAGCCCTCCCCCTCCCTCTCTCTTTCACTCCCTCCCTCCCTCCATTGTCCTTATTTTGTATCCTGCTCCCTGGTGCCTGCTGTGCTCTGGCCGCATTTCCTCAAACCCATCTTTGAGCCAGTGAGCTAGCTGGGTCTTTTACCAAGCATTCTTTCCTCCCACATCTCCTGGGCTGGCTTCTCTTGTTTAATTCATGGTTTACTTCAAAGATATTCCCATAGAGAAACCTTCCCTGACCACCCAGTGTAAGTAGCCAGACTACCTCACCGACACTCTCTGGTTTAACACTCTGCTTTATTTTCTTCCTAACCCCTGTCACTCTGATTTTACTTATATATTTTTTGTCTTCTCTATTAGAATTTAATTGTCATTGTTCACTTTACTAACCCAAGCATCTAGAAAGTGCCTGGCACATAATAGGCACTCAAGAAATATTTGAATGAGTGAATGAAGACTTTTTATTTCCTTATCTACATTTTTCATTAATTAGGTAATTAATGCATACATAATGGTGTATGGGAGGGAGGCTGAGTCCAACTGGCACCATCCACTAAAACAGCCTGAGGCTAGTGAGTGGAATGTGGAACTAGGAAGGTAAAAATAGCATGGCAGCCAGTGAGAAGATACAAACCCGGGGCTGACTAGTAGTGTCAGGTGGTTAATTGTGAAGCTGTCCTCTCCTGGATAATATCTGAATTAAATCCCATCTATCAACAGTTTTGAAACTAATATACAGAATATTACCTGCTACACATTTTTTCCCAATCATTCTACTGTTTTTCATGTAGAAAATTAGCATATTTAACAAATGAGCATTCTAGAAATATATGATTTATTATGTGTAAGTATCCCTCTTAGCTGATACCTGTTTGGTTAATTTAAAAATTTGCAGGTGAGAAGTTCTGTGTCACAACTACTCAGTTCTGCCATTGTAGTGGGAAAGCAGCCTCAGGTGATATGTAAATGAAGGGGCGTGGCTATCATCCAAGAAAAGTTATTTACAAAAACCACAGATGGTCTGCATTTGGCCTGTAGACCCCTTATGTAGGAGTTTTTCTTGCCTAAACCACGCATAATGCATTGCCTGCATTTTCTACTTCGGTTTCTTTTAAAGTGAAATGAGCACTTGGACACTCATCAAGCAGTCTTAGGGCAGGTTCTTGCTGAGTTTTTATGACTTTACTTCTCCTGGTTCGATAGTTATTCTTTGCAAACCTCTGTTAAGTGTTTCCAAGCTTAGGTCTTTATAGAAACAGTTTTTCCTATTCACAGTCATACTTCATTTGTATTTATATACTCAATTTATACAATTATAGTAATAGTAAAGTTTGAATAAATGGGTCTGGTAATGAACACAGCTGAGTCTTGGTGAGAATGCACTGTGCCAGTGAGAGCTGAAGTCCACAGTCAAAGCGGCCTGTGGGGCAATAGCTCTGAGTACTCAGCTTGCTGTGGGTACCGTGAATCGAGCAAGTCAGTCAGGTGGAGATCAGGTAGAGCCTCTCTTGTATTTACTTTGCAAACTTTGTTTTTGTTTTATAGAGAACTTATAGAAATGCTGGCGATTTCAAGGAACCAAAAGTTGTTACAGTCTGGAGAGGAAAACCAGGTAAGTGGTTTCTTTTTGAATTAAACACAAAAAACCTCCATCATTTCTACAATTTCCTATTTATATTTACTTTGTGTGAGAACAGGAAGATCAGATTCTATTAAATTATTAATTGCAGTTTTTAAATTGATTTTTTTGCATCATTTAGGTAAGATATAATTGAAATATAATTGACATGTAATATTGTATTAGTTTAAGATGTATATCATAACAATTTGATACAGGTACATAATGCAGAATGATTACCACAGTAAGTTTAGTTAACATCCATCACCTCACATGGTTAAGTTTTTTTTCCTTTTTTTTTTTTTTGGCCACACCGCGCGGCATGTGGGATCTTAGTTCCCCAAGCAGGGATGGAACCCACGCCCCCTGCAGTGGAAGCGTGGAGTTTTAACCACTGGACCACCAGGGAAGTCCCCAGTTTTTTCTTTTTTTTTTCCCTTAAACAAATTTTATTTATTTATTTATCTATCTATCTATTTATTTATTTATTTTGGGCTGCGTTGGGTTTTTGTTGCTGCACACGGTCTTTCTCTAGTTGTAGCGAGCAGGGGTTACTCTTCGTTGCGGTGCGCAGCTTTTTCATTGAGGTGGCCTCTCTTGTTGTGGAGCACAGGCTCTAGGGCACAAGGGCTTCAGTAGTTGTGGCACGTGGGCTCAGTAGTTGTGGCGCATGGGCTTAGTTGCTCTGAAGCATATGGGATCTTCCTGGAGCAGGGCTCGAACCTGTGTCCCCTGTGTTGGCAGGTGGATTCTTAACCACTGTACCACCAGGGAAGTCCTTTCTCTTCTATGATAAAAACTTCTAAGAAAATTGCAGGGAAAGTGGCACCTTTTCAAGTACCTGTTGACCATTTGTATGTCTGTGGAAGTTCCTCTGCACATTTTTTTTTTTTTTTTTTTTTTGCGGTACACGGGCCTCTCACTGTTGTGGCCTCTCCCTGTGCGGAGCACAGGCTCCGGACATGCAGGCTCAGCGGCCACGGCTCACGGGCCCAGCCACTCCACGGCATGTGAGATCTTCCCGGACCGAGGCACGAACCTGTGTCCCCTGCATCGGCAGGTGGACTCCCAACCACTGCGCCACCAGGGAATCCCCTGCACATTTTTAAAGGACTTCTTTAAGTTGCTGAGATTTATTCTCTTAGCTGTTTTCAAATTTACAGTACTGTATTCTTAATTATAGTCATCATGGTGTACGTTATATTTCCAGAACTTATTTATCTTATAGCCTGGAGTTTGTACCTTTTGACCACCTTTACCCATTTTGCCGCTTTCCCCCTGGCAACCACCAATCTGAGCTCTTTTTCTATGTGTTTGGCTCTTTTTACATTCCACATATAACTGAGATCATACGGTGGTTGTTTTTCTCTGTCTGACTTATTTCCTTTAATGCAATGTTCTTAAGGTCCGTCCATGTTATCCCAAATGCCAAGATTTCCTTCTTTTTTGTGGCTGAATGATATTCCTTTGTGTGTGTGTGCGTGTGTATAGATTTACATCACGTTTTCTTTATCCATTCATCCATTGATGGACACTTAGATTACTTCCTTGTCTTGGCTATTGTGAATAATCCTACAGTGAACATATGAGTGCAAATATCTTTTCGAAAATAGTGATTTCATTTCCTTTGGATAAATACTCAGAAGTATAATTGCTGGATCATGTGGTAGTTCTAATTTTAATTTTTTAAGTAACCTCCACACTTAATGGAATGTTTTCCGCAGTAGTTGCACCAATTCAGATTCTAAGGGTTCCCTTTGTCTCCACATTCTCACCAACGTTTGTTAACTTTTGTCTTTCTGATTATAGCCATTCTAGCTGGTGCAGGGTCATATCCAGTTGTGGTGTTGATTTGCACTTCCCTGATGGTTAGTGATGTTGAATACCTTCTCATGTATTTTTGGCCGTTTGTATATGTTCAGAGGAATGTCTGTTCAGTTCCTGGTGTCAGCTAATAAAATCATCTCAAATTTTACCTTCCCTGAGAAATGAATAAACCTGCTCATTTTGGCATATTGCTAGTTCTGAAAGGTTTGTTTTATTTTGTGTGAAAGAATAGCATATAATTAGAAAAAGCAGAAAACCTTGATATTAATCTCTTCTAAAATAATCATAGGTAGGCTATTTTTAACAACGATTAGTAAACAGTACTTTGAAGGTGTTAAAACTTTATGGACTAGCCAATTCACGTAGCCAATTCACGTGTGGATTCTTTGTTTCATTGGAATGTAGTTCTTCAGTATTCTGTTGTCTGCTTTAATCACCTATTATCTGACAGGTCCTGGAGTTGTTAATTCATAGAGATGGGGAATTTCAAGAACTGATGAAATTGGCACTTAATCAGGGAAAAATCCATCATGAAATGCAAGTTTTAGAAAAAGAAGTAGAAAAAAGAGACAGTGATATTCAGCAACTACAAAAACAGCTAAAGGAAGCGGAACAGATACTGGTAAGTTGATAGAGGCTGTTTCTTAATGTAAAAAAGGATATTATTTACTCTATTTCTGAAAAATAAATCTATTACAATTTTGAAGTGGTAGAAAACTTGAATTTCCAAGTCTAAAAGTGACCCCTTGTCACTTTGGTTAGATGAAAGACCATGTCATTCCCCCTTTTTAAAAAAAACATTTATTTATTTTATTTGTTTATTTTATTTATTTATTTGGCTGTGTCTGGTCTTAGTTGCAGCATGCAGGATCTTTTCGTTGCGGCGCGTGGGCTTCTCTCTAGTTGTGGCGTGTGGGCTCGAGAGCGAATGGGCTCTGTAGTTGCAGCACGAGGGCTCTCTCGTTGAGGCGCGCGAGCTCAGTAGTTGCGGCACGTGGGCTTAGTTGCCCCGCGGCATGTGGGATCTCAGTTCCCTGACCAAGAAGAAAGCGGATTCTTTACCACTGGACCACCGGGGAAGTCCCTCCCTTTTTAATTATTGTTTTCCAATAGTCTGCGTTACTTTTGAACCATATTTTCATTATTTGAAGATTTCACAAGTTTGAATTAATGGAAATGGGAAGTTTTATTCTTATCCTGTCCTAAGTTTTCATTTGTTAATAGTCTAAATCTCTACTTCAGTTTTAGAAATAATTTTTGAAATCAGTAAAAGTATATACCAATTTTATATATTGAATAAAATTTACATTTATTTAGTCTTCCATCCTAAACTAGATGGGATTTGGATATACGTTAAGGACTCTAGTTTTTCCTTTCTTGTTCCTGGCTACTATTTCAAAGAGACAATTTATTATTATTTGCTTAGTTATTTCACTAAATATTAACTAATGTAATTGTTACGTGGTGGTATTGCAGGAAGACCTGAGTTTGATTCTCATATGGACCAGACATTGCTGGCTCTTCTCTAGATTAGATTTCCAAAAGACAGTGAACACAAGGACTATAAAAAGACTAAATTTTATGATTTAGATAGTGGCAACTAACAGTTATTAAGTCCTAGTGCACCAGGCCCTGTACTTTGCACTTTATGTGTATTATCTCAATCTTCGTAACAATTATATGAGGTCAGTACCGTTATTCTATTTTTACAGACAAAACCATGATTTTAAATGAATACCTACCTTGCCCAAGAGGTAAAAGTTGAGAGATGGAACATAAACCTAGATCTCTCTGACTCCATACTCTTAAATGCTGTGTTACGGTGGAGGATGCATATACTAGGTTAGCTTCATTTTACCCTTTAGTTTGCCTTTGCCCAGGGGAGGGTGGGTGGAAGAGTTCATTATAATAGTCATTCATCATGGAGGTAATGGTAATGTATAAATGAATGAAACTATCAATCCAAGAATTTATCTTGTAAACTAGAAAAAAAATTTTTTTGGTATTTTATCCTTGAACTAGATATAAGAATAGGATGCTGGGCTTCCCTGGTGGCGCAGTGGTTGAGAGTCCGCCTGCCGATGCAGGGGAGATGGGTTCGTGCCCCGGTCTGGGAAGATCCCACATGCCGCGGAGCGGCTGGGCCCGTGAGCCATGGCCGCTGGGCCTGTGTGTCCGGAGCCTGTGCTCCGCAACGGGAGAGGCCACAACAGTGAGAGGCCCACATACCGCAAAAAAAAAAAAAAAAGAATAGGATGCTTTGGGAGTAGAACGTGGTCTGTTTTCTGCATGTTTATGAGAGATGACATGAAGAAAAAATGGTGGTGAACAATCCAATTTACGTTTTGTTTCTAACAACTAACGTGTATGGAGACTGACTCATAAATGTTTCTTTTTTCATTGACTGTAACTTACACAAACGATACCCAAGTGGTGGTTCAGAATATTACAAATAAATTGTGGGGATTTCCAAATTTTACATATTGTTTCTATGGGATAAATGATTTTGTGAATTTAGCCAAAAACTGGGCTTGGTATAGTTTTGAATAATCCATATTTCTTTTTTAAATGTTGTTTAAATTAGGCAACAGCTGTTTACCAAGCAAAAGAAAAACTCAAGTCAATAGAAAAAGCAAGAAAAGGTTAGTACTGTGGGAACACTGAATGACTTTCTGAAAAATCCAAATTTTGGTTTCAAGAAACTGATGAGAGAGGATTATTGGTAATCATTTGCTCCTGTTGAAAAGTTTCCAATAAATTTTCATTGTAAAGTGTCTGCTATGTTATAGCACTATGCTAGGCATTGCTAGGGAGGTGTCACATCCTTTTTCAGGTTATAAGAAGCAATAATAGAAGTTACGGCTATTACCCAAATGTGCAATAAAGACAGTGGGTTTTTTTAATTGTTGGGAGAGTAGAATATGGGCTGGAAGCAAATGGGATTTGAGGTCGATCTTGAAAGACACCGTGAAGTCAGAACTAGATAAGACTTTGGGATGTGTGCACATGTAGTGGTGCTTCTAGAGGCTCAGCATGACCTCTTGTCCTGTCCTGCTTTTCTCTTTAAAAGGCTTCCATTTTGGATCTTTCAGATTGCATACTAAAAGTCAGAATTATAATGAAGCCTTTGGTTACTTTAATGATTTGTAGGTATGATTTACATCTAACTTGCCTCTTGTCCTATTTTAGATTAACTACTGTTAATGTTTGGTGTGTGTTCTTCCAGATTTCTCTTAGATCTGTAATACATACGTAACAAGAACAATACAAATACATATATGACATATATTCTAAAATAAAAACCAGGTTGTGCTATACATATTATTTACTAGTGTACTTTTTTAACCTAATGAATATATTTTAAGTATGAAGTGTGTGTGTGATGTAAGCACTGACAGACTTGTATGTTTACTAGACTGAAATGTTAACACTCGCCTCTTGACTCTCTCAGGTGCTATCTCCTCTGAAGAAATAATTAAGTATGCACATAGGATTAGTGCAAGTAATGCTGTGTGTGCCCCACTGACCTGGGTCCCAGGTAAAAGTAATTCTCTTTGTATGAGATATATGTGGTTTTGAAAGTTCTTAGGTGACTGTACACAAAAATAGGAAGAAAAGATTTAAATATGGAATGTATTTATCCTTAGAAACATGTTTCATATTTTCACATCTTTAGTGTCTTATAAGTGATAATATAGGCTGTGGGTTTTATCAGTTTGGTTTTCTACAAAGCTGTTGCCACTGGAAACTGTTTCTTTCCTTTTTTTAAAAAAAATCAGTAATAAATTAATAAATTTTAAAAGTATAATATGTGATGATTCTAAAGCTATAGATTTATGTACCTGTAAAACCCAGGCTGGCCAGAAGCTAACTTTTTTGAGCCGTTAGGATTTCCACAAGGGTTCCAGCCTGAGAAAGAGACGTCCCAGCTCTTAGGGGATAAAGATGAAGCACTGGACACCCAGCAGCAGACACACAGGACTGCAGAGAGCTGGAGTAATTAGAAATAGCAGAGAAACAAACTGCCATATATATATATATATATATATATTTAAATATTTATTTGGTTGCATCAGGTCTTAGTTGTGGCACGTGGGCTCCCTAGTGACTGCAGGCGGTCTCCTTAGTTGTGGCATGTGGGCTCCTTAGCTGTGGCATGCCAACTCTTAGTTGCCCTGTGGCATGTGGGATCTAGTTCCCTGACCAGGGATCGAACCCCGGCCCCCTGCATTGGGAGCACAGTCTTATCGACTGCGCCACCAGGGAAATCCCTTGTTACATATACTGACAGCAGAGACCTCAGGTAGAGCAGCAGCCTTTTGGGAGGAATGGGAGGTAGTTATCTCAGCTCTAGTCACTCCTGACGGTGGTATTTTGCCATACCTGAAACACTAAGGGTAGCTACGGTTTTGGAGGATAAATAATCTGGAGTTGGTGAGAAAATATTACCAAAAAATTGGTCCAAATCTGGCCAAGTTTTCATCAACGCAGAACTAAAAAGTGTGCTTTCATGATTGGAAATGAATGTTATTGGCTCCTGATACTCCACTGGAATGTTACAGGAATTAGCATTCCTTCCTCCCTCCCTTCCCAAAGCATGCGGCATGTGGGACCTTAGTTCCTGGACCAGGGATGGAACCCACGCCCCCTGCAGTGGAAGCGCAGAGTCTTAACCACTGGACTGCCAGGGAAGTCCCCAGGAATTAGTCTTTAAATTACGTGATCAAAGAGGTTGGTTAGGAAAAGGTTTTAATTTAGAAGACTCAAGATTATACTTTTCTTACTTTGTCATTTGGAATGTTTGCTTAAATGAGAGACTTGTCTTCTTTTCATATAGAGAATAGTGTATTATTGTGAAGATCTAGAGAGAAATAAGAATACATGTATTTAAAATTTTAATATATTATGTCTTAATAACAATTGATAAGATGACCTTCATATTCCAAAATTGAAAATGTGGCTTGAGTTTTTCAAAGTCAACCAAGGAAAATCAATATTTCAGAGAAGGTATCAGTTTATTTTCATATGTGACTGAATTAAAAGCAGTCTTATTTTTTAGGGGACCCACGGAGACCATACCCAACTGATTTGGAGATGAGAAGTGGATTATTGGGCCAGATGAACAACCCTTCTACTAATGGAGTGAACGGTCATCTACCAGGGGACGCACTTGCAGCAGGAAGATTGCCAGGTAACGTTAATCAGAATAATGCTTTCAAACAAAGGTTTTTTTCAGAAATGATGAGGAAGACAGAGATCTGAAGAAGTTTGAGGGTCTGGACCCAACTCCTTTTAGTTGCTAGGTTCTCTACCAGTTTATCCTCCTCTCTGCTTCCTCTAGTTTAAAGACTGTTCTAGATGGAGGCTATGAAATTATAATAAACTGATTTTATGTGCCATTTTCCTCAGGAATTAGGCCTCATTAACTAAGCTCCAAACATAGCTTTTTTAAATGAAATATATTTTATAAACAGAATAAGATGTATGTATGTTCAGTTTAAAGAATACCAAGTGAGCACACTTGTTGAAAAAAACCCAAATTAACAAAGTGACTAACAAAGCTTTTTATGGGCATTTTAATACCTAAATAGAATATCATTTTTTGTGAGACTCAGCTCATTCTGAACTTCAGCCTTCCTCAGGTTTTGCATATAGGTTTGTACTGTTCTTATATTTATTTTATGTTCCCCTTTTACCTTTTGTAGGTGACTTGTTTTGTTTTGATCTGGTAGAACATTTTAAAAGTTTTTTAAAAGGCATAAAGGGAAAAATTAGTCTTTTTTGAGCAGTTTTAATATTTTACATATTTCATGTTTTTTCATGTATTTTTTACATCACTAAAAACATACTGTAGATAATGCTTTTTTATGTTTAACATTTCATTGTAAGGCTGTCCCTGTGTTATTAAAAATGCTTTTTATAAACATCGCTGTTGTTAACTAAAGTACAAACGGGGAAGTCACTGTGCATTAATTTCCCTTGGTATCTCCTCATTTTTCTCATTTTGATTGTACTGTATCATAGTATGCCAGTCAGGTCCAGGCAGGAGGCAGAAACCACACCAGCAATATGAAGGAAAATTTAAAGAACTACTGAGTAGTATACTAACTACTAGACAGTAAAGAGAACTATATTTTTTAAATTCAGTAATAACAGATGCAGGGAGCAGCTACTGCATGTAGGATGAGGCAGATACCCAAGGAAGGGACCGACTGAGAAGAGGCTCCTCCCCGCCACACCCCCAATCCCAAGGCTGATATTCAGCCCGGAGTGGAAAAGGTGTAGCTCTGGCCTGTTGGATGGCAGAGAAGTTAGATGAGGTGTCACAGGCCAGAGCTAGCAAGTAGGAAATTATCCACTAGGGTCCCTGGGAGACTTGCTGGGAAGTCATCCAACTGGCATGCCACTGATGTCCTACACACCCCCCAGGCACCACAGGAGGGAAATGCAGGATCCCAAAGGGAAGCCTGTTCCTCCTGTAGAGTCCTTGCAGTGCCCTCTACTGACAGCTTAACATTGTGGCTGCTGGCAAAGGAGAAGTGTTTTCAGGGTCCAGGGAGAAGAGTGGAATTGAAGCTTAAGAGGCAGTTTAAACTGGAATACACAGTATAGTTTACATTAGCTATTTATAATATATATAGAGAGAATATATAGAAAGTACTATATATGACCTATTATATATGTGTGTAAAATATGTATAGATATGAGACATTCGATTTGAAATTGTGAACATCTTGAATAGTGACTACAGGAAAGTATGATTTAAAAAAAATAAACCATAGAGTCTAAACATCACATGTTACTAGAACATCACACTTCTCCGTGATAAATTTGATTATCAATTTGGCCAAATGTATATTTTGATTTCTAGCCTTTAAGAAATTTTACTTCAGATTATTTGCATGAAGGAAAGTATAACTAAGAAGTAAATTAATTTTTAGTAGAAACATTCTCATGTGTGCTTCTTTCTTTTCTCCAGATGTCCTTGCTCCACAGTATCCATGGCAGTCAAATGATATAGCAATGAATATGTTACCACCAAATCACAGTAATGACTTTTTGCTGGAACCTCCAGGACATAACAAAGAAAATGAAGATGATGTAGAGGTTATGTCAACAGACTCCTCAAGCAGTAGTAGTGACTCTGATTAAAAAAGCATAAGACAAAAACATACAGAACTGAATACTATAGAATTCTGTTTCTTAAATAATTGCAAACCTGTAAAAATAGCCAGGTGATAATCAGCTGTAGTAGAATTGTGCTGCCTATTAAAAATCACAGTGGACTTTCTTTTTAAAGCCAGAAGTCATGGTTTCAGTTCTAAACCACTAGGTGAATACTTAGAGAAAATCAAAATTTACTGTTGGAAAAAAAGATTATTCAGTTCAGTGCTGTCTTGTTCTATTCCAGTTGTGTGACCCATGTACGTGTCACTAATAGGCCTCCTGGAATTATTTAGAAAGGCATAAACAAAGGCAGCAGATCACTGAATGCATCATAACTCAGAATAACAGAAACCCTCATTTGAAAGTAAAGGCCATTAGCTTCTGTCACAGGAACAGGAGAAATCGTCTCAATTTGTACTATTTGTAATTATTGTATATTTTGTAAATAAACTCACTTTTGTTTGTACTTTCTATGCTTTTTTTTTTTAAATTTCAGCGTAGGTAGGATATTTCTGTAAATCCAGTTGCATTTTGTACATACTTTAGAATTTGGAGGATGAATGAACATGAGGTAATGCATACATCTGAACTAGTTAATACCAGCTTTGGTAGGTTTCTTAAAGGCACACACTGCCATTCTTAGAAGAAATAAAATGAAGTAGTTTTTAAAACTAATTGAATGAATTAATTCAATTAGTTTAAAAAATAATATAACAAGCATAACAAATTCTATGAAAGGTTTTAGAATGGAAAACACTCTGGCCTTCACCTTCCCTCTTATGGCAGTTCCCAGAAGGAATCACTTTTAACTTCTGGTGGTTAACATCCATGTTTAAATAATATGCTTATACAGCTATATTTTGACTTACCAGTTTTAGACAGTATTGCACCCTTTACTCTTTTTCCTGATCTTTTGTGGAAAATTTAGCAAATATGGTTCAGCATAAAGGAGACACAATGAAATTAGCATTCTACCCAGAGATCGTATCAATTAACATTTTGGTGTAGACTTTTATCTTAAAAAAAACACATTATATACATTTTGTTTGAAAAGAGAATACTGAAAAAAGAAAAAGCATACCCCATATGAAGGATGTCAGACTTGTGCAAAGCACAATGGCCATGTTGGTTACATTTTAACTGTCTTGAAAGTGGTATTTCTCAAAGTCTGGCCACAAACCAAGCGTATCCAAATTACTGTGGTGGCCGGTAGAAGGCAGATTCAAGAACCTTCTTCTTACCTGCTGAATGGGAATCTGTGTGAGGCCTTCACATCCAAATCTAAGTATTGGCACCCTAAAGCCTTTAAGATCCTTATCAGTCACTGCCATTCACAATTCAAGAATCTTAGCACCTCTTCCCTCCAGGGGTTTTTACTTATAAACCAACACAGACTAAGAACATTAAAAAAAAATAAACCCAAACGGAAAAATAGGACTAAGGAGTATATAGATTCCTTATGAGTGTTGATGGATCAGTGGATTAGAAAACAAGTGGAAATTTCACATGTACCTCAAAGAAATCAAGCTGCTGTATACATGCTCACCTGGCGTTTATCTGTACAGCTCTACAACCGCTCATCCAAAACCCTCGGGTCTAAATGTATCTCAGAACTTGGATTTTTAAAAATATCCTAGAAAGTTAATAGGACTTATATATCATATGTTATATAATACCTCCAGCAAGATCTGAAGAGGCATCTTATAAATTAAGCACATTAAACTTTCATTTTAAGGCACATTTCACATACACGTTATTTAGCGATTTCCCCCAAAACACAGGAACTTGTCCTCATTATTCCTCACTGTTGGTAAACGGACGTTTGGATTTCAGCTTCCCCCACCTGGTTTTGAATTTTGTGTAGGTCTTTAACCTCCAAGGCTACCCTTGTTTCTATTTCAGACTCTAGCTCCTCTCTCCCTACACCTATAGAAACAGCTCTCCTTTATGTCCCTCCAAATGCCTGGAACACAATTTGCATTCCCTTCTCTGAGTATGCTCAGCACTATTTGTCTTGTTCCAGCCCAGGACAAGGACTAGTTAAGAACTACTAGAAGGTCAAATTTTCACTCAACCAGCACACACTGGGCATTTAGTACTCCCAGTCACCACTGGCTGCTGTGTGTATAATACAGTCTCCAGCCTGAAGTTTACTTTCCCTGGGGAGGCAAGCAATCAACAGAACACAGCATGGCATGTGCTGCAGTTCACAGGCACTGAACCAAGCCCAAGACTGCAGATAGTCAACGGTGGTGTTCAGCCACAGTAAATACCCCGAGAGTCACACCTGATCCCTGAAATGTGGACATGTTTCCTCTTCATTCATACAAACGGTGCTTATGCAAACTATGCACTATAGAGGAGCACCTATTTTCAGCCATTTTTAAGGAGAAGGCTGATTTGGGAGCATTTTATCTTCAGAATCTATTCACAAATGCTTTGGGAGTGAATTCAACCCATTAGAAATTAAACCAAGTTATACAAGAAGGCAAAAGTAGATGACTTTAGAAGAACACAAGTGTCACATATCACTTAAGCCTACAGCCTCACTAATTCAAAAGCCACCACTGAAAAACTGCAGTAGAAATAGTGTAAGGCGTGGTATGTGAAAGTCAGCCTGGTTGAGTCTAGAAAGCTTCACAGAGGAAGGGACCCTTGAAGTGCAGTATGAAAAATTGGTAAGGTTTTGTTGAGGCAGACTGAGGGTGAGAGTGACATTCAGTTCACAGGAGCTGCAGACACACTGGCGAAGTACCCTTGAGGAAGCACAAAGAAATAACACCTGGAATGTAGTAGAGTGAAAAAGTGATGTGGATATGGTGGGAAAGTTACTACGGAGAAATTAGGAAAGACCTTGCATGTCAAGTTAAGGATTTTTCATACAAGCAATGGGGAACTTCTCAAGAAGTTTGGGAAGACAAGAGACATGACCAAATTTACGATTCTGAGAAGTCATTCTAGGAGTACTGTCAAAGCTAAGTCAGAGGGTTAAGATGGTAAATTTTATGTTGTGTATTTTACCTCAATCAATCAATCAGTCTGAGGGTACAGCTGCAGGAACAGGAGAGATGATGATGAAGGACCTGGACCAGGGGAGAGGCAACCAGGACAATGTGATGAGGATGGATCCAAGAGACATGAAAGAAACAGGATGGACAAGAGACTGCTTTATGTGGGGAAAAGGAAACTAATCTGAGCAAGTAAGCAGATGGTAAAGGCATTCCCTTCGAGGAATACAAGAGGAAATTCAGTTTGTAATGTATCAGGTGAGAAGGACAGAGAAAATCTCACCTAGAGATGACTGGTGTGTGACTGGTGTGTGATCTGGAGTTAGGAAAAAGGTTTGAGCTAAAGATAATGTTGTTTGGGGAGCCATCAGACGATAGGTGGAAAGTGAATCTGTAAAGAAAAACAGAAGAATAGAGGACAGAATACCAAGTCAGACTGAACCTGGTGATAACCTTGGCTTGCTGGCTACTTTGTTCTGTTTGCCCATAAACTGTTCTGGTAAATAAAATGAGGAGTGATATAACTTAGTGCATACAAAGCTATTAAGCGACACTATGCAGAAAGCCAAATACTTAAACATTTTAAACATAAAAATGGGAAATCTAGAATGGGAATTTGGCATTAAGGAAGTGTGATAGATTAAATTTACAGTGTAAATATTAAGCATCTACCACAATATTTGGCACATAGTAAATGCAAATTAAATGTTTATGGAGGGCCTTAACTTACGTGTTCAACTTCTTGAGGTACATAAAATGGAAAGCTTGGTACACACCTCTCAGTCAATGCCTACTGTTATTTTTAATTTGCATTTTTCACAAGCACTACTCAAGTGCAACACTGATTTCTAAGTACAACATAAATAATTTAAAAATAAAAGAGAGGCAGCATCAATATGTGATTGAGTTTATGTTGGAAGACTTTGTTTCCTCCCTTACAGGTGACTCCCTGAGCCCTCCTTCTCCACGATCCCTAAATGATCCCTGATGCCCCCAAGAAGAGAATACTTCATCTGAAGGAACATTTGCCTTATTTGGAAAGCTGGCAGTCCAGATAACGAAGAACTGCCTCTTCCAAGTGGATCTCAGGGAGGCCAAATTCACATCATGCTCCGCTGGGCAGACCTCTGCTCGGATGTTGTGAGGGTCAGGGTAGGAGCACTTGCCTATCTTGGGATAGAGGACACCTCGGGGCTTGATTCAGCAAATACATGAAGAGCTGCTTCAGACTTGCCAGCATCCTGGCAGAGTGAGGTACAGACATTTCATGAGAATACTGCTAGTGTTAGTTTTTTCAGTTAAAGGCAATTCTCAAAACATTTAAGAATTAACTGCTTACTTAAAGCACTCTAAATCCTGCTCTGGTCATTCACTCTTTTAGAGAAATATTTACAGTGATTATTGGATGCCACTGAGCATGCTGGGTGCCGAGTAAGTGCAACCCCCCTCTAACATGAAACTTAGCTTTTTACTTTTTACTATAAATAAGGGCCCAGGTTGGTTTTTTTCTTTTCATTGAAATAGACCTTCATGTCTAATTTGGTGAATTTAAAACAAACAAATGGAAAACCTCACAAGCTCCTAATGAGTTTGTCTACTAAAAATTGAAAAGTAGCAGATACAGAAAAAACTCCTCAGGTTTGTGATAAGTTTCTGAAACTATAAAACACCTGCTTGGATAAGTACTGGCATAAAGACATATCTCAATGAATTTCCAATCAACTGTACTTGGGATAAAGCCATGGAGGAGTTTCATCTACAAGGCTGCCTGGGTTCTTCTTATCAAGCCTCCCGTGTCTATCATTTAGGGAGAAGCCAGGGACAAACAGGGATTAAGTCAGTTGAGGAAGGGAGTAAAACTAATAAGCAAGCAACAGAAGGATATGGAGTAATCAAACAGGAGTAGGAAAAACTGTGTGAAATTCATTAGTTCACGGAATATACACTAATTTCACTTGAGCTCCTCTCACACTCTTAAAAAAAAGTCTGTTAAAATAAAATAGAAAATGAGATTTGTAAATGGTAAACTATACAACGTGCACATATAACTTTGAAAAAGTAAGCAATTAAGGAAACAACTTTTGGGACTTGCCTGGTGGTCCAGTGGTTAAGAATCTGCCTTCCAATGCAGGGGACGCGGGTTCAATCCCTGGTTGGGGAACTAAGATCCCACATGCCGCAGGGCAACTAAGCCCGCGCACCGCAGCAAAAGATCCCGCATGCCACAATGAAGATCCTGTGTGCCGCTACTAAGACCTGACACAGCCAAATAAATAAATATTTAAAAAAAAGAAAACAACTTTAAAAATGATCTTCATTCACTGAAGAAAGATTCTTTTGTAACACGTATTACAACAGTATTTGAGTCTGTTGAAAGGGCAAAATTCAAATATAACCAGCTTTAGGAGAAGCAAGGGATTTTACAGAAACGGGCTCATAAAGAAAAGGATGTGAGTTCATGGTCTAATCCAGCCGTTCTCAAACTTTTGGGTTTTGGATCCCGTTACACTCTTAAAAATTACTAAGGACCTAAAGACTCAACACAAAAACTATTAGAACAGATAAATGAATTCAGCAAGGTAGGAGGATACAAGATTAATATACATAAATCTGTTGCATTTCTTTACACTAACAATGAAATATCAGAAAGTGAAAAAACAATCCCTTTTAAAATTGTGCAAAAAAACCCACCTAGGAATAACCCTGACTAAGAAGGTGAGAGACTTACATGCTAAGAACTATAAAACATTGATAAATGAAACTGAAGACGATTCCAAAAAAAATGGAAAGATATCCCATGCTCTTGGATTGGAAGAATATTAAAGTGGCCATACTACCCAAAGAAATCTACAGATTTAATGCAATCTGTATCAAATAACTCAAGCATTTTTCACAGAACCTGAACAAATAATCCTAAAATTTATACGGAACCACAAAAGACCCAGAATTGCCAAAGCAATCCTGAGGAAAAAGAACAAGCTGGACGCATAACCTTCCCAGACTTCAGACAATACTAGAGTATCAAAACAGCGTGGTACTGGCACAGAAACAGACATACGGATCAATGGAGCAGAACAGAGAGTGCAGAAATGAACCCGCACACCTATGGTCAGTTAATCTTCCACAAAGGAGGCAAGAATATACAACGGAGAAAAGAGTCTCCCTTCAGCAAGTGGTGGAAAAGTTGGAAAGCAGCATGTAAATCAATGAAGTTAGAACACTCCCTCTCACCATACACAAAAATAAACTCAAAACGGCTTAAAGACTTAAATAAGACACGACACCATAAAACTCCTTGAAGAGGACATAGGCAAAACTCTGACATAAACTGTACCAATGTTTTCTTAGATTGGCTTCCCAAGGCAAAAGAAATAAAAGCAAAAATAAGCAAATGGGACCTAATCAAACTTATAAGCTTTTGCACAGCAAAGGAAACCATAAACAAAAGGACAACCTACAGAATGGGAGAAAATATTTGCAAATGATGTGACCAACAAGGGCTTGATTTCCAAAATATACAAACAGCTCATATAGCTCAATATCAAAAAAACAACCCAATCAAAAAATGGGCAGAAGACCTAAACACACATTTCTCCAAAGAAAACATACAGATGGCCAAGAGGCATATGAAAAGATGTTTAACGTCACTAATTATTAGAGAAATGCAAATCAAAACTACAATGAGGTATCACCTCACACCAGTCAGAATGGCCATCATCAAAAAGTCTACAAATAATAAATGCTGAGGAGGGTGTGGAGAAAAGGGAACCCTCCTACACTGTCGGTGGGAATGTACATTGGTGCAGAAACTATGGAGAACAATATGGAGGTTCCTTAAAAAACTGAAAATAGAACTACCATATGACCCAGCAATCCCACTTCTGGGCAGATATCCAGAAAAGATGAAAATGAATTTAAAAAGATACACACCCCCCAATGTTCATAGCAGCACTATTTACAGTAGCCAAGACATGAAAGCAACCTAAGTGTCCATCGACAGATGAATGGATAAAGAAGATGTGGCACATATGTACAATGGAATATTACTCAACCATAAAAAGGAATGAAATAATGCCATTTGCAGCAACACGGACGGACCTAGAGATTATCATATCAAGTGAAGTAAGTCATATGATATCACTAATATGTAGAATCTAAAAAAATGATACAAATGAACTTATTTACAAAACAGAAACAGAGACTCACAAACATAGGAAAAAAACATACGATTACCGAGGGGGAGAGGGAGGGGAGGGATAAATTAGGAGTTTGGGATTAACAAATACACACTATTAGATATAAAATAAACAAGGACCTACTGTATAGCACAGGGAACTATACTCAGTATCTTGTAATAACCTATAACAGAAAAGAATCTGAAAAGGAATGTGTGTGCGTGTGTGTGTGTGTGTATTAATATATATCTGAATCACTTTGCTGTATACCTGAAACACAACATTGTAAACAACTATACTTCATTTAAAAAAAAATTACTAAGGACCCCAAAGAGTTCTTGTTTTTGTAGGATTTTACCTAGTGATAGGACCATGTTAGGAATTAAAACCAAGAAATTTTAAGAATTCTTTTATTAATTTATTTACAAATAACAAAAACCCATAACTCAAAACAGTTATATGTTAACATAATTTTTATAAAAAATATAGCTATTTTTCTTAAAATAAAAAAAAGCAAAAGAACCAGTGAGAAGAGTGGCACTGTTTTACATTTTTGTCGATTTCGTTCACATCTAGCTTAATAGAAGAGAGCTAGACTCTCATATCTGCTTTGCATTCAGTCTGCTACAGTATCACACAACATGCAAACTCCTCCGTACACTCAGGAAAGAATGAGAATGAAAAATAGCAAATGAAGTCTTCGTATGACAAAAACAGCTTTAACCCTGAGGACCCTTGAAAGGGTCTTGAGGACTTCCCCGGGCCACACTTTGAGATCCACTGCCCTAGTCTAATCGCATTTTACCCATAAGGAAGCTGAATCTCAGAGAGATCGATCAACTGAGATCCCAAATGACAGGGCCTGTTAATGATAGGATACAGATGCTGGATGGTTTGTCTCACTTCCCTTGCTTTAGGTTCTCAATTGGAAACCTGGGAAATACACCCTAAAGACCTGTCATGTTTGCTCTAGTTGCAGGGACTGTCACAATATATTACCAAAATTTTTTTTGATTTAAATAAAACAAAAGAGGAAAATCAACAAATGTGATAAATTCTCCAACAGGCATAGTGTGTTAGCACCTGAATTAGGTTCTCTATTAGAACTGAAACACTAAGACAAATTCTGCACTCTCCTCCACGCACACTGGTAATGATAAACAGCACAGTCAAACCACAGAGTAATACGGAAAGCAGAATTACCGCAACACATCACCATTTATCACACTTTCTGAGTCTGAAATACAATTCATGACACAATCCCTGAAAATTTTTCACGAGTACAGGCTGAAAGGGTATTGGGTATATTAAGAGACTACAAATAAATTACTGGCAATCATGTGGGACTTTTCAGCTAAAATGGAGTTGTTCTGAAATGTAGATATTTTTCATTCTTTTACAGGACCTATTTTGCCTTTTATGTATGGGTTGGCCAAAAAGTTCCTTTGGTTTTTTGGGTAAAAATAAAAGACACATTTTTCATTTTCACCAAGAACTTCATTGAACAACGTATTCACCCTTTTGTTCCACTACCTTCTGCCATTTTTCAGGCAACTTCATAATTCCATCTTCCCAAAACTTTTTATCTTTTTGAGCAAAGAACTGTTCCAGGTGCCTTTTACAGTCTTCCAGGGAATTGAAATTTCTTCCATTAAGAGAATTTTGTAAAGACCGAAATAAATGGAAATCTGAAGGTGCAATGTCTGGTGAATACGGTGGAGGAATCAGAACTTCCCAGCCAAGCTGTGACAGTTTCTGCCTGGTCATCAAAGAAACATGTGGTCTTGTGGTATCCTGATGGAAGATTATATGTTTTCTGTTGACTAATTCTGGACGCTTTTCGTCGAGTGCTGCTTTCAGTTGATCTAACTGGGAGCAGTACTTATTGGAATTAATCGTTTGGTTTTCCGGAAGGAGCTCATAATAGAGGACTCCCTTCCAATCCCACCATATACACAACATCACTTTCTTTGGATGAAGACTGGCCTTTGGTGTGCTTGGTGGTGGTTCATTTCGCTTCCCCCATGATCTCTTCCGTTCCACGTTATTGTACAGTATCCATTTTTCATTGCCCATCACAATTTGTTTTAAAAATGGAACGTTTTCATTACGTTTCAGTAGAGAATCGCATGCGGAAATACGGTCAAGAAGGTTTTTTTCGCTTAACTTATGTGGAACCCAAACGTCAAAGCGATTCATGTAACCAAGCTGGTGCAAATGATTTTCAACACTTGATTTGGATATTTTGAGTATGTCCGCTATCTCCCGAGTGGTATAACGTCGATTGCTCTCAATTAATGTCTCGATTTGATCGCTATCAACTTCAACTGGTCTACCTGACCGTGGAGCATCGTCCAGCGAGAAATCTCCAGCACGAAACTTCGCAAACCACTTTTGACACGTTCGCTCAGTCACAGCACCTTCTCCATACACTGCACAAATCTTTTTTTGCGTTTCAGTTGCATTTTTACCTTTCTTGAAATAATCAAGCATAATATGCCGAAAATGTTGTTTTTTTTCTTCCATCTTCTATACTAAAATGGCTACACAAAAGTTCACCAATTTTGATAAGTGTTTTTTTAAATACACGCTGATATGACAGCTGTCACAATACAATCCAACAAAATTGTTTCGAATGAAGTTAAACACAACTAAGCACTACTAGAGTCATCTTACGGGAAAACCGGACGAACTTTTTTTTTTTTGGCTAACCCATTAAAAAAAAAATCAGGGGGTCTCCTTGTTCACCTCTAGGTGATTTCCTTTGTATCCTACCAGATGATCCAAATCTTCTTTAAATGGATCATAGCCTTGTTCCTTTAAACAACGTAGTGCCCAGAAAAGCTGATCCAGGGGAGGAAATTCTTCCCAAGGAACCCACTCCCAACCTAGAAAAGAAAGGTATCAAAGCAATTTCTTTAGGTGAAAGGAAACAAAGGATATTTATTTTGGCAAGTTAACCTATACTAAGAAAAATTAATTAAATTTAAAAATGATTTGCTACTAATGAAGTGCAATAGTGATGCTATGCATTAGCTTGGCTATACAAACATAATTTGCATTTAGAATGAAGATCTTAAGAAGGGAATGATGATCATTTAAAACATGCTGTTATCTGAATATGAAGCCAAGTTTACAAAGGCCACATTGTGGTAAAACCCAGATTTAATACCACTCAATTTTCATTTAAATATCTGGTTAAACAAGACTCACAGAATTTTATATATTGCATTGATACTACAGGTTAAACTACATTAAAATAAGCCAGTTTCCTCACCTACAAAATAAGGTAGATTACAAAATTTCTAAGCTATCCTCCATTTCTTAAAAAAGTAATGGAAGCTGTACAGAGAATAAAAAGTATTCTCTGTGCTGTGGTATATTTTAGATAGAAAGACGAGAATGGAAGGAGCTGTCTTCTTAAAAATCCACTGAAATGTGAAAGATTTAACAGTGTCTATTAATTGTAAAGTACATGAAATCCTAGAAAAATATTCTAGGGGATGGTGTTTTGATGATTTAAATGTAAATAACATGAAAGCACAGATGCCCGTGACAGGTGAATGTTTAAATATTATGATAATAATACAGAAATATAATAATTATTAGAACTCCATGTTCTAAATTAGTTTAGGATTACATGCATATATCTATGTGTAAGTACTGTTTATTCCCTTCAGTATTTGTCTGCCTATAAAATACAGGTATGTAATTTCACTCCGGCAAGGCAGGGGACAAAGAATCCATGAAATTGGAATAAGCTGCGGAAGGGCTGATCAGCACCTGTGGTGAGAGAGAGACAGAGAGAGAGAGGGACAGAGAGAGACAGAGAGAGAAGGGGAGAGACAGAGAGAGAGAGAGAGACAGAGAGAGACAGAGAGAGAGGGAGAGGAGGAGGGGGAGGGAGACACTCACAATGTGTTGCAAGATGCTCAATTAACTGAGTCTCAAGAGAGCTGAAGTAAAGTTTATCCTAGGGGCCCCCTAGAAAACGAAGCATCTGGATAATGCTTCTAAGTATAAACAGGTGGCTGGAGGAAATGGAAGCAGGCAACCCAGATCCAGGACCTGATGAACATGGGGCAGAGACTGCATGCTTATATTATAAAAAACGAAGACCCCCGAGTGCCTGCACCTTGGCCAGGTTATCAGCTCCCCCAGTGAACCTGGTACAATCCTGCCTCCCACTTCTTAAGGCATGAATAATTTTTGTTGTACCCTAGGCCAGCTGAAGGCCTTTGTGTACTTTCTGTGTGCTTCTTTGTGTGACATCGTGATATAAGAAATAGGTATTTGGTCTTTATCTCTGTTTCTTGGCGGGGTTCCTAAAATCTGTGTAATTTCCCGAGTGACAGGGATCAGAGGAGCATCTTTTGTTTCCATAATAAGCTCCTTACAACCAATGCTGAGTTTATGCTAATGAGATGGCTGGTGGCTGGGGACCCCTAGAGAGTTTCAGGATGGGGGCTGGTGACCAGAAAGACCCAGGCGTGATCACAGGGTTGGAACTTTCAGCCCACCTCTCACCCCACACTCCACCTTAGGGGTGGAGAGAGGGGCTGGAGACTGAGTTAACAGCCAATGGACATTGATTTAACCAATCACAGTAATAATAATCCCGTTACATAGGAACCTCCATAAAAACTCTACACAGCTGGGTTCAGAGAGTTTCCGAGTTGAACATATCGAGGTGCTGGGAGGGTGGCACATCCAGAGAGGGCATGAAAGTCCCGTGCCCCCTCCCCAGACCTGGCCCTACCTCTCTCATTTGGCTGTTCCTGAGCTGTACCCTTTAAAACAAACCGGTAATGTAAGGAGAGTGTTTTCCTTAATTCTGTGGAACATTCTAGCAAATTACTGAAGAGGGGGGTTGTGGGAGCCTCGATTTATAGCCAGGCCGTCAAAAGTACAGGAGGCCTGGACGTGAGACTGGCATTGGAAATGGGGGCAGTCTCACGGGACTGAGCTCTTTAACTTTTCAGATCCAAGTAGACAGTGTAAGAATTGAACTGAATTATAGGACACTCAACTGATGTCTGGAGAGTTGGAGAATTAGTGTGAGGAAAAAAGTCCACACATTTGGTATCAGAAGTGTTGTGAGTAAAAACAGTTCAGACTTTGCTAGCTTATTTTAAAGGATTCCAAGTAGTTACCTATTTTATAAAAAATCTTATATGACTCAACGGGCCTTCGGGTAGAACGTGCCCTTCTGTTCATTCAATCAAGTCAGTCTGTAAAACACTTCAGATATGACTTATTCATTCTAGTAATGTCACTTCCTTCAGGCTCTGCACCGAAGCCCTCCCTGACCACCCCACCTGACACAACACCCATGCATCACTGTCTTTACACAGCTTTATTTTTATTCTTACTCCTATCATTACTATCATAAAATGTCTGCTAATTTGTTGCCTTTCCCCCCAGATAAAATGTAAAGTCCAGGAGGGCAGGGACTTTGTTTTAAACACCACTTTTTCTTTAGTGCTTAGAACAATGTCTGGCACACAGTACTCAGCAAGTATTTGTGAATGAAAAGATTTTCACTATTAGAGGAGAAATTAAACGTTTAGAGGAGTGATCCTACATGAGACCACTTGGATAAGGTTTCTTATGGCAAATAATATATTGAATAAGTTTGATATTTTACTCTTTAGTTCCTTTTATCATGCAGTTTTTTTTTTTTTTGCGGTACGCGGGCCTCTCACTGTTGTGGCCTCTCCTGTTGCAGAGCACAGGCTCCGGACACACAGCCTCAGAGGCCATGGCTCACAGGCCCAGCCACTCCGCGGCATGTGGGATCTTCCCGGACCGGGGCACGAACCCGTGTCCCTTGCATCGGCAGGCGAACTCTCAACCACTGCGCCACCAGGGAAGCCCCTATCACGCAGTTTTATGAAATTTGAAGAGAGATGATACATGCAAAGCCCTAAGAACAATGCTTAGTACACAGTAAATAACAGAATGTCAGTTATTATCATTAAAGTTTTCAGAGCACTCAATTCAACACAGAAGGTAACAGCTAAGTGTTTTGTCAAGTTAAGCATTCTCTATAAAAGAAAGTTTTACCTCTCTTGCACAGGTGAAAAAACTGAGGAAGGCACGTTAAATGTTTTGCTTAAAAATCACGGTGTGGGGTATTCCGTGGTGGCGCAGTGGTTGAGAGTCTGCCTGCTGATGCAGGGGACACGGGTTCGTGCCCCGGTCCGGGAAGATCCCACATGCCACGGAGCGGCTGGGCCCGTGAGCCATGGCCGCTGGGCCTGCGTGT
Organism: Hyperoodon ampullatus; assembly: GCF_949752795.1. Classification (NCBI taxonomy): domain Eukaryota; kingdom Metazoa; phylum Chordata; class Mammalia; order Artiodactyla; family Ziphiidae; genus Hyperoodon; species Hyperoodon ampullatus. The sequence goes on along the minus strand of NC_136929.1, from coordinate 58,779,431 downwards.
CCGGAGCTTGTGCTCCGCAACGGGAGAGGCCACAACAGTGAGAGGCCCGTGTACCGAAAAAAAAAAAAAAAAAAAGAAAATCACAGTGTGAAACAAAATTAAACGCTAACAATAAAACTAACATTTACTGAGTACTTACTGTGTTCACTAGGCCAGGCCCGTTGTATGTATTAACTAACTCATTTTATCCTTACAACAACGCATCTGAAGTAGGTACTATTGTCACAAGTGAGAAAAGAGGCCCAGAGACCTAAATAACTTGTCCAAGGTTACAAACCTCTAAGTAGAAGAACCAGGATGCGAACCAAGTAGTCTGGCTCTAGGCCCAGTTCTCTTTCCTGTTCTGTCCTTATGTATCCAGGATTTAAGTATATTTACATTCTAACTGAAGTATAATTATATTCTAATCTAATTCTCTTCCTATGGCAACATAATGTAATCTTCCTTCAGACCATACGCTCTCATAGAAAATGCATTATTTATAGTTCTCTTACTTTCATTTTTCTCAGGCTCTACATTCTTTGGTTCTGAATCATGAGTCACGTCCACCTCTCCTTTCATTAAAATAGTGACATAATGGTAATTCTCTTCCTCAATGAAAGAATTGACGACCGAGGCAAAGCGAACATTTTTCAGGTGAAGAGCTGCTTCTTCCCAGGTTTCCCTTTGAGCACATTCTTCCCAGCTTTCACTGAAAAACAGAAACACACCACCGTATTCAATTCTATTTATGCATTTTTTTTTGCCATGAAATTCCTGACTAGAAATTCCTAGTGTAAAGCAAAAAGAGCTGTAATTGGTTCACGCTTTACAACAATAAATCAACAACTCTCCTTTGACGCTCTGTTTATCCTATATCAAGTATCTGAAGACCAAAAGGACTTCATATTGAACAAAAAAATGAACACTTAGCCAATTCAGCACTAGTTCATGTGCCTGGAAGCAGCATGCAACCAGGAGGTGGTTTAATACATCAGTTAAGAGCACAGCTTTGGAGTCAACTAGACCTGGGTTTGAGTTCAAAGTCCATTATTAGACAAGTAAGAAGACAATGCTACTTTCTCATGGGGTTGTGTTAAGTGTATCAAGAAGTGGACACTGTCTTTTCTGAAGGCTCAGAAGGCTCAAAATTGAGGGCAACAGGCATTCATGAAATATTAAAATACACTGATGTGATTAGTTCACCTTCAACGTATGATCCATAATAACTAGATATTGACAAAAACGCTGATATTGCAAAAGTTACAAAAGCCTGTATATAAATGAAAACATTTCACTGCAGTTTTCATACATGAGACAAGATTTAAAATATATAATATCTCCCTTTAGAAACTGTTCCAAATGAAATTGTATACAATCAGATAAAATGTGAGTATTGAATGAAAACAAACATCATTAAAAGAAATCATTAGTGTGATTCAGTTTCTCTAAAAGTCATTTCATATGCACTTTAGATTGAACTTCCAAATATTTATGAGGCACTTTAGTGTGATATTCAGCAAAAAAGAATACTGTTTCTCCATCTTTCTTTTTGTATCTCTAATTATCTAAACTACTGTCACTACCCAGTCTACATAAGAAGACAGATCTTTGGGAGGGAGGAGAGCTGTGCGCTTTCAGCCTGCAGGAACGTTCCTCTTCCTCCTGATGAGGGGCCAGCTCTGCCTCGAAACCAAGTGGGAGGTCCTCCAAGAGAATTAGTCACAGAGACTGGGTGAGACTCTCAAGAAGGAGGTACTGGTATGTTACTCCCCAGTTAAAGACTGAGCTGGGGAACCTCATGGGTCTACCCCAGTGCATCAGAGCAGAGGTGTAGGAGGGAAAGAGCTCTTGGGTTAATCTGAAATGTGTCCCGTGGTGTTTAGGGATGCATGTGAATACACAAGGTGATGCTCATTCCCACTTTAAGAATTTGGAAGGCAGGAGAGTGGCTAAAGCAGCCCATGATGGCTGAGCAGAGAAAATGGGCAGCAGTGAAAGCATCCTTCCCAACGTGTGTTTCCTTTGGGCCAAGCAGATGCTACAAGAGACTGCTGGGGGCCCCATCAGAAAGAAAATGTAGCGTGGTGTGCTAACAGCAGGAGCTGGTGGCCAGCATCACAAAAAGTCAGTCACCTATGTCAGGGAACTGTGCAGTGTAGAAATCCTTGTAGGACTTCCAACCAACCAATAAACACACCCTAAGAAAGAGAGCATGCAGACTTCCCTGGTGGTGCAGTGGTTAAGAATCTGCCTGCCAATGCAGGGGACACGGGTTGGATCCCTGGTCCGGGAAGATCCCACATGCCTCAGAGCAACTAAGCCCGTGCGCCACAACTACTGAACCTGTGCTCTAGAGCCTGCGAGCCACAACTACTGAAGCCCGCGCACCACAACGAACAGTAGCCCCCACTTGCCGCAACTAGAGAAAACCCTCACGCAGCAACAAAGACCCAACGCAGCCAAAAATAAATTTAAAAAAAGAAAGAAAGAAAGAAAGAGAGCACGCCTGTGAATACTGCACCCAGAGGGCACATAACATAGATCACAGCAGCACCACTCAGGTAAAAGTTTTGCTTCCTCCCCTCGTTCCTCAACACACCAGAAAAAGAAACCAGAAACAGTGAGAAGAGAAGGAGGTAGAGAAAGCAAAACAATGGCCCACACCTCCTTCCCTCACTACAAAGGAAAGCTAAATGCCTGGAAGAGGATCATAATAACCAAAATATGATTTACTTTTATAATCAAGTGAAAGTGAGACAGGCTGGGACTGGGACCCTTTACTGCAGTGCTTGCACCTGGACTAACATCTCCTCTCCTTGAACAACAGAATACAAAGAAACTCTAAGGGACGACGAAAACTAACTGCACCCATGTACAGCTGGGGCAAACTGTGAACAAAGATACAAAAAGGCCAAAACCCAACTGCCACTTTTGAGGCGCCAGGAGCAAAACCAGGGTACCACACACGACACAGGCACCCGGCACCACCAAGAGGGTGGAGAGATCACCTAAGCCACCCCTCCAGCCCAAAGCACCTATCCACTCCCACCCTCACCCCGTTTAAGGGACCAACTCGCCTGCCTCAGACAGTGAGCAAGGGCACCTGTTACTTGTTCCCTCTCATGGCGTAGCATGAGTCCCAATAAAGTCTTGCCTGAATTCCTGTCTGACGTCTTATCAATTTCTATTGATTAAAGAGTTCAAGAACCCAGGTTGGTAACAAGAGCAAAACAATTGAATTTGCAGAAAACGTCATGGAGAAGAAGAGAAGGGAAAGACAAATCATATTTGAAGACAATGAAAAGAGAAAATAAAGCCACTTCCTTCCTGTTGGTTTCCCATCGATTTAGCTCACTCTGTTTACCAGTTACACAAAGATAAGTGAAAGCACACCTGTGAAGAGCTTAGCATAACACCTAGCACTTAGTAAAAAGGTCATTAAAGTTCAATTTTGGCCATTATCATTCAGTATGAGTCAAGACTCCAATACTGTCTTGTGTTACTGTTAGGATAGCTATCTCGAACCACTACTCTAGAAATTACACATTCTAAATAGTGCTTAATTTGTGATCGAACTTTGGCTAATGCTCCCCCTCCCCCCAAACTGACAAAGTACAATATGGTGTGCTTGTCTGGGCAATTTGATTCTTAATCTAGGCATTTTATTATTTATTAAGTGACAGCTTATCTTACTTATCTAAAAACGAGGAACTTATTGATGCTTTTAAAAATTCTGAAGACCATTTAAACAATTCCCTGTGCTAGAAGATAAGAATTTCATATTCTATAAAGATCTAAGTCTGATTAAAAGGCACTAGGATCAAGTCTCTACTTCTAACAACCACTTTATAAGAAATACGTGAATTAGAAGAATATAGTCATAATGTGAGAAATTCAAATGACCCATATTCAACATGGCATAGGTAAAAGGGGAGGGCGGGTACTGCTTGATTAAGAGACTTAAAAAATGTATCAATCACATGCAACATGTGCCCTTCCTTTAATCTGAATTGGTACAAAACAGTAAAAAGACATTTTCAAGATGACTGCAGAAAATGGTACAGACTGGGTGACAGATGCTATAAAATATTTTAAGGTTTGAAAATGGTATGGTGGTTACTTCTTTTTAAAAGCCTATTACAGATAGATACTGAATTACTTAGGGGTGGTGTAATAAGATGCCTGCTTTCCTTTAAAATAGTTTAGAAAACAAGGGGGTGTGTGTGTCTGTTTGCCGGGAGGGAAGAGCAGTAAAGACGAAACAAGAACAAACTGAGTAATGGGTACATGAGGATTCACTGACTATTCTATTTTTATGTATGTTTGAAACTTTCTATACAAAAGGAAAAACAAGCTCTGTGTCTTGAACGCTTTATTCTCACTTTGAGATAGTTCATTTACCAGAGCGCTTGCACCTGGACAAAAGGTAGAGGCTAAAAATAACAGCACGCATGCGCAGTTGCGGCAATAATAAACAAGCTATAAAAAGGCCACAAACCAAGTGCCATTTCAGAGCTGCTGAGAGCAAAGCAGGGTACCAGGCGTAATTCCCACACACACCAAGGGGTTAGGCGTGCCACCTAAGCTGCGCCTCCTGCACAGCCCGCAGATCCATCCCTATTCTCACCCCATTTAAGGAACCAGCCCACCACCACGTCCCCTCCAGGGGAGCCGAGCAAGGGCATCTGTGTCTTGTTCTCCCTCCCTCTTGCTATAGCACGAGCCCCAATAAAGCTTCGCCTAAATTCCTCATCTGGCATCTTATCAATTTCTATTGATTAAACAGTCCAAGAGTCTGAGTGAATCCACCTTCTAGCACAATCTCAGCCTTTTTTCACCCTTGTGTAGAACTAACTTTCTTTGTCGGTCTGACACATCATCAAACCACAATATGCCAACGCAGAGAGGGACCTTAAGGAGTACATCATCTAACTTCCCCATTTTAAAAAGAGAGAAACTGAGGCCCAGAGTTTCAGTCGCCCATTCGCTTGGTTAGAGCGCAACTAAACTTACTGGAGCAGGAAACACGGAATATATCCATGTGCGTTTAAATCACCAGCAAAACGTGCAGAAGCCTTAACTGACAGAACTACATTGACCACGGCCTATAAACACCAACTTCCGGTCTCTCAACTACTAGCAGTAAGAAAACCAGAACTCACCAGTCTACTCCCAGCCGCGTCAGGTCTCGCGAGGAGCTGATGGCGCAGGCGCAGCTCAACGGGAACGAGGAAATCTCTCCTTCAGCCATACCCAGGGCAGTGCCCCCTCCCGGCCCGAGAGGAGAAAAGAGGAACGCGCGAGAAACGACGCAGCGTCGGCGCGTACGCACGGACGCACGCAGAGAGCGAGGTCGTCCTTCCCGTGCACGTCCCGCTTTCCCTGTCCGCCAGGCGGCTGCTTACCCGAACTCCAAGTGGCCCCCGGGAAGTTGGAATTTGCCGGCTCCAAATGACCCTTTCCTCCTCCCCAGGAGGACGCAGCGAGGATGCCTGCAGCTGGTCACCACTACTCCTACCCCGACTCCTGGGCGCCGCCCCCGCGCCTCCGCACTGGCCGTCATAGCGCGAGAGGATCTCGCGGGCCGCGGCCGGAAGTGACGTTCGCTTTGCCCCGCCCCCGGGGCCGCCGCTAATCTCCCAGAGCAGGTGAGGGGCTGTAAATCGCTGTGGGATCCCCCGGGCTTCCGCCGCTTTTCCTTTGTGCTTGCTGTCTCTCCCTCATCTACGGGTCCAAACTTGTGAAGGTTGTTTCCTCCCGAAAGACTATGTGGCCAGAGTTTGGCTTTAACTAATGCTGTTTACTGTTGCGCTTTCAACATTCATTATTTATCTACTCTCAGATTCCTCCATGCACTTAACCAGCCACCTACTTTGATAAACCTCTGTGTCTTTGCACATTTTTTTTTTTTTTTTTTAATAAATGAGTTTCACCACAGTAAACTCATTCCACTATAGCTCAAATCAGTGTGGTACCGGAGCAAAGACAAATACTATAGAAATATCCTGGTATGAATAACTGAGTATTAACAAATCATGGGAAGAAAAACACTAATCAGTTATGCTGGGACGAATTAGTTACCTATTTAGGAGGAAAAATAGCGCTGTTCCAGTTGTTTGCATGCCATGCACCAACAAAAAAATCCCAACTGAATCAGAGTTGTAATGAAAACAAACTAAAAACAAATGACTGGTTTCTGGTTGGAGACTTTTTTAAAAAATTAATGTAAATTAAGTTTTACTTCTAAAATAATGTGCACATAATTTTTAAAAGTCAAATGGTACAAAAACTGTAAGAAGAACAACCTTACTTTCTAGTCATGTTTCTATTCACTTTTTTTTTTTTTTTCGGTACTCGGGCCTCTCACTGTTGTGGCCTCTCCCGTTGCGGAGCACAGGCTCCGGACGCGCAGGCTCAGCGGCCATGGCTCACGGGCCCAGCCGCTCTGCAGCATGTGGGATCTTCCCGGACCGGGGCACGAACCCGTGTCCCATGCATTGGCAAGCGGACTCTCAACCACTGCGCCACCAGGGAAGCTCTCCATTCACTTTTAACTTTTTGTTTGGGCGTGTTTTTGGTCCCGGCATGCCGGGTCTTAGTTCCTGGACCAGGGATCAAACCTGTGCCCCTGCATTGGGAGTGCAGAGTCTTAACCACTGGACCTCCAGGGAAGTCCCTACTTTTAACTCTTTGAACTGTTATTTCTGATATTTGCTTATATATTTTTAAGTAATATGCTTATTTTGCATGTTACGGTAAATGAAGACTGATGAAACATTTTTATAGCATTTCTCCTTCCACCCAGAAACTCAACAGTCTTCAGTGTGGTGTGCACCACAAAAATACTCCATGATATTTTCCCAAATAAAAATTGGCAACATATGAAAAGGATAATACATCATGACTGAATGGGTTATTCCCAGAAATACAAGTCTGGCTTGAAATTTGAAAACTCAATCTATGTAATTCATCATACTAAAAGAGGGAGAAAGGAAACACATATTATCATTTTAATAGATGTAGAAAATAATTTGATAAAATTTAGTACTCATTCAAGATTTTAAAAACAAACTAGAAATAAAAGGGAATTTTAACAACCTTAGGTAAGGTATCTACAAAGACCTACAGTTAACATCTTATTTAATGATTGTTAGGGCTGAATCATGTCCCCCCAAAATTCACATTTTGAAATCCTAACCCTCGATACCTCAGAATATAACTGTATTTGTAGACAGGATCTTTAAAGAGGTAATTAAGTTAAAATGAGGTCATTAGGATTAATCCTAATCCAATATGACTGGTGGCCTTAAAGAACAGGAGATTAAGACACAGACATAGATACAGAGAGAAGACCATGTGAAAACAGGAAGAAGACAGCCATCTGCAAGACAATGAGTGAGGCCTCAGAAAAAGCCAACCCCACTGACACCGATCTTAGAATTCTAGACTCTAGAGTTTGAGAAAATACATTTCTGTTGTTTAGGCCACCTAGTCTGTGGTACTCTGTTATGGTGGCCCCAGCAAACTAATACAATAGTGAATGAATAAGATTTGAGAGAAGCAAGGATAGCCACTCTCAGCACTTTTAGTCATCATATTGCTGGAGGTTCTAGTTAAAACTAGAAAATCAAGAAAAATCACTAGGGCTTCCCTGGTGGCGCAGTGGTTGGGAGTCTGCCTGCTGATGCTGGGGACGCGGGTTCGTGCCCCGGTCCAGGAGGATCCCACATGCCGCGGAGCGTCTGGGCCCGTGAGCCATGGCCGCTGAGCCTGTGCATCCAGAGCCTGTGCTCCGCAACGGGAGAGGCCACAGCGGTGAGAGGCCCGCGTACCGCAAAAAAAAAAAAAAAAAAAAAAAAAAAAATCACTAAAGGATAGTTAAACTGGAAAAGAAGTAGCTGACCTTATTCACAGACAATCCTAAGGAATCCACAAAAAAAGCTACCAGAATAAGTGAGTCTAGCAAGTTCATAGGATTCAAGGTCAATATACAAAATCAATTATATTTCTCTACACTAGCAATGAATAATCAGAAAATTCTAAAATTACCATGAAAAATGGAAAAATATAAAATACTAGGGGCTTCTTGGTGGCCCAGTGGTTAAGACTCTGCAGTTCCAATGCAGGAGGCGCGGGTTTGATCCCTGGTCAGGGAACTAAGATCCCACATGCTGTATGGTGTGGCCAAGAAGTAAATAAAATAAATGGACATGCTACTAAACAACATGTACTAGACAACAATGTGGTGTGCTCCAAGGACAAAGAACAAGATAAACTCAAAGGGCCAATATTGCCAGAACAAAGAGTTACAGGACTCCTATCACTGTCAATGTGACCATTGCAATGTTCCAGAGCCCTCCCAGGCAGCATGCCCTGTCCCTTTCCCATCCCATATAAGGAAAAATATTTGCCCCGTTCTTCTCCTGCTCCCCACACTGAAAGTATACATACTCTGCCCAGTCAGCAGATGACTTACAGGTTCCCTGGCTATAAAAACAGACCAGAAACCCATGCTCATGGTCGACTTTCCCTGGCTACCAGGAAGTCGACCCACTGTTCTTGCAGCAACTCTTCTCTTGAATAAACTATATCTTCCTTACATTCTGCCTGTGTCTGGAAATTCTTTTCCAACCTGTGCTCGGACCACGACAAACAATAAATGTTTAAAAAAATTTTTAAGTAAAATACTAAAGGGTAAATTTAGCAAAAGAGGTTCAAGACCTGTACACTAAAAACTATTAAACCTTACTGAGGGAAATTAAAGAAGATTTAAAGAAATGGGGAGAAATACTGTGATCATGAATCAGAAGACTCCATATTGTTAAGCTATCAATTTTCTTCAAATTGATTTGCATAAACTCAATGAAATCCTAACCATAATGCCAGAAGGCTTTTTTTTTTTTCTAGTAGAAACTGACAGGCTGATTCTAAAATTTGTATGGACATACAAAGGGCTAGAAAAATCAAAACAATTAAAAATTTTTGGAGGATTCATACCACCTGATTTCAGATTTAGGATAAGGCCACACTAATCAGGAGAGCATAGTACGGGTAAAAGCATAGACACATAAGTCAATGGAAAAGAAGAGAGAAACAAGAAATAGACCTATGGATTTGGGTAATTGATTTTTGAAAAATTTTCAAAGGAAATTCAAGAGAAAAGATAGTCTTTTTAACAAATGGCGCTAGAGCAATGTGACATACGAATGTTAAAAAAAAAAAAAAGCCTTGATCTATACCTGGCACCATGTATAACAATTAAAATGGATTGTAGACCTACATAAAAACAGCTGAAAGTATAAGTTTTCTAGAAGAAAATATAAGAGAAAAGCTTTGTGATTTGGGGTTAGGCATAAACTTCTTAGATATGACACCAAAGGCATGATCCATAAAAGAAAAATTGTTAAGTTGGACTTCCTCAAAATTTAAAATTTACTCTCTCTGAGAGACACTGCTATGGACTGAACTGTATCTCCCCACAGACTTATACGTTGAAGGCCTACCCCCCAATATATCTTCTCATGGAGCCTTTAGGAGGTAATTAGATTTAGATGAGATCATGAAGGTGGGATCCTCATGATGGGATTAGTGGCTTTATGAGAAGAGACCAGAGAGCTTGATCTCTCCCCACCATGTGCGGAAACAGCCAGAAGGTGGCAGTCTGCAAGCCAGAAAGAGATCTCTCACCAGGTACTGAATCTGCTGGCATCTTGATCTTGGACATCTCAGCCTCCAGAGCTGTGAGAAATAACTCTGTTGTTTAAACCACCCAGTCTACAACATTTTATTATAGCTGCTGAGCTGCTAAGACAAAATATTTAAGAAAATGAAAAGACAAACTACAGGCATGGGAGAAAATATTTGCAAAGCATATTTCTGCTAAAGGACTTGTATATAGAATATGTAAGGAATCCTCAAAACCCAACAATAAAGCAAACAAGTTAATAAGTAAATAGGGAAAAGAATTGAAAATATATTTCACCAAAAAGAAATATGGGTGGCAAATAAGCACGTGAAAAGACTCGAGTCATTAAAAACTTAAAAGTACACTGCGGTACTGGTACACATCCATTACAATGAATAAGATTTAAAAAAAAAAACAGGGCCTCCCTGGTGGCGCAGTGGTTGAGAGTCCGCCTGCCGATGCAGGGGATACGGGTTCGTGCCCCGGTCTGGGAGGATCCCATATGCCACGGAGCGGCTGGGCCCGTGAGCCATGGCTGCTGAGCCTGCGCATCCAGAGCCTGTGCTCCGCAACGGGAGAGGCCACAACAGTGAGAGGCCCGCATACCACAAAAAAAAAAAAAAAAAAAAAAAAAAAAAAAAAAAAAAAAAAAACAGAAAAACTGGTATTACTAAGTACTACTGTGGATACAGACTAGTTAGAACTCTCATACATTGTCGGTAAGAATGCAAAATGGTACAAACACTTTGGCAAACAATTTACTATTTCGTATAATGTTAAGCATATGCTTATCACACAACTCAGCGGTTCCATTCTTAGATATTTACCCGAGAGAAATGAAAACTTATCTTCATTCAAACACCTGTATGCAAATGTTACAGAGGCTTTATTTATAATCATCAAAAACTGGAAATAACTCAGATGTTCTTCAACTGGTGAATGGATAAATCTACTATAGTACGTTCATACAATGGAAAATGACTCAGCAATACAAGGAGTGAACTTCTGATACACTTAACAACATGGATGAATCTCAGTTGCATTATGCTAAGTGAAAGAAATCAGATATAAAAAGCTACCAGTTGTTTGGATCCATTTGTATGACATTCTGAAGGAGGTAAAACTATGGACACAGAAAACAGGTCACTATCTGCCTGGGGCTGAGGGTATAAGGAGGTTGACTACAAAAGGACACGAGGGATTTTTTTGGGTGAAGCAACTGTTCCATGTTCCGATTGTGGTGGTGGTACCATGGGTATGTGTTTGTCAAAACTCAGAACTGTACATTAAATGGGTGAATTTTACTATATGTAATTAAATCTCAACAAATCTGAGTTAAAAAAGAATAATGCACTGTGGACTTGAGAAAGGAAAAGTCAAGATGCCATTCAGCAGTGGTGAGATTCAAGACATTGCAGAACTAAACTGCTCTTTTAACAATATCAGAAGTTGTCATCCTTGTGGGTGGAGCTGTGTAGATGATGATGTCTCCCAGAAAGCTAGCCTTAGGCTGGAGCTGAGGGGAGACAGGTTCCTCCTCTCACTGGGCCTTAGAGGATTCAAGGAGCCTGAGCTCTGGGAGGTGGGGAGTGATGTTCATGGTCACAGGCATCCTCCTGTGTTAAGGAGAGTAGGCTACTCCTAAAACATAGTAGGAAGTCCGGGGCTAAAAGGAGTGGGTAGGTAAGGACATTGACATTCAGAAGTCACATTTAGTAGACAGTTTAAAGTTTTCCTTTACTACATTGTAATTCCATTTTGCTATCCTGAAACCTTCAATAAAGTCTAGTTATATGTTACAGCCTGGTCTTAACTTGCTTTGAAGGGTTGGGATGGGCCTGGGTTTACCCTCCCATGAAGGAGTGAAAAAGAAAGGCATAGGGCCAGAGAGCTTTGAGGTCAAGGAGAATGTCTTTGATCTCACTGCTCCGTGTACTCAGAACAGTGATTAACACATGAGTGCCCTATAAATGAATACTTGAACGAAAGCTTCTCTCCTCATTATCATTTAAGCAAACTAGAAAACAACTTCTCTCAAAATCTTTATGCTGATTTATGTGAAATACAAATGGTTATGAAAGGAAAAAGGCACCAAGCTGATGATGTTTAGGACTCCTACAAGAGAAACATAAATCAACCACATAGATGTTACTTACTCTAATTAGAGAATCCACATACCAAAATTCCTTTCTGCAGGACCCCCAGCCAGTTGAACAGGGTATACCAGTAGTTACTGGAACATTAGAATCTGACAGAGCTTTTTATCACCACATCTCCTCCTAGTTTATCCAGATTGCCAGCTGAAGGGTAGGGCACTCAGGCCCAGGGGCCCCTCCCCTGCCCAATTCCAGGACTTTACCAGGAGAGCACCCTTCTCCTCCTGCCCATCCACATGGAAATATTGCACACTCAGCCTGGAGGGTTCCCAAACTATTTTGTCAAGCTTCAGTACATCATTTTTTTTTTTTCCCCCACACTGCGCGGCATGTGGGATCTTAATTCCCTGATGAGGGATCAAACCCACGCCTCCTGCATTGGAAGCACAGAGTCTTAACCACTGGACTGCCAGGGAAGTCCCAGTACATCCTTATTTTAATGAAAGCCTGTTTAATTTATTTTCCATACCTCTTCTATTTATTTATTATAATTGAATCAGCTTTTTACCAGAAGGTTATCTGATCTTACTTCACAATTTATACTTAGGCTGAGAATATTCCTAGCAATGAATTATGAAGTAGACCCTCCTTTATTTTCTGAAAAAAAAAAAAAAATCTAACTAATACAGTTAGGGCATAAGATGGAATGATACAGTTAAAGTAATGCTTTTCCCTCTTTCCTTCACCCGTAACTCCGACTCAGGAGCTTGATTTGGAAGAGAGAGCCCACTGTAGCTGGATCAAGTCCTTCACCCCGCCCTGCCCTAGACAGCCTTGTGCTGATTGGATGTCCTTAGTCCTTATCCCACACCCTTATGTAGTATGGTATGGTATGTATTGCAGAAGAATCACAAATATAACTCATACTGCAACTCAGATGTGCAAAAATAATGACTTTCTTTCCCTCCCTCCCTCCCTCCCTCTTTCTTTCTTCCTTCTTCCCTCCCTCCCTCCCTTTCCCCCTCTCTCTCTTCCATTTTTCTCCCCAAACCTTGCTACTAGTTAGGGTATGAGTCTGTGCAGAGTTCATTAAATGTTCAATTTAATTCAAAACAGTTCAGTCTAATAAATTTAATCAGTCTCTTTAAATCATGTTCAGGCTGTCTTAGTTTTTTTTTTTTTTTTTTTGGCTGCGCCCCACAGCATGTGTGGGATCTTAGTTCCCTGACCAGGGATCAAACCTGGGCCCCCTGAAGTGGAAACACAGAGCCCTAACCACTGGACTGCCAGGGAAGGCCCCAGGCTGTCTTAGCTTAAACAACTGACCTCTCAGTCAGCTTTCTCTTCTTTATTTCCATGGAAGATGTCCAGATGTATGAGGTTGATGTGTGTGGTTTGTGCCATATTGTAACATTTTTGGAAGACAGTTTTCTTGAATCCATGTGGACTCAACATGGTGCCCAGGGATCAGGCAGGCAAGAAATCTCAAGTGTCCACACAGAGGAACCAAGGGTGACTAAGCCCCCTTCTCCCTACCATACAATTACCAAATATGCTTTGGTTCAGGGGACTCTTCAAGGCAATCTTCTCTCAAAGCCTTAAAGGGGAAGTGTGACAAGACTGGGGCACGACAAAAGAATCCTCCTCCACCTTCACTCACTTCTTTCCTCTCTATTTACAACTATCCTCAAGGGACAAAAAGAGAAGGTTGCTACCTTCCATTCTTTACAATTTATGGACTAGCCCTAGTCTTTCAGATTCTTAAGGAAGAGGTAAACGTCTGATTTACAATATGATGTAAAGCATAGCGACATACTTCATGATTCTATTTTGAATGTTAGAAACTGAATATTCCATTGGTCTATCTCTTTGCATTTCTTCTATAACACACACTAATTTTGTCCCCACAAAATGAATGTATCAGGTGGATATTAGCCAGTGATAGATTAAAGATAGTATTTGCTAAATTCTTTGCTCTTCCTTCCATTGGGATGTGGAGTTTAATTTCCCTTCCTTTTTAGCTGGGCTAGCCTTAGCGACTTCCTTGACCAATAGAATGTAATAGAAATGATGTTCTGTGATTTCCCACATGAGGTCATAAGGATCCTTGAATTTTTTCCCCCCAGGCTTTTAGACTGCTCATTGTAGAGAATGCTGGGCATCATGTGAAAAGTCTGATTACCCTGCAACAAAAAGAGGCCACTTAGAGGGAGAGAGATGCTTGGCCATCCCTAGCTTTCCCAGTCATCCCAACACAGGCAACCAACTATGTGAGTGAAGAAGCCATCTCTGACATTTTAGCCCAAGCAGACATGACATAGAGAACTGAAGAACCCAGCTGACAACCAGAACTGTGGGACTGACTACATATTTTGAGGGACCCAGTGCTAAATGAAACTGTGGAGCCCTTTTTCAAAAATTGTTCTGAAGTTCAAGATGGTGACAGCCCAAGAATTAAACCAGGCATGATTTAATGAGTACGGGACCCTTTTATTTTTGAGTCAGCATAGGTCACACACCTGTGAAGCCAGACCTTCTCCACATATATAAGCCACATAATGGTTTCTTCTGTTTGAAGCCATTCTAGCAAATCTCTAGCCTTTTGAGCCATCCTAGTTATTATAAATCAAGAAAAATTCCCTGCTGTGCCCTGTGCAAATTCCTTACCCACAAAACCATGTACATAGTAAAATGGCTGTGGTTTTATGCCACTAAGATTTAAGGTGGTTTTTTACATAGCATTACATTAGATACAGTTCCATTACAGAATGATATCTGTCTGTCCCAAATATTAACCTTTATGTGTCTTTAACAAAATACAAAATATTATGAAACCAGTTTGTAGCGATCATTAAAATGTTAGGCTGTGTTACAACACTGGATGACCCTTGAAAGCATTATGCTAAGTGCAAGAAGCTAGACACAAAAAGCCTCTTGTTGTATGACCCCATTTATATGGAATATCCATAAAAGAGAGATTCATAGAGACAGAAGATAGGCTACTGGTTACCTAGGGTTGGGAAAGGTTGAAGGGAAATGGGTAGTGATTGCTAACGGGTAGTGACTGCTTTTGTGGGCCATGAAAGTGTCCTGAAATTGATTGTTGCACAGCACAACTCTGAATATACTAAAAACTATTGAATTGTACTGTTTAAATGGATAAAATGTATAATATGTGAATTATATATCAATAAAGCTGTTATAAAAATGTTTGGCTGATGGGAATTCCCTGGTGGTCCAGTGGTTAGGACTCTGCACTTTCACTGCTGAGGGCCCGGGTTCAGTCCCTGGTTGGGGAACTAAGATCCCACAAGCCACACAGCATGGCCAAAAAAAAAAAAAAAGACCTCTACTACTTTGTACTCAGACCATACGCTCTTCCAGCTTCTTTGAGTGTCACTCAGGAATCAGCTCTGATGCATATACCCTGCTTCTGCCACTTCTACTCAACATCGTACCGGAAGATGTAGCCAGAGCATTTAGGCAAGAAAGAAGAAACATGGCATTCCAATTAGAAGGAAGAACTAAAATTATCTCTGTTCACAGATAACAGGATCTTATATGTAGAAAACCCTAAATATCCTATAAAAAAATGATCAGAACCAATAAATGAATTCAAAAAAGTTGTGGATACAAAATCAATGTGCAAAAATCACTTGTATATGAATACATTAAAAATGAACAATTTGAAAAGGAAATTAAGAAAATTACATTTACAATAGCATCAAAAATACTTAGCAATAAAAGTTACAAAATGTTGTTGAAGGAAATTAAAGAAGACAAATAAATGGAAAGAAATCCCATGTTCATAGGTTGGAAGACTTAATGTGGTTAAAATGTCAATATTATCCAAAGCAATCTATGGATCCAACACAATCCTTATCAAAATGCCAATGTTGTTTTTTTGCAGAAATAGCAAAATCCTTTAAGGAATCTTAAAGGATCACAAATAGCCAAAACAACTTGTAAAAGAAGAACAAAAGTTGGAGATATTACATTTTCTGATTGCAAAACATATAAAACTATAGTTATCAAAACAGTATTGTACTGGCATAAAGACAGACATATAGACCAATGGAACAGAATAGAGAACCAAGAAATAAACCCTTGTGTGGTTAGCCAGCATTGTCCAGCTGTTAGCTTCTTCAGGATCTCCCCGCTTCAGTGTTTGGCTGAGGTCACATTCTTCTCATGGTGTTCCTCGGCCAGTGACTGAGGTCACAGTTAGAGTCAGAGGTACAAGGCATTTTTACCTCATGTAGAATTTATCTAACAGGCCATTTTTGCTCCAGAGTTCCCTATTGGGTTAGCAGTCTTGTGGTCAGGTTATTGCTTGATGGTCCTCCTGCCCAATATTTCTCCCTCACTTTTTCTTAAGAAGCGTCACTCTCCAATAAAGCTTCTGCACTCCTAACTCAATCTCTATATTTGCTTCCAGGGGAACCTAACAAGCACAACCTCCTTAGAGGGGCCTTCCCTGCTCGCTGGCAACTCTACATAAACTATAGCCCTTGCCCTAACCCTGTCTTTTTCTCCCATCCTACAAATTTCTACTGTTGATACCTAATTATGTTGGTGTTCTTTATATCTCTTATCACAATTAAAAATAACAAATTCTAGGGGCTTCCCTGGTGGCGCAGTGGTTGAGAGTCTGCCTGCCGATGCAGGGGACGCGGGTTCGTGCCCCGGTCCGGGAAGATCCCACATGCCGCGGAGCGGCTAGGCCCGTGAGCCATGGCCGCTGAGCCTGCGCGTCCGGAGCCTGTGCTCCGCAACAGGAGAGGCCACAACAGTGAGAGGCCCGTGTACCGCAAAAAAAAAAACAACATAATAATAATAATAATAATAATAAATTCTTTGTGTATTATTTGTTGTTGCTTTCCCTCTAGCCGTGATACTGTAAGCTCTTAATGACAGAGGCTTTTTACTTCTTGTTCAATACAGTGAAGGTAAACAGTCAAGTGCCTGACATAAGCTAGGCTGGTCACTCATCAATATTTGTTACAAGCATGTTGCATGAATGAATGGCATGCATGACTTTTCAAGGTCCCTCTTCCACCCTAGAGAAGGAGTATAGCTTAGTAGAAAGAACAGGGGCTTTGTAGACAGACAGACTTGTACCCAAACTCCTTTCCTGTCCTTTCTTCCTGCGTTTTAGTTAGCTTTTGCTTCATAACAAACCACCCCAAAACTTGGTGACTTGAAACAACTGTTTATTTAGCTAATGATTCTTAGGCTCACTGGATGGCCATCTCAGCTGGTCTCTACTGGGCTGTCTCATGCATCTGTTGTCAAGTGGTGGTTTGTCTAGTGGCTAGATGATTTAGGATGGCCTCACTCACTTGTCTGGTCATTAGATTAGCAGGCTGTTAGTTGGGACAAGAGGAGCAATGAACCACATGTTGCTCATCCGGAAAGGTAGCCTGGACTTGTTCTCATGGCACATGATTCAAGAGCAGCAAAAGGACAAGCCCCAGTGTGCAAGCACTTTTCAAGCTTGTCACATGTATTAATGTCTCATTGGCCAAAGCAAGCCACATGGCCAGCCAATCTGATTTAAGATGGAGGAATAGTCTCCATTCCTTAATGGGAAGATCTGCCAAGTGACATTGCAAGGTGTTGATGCAGGGAGAAGATTGTGGCCATTTTTACAATCTACCAGATAGACCCTGGAAGAGTTAGCCAACTCCAGTTTTCTCTTAAATAAAATGAGAAAAATGAGTACCTATAATTACCGAAAGGCTTAAATGGGACACAGTAAGCAGAGGATCTAGTGTAGTATATGCCGCACAGCAGGCACTCGATATGTAGCTATGCACTGAGCTCCTAAGAATACAAATGATGTTTTTCATCTTCTCTGCATTTTTCCAGTTCTCACCATCATAGTAATTGCTCAGTAAGTGAATACATTTTGTGAGAGATTGTATTATTATTCCCAAATATCCACTGATCCCTTCCTTGTAAAATGATTGTACACGTCTGCCTACTGCCATGTAGTGCTTCCCTTGGAAGGAGTATAAGTCACTGCCTTATCACTAGGCTTAGCCATGTCTCTTTAACAACAACAAAAACAACAACAAAACAACAAAACCCCACAAAAACCAAAAACAAACAAGGGAGATTACAATATGGCAGTTCTTAGCAGAAGTGTTAAGAGCCATTGTTGTTTCCCACTAACTCACGTAATATTTTCCTCTGCCATGAGAATGTCAGCTCCAGATAAAGACCATTCCTTCAGCCCAGGTCTTAAAATGAGAAAACAAATGAAGCAGAGCCACAGCTGACCTGCAGCCCCTCACATGTAACATGAATGAGAAATAAACTTGTTGGAAGCCATGGAGATTTTGGGGGCTGTTCGTTACTGCAGCATGATCTAGCTAAATCAAATACATATTTCTAGTTCTTAGTTGTGTTGGAATAATGGATGTATCCTTATAGGTACTTCAAGTAAGGAAAAATTCTGTTTAATTAAAAAATTTCTCATCTAGTTTCAAACTAGTATCACTCTGAGACTATTTATAATAATAGTTATTTAGTTATTTTCCCTTGGGTAGCTTGTCATGCAGATTTCCTAAAACGTGTGTCTTTCTCCCATTAAAAGTAGCAAGGTTTCTTGTAGCCTTGAATCTTCCTTCTTGTATGCTGAAGATCAATATCAATATTAAGTCAGACAGCTGGTGTTTTGCATGTTGTTTGCTTTCCTAACAACTTTCATTTTATTAAATTTACTATGTATTGATTCTTCACAATTACTGCACCACTGCTGAAATTACTAGAAATAATTTCTTTTGAAGCCTTATAATCCCTTTAGTTTGCAACCAATTTTGCCCTAAAAAAAGATATTCTGGGCTTGTGAGAAATTTAGAAGGGGCATAATATATTTCTACAGTTTTTTCTAAGAAAATCAAAGTTAGATATATACAATGTAGAATATGCAGACATGAAGAAATGTACAAAGAGGAAAAACAAGTCTACCAGTCAGAGAGAACTACTGTTAACATTTATGCTGTGTCTCTCTGCCGTCCCTCTCCTAAGATACTACTGGAAAATTAATAAGCATCTTATGTATCTACTGCTCCTTCTTACTTCATATAAAATATAGGATAAAATCAATACGGGCTTGAATTTCCATCTTTGAATTTAGATGAGTACTAGTTACACCCTCTTCTAATAGAGACAACTCTCTCTCTTTTTCTCTCTCCCTCTCTCTCCCCCATTTTAGTGACTGCTCAGCCTCTACTGTAGTACTTGAGAACTCATCTTGGGAGGAGGCATCCTGGGTGTAGTCCATTTCTGGAACAATGACTTTAGAAGTCAGGGGACAAAGGCACTTTGCAAAGCTTCTCTTGAGGGCATTGACTTTCAATCTCCTTTGTGCTCTATATCCACACATTATTTCTACCTATGGAGTTTAAAGCTTCTCTTGAGGGCATTGACTTTCAATCTCCTTTGTGCTCTATATCCACACCTTATTTCTACCTATGGAGTTTAAAGTATCACTGTTTTGCTCACTCATTTCCCTTCCAAACTACAACTCTAGTAATAGGAAGTTCATTCCTACTTTTTTTTTTTTTTTTTTTTTGAGGTACGCGGGCCTCTCACTGTTGTGGCCTCTCCCGTTGCGGAGCACAGCCTCCGGATGCGCAGGCTTAGCAGCCATGGCTCACGGGCCCAGCCGCTTCGTGGCATGTGGGATCTTCCCAGACCGGGGCACGAACACGTGTCCCCTGCATCGGCAGGCGGACTCTCAACCGCTGCGCCACCAGGGAAGCCCCATTCCTACTTTTAACTAATGTATTTCAGAAACTTGCTCTCTGCTAGAGATAGTGCTGGGCCCTGGGACGACAATGGTTAACAAGCTGCAGCTTGTCCATCCAGCTTTCAATCTAGAGATAAAACCTTAGAGCTTTCTCTTAAATGACTGAATGACTATTCTACTGAACCCTTGGCTAATCCATAATCAGCCTTTCTCTGCCATCCCTTCCATCTCCTTGCCTTAACTGAAATCTGACTCTTCCTTAGGTCAGCACTTTCTCAGCCAAGGTCACAGCCAGTCTGGAGGGTGCATTTGGCAAATCTGAAAGACATGCCTTTGGGCTGATACAGTCCACTGGGGCACAGCTTAGGGCATGATTCTTCTAATGTGTCCCTTTCACTAGAGTAAATGTTGACTGTTTATGCCCTTATACCCACTGTCCTCAGGAACCAGCATTAGGTTTTGTGTCTGCCTTCTTTCCACTGCTTCTTCCAGACCATTACTCCCTCACTCTCCTGCAAAAAAATCTCCTTTCCTATGGGTCATGTGTTGTCCCATCTGTCTTCGGGTCCCTGTCATACACCCACCTTGGGGTTACAGTCTATCATTCAATGAAGACTTTTATGCTTAACTCAGCCTTCTCTACCAAGTGTACCATCACCCTGCGTGGATGACCCTCCAAGATGCTGACTTCCTCATTTCCAATGGCCTTTCTCCACTTCCGCCACCCACTCCCACAGCCATACCCCGACTTTTGTAACCATTTGAAACTGTCCAGAATAACGAATTTAAGCACTGATAAATGTGTAATGACCTGTAATTGTGTCCTTCCCTCCTCACCAGCCTAGTCAGGCTCCAACACTGGGGAGACAAAGCCTGGGAGTGGGTAGGGTGTGGGCTGAGGCCTGGGGCTTATGCTAATGGTTGAGAGTGGAGCAAAAGTGATGCTAAAAAAGCACCACTCTTGTATCACTTTATTGATGGGTCTTGGCTCTCACTGCCTTGCTTTCATGCTGCTTCCTCTAATATTTTTTCATCATGTCTTAATATCTAATATTGTTGAAGAGGTTCTATGTTTGGAGGATGTGTTCAGGGATAGTCCCCCCATCCTGCCGTCTTCCAGCCGTGCTCTTGTCCTTCCTTCCAGCCTACTGTTCAACCACCCTCACTATAGTTGTTCTTCCATCTCCTTGGCAACTCCAGTCCCCTGACACCCCTCCCCTTTTTCCAATTAATCAGGCTTCTCCTCTTGGATTCTGGGGTCCTTTATTTCCATCACATTCTTACCAATTATCCTAAACTCCCTTGACCCACTGGCACTTCCTCATCTCAATTTGGCAAATCCCCAACCCTGAATGAAACCAACTGTATGCTTTCTCTGTGGTTTCTGGGGAAAATTACACAATAGGCAGACTGTTGTTAGTATATAGTCACCATCACCTACCTCAGATGGGTTCTTCTTGACACACCCCAACCATCCTGCTGCATTTCTCAGTTGACTTGCTTTCCTGCAGTCCATGGTGAAAGCTTCAAACCCTCTCCAGACTCTTTCAGATGTCTGACTTTCTCCCCTTCTGCCTTATTTCCAATAGACCACTTTGACTCCTCCCCCTCAGAGAAAATCCAAGCTTGTGGACAGGACCTCATTCAATTTTCTGGTACAAAACCTGCCACCCCCCTACTTCTGTATCCACTCTCTCAATGTTCCCTTTTGTGGCTTCAGAAGAGGCCAGTCCCTCCACGAGGGGTGTAAGATCCTCATCCTCTCCAGAAGCGTGCTCTGTTATTTAATCCTTTTCTCTCCTGTATATTATTTAACCTCTTTCACTCACCTGAATTGTTCCCATCCAGTCTAAATACACTCAGATCTATTCCATCTAAAACCAAACAAACAAATACAAACAGAAAATAAAAGAGATAAATAGTCTAGATCATGGTCATTTAAAAAAACTAATTTACTTATTTTTGGCTGCGTTGGGTCTCCGTTGCTGTGTGTGGGCTCTCTCTAGTTGTGGCGAGCAGGGGCTACTCTTCGTTGCGGTGTGCGGGCTTCTCATTGCGGTGGTTTCTCTTGTTGTGAAGCACGGACTCCAGGCGCACGGGCTTCAGTAGTTGTGGCACATGGGCTTAGTTGCTCGCAGCATGTGGGATCTTCCCGGGCCAGGGCTTGAACCCGTGTCCCCAGCATTGGCAGGCAGATTCTTAACCACTGCGCCACCAGGGAAGTCCCAATCGTGGTCCTTTTTAACTGCTCTCATTAAACGGTGCTCCTCATTTCAAAGCACACATTTTAAATTTCTTTATTTTTTATTTTTTGGCCGTGTGGTGCAGCATGAGGGATCTTACTTCCCTGACCAGGGATCAAACCCACAACCCCTGCATTGGAAGCATGGAGTCGTAACCATTGGACCACCAGGGAAGTCCTAAAACATACATTTTAGTTTCAGTTATTTATTCGTTACTATGGGTATTTAGCTCATGCCTGCTCCTCCACATGAGAGGTAACGCTGTGTTGATTTTTTGCTTGCCACTGTTTCCCCAGGTGCCCAGATCCACAGCTTCTAGAACAGACATTCAATCAATAGATATTTTGTGTTGAACTCCTTCATTCATTCAACACTTAATTTTTGACCAGCTGTCAGGCACTGAATTAAGCACCAAAGATAAAAGTATAGACCTTGCCTCAGAGAGCTCAAGTCCAGTGAGAAAAAAAGATCAAACCCCTCAGTGATTTCAATATAATGCTATATGTGCTATGAAAAGACATACACAGCACAGGAGCTTCAGCCTCAGCCTGGGTGGGAGTGGGGAGTGAGAAAGGACAGGTAGAGGCAGTTGGGAAAGTGTTCCAAGAAGAGTTGCCTGTTGTATTAAGTCCTAAAAGCCAACTAGGAGGCAGCTGCCCAGTGAGAGATGAGTAAGACAAGGAGCAGCATATACACTGGCCCAGTGCCACGACCTTTAATTGCAATATACTTTTAACTGCAAGCAGTTCAGCAAGTCTTCAGAGTATGTAAGAATGTGGAGGGAGACGGGAGACGAAGAGGTTTTGAATGCCAAGGAACCACTGATGGTCTTTATACTTGGAAACACAACTGCACCTCTGAAGCTTCTGTAATGCTGCATTTGCATTAATAAATCTAGTCACACTATGGAGGATAGATCGCAGGGTGGCTAGGAGAATCTGGGGACACCCTTTGGGTTCCTGTTTCGCTTGTTCCTTTGCATCTTTGGGGCAATACCAAAGAGGTGAAGGAGAAGGGGTCAGGGCAGGGGCCCATCTAGGATGATGTACTTCCTGTTACTGCCCTGCACACTCTTATAAAGACTAACAGTCTTTGTGGAATTTTTGTCCCTGCTTAATTTGTCTAAGACATGATGCTCCTGTTCCTCTGTTCTATAGAGCAGACTGAAACAGTGTTCTAAGGAAAAGCTAGGTATCTTCAAAACCAGAGTGAGATGGCCTATTGAGACACAGGGTCTACTTAAGGTCTACAAGTCTAGTTGATCTTTTTTGTTGTTTATTTTTAATTGATCTTGCCCTTTAAGGGCTTGGTTTTTTGTTGTTATTGTTGTTTTTGTTTTGTTTGCTTTTGGGTTTTTTGGTCACTGGGCTTGAGGGATCTTCGTTCCCCAACCAGGGACTGAACCCGCACCCTTGGCAGTGAAAGTGGCGTGGAGTCCTAACCACTGGACCACCAGGGAATTCCCAGGTCTAGTTGATCTTTAACTGGTAACATTAGAATAGCTTCTCTCCAGGCCAGACAGTTAAATCTTCAGCTTGCCATCTTTCAACATTTATTAAAACCTCAAATGAGAGATAAATGATGTTCTAGGTCAAGAGATTAAAAGACCTACATTCAGTTCACCTCCTAATCCAGACTCCAAAATACATCCCTGCACTGGCCTGGGTATTTGGATTATTGTTGTATTATTCTCCGCACCTCCCCAACCTCTGTTTATTTTTGTTCTGTTTTTTGTTTGTTTGTTTGTTTGTTTTAATATTTATTATTTGGTTGCACTGGATCTTAGTTGCAGCAGGAGGGCTCCTTAGTTGTGGCTTGCCAGCTCCTTAGTTGCGGCATGCATGTGGAATCTATTTCCCTGACCAGGGATCGAACCTGGGCCCCCTGCACTGGGAGTGTGGAGTCCTATCTGCTGTGCCACCAGGGAAGTCCCTACTTTTGTTCTGTTTTGTTTTTGTTTTTTAAGTTGAATTGACCTTTGAATTGAGGACTATAAGAAACAGCTCTGTGGGAGTATTAATGCTATACTTACTCTAAGGATATTGTCAAAAATGATTTTCAAAAATGAGCAATAACCAAAAACCCTCCACCAAATTCATAGAAAAAGAGATCAGATCTGTGATTATCAGAGGTGAGGAGTGGGGTGGGATGGGGTAGGGGGAATTGGAGGAAGGTAGTTGAACAAACTTCCAGTTAAAGATAAATAAATACTAAGGATGTAACATACAATATGACGACTATAGTTAACACTGCTGTATGATGTATAGGAAAGACATTAAGAGAGTAGATCTTAAGAGTTCTCATCACAAGGAGAATTTTTTTTTCTTTTTATTGTATCTATATGAGATGATGGATGTTAGCTAGACCTATTGTGGTATCATTTCACAATATATATAAATCAAACCATCATGCTGTACCCTTAAACTTATACAGTTCCTTCTAGGCAGAAGGAAGGACAATTGTCAAAAGCTCAAGGCAGAAACATGCCTGATGTATTCCAAGAAGAGCACAGAAGCCAGTGTGCTTGGGGTGGAAAAAACAAGGGAGAGTAACAGGAGATACAGTCTTATTGGTTATCAGGTCTAGACCCATGGCTTTGCAGGACATTTTGAAGAACTTTGGCTTTTACCCTAAGATTCAGAGAAGTGGCACGATCTAACTTATATGTGTTTTTTTGTTTGTTTTTTTTTTTTACGGTATGCGGGCCTCTCACTGTTGTGGCCTCTCACGTTATGGAGCACAGGCTCCGGATGCGCAGGCTCAACGGCCATGGCTCACGGGCCCAGCCACTCCGCAGCATGTGGGATCTTCCTGGACCAGGGCACGAACCCATGTCCCCTGCATCGGCAGGCGGACTCTCAACCACTGCGCCACCAGGGAAGCCCCCCTAGCTTATGTTTTAAAGGACCATTTTGGCTGCAGGGAGCAAGGGTGTAGCTGGGATGCCAGTTAGGAAGCTGTTGCAATAATGCAAGTGAAAGTTAATAGTGGCTTGGACAGCAGTGGTATTAATGGAAGGATTGAGAAGTGGCTGGATTCTAGATATCTTTCGAAGGTGGAGTCAACAGAATTTGCTGATGGTTTGGATATGCAAGAAAGTGTGGGATGTGAGCAACTGGAAAAGTATACTTGATATTAAGTTTCAAGAGGAGCAGGCTTGGGAAGGAAACTCAGGAGTTAAGTTTTGGACATGGTAAGTGTGACATGTCTATTGTACCCAGAAGTGGAGATGCTGAATGGGTGCTGAATAGGTGCTGAATATATGAGTTTAGATTCTGGGGCAAGAAAGAACTGGCTTGGAGAGGGAGATGTGGGCATGATGATCATATTGTTTATATTTAAAACTAAGAGGCTGAATGAGATCACCAAGGGCATGAATGCATTTGGAAAAAGGGAATGGTACAAAACCTGAGTTTTGGTTGGAGAGATGTGGAGAAACCAACAAAGGAAACTAAGGAGATGCCAGAGAAATGGGAGGGAAACCAGTGGAACGTAGTATTCCAGAGACCTAGGGTACAGAGTGTTTCAAAGAGATTGATCAAATACTGCTGATAACCTGGTAAAGAGTACTGAGAAGTGACCCTTTGATTTAGCGATGTGGAGGTCAGAGGTGATCGTGATAAACGCAGTTTCAATGAAATGTAGAGGTGTGGGGAGGATCACCTTTGTGGGTACTAAAATCATGAAGAATTATCATTGGATGAGAGTGGGAAGGGGAACAGTGAACCAGGAACTAAAATCTTGAAGAAATAAGAGTGCATTAATCAGGGTAAAACACGGCTGTTATAACGGTGAAGGGGCTTAAACAATAAAAAAGTTTGTTTTTCTCATTTAATAGTCCCGATGTGAAACGTCTAGGCTGGTGGGGTACCTCTGATGTCCGGGGTCATCTAGGGATACAGGTTGCTTACAAGCAGTTGCTCTGTCAGGTTCTAGAGCATCATCATGGTCAAAGAGAAGAGCATTGAGTGGTCTGCTGAGATGTCTTCTGTTTACCATTTACCATCTTCATGGCGGCAATTTCTGCGATGTATCAATATTTTATTCCCTTTGGAGAAAATCTCCCAAACTTCAAGCCCACTCATGGGCCAGTTTCTGCAATTCCCTATCCTGTCTAATATGTGAAGATTCCTGTTAAATTCAGTACAAGGCGTGGATTGGGGATGTGGATCAACAGAGGACAGGCTACAGACATATTAAGGAGGAAAAAGAGAAGCAGATCTTTGTTCCAGGGTAGAGCAGAGAGGAAATGTGGTATTGTGGGAAAAATTCTGCACTTGGAGTCAGAAAATCTAGATATGAATGCTAACTCCATCACTTACTAGCTAAGATGACAAGGTGTCATTTCTGTTAACTCAAAGGATGTTTCCCTATGTGTGTGAAAAACAATACCAGCTTCACCTAACACCTCAAGAGGGCCTTGTGATGGCCAAATGAAGTAAGGCATGAGAAATTATGTTGTAAGTTCCTACATAAACACAAATTCTTATTTTGTCATTATCATTTATGGCTTGACTAGTTTATTTCCTTCTGCAGCTGTTAAGTCTAGCAGATCCATGAGGCCAAAACTATTTTCATAAAAATACAAAGATTTGTTTGATTTGTTTTTACCTTGTGCTGATATCTGCAGTGTTGATCAAAAGCTATGGTGGTTAAAACTTTTAGAACTTAGTAAGAATCAAGGTTGTGGCACAAAACCTCAACGATAGTCATTAGTCATTTAATTCTTCACCATGACACACGTTATTATTAAAAAAAGAAAGCACAAGCCTTGAGAACATCCTTGATGAAGCAGTAAAAACTATTAATTTCATTAAAACTCAACCCACGAGTACATGTCTTTTTAATATTCTGTGTGATGAAATGGGATGTGTTCATGAAGGGCTTTTTGCTGCAATGGGAGAATGATGGTTGTCTTGAGGAAAAACAATTGTAGGAATGGGGCTGTGAGCTGAACCAGCAGCCTTTTTTTGTGGCTCATCAGTTTTACTTCAAGGAAGGAGTGATAGACAAACAGCGATTTTCAGATTTGGGTATTTAGTACATATTGTCTCAAAAATGAATGAAGTCAACCTGTCACTTCAAGGTAAACAACGGATACTGTTTGTCATTAAAATTCTACAATTCAAGCTTTCAAATTAGAATTTTGGAAAACTTCTTATCTGCCACCCTGAGCTGGACAGCTTCCCAATATTTAAAGGCTTTTCTGATGAAATAAGTGGTGATATTAACAAATGTCATTGTAAAAATATTTCATAATGAATACGTCAATATTTGCAAATGCTACATAGCTCAGTGAACAAATACTTTTTCAAATGATCAATACATACCGGTACAAAGTCACGCATGGGTAAAGATTCATTCAGCATTTACAATAGATCAGTAGATTTCAAAATGACAGGCTGAAAAGTTTGTTGATATAGTTTCAGATTCTACGTTGCAGCACATCTTTAAGAAACTACCACTTGTTGAGTTTCAGTACAGTGTCAAAGACAAATATCCATAATTATCTGAAAAGGCTAGTAAAATACTCCCGCCTTACCCAACTACTATGTGTACATATTTTCTTCATACACTTCAACCAAAACACATATTGCAGCAGACTGAATGCAGAAACAGATATGAGAATCTTGCTGTTTCATGTCTTCTATTAAGCCAGCCATTACAGAGGTTTGCAAAAAATGTAAATGCCACTCTTCTCACTAATGTTTTTTGTTTTGGAAATAATTGTTTTTCACAAAAAAGTACACTCTTTATGTTAACATGCAATAGGTCATTATAGTTATTTTTAAAGTAAATCTAAATTTTCTCAGTTAAATTAAAATTAAGATGGTAAACATTGATAGATATAACCACACCAACAAAGACTCTTTGGGATCCTCAACAACTTTAAGGGTGTAAAAGCATTCTGAGACCAAAAAGTTTGAGAATTGCTGGTTTAGTGTGCTTTGCATAGCTAGTCTAGATTCTTATAATAATTGTAAACGTACCTCCTTTGGAATTTTTTTTTTTTTTTTTTTTTTTGCGGTATGTGGGCCTCTCACTGTTGTGGCCTCTCCTGTTGCGGAGCACAGGCTCCGGACGCGCAGGCTCAACGGCCATGGCTCACGGGCCCAGCCGCTCCGCGGCATGTGGGATCTTCCCGGACCGGGGCACGAACCCGTGTCCCCTGCATCGGCAGGCGGACTCTCAACCACTGCACCACCAAGGAAGCCCTCCTTTGGAATTCTTGATCCTTATCAGGACCGGAGCCAAGGAGTTATGACTCACACCAGCTGTCACTGTTACTATTCATAGAAGATGGAGTGGACGTTGGAGGCTTTCCCTTCACTTCTGTATCCTTCACTTAGGGTGCAATGGGCCGAAGAGTACAACAGCCCTTGACCATGGCCAGTAGCCAAAGGGAAGCCATTCTTCATGTTAATGAGATGGATTTCAAATTTTAAAACCGGCTGGAACTGTCTTATGGAGCAATTTTAGATAAGCTTTCCTAAACAAAGAAATAATTTAAAGGCTCATTTAGAATAGGATTTAGGTACAATTTTGATATCCCACACTCCAGTGAGAATTAAGTAAGCCTCTTTTGTCCGTTTTTCAATTGGGTTGTTTGTCTTCTTTTTCCTTTTAGTGCACTAATTATACAAATGTGTTAGAGTTCTACAGGTCAATGTACAATAATTAAAATTAGATTTAAGGTCTGAATGAATTTATTTTCAAATGCCTGCTCACATCAACTGATGAGTATTATTTCATTTATCAAGTTAGATACAACCTCAGAAAGGTAACACAGAAGATGCAACAATTAATTCAGGTATATACTAGCTTCTATAGATTTGTCATAGAAATGATACTTCTGTTTCATTTGATGCATAAATTCTGTGAACAATTCCTGACCAATATATAGGATGGCTGCAAACCATTTCTTAACAATTTTTCCCAATGCTTGGATCACACTTTGAAACACTTTGGTTATAATGCACTTACCCAAGGCCTTGCAATGCCACGATGAAATGTTCTACTATTTATCAGAATAAGCTTTATAAAATTCTTGCTCAGATAATAAAAAGACAAGAAATTAAAATGACAAGTTTCCTTTACCAGTTAATTTCAAGATAAAATTCTTAAACTCAAAATTGATATTTACATTCAAATCAACAATCTGAAAATTATCCATGTGCCTGGCTAAGCTGCTGTCTAATTTTAGATTAATTTCGTTAATTAGGTCATTGACTTACTCAGTGAACATTTATTGAGTGTCCAAAATGTGTAATTGACTCATAAAGGTCCTATGGTAATGAAAAAGACAAAACCCTCGTGCTTATGTTCTATATTCTAAGCATAATCATGTAATTCCTAAGTGGTTTATTTATTTGGAAACTTAGGACCTACAAATAAGAGTAATGATAACAGGGATTTCCCTGGTGGTCCAGTGGTTAAGACGCCGAGCTCCCACTGCAGGGGGCATGGGTTCGATCCCTGGTCAGGGAATTGAGATCCCACATACTGCACGGTGCGGCCAATAATAATAATAATAATAATGACAACAATAATAAGTAATATATTTTGAGAGCTATGTGCCAAGCACTGTTATAAATGCTAAATATTTATGAACTTATTTGGCCCTCGTGACAAACCTCTGAAGTAGGTACTCAGCAGTCATCCTCAGCTTGTCAATGAAGACACTGAGGCACAGAGAAGTTAATGTCCAGCATCACATGGATTTTTTTTTTAACATCTTAATTGGCATCACATGGATTTTAATGGTAGAGCTGAAATTGTAGCCCAGGTTGTCTGGCTTTGTAGTCCATGCTCTTCACTACTACATTGCTCTGCTTGGATGGGCACTAAATGAATGAATAAATGAATGAATGAGTATCTAGTTTAGCCCTGGTACATAGCCAAGAATTGCATACCTAAACCTGGCCAGCAATCTTGCAAATGCATACGTCAACTAATAAGGGCCTCAGGCCTGTCGTAGCAACTAGCATCATGGCCAGAGGATGGACAGTATGCTCTACTTTCAGTTGGCACTGTCATGTTTGCACAGGAAAGAGAACTCATTTTCTATATTCAATACTTATCTCCACCTAGGTGTGCCATTCTCCTCGGACAATGTCTCTCAGGAGTGGGGCATTTTTTTCTCTGCCAGATCACAGGGCAGGCTGCTCAGGAAAAAGAATGATCATTTGTAACATGTAATACTTTGGTGTAGCTTTTCCGAATTTGTTAAAGAAACAAAGGAGAGCTAGCAGGGGTTTGGAAAGCCTTGGATTTGAGGAAACAACTTTAGTTTGTCCTGTGTTGGTTGTTGGGGGAATAAGGGATAAGTTATGGTGGTTTACAGAATGGGAGCACTTTAGTACCAGAAGGGACCCCAGAGGATACCTAGTCCATTCTCTCATGTTACACATAAGAATCTGAAGCATAAGGTGGTTACTTGACTGCCCCAAGGTTACACTGCTAGGTAATGGGAAAAATCTGTTACCATTGCCAGATCCTCCCCTCCCCTGCATCTTAAAAAATTACTTTTCCAACAATTGTAACATCATAAACAGGATACTGATACAGTCAAGATATATCAATAGAACATTTCTATCACCACAGAATCCCTCATGTTGCCCTTTTATAGCTACACCCATTTCTCTCCCACCCCACCACCCCACCCTGGCAACCAGTAATCTGTTCTCCATGTGTACAGTTTTGTCATTGCAAGAATGTTATATAAATGGAATGATACAATATGTAAACTTTTGGGATTGGCTTTTTGAATTTAGCATAATTCTGGGTGTATCAGTAGTTCCTTTTTATTGCTGAGTTGTATTTCATAGTATAAATGTTACACAGTGTGTTTAGCCATTCATTCATTGAATGACATATGGATTGTTTCTAGTTTTTGGCTATTATAAATAAAGCTGCTATAAACATTCATGTACAGACTTTTGTGTGAACTATGTTGAATAAGAGTGGTGAGAGTGCAACATCATTAATCATTAGAGAAATGCAAATCAAAACTACAATGAGATATCATCTCACACCAGTCAGAATGGCCATCATCAAGAAATCTAGAAACAATAAATGCTGGAGAGGGTGTGGAGAAAAGGGAACACTCTTGCAATGCTGGTGGGAATGTGAATTGGTACAGCCACTATGGAGAACAGTATGGAGGTTCCTTAAAAAACTACAAATAGAACTACCATATGACCCAGCAATCCCACTACTAGGCATATACCCTGAGAAAACCATAATTCAAAAAGAGACATGTACCAAAATGTTCATTGCAGCTCTATTCACAATAGCCCGGAGGTGGAAACAACCTAAGTGTCCATCATCGGATGAATGGATAAAGAAGATGTGGCACATATATACAATGGAATATTACTCAGCCATAAAAAGAAACGAAACTGAGCTATTTGTAATGAGGTGGATAGACCTAGAGTCTGTCATACAGAGTGAAGTAAGTCAGAAAGAGAAAGACAAATACCGTATGCTAACACATATATATGGAATTTAAAAAAAAATGTCCTGAAGAACCTAGGGGTAAAACGGGAATAAAGACACAGACCTACTTGAGAATGGACTTGAGGATATGGGGAGGGGGAAGGGTAAGCTGTGACAAAGCGAAAGAGAGGCATGGACATATATACACTACCAAACGTAAGGTAGATAGCTAGTGGGAAGCAGCCGCAGAGCACAGGGAGATCAGCTCGGTGCTTTGTGACCGCCTGGAGGGGTGGGATGGGGAGGGTGGGAGGGAGGGAGATGCATGAGGGAAGGGATGTGGGAACAGATGTATATGTATGACTGATTCACTTTGTTACAAAGCAGAAACTAATTTAAAAAAAAAAAAAGAGTGGTGAGAGTGAATATCCTTGCCTCATTCCCAATCTTAGGGGGAAAGCAGTCGGTCTTTCACCATTAATTACAATGTTAACTATAGGTGTTTTGCAGATGCTCTTTATCAAAGTTGAGGAAGCTTCCTATACTTCTGTTTATCTGAGTTTTTATCATGAAGCGGTCCTGAAGTTGTAAAATGCTTTTTTTCCTGCTTTGATTAATATGATCAGTGAGTTTTCTTCTTTATTCTACTAATATGCTGGATTACATATTTTCAAATATTGAAACAGTCCTGCATCCCTGGAATAAATCCCACTTGGTCATGGTGTATAGTTTTTTTTATATGTTGCTGAAGTGTATTTGTTAACATTTTGTTATGAATTTTTCCATCTATTCATAAAAGATATTGGTTTGTATTCTTTTTTGTGTGTGTTCTGTATTTTTCTGGTTCTGGTATCAGGGTAACACTAGATTCATAACATGAATTGAGAAGTGTTTTCTCCTCTTCAATCTCTGGAAGAGATTGTATAGAATTGGTGTTAATTCTTGTTTAAACATCTGATAGAATTCTTCAGTGAAACCACTTGGACTTGGAGTTTTTTTAAATTTTAAAATTACAATTTTCCTTATAGTTATAGGATTTATTCAAATTATGTTTTTCATACTGGATGAGTTGTGATAATTTGTGCCTTTTGAAAAATTGGTCCATTTCATCAAAGTTATCAAATTTATGTGTGTGTGGTATTATTTGTGATATTCCCTTATTATCCTTTCGACATCTGTAGGGTCTATAAATTATACGCCCTGCTACATTGCTCACACTGGTAATTTATGTCTTCTCTTGTTTTTTCTTAGTCTTGTCAGAGTTTTATTAATTTTTTTGATCTTTTCAAAGAATCAGCTCCTTGTTTCACTGATTTTCTCTACTGTTTTACTTTTTTTGATTTCATTTATTTGTGCTCTCATCTTTATTATTTTCTTCCATCTGCTTGCTTTGGGTTTACTTTTCTTTTCTTTTCTAGGTTCTTGTGGTGGGAACTTAGATTATTCATTTGAGAATTTTATTCTTTTCTAAGGCAAACATTTGTGTTATAAATTTCCCCGTCAGCTCTGCTTTGGGTGTGTCCCACAAATTTTGATATATTGTATTTTCACTGTCATTACTTCAATGTATATATATTTTTAATTCTCTTGGGAGTTTCTCCTTGATCTGTGAATCATTTAAAAGTGTGTTGCTTAGTTTCCAAGTGTTTGGAGATTCTTTTGTTATCCTTCTGTTATTTATTTCTAGTTTGATTCCACTGTGACCAGAAAACATACTCTGTATGATTTCAATTCCGTTGAATTTGCTGAGATTTGTTTTATGGCCTAGGATATGATCTGTCTTGGTACACACCTGAAATGAATGTGTATTTTGTTGTTGTTTGCTGGAGTGCTATATAAATGTCTATTATCTGTTGGTTGAGAATGTTGTTGAGTTCTTCCATATCCTTGCTGGTTTTCTGTATAGTTGTTCTAGCAATTATTAAGAGAGGGGCATTGAAGTCTCCAACTATAATTGTTGATTTGTCTATTTCTCCTTTCACTTCTGTGTTTTTGCTTCACATATTTTGCACTCTGTTGTTTGGTGCCTATACATTAGGATTCCTATGACTTTGTGGATTAATTCTTTTATAATATATAATGTCCCTCTTTTTCTCTGGTAATTTTCTTTCATCTAAAGTACTTTATCTGATATTAATATAGTCACTCCTGCTTTCCTTTGATTAATATTTGCATGACATATTTTTTTACCCTTTTACTTTCAATTTGCCTACATCATTATATGTGAAGTGTTTCTCAAAGACAGCATATAGTTGAGTTGTATTTTAAGCAACCTTGTCAATATCTGTATTTTGATTGGTGCATTTAGACCATTTACATTTAATGTAATTATTGATATGTTAGGGCTTAAGGCTGTCATTTTATTTTCTGTTTGTTCTCTGTTATTTGTTTCTCTGTTTTCCTTTTCCCATCTTCCTAAAGGTTACCTGAATACCTTTTTAGAATTATATTTTTATTTACTTATACTGTTTTTGTGTCTCTTTTTATAGCTTTTTTAGTGGTTGCTCTAGGTATTACATTATACTTACTTCACTTACCATAGAATACTGTTGTTTTTTTCAGGTGTGTGAAGTATAGAAAACGTACCTCCATTTTTGTCCCTTTACTGTCATTTGTTTATAGTATATAATTGTCTTAAGTATTTTCTCTGCATACATTTTGAACCATATCTGACAGTGTTATCATTTTTGCTTCAACTATCAAACATAATTTAGAAAACTCAAGAGGAAAAAGAACACCTATTGTATTAATCATATTTTTGCTTGCCATGTTCTTTTTCCTTACTGATGTTCCAAGGTTTCTTCTTTGATCTTTTCCCCTCTGTTTAGAGAACTCCCTTTATACCTTCTTTTAGGTCTTAAGTTCTCTGGTGACAAATTCTCTTAGTTTTCATTCATTCAAAAATGTCTTGATTTCCTCTTTGTTCCTGAAGGATATTTTTACTAGGTATAGGATTCTGGGTTGACAATCTTTTTCTTTCAGTGCTTGAGGAATATTGTGCTGTTTCCTTCTGGCCTCAAAGATCACTGATGAGAAATCTGCTATGATTTGAATTGTTTTCCCCCTCAGTTAAGAATCATTTTTCTCTGGCTGCTGTCAAGATTTTTCTTTGTTTTCATAAGTTTAATTATGATGTGTCTTGTGTGGATCTTTTTGGGTTTGTCCTGTTTAGAGTCTGCTCAACTTCTTCAATCTATAGGTTTATGTTTCTTGCCAAATGTGGGAAATTTTCAGCCATTATTTCTTGGAGTACTTTTTCAGCCCTGTCCTCTTTCTTCTCTCCTTCTGAATTCTGATGTCATAAATATTCAATCTTTTGTTACAGTTTTGTAAGTCCCTGAGGCTCTGTTTATTTTATTTATTTATTTATAGTTTCCTTTCTGTTGTTCAGATTGGCTAATTTATATTCTTCTATCTTCCAGTTCACTCAGTTTTTGCTCTGTTCCGTTCTGCTGTTGAGCGCATCGTTTATTTCAGTTATTGTATTTTTCATTCCTAAAATTTCCATTTGGAAATTCCTTATATCTCTGATGGTTTGCTGAGGTTTTTTATTTTTTCATCTGTTTCAAGCATGTCTATAATTGCTCGTTGAAGCATTTTTATCATGGTTGCTTTAAAATCTTTGTCAGGTAATCTAACATCTGTATCATCCCTGTGTTGGCATGTATTGATCATCTTTTTTCATTCAGTTCGAGATTTTCTGCTTCTTCATATGATGAATGATTTTGTATTGAAATCTGGACACTTTGTATTATGTTATGAGATTCTGCATTTTACTTAAACTTTTTTTTTTTGACACTGCTTTGTCAGGGAAAAGGGGCAGTGCTGCCTAGATACTGCCAGGTAGAGGTAGAAGACAAGGTTCTCCTCTTGGCCTTCATGGACCCCCAAGGTGGGGAGATCCTTATTACTGCCGAGTGGGAATGGGAGTTCTGGTTTCCACTGACACCACAGTGGAGGTGGTTTTGTTACCACTCCTCAATGATGAAAATACTGACTCTCCATTAGGCTTCTTCTTTCACCACCCCAGTGGGAAAGGGGAGGAGCATCTCATTACTTCTGGGTTGGGGCTGAAGTCCAGGTTCCCTGTATGGTCTCTACTAACACTGAGGGATGGGCGGAGCTCAATGTCAGTCAGTGGAAATAAGGTTCTCAGTGTCCTTCTCTGACACACCACCCTTAGTGGGGTGCTGGAGTAACTAGCTACACTCTTGCAAGGATGAAATTCTTGATGCCTCACTCAGACTTTGTTGGCATTGGTGGAAGTGGGGCCACAGTTTAACTTGTGGTGTTTGGCAGAGTAAAATGTTGTTGCCTGAAAACTTTCTATCTTGTTAGGCTGTACATTTCCTAGTCTTTTAGTTACAGCGAGCTGGCTTGGATGGGAGTGCTTTTTTCTGGTCTGCACCCAATGGCATCTCTGGCTTGCTAGCTTCTTTAGCACCAATTTGGGATATATAGGGCAGAAAGGAAAACCCAGGGAACTCACCACCATGCTGTTCCTTGGTTCCAGAGGTTCCCAGCTGGTTTGTCTTCTTCTCGCCTCCTATCAGAATCTTGTTATGATTGTTTTATATATAATGTCTACAGTTTTTAGTTGTACTAAGTGGGAAGAATAGGAAAAGTACATCTGCTCCATGTTCCCCACTATTACTTATTTTGTTTTTCAAACTTTCTCATAACTGGCCACTGGGAGACCCTTCAAATTGGCATATATCTGATGCATTTCCATCATTCTTTATACACATCCTAACATTTTGGGCTAACAAAATGTTCCAGGCTCATCTTGTACTTTCCCTGCCCAATCCTGTAAGCAGCCATTTCTCTAAGAAGCTCTAGTACCTTCTAGTGGAGGAGGGTAGTTATATATGGGCACTAGATGTGCTTATTTTTATTGGGGGTTGCTGCTCCCAGGCCTTCTCAGTGGACAGAGCGCAAACACATATTTATATCTGTGACAGTTAATTTTATGTTTCCACTTGACTGGGCCATGGTGCCCAGATATTTGGTCAAACATTATTCTATATGTGTCTATGAGGGTGTTTTTGTAAGAGATTTACATTTAAATCAGTGGACTTTGAGTAAAGCAGGTTGTCCTCCATAGTGTGGGTGGGCCTTACCCAATCATCCGAAGGCCTGACTAGAACAAGAGACGCACCTCTCCCAAGAAAGAGCAAATTCTCCAGCCTGATGGCCTTTGGACTTGAACCACAACATCAGCTCTTCCTTGGGTTTCCTGCCTGATGACTCACCTTGTAGATTTTGCATTTGCCAGCTTTCATTATTGAATGAGCTAATTTACCAAAATGAATCTCTCTCTATATATATATTCATATCCTATTGGTTCTGTTTCTCTGGAGAATCCTAATACAATATGTATATTTATATCTATATATTGAAAACCATGAGTTTACACTAATACTTAATTCCAATTGAGAGGAAATTCTTTCTTGCTATGCTTTAAGTTCCTTCTCTGATAGAGAGAAACCTGGCCCCCACTATTCTTAATATAGTCACTTATTTGCTCAATTTCCTCTTACAACAAGTTTTTGAGAGATGGTAGAATATATTTTGTTAATTTTCCAACAGGCAGAAGTGAAGTGTCTTGAGGATAGAGTCACTTCCCTTTTTAATTCTCATAAGGGACTGTATAGACTTGGGGTGGTGCTGGTTCTGCCTCAAGGGAGATGTTCTAGGAGAGCAGCTGGGAAGCTGCCAGGGCTGCCGGGGACACAGCACACGTCATTGGCGGTTTTAAAAGCTAAGTCATGAAAACTGGCAATATTGATTACAGCTTATATTTGTCTAAAATTTAAGGAGCTTTCACACACTTATATTAGTTGTTCCTAACTACATTTACCTTACATACTTTGTAACTTATATGGCAAAAAGTACTTTGCAGATGTGATTAAACTAGGATTTTGAGATGAGGAGATCATTCTGGATTATGGTTGGCCCTAAATGTACATGTATCCTTATAAGAGAAAAGCAGAAGGAGATCTGACACAGATAGAAGAGAAGGAGGCAGAGGTTGAAGTAACGTGGCTACAGGCTAAGAAGTGCCAGTATCTGCTAGAAGCTGGAAAAGTCAAGGAACAGATTTTCCCCTAAATCTTCCAGATGGAGCATGTCCCTGCTGACACCTTCAATTTGGCCCAATGATAAGGATTTTGGACTTCTGGTTTCAGAACTGAGGATAAATTTCTGTTGTTTTAAAGCCACCAAGTTTGTGGCAATTTGTTACAGCAGCTATTGGAAATGAATACACCCACGTTTACAAATGTAGAACCTGAAACTCAGAGAGAGTAAACAACTTGTTTAAGACCATACTGCTAGCAGGTGGCCGAACTGGAATTCAAATCCAGGTCTATTGACTTTAAATCCAATGCTCATCCATGGTGGCTGCCTCCTCCCTTACTGAGCCCCTTCCCTCAGTGAGACAGAGAGGATCATAGAAAGAGCAAGACGGAAGTGGTTGTCATCTTTGGGTACTTATTAGAAACATTAGGGGAACTTTTACAAAATACCTCTCTAGGACCCACCCTGGACAACTGAATTAGACTCTTTGGTGGTGGGGTCCAAGTAAAGGTATTTTTAAAAGCTCTCCACGTGATACTAGGGGGCAGCCAAGGTTGAGAACCAGTGGTGCAGTGATTCCAAGTTCATTCCATATATTCATGTTTATGAAAATATTTGTATATTTTTCTACATTTGAATTTGAATTCTGTTATTAACTATTATTGCATCAAGTGCCAGAAACTTAACCTTTGTTAAATTAGGATCTATCTCTCTCCCTCCTCTTTAGATCCAGGAGATACATGCAGGACAGATCAGCAGGGAACATCTAGTCCTTGGCATATACTTAACTAAGCTGGCATATATTGATACACCCTCTTCTTGTATGCTCTGGGTCATTTCTCCTTACAGGTCTATCCTTTCTTGTTCTGGCCTGCTGGCTCTCCATGCTTGTCGACATAACTCTCAAGGGTTCAGAAAGCCCTTGTAGACTTTCCCAAATCCTGAGAATATTATTCAGCTCCATCTGCAGGGGTGCACCAGCCTGCCAGAGGTTTCCACCCCTGTGCCATCCCTGTACTCAAGGGATTTTGAATCTCCCTCCAGTGCTCCTTGTTTTAGATTCCTGAATCTCTTTGGGGGTGGAATTGCCTTTTGTCCTGGAGACAATGGCTTTGGCAAGTACACAGCAAGGGGACCTTCCTCAAGGAACCACCAGAGAGTGTCTTGCTTCCCTTCTACTCTCCTGCCCATTGTCTCAAGGGACAAGGTAATTCCAATTCTATTTCTGAGGCATAAACCTTCCTTGAGTCCTACTGGATGTTGACTTAAAGTTCAGTCTCTTGCAATTCAAAGCTCTTGAACTTGCAATTCAAAACCTGTCCTCTGCTGGTCTGCACTATCATTTTTTTCTTTAGGTGATGAATACTTTTATCTAAATGGTGTGAAAGGTAAAGGATTAAAGAAGAAGATTTGAATCTCAGTTGTTATCTCAAATTCTCATCCTGCCACCCAGAATTGGGTTCAGATATCATGCTGCAACAGCCAAGTAAAAGCTGTGACACTGGGCAAGTTACTTACTGTTTCTGAGCCTCAGTTTTCCTTTATGTAAAATGCAGGATTTGTTGTGAGGATTAATATGCAAATGTATGTTTCTCTCTCTGTTGCCACTGCCATTCAAGGGTGGGCTAGATGAGGCTTCTCCTTCCATTTCTGAGGCTTCAGGAGAACTAAGAGAAATCTTGTGTAAACATCCAGCTGTCCTATGTTGTGTTACTGATCTTCCTTCACCCCCAAACTTTAGTTCAAGAGACTGTATATATCTGGTTAGTTTCTTTCTCTTGCAGAGGTTGGATGTGTAAAATGGAGTAAGATGAAAACCAGAGAATTCTGAAAATGTCTCACGGCAAAATAAAGGATAGGGGAAAAAAAGAGAGAAAATGGATGTAAGAATCTGGCACTAAAAACTAAGTGTTCAGTAGATGGCTATTATTCATCTTTTTTTTTTTTTTTTTTGCATTACACAGTCCTCTCACTGCTGTGGCCTCTCCCGTTGCAGAGCACAGGCTCCAGATGCGCAGGCCCAGTGGCCATGGCCCACGGGCCCAGCCGCTCCGCAGCATGTGGGATCCTCCCGGACCAGGGCACGAACCCGTGTCCCCTGCATCGGCAGGCAGACTCTCAACCACTGCGCCACCAGGGAAGCCCTATTATTCATTTTAGCCCTCAGAAGTTTGGGGTAAGCAGATATGTTGCAAGTTGTTTCTACAGCACTTTGTAATTCTATTAATTCTATAGTTAACAATAGGACAGTTTAGCTAAGGCTTTGCTCTGGGCATTGAAATGTAGAGGGTGTAAACCTTTAATGTTTTTAAAAAACTTTGAAAAATTTAATTTAAAAATTAAAATTAAATTTCCCTCAGGAAATTTCTTTTGCCTTTTTTCCTGCATACCATACTACCATTAATCACCTAGTAAAAGGAAGAGATAGACAAAGTGGGAGACTAAAGGTTAAGGATTGTACCTGAAGAACAATTCTTCCTTTCCCCTCTTCCTCAAGGATTCTCCCTCCTACCTCTCCCAACTTAAAAAAAAAAAGCAAACCAAGACCTCAGCGTCTATTTTCCTTAATCACATTCTGCTATCCTTTACTAGTTTCTAAGATCCTTGTAGATAAGGACTGCACAGGTTTTTGCTGTGCAAAAAGTAGTTTCTTGATAAAATGATTTCATTTTTTAAGGCTCGTTGTGTAGTGGTGAAGCACTTAGCAGATATGACGCCCATCATCATTTTACCTACCTATCTAGAGGTACAGAGCTCTGAGCACAGCCAAGAAATGCTGTGGGACGAGTTTGCTCCCACCTCCTTGCCTACGCTTCCAAAGGAGCTGGGGCCCATGGGACCTGCATGTGCTCTTTCTCACTCCTGCTCCTATTCCCTACTTCTGCTGTTGCTGTTCTTGTTTTTGAGCTAGTATTGCAGAGGGCATGGCAGTGGAGATGTTTTCTTTAATGAATCACCTATGACCGACTTGAAGCTTGTGAAGCAAAGTTAACCCAGTCAGGATCCTAGCCGGGCTATAGCATTACATCTTATTTTAGTATGCTGACTTATTCTGGGTTTACCCACGTGCCCTTTAAATAACTGGCCTTGGACTCAGACGGTTGGTGGTACTTGGTAGCTCAACTACTGTGTCTACTGTCAATTAAAAAGAGCTGGCTTGAAAATAAGTATAAGCTCTATTCGTATCTGATGGGATAGCTGTTCCTAACAGAAACCAGTAGGTCTCAATGCTGGGTTTTGGGACATTATCCAGATTTTATTTGATTGGTTAGATTGGGCAGAAGAAAGGTGGAGCAAGAGACATCTGAACTGCTAATGTCTGTTTCCCCTCTTCCTGTTTCTAACTGCACAAAATATCAATTAGTGATGAAAGGAGACTTGAGGTCAGTCCCCGCATGAGTGTCAATGAAACAATAAAGTCTTTAAGAAAGTCCTACCTTTAAGAACTTAAGAGATTTGGGTGGGGGGGAAGGGGGGATGCACAAAGCTCCTTTCCATTCCCTAATTCAATAGGCTGCTTGTTTTAGATTCACTTTTTCTTTGCACAGTGCTGTTCTGTGGATCGGGTCACTGTGCATCAGAGGTAGGTGCCAGAGCCTGGCTACTGTCTGTCAGCAACGCCCACTTACTCTTAGGTTAAGATCTTGCCCACAGAAATCGCTTTGACACATTTTAAAGCTCGCTGTTCAGAGCCGAATGGGCACCCAGTCATTTGTCCAGTGGTCAACTCTTTGGTGGGGCACATGTCATCTCAGGGTTTTTCCATGCACAATGTGTGCATGTGATTCACCTGCAGAACTCTTACAGATGCCCTGACTCCACTCCTTAGATGGGTTCTGGTGAAAGTATTTTTTTAAAAAGCTTCCCAGGTGATTCTGATACATCCTCTGGGTTGGTAATCTGGATAGCGAATGTTGCCCCCCATTCCACTTACCCAAGGATCAAGCCATCATCAGCCACCGGAGCCCCAGACACATACACCTCCTCTCCTGGGTGTGCCCCGAGGGGAATTCAGGATGGAGAAAAACAGGAAGCATTCTGTGCTCTGGATACTGGTCCTAGTTAGTTAAGATGCATTTCTGAGGAATAATTTCAATGAACCCAGATCCTTGCATCTTCCCATACCTAGAAAGGCACTAAAATCATTAACTTGAGATGTCTGCTCTTTGTGATTAGCAGTGATCCTTCTATGTTCGACTACATGTTTTTTTTCCCCACCAAAAAACTCCTGTACAACCTGGCTCCTCCCTTACCTTTTTGGAGCAGTTCCTCAGAGCTGAGAGGCTGTCTCCCGGCAACAGTTCTCAGTAACCAGTGGCTGAGCATCTTCTCTTAGAGGGCAGAACCGCTCTGTTTTACTCACTGCTGTATCCCAAAGCTCAACTGCAGTGTTTGGCACAAAACAGACATGCAGTTCTTATTTTCTGAATGAACCCCATCTTAAAGAGATGAGGCACCTGAGGCTCAGAGAACTTAAGATCACACAGGTGGTGGCGCTGGTCGTCTCTCTATTACATTTCGCTAGGAAAACTACAGGTTGCTGAGCGATGGCCGAAGGTCGTATATTGAGGCTGCAGTGAACAGTTACAAAGGTCAAAGTTTGCTCTACGCCCGCCAAGCCCAGCTTCTCAGGAGCAATTCCTGCTTTGCCTGCCCGGGGCGAGCAGCCTCAGCAGAGTTAACCCGAGACTCCGCCCCATGGGCGGGGCCAGGGGCGGTCCGCGTGTCGGGAGCCCCTGCGTCGTCCGCAGCCTAGAGCTTCTGCGACTGCGCGCGGCGCCCAGGAGCCTGGGTCGGACTCAGAAATGGCGGCCTCCATGTTCTACAGCCGGCTGTTGGCTGCTGCCACCCTTAGGAGCCACGGGCCCCGGACGGCGCTGCGGGCCGCTGCCCAGGTATTGCAGCCCAGCCTGCCCTCGCTTTGAGGGTCGGCAGGAGAAAGGGCGAGTTGGGGGACTGGCTCCTGTGGGCGAGGTGTGAGGGGATCCGGGGCCCGGCTCGGGGTCACTCCGCAGTCGGTGACATTGGGTAACAGGGGGTGCCCCGCCGGGCCGGCGGGCGGCTTGCCTGGGAGTGCTGCCCGCCAGGACTGCGAGCGGACTCTTGTTTGCGCTTTTCTGCTCCAGGCTTAAGTCTGCGAGGAGCTCCAGCATTCTGGCGAGGGCTGCTCACCTAGTCACTGAGGGGGGCGGCGGGGAGCCAGGGTGGGCTCCGTGTGGAGAGGTGGCGGCCGGACGCTTTCTCCTGCTGCTCCGGCGTCCGGCGCGGTGGGCCGAGGTTTCCGCGGCCCCTCTCTGGGGAGGGGGAAAATGCCCTTCAGATGTACTCTTGTGTCTCTTGGAAGCTGTCACACGTAGGAGTGGCTTCACAAAACCAGCCGTGCTTGCTGACTGGCCTTTTCTGGGACGAGGCCGGGAAGTGTCCCATCTCCCCCAAGTAGTGGTGTACTGTTCTGTTTAATAGCGGTAGTGACATGATGTTTACCAGCTTACCAACTGGGGAAATAAGATAGTCTTTTGGATCACTTCATTTTTGCATGGAATATAGTATGATAGACGCAGGGTATGTGTGTGTGTGTGTGTGTGTGCGTGTGTGTGTGTAAGGGAGCAAGGGCTTGTATGCGTGTGTGTGTGTGTGTGTGTGTGTGTGTAAGGGAGCAAGGGCTTGTGTGCCCATGGCACAGAAAGCCAAACTGTCAGGGGTTGTTTGCAGCAAAGTAAGCGTTTATTTGCAGCGCGCCAAGCAAGGGAGTTGAGACAAGTCACAAATCCACTACAACTTGGTCTTTTGAGTTAGGAGTTGTTTTTAAAGGGGAAGAACAAAGAAGCTGGGATTAATCATTGGCTTGTGTAATTTCTGTGACATTTCTTAATTCTAGTTACAGAGGGTCAGGTTGTCTCCTGTTTATGGTTCTCTGGCCAAATGGTCCATGGCTTGGGGGCCTATTAACTCATCTTGCCCTGGAGAAACAACCTGAGTTTGTACTTTAATGATGGTATCTGCAATAGCAATTTTAGTGCATTAATGATGTTATCAACACAGCAATTTTAGTCATCTGACTCTGGTTGATTGGTGTTCAGTTAACACAGGATTGAAGTTGGAGGGGACAAGAAAGGGAATAAGCTTTTGGGTAGAGAGATTAATCATAAGTTCAGTAAGGGAACTTGGTTGTAGGAGGGCTCAGTTGGAGCATTTATTGTAGGCCAGGAACTGTGCCAAGCATTTTACATGTAATCTCTCAGTAGGCTTTTCAGCGACACTGTAAGTCAGTCATTAATTTCCGCATCATTGATGGAGAAACCTTGGCTAAGAGAACGAGTAATTTGGTCTAGGTCACCAAGCAGGTGAGGTCATAGCTGAGGCTTAATTCCAGAAGTGTCTGGCTCTAAAACCTGTGTGCTTGAATCTGCTTTACGGTTTTTCCTAGAGCATAAGAATTAAACAATTCTTTCCAACATTGGCACTGATAAATTTGTGGAAGGGCATGATTAGCTTCCTAAGTCAATTCCAGAATTTTAGGTTGTGTTCTGAAGTAACCTCAGACATGCCATAAATGAATTGATTTAGACTTTTTTTTTCTTTTTAGAACTATTCATACATTCAACCTAGTGAATTCTGTGAGTTTGCTTCCTAATAGGAGAAGTGATTCTTTTTTGGCCTTGAACTTCCCTCTTATGGGTCTTAAAGGGGGCTGTCTAGTTTTTAGAAAATGAGACTTTGGTGAACAAATATGTTTCCATTCTTAACATTGTCTTTATACTTTTGGAAATTCCTTTAAAAGTCTTTATCTCTCCATATAGAGATGCTTATTATATTGTCTTAAACACCTTCTCTTCCACCCTCACATTAAGTAATATAGCTTTAGAGTTTGGAATCACCTTAGTCTAACCCCTTGCTTTTTTTTTAAATTTAATTTTTGTTTTATATTGGAGTATAGTTAATTTACAGTGTTGTGTTAGTTTCAGGTGTACAGCTAAGTGATTCAGTTATACACATATCCATTCTTTTTCAAACTGTCTTCCCATACAAGTTATTACGGAATATTGAGTAGAGTTCCGTGTACTATACAGTAGG
This sequence comes from Hyperoodon ampullatus, assembly GCF_949752795.1. Lineage (NCBI taxonomy): Eukaryota > Metazoa > Chordata > Mammalia > Artiodactyla > Ziphiidae > Hyperoodon > Hyperoodon ampullatus. Next base: position 58,735,076 of record NC_136929.1, on the reverse strand, counting down.
TCCTTATTGATTATCTATTTTATATATAGTAGTGTGTATATGTCAATCCCAATCTCCTAATTTATCACTCCACCCCCCCCCACAACGTTTCCCCTTTGGTAACCATAAGTTTGTTTTCTGTGTCTGTGAGTCTGTTTCTGTTTTGTAAATAAGTTAATTTGTATCCATTTTTTAAAAATTCCACATGTAAGTGATATGATATGGTATTTGTCTCTCTGTCTGACTGAGTTCACTTAGTATGATAATCTTTAGGTCCATCCATGTTGCTGCAAATGGCATTATTTCATTCTTTTTTATGGCTGAGTAGTATTTCATTGTATATGTGTACCACATCTTCTTAATCCATTCATCTTTCGATGGATATTTAGGTTGCTTCCACGTCTTGGCTATTGTAAATTGTGCTGCAGTGAAAATTGGGTCTAACCTCTTGCTTTTGTACATGGGGACATAGAGGTGTAGGGCCTAAGGAATCTTGTTCAAGGTCACCCACTGAGTTTAGCAAATTCTCTTAAACATTCTGTTTAGTTCTCTGACCCTTTTCTAGTTTCTCTGTCTTTCATCCAGTGTATATTTGGTAAAAATAGTTCAAGTTAAATAATTTAAGGTATCTTCTTGTTTGTTATGACTCATACTCCCCAGTAACTACATTTTTCCACTTTTGACTAAGTATTATTTAAACTAGGTATGTGATTGGATAGGTGGTGGGGTAGGAATTTGGCCAGGAATTTGTGGCCTTTTGGCAGTAGGAATCTTCTAAGTGATAATATCAGGAAAGAAAAATACTTAAATGTGGGAATCTTTGTGATTATGCAGTGATTTGTGTTACCAACATAATTCACAGCTGATGATATTTCAAGTTACAACTTGTAGTGGTGCAAGGAAAGGATTATCAAAATATTTCAGATATTTAAAAAAACTTTAAAGTGGTATAAAAAACTATCAGCAATACCTTATGAGTACTACTAATTCTTTGTAAATAAAGATATTTGAAAATAGATATAGATATTTGAAAGAAACCATAAAAATATACTTAGAGTTTTGCATCATGGATTTATCCTCAGCCTTTTTTGGAAAAATTTCAAACTGATAGGTATGTTCCAGCCAGTACATTGAACACCTATATTGCCTTCACCTACATTTAACTTTATGCCACATTTGCTTTATCTTTAAAAAAATTATATGCTATGCAGTCATATAATTTATATACATATGTATGTATGTATAAATTATATTCATTTATTTTTGCTGAACCATTTGAGAGTAAGTTGCAGGTATCATGGCACTTCTTCACCCTTAGATGTTTCAGTGTATGTCTCTTAAGAATAAGGACATTCTCCTAAATAACCACAATATAGTTATCATACTTAGGAAATTTTAAATTGCTGAAATACTTATGTCTAGCGTATAAATCAGATTCATATTTCCCCAGTTGTCCCCAAAGTGTCCTCTATAAATGTTAGATTTTTTTTTTTTTAAACTAGGATCAGGCCTCTATGGTATTTTTTTCTGGTCTGTCCAGCTAATTAGGTGCCACCTAGTGATTGTGATTGCTCTTATATGTGTTGCAGCTGTTTATTTATACATCTGTGAACTCTGTGGTTGGCCTCATTCTTTATGTGTCCCTGGTACAGTGTCTGGTATATAGGCATTCAAAAATGTTTCAGTGTATGACTATTTTCGCCAAGCTTATGCTAGGTACTCCCCCTTCCCCCCTTATTTTTATTATTTTGAGGTATAGCTTATGTACAGCAAAGTGCATAATTTATGTACAACTTCAGTGGATAGCTAGATTAATTTTTATGTATGTGTCCATCTATGTAGCCACCATTCAGATCAAGATATACATACAGTGTTTTCAGCCCTCAGAAGGCACTCTCTTTACCAATACTCACTAATAGAAGGTAACCACTTATTCTGACTTCCATCACTGTATGTTAATTCTGACTGGGTCCGAACTATATAAAAAGAAATCATATGGGCCTCCCTGGTGGCGCAGTGGTTGAGAGTCCGCCTGCCGATGCAGGGGATACGGGTTCGTGCCCCGGTCTGGGAGGATCCCATATGCCGCGGAGCGGCTGGGCCCGTGAGCCATGGCTGCTGAGCCTGCGCATCCGGAGCCTGTGCTCCGCAACGGGAGAGGCCACAACAGTGAGAGGCCCGCATACCACAAAAAAAAAAAAAAAAAGAAATCATATAAGTATGTATTCTTGTGTCTGTCTTCTTTCCCTTAAAATTATATTTGTGAGATTAATCCATTGTTTTGTGAGCAGTAGGTTTTTTCTTTTTTGCTCTGTATTATTCTATTATATTAATATACTACAATTTACCCATTCTTCTATTGATGGGCAATTCATTTTTTTGTCTATTATGAATAAGCCTGCTATGAGCATTCTTATATATGCCTTTTGGTAGACTAAGCACTCATTTCTGTTGAGTGTATACCCAGGAATGGGATTTCGCAAGGTAGATGTATACTGAAGTTTGGGAAGTTGTTGTTTTTTAATATTAAAGTGAAACTAAATCAGGGAATTGAGCTACCCAAGAGAGATGTTATCCAGGACTTTAGCTTACCAGATGAATCAGAAATAGCTTGCTATTCTATGTGATTGATTTGTTAGACTAGTGGTTCTCACGCTGTAGCGTGCTTAAGAATCAGCTGAATAACTTTTTACAAGTGCAGATTTCTTGTGGCCCAATCCAGAGGCTCTGATTTTGTAGATGAAAGGGGGACCCTAGAATCTGCATTTTTAGAGGCATTCCCAGGTAATTTTGATGCAGACTTTTCTCTTTAAAATCAGACTGTTTTGTATAAGATTTCTTTCAATTCAGTTCTTACGATACTGTTTCGTATGTACGATGTTTCAGTATTCTGTATTCTGTGTGGAGATAATGGGAATGTATGGGTGGATAACACTTAAATGTGTGATTCCAGTGCAGTTTTCCAAGGCTTTCATAGCACTTAATTTGTTCTACATATTGCCATATAAAGTTGATAGGATTGAGGAGTTTGAAAAAAGAGAGGGAGGTGTTTCTGTGTGTTGTTAATGATAGGCTAAGACTAGGCTCTAACTTAGTGGAGCTTTGGGACCATAGATGCTAGAGATCTTTCTGATTGCATCCTTCCTTCAATAGTTCTCATTGTTGTGGCCTTGCCACTGGTGGCTGACAGCTCTCATAATCCTTTGTCTTTCAGCAGTGACTTATTCAGCTGGTAGAGGGACATCTTATTTCTGTTTCCTACTTATTTCTTTTTGAAAAAATAATTCTTACTCAGCTCTACTGAGGGATATTTTAGTGGAGAAAACTCCTCCAGCTGTATAAAATAGCACTTCTTATTTTTTATTTTCTGTCTCCTTACTCTTATTACATTTTCTGTCTCCTTACTCTTATTACTACTGTTTGATGTATTTTGTTTATTGTCTGTGCCTCCCCTACCCCCGACACACAAATACACAGTAGATTGTCAGCTTTAGGTGCAAGGGTTTTGTTGGGTTCACCTCACTATTTCCAGCGTCTAGGTGCTCAGTAAGTTTTTGAATGAATGAACGTTCTATGTAGATTGAAAAAGAGAAGTTTGTAGGGCACTTCTTTCTTGGAAGTTTTCGCAGTCCAGTTGTGAAGGACATACACCTGAACTGGGTTTGTAAAGGAGACACCAATTAAAGGAATCATTTAGAAGGAATGCATTAAAGATGATGTTGCAGATTGGTTCTCTGAGCTGTAATTTGCAGACTATTAGATGGAGAGTGTCATGGAGGAAGTTTACTAGAAAGTGATCTCTGGATCAACACCTGCGGGAGAGTGAAGGAAGGAGGACTGAATAGAGGGAGTCATAGAACTGTGGTGCAGTGCATTGGGGACCTCTGCTCTTCCTATGGAAGGTCTGCAGCTAGGATGGTCCTGAATTGTCCCAAATTGGGGTGAGGTGCCAGGTCTTTACATCCTTCCCTTAACCCTCATTGGCCAGTCATTGGCTGCAGGCTGACAGTGGGAAAGGAGGTATGACTTAAGGCAGGGAGGCTCCAGTGAGGGGACTCAGCTGAGACCTGTCAGCTGCCAACACTCCCAGCAGCTGGGCTATGAATGCCTTGGTCCCAAGGGAGGATCTGGGCAGCACACCACAATGTGCACTACAGATGAAGTAGGGGTTTTAGCTTTGAATGCACAAAAGCTTAATGGTACCAAATCATTCAGTTATATCTAGTGTCAGGCAATTTGTTAGGTTCTGGAGGAATGGTGGAGAGAAGAAAGATGGGAAGGATTTTTGATTTGGTGGAAATAGGAGATTGGTTTTAGATCTGCGAAATTTGGCATTGAGGTAGAAATGCTCTGTAGATCATTAGAGATATGGTACTAAAGCTCAAATAAAAGATAAGGACTAGAGGTGATGAGGAAATAGTTAAAACTACAAGGGTAACATTTGATATTAGCTAGTAGATTAGCTCTTAGTTTTGTGTTGTAATTTACTCTGAATATTATATTTTGATGTCTTAATATAACAATTTTGTTATAGTTTTGAAGAACGGAGTACTCTAAATAAATTATTTTCAGAAGGTGTTTTTAACAAGAATTACTGCTAAATCACTCTCTGTATAAATGTGTCCCCAATTTCTCTAGGTTCTGGGAAGTTCTGGATTATTTAACAACCATGGACTCCAAATACAGCAGCAACAGCAAAGGAATCTCTCACTACATGAATACATGAGTATGGAATTGTTGCAAGAAGCTGGCGTCTCCATTCCCAAAGGACACGTGGCTAAGTCACCAGATGAGGCTTATGCAATTGCCAAAAAATTAGGTACTAAATTAAGAAAAACTTATGCCATCTCGACATGGGATCTTTGATAAGATACGAACTTTACTTTTGGTTTAATAACAACTTTTGGCTTTTATTTTATATTTAAAAAATAAGTTTTATTAACGTAAAAGAGAAGGTGGAACTTATGATTGTTGGCATCCTAAAATTATTATGAGATTATTCTGCGCTCCCGTAGTGCTGATAACGTAAGAATCAAAGCTTCGGGAAGCTGAAGTCCTGTTTTTATATGCTATAATTATGGGGAAGAAAATTCTGGCTGTGATGATTCTTCAGGGAAATGGTGACAGAAAATCTTACCTGTTTATGTGATTGTAAAGGGAGGTCCAGTATTTCTCCCGTCCTTTTTTTGGACGTGAAAAATAGAGAGCCAGAAGGGGGAAAAAAGAAGTTGAGCATTAGAATATAAGCTCTATAAGAGCAGGGTTTATTTGTCTTTATTTTGTTCACTGATATATCCCAATCTCTTAGAAGAGGGCCTGACACTTAGGTAATCAATAAATATTAATATCGTTAAATGAATTAAATAGTTGCCTATGTTTATTAGTAGATTATTTTATTGATAACAGAAACCTTAATAGGTTTTGTTAATTTATATTAATCTTTTAATTATAAAATAAATTTTGAGTTTGGAAAGTATGCTTCACTTTATATTTTTAAGGATTTAATAAGAACATGATAATGAGTAATGTAATAGCTATACACTGCATTTTCTTAGTAGTAATATTTAAAATCCCAACAATTTTATGTAGATTACCATAATTAATCTCTTTTTTTTTTATTAGTTTCTGCTTTATAACAAAGTGAATCAGTCATACATATACATCTGTTCCCACATCCCTTCCCTCATGCATCTCCCTCCCTCCCACCCTCCCCATACCACCCCTCCAGGCGGTCACAAAGCACCGAGCTGATCTCCCTGTGCTCTGCGGCTGCTTCCCACTATCTATCTACCTTACGTTTGGTAGTGTATATATGTCCATGCCTCTCTTTCACTTTGTCACAGCTTACCCTTCCCCTCCCCATATCCTCAAGTCCATTCTCAAGTATTCTCTTTATTCCCGTTTTACCCCTAGGTTCTTCATGACATTTTAAAAAAAATCCCATATATATGTGTTAGCATACGGTATTTGTCTTTCTCTTTCTGACTTACTTCACTCTGCATGACAGACTCTAGGTCTATCCACCTCATTACAAATAGCTCAGTTTCGTTTCTTTTTATGGCTGAGTAATATTCCATTGTATATATGTGCCACATCTCCTTTATCCATTCATCCGATGATGGACACTTAGGTACATTTGATTAATATGGCTTTAAATGTGCTTTGGTGGAGATTTTGCTTTTATTAGTTTTTCAAGAAAGATGTGGAACATTTTAAACTTTAAAATTGTAAAAGTCTTCATCTCTATTTGTACTTATTTGTTTCTAGAATGGGTTTTCCTTTCAAAAGTGAGAGCATGTAGAAGATCAGAAAGTTGTCATAAGTTATATGATATGTTTTTGAATGAGGTAGGCTTGATTTCCTTGACATGGAAGCATGATTTGTTTTTAAAACATCTTTATTGGAGTATAATTGCTTTACAATGGTGTGTTAGTTTCTGCTGTATAACAAAGTGAATCAGCTATATATATACATATATCCCCATATCCCCTCCCTCTTGCGTCTCCCTCCCACCCTCCCTATCCCACCGCTCTAGGTGGTCACAAAGCACCGAGCTGTTCTCCCTGTGTGATGCAGCTGCTTCCCACTAGCTATCTGTTTTACATTTGGTAGTGTATATATGTCAAGGAAGCATGATTTTTTTTTTTTTTTTTTTTTTTGCAGTACGCGGGCCTCTCACTGCTGTAGCCTCGCTGCCACGGAGCACAGGCTCCAGACGCTCAGGCTCAGTGGCCATGGCTCACGGGTCCAGCCGCTCCAAGGTGTGTGGGATCCTCCCGGACTGGGGCACAAACCCGTGTCCCCTGCACCGGCAGGCGGCCTTCCAACCACTGCGCCAGCAGGGAAGCCCCGGAAGCATGATTTTTAATTTACAGTTTTGTTTATTGTTAATCAGAGAAACAGGTTTTTTTTTTTTTAAGGACTGATGGTTTTATTTATTTAGTACAGAATCCCAGGAGTGAAACTGCTGGCTTGAAGGGCTTATACATACTTACATACTTACTTAATTTATTTATTTAACATCTTTATTGGAGTATAATTGCTTTACAATGGTATGTTAGTTTCTGCTTTATAACAAAGTGAATCAGCTATACATATACATATATCCCCATATCTCCTCCCTCTTGTGTCTCCCTCCATTCTCCCTATCCCACCCCTGTAGGTGGTCACAAAGCACCGAGCTGATCCCCCTGTGCTGTGCAGCTGCTTCCCACTAGCTATCTATTTTACATTTGGTAGTGTATATATGTCCATGCCACTATCTCACTTCGTCCCAGCTTACCCTTCCCCCTCCCCGTGTCCTCAAGTCCATTCTCTATGTCTGGGACTTTATTCCTGTCCTGCCCCTAGGTTCTTCAGAACCTTTTTTTTTTTTTTTTTTTTTTTTTTAGATTCCATATATATGTGTTAGCATACAGGATTTGTTTTTCTCTTTCTGACTTAATTCACTCTGTATGACAGTCTCTAGGTCCATCTACCTCACTACAAATAACTCAATTTAGTTTCTTTTTATGGCTAAGTAGTATTCCATTATATATATGTGCTACATCTTCTTTATCCATTCATCTGTCGATGGACACTTAGGTTGCTTCCATGTCCTGGCTATTTAAGTGGTGCTGCAGTGAACATTGTGGTACATGACTCTTTTTGAATTACGGTTTTCTCAGGGTTTATGCCCAGTAGTGGGATTGCTGGGTCGTATGGTAGTTCTGTTTTTACTTTTCTAAGGAACCTCCATACTGCTCTCCATAGTGGCTGTATCAATTTACATTCCCACCAACAGTGCAAGAGGGTTCCCTTTTCTCCACACCCTCGCCAGCATTTGTTGTTTGTAGATTTTTTGATGATGCCCATTCTGACTGGTGTGAGGTGATACCTCATTGTAGTTTTGATTTGCATTTCTCTAATGATTAGTGATGTTGAGCATCCTTTTATGTGTTTGTTGGCAATCTGTATATCTTCTTTGGAGAAATGTCTATTTAGGTCTTCTGCCCATTTTTGGATTGGATTGTTTGATTTTTTGTTACTGAGCTGCATGAGCTGCTTATAAATTTTGGAGATTAATCCTTTGTCAGTTGCTTTATTTGCAAATATTTTCTCCCATTCTGAGGGTTGTCTTTTGTTCTTGTTTATGGTTTCCTTTGCTGTGCAGAAGCTTTTAAGTTTCATTAGGTCCCATTTGTTTATTTTTGTTTTTATTTCCATTTCTCTAGGAGGTGGGTCAAAAAGGATCTTGCTGTAATTTATGTCATAGAGTGTTCTGCCTATGTTTTCCTCTAAGAGTTTTGTAGTATCTGGCCTTACATTTAGGTCTTTAATCCATTTTGAGTTTATTTTTGTCTGTGGTGTTAGGGAGTGTTCTAATTTCATTCTTTTACATGTAGCTGTCCAGTTTTCCCAGCCGCACTTAATGAAGAGGCTGTCTTTTCTCCATTGTATATTCTTGCCTCCTTTATCAAAAATAAGGTGACCGTGTGTGTGTGGGTTTATCTCTGGGCTTTCTATCCTGTTCCATTGATCTATATTTCTGTTTTTGTGCCAGTACCATACTGCCTTGATTACTGTAGCTTTGTAGTATAGTCTGAAGTCTGGGAGCCTGATTCCTCCAGCTCTGTTTTTCTTTCACAAGATTGCTCTGGCTATTTGGGGTCTTTTGTGTTTCCATACAAATTGTGAAATTTTTTGTTCTAGTTTTGTGGAAAATGCCATTGGTAGTTTGATAGGGACTGCATTGAATCTGTAGATTGCTTGGGTAGTATAGTCATTTTCACAATGTTGATTCTTCCAGTCCAAGAACATGATATATCTCTCCATCTATTTGTATCATCTTTAATTTCTTTCATCAGTGTCTTAGTTTTCTGCATACAGGTCTTTTGTCTCCTTAGGTAGGTTTATTCCTTGGTATTTTATTCTTTTTGTTGCAGTGATAAATGGGAGTGTTTCCTTACTTTCTCTTTCAGATTTTTTGTCATTAGTGTATAGGAATGCAAGAGATTTCTGGGCATTAAATTTTGTATCCTGCTACTTTACCAAATTCATTGATTAGCTCTAGTAGTTTTCTGGTAGCATCTTTAGGGTTCTGTATGTATAGTATCATGTCATCTGCCAACAGTGACAGCTTTACTTCTCCTTTTCCGATTTGGATTCCTTTTATTTCTTTTTCTTCTCTTGCTGCTGTGGCTAAAACTTCCAAAACTGGGTTGAACAATAGTGGTGTGAGTGGACAACCTTGCCTTGTTCCTGATCTTAGAGGAAACGGTTTCAGTTTTTCACCATTGAGAATGATATTGGCTGTGGGTTTGTTATATATGGCCTTTACCATGTTGAGGTAAGTTCCCTCTATGCCTACTTTCTGGAGGGTTTTTTTCATAAATGAGTGTTGAATTTTGTCGAAAGCTTAGAAAAACAATCCTTTTTATTCAGATTACAAGCAAGCTTCTTTTTATTCAGCAAAAGCCTTATGTAAATTCATACTACTTTTGCTGAAATTTTTGTTAATTTATGGTGACTTGTAGTTTGAACTTGTCCATGGTAAAAGATGTACGTCATTTTAACCTTTAAAACGCTAAGTATGTTAGAGGCTCTTAGGGTCAAGGCTTAAAGAAAACTCATGATTGTATTTCTGTAGTATTTCTTGCAAAGACACTTTATTAACTACCTTCTTGAGATTCAATCTTACATATATGACCTAAATGTTAATTTCTAAAGAAGACCCAGCTAAGTAAGAAGGAAAATTTGGAAATGTAATTGAGAAAGTATAAGGTTTTCTTATCCTACCCTTCTATCCTTAAGGATGAATTTCAGACCCTTGACTTTGTTCTTTTAATTTTGTTAGTTTAATCTCTTGAGTGATGCATATTTTGTTTACCAGTTCTTTCCTTCTTAATAATGCTGAAGGCATAAAGTGTTTTTCATACCACTGATTAAAGGGCCTGATTTAGTGAAGTCAGTCAGTGAAAGCCAGTATTTCTTTCTCTATTTCCAAATTATTATAATTGGTTTTCTTAATTAGTTTTCCATATGTTTTCTCATTTAGTCAAATTTCACTATTTTGTCAAAAAATAATTTGTATACAAACTTTTTCATAAAACGAGTAGGATTTATTCAGATGCCAGTCTCTTGATTTCTTTACTCATTGTAAAAATCTTTAATGATTTTTAGCTGTAGAAAAAGGAATAGTTAATATGTATAGGATATACTGTAACTGTGAGTATTTCTGGCAAGTTCTCTGGAACCAGGACTTACAGGTAGTAAGCAGCAGGTAGGCAGCTCTGATTTTCAGCTCCTTGAAACAGAAGGCATCTTGTTTATGTAGAAAGTGTGTCTTTGTCAAAGAAGGCTGCAAATGATGATTGTAGTATGGGAGTGGGATTAGTGACTAATAAGGACCTTTAAATCTAGAGGAGCAGAAATACTACTTTTTAAAAGATGTATTTCCTAGCTACTTTGAGGATGTTGAGACAGTTTTTTTTTTTGTGGTGAGTCATTAATATCAGAAGATATTGATTATGAGATATAATTGCACAGGGTGTGATATGAGGTGCCCTAGAAATACACCTGGTTATTTCCATCTAGCTAGCAATTCCCAGTGCTGACTTTGGCTAATTTTTGCTTCTCAGTTACTGCAAAATTCATAAAATGTTAATTCCCATTTATTTAAAAAGTCTTACGTCATCAAGCAATATATTAGGGCATAAATGCATTACAGGTGTGGCAAACTATTGCTTGTCTTTGTGGGTGGCAAGAGAAGCTGAGTTAACATGGGGACTGGGGCCCCTGAGCCCTATAGCTGGTAACTCCTCCCAAAATAGTTCTGACCTCTTTCCCCAGTATTCCCTACAAATTCTGTCATTTTCTGTGTGTGTCATGATGTGATAAAAGTTGGAAAACACTGTCCTGGAGGCAAGTTTTACCTGTTGTGAATAACTGAAGTTAGGGGTGGAAAAATGGTTAGAAAGAAATCTAATTCCAATATTTTAAAAGACTATATGAGTCCACAAATGAAGGTTGATGAGCTGGAAGATCATGGAGAAGTTTCTGGAATGGATTATCAAAGGGATGGTTTTTAAGCACAGAGAAATGAAGTAGTTATAATTTGGGGTCAGTTCTAAGAGCAGATTCCCACCTCCTTCTTGTAGTTACAAGAAAATAAGATTTCAGTAAGGCATTTAGCAGAGTTCTTATGATTTCCCTATGGACTGTGGAAATATAGTTTGGATTCTAGTATAGTTAACATAGAATTTTTCTCTGGGTGAATAAACATGCAGAGGGTGTCAATTAATGAATGTCAGCCCAGAGGGAGATTTCTCATGGCATACAGTAGGACTTTGCCTTCTTTTTCCTTTTTCCATTGTTTTATTAGATGACTGTAAATGAGGAATGCTTACAACATTTGTGAATGACTAAAGCTAGGAGGGATGGTGAATATATTTTAAAGACAATCTTGGGATCCATAAACTATCTTGTCTGGCTAGAGCAAAGGGCCAAATCTAGCAAGACTGATTTGCTCGTTGTTGTATCTGCAACTCCAGCACAGTGTCTGGTATGTAGATGTAACTGTTGACTGAATTAATGGAATTGAATAAAATCTTTGTTTCGGTCAGTTGTCCTCAGATTTATCTTCTAATTCTTCTCCCTGTCTTGATAGTTGATGAGATTGTATGTCATTACTTTTTTTTGTTTGTTTTTCTTTTGTTGTGAAGGTCTTTTTATTTTATTTTATTTTTAAATTTTATTTATTTATTTATTTAGGCTGTGTCAGGTCTTAGTTGCAGCACATGGACTTCTTAGTTATGGCATGTGAACTCTTAGTTGTGGCATGCATGCGGGATCTGGTTCTCTGGCCAGGGTGGACCACCAGGGAAGTTCCCGTGAAGGGCTTTTTTTTTTTTTTTTTTTTTTTTTTTTTGCGGTACGCAGGCCTCTCACTGTTGTGGCCTCTCCTGCTGAGGAGCACAGGCTCTGGACGCGCAGGCTCAGCAGCCATGGCTCACAGGCCCAGCCGCTCCACAGCATGTGGGATCCTCCCGGACCGGGGCACGAACCCGTGTTCCCTGCATTGGCAGGTGGACTCTCAACCACTGCGCCACCAGGAAAGCCCAGGGCTTTTTTAGAAGGAATTTTTGAAGAATCATCTGTGCCCTAAAGGAGTTTATTTTCTTAAAAAAAGAAAATTGACGCTTTAGGGAAGAGCCTTCTGTCTTATAAAATGTTTTTGAAAAAATAGAGCTTCATTACTCTTACGTAATAGCTCAGTATGTTAAGTTCCCAGCTTAATTAATAGGAATGTTTGAATTTAGCCCAGCAAAGCACCAGTTTAACTGTTGTCCATTTTTACATTACATTTACACTGTTTGGATTATAGGTATCCTCTTTGGAGATAAATGAATATTGCTGAAGTACTAGAAAACTGACTTGACAGGTAACCAGAAACAGGTAGAATGACTAGTGGCTGCTCCTTTTAGTTCGGGCATGAACTCTCTAATTTGCCATAGTCCCTGAGGCTACCTGTCGTCTTCTCAGTAAGAAAATTATTGTTACTTTTAAGGAAATTTCTAAACTTTCTCTAATCTTCATCTGATATTAGTTGTGGTACTTGGGAATGGTGGGGACTGTGGCAAATTAAAATGATGTCTTGTGTAAACAAGGCACTTGCGGTCAGTTCTAGTTGCAGGGCCCAGGATTTCCAGTTCTGTGTTTCTCAAGAGCAGTGGAAGACCTAGATTCATAAGAATTCTCTTGATTTCTAAATGTTCTTTTATTTATCATTCAGAAAATATTATGTGCTAGGAACCCTCCCAGGACCTTGCAAACATCAACGAACATAACAAAGATTCTGCCCTCCTGGAGTCTATATTTTAGGGGGGGAGCAAAACAAAAATGATAAACATGGGAAGATTATATGTTATGTTCAAAGGTGATTTCTATGAAAAAAAATGAGCGGGCTAAGGGGGATTGGTCATGGGTGGGCAGTTGGCAGTGTTAAGTAGGGTGATCAGGGTAAGTCTCATGGACAATTTAGACTTAAAGAAAAACTGGAAGGGAATGAGGACCTTTCCCAAACGGATACCTGGATGAAGAGTATTCAGGGAGAGAGGGAGCATCAGTGCCAAGTCCTAAAAGAAGGGAGGAACATGCCCAGGAACAGGAAGATTAGAGTTGCTGGTGTGGAGTGAACAATGAAGAGAGTGTGATGCAAAGGGCAAGGGTGCTGGAGGATTACACAGGGCCTTGAGGCCATCGTAGGGACTCTGGCTTTAACTCTGAGTGAAGTGGGCATTGAGTGCAAGGTTTTAAGTAGAGGAAGTTATATGCGTACTTTGGCTGCTGCTTTGAGAATATTCTTTTGGGGACAAGGGTAATCTAGGTGAGATGTAATGGTGGCTGGGACCAGGGCCTAAAATGGAGGTGATGAAGAGTGGTCAAGATTCTAGATACATTTTGAAGGTGGAACCACTATGATTTCCTGACTGAATGGATGTGGAGTATGAGAAAGAGGATTTTTTTTTAAAAAACACTGCCTGGACTGATTCATAGGGCCGTCTTCTGACTTAAGTGTACATCTCCAATGTGGACACATTTATATCATTAATTTTCTAAACATTTTGTAGTAATTGTTTAAGTGTTAACTTTTGGTCATTTCATATTTGTTTGATCACAAACTATTTGTTACCTCCTTGATCAGATGGGAGAGCCCTCTCGTTCAGCTTGGTATATGCGCATTAGGGAGTGGCCTTTCCCCAGTAGTAGAATTCCCATCTTTAGCCTATTCAGATACACATTTATGGAGTGGTGGTTATATCCCAGGAACTGCTTTGTGCTAGGGATACAACGAATAAGACAATGTCCTTAACCCTGACCTTAAAGGTTAATTGTTTTTCATAATGTAATATTGGTGTTACACTGCTAGTATTGGGCAAAATACCATGAGAAGCGACATGAGGAGGCTTTGAAATTCTGCCTGTCTCGGGGGACAGAATGCCCCTCTAAGATGTATTGCTCTGGGTCATGAAGAGTAGTACCTAGGCTTAAACAGCTAGTTTGGTAATTTTCTTCAGCATGTTAGAAAGGGGAAGAAAAGAGAGAGACCAGTTTACCTGTTAAAGAAGAAAAATTCAGAGTATTTCTTAAAAAATGTTTTAAAGACTTAGAAGTGTAACATTCTAGAATCTTTTGATAAACATACCTTAACTCCTAATAGTCCTTCTCACAGCAGTACAGCTCAAGAATGTATATTAACAGGACTTTCTGTCAGTGGGACAGTGTGAATTGGTATCAATAGTGGCACTTTCCCTGAAAGTCATTGTACATTTCTACTCAAAGCAGCATTTATAATTCAAATTGTCATAGTGTAGTAAGTTTACATATCAATAGAGGGAAGAAATTGTTAGGAAGACATTTGACCCTCAATTTTGTACTTTCAGTACCTTGCAAAGTACTAGATATTTAAAGTATCAAGGAAAGGTATAATTATTTTCAGTATGCTTTAAGAAATGGCTTAATATGAGTGGCTCATTTTTTTAAGTTTGTGGGTCTTTAGGTGGTGAATGTTTTAGTGTTCTAATCTAGAAAATCTATGTACATGGAATGCCTCCTTTTTTGACTTTGTGGGTAAATGAGACTTTACTACGTTTAATAACACTGCTTAATATGTATGTTTAATAACAAAATATTGTGTGTTGCATGCTGCCCCATACTTTGTATCTAATAGAAGTGTTTTTCTTCTAGGTTCAAAAGATGTTGTGATAAAGGCACAAGTTTTAGCTGGTGGTAGAGGAAAAGGAACATTTGAAAGTGGCCTCAAAGGGGGAGTGAAGATAGTTTTCTCGTAAGTTATGTTTTACACATACAAACATCATTATTAAAGAAAACAATGTATATTTGTAAAAGATGCCCCTTATTATTGAATTGATAAAGATACTGAGATTTAAGTATTAGATGAGGTAAGATTTTGGCTGTCATGTGCTTTTATTTTTCTCAGTTGGAGGAGAAAAGAGTTAGAGTTCTTTTTCTTATTTTAGTCCAGAAGAAGCAAAAGCTGTTTCCTCACAGATGATTGGGAAAAGGTTGTTTACCAAGCAAACAGGAGAAAAGGGCAGAATATGCAATCAAGTATTGGTTTGTGAGCGAAGATATCCCAGGAGAGAATACTACTTTGCTATTACAATGGAAAGGTCATTTCAAGTGAGTAATTGTAGACATGATACATTTAGGATGATCTTATTACATTCAATTTCAAAAGTTGATTATTATTTCTATTTGTATGGGAAGGGTTAAAAAGGTATGATCCATAATCTATTTGTATATGTCATGGGAACAATATTTTTATGTCATTTTTAAAAACCAACATGATTAATGCCATCAAACTTAATACTATAATATTGTGGTAATAAAAACTGCAGGCAAAACCATGCTGAAATAAAATCCACAGAATTTCCAAATTGTTAATTTGCTAAGAGCAGCTTAAATCATTTCTGATTCACCTTTAGATTCCATAGACTGAGAAAATAACTTCTAGCACAGTAAGATCTTCTAACCAAAGAGAAAGTCTCTGGAACCGCTAAGAGAATGTGTATCCCTGGCTTCCTCTTTTTCTTTTTCAACCTCTTCGTATTTTTTATAGTTTGCAGTTTGTTTCACAAGAGGATTTGATACTTGGTAAGTTCAAGGATGGCATTCAGTAGCAAACAGTATGCTTCTAAGGAGCATAACCTTATTCTGCTCTGTTCTCTTTATGGAACTTAGAATGCTAGCAATGAACTTAAGGCATCACATGAAGAGAAAATTCCTTCATAGACCTAGGGCTTGGAAAGGGCATTGACAGTGATTTTATGGTGTAATTATCTGGCTTTTTGAGTGCATTGGTTAACTTTTATGAGCTGAATCTGTGTAGTAACTAGCTTGTCTTTTGAAGCAGGCTGGTACATATTTGGTAGCCCTAGTCAGGATTTAATGTAGAACATCACTAATTACATAATTAGTAATGTAACAAAAATTTTAAGGGGTCATGAAAATGTTTTCTTATATAAAACAGCTTTTTAAAAAATAGCTGTTTTCCATATTGTGATTTTTTTACAGTTAATTAAGTTTTCTTGTAATGTTTGAGTGATATTATAAAATATCTTTTGTAACTTTGAATTTTTATAAGAAAGTATTTTTCAAGGTATAACACTAGATGGTAGTAAAAACCCACTAAGAATATAAGATTAAAGAACATTGTTTTGTTCCTAAGTGATGTCTTTACCTCTGTAGGTTTCTTTATGTGATAGAATTTAGTTTTGTAAGTTACTTTAGAAATCCCATGACAATAACCTTATATATTACAAATATTTGCAAAAATTATGTTTTTACAAATTCATTTATTTTCACTACATTTTCTTTTCCTTTTCATTGATGTTATATATCAACATCTATCATTTTGTTAGTTATTAATGTTTTTACTTTCTGTATAGCCAGGAACAAGGTATATGTGCCTGGACAGTTTAAGATATGAGTCCTGTAATATTGCACAGAGTAGCTCATCTTGATTAGAATAAATGTAGCAAACTGAATATGTGTTATTAAAGATATGTATATAACACAGTGAATATATTGTATTAAAGATATGTTAAAGCATTAGGAAAAATGATCAAATTTGAATTCATTTTAAGAACTTGAATTTTTGCAGAACTCTTGAGTCTTATTAAGGAAAAATGTTTTTATTTCATTTGCACAAGTAATATATAGTTGTAATAATTCATGCTAAAAATTCAATAGTACTAGTTGAACCATCTGGCCAAAGACATTGTAATGTGCTTTGATGCTATCATACTAGGCCAATGTGGAGTTGGTTGGTGTTACTTTTTGGGGTAAAAAGAACTATTTTGGGAATCCCTCTGGACAGGTTCCTATTAAACAACAAAAAATAATTTAGCTATTTAAAAAGAAAAGCCCATTTTGATTGAATTAAAGTCATATGCTTAGGACTTAACTGATTTTTTTTTAATATGTGGGCTTAAAATTTTATTTATTTATTTATTTATTTTTGGCTGCATTGGGTCTTGGTTGCTGTGTGCAGGCTTCCTCTAGTTGCAGTGAGCACGGGCTACTTTTTGTTGCCATGTGTGGGCTTCTCATTGTGGTGGCTTCTCTTGTTGCAGAGCACGGGCTCTAGGTGTGCAGGCTTCAGTAGTTATGTTACGCGGGCTCAGTAGTTGTGGCGCACGGGCTTAGTTGCTCTGCGGCATGTGGGATCTTCCCGGACCAGGGCTTGAACCCGTGTCCCCTGAATTGGCAGGCGGATTCTTAACAACTCCGCCACCAGGGAAGTCCAGGACTTAACTGATCTTTGAAAATTGCTTTTGTTGCTTATCTGTTTTCAGAAGATGAATCATAAACTCTACTGGTATTCTTTGTATGTATTGCATCAGGAAGCCTGGGCAGATATGTACCATGGGGTTGACATGCCAAAAAAAAAATCAATTTAAATTCCTATTCTGTGTTTTGGTACTTTTTAAAAATCAGATTTCTTAACATTTGCCCAGTGCCTGTTGGGAACTTCTGGGCTGAGACAAATCTGATTTAACAAATCACATTTGCTGCTTTATTTTCCTAGTAAAACATTGCAGTCTGCTGTAAATGAATGGTATGTTTAACTGTGTCAGTTTTTTACTTTGCTTGGATTAAATATAAAATGTGCTGTGAGAATTCCAAATTTTATTTTCCATACTTTTCTTAAAAAGAGATATTTATTTTAAGTGGCCTCTTTGTCATATGATTTTAAATTCAAATCCATTTTAAGGCAAAACCTTTTGCAAGACCAACAAGAAAAGAGGATTTAGGTTAAGACGGTGAAAATAGCATTATTAATTTATTTGAAATTACAGTTCTTTGCTGGAACTTAAATTTTTCTGAAAGCTTATTACTAAAATTTAAAAGTTAAAACCAAATCATTTAAACAGAAGCACCAATTCATTCAGCAGTCATGATCATATGCAAAAATACAGTCATTGTTTTAAGTGATCTCTATTTTATTTACCTATGTAAGCTTTCTTCTGACTAATTGGCTGTAAATTTTGGGGTTTCTTTCTAGTTGGTCAGGGAATTAGTACAAAGAGAATTTGTTCACTTTCTTTTATATATTTATTATTTCATATGTATTTTTTTAAGACTTTTCTCTAACTTATAGCAAACTTTTGGAGATCTAATCATTACTTTAGTGAGAAACTTTTTTCCCCCAGTAGTGCTGCCTTTTATGTGGCTTTTCACTTCTCTTATCAGTAGGTATGAAGAGAAAAGGACAGTAAAACTAGAATAAAATGTTCAAATACTTTAAAAGTTTGTTGATTCTACCTTTTCAGTTGAATAAAATTGTATTTGGGGGTTATCTGTAGATTAATTTACTTATATTATACTTCAATAGCATGACAGTAGATTCATTTATCTATATTTTACTTTAATAGCATGACAGTAGTTGATAGATTCTTCTTAAATCTGAGTTTTTTCCTCTCTCTTTAGATCTCTGTAAAAGCTTATAATTTTGAATTGCCTTTCTAGGGAGGAAATGAAGAATACCTTTTCATTTGGAATTTATAGAGAAA
This sequence comes from Hyperoodon ampullatus, assembly GCF_949752795.1. Lineage (NCBI taxonomy): Eukaryota > Metazoa > Chordata > Mammalia > Artiodactyla > Ziphiidae > Hyperoodon > Hyperoodon ampullatus. The sequence goes on along the minus strand of NC_136929.1, from coordinate 58,716,519 downwards.
GTAAAAATTAGACTTTAATTTCAAACATTTCCCTTGACTTAAGCTTGCCATTGTTCTCTTCTTTAGTCTCAGAAACACACAATGAATTCTTCTATTAAATTTTTTTTGTGTTTGTTGCAGTGAGTTCTGACACCAAGTAACCAGAATTGAGCCAGACTTCACAGGTTAAGGGCACAGTCCTCCACATGACTGCCCTCACTTCAGACATCAGCCTCAAGTTTGGGGGTCCCCAGGTCACCCTCACTTCTGATGAGCTGGCAACAAGTTTGGGAATTCCTAGTACCCCTCAGGTTTCATAATTTGCTAGAATGACTCACAGAACTTAGGAAAATACTACACTTGTGATTACAGTTTTACTATTGCCAAAGGATACAAATCAGAACCAGCAAAATGGACAGATGATGCATAGGGCAAGGTCTGGGAGAGTCCCAAGCATAAAGTTTCCATTTGCTTCAGGGATGTGTCACCCTCCTGACATATTGATATGTGACAATACACAGAATATTGGCAACCACAAAAGCTCACTGAGTTTCTAGTCGAGTGGTTTTTATTTTTTAAATTGTGGTCAAAACATAGAATATGAAATTTACTATCTTTAACAGCTTTTATGCGTACAGTACAATAATGTTAACTTTGTGCATATTGTACAACAGATCAAGGACATTTACCATCTTGTGAAACTGAAACTGTATATCCATTGAAAAACACCTTCTCCTTTATCCCTTCCTCCAACTCCTGGCAACCACCATTCTTTCTATTTTTAAGATTTTGACTCTTCTAGATACCTCATATCAGTGGAATCATGCAGTATTTGTCTTTTTGCGATTGGTTTATTTTGCTTAACCTAATGTCCTCAAGGTTCATCTATGTTGTAGCATATGTCAAGATTTCCTTACTTTTAAAGGCTGAGTAATATTCCACTGTATTTATGTACATTATTTTCTTTATCTTTCATCTGTTGGCGGACATCCAGGTTTCTTCTGCCTCTTGGCTATTATCAATAATGTTGCAGTTAACATGGGTGTGGAAGTATCTATTTGAGGTTCTGTTTTCAGTTTTTTTGGATATATACCCAGAAGTGGGATTGCTGGATCATATATTGAAGTTTTTGAGGAACCTCCATACTGTTTTCTACAGTGAGTCCACTATTTTACATTTCTACCAACAGAGTACAAGAGTTCCATTTTCTCCACTTTCTCATAAACACTATTATTATTATTATTGACAGAAATTATCCTAATGGGTATGAGGTAATATTGTGGTTTTGATTTGCATTTCCCCAATGATTAATAATATATTGAGTACCCTTTCACATGCTTGTTGGCCATTTGTATGTTATTATGGACTGAATGTTTATGTCTTCCCCAAAATTCATATATTGAAGCCTTAACTGCCAATGTCATGGAACTGTGTAACTGCAAGAGTTTTGAGGTGCATGCTAGAAAAAGCTGAGATTGCCATGAAAGGACTTTTAAAGTTGATTCTGGTGAGGACTCAGAAAGAAAAGAGTAGAGATACAGAGAAAGCTTCCATCTTCTTAGAGATTATATAAATAATCATGAACAGAATGTTGGTAGAAGTACGGATGGTAAAGACCATTCTGGTGAGGTCTCAGAAATGAAGAATATGTCTTTGGATGGTGCAAAAAAGATGATCCTTGTTGTAAAGTGGCAAAGAATTTGACTGAATTGTATTCATGTTCCAGTGTTTTGTGGAAGGTAGAACTTGGGAGTGATGACATTAAATATTTAGCTGAGGAGATTTTTTTAAACAAATTTATTTATTAATTTAAAAAATTTTGGCTGCTTTCGGTCTTCGTTGCTGCGCATGGGCTTTCTCTAGTTGCGGGAGCGGGGGCTACTCTTCATTGCGGTGCACAGGCTTCTCATTGCGGTGGCTCCTCTTGTTGCAGAGCACCGGCTCTAGGTGCGCAGGCTTCAGTAGTTGTGGTGTGCAGGCTCAGTAGTTGTGGCTCCTGGGGTCTGGAGTACGGGCTTAGTTGGGCTGAGGCACATGGGATCTTCCCGGACCAGGGCTCAAACCCATATCCCCTGCGTTGGCAGGTGGATTCTTAACCACTGCGCCACAAGGGAAGTCCCAGCTGAGGAGATTTCTAAGCAAAGTATTGAAGGGGTGGCTTCATTTCTCCTTACTGCTTATAGTAAAATTTGAGAAGAGAGAAATGAATTGAAGAAGGAATTGTTAAGCAAAAAGGAATCAGAAGTTAAACGTTTGGAAAATTCTCAGCCTGCCTATATTGCAAAAAACTAGAAAGCTATTCGGAAGATAATTATGAAGGGTGTGGCTGAAGAACCATTTGATAAGGAGATTAACATGGGTGTGAACCATGAATTGTGAGAAATAAATGTCTGTTGTTTAAGCCACCCAGTCTGGTATTTTGTTATAGCATCCTAAGCTAAGATGTGTATTTCCTTTGGAGAAATGTCTATTCAAATCTTTTGCCGATTTTTAAATTGGGTTGTTTGGTTTTCTGGTTGAGTTATAGTTCTTTGTGTATTCTGAATATTAATCTCTCACATACAGTTTGCATATATTTTCTCCCAGTCTCTAGGTTGCCTTTTTGTTGTTTCTTCTGCTGTGTAGAAGTTTTTAAGTTTGATATAGTCCCATTTGTGTATTTTGCTTTTGTTGCCTGTGATCTTCTCTTATTCAAGAAATTATTGCCAAATGCAATGTCATGAAGCTTTTTTTCCCCCTGTGTTTTCTAGGAGTTTTACAGTTTCAGGTCTTACATTTAGGTCTTTCATCCATTTTGAGATAATTTTTGTATATGTATAAGGTAAGGGTCTAACTTCATTATTATGCATGTGGTATCTAGTTTCCCTAATACCATTTGTTGAAGAGCCTGTCCTTTCCCCATTGTGTAGCCTTGGTACCTTTGGAAGACCATTTGACCATATATATGAGGATTTATTTCTGGGCTCTCTATTCTGTTCCATTGAGGTCTGTCTTTATGTCAGAACCATACTGTTTTGATTACTATAGCTTTGTAATATGTTTTGAAATCAGGAAGTAAGAGGCCTCCAGCTTTGTTTTTCTTTCTCAAGATATTTTGGTTATTCAGGGTCCTATGAGATTCCATGTGAATTTTAGGATTTTTTTTTCCCCTATTTTTGCAAAAAAATGGACAGTGGAAAAAAGATTGTATTGGGGAAAAAATACCATTAGGATTTTAATAGGGATTGCATTGAATCTGTAGATTGCTTTGGGTAGTATTGGACATTCTAATAATATTAAGTCTTCCAATCCATGAACACAGGATGTTTACTTATCTGTGTCTTCTTCAATTTCATTCAGCATTGTTTTGTAGTTTTTAGTGTACAAGTCTTTTGTCTCCTTGGTTAAGTTTATTCCTAAGTATTTTATTCTTTTTGACTCTGTTATATCAATAAATGGGATCATTGTCTTAATCTCCTTTTTGGATTGTTCATTGTCAGTGTATAGAGATACAAGACATATTTGTGTGTTGATTTTGTGCTATAACTTTGCTGAACTCATTTATTCTTAGCCAGTTTTTTGGGGGATTCTTGAGAGTTTTGTATATGCATGATCATACCTGTGAACAGAGGTAATTTTACTTCTTCCTTTCCTATTTGGGTGCTTTCTGTTTCTTTCTCTTGTCTGGTTGCTCTAGCTAGGACTTCCAATACTATATTGGATAAAATGGTGAGAATGGGCATCCTTGCCTTTTTCCTAATCTTAGAAGGCAAGCGTTTAGTTGTTCACCATTGAATATGATGTTCTTTGTAGGCTTTTCATCTGTGGCCTTTATTATGTTGGTGTAGTCCTTCTCTTCTTAGTTTGTTGAGTGTTTTTATGAAAGGGTGTTGAATTTTTTCAAATGCTTTTTCTGCAGCAATTGAGATGGTCATGTGGTTTTTGACCTTGATTCTACTAATGTGGTGTGGTACACTGATTGATTTTCCTATGTTGAACTATCCTTGCATTCCAGGAATAAACCCCCTTTGATCATGATATATAATCCTTTTAATGTGTCATTGAATTTGGTAGGCTAATATTTTGTTAAGAGTTTTTCCATCAATATTCATCAGGGATATTGGTCAGTAGTTTTCCTGTAGTATCTTTGTCTGATGTTGTAACAGGGTAATGCTAACCTTATAGAATGAGTTTGGCAGTGTTCCCTCCTCTTCAGTTTTCTTTTTTTTTGGAATAGTTTGAGAAAGAATGGTGGAATTCTTCAGTGAAGCCATCTCGTCCTGGGTTTTCTTTGTCGGGAGGTTTTTGATTACTCATTCAATCTCCTTGTTATAGGTCTATTCAGATTTTTTATTTCTTCATGGCTCAGTCTTGGTAGATTGTATGTTTCTAAGAATTTATTTCTTCTAGGTTACCCAATTTGTTGGTGTTTGATTGTTCATAGTAGTCTTTTATGGTCCTTTTCACTTCTGTGGCATCAGTTGTAATGTCTCCTCTTTCACTGCTGCTTTTTGTTATTTGAATCTTTTCTTTTTTTCTTAGTCTAGCTAATGGTTAGTCAATTTTGTTGATCATTTTAATAAACCAATTTTTTTCTGTTTTTTTTAAAATTTTCTATTTCATATGTTTCTGCTTTAATCTTTATTATTTCCTTCCTTTTGCTAACATTGGGTTCAGTTTGTTCTTCTTTTTCTACTTCCTTGAGTTGTTAAAAAGAAAGCCATGAGTTGGGTGCTTTCCTCCAACTTTGGTGAGCTGTGTTGGCTTCTGTCTGTAGTATTACAAGTTCTCTGGTGCTGTCACAAGTTGCTGAGCTTTCTTTTGTTCTCAATGCCTCTCCTCCACAAGACATTCAGAGTTTGCAGGTTCCCTGTTAGCCCTCCAAGTCAGGTGAGACAGAAACCAGTTCCTTGGACAGACCCCTGAAAAGCAGAAATGTTGGATGCACATTTGACTCTTCTCTTTCCCTCCCAAGGGGGAAGCCCCGCATTGGGCTATTTCTCAGATATTGAGCTGTGTTGGCTTGGGGGAGGGGCTCACTTAGATGAAATAAAATGACTTTTCTTACCCATTTCCTTGCAGTTGAACTTGCTTGGGGTACTGCAACGTCTTAACTGGTTTCTGGTTTTCTCTAATAGACATTTTGGTCATATATTGTTGTTAAGTTAGTGTTTCTGTGGGAGAGCAAAATCTGGGGCTTTCTTTTCCACCATCTTGCTGACCCTGATGTCCAGAGTATTTTTGGGTAGTGGCAGTGGGGGTGTGCAGGGGTTATGAAGTAGGAATGATTGACTGAATCATTGCCCACTGAGTTAAACTTAATCTCCAGGCCTCCTTCCCTCTTGGAAGTGTAGGCTGATATCATGTGGCTCAAAGCTCCAACCTTCTAATCACATCATTAGTCTTTCTGACCTGGTCAGTGCCCACCTGAGTCATCTCCTTTGTATTATCTAGGGGTCCGTTGTGAGTCACCTCATTAACATAAACTCTCAGATGTAGGGGAGGGTTTAGAAGTTGCCTCCCACACACTGGGGACAAAGGCCAGCCAAATTCTCTATTACACATGTATATTGAAATCTAGTCAGGCAGTATAAAATTTAAAAGGTACAAAGATGTACAGGGAAATACAAATCTTCCACCCATCCTTGTTCCTCAAGCACCCAGTTTTTCTCCTGGAAGGCTGATACTTAAATCTTTTTTTTGCCTAAATAACAGTTAACTCTCTTTAAAAAATAATAAATTCCACACACACCCCCCGCCTCCCCCACCCCGGTCCCTTTGGCTATTGCCATATTTTGAGGATTTGAAGGACTGTATTGTTCTCCAAAGAGTAATGAATATAATATTATTTCTTTACATTATACCTTGAAATGAATTTGTTACTGAAACACTTAGGTGCTGGGATAGAAAAGTGAAATTAGTCTTTTGAGGTTTGTTTTTTCTTTTTTCTGGATTAAGAATAATATATTCACTGTAGAAATTTTTTTTGGAAAATAGTGACACATAAAATAACAAAAGTCTTATCATTTAATGTTTTATTTCTTATCTTTTTTCTGCTTGTGTGAATAGTGGGAGGGTGCATATTTAAACACACTTTATGTTAAAAAAAACACAGTTGAGAATAGAATCTAAGGTTTTGTATCATTTTTTCCCAGATTACACTGCTGAGATCATTTTCCTTTCTAGATGCATTAAATAATCTTTAGTAGCATGGTTTTACCATTTCCTTGTTTTTGCATGTTAAGATTATTTCTGGTTTTATGCATAAATTAGTAAATCTATTAGATAATTTTACTTTGTTTTTTCTTGATTGATTTTAGAAGACTTAAAAGTTAACTTAATTGTTTGGTATTTATCATCTTACCTTCTTATATTGCTCATGATAATAGCCAGAGCTATTCTTTCAAGGTAGGTAGCTTTCTTTTTTACTGACTTCCAGTAGGGCTAGAGCTTATAAAATCAGGACCTTTTGTTTATTAGGCTTTCCTTATTAAATATCAGTAAACTGTTTTATGGTTTTTTTAATGTTCTTTAAACAATACTTTAATGTCCCTTCAGTTCTTGTGAAAAATGCTTAGGTTATATTTCACATATGTATATGTTTATATTAAGTTGTTTGGTATACATTTGTATCTATTTTTAATCTTTTTCCCTCACAGGTGAGCCATTGTCTTCCTCTTCCTTTTCACTTCTTTTCCATTATTTCAGTTGAACACTTAGGGGGGCATTGTGCAGGAGATGCAAGGATAAATTCTCAAGGGAATTTAAAAATAGTGGGGAGTGATAGATGTATAAGTCTGATAGTGTACACAAATAGATATTAAGATTTTATTGACGGTTCCAAAATAAAATCTAGATATTTTGGCTGTTTCCCCTCCTGCTAGGGTCCTGTATTGATAGGAAGTTCTCAAGGTGGTGTCAACATTGAAGATGTTGCTGCTGAGACTCCTGAGGCCATAGTTAAAGAACCTATTGATATTGTAGAAGGCATCAAAAAGGAACAAGCTGTCCGGGTATGTTGTACTCCGAAACATTTCTAGCTTTTGATTGGATAATTACAACCCTTAAAGAGAATTAACTCTGTATAAGTGAAGTGATTGACAAAACGTCTTAAAAAAATTTTTTGAGTGTTAAGGCATGTTAATATGTAGTTTGAAATTGCAACTTTTTAGAAGTATCTAAAGCGTTTTTCTTCATATCCTCCATAAATATTTTACTATGTATCTTTAAAAGATAAGGATTCTTTTAAAATAGCCACTACACTATTGCCATCCCTAGTAAAACTAACAATAACTTCTTAATATCATCACTTACCCAGTCATTCAAATTCCCTAATTGTCTCAATTTTTTTTTTTTTCTTTTACAGTTTGAGTTGGGATCCATATAAGTTCTTTCACTGTGGTTGGTTAATAGGTCTCATAGGTCTTCTTCTAGTTTATAGGTTTCCTTTCCCTCACTTTCTTCATCCATTTTCTTTCATTTTGTTGAAGAACCTGGGTTAATTATACTTTATCATTTTTCATAGTCTAGATTTTACATCCCCATGGTGGCATTTAACATGTCCTATCCCCCCCCCCCTTTATTTCCTGTAAGTTGTATGGAATGGTAGGGACACTGTCTCATAGATCCCTACGATAGATCAGAGATTTTATTTTGGGGGGGTTTTATGGACGCTTTTAAGAATCTGTTTAAAGCTGTGGACTTTCTCTCAGTGTATGCACATACTCAGTAAATTGTGCCTACAGTTTCACTAGTTTTCTGTACCATCCTTCTTGTATGCCTCTTCCTCCCATTCGATTCCCACCCCACCCAAGAAAAGCCCCCCAAAACAAAAACTTAACCATGAAGTTTAGTATTATGGCCTGTGAGGGTTGCTTGTTAATGTTTGTAATACTGCTATTAAATTGTTTAGTTTATATATAAAAAATGAGTGACCCATCTTAAAAAGAAGTTTGAATATTAAAGTTTGAATGAAATTAACATCTCTTATTAGGAAACTGTCAAAAGAAGCTTATGGTATTGAAGTACAATAGAGCAGGAATTTTGACTGATACAAAGATTTCCCTGCTAAAGCGTGAAGCAAGTCATTTAGGCAAGTGAATCGTATAAATGTTTAAAGGGGACAGAGATTTGATTCATTAGGTAGTTATGTGAGAGTGATGACTGGAGACTTAAATTTAAATGAAAAAGAAAATACTTGATTTACAAGAATACTTGAAGGAATAATCTACTAAGATTGTACCTTTTTGAGTGATGGATGAACAGAAATAGTTCCCAGCCCAGTGCTTGACAAACTAATGTCATACTGGGCTGATCAGAATTCTTTTGCAATTCTCAGATGTTTACATTTAAAACAGTAGATTGTAACCTAGTGAAAATCTTTCTAAATGAAATGGTACTTTATTTCTCATTATTCTTTTTTTGAAATATTTAACCCAAAATTACATTTCTTAGTTTGATCATCCACTTTATTTTCATTTGTCTTCTTGCAAGAATCACATTCACTTTCAAAGAATTTAATATTTTCTGTTATTGAAAGTCAGATATATTGTAGCCTTAGATAGCAATTGGAAGTGAGGAGAAAACTACTCCATAGGTTTACTGAGCAGCTGCAACAGTTAGGATAAAAAAAGAGACATGTGGCTTCTACACCAGTGGTTCAGAATTGCTTATAGAACTTTAAAATATTTATGGATTTTTGGTCCACTGTAGAACTTGTGAACCACAACTTCTGGGTTGAGACCTTGGTGTATGTATTTTTTTGCGGTTCGTGGGCCTCTCACTGTTGTGGCCTCTCCCGTTGCGGAGCACAGGCTCCAGACGCGCAGGCCCAGCGGCCATGACTCACGGGCCTAGCCGCTCCGCGGCATGTGGGATCTTCCAGGACCGGGGTACGAACCTGTGTCCCCTGCATCGGCAGGCGGACTCTCAACCACTGCACCACCAGGGAAGCCCTGGTGTGTGTATTTTTTAAAAAGCTCTTCAGGGCTTCCTTGAAGAGCACAGTAGATAAGAATCTGCCTGCAAATGCAGGGGATACAGTTTCGATCCCTGGCCCGGGAAGATCCCACATGCCGCAGAGCAACTAAGCCCATGCGCCACAACTACTGAAGCCCGCGCGCCTAGAGCCCATGCTCCGCAACGAGAGAAGCCACCACAATGAGAAGCCCGCACACCGCAACGAAGAGTAGCCCCTGCTCGCCACAACTAGAGAAAGCCCATGTGCAGCAACGGAGACCCAATGCAGCCATAAATAAATAAATAAATAAATAAAAATTGAAAGGGAAAAAAAAAGGCTCTTCAGGTATATTTAGGGAGGAATCTCTGCTCAAGACTGTAAACTCTTCTACTAGATTAGAAGCTTAAGTACCTGTATATCTTTTGAATCTAGCATATGTTAGGTGTTCAGTAGATTTTTGAATGAATGGGATAATACTTGTTTGACTGGATGTGTCTTCATTGCTTGGTAGACACTCTTCAGAAATTACCTAAAAGGTAAAATAGGGTGAGTTAATATTTTGGCCATTGTTTTTGGACCATTTGGATTATCAGTCTACCTTTTATATGTAGTTTTAATAAAATGTAAGCCTCTTTTTTCAGTTTAGGTTGGCCATAAGGCTTAGTGGTAGTATGGAGGCTATGGAATAACACAGGGACAGGAATTGAGGCAAATGACAAGTCATTTGACCTCTCTGAATCTCTTTCTTTGTAAAATGGGCATACTACCTGCTTTGTGAGGATTTTGAATAAAAACTTTTGTTTAACCATTTAGTGATAGTAGATGCTATTTCAGTGATTGATGTTTGACCATAAATGAGTCATGCTTATTATTTAAATGATAAACTACAAGGTTTTTTATTTGTAATAATTTAATGTTGGTTGGATGTATACAGCATTCCTATAATAAAGAGACAAATTGCTTTCAGCTTGCACAGAAGATGGGATTTCCAGCCAATATTGTGGATTCTGCAGCAGAAAACATGATCAAGCTTTACAGCCTTTTTCTCAAATATGATGCAACCATGGTAGAAATAAATCCAATGGTAGAGGATTCAGACGGAGCTGGTAAGGTACCTTATCTTCTTTTATCAAACATTGATTGTCTGTTTATCCACTTATCCTATTCTTCACTGAGGAAGTTGAACTCATAAGGAAGTGAACTCATTTCTATGTAGAAGCTTATTTTATAATGAAAAGAGTGAATGTGACCAAATATTAAACAGACCCTTTAAAACAAACACCTTAAATAAGTATATAAAGCTGCACTGTATGGCAGCTACCAGTCACATGAGGCAGTTAAAATTAATTGAAATGATATAAGATTGAAATATTTCTCAGCTGCACTACTTACAGTTCCAGTGCTCTGTAGGCCCATGTATTGGACAGCTCTGTATTGGACAGCACACATAAAGAACAGTTTCATCATTGCAAAAAGTTCTGTTGGGCAGTGATGGATTAGAGTATCCACTACAGTAGTGAATAAATAGTTGTAGTTTTGGGGAATTAGCCATTTTAGTCTCCCCAGGTTTCAAACTTTAGAGACACCATGATTGTTATTGTACAAAGTGTGTATTCTGATACTAGAGTCCTTTAATATTAGGGAAGTAAGATTAGCTTGTCACTTTGACAATTTTTCTTTTACGTATGTTTAAAAGGTAAATCAGGTTTTGAATTATCATGCCTTCCATGTATAGTTTTTCTAAAAATATAAGTTGCTTTATTGTAGCCTAAATTTTTCTTGATATTTTACATTAATTGCTTCTGTTGCTGTAATTTGTTTGATTTTGTTTCAAGTCTCTTTGGACATTTCTAATCTTAAGCATTTGTAGCTCTCTTTCACTTTTATACTTCTAATTAGTTATATTCATTATTATAGAAGTCAGTTTTTAACTGGTCATTTATATGGTTGTATAAAGAAAAGTGAGTAAATTTTCTTGTGATTGTAGAGGTAGTTTATAAAACTAAAAATAATTAAATTTTTTTAAAGAGTGAGGGCTGATGCACATTTTAAAAATGAAATGTCCAGTGAAGGAGAATTATCTGTATGAAACCGATATTTTTTTTTTAAGGGAGGCAGTTCTTACCTATTTATTCTTTTAGATTGGCATTACTTAACCCTTTGTGGGTCAAGGACAAATTTTAAGAAATGCAGTGAAAATTGCATGAAAACGAGCAACCCTCACCAAGGAGTCTGCACCAGTGTTCCCATGTGTGCATGTGCATATGCACTGTTTTTCATGCAGTTTAGGGGTTCTCAAACTCCTTGAAGCCTTTGGTCCTGCATTTGGTACTTGGATGTGAAATTACTAACTCCTATTGCTAGGCAACCTTTAGAATCCTTTTGTCAGGTTTCAAAACTGATCATACTGGAATTTTATTGGAATTGTATTCATCCTATAAATTGTTAGGGAAAAATTAACATCTTCCTAGTAATCAGTTTTTCCAACTAGAAATACCTTATTTTTCCATTTATGTAAGTCTTGATTTATATTTTTTTAAATAAGACTTATTTTCTTTGGATAGGTATTATATTTCTTTTTAGATTTATCTGTAGAAATATATTTTTTTGCTATTTTGAATGGGATCTTTTGTGCCATTGAATTTTCTTACTGTTTATTGCTGGTATACAGAGACTGTTGATTTTGTTCTTCATTTGAAGATTTTAATTCTATTGTTGCATTTGTTTTCCTTAGTCTTTGAAAAATATCTCTGCTCAGTTTCAGCTTGTCTCCCATGTTTAGGTTTGTTTTCAGTTTCTTCTTTCATAGTACATAGTTTTGAATTTTGACCATACAGAAGAGACATTCTAAGTATACTTTGGTTTCCTATAGTAAAGTTTATTTTTTTAAACTCTATTTAATGAAAACATAGCAAATACTATATGCTAGGCACTATTGTAAGAACTTTTCAGATATGGACCCCTATAGTTCATTAAATGTTTATAGCAGTTCTGTGAGGTAGATACTATTACTATCCTTATTTTATAGGTTAGGAAACTGAGTTACCAAAAGGTTAAGTGACTTGCCCAGGGACACATAGCTAGTGGTATAACTGGGCGGTGAATCTAAACAGTCAACTGCAGAATTTGTACTCTTACATATGACACAGTTGTATGACAGGGATATTTTGGGTAGAGAGTAGTATATCAACATTATTGGAGTAGGAAGAGATTAGCGATAAGGTATATCTTTTAGGTTAAGAAGCTGTAGCAGTAGTCTAAGCAGGAGGTAACAAAGGCAGTGGGAATGGAAAGGAGAAGGCTTTATTTTACAGATGAGTTCAAGCTCAGGCTCTGTTAGCAGATCTACATTTCTCACAGTACTTTCTTTATATATTTTGAATGGAGGCTTTAGACCAATGCAGACCATGTAGTTATAAACATATGCAGATTGATATGTTTTATTTATAAGGTTCATATTGAGTTTCAAAAGTAATATTTTTAAAAATAGAAAGTAATGATATTTGTCTCCTTTTGGTACTAAGTTACCATATGACAAGATAGAATATACATTTGGGGAAATTATCATAGTATTCCTTAAAATAGTTTAAGGATATTTTGAATGACTAAATTTGGAATTATTTCCTTTGTGCACAGTTTTTTTGGAACATATATGCTGCATAGAATGAAGTATACCTCTTAATTTGTACTGGTTTAATTGTTTGAATAATTGTAAGAAGAAAGCTTATAGACTCTAGACTTATTTTCCTAGTAATGCTCTGAAAACATAAGGTAATATAAAAAAATACATATATATATAATGTATATATATATTTGAATACAGTTGCTTAAATAGCTTAGCATACCATTGCCATCATTGGGGTTTCTGAGAGATCTTCCAGTGATTACTGATCTTCACTGACAGAGTTCTAATTAAAATGGATCCGACAACTAAATTACACAATTAGACAGACTTAATAAATCTATTCAAATATGAGGCTTTAACAGGGCAGTCCTTTCAGGGATAGACTATGCCTTGGGAATAGCAGTTGGAAATGGTTGTTTGCTGTGGGAAGCTTACTCCCAAGAGGAAGAAGGATTGAGCAGAATTATGCATGCCTAGTTTTATAATATCTAAATTAACTAGACAGATAATTTGCGTCCTTTCCTCTGGGAAGAATTAAGTAAACAGACAGTGAGAGACAGATCTTATACTAAGTGAATCCTTTGAATGTGAAAGGAAGCATCAGGAGTGGGGAAGATTTGATCCCGCCCCCTCCCCCCCAAACATTCCTTAGTATTTTCTTTACCCACTGAGCTCAACCATCAAGCCTGTGATCTGTCAGGGTGGATGTGGAGCTCTTGAGGGAGGAGAGGTTAGTTGTCTGTTTGGGTAATCTTGTTCTGACTTTGAGGCTGCCTTTCCAATCCCAGCCGTTGTTCCTTTGGCTATTATGGGAGCATCTATAGGTAGTTTAGATTTTTACCCCCAGAAGTTTCTAAAATGGGTCAAAATAGTACACCAGTATCAGCTTTAAGAAAGTGTTATGCTCAATTCTGAAAATTTATTCTTTTCTGTTTCTGACACCATGTTATGTTCAGTCAGGTTGTCTATTGGAATTTCAAAAGTTCATCAGTGAGATTAGATTATGGCATTAAAATACTCTGAAATACTCTAATAGTAAATTACATAAAGACACAGCTGGATTTAAAGTCCAAATGTGATAAAAGTCCAGAGGACCTAGAGAACTGAAGTCCCAAGTCACATTCTCTTATCTGAGTTAGAAGTTCAAAGAAATTAATGTTCTTTCTAATTTCATAAATATTTTGATTGAATGAGAGGTTATGAATTCTAGATAGTTTTAAAATTCTTTTAGCCATGGCAGTTTGGACTGTCTGTCATAGGAATGGGTGGAGTTTCTTTGTGATCTCAGAAGTTATATTATTTGAATTTCAGATCTCTTATGTGCCTGAATTCTAAAAGTGTACAAAAGGTTAATAATACATATAAGTTTATCACAGCTTTGATCCTCAATTACCAAATTTGGAGAAAACGCCCCCCAAAACTCAAGCCATTCCCACTGCCAGGGACAGTGATCTCAGGCACAATAATGTTCTCAGAACCATGTACTTCGTTTTATCAAGGGTCAATGCAGAAACTCAGTGAAAGCTGAATGAAAGAGAATGGACTGATATTAGTCTCCCCAGGATGCCAATTGTCTTGATTATCTTACCTATGGACCTGAACTCAGTTGGGAGAAATATCCAAGTAAGGAATTAATTTTGGCCTGGTGCATTTGTGACTTCTAGGGGGGAAAAAACCCCAAAATGTACATTTCTTCAAAGTTTTTCCTCTTTTGAACACTATGAATTGAGTATGGGCTCTGTTTACTGATATTACACATACCCTTGCTGTTAGCAGAGTTGTCAGTGGCTGACAACTGTTGTTGCAGAGCTCAGGTCTAGGAAATATGCTTCCTAGGTATTTCACCCCAAGTATGTTTTTATTGGAGAATCACCATCACCTGAGTGAACCTGTCTTTATCTTCTTGAGTTTATATACTTTAGAGGCCTACTAAGGATTAATGCCTTTACTATGTGTTCCTCATTGTTTTTTGAATGGCATGTTAATTTTATTAATTTAATAGATATACGGTTGACTCTTGAAAAACATGAATTTGAACCATGAGGGTCCACTTATAAGCAGATTTTTTTTTCAATAAGTATGTACTACAGTACTACATAATCCGTGGTTGGTTGAATCTTTGGATGCAAAACTGCAGGTATGGAGGGCCAACTGTAAAGTTACATGCAGATTTTTTTGCTAACATATCTTGAGCACTTTTTGCATTTACTAAAGCATTCTTCTAAAACACTTATTTTAATATTTGTAAAATCTGTCATATATAGATATGCCACAATTTATAACTATAAATTTATAAATGATTATCAAAATACAAGGGATCTAAAGGATCACAATCCAAGAAACATACATATTATCATTCACCAGTGATTTCAGATATTGTACTTTTTAGTTCCAAATTTTCAATATGGTTCCTTTCATAGTTTTTTTTTCTGCTGAGATTACTTACGTGGTGCTTTATTATGACCATATTTTCCCTTAAATCATTAAACATGTTTAAAATAGCTATTTCACAGTCCTCTGATACTTTAAAATTTGAGTCATCTTGAGTTTGGTTTCTTTTGACTGCTTTGTCTCTTTACTGTTGGTTACATTTTCCTGTTTCTTCACAGATCTAGTAATTTCTAGTTGTATACTAGACATTTTGGGAGACTGAATTCTGTCATCTTCCTCTGAAAGAATGTTGGTTTTTATTGTTAATAGTTAATTTGGCTGACTCTAAACTTTGTCTCTTGTTTTGTGCAACAGCTGAAACTGCTCAGTTCTTTTAGCCTCTGTCTGTTCAGGAATAAGGAGAAAGTTGTAGTTACATTGGAGCAAGGAAGGGATAGAATACATACTGTAAGATGAAGTCAGAGAATTAACCTTCATAAGGGCCATTTTGGTAGAGTGTTGGAGGTAAAAGCCTGATTAGAGTGGATTTAAGAGAGAATGGCGGGAGAAAAACTTGGTACAGGGAGTTTTTTAGGCAGGGCTTGGCAGATGTAGTCTCAGTTACTGCTATTTCTCTACTTGTTCTTCTTCTTCCTTTACCCTTTCTTCTTTCTTCTTCATAACCTGTTAAAAATATAAAACCCTTTGTAGGCTCACAGGCCATAAAAAACCAGCACAGGCTGAATCTGGCCTGTAGGCCATAGTTTGCTGACCCCAGGTTTAAAGAGACAACTCTTTCCGTGAGTTATGCTGTATAGAAAGAGGAGAGTAAGGGGCTGGGGGGAGGTAGGGAGTAAAGAGTTTTTTCTTTCTTTTTATTGAGGTGGGGGAAAGAACAGCATTTTTACAAGTCAGTTTGATTTAGCCAATAGAAAAGTGGGGTGGGGTGGAATTTATAGTGCAGGAAAGACAATTAGTGGAACAATCCCCTTGAGTTGAGACCCTGGGCCCAAGCAAAGGAGTTAGCTAGGAGCATGGACAGTTAATTCTTGGTAATTAAAAAGAAAATTAAATGCTTTTGAGGGTTTTTTTTTTCCCCCTTCTTTATCTGTTGCTTAGGATAGGTGTAGAACCAGTAACTTTGATGGGGCAGTTTTAATTCTCACATATTCTTTTTCAAGAAACAGTTTGAATTTTAATTGTGAACATAGATTGAAATACTTTAAGTAAGTAACAAAATGTGTTTTTCTTCTGAAGTTAAAAACATCTGATTACTGTATAGTTTATTGTGTTTATCTTGAAATTAACATCACTTTCTTTTTTTCCTTCAAAGTGCTATGTATGGATGCAAAGATCAATTTTGATTCTAATTCAGCTTACCGCCAGAAGAAAATCTTTGACCTACAGGACTGGACCCAGGAAGATGAAAGGGACAAAGATGCAGCTAAGGCAGATCTCAACTACATTGGCCTAGATGGAAATATAGGCTGTCTAGGTACCACCTGTTTTTATGTTAAGAGTTGGATTGGCTAAGCTTAATTTATTTTCTTTGTTGCTTATACAAATCATTTTCCCTTCTTGATAGTAAATGGTGCTGGTTTGGCAATGGCCACAATGGATATAATAAAGCTTCATGGAGGGACTCCAGCCAACTTCCTTGATGTTGGTGGTGGTGCCACAGTCCATCAAGTAACAGAAGCATTTAAACTTATCACTTCAGATAAAAAGGTAGGGGCAGAACTTATGTTTTAGAATTTGAATGGAGAGAAGTAACTTGATTAATTAGTAAATGTGGTCGTCATAGTAGTTGAGTGTTAAAATTCAGAAGTCCTCAATAGTTTGGAAAAATTTGCTGAAATCAATAAAATAGAAGTTAGCAAGAAAGAAAGATAAACTTTCCCATTGTGATTTAGAAAACAAGGTGAAGAAATACTGGATGATATTAGATAATACTATAAATGGTAGTGATTTGGCATGAGAACCCATTACTATAGAAAAAATTTTGGAGCTGTTAGTTGATCAAAAAAGCCAGAAATCTGGAAAGTCTGTAAAGCTAAAAAGAAAATAAAAATCATCTTTAATTCTATTCAGACATAGCTTTTGTTACTATTGATTTGATTTATTTTTTTTAAGCCTTGTTAATGCTTATATATTTCACACATACACTCATACACATTGCAAATGTATCATTCTAGAAACAGCTTTATTAAGATATAATTCACGGGGCTTCCCTGGTGGCGCAGTGGTTAAGAATCTGCCTGCCAATGCAGGGGACATGGGTTCGAGCCCTTATCCGTGAAGATCCCACATGCTGTGGAGCAACTAAGCCCGTGTGCCACAACTACTGAGCCTGCATGCCACAACTACTGAAGCCTGCGCACCTAGAGCCCATGCTCCGCAACAAGAGAAGCTACCACAAGGAGAAGCCTGTGCACCACAGGAAGAGTAGCCCCCACTCACCGCAACTAGAGAAAGCCCACAGGCAGCAACAAAGACCCAGTGCAGCCAAAAATAAATGAATAAAATAAATAAAAATAAACCAAAAAAAACACCTGGCTTCCAAAAATTAAAAAATGATATAATTCACATGCCATATATTTCACCCATTCATATATATATCTTTCAATACACACATTTTGAGTCTTTTCTTGCTAACATCTCTTGAGCACTTTTTGTGTTAAAGTATTATTCTAAAACACTCATTGTAATGTTTGCATAATCTGTCATATATAGATATGCCATAATTTTAATTACGAATTTATAAATGATTATCAGAATACAAGAGATGTGAAGCATTCTGATCCAAGAAACAGACATATTATCATTCATCAGATATGTTTTTAAGTAATATATCTACTGTGTGACCAATGTGGGTTTTTTTAAGGCTTATGGAAATAAGATAGTGGCCTTCATGTAACTAGTCTTACTGAATTTAGACTGAGAATTTGTCATTGGTAGGGATCAAGATACCTTGAACTGTGTTGAGAATTGAAAGAGTTGGGCAAAAGGGGAAGGAAATGTGCAGAGGCATTGGGGTCCAGAGAGGGCCACTGTGTTCATGGATTGGTAAGATGCTTATGCATAAAGATACAGCATTATTGGGACGAATGATAAGAAGTAATGTTGGCAAATTGAGACCCAAGTTGTGAAGATCCCTGTATCTATAGCTAAGGAGTTTTGAATTTAATACTTCTACCCCAGCGCATTTACAAATACATCTATCAGCTCCTTACCTTTTTGTTTTTTTATTTTTAAAAAAGAAGGTAATTCTGCTAGTAAAGGGTGAAATGGAGAATAGGGAGACACTGGCAGGAGAGATCAATTTGGTTATTATACCTGCTTGTTGGGAAGGATGAAGAGGTCCGTAACGAAGGCAGTGTCAGTAAGAATAAAGCAATGAAACCTACACTGCTGAGATAGAATCCTTAAGTTCATTTTTTTCCTTTTTGGGCGTGGCATGGTGAGGGATTGGTTAGCACTTCTGGCTGCAGAGAATCATTGGTTGGTGATATCTTCTGTGCTGTCAGAGGCAAAGTAAAGAAATTTGGTATTTTTGAATGAATGTGTTAAGTTTGCCTACCTGGTAGATAGTTGTAAAGATATTCTTCCTATAATGGTCAGATGTGTATTTGAGAGTCCTCAGTATATTGAGAAAAGTTGAAGTGTTAGGCATTGGTGATATGACTCATGCAAGTGATTTGAGGAAGCCAAGAATGGAACCTGGCTCCTCCCACCCAGTGCTGAAGGATTGAATAAGGAAGGAAGACCCAATAAAAGAAGGAGAGAACAAACCGACAGAGATAGTTGCAGATCAGGAGAGAGTGGTGACATCAAAGGCCAGGGTGAAGAGTTCTGAGAAGTAAGGGAATGGGCAGTAGTGTTAGATGCTGAAAGAGAGGAGAGCGGGGCAGAGGCCAGGCTGCAGTGGGTTGAGTTGTGATTGGGAATTGAGGGTGTTGAGTCATATAGGAGAGTTACTCTTTCGGCGGTGGGGTCTGAGGAGGCACAGAAAGACGTAGTTCTCACAGTTGAGTGGAGGTCAGCTTGAGAAGAGCTGTGCGGTGTATGCGTGTTTGTGTAAAAGACCAAGGAGATGGGCTATTTCTAGCTGGAGAAGAGATTTGAAGATAAAGAAGAGAGTGAATATAGCTAAAGGAGTGAAGACCTGGAGGAGACACAGTACAGTAATTAGTGATGAGGTTAGTTTTGGAGAAGAGGTTACTCCTTATGGTATTACTGGAAAAGGAAGATCATATGCTAGAAGTTAGAGAGTTTGAAGTGGGATAGGAGGCTCATGGAGAAAGTTGAAAGGTATGGGTCAGATTCCTAAGGTATGAGTCAAACTATTGCTGATGAATCATTATTATACTGCTCTTCAGGTTATGCTTGTGTTTCACAGGTTTGGTGTTTGGTTTTGTTTTTTCCCACTCTTTTGCTTTTCTTGAAGTTGGAATGGATAAACTAATAGGCTGGAATCATGCCTTATTTGAATGGGGATGGCAGGTAGACTGGGTATGAGAGAGGAGTGGCTATGAGGAAGCTGAGTGTGCCCACGACAGTGTCATCGATTTGCTCAGCTGTGGCTTCTAGGCTCTATTGTGAAGCACGCCAGATTGGGGAGAGCTGATAGACTGGTTGATTAGGAAAGGGTTGAGGCACTAGAGGCTTTAACAGATTGGACGTGATAGAGTTAGAGATGAAAGGCGTTACGTGAAAGGAGAGGAGGTCGAGCAAGAGCGGGATTTACACATTTGATGTTGTAGAGACGTTCATTCTGGTCAGGTCAAGGATCTGTCCTTGGTAGTGATCAGTTGATATGGACTGGAGGTAAAAGTGACATGGTAGAGCTCCAGTCACTTTAAGGCTCAAGTGCTAGATGATGCCTGTGGTGCATACTGTAGCTATCCCACATGGGGCGGGAGTGGGTGAGATGGGAGGGTGCCAGAGTCCACTGTGAATTCTATTCCATTATGAACTCTAGACCTTTATTTCTTGAAGTATAGAAATAATAGTGGTAAAGATAAGGAACGCTTAGTATAACTCAGTGTGTCTCAAGTTTTTTCCTGTCATGGCATTCACAGAAAGTAACATTTCAGTGGGGCATGGGAGGTATATGGGGAAGGTTGCTTGTTGTCAGAGGCCACTGGCTCAAGGTGCCAGCCGTCCCAGAACCTTCCTAATTACTCTAAGGCAGAGGTCCCCAACCTTTTTGGCACCAGGGACCAGTTTCGTGGAAGACAGTTCTTCCACGGACGGGGTGGGTGTGGGGGATGGTTCAGGCGGTAACGCGAGCGATGCGGAGTGGTGGGAGCGGTGGGGAGCGGCAGATGAAGCTTCGCTCCCTCACCCGCCGCTCACCTCCTGCTGTGCGGCCCGGTTCCTAAGAGGCCACGGACCGGTAGCGGTCCAGGGCTTGGCGACCCCTGCTCTAAGCGGTGAGGGGAACGGTATCTTGGTGTGTCTATAACCCATTTGTATCTCACTGGTTGAGAAGTTCTGGTGTAGCTGAATAAACTAAGCCTCTTTTTAAAACACAAATAAGGTTTTTTTCTAAAGGAGAAGAATAGCGATTCAGACTATCAGTGTGATGATGAAAGAATGCCAACCCAAATAGGCCCTGAGGTTTGGATGTGATGTGTAGCCAGGAGTGGCCATACAGATGTTGAGTAATTTTGAGGGCCTGGTTTGTGTGAAAAGTTGGTAGAGTTGATGGGGAAAAATGAAGAGATGATAGTTAATGAGGACTAAATTGGAGATCTTGCATATGTTGTCTTACAACATGGTCTGGGTTAGTAATGTTGGTAATGACTATGCTTAATAGGAAACAAGTAAATGGAATTGGGAGGTCTTGTTAATATGTGACAGGAGAGAAGAGACTGTGAGCCAGGTGTTGAAATTACCCAAGGAGGGGAAATAAGTTTTGCTGGGTGGTGGACTGCACAGGTTTCAGTGATGAGAGCTGCATGCAGAGTATGGCTGTTTGGTCTGAAAATGTTTCCATGGAGTTAACTTTTATCATAAGGCACAGATACTAGTGTTTTCTTGGGAAGGAAGGGAAAACAGTCACTCCTTTAAAATTTTAATCTAAAACATTTTATTGGCAGGTACTGTCTATTCTGGTCAACATCTTCGGAGGAATCATGCGGTGTGATGTTATTGCACAGGGTATAGTCATGGCAGTAAAGGATTTGGAAATTAAAATACCTATTGTGGTACGGTTACAAGGTAAGTGTAAAAGGATCTTGGAGTTGTTCTGTGAACTCTAATTGCTTAAAAGTTCATAATTCCAAGGGGTTTGGTTCATTTAGGGGTTTTTTTTTGGTTTTTTTTTGTGTGTGTGGTACGTGGGCCTCTCACTGTTGTGGCCTCTTCCGTTGCGGAGCACAGGCTCCGGACGCGCAGGCTCAGCGGCCATGGCTCAGCGGCCATGGCTCACGGGCCCAGCCGCTCCGCGGCATGTGGGATCTTCCCGGACCGGGGCACGAAGCCGTGTCCCCTGCATCGGCAGGCGGACTCTCAACCACTGCGCCACCAGGGAAGCCCGGTTCATTTAGTTTTAAATATAGTTTTAAATAGCTGTATTTTTTTTTTAACATCTTTATCGGAGTATAACGGCTTTACGATAGTGTGTTAGTTTCTGCTCTATCACGAAGTGAATCATCTATACGAATACATATATCCTCATATCCCCTGCTTCTTGCATCTCCCTCCCACCCTCCCTATCCCACCCCTCTAGGTGGTCACAAAGCACCGAGCTGATCTCCCTGTGCTATGCGGCTGCTTCCCACTAGCTATCTATTATACATTTGGTAGTGTATATATGTCCATGCCACTCTCTTACTTTGTCCCAATAGCTGTATTTTTAAAATGAGAGTATAGTAGGGAATTTTTAAAACGTGGGTTTAAAAAAAATTCTAACATTGGAGCAAAATTGTTCATAGTTTTGCTTGGTATAAGTTGATACATTATTTATTTGTTGTGCATATCTTGAATTCTGACTTGTCTGAATTACCATTAATGTGATAAGGCAAAGTATTTCACAAGGTAACTCCAGGTTTTTATAGTATTTTCTTTGGTTTAGAAGCATTTGTATTAAATGACTGAAGTTAGTTAAAATTTCATATTTGTAAACGTATATTGTGACAAACATTTTAAATGATTTTATGTAGATATTTAAAATGTCTATATTTGCATAAATCATTTCCAGGTACACGAGTTGATGATGCTAAGGCACTGATAGCGGACAGTGGACTTAAAATTCTTGCTTGTGATGACTTGGATGAAGCTGCTAAAATGGTAAACAGGTTATGTTGATCTGAGGATAAATTTGCAGTGTATGAAAGATTTATAAACATTTGGATTCTAAAATGAACCAGCTAATATTGCTAATAATTAGTGTTTCAGCTAAACACTAGGAGTATTGAACCCCATATACCTATCACCCATCTTAAACAGTTACCAATTCATGATCAATCTTGTCTCATCTTATTCTTACCTACTTCCTTCCTTGCCCATGATTATTTTGAAGCAAATCCCAGACATTATATTATTTCATACTTATCATGTATCTGTAAAAGATAAAGGTATTGATGATATAAAGGGATTATTACTTGTTTCAGATGGGATAGTGGTATTATGTTTATGTTTTATAAAAAAAGAATCGAGTCAGTATTGAAATTTCCCTGATTCTCTTATTTTTTGCCTAGGTTCTTTGTTAGAATTAGGATCAAAATAAGTCTGTGCTTGCAGTTGGTTAATATATCACTAAATTTCTTTTTATAGATTCTCCCTTGCCTCTTTTTTTACTCTTAACTTTATTGGTTGAAAAAACTAGGCTGATGGTCTTGTAGTGTTTCCTATAGTCTGGATTTTAATGATTGTATTCATGGGGTGTCATTTAACATGTTCCCCTGCTCCTGTATTTCCTGTAAACTGGTAGTTCAATCTATAGGTTTGATCATATATGTATTTGATTTTGAGGAGCGGGGAGCAAGAATATTTTATGGTTGATTTTGTGTAATTCCATAAGGAGGTATTAGTCATTGACATTCATAACTAGATCCAATATTTTGTTTATGCAAAGTGGTGATTTTCTAACTCTGTGATTATTTATTATATGGCATACTTATAAAAAGCGAAACTTTCTTGTATCAACTATTTGTTGGCGTGAAGTACATTTTTCATAGAAAAAGGATACTTACTTAATTCTTTGGTTTTATTGATCAGTTTTCAAAATAATGGGTTTGTTCCATTATGGCCTACTAAAGTGACCCAAGGCTTTTTTGTTTCTTAGTTTTTGGTTTTAGGCATGTGTGTTGTGTGTTGCATGCACACATGTATGCACATGCTATTTTGAACTCATGGATTTAAATATATTTGATGTGGTTCAGTCCATTTTAGTTATTTTTATTGATGCTTAGATTATTTCATGTTTGGTCAGTGGGAACCTCTTCAAGTTGACTCCTGAGTCCTTCCTACATGCCCTGTGATATGCTTCCTGATATGATGAGATTTTTCAGGCTCATCTTTATATTTCTTGCTGCAGACCTGGAATCAGCCAGATGGTGTTTAGACAGCACAATTTAAGCTTTAAGGGCGCTTACAACTATTGGGTTGTTCATTGTTTCTAGATATTTTTAAGTGGCAAATCTAGGAAAATATGTATTTTTTTAAAGAGATAAATACGTGAGTACATACTTCCAATATTTCCAATGCAAATCCAAGGTACAGTTTTTTTTCTTACCTGATACCTGTTTCTCTTTTTCCCATTCTGTACTAACATAAATATTCCTTTGCTTTGTCCCTCAATACAGACATGACAGTTTTAGAATAATAATACCAACAATATGACTACTGAAAGTAGTTCAAGACTTGTATGTGCAGTTCTTTTTGTCCTTTGAAGTATTTCCCATAATTTGCTGGATTTTAAAATTCACATGAAACAGTTCTCTGTTTTATCCCACCTTTGATGCATGGTTAGCTTCATTTATTTATTTTAAAGGAATTGCTTAAAATTTTTTTTGTTATAATATTTCCAAAGTCAAACTGTAAAACAAGGTATACTTAGAGAATCTAACCTTTATACCTATTCCTGTTTGTTCCTTCCCCATAGGTAACCAGTTTTTTGGTTTTCTTAGGATTTTTTTGTTCATCTTTTCACTTTTTTAAAAACACAAGCAAATAATGTATGTGTATACATATAGATGTACGTATACATATATCTCTCCACTTTCCCACATTATATGATGGTAACGTATTTTACCTCATTTCTTTTACTTAACACTATATCTTGGTGCACACTCCCTAGTAGATACAGAGATGTTTTTAAATGAAAACTTCTGATTCTTTCCCACCTATGTTTATAGACGTTTCACAGAATACTCTTTGGGGCTATATGGTTTAATCAGTAACTAGGCTTTTGAGATTTGCTTTGTTAATGTGATATCTTTTCATAAGAATAATAAAGGTCTTATTTCCTTCTTTAGGACACACTTTGGGAAAAAACTTAGCTAGTAAATAAAATTCAACTGCAGTTTAGAGACAGAGGAATTTACACTCAGTCCTGAGTTTAAATTAAGATTTTGAGCAAGGGAATGTTAGGGAGAAAGTGTTTCAGAAAGCCTGTTTTGACTTTGAGATGTGGAGTCAATTGTTGAAGGGAAGAGTGAGGGACAGTAGGAGTCTGGCTAGTGTAATAATTAGATGTGAGGTGAAGGTAATGGATAGGTTAGAACTTTTCTCTGAAAATATGCTTGTTTGCAATGAGAGCCTGAATTAAGAAAAGCTTTGTGGACATGGAGAGAAAGGAGAAGAATCAGTAGGAGCTTGATCAAATAGACCATGAAAGATAAAAGTGAACAGTTGATTTTCGTTGTGTCTGTAGTGCTTTTCTACTGAGTAGGAGGTTATGGAAGTCATGACAATATTAATAATATAATACTAGCAGCTGCTACCATTTATAATTTATTGTGCATGCAATGCTAAGCCTTTTTTTTTCCTTCAGGTATTATCTTATTTAATACAAGTTTGGTGAAATAATCTCCATTTTTATAGATGAAGAAACGGAGGCTAGATAAATTAACTTATTCAGGATCATGTATCATAAGCATCAGAGTGGGATCTGAACTCAAGGTGTCTAACTTTAAAATCTTCTCTTAACTACTCTACTGGGGAGGAGAGAAGCTAAATCTGTTGTTTGGTTTTAGATATATTTAATTTGTATATGTTGTATGGTACCAGCTGGATATTCCCAGACAGATTATAGAGAGAACATTGGAATTCAGCTTGATAATTGTTAACTTACTGACAGAAAGTAAAATACTAACTCTTAAACCCAAGCTCCTATCCCAACATTGTAAGTTAAGATTATTTACATTTTTTAAAAGATTTATTTATTTATTTATTTATTTATGGCTGCACTGCAAGGCTTGCGGGATCTTAGTTCCCTGACTAGAGATTAAACTGGGGCCCAGCAGTGAAAGCGCTGAGTCCTAACCACTGGACCACTAAGGAATTGCTTTTATTTAGATGTGCCTTGCGTTCTGTAGTATCCAGCTAAGACAGTCACTGTTTCTATCTTTAAAGATAAAGGCAGAAGATCTAAATAGACATTTCTCCAAAGAAGACATACAGATGGCCAACAGGCACATGAAAAAATGCTCAACATCACTAATTATTAGAGAAATGCAAATTAAAAACTACAGTGAGGTATCACCTCACACTGGTCAGAATGGCCAGTCTGTATTTTACTCTACAAATAACAAATGCTGGAGAGGGTGTGGAGAGAAGGGAACCCTCCTACACTGTTGGTGGGAATGTAAATTGGTGCAGCCACTATGGAGAACAGTATGGAGGTTCCTCAAAAAACTAAAAACAGGGCTTCCCTGGTGGCGCAGTGGTTGAGAGTCCGCTTGCCGATGCAGGGGACGCGGGTTCGTGCCCCGGTCTGGGAGCATCCCACATGCCGCGGAGTGGCTGGGCCCGTGAGCCATGGCCGCTGAGCCTGCGCGTCCGGAGCCTGTGCTCCGCAGCAGGAGAGGCCACAACAGTGAGAGGCCCGCGTACCGCAAAAAAAAAAAAACAACCGCTAAAAACAGAACTACCATGTGATCCAGCAATCCCACTCCTGGGCATATATCTGGAGAAAACCATAATTGGAAAAGATACATGCACCCCTATGGTCATAGCAGCACTATTTACAATAGCCAAGACATGGAAGCAGCCTAAATGTCCATCAACAGATGAGTGGATAAAGAAGATATAGTATATATATGCAATTGAATACTACTCAGCCATAAAAAAGAATGATATAATGCCATTTGCAACAATATGGATGGACCTAGAGATCATCATTCTAAGTGAAGTAAGTCAGAAAGAGAAAGACAAATACCATATGATATCACTTATATGTGGAATCTAAAATATGACACAAATGAACTTATTTACAAAACAGGAACAGACTCACAGACATAGAAAACAAACTTAGGGTTACCAAAGGGGAAAGGGAGATGGGGAGGGATAAATTAGGAGTTTGGGATTAACAGATACAAACTACTATATATAAAAAAATAACCAACAAGGACCTACTATATAGCACAGGGAACTATATTCAATATTTATAAGGGAAAAGAATCTATATATAAAACTGAATATATATATGTGTATATATATATGTATAATACAGAATCACTTTGCTGTACACCTGAAACTAACACAACATTGTAAATCAACTATAATTTTGAAAAAAGGAAAATAATATAGATAAAATTTAGGCAATGACAAAGAGATATATACATATATCAGATATGTATCTATTTAATACCTTCTGATATTATATATATGAATAAAATCCAGTGTGGGTTATGGTGTGGGTTGTGAACAGTGTTAGATTTGACTATCCTTCAAGAGCGGCAAATGCTTATAAGACTGTGAAGTGATTTATAACAATGTCAGAATAGCCCAGATATTTTAAATGAAAAAGACTGAACATGCAGTTAATTTTACATTGACCAATCGTTCTGATTCTATGTTTTTATGAAAATAGAGACATGGAGGGGTGGGATGGGGAGGGTGGGAGGGAGGGAGCTGCATGAGGGAAGGGATGTGGGAACAGATGTATATGTATGACTGATTCACTTTGTTATAAAGCAGAAACTAATAAAAAAGAAAAAAAGAAAATAGAGACAAAGCTTGTTTTTTTCCTTTCAGGTTGTAAAGCTCTCTGAGATAGTGACCTTAGCCAAGCAAGCCCAGGTGGATGTGAAATTTCAGTTGCCAATCTGATTTGAGAACCCAGTGGTTGGCTGAAGATGTTAAATGTGTTATAATTGTTAAAAATACTGAGTTCTGTATTATTATTGTTCCTTTTCTCTTTAGTGTGTGAAGATTGTAATTACCGTCTAGGCACAAAAACTTTTAAAAGCATTTGGTCTGCATTTAATTCTGTTCAGAATGGGCTGTTTGTATAAAGAATGTGTAATGCAGTTACCTAGTTTGTTTTGTTGCAGCTTTCTTTCTCAGTTTCACAGAATGTCACTTGCAATATGCCAGTTTATTATTGTTGGGTACAGCATTCTTCCTTGATAAGAGTCTTATGAATGAAATAAATATGAAGACAAAGCTTTATTCTTTAGTGTTAGAAATGTATTATATCTAATAACTAGTTTCATTAGTAGAGCAGTGTATTAAAACAATGTTTATATAAGAAGTGTCTATCTTCAACAACAAATACCTAACTAAATATATCAGTCACTATTTATAAACAGACCTTTCAAACACTCCCCAGAATATTCTTTTAAGTATTTCAGTAAAGTAACTTGTGAATTATTTGAGCATTATTTTAATCATTACAGAACACTGATATGTGCAAGTCCTCATGATCTTGTGGTATTGAGAAGAAGCTGTAGGTTTGTATCACGTAAGGATATATTTATTAAGGACTTGGCAGACAAAATTAACAATGTCAATTTAAATTAATAAAAAATCTCCCAATGTGATTTGCATTAGTGTTTTTTTTTCTTTTTTAAGTAAACACAGCGAAGGTGATGTGTTTATCATTGCACTAAACACCTCTCAGGAACTGATTTGTAGATCATGTACTGGGGCATGATATTACATATTATAAAGAGATCTACAGATATTTCAGTTGAATTCTACTGTTTATGTGTGTGCCATCTGGTACCTTCTCCAAAAAGCCCACATTGGCCTTTGTGTCCCAACTTGTGTATGTGTGTGTGTGTGTATGTATATATGTACATGTCCATCTTTTCTTCATTGCATAGAACAGTTGATATTTAACTATTAACAATGTTCAGATCATGTGATAATAACAGTGTAAGTACCATGGAAGGAAATACCAGCCAAGCAGTAGACTATGTATGTAAACATACTGGTGAATTTGAGAACTTATACCTATTTCTTTTTTTTTTTTTTTTTAAAGATTTATTCTTTCTTAAAATTTATTTTATTCTATTTTTGGCTGCATTGGGTTTTCATCGCTGTGCGTGGGCTTTTCTCTAGTTGTGGCGAGCAGGGGCTACTCTTCGTTGCGGTGCACAAGCTTCTCATCGTGGTGGCTTCTCTTGTTGTGGAGCACGGGTTCTAGGTGCACGGGCTTCAGTAGCTGTGACTCGCAGGCTCAGTAGTTGTGGCACACGGGCTTAGTTGCTCCACGGCATGTGGGATCTTCCCGGACCAGGGCTCGAACCCATGCTTCCTGCATTGGCAGGCAGATTCTTAACCACTGCACCACCAGGGAAGCCCAAAGTACATTTTTACATTCCCAAATTTGATTCTTGGTTCTTTTGATAGTTATTTATTTATGAAGTCAAATACTCATTCATCCATTCAACAAATGGTGTGTGTCAGACAGTGGTAAACAAGAGATTCTTTAATTCACAAGTTACATTATTGGCTTAAAAGCTGTCATTCTTTCCACCTGTTTTTCTATGCCCTTTCTACATTATCAGAATTCCTTTTCAAGCAAACATTTATTATTTGTATAAGGAAAAGAAAACAATGCATTTCCACTTAGGGGGAAAAAAAGAACCTATTGCAGTACCTTACATACAATTAAACATTTTTGGTCACCAAAGACTTTGGTATAGGATATTTATACGATACCGTAGATCCAGACCATTCTTTTTTTTTTTTTTTTTTTTGTAGGCATTTTTTTTTTATTAGTTTCTGCTTTATAACAAAGTGAATCAGTCATACATATACATCTGTTCCCACATCCCTTCCCTCATGCATCTCCCTCCCTCCCACCCTCCCCATCCCACCCCTCCAGGCAGTCACAAAGCACCCAGCTGATCTCCCTGTGCTCTGCGGCTGCTTCCCACTATCTATCTTACGTTTGGTAATGTATATATGTCCATGCCTCTCTTTCGCTTTGTCACAGCTTACCCTTCCCCCTCCCCATATCCTCAAGTCCATTCTCAAGTAGGTCTGTGTCTTTATTTCTGTCTTACCCCTATGTTCTTCATGACATTTTTTTTTCTTAAATTCCATATATATGTGTCAGCATACAGTATTTGTCTTTCTCTTTCTGACTTACTTCACTCTGTATGACAGACTCTAGGTCCATCCACCTCATTACAAATAGCTCAATTTCATTTCTTTTTATGGCTGAGTAATATTCCATTGTATATATGTGCCACATCTTCTTTACCCATTCATCCGATGATGGACACTTGGGTTGTTTCCATCTCCGGGCTATTGTAAATAGGGCTGCTATGAACATTTTGGTACATGTCTCTTTTTGAATTAAGGTTTTCTCAGGGTATATGCCCAGTAGTGGGATTGCTGGGTCATATGGTAGTTCTATTTGTAGTTTTTTAAGGAACCTCCATACTGTTCTCCATAGTGGCTGTACCAATTCACATTCCCACCAGCAGTGCAAGAGGGATCCCTTTTTTCCACACCCTCTCCAGCATTTATTGTTTCTAGATTTTTTGATGATGGCCATTCTGACTGGTGTGAGATGATATCTCATTGTAGTTTTGATTTGCATTTCTCTAATGAGTAAAGATGTTGAGCATCCTTTCATGTGTTTGTTGGCAGTCTGTATATCTTCTGTGGAGAAATGTCTATTTAGGTCTTCTGCCCATTTTTGGATTGGGTTGTTTGTTTTTTTTGTTATTGAGCTGCATGAGCTGCTTATAAATTTTGGAGATTAATCCTTTGTCAGTTGCTTCATTTGCTAATATTTTCTCCCATTCTGAGGGCTGTCTTTTCATCTTGTTTATGGTTTCCTTTGCTGTGCAAAAGCTTTTAAGTTTCATTAGGTCCCATGTGTTTATTTTTGTCTTTATTTACATTTCTCTAGGAGGTGGGTCAAAAAGGATCTTGCTGTGATTTATGTCATAGAGTGTTCTGCCTGTGTTTTCCTCTAAGAGTTTGATAGTGTCTGGCCTTACATTTAGGTCTTTAATCCATTTTGAGCTTATTTTTGTGTATGGTGTTAGGGAGTGATCTAATCTCATACTTTTACATGTCCCTGTCCAGTTTTCCCAGCACCACTTATTGAAGAGACTGTCCTTTCTCCACTGTACATTCCTGCCTCCTTTATCAAAGATAAGGTGACCATATGTCCGTGGGTTTATCTCTTGGCTTTCTATCCTGTTCCATTGATCTATCTTTCTGTTTTTGTGCCAGTACCATCCTGTCTTGATTACTGTAGCTTTGTAGTATAGTCTGAAGTCAGGGAGCCTGATTCCTCCAGCTCCATTTTTCGTTCTCAAGATTGCTTTGGCTATTCAGGGTCTTTTGTGTTTCCATACAAATTGTGAAATTTTTTGTTCTAGTTCTGTGAAAAATGCCAGTAGTAGTTTGATAGGGATTGCATTGAATCTGTAGATTGCTTTGGGTAGTAGAGTCATTTTCACAATGTTGATTCTTCCAATCCAAGAACATGGTATATCTCTCCATCTATTTGTATCATCTTTAATTTCTTTCATCAGTGTCTTATAATTTTCTGCAGACAGGTCTTTTGTCTCCTTAGGTAGGTTTATTCCTAGATATTTTATTCTTTTTGTTGCAATGGTAAATGGGAGTGTTTCCTTGATTTCACTTTCAGATTTTTCATCATTAGTATATAGGAATGCCAGAGATTTCTGTGCATTAATTTTGTATCCTGCAACTTTACCAAATTCATTGATTAGCTCTAGTAGTTTTCTGGTAGCATCTTTAGGATTCTCTATGTATAGTATCATGTCATCTGCAAACAGTGACAGCTTTACTTCTTCTTTTCCGATTTGGATTCCTTTTATTTCCTTTTCTTCTCTGATTGCTGTGGCTAAAACTTCCAAAACTATGTTGAATAAGAGTGGTGAGAGTGGGCAACCTTGTCTTGTTCCTGATCTCAGTGGAAATGGTTTCAGTTTTTCACCATTGAGGACGATGCTGGCTGTGGGTTTGTCATATATGGCCTTTATTATGTTGAGGAAAGTTCCCTCTATGCCTACTTTCTGCAGGGTTTTTATCATAAATGGGTGTTGACTTTTGTTGAAAGATTTCTCTGCATCTATTGAGATGATCATATGGTTTTTCTCCTTCAATTTGTTAATATGGTGTATCACGTTGATTGATTTGCATATAATGAAGAATCCTTGCATTCCTGGAATAAACCCCATGTGATCATGGTGTATGATCCTTTTAATGTGCTGTTGGATTCTGTTTGCTAGTATTTTGTTGAGGATTTTTGCATCTATGTTCATCAGTGATATTGGCCTGTAGTTTTCTTTCTTTGTGACATCCTTGTCTGGTTTTGGTATCAGGGTGATGGTGGCCTCGTAGAATGAGTTTGGGAGTGTTCCTCCCTCTGCTATATTTTGGAAGAGTTTGAGAAGGATAGGTGTTAGCTCTTCTCTAAATGCTTGATAGAATTCGCCTGTGAAGCCATCTGGTCCTGGGCTTTTGTTTGTTGGAAGATTTTTTTATCACAGTTTCAATTTCAGTGCTTGTGATTGGTCTGTTCATATTTTCTATTTCTTCCTGATTCAGTCTTGGCAGGTTGTGCATTTCTAAGAATTTGTCCATTTCTTCCAGGTTGTCCATTTTATTGGCATAGA
This sequence comes from Hyperoodon ampullatus, assembly GCF_949752795.1. NCBI lineage: Eukaryota > Metazoa > Chordata > Mammalia > Artiodactyla > Ziphiidae > Hyperoodon > Hyperoodon ampullatus. The sequence continues at coordinate 58,684,538 of NC_136929.1, read as the reverse complement.
GTTGCTTGTAATAATCTCTCATGATCTTTTGTATTTCTGCAGTGTCAGTTGTTACTTCTCCTTTTTCATTTCTAATTCTATTGATTTGAGTCTTCTCCCTTTTTTTCTTGATGAGTCTGGCTAATGGTTTATCAATTTTGTTTATCTTCTCAAAGAACCAGCTTTTAGTTTTATTGATCTTTGCTATCGTTTCCTTCATTTCTTTTTCATTTATTTCTGATCTGATTTTTATGATTTCTTTCCTTCTGCTAACTTTGGGATGTTTTTGTTCTTCTTTCTCTAATTGCTTTAGGTGCAAGGTTATGTTGTTTATTCGAGATGTTTCCTGTTTCTTAAGGTGGGATTGTATTGCTATAAACTTCCTTCTCAGAACTGCTTTTGCTGCATCCCATAGTTTTGGGTCGTCATGTCTCCATTGTCATTTGTTTCTAGGTATTTTTTAATTTCCTCTTTGATTTCTTCAGTGATCACTTCGTTATTAAGTAGTGTATTGTTTAGCCTCCATGTGTTTGTATTTTTTACAGCTCTTTTCCTGTAATTGATATCTAGTCTCATAGCATTGTGGTCAGAAAAGATACTTGATACAATTTCAATTTTCTTACATTTTCCAAGGCTTGATCTGTGACCCAAGATATGATCTATCCTGGAGAATGTTCCATGAGCACTTGAGAAAAATGTGTATTCTGTTGTTTTTGGATGGAATGTCCTATAAATATCAATTAAGTCCATCTTGTTTAATGTATCATTTAAAGCTTGTGTTTCCTTATTTATTTTCATTTTGGATGATCTGTCCATTGGTGAAAGTGGGGTGTTAAAGTCCCCTACTATGATTGTGTTACTGTCAATTTCTCCTTTTATGGCTGTTAGTATTTGCCTTATGTATTGAGGTGCTCCTACGTTTGGTGCATAAATATTTACAATTGTTATATCTTCTTCTTGGATCGATCCCTTGATCATTATGTAGTGTCCTTCTTTGTCTCTTCTAGTAGTCTTTATTTTAAAGTCTATTTTGTCTGATATGAGAATTGCTACTCCAGCTTTCTTTTGGTTTCCATTTGCATGGGATATCTTTTTCCATCCCCTTACTTTCAGTCTGTATGTGTCTCTAGGTCTGAAGTGGGTCTCTTGTAGACAGCATATATATGGGTCTTGTTTTTGTATCCATTCAGCCAATCTGTGTCTTTTGGTGGGGGCATTTAGTCCATTTACATTTAAGGTAATTATCGATATGTATGTTCCTATTCCCATTTTCTTAATTGTTTTGGGTTCGTTATTGTAGGTCTTTTCCTTCTGTTGTGTTTCTTGCCTAGAGAAGTTCCTTTAGCATTTGTTGTAAAGCTGGTTTGGTGGTGCTGAACTCTCTCAGCTTTTGCTTGTCTGCAAAACGTTTTAATTTCTCCATCAAATCTGAATGAGATCCTTGCTGGGTAGAGTAATCTTGGTTGCAGATTTTTCTCCTTCATCACTTTAATTATGTCCTGCCACTCCCTTCTGGCTTGTAGAGTTTCTGCTGAGAGATCAGCTGTTATCCTGATGGGGATTCCCTTGTGTGTTATTTGTTGTTTTTGCCTTGCTGCTTTTAATATGATTTCTTTGTGTTTAATTTTTGACAGTTTGATTAATATGTGTCTTGGCGTATTTCTCCTTGGATTTATTCTGTATGGGACTCTCTGTGCCTCCTGGACTTGATTAACTATTTCCTTTCCCATATTAGGGAAGTTTTCAACTATAATCTCTTCAAATATTTTCTCAGTCCCTTTCTTTTTCTCTTCTTCTTCTGGAACCCCTATAATTCGAATGTTGGTGCGTTTAATGTTGTCCCAGAGGTCTCTGAGACTGTCCTCTGTTCTTTTCATTCTTTTTTCTTTATTTTGCTCTGCAGCAGTTATTTCCACTATTTTATCTTCCACCTCACTTATCCGTTCTTCTGCCTCAGTTGTTCTGCTATTGATCCCATCTAGAGTATTTTTTATTTCATTTATTGTGTTTTTAATCGATGCTTGATTCATCTTTAGTTCTTCTAGGTCCTTGTTAACTGTTTCTTGCATTTTGTCTATTCTATTTCCAAGATTTTGGATCTTGGAAATAGAATCTTGGATCATCTTTACCATCATTATTCTGAATTCTTTTTCAGGTAGACTGCCTATTACCTCTTCATTTGTTAGGTCTGGTGGGTTTTTATCTTGCTCTTTCTCCTGCTGTGTGTTTTTCTGTCTTCTCATTTTGCTTATGTTACTGTGTTTGGGGTCTCCTTTTTGCAGGCTGCAGGTTCGTAGTTCCCGTTGTTTTTGGTGTCTGTCCCCAGTGGCTAAGGTTGGTTTAGTGGGTTGTGTAGGCTTCCTGGTGGAGGGGACTAGTGCCTGTGTTCTGGTGGATGAGGCTGGATCTTGTCTTTCTGGTGGGCAGGTCCACGTCTGGGGGTGTGTTTTGGGGTGTCTGCGGACTTTTTATGATTTTAGGCCACCTCTCTGCTAATGGGTGGCGTTGTGTTCCTGTCTTGCTAGTTGTTTGGCATAGGGTGTCCAGCACTGTAGCTTGCTGGTCGTTGAGTGAAGCTGGGTGCTGGTGTTTAGATGGAGATCTCTGGAAGATTTTCGCCTTCAATATTATGTGGAGCTGGGAGGTCTCTTGTGGACCAGTGTCCTGAAGTTGGCTCTCCCACCTCAGAGGCACAGCACTGACTCCTGGCTCCTCAATTTGGGATGATTTGTTGTCTATTCATGTATTCCACAGATGCAGAGTACATCAAGTTGATTGTGGAGCGTTAATCCGCTGCTTCTGAGGCTGCTGGGAGAGGTTTCCCTTTCTCTTCTTTGTTCTCACAGCTCCTGGGTCTCAGCTTTGGATTTGGCCCCGCCTCTGTGTGTAGGTCGCCGGAGGGTGTCTGTTCTTCGCTCAGACAGGACAGGGTTAAAGGAGCAGCCTCTTCAGGGACTCTGGCTCACTCAGGCCGGGCGGGAGGGAGGGGCACGGAGTGCGGGGCGAGCCTGCAGTGGCAGAGGTCGGCGTGACGTTGCACCAGCCCGAGGCACGCCGTGCGTTCTCCCAGGGAAGCCGCCCCTGGATCCCGGGACCCCGGCAGTGGCGGGCTGAACAGGCTCCCGGAAGGGTGGTGTGGACAGTGGCTTGCGCTCGCACACAGGCTTCTTGGCGGCGGCAGCAGCAGCCCCAGCGTCCCACGCCCGTCTCTGGGCTCCGCGCTTTCAGCCGCGAGTCGCGCCCGTCTGTGGAGCCCCTTTAAGCAGCGCTCTTAATCCCCTCTCCTCGCGCACCAGGAAACCAAGAGGGAAGAAAAAGTCTCTTGCCTCTTCGGCAGCTCCAGAGTTTTCCAGGACTCCCTCCCGGCTAGCTGTGGCGCATTAGCCCCCTTCAGGCTGAGTTCTCGCCGCCAGCCCCAGTCCTCTCCCTGCGCTCTGACCGAAGCCTGAGCCTCAGCTTCCAGCGCCGCCCGCCCCGGCGGGCGAGCAGACAAGCCTCGGGCTGGTGAGTGCCGCTCGGCACCGCTCCTCTGTGCGGGAATCTCTCCGCTTTGCCCTACCCAGGTATGTGGGGAGTTTCTTGCCTTTTGGGAGGTCTGGGGTCTTCTGCCAGCCTTCAGTAGGTGTTCTGTAGGAGTTGTTCCACGTGTAGCTGTATTTCTGGTGTATCCATGGGGAGGAAGGTGATCTCCGCGTCTTACTCTTCCGCCATCTTACCCGGAAGTCTATACCTGTTTCTTAAAATGTGATCTCTCTCTCTCTCTCTCTCTCTCTCTCTCTCTCTCTCTCTCTCTCTCTCTCTCTCTCTCTCTCTCTCTCTCTCTCTCTCACACACACACACACACACACACAATGAGAGGCAGCATAGCATAAATTGATTATGAGTGCAGAATTTGAAAGTGAATCTGGTTTGAATCTTGGCTACACTACTTACTAGCTATATAAGTTGGGCAAGTTTCTAAATTTCACTGTACCTCAGTTTCCTCAAGCTCCTTTCTCATCTTCACTAGAATTATTTAGAGGGGAGAGGGAGACAGAGGCAAAGAGACAGAGGGAGGGAAATTGTATAGAAAACACATGAAATATATATATATTGAAACCAACTATATGTATATCATATGATTATATATTGGTCTGTCTTCCCTGCCTATACATTAAAAGACTAAATCAGAGCCCTTAAACCATTTAAAATTGTGATAAAGTTATAATTAAAAGTCCAAGTCTTTAGCTTTTAATTAAAAAAAAGTCATTCCAAAGAATGCCAGCCAGTGATTAGCTCAGAAGATATTGGCGTTTGTATTGGTTGGGTCTAATCAGGAATTAAAGACAATGCTTGGTATTTCAGAGAGGATGTAATGCCAGTGTTCTAGTTATCTGTTTTTGGATAATACATTATCCCCAAATTTAGTGATTTTCAAACAACAAAATTTTAATATCATTTCTATGTGTCAGAAAATTGGAAGCAGTTCAGCTGGGTGGTAGTTTTGGTGATGCAGTTACTTGCAAGTTTGAGTAGTTCTCCCAAGATGGCCCCCACACATGGCTGTTGACCTCAGTTCCTCCCTGTGTCCGCCTATCCTCGGGGCTGATTGAGTGTCCTTGTGATAGGGCAGTTGGCTCCCTCCAGAGCAAGTGATCCAAGGGAACAAGAAGGAAGCTACAATTCCTTCTGTGTTCTAATCTCAGATACTTGTGTTCTCCTCTCGTTGTCATTTCTGCCACACTCTATTATAAATGAATCACTAAGTCCAGGCCCCAAGAAGAGGGGAAATCAGCTCCATTGTTTTTTTAAATATCTTTATTGGAATATAATTGCTTTACAATGGTCTGTTAGTTTCTGCTTTATAACAGGGTGAATCACCTATACATATACATATATCCCCATATGTCTTCCCTCATACGTCTCCCTCCCTCCCACCCTCCCTATCCCACCCCTCCAGGCGGTCACAAAGCACTGAGCTGACCTCCCTGTGCTATGCGGATGCTTCCGCTAGCTATCGGTTTTACATTTGGTAGTGTATATATGTCCATGCCACGCTCTCACTTTGTCCCAGCTTACCCTTCCCCCTCCCCGTGTCCTCAGGTTCATTCTCTAGTAGGTCTGTGTCTTTCTTCTCCTGTCCCTAGGTTCTTCATGACCATTTTTCTTTTTTTTTAAGATTCCATATATATGTGTTAGCATACGGTATTTGTTTTTCTCTTTCTGACTTACTTCACTCTGTATGACAGACTCTAGGGCCATCCACCTCACTACAAATAACTCAATTACGTTTCTTTTTATGGTTGAGTAATATTCCATTCTATATATGTGCCACATCTTTATCCATTCATCTGTCAATGGACACTTAGGTTGCTTCCATGTCCTAGCTGTTATAAATAGAACTGCAATGAACATTGTGGTACATGACTCTGAATTATGGTTTTCTCAGGGTATATGCCCAGTAGTGGGATTCCTGGGTTGTATGGTAGTTCTATTTTTAGTTTTTTAAGGAACCTCCATACTGTTCTCCATAGTGGCTGTATCAATTTACATTCCCACCAACAGTGCAAGAGGGTTCCCTTTTCTTTACACCCTCTCCAGCATTTATTATTTGTAGATTTTTTGATGGTGGCCATTCTGACTAGTGTGAGGTGATATTGTAGATTTGATTTGCATTTCTCTAATGATAGTGATGTTGAGCATCCTTTCATGTGTGGGCAATCTGTATATCTTCTTTGGAGAAATGTCTATTTAGGTCTTCTGCCCATTTTTGGATTGGGTTGTTTGTTGTTTTGATATTTAGCTTCATGAGCTGCTTGTAAATTTTGGAGATTAATCCTTTGTCAGTTGCTTCATTTGCAAATATTTTCTCCCATTCTGAGGGTTGTCTTTTCGTCTTGTTTATGGTTTCCTTTGCTGGGCAAAAGCTTTTAAGTTTCATTAGGTCCCATTTGTTTAGTTTTGTTTTTATTTCCATTTCTCTAGGAGGTGGGTCAAAAAGGATCTTGCTGTGGTTTATGTCATGGAGGGTTCTGTTATGTTTTCCTCTAAGAGTTTTGTAGTGCCTGGCCTTACATTTAGGTCTTTAATCCATTTTGAGTTTATTTTTGTGTATGGTGTTAAGGAGTGTTCTAATTTCATTCTTTTAAATGTAGCTGTCCAGTTTTCCCAGTAACATTTATTGAAGAGGCTGTCTTTTCTCCATTGTATATTCTTGTCTCCTTTATCAAAGATAAGGTGACCATATGTGCGTGGGTTTATCTCTGGGCTTTCCATCCTGTTGCATTGATCTCTGTTTCTGTTTTTGTGCCAGTACTATACTGCCTTGATTACTGTAGCTTTGTAGTATAGTCTGAAGTCAGGGAGCCTGAATACTCCAGCTCTGTTATTCTTTCTCAAGATTGCTTTGGCTATGCGGGGTCTTCTGTGTTTCCATACAAATTGTGAAATTTTTCGTTTTAGTTCTGTGAAAAATTGGTAATTTGATAGAGATTGCATTGAATCTGTAGATTGCTTGGGTAGTATAGTCATTTTCACAATGTTGATTCTTCTAATCCAAGAACATGGTGTATCTCTCCATCTATTTGTATCACCTTTAATTCCATCAGTGTCTTATAGTTTTCTGCATATAGGTCTTTTGTCTCCTTAAGTAGGTTTATTCCTAGGTATTTTATTCTTTTTGTTGCAATGGTAAATGGGAGGGTTTCCTTAATTTCACTTTCAGATTTTTCATCATTAGTGTATAGGAATGCAAGAGATTTCTGTGCACTAATGTTGTATTCTGCTACTATACCAAATTCATTGATTAGCTCTAGTAGTTTTTTGGTAGCATCTTCAGGATTCTCTATGTATAGTATCATGTCATCTGCAAACAGTGACAGCTTTACTTCTTATCTTCCGATTTGGATTCCTTTTATTTCTTTTTCTTCTCTGATTGCTGTGGCTAAAACTTCCAAAACAATGTTGAATAATAGGGGTGAGAGTGGGCAACCTTGTCTTTTTCCTGATCTTAGAGGAAGTGGTTTCAGTTTTTCACCACTGAGGACGATGTTGGCTGTGGGTTTGTCGTATATGGCCTTTATTATGTTGAGATAAGTTCCCTCTATGCCTACTTTCTGCAGGGTTTTTATCATAAATGGGTGTTGAATTTTGTCAAAAGCTTTTTCTGCATCTATTGAGATGATCATATGGTTTTTATTCTTCATTTAGTGTGGTGTATCACATTGATTGATTTGCGTATATTGAAGAATCCTTGCATTCCTGGAATAAACCCCACTTGATCATGGTGTATGATCCTTTTAATGTGCTGTTGGATTCTGTTTGCTAGTATTTTGTTGAGGATTTTTGCATCTATGTTCATCACTGATATTGGCCTGTAGTTTTCTTTCTTTGTGACATCTTTGTCTGGCTTTGGTATCAGGGTGATGGTGGCCTCATAGAATGAGTTTGGGAGTGTTCCTCCCTCTGCTATATTTTTGAAGAGTTTGAGAAGGGTAGGTGTTAGCTCTTCTCTAAATGTTTGATAGAATTCACCTGTGGAGCCATCTGGTCCTTGGCTTTTGTTTGTTGGAAGATTTTTTATCACAGTTTCAATTTCAGTGCTTGTGATTGGTCTCTATATTTTCTGTTTCTTCCTGGTTCAGTTTTGGAAGGTTGTACTTTTCTAAGAATTTGTCCATTTCTTCCAGGTTGTCCATTTTATTGGCATATAGTTGCTTGTAGTAATCTCTCATGATCCTTTGTATTTCTGCAGTGTCAGTTGTTACTTCTCCTTTTTCATTTCTAATTCTATTGATTTGAGTCTTCTCCCTTTTTTTCTTTTTTTTTTTTTTTTTTTTTTTTTTTTTTTTTTTTTTTTTTTTTTTTTTTTTGTGGTACGCGGGCCTCTCACTGTTGTGGCCTCTCCCGTTGCGGAGCACAGGCTCCGGATGCGCAGGCTCAGCAGCCATGGCTCACGGGCCCAGCCGCTCCGCGGCATATGGGATCCTCCCAGACCGGGGCACGAACCCGTATCCCCTGCATCGGCAGGCGGACTCTCAACCACTGCGCCACCAGGGAGGCCCTCCCTTTTTTTCTTGATGAGTCTGGCTAATGGTTTATCAATTTTGTTTATCTTCTCAAAGAACCAGCTTTTAGTTTTATTGATCTTTGCAGTTGTTTCCTTCATTTCTTTTTCATTTATTTCTAATCTGATCTTTATGATTTCTTTCCTTCTGCTAACTTTGGGGTTTTTTTTTGTTCTTCTTTCTCTAATTGCTTTAGGTGTAAGGTTAGATCGTTTATTTGAGATGTTTCTTGTTTCTTAAGGTAGGATTGTATTGCTGTAAACTTCCCTCTTAGAACTGCTTTTGCTGCATCCCATAGGTTTTGGGTCATCGTGTTTTCATTGTTATTTGTTTCTAGGTATTTCTTGATTTCCTCTTTGATTTCTTCAGTGATCTCTTGGTTATTAAGTAGTGTATTGTTTAGTTTCCATGTGTTTGTGTTTTTTTACAGACTTTTTCCTGTATTTGATGTCTAGTCTCATAGCGCTGTGGTCGGAAGAGATACTTGATACGATTTCAGTTTTCTCAAATTTACCAAAGCTTGACTTGTGACCCAAGAGATGATCTGTCCTGGAGAATGTTCCATGAGCACTTGAGAAGAAAGTGTATTCTGCTGTTTTTAGATGGAATGTCCTATAAATATCAATTAAGTCCATCTTGTTTAATGTATCATTTAAAGCTTGTGTTTCCTTATTTATTTTCATTTTGGATGATCTGTCCATTGGTGAAAGTGGGGTGTTAGGGCTTCCCTGGTGCCGCAGTGGTTGAGAGTCTTCCTGCCGATGCAGGGGACGCGGGTTCGTGCCCCGGTCCGGGAAGATCCCACATGCCGTGAAGCGGCTGGGCCCGTGAGCCATGGCCGCTGAGCCTGCGCGTCCGGAGCCTGTGCTCCGCAACGGGAGAGGCCACAACAGTGAGAGGCCCTCGTACCGCAAAAAAAAAAAAAAGAAAGTGGGGTGTTAAAGTCCCCTACTATGATTGTGTACTGTTGGTTTCCTGTTTTCTGGCTGTTAGCATTTGCCTTATGTATTGAGGTGCTCCTATGTTGGGTGCGTAAGTATTTACAATTGTTATATCTTCTTGGATTGATCCCTTGATCATTATGTAGTGTCCTTCTTTGTCTCTTGTAATAGTCTTTGTTTTAAAGTCTGTTTTGTCTAATATGAGAATTGCTATTCCAGCTTTCTTTTGATTTCCATTTGCATGGAATATCTTTTTCCATCCCCTCACTTTCAGTCTTTATGTGTCCCTATGTCTCAAGTGGGTCTCTTGTAGACAGCATACGTACAGGTCATATTTTTGTGTCCATTCAGCCAGTCTGTGTCTTTTGGTTGGAGTATTTAATACATTTATATTTAAGGTAATTATCGATATGGATGTTCCTGTTACCATTTTCTTAATTGTTTTGGGTTTGTTATTGTAGGTGTTTCCCTTCTCTTGTGTTTCCTGCTAGATAAGTTCCTTTAGCGTTTGTTGTAAAGCTGGTTTCATGGTGCTGAATTCTCTTAGCTTTTGCTTGTCTGTAAAGGTTTTCTCCATCGAATCTGAATGAGATCCTTGCTGGGTAGAGTAATCTTGGTTGTAGGTTTTTCCATTTCATCTCTTTAAATATGTCCTGCCACTCCCTCTGGCTTGCAGAGTTTCTGCTGAAAGATCAGCTGTTAACCTTATGGGGATTTCCTTGTATGTTATTTGTTGTTTTTTCCTTGCTGCTTGTAATATTTTTTCTCTGTATTTAATTTTTGATAGTTTGATTAATATGTGTCTTGGCGTGTTTCTCCTTGGATTTATCCTGTATGGGGCTCTGCAATTCCTGGAGTTGATTATTTCCTTTCCCATGTTAGGGAAGTTTTCAAGTATAATTTCTTCAAATATTTTCTCAGTCCCTTTCTTTGTCTCTTCTTCTTCTGGGACCCCTATAATTCGAATGTTGGTGCGTTTAATGTTGTCCCAGAAGTCTCTGAGACTGTCCTCAGTTCTTTTCATTGTTTTTTCTTTATTCTGCTCTGTGGTAGATATTTCCACTATTTTATCTCCCAGGTCACTTCTCCGTTTTTCTGCCTCAGTTATTCTGCTATTGATTCCTCCTAGAGAATTTTTAATTTCATTTATTGTGTTGTTCATCATTGTTTGTTTTCTCTTTAGTTCTTGTAAGTCCTTGTTAAGCATTTCTTGTATTTTCTCCATTCTATTTCCAAGATTTTGGATCATCTTTACTATCATTATTCTAAATTCTTTTTCAGGTAGACTGCCTATTTCCTCTTCATTTGTTTTGTCTGGTGGGTGTTTACCTTGCTCCTTCATGTGTTGTGTGTTTCTCTGTCTTCTCATTTTGCTTAACTTACTGTGTTTGGGGTCTGCTTTGTGTAGGCTGCAGGTTCATAGTTCCTGTTGTTTTTTGGTGTCTGCCCCCAGTGGCTAAGATTGGTTCAGTGGGTTGTGTAGGCTTCCTGGTGGAGGGGACTAGTCCCTTTGTTCTGGTGGATGAAGCTGGATCTTGTCCTTCTGGTGGGCAAGACCGCATCTGGTGGTGTGTTTTGGGGTGTCTGTGACCTTACTATGATTTTAGGCAGCCTCTCTGCTAATGGGTGGGGTTGTGTTCCTGTCTTGCTAGTTGTTTGGCATAGGGTGTCCAGCACTGTAGCTTTCTGGTTGTTGAGTGGAGCTGGGTGTTGGTGTTGAGATGGAGATCTCTGGGAGAGTTTCGCTGTTTCATATTACGTGGAGCTGCTAGCTCTCTGGTGGACCAGTGTCCTGAACTCGGCTCTCCCACCTCAGAGGCACAGGCCTGATGCCTGGCTGGAGCACCAAGATCCTGTCATCCACACGGCTCAGAATAAAAGGGAGAAAAAATAAAATAAATAATAATTATTAAGAATAAAAATTTTTTTTAAGTAATAAAAGAAAGAAGAGAGCAACGACACCTAGAAACAAATCCACCAATGATAACAAGTGCTAAAAAGTATACTGAAAGAAAAAAAAAATAGAACCCTAGGAAAATGGTAAAAGCAAAGCTATATAGACAAATCACACACAGAAGCATACACGTACACACAAAAAGAGAAAAAGGGTAAAATATATATATATCGTTCCTCCCAAAGTCCACCTCCTGAATTTGGGATGATTTGTTGTCTATTCGGGTATTCCACAGATGCAGGGTACATAGAGTTGATTGTGGAGATTTAATCCGCTGCTCTTGAGGCTGCTGGGAGAGATTTCCCTTTCTCTTCTTTGTTCTCACAGCTCCGGGGGTACAGCTTTGGATTTGGCCCCGCCTCTGCGTGTAGGTCGCCTGAGGGCGTCTGTTCTTCACTCAGACAGGACGGGGTTAAAGGAACAGCTGATTCGGGGGCTCTGGCTCACTCAGGCCGAGGGGAGGGAGGGGTACGGAGTGCGGGGTGAGCCTGTGGCAGCTGAGGCGGCGGCGCCCCTCGCGCCGTGTGTTCTCCCGGGGAAGTTGTCCCTGGATCACGGGACCCTGGCAGTGGCGGGCTGCACAGGCTCCCGGGAGGGGAGGTGGGGCGAGTGACCTGTGCTCGCACACAGGCTTCTTGGTGGCGGCAGGAGCCGCCTTAGCGTCTCATGCCCGTCTCTGGGGTCCACGCTGATAGCTGTTACTCGCACACGTCTCTGGAGCTCCTTTAAGCGGTGTTCTTAATCCCCTCTCCTCGCGCACTAGGAAACAAAGAGGGAAGAAAAAGTCTCTTGTCTCTTCGGCAGCTCCAGGCTTTTTCCTGGACTCCCTCCCGGCTAGCTGTGGCGCACTAACCCCTTCAGGCTGTGTTCACGCCGCCAACCCCAGTCCTCTCCCTGGGATCCGACCTGCGAAGCCCGAGCCTCAGCTCCCAGCCCCCACCCGTCCTGGCAGGTGAGCAGACAAGCCTCTCGGGCTGGTGAGTGCCGGGCGGCACCGATCCTCTGTGCGGGAATCTCTCCGCTTTGCCCTCCGCACCCCTGTTGCTGCGCTCTCCTCTGCGGCTCTGAAGCTCCCCCACCCCCACCAGCCACCATCTCCGCCCGCAAAGGGGCTTCCTAGTGTGTGGAAACTTTTCCTCCTTCACGGCTCCCTCCCACTGGTGCAGGTCCCATCCCTATTCTTTTGTCTTTGTTTTTCCTTTTTTCTTTTGCCCTACCCAGGTACGTAGGGAGTTTCTTGCCTTTTGGGAGGTCTGAGGTCTTCTGCCAGCGTTCATTAGGTGTTCTTTAGGGGTTGTTCCACATGTAGATATATTTCTGATGTATTTATGGGGAGGAAGGTGATCTCCATGTCTTACTCTTCCGCCATCTTGAAGCTCCTCCCAGCTCCATTCTTTTTTTTTTTTTTTTTTTTTTGCAGTACGCGGGCCTCTCACTGTTGTGGTCTCTCCCGTTGCGGAGCACAGGCTCCGGACGCGCAGGCTCAGCGGCCACGGCTCACGGGCCCAGCCGCTCCGCGGCATGTGGGATCTCCCCGGACCAGGGCACGAACCCGTGTCCCCTGCACCGGCAGGCGGACTCTCAACCACTGCGCCACCAGGGAAGCCCTACCCAGCTCCATTCTTGAAGGGGGAAGTATCAGGGAGTTTACTGACATATTTTAGAACCATCACAACTCCTGCTGGGTGCTGAAAGCAAACAGTGCATGCTGAGTTCACTCAGAGATTAGTAACTGCTAGGACTGAGGTAGTAATGAGAATCTAGGAGCTTGGAAGAGTTCTGATGCTCAGACCACTGAGAGGGAGAGGGCCGTGGCTGCTGATGTTCAAACCCTGCTTTAACTGGTGGACCCGGAGCGATTGACAGTATCAATTACTGCTGAGAAGTCAGGTAACAGGACAAAAACTATCTAGTGGAACTGAAACAGGCTACAACTAATCTTGGTAAGAATGATTGTAATGTAATGTTGGGGCAGGAAGTCCGTTCTGTGGAGAAGGGAGAGTTGAAACAAGTGGCTGGTGGCTACTTATACACCCTTCTACCTCATCCCTCAAGCACGCATAGAGACACACCTCAGCCATATCTTGGGTTTGGTTCTAGAAGACTGCAATAAAGCAAATATCCAATAAAGGGAGTCACACAAAGTTTTTGGTTTCCCAGTGCGTATAAAAGTTATGTTTATACTATACTGTCGTCTATTAAGTGTGCAATGGCATTGTATCTAAAAAAACAGCATACATACCTTCATTAAAATGTCTTTATTGCTAAAAAAATGCAAACCATCTTCTGAGCCTTCAGTGAGTCATATTAGTGACATCAAAGGTCACTGATCACAACAGATCACCGTAACAAATAAAATAAAAATGAAGTTTGAAATATTGCAAGAATTCCAAAACGTGACACAGAGACACTAATTTAGCAAATGCTGTTGGAAAAATGGCACCGATAGGCAGGGATGCCACAAACCTTCAACTTGTAAAAAACAGCATCTGTGAAGCACAATAAAGTCAAGTGTAGTAAAACGCAGTGTGCCTGTATACCCATGAATATTCTTTATACAGTCTTGATGCTTCCTTCTCTACAGCTGTACCTGCTTCATGTGGAGAAACCTACTTCAATGTTTAAATTCTCTAAGTTACAACTGAGTAGATACATATAAACGTCTCCAGTTTCTACATAGAATATAACCAATTTTGGCTATTATATCAACTTTATAGCTACAGAACCTAGGACAGTAAGCCCAATAGATACTGGTGCTTTGTAGCAGATGGGATTAAAAAACCGACACATGTTAAGGGAGAAAACAAGCATAAACCAAAAAAGAGAAATGACACTCACAACCCCAGCAGGACATTGAAGCTATTTACACTTTAGTGAGTTGTTTCTGCCTGGCAAAGAATTCTATTTAGAGAAATTAAAAGATCATAGGCGTAAATGTTAGCAGGCTGTGGGTCAGGTGTGCAAGGCTGTAATTAGAATCATGCCCTTTGGTCATGTTGAAACGTAAAGGGTGAGAAAAACCTGTGGAAAAATCAATTTTCAGATTTACGTAATTTATCGTGTGGTGATAACCTGAAATGAGATATAGAGGCTTGCAATCTAAAATGAAAGATAAGACGTTGGTAAATCAATTTTTGTTTAAAGTTTGATTTAAAATGAAGCGGTGAACATGAAGGGATAAAATAATAATGATGTGAAAGTTGGTGTCTAAGTGACAGCCTGGTGAGGAGAAAACTGAGCAATGAAGGCCTGTCCGTGATGATGCAGAAGAGACTGGAGATAGAGCTGACTGTCCTTGAGCACCAGGATTTGACCTACTGTCTGAATGTTATCGGATTGAGGCTTTGGCAGTCTTTGTTCTTCTTTTCAAAAAGCCGGCTTTGTCAGCATCTTTTTCTGCTCTGAAGAAATTGAAGGGCTTTGTTGTTCATAACTTTGCCTCATAAGGAGGTAAGATCGTGGACACCTTTTTGTTTCTTCACACATAACCAGCTTCTTTCCATTTTTTGTTTCTTTCAATTGTGTGTGTACTTTGCTGTTTTCCTGTGTATTGCCTCCCCTTCAGCTTTCGTCAGGGGCAGCCACCACCACTTGTCTTCTTTCACTTGACAATCCCACTGATGGTGCAGTCAGCAGCGAACTCTACTCAGTAAGCAGCCATCCTGGAAAAATGAGACTGGAAGGGCCTACCTTTCCAGGGTCAGGTTGGTTAGCTTCCTGTGGGAGTTTGATGTGTCCTCCATGGTCACTTCCACTGTTTGTCATTCCTTCATCATTGTTCATTCCTTTCACTTAGCCTTTAGGTTCCCCACCTGAAGAACAAGTATGTGAGGACTCCTGGACTTCACCTTGCCCTGTCTGTGGTCGGCAGAATAACGCCCCCTTCACAGATGTCCACATCCTGTGGTTCCAATCCCTGCAACCTGTGCCTATGTTACATTACATGGCAAAGGACCTTGCAGGTGTGATTAAGGCTGTGGCCCTTAAAATAGGAAGATTATCCTGGATTATCCCTGAAGGCCAATGTTTAGTCTGTTTGGGCTTCTATAACAAAATACCATAGACTGGGTGGTTTATAAACAACAGAAATGTGTTTCTCACAGCTCTGGAGGCTGGGAAGTCTAAGATCAAGGTACTGGTAGATTCATTGTCTGGCGAGAGCCCGCTTCCTGGTTCATAGATGACGCCTTCTCACTGTGTCCTCACGTGGTAGAAAGGGTGAGGGAGCTCTTGGGGGTCCCTTTTATAAGGGCACTAATTCCGTTCATGGGGGCTCCACCCTCATAATCTGAGCACCTCCCAAAGGCCCCACTTCCTAATACTACCACACTGGGCATTAAGTTTCAACATGAATTTTGGGGGACACAGATAGTCTGTAGCAAGGTCCAATCTAAATCCTACGAGCCCTTAAAAGCAGAATACAGTCGCCAGCTGGAAGCAAGAGCAATGCGGCTGAAGGGGAAGTTGAGAGATTCCAAGCATGAGAATTCAGTGCATCATTGCTGCTTCTGAGAAGGAGTATCCATGTGCAAGGACCAGAGAGGGACCTTTAGCTGAAGATGGCCCTCAGCTGACAGCCAGCAAGGGAAGGGTGACCTCAGTGCCACAGCTGAAAGGAATCGGATTTTGCTAACAGTTGGAATGCATACAGTAGTGGATTCTTCCCAGAGCCTCCTGATGAAAGTGTAGCTGGCTGACACCTTGATTTTGGTTTTGTGAGACTGAGCAGAGAAACCAGACAAGCCCACTGGGACTTCTGACCCACAGAAGTGGGAGGTAATAAATTTGTGTTGTTTTAAGATGCTAAACTTGGTGGTAATTTGTTACGACAGTAATGGGAAACTTAATATGCTAACATATCCATACTGCTGGAAATTAGTTTCACCCCTGAAACTGAGGTGAAGGGACTTTTTTTAAAAGTTAGCAATTTAAACATTTCTAATCTGTCATGGACTGATTCTTTTATAACACACAATAAAAACTATTCCTAAAGAAATAAAATTTTAAAAAGCATACAAATTATAAGCCCCAATTCTTTTATTTATTTTTGATTCAACAGCATAAAATTGCTCTTTCAAATTGCTATAAGAGTTTCTAATTACTCTTAAATATCTTCTTATGTCTTTGAGATTTGCGAACTATCTCTGGATCAGCATCAGTTCACACATACCACATTTTGAGTAGGACCAAGGAAGACTCTATCACACCAATTTGTGAGGATGTAAACACACGAATTGGAAGTAGGATGTAAACAAACATCTAGGGTTGAGAGGCTCAACATTGAATAGTTTCTAGTGAACATTATGGTACTCGCAGCTTTGTAAATCTCTGAAGCAATTACCATTCATCAAAAAAGCCACGTGACTTCTGTGTGCTCTAGCGTCTAGTTGACTCTAATATCGAAATCGATCTGTTTAGTGAATTAGAGGGGGATGCAGTGAAAGGGCCAGGGGTGGCCTGAGCTTCAAGTCTGGTTTGTATGATGCTAACTGAATACTAACATTATCAATGTCTTTGGTAGGAGTTATCTGACCACTAGTTGAGATCTTGCATGTTCAGGCAACATGTTCCAGGGTAAAGGGATGGACATTTCATAAGAAGGAAACTGGAGACAGACCTTGAATAGTGCGTGATTATTCCTCTGATGAGTTCCAAATACAGAAAGCATCTTTTTATTCTGTTTTTGATATATGTGTTTGATGAAACTAGCATCGTCTTACAAAAAGAGACCTTTGTTTAGTGAAAATGATACACACTCATTGTAAAAACAAAAACCCCCAACAATACAGAAAGTGTAAGACAAGTAAAAATCAATTGCAATGCCAGATCCCAGAGATAACTTGTTAACAGTTTGGTAAACATACTTCTGGTCTTCTCTATATATGAACATATGTGCACAGACATACGAATATACTTTTACACAAATGGGATCAAATTATATATAATGTTTTACAATTTGCTTTTCTTCAGTAAACACTTAGGTAACTTTCCATGGTGTCCGATATAGGTCTGCATCTTTTTCAATGGCTACACACACAAGAGAATGCATGTACTATCATCTTACACAACCCAGTCTTGCATTTTTGACATTTAGTTTCTACATTTTTAGCATTATAAATAACAGAGGTGAATGCCCTGGTGCCTATGTTTATCACGTGGTTAATTTCTCCTTCAGATAAAAACCTGTAGGTGGAATAGCTGTGTAGAATCATAACTGTATGTAATATTTTCATGGCAGTTGCTGAGCTGCTTTGCAGAAAATCTGTACTGGTTACTCTCCCATTCGCGGTGCATAATGGTTTTTCCAAACCTTTGACAACAGCGTGTCACTAATTCCAAATAGGCAAAAACCATGTTCTTCCTGTTGAATGTTGACTAGGCTTTCATCTGTTTACTAGTCCTTTGTGGAGGAGTGTATGTGTATGACTTCCATTCCATGCTCTTTGACTTTTTCCAATGACCGTTTATTCTTTGATATTTAAGAACTTTTTTGCGTATTTGAGATTAACCATTTGTTATAATACATATGTTTTATCATTTGTAGTTTTTTATCGTGGTGAGAACACTTAACAGGAAATCTACCCTCTCAACAAATTTTTAAGTGCACATAACAGTATTGTGAGCTGTAGGCACAGTGCTGTTTAACAGATCTCCAGAACTTGTTCATCTTGTACAACTGAAGCTTTATACCCATTGAATAGCAGCTCCTCATTTCCCCCTTCCCCAGCCCCTGGAAAACCACCATTCTACTCTGTTTCTGTGAGTTTGACTATTTTAGATACCTCATATAAGTGGAATCATATAGTATTTTTCTCATATGTAATTTTTTAATATAATTAAATGTACAGTCTTTGTGGTTTCTGGTTTTTGTGACATATTTTGAAAGGCTTAATTTATTTTGGCATAAGGTCTGAACTTGAGTTATGAATGCATATATTTATTCCCCCTAAATGGCTGGCCAACTTCACAAACACAATTTGTTTACTCTTTCATCCATTTCCCACCAATTTTAGAATACCATCTTTATTAAATACCAACTTCCTGTGTGTTCTTGGATGTACATGAAACTAGCATTTACAGACACACTCTTTATTTAACTTTTACTTGCGGTTGGAGAATGTTGAAACTATAGCACAAGTTATCACAGGCGAAGGAGTTTCCCCTTCAGTCATTTAGCTATCAAAGTTATCACTGTTTATTTGTGAAAAATTTAACTTTTCTCTTTCTGATGATTCAGATTCTACTAGAGCAAAAATAAGCTATAATATTTGACACCAGATGTATAAGCCTGTGTGGGCAGATAAGGAAGAAATGGAAATACTGGGTTGAGTGATGATTTACTTTATGTCTGGTGCACCAAGACTCTTGTGAAGGGGGAAGGCATAGATCTGAATCTTCCTATCTAATCCTTTTCTTACTGTTGGAGGTCCTCAAGAGGACCAGATAAGGAACCGTATCTGACACCTTAGGTAAACCCAGCATTCCTGACATTTGGTGTCTGGTATGATTCCTTTCTGTGGTGCTTCCCCCAGTGGTTTAGATTCTGCCCTTTGATACCTGTTCTGTACTTGACTGTGGACTGAGACCAGCTGCTTGGCTGAGCATTAATGCCACAACAGGCAAAGGTTACTTTTTGTGGTACAGCACTTGGCCTAGTGCCCATCTTACAGAGGTATCATTGTTGATAAGACCCTGTAGTGAGTGGGATTATAAAAAACGACATCCCGGTTTACGTTGTCACTGCAATGCCAAATAACTTCTAGTAGTGCACTCAGCTTGCTTACTTGAGCAGGGCTTGGCAAGACAGTTATTTAGGGGACTTGTGAGTAAAATTCTATTTGAAATAAGTCCATCGTTTTGAAATTTCCTCAGTGAGAAAAAGGCCAATTGAATTTCAGGCTGGTTCTAAAGTGGGGAAGTTTCATTTAGGGACTTCCCTGGTGGTCCAGTGGGTAAGACTCTGAGCTCCCAATGCAGGGGGACCAGGTTCGATCCCTGGTCGGGGAACTAGGTCCTGCCTGCCGCAACTAAGACCCGGCGCAGCCAAAGTAAATAAATAAATATATATTTAAAAAATCAAAACCAAAGAAACCATTGTTTCTCACTTCAATGTAATCAGATATCCAGTATCTTATTGAGAAATGTGCTATCCAGTGTCAAGAATCCTAGGAAGTTAATGGCAGTTAAACATGGGCCAGGAAATCATCATACATTTGGTTTGCTTAAACAATAAATGGTAGACAGACTGTACGGCAAGGCCTCTTTATAGATTAAGCAGTATTTGCATCAGTTGATCAACTACACTGTACTCACATAGTTTCTGAAATAAGTGTGGCAGCGACACAAACTTCTTTGAAGCCCACTTTTGGCTTTTATTTTTGTTTCCTTTGCAGCTGTAAAAACTGTAATAAGATCTCTTCTGCAGTCTTGGCTGACCTAGTCCAGTGGTTCTGGATTTTAGTGTACATAAAAAAATCTTTCAGATGCCTGTTAAGCATGCAGCTTCCTAGTTCTCATACCTAGAGATTCTAATTCAGTTGACCTGGCAACGTGTATGTTTATTAAACCCCTTAGGTAATTCTAATGCAGGTGGTCCTTTGCAAAACACTGGATTGGGGCAGAGGGTATGAGAAAATGAGTTGATACTGATTTATGCCCCTACTAAGTACCAGACTCGGTCATGCCAGGATACCCCATTTCAGTGGTTCCCTCCCAAACCTCAAGTACTGTGTCTACCTTCTAGAAATGATTTTTTTTTGTGTTAGAACCCCTACCTAGGGAATTGTTTCTTTGGTTTTAAGCTTCTTATTGTCCTTTAGCACCAGGAGGAGATACCATTTTATTCCTTAGCACAATGCCATTCTCTGAAGCTATTTGTTACTGATTTGCAACCAGGCAAGGATCTGCTGCCAAGATGTACATCAGTTACATCGCTAAGCCCGCTATTTAGTTCAGCTGATATGTATTTTTGTCTTGGTAGCAAGATTTTTCAATGAAGGAAGCTTCAGTGCTTCAGTGCTTTCATTTATGTTCTGGTGTAACTTCTTACCTTGTTGCATAGACTGGTAACAGATTCAGGGACCAGCTTACAGACATTCAAGCCTTCTGAGGGCAAAAATAGAACAGCTTTGAGTGGAGGGATGGAGAAGAGTCTGAGTGGGAGAGTTCCAGAGAGACAGCACTAGAGCCAGGCTCACGAGTCCTGGCTTTTATTATAGTTGCCAAATTCATGCCCATAATTTTTTTTTTTTTTTTTTTTTTTTTTTTTTTGCGGTACGTGGGCCTCTCACTGTTGTGGCCTCTTGGGTCGCACAGGCTCAGCGGCCATGGCTCACGGTCCCAGCCGCTCCGCAGCATGTGGGATCTTCGCGGACCGGGGCACGAACCCGTGTCCCCTGCATCGGCAGGCGGACTCTCAACCACTACGCCACCAGGGAAGCCCATGCCCATAATTGGACTTGATTTATTTTCTCTGCCCAGCCTGTCCTCCAGCAGAAGTGGCACTGAGAAGAGAAACCCAATTAATTTCCCAGAGAAGAGGACTCATTTAGTTAATCTGTAGCCCCCGGATTGACTGAAGTCAGTTTGCAGATGGAAGTTGTAGACTAGTAAACCATTCCCCTCAAAGAACTTGAAACAGTCTTGGCTGGGACTCTTATGAGAACTTCTGAACATCAGTTAAGAAGAAATACCCTTGATAGCACTATCACGTCTTTGCACGGTCAGGTCACTGTGACCTGAACCCGGCCTTTTGACTTAAATGCCATGTTTTTTCAAACGATATTTCCACACTCTTCCTCTATACCTTGTTGGTTTTAAAGTGAAAGTGATGTTAGAATATTCTGTCATTTGATGGTAGAATATTCTGTCATTTGACGCTAGTTGCTGGAAGATCTCAATTCAGAAAGATTCCCTTTCTGAATAGGAGGAGAACTCACACAGGGGCTGTTCCTGCTGGGGCTCCCCTATTCCTCACGAGCTTCGTGCGGTTTCAGTTCTTCCTCTTCTTCTCTTCCCTGTTGGCTGCCCACCTTTCCTCTCTATTCTTTAGTTTTCTTTTTGCTCTTTCCTTCTGCTAATGCACAGGCTTTCATCTCCCAGACTGGAAAGGTTGATGACCTCAGAGCTAGAGCATTTTCTGTCATCGGCAGGAGTAGGGGTCAGACTCAATCAACCCTGAATCTGCAATCTCTGGGATGCAAAGATAAACATACTCCTTAAGCCACCAAATCGAAATGTATTTGGAGTAGATTTTATGCCCTAAGTTAGGAGACAGTGAGAAAAACTCGCCCAAAGGAAAATAGGCTGCTTGGTAAACTATAGCAAAGCTGGAGTGAGCATTAGTTAAGAACACAGATAGCAAGTGTATAAGGGGGTGGTGCTTTTATAATCACATTCCAAAAAAGCTGTTAACGCTGCGTAGAGGTAGGAAGAACACCAGACCTTGTATGAAGAAATGAGACATGAACTCCTCAGAGGTGGCAAAATCAAATGAACATCTCACTGCTGAGTTTGTAAGGGTAAGACACCTCTTCTTGTGTCTGGCTAAAAGTAACTCAGGTAGCTCACTGCTGCTGCATCTTTAATCAGCAAAGAACACAAGTTTGGGTAGTAAATAACTTACAGGGAATATGATTTGTGTTTAAAATTGACTTTAAGGTTCCTATAAGCTGTCACCTTAAGTCAACACAGCTCAGTCTATTACTTTTACCATTTCTAGACAAGGCAGTGCTATAATTAAGCACCCAATAATTAGCTGCTTTTTCTCACATGAAAATCCCAGTCACCCTGAGAGACGGCACTAGAGGTTGATTTTCCACAAGTCAAACCAGCCAGTTCATTATCAGATAAAATCCCTTCCTTATTTTCTACTGTGACACCTACGATTCACCAAAGAGAATTTCTGAGAAGGATTGTTCCTTTTCCTGGGAGGTAGAGCTACGTCCTTCCACCCACCAAATTTCATATTTCCTGTTTATTTATACTCTTCTTTCCGCAAAAACGCTTCGGTGGCTTACAACAAAAGACTTGGAATTCAGCTGAGTTGAACAAACATTTGTCAATTGCTAGACTCATTAGTAAGTAGTGGGGATACAAATGTGACTAACGTCTCTGTCATTTTAGGGGTTTTAAGGGGAAACTTTACTACATTTGCTAGAATGTAGTTTCCACTGTGATAAGGGTGTGCTCAGGGTGATGAAGGGAAGAGATGGTGCGGGGAGGGGCCGGGCAGTACTTCACCACCCTGGGGAGATCAGGGAAAGTTTGGGTAGCCAGGTCTTCAAGGAGGAGTGGGAGTCAGCCAGGTGGGGACAGGTAGGGCAAGGGCATTCCTGGTGAAGGAGTGGCCTGAGCACCTGTGCAGAGGTGAGGCAGGCAGCTCTAGTGCCAGCACCACACGCACGGTGACATTAGTTAGCTTGGGAATAGAAAATCACAGTCCAGGCAGGGAGGGTGCAGCACCTATGTGAAGCATGAAGGTAATTGTGTTTCTCAACTGGTCTCTGAGCTTCCTGGCAGCCTGCAAGGCCCAGGGTTCAAAGGATCTTATTAATGGCTCTTTTTTTTTTAAATTGAAGTGTAGTTGATTTAAAATATTACATTAGTTTCAGGTGTACAACATAGTGATTCAATATTTTTATAGATTTTACTCCACTTCAAGTTACTAAAAAATAATGGCTATATTCCCTGTGTTGTACAGTATATCCTTGTTGCTTATCTATTTTATACACAGTAGTTTGTTCCTCTAATTCCTATACCCCTGTCTTGCCCCTCCCCCCTTCCCTCTCCCCACTGGTAACCACTAGGACTCACAGATATAGAAAACAAACTAGTGGATACGAATGGTTCTTTTTTTGTTTTAAATTAATTAATTAATTTATTTTTGGCTGCGTTGGGTCTTTGTTGCTGCGCGCGGGCTTTCTCTAGTTGCGGTGAGTGGGGGCTACTCTTCACTGCGGTGCGCGGGCTTCTCATTGCGGTGGCTTCTCTTGTTGTGGAGCACGGGCTCTAGGCGCACAGGCTTCTGTAGTTGCAGCACGTGGGCTCAGTAGTTGTGGCGCGCGGCCTTAGTTGCTCCGCGGCATGTGGGATCTTCCCGGACCAGGGCTCGAAGCCGTGTCCCCTGCATTGGCAGGCGGATTCTTAACCACTGAGCCACCAGGGAAGTCCCATGAATGGTTCCTGAATGCCAGCACAATTGAAAGTCCCTTCTACTTCACACTTACGAAGACTAATTTAAATTTGTTTTGTAGCCACTTGATGTGGGATCTGGGATCATTGTCATTGCCCTTGAGTCTCACCTTGCCTTTTAGCACAGGCTCTGGAAGCGCAGGCTCAGCAGCCATGGCTCACAGGCCCAGCCGCTCCGCGGCATGTGGGATCTTCCCGGACCGGGGCACAAACCCGTGTCCCCTGCATCGGCAGGCGGACTCTCAACCACTGCGCCACCAGGGAAGCCCTCACCTTGCCTTTTAAAGGTGCTTCAGATTTACTTGGTCTCATGTGGCATAGATGTAAAATGACCTATGAAAAACACTAGAGGCCCAACAAACTGTTCAAGCTGACAATAGAAAGGAACCATGTCACAGACGGAAGCTGTTTTTGAATCTGAATCAATATTCGAATGTCCTTCCTTCCACAATGAGAGTCGCGTATTTCAACAATATCAACATATTCACTCTTTTTCTCAGTCTAATAGTGCATCCAAGATAGTTTCAGAATTGTTTTGCCCATCCCACGGCCATAAGCCAAGCTACTAAAAAGAGTTAGGCTTTGTTTGCACTCCTTTCCCTTACTCCCTATCCTACCTGCCCCAGGTGGGGGGAATATAGTCAAACACTTTGCTGTACTGTGTTCATAAGTTACCTGGATTGGTTCTTTTCATTTTTTTCTTTCAGTGTGATTAAACTATTCATCCATACGATTAGATTCATTTGTTTCAGTTTGCTTTCAATTTTAGGGTTTTTTCCTTCCCATTCTTACTGATTCCACTCTATCTTTTGGGACAAGTAAGAGATCAGTTGATGCTTTCAAAAGTGAAAGCTACACAAAAAGACAAATACAGAAGCACCATTGTTTCCCATTTCTCTCTCTCCCCTCCCCTCTGTAGGTAACCAGTTTCATTGTTTACTGGTTTATTAGTTCTGGGTTTTTTCTTTTTTTTAAATAATAATAAGAATATCTGTGCATTTTTTTCTTATTTAAAAAAATTTACACAAATGGTGGCATGCTATATATGCTGTTTTTGCAACTTGCTTAAAATTTTCTTTTTAACTTAATACCTCCTGGAAACTGCTTTACTTCAGTTCATAGGCATCTTCCTCTTTCTTCTTTATGTGGTACTCACTTGGGTGTACATACCATAACGTATGCAACCAATTCCCTTGCTCTGGACATTAGGAAGTTTCCAGTATTTTGCAGGTACAAGTAATGCTGTAATGAATAACCATGTGCCTGTATATGTTGGTGTTATTGGACGTGTATCTTTAGGATACATTCCCACAAATGGGATTACTGGTTTGATGTAGTTTTTAAATTTTTATTTATATATATATTTTTTTAAAGATTTTTTTTTGATGTGGGCCATTTTTAAAGTCTATCAAATTTGTTACAATTGCTTCTGTTTTACCTTTTTTGGTTTTTTGGCCACGAGGCATATGGGACCTTAGCTCCCTGACCAGGGATTGAACCCACACCCCCTGCATTGGAAGGCGAGGTCTTAACCACTAGACCGCCAGGGAAGTTCCAATATAGTTTTTTAGATATTGCCAAATTCCCCTCCATGGGGACTATTCCACTTTGCTTTCCCCTCAACAATGTATGGAAGTGCCTGTTTTCCCCACAGTCTTGTCCAGAGAGGGCATTGCAACTCCTTGATTTTTTTTTTTTTTTTGCCAATCTTATAAGTGATAAATGCTATCTCAGTAAAGTTTTAAAGTTTTACATTTCACTTATTATGAGTGAAGTTAAACATCTTTTCATTTATTGAAAGTCCATTTAAAAATCCTTTTATGAATTGTCTGTTCATGTCTTTTGCCCATTTTACTTATAATTTTCCCTCAATTAAAAAAGTCTAAAAAATAGATTGGGGATATTAGCTTTGGTATGTGTCGCAGGTATTTACTACCAGTCTGTCCTTTGTCTTTTGACTTTGCTTAAAGTATTTTTTTAACATCTTTATTGGAGTATAATTGCTTTACAATGGTGTGTTAATTTCTGTTGTATAACAAAGTGAATCAGCTATACATATATGTATATCCCCATATCCCCTCCCTCTTGCGTCTCTCTCCCACCTTCCCTATCCCACCCCTCTAGGTGGACACAAAGCACCAAGCTGATCTTCCTGTGCTATGCAGCTGCTTCCCACTAGCTATTTTACATTTGGTAGTGTATATATGTCCATGCCACTCTCTCACTTTGTCCCACCCTACCCTTCCCCGTCCCCGTGTCCTCAAGTGCATTCTCTACGTCTGTATCTTTATTCCTGTCCTGCCCCTAGCTTCTTCAGAACCTTTTTTTTTTCTTTTTTTAGATTCCATATATATGTGTTAGCATACGGTATTTGTTTTTCTCTTTCTGACTTCCTTCACTCTGTATGACAGTCTCTAGGTACATCCACCTCACTACAAATAACTCAATTCCGTTTCTTTTTACGGTTGAGTTATACTCCATTGTATATGTGTGCCACATTTTCTTTATCCATTCATCTGTCAATGCACACTTAGGTTGCTTCCACTTCCTGGCTATTGTAAATAGTTCTGCAATGAATATTGTGATACATGACTCTTTTTGAATTATGGTTTTCTCCGGGTATATGCCCAGTAGTGGGATTGCTGGGTCGTATGGTTGTTCTATCTTTAATTTTCTAAGGAACTTCCATACTGTTCTCCATAGTGGCTGTATCAATTTACATTCCCACCAACAGTGCAAGAGGGTTCCCTTTTCTCCACACCCTCTCCAGCATTTATTGTTTGTAGGTTTTTGATGATGGCCATTCTGACTGGTGTGAGGTGATACCTCATTATAGTTTTGATTTGCATTTCTCTAATGATTAGTGATGTTGAGCGTCCTTTCATGTGTTTGTTGGCAATCTGTTTATCTTTTTTGGAGAATTGTCTATTTAGGTCTTCTGCCAATTTTTGGATTGGATTTTTCTTTTTTTTTGAGATTGAGCTGCATGAGCTACTTGTATATTTTGGAGATTATTCCTTTGTCAGTTGCTTCATTTGCAAATATTTTCTCCCATTCTGAGGGCTGTCTTTTCATCTTGTTTATGGTTTCCTTTGCTGTGCAAAAGCTTTTAAGTTTCATTAGGTCCCATTTGTTTATTTTTGTTTTTATTTCCATTTCTCTAGGAGGTGGGCCTTACACTTAGGTCTTTAATCCATTTTGAGTTTATTTTTGTGTATGGTGTTAGGAAGTGTTCTAATTTCATTCTTTTACATGTAGCTGGTCCCAGCAGTTTTCCCAGCACCACTTATTGAAGAGGCTGTCTTTTCTCCATTGTATATTCTTGCCCCCTTTATCAAAGATAAGGTGACCATATGTGCGTGGGTTTATCTCTGGGCTTTCTGTCCTGTTCCATTGATCTATATTTCTGTTTTTGTGCCAGTACCATACTGTCTTGATTACTGTAACTTTGTAGTATAGTTTGCTTACAGTATTTTTGACCATGCGAAAGTTTTAATTTTTTTCTTTATGTAGTCAAATTTATCAATCTTTTCTTTTATTGCCTCTGAATTTTGAGCCATATTTAGAAAACCTTTCTCTACTCCATTGTTAAACAGGATTCACTCATGTTTTCTTCTCATATTTGTACAGTTTTACTTTTTGCATTTAGGTCTCTGATCCATTTGAAGTTTATTCTTTTCTCTGGTATGAGGAGTGGATCTAATTTTTTTTTTTCAAATGGCTATCCAGTTGTCCCAACACCATTTATTACAAGTGACTATCTTTGCTTTAGTGATTTAAGATACTACCTTTATCATATACTTGATTTTTATACGTAGTTGAATCTGTTTGCGGGCTTTTCATTCCATTTCTTTCATTTGTTTTCTATTCATGTACCAGTACTACACTGATTTAATTATAGAGGCTTTGTAGTATGTTTTAATACCTGTTTGGGCTAGTCTTCCTCAGAACTCTTCCTTGTCAGTGTTTTCTTAACCTTTATTTTCCCATGTGAATTTTAGTGTCATCTTTTTTTTTTTTTTTTTTTTTTTTTTTTTTTTTTTGCTGTATGCGGGCCTCTCACTGCTGTGGCCTCTCCCGTTGCGGAGCACAGGCTCCGGATGCGCAGTCTCAGCGGCCATGGCCCACGGGCCCAGCCTCTCCGCGGCATGCGGGATCTTCCCAGACCGGGGCACGAACCCGTGTCCCCCGCATCGGCAGGCGGACTCCCAACCACTGCGCCACCAGGGAAGCCCTAGTGTCATCTTTTATGAGACATTTAATTCTTGATTCTGTTTATTTCTGAAGGTGTTCTGCGACTCTTTGTTGGAAGCTGTCCATCTCTAGGAATCTCCCTCCCTCTGCCCTATGAAAGTAACTGTAGTCATGAGAAACTGTTACTGATGGCATACATCACAGCTTGCAGGTATGTCAAAGTATTAGAACAATAATTCTTAACCTTGGCTACACATTGAAATCACCTGAAAATCTTTTAAGAATTACTGATGTCAGGGCCTTCCATTAAATTAGAATCTCTGAGGTTGAAGCCTTGGCATTTGCATTTCAAAAAAGCTTTCCAAGTGATTCTAAGGCTTGAAATCCATGGCTTCAGGGATGTAACTGGGAATATCCTTGTTTAACCCTTAAGGTCCACAAGGGAACAGAAATAGTATGTAATAGGCTATGATACAGGCATACAGCCACACTATTAGTCCCATAGCAGAGTGGAGGTGACTTTGAGCTAGTGGAAAGTGATACAATAGTGATATCTGTGAGGGAAAATTATGGGAAAGAGAAGATGGTGACTGCCCAGGTGGCCCAAGAACCCTCAGAGTGGATATAGAACATAAACTTCATGCTTAATATCTACGTCATATAGTGTGCTTTATAATTACACTTATTGAAATCAGTCAGGTACAAATGTTCTTCTTAAACTTCACATATTCTCAGGAATGCTAAAAAGTGGTTTGGGTTTGTGTGGGGAGAGGGCAAAGGTATTTACCCAAATAATAGCTAGAGGGAATTCACACAAAGTTATACTAACCAGAAGTGACTCTCATGATACAAGAACCTTACCTTTATTTCTGAAGTGTATGTTACATGCCTCATGGTTCTCTTCTGGAACATTTCCAAAGCATACTAGGTTATCATATGTCTTAGCTCAGGCTGCTATAACAAAAATACCATAGACTGGGTGGTTTAAACAACAAACATTTATTTCTCACTGTTCTGGAGGCTGGGAAGCCCAAGATCAATATGCTGGAAGTTTCACTGTCTGGTGAGGGCCCGCTTGCTGGTTCTTGGTTCTTTCTGTGGGCCCTCCCATGGCAGAAGGAGCAAACTCTCTGGGGTCTCTTCTTATAAGGACACTAATCCCATTCATGTGAGCTCCACCCTCATGACCTAATCACCTCCCAAAGGCCTCACCTCCAAATACCATCATGTTGGGGGTTAGGATTTCAACATATGAATTTTGAGAGGATGTAAACATCGAAATCACAACATCATCATCATAAAGACATAATTTCTGACCCTCACATAAGAATAATCATTCTAATTTTCATGCTACACACTCCTGTTTTGTCAGTTATCCCTCTTTAAAGAGTAATCCTTGTCCTTCTACCTACAGTTTTAACAAATGCAGTTGAGATATATTCAAAGAGAGATAGAAAAGAAGAATGAGACTGTTTTGAATTGAAAAAAAATTGGACACCGCTTCCCAAGAACATGCTTCTCACTATAAATCTTTTGCAGGATTATGTCAGCCACATTGTCCACAAGTTGATTTAAAAAACCAATCTCTCTAACTGTATCTTTCCCTGAAGCAGATCCTCTGGGGGAGCTGATGATTGAGCTGTTCCTCTCTTTTAAATCAGAGGGTTAGCATCAGAAATGGTTCTTTTTGCTTTGGAAGCATAATAAGTACCAAAGGATATAAATATAAATATGGCAAACAGTAGTAAGGATACCTGTAAATTAGTGAGTAGGTCCCCATCATTTCAAAGTATTAAGTGAGAAGCTAGATGATCATTTGCAGGACTGTTGTAAAGGGGTTTCCTGTGCTGGGTGGGTTTCTATGATTCTCATGTGAACACACTGTGTTTTTCATGATGCTAAAGAGGAAATCCCTGCTTTTTCAGTTTGAAATGGTTTAACTTAAAGAAGACTTGAGTCCTTTCCCATCATAAAATGTGGGCTAGAATTTTAGGTTGCAGATACATTCTTCATTTACCTAAGGAAAAATTATTCAGTATAAAATGCTAATTATATGTGGGCTGTTTATAAATTTTTATAAACAAAATGCTACTCTAAATTTGAATATGATAGACACACATGTACCAATTTCTGGCAGACTCTGTAGGTGGAGCAATTTCTCTGGCCTTCATTCAGCCTCAGAGAATGGGAATTATTAGAGATCCTAATGTGAGCAAGAAGTTGGTTGTTGGCTGTGCTGGGAATTCTAAGCCACAATATGTCAAATATGTTAAACTTTAAGAGACTGGCCTTTTCTCTTAATAAGACACTTTCTCAAAGCCCTGACATGCTGTGTTCAAAGTCAATATCTGTTGTCTTTGTTTTCTGAAAATACCATCTTGATATTGATAATGTGAAGCCAATGCATTCAAGGTGTTAAATCAGGATGTATGTTTGAGATACTCCAGGATTTCCTAAAGTAAGAAATGGTTCTCTTGTTCTATGAAAAGTGAGAAAAAGAAAGAGGTACTTCCCACCTGCCTCCCCTGCCAACCCTAGTCTGATAAGCTTTTTGGTCTCTTCAGATCTTTCTTATTTATAGCTTATCACTGACAACTTACTGCTTATCATTCAACAAATCCAAACAGCCTAAGGATGCAATTTATTGCTATCTGCTTTGTAGGGAGGAGTTAGCTTGGGTACCTGAAGCACGTTACACTCTCAACCTCTCACTTTTTTTGCTGTAAGAACTAAGGTAACTCACATGTATCAATATTTTTTAATGTGTTTTTTTAATATAAATTTATTTTATTTATTTTTGGCTGCATTAGGTCTTTGTTGTTGAGTGCAGGCTTTCTCTAGTTGTGGTGAACGGGGTCTTCTCTTGTTGGGGAGCACGGGCTCTAGATGCGCAGGCTTCAGTAGTTGTAGCACATGGGCTCCGTAGCTGTGGCTCGCGGGCTCTAGAGCGCAGGCTCAGCAGTTGTGGCACACGGGCTTAGTTGCTCCGCGGCATGTGGGATCTTCCTGGAGCAGGGCTCGAACCTGTGTCCCCTGTGTTGGCAGGCGGATTCTTAACCAGTGCACCACCAGGGAAGCCCAATATTTTTTTGAAAACAAATTTTTAAGAGCATGAGATGCCCCAGTGAAATGCCATAAATTAGCAGGCTGCGTAGCTAGTGATTTCCCATGATCAAAGGATTGGTTAAGTTCAGCCACGTGGTAGATGCCCATCAGATTGTTGTCCACCGTCTCTTTTCTACTAGTTTCTTCTTCCCCCATCCATTCACCTGATTGTGGTAGGAGATGCCCTGATTAAATGTGATCCTGACCCCTGCCACATTTTTTGGGTCTAGGGGCATTTGATCCAAGCTGGCCAATCAATCCTTTCCTGGAGATTTTCACCTTGGGAATAAGAGCTAGAGATGGGCTTCTTATTGGACATATGAGTTTGAAAAGTATAACCGCTGGGAGCAGTATAGCTGTGTCCCACCAAGTGTATGAAAGAGCCGAGGAGGCTGGTCTGTAGTAACAGGGAGGAGTGGGGCAGATGTGTAGGGAAAGTAGAGGGAGTGATGCAGAGAGAGGCCCCCAGGCTCCCTACAGGGCTCTAGGCCGTGATTCCATCCTGGGGCTGTGTCTCTAACAAACTGGGTTCGTTTTACTGTAGCCAAGAGCTCTAACTGTTAACAACACAGGTTTGATTGAAAAGATCCTGGGGCAGTTCACAAAAGGGGAAGAAAAGTGGTGCAAGCAGTGTGGGAAAGGCAGGGAGCCGGCAGCCCTGTGGCCTTGGCCACAGGAGTTCTGGTCCCTGAATGACAGTGTGGCTCTGGTCCCTCTTGCATCCTTGTGTCAAGAGAAGAGACTCTGACGGGCCCTGCTGGGTCACTGTGAAGCCTGTTCCAGAAGAAAGGAAGGAAAAGTGCTGGCTGACAAAAGCAGAAGCCAATCATATCTGGACCTGATTTGTCCCCTTAGAACATTCTTCATTTTCATGTATTGATTGCTTGGTTGCCTAGGGCAGGAGTGGAGTTTCTGTTTCTGAAGTTTTGCTTAATCTCTTACCAAGAAATGTAAAGACCCAGAGCAGGACTTCCCTGGTGGCGCAGTGGTTAAGAACCTGCCTGCCGGTGCAGGAAACACAGGTTCAAATCCTGGTTTGGGAAGATCCCATATGCCTCGGAGCAACTAAGCCCGTGCACCACAACTACTGAGCCTGTACTCTAGAGCCCACGTGCCACAACTACTGAAGCCCGTGCGCCTAGAGCCTGTGCTCCACAACAAGAGAAGCCACCGCAATGAGAAGCCCGCCCACCGCAAGAAAGACCCAACACAGCTAGAAAAAAAAAAAAAAAGAAAGAAAGAAAGACCCAGAGCAGAGGAACCTGGAAAACCCATTTTTCCTCCTCTTGGTTAAGCATCCTGGCTTTGCCACTCACTGCAGCATGACCTTGAGCGAGACCTGTCATTATTCTATAAAGTGGAGATAATACCAGCACCTACCTTATAAAGTTGTTTTAAGTATTAAATGAGGTCGTGTTTGTAAAATGCTTTGTGTAGAGCCTGGTGCCTGGAACGGGCTTCACACAGTTACGATTATTCACCTGCAGATATTTCCTTCAGTTACAGCCTCTGAATCCTGAGCCATCTGGATGCAGGGCCTGAGGGCTCCAACCTGAGCACCTCTATTGGAAATCTCCCCTTATTCCTCGTCATTTTAAGACTGAAGTCCTGGGTCTCAAAAGCCTCTGCCTTATTTTTTTAAATAATATAATATTCATGCAGAAATATACAAATTATTTGAATTTTCACCTACACATATACCTATGTAATCACTATTAGGACAAATATCCAGGACATTTACAGCATCCTGGAAGGTTCCTTTATGTTCCCTCCCAGTCAATACCCACCCTCTCTCCCTCAGACTTGACCCATATTCTGACCTCTTTCACTGCAGATGTGTGTTTCCCCTTCTTGAACTTCCTATAAATGGAGTCGTACAGTATGCACTCTTGGTGTCTAGCCTCTTTTCATTCCATCTTATATCCATCCATATTGTTGAAGATAAAAGTGGTTTACTCTTTCTTATTGCTGTGTAATAATGTATGAATATGCCGTAGTTTGTTCATTGTATTGGTGGACTGCGTCCGGTTTTTGCCCATTATGAGCACACATCTCCTGGATGAGACATGCACACATTTTTGTTGGGTGGATACTTAGCAGTAGAATCACTGGGTTAGTGTATGTTTCACCTTAATAAGTTCAAACAGTTTCCCTGAGGCTCTTTTGAACCTTGGACTCTGAGCCTTTGCCTCATGTCTCAGAACTCTCAACTTCCTCATGACATGTACGAGCCCAGAGGTTGGAGAGAGACTAGGAATGGAAGTAACTAGGAGTTAAATGGTGGCTTAACCGGAAGGTCTGTGGGAACTTGCAGGGGTGTCAGGAGCAATCCCAGCCTCAAAGGTCAGGCAGGGTAAAGCAGGTGACCTCACACTCTGTGCAAAAACCAAGGCCTGGAGAAGGGATGTATCCCATCCAACCCAGGCAGGGAAAGAGCTCAGATGGACTTAATTCCATTCTTAGTGTGGGAGGGGATGTCGGAGCTTAATATGATTCTGGGTGAACATACAGGGAAGTACCTAGTTTCAGCAGTAAATCCTGCAAGAGAGGATTCCTACCTGAGATTGAGAGGGCAGGGTCCAGCTGACACAGCTGATCCCCGCTTTAGAAGCTCCAACAGACAATTTGTTACTGTCACCTACTCTGTGGGCTTCTTCTCAATATTTTTTCACAAATGATGCTATGATTCTGATGGTGACAGGCTGCCAAGCTTAAGAACGGACATTTGTTTGGATACTTTGGTTTTCACAGTTATCAGAATTTCTTGCTGAACAAGATATTTTATCTCTTTTCACTGTACATATTTGTTTTTCCAACTGTTCTCATTTGCCAAACAGGAGCTTTACAAAGTGTCTCAGAATTTGTAATGGCTAACACTTTTAAAAAGGAATTTGGTTTTATAAGTCAAGCTGACACAACACAATTTCTCAGATAAATTAATTCCTCAGCTTTACTGCCTGAATAATTTGTGGCCTAAATTATTTAGCTATTTACATCAATTTCCTTTGGACCATTCCCAGAAAAGTAGGGAGTTCCTAGTTCATTTCTCTTCCTTCAGGGAAAAGCACATGTAACTTTTTCCAG
Source organism: Hyperoodon ampullatus (assembly GCF_949752795.1). Lineage (NCBI taxonomy): Eukaryota > Metazoa > Chordata > Mammalia > Artiodactyla > Ziphiidae > Hyperoodon > Hyperoodon ampullatus. The sequence continues at coordinate 58,651,044 of NC_136929.1, read as the reverse complement.
ACAAATAGACATCAAGGCAAACTTAAAATATTGTTCTGTAACTAGTTCAGAATCAGAACCTTTGAATTTTTTCTTAATACTGTCATTTAAAAATTTCATTTTCAAAAAGGTATATAGGGGCTTCCCTCGTGGCGCAGTGGTGGAGAGTCCGCCTGCCGATGCAGGGGACGCGGGTTCGTGCCCTGATCCGGGAAGATCCCACATGCCGCGAAGCGGCTGGACCCGTGAGCCATGGCTGCTGAGCCTGCGTGTCCGGAGCCTGTGCTCCGCAGCGGGAGAGGCCACAACAGAGAGAGGCCCGCGTAACGCAAAAAAAAAAAAAAAAAAAAAAAAGGTATATACCTGAAAGTTTAAAAAAATTTATTATCCGTATTGCTCCAGAGAGCTCCAGTACATATATTATAGTCAGAATGCCTGGGTTCAAATCCTGTATTTGCCCTCTGCTAGCTCCATCGCTTGGCAAGTCTCCAAACACGAGTTTCCTCATCTATGAAATTCAGAAAGCCTAGAGGTGCTGCCGTGTTCAGGTAACAAATAGGGAGCTTGGTAAGGGCCCACTACATGAGCTGTGTTCATTAAATGCCTAATTGTTATTTTGATATTCACAAAATGTATGTAGTATATTAAATTGAATTGTTTTAGAACGTTGTGTGATTTATATAATACCACTCAGTTCAGGGTTTATTCAACACTGACAAATACTAGAGACCTACTTACTGTGTGTCAGGAAGTGTTTTCGGCTGGCAGCAGAAACCTACTCTGGTTAACGGAAGTAGAAAGGAAATTTATGAGAAAGCATTGGGTAACTTAGGAACCTCCAGAAGGGCCAGACTCAGAGTACTCCCTGGAATCAGGATGCAGAGCTCGTCCTGCAGAGACACCATTGCCCTTGCTGTCCGATCCAGCCCTCGCTGTTGGCACTGCAGTTTCCAGCTGGATGCGCTGTTGCAGCTTCTGCTGTAACTGCCTCTGGGACCTGTGTGTAGTGGCTGCCGCTGCCACTGCATGTCATCTGATGGGATTTATACAGTCCCCGCTTCTCTGCATCGCTAGCTGTGCAGGTGTTTCTGATCAACAGAGCCCAACCACAGACAATGCTGGGAAGATGGGGAGCTGGCATCTTCAGCTTTACAGCAGGAAATGGGTTTTACCTCCTCTATTAGTTTGCTAGGGCTGCCGTAACAAAGTATCACAAACTGGGGAGCTTAAACAACAAAAATTTATTGCCTCACAGTTCTAGAGGCCAGAAGTCCGAGATCAAGGTGTCAGCAGGGCCGTGCTCCCTCTGAAGGTGCTATAGGGGAAGGGTGTGTTCCAGGCCCCTCTCCCAGCTTCTGGTACTTCCGTGGTTTATGGCAGTGTAACTCCCATCCTCACATGGTGTCTCCCTGTGCGTGTCTGTCCCTTTTTATAAGGACACCGATCACATTGGATCAGGGCCTGATTACTCCAGGATGACCTTATCTTAACTGATTACATCTGCAACGAACTTATTTCCAAATAAGGTCACATACCAAGGCACTAGGGATTAGGACTTCAACATAGGAGTTTTCAAGGGACACAATTCGAACCATAACACCTCCTAAGGTGGGAGATTGCTCCAATACAGGAAGGACAGCCCCAAAAGAATGAGAAATAGCAAGTGGAAATTAGGAAAATAGTATTGCCAATCTGTGACAGTTTAATAACTTATTGTTGATGAGTCATAATCTTATGTGGGCTAAAGATTGTTTTCTATGAATATCAACCAGAGCAAATTGAAGAAACTGAAGCCCTAACACATTCAGAGCTGGAAAGAGCCTTAGGGATTGATCTGACACTTGCTTTCTTCCAGTAAAAAACACAGACGTCCAGACAAGTTAGGTGACTTGTTCGAGGTCACACAGCAAAGATGGAGCTAGACCGTAGAGACTCCTAGTCCAGTGCTTTTCCTCTAGAACACACAGTCTCTGTTATATGTTCGCTAGCAATTGGGTTTCTTTCAGACCAAACCACCAGCTTTGCAAGTACACAAATTCCAGACTCTGATTCTCTAAGAGGATTGTCCACAGGGCCTCCCCATACCCCCATGCTGCTGCCCAGGTTCAGGCAGATGAAGCCTTCCTGCCCAGGACTGCAGGCCTGTGATGGTCAGCAGCCTCGGTTTGGCCTGGGGTTGCTGAGTGCCCTGAGGATTTGGCCGAAGGTCCTGGTGTGGGCTGTAGAGTGAAGGTGGATTCTGGGAAGTACAGACCAGGTCCTGGAAATGACTGCCAGCTTCTCTTGAGAAAGGAGAGAGGACCCCAGAAGGACAGCATGCTGCCTTTCTCTGCCGGAGAAGGATATTAGGACAGAGAACTTCAAAAGGAACTTTAAGAAAAAAAATCTTTATGCTGTGCTCTCCTGCTGGGAGCAGGCTCCTAGAATTGAGCTTAGATCTTTGTCACTTGAAAAGCAAAAGATGAGAGGTCACCTTCCTGAGATCTTGGTGGAGCCTAGGTTCCCAGTGGGTATTCCAGAAGCCTTTCAGGGGTATGTGTGGGACTTTGATGTTTAAGATGTTGAGATAGAATATTTAGCCTCTGTGTTTTCATTTTAATGTTGTTGAGGGCTGAAAGATTTGTGATAATAGAATGGCTTCTAAAGATGTTCATCTCTGACAGGACATTAATTATAAGAATAAAGCAAGACCCAGATCTTTCTTTCCTCCTTGCCATTTTCCAGTTCTCTTTGTCTCTGTTTCATCATATTTTTATCCAAAGAAAGAGCTCTAATGTGAAATTTCCTTCTTCTCCACACTTTTCTGGGCATATCTGAGAAAACGATCTAAGGGCTTTCTAAACAATTTTTTCCTATTCAGTGGATTTCCACCTTAGTGAAAGAAGCTGCTCTGATGATAAACACTGGGAAGTTTTCATAGGTCCTTACCCTTCCTGAATTTTCTTTTCCCTTTGAGATGGGGACTCCCTCACAGGGAGCAGCCCCGGCTTCTCCTTTGTTGGGACAGCCATTCTGAGTTTGTGCATGTCTATACTTTCTTCCTTCTCATACTGACTCGTGGCTTATCAGCACCCCTGGGAGAGACTGGGCTCGTCCTGAGGGCCGGAAATCCATCAGTTGTTTCAGCTCAGGTTACATATGAAGGGGGGAGTGGTTTGGGTTTTTTGGCTAGTGTTAGCTTTTTAAAAATTTATTATTTTAAAAAATTTTTATTAAAAATTATAGTTGATTTACAATGTTGTGTTGTTTCCAGGTATACAGCAAAGTGATTCAGTTGTACATATATATATATATATGTATGTATCTCTTCTTTTTTTTTAGATTCTCTTCCATTATAGGCTATTACAAGATACTGAGTATAGTTCCTTGTGCTATACAATAGGTCCTTGTTGGTTATTTATTTATATATAATTATGTGCTTATTTTAATCCCAAACTGCTAATTATTCCCTCCCCTCCCATTTCCCCTTTGGTAACCATCAGTTTGTTTTCTGTGTCTGCGATCTGTTTCTGTTTTGTAAATAAGTTCATTCACATCATTTTCTTTTAGATTCCACATATAAGTGGTATCGTGATATTGTCTTTGTCTGACTTATTTCACTTAGAATGATAATCTCTAGGTCCATCTACGTTGCTGCTTACTGTTAGATTTTTGATTGACCTGTCCTTTCTTCCTCCCTGCTTAATCCCCATGACTTTGCAGGATTAGATGTGTACCGCGGTGCCTCTCATTGTAACTGTCGCTTAGTCAATGTTTGTTGTATTGAGCTGAGTCTTATTAGTCATGGCACAGAGCCCCAGGTGAACTGGCTAAATGTCAGAAGAACCAGAAGCTGTTTTGCCTGAGGAAGTTCTCTTCCTGGACAATTTAAGTTTTTAACAATTGTTCTGTTACCGTATGTATTCGCTTGCTAGGGCTTCCACAGCAAAATACACGGACTGGTGGCTTACAAAAGAGGAATTTACTGACTCACAGTTCTGGAGGCTGGAAGTCCAAGATCAAGGTGTTGGCAGGTTTGGTTTCTCCCACGGCCTTTCCCTGGCTTGCAGATGACCGCCTTCTTGCTGTGTCCTCACGTGGCCTTTTCTTTGTGCATCCCTGGTGTCTCTTTGTGTGTCCAAATTTCCTTTTGTAAGAACATCCATCAGACTGGATTAGGGCCCACCAATATGACTCATTTAACCTTTTATTTTTGGACTCATTTAACCTTAATTACCTCTTTAAAGCACTATCACCCAATACAGTCACAATCTGAGGTACTAGGACTTATGAGTTTAACATATGTGTTTGGAGGGGATACAAGTCAGCCCATAGCACCGTATATCTCTACACCTGTAATGGATCCTAGATCAGAGAGTCAGAGACTAGTAGGATTGGAATGGACTTCAAACACCTGGTCCTTCCACCCACTTTACAGATGAGGATCCTGAATTCAAAAAGGGGAACTGGAGGGGCTTCCCTGGTGGTGCAGTGGTTGAGAGTCCGCCTGCCCATGCAGGGGATACGGGTTCGTGCCCCGGTCCGGGAAGATCCCACATGCAGCAGAGAGGCTGGGCCCATGAGCCATGGCCTCTGAGCCTGCGCGTCCGGAGCCTGTGCTCCACAACGGGAGAGGCCACAACAGTGAGAGGCCCGCGTACTGCAAAAAAAAAAAAAAAAAGGGGGGGGGGGAACTGGAAACATCTGGATTAAAAAAATTGGGTATCCCAACCTCCTTCCTCCACAACCCCAAACCTCGTTTGGCTCCAGTCTGGGCTGGAGTTACAGGCCCTACCTGCCTCCCTGGGGACGAATGACAGTCAGGCAGAAACCTCCTCAGAGTGATACCATGTCCCAAGGACAGGAGGGCAGTGGCGTCCAGCTCCTTTCGTCATACCCGGGGCTCCTCTCGGCTCCAGGCGAAGCCTCCCAGCTCTCAGCCATTGCTCACTCCCAATGTGCTCCCCCCAACACCAAGCCACCCACCCAGCCTCCTTTTAGGGTTCTCCCAGGGGGAAATGCAAAGGGCAAGTTAAATTTGTCTTTAGCTACCCATCCCCAGCCTTGACATTTATGTTTTTCCTTCTTCGGCACCTGTAGCTCTCATGCTGGCGCCTTCCTGTCCAGCTCCTCTTTCCCGGGACGCCGCCTCCAGACCCGCTCGGTGGCCCTTTCCTGAGGGTCTCTCCTCCTGCTATTCCTTACCCCACCGCAGGTTGGCTGTCCCTGTTTGAAATACCAGAATCTTCTGTGGTGCCCATATCCATTGCTCCCAGAGCCCTCAGCTCACACCTGCTCTGTGGCACTTCTCATCCTGCAGTGTAATTGCAGGCTCACACGCCGGTCTCCCCTCCTAGACTGTAAGCATCCAAAGCACGGGGCATTCCATTTCCTTTGTACCCTTAGGATTTAGTACAGTGTCTGGAACAGACTAGGCATTCAATAGGTGCTTCTGGGATGAGTCAAATCCCTAGTTCCCCGGCCACCACTCAGCAAGGTCACAGCTTGACCTAATGATCCGCTTGCCGTGGGTCTGAATGTTGAAGGCGAGGCCCCCGTTGATTGGCACGCAGACCTATGAGGCAGGTGCTCTGGACCGTCATTTCTTCAGTCATTCATCACTTCAAACATCTTTTAAACACCTACTGTTGTCAGGGATTGGACAATGAACAAAACATATTCTGTTCTCAGTAAGTTCAACATAGGGCATGGCAGAGCTGGAAAATTTCCTTTTTCCACTTGACGCCACAGGTACGGTAGGATAAAGACTTGACGTTACATTTCTGGGTGTGTACCAGGCTCTTAAAGGTTTGTTGATAACTTATTTTGGTGTGTGTATTTCCAATATCTTAGATGAACACTCTGGTATCATGGTGCAAAGTGTCAGCCAAGGAATAGAGGCTGACTAACCTGTTCCTTTGTGGTTCATTTAATGCTGTTGGAAACCCATTTTGGTTGTCTGCACTCTCCTGGCCAGTCACAGCTTCAACATCCTCCATTGTTCTCTACCTTAGAAAAAAAAAGACTGAAAATCTTTTTGTGACAGTCCTGCAATTTTTGCTTGCTCCTCAAAGTAATATTCTAGGCATTAAAAATGTAATTTGCATTGTGATTTGGGGGAGTGATAAATCTTGTGCCAAGGACCATTTTTGGATAAGAAGTCACTAGAATTATGAAATTCTCAAGGTGTGTGACAGGAAACCGGGGTTGGGCTGTGAGGAGAGGAAAGAGGGCCCTGAGTCTGCACTTGGCTCTGGTGGGGACAGCAGCAATGGATGAATTTATTTACATTGATGAATATATTTACACACAGATGTAGTTTGGGGCTTTTGTGGTTTTTTTCTCAATAATTTGCCATTTCTAAGATACAGTAGAATCACTTTTTCCAAGTTGAAAGCACAACCTGTAAATGTATAAAAGTTAATCCCTTGATTTAAAAAAAAATCTACTTTAAATAGGTAATGCGTGCCTATGATATGAATGTACGGAAGAATATGCAGTGAAAAGTGTGTTGTGGGTATTTGCAATTCTTTTTTGTTATTCTGGTAAAAATACATATTTATCATTTTAACCATTCGTAAGTATACAATTCAGTGACATTAAGTACATTTGTAAGGTTGTATAATCATCACCAGTATCAATATTCACAACTTTTTCATTATCCCCCCAACAAAAACTCTGTACCCATTAAACAATAATTTCCCTTCCTCCCTCCAGTCTTTGGTAACTACTATTCTACTTTCTGTCTCCAGGAATTTGACTACTCATAAAAGTGGAATCATATACTATTTGTCTTTTTGTGACTGGCTTGTTTCACTTCGCCTGCCTTAGAGGTTCATCCACATTCTAACAGGTATCAGAATTTCATTTCTTTTTAAGGCTAAGCAATATTCCATGGTATGTATATACCACATTTTGTTTACCCATTTTTTCATTGATGGTATTTGGGTTGTTTCCACCTTTTGGCTAGTGTGAGTAATGCTGCTATGAACATTGGTATAAATGTCTGTTTGAGTTCCTGCTTTCAATTCTTTTGGCTATATACCTATAAGTGTAATTGCTGGGTTGTGATTCTTTTTGATTACTTAGATTCTAAGCCACTGTGCTGTGTTGGAGGATTCTTCCATCCTTTTGAGGCAAAGCCTGCTTCTCACAGCAGAAGGTGGAATTGATTTGGGGAATTGTTTCTGACATTTTAGTCCCCTAAGCCTGATTCGGAACTATCTAAGCCTTACAATATCTTTCTAACAAACTCCCTTCCTACTTAAATCAGCCAGGGTTGTTTTTTGTTGCTTGCAATGCAAATGCTGACTGACACAGTTTCACTCAAATTCCTGTTCCCAGCCCAGCAGTTCCACTCCTTCAGGCAGCTGTTGTCATCATTTTCCTGTGCCTCCCTCCAGATAATCCTTTAGTATTTGTAAATGTAAAAGAGAATATATTTTTGCCTTGTTCACGAGCCCACACCTAAGACTAAGGCCTTGAGGATGTAAACTATGGGCTGTTAAGTGTTAACTCAATAATTTCCCATTATCTGTGCTTGGGGGCGGGCAGACGCTTTGTCAGCTCTCTGATGAACTAACATGTATGGCAAGGCTGTCCTCAAAGAGCTCAGCAGGAAGGGCAAGAAGGGAAAAACAAGATGGGGAGCCATGGATGACATCAGAGCCTACAGAGAGAGGCAGAGAAGACGGATGTCAAAGAGACTTTGCTTTGTTGCCGGGTTCTGTGCCGGGTTCTCTCACTAGAGCTTTGTCAGCAGGTTCCATAACTATGGAAATTCTTGATTTTTTTTTTTTTTTTTTTTTTTTTGTGGTATGCGGGCCTCTCACTGTTGTGGCCTCTCCCGTTGCGGAGCACAGGCTCCGGATGCGCAGGCTCAGCAGCCATGGCTCACGGGCCCAGCCGCTCCGCGGCATATGGGATCCTCCCAGACCGGGGCACGAACCCGTATCCCCTGCATCGGCAGGCGGACTCTCAACCACTGCGCCACCAGGGAGGCCCGAAATTCTTGATTTTTATTTATTTATTTATTACTTTTTTGCGGTATGCGGGCCTCTCACTGTTGTGGCCTCTCCTGTTGCGGAGCACAGGCTCTGGATGCGCAGGCTCAGCGGCCATGGCTTACGGGCCCAGCCGCTCCGCGGCATGTGGGATCTTCCCGGAACGGGGCACGAACCCGTGTCCCCTGCATCGGCAGGCGGACTCTCAACGACTGCACCACCAGGGAAGCCCAAAATTCTTGATTTTTAATCCCCAGTCTCAGTGGGATAGAGAGCTGAATGGAGCTGGTTTGGGTCCTACGTACCTATGTTACCTTGGGTTGTATCCTGTGAGTCTCTTTTCAGGCAACTTCTTAGATCTCAAGCTGGGACGCCTACCTTGATGTGTCCCACCTAGTGGCTTTGCACCTGAATTGTTCAGGAAGGAAAGGGAAAGAAAAAGGAAGAGGAAAAGAATGAAGGGATTTGTCTTTTGCAAAGGGCACTCTTGCTATAATGTGGAAGGCAGATTGAAGGGAGCTCAGAGTCCATGGGGAGATCCCGTTAGGAGGCGGCTGCAGTCATCAGGTGAGAGATGGTGGCAGTTCGGATAAGGGTCGAGGTGGTGGAGGTAAAGAGCTGTGGGTGGATTCAGAATTCTAGGAGGGGAAGCTATTAGGATTTGGTGAAGGATTCTCAGGTGGGTGTCAGAGGAGGCGGTGGTTAAGGAGATGCCAAAGTTTCTTGCTTGTGCCAGTGTTGCTTGGTAGGCCATTCACAGAGACAGGGAACCCAGAAGAAGATCAGGCTCGGTGGGGGAGTGATGACCTGTCAAGGGAGCTCCTGGAGGAAGAATATGACGACGACATAACAACAGAGTAAATGCATTAGAATTCTTCATTCATTCATTCATCCATTCATCAGTTAGTTATTGACAACCTAGAGACTGAACCTTTCTGAAAATGGGTCTAAGTACAGTCTACTCCATGTGACTGTGGTGAGGGGTTATGAATTATTTGGGGATAGTTTTAGTTTCCTCATCTGTAAAAATGAGGCCATCCAAGTAGATACTCTTAAATGTGCCTTCTAATTATTGCACTATGAGAAATGAAAGCCATTTCTTCTCTCTGCCTCTATCCTAACAGCCCATAGACTATAAGCTGGAGGAGGTCAGGGCACTGTCTGTTTTTGTTCACCAGAGTCTTCTATATGTTAACTTCTCCTGGAGCGGGGACTGGAGTGTTTACCTGTCTCCTTTACCCACCAGCCTCCATGGGGAATGGACATTATTCAGCTGAACATTCATTACAAAAAACCCAACATTTTCTTATTTTGCTTTCTGACATTAAATAGGAGACCCTTTTCTGTGGGCTCTTCCAAGTCCCAGTCTCTTGAATATATTTTTATCTGCAGTCATTTCTGGCAGTAAACTTGTTTCAGATTCAAGAGGGCAAAAAATAAACAGCAAGCTTATATTATCTTATCTCTGTCACTGAATAATCAGGAGAACTAGATCCAATTTAACTATTCTAAGCTGCTTACCAAAATATCCCCTGGGGAAGGCATCTTGGGATACAGTCAAAACAACTCAGGGTAAAACAAAAGACATTCAGGTGCAGAACCCACTGCATGGAACAAACAGCAAAACCGAAACCCAAACCCCCAAATCTGCCCCAAACCACAAGCTCCAAACAAACAAAACCAGGTCCCCACCACCTCCAACACACATACACACACACACACACACACACACACACACACACACACACAGAGCGTGCTTCCCTCAGTTGTGCTGTGTTTGGGGGACTCTGATGCAGCCCAGTCCCAGGGAGGGGCTGGAACACTTTCCAGGTCAGGTTCTCTTCTGTTCGTCAGAATATTCTCCCCTCTGCTCTGCTGTCAGTGACTTCTGAGGACTTTCTAGTGGTGGACATAATCGTAAGCAGTTCAGATGCTTTTGTTGTCCCCTCCAATCTTCTACAGTCATCTCTTGCCATGTTGGCCCTGAGTGAGTCACCACAGTTGTCACCTTGGTGACATGAATATCTAGGTCTTTGTTTAACAGTCTCTGGAGGCAAGACTTTCTTCTTTAAGACAATTGGAATTTTCCTCCATGTTTCTGAGCTGGGGGATGGAGAAGAGAGAAGAGGAACTAAGGGGTCTTGCTATAGGTGGAGCTTCGAGGGAACTGGTCGTCTTTCCAGGGGCCCCTCAGCAGTGAAGCACAGTCTTGGCCAGCTCTCTGTTTGAGGTTCCTAGGGCATCCTTAAAAGTGAAGACAAGCCCAACTTGTGTTAGAATTCACATGTTTACATTTAATAAGAAAATACTTTAGCACATGTAAGTAGAGTTGTTTTAGTCCTAAGATAGTATTTATTATAAAATTAATAAAACATTAATTATTAGTTTTTATAATATGGTTCTAATCAGTGGAGAAAAGATGGATGATACAATGAATAGTGTGTTGAGATACACTGTTACGCCAAAAATAATTTCACAGTGGAGCAAATATTTAAACTTGACCCATGAAATTATTAAAAGTACTTGGAAAAACTATGGAAGAGTTAAAACGATTATCCTAGTGGGAAAGACTTCAAAATGTGACACAAAACCCAGAAGCAGAAAAGATACTGTTGATATTTTTAAATATATGAAAACATAAAATTTCTGTGAGGCAAAATCCTGTATAATCAAAATCTAAAGACAAACAAATGAGAAAAACCATTTGTAACTCATATCGTAGATTAAGCACTGATTTCCCTAATATATTAAGGGCCCCTATAATTTAATGAAAGAGCAACAAGCCCATAGAAAAATGGCCAGAGGATATAAACTGAGGTAATGAAATGGAAATGGCTCAAACATATAAATAAATGCCCAACTTTACTCCTAATAGGAAAATGCAACCTGAATTCTAGGACATCATCTTTCACCTATTAAACTAGAAAATATAAAACTGTTTGATAACATACTCTGTTAGAGAAGCTGTGGGAAATACACACTCTTACAGATTGATGGTGGGAGGGCAAACTCCTTGGAGACCAATTTGCTAACGTGGATATATATTACAAATGCATGTGCCTTCCGGCCTTCATATGCCACTTCTAGAACTTTATCCTACAGTTACACTCATGCAAATATAAAATGACAGATGTAGGCAATCCTTCATGCCGCACGGTAGAGAATATTTAAACCATTTAAATGTCTACCAAGACGGGATGGATTAAAATAAATATTATAAATGTGTACGATGGTACATTATACAGTCATTAAAAATGAAGTATATCTTTATATACTGATATGGAATTAGCTCCAAAATATATTGTTAAGGAACAATAAAAAATATCATTTCATGATGTATGCAAATCAAATCATTATGCTGCACACCTTAAACTTATACAGTGCTGTATGTCAGTTATATCTCAATAAAACTGGAAGAAAAAATCAAACAACGTGCAGAACAATTTGTATAGTATGTTTCCACTTTAAGAATATATATTATGCATATAACACCCCCCCGAACACACATGTTTGCCTGCAGATGTATAGAATATCCCGTTTACAAACAAACTCTCTTGGGAGAGCAATAGGATTACTGGGAGACAGAGATGGGAAGGAGATCTGTCCTTTACTGCTGCACGAGAACTTTCTAAATTGTTATATCATGAGGATGAATTACAAATTTAATAAATAAGTTAAAATTAAAAAATTGTTCACTCCTAGAAGTACAGTTGTATAATGGGACACAGCTTAGACTTTATTTATTTATTTATTTATTTGAGAGTCTCCAGCTGACTTTATTTTATTTTATTTTTTTTAACATCTTTATTGGAGTATAATTACTTTACAATGGTGTGTTAGTTTCTGCTTTATAGCAAAGTGAATCAGCTATACATATACATACATCCCCATATCTCCTCCCTCTTGCGATAGGGAGGGTGGGAGGGAGATGCAAGAGGTTAGACTTTTATTTTTTTTTTTTTTTTTTTTTTTTTTTTTTTTTTTTTTTTTTTTTTTTTTTTTTTTTTTATTTTTTTTATTTTTTGCTTTATCACAAATTTAATCAGTTATATGTATACATATGTTCCCATATCCCCTCCCTTTTGCGTCTCCCTCCCACCCTCCCTATCCCACCCCTCCAGGCGGTCACAAAGCACCGAGCTGATCTCCCTGTGCTATGCGGCTGCTTCCCACTAGCTATCTACCTTACGTTTGGTAGTGTATATATGTCCATGCCGCTCTTTCACTTTGTCACAGCTTACCCTTCCCCCTCCCCATATCCTCAAGTCCATTCTCTAGTAGGTCTGTGTCTTTATTCCTGTCTTACCCCTATGTTCTTCATGACCTTTTTTTTTCTTAAATTCCATATATATGTGTCAGCATACAGTATTTGTCTTTCTCTTTCTGACTTACTTCACTCTGTATGACAGACTCTAGGTCCATCCACCTCATTACAAATAGTTCAATTTCATTTCTTTTTATGGCTGAGTAATATTCCATTGTATGTATGTGCCACATCTTCTTTACCCATTCATCCAATGATGGACACTTAGGTTGTTTCCATCTCCGGGCTATTGTAAATAGGGCTGCTATGAACATTTTGGTACATGTCTCTTTTTGAATTATGGTTTTCTCAGGGTATATGCCCAGTAGTGGGATTGCAGGGTCATATGGTAGTTCTATTTGTAGTTTTTTAAGGAACCTCCATACCGTTCTCCATAGTGGCTGTACCAATTCACATTCCCACCAGCAGTGCAAGAGTGTTCCCTTTTTTCCACACCCTCTCCAGCATTTATTGTTTCTAGATTTTTTGATGATGGCCATTCTGACTGGTGTGAGATGATATCTCATTGTAGTTTTGATTTGCATTTCTCTAATTAGTAAAGATGTTGAGCATCCTTTCATGTGTTTGTTGGCAGTCTGTATATCTTCTGTGGAGAAATGTCTATTTAGGTCTTCTGCCCATTTTTGGATTGGGTTGTTTGTTTTTTTGTTATTGAGCTGCATGAGCTGCTTATAAATTTTGGAGATTAATCCTTTGTCAGTTGCTTCATTTGCAAATATTTTCTCCCATTCTGAGGGTTGTCTTTTGGTCTTGTTTATGGTTTCCTTTGCTGTGCAAAAGCTTTTAAGTTTCATTAGGTCCCATGTGTTTATTTTTGTCTTTATTTCCATTTCTCTAGGAGGTGGGTCAAAAAGGATCTTGCTGTGATTTATGTCATAGAGTGTTCTGCCTATGTTTTCCTCTAAGAGTTTGATAGTGTCTGGCCTTACATTTAGGTCTTTAATCCATTTTGAGCTTATTTTTGTGTATGGTGTTAGGGAGTGATCGAATCTCATACTTTTACATGTCCCTGTCCAGTTTTCCCAACACCACTTATTGAAGAGACTGTCCTTTCTCCACTGTACATTCCTGCCTCCTTTATCAAAGATAAGGTGACCATATGTCCGTGGGTTTATCTCTGGGCTTTCTATCCTGTTCCATTGATCTATCTTTCTGTTTCTGTGCCAGTACCATACTGTCTTGATTACTGCAGCTTTGTAGTATAGTCTGAAGTCAGGGAGCCTGATTCCTCCAGCTCCATTTTTCGTTCTCAAGATTGCTTTGGCTATTCGGGGTCTTTTGTGTTTCCATACAAATTGTGAAATTTTTTGTTCTAGTTCTGTGAAAAATGCCAGTGGTATTTTGATAGGGATTGCATTGAATCTGTAGATTGCTTTGGGTAGTAGAGTCATTTTCACAATGTTGATTCTTCCAATCCAAGAACATGGTACATCTCTCCATCTATTTGTATCATCTTTAATTTCTTTCATCAGTGTCTTATAATTTTCTGCATACAGGTCTTTTGTCTCCTTAGGTAGGTTTATTCCTAGATAGTTTATTCTTTTTGTTGCAATGGTAAATGGGAGTGTTTCCTTGATTTCACTTTCAGATTTTTCATCATTAGTATATAGGAATGCCAGAGATTTCTGTGCATTAATTTTGTATCCTGCAACTTTACCAAATTCATTGATTAGCTCTAGTAGTTTTCTGGTAGCATCTTTAGGATTCTCTATGTATAGTATCATGTCATCTGCAAACAGTGACAGCTTTACTTCTTCTTTTCCAATTTGGATTCCTTTTATTTGCTTTTCTTCTCTGATTGCTGTGGCTAAAACTTCCAAAACTATGTTGAATAAGAGTGGTGAGAGTGGGCAACCTTGTCTTGTTCCTGATCTTAGTGGAAATGGTTTCAGTTTTTCACCATTGAGGACGATGCTGGCTGTGGGTTTGTCATATATGGCCTTTATTATGTTGAGGAAAGTTCCCTCTATGCCTACTTTCTGCAGGGTTTTTATCATGAATGGGTGTTGAATTTTGTCGAAAGCTTTCTCTGCATCTATTGAGATGATCATATGGTTTTTCTCCTTCAATTTGTTAATATGGTGTATCACGTTGATTGATTTGCGTATATTGAAGAATCCTTGCATTCCTGGGATAAACCCCACTTGATCATGGTGTATGATCCTTTTAATGTGCTGTTGGATTCTGTTTGCTAGTATTTTGTTGAGGATTTTTGCATCTATGTTCATCAGTGATATTGGCCTGTAGTTTTCTTTCTTTGTGACATCCTTGTCTGGTTTTGGTATCAAGGTGATGGTGGCCTCGTAGAATGAGTTTGGGAGTGTTCCTCCCTCTGCTATATTTTGGAAGAGTTTGAGAAGGATAGGCGTTAGCTCTTCTCTAAATGCTTGATAGAATTCGCCTGTGAAGCCATCTGGTCCTGGGCTTTTGTTTGTTGGAAGATTTTTTATCACAGTTTCAATTTCAGTGCTTGTGATTGGTCTGTTCATATGTTCTATTTCTTCCTGATTCAGTCTTGGCAGGTTGTGCATTTCTAAGAATTTGTCCATTTCTTCCAGGTTGTCCATTTTATTGGCATAGAGTTGCTTATAGTAATCTCTCACGATCTTTTGTATTTCTGCAGTGTCAGTTGTTACTTCTCCTTTTTCATTTCTAATTCTATTGATTTGAGTCTTCTCCCTTTTTTTCTTGATGAGTCTGGCTAATGGTTTATCAATTTTGTTTATCTTCTCAAAGAACCAGCTTTTAGTTTTATTGATCTTTGCTATTGTTTCCTTCATTTCTTTTTCATTTATTTCTGATCTGATTTTTATGATTTCTTTCCTTCTGCTAACTTTGGGATGTTTTTGTTCTTCTTTCTCTAATTGCTTTAGGTGCAAGGTTAGGTTGTTTAGTCGAGATATTTCCTGTTTCTTAAGGTGGGATTGTATTGCTATAAACTTCCCTCTTAGAACTGCTTTTGCTGCATCCCATAGGTTTTGGGTCGTCGTGTCTCCATTGTCATTTGTTTCTAGGTATTTTTTTATTTCCTCTTTGATTTCTTCAGTGATCACTTCGTTATTAAGTAATGTATTGTTTAGCCTCCATGTGTTTGTATTTTTTATAGCTCTTTTCCTGTAATTGATATCTAGTCTCATAGCATTGTGGTCGGAAAAGATACTTGATACAATTTCAATTTTCTTAAATTTACCAAGGCTTGATTTGTGACCCAAGATATGATCTATCCTGGAGAATGTTCCATGAGCACTTGAGAAAAATGTGTATTCTGTTGTTTTTGGATGGAATGTCCTATAAATATCAATTAAGTCCATCTTGTTTAATGTATCATTTAAAGCTTGTGTTTCCTTATTTATTTTCATTTTGGATGATCTGTCCATTGGTGAAAGTGGGGTGTTAAAGTCCCCTACTATGATTGTGTTACTGTCGATTTCTCCTTTTATGGCTGTTAGTGTTTGCCTTATGTATTGAGGTGCTCCTATGTTGGGTGCATAAATATTTACAATTGTTATATCTTCTTCTTGGATCGATCCCTTGATCATTATGTAGTGTCCTTCTTTGTCTCTTCTAGTAGTCTTTATTTTAAAGTCTATTTTGTCTGATATGAGAATTGCTACTCCAGCTTTCTTTTGGTTTCCATTTGCATGGAATATCTTTTTCCATCCCCTTACTTTCAGTCTGTATGTGTCTCTAGGTCTGAAGTGGGTCTCTTGTAGACAGCATATATATGGGTCTTGTTTTTGTATCCATTCAGCCAATCTGTGTCTTTTGGTGGGAGCGTTTAGTCCATTTACATTTAAGGTAATTATCGATATGTATGTTCCTATTCCCATTTTCTTAATTGTTTTGGGTTCGTTATTGTAGGTCTTTTCCTTCTGTTGTGTTTCTTGCCTAGAGAAGTTCCTTTAGCATTTGTTGTAAAGCTGGTTTGGTGGTGCTGAACTCTCTCAGCTTTTGCTTGTCTGTAAAGGTTTTAATTTCTCCATCAAATCTGAATGAGATCCTTGCTGGGTAGAGTAATCTTGGTTGCAGGTTTCTCTCCTTCATCACTTTAATTATGTCCTGCCACTCCCTTCTGGCTTGTAGAGTTTCTGCTGAGAGATCAGCTGTTATCCTGATGGGGATTCCCTTGTGTGTTATTTGTTGTTTTTGCCTTGCTGCTTTTAATATGATTTCTTTGTGTTTAATTTTTGACAGTTTGATTAATATGTGTCTTGGCGTATTTCTCCTTGGATTTATTCTGTATGGGACTCTCTGTGCTTCTTGGACTTGATTAACTATTTCCTTTCCCATATTAGGGAAGTTTTCAACTATAATCTCTTCAAATATTTTCTCAGTCCCTTTCTTTTTCTCTTCTTCTTCTGGAACCCCTATAATTCGAATGTTGGTGCGTTTAATGTTGTCCCAGAGGTCTCTGATATTGTCCTCTGTTCTTTTCATTCTTTTCTCTTTATTTTGCTCTGCATTAGTTATTTCCACTATTTTATCTTCCACCTCACTTATCCGTTCTTCTGCCTCAGTTATTCTGCTATTGATCCCATCTAGAGTATTTTTCATTTCATTTATTGTGTTTTTAATCGATGCTTGATTCATCTTTAGTTCTACTAGGTCCTTGTTAACTGTTTCTTGCATTTTGTCTATTCTATTTCCAAGATTTTGGATCATCTTTACTATCATTATTCTGAATTCTTTTTCAGATAGACTGCCTATTACCTCTTCATTTGTTAGGTCTGGTGGGTTTTTATCTTGCTCCTTCTCCTGCTGTGTGTTTTTCTGTCTTCTCATTTTGCTTATGTTACTGTGTTTGGGGTCTCCTTTTTGCCGGCTGCAGGTTCGTAGTTCCTGTTGTTTTTGGTGTCTGTCCCCAGTGGCTAAGGTTGGTTTAGTGGGTTGTGTAGGTTTCCTGGTCGAGGGGACTAGTGCCTGTGTTCTGGTGGATGAGGCTGGATCTTGTCTTTCTGGTGGGCAGGTCCACGTCTGGTGGTGTGTTTTGGGGTGTCTGCAGACTTTTTATGATTTTAGGCCACCTCTCTGCTAATGGGTGGCGTTGTGTTCCTGTCTTGCTAGTTGTTTGGCATAGGGTGTCCAGCACTGTAGCTTGCTGGTCGTTGAGTGAAGCTGGGTGCTGGTGTTGAGATGGAGATCTCTGGAAGATTTTCGCCGTTTGATATTATGTGGAGCTGGGAGGTCTCTTGTGGACCAGTGTCCTGAAGTTGGCTCTCCCACCTCAGAGGCACAGTACTGACTCCTGGCTCCTCAATTTGGGATGATTTGTTGTCTATTCATGTATTCCACAGATGCAGGGTACATCAAGTTGATTGTGGAGCTTTAATCCGCTGCTTCTGAGGCTGCTGGGAGAGGTTTCCCTTTCTCTTCTTTGTTCTCACAGCTCCCGGGTCTCAGCTTTGGATTTGGCCCCGCCTCTGCGTGTAGGTCGCCGGAGGGCGTCTGTTCTTCGCTCAGACAGGAAAGGGTTAAAGGAGCAGCCTCTTCGGGAACTCTGGCTCACTCAGGCCGGGCGGGAGGGAGGGGCACGGAGTGCGGGGCGAGCCTGCAGCGGCAGAGGTCGGCGTGACGTTGCACCAGCCCGAGGCGCGCCGTGCGTTCTCCCAGGGAAGCCGCCCCTGGATCCCGGGACCCCGGCAGTGGCGGGCTGCTCAGGCTCCCGGAAGGGCGGTGTGGACAGTGACCTGCGCTCGCACACGGGCCTCTTGGCGGCGGCAGCAGCAGCCCCAGCGTCCCACGCCCGTCACTGGGCTCCGCGCTTTCAGTCGCGACTCGCGCCCGTCTGTGGAGCCCCTTTAAGCAGCGCTCTTAATCCCCTCTCCTCGCGCAGCAGGAAACCAAGAGGGAAGAACAAGTCTCTTGCCTCTTCGGCAGCTCCAGAGTTCTCCCGGACTCCCTCCCGGCCAGCTGTGGCACACTAGCCCCCTTCAGGCTGAGTTCTCGCCGCCAGCCCCAGTCCTCTCCCTGCGCTCTGACCGAAGCCCGAGCCTCAGCTTCCAGCGCCGCCCGCCCCGGCGGGCGAGCAGACAAGCCTCTCGGGCTGGTGAGTGCCGCTCGGCACCGATCCTCTGTGCGGGAATCTCTCCGCTTTGCCCTACCCAGGTATGTGGGGAGTTTCTTGCCTTTTGGGAGGTCTGGGGTCTTCTGCCAGCGTTCAGTAGGTGTTCTGTAGGAGTTGTTCCACGTGTAGCTGTATTTCTGGTGTATCCGTGAGGAGGAAGGTGATCTCCGCGTCTTACTCTTCCGCCATCTTACCCGGAAGTCGGTTAGACTTTTAAATTGACACCTCCCCCTTCCCCGACACACACAGACACACATACACACATCTAGCTAGACCCTGGGACAGGTCCTGGAAGTCTTCACAGCCCTTTCTCCGTATTCTGCTGCTCGCTCCTGAGTGATACCTGAGGGTCACTTTATTATTACACTCCATGGTACCATTACGTTTAGTAGCTTCCAAGAAGATGCTGCCTTTTTTGACCAAGATATACCAGGACCCAGAGAGAGTTTTTCTGGCTTAAAGGGAAGCTTTTCTTTCTCTTAAGAACCTCCTTGTGCAGGGAGATGCAATTGCTTTAGTGGTGGCAGGAATAAAAAGAGCTGTACCTTATGACTCTTTCTTTCTGATATAGTTTTTGGAAAAAGGCTGCTGTTATTCATGCATTGTAAGTGACTTTTTTGACTTTGATCCTCCCTCTCTTCCTCCCTTCCTCTTTCCCTCCCTCCCTTTCTTTCCTAGTTTCCTTCCTTTCCTTATTCATTCTCTCTTTGTTCCTTCCTGTGTAAATCCATTTTAGAAGTAGGAAGTGTTGGAAGTTCTATTTGCCTGTGATTACAAAATCACAGCCCTCATTTGGTAACACAGGGATTCCCTAAAAAAAGATTCTGCAGGTTCAAACTTTCACTGTGCTTTTGTTTGCTAATTCCTATTTTAAACAATAAAGTTGTGTTCATGATCACAAGAAAATCATCACATCAACTGAGAGAACAACTGGATGTCAATAAAATCTAGACTTACGAGGTTCAAATATGGAAGGCTTTCAATATTATATGTGTCCATTGGTTCTGGAGCTTCATCATGGCCCAGAAGGCTAAACATAGCCCCATCAGAGTTGGGGCACCACCAACCTAAGGGATGTATGGAAAGAAAGAATGAAGCAATTAAGAAGTATAGTTCCACTCAGGTTTCAACCAGCCAAAGCTAACTCAGGGTACCTTTGGCTCTATCACATTTGACCATCCCTGAGCCCTTAAGATTGGGGGTCTCAGGTGGGAACATCTGAGTGGCTGAGCCCTTGGGGCCAGTTTCTGAAAGAGCAAACATCCCCCCCATCTTTGACTTCTGTAGAGGAAGGTACAGATCTGTCTGCCTTTGTGTGTTGTCTCCCACCCCAACATTAGAAAGGGTTTTGAGAAGCCCAGAATGACAAACGCCCTACCAGTAGTTTGGATTTTCTCCTTCAAATATCATATCTTGTACGCTAAGCTGGTGAGTTAAAAAAAAACTGTAAGGGAGGGTTTTGAACAACTGGAGGACTGGAGTCACTAAAGATTATTCATAGATAACATAAGATACATCTCCGTTTTGGAGGGTTATTCTCACCAAGATTTAAAAGCTTAAAACTTAATCACTCATATTCGAGTTTAATTTTTCTAGCTTCAGACTGCTTGGCTGCTTAAGTAGTGCTTTGAGGGGGCCACACTTCATTAGGCCTTTTGGGTGATGTTATTTCTTCATGCCAGTCTGAAATTTCACACTCTGCTTGGAGATGAAAAGAACCAATTGCAAGGGTTCTTGACCAAAAGCAACATAATTTCAAGTTGTAAAAATCACTTGATCTCTTCAGTCTTCATCACTTTGCACCAAATGACAAGGACCTATCAATATTCATTTAGTTCCTTGCTTGTTTAATGTCCATGTTTGTGGAGAAAGTTGGTTAAAATATGATAACCTGTGGCCACTTTGCTTGAGAGGGGTTTTTCAATAACCTTCTGAATAATTCTTCTTTCATGTGACTTCAATGAAGAAATATCTGTGGACTGGTCAATTAAAATAAAATTAACATTAGTCAAATTAGTGTGGTCCAAGAATGACAGTAGGTAATGTGTAGAGCAATTTCCTACCAGGATAAGCTTACCTCAGGTCCCAAATGTTGAGCATGGGCCCATTTTTTTTGTTATTGTTGTTGATCTACAGTGGTTCTCAATCTTGTCTTCAAATCACCTGGAGAGCTTTAAAAATCCCCAATGCCCAGGCTACACCTCAGACTGCTTAAAACAGAATCTTTGGGGGCAAGATCCAAGAGTCAATATTTTTCAAAGCTTTCCAGATGGTCCTAATGTACAGGTAAAATGGAGAACCACTGGTTCATCAAATTGACTGGCAGATGACTGAAGAGCAGATCACAAACTCGTACCCTGTTTCATTCTAGAAACTTTAGCTCCCAAACCTACAGCTTCAACTCTGGGATCCCTCCTGAGTTAGGACTCCATATTTGTTCACAACAAAGGTCATGATCTAGCTTTCACCTGCAAATCCTCTCTCCCTCCTTTGTTTCTATGTTGGTCAATGGTGTGTAAGTCCTAGTGCTGGTCAAGGGAGGTCTGTAATAGCTTTTTGTTGAAATGTAGATTCTGATTCAACAGGTCTGGGGTGGTTCTACCTTCCAGGAACCACACCTGATTAGAAGGGATCAAATGTCCAACTGTCCCAGTTATTTTTATTTTCTATCATAACCTATCATAATATCTTGTTTATTTTCTTCACATACCAGAGTTATTTTGCTTCCTTATTTGTTTATTGTCAGTCCTCCCACTCCACGAAAGCAATCTTATTTCTCTTGTATCTACTGCGTGCCTATTATACTGCCTGGCATTTAATCATTGCTACTTAAATATTGAATGAATATGTGAATGAGTGAACATGCTGAAGAGACTGTCATGGGAGCTGAGTCTTTTCTGGTAGATTCATGATGGAGATGCTGAGTTTTTAAGGGCAGCTGAGGTGAAAGGTGAAGAGAAATTAAGGGCATGAATGGAGGATAGGCAACAGTTGGATAACAGCCTATCGAGAGGAAGAAGTAAGGGTTTAAGTGAAGAGTGGATAATATCAGGATCTGGGTGGCACAGTTCCATGTCTCCCAAAAGGATGGACCCCCATTGCTTTTACTCGCTTTCTTTCTTTTGGACTCATGTTGTCATAAGGCCTTGCTTGAAGATTTGGGAAAGGTTGCCCATCAGTCTAAGTTCCATCCAAACATCCCTTGTGATGCCTTGTGGGCTAAGAGTACAGGGCCCATGGTTCTCTTGTGCTGGAATGTGGGGCAACAGTGACTATCACAGGTCCTGGCACATAGTAGGTGTCAAAGATGAACCCCAATCTCACAGAGGATAAGGAGCAAACCTACTGACATTCTCTGGGTGCCAAAAGTAGACAACAAGACTTAAGGGATTGGCGCTTCCCTGGTGGCGCAGTGGTTGAGAGTCCGCCTGCCGATGCAGGGGACACGGGTTCGTGCCCTGGTCCAGGAAGATCCCACATGCCGCGGAGCGGCTGGGCCCATGAGCCATGGCTGCTGAGCCTGTGCATCCAGAGCCTGTGCTCCGCAACGGGAGATGCCACAACAGTGAGAGGCCCACATACCGCAAAAAAAAAAAAAGAAAAAAAAAAAGACTTAAGGGATCAGTGCAATATGGTGATTACCCATAGTGGGGAAATAGCAGGAGCATTACCTAGATGGGACCAGTTCCCCGGGGTTCCTTGTGCAAAGTGATGAGGCTGAAGGGTGCTACACACAATCTATACTGCATCTGAGGAGCCTGGGGTCAAAGGCACAGCGCTTTTTGAGCAAGCGGTAAACACTGCAGCGAGAAACAAGCTAATTCCCCTCCCTGGGGGAACAAGTAGTTACATGGTAGTTACTCTTGGCTACCCCTTCATCATCTTCAGTGTCAGGAGATGGAGGAGGCTTGAGGTCTGGCACAGTCAGCAAGAACACACAGGATGCTCAGGACCAGGGGTGGGAAGAGTCTCCCAACAGGAGGTGTTCATAAGTGTTTATTGAATGAATAAATAAGCATAATTATAGTGTGAGCTGCTTAAAGTGAGAGGTCTTTGTCCCATTTCACTGGGTGGCTTAGAATGGAGACCTTGTTTCTGTTATAGTGTATAAGTTTAACTATGCAGTTTTAACTATAACTTGTTCTCACTCTTTTTTTTTTAAGTATCTTTTTTTAAATTAATTTATTTTTATTTTTGGCTGTGTTGGGTCTTCGTTTCTGTGCGAGGGCTTTCTCTAGTTGTGGCAAGCGGGGACCACTCTTCATCGCAGTGCGCAGGCCTCTCACTATCGCGGCCTCTCTTGTTGCAAAGCACAGGCTCCAGATGCACAGGCTCAGTAGTTGTGGCTCACGGGCCTAGTTGCTCCGTGGCATGTGGGATCCTCCCAGACCAGGGCTCGAACCTGTGTCCCCTTCATTGGCAGGCAGATTCTCAACCACTGTGCCACCAGGGAAGCCCTGTTCTCACTCTTACTTGGGACCTTGAGAAGTGCTAGAAAGAAATATGGGTTGTGTAGGAGGGTAGGACATTGGCAGATGAAATGCAAATTTTGCTGGGAAAAGAGAGGCGTTTTTGGGAAGCAGGTTGATGAGCCTTAGAAGGATTTGCATAACTGCTAGAAATTCCCACACAGTGCCGTGCTGTGATTGGTTATTAAGCCGCAGCTGCAACTGTAGAAGACGCTTCTATCCAAGTTTTAAATAATCATCTGAAGTGTGCAATTCTCCCCTAGATGGTAGATTGAAATTCATGCTCTCTGTGTTCTATACTTCAGGATATTTTCCTTTAAAAAAATCACTTCTGTTTGTACTGGGGAGAGTAAAATAGACTGAAGAGAGTTTGGAAGATAACCAAGATAGTAACAGCCTGAAAGGGACCAGCTGGGGAGAGCATTTCATCTGCAGGGTTAGAAATTAATAATGTCATCTTGTTAAGATGCTAAGCACTGCTCAAACTACTTTCACTGAGAGGTTAAATTGGATCCAGTATCAGGGACCAGGACTAGACTGAGTTAGCCACTGAATAAAACCATAGTTTAAGTATCTCAAATCCACCCTTACAACTAAAAAGCAGCGATTTGCCCCATCATCAAATAAAGCAAGCTTTCAAGACCCAGGGGAAAACAGTGGCAGGGGTTCAATAGGGTGTGTACATTCTGACTCCACCCTACTTTGGGGTTCCTCTCTCATCCATTTCCCAAGTCTAACTTAGATCCTAAGACGCCGTCTCTAACCACTTCCACCTTCACCTTCTTGGAGGCTCAGAGCCCTTGTTATTTTTATCAGTGTTTTTCAAACTTTAGTGCGAATCAGAATTACCCAGAGAGTTTGCAAAAACACAGACTTCTGGGCCCTAACCTCAAGTATTCAGGAGATCTGGGGTGGTGCTGGCGATTTTGCATTCTAAGTTCCCAGGCGATGCTACCACTTCTGTGCCCAGGACCACAATTTGAGAAAGTTCAATCTAAGTACCTTGTGTTTTGCACTTGCTTGTAAATGTCTCAGGACTGGAGACCTCTCTTCCTGTACTGCTATTGAAATCTTCATATGTATATGTCTTGTCTGGCGCCTGTATCTTATCTACATGATAAAAGTTGGTTCCATTCACAATTCCCCACATACTTATTCATCCTCATTTGATTTATAAATTCTTTGAAGAAAGGAGTCTTTGATCTATGCAAAGACTATGTACTTAGGAAGTACTCATTAAATACTTGCTACATAAATGGATGGATAGAAGTTTCTTGATTTCAATCAAGATTTTCTCCTACGTCTTCTAGATTCTTGTTTTGTTCTGTTATGAATTCCTTCAGTTTTCCTCAAATAAGTCCCCAGTAGTATAAAAATATCTTCTATTGGTTGAGTGGTATGGAAAGGACTGAAAAATTAAAATGTCTCACTTCAGGAACTTCCCTGGTGGTCCAGTGGTTAAGAATCCACCTTCCAATGCAGGGGACTCGGGTTTGATCCCTGGTCGGGGAACTAAGATCCCACATGCCGTGGGGCAACTAAGCCTGCGCCGCAACTAGAGAGAAGCCCGCACACTGCATGCCTCAACTAAGACCCAATGCAGCCAGAAATAAATAAGTAAACAAATAAATATATTTTTAAAAAAGTCTCACTTCAGTGTAGTTCCAGTTGACCAATAAAAGATACTTTTCCCATCCTAGGTTCTTTAACACTTTAACACTTTTCCTTTTTTTAAAATTTATTTATTTTATTTTTGGCTGCATTGGGTCTTCATTGCTGTGCACAGGCTTTCTCTATTTGCGGTGAGCATGGGCTACTCTTCATTGCGGTGTGCGGGCTTCTCATTGCGGTGGCTTCTCTTGTTGTGGAGCATGGGCTGTAGGTGCACGGGCTTCAGTAGTTGTGGCACATGGGCTCAGTAGTTGTGGCACACGGGCTCTAGAGCACAGGCTCAGTAGTTGTGGCACACAGGCTTAGTTGCTCTGAGGCATGTGGGATCTTCCCGGACCAGGGCTCGAACCCGTGTCCCCTGCATTGGCAGGCAGACTCTCAACCACTGCACCACCAGGGAAGCCCCATGAGCTTTTCTGGCTGGTGTCTCTGAAGTCTCTTGGGGCCCAGTTCTCACTGGGGTTCCGTTGAACTTTTGGAAATACAATACAGTGGTCTTCTTTGTATAAAAGACACTTTTTCACCTCCGCCTTGGCAGTGGCAGCAGGGCTGAGCCTGCATGATACCGGCCATTGTTTTTTCTTTGTCCTCAATGGGACTTGATTCTTGCAGCAGTTTCCAGTTTGGGAGGAGAGCTTTGGAGGGAGATTATCAGAATTCTTTTTTTCCTCCTGCTGTTACCAAGTACAGGAGCAGAGTTTTGACTGGGCAGGAAGCCAGGAGAGTAGTCGTAAGTCACTGTGTATTTCAAACATACTAGCAGAACTCAAGGCTTTAAACCAATCTCACAAAGAGTCAAAGATTTGAGAAATAGAAAAATTACCTCTTCATCCGTCCATTTAAGAAACGAATTTCATATCTAGCTTTCTTATTGTTATAGATAAGTATGTCCTCTATCTTGACACCTAAGAGAGTGTGGGGTCTCATAATCTGTAATTACTAGGGTAATCACTGTTTTTCTGCCTACAACAGCTCCTGTGAGAGTGCTAAAAAAGCATAGATTTGAGACCACATAGACTAGAGTTCAACTTTTAGCTTTCCCCCTACTTCAGTTCTGCTCTGTTGAGAAGCAGACTCCGGGACAGGATTAGTCATACAGAGGTTTAATGGGGGAGGGAGCGGGGGCGGCTGGAACGGAGCAGGACTTCAGGTCACTTGCATGTCGGACACCTGAGAAAGAGGATGGGAAGGAGGGTTGTGTGGGAAGTTTTGAACTGCAGTGTTAAAGTGGGGAATCTGAAGCCACAGGTGTCTGTTGGAAGAGGCCTGTGTCTCGCAGGAATGAGTCCTCACCTAGTAGCCCCACTGTGTTCAGTTGTTGGCTGGGAGAAGTGGTGAGATGTATGGTCTTGGAGGGAAAGTGGTGGTGGGTCCAGAGGGCAGCAGCTGGGCTGCCAGACGTCCTTGCAGCGGGGGATCTGAGAGGCCCGTTTCCATGACCACCACAGACTCTAAAAACATATTCTGGTTTTGAAACTGAGTCCGCCTGAAACCGAAGTCCTCTCCTGAGTTTATGATTAACCTCTCTATCAAAATGTTCTTCCCTTTTTTGTTCTACATCTGTTCCCCTCAAGATTGAGGAGTATCACAGAAAAGGGGGGACTGTAACCAAGTAGGGCCCTATGGGACCTTCCTGGGACAGACCTCCGAGTGTCCTGCACCTGCCTCTTGTTTGTAGAAGAGCTTTAGTGTCCCAGGCTTCCTCTGAGTCTCAAAAGGCTGTCTCAAGAGTTAAGGATTAGGAAATGTGAGGATGTAGAAACAAAGAACACTTGTTGGGCTGGGAAACTGGTAACAATTTAGACTATAAACCAGCCACGTAGCAGAGTCACCAAACTCTCAGTTCCCTGAAAGATGTACGTAAAGGTCTGACACACATTCCTAAGGTTTTCTTTTTCTTTTTTTCTTTTTTTTTTTTGCGGTGCATGGGCCTCTCACTGTTGTGGCCTCTCCCGTTGCGGAGCACAGGCTCCGGACGCACAGGCTCAGCAGCCATGGCTCACGGGCCCAGCCGCTCCACGGCATGTGGGATCTTCCCGGACCGGGGCACGAACCCGTGTCCCCTGCATCGGCAGGCGGACTCTCAACCACTGCGCCACCAGGGAAGCCCCCTAAGTTGTTTTTTATGGGAAGTGGACACTCACCAGATGAGAACTGCTGACCTCAAGCATGTAGACCCCAGACTGGTTGAAACCAGAAGATTGGTGATGCTCAAATCTTCACCTTGTTGCCAACCAATCCGATAATTGTGCACAAGCTGCTCACACGCCCTGCAGCCTCCTCCCTCACGCCACCTTTAAAACCTTTGTCTCCTAACTAGCAACTTGGAGATGGTCTTAGGACATTAGTCCATCATCTTCCCAGGTTGCTGGCCTCCTGCATAAAGCAAGATTTCCTTTTCCACCAACACTTGTCTCTCCAGTATTGGCCTTTTGAGTGGTGAACTGCCGAACTTGGGTTCAGTACCAGCCTTGTCCAGTTACATTTTACTGCCTCATGGATACAGAATGTTGGGAATACAGTTGGGTGTCCTACCTTCCCCTAACTAAGGATGGCTGTGAATGAGATCTGCCTAGAATTTGGATCTTGGGTAGAATGACCAAGAGGTTAAAAACCACAGAGGTGAATTCATCTCAGCAGCTACCACCTTTGTTCTTTTTCTTTTTTTTCCCCCGCCTTGGTTCTTGATTGTAATTTCTAAATCTGGTTTCCAAACTTTCCCTTCAATTCTTAAATTACTCCCCATTTTCTCTTTGAGTTAAATGTCACTTTTATTGCTTGAAACCAAAGTACACTAACTTGTCCATTAACTATGATTTTGGGTGTTTAATCTTTTTGCTCTACTTTTTAAATGTGGGAGTTGGGGAAGTTGAATAAGAGAATATGTGAAACATTTGGTATATGGGAGGCACCCAACAATTTTTCCCCCTTCAAAACTTATTCAACATTTTAACAATCTCTCTCTGAGATTTGAGTTTGAATAAAATTGCATTAGGTTGTCAGTGTTTATTTTTACAAACATCACACCATTGCTATTTATTGAATGTCAACTATGTGTGAACTAAAATTCTACAAAGGATACTTCAAGAGATGGTCCCCAGTCTCAGAAGGAAACAACCACTTTCTCAAAAATCTTAATACCCTGTTGTCTAAAATAAAATTCAAAATACTTTCTTTTTGTCATTTAAGGCCACTCAGCATCTCACCCTGTCTTTTCTTTCCAGCCTCATTTCAAACCCCTGCCCATCGCATTCCCAAACTTACCCACCCAGGTTGAACCCACCTTGCTCTTCCTGCATCAGGGGTCTTATTAGGACTTTCCAATTACCCCTTTGCTTTCTGCTACCCATCCTACACCCCTGCATTCTGCTGTCAAAATCCTACCTGTCCTTGGGTTGACCTCAAATGTCCTCTACACAAAGCCTTCTGAACTCTGAACTGGCCCCGGTGTTTCTGATTTCCTCCTGTGTCCTCCCTCTTTGCACATGGTAGCTACTTTCTCCGGGGTGGTTATATGTGCCCACACTTGAACTTCCCCACTGGACCAAGGGTAGGGCTTGCATCTCACTACTCTTTATTCCCCCAGACTACCCAGCACAGCCTCTGAGACATAAGTCCTCCCCAAGTGATAACCAGAAGCACGTGGGAGAAGGCCAGACGGGAGGAGTACAATATGATGGTAGGAAGCAGACAATACATTTCTCAGTACTGTACCAGAAGTACAGATAAATCTCTTTTTTAATTTTATCTTGAAATAACTTCCAAACTTAGAGAAATGTAACTCCAGCACAAAGAACTCCTGCATACCTTTCACCCTAATTTACCAACTGCTAATATTTTGCCACATTTGCTTTATCCTTTCTCACTCTTTCTGTCTACAGATAATTACTTTTTGAACCATCTGAGAATAAGTTGCAGAAATCCTGCCACTTTCCCCTAGATACATCAGTGTGCATTTACTAAGAATCAGGAAATTCTCTTACCCAACCACAGTACAATGATCAAAATCAGGAAATTTAACGTCGATTCAGGATTAGTCTATATCTTAGTTAAATTTCTCCAATTGTCCCTAAATCTATTATATCAATTTTCTTTTCTGGTTTAGGATCCAACTTAGGATCATATGTTAAATTTAGTTTGCATGACAGATAAGATTTTAAGAAAAAAATAGCATGGGGGGAGGTTCAGTTTCTACTCAAATTCAAGATGCCTTTCGTTGATCATACCAGCAAGTTCTGATAGCAAAGAAGAGAGTCTTGTGCCCTTATACAGAGGTGCTGTGTTTCCTGTTGCCTTTTATTTGCGGGCCCATCAGATGCTCTGCCAGTATTGAGCCCTAAGGGTTCTCTCCCCGCTTGGTGGTGAGAAGGGCTTCCTGGGGGATGAGATGATGGTTGTCTACTTGCAATTGCTTGTTTTTCCCAGAGATTGGCAAGGAGGTGGACTCCTGTGAGACCCAACACGGCAGGGAACACTCACTCGGAAGTGGTTTTGTGAAGCAATGTTACTGATGTCCATTATTAATCATATTTCTTTTAAGATTCTAAATTAACACAACACAATTATCCATACCTTATGATTACAGAAACACAAAATATTAGCCTTTCACTTACAAATGTGTAAATACTAATTTTAGCCTTGAATGAGTTGAAAGGCAAATTACCCCAACATTACTGACTGGAGGTGCTGAGGGAGAAGAGAGACCATCTCTTTTATCCCTCTGGTGTGCTCCTGAAACGTTTAGCATTTGATGGCTCAAGTTTCATTCTTAGTTTAAAGCAGTTCAGGAAGGGAACTCATCTTTCTTAGCCCCTACCTCCCAATCCTTTGCAAAGAAAGTGGAGAGATCTTCTTCATCAGAGACCTTTCACCATCATGCACCTTTTATGTGCTAGCTCTCCTTCCTGGACGGTCCATTTTCCCTTTCCTGGATGGTTACATTTTCTCTTTCACAGTTAAGGTATAATTCAGTGGCCACCTCCTCCATGAGGTCCACTGACTCTTCAGTAGTTATTTGTCCTTTCCTCCATACACCTCAGCATTTGCTCAGTGTTATACAAAGTAACACACCGTGTTGTAAAGTCTCTATTTCTGGTCCTGAAGATCATAAATGAATGTCATCTTCATCTTCTTCATACCCAGCACAGTATCTGGCACATGGATGGTGCCCAAGGAATGAATGAACCTTGACATGATCTCACACTGACCTTTTAAGAATCCCTGAATACTCATCACTTAATTTTGGAAGCTGCTTGTTCTAGTTCTCTTTGCTTTCCTTCTCTCTGATACCCTTTGTACTTTACTTTTCACTTGGGTGAAATGGATCCTGCAGCTTTATTGCAGTTGGGAAGGCATTCAGATTACAAAGCCAATGTGGTGGTTTGGGGGATAATTCCATTTGAAGCCTATTGGAAAGCAGACACCTGGAGGCGTCTGAAAATTTGTCTTGTCACTTCTAATTCTTTTTGACCGATGGGTATTTTTATCATTCTCAAAGACCTTTGGGACAGCAATTTTGTATGGCCCTGGATAGAAACCTTTATAGTGGCAGAGTATTGAAGCATGCGTGACGGTTTAGAGACATAAAAATGGGTTTTCCCAGCTGCCCCAGCACAGAATACAGCTTCTCAGTTCTGTCAGGGCTGGAGCTGAACAGAAGTCTAGCTGCTCCAGAATGATATCAGTGCAAATTTATCTGGTCTCACAGATAAGCTCCCTGGTCCCACTGTCCTTTTCTTCCACCTCATCAATTCAGTGGGTCTGGCCTCATCCAGGCCATTGGCCCTCCTTGTACTTGGCAACTTTTACTCTTAAGTCAGCGTCTCATCCTGTATCACCTCCTGCTCTGCTTTTGCTCTATCTCCTAGGCCTTGGAATTCTATCTGTATCTAATGTCAGTCTCCAGCACGAGCACCCATATATTCTATTAATGCCGTAATGGCTAGCTTGTAAGGCATGGCTCAGAAGAGTCAAGGTTACCCATTTGCCTTTAGAGCAAAGTCTTGGCACATTATATAATGATGTGTCCTATATTCTAGCAGGTAAATTCAGTCATGTGTCACCTACCCATTTTAAATGCTGATAAAAGAAATGAGCGCGAATCTCCTATCACAGATGTGGGAGTTGTAAGTGAAAAAAGCCAGATGCGTCTGGCTTTGTTTCTTAAGAACCACTAACATCTTCACTCTATATTTGTGTCTCAGTGATGCTCTCTTTTGCTGCTAGGCCAAGTCTATTGTTAGCACAGCACATGTGGGCCACACCTGGTAATTTGTGTCCTAGGGGGTTTCAGTTTCCAAAAATAGGCAAAACTTGACTTTTCACAGCCACTGCCTCTGTAATTAAAATGCCATATTTCTTAAGTTAGAAAGGGATGAGTTTATGGTAAGGGGAATAAGAGTTTCTTCGAAAGGGCTGAATTTATATTCTTGAACCATTGCCATAAATAATAAGAAGCTTACTATTGCTTGACAGGCAGTTTGAACATTGAATATAACTAGATAGTGAAAATGGGATAAATTATGCTTCAGATTCTTTTCTTTTGGAGATCATGTTGACTTTTTTTTTTTTTTTTTTTTTTGGTTGATCTTGGGGAAGTGGAGTAAATGGAAGCATTTTGGCAAAAGTTTCTTTTTTAGAGAAAGTGTAGTTAGGAATAGGTGGGGAGAATCTCTTTTCTTTTTCAACTCTGTTTTCAATCTCAGATACTACAGTTTTAAACATATACATTTGGGGCTTCCCTGGTGGCGCAGTGGTTGGGAGTCCGCCTGCCGATGCAGGGGACACGGGTTCGTGCCCCGGTCTGGGAAGATCCCACATGCCGCGGAGCGGCTGGGCCCGTGAGCCATGGCCACTGAGCCTGTGCTCCGGAGCCTGTGCTCCGCAAGGGGAGAGGCCACAACAGTGAGAGGCCCGCCTACCGCAAAAAAAAAAAAAAAAAAAAAAAAAAAAAAACAAAACAAAAAAAAACATATACATTTGGCTTCTTGGGCTTGATGCTTGCTTTGTTGTAGATGCTAAGTGGGTTCCTGATTTTGTTGTTGAGACAGTGTGGTTCTTGTCCCTTGGAAATCACAGGGGTGGCTGTCTGTATGAAGGTAATGAAGGTGTTAGTTCTTGTTAATTTACAGCTCATCTGGGACTAGTTTAGACTGGAGCAGTGCCTTACACCTTCAGCAGAAGGATCAGTGACACATCGCTTCTATGGCTTGCTCAGAGTCACCTGGGAGAAATTTGACATTGACAGAGAGAGGAAAACGCTTTAGGAGAAAGTCTGCTGCCTCTAGTGGGGAAAGAAAAAAATCTCATGATAGGCAAAAATTCCTGCATCATCTTTTTTTTTTTTAACATCTTTATTGGAGTTTAATTGCTTTACAATGGTGTGTTAGTTTCTGCTTTATAACAAAGTGAATCAGTTATACATATACATATGTTCCCATATCTCTTCCCTCTTGTATCTCCTTCCCTCCCACCCTCCCTATCCTGACCCTCTAGGTGGTCACAAACCACCTAGCTGATTTCCCTGTGCTATGTGGCTGCTTCCCACTAACTATCTATTTTACATTTGGTAGTGTATATATGTCCATGCCTCTCTTTCGCTTTGTCACAGCTTACCCTTCCCCCTCCCCATATCCTCAAGTCCATTCTCTAGTAGGTCTGTGTCTTTATTCCCGTCTTACCCCTAGGTTCTTCATGGCCTTTTCTTTAATTTTTATTTTTTTCTTAGATTCCATATATATGTGTTAGCATACGGTATTTGTCTTTCTCTTTCTGACTTACTTCACTCTGTATGACAGACTCTAGGTCTGTCCACCTCACTACAAATAATTTCGTTTCTTTTTATGGCTGAGTAATATTCCATTGTATATATGTGCCACATCTTCTTTATCCATTCATCCGATGATGGTCACTTAGGTTGCTTCCATGTCCTGGCTATTGTAAATAGAGCTGCAATGAACATTTTGGTACACCATACACAAAAATAAACTCAAAATGGATTAAAGACCTAGATGTAAGTCCAGACACTATCAAACTCATAGAGGAAAACATAGGCAGAACACTCTATGACATAAATCACAGCAAGATCCTTTTTGACCCACCTCCTAGAGAAATGGAAATAAAAACAAAAATAAACAAATGGGACCTAATGAAACTTAAAGGCTTTTGCACAGCAAAGGAAACCATAAACAAGACCATAAGACAACCCTCAGAATGGGAGAAAATATTTGCTAATGAAGCAGCTGACAAAGGATTAATCTCCAAAATTTACAAGCAGCTCATGCAGCTCAATAACAAAAAAACAAACAACCCAATCCAAAAATGGGCACAAGATCTAAATAGACATTTCTCCAAAGAAGATATACAGATTGCCAATAAACACATGAAAGAATGCTCAACATCATTAATCATTAGAGAAATGCAAATCAAAACTACAATGAGATATCATCTCACACCGGTCAGAATGGCCATCATCAAAAAATCTAGAAACAATAAATGCTGGAGAGGGTGTGGAGAAAAGGGAACCCTCTTGCACTGTTGGTGGGAATGTAAATTGATACAGCCACTATGGAGAACAGTATGGAGGTTCCTTAAAAAACTACAAATAGAACTACCATACGACCCAGCAAACCCACTACTGGGCATATACCCTGAGAAAACCATAATTCAAAAAGAGTCATGTACCAAAATGTTCATTCCTGTGTCATCTTTTGAAGCCATTGAAGTGAAAGGTCTTTTTGCTTGAGTTATTCAGCTAACTGCCTCAATTTTCCACCTGATCTTTCATGTGAGTAAATACCTGGTTTTAATGATGATTGAAGTAACTAAAGTGCAGGGAACCGTGAAGATAACGGCCTTTTCTTTTGAGTTTATTTACTTAGCAAACATTTGTGGTCTTCTGTGCTTACAGCTCTGAACTAGGAAGTGGTCACAATTCTGTCCTCAGGAAGGAGCAGTTAGGGATTCTGGTATGCGAATATGCCTGTAAGCCTTTCCAGGGCAAAACCAGGTGGTGGTTTTCTTTACATCTGTAGGTTCTCTGATATACTTCCATGCAAAAGCTGAAGTCTCATCTCCCCCCACGGGAATGTGAATGAGAGCTGTACTGGAGACTTACTTCTCATTAGTAGAATGTGGTGGATGTGATGGCCTAGGATAGGTCATAAAAAGGATACGGCTGAGAAATGGATTTCAGCTTTGCTGGGATAAAATTCTGAATCTCTAACCCAAGTTCATTCTCACTGAACAGATAAACTTTTTAATCTAATTGAATTTTGTGTGACCCAGTTGAGTCATGCTAGACTATAAAAACTGGTCAGTCCAGATTTTGGAATTGGTGAGAATGACAATTTAGATGAGGCTTGGCTAAGCTTCTTTAGCTAGCAAGTAATGCAAAGGATACACACAAGACCAAGGTTACGTGCTGGTGTAAGTGGGTGTGGCTTCTCAGGACCTCCTTTGTCCCTCATAGACATATTCTGCCCAAGGTCACAGGCCTCGGCAATCTTCAACGAGGGAGGAATGTGTCAGGTCAGAGGAGCTCACAGATTCATAATTCTTTACTGCCCTACAATGGAATAACTTAGTTCTATAATGTATCTTAGCCTGGGTTCTCCAGAAAGCAGACCCAGAACCAAAGGCTTATGTGCTCTTATGTTATCAAGGAGTATATTTTATACCACAGAGTGCAGGTGAGGGACCAGGGGAGAAGGCAGGAACAAGAGAGAGCTGTTTGAGGTATTGAGTGTGATAATTGTTTGATCTCAGTGGAACCGTCTTCCAGGAGGTCATATAAATGACTGCCTCTTGGGATTGTCCACTGGGGGAACATAGTGAAGAATTTATCTGCTGTCTCCATTTTTTCTGGATCAGAGTTTTGCTTTATGGGACATTAATTCCCTGGGTACTTATGAGTTACATTTATGTGGGTGCCAGTGGGTCCCACAATGTCTCATGTCTCTGGGCCAACCTTGAAGCCCTGGGGGAGGGGAGAATGGGAGACACAGGTGTGAGATAAAGTTCTGATGGATGGTAACTCCATGAAGTTGGCTAGAGTCCATGCAGAGCAGGCCACTGATTGCTAGGTTAAGGGAATTCGTGACAGGTGAGGCCTGAGAGGATCTGAAGGGTTGTAAGAGGTGTTGGAAGATGTGTCTGATACCAATGCTTACAACTTACCAAATTCCCCATTGTATTCCTTGCTGAGTCATCAGGTCCACTGAGGTTTCAGAGTAGGGGTCAAGCCATAGACTCCCACACTGGTTATTTTAAAAGAGCACTTTGTGAATGACCTGTGTCAGAATCACATGAAGGAAGAGGACACTTGTTAAAAATATAGATTTCTAGATCCCACTCAGATCTACTGATTCAAAAGCTCTGAGGGTGTCATCCAAAATGGGCATATTGAACAAGTAGCTCAAGCAGTTCTGAAACATACTAAACCTGTAGAACCACTAAGAAAACATAGGATATCAGATCCTATTAGAGTTAACTTTACTGAATCTTGCTCTATATGTTCAAAAACAGTATGTATCAGAGTAGACTTTGAAGTAATTTCCATATAAAATAATTTGCCTACCAGGCCCCATTTATGTCAGGAATCCTGACAGGCTATTACCGTTTCAATCCATTGACTATATTTTGTTTGAAAGGCCAAGTACTGAAGCTACTTTAGGTCCTTGAGTACATTTAACAACGTCTACAACCATAGCTCTTACAAAAACACACTTTTTGGGACTTCCCTAGTGGCGCAGTGGTTAAGAATCCGCAGGCCAATGCAGGGGACACGGGTTTGCGCCCTGGTCCGGGAAGATCCCACATGCTGCAGAGCAACTAAGCCCATGCACCACAACTACTGAGCCTGTGCTCTAGAGCCCACGAGCCACAACTATTGAGCCCATGTGCCACAACTACTGAAGCGCACGCACCACAATGAAGAGTAGCCCCCTCTCGCTGCAACTAGAGAAAGCTCACATGCAGCAACAAAGACCCAACACAGCCAAAAATAAGTAAATAAATAAAATTTATTAAAAAAACAAAAACACACACACAAAAAACACACTTTTGTTGTCATTCATTATTTTTACGAATTTTCCTGGAGCCAGGAAGGTGACATCACAGGGCCCGCTCTCTGTGGCCTTTGGCCTCTGTTACCTGGGCATTGCCCACAGAGTGGAGGAGGAGCTGTTCATGGAGAAAACTGCTGATGTGAGCTTTTTAGGTTGAAACTTAGAGCCCAAAGAGGCCTTAAGTCCCCAGAGTCCTAAATTCATAAGGACATATGGTCAGCTAATCCACTTTTTTTTTTTTTTTTTTTTCAATTTGGAGACTTGTAGTGACTCTCACACTGAACTCCATAGGAAGCAGTGTATTCCTTTAAGCGTTTTGGATATTTACAGGAAAGGTGACCCAGAACTTTCCTCAGTAGCCGTATCAGTGTCTGTAAGTTTAAGAATCAATCATTTAAATGATTCCTTTGATCTACCCTAGATTTCTTTTTCTGGAATTCAAACCCATTGAGAACAAATCCTAAGATGAACTTAATCATAACTAAAATTTTGATTTTAATAGCCATAACTACTAGGTTAATTGTAATAACAACTATAACTGTGATACAAAAATAGTTTAGAGTTAAAAAGCCAATAAAGAAGGGAATGTGTGGGTAAGAAAGCATGTAGGTAGAAATCATGGAAGAAGAATAGCAACACACATGTTTGCTGAAGAACATTGTTCCATGGAGGAAATTACCCCAGAGCTGGACCTAAGATGGCGGCACCATTGATGCTAAGACATCCTGGAATCA
The DNA here is from genome assembly GCF_949752795.1 of Hyperoodon ampullatus. Classification (NCBI taxonomy): domain Eukaryota; kingdom Metazoa; phylum Chordata; class Mammalia; order Artiodactyla; family Ziphiidae; genus Hyperoodon; species Hyperoodon ampullatus. The sequence goes on along the minus strand of NC_136929.1, from coordinate 58,614,755 downwards.
AAGAGTACCAATGGATAGATGGTCCAGACCTTCCAGTAAGACTTGGGTGACAGAATCTGGTCTTGTCCAACATCAGGATTGCCCAACAAAAGAAATGCTAATCTAGCACAGACACTCTACTCTTGCTTTTAGTAACAAGAATGCAGAAAAGTGGAACGTGTCCAAGGCAGTCCAGAAAAATTCACTGGGTATAGCTAATCAAGCCTAAAGTTTGTTTGGCAACATATAGTAATTATGAATTAGCTGATATGTGTGTGTGTGTGTGTACTGATGAAATTTTTAGAAAACTTTTAAAAATAGGAATTTTGCCTCTGTTGTCTATCTGTGTTGGGTTTCCAATTTTTGAGGTCTCACACTATGAGAATTTATAAGTTGTTGTATCAGACTTAGTTTATGTGCCTCCTTAGATTCGAGTTGCTTCTCTGTACCCCAGTCCTTAGCTGCCCGCTCAATGGAAAGCCCTTGTCTCCTTCCACCCCTCCTTGTGTTCATGCCAGTAACCAGATTCAGGTCTCTGCTCAGCCTGAATAGGGAAGTATGAGTCCTGCTTCAGGAAAAAATAGTCCTCACAAAGGAATTGCAGAAGTACCTGGAGGAACTGTGGGAACACATGTAGGGGGCAGATCTTGAGAATGTTAGTTCTGGGAAGGGAGAATTATAAGATAGGGAGAATTCATTGACAGAGGGGCACCCATAACTCAGGACTCAGTGTTCCAGTCAGCCCCCTGGTACTTGTCTTAATACCTTGCTGGGAGGGCTTCTTGAGGCCTGAATTAGGCACTGGCTTCCAGTAAATAATGTGGAAATGCCATAATTTCCTTGACCTAGAAGGTGGTCTCTCTGAGATTTTGAGAATGAATGGACTAGTATGACTTGAGAAGCCACCATGTGACTATGTCCCTCATCAAAATTTACATCTCTGCTTATTTAAGTTTAAAGTTGTTTCCGGATTAGTGAATTTGAGACGTGGGGCAAATCAGAGCTTCACTCAATGGCTGACTCATTTAGTCAACCAATATTCACTGAAAACCTATTATTTGTCCATCAGTATGCAAAGATGCATATGACACAAGGATGCTCCCTTGCCTCAAGGAATAACTAATCTAGTATAGAAGATGTATACCTGGAGGGAGAAATCATTTTCTATTCTCAAGGTCACGCCACTGTAAATCCTTTGGACATATGTGGCATATGAATTTCAGTGTAGTGCTTCTATAATTGCTGTTTTTCTGACATGACAAAATAATATGATCTTATGCTAGGTACAGAAAGAAGTGCATACATTTGAATAGGCTTATTAAACATTTCATCTGAAGCCTTCAACTTAAAAAAAAGATTCAAGAGGGAAAAAACATAGATTTGGATACTTGTTTCTTAAATATATTTGTATAATTTCTTTATCATTTGAGACTGTTATTTGGAGGCTATTGAATTGTTGTTCAAGAATCACTGAAAAAGCACACACCATTTCTGTGAATTTCTAATTTAAATAGATATGAGCTTAGAAGGATATACTTCAGGCAGAAATCTCATTAATTCTTCATACTTTCCATTTTGAAATTAACAAAAAGGTTTATGAACAAGGGGCAGAGGAAGAAAGATAAATTTCTGTCTTATTTCATTTTATCTGCCACTCAGACATTATAATTTTTTAAGCAAGGAGAACCACTTAGTTTTTGATAATTTAATTTCCTCACAAAATTAATAGATAATTTTGCTGGTCCATCAACTTCATCATTTTTTTCCCATTCTTTTGTGACTTGCAGCTCTAAGTAAGCACCACAGTAATAGCTGAATAAGATGATTAATCTGTAAAACATGCACTCATTTATATGACTTTTATTCCAATTAAAATTTTGGAATATTATTAAAAAGATGAATGAATGTTTTGGAGCAATTCATGAAGACTATTATGGTAGATAGAGGACGATCAATAAATATTTGAGTGACAATTGCAGAAGAAGCACATTTATAATGTGAAAAGCAGCCATTTCCTTTATTAAAGAATTCATTCCTTTAAAGTTAAAGGAATATTCTATTACTTTGCTTGAGAGGAATGCTTGTTGATTGATTATACATAATTAGAGAATGCTACATTTGGAGGGCTCATTGCTGGCAATCTGTTTTTTGATGTGCTTTGCTTTTGTTTGGCAAATAGTATTAAGAACATATCACTTTTTCCTATTATAAAAATAATGTTATACATTCATACAAATGTATATTTTAAAAAAAGAAGTTTATTCATAATTCTACCACCAAAAAGTCACAACTGTTAATATCTTGGTGTCTATTATTCCAGTCTTTATATATGTAACCATTTTATCAAGTGGACTCACTTCAGTAGGGTACAATCAGGGAAAGGCATTATTTCCACCACCTCCCCTGCCCTGCCCCTGGCCCCAATGCCTTCAAATGTTTTCTTCAATTTATTTCTTCCTTCTTTATCTTTGACAATGTCTCTGGCATTCTTCATAGTTTTTCTGTTCTCTTTGTCTCACCTTATTGGCAATGTAGTAGTATAATATGTACAACCGTGGGAATTGGCTACAGATCCAGGTCTTGCCCTGCTTCCTCTGTCTGCACAATTATTGCTTCAGATAATTCAGTTCTAAGCTATTCAATGCATGATATTCTCTTAGTTCCAGGAATTGGTTCAGAGGTTGTATAATCAATATGATACTTAGAAAATTTAGAAAATTTACTGAGAGTTCTGGGACCCCGGAAATCTCTCTTTCTCTCTCTCTCTGGGATAATGGAGATTATGGATACATAATGCTACCATGATTGTATCGTATTGGGAAGCCATTCTGTGAAGCAGCTCACGCAGACATAATGATAACGTCGAGAGAAATGTAGAGATATTGAGCTGGAGTCCTAAAGAAATCATGCCTAAGATATGTGCTAACTTTGAAATTTAAGTTATGTGAGCAAATAAATCTCATTCAATGTTTGAGCCAGTCTGAGTTGAGTTTTCTCTTCTTAGCTACTGAAAACATCCTAACTGGCTCACTTGTGGTTTAAACAGATGGTTATTGGAGATTATGCTCATTTCCTCTTGCTGATCTGTCCTGAGCTCAGTAGAATCATATGCTTTGTGGAATTCCAGAGCTATTTAATGGAAATGAAGACACAATTTCAGAAGATGCTCACAGATATCTGAGGAGTATGAATTATACATTATGTTTCTGCAACAGTCTTTCAAGTGCAAGCCTCAGAGGATGTGATGAATTCTCAAGAATATGTCCTATTAGTTTGGCTTAGTTTTGAGGGGCCTCAACTGGGCTGAGGGATAATTAAGCCTTTCAAGGTGATATAGAATCTCTGTAATGTGAAAAGTAAGTAATTAATTCCAGAACTGTTATGAAATTTATATGGCTAAAGTTTGGGCAATATTTGTTTTCACCTATCTTTACGAAAGTATTTTCTTTTTCATGAAGGTGTTCAAATACAAGTTAAATACAAGTTGAGATACAAATTGAGAGCTACTGTCTATGAGATAAATCTGAGGTCAAAATTTAGACATACATATGCTTGTTGAATAGATCTCAGTTTTTTGGAGACCACTTATTCCTATAAGTGCCCCTAGTTTCATTGACTTGATCGATATTATGATGCACTTTGATTGAATAAGGGTGGTAAAACTTTTTGTGCGTGTTGTTTTTGTATTCATGGTTTAATCCTTCCATCACCACTGTTATTGTTAAAAAAATTCATGGAGCTGCAGATTTTTCATTTTCTCATTGGGTGACCCATTGTTAAAAATTCTTTAATGTTCCTATTTAAAAATATTTGTGTGTGTATATGTAAACAAATAAGTTTCCCTTTTACTTGTATTCATTAGTCCCAGTTAATTTCTTTCTGAATATGTCTAATCCAGGAAATAGTGTAGATAGCTATCATGTCATCATCCCCTCCCTAAGTGTGGCAATGCCGAGAGGTGTGTCAAGACAGTTAAGTTCACAGCTGTTGGGCTTAACTCTTAGTCTAGGGCTAGGTTCACCTCTCTTTTTGTCAGCCAGTGTCTTGTGTTGCCATATATGTGATCTAACAAGGGCCCTAAAGATTCACTTGGATAGAATATCTGTAACTGTGTTTGTCCCAGCAAATCTGGGGTGTGTATCTGCCTTGGACATGTTACCTCCATCACACAGTTAAATGATCCTCTCTATGCTGACTGGGTAAAGAGAAGTTCTGAGTCTTCAGAGAAAACCCACCATGTTCCAAGATATCTCCTTGGGTTGGGTATAGTGTTTTCAGAAATTCAATTCTTGTTAGAATCAGTGCTTATCCAAAACAATCTGCCATGTCCATGGCACCAATTTCCAGATTTATAATTCCATTTATTTCCTGCTCTAGGATTCTGCCTTTGTATCACAACAACTATTTCTGTTTCCTGCAGTCATCTCGGGCAAGGAAATAAAATTGTATGAATCCAAGTACTTCCTAACCTTCATGAGATATAAATGCCTATATACAAAGAGCTAAACTCTGGGTTCAACCCCTCTCCCATTTTCTTATCTGTGATTCCTTAGGCAAAAAGGTAGATCAGGAAAAAAACCCTGGTCCAGGAAGATCCCAGTGCCATGGAGCAACTAAGCCCGTGTGCCACAACTACTGAGCCTGCGCTCTGGAGCCCACAGGCCACAACTGTTGAGCCCGCGTGCCACAACTACTGAAGCCCGTGTGCCTAGAGCCCATGCTCCACAACAAGAGAAGCCACCACAATGAGAAGCCCGTACACTGCATCGGAGAGTAGCCCCAGCTCGACACAACTAGAGAAAGCCTGTGCGCAGCAATGAAGACCCAACGCAACCAAAAAAAAAAAAAAAAAAAAAGATAAATAAATTACTAAAAAAAGTTAAAAAAAAAAAACCCTAAAGCTTCATGAAAAATCCCTGATGTAGATAGAATGGATGATTTTACAATGTATTTCTTTTGAGGAGGAGTAAGAACTAGAAGCACCTGGAGGTAAATATCAGAAAAATCAGTAATGGTTATAAGTGGTTGACTTTGGGGAGGGATGAGTATGAAATTGCTGCTTTTTACTCTGTACTCTTCTCTAGTCGATTTTTAAAAAAGTCACGTGCACACTCTACTTTGAGCAGTTCCAGACGTGTCCCAGGTAGGGTTTTTTGTCCCACCCTCTCTGCCCACTCCTGAGTTTGGCTGCAGTGCAGCAGGCTCTTCTCTGCAAATTCTTACCTTGCTTCTACTGACAGTGTCTGGCTCCCACTATTGCTTTCTTTTCCCTTTTGCTTGTTTTTTTTTTCTTTTTTCCTTTCTTTCTTTCTTTTTTTAAAATTTGCTTTATGCCTCAAAAGACTTCTTCAGAATCATAGGAGCCCGCCTGGTTCATGAATAGGAGCAACTAGGAAGTGGAGATGCATACAGACCCCTGGGGATAAGCTTTAACAAGAGGGGAAGAGAATCTGTGGATCCAATTTTGATCTGCTCCTCTTGCGGCTGGTAATTCTGGGAGGAATCCGAACGTTTGCCGCACTTGACAGAGGTCCCCAGCAGAATGCATCCCCAGTTACCTGCTGAGACCATCTTGATAACATACCCTTAAATTGAATTTTTCCTCGTTCTCGCTCCTTCTGCTACCGCCGCCTCCCTCCCCCCATTCCTGCTTCCTGGGATCGCCTCTCAAATTAACTACCCACACCAAGTTCTCATCTCAGGCTCTGCTCTCAGTGGAGACCAAACTAAGACAGCTCCTGATGTGAAAACTGGTCATCCTCAGCACTCTAAAGTTTCTGGACCCTGCTCTCTGCAGGAGAGTTAGACCGCCCATGGGTCAGGGCGCTGCTGTTGTGCGTGCAGTTAAGCCTGAATGCAGACAGCAGAATAGTTCCATTCAGAGCAATCAATAAACTGTTAACAGAAATGTACCACAGGGAAGACTCATGGCCAAGGGAGGGGACAAGAGAAGCCATGAGGGAGTCTGTAAATGACTTTCTGGCCAGCCAAAGAAAAGTCATGGAAGAAGAAAGAAAGAAGATAAAATGAGAGGAGAAAAGAAGTTGGCATCGTAGAGAGAAATGGAAATGCTGTCTCTCCCTTTCCTCCTGTCAAGGAGGCTAGGAGGTGTGAGTGGCAGATTGCAAAATCATCCAGGGAGCCAGGGACACCGCCAACTTGCTATACATGCTGGAACTGTCTCTGGATTTTTGGAAGCCAATGACGAAAGCCTGGAAAGGTGACAGAGACAGTGCTTTCTTCTGCTGTGGATGTGGGGTGAAGGCTATTAATGGACTGGAACTCTGGCAGGTCTGAGAATTCTGCAACCAGGGAGCCTGCTGGATTTCCAGTTTCGAGTTCGGCTCTTTCAGGACTGTGGATGGCCGCTGGCTTCCCTCTGTGCTTGTCATACCTCACCCACTCCCTCTTCTGTTAGCTACCGTGGGCTGGTTCTTACTATTTGCAGCCAAGTTCCAGGCTGTTCCGAAGCCCTTCTCACCAGCCCTGCGTGTACTCACGATGCCCTGCCCCACCCATGCCCTCTCGGTTGGTCCCATACACGTGGCTTGGGGTTGTTTCCTTCCCCAGATCCCGAGGGACCCTCTGGACTGAGGGCCCCTCTCCTTTCTGTTTTCCAGCTGATTCCATTTTCATTTTTCATCCACAGCCCCTTTACGCACCTCTCAGCACATCTAACAAAACTTCACGCGTGATGTCATCAGTTAAATGGAACAGCAGTGATAATCCCCCAGCTGGTTGATGCCAAAACCACTAAGAGGAGGGAAGCTGTGAGTCACTTCCAATAATTTCAGTGTCCACCTTAAAGGGGAGGGGAATTACTATGATATTCCTGAGGTCTGCTTGACCCTTGGGTATCCACAGCCAATACAGTTCCCATTCTCCTCCCCATCTGCTTCCTGGCCACCTTGCGGGAGCAAGGTCTTACTGGAAGGCTCCTTTGCTGGGAAATGCTACTCCTGGATCCTCTCTGTGGATCTCACGGACACGTCTCTAAAAGCAAGATCTCTCAGGTCAACTTGCTCTCTTGAGCTAGGTTTCAGTAAGCATCAAAATTTTAAATTCTGCTTTTCCTATCACTGAAAAGGCAAAAACCCTGCTCCTGTTTCTGAATTGTGTTCTCAAAAACCTAAACCCTGAGATGGCAATGTGTTTTTATGCCTTAAAACAGCCACTGATAGGCCCCAAATGGGTTTAGGCCTTTTTTCTATTAATTCTTACATTTTAAAATAAAAGCAATAACTGCTTATTTTTAAAAAATATTAAAGCAGTGCTGGAAAGAAGGAGCATGTTGCAATGGCTGAAGAGTTGCTGGGCCAAACTGCCTGTGTGGAATCTTGGCTGTGACCTTGGGCTGTCTGACTCTCTTGTTTCTTACCTGAAATGGAAATAGTAACAGTACCTACCTCAGAGGTTGTCGTAAGGATTAAACAAGTTACTATTTACAAAGAGCTTAAAATAGTGCCTGGTACATTGTAAGGCTCATATAAAAATTTACTAGATGAAATAAAATAGTTTCAAATATTTTCTACATTTTCTATGTTTATATGAGCATATAAACAAGTTATTTTTCTGTTTATATAAGTGGGCTTATAATACATATAACAGACCTGTTTTTTTTTCCCCTTGATGATGTGTCTTGGCCATCTTCATCGTCACTATTTAGAGATATATACTTCATTCTTTTTAATGACTGCATATATTCCATTGTATGGATGTACAGTGATTTATTTAACCAGTCCTCTGAATGGATTTATGTTGTTTCTAATATTCCTGTTACAAACAATGCCGTAACACATAGGTGTAGGCCTGTATTTCTGCACACTACAGCAAGTGGATTTGTAGACCTAAAATAAAATTTACTAGGTATGTATTGCCAACTTGTCCTCCAGAAAGGTTTACCAATTTATACTTGGTTTGGACTCTTTGATTAAAATATAATGACTAAACACTAATTCTTGGCGGATGGGAATAGATTTGGATTGCAGAGAAATGCGTCTGTGGTGATACTGGGCAGAACGTATGGCAATTCATGGATTGAAATAAATTTAGGTCTTAACTTTTTTGAACAGGAACTACTTTAGGTCTAAGCCCAGATTTAAAAGTATACAGAATACTACTATCAGCTATGGCCCCTGCCCCTTAGCTTGGGAAATCTCCCCCAATTCATCAGCGTGCTCATAGCAATGGACTTGGAAAACACTGCTTTGGTCTGCTGGTGTGTTTCTAGCACCCAGCATAATTAGATACATAGTAGCCCATGTATCAAATATGGAGAGAGTAAATCTCTTTCTAACTGTACCCCCAGCTACAAAAGAAGATTGTAAAATGTGCTGAGAGCAAATGGATGCAGGAAGTCTTCTATTGAATAGAATACAGGGTGTTGAAGAAGAAAGGCAAGGGGCCTGCAGGCCAAAGAGCTGACCGGCCTCTGACCTCTGGCACCTGACCTCTGGCCCCGGCTGGACACTCACTCCAGGACTCCAGGAGGGTCATATCTTCCTCTCCTTTCAAACTTCCTCTGTGCTTTCCTCAGGATGCCAGCCAGTTTCCTCTACCATCTTGCAAAGCTTAAAGACAGAGCTTGAAGACAGAGCTTAAAGACATTATACAGACCCCAAATGATGCAAGCTTCACTGCTGGGCAATTTCTGAATCAGGGAAAAATGTATTTAATTGGAACAATCAATCATTATGACTCATTTATTTATTTTAGTGTTTTTTATTTTATTTTATTTATTTACTTTATTTTATTTATTTGGGTGTGTTGGGTCTTTGTTGCTGCGCACAGGCTTTCTCTAGTTGCGGCGAGCGGGGGTTACTCTTTGTTGAGGTGCACGGGCTTCTCCTGTTGCGGAGCATGGGCTCTAGGCACGTGGGCTTCAGTAGTTGTGGCATGTGGGCTCAGTAGTTGTGGCACATTGGCTCTAGAGTGCAGGCTCAGTAGTTGTGGCGCATGGGTTTAGTTGCTCTGTGGCATGTGGGATCTTCCCGGACCGGGGCACGAACCCATGTCCCCTGCATTGGCAGGCGGACTCTCAACCACTCCGCCACCAGGGAAGCCCCTCATTGTAGTTTTGATTTGCATTTCTCTAATGATTAGTGATGTTGAGCATCCTTTCATGTGTTTGTTGGCAATCTGTATATCTTCTTTGGAGAACGTTTTATTTAGGTCGTCTGCCCATTTTTGGATTGGGTTTTTGTTGTTTTGATATTGAGCTGCATGAGCTGCTTGTAAATTTTTGAGATTAATCCTTTGTCAGTTGCTTCATTTGCAAATATTTTCTCCCATTCTGAGGGTTGTCTTTTCATCTTGCTTGTAGTTTCCTTTGCTGTGCAAAAGCTTTTAAGTTTCATTAGGTCCCATTTGTTTATTTTTGTTTTTATTTCCATTCCTCTAGGAGGTGGGTCAAAAGGATCTTGCTGTGATTTATGTCATAGAGTGTGTGCCTATATTTTCCTCTAAGAGTTTTGTAGTGTCTGGCCTTACATTTAGGTCTTTAATCCATTTTGAGTTTATTTTTGTGTATGGTGTTAAGAAGTGTTCTAATTTCATTCTTTTACGTGTAGCTGTCCACTTGTCCCAGCACTGCTTATTGAAGAGGCTGTCTTTTCTCCATTGTATATTCTTGCCTCCTTTATCAAAGATAAGGTGACCACATATGCATGGGTTTATCTCTGGGCTTTCTATCCTGTTCCATTGATCTATATTTCTGTTTTTGTGCCAGTACCATACTGTCTTGATTACTGTAGCTTTGTATTATAGTCTGAAGTCCGGGAGCCTGATTCCTCCAGCTCCGTTTTTCTTTCTCAAGATTGCTCTGGCTATTTGGGGTCTTTTGTGTTTCCATACCAACTGTGAAATTTTTTGTTCTAGTTCAGTGAAAAATGCCAGTGGTAGTTTGATAGGGATTACACTGAATCTGTAGATTGCTTTGGGTAATTTAGTCATTTTCACAGTGTTGACTCTTCCAATTCAAGAACATGGTATATCTCTCCATCTGTTGGTATCATCTTTAATTTCTTTCATCAGTGTCTTATAGTTTTCTGCATACAGGTCTTTTGTCTCCTTAGGTAGGTTTATTCCTAGGTATTTTATTCTTTTTGTTGCAATGGTAAATGGGAGTGCTTCCTTAATTTCTATTTCAGATTTTTCGTAATTAGTGTATAGGAATGCAAGAGATTTCTGTGCATCAATTTTGTATCCTGCTACTTTACCAAATTCATTGATTAGTTGTAGTAGTATTCTGTTACCATCTTTAGGATTCTCTATGTATAGTATCATGTCATCTGCACACAGTGACAGTTTTACTTCTTTAATGATTTGGATTCCTTTTATTTCTTTTTCTTCTCTGATTGCTGTGGCTAAAACTTCCAAAATGATGTTGAATAATAGTGGTCGGAGTGGGCACCCTTCTTTTGTTCCTGATCTTAGAGGAAATGGTTTCAGTTTTTCACCATTGAGAATGATGTTGGCTGTGGGTTTGTCATATATGGACTTTATTATGTTGAGGAAAGTTCCCTCTATGCCTTCATTCTGGAGAGTTTTTATCATAAATGGGTTTTGAATTTTGTCGAAAGCTTTTTCTGCGTCTATTGAGATGATCATATGGCTTTTATCCTTCAATTTGATAATATGGTGTATCACATTGATTGATTTGTGTATATTGAAGAATCCTTACATCCCTGGGATAAACCCCACTTGATCATGGTGTATGATCCTTTTAATGTGCTGCTGGATTCTGTTTGCTAGTATTTTGTTGAGGATTTTTGCATCTATGTTCATCAGTGATATTGGCCTGTAGTCTTCTTTTTTTTGTAACCTCTTTTTGGTTGTTACATTATCTGGTTTTGGTATCAGGGTGATGGTGGCCTCGTAGAACGAGTTTGGGAGTGTTCCTCCCTCTGCTATATTTTGGAAGAGTTTGAGAAGGATATGTGTTAGCTCTTCTCTAAATGTTTGATAGAGTTTTCCTGTGAATCCTTCTGGTCCTGGGCTTTTGTTTGTTGGAAGATTTTAAATCACAGTTTCAATTTCAGTGCTTGTGATTGGTCTGTTCATATTTTCTATTTCTTCCTGGTTTAGTCTCAGAAGGTTGTGCTTTTCTAAGAAATTGTCCATTTCTTCCAGGTTGTCCATTTTATTGGCATAGAGTTGCTTGTAGTAAGTTGCTTGTAGTAATCTCTCATGATACTTTGTATTTCTGCAGTGTCAGTTGTTACTTCTCCTTTTTCATTTCAAATTCTGTTGATTTGAATCTTCTCCCATTTTTTCTTGATGAGTCTGGCTAATGGTTTATCAATTTTGTTTACCTTCTCAAAGAACCAGCTTTTAGTTTTATTGATGTTTGCTATTGTTTCCTTCATTTCTTTTTCATTTATTTCTGATCTGATCTTTATGATTTCTTTCCTTCTGCTAACTTTGGGGTTTTTTTGTTTTTCTTTCTCTAATTGCTTTACATTGTTTATTTGAGAGTTTTCTTGTTTCTTGAGTTAGGCTTGTATTGCTATAAACTTCCCTCTTAGAACTGCTTTTGCTGCATCCCATAGGTTTGGTTCATCGTGTTTTCATTGTCATTTGTTTCTAGGTATTTTTTGATTTCCTCTTTGATTTCTTCAGTGATCTCTTGGTTATTTAGTAGCATATTGTTTAGCCTCCATGTGTTTGTATTTTTTACAGTGTTTTTCTTGTAATTCATATCTAGTCTCATAGTGTTGTGGTTGGAAAAGATACTTGATATTATTTCAATTTTCTTACATTTTCCAAGGCTTGATTTGTGACCCAAGATATGATCTATCCTGGAGAATGTTCCATGAGCACTTGAGAATAAAGTGTATTCTGTTGTTTTTGGATGGAATGTCCTATAAATATCAATTAAGTCCATCTTTTTTAATGTATCATTTAAAGCTTGTGTTTCCTTATTTATTTTCATTTTGGATGATCTGTCCATTGGTGAAAGTGGGATGTTAAACTCCCCTACTATGATTTTGTTACTGTTGATTTCCCCTTTTATGGCTGTTAGCATTTGCCTTATGTATTGAGGAGCTCCTATGTTGGGTGCATAAATATTTACAATTGTTATATCTTCTTCTTGGATTGATCCCTTGATCGTTATGTAGTGTCCTTTTTTTGTCTCTTGTAATAGTCTTTATTTTAAAGTCTATTTTGTCTGATATGAGTATTGCTACTCCAGCTTTCGATTTCCATTTGCATGGAATATCTTTTTCCATCCCCTCACTTTAAGTCTGTATGTGTCCCTAGGTCTGAAGTGGGTCTCTTTTGGACAGTATATATACACGTCTTGTGTTTGTATCCATTCAGCCAGTCTATGTCTTTTGGTCGGAACATCTAATCAAATAACATTTAAGGTAATTATTGATATGTATGTTCCTATTACCATTCTGTTAATTGTTTTGGGTTTGTTATTGTAAGTCTTTTCCTTCTCTTGTGTTTCCTGCCTAGAGAAGTTCCTTTAGCATTTGTTGTAAAGCTGGTTTGGTGTTGCTGAATTCTCTTAGCTTTTGCTTGTCTGTAAAGGTTTTAATTTCTCCATTGAATCTGAATGAGATCCTTGCTGGGTAGAGTCATCTTGGTTGTAGGTTCTTCCCTTTCATCACTTTAAATATGTCCTGCCACTCCCTTCTGGCTTGCAGAGTTTCTGCTGAAAGATCAGCTGTTAACCTTATGGGGATTCCGTTGTATGTTATTTGTTGCTTTTCCCTTGCTGCTTTTAATAGTTTTTCTTTGTATTTAATTTTTGATAGTTTGATTAATATGTGTCTTGGCATGTTTCTCCTTGGATTTATCCTGTATGGGACTCTCTGTGCTTCCTGGACTTGATTGACTATTTCCTTTCCCATACTAGGGAAGTTTTCAACTATAATCTCTTCAAATATTTTCTCAGTCCTTTTCTTTCTCTCTTCTTCTTCTGAGACCCCTATAATTTGAATGTTGGTACATTTAGTGTTGTCCCAGAGGTCTCTGAGACCATCCTCAATTCTTTTCATTCTTTTTTCTTTATTCTGCTCTGTGGTAGTTATTTCCACTATTTTATCTTCCAGGTCCCTTATCTGTTCTTCTGCCTCAGTTATTCTGCTACTGATTCCTTTTAGAGAATTTTTAATTTCATTTTTTGTGTTGTTCATCATTGTTCATTTGCTGTTTAGTTCTTCTAGGTCCTTGTTAAACGTTTCTTTTATTTTCTCCATTCTATTTCCAATATTTTGTATCGTCTTTACTATCATTACTCTGAATTCTTTTTCAGGTAGATTGCCTATTTCCTCTTCATTTGTTTGGTCTGGTGGGTTTTTACCTTGCTCCTTCATCTGCTGTGTATTTCTCTGTCTTCTCATTTTGCTTAACTTACTGTGTTTGGGGTCTCCTTTTTGCAGGCTCCAGGTTCGTAGTTTCCATTGTTTTTGGTGTCTGCCCCCATTGGGTAAGATTGGTTTAGTGGGTTGTGTAGGCTTCCTGGTGGAGGGGACTGGTGCCTGTGTTCTGGTGGATGAGCCTGGATCTTGTCTCTCTTGTGGGCAGGACTGTGTCCAGTGGTGTGTTTTGGGGTGTCTGTGAACTTAGTATGATGTTAGGCAGCCTTTCTGCTAATGGGTGGGGTTGTGTTCCTGTCTTGCTAGTTATTTGGCATGGGGTGTCCAGCACTGGAGCTTGCTGGTCATTGAGTGGAGCTGGGTCTTATCATTGAGATGGGGATCTCTGGGAGAGCTCTTGCTGATTGTTATTACCAGGGGTGGGGAGGTCTCTGGTGGTCCAATGTCGTGAACTCAGCTCTCCCACCTCAGAGGCTCAGGCCTGACACCCGGCCGGAGCACCAAGACCCTGTTAGCCATACGGCTGGAGTGCCTTCAGACTCGGAGAAGCTTGCCTGCAGTGGCTGTCCTTCTGTGCTGCCAATTAGAATCACCTGGTTCTTCCTTGTTTTGCCCCAAGGGCGGTGTTCCACAGAGAAATACAGTAGCCTTGAAAATAGTCACAGCTCTGAGATGGCTTTTTTTTTTCCTTTGTGGTTAGTCAGGTTTCACTTGCTCACAGGGGGCTACGTGCAGAGGCCTTGCACCGGCTCTTCCGACCAGAGTGCCTAGTGTGGAATGGCTGCCGTCAGCACCTCAGCTCAGGCAGGCGTGTGCAGAACTCTGTAGGTTATTTTTAAGAAAAAAAAAAAAAGAGGTAAAATTCAGGACACATCTATATCAGCCATTTACATGTTTTGGACTTCGATCTTGAGTTCACGTTCTACATCATTCTTATGACAACTCAGTCAATGACATATACCACACATTGAAATTTGTTAGAATGAAAAAGTCATAAAATAATTCATATTGACATATTTGTAAGACATGATCCAGGGGAACTTTGGGGGGCATTGCAAGAGCTACGGGGGCACTTGCAAAATGATAAAGAAACAAGAGAGTACTGAAGAAACAGGATCCCACTCTGGTTCTCTTTGCTTAGGGTCACACACCAAGTAACTTTCACGACACTAAGACCAGCTGTTGTTCCTGTCATGTCATCTTAGATCCAGCCCCTTAAAATCTATCGAACTTGGGCTTCCCTGGTGGCACAGTGGTTGGGGGTCCGCCTGCCAATGCAGGGGACACGGGTTCGTGCCCCGGTCTGGGGGGATCCCACATGCTGCGGAGCGGCTGGGCCCGTGAGCCATGGCCGCTGAGCCTGTGCGTCCGAAGCCTGTGCTCTGCAACGGGAGGGGCCACAACAGTGAGAGGCCCGCGTACCGCAAAAAACAAAAAACAAAAATCTATCGAACTTATGAAAAGTCTCTGTGGTGAAGGTACAGTCACAGATTGCAGGTGGGTAGTGAGGGTGGGTCAGAGCCCACACTGTAAGGGTGATGAGCAGGCTGGGGCCTGGTGGAGGTGATCTTCATCAGTGACTGTGAACCGCATTCTGTCCTCCCATGGCTGGTACGGTTGCCGAAACTCAGCCTCTGTTCACCGGTGCTGAATAGAAATCTGGAGACAGAGTTTTGGGTGAAGTAGAAAAGAGTAGCTTTTATTGCTGTGCCAGGCAAAGGGGGCAACAGCGGGCTAGTGCCCTCAAGACTGTGTGACCCACCCTGGAGCGGGCAGTGAGAAGTTTTCGAGGAACAGGTTGTAATCCGCTCGTGGACAATTCTCAGATTGGTTGGTATCAAGGTGAAGTTTCAAGCATCATCAACCTTCTGGTTTCAACCAGTCTAGGGTCTATGTGCTTGTGGTCAGCAGTTTTCATCCGGTGAGGGTCTGCTTCCTGTACAAACAACTTAGGAATGTGTGTCAGGCCTTTATCCATATCCTTCAGGGAGCTGGGAGTTCAGTGATTCTGCGATGTGGCAGAATTATGGTCTAAATGGTTATCAGTTCCCCAGCCTAACAGCTATTCTGTTTCTACACCTTCACATTTCCCAGTCATTAACTCTTGAGTCAGCATTTTACTTCAAGAGACAAGGACACAGGGGCTTGTACACCATTTCAGTACCTGGCCTGACTGTGAGGTAAAACTATAAAGTGGGCAGGGAGTGTTCAATATTCATTCTCCCGGCCCCCTTCACCCATCCAGAGCTGTCCTGTTCTTCTGAGCCTGCCCTGGAAGGGAGGTGGCAAAGTCCGTGGAGGGCAGGTGGTCCTAAGCCCAGCATGACCTTACTTGCCATGTGACTTTGTGTAAATCCCTTACTTTGCTGAGCCTCAGTCTCCCCATCTGTAAAATGGACCAATAGTATCTATTTCAAAGATTGTTATTAGGATTAGAGGAAAGGCATTTAAAGTCGCCATAGTAAATGCTTCGTAAGTGTTACCCACGGCAGGCTGGTGTTCAGGGAGAGAGGCTTTTGGGGCCACACAGGTCTACGTGCTAGTGATTGCTGAAACCTGGGCCATCGGAGAGAGAAATGTGTTAGTCTGGGACCTGTGTCCCACCACTGACTTGTATGACCCTCTTTGTCAAATGGGCGGATCATTCCTGCTGGTTCTCATGGAAATACAGAAATTCATAAGCATTTTATTTCACATAAGAATGACTTAGGAGCTTAGAGTTTCTGGAATAACGGGAGACAGGCTGGGACCTGAAACCTGGGACCTGGGACCCTTTGCTGCAGTGCTTGAACCTGGACAAACGTCTCTTCAAGCAACATAATACAAAGAAGCTATAACTAAAAATAACTGCGTGCATATGTGCATGCACAGTTGGGGCAAATTATGAACAAGATACAAAAAGACCAAAAATCCAACTGCTACTTCTGAGGAGCAGGGAGCAAAAGCAGGGTACGGCGCATGCCCCCTGCACACAGCACCACAAAGGGGGTGGGCAGACCACCTAAACCTCTCCTTGACCTGACCCCTGGTCCAACCCCTACTTTCATCCCACATAAGGAACCAACCCCTGCCCCCCAACCCCCGCCGCCCCAGGGAGGGATCAAGGGCACTTTTACTTGTTTTCACTGCTTCCTGCTGTATCATGAGTCCCAATAAAGCCTTGCCTGAATTTCTCTAATCCTGGCCTGTAACAACAGTGCCTATTACATTTTAAGTTAAAACATCTAATCATTCAACTTCAAGCACCAGTATTCTTGGCAAATAATGCTGAAATTGGTTTTTTCATTTATTTTACTAATTGAGTGTATTGGGGAAAGAACCAATGCACATTTAAAAAAACTCAAACTCCACAAAGGGTTTCAGCAAAACATTTTAAAAGGCAAGTTGAGGGAGGGGCGTCCCAGGGTCTTTGATCCGCTTGTGCATAATTCTCTGATTGGTTGATGGTGAGGTAACAGGGAGGTTAACATTATCCATCCTTAGGTGCCAGAAGGTCGGGGGCTACGTGCTCATGGTCATCATGTAGTTAATTTCTTCCATTTGGTGGTGGTTTTTAGCATCTGAAAAACTCAGGAAATATGCATATCTGGGTACATCAGAGAGGAGTTACAGCAGAGGACATGGGGCAGGGGTCTGTCCCGGGAAGGCCCAGGGTCCTGCTCAGTTATAGACTGGAGTCTGTAGTACTCCCTTTCTGCAGCTGAGCGGTGGTTTTTGCAGGACTGGGCACGGGTGCACTTCAGATATGTTTTATTCGCTTTGTTGTCTGCAATCATCACAGTCCCTTGATGGGTCCTTTGGACAGGAAGGTCAAATGAGCTCCAAGTAACTGCCTGATCTATCTCCCTGCTGCCATGGCAGCCAGATATGAAGAGAGGGGATCTCTATTAAAGGTGAGAGGTAAGCGCTTCCCTTGATGCTGTTTTGATATGTGTATATACAGGCATCCTTCAAAAATATCCAGAGTAAGAGGATTCACAGAGGAAAACGTGGAAACATTGTAAGACAAGGTGTCTTACTTCGACTTCTGTAGGTCGTTAGCTATCCTTCGACTTTATGTGTGATTCTGAAGAGTCTTCTAGCTTGTTAATAGTTGTTATTTTCTGGCTCCATGAAGAAAGGGACCAGGCCCTTCCATCCAGGGTATATGCTCTGGGTCCTCTTGGAGGCATCTGTTCACAGGAGATAAATATGTAATAGCATCTGTAATATGCTTTCTCAATTGTATTTCCGAGGGAGACTTGCTTTGCCTTGGAATTCAATTTCTTTCTTTTTTCTAGGGAAGACACTGTGTTCTTTACAAAAATTAAGAGAAATGTCTACTTAAATATAACTTTGGGGAGAATATACAGTTCTGAGATCAAAATAAAGCCTATCGTAGAGCCTATATACTTAAAAATTTTGACTCATGTGGGTTTTTAAAATCAATAGTGTGAGATTTAAATTATGGAATGGCATAGTCATTGGTACAATTGTGACTCTGATGGTGATGAGTGGCCTGAGATGCCACTCAGCTTGTATGAAACCAACTGAGAAAACTGTGCACTGTTTCAGGACCAGTCCTCCCCTCATCAGTACTTGGGGAAGTACTTGTGTGTGGGTGGTTTTGCATCCTGGGCAAAAGAAAAGTGGATTATAAATTGTGACCTCTGGAAGGTGACAGTTCAACCCAGGAATCCTAAGGGATAAATTTCAAAGGTGACACACTGGCTGTTAGGGCACCAGTCATACTACAAACCCCAATCAGCTCTGTACCTTTAAGATTTCAGAACGTGAGTCCTGGGAGGGGTGGGGTGAGGGGTTAGGTGGTTCTTGCTAAGGGTCTGCCCCCACCCCACGCCATGGTGATATCTATCAATAGAATCAGTACTCAGCTCTCCCTCTTAGAAGAGCCTTGTAGCTCATCCATGTTTCATTTCACTTATAACATAGGCCTATCTTCATTTTTCTAGCCTTTTCTCTACTTGGATTAATTAGGATGATTATGGCACATCTAGCAGAAGTCAATCCAGGTCAGGCAACATTCGGTAAAGGGGCTGCTTGTCTGATGTCTGCTCTGGACAGAAAAATTGTGAATGAATTTTTCATGAGAGACCCTCCGATTCAGAAAGTCTTTGTTGATTTGTTCCTGAAGTAGTTCTGTAACTCAGCTCTTCAAACACAAAGTATTTGAGCTCACACCCTGGAAAGAGAACTGTGCACATGACAGTGTACAGCTAACGTGTGGATAGATATATATGCAGCATACTCTTTCATCAGAGATTAAGACAAGTGCTTTGGTTCCCCCAGCAGGGAAGTATTAGGAACCAACTCAGCACCTTGGAGAATGAGACACTGTGAGGTCTGGGGGACAGAAAGTGCTCACCTCCCCAGCAGAGGGGCTTGCTCATCCCTTTATTTTCAAGGGCTGCAGGACCCTGTGTGGATGGAGGAACAGGAAAGGCAGGGTCGTCGTAGGCTCCCAAGCTGCCTGCTTGCCGGTGTCTTGACTGATCCTCCTTTTCATAAGCAATTGGGTCTGGGGCTGGGAGGGGACTGCTGTGACTGGCACCTTCCCTCCCAGATCTGGAGCAGTGGAAGGAACCAAGGACCCAGCCACGCAGCTCAGATCTGGGAGGCATGTACCCAGGACTAGGGTTTGTGATGGCTCAGCCAGGTAGATGCCCCTTGGAAGAGGCTGTTCCCGTGTTTAGATGCTCTTATGCCTCTGGTTAAGGGAGCTGGGGCTTGGGGCTTGGGTTTTCTGTTCTGGAAATCGACCTGAGCTCAGTGGGTTGAGGAGGAATAGGGCAAGAGTGGCTATGAGAGAGTGGATCCTGATATAAATGTCCTGTCTCTCCCCTTCTAAGCAGCTGCCGAGAGCCTTCTCCAGGATGTATGGGCAGGGAATTGTTGCTCTTCTAGGCTGGATTCTTCCTGAGATGTCTGAGGGCCCTAGATTCTCTTTTGCATGCTGCACACTTGCTTCTTCTCCCACACCATCCACATAGGATTTGATTTTCCAGAGTCAGGCACGCAAATCTTCCCCCTCGGCAATGGCATTTGCTTTGGTTTTCCTTAAGTAACTTATTTATCGCATATATCCAGAGGCTTTTTGCTTGCTGGTTGGTTTTCCTGTTTCTTACCTCTTTATTTATTTCTTTTTTTAATTTTTATTTTCTATTGGAGCATCATTGATTAACAATGTTGTGTTAGTTTCAGGTGTACAGCAAAGTGATTCAGTTATACATATACATGTATCTATTCTTTTTCAAAGTCTTTTCCCAATATTACAGAATATTGAGCAGAGTTCCCTGTGCTATACAGTAGGTCCTTGTTGGTTATCTATTCGTTTGTCTGTTTCTTTTTTGTTTTGTTTTTTTCCTCTGAAACACTTTAAAAAGAATGCTAGCTGCTTGCTTCACTTAATATCTATAATATTTCCCTGGAATAGTCTCTTATTTGTTGGATATTGCAGGTTTGCTTTCTAAACCTGAGTTTTCTCCACTTTGTGACTCTGTTGTCTTGACTAGACACCCCTCTGGGCCCCTAACCAGCTTCTCTGTCCATCTGCACTGCTACCAGAACAATATTTCTATAAATCAAATCTTCGATTATAAGATGGTCTAAAAAATATCTACTTTCTGTACTGTGCCTCACCAATTAAAAAGGAATGACTGTGTCCTGTATTATATCTTCTATCATTTGAAGTGATTAAAATGTCTTTAATATAACTACATATAGCATGTGGGTGAAATGTGGACAAACCACGGTAGTGATGAGGATCCTGAACTGGGACAGCTTAAGAAAGGTCTGGGGTTCTTGTAGCATATGAAAATGCAGCGTAACATGGGGATGCATTAGATAAACTGAGGAGGCAAAAGACATTCCAAAAGTGATAAATCAGTTTATAAATGGATCTATTTAGGACTGTTGTCAATGTCCATACTTCACCCGAAACAGGGACTGACTCATTGGAAACTGTTTGTCTCTCTGAGAAAAGGAAGCAGGTCATAGACAGGACCAGAGTGGCAGTTCTGATTATTTTCAGGGGTGAAGTCCATACTGGAGAGGGAACTTTGAGACTTGATAGCTTATCGATGGTATTTAAGGCCATGGATGGGGTGAGACAGGTGTGGTGGGGCGGAGGGTGGATGGGGCCCTGAGCACTCGGCGCCACAAGGACTGAGGAACAGGGGCCGGGGAAGTGGGAGGATCAGAGGGCGCGGAGTCCTGGGTGAAGTGCTGCAAGGAGAAGAGGGACGGTCGCTGTCAAACACCGTTGAAAGGTCAAATAAGACGGGAGCTGAGAAGTGACACTGGATCTGGCAATGTGGAGATCAATTCTGCCAGAGCTGCTGGAGAGTAGGCCTATTTGCAGTGGGTTCCAGAGAGGATGGGAGAAGAGGGCCGGAGACAGTGATCTGAATGACTCTTGCAAGGAACTTTGCTTACCTTTGGGAGGTAGCTGGAAGGAGAGGTGAGGTTGAGGGAATTTTCTCTGGGCGGAGGGGAAGAGTAATTGGGATGCTTAGAACAGTTCCTGTAGACTGGGGATAATGCATTCAGCATCAAGGCTCTGGTTTGGTTTTGAGCGACTCAGAGGGTGTCAGAAAATTCGAAGCCTGGAGACATTTCTGTGCACTGATGGAAGATTTACTGTCTGCGATTGAAGAAAAGCAGCAGCTAATCTGGTCTTCCCCAGTGAGCCAGGCCTCTGCGAGTTTGCTGCGTGGGGAGATGCCGAGAGCAGGATGTACTTCGCTCGTCCTGGCGGCCCCTGCTCACCCGTGGTCCACCCACCCTTGGGTTCTGTCCTTAAACAATGATACCAAGGATCAACTGGTAGGGGATTTAATAGTTTTCCCTGAAATTGGCCACAACAGATTATGGGAACAATATAACAAGATGCGCTGGATGCTTTAGTGAATTATTATGGACTGTAATACTAGTTACTGCTTATTGAGTCACTATGCTGGGTATTTAGTGTACATTAGTTTTATCCCTTACAGCAATCCTGTGAGGCAGGTACTTTGATCTTCATCTTATAGGTGAAGAATCTGAAGTGTAGACCGATGTAGTTATGTCCCCGTCGCTCGCAGGCAAGGCTGCTATTCAAATTCGTTCTGTTTGACTCCAAAGTTTAAATCACTATTGATTCTGGTGGCCAGGAGTTTGCTTAGCCTTTTTAAGATCCTATTTTTATATTCAGCTTTTAACTCTTGAAGTAGGAAGTGGAGGAAGATTCCATAATTTTTGTATAAACTGCCGACCACATATAGTAGCAATTGCTCTACTTTATCTTAATTTATTTCTCTCAGACATTAAGAGCTACCCTTTAAGCCTAATATTCTGAAATGCGAAGAGCAAAGACATTTATCCCATTTATGCTATTTATTTTTTGTATATTTCTAGCTTGTTACTTCTCTGTCTTTTCCGCTCCTTGCTACAGAGTCCTATCTTTAAACTCCCTCCTCTCCCCGCCATGTGGCAGGCATCCTGCCCCCTCTGTCCTGCTGCCTGACCTTCTCTGGACTCCCCTTAGCACCATGATGACATTCTTAAGCAAGACTTCGCAAAGAGTTCCTACTGTGAATGCATTATGGCTTCGAATAAGGCAGGAAGGGAGTTCTATTTTGTTCCCATTCTATTCAGAGAACATCTATTACAAAGATAAGACCAAAGGCCTCAGCAGCCCTGCTGGAATGATGTCTTTAAGCTCAGTTTATAGTGACTCTTAGATTTCTTTTGAGGGTTCTGGGCTTGGAGCCTATTTCTTATGATTCAAGACAGCATTTCCCCAGCTGGGTTTTATGGAACACTGTTCAGGGTGATGTGACAGGAATGCCATAGAAGGTGGACTCAATGTCACTAAGTTTGGGAACTGCTGAGTGTGCTCTTCCTCTCTCAAGGACTGACAGTACATATTAAAGCTAAGAAGTCACATAGCATGTTGTGGGTTAGGTTTTTCCTAGAAGCAGATCCTGCAGTAAGGATTCGAGGGCAAGTAATTTACTTGGGGGTCTAGGAAACACAGAAGAGAAGTGAAGTGATACAGGGATGGGAAAGAAGCCAATAAAGTGTGCATTAGCATGCTGGCCATTACTTTGGGGAAACTTTGGGAGACTCCACACCTCAAAATTGTCCCATCTGAGGGATGAAGGAGCTGGGGTATTTATACACCGACTTCTCTCAGTCATCGTGGAGGGCTGCTCCCAATTCTTGCACTTCCAGCCTGTCGCTGGCAAAGCAGTCTTCTGGGTTTTGGAGAAATCCCTCAGGCAAAGAGATGTAATGGCCATTTGAAGTCAGGTGGAAGAATATAGGAGGAAAACAGAGCACGGACATCGCCTGCTGTGCAGAAAGAACCCTGTTTAATTTGGTTTAACCCAGTATTTTCAAATCCTAATTGAGCATAGAACACTTGTTCTTCAGCTCATTCGTACTGTTTTGAGACTGCTAGGAGAATTGACCCATTGTAGAAAGAATCAATGAATGAGAATGAATGCAACCAGAGCCAGGGACAAGTAAACATTGAAGGTAACCAGATGAGCACCTTTTGGACAAGACTGTAGTATGAATTGTATTAAGGAAGCACTCAGTAGATTACTTTTTACTTAAGGTGTCTAAAGGTCCTTGTCTAAAACGAATTCGATTGTTACAGTTTCATTACACTTTTCCATATTTCAGTGACCTGGAAATTCCTTAGAGAGCTGCAGATCTGGAGAAATTAAATTGCCGCTTAACAAGCATTGACTTTAGTATGCTTTTTAGTTTCGTTTTGCATGAAATTGTTAATAACCAAGTAGAGAAATATGGTGGAGACCAGTGGTTCCTAACCTTTTCCAAGGAAATGGCCTCTTTATGATGTAAAATGATGTCACAGATTCCTCATATAGTAATGTGTTCATTTCCCTAGTCTGTAGTAAATACACATATGGATTAGTGTATTCTCTGGACTAATTACTTGACCCCAACCCATATGCTGGGTTCCTGCCACTAATTATTGGAGAAGAGCAAGCAGCTTGCCAAGCACGGCTCTTGGTGTGGAAAATAGAAGCGTATCCAAGGGACCTTCTACTCAGTAGTCCTCCTACACCTGGAAACTTCTTCCAGGCTGGCTATTTCAGGAATGTTTCCAACCTTCTTGTTATGACAGTTCATCTTACTTTGGTCACTCATGTCAGGCCTGAGCAGGAAATCATACCCCTGTTGTATGGTTCTGTGATTCCTTCCTTTGCCTTATATAAACTTTGTCCCAGTAGAATGAAGCCAAATAAATGACATGGAAAGGAGCCCCTTGGCTGGCTATCTGTTGGTCCTGTTTTTATTGTTACCTGTGGGCCCAGTGCGTCAGAAATATCTTCATAATCTAGGCAGTGCCTCATCTGGATCGGCATTTGAGAGCAGTCATTCAGTTTCAACAGGATCCTGCAGATTCCCCTACAAAGCTGAGAGAAGAAATAGAATCACGTTTTGAGTAGATATTGCATTGTTGACACTTTTGATTTCTTTCGGGGTACAAATCCTGCAGCTTTCTGCCCTGCTTTAGCTGGGGTTGTAACTGTTCCCGGTTATTATTAGCTCAGTAAAGAGAGAGGTCTTCTGTCAATTCAGTCCATTTGGTGACGTCTGCAGAACATTCATGGCACAGTTGGAAAAATAGTCTTGTTTTTATTGAAAGGATATTTTTTCCATCAGCAGGAACAAAATCGGTATTCTAGCTAGCAGAGAAACACTTGTGTAGTCAGAAAGGCAGTCACTTTTAACTTTGAAAACTGGTTTTGTGATGCAAATGTACTGCCAATGACTCAGCTACTTTGAAGTGCAGAAGTTGCAGAGTGGTTTAGCCAAGGCCTGGAGCCCTCCAGGATATTCTGAACAGATGCTGAAACTGACCTTACTCAGATTTGAAGGTTGCCTTTCTCACACTGAACACAGTGTCTTTGTCAGGAGAGTTTTGATATATAGTCCCTTAATATTTAACCCCCTCTGAAAAATAAGCCACCAGGAGAGAAGTCAGTCTACTTCTGGCTCTGGGTTTAAATGCTATTCCATCATTTGTTAGGTGTGTGAACTTGAGCAAAGTACTTCATTAAGCCTCAGTTTCCCCATCTGTAAAGTGGAACAGATAATAGAATCTACCTCATGGATTTGTAGTGAAATTAAATGAGATATAGCACAGTGCCTGGCATGGTGTAGTGACCCAAGTAATGCTAGTTATTTTTATTCTATTATAAATAAAATATCTAACAGTAGCTGGTACATTATACCCACTCTAAGTCCTAACTTCTGACTCTTGTCTTATGCTTTTTTGTGTGATACTCTGCCAATACACTTTAGTCAGGACCACCAGGAACACCCCTGCGGTTGAACAAGTGGGTTTGTTACTCACTGCGGGAGGGAGAACACAGGCCGTGGGAAGTCAGGGGTGACCAGTAGGAGGGTGTTGGGAGGAAGCTTTGGAGGGCTGGGCTCCGGTTGGGTGACTTGGGGAGGGTCTAAGGATGCAGGGATCCACTCTAGCTTGGGTGCTGTTAGAAAGCAGGGCAATTCCACTATGGGGTGCCTCAATGAATCTCCTCTACAAGGAGGGGAAGCTGAGGCGAGGATGAAGCTGGAACTGGTAAAGTCACTCATTTCAGCTTAAGAGGCGGGTGTTTGGTATTTTGTGGGTGGCAGAGTGACCTGGTTTTGTCTGTGCTTCACCCAAATCATGAAGTGGCCTTGCTCTGTGTCATTTTATGGTGGTCTCAAGGCAGCCTTGTCTGAGGCTGGTTTTGGAGCCCAGGGCAGGCCACCTCAAAGTGTGCCTCAATGTCATGTTGATTATTTTGAATTAAAGTTACTTAAGAAAAAGCCAGTGCAAGAGGGGCACATTTTTTTTTATAGTTCCCTGTGCTACACAGTAGGACCTTGTTGTTTATCCATTCTATATATACTAGTTTACATCTGCCAACCCCAAACTCCCAGTCCTTCCCTCCCCCACCCCCGTCCCGTTGGCAACCACAAGTCTGTTCTCTATATCAGTAAGTCTGTTTTTGTTTCGTAGATATGTTCATTTGTTTCATATTTTAGATTCCACATATAAGTGATATCATATGGTATTTGTCTTTTCTTTCTGACTTACTTTGCTTAGTATGATAATCTCTAGGTCCATCCATGTTGCTGCAAATGGCATTACTTCATTCTTTTTAATGGCTGAGTAATATTCCATTGTGTGTACATGTGTGTATATATATATATGTTGCAAGAAGGGGGACCCCTTCCAGGGCCTGAGAGTGGGCTCTTATCTAACACTCGGAAATGAATCGTCTGAGGAGACACACATGCTGACAAAGCAAGAGACTTGATTGGGAAGGGGCACCCAGGTGGAGAGCAGAAGTGTAAGGGAACCCAGGAGGAATGCTCTGCCACGTGGCTCACAGTCTCAGGTTTTATGGTGATGGGGTTAATTTCTGGGTTGTCTCTGGCCAATCATTCTGGCTCAGGGTCCTTCCTGGTGGCGCACACATCTCTCAGCCAAGATGGATTCCAGCGAGGAGGATTCTGGGAGGTTGGTAGGACATATGGACTGGCGTCTGCTTTTGACCTTTTCCGAATTCTTCCAGTTGGTGGTGGCTTGTTAGTTCCATGTTCCTTACCAGGACCTCCTGTCATAAAACAACTCATGCAAATGGTTACTGTGGTGCCTGGCCAGGGTGGGTGGTTTCAGTCAGTGGTTCCCCTAACATATATTTATATGGTATACCACATCTTCTTTATCCATTCAAGAGGGATGCCTTGACCCTCCTCTCTGTCTCCTGAAAGCAGGAAGTAGATCTCTCATGTGAAAGGTGCACTCCCTGCATCTGAAGGTAGAAGGACAACCTTAGGGAATTTGGGGCTGAGAAGCCTGTATTCACAAACCTCGTTACTTTAATTCACTACCCCAAGACCAAACTCTGCTTAGATTCTTCACTAATTAAGCATCCAAAGCCTAAGTTTCTTTGTCTGGTCAATTCCTCACAAATGTGTTGTTTGTCTCAAAAGTATAAAAGCTGCCTGCTTTGGCCACTTCTTAGGTCCCATTTCTGAGACCTCTGTGCACACGAATTAAAATTTGTGTCTTTTTCTCCTGTTAATCTGTCTTGTGTCAATTTTATTGTTAGTCCAGACACAAGAACTCAAGAGTGGTAGAGGGGAAATTTCTCCCTTCCTGACACTGGATTCTGGAGATTGTTTGTGTCTATTGGGAGAGTCACATGGTCCAGCTGTGTGCACCTGTCCAGTTTCTGAGTGTCAGGGGATGTTCTTCTTTCTTTCTCAACTGTTATAACTAGAATTCTGAAGATATATTCCAATGATTGAAATGAACATCCCTTCCATCTCCCATGAAGAGTTGAATAGGATGCTAGCCAAGTTTTCAGGAATGTCATCATTCGTTTATTCATTTGACGAAGATTTTTTTTGGAATTTACTACTTGGCATTATTCTATGTGCTGGGGCTCTGACAATGAACAAAGGAAGACAACATATGTGTCCTAGAGGACCCTGCATTCCAATCAAGGGAGACAGGTAAACAAGAAGACAAAAGGAGACACCAGATATTTTCAGCTCTTGATAAGTGCTCTGAAGAAAGTAAACAGGGTGTTTGGAAACATCAGGTTTCATTCTGTGATTTTGTTATCCCTGACAAGTAGTACTTGGTGAGTGGGTTTCTTCTTTGCTCAAGGTTTTCTTTCCTGTCCTTTCATGTCTTATCTCTCCTTTGTTTCCCCACATTGGTTGGCAAGGTCCCTGCTAAGCACGGAGCAGGTGTTGATACCGTGGGGCTCCTGGGCACAAAGGCTTTCTGTGTCCCCCATTTCTTTGATTACAGGAAATAGCCTTCATTCAGCCACAGTGACCTTCCCTGAGTTCCAACGGGCAGATTCAAGCAGTTGTTCATTAGGGAAGGGAGGGGATATGAGACAAGGGAGAAACAAAGTCAGGAGAAACAATAGTTCAGCCTTGGGACAAGGTTCTGGTTCCCCATCAACAGACACACACAATATCTTTGAGCTGTTTTGCAGATACTGAAACGCCCTCCAGGTAGGAAAAGTTAAGGATTAATGCTGGTATGCTGCCCACAAGCACGTAGACCCCAGACCAGTTGGAACCAGAAGGTTGATGATACTGACTCTCACTTATCTCACCACCAACCCATCAGAAGAATGTCCACGAGCTGATCACACCTTCTTTGAACCATTACTGTAAAAACTTCTCACTACCCCCTCCAAGGGGAACACAGTTTTTGGAGGTGCTAGCAGGCTCCTCTTTGCCTGGCAAAGAAATAAAGCTACTCTTTCTCTTTCCTCCTAAATTCTGTCTCTGTATTTCTATTCGGCACCCGTGTACGGAAGCCGAGATTTCGGCAACAGTGTTGGGTGAAGGCCTGCAGGTTGGTTCTTGGGTTTCCCACCATTCTGTGACCCAGGTGTCAGTGTGCTCTCAATCTCTGGCTCCGAAGCCACACCCACTCTTTCTGTGTTCAGCCCGTGTCTACCTGGATGCAGCCCCAGCACCTCTTTGTCATTTCTTAAAGAATCTACTTACCCAGAAACCTGGCAGACGAAGATTTCATTGAGGATTTTATAGTGGACACAGAGGAGAAGATTCACCTTAAATTTCACATCATACAACTTTAACATCTTCACTAGGCAAATCTATTTTATCCTCAGCTTGGTGGCAATCGAGGTTTTCTGCCTCTTTTCCCCCAAAAGAAGCTCTTTTCTCTATTTCCTGGATTTTCTTTGGGGCACTTAAAAACGTTCACCTCTTTATCCTGGAGAGCAATGAAAACTATCATTGTGAGGCATTCTTTTCCCAGCCGTTACCAAAATAATAACTGTCCACCAGCTTCGCTCTAAAGCCACTTTCCTGGCAGAGAGCAGCCTCTGCTCTCTAAGCTGTCCACCTCCTACATTTGAGAGTAAATATAGGAAGTAAAATGGGAAAAGTGTATAAGTAAATATGGTTTGTGTTTCCACAGATGAGAACTACAGTTCTGGGCCATCAATACATTTAAATATTAATTTTAGAAAAGAGTAAAAAAAAAAACATTCAAAACACAAATTTCCTCTTATCTCTTGGATTCACATCTTCTTTCCTACTGTGCCTTTGGGCTTATTTATTTGTTGGCTGCCTTTATCATTTTTACAGATCTTGTCAATATACTGTTTGATTATCCTTGGCTGAAACTAGAAGTGGCATGGAAAAATGAAATTCACTGTCCCTAAATGTTTTTTTATACTTATTTCAGCTTCTTTGAGCAGAATTGCAAAATAAATGTATTTGAATGTTATTTTCCTTGCCTTCCCAGCCTGTCTTTGCTGAAGAAACATGATTCAGTGATGAATACAGATGTTTGAAGTAAGTAATACTTGCTTATATTGAAGGTTTACTATGCAGAGTGGAGACTGGTTCAGAAAAATACATGTCAGAACTTTCAGAAGAAGCAACTCAGAACCTACAATGTTTCCTACAAGTAGTCTTTCTTATCTTCATTTCTAATGATCTTATGTGTTTTTGGAAGCAATTTGTGAATATAGTGGTTGATTTCACTTTAGACATCTCTTTTGGTCAGAAATACATCTTACATTTATACATACATCTCCTCTTTCCTTAGAATTAGAAATGAGAATTTATCTTTAAGGATTAGAATTTGACCTAGAATTTATCTTCAGGGGACTCTACTGGGGCATGTTAAGGGTGATAATAACTGCTCTTATGTATTACTTGGTATTTTTTGTGCTTAAGAAAAAAATCTTTAACTCTTGGGGGTAATATGCAGTGCCTGGTATAGTTATGGAATGAATGCCATTTAAAGTTCCCAAATCCCAATTCTGATACCATTCCTGCTAGTTTTGGCCAATCTCTTTCTGTGCTCTCCATGTTTCCAGCTGCTGCTAGTGTTCGTATGGGGAAAGAATGGTCATAAAAATAATTACAATTGCTTACATTCATTTCATGCCTGTTCTTTTTTTCTTTTTAACAAATTTATTTATTTATTTATTTTATTTTTGGCGGCACTGGGTCTTCGTTGCTGTGTGTGGGCTTTCTCTAGTTGCGGTGAGCGGGGGCTACTCTTCATTGTGGTGCGCAGGCTTCTCATTGCGGTAGCTTCTCTTTGTTGCGCAGCACGGGCTCTAGGTGCATGGGCTTCAGCAGTTGTGGCACATGGGCTCAGTAGTTGTGGCTTGCGGGGTCTAGAGCGCAGGTTCAGTAGTTGTGGCACAGGGGCTTAGTTGCTCTGTGGCACGTGAGATCTTCCTGGACCAGAGCTAGAACCCGTGTCCTCTGTATTGGCAGGTGGATTCTTTACCACTGCGTCACCAGGGGAGTCCCCATGCCTGTTGTGCAGAGGCACGGAGGCATTACATGAGGTGTTTATGAACAATTTCCTGTACACTTGAGTTATTGAAGGATTTTTAAAACCTTTTTTAAATTTTTTTATTGTTATTATAATTTTTTAATTTATTTTTTTATACAGCAGGTTCTTATTAGTAATCCATTTTATACACAACAATGTATATATGTCAATCCCAATCTCCCAACTCATCCCACCACAACCCCCACCCCCGGCCGCTTTCCCCCCTTGGTGTCCAACATTTGTTCTCTACATCTGTGTCTTAATTTCTGTCCTGCAAACCGGTTCATCTGTACCATTTTTCTAGATTCCATATGTATGAATTAATATACGATATTTGTTTTTCTCTTTCTGACTTACTTCACTCTATATGACAGTCTCTAGATCCATCCACATCTCTACAACTGACCCAATTTTGTTCCTTTTTATGGCTAAGTAATATTCCATTGTATATATGTACCACATCTTCTTTATCCATTCATCTGTCGATGGGCATTTAGGTTGCTTCCATGACCTGGCTATTGTAAATAGTGCTGCAATGAACATTGGGGCACGTGTGCCTTTTTTAATTATGTTTTTCTCAGGGTATATGCCCAGTAGTGGGATTGCTGTGTCATATGGTAATTCTATTTTTAGTTTTTCAAGGAACCTTCATACTGTTATCCATAGTGGCTGTATCAATTAACATTCCCACCAACAGTGCCAAGAGGGTTCCCTTTTCTCCACATCCTCTCCAGCATTTGCTGTTTGTAGATTTTCTGATGATGCTCATTCTAACTAGTGTGAGGTGATACCTCATTGTAGTTTTGATTTCCATTTCTCTAATAATTAGTGATGTTGAGCAGCTTTTCATGTGCTTCTTGGCCATCTGTATGTATTCTTTGGGAAAATGTCTATTTAGGCCTTCCACCCACTTTTTGATTGGGTTGTTTGTTTTTTTAATATTGAGCTGCATCAACTGTTTATATATTTTGGAGATTAATCCTTTGTCCATTGATTCGTTTGCAAATATTTTCTCCCATTCTGAGGGTTGTCTTTTTGTCTTGTTTTTAGTTTCCTTTGCTTTGCAAAAGCTTTTAAGTTTCATTAGGACCCATTTGTTTATTTTTAAATTTTTATTCTTTTTGCGATATGTGGGGCTCTCACCGCTGTGGCCTCCCCCGCTGCGGAGCACAGGCTCCAGACGTGCAGGCCCAGCGGCCATGGCTCACGGGCCCAGCTGCTCCATGGCATGTGGGATCTTCCCAGACAGGGGCACAAACCCGTGTCCCCTGCATCGGCAGGCAGACTCTCAACCACTGCGCCACGAGGGAAGCCCTTTTTTTAAAAATTTTTTTTAATTTTTAAATTTATTTTTTATTTTTATTTTTGTTTTTATTTCCATTACTCTAGGAGATGGATCAAAAAAGATCTTGCTGTGATTTATGTCAAAGAGTTTTCTTCCTATGTTTTCCTCTAAGAGTTTTACATTGTCCAGCCTTACATTTAGGTCTCTAATCCATTTTGAGTTTATTTTTGTAAATGGTGTTGGGAGTGTTCTAATTTCATTCTTTTACATGTAGCTGTCCAGTTTTCCCAGCACCACTTATTGAAGAGACTGTGTTTTCTCCATTGTATATCCTTGCCTCCTTTGTCATAGATTAGTTGACCATATGTGCGTGGGTTTATCTCTGGGCTTTCTATCTTTTTCCATTGATCTATATTTCTGTTTTTGTGCCAGTACCATATTGTCTTGATTACTGTAGCTTTGTAGTGTAGTCTGAAGTCAGGGAGTCTGATTCCTCCAGCTCCACTTTTTTCCCTCAAGACTGCTTTGGCTATTCGGGGTCTTTTGTGTCTCCATACAAATTTTAAGATTTTTTGTTCTACTTCTGTAAAAAATGCCATTGGTAATTTGATAGGGATTGCATTGAATCTGTAGATTGCTTTGGGTAGTATAGTCATTTTCACAATATTGATTCTTCCCATCCAAGAACACGGTATATCTCTCCACCTGTTGGTATCATCTTTAATTTCTTTCATCAGTGTCTTATACTTTTCTGCATACAGGTCTTTTGTCTCCCTAGTTAGGTTTATTCCTTAGTATTTTATTCTTTTTGCTGCAGTGGTAAATGTGAGTGTTTCCTTAATTTCTCTTTCAGATTTTTCATCATTAGTGTATAGGAATGCAAGAGATTTCTGTGCATTAATTTTATATTCTGCAGCTTTACCAGATTCATTGATTAGCTCTAGTAGCCTTCTGGTGGCATCTTTAGGATTCTCTATGTATAGTATCATGTCATATGCAAACAGTGACAGTTTTACTTCTTCTTTTCCAATTTGTATTCCTTTTATTTCTTTTTCTTCTCTGATTGCCATGGCTAGGACTTCCAAAACTATGTTGAATAATAGTGGTGAGAGTGGACATCCTTGTCTCGTTCCTGATCTTAGAGGAAATGTTTTCAGTTTTTCACCATTGAGAATGATGTTGGCTGTGGGTTTGTCATATATGGCCCTTATTATGTTGAGGTAAGTTCCTTCTATGCCCGCTTTCTGGAGAGTTTTCATCATAAATGGGTGTTGAATTTTGTCAAAAGCTTTTTCTGCATCTATTGAGATGATCATTTGGTTTTTATTCTTCAGTTTGTTAATATGGTGTATCACATTGATGGATTTGCATATATTGAATAATCCTTGCATCCCTGGGATAAATCCCACTTAATCATGGTGTATGATCCTTTTAATGTGTTGTTGGATTCTGTTCTTTAGTATTTTGTTGAGGATTTTTTTTGTGTGTGTGGTACGCGGGCCTCTCACTGTTGTGGCCTCTCCCACTGTGGAGCACAGGCTCCGGACGCGCAGGCCCAGCGGCCATGGCTCACGGGCCCAGCCGCTCCCCGGCATGTGGGATCCTCCCAGACCGGGGCATGAACCCACGTCCCCTGCATCGGCAGGCGGACTCTCAGCCACTGCGCCACCAGGGAAGCCCTGTTGAGGATTTTTGTATCTTTATTCATCAGTGATATTGGTCTATAATTTTCTTTTTTTGTAGTATCTTTGTCTGGTTTTGGTATCAGGGTGATGGTGGCCTC
This sequence comes from Hyperoodon ampullatus, assembly GCF_949752795.1. Taxonomy (NCBI): domain Eukaryota; kingdom Metazoa; phylum Chordata; class Mammalia; order Artiodactyla; family Ziphiidae; genus Hyperoodon; species Hyperoodon ampullatus. The sequence continues at coordinate 58,582,008 of NC_136929.1, read as the reverse complement.
ATAGAATGAGTTTGGGAATGTTCCTTCCTCTGTAATTTTTTGGAAGGCTTTGAGAAGGATGAGTGTCAGCTCTTTTCTAAATGTTTGATAGAATTCACCTGTGAAGCCATCTGGTCCTGGACTTTTATTTTCGGAAGTTTTAATCACAGTTTCAATTTCATTACTTGCGATTGGTCTGTTCATGTTTTCTGTTTCTTCCTGCTTCAGTCTTGGAAGGTTACACCTTTCTAAGAATTTGTCCATTTCTTCCAGGTTGTCCATTTTATTGGCATAACGTTACTTGTAGTAGTCTTTTAGGCTGCACTGTATTTCTGCGGTGTCTGTTGTAACTTCTTTTTCATTTCTAATTTTATAGATTTGAGTCCTCTCCCTCTTTTTCCTGATGAATCTGGCTAATGGTTTATCAATTTTGTTTATCTTCTCAAAGAACCTGCTTTTAGTTTTATTGATCTTTGCTATTGTTTTCTTTGTGTCTATTTCATTTATTTCTGCTCTGATCTTTATTATATCTTTCCTTCTACTAACTTTGGGTTTTGTTTGTTCTTCTTTCTCTAGTTCCTTTAGGTGTAAGGTTAGATGGTTTATTTGCGATTTTTCTTGTTTCTTGAGGTAGGCTTGTATAGCTATAAACTTCCCTCTTAGAACTGCTTTTGCTGCATCCCATAGGTTTTGGATCATTGTGTTTTCATTGTCATTTGTTTCTAGGTATCTTTTGATTTCCTCAGTGATCTCTTGGTTATTTAGTAATGTATTGTTTAGCCTCCATTTGTTTGTGTATTTTACGTTTATTCCTTGTAATTGATTTCTAATCTCATAGTGTTGTGGTCAGAAAAGATGCTTGATATGATTTCAATTTTCTTAAATTTACTGTGGTTTGATTTGTGACCCAAGATGTGATCTATCCTGGAGAATGTTCCGTGCGCACTTGAGAAGAAAGTGTAATCTGCTGTTTTAGGATGGAATGTCCTATAAATATCAGTTAAATCTATCTGGTCTATTGTGTCATTTAAATCTTGTGTTCCCTTATCAATTTTCTGTCTGGTTGATCTGTCCATTGGTGTAAGTGAGGTGTTAAAGTCCCCCACTATTATTGTGTTACTGTCAATTGCCTCTTTTATAGCTGTTAGCAGTTTCCTTATGTATTGAGGTGCTCCTATGTTGGGTGCATATATATTTATAATTGTTATATCTTCTTCTTTGATTAATCCCTCGATCATTATGTACTGTCCTTCCTTGTCTCTTGTAATAGTCTTTATTTTAAAGTCTATTTTGTCTGATAGGAGAATTGCTACTCCAGCTTTCTTTTGATTTCCATTTGTATGGAATATCTTTTACCATCTCCTCACTTTCAGTCTGTTTGTGTCCCTAGGTCTGAAGTGGGTTTCTTGTAGACAGCATATATATGGTTTTGTTTGTATCCATTCAGCGAGCCTGTGTCTTTTGGTTGGTGCATTTAATCCATTCATGTTTAAGGTAATTATTGATATGTATGTTCCTATTACCATTTTCTTAATTGTTTTGCATTTGTTTTTGTAGGTCCTTTACTTCTCTTGTGTTTCCCACTTAGAGAAGTTCCTTTAGCATTTGTTGTAGAGCCGGTTTGGTGGTGCTAAATTCTCTTAGCTTTCGCCTGTCTGTAAAGCTTTTGATTTCTCCATCGAATCTGAATGAGAGCCCTGCTGGGTAGAGTAATCTTGGTTGTTATTTCTTCCCTTTCATCACTTTAAATATGTCATGCCACTCCCTTCTGCCTTGTAGTTTCTGCTGAGAAATCAGCTGTTAACCTTATGGGAGTTCCCTGTATGTTATTTGTTGTTTTCCCTTGCTGCTTTCAATAATTTTTCTGTGTCTTTAATTTTTGCCAATTTGATTACTCTGTGTCTTGGCGTTTTCTCCTTGGGTTTATCCTGTATGGGACTCTCTGCACTTCCTGGACTTGGGTGGCTATTTCGTTTCCCATGTTAGGGTAGTTTTTGCCTATAATCTCTTCAGATATTTTCTTGGGTTCTTTCTCTGTCTTTTCTCCTTCTGGGACCCCTATAATGTGAATGTTGTTGTGTTTAATGTTGTCCCAGAAGTCTCTTAGTCTGTCTTCATTTCTTTTCATTCTTTTTTCTTTATTCTGTTCTGTGGCAGTGAATTCCACCTTTCTGTGTTCCAGGTCACTTATCCATTCTTCTGCCTCAGTTATTCTGCTATTGATTCCTTCTAGTGTAGTTTTCATTTCAGTTATTGTATTGTTCATCTCTGTTTTTCGTTGTTTAATTCTTCTAGTTCTTTGTTATACATTTCTTGCATCTTCTCGATCTTTGCCTCCATTCTTTTTCTGAGGTCCTGGGTCATTTTCACTATCATTATTCTGTATTCTTTTTCGGGAAGGTTGCCTATCTCCATTTCATTTAATTTTTTTTCTGGGGTTTTATCTTGTTCCTTCATCTGGTACATAGCCCTCTGCCTTTTCATCTTGTTTATGTTTCTGTGAATGGGGTTTTTGTTCCCCAGGCTGCAGGATTATAGTTCTTCTTGCTTCTGCTGTCTACCCTTTGGTGGATGAGGCTCTCTAAGAGGCTTGTGCAAGTTTTCTGTTGCAAGGGACTGGTGGTGGGTAGAGCTGGGTGTTGCTCTAGTGTGCAGAGCTCAGTAAAACTTTAATATGCTTGTCTGCTAATGTGTGGGGCTGGGTTCCCTCCCTGTTGGTTGTTTGGCCTGAGGCGACCCAACACTGGAGCCTACTCGGGCTCTTTGGTGGGGCTAGTGGCAGACTCTGCAAGGGCTCACATCAAGGAGTACTTCCCAGAACTTCTGCTGCTAGTGTCATTGTCCTCATGATGAGACACAGCCACCCCCTGCCTCTGCAGGAGACCCTCCAACACTAGCTGTTAAGTCTGGTTCAGTCTCCTATGGGGTCACTGCTCCTTCCCCTGGGTCCTGATGTGCACACTAATTTGTGTGTGCCCTCCAAGAGTGGAGTCTCTGTTTCCCCAGTCCTGTTGAGGTCCTGCAATCAAATCCCACTAGCCTTCAAAGTCTGATTCTCTAGGAATTCCCCCTCCCAATCCCGGACCCCCAGGTTGGGAAGCCTGACGTGGGGCTCAGAACCTTCACTCCAGTTGGTGGACTTCTGTGGTCTAATTGTTCTCCAGTTTGTGAGTCACCCACCCAGGCATTATGGGATTTGATTTTACTGTGATTGTGCCCCTCCTACCATCTCATTGTGGCTTCTCCTTTGTCTTTGGATGTGGGGTATCTCTTTTGGTGAGTTCAAGTGTCTTCCTGGCAATAATTGTTCAGCAGTTAGTTGTGACTCCATTGCTCTCGCAAGAGGGAGTGAGAGCACGTCCTTCTACTCCACCATCTTGAACCAATCAGTTTCTTTTTAATTTTTGAAAGAAGACTTCTTTCTAATTTTCTTGGAGTAGGTCTGAAAAACCTGATAATATTTTAGTATAAAATGCCTTAAAAACTGACAAGAATAAGGAATGCTGAGTTATATCTTTTTTTTAAAAATAAACATTTATTACAGCTAATATTTATGAGAAGAGACAGTGATTATGTTGTTTTCATTGAATCATTAAAGACCAGTAGTTGATAACACTTGAAGATTGTGGGAAGAAGTTTTTAGTACAAATTATTTTGTCCAAATGCATTAATTCTTCCAAGGTTTAACACTAGTCAGACTTTTGATTAATGTTTAGTTATGCAAATAAATGTTAACATTGACCAGTTGGATAATTAACCACTGTATACCATAGTACACAATTCTAGCTCCTATAAATGTTGGAAAAAATCACTCATCAATGCTGAAGATTATCAAGGTTACAAAAGTCTAAAGTATCTCTAGATTTCCTACTTTGGAAAAATAGTATGCCTTCAGTAGTTGTGTTTTCAGCCTCAGGGTGAAACTTTTCCATTCTAGAGCTCAGTAATTTTGAGCTGGTTGTTTATTTAATACCGGTGACTGTTTCTGTTGGCTTTTTAGAACTCTTAAGTTTTTCGTTATTTCAGTGGGAGGCTACTTGGCTTCAGAAGGTGGCATTGAGGAACTCAAGTTGAATGCATTAAAAAGGCTTTTAAAAAATGATTCAGGTTTTAGGGTTCTCAGAAACCCTAACACCTTAATAATTGCTAAATCAACACATATTAAAATTTGAATACTCAGCATTGCAAAGTAATCACTTGATATTTAATGATGGGAAGGGTCATCCAAGGGGTTGTGCCACTAGTAAAATAATAAATAACCTTTTGCAGGAGGAAATTAGAGGTAAATTTACTTGGCCCTGTGCTGGGCAGCTGAGTCCTATGGAAAATAAAATACAATAGGAAAATAAATAAATTAATATAGATTGGCAGTGTTCAATCTATATTATTGATAAATGGATTCAGCAAGCAATGGAACATTAAGTACAAGTTAAATTAAAATGCCTTTAAAAATGTGTGCAACTCGACATTAGTAGAGCTTAGCTCAGCATCTTCTCCACCTCTTTCCATCCTCCAACCAACTTCTCCTCTCGATTCTCTTTCTCAGCTGGTGGCTTTTATGCTCTCCCAGGTGTCTTAACCTGACATCTGGAAGTCATCTGAGATTACTCCTTCTTTGTTGCCCTCACGTGTGGCACAGCCTTATCAGTGTTACCTCTTAAATTCATTCCCTTCTCTGAATCCACCAGCTTTACTGAATTACTGCACATGTTCCTGCCTTATCTCTTGCCACTCCTCTGTCTCACTTAGAAAACATCTGCTTGTTTTTCAAAACTTGCCTCAAGGATTGCTTTTTTTCCATTAAGATTGACTCCGACTCCCTTCTGTTTTAGTAAAACAGTGGTTCTTATCTCTGACTGCACTTTGGAATCACCTGCGGTGTTTCAAAAAACTAATCCACTTCCAGATATTCTGATTTAACGGGTCTGAGGTGCAGCCTGCAAGGGAATTTTAAAATATTCCCCAAGTCGTTCTATGGGGCAGTCAAGGTTGAAAACCACAACAATAAAATAGATCTACTTTGTGTTGCCTTCCTTATCTTATAACAATTGTTCTGAAACTTGATTAAACATCATCATCATTGGGATGCTTTAAAAAACACAGTCTTGGGGTTGTGGTAGACAGACCCTAAGGTAAACCCCAAATGATCCCCACTTCTAGTGATCAAGCCCTTGTAAAGCCCCTCTCCTGGAGTGGTGTGTCTGCGACTTGTTTCTAACAAATAGAACAGGGCAAAGGTGATGGGCTGTCACTCAGTGATTACAGATTACGTTAGGCTCTTTTCCCCTTGCTGTCTTTGAAGAAGCCATCTGTCATGTTGTCAGGAAGCCATGGAGGGGGCCAAGTGGCAAAGAGCTGTGAGCAGCTTGAAGGAGCTGAGAGTGGCCTCCAGCCAATAACCAGTGAGAAGCCAGGAACCTCAGTGTTATAGCCACAAAGACATTCTGCTAACAATTTGAAGGAGTTTGGAAGCAGATTTGTTGCCAGTCATGGCTCCAGAGGACTGAGCCATGCATGACACTTTGGTAGCATCATTGCAGAGGACCCGGCTAAGGCAGCCCAAACTTCTGACCTGCAGAAATAGAGAGATAATAAATATGTATTGTTTTAAGCTGCTAAGTTTGTGGTAATTTGTTCTGTGGCATCTTACACTAATTTGGGACCCTGTTATTACTCTTTTTCTTTTTAACCTACCCACTTAAGGCCTCATTTTAAGATGAAAAGACACAAACCACTTCACTGGTTAACTATCTGGATGCCTCTGGAACGGTCCAATAGTAGTCATCCTCAAATCCATTAAATTTAAGCCCTAAGATTCCAAATCCAGCTCTTGTACTTCTGAAGCCTTTGTGGGAGTGGGAAATGCCATTACTGCGTGCCGTGACCACACCCTTGGTGTTTTCAGGTGTATCTGGTCTTACTGGTGATGCTTGGTAGGGAATGCTAAGGGGTACTGTCAGAGAAGTGGTTCTGAGGACTTAGGGGGCTCCTGCAAAGAGAGGACTAACCTGATTAGTGAAACCAGTTCAGGTGAAGAATCGCCATTCATCTTTTTCCCGATGTGAAATCTTCCAATGGAGGTTTAAAGCCGAGGGCGAGGAGATAGTGTTGAGGGGCCTCTCTGTAGGCGTTCTCCTTCAGGACCCACCAATTGGAACAGATTTCAGGGGCCTAATGTGAAATCTAACTTTTTCCCCCCTGACCCAGCAGGGGAATAGGTGCCCTTCAAAGTAGAGCTTCTGGTTGTCAGCTGTATTCAGACAAAGGTTTCATGGCAAATCAGGGAGGAAGTGGCGGGCATTCTATATAGGGTAAGAGTTTGGATGATGTTGAATTTCAAGGTCCTTTCTAACTCTAAGATTATTGATTCTAGGATCTTCACTACTCCTAAAAGAATTTAGTGAGAAGTAAGTTCGCATCTAGGTGAATCAGATGGTCATTAGTACTGTTCTACTGATATATGTCCACCCAGCTCCTTTATTCCAATAGCATGTATAAGTCAGCTCTCTCTTAGAATTTCTAAAACAATTGCCTGGTAGAGTTCCATTAATGCTGTGCTTTTATCATTATTTTGGATTCCTTTTTCTGCAGATTATCAAAAAATGAGGTACTGTCTTATAATAAAAGAAATGTATTTCTGGAAATTTATATTCGGTTTTCACGGGTCACTTTACATATTAGCATTTAATTCACCATTTTGTTATGGCAAACTTTGTAGTGATTATCCTGTCTTGAATTTCACATTTAAAAAATCCATTTTACTTTCAAAATACAGGAAAGAATAAATTACCTTTTTAATAGATTTTCTTTCATTGTGTTAGATTAGAGACACTGAACATACTTTGGAATGCCTAATGAAGAGTCCCAGAGTACCTTTTTGAAAAATCATTTCTTGAAATTAGTAACCCTTTAATTCTGTCGGGTCAAGGATTGCTTATTTAAATATACTGTGAGTCCACACCAGATCAAGAGAAAATAAAACACAGATTCAATACACAAGGAACTTCAGGCGTGTTGAGGAGAAAAGATATGTACACATGAGACAATAGGATTCAAGGGGACAATTGTGCTGAGTATAGATAACCAGGGAGGTCAGAGATCAAAGCAGACTTGACTAGTCAAGGAGGACTCTGGAGGGAGAGCCATTCAGCTGAGCTGACGAGGGTTGTAGGAGGTAGGTGAACAAAAGAGGAGGGAGTTGTTACCCATTGGAGTGGAAACATGATGAGGGAAGAAGGAAAGCTCAGTGGTGTTTGTGTAGTTTCCTAGGACTGCTGTAACAATGTTCCACAAACTGGATGGCTTAAAACAACAGAATGTGTTCTTTCACTGTTCGGGAGGCCAGAGATCCAAGATCAATGTGTCAGCAGGGCCACAGCTCTCTCTGAAGGCTCTAAGGGAGAATTACTCCATGCCTATCTTCTAGCTTCTCTTGTCTCTGACAATCCCTGACCCTCCTTGGCTGTGGATGCATCACTCCAAACTCTGCCTCTGTGGTCACGTGGCATCTCCCTATTTCTCTTCACGTTGTCTTCCATTTGTGCATGGATGTCTCTGCATTTCTTCTCCTTTTCTTATAAAGACAATAGTCAAGTTAGATCAAGGGCTCACCCTACTCCAGTATGACCTCATCCTTACTTACATCTTAATTGCATTTGTAAAGACTCTGTTTCCAAATAAGGTCACAGTTACAGATTCTTGTGGTTAGGATTTCAACATATCATCGTGGGGGCTACAATTCAACCCACAGCAGCATCTATGGGGGTGAGTTAAGCAGCCCTGAATACAGAGCTGAGGGCTGCACTGGCAGTCCCTGAAGAATTCTGAATGCCTGTGCGTACTGCAGAGGAGGTTGCACGCTGAAAGTACAGAGGAGCACTAACATTTAAGTGCATTTGGGGAGAGGGAGCAAGTTGTGGAATAGTGTGCATAGTATGATAGACTTTATATTTCAAAAATGATGTAGTCATATTATGTAGAGACTCTTTCTGGAAAAATCTAAAGTCTAGTCATAGTAGTTTTCTGTGAAAACAGGAACTGGGGGTCTTTGGGACAGGAGTGAGATCAGAGACTTAACTTCCCCTATATAATCTATTTAATTGCTTGATTTTTTTTTTTTTTTACTATGTACGTGAATTACCTATACAGTAAGTAACTTAAAAATAAAGTAAAACCAAAAATACACTTGAGGCATTATTATGTAAAGCAACCTTGAGGTGACTTTAAAAAATTGTAATAATTGTCATTGGAGAATGAATGCCTTTGTTTCTACATTTAAATTTCTTTAAATTGAGTTTTCTAGATCAGGTAGCTCCTGGATATCAAAGGACCAGTGGTGGTGTTAGCTAATTATTGAAATACCCAGTTGGCTTAGGTGTTTGAATGCTGATGCTCTATTTGTGGCTGCCTTTTCTGGTGTCCTTGTTACTTTATTTTTTTATTTTTTATTTTTTTAAAAATTTGTTTATTTATGGCTGCATTGGGTCTTCATTGCTGTGTGCGGGCTTTTCTCTAGTTGTGGCGAGCGGGGGCTACTCTTCGTTGTGGTGCACCGGCTTCTCATTGCGGTGGCTTCTCTTATTGTGGAGCACGGGCTCCAGGCACGCTGGCTTCAGTAGTTGTGGCACGTGGGCTCAGTAGTTGTGGCTCGTGGGCTCTAGAGCTCAGGCTCAGTAGTTGTGGTGTACAGGATTAGTTGCTCCACGGCATGTGGGATCTTCCCGGACCAGGGCTCGAACCCGTGTCCCCTGCATTGGCAGGCGGATTCTTAACCACTGTGGCACCAGGGAAGTCCCCCATGTTACTTTAGATGTTTAACTTTAAATCCATTTTTTTCTCCTTGCTTTAAAGTTTAAAGTTACACTTTATTCCTCAGAGAGTGAAAGATAAGACTAATTATACTGCCAGTACTACCAAGAGTGACAGTGTGGGATGACCTTGTCCCGAATGCTGGAGGACCCAGGACCCAGACAACAACTCAACACATCTATTTCCAGACTTCTGGTGACTCCCACAGAGACAAAGAGGAGGAAGTTCTGTGCTGTTGGCTCCTGCTTGGCAGTGGTGAGTGGGAGAGGCAGACGTGGCAGCTTAGGTTGAGGCCACTGCATGGAAGCGTGGCTCGGAGAAGAAACGTGGACCGAACTCGTGCCTGCTGAGGGTGTGTGATGAAATCTGCTGTTCCTACTACACCTTTAGCATCACCTTTGCCTCCAGGCTGGTGCATTCAAGGGCACAGGCATTAATAATGATGTGGCCTCGTTTCTCCAGATGGGACATCCTCATCATTTCATCAGGGTTTTCTAGCACATTGCTTTCAATTCCCTAAGAAAGGTAATATATCAAAAACCTAATTCTTGGCCTTCATCATCCCTGGGCAGCTTACACGATGGCAACTCTTGGAATTGGGAAAGTTAAAGTTAGGCAGAAAATTTACTTTGTTTTTCACTCCTTCCATTCAGAGAGGCTCTGGGTACACTGAGCAGAGCACACCTGTTCTTGCAGGTTGGGCCTCTCTGGGCGTCCAGAGGTTTGGGACAGTGCTGCTAGCAAACGAGAGAGGCTTGAGACTGGGAATTAATCACTGAAATGCAACATACTTGCTGAGTGCCAGTCATAAGGCAGGTTCTCAGTCTGGGGAAGGTCACTAAGCGTGGTTAGGTTGCTGAGCATGGTTCTCAGCCTCTGGTGGGAAAGACAAGCATATTACATAATACAGGCTCACAACCACTTACTCAAATTTCAGAAACCCCCAAAGTTCATGAAATTGAATTCTTTTTTTCCATGACCCACCTGGCAGCAAAACTTGAATGGATGTGAATCTATTTATATCCTGATTTCTCTCACATAGTGTGACTTTCCTATTTCCTGCTCAAAAAAAATGAGATGTTGCCCTCAGACCTCACTGGAAAGGTTACATGATGTTGTTGATTATGCACCAGATTTCTTTTCTAAAATCCCCCAAATTCAGAATTCTAAAACACATCTGGCACCAAGGAGTTGGTTTTGGGGTTTAGGTAACTGTTCAGTGCTTCTTGCTCTGCAGGAGACTGCTGCTGGGGCACCTGGCATCTTCTAGGACAAAGGACTCAGGTGACACTGTCATTTCATTACACACATTTCCACCTTTTCAATTAGGATCATCCAGTTTCCTTAGGCTTTCTGAATAATTTTCTTTCTTCACTGAAAGTGTTGCCTTGCCAAGGACTTATTCCCTTTTCCTGTTAGAGAGATGAATACCTACCCAGTTTCTCCTTATAAGTATTGTTTAATCCTGGTGCAGTTTGATTGTTTCTTTCAGAGCGCTAATTAGTCTGTGTCCTGCTTAAGCTTCAGGGGACTCTGTTTGAAATATTAGGTATAGCAGCACCCAGAAGTTTGTCTCCGAAACAGAGAGATTCTCATCCTCAGATTAAATAGGCTTCTGTGGTCCTAATATAGATGCTTCGAAGAAGTGTTCATTGCCCTTCCTCTTGTCCTCCTGCCTTTTTCCCTCTAGACAAACATTGGCTTGTTTAAAGTTTAACCTCAACAGGCACCAAGTTCTCTCTTTTTGGGAATAAACACTCACATCCCTGAGCATCCATTTCTCTCACATGAGCAGGACCGAATGACTCGAGTGGCCAAAGTTCCTATGAGCTTTGAGAATGAGATGGAGGGGACTCTCTTTAGTGCTTCTCTGGCATCTGGAATGTAAATTACTCACTGGAGCAGGTGGCAGCCTCTTCAAGGGGCTTGAGGAAATTTTTTTTTTCCTGCAGCATTGAAGGCGGATACTCCTAGTGTGGGAGACACTTGTCTGGGACAGAGGCAGACATAGGACCCATGCAGTTTGTCCTGGGTGGACTCACCCTGCAGGAATCAAAGAGAAGAGTAGGAAGGCTTTAGTTTTCTAAGAAACATCCAGGAACGAGAAACCATAATTCAAAGCAGCAACAACATTTGTAATAGTTTTTGTTAACATTATCTGTTTCCCACCCACCATGGCGCTTAGGAGGAAAGCTGGTAAAAAGGAAAAAAAAAAGTTAGTGTGATTCTTTTTAGGAATAGCAAGTCAGAGTTCCTTTTATTATTGGAAAACCTCTTACCTCTCCCCCTATTTAAAAAATTTACCTCCAAAATGCAATTCTCCAGAAAATAGAAGAAAAGGGAAATCCCATTATCTTGCTGCATAGACATGACTGCTTCTATCATCTTGGTGTACACCCTGACTGACTTTTCTCTAAGCCTATTTTTAAACTTCAGTGGAATGATATATTTGCATGCCGTGTGTACATGCATACAGTGTGTGTCTGCACATGAAGTATGTGGGTTTCTCCAAAGTTTGTCATGGCTTTTAAATTTAAAAAGATATCAAGGGCATCTCTTCATGTTTCAATAAATTTAGTCCTCACCCATCATTTTATTCTGATACTAGTATTAAAAAAGAAGAGCCTTTAAAAAATGGAGTGGGTGGTGGTGCTTCTAGAGAGGTGTGGTGTCAAAGAAAAATTGCGCCCGACAGAGTTCAACAGGCAAAAAAGACTTTATGCAAGACTATTGCAAGAGGGAAGAGAGATGGACTCCCAGCTCCACTCAGACAAAAGATGGGGTGATTGAACTGTGAGAGTGACCAGGTGGAATAGTCCTGAAGGACCTTAGGGAGGAGGCTGGCCTATAGGATTAGGACATCAGGGTTTGCTAATTGGTGTTTTTTTTTTTTTTAATAAATTTTATTTATTTTGGGCTGTGTTGGGTCTTCGTTGCTGTGCACGGGCTACCTCTAGTTGTGGCGAGTGGGGGCTGTTTTTTGTTGTGGTGTGCAGGCTCTAGGTGCTTGGGCTTCAGTAGTTGTGGCTCTTGGGCTCTAGGGCACAGGCTCAGTAGTTGTGGCACATGGGCTTAGTTGCTCCGTGGCATGTGGGATCTTCCCAGACCAGGGATCGAGCCTGTGTCCCCTGCATTGGCAGACGGATTCTTAACCGCTGTGCGACCAGGGAAGTCCCCTAATTGGTGCTATTGAAGTCAGGCTTCTACACCTGCACAGAGCCTGGGAGATGGGGCTTTATCTTCCTTGATGATATTTCAAAGGGATGGCTCCCTGATCCTTGAGAAAAATATTCCTGGGCTGTAAAACTGGCAAGAGGCCAGGAGAAGTTTTACATCCCCAAGGGGCAGAGGAGGAATTTATAATTGAAAATTTTCTAAAGTAAATACTCTAAGGAAGGGAAGACAGGGTCCCATCTTTAGGAAGAAACTCTATAGTTTAGCCAGGCTGAAAGGAATATTAAGGCCGTCTGGGTTAGCAGGAAGCAGGGGCAAGCTGGCCAAGCCCCTGGCAGACTGTGGGAAGGAAAAGATTTCCTCAGGACCCGGTCAGCAGGGGCTCAGACCACAATCTCCCCTGGGTCACCAAGAGTGTAAGTAAGTAATATGTAGCTTAGTGCATTTTCAACCATGTTTATATTAATTTATAAAGAAGAAACTTTCCAGTAAAAGGGACAGTTCAGCCCATAATGAATTTTCAGAATCCAGGCCCTTCCACTGACAGCAGTCTCGGAGCAGAGTAATTTGTTTTGTTGTGAAAAATAAGTTTTGAGCTTGAAACAAGATGCTAACTGATGTTTCATCACAGAGGATGGTTATTTTAGACGTAGAGGGACTAACAGAAAACAAAATGTTCTTTCAGTGTTTCATGCTTAGGACTAATCAGACTCAAGGAAACTAGTTATCTGTCGCTGTCACTGGCTGTTACATTCCTCTCAGGAGGCTGCTCAGAGGCACAAGTGTGTGTTTGTTTACAACTCTTGTTTCCTAAGTGTATTGTTGGCATAATGTCCTCAAGGTTCACTGATGTTTTAGCAAATGGCAGGATTTCCATCATTTTTTTTTAACATCTTTATTGGAGTATAATTGCTTTGCAGTGGTGTGTTAGTTGCTGCTGTATAACAAAGTGAACCAGCTCTACGTATACATATATCCCCATATCTCCTCCGTCTTGTGTCTCCCTCCCACCCTCCCTCCATCATCTTTAAGACGGAATAATATTTTGTTGTGTGTATAGACCACATTTGCTTTGTCCATTCACCTATTGATGGACATTTGGGTTGTTCCCTTGGCTATTGAGGACATGGAGGTGCAGACGGCTCTTCGAGACCCTGGTTTCAATTCTTTTGGATGGATACTCAGAAGTGGATTGCTGGAGAGGAACTGGGAAGCAACACAGGAGGCTGATGAGTAGCATTTTAAGTCATTTTCATTTTTGTCCCCCTCAGGTCGTTTCTGATCACAACCTGGCTCAGTAGAAGAGGATTCATAAGGAATTTATGAAATAACATGGGGAGATTGATAAAAAGATTTTGGAGTGAGAGAAAATAGATGGGTTTTAAATATTGGGCGATTCCCTTTCCCTCCTCCCCAGTGGGAGGGAGCGTAGTTGTGTGGAAAGAGAGAAGCTTTGGGGTTTGGATTTCTACAGGGTCTGGGTTAGGCTTCAAGGGGTGCCTGGCCCCCTGGATTTGTTTGTAAAATGTGTGTGTAGAGCAGCCTTTAGCTGTCACCAGATTCTCAGTCTGTGGTCTCAAAGAAGCCAAGAACCACGGCTTTAGAGACTGGCTATCCTGTTCTGTCAGATGCTCACTGTGTGGCCTTGGGTAAGTTGACCTTGAGGGCTCAGTTTCCACATCTAAGCGTGTCTTTGAGTGGATAAGAATGCATATCTCACAGGTTAGGTATAAATGTTAAGTAAGAAGAGAACCTAATGCGTCCTGCTATTTAGAGGCTTAATAACTGTTTATTTCTTTTCTTTTTTCATTCTTTCCGAAACATTCAGAGCAGAGCTTCTCTCTGGCGAGTTAGGGACCAGCAGGCTCAGCTCTGAACTCATCCTAAGAAATGTTTAGGCCAAGTAGTTTCAAAGTTACAGGAAGAAGGATCCCCAATATTTTTTAAAAATCAAAACATGTTTGACAGATAACATTGTAATTTAAGATACACAACATGTTGATTTGTCAACTTATAATTGTGATATAATTGCCCTTGTAGTGATAGTTAGCTCCTCTATCATATCACATAATTATCATTTCTTTCTTGTGACTGGAATAATTAAGATCTGGTCTCTTAGCAAGTTTGATGATTACAATATTGTTGATTACATTATTATTGTAATAATGATTACAATATTGCCGTGTGTATTCTCTAGAGAGCTAATGATCTCTAGGACTTCTTTACTACTAGATGCAAGTTTGTACCTTTAGACAACATCTCTCTTATCTCCCTACCCCAGCCCCTGGTAATCACCATTTTACCAATCATTTAAAACTGAATACCCTTTGCTGCTGTGATCACTTACCAGAGACAGCAACAGAAGCCATGGAGAAGTCCACGCAGCAGGGAGTCACCCTGGGAAGCATTTACTAAATTCTGGCCAGTGCAGGGAAGATGCTGGACATGAAGTCACCGAGGCCCTGCCCCCAAAGACCCTCAAAGTGGGCCCTACTCACACTTGCTAATGAAGGACCCTGGGGGCTACCAGAGTCCAGTGAGCCCCCTTGGGGAGCCAGAAACCAATTATTGCTTAGTTTAGACTCCAGTTAAATCTTTTCTGTGTATTTTATGGGTGTGAACTCTGTTTTGTTGTCAAGACTCAGAGCTAATTAAAGATGTTAAATGACCAAGTAGCATGGATCTTCATAACAGTTGAATAGGCCTGAGAGCAGTTCCCACTTAAGAAAAGGACTCTAATAAATCCATATTAGGACCTTCAAACTTCCCTCTTGAGCAAATGCACTGCTTAGGTAAAATTGGAAATATGAAATTATAAAGAGATGAGATCTGGCAGTAGGTCTGAATTTTTCTTTCCCTCCCATTGATTTTGCATCTCAAATAACCAACTAGCACATGATGATAAAAAAAGGATGCTGTGTCTTTTGCTTCCAGTCTACCATGAAGGATGTGTGGAATGAAGTGCTGACGTGAGGGCACTGAAGAAACTTTCAGGGGAACCATAAGTGCAAACTCAGCATATTTCTGTTTCCATAAGACGAAAGGCATAGTGAGCTTTTTATGGTATAGATTCTTCCTTGCTCGAGATTTAACTAGATTATGTTATATATACATATTTTATATTCTATTTTTAAATTCTGTTTTATAAATTACGTATATATATTAAAATTTAAAACTGCTACTTCTCCCATCAAGCCATGTATCTGGCTTGAAGCCTTTGAAGCTCCCATAAGATCTGGAAGGGAACTAATTTGCACATAGTTACAGAACCAGTCAGGGTAATTCTCTAAACATGCTCACAATTGGACATGCATTTTTTGCTATGTTGATTGCCAGCAGGTATTTCTTAAGGAAGAAATGCTTTCACCTGACACATTTCCTTGCCTAGATCTGACTCACATTGTGTTATCTTAAATTGCCCTGCTGAGTTAAATAATATTTTGTCACTGAGCAGAATTTTCAGTTTCTTTGAGGATTGGATATTGTCCAGATGCTCATTGAATAGAGATACCTGGGATGTTTTTACTTCATTATTAGAATAGGAATGAATCCATCTTAGATTCTCACCTTATAAGGTACAGTCTCTCAACTAATTTTTTTTTTTCTGATGTAGTAGACAGAAGCTAAACTGTTAGGAACTCCTTAGAACTGAAATATTATTTAGCCTTTCCCTGACAAAGAGTCTGCAATTATAAATAAATCCTTTGTTAATCTTAGAAGGGTAGTATTTAATTCTGTGTGGAAACATCCTCTGGCAACTCATTTGTGCTTGATATTCTCTAAGGATTTCCACAGATTCCGATCACAGGCTTGTGTTTATGAACCTCCTTACAAAATACAGCCCAGAGCTGAACAATCAAGATTTTAATTTCATGCAACTTGATTGCTCTTCTTCACTTAAAAAATCGAATAAATGCCTACATAGTAGGACATGTTATTTTCTTTGTTTATCAGGCCTGCAAAGCAAATGTCGAAATACTCACAGTAACATTAGAGAATGGCTTATTTTATTGTTATGCACTTTAAATTTCCTCCATAATCTTACTGACAGTGGTTTGCATACAGCAGTGCTCAGTATTTCTAATAAACTGATTACAGTACACACTAATATTTATTGATTTTTTGATCTTGTTACAGCAGCACAATGATCTTTCATGTAAAATTTTTCTGGTAACAGCTTTACCGAGATATAATTCACATGCAATTTACCCATTTAAAGTGTATAAGTCAGTGGTTTTTAGTATATTTACAGTTATGCAACCATGAACACTACTTAATTTTAGACCACTTTTATCATCCCCCCTCAAAGAAACCCTGCACTCATTAGCTCATTAGCTGTCACTCCTCACTTTCTGCCGACCTGGCCAAGCCCTAGGCCACCACTCATTTATTTTTCAGTCTCTTTAGAGTTGCGCATTCTGGACAATTCATATACATGGAGTCATACAATACAGGGTTGGTTGTGTCTGGCTTCTTTCACTTAACATAATGTTTTCAAGGTTCACAGTGTAGCATGTATCAGTACTTCATTTCTTTTTATTGACAGATAATATTCCATTTTATGCATATGCCATATTCTATTGATCCTTAATTGGTGGACATTTAATTTGTTTTCAGATAATATTCCATTTTATGCATATGCCATATTCTATTGATCCTTAATTGGTGGACATTTAATTTGTTTTCACTTTTTGGCTTTTATGAATAATACTGCTATTGATATTTGTATACAAGTTTGTGTGTGGACATATTTTTCATTTCTCTTGGGTATATATCTAGGAGTGGGTATATATCCAGGAGTTGGGTCACACAGTAACTCATTTTTTTGTTTGTTTTGAAGGAAATGCCAAATGATTTTCTAAATGACTGCATTATTCATAATACCAATGGCAGTGTGTGAGTTCCAGTTTCTCCACCTGCTCACCAACACTTGTTACTATCTGCCTTTCTGATTATAGCCATGCTAGAGGGTGTGGAATGGTATCTCAGTGTGATTTTGATTTGTATTTCCCTGATGGCTAATAAATGTTGATCACCTTTTCATGTGGTTATTGGCCATTTGTACATCTTCTTAGGAGAAATGACTATGCAAATCCTTTGCCCAATTATTATTGGGTTGCTTGTCTTTTTTATTATTGAGTTGACAACTTCTTTATATATTCTGAATACAAGTCTCTTATATAGTTTGCAAATAGTGTCTCCCACTCAATGGGTTGTCCTACTTTCTTGATGGTGTCCTTTGAAGCACAAATTTTAAATTTTGATGAAGTCCAATTTATCTGTTTTTCCTTTTGTTGCTTGTACTTTGGTGTTTCATTTTAAAATGCCATAGAAATCATGCTATAGGGGATCATCCTAGAAGGAATACTTGGTTGTTTAATAATTAACTCCCACTTAAAACAGAACTATTTTTAGCACTAACACTGAGTAAAAATGTGATATAGATGATGTCTGTTTTTAGCATCTCCTTTCTGCACTTTACTGATGGAGAGTGTGCTTTCTGCACCTGCCCTTTAGGGGATGCCTCTGATGTCCCACATAACATGCCCCTGCCTACCGCTGATTTCAGGTCCACGTGAGGACAGGCGCCCCTAGAGTAGACAACACCCACTTAAGGTGAGGCCAGCATGTTTTTCTATTTTCTGCTCCACAGCCTTCTCCTATGGGTGCAAAATAAAATTACAATGCTGGAGTCTGAAGAAAGGGGCCAGTCTTTCTCAAAGGCTGATTTCATCTTTCTGCTTTGAGGAGGTCTGGTTGATGTGTAATGTAGATGTACATTGCACATTGGGAAAGGCCTACCACAAAGGGGGCATGTTATTTATGTATTTTTCTTTCTTAGTTTGATTGTCCTTCCATAGAAAAATTTATGATTTTTCCTCATCACTTATAAATGCCTTTCATATTTTTTCTTCTTCTTTGGCCAGCTTTTGTCTGAACTATGAGACACAGAGGGCTGTGAAGTTGTTTCAGGGTTGAGGCTCTTGCTGATGAATGAAGAAGCTCTATTTGTTTATGGGATGAGTTCTCCCCTGGCACCTTGACCTTGTGACCCTTTATGAGAGGATACTTAGGAGTGATATTTCAGTTCATACAGAGCTCTGCCTTGGTGTCAACAGACATGATTTTTCACTTTCTTTCTAAAATTAAAAGCAGTGAGTTAGTCTTATGAAAATTACATGTCTAAAACAAAATTCAGGTACAATCCAGAAATAGGTGCTTGCTTATGCATAAATGACTGCTATGACTTCTGAAATCTTCATGCTTTAAAATAGAGACCGGGAGGGGGCGCCTTCAAAATGACAGGGAAGTAGGAAGTGGAGATCACCTTCCTCCCCACAAATACATCAGAAATACATCTACATGTGGAACAACTCCTACAGAACACCTACTGAACGCTGGCAGAAGACCTCAGACTTCCCAAAAGGCAAGAAACTCCCCACGTAGCTGGGTAGGGCAAAAGAAAAAAGAAAAAACAGAGACAAAAGAATAGGGACAGGACCTACACCTCTGGGAGGGAGCTGTGAAGGAGGAAAGTTTCCACACGCTATGAAGCCCCTTAACTGGCGTAGACGGTGGGTAGGCAGGGGGAAGCTTTGGAGCCACGGAGGAGAGCGCAGCAACAGGGATGCAGAGGGCAAAGTGGAGAGATTCCCGCACAGAGGATCGGTGCTGACCAGCATTCACCAGCCTGAGAGGCTTGTCTGCTCACCCACCGGAGTGGGTGGTGGCTGGGAGCTGAGGCTCGGGCTTCAGAGTTCAGATCCCAGGGAGAGGACTGGGGTTGGCTGCATGAACACAGCCTGAAGGTGGCTAGTGCACCACAGCTAGCCGGGAGGGAGTCCGGGAAAACTCTGGAACTGCCTAAGAGACAAGAGACCATTGTTTTGGGGTGTGCGAGGAGAGGGGATTCAGAACACCACCTAAACAAGCTCCAGAGATGGGCGTGAGCCGCAGCTATCACCACAGACCCCAGAAACGGGTATGAAACACTAACGCTGCTGCTGCAGCCACCAAGAAGCCTGTGTGCAAGCACAGGTCACTATCCACACCTCCCCTCCTGGGAGCCTGTGCAGCCCGCCACTGCCAGGGTGCCTTGATCCAGGGACACCTTCCCTGGGAGAACACATGGCACGCCTCAGGCTGTTGCAACGTCACGCTGGCCTCTGTCACCGCAGGCTCACCCCACATTCTGTACCCCCTCCCTCCCCCTCCCCCCCAACCCCGGCCTGAGTGAGCCAGAGCCCCTGAATCAGCTGCTCCTTTAACCTCGTCCTGTCTGGGTGGGAACAGATGCCCTCAGGTGACCTACATGCAGAGGCAGGTCCAAATCCAAAGCTGAGCCCGGGAGCTGTGCGAACAAAGAAGAGAAAGGGAAATCTCTCCCAGCAGCCTCAGGAGCAGCGAATTAAATCCCTACAATTAGCTTGATGTACCCTGCATCTGTGGAATACCTGAATAGACAAAGAATCATCCCAAAATTGAGGAAGTGGGCTTTGGGAGCAACTGTAGGCTTGGGGTTTGCTTTCTGCACCTAATTTGTTTCTGGTTTTATGTTTATCTTAGTTTACTATTTAGAGCTTACACTGGTAGATTTGTTTATTGACTTGGTTGCTCTCTTCCTTTTTCATTTTTCATATATATATATATATTTCCTTTTTCTCTTTTTCTCAGTGTGTATGTGTATGCTTCTTTGTGTGATTTTATCTGTATAGCTTTGCTTTTGCCATTTGTCCTAGGGTTCTGACTGTCCATTTTTGTTTTTACTTTTGTTTTTGTTTTTATTATAGTTTTTAGTGCTTTTATCATTGGTGAAATTATTTTTTGGTTTGGTTGCTCTCTTCTTTCTCTTTTTTTATTAGTTTTTAATTTTTTTCTATTTTAATAACTTTATTTTATTTATTTATTTTTCTTTCTTTCTTTCTTCCTTCCTTCCTTCCTTCCTCCCTCCCTCCTTTCTTTTCTTTCTTTCTTTCTTCCTTCCTTCCTTCCTCCCTCCCTCCTTTCTTTTCTTTCTTTCTTTCTTTCTTTCTTCCTTCCTTCCTTCCTCCCTCCCTCCCTCCTTTCTTTTCTTTCTTTCTTTCTTTCTTTCCTTCTTTCTTTCTTTTTCTCCTTTTTCTTCTGAACCATGTGGCTGACAGGGTCTTGGTGTGCTCTGGCCGGGTGTCAGACCTGAGGCTCTGAACTGGGACAGCCGAGTTCAGGACATTCATCCATCAGAGACCTCCCAGCCCCATGTAATATCAAATGGTGAAAGCTCTCTCAGAGATCTCCATCTCAACGCTAAGACCCAGCTCCACTCAATGACCAGCAAGCTACAGTGCTGGACACCCTATGCCAAACAACTAGTAAGACAGGAACACAAACCCACCCATTAGCAGAGAGTCTGGCTAAAATCATAATAAGTTCACAGACGCCCCAAAACACACCACTGGACACGGTCCTGCCCACCAGAAAGACAAGATCCAGCCTCATCCACCAGAACACAGGCACCAGTCCCCTCCACCAGGAAGTCTACACAACCCGCTGAACCAACCTTACCCACTGGGAGCAAACACCAAAAACAATGGGAACTACGATCTTGCAGTCTGTGAAATGGATACCCTAAACACAGTAAGTTAAGCAAAATGAGAAGACAGAGAAATACACAGCAGATGAAGGAGGAAGGTAAGAACCCACCAGAGCAAACAAATGAAGAGGAAGTAGGCAGTTTACCTGAAAAAGAGTTCAGAGTAATGATAGTAAAGATGATCCAAAATCTTGGATATAGAATGGAGAAAATAAAAGAAACGTTTAACAAGGACCTAGAAGAACTAAAGAGCAAACAAACAATGATGAACAACACAATAAATGAAATTTAAAATTCTCTAGAAGGAATCAAGAGCAGAATAACTGAGGCAGAAGAACGGATAAGTGCCCTGGAAGATAAAACAGTGGAAATGACTACCACAGAGCAGAATAAAGAAAAAAGAATGAAAAGAATTGAAGACAATCTGAGAGACATCTGGGACACCATTAAACACACCAACATTCGAATTATAGGGGTCCCAGAAGAAGAAGAGAAAAAGAAAGGGACAGAAAATATTTGAAGAGATTATACTTGAAAACTTCCCTAATATGGGTAAGGAAATAGTCAATCAAGTCCAGGAAGCACAGAGAGTCCCATACAGGATAAATCCAAGGAGAAACACGTCAAGACACATATTAATGAAACCATCAAAAATTAAATACAAAGAAAAAATATTAAAAGCAGCAAGGTAAAAGCAACAAATAACATACAAGGGAATCCTCATAAGGTTAACAGCTGATCTTTCAGCAGAAAGTCTGCCAGCCAGAAGGGAGTGGCAGGACATATTTAAAGTGATGAAAGGTGGCTTCCCTGGTGGTGCAGTGGCTAAGAATCTGCCTGACAATGCAGGAGACACGGGTTCAAGCTCTGGTCCGGGAAGATCCCACATGCCACAGAGCAACTAAGCCCGTGTGCCACAACTACTGAGCCTGCGCTCTAGAACCCATGAGCCACAACTACTCAAGCCCGCATGCCTAGAGCCCACGCTGGGCAACAAGAGAAGCCACCGCAATGAGAGACCTGCACACTGCAATGAAGGGTGGCCCCCACTCGCCGCAACTAGAGAGAGCCCACGCACAGCAACGGTGACCCAATGCAGCCAAAAAAATAATTAATTAATTTAAAAAAAAAGTGATGAAGGGGAAAAACCTACAACCAAGATTACTCTACCCAGCAGGGATCTCATTTGGCTTCGACGGAGAAATTAAAACCTTTACAGACAAGCAAAAACTAAGAGAATTCAGCACCACCAAACCAACTCTACAACAAATGCTGAAGGAACTTCTCTAGGCAGGAAACACAAGAGAAGGAAAAGACTTATAATAACAAACCCAAAACAATTAAGAAAATGGTAATGGGAACATACATCTCGATAACTACCTTAAATGTAAATGGATTAAATGCTCCAACCAAAAGACATAGACTGGCTGAATGGATACAAAAACAAGACCTGTACGTATGCTGTCTACAAGAGAACCACTTCAGACATAGGGACACATACAGACTGAAAGTGAGGGGATGGAAAAAGATATTCCATGCAAATGGAAATCAAAAGAAAGCTGGAGTAGCAATTCTCATATCATACAAAATAGACTTTAAAATAAAGACTATTACAAGAGACAAAGAAGGACACTACATAATGATCAGGGATCAAGCAAGAAGAAGATATAACAATTGTAAATATTTATGCACCCAACAAGGAGCACCTCAGTACATAAGGCAAATGCTGACAGCCATAAAAGGGGAAATCGACAGTAACAATAATATTGGGGGACTTTAACACCTCACATTCACCAATGGACACATCATCCAAAATGAAAATAAATAAGGAAACACAAGCTTTAAATGATACATTAAACAAGATGGACTTAGTTGATATTTATAGGACATTTCATCCCAAAACAGCAGATTACACTTTCTTCCTAAGTGCTCATGGAACATTCTCCAGGATAGATCATATCTTGGGTCACATATCAAGCCTTGGTAAATGTAAGAAAATTGAAATCGTATCAAGTATCTTTCTGACCACAATGCTATGAGACTAGATATCAATTACAGGAAAAAATCTGTAAAAAATACAAATACATGGAAGCTAAACAATATGCTACTAAATAACCAAGAGATCACTGAAGAAATCAAAGAGGAAATCAAAAAATACCTAGAAACAAATGACAATGAAAACACGATGACCCAAAACCTATGGGAGGCAGCAAAAGCAGTTCTAAGTGGAAAGTTTACAGCAATACAATCCTACCTCAAGAAACAAGAAACATCTCAAATAAACGACCTAACCTTACACCTAAATCAATTAGAGAAAGAAAAACAAAAACCCCCCAAGTTACCAGAAGCAAAGAAATCATAAAGACCAGATCAGAAATAAATGAAAAAGAAATGAAGGAAACAATAGCAAAGATAAATAAAACTAAAAGCTGGTTCTTTGAGAAGATGAACAATTAGCCATTAGCCAGACTCATCATGAAAAGAAAGAAGATGACTCAAATCAATAGAATTAGAAATGCAAGGGAAAATAACAGCTGATACTGCGGAAATACAAAGGATCATGAGAGATTACTATAAGCAACTATATGCCAATAAAATGGACAACTTGGATGGAATGGACACATTCTTAGAAAAGCACAACCTTCTGAGACTGAACCAGGAAGAAACAGAAAAATAAACAGACCAATCACAAGCACTGAAATTGAGACTGTGATTTAAAATATTCCAGCAAACAAAAGTCCAGGACCAAATGGCTTCACAGGCGAAATCTATCAAATATTTAGAGAAGAGCTCACACCTATCCTTCTCAAACTCTTCCAAAATATAGCAGAGGGAGGAACACACCCAAACTCGATCTACGAGGCCACCATCACCCTGATACCAAAACCAGACAAAGATGTCACAAAAAAAGAAAGCTACAGGCCAAGATCACTGATGAACATAGATGCAAAAATCCTCAACAAAACACTAGCAAAGAGAATCCCAACAGCACATTAAAAGGATCATACACCATGATCAAGTGGGATTTATCCCAGGAATGTAAGAATTCTTCAATATACGCAAATCAATCAATGTGATACACCATATTAACAAATTGAAGAGTAAAAACCATATGATCATCTCAATGGATGCAGAAAAAGCTTTTGACAAAATTCAACAGCATTTATCATAAAAATCTTCCAGAAAGTAGGCAGAGAGGGAAGTTACCTCAACATAATAAAGGCCATATATGACAAACCCACAACCAACATCATTCTCAATGGTGAAAAACTGAAACCATTTCCTCTAAGATCGGGAACAAGACAAGGGTGCCCACTCCCACCACTATTATTCAACATAGTTTTGGAAGTTTTAGCCACAGCAATCAGAGAAGAAAAAGAAATAAAAGGAATCCAAATCGGAAAAGAAGTAAAGTTGTCACTGTTTGCAGATGGCACGATACTCTACATAGAGAATCCTAAAGATGCTAACAGAAAACTACTAGAGCTAATCAACGAATTTGGTAAAGTAACAGGATAACAAATTAATGCACATAAATCTCTTGCATTCCTATACACTAATCATGAGAAATCTGAAAGAGAAATTAAGGAAACACTCCCAGTTACCATTGCAACAAAAAGAATAAAATATGTAGGAATAAACCTACGTAAGGAGACAGAAAACTATAATACACTGATGAAAGAAATTAAAGATGATCAAACAGAAGGAGAACATGGATGGATACACCATGAACAGATAGATATACCATGTTCTTGTATGGGAAGAATCAACATTGTGAAAATGACTATACTACTGAAAGCAATCTACAGATTCAATTCAATCCTTATCAAACTAACAATGACACTTTTCACAGAACTAGAACAAAAAATTTCACAATTTGTATGGAAACACAAAAGACCCCGAATAGCCAAAGCAATCTTGAGAAAAAAAAATGGAGCTGGAGGAATCTGGCTGCTGGACTTCAGAGTATACTACAAAGCTACAGTAATCAAGACAGTATGGTACTGGCACAAAAACAGAAATATAGATCAATGGAACAGGATAGAAAGCCCGGAGGTAAACCCATGCACATGTGGTCATCTTATGTTGGATAAAGGAGGCAAGAATATACAATGGAGAAAAGACAGCCTCTTCAATAAGTGGTGCTGGGAATACTGTACAGCTACATGTAAAAGAATGAAATTAGAACACTCCCTAACACCATACACAAAAATATACTCAAAATGGATTAAAGACCTAAATGTAAGGCCAGACACTATAAAACTCTTAGAGGAAAACATAGGCAGAACACTCCATGACATAAATCACAGCAAGATCCTTTTTGAACCACCTCCTAGAGAAATGGAAAGAAAAACAAAAATAAACAAACGGGACCTAATGATACTTAAAAGCTTTTGCACAGCAAAGGAAACCATAAACAGCACAAAAAGACAACCCTCAGAATGGGAGAAAATAATTGCAAACGAAGCAACTGACAAAGGATTAACCTCCAAAATTTACAAGCAGCTCATGTGGCTCAATATCAAAAAAAGCAAACAACCCAATCCAAAAATGGGCAGAAGCCTAAATAGACATTTCTCCAAAGAAGATATACGGATTGCCAACACACACATGAAAGGATGCTTAACATCACTAATCATTAGAGAAATGCAAATCAAAACTACAATGAGGTATCACCTCACACCAGTCAGAATGGCCATCATCAAAAAATCTAGAAACAATAAATGCTGGAGAGGGTGTGGAGAAAAGGAAACCCTCTTGCACTGCTGGTGGGAATGTAAATTGATACAACCACTATGGAGAACAGTATGGAGGTTCCTTAAAAAACTAAAAATAGAACTATCATATGACCCAGCAATCCCACTACTGGGCACATACCCTGAGAAAACCATAATTCAAAAAGACACATGCACCCCAATGTTCATTGCAGCACTATTTACAATAGCCAGGATATGGAAGCAACCTAAGGGTCCATCGACAGATGAATGGATAAAGAAGATGTGGCACATATATACAATGAAATATTACTCAGCCATAAAAAGAAACGAAATTGAGTTATTTGTAGTGAGGTGGATGGACCTAGAGACTGTCATACAGAGTGAAGTAAGTCAGAAAGAGAAAAACAAATACTGTATACTAACACATATATATGGAATCTAAAACAAAAAAATGGTTCTGAAGAGCTTAGAGTCAGGACAGGAATAAAGATGCAGACGTAGAGAATGGACTTGAGGACACGGGGAGGGGGAAGTGTAAGCTGGGACGAAGTGAGAGAGTGGCATGGACATATACACACTACGAAATATAAGATAGATAGGTAGTGGGAAGCAGCCGCATGGCACAGGGAGATCAGCTGGGTGCTTTGTGTCCACCTAGAGGGGTGGGAGTTTGGGAGGGTGAAGCAAGAGGGAGGAGATATGGGGATATATGTATATGTATAGCTGATTCACTTTGTTATACAGCAGAAACTAACACACCATTGTAAAGGAATTATACTACAATAAAGATATTAAAAAGTAAATAAATAAAATAAAATAGAGCCCTGAACCACCTGGGTTCTGCCAGTCACTACCCTTGTGCAGTGAGTTGTGGAGGACTGTGGAATGGCAATTCTAATGACAGTGATAATGGTAATAGCAGCCACTTGGTGTAGGGCAGACACGTTACATAAGCACGCACATCATCTGTATGCTCACCACTGTTGCCATCAACCTCGGCTCCCTGTGCACCAATGCCAAACAGAGATACAGAGTTTCTGGAGGAAAGAAGGCTAGCTTTTAATTTCTTGCCATGCAAAGGGAGAACCCAGCAGGCTAGCACCTCATGAACTGTGCCTCCTTCCCTGGGGAATAGGGAAAGGTTAGATAGCCCAGGGCTCATGGTCTGGGGTAGGTGATAAGGCTCAAAGTAATTAAGGTCTTGCATTTCTTTTCTTCTGCAAATTTATGGCCAAAACTGGCCTCAGGCATCTCAGCAACTGGGTCTGGTGTTCCTGAAGTTATCAGCCTGTGACTTTCTTTCTGAAATGAAGAGTGTTACAAGGGATTGTAGGGGGAGAAGAAATGCCAGGCACAAAGGGTAATTCATATGGCGTCAGAGAGTAATCAGCTTTGTGAAGGACAAGTGTAGCTTCAGGTGTTTGTTACAGCTAAAGAATAACCAAGACTGGTTAACTCTTTCAGTCCTGTTTATGTTGTTTCCCCAGCCTGTTCATTGTTTCCTTACTTTCCTTGTTTATCAGAAAAGTCTCATTTCTATTTTTGCTGCAACACCACATGATTACCGAGACGATTGCCTTTCAAAGGTGTTAATTAACCCAGGGTTACTAGTAGTGGTGAGGCTGGGCCTCAAACTGGTTCTGATGGTGTCTAAAGAATGAGCTCTCTCCACAGTACACAGTGCTTCCCCCATTACTACACAGCTGTCGCCAACTTTTAGAAGGCAAACACTTGTATCCAGTTTATGGAACTGTTTGAACTTGGTGGGCATATAAAAGTTTGATGTTCTCTTCAATACCTCTTTCGGTTATGTTCTGTTCAATCTCCTTTCTCCAGCGCTAAACGAGATTTCAGGCAGCACCACAGCCTTCTGAGTGCTCGCAGTGATTAAGTCAGTGCAGGCTGTGGCCAGCAGCTCCCAAGATGGACTGAATGTGGGGTAGCAGCCCCCAAATCCAGGAAAATTGGAAAAATTTCCTTCTATATCCTGTGCAAGTTACAGCACAGCTGTGTCGGGGCAATCCCAGATTTTCTCTTCTAAAATTGTGACAACTTGCTTTTGTTATCCTAAGTCATTACTTGTATTTCAGCAGCATGTGGGTTTGGTATTCGCCAGTATTTGCATGTGGTGAAAATGAGTAAAAATACCTTATTTAGCTTCCCTCCCTTTGCCTTGTTTAAATATTTTGAAACACTCTTTCCTTGGTGCCTTTTTGAGAACTTGAATCTTCATGAAGACATCTGTTCTTGAGTTGGTGAGACATTGTTAAGCTCTAAAGTACCTGAAGTTCTCTATTATGCAGTCCCACATTTCTTCCTAAATTCCCTAAATTTATTGTTGACACTCTTTGCCAATAGTGTTGACAAACACTTACTCAGATCCCTCAAACTCAAACAAGACCCAGGCATCCATTTCTGCTGCAGACAGCTCACAGCTCAGGCCCTTCCAGGGGATTTCCCTGGATTAAAGGAACTGCCTCACCGAGGGTTGCACCCCACCCTCGGGACAGTGTGCATTCCTTGCGTGGTCACTAGGGGAGGCTGAAGGGGAGGTGGCATGGTACAAAGGCCATGCCACTTTCAGCATATTTGGACAATTTCATCTCCATTTCAGAGTCCTTACCTTGGGTCTGTTTGTATACTTTGTTGCAATCCTATTGCCTGAATTCTGCATTTTTCCTGTTAAAAATGTGTTTTATCCTAAACATTTTCCTCAAAACTATTTTGAGAAACACCAACAGGATTAGGTTCCAAACATTTCTATTTAAAATATTGTTTTATTTTCCCCAGACATTTTCTCAAAGCTAGATTGGAAATACAATGTTCATGAGAACATGCTTAAGTTCAACATTTTCTGTTAAAAACCTTGTTTTCTATCATATTTTTACTCAAAATTCGCTTGGAAACTTTGTTTCATTTTTATCCCAGCAGGAATTCTGCACTTTTCTAAGAATTTCTTTTATTGGATTTTTCCTAAAAATTAGCTTGGAAACACGTCTCCCCCCCCCCCAGTTTTATTGAAAACTGACATACATTACTGTGTAAATTTGAGGCATATAGTATGATGGTTTGATTTGCATATATGTGAAATAATTGCCACAAGAAGTTCAGCTAACGTCCATCATCTCAAAAAGATACAATAAAAAGAAAAGGGAAAAGGAAATAAAATTCTCCCTGTGATGAGAACTCTGTTACAACATTAGTCATCATGTTGTACATTTCCCTTGGGGTACTTATGTATCTTGTTACAGAAAGTTTCAATTTTTTGACCACTTTCCTCCATTTCCCCCTCACCCCACCTTCCGCCTCTGATCTCTCTTTCTGAGTTAGTTTTGTTTTGTTGTTTTAGATTCCATATATAAATGAGATCATACATTATTTGTTTTTCTCTGACTCTTTTCACTTAGCATAATGCCTTCAAGCTCCATCCGTGTTGTCACAAATGGCAGGATTTCTGTTTTTTTTTTTTTTTTTTTTTTTTTTAGTGACTGAATAAGATTCCACAACTTCTTTACCTATTCTTCCACTGATGGACACCTTTTAAGTTGGAAACAGCTTTTCATCACAGCAGGCTGAGCTATCTGGTTTTCAGCAGAATTTAAACTCATTTTGATGACAAAATTTCCAAGTTGAGTTTCAAGAAACAAACCTGGCATAAAACAAGCCTTTCAATAGAAAAAGTGTTCAATTTAAGAACTTTGTGATAATCGTATTTCCAAGGCAGTCAAAGATTAATCCTTTATTCCTAGGACTGAGAGACTATTTCTCTTCCCAATGAATGTGTTTGATATGATTTACAAATAGATTTTATATTTACAGGTAAATTCAGCTCAGCATGTCTTATGTTGTACTAATGTTTAACATTATTCATGACATTATTCCTGTCGAAAGGCTTGTCAGTCCTTTGAAGAAATTCTTGCAAGCCAGCTGTCTTGTCCCCAATCTTGCCTTGTCCTCCCCACATCCTTAAAAACCACCCTCTGTCCTACACAGATGATCTGGTGATGTCATTCTCTGATTTGAATTCTTCACAGGCTTTCCAGTGTCAAGAAAGTGAGTTTTAAACTACATTCTGCAGGGCTCTTGGATTCTGTGTGTGTGTGTGTGTGTGTGTGTGTGTGTGTGTTTGCTCCGAGCTGTTGTTGAGGGGTAGGGAAAGTAGATGGGAAGACTGAATCACAGGGACTCCAGGTCCCCCAACTTCCACATCAGCCAGAACAGCTCTGATGGTTTTGGGTCTATAGAGTTCCAGAGTTTCCTGTACATTTTTCTTTACAAAAAGGATTCCAGGGCTTAAAAACAAAAAATCCCCCCTTAATAAAAAAAGCCCTTTCAGGGGTATGAATTGCAAATTTTTTCCCTCAGTTTGAATTGCTATATATGCTAGAAGACAATTATGGCCATAAACTTTTATCCCTTTGTAATTTTAACAACAACAACAACAAAATCAGCTGCAACTCTCACATAGCAAATTAGGAAGGAGTTCAGCAACTTCCTTTTAGGGTGATGGTGATATTTTATGAACTCCAGGAACTTACAAGATCTAGAAGTTGAGCTTAGTCGGGAACAGATGCGACAGATACTGTCATTACTTCTTGCAGCCACATGATGTCACTGTGGTCAACTGGTCAATTTGATGGAGTCTGCAGGTCTGTTTCTGGCTCACCTCTGTACAAGCCACTGAGAAACCTTGAAGGAGAGTCTGCAGTGGTGGACAATTAACTGTCTCTGTGTCATGCTTAGCTAAGTCTCCCACACCTGAGTTCCCAGGGTCACAGTTCTTGACCCTCACTTCTTTCAGGTTGAAGTCATCTTCCAAGGCACCAGAAGTTCCATGAACACTGTTAATGAACTGACTCTGGAGCCTGCTTCTTGTGAAGTAGCCCACTATTTCTCACTGCCAATTCGTATCATTAGAGGCTGGGCAACTTTTCGCTCTTCCAACTTTTGAACAGCAAAGGGTCTTATTACATTAACTTTATTGGAGCATAGGACTATCTACCCCACTCCCCTTAATGATGGCTCCCTTCATGACTTCCAGGGACCCCCAACACCTTTACTACAAGCATTACGTGCCATGGTAATTTCCCTCTCATGGGCAATCAAGATGACTTCTGGAAGCCCTTGCTAGAGAAGAGAATAACTCCTCACCCTCCTCCATCCTTTCAGGTTTTAGTCTCTAGCAGAGCATTCTCCAAATGATCATGGTCCCATCCTTTGAGAAGTTAATATCTGGTGACAGAGAAAGAGATATAAGTTTATAATTATTTTACATTTTTATAAGCACAACAAAAGAAGAAAAGAATGTGCAAGAACAGATGCTGGAGAAGTTGTGTGACCAAGATTGTGAAAGATATTGTATGTTGTGATATGAGTTTAGATTTTATTCTGTAAGCAGTAGAAAGTCAGAAGAAGACCTTTAAGCATCTGACAGACAAGTTCAGACAGGAATTAGTTTTTAGAAAACTAATTATAGAGGTTGTGAGGAAGATGAACTATGGTAGGGAAAGACCAGTGGTAGGGAGGCTATACTAATCAATGGACTGTTGTCATAGTTTAGGCCAGAAATATTGAGGGCTTGGACCAGTGCGGTACCAGTGAGACTGAAGAGGAGTGATGGATTCCAAAGATTTTCTGAGATAGAATTGATAAGAATTGGTGAGATTGTGAGAGTCAAAAAGAGGAGAGGACATGATGGGCCTAAGAGCCTGGATGTTGATACCATAATGAACATAATGAGTTTCAGAGGGAGAAAAGGTTTCCAAGGAAAGAAGGGAAGTTCTGTTTGGGGACATTGGACTGGAAAAATATTTTCACTGGTATAGAATTCTAGGGTTGGCAGTGTTTTCTTCTAGCACATGATATATGTCATTCTATTGTCTTCTGGCTTTCATTGTAACTGTTGAGAAGTCATTCATAATTCTTATTGCTGTTCACCTGAATGTAATGGATCTATTATTTTTCTGATGGCTTTTCAGATTTTTCCCTTCATCTTTGTTTTTTAGCAGCTTACCTGATGTGTCTAGGTGTGGTTTTCTTTGTATTTATTCTGCTTGGCTGGATACATAGCCTATTTTGCTGAGCTGTTTGAACTTGTGTTTTGATGTATTTTAACTGGTTTTAGAAAATTATTGGCTATTAACTCTATAAATATTTATTCTTTTCCACTTTCTCCCTCATCTCTGTATGTTACTCCAGTTATGTGTATGTTAGAAAGCTTAATATTGTCCCACATGCCTCTCACATTGTGCTCTGTTTTCCCTCATTCTTTTCTCTCTGTTCCCCAGTTTGGATAATTTAATTGACCAGTCTTCAAGTTCATGGGCCTTTTCTCCTATTGTTCAATCTGCTGTTAAGCCTTGCTAATGCATTCTTATTTTCAAATACTGTATTTTTTCATTCTTAGGATATCCATTTCTCTGTAGAAATTCTCTATCTTTTCATTTGCTTTTTCCATTTTTTCCTCTCTTTATTTAACCTGTTTATAATAGTTAATTAAAAGTCCTTTTCTTTTAATTCCAAAACTTGTTTATCTGTGGGTCTCCTTACACTGACTGTTTTTTTTAATTGAAATAGTTTTCAGAATATTTTTTTTACATCTTTATTGGATTATAATTGCTTTACAATGGTGTGATAGTTTCTGCTTTATAACAAAGTGAATCAGTTATACATATACATATGTTCCCATATCTCTTCCCTCTTGCATTTCCCTCCCTCCCACCCTCCCCTTCCCACCCCTCTAGGTGGTCACAAAGCACCGAGCTGATCTCCCTGTGCTATGCGGCTGCTTCCCACTAACTATCTATTTTACGTTTGGTAGTGTATACATGTCCATGCCACTCTCTCACCCTGTCACAGCTCACCCCTCCCCCTCTCCATATCCCCAAGTCCATTCTCTAGTAGGTCTGTCTTTATTCCCGTCTTACCCCTAGGTTCTTCATGACCTTTTTTTAATTTTTTATTTTTTTCTTAGATTCCATATATATGTATTAGCATACGGTATTTGTTTTTCTCTTTCTGACTTACTTCAATCTGTATGACAGACTTTAGGTCCACCCACCTCACTACAAAAAACTCAATTTTGTTTCTTTTTATGGCTGAGTAATATTCCATCGCATATATGTGCCACATCTTCTTTATCCATTCATCTGCTGATGGACACTTAGGTTGCTTCCATGTCCTGGCTATTGTAAATAGAGCTGCAATGAACATTTTGGTACATGACTCTTTGAATTATGGTTTTCTCAGGGTATATGCCCAGTAGTGGGATTGCTGGGTCATATGGTAGTTCTATTTTTAGTTTTTTAAGGAACCTCCATACTGTTCTCCATAGTGGCTGTACCAATTCACATTCCCACCAGCAGTGCAAGAGTGTTCCCTTTTCTCCACACCCTCTCCAGCATTTATTGTTTCTAGATTTTTTGATGATGACCATTCTGACTGGTGTGAGATGATATCTCATTGTAGTTTTGATTTGCATTTCTCTAATGATTAATGATGTTGAGCATTCTTTCATGTGTTTTTTGGCAATCTGTATATCTTCTTTGGAGAAATGTCTATTTAGGTCTTCTGCCCATTTTTGGATTGGGTTGTTTGTTTTTTTGATATTGAGCTGCATGAGCTGCTTGTAAATTTTGGAGATTAATCCTTTGTCAGTTGCTTCATGTGCAAATATTTTCTCCCATTCTGAGGGTTGTCTTTTCGTCTTGTTTATGGTTTCCTTTGCTGTGCAAAAGCTTTGAAGTTTCATTAGGTCCCATTTGTTTATTTTTGTTTCCATTTCTCTAGGAGGTGGGCACTGACTGCTTTTTGATTTTCTGATTATTAGTCATATGTTACTTTTCTTCACATCTTATAATTTTGTGTGGTATGCTAGAGACAGTGTTTAATAAACTTTTTTATTTTAGAATGGTTTTAGATTCACAGAAAAATTATGAAAGAGTACAGAGAGTTTCCATATACCCCAGATCCAATTTCACCTCTTATAAATGCCTTACAATAGTATGGCACAATGGTGACAATTAATAAGCCAACATTGATACATTATTATTAACTAAAATCCATATTTTATTCAGATATCCTTAGTTTATACCTAATGTTTTTTATCTTTTGCAGAATCCCACTCAGGATATCACATTATATTTAGATGTGATGTCTCCTCAGGCTCCTCTTGGCTATGACAGTTTCTCAGACTTTTCTTGTTTTTGATGACCTTGAACATTTTAAGGAGTATTGGTTAGATATTTGTACAATGTTCCTCAATTTGAAATTGTCTCATATTTTCTCCATGATTGAACTGGGTTATGGGTTTGGGGAAGTAGACCATAGAAATGAAGTGCTATTTTCTTTACATCATATCAGGTATACATACTATCAACATGACTTCCACTGTTGATGTTAATCTTGATAAGTTGTGTTTGCCAGGTGTCTCCATTGTAAAGTCACTCTTTCTTCCCCCTTTCCATCCTGT
Organism: Hyperoodon ampullatus; assembly: GCF_949752795.1. Taxonomy (NCBI): domain Eukaryota; kingdom Metazoa; phylum Chordata; class Mammalia; order Artiodactyla; family Ziphiidae; genus Hyperoodon; species Hyperoodon ampullatus. The sequence goes on along the minus strand of NC_136929.1, from coordinate 58,548,290 downwards.
ACTCTATGGAGGGAAGTCCCTATGCACAATCCACACTTAAGGAGCAGGGAGTTAAGCTCCCCATCCTTGAGGACAGAGTATCTACACAAATTATTTGAAATTCTTCTGTGTGGACAATTTGTTTATTCTCCCCCATTTATTTATTTATTCAATATTATTTCTTTTCTTTTATTTGTTTAAAAATTATTTATTTATTTATTGGCTGTGTTGGGTCTTCGTTGCTGTGCACAGGCTTTCTCTAGTTGTGGAGAATGGGGGCTACTCTTTGTTGCCGTGCACAGGCTTCTCAGAGCTCAGGGCGCAGATTCAGTAGTTGTGGTGCACAGGCTTAGTTGCTGCACAGCATGTGGGATCTTCCTGGACCAGGGATCGAACCCGTGTCCCCTGCATTGGCAGGCAGATTCACCACTTTGCCACCAGGGAAGTCCCAAGATCATTTATTTTCATGCTCAAATTTGCCCAGCTTTGGCCATTGAGAGCTCTTTCAGTTAACTCATTTGGCAGCCCCCCATCACTGTGGAGTTTTTGAGCACTTCCAAATACTTTTTGGCATTATATGATGCTCCAGCCTCATCTTTTATAGTTCTTGCCAGCACTAGAATCATCCATTTCTCTAAGAAGCCTTGATTCCTTTTATTGAAGAATAATATTAGAAACCAAGATCTGAGTGCTAAGTGTGCTTGTTGCTTCCAGGTCCTCTCAGCTAACAAAGCAAGGAAATATATGTGTGTAAACTAACCCACATACATATAAATATCTATAAATATTTCTATATATAATCATCTGTTTTCATAGTAAGCTAAACATGAGTTTGTAATGATGTATTCAGCTCCATTATCACAGGGATTTTTATAGCTTTTACTCCTTGCTTATATGTAACTTTCCACTCCAGCAGTGAGAGAAACCTGGCTCCCACTATCTGCCATCCATTTACTTAATTGTTTAATTTCAATATGTATGTATAGTGGTTTCAAAAATTTTAATCCCTACTCCCATCGGAAACAGTTAGAGTACAGGGCTTATGAATAATTCTTTTCATCTTTAGTTTTACAGACTCCACTTATTTCCAGAGTTACTTAGGTCAGCACCTTTTCCCTCCACCTCTTTTGGCGATATGGTTTCATATTATTGCAATACAGTTAGATGTGCTTTTTCACATTTGTATTCCATCTTGGGATCTCCCTACGTACTAAATAATTTTTAAAATATATTCATGCATTAAGGTTCATTCTTTGTGCCGTCAAGTTCCATGGATTTTGACAAATGCATAGTTTTATTTATCCACCATTACAGTTTCATACAGAATACTATTACTGACCTAAATATCACCTATGGTTCACCTATTTAATTACCCCTTAATCCTTGGTAACCACTGCTCTGCTTACTGTATCTATAGTTTTGTCTTTTCCAGGATATTATACAAATGGAATTATACACTATGTAGCTTTCTCAGGCTGGCTTCTTTCATTATGCATTTAAGATTCACCAATTTCATTGAATGACTTGATAACTCATTCTTTTTTATTACTGAATAGTATTCCAACATTTGACATGTACCAGAATTTGCTTATCTGTTAACCTGTTGAAGGACATCTTGGTTGCTTCTAGTTTTTGGCAATTTTGCGTAAAGATGCTATACATATTTGTGGTGCATGCTTTTGTGCAGACAAAAGTTTTAAAATCAGTTGGGTCAATACCTAGGAGTGCAGTTGCTGAATTGTATGGTAAGATTGTGCTCGGCTTTGTAAGAAACTGCCAAACTATTTTCCAAAGTGGCTGAACCATTTTGTTTCATTTATTTATTTATTTTTAACATCTTTATTGGAGTATAATTGCTTTACAATGGTGTGTTACTTTCTGCTGTATAACAAAGTGAATCAGCTATACATATACATATATCCCCATATCTCCTCGTTCTTGTGTCTCCCTCCCACCCTCCCTATCCCACCCCTCTAGGTGGTCACAAAGCACCGAGCTGATCTCCCTGTGCTATGTGGCTGCTTCCCACCAGCTATCTATTTTACATTTGGTAGTATATATAAGTCCATGCCACTCTCTCACTTCATCCAAGCTTACCCTTCCCCCTCCCTGTGTCCTCAAGTCCATTCTCTATGTCTGTGTCTTTATTCCTGTCCTGCCCCTAGGTTCTTCATAACCATTTTTTTTAGATTCCATATACATGTGTTAGCATATAGTATTTGTTTTTCTCTTTCTGACTTACTTCAGTCTGTATGACAGACTCTAGGTCCATCCACCTCACTACAAATAACTCGATTTCATTTCTCTTTATGGCTGAGTAATATTCCATTGTATATATGTGCCACATCTTCTTTATCCATTTATCTGTCGATGGACACTTAGGCTGCTTCCATATCCTGGCTATTGTAAATAGAGCTGCAATGAACATTGTGGTTCATGACTCTTTGAATTATGGTTTTCTCAGGGTATATGCCCAGTAGTGGGATTGCTGAGTCGTATGGTAGTTCTATTTTTAGTTTTTTAAGGAACCTCCATACTGTTCTCCATAGTGGTTGTATCAATTTACATTCCCACCAACAGTGCAAGAGCGTTCCCTTTTCTCCACAACCTCTCCAGCATTTGTTGTTTGTAGATTTTTTGATGATGGCCATTTTGACTAGTGTGAGGTGATATTGTAGTTTTGATTTGCATTTCTCTAATGATTAGTGATGTTGAGCATTCTCTCACTTGTTTGTTGGCTATCTGTATATATTCTTTGGAGAAATGTCTGTTTAGGTCTTCTGCCCATTTTTGGATTGGGTTGTTTGTTTTTCTTGATATTGAGCTGCGTGAGCTGCTTGTAAATTTTGGAGATTAATCCTTTGTCAGCTGCTTTGTTTGCAAATATTTCCTCCCATTCTAAGAGTTGTCTTTTCGTCTTGTTTATGGTTTCCTTTGCTGTGCAAAAGCTTTGAAGTTTCATTAGGTCCCACTTGTTTCTTTTTGTTTTTATTTCCATTTCTCTAAAAGGATCAAAAAGGATTTTGCTGTGATTTATGTCATAGAGTGTTCTGCCTATGTTTTGCTCTAAGAGTTTTGTAGTGTCTGGCCTTACACTTAGGTCTTTAATCCATTTTGAGTATATTTTTGTGTATGGTGTTAGGGAGTGTTCTAATTTCATTCTTTTACATGTAGCTGTCCAGTTTTCCCAGCACCACTTATTGAAGAGGCTGTCTTTTCTCCATTGTATATTCTTGCCTCCTTTATCAAACATAAGGTGACCATATATGTGTGGGTTTATCTCTGGGCTTTCTGTCCTGTTCCATTGATCTATATTTCTGTTTTTGTGCCAGTGCTATACTGTTTTGATTACTGTAGCTTTGTAGTATAGTCTGAAGTGCAGGTGCCTGATTCCTCCAGCTCCGTTTTTCTTTCTCAAGATTGCTTTGGCTATTCGGGGTCTCTTGTGTTTCCATACACATTATGACATTTTTTGTTCTAGTTCTGTGAAAAATGCCATTGGTAGTTTGATAGGGATTGCATTGAATCAGTAGATTGTTTTGGGTAGTATAGTCATTTTCACAATGTTGATTCTTCCAATCCAAGAGCATGGTGTATCTCTCCATCTGTTTGTATCATCTTTAATTTCTTTCATCAATGTCTTATAGTTCTCTGCATACAGGTCTTTTGTCTCCTTAGGTAGGTTTATTCCTAGGTATTTTATTCTTTTTTTTGCAATGGTAAATGGGAGTGTTTCCTTAATTTCTCTTTCAGATTTTTCTTTACTAGTGTATTGGAATTCAAGAGATTTCTGTGCATTAATTTTTCATCCTGCTACTTTACCAAATTCATTGATTAGCTGTAATAGTCTTCTGGTAGCGTTTTTAGGATTCTCTATATATAGTATCATGTCATCTGCAAACAGTGACAGCTTTACTTCTTATTTTCCGATTTGGATTCCTTTTATTTCTTTTTCTTCTCTGATAGCTGTGGCTAAAACTTCCAAAACTGTGTTGAATAATAGTGGTGGTAGTGGTCACCCTTGTCTTGTACCTGATCTTAGAGGAAATGGTTTCAGTTTTTCACCACTGAGAACGATGTTGGCTGTGGGTTTATCTTATGTGGCCTTTATTATGTTGAGATAAGTTCCCTCTATGCCTACTTTCTGGAGGGTTTTTATCATAAATGGGTGTTGAATTTTGTCAAAAGCTTTTTCTGCATCTATTGAGATGATCATATCGTTTTTCTCCTCCAATTTGTTAATGTGGTTTATCACACTGATTGATTGCTTGCATGATTTCTGATGAGAAGTCCTCTGTAATTCTTATCCTTGTTCCTCTATAGATAAGGTGTTTTTTTCCTCTGACTTCTTTCAACATATTCTTTTTGCTTTGGGTTTTTTGCAGTTTGATTATGCTTTGCCTAGGGATAGATCTTTTGTTTTTATCTTGCTTGGTGTTTTTTGAGCTTCCTGGATTTGTGTTTGATATCTGTCATTAATTTTGGAAAATTCTCATCCATTGTCACTTCAAATATTTCTTTTGCCTTGTTCTATTTCTTTTCTCCTTCTAGTATTCCAATTTCATGTAAGTATGTTACACTTTTTGAAACTTCCTATAGTTCTTGGGTTTTTTAAGTTTTTCTTTTTCTTTTTTTCTATTTTAATGTCAGTTTGGGAAGATTGTATTCACTTATCTTCAAGCTCCTTGACTCCTAGGCTGTATCAAGTCTATTAATGTGCTCATTGAAGGCATTCTTCATTTCTGTTACTATGTTTTTGACTTCTAGAATTTCTTTTTGATTCCATAGTGTTTCCATCTCTCTGCCTATATTACCCATCTGTTATTGCGTCTTGTTAACTTTTTTCATTAGAACTCTTAATATATTTGTCATAATTGTTTAAAATTCCCTGACTTGTATATTTCATGGTCTGTGTCATATATGATTCTGATTTTGATGATTGTTTTGTTCTTTCAGACTGTGATTTTTCTTTTTACCTTTGAAATTTTTTTGGTGAAAGCCAGACATGTTGTATTTGGTATTAGAAACCGAGGTAAATGATCTTTTCGTGTGAGGATTTATGTTCATCTGGCTAGACATTTAGTGCTTGCTGTAGCTATAGATGTCAGAGGCTTTGAATTTCTCTAGTGTCCTTGTTTTGTTTCCTCTGTTGACTTTGGTGAGTATCCCTAAGTACTGCTCCTTAGAGAGAATCTGTGTCTTGAATCTCTTTTGGTTATTGTACAGGAGCCTGTTTGTGTGATTATAAGGTGTGAAGAAGGATGAGTGTTCTACCAACTTATCATTAAATTACAGTCTTGTGTCTATTGTCTGTGACTTACACACATTTTTTTTTTCCTGGTGCTATATCTTTTTATTTCCCTCCCTTCCCCTCCTCCTTTGCCTGGCTATGGTGTTTTCAATCTATTCCCTAGAGCTTCTTATCCCTGTTGACTATGTCCCCCTCACTCCTCATCTTAGGAGAGGCAGGAAGCCTAGAGGGGTCTGGAGTGGGAGGAATGCCCTTTCCCTAGCTGAGAACAAGCTCACAGAATTTTTTCCCTAGCTGAGAACAAGCTCACAAAAATTTTTCTCCAGAGTAGGTCTTTGTTATGAACAAGGTTCTGGGTGTATTTCACAGTTAGTACTCCTCTCCTTCTGCAATGAGATCTTTCTAGGATTTTTATCTTGAAAACCAGTGGGGTTTCCAAAAGTAAACCTCACAGAAATTTGAGGGACCCTCTGGAGACTTTCACTCTTATGCTAATCCAAACACAGATTCTAGCCATTCATCAAAATTACCATTCAAATATTTCTACTATTTTATCCCTTCACTGACTTCTGCTTCAGGTGTGATTCTCAGTATGCGCCTGTTTCTCCTGATTTGGGGGCTGGAAGTTTCCCTAAAAACTTGATTATTTGACAGGTACAAGAAGAGTCATCGATTTCAGTTTATCCCACTTTTCTGCTTTTCCTTATTATAAGGATGGGAGTGACAACTTTTAAGCTCTTTACATGTTGGAGCTGAAACAGGAAGTCTGAACGTTGTGTTTCCAAGAACCATAGAGACTGGAGTGTAAATATTATTTCTTACCTCCTCCCCCCACTTTTCCTTTCAAGTACTTATAAAGCCGCAAGTCCAAAAGACTGCCTAAGTGGAATGTTTCTGGAAATTTTTCTGCCTTCCTTTAAAAAAAATTCAACAATAACCAATCTGTCTTGTCCACTGCCTAATGCTTTAATCTTCACCATAAAGGTATTATTTTAAAAACTTATATCTTTCTTCAAATGAAAACAATAATAATTTTACCTGTTGTCTAAGATCATATGTAAGACTTTCTGATTGGTTCCTGAGAACTTGTTTTGATAGGAAAAGAACTTAAGGATATAGTATGTGAAATCTGTGCAAGAGGATGGCATGGATATACAGGAAGAGGTGATGGCAGGGAAGGAATACAGAAATGACCTGGGAGGTGGTGATAGCATAGACAAATGTTACCTACTGTATCCTTGCCTAGTGACTTGCTTGGGTCAGCTTCTGTGAACTTCCAGGCTAACTTCCAGGGAAAGCAGAACAATGTCCCTTTCTGCCCCAACACTCTTGTGAGGCTGCAAATCTTGGTTTCTTTATTTCACCTCTTTTCTCTGGGTCGCTCACATGGTGACTGAACTACATGCATTATTTCCTACTCCCTAAGAGCCATACTTACAGACAGTACTGGTGTGCCTCTTTTTCTTAGTTGTTGAGAATCTTTCTCTGAAGTCAAGGTCAAGCTGTAAGGGGGAATTCTAAGTGGGATGACTTGGAATCTTTGGGTGAAGAGGGACTAAGGAGCAATTGTTAAAGCACCCTTCTTTTTATTTATCACAAGTGATGCTATACTGAGAGGAGTATGGTGTGCTTGATAGGTTGCTCAAGAAGGGGCCAAGTCAGGCAGTGAGAAAGCTGAACTCTTTTCTCTGGTGCAAAATGTGGAGGGGCTGTGAAAATGCTCAGAGCACCATGCTATACGGTATAAGCTCTCAGTAACCATTATTTGAGTGAATCAGGTGCTATGGGATTCTTCCCTCTTGTCTTTATGATGCCTCATCACCCTCTGGGTATCTGAAGCAGATGTTCTCAAGGCCCTCACTGACTTCTAGAACTGTTTTGATATTTCTCTCCTCTGACAAATTTTGGCACTTGAAGGTTTCACGACCCCACCTAAGTTGGTTGCACACTGCGTTGTTACTGTTGCCAGAGTTTCATAAATTCAGTAGAGTCTGCATGGAAAATAGGGAGCACATTGTCGGGGTTTTTACCATCTTCTCACCCTATTCCTGATTAAAGGGCCTTCAAGGAACCTCTGTCTTCATCAAGGGCCTCACCACAGAGTGTGCTAATGAAGCAGAATTGTTGTTTGAGGGAAGTTCCTTGCCTACTTTATTTATTTTTATTTTTTTAATTGAAGTATAGTTGATTTACGGTGTTGTGTTAGTTTTAGGTCTACAGCAAAGTGATTCAGTTATACACATATATGTATCTATTCTTTTTCAGATTCTTTTCCATTATAGGTTATTATAAGATACTGAATATAGTCCCCTGTGTTATACAGTAGGACCTTGTTGGTTATCTATTTTATATATAGTAGTTTGTATCTGTTACTCCCAACCTCCTAATTTATCCCTCCCCTACCCCTTTCCCCTTAGGTAACTGTAAATTTGTTTTCTATGTCAGTGATCTATTTATGTTTTGCAAATAAGTTCATTTGTATCATCATATTTTAGATTCCACATGTAAGTGATATCGTATATTTGTCTTTCTCTGTCTAACTTATTTCACGTAGTATGATAATCTCTAGGGCCATCTGTGGTGCTGAAAATGGCAATATTTTATTCTTTTTGTGGCTGAGTGATATTCAATTGTGTGTTTACCACATCTTCTTTATCCATTATTCTGTCCATGGACACTTAGGTTGCTTCCATGTCTTCCTTGCCTGCTTTAGAGTTAGGCTTTGTCCTCTCATTTTTCTTTTAAGAATGGTAGGAACTACAGTTGGAGAAAAAACCAAGTTTCTATCCACTCCATGCTATTTAAAAATTTTTATATTTGGTTTACAGTGGTAATAAGGCTGTCAGCTCAGTCTTACAAGAAGGACTTTATCTAGGCAGAAGGGTACTTCCTGGGATTATATAAAGGTTTCTCAGCATGTTAGGTGTGAGGCAGAGAAACGGAGCCTGTGAAATACAGCTTTTATAAAACAGAGGGACTAAACCCGTTTGGAGGAATTCTCTGGTCCAAACTGCAGAGCCTTGGGAAAATTTAAGCCAGTCTTTAGTTATGGAAGCACTAAATTAGGGATTTTCAATGTATGGTTAGCATATGCATTGGAATAGTCAGGGAGTATTTATTTATTTATTTATTTATTTATTTATTTATTTAACATCTTTATTGGAGTATAATTGCTTTACAGTGGTGTGTTAGTTTCTGCTGTATAACAAAGTGAATCAGCTATACATAAACATATATCCCCATATCTCCTCCCTCTTGCGTAGGGAGAACTTATTTAAAATGCAGTCCAACTCTTTGCATCCTGAATCAGCATCTCTGAGAGTGTTGCCTGGGAAATCTTATGTTTTAAACGAATTTCCCTGGTAATTCTTCTAAGGATCACTAAATAATGAGCGCTCTAGGGGTTGTCTTTTAAATTTTGTATTCTAACCTTGAAGAAAACACTCCATGATTGTCATACTCATAATTTGAATGCTATTTTTGGCTTAAATAGTATGGTAGGCAGAATTCTAAGATGACTCCAAATGACCCATGGCCTTGTAAAACCCTCTACCTGGACTGTGGGTGGGTTCTGTCACTTGTTTCTAACCAGTAGATCTTGGCAAAGACAATGCCATATCACTTCCTTGATTATGCTACATTACATAGCAAAGGTGAAGAGATTTTACAGATTTGATCAAGCCCTCTCTGCAGTTGACACTAAGTTAATCAAATGGGATATTAATTTGGTGGAAGTGACCTAATCACCAGAGTCCTTTAAAAGCCCGTCAAGAGCCTAGACAGAAGAAATAGCAGAGACATTTGCCTACTGTCCTTAAAGAAACATGTGGCCAAATTGTGGAGAGAGCTACATGTCAGGGAATGGTGGACAGCCTCTAGGAGCTGAGGGGCTCTGTCCTGTAGTCACCAGGACCCCTGAATTCTGTTGACCACCAGTGTCTTGGACAAGGAGATGGACCTCAGGTGAGAATGCAGCTCTGGCTGACACTTTGACTGCAGCCTTGTGAGACTCACAGCCAGGCCGTGTTCGGACTCTCAATTCATGGAAACTGCGGTGTAATAAGAGTGTGTTGTTTGTTGCTTCTGAGTTTGTTATGCAGCAATAGAAAAGCAACACATACTAGAGAATAAAAGATCTGATTTCTGAAACATTGTAAATTAGATTTCTCAGTTGCTTTGAAGTCTGCAGTAACAGTGTTCAAATCGGGGTCCAGGTACATGCTGGGGAGTAGGAGACTTTTCTAAGAGGGATAAAATTTTGAGGAGCATCGATTTTCATATCCTCAATGTCTATAATCCTCGTTTTTCAACTGTATGGGCCTGGAAAGGTGCCTGCAATTCAGGAAGTCATGTGGGTTTTTCCTTCTCACCTTCCTTTTCACATCTATCTTTTCCCCACTTTCCAAAAGAAAGTCATATTTTCACACGTCTGAAATCTTACTGCAGTGAATTGTTTGATGTGTAAAAACCTCCAATCAAATGAAAAATATCGGTATCCATGGTGCCTCTCCATTCATCAAAACCTCATGCACCTGCTATAGGATTTTGTGTCTTTCTCGGACTTTGACATATTTCTGTTGAGTGCAAAGTGTAGCATTAGAAACAGGGCACTTTGGCTCCTGTAGTGGTGTTCTGATCTCACAAATGTTGTAAAATGGTGTAGCAGGAGTGATGAACATTTTCCTCTGTCCTCTGCTTGAAGTCTGTGAATGCAGCACTTCCCAGGCAGAGGCACAGAAAAGTCAGGAGAATCTCCCCCACAGTGTCTTCATTCCAGGATCCAGGGTGAGGAGAAGCTCTTACCTGGGACCTGACTGTGATCTCATCAGGGGGAAGAGAGAAACAGTGATAACGAGAGGTCTCCTACAAAGACTGTGCTTGGAAATAGCAAAGGTAGAGGTGCCTTATTTTGTCAAGAGAGCAACCTCATGGAAAAGGTCTGTTCCAGAACTTTGTGTCTATGTTAGAGTTCAGAAGTGAGATGCTTGTCACAGAGACATGTGTTAACACTTTTATTTGAATTGAGAAATGAAGTCAGGTTTTTTTCCGTCAGAAAGCAAATCTGATTTGGCTGACTAGTTGGGTAAAGAGGGCTGGCTTGTCAATTAGGTTATGGATACCTCCATAAATTGAAGGAGCTAAATCTGCAGTAACAGACTTGGTTGAATATATTTAAGGACCAGATACAATATTTTCTCCAAAATACTGTATTAGCAAAGGAGTACGATAATTAACACTATTTTGATTTTCCAAATTCCTTATTGGGTTACACACAATGCTCACACATGAAAGAGTAACAGGTATAATTAATATATTATTGATAACCCTTGGCAAAGCCTTTTGAAAAAAAATACTCAGTGATTTGAGTCTAGTAATTGCTTGAGTAATTTTGCAAAGAGATTATTTCTAATTCTACATTTTAAACAAAATTCAAGGAGGATGTAATTAAGTTGTCACCTAATAAAACGTTAAAATAATTTTTTGATGAGGGACTGCAAGATGATTTTGGACATTTAACGCAGAAGCGAACTCCTTCCATTCTGATTTACTCACACATGTCAATATATTTTTTATTGCTTATACCTGTATAAATGAACAAAAAAAGTAATGGATGTAATTCTGAACACTATCACCCTCTGACAACAAATAATATTCATCAATAGTTTAATCAGCTAATTGGAAAAGTCTCATTCACATCATTTCCAATAATATTTACTTTTTATATTTGATAATCAGTATCAAAATTATAGTATATTTATATTCTATATTTTGATTGATTGTGTGCTACTAATAATTGTAATAATAATTTAGTTCAGAAGAAAAAGTTTACTCTTGATGCCTTATGATAAAAGGAAATTCAAACTCAAATTATGTGCAGATATATAATTATATATTTTTTCTTTCTGAGAAGAAGATAGGGTGACTAGTAAAATAAGGATTGAAAACTTTGTTCGGAAAGTAAAATGGAACTATAAGTTCAAAACCAAAATGAATGATCTAAATTTCCAAATATTGAAGAAAATTAGTATAAGACCTGCCATCGTATTTTGTGTATTTTAAAAATACGATGGTGGGTCTTATAATAATATGATATTGTACCCATTTTGGTACATTTCAAAGAGTGATGGAATGGTTTTACTTAAACAACCAAAATTTAGGATAAAATAAATCAAAATTTACAATTTGCAAAAATTAAAATGATAACTTTCGCACATAAGGTGGAAAATTTTAGTGATCAACTTAAACAATTTAGAGGAAATCTATAGTTTCTAAAAATTATTTTAGGAGATATACAGTTAAAATTTTGGAGACTCTGGAATAAATCAGTCAATTATTGGCCAAGGAATGCTGGGTTAATAATTCCCAATTTTCAGTGACTTAGAACACAAAAGTTTGTTTCTCACTCATGTTAGTGGTGATCCTGTTCCATGCTCTTTCCTCTCCAGGATCCACATCAGTGAGCTGCTCTACTTGGGACATGGCTCTGCTTGCAGCAAAGGGAAAAGAGAGCAGTAACATGTGGCCAGTCTTAGAGCTTTGACTTAGAAGTAGCACCATGATTTTCATCACAGTTTATGGACCAAAGAAAACCACATGGTCAGGCCTGAAGCAAAATGGGACAGGAAGCAAAATCCTCCCACTGGAAGGATCAGCAAATATTTGGGAACAAAATCTCCCATAGTGATTTTTTTTTTTTTTTTTTGCGGTACGTGGGCCTCTCACTGTTGTGGCCTCTCCCATTGCGGAGCACAGGCTCCGGACACGCAGGCTCAGTGGCCATGGCTCACGGGCCCAGCCGCTCCGCGGCACGTGGGATCTTCCCGGACCAGGGCACGAACCCGTGTCCCCTGCATTGGCAGGCGGACTCTCAACCACTGCGCCACCAGGGAAGCCCTCCCATAGTGATTTATAGAATTATAGAGATTCACTTATAATAGGGCAAGTGTGGATATGCCCAGTGGAAAAGGAGCTGGGCAAACAAGAAAATTAAAGATGTGCTTCAGTACAAAAATAGAGGTACCAGCACAGGTTAGGATGCTATTAAATAGGGCTTCACTTATTTGGATTGATCAATTTTCTAATTTCTTTCAAATTATATCAGTTGTAGTCATTTAAATACTTCATGCAACAGAACTTTTAGGCTGCTGACACATATGTGAATAAGATCCAATCAATAGCAAATTCTTTATCAAAACCTCGTGAAGTTTGGTGTTTTCAGTTGGCAGGTTTGTCTCATTTTTATCTTTCCAATAAGTACAACTTCACCATTTGCCATTGGTGAGCTGATTTATTCATCTGTTTGGAAATAGCACGTTAGAAGATTGTCAGGGGAAATGATGAGACAACGAATCCTGTTTTGAAATCTTAAAAGTTTCCCTGTGTAAGAAACTTCATTGAGATCTTCTGGAACTCTAAGATGAGAACTTCAAGCATCAGTCAGTCACCCAAGTTTTAAGGCCAGTCCATATCAAAAATGCTTCCAATATTCAAAGCTGTTCTGTCATCTGAAATATTTTAATGTGGAATCTCACCTCCTACAACTGTATTGAGAGTTTTTGCCACATGAAAATTTCATATGAAGTTCCCAGGATTATTATGTGTTTAACATATTTAAACATTTTTTTCCTTTAATTTCAATCTGGAGTAGTAGAAAGATAGGTAGATTAGGGTTTAAAGAAAGCTCAGGAAAACACACAGTCATGAACCATTATCTCTTTATTCTCTTTTACTCCCAATCAACTTTATCTGTAGCCATGATAATATAATGTCCTGCATTATATATTTACTATAAATGACCTTTTCCCTTTGGAGAGTGCAAAGTACTTAACATTGTGCCAGCTACACGGTAAGCACTCAATAAATGTTGGCTAATAAAAACAGTAAGTTTTTTATTAATATAATTTTTCCTTAGAATTTTTCTTTCCTATTGCTTTTTGCTTTAGGAATAAAGAACTGTAATATTTCAGTGGCATAAACAACAAAGATTCACACTCACTGATCCAAATGTGTCTTTAGATAAAGGAATCGTTAGAGAGGGGAATTAGGGAGAGATTAGAAGAGAAAAACTGAGAGAAGGGCAACTGTATTAGAGATGCAAATGTACAAATAATGGAACCACACAAACACTAGAATGTGACTCCTTTTATAACTTTGGTGTTGGAGGAATCTTCCTATGACCCAAAATCAAGGATCAATAAAAGAAAAATTTGACGACAACAACAACGACAACAAAAAACCCAGTAAGTCTTTATTAGAAATCCCAACAATTTGATGAAGTGAGGGAGAATGGTTGGGCAAGAGAAAGCCAGAGGGAAAGAGCTTAAACTTTATTTTGAAAAGTTAATACATTTTGGGGAGTGCCCTGGTGGCCTCGTGGTTAGGATTCTGGGCTTTCACTGCCATGGCCTCGGTTCAGTCCCTGGTCAGGGAACTGAGATCCCACAAGCCGAGAGACGTGGCAAGCAACAAAAAGAAAGAAAGAAAGAAAGAAGTTAAAATATTTTTTCTTAGTGTGCAGAGAGATTAGGGTGTTGATGATTCACGCGAGTTGCTTTAGCCAATGAGTCCAATCAAAAAGGTGATGTGAGCAGCAGGATTCTAAGGATCAATTGTTCTGAGGTTCTTCTTTGAAGGTCTCAGAACTTTTCCTGGTAGCCTGAGTGTGATCCTGATGTATTATATTTAATTCCATTAATTTGCACATGGAAGTAGAATTAGGAACATTTTGCCTGTTCTGCTTTATGAGAGGTAGTCAAATAATTATATCTGTTAACTGTCATCTATTTCTTAAAATTCTTTCCTTGAGCTTTAGAAAAATGTAATGATCGTTTCAATTCATCCAGCAAAAAGTGATGGAATTGGACCAAGAAGCCAGGCCTGACTATACATCTAGACTTCTTTTTACTAAATTATAATGTTATGCTAGTGAAAGGTGACAAAAATCTCACTTTTCGAAGATTGTCTCCCTATTTACAAAACAATTGCTACCACATTGAGCCCTCTCCCAGGACATCCCTAGATGGTTCCTGAAGGCAGCTAATTGCCCTATTTTATCCAGTAGTAAGTACAACCTAATTTATGTAACTTTCCATCTAAAGTAAACTTCAAAGAATTTGAACTACTTGTGTTTCCAGAATTAGTGGATTAGAGTCAGAATTCTGACCCTATTCTGAAAAAAAAAATTGGGCTTTTTGTTTCTAAAATATGATCAATCTAGTCAATACAAGGTCAATATTTCCTTCCAGAAGTCATTATGCAAAGTAAATGTATAAGCGTTTGTCTTAAAATGCTAATGTAGCACCATTATAAGGGGATAGTATAAATTTGAGAAGTAGGAAGAGAACACCTAATTTTACTTTGAAATATTTCTGATGACTATCAACATTTCCCGTTTTAAACCTGGTATTGGGTGGTCTTCCAGTGTCCTCAGTTGGGGGGAGGTGGAAAGAAACAATGTTTAATTGGATTTTGGGAGTTAGGGATTCTCAAATCCCATCCCATAGGTATCTGTGTTGCTGTGAAGCCTGGCCCATGCAATGAACACAGTTGATGCAAAAACATAGCCAAGGCTAAAGACGGAGGATTTTAGCCCAGTGCTTCATTAGGACTCCCGTCATTATTCCTGCCTGATTCTGGGGCCCTGAGGATGAGTTTTGAGAATTTGCTACCTATAAATAATGAACTAGGGAAAGAAGGGATGATGATATATAATCACAAATATTTCTTGAGAGCTAATATTATCCAAACTCTGCTAGGTACACAGGTGAGCAAAACAGGGAGTGCCCTTGTCCTCATGGCACTTGATAGGATGGCGGTGGAAGCTAGAAAGTAATCAAATATATAAATCTATGCTATGAATTGCAGTAAATACTGCGAGGAAAAATAATAGGATACTAAGAAAGTTACTGAGTCCTTGACCCAGGGAAAGATAAACTCAGTGGTGAAGTTCTCTAAGACTCTGGAGCCAAAATGTCTAGATTCAAATCCCAGCTCAGCTCTGTGATCTTGGGCACATTGCTTTAGCTTTGTGTTGCCTCAATTTCTTCACCTGGAAAATGGGGATAATAATGATATATACTTTTTTTGAGTTGTTGTGAGGATTAAGTAAATTAACATATGTAAGGTATTTAGAACAGAGACTGGCACAAAGTAAACCTTTAGCTCATTATTATTACTGGAGGTCAGGGAGAGAGCCTCACAGAGGAAGTACCACTTGAGATGACTAGAAAGAAGCTCCATGAAGAGGATTAGGAAGTGGGCTCCAGGCAGAGGGAAAAGCTTCTGTGATAAGGAGCTCAGTACATTTGAAAAACAAAAAGAAGAGAGAGCCATCTGGAGGATGCCAAGTGGCCAGAAGCATTGAGATGAGGCTCCAGAGGAGGACAGAGATCATATTACGTTGAGATGTGAAGAGCACGTTTAGGATTTTGGATTTTATTCTAAGTGCGATAGTAAGACATAGACATGGTTTAAAGTGGGAAATGATGTGATACGTGCTTTAACAAAGAACATTCTGCCTATCCTGTGGAGAATGGATAGGAAAGCTGGGAAGCCACTTAGGGGGGTGTGTTAGTCTAGTTAGGGTCCTCCAGAGAAACAGAATCAATAGGATGTGAATATATATATAATCTTCACATCAATATTTAGACTGGTGTCTGACCAAACAACTGGACACCATAGCCTACTAAGCTGACACATAAAATTAACCATCATGGGACCTATTTCCATGGCTCAGGTGAGAGATGATGGTGAACAGGGAGATGGCTGTGGGGACTGAGAGGAGAGGTTGAGTCAAGATTTAGTTTAAAAAAAGAACGAGTAGGACTTGGTGTTGATTGATTGTGGCAGGTGATAAAAAAGTGGGAGGGATCAAGAACATCCCCTTGATTTCTGGCTTTAGCTGAAAGCACAGCCCTATCTCACCCACCCAGTGGGGTGCACAAGCATTGACTTTTTTTGTGTGTGTGTGTGGTACACAGGCCTCTCACTGCTGTGGCCTCTCCCCTTGCAGAGCACAGGCTCCGGACGTGCAGGCTCAGCGGCCATGGCTCACGGGCCCAGCCGCTCCACGGCATGTGGGATCTTCCCCGACCGGGGCACGAACCCGTGTCCCCTGCATCGGCAGGCAGACTCTCAACCACTGCACCACCAGGGAAGCCCACAGTGACCTTTTACAGCAGTGCCCTACCTCCTACTAAATGTGGCCCAGTGGAGGTCAGGGCTTATTCCACTGTGAACCCAAGCAGGAATATGGAGAGAGGATAATGCTTCCTTTCTACCAAGCTTGGGGAAAGTTGTTTCAAAAAGGAGACAGTGTTAGCTTTGTTGATGAAGCTGAGAGGTCTAGGACTAAAAAGTGCCCTTCCACTTAGGTAACAGGGACATCTCTGAGTAGTTTTGCTGATGGACCCATTTTGCAGATGAAAATAATGAGGTTAGAAAGGTAAACTAACTAGTCTTAGCTCAACTGGCAGCTCAGTTTGTCTGCTTCAAAAGACCATGCTCTCAATTACTGTCCATGTTTCTGAGAATGTGCACAGGGCAGGGTCTTGCTGCCCATGCCCTAATTTTACTCCCTTTTGTTGATGTGGCTGGCTGATGGAGAGAGATGCTCTGATTCTGGACTTTAGCCCAGATCTAAACTGGGTCTTCTGAAAACATCTCAAAGTTCCAATACTTTCATCAAACTCATAGCATTTGATAGCATATTCTTTAAGTCTTAGTGGTGGTAAATCACCAATATATAACACCAATTCTTTAAAATTCTTCTTGGTTAAGAGATCCATGCAAGTAAAGCAAATTTATTGAAATAGATTTTATACTTACTTAGTCTTGTAACAAAATTTCACCCCAAACCAAGAACAACCACTTAACCATATTGAAGAGCTAATTTAGTTTCAGTCCAGCAATTTTGAAATAAGCACTTATATAATAAAATTTAGATTATAGGAGTTCTTCTCTAGAAGTTACTGTGTATATATTTATAACTTCATAATACATGCTATTATGGTTGATTTAATATTCTGTTATTTTCAACTCACATTCAGTTCCTTCTGTTTATTTGACTTCAGGATTCCTAAGTGGTAATGACTCTTTGCTCATTTTGTGTTGTTTGTACAAACCCTTTCATGTGTAAAAGACTTTTATGCAAGTTCTGTATTTTGAAAGCAATAAGCAGGCCCCACATAAAGAATGATTGTGACCAAGGTATTTTATCACTTTCAAGTCATGCTTGTAAATGCTCAACAAATGTGCATTTTTTTAAAAAAGTGAGATAATTTTACTGAACACAAGAATTTCCATTTGGGGACTATTTATGTCAGGATCATAAAACCATATGTGGTGGTTTTAAAATATGTCCACAAATACTTTGACATTCCTCCCTTCAAGAGATGCTGCCTGATTCCCCTCCCATCTTAATTCTGCGCCCCCCATCCCTGCATGTGGGTGGACTTAGTTATTGGCTTCTAACTCATGGAATGTTCTAGAAGTGATGGGTTGTGACTTCTGAGCTGGGTCATAACAGGCACTGCCATTCTGTCTTGCTCCCTTGGATGACTCTCTACCAGAGGGAGCTCATCACTGTGATGTGAGGACACTCAAGGTGCCTGAGGCTTCCTGCCCATGACCAGCACTAACTGCCAGGTGTAAGTGAGACAACCTGGCAGCAGACCCTACAGCCCCATTGAAGCCTTCAGGTGATGGCAGCTGCAGCCATCATTTTGAGTCTCACAAGAGACTCGGAGCAAGAACCACCCAGCTAAGCTGCTTCTAAATTCCTGAAGCTGAGAAAATCAATTTTATTGTTTTAAAACCACTGAGTTTTGAGGTAATTTGCTGTGTAGCCAAAGATAGCTAACACACCTTAGCTTTGGGAAAACAATGGGGATGGTCAGTGTTTTAAAAAGATTCACTGTGGGCTTCCCTGGTGGCGCAGTGGTTGAGAGTCTGCCTGCCGATGCAGGGGACACGGGTTTGTGCCCTGGTCCGGGAAGATCCCACATGCCGCGGAGCGGCTGGGCCTGTGAGCCATGGCCGCTGAGCCTGCGCGTCCAGAGCCTGTGCTTCGCCCCGGGAGAGGCCACAACAGTGAGAGGCCCGCGTACTGCAAAAAAAAAACAAAAAAAGATTCACTGTGCTCACTTGGGAGGTCACTATCATTCTTTGTCAGGGGGGTTGTCTGTCTTGTCTCTATCTTTTCCAGGGAATCCCCTATAAATACAGCATTGTAATGTGTGTTTAGAGGCAAGCTGGTGGAGTCCATACCACACCTGCCGAATACCTGGCACATAGCAGTTAGCATAAGAAAAAAAGAAGTATTTTCCAAGTAAAGCCATTGTATCATTGCTACATTATCATCATCTCCATCACTATCACCGTCACTAACGTTTGGCTACAGGTAATATTATAAGAATAAGCGTCTGTTTAAATGGGAGAAGTCAACCACAGGCGCCCAAAGGCAATTGCACAAACCCTTAATTATTTATTTTAAAAATAATTATTTTCCTCTTAAAGTCCTTGACAGTGTGATGATGCTAACATTTGTATGATGTGGCCTGCATTCCATGGGAACAGATACCAGAAATCAAAGCCACAGCACTTTCTATGTCAGCCTCCATTGAAGATGCTACTGTCAACTCAGCTGTTAACTTCATTTTGCAAATTCTCTTTATTGTTCCCCATAGTGGATGACAGAGGAAAGGGAGGACGTGGAAGGAAGGGGTATGCCTGATGAAATAAGTGCCTTCCTCCTTCTCTGCAGGAAATAAAAAATCTCCTTCATCCTTTCGTTCCTCTAAGCATGCCACATCAAAGTGCAGTTCAGCAAAGAACTCATATGTTAAAACCGCCAGATGACATTTGCAGAGCGATACATTGTCCAGCTTTTGAGCTAGGTACAGACAAAGTGACTAATGGCTGGGGAGCCGGTCAGATGCCCCAGAGAAGGTAGTAGTCATGCTTGAAAGTGATTCCTCTTGAGGAGCTGGCAACAGAATTTTAAATCTGTGATTTGTTTGCTGCAGCACAAGCCAACCATTGCTCCTTCATGTGACGTTTGCGTTCCACGCAGCCAGAGGTGAAGCAAAGATGCATTTTCTTCTTCCCATCCTCCAGTTTCAGTGGAGCTCAGCCTGCTACTTGAGCTAGGAATATTAGCTTCCCCGACATATGTGGGTATCAGGAGATAAGAAATTGTACTTCCCCCAACTCTCTGTTACAGAGCAATCTTGATGCCACTTTATGGGATGCAGCTCTTCATTTTGATTATAGGGCTTTTGTTGGAAGCTCACATGGACAGTTATTTTCAGTTGAATACAATGTAAGTTTGGGAATAAGGAAGGAGGGAACAGTGCTTATGGGAGAGGAAAACGAGGCAAGGTAAGAAAGGCAGAAGTGAAAGATTTGGAGTTGTGGATCTGGGCTTAGAAGAACAGCTACAGAGGGGCCAATTTCTGTGTAAGTGTTTTTGAGGCTGGAGCAGTGAGCAGAGGTGTGTGGAGTGCACCCTCCCCCCATCCCCACTCTGCACACCAACATTCTGGAATTCTCTCCTTAGTGTGACCCCAAACAGCCCCATTTCCCCTCCCAGCCTTTCTCCTTGTCCTCCATGCTGGAAGTGTCAGTGAGAAGGAGTCTGATTGGATGTCCACAGTAGCATGAAAATAAGATGACTTTAAGAAAATTTTTTTAAAAAAGAAATGATTGAAGGAAATATTTACTAATTCTTAAGAATGCATAATATAAAATTTATTATTTTAACCATTTTAAGGGTACGATACAGTGGCATTAAGTACATTCACAATGTTGTACAACCATCACCGCTATCCATTTCCAGAGCTCTTTCATCTTTCCAATCAAAAACTCAGTACCCATTAAACAATAGCTCCCCATTCCTCCCTTCCCCCAGCCCCTGGTAACCACTATTCTACTTTCTGTTTCTGTAAATTTGCCTATTCTAAAGTACCTCAGATAATATAACGTTTGTCATTTTGTATCTAGTTTATTTCACTTAGCATAATGTCTTTAAGGTTCATCCATGTTGCAGCATGTCCAAATTTCCTTCCTTTTGAAGACCGAATAGTATTTCATTGTATGCATATACTACATTTGCTTATCCATTCATCTATTGATGGACACTTGGGTTATTCCCTCCTTTTGGCTATTGTGAATAATGCTTCCGTGAACACTGACGTACGAATACCTATCCAAGTCCTTGCTTTTACTTCTTTTGGGTATACGCCCAGAAGTGGAATTGCTCATATAGTAATTCTATGTTTAATTTTCTTGAGGAACCTCCATACTGTTTTCCACAGTGGCTGCACCATCTTACATCCCCACCAGCAGTTCATGAGGGTTATGATTTCTCCACAGCCTCTCCAACATTTATATTGTTTTTTTAAAATTAATTATTTTATAGCAGCTATCCTAATGGGTGTGAAGTGGTGTTTCATTGTGGTTTTGATTTGCATTCCCTAATGATTAGCGATGCTGAGCATCTTTTCATGTGCTCATCAGCCATTTGTATATCCTCTTTGGAAAAATGTCTATTCAAGTCCTTTGCCCATTTTTCTTTTTTTTTTTTTTTTTTTTTTTTTTTGCTGTACGCGGGCCTCTCACTGTTGTGGCCTCTCCCGTTGCGGAGCACAGGCTCCGGACGCGCAGGCTCAGCGGCCATGGCTCACGGGCCCAGCCACTCCGCGGCATGTGGGATCCTCCCGGACCGGGGCACGAACCCATGTCCCCTGCATCGGCAGGCGGACTCCCAACCACTGTGCCACCAGGGAAGCCCCCTTTGCTCATTTTTGAATCAGGTTGTTTATTTTTTGTTGTCGTTGAGTTGTTGCTGACTGTTCTCATAAATAAAGTTTTATCGGAACACAGCCATGCCTGTTCATTTACATATTTTTTACAGCTGCTGTCCTACTACAACGACAGAGTTGAATAGTTGAGATAGAAGCTGAATGGCCCACAGAGCCTAGAACATTTCTTATCCGGCTTTTTATAGAAAAAGGTTGTCAACCCCTGCTCCAGAGCATCAGAGCTTCTATTTCCACTCTCCCTAGGAAACCTGGCTAGCTCTTCTCTCTCTATCACACTTCCTTTTTCCTTCTCCCCACCCTTGTCCTCAGAATGTGACACTTAGGTCATTGGTCAAGGCTGTGAAGAAAGGTAAAATCAGAGAGTCGGGAAGGAGGAGAATGAATATTCTAGGAAGGATATTTCAAGGTTGTGAGGTAAAACGTGAAAGTGGGACTCCACAGTGTTTATTTTTTTAATTAATATTTATCCATTACTTTTAATGTGCCAGCTACTGCTAGGTACTTTCCATGCATAATAACATTTTATTATCAGAAATCTCTCTCTGAGATAAATGGTCTTATTCAAATTATTTAAACATGAGGGCATCAAGGTTATTTGCTTAAAGTTACATAGTAAGTGGCTGACTCAGGATTTGAACCCAGGTCAGTCTAACACCAGAGTCTAAACTTCAACATTCCATCACTATGTTGGGGAGAGACAAGTTCCATTAGGAAACAGGGAGCCGACTAGGTGGGAGAAAAAGTTGTGTGTTGGAAGGTAGAGGTAGATTTGAGCTAAATTTCAGGCAGCCTTAAAAGCCATGCTGCGGGTTTTGGACTTTATCCTGAGGACTATGGGGGGCTTAAGTGATCAAAATCATCTGGGGTTGTGAAGAACTGCATAGTCTGAGTAGAGGCAAGGCAGAGAGAGCAACCGGCAGGCTCTTGGGGTCATCTAGCACAATGGTAAAGGCTTGAACTAGGATGCTGTAAATTTTAAAGTGCGTAATAAAAAATCGTGAATCTCTTTTCTCAGAGTAATGACCTCTAAAGGTACCATATTTCTAGGTTAATTTCAGAGAAGAATGTAGGTCGCTCATCTTCTTTCTCTCTCTATCCTTGGCTGAATTTTTCATCTACTGTGGAGAATGCCGGGAGATGTGCCATCATAAAAATGAGAAAGGGAGACATCCTTCCCTGAAGCGTTTGGCCTATGGCTGTGGTTATCTGTGCCTTTCTTAAGGCTGATTGGGACTTTCCTAATGTACCCAGAGACTGAGAACTTTAATTTGATCTACTTCTAGTTATCAAAAAATTACAATCTTACTTCGTTTTGTATGACAGACAGGACTCTCTTTATAATATTTTTGTTAGTTTTTCCAGATAAGCAGAAAAGAAGAGGTCATAATTTATTTAGAAGGGGCCTAGAGCAGGAATAAAGACAAACTGCTGTTACTCACACATGCAGAGAACAAACTAGTAGTTACCAGTGGTGGGGAGGGGCAAGACAGGGGCAGAGGAGTGGGAGGTACAGTACAAACTTTTTTTTTAAACATCTTTATTGGAGTATAATTGCTTTACAATGGTGTGTTAGTTTCTGCTTTATAACACAGTGAATCAGTTATACATATGCATATGTTCCCATATCCCCTCCCTCTTGCGTCTCCCTCCCACCCTCCCCATCCCACCCCTCCAGGCGGTCACAAAGCACCGAGCTGATCTCCCTATGCTATGCGGCTGCTTCCCACTAGCTATCTACCTTATGTTTGGTAGTGTATATATGTCCATGCCTCTCTTTCGCTTCAGTACAAACTACTGGGTGTAAGATGATAGGCCACAAGGATGCATTGTACAACACGGGGGATAGAGCCAATATTTTGTAATAACTGTAAATGGAGTGTAACCTTTAAAATTGTATATATATAAAAAAAGACAAACTGCTATTACTGCAAGTGCTCAGAGGCCCTACATGTCAGAGACTTAGAGGCCTATGTCCAGAAAGGCTCCTGGTTAAGTGAGATAGACGTCTAGCTTAAGTTTAATGAGGAACACATAACGGTTGTACCAGGCTGTTTGTGTTGATCAGAATTTGATTTAAAGTGTAACATATTCACCATGCAGTCAGTTCTCATGATTCACATGAGGTGGCATCAAGTGTCTGTGAACACTGAGTGTGCAGATGTTGAACTGTGGCTGCTGGGGAAACACAGGGTATGTTCCCCCGAGTCACAGTATTTTCATTACCAGACAATATACATAACATTGCTCTATGTTTGTTTCCGTTTAAAGACACGTTGTTCGGTAACATTGAACTCTGGCCGACAGCACTGCACACGCCTGAACGAAGCTTATCGAACACACACATGGTCTCTCCACAAGGCGCGTCACAACCTTCTTGCTCTTAGGAACACCAGAAAGCACTTCAGCACTCTGATTGGGGCCATTTTAAAAACAGAAAACTCACCAAAAAAAAAAAAAAAAAAGAAGTGAAAGTGTGGCACTAAATAGACAACAAAAAGGACCTGTTTACAGCATGAAGGCTGGACTAAGAAGGTGGGCTCCAGCTTGTTCGACCTCAGCTAGGACCGTGTGCCTCGGGTGATTGATTCAAGCATTTGCAACATTTGCATCCGCCAATACGGAATCCATGAATAGAGAGGGTTGACTGTACATGATTAATGAATGGCATTATTTTTATGACAACAGTCTAATTTGCTTAACGATGTGCTAAACTATGCTTAGTTAACCCCTGTCTGAAGCAATCTTTGATCCTGCACCCTTCCACTGTGATTTGTAGAGAGAAAGCACAGGGAGACAGCTACAGGGACAAGGTGCTTGCCTTGCAAATCTAAAACCCTGCATGGCAACAAAGGCCCTTTCACTAGTCCAGGTGTGAAAAACACCAGACTATCCCACATGCCCACCCCAGTACTGGTGAGAACTCACAACAGACTTCATCTGCTTTTGCCTTCCCTACATCACTTACAACAGTTAAGGCATGTGAAGCACGGAAGCACTCTAATTCCGAGACAGGACTTCCGTCCTAGGAGAGTTAGGAACACAAGGACCCTGCCCAAGCTAACCTTGCCTGTCTCCTGAGACAGGACTGTCAATCAAACAACCTGCAAAGGAGGAAGTTGTCTGATGCAGCCCAAGGAATTAAACCCAGGCGCAGAAAGTCCAGGAAGTCTAACCACGGTCCTGCAAAAACATCTTGCTTAGAAGCCTCGGTGAATTAATTTTTATAGGTGGAAGCCAGAAACGTACATAGGAAGAATGATTCAGCTGGTTGATTGTAAAGTTTGATACAACAATGAAAGCCATCAAAGCCTCTCCATAATGTATAATTGCCCCACTTGAATAGAGAGAACATTTAGAGCCCTTTTAAACTTTGGAAGCAATTGCCAAATGTGGAACTGAGCCCCACGGTGCAAGAGGTCCCGATGCAGGTTCCTGGTACCATTCAGCACCCTACAGACAACTCAAGGTCCCACCTCGGGCACCAGCCGTGTACTCCTCCGGCACCCAGACACCTCACAGAAATGGTGACCCTGCAGGCCTTCCTCCTTTGCAGGGCTCAACGGGTCCAGACCACATTCCTCTTCCCTCAATCAAAATGTCTGCTTTTCTGGTCAAGATATGATCCATCTTCGCCCCATCTCAGTTTTCTGGAGTGATGAACCAGCTGCTGCCAAGCTGCTCCAATCTTCTCCAGAACCAGGGTTGGCTGAGCGTGTCACCTGGGGTCCTTGCTTCAGAGCTGCTCTGTGAGGCAGCTTCCTTCTGGCCGTGTCCCTGCGAGGATGCCCCAGGCTCCTCCGGCTTCCTCCTGGTCTTCTTCCCTGCTATCCTAAGGTATGATTAAAGTACAAACAGTAGCAGGAACTAATATTAGAAACTCTAGGGAGATAGAAATGACGGCAGAAAACAGGGCTGATTTTAAGGGAATAGGTATTTCCACAAAGAGGTGCAGATAGTTTGCGACACAGTGTATCCCACCTGGAGCAGTGTGAGCAAGACGGGGCATTGGGTGTGGAGCATAAGAGCCCCTGGGGCATGTGAATGTGTATGCACAGGGTAACAATTGATGCCCATAATGGCAGCCTGGCCATTCAGTAAGTGTTAAATTATGTCGACACACTACCAAATAAGACACAGAAATAAAGCATTTCAGTAAAGATTATCACAGGAAAGGTTAAAAATACACTAAACTTCAGCCCTTTTGGAGAAAACTTCTCTATAAAATTCAGTTCTGTGCAACGCTTTATTTCTGGATGATGCCAGGTCAACAGGACTTAATCCATTTGAGATGAATCTCTTGGCTCACAGCCTTCCTGGTTCATGCATATTTCTGTTCTAGGTAGAAAGGGTGACAGCAAAATTTTTTTTTTTTTTTTTTTTTTTGGCGGTACGCGGGCCTCTCACTGTTGTGGCCTCTCCCGTTGCGGAGCACAGGCTCCGGACGCGCAGGCTCAGCGGCCATGGCTCACGGGCCCAGCCGCTCCGCGGCATGTGGGATCTTCCCGGACCGGGGCACGAACCCGTGTCCCCTGCATCGGCAGGCGGACTCTCAACCACTGCGCCACCAGGGAAGCCGGACAGCAAAGTTTTTTAAATGAAAGGATCTGCTTGAGGGGTCACGGCAGAGTCCCTGGGTTACCTCCTCAACAGCCACGCCCCTCCTGATCTTCCTTGATGGTTCTTCCAGGGCCACCATCTCAGAAACTATCAGGTTCTTTCCTGGTCTCCCCTGCAGCTAGGGGTGGGCACGCGGCCAACTTATGGCTAAGGAGATGCAAAGGGAAATCAGCTGGGAAGTTCCTGGGACAAGCTTTTGCCCTGGATTAAAAAAAAATTGAACAAAGCAGAAACATTTCAGGAAATTTCTCTCATCCACGTCTCCTTGCTCACTTTCTGCCTTTGTACTGGCTTGTGATTAAATCTGCTGTAGTCCTCCTGCTGTCACGAAGGAACATGTCACTCATGCACCAAGAATGGCAGGAGGGAAAGGTAGAGAAGTCCTGAGTCCTTGAAGACACAGCCAAGCCCCTAAACCAACCTTGGCACCATCTTTATTTAGACTTCTTGTTCTGTGAGAGAACTAAAACACCTACAGGCATATTCTGGATATTCTGCTATTTGCACCTGTGAACTTCCCAGCTGGTCGAGGAAGGAGGAGACTTCTTTTTAAGGGTTGTGTGCCAGTTTTGATCCTTGGTAAACACCCCTTTGAAAAGCAAAGAAAGAAACTGAGGGGCAAGTTGCAAAAAAAAAGTCACATGTGTAGACTGTTTGGTTAGAGCAAGTTGTTAAGGAGGTCGGGGGTGGGGCAGAATTTCTGGGCAATTGGGTGGGTGTTTCTGTTTCATGAGCACCAGCTGAGCCCTTTCTGCTCTCAACTGCAGCAGCAACACCTGTACGACCACCACAGTGATGATAGCCAACATTTTACTGAGTGCTTATGCTGAGTACTGGTACTCTTTTAAGACATTCAGACATATTAACTTATTAATTCTGCTCCATAACCCTATCAGGTCTCCAAGGTGACCCCCAAAGGTCCCTACCTCTTGGTATTCACACCCTTGTGTTGTCACTCCCCACATTGTACCAAGGTTGGTTTGTGTGACCACCAGCATCAGGCAGAAGGGATGGTGTGTCACTTCTGAGATTAGACTATATTATGTTAGACTATATTCGACTATAAAAGACTGGGCTTCCTCCTTGTCGAGGAACTGAAGCCGCCACCCAGATTACCTCTTGGTATC
Organism: Hyperoodon ampullatus; assembly: GCF_949752795.1. Classification (NCBI taxonomy): domain Eukaryota; kingdom Metazoa; phylum Chordata; class Mammalia; order Artiodactyla; family Ziphiidae; genus Hyperoodon; species Hyperoodon ampullatus. The sequence goes on along the minus strand of NC_136929.1, from coordinate 58,521,495 downwards.
TTTCTAGATGTGTATTTGTATTGTTTGATTGCTTAGGGAGGCTCCCCAGTGTGGGAGAAGTGGTAGAAATCCATCCCCACTACATGCTTCCAGTGGGTCCGCAGGATCATGTTCCTATATCAAGGACATTGTGGACGTGGGACCCTCAGCCGACTCAGGATCACTCTCTCATAAATTGGTGACTTCAGGGCTCGTGCAGATGCAAAGCCTGCACTCAATAGTTCTCTTGCTCCAGTATTTGGGGCCTGTCAAGGATTTGGACTTGAGCAGAGGATAAAGAGAATTTGTTAAAAATAGGGGTGACACCTTTGGTAGGGATTTGTTTTGTCACAGATTTGTTCCTGCTTCAAGCAGTGGGTTAACCTTAGAGTTCACATACTTTTCAAATTTGTATTAATTAATTCCTCCTCCCAATGACCTCTGGATGTGTTAGAATGAAAGCTCCTGGCAGGTCGAGATCCTGGAGATGTCAGACATTTAGAGAATTCATAGAATATTCATTCCACAGACAAGGTACACGGAGTCTCCTGGTTACCAAACTAGAAGTGAGGCACAAGATAAAAATTCCCTTTGTAATAATAAAAATTGTATCATTTCCCAATTTATCGAGCTCTTTGAACTTTTCAGAATACCTCCATATACAGAGAGGTCAGTTGATTTGTTAAGTTGTACAATAATAATAGCTTGGTTTGGGACTTCCCTGGTGGCACAGTGGTTAAGAATCCGCCTGCCAATGCAGGGGACATGGGTTTGAGCCCTGGTCCGGGAAGATCCCACATGTCGCAGAGCAACTAAGCCCGTGCACCACAACTACTGAGCCTGAGAGCCACAGCTACTGAAGCCCGTACACCTAGAGCCCATGCTCTGCAACAAGAGAAGCCACTGCAATAAGAAGCCTGTGCACCGCAATGAAGAGTAGCCCCGCTCGCTGCAAAGCCTGCACTCAGCAATAGAGACCCAACGCAGCCAAAAAAAAAAAAAAGAAAAAAAAAAAAGCTTGGTTTAGGGGTACTTACTGTGTCTACTTATTATTCTAAGCACGTCCACACATTACACACATTAACTTATTTAATTCGAACAACAACCTTATGCCGTCGATTCTGTTATCAGCCTCATTTTTACCGATAAGGGAACCAAGGCCCAGCAAGGTTAATTAATTAACTTGTCCCAGATCACACAGCTAGAAAGTAATTGAGTCAGGATTTGAACTCTACTGGTCTGACTCATGAAACCTGCCTGCCTCTAAAGCCTTGCATACTAAGGCCACGCTGCTAACCATTAAATTTTACCATAATTAACCAGCAATATAGCCTGGAATCTGAACCGAGTTTTGCACTTGCAATGCTAATGTTGATTTCTTTGCTCCAGCTGATAGCCATTTTGTTGCAGTACCAAAGATCATATAATTTCATTTCAGATACCCATTCATTTACAGGGTGACCCATTCTGTTCCAGAAAACTGTCAACTACTTTACCTGTAAACCATCTTTCTATCTTTCTGCTAGGTTGCCTGCCCTGTTTGATGGAGAGAGCTTCACATCATAGCATTGGGAAACACCCCAGAAACCTTGAAAAATCCATCCATCCGGCTGTCACTGCTGATTCCTGAGGGGCCCACACAGACCACAGGGTGGCCCTGAAGCTGCCAAGTCACGTGTCATTGCTAGCTGCGGTGTTGGCTCTAGACTGCATGAGGAGCGTAAGACCTAAATGGAAATCGGGAAGAGGTCCTTCTGGGTTGCTTCTCCCAGGCCCTAACCTGAATTTGGCTATCCAGGAGCGAGACCTGAGATCTGGGGCCCTTTTGGTATTTGTCACCACTGAGCACAAGCCCACTATCAATATGACTTACAGGAAGCAGCATGGTGTGGGCTTACAGTCAGCCGCCTGGGCTTTTATCTCTGCTCTACAATTTCCTCTCCTAAAGGCTGTCCTTCTCCTCTTCTGTGACCTTAGGTAAACGGAGTAGAAGCAGCATTTAAAATGCCTTGGACCCATTTCTCCCACCAAACATCAAAGGTTGGGCCTCATTACTGTTTGTGCCCTTTGACATAAATGACGCCAGCTGTTCTGACTACTCTGGGGGGAGGGGGCGGGTCAGCGAGAGAGAGTGGCTGGAAAATGTTTACACCTGCAAAGAAGGGCTCATTCCCCTCTACTGCCTTGCACACACAATACTTGAGTGCTTACTTTCGAGAACCTTCCCATATGTTATTACATTGGATTCTCAACAACAGCTCCATCAGCTAAGTAGGATGGTTATTATTATCCTAAAAGATCTTACAGAGGTTTCAAGGCTTGTCCAAAGGGTAACACCAGGATCCAGATCCAGATCTTTTGACCTTAACTGTAATGCTTTTTCGTTACGCCAGCTATGCTGACCATTACCATGTTCTTTCAAGAAATTTTCGGAACATTATAAATAAGATCTTACAGAGTATCCAACCACTTACTTAGAGCTGCCCAATAATTTAGAGTTGACAATAATAATAATAATAATAATAATCAGCTAATAGTTACTGAATGCTTGCTATGTGCCAGGTACTGCGCTGAGAACTTTCTGTGCATTATCTCATTTAAGTCTTAAAACAAAAACCCAGTAAAGCTTTACTCCTCCAAATATGCTTTGCAGACCGTCAGTCTGGGCATCGCTGGGAACTTGTGAGAAATGCAGCCTCCCACGTCTCGCCCTGGATCCTGAATCTGAGCCTGCATTTTACTAAGATCCCAGGGGATCTGTGTGCCCCTGAGAGTCTGAGAGGAGTGGTCAATAGCCCATGTTGCAGAGGAGGAAAACGAGGCTTAGAGAGATTTAAAGATCGTAGATATCTATTTAGCCAGTGCAGTCCAACAAGGCCACCAGTCTCCAGAGCTCTGCACACCACGACTGGCTACTTTCCACATTTGAGCCTCAGCCTGCCTGCCTGTCACACAGTGGTGTCCCAGGGTTTTGGTACCATTGCATGAAACGCAAGATAATCATGCAAAGCAGCAGGCTCGGTGCCTCGGCCACAGCTAAAGGACAGCTCTGTTCATTTCCTGTAAAGTGGTTTTAATCATACCCACCGGCAGCATTCTGTGACTTCTCCGCCGTAAGGCCTGCAAAGGGCTTAGCCAGGCTTCAGCAAACGGTGCTTATATTTTATGTGTATAGTGGTGACAACTCATTGTTGAGGGCTAGATTCTGAGCAAGGGTTTCTTCATAAATTTCCGGGCAAAGTGTGATTTCTGATTGTTTGGAAGGACAAGGATCCTTTCTGTGGCAAAATACACACACACACACACACACACACACATTCCTATAGCAAAAAACCTGAAAGCGAGATTAGCAGGAACAGAAACACTTTATCTACCCAGAGGCCTCAGGCCTTTCCTGAAATTATTTGCTTAATAGGGAGCAAGCTGGACCATGAGCAAATGTCAATTTCTGTGTTTTCTAGCAATTATCTCCCCGCTCAGAGTCTAAAGGCATTTCAGCTTGAATGAGTGAGTGCCACTTTTTTCATTTAGGAACAAGATACAGCGGCCTGAAATATGTAATATGTATCCTCATTCCCCTTGTTTTCTTCCCTGTATCCCTGTCACAGGATCCTTTTTCTGTCTCACCAGAGAGGACATCCTGGGTCTCTCTGGGGTAGCTCACACTGGGGGTCACCTACAGGCTTGGCGCCCAGGGGTCTGGCCATTCGGAACCTTGCTGGTATCACACATGTGGGACTGACCTCCAGGTGATGGGCTGCTGGTCCCTCCTCCCACGGTTCGTGCCCTTTTAAAGCACCCTGCCCTGGGGTTGCCGCAGGGTCCCCTTCCTCTGGGACTTCCTCCTCACTCTTCTTTTGTTGAATGCCTTGCATGGCATAGCTTACGTCTAGGTCTTTTAATTGTTCCCATTTACATAAGGCGACGCAGGACAGTGGCTGAAGCACCCCTGTCTCTGGAGGCACACTGCCTAGTCCACATCCTGGCTCTGCCGGTTACTGAAGCTTTTTGTGCCTCATTTCCATTGCTAAAAGGAATGGTAAAAGAGCCTACCTTCTTCCTAGGCTTGTGAGAGCTTGGACACACTTAGAACACTGCCTAACATACAGCAAGTGTTCAGTAATGGGTCTTATCTTTCTTGTTCCTCCCAGGAAATTGGTGACCCAGTCAGGACAGTTTTGTTTCCCATTTAACAGATGAACACATTGGGCTCACTTTTGTTCCGTAACAATTACGGCGAGCCATCCTAGGAGCCCGTGCCCGTGGCAGGATGACCCCGGTCAAGGACCGCCCCTTCCCTGATTCGCAGCAGCTGCTGGCACTTGTTTCGCTCCGAGGATCTGGGAGGGACTCTCCCCAGGGCGGCGCCGGCCGCCCCACTGCGTTGAGTCTGTTTGGAGCCGAGAAACGTCCGAGCTACAGTTCACACTGGGTGTTCTTGGGGGTAAGTTGCTCCAGCTTAGCACAGGCTGGGAATTCTACCTGCTTCGTCTGGGCTATTTCCCTCGTGGGAGGTGAGCCGCTCTGGGATTCCTGAGAGCCGATTCTGGGTTCCTTCTCTTTTGAGAACTGGGCCAATCTGTTTGCAGGTCTCCGTCTGGGAGTAGAAGTGGAATTTTTAAACTACACCTCCTCTAATTTTGTTCCTGTGTGCGACCGTAGCTTATCTGTCGTTTGTGTTTTTGTGTGTGTTGTTTTGGGGTGAGGCAGTCCGGCTTTTGCAGGATGGGAAAATTCTACGTGCTCCATCTGGGTTCACTTCACTTTCAGGGAGTGAGCCGTTTGGGGCTCAGTGTGAGCCACTTTGTGTTCAGGGCGCTCTGGAAGCCTCCGTGTGTGAGTGGAAGTGGAATTTTTTTTTTTTTTTTTTTTGCGGTACGCAGGCCTCTCACTGTTGTAGCCTCTCCCGCTGCGGAGCACAGGCTCCAGACGCGCAGGCTCAGCGGCCATGGCTCACAGGCCCAGCCGCTCCGCGGCCTGTTGGATCTTCCCGGACCGGGGCACGAACCCGTGTCCCCTTCATCGGCAGGCGGACTCTCAACCACTGTGCCACCAGGGAAGCCCTGGAAGTGGAATTTTTGAGCTACACCTTGACATTCTTTTGTTTGTGGGACCATGTCTGTTGTTTGTGTGTGTGTATATCAGCACTCGCGTTGGCTGGTTGAGACGTCTTTGGTGACTAACGGGACTCACGTGTGACGACACCAGGGTGTCCTTCCCTAATGCGTTGGTTTTGCCTGTGGCAGAGCGTTGGTTGGGATTTTCCCCTTTGGGCTAGCCTTGGTTCATTCATTCAGCGTCATCTCTGAGGGGGCATTAGTTGGGGTTCTCCCCTTTTGGACTCTCAGGGCGTTGGTTGGGAGTTTCCCTCTCTGGGGCTAGGGAACTGCAACCCTGAGAGACCTTTCTGCATTACATTGGTTTGCTGTTTGGCCATGAATAATTAAGTATGGGTGACCAGAATTCTGTTCCATCTTATTGTCCCCCTGGGGTATTTTTTGAAAAACTAGGAGATCTTCAGTTATGCTCCCATGAATGAGAGGAATTGGTATTTCTCTGCCCCTGTGCCTTGAGATGTAAATGTTCTACCTGGACTCTCAGGAACTCTTATCTAGATCATTCCTGAGACTGAAGGAAAAAAAGGTGGAGGCCTTTTTAAACTCAAGCAGAAAAACTGAGATCTCTGGTTCTGTCTTTATGTAAAAATTAACTTGTAAATAAGCTCTATTTAATTGACTTAAAAGTAAGCTTATAAATTAAACCTAAATATTTAGAAAGTTGGCCAGAATGAATTTCAGGCTCACGTGATCTGGGAAATATTCAGTACTGAGTCAATATCTGGTACTGAAGCTAGCTTTGATTAATATAGACATGTCTTTAGAGTCATCAGTGTTAAGTATGCTACTTCTGTTGTACCTAGGTTTATTAGAGATCAAATAAAATCTTATTATCTGTTGCAAATTTGTCAGCAAGGAAAGTAACTTGATATGATGAAACTTTAAGTAAATGCAAATGAGATAAGAGCTTTTAGATAAGTTCTGTAGGAATAATTATGTTTTGGGAGTGTCTGTCTAAAATAGTCTCTCCAGAGACCCACTTGCCTGAAAAATGCCAAAGAAAGAAATAGAAAAGATAAAATATCTTAAATTTTTGTTGAATCAGTGTGCCGTCCTTCCCATGGGAGAGGGAGAATGTTGATACAGCTTGACTGACATTGGATACTGTCCCTGGAAAGGTCTCTTGATCAAGCCTTCAGGGCACTCCGGTAGCTTGGGACAGGGGTACATTCTCCATGTGGTTTTCATAGGATCTGTGGGTCATGGAAATTGCAGATCATAAATCCATTCTGGCTCCTCTTGGGTGGGGGAGGAGAGTAAGGCACAAGTGCAAGTACTTGAAAATCTAAATGAGTATCTGACTCAAATAAAAAATTAAATGTGAGACCTTGAGGGGGAAAAAGAAAAAATAAATGATAAAACTCATAAGTTAAAGCTCACTGTCTGAATAATTATTCAAATATTTATTCAAATGTCACCTGTGACATGTGGGCTAATTTCAATGCATAGTGAGAGGTCCTGGGACGTGTAAGAGGATAAGTAAGGCACAAATCTTGTCCTCAAGAGGCAACTGAAAATACACTAAGCTCAGTTATCTGGAGACTTGGCCATGGAGCAGTGGGAGTCCAGCCTAGCAGTAAATTAGGGACCTCCTAGTTATCTCCTACGTCAAATTGAATATCTAGGGGTAAAAGGTCCTAATAAAGCAGAGGGCCGCAGCTTTTTATTTTGTTCCCGTTTCACAGGATCTTCCCACCTGGCCCAGATCCTGCTACCCCATCTTTCTGTCATCTCCTCCTTCCCCGCGACCACCGACCACCATTCTGGAGAAAGGGACTCAGGCAGTGGTCCTTGGTTCCAGTCGGTGAGCCAGGCAACATCACGTACTTACTGAGTTCTCTCTGGTCCTCTGGAAGTTGTAACCACTACTGATTTTTCTCACGTGGAGGCCAGACCCATGTGCCAGTCCAGACTGGGGCACCTTCACCCTTTTGTAGTTCAGGCCAGGCCCTTGGGTAGTGACACCAGCCTGAATTTGATTGAGGTTTTTCCACATTTGTTCACACTTATGCAGAAGTTGGGGGGGGGATGGCACCTGCCACTTCTCTCCTGTTGCTTTTACCGTTCCCACGGATCCAGCTGTCTCCTGGCACGGCTGCCTAGTGGGACTGGATGGAGGGGTAGTACGAGCAAATGTGATGAGCAGGGAGAGTACAACAAATGAATGAAATGAGCAAGGATGTGTATACAAGTGGGAAAAACGAACTGGGATGTGTATAATGAATGAATGAAGTGAACAGAGAGGTGTATAGCAAATGAATTAAATGAATAAGATGTATAACAAATGGATTAAATGAATAGGGAGGTATATAATGAATGAAATAAGCAGGGTAGTATGTAATGAATGAGTGAAATTAGCAGGGAAGGGGACGTGTTTAGAGTTCTCAGTGAGGGTGGTGAGCTGAGGTGGGTACATGGACCATGGCAGAATAACAGAATAGCTGTATTTAGCAGGGTTCTATTTCCTTAAATGTTTGTCTTCACATTGGTGAGTCAACTTCCATCATGTATTTGAAGAAATTTTTTGTCCAATTACTGTCTCAGGTCAGCTTATGTAAAGGTAGGGTCAGCACTCAAAAGAGCAAATTATTCCCGTGATTTAAAAATAAGCTATTTCCCAAGAAGAGATGAACATGTGAAGCTGCTCTGTAGATGTTCTGCTTGACCATATTGATGTCTTGTGTGGGTGTTTTTCCCCTAACAATAGTAGGAAGAAGTGACCCCAAGATTCCCAGAATCAATCATGGCAAGTCTCAGTAGCTTGCGATTCCAGGAAATGCTGTGATCTAACAAAGGCTTGCTTCCAAGGCAGTCTCAAATTACCTAAAATTTACACCTACCCAGTGCACTTGTGCCTTCTGTGATTCTGTGTCACTGGTAATCTTCTTGAGTTTTGTAAGCTTTATTATTAACAGAGCCAAATCAAAGGAGGAAGCAAAACAGGTGCAGAGTACATCTCCCCTGTCACACTTCACAGACTGTCAGTATAAATCACCCCAATGCCGACACACAATTACAAAACAGTATTTATAACTAATGCCACAGCATCTAGTCCAGTTTATGGATTAGGCTATCCTGTCCCATTCATTACTTTGCCTACTTTCTTTTCATTTCAGTGCTTGTTATCATCCCCAAATATTAGATTAAAAATAAAACTCAAAGAAGTCTGTTAAGAACTTAGGGTCTTGGAGAAGATGCTTGGTAGGGATTGAAGCAATTGACTGAGAGGACATATCTGCATTACACATGAACTTCAGCCATCTGTGCTTTTCCTGGGTCCATCTGTGGTTCCCCAGCCTTGTCACTGCCTCCCATTCTCCGTGAAGTGAGTGCTTGTACACAGCTCTTTGAGTTCTCTAGGCACTAAGGCCTCCACACAGGTGGAGGTTGGCAACTTAAGGGTGAGAACAAGATTTCTGGAGCACTGCACTGTTACCTCACCATCAACCAATCAGAAGAAAGCCACACACCCTGCAGCCCTCACCCCAAATTCTGCCTATATAAGCTTTTCCTCCCAAACCATCGGGGAGTTCAGGGTTCTTGAGCACGAGCCACCCATTCTCCTTGCATGGCCCTGCAATAAACCTTTCCCTGTTCCAAATTCTGATGTCTTGGTTTATTTGGTTTCACCATGCGTTGGGGGCACACAGACTTTTGTTCAGTAACAGAGCCCCCAGAATTGGCCATTTAATAAGTCTCTTGTGAAAATGATTGAAATGTATCATTTAAATGCCCTTGTGCCTTTCCTTACTCTCCTCCCCAACCCAAATGAAAATTACATTCTACCCATAACCTGGGCATGCAACTCCCATTGATTGCCCAAGATGGCATATTTACAATTTCATTTATCCCCCAGATTTATTGAGATATAATTGACATACGACATTGTGTAAGTTTAAGGTGTACAATGTAATGATTTGAAATATCTATGTACTGTGAAATGATTACCACGATAAAGATAACACATCCTTATCATTTATTATTCTCATTTCAATAGACTGTGGTCAGAAAGATATGCATTTGGATTCAAGCTCTGTTAGTTAGTAGTTGTGAGACTTTGGGCAAGTTACTCACCTTCTCTGAGCCTCTTGGTCACCTCTCTATTGTGGATAATACAGCTGTATCTTAGCATTGTTATGAGGATGGAATAAAACAGTACATATAATATACCTAAGAGCGCTAATGAATAGGTGCTGATGCTTTGTGAAATCCTCTTACTCCTGTGGACCATAGCTATAGGCTCTGCATCAGTGGTTAGTTTACCTCTCCGTGCCTCTCTACAAACTATTGTTATAACCACAAGATTTATTGTCCTTATTTACTAGTAAAAATAATAAAGAACAAATTAATTTACCCATGGTCATAGGACTGGCATTCAGGATAGCTAGGATGTAAACCCAGTTCTTTCTGACTCATGCCCACATGCTCTTTCTGCTCTTCCTTTTCTCTCTGCTGAGTTAGCAGGGTTTTAGCATTAAGTGTATTTTATTCTATTCTAGCATTTTGTGGACCAAGTTTTATATTTTCACAGAAACACACATCATGAACACAAAACAGACATCAACAAATGCTAAATTGCTGTAGTTCTACTTTACTGATCCCATTCCTCAGCCAGCACCAGCAACAGGTTTCTTGTGTGTGTGTGTCTGCAACTTTATCCATATGCTTATGTGTGGGCAGCTGAAAAATGCACCCCCCGGCCCCGCCCCGAGTATCCATGGCAAATTCCTGGAACCTGTGAATGTTACCTTAATTGGGAAAAGGGCCGTTGCAGATGTAATTAAGTTAAGGATCTTGAGATGAGGTGATGATTACCCAGATAGGCCCTAAATCCAATGACAAGTGTCTTTATCAGAGAAAGAGGGAAATTTGAGACAGATAGACATGACCACAGGCAGATATTAGAGTGATGGGGCACACCAAAAGCAGGAAAAGGCAAGGAAGGATGCTCCTGTACAGCCCTCTGAGATAGCGCAGCCCTGTCGACACCTTGATTTCAGACTTCTGCCCTCCAGAACTGTGAAGGAATGAATTTCTGTTGTTTGAAGTCACCAAATTTATAGTAATCTGTTACTATACAATCAAGAAACTAGTACACCATCCATTTATATGCATAGGCTAAATATAATGATAAGAAATTATACTTCTTGAGTGTCTTCCGCCTCCTGTGAATTTTTTCTCAGACACTGCTCCAAAGTTGGAAGCAATGTTGTTAGCTTATTTTCCTGTCTTAACTATTAATGCTATGGTTGCCTCAGCTGGTACTGTAGCTCTAGGGCCACTACTAACTAATCTTGAAGAGAGCAAGGTCAGATGACATTGAGTGAAGTTTGGAGAGTTTAGAAAACTAGATCTTGGAGACCCAAGATCAGTGTTTTGTCTTTAATCATTTGCTTAGAGGGAGACAGAAAGGTGAGGTCAGAATTTCTATTAAATATGGAAAATACTAATTAGGAAAATGGGCAAAGGAGCTTGTCTCATTACCTGGCAGATCGATTTTTAGCTCACCTTCAACTTGGTGCCACTAGATTTGAAAGTCATGCCAGTGGTAGCTTAATGCATTCTTTGCAGAGATGTGACAACTGCCACCAGGAAGAATGTGCATTACCTTACAATTAAATTCCTGTAAGATAGTATTGAGGAAATAATTAACGTGATCTCTTGACATCTGAAAGTGAATAAAGTGACCAAGGGTTATTTGCAGGTGATTTGTAGTGAATAATTGCAGACCTAAGGTGGAAAATGAAGTAGATTAAATCTTAAAGACTTGAGATAAAGACTGCAGTTCTGGAGCTAATGTGGTACAAGATCTGTATCTCACTAGACAGGAGAGAAAGGAGAATAGCTTTCTGATAAAAGAAACTTGTCCGCAGTGATGATTTCTCCAGGAGCCTATTTTCTTTGTTAGAAAATCAAAGAGGAAAAGGATATTGCAAGGTCACGGAATTAATCTTTCTCTGAACAACAGCAACAAAAATGCAATTAAAGAAAACTAGATTTATACCTGGAAATAAATCTGTTGAAAGGGATTGTGGTTTCTATTTGAATAAAAAAAATTCCTGATTAAAAAAGCTGTGGAAGCCGGGTTTGATTTCAGGTCAGAGTCTGTTGGTCACTCAGAGCTCTGGCCGAGCTCTGTTTCACAAGAAGGGCAAATCAATCAAGGTGAGCAAAAAATAGAAGCCAAGATGTTCCTTTTCATTCCCATTTTGTCACAACTTTATAAATTCTCAATTTTAACTGTAATATCCATCATAAATGTTCTTTATTCGTGGCTCTTACTGGGTCAGAGACATCACACAGCTGTTCCTATAGCTCTGATCTTCCTCTCTCTTTTATTTCTCTAAGTTCTTATCATCATTATAGTGCTTTGGGTGACAGGTGAAAGAGACATGGCATAGATGGGAACTGTTCCTTTTCCCAAATTGTTAATGTCCAGATGTAATTTTCTGGGGAAATAGATAAAAAAGAATGTGTAATTTTTGAAAACCAGCTACTTAACTATAGACATAAGGCATCGTTCTATTTGTCATATAATGTAAGAATATTTTTTAAAAGTTCCAAGATAGAAAATTAAAATGAAAGCAGGGAGTGAATCTCTTGGAGATCCTGACCCCTATCACACCTATGTTATCTGGAACCCACCAATTGTTTTTTTTTTTTTTTTTATGGAGTATAGTTGATTTACAATGTTGTGTTAGTTTCAGGTGTACAGCAAAGTGAATCAATTATACATACACATGTAGCTATTCTTTTTTAGATTCTTTTCCCATATAGGCCTTTACAGAGTACTGAGTAGAGTTCTCTGTGCTGTACAGTAGGTCCTGATTAGTTATCTATTTTATTTTTTTTTTTTTTTTTTTTTTTTTTTTTTTTTTTTTTTTTTTTTGCGGTACGCGGGCCTCTCACTGTTGTGGCCTCTCCCGTTGCGGAGCACAGGCTCCGGACGCGCAGGCTCAGCGGCCATGGCTCACGGACCTAGCCGCTCCGCGGCATGTGGGATTTTCCCAGACCGGGGCACGAACCCGTGTCCCCTGCATCGGCAGGCGGACTCTCAACCACTGCGCCACCAGGGAAGCCCAGTTATCTATTTTATATATAGTAGTATGTATATGTCAGTCTCAGTCTCCCAAGTTATCCCACCCCCCTGCTTACCCCCTGGTTACCATAAGCTTGTTTTCTATATCACTCTATTTCTGTTTTGTAGATGAGTTCATTTGTACCCTTTTTTTAGTTTCCACATACAAGTGATATCATTGTCTTTCTCTGTCTGACTTGCTTGACTTAGTGTGATAATCTCTAGGTCCATGCATGTTGCTGCAAATGGCATTATTTCATTCTTTTTTATGGCTGAGTCATATTGCATTGTCTATATGTGCCACATCTTCTTTATCCATTCCTCTGTGGATGGACACTTAGGTTGCTTCCATGTCCTGGCTATTGTAAATAGTGCTGCGATGAACAGCAATTGGGGTTTTTTTCATGCTAGGTGTGTGTTATCTATTATTGTGAAATGAGTGACTCCAGGATTAGCAGTTTAAAATAATACACATTAACTATATCAGCATTTCTGTGAGTCAGAAACTAGGAAGTGTCTTAGCTGCGTGGTTCCATCTCCAGGTCTATCGTGAGACTGCAGTGAAGCTCTTGGCTGGGGCTGTGGTCATCTCAAGGCCTGACTGTGGGAGGATCTGCTTCTAAGTTCATCACGTAGTTGCTGGCTATTGGCAGATAGGCAGCGGCCGTAGCCAGGCTGGCCTTGGTGAGCGGAAATCCACGTTGCTGAGCCCATCTGTGAACCTCCATCCCGGCCACCATGACCACTGTTCATGAGGCTGTTGGGTGATGACAGGGTGGCTGGGGAAGGAGGCCGACTACTCTCTCTGACCTGCCCTCCAAGCCCCCTGAATTTAAACATCCTCCCCTGAGATCATTCACTTGGGACACGGATATCTTTATACTCTGTGCCCGTTCAAAAATGTCTGCCACATACCTCTTTCCTAGACCTCCTAGTCACCAGTTGTCTAAACTTGTTCCTTCCAAGTCCCTGACGACCCTGCCAAACCATTAGCCACAGCTCCTGAATTGGCATAGACATGTCCCTTTGGACATCTCTCACATCGTTATTCTCACATTATTTCCTCATGTTTGACTATTTGTCTCTGCTCTTGGAAATTCCCACACTGTCCAGTAACAGCCATGGTGTATCAGACAACATCACCCTTAGAGGCATGAAACAGATATAATGTCTTTATCAAAAAGGGCTTTATTGTTTTCATACAACAATCAGTCTTAAGGTAGGCAGTCCAGGCTGGGTCCTTCAAGGACCAAGGCACCGTCTAGCCTCCACTGCCATGCCTAGGGCATGATTTTCCTACTCTTGATTGTAAGATGATAGCAAGATTCTGCTAACCTTTTGCCCAAATACAGCTTTGTGCTTCCATTCTAGCAGAAAGGAGGAAAGGGTAAGTGTAGAAGGTGTATGCCAGCTGGTTCTTATCTTTTTTATCAGGAAAACAAGAGCTTCCCTACTCTGCTCTTATCTCATTGGCCAGAACTGAGTTCCATAGCCATTCCAAGCTGGAAGAGAGTCTGGGGAGGTGAATATTTTTCACTGGTCATATTGCCTCCCAAAACAAAATTGGGATTCTCTATGTAAGGAGGAAAGGATGAATGGGTATTGGAATTTTCTACTACTTATGATTTTTCTCTTTTCCAGAGTTAATATGTGTTGAAGTTGGTAGATAGAAATGAGATTAAGTTGAGGATCTCAGAGAAAGGAAAGGAAAAGGAGGAAGGGACTACCAGGAAGAGGAATTGGATGCTAGAGGAATGGATTCCCTTCATTTTTAGTAAATTTAGTCAATTTCCACTGCACGTAAGGTCTCCTTCTGTTTCTAAAAGAGGAGACCCAGGAGACAAGAATTCCTTAAACTTTGTGCCACTTCTTGTGCCTTCCCTCTCTGAAAGGAGAGCCTCTTGTTTGCCCTTTATTGCTTGATGAGTCTTAGGAGGATTTGCTTTGATCCATGATACCTGTTTGGTGGTCCTATGTCATCTCTGTCAACAACCAAAGTGGCTTCTTTGGGTTTGGACTTCTCTACCCCATTCCTCTGGAGACATTGGCTCAGTATCTGATGCCTAAAGCAGAAGGACGTCTCTAAGGTAATTGTTTTAGGCTGAGTAGTTAGGAAGGGCAGAGTTTATTAGATCACTGAGGTGGATACTTTTAGGTAGATGGGACTTGGGAAGACACCAGGTCACATCTATAGAATGTTCTCTACTCAGCCTAAGCAAGGGTGTTTGGCTGTGGACATTGTCCTTTAACTCATTTTAGTGACACAGACTACCCAGGCCCCATGCAAATGCTTTCTAGATTCCTGGTGAACAGCCCTTGAACAAGGTGGCCTCCTGAGCAAAAGCTTTGTGTTCTGCTTGCACGAGCATATTTAATGAACAAGCCACCAGCAGCACTGAATATTAGTGAAACGGCAGATTTTCCTGCCAATGAGTTATTCTTATGCCATCTTCTGATACAGCACTGGAATAGAACATATTATTTGAGGGAACGGTTAACACATTTTTATGTGTGAGTCTAATATACATTATAAATCATATATATATATATATACACACACACACACATTGATGGATTGACAGCAGGAAGCTACAGAAGTTACTGTGCAATACAACTTCTGGATCTAAATAATGAGATAAACCTGGGGTCATAGCTCATGAACAGTGTGGGAAAAGATTTTAATTCCTCTTTTGCCCTGAAATAAGTATCACCAGTCTCAATGGAAAACTATTCAAATTATTAGAGTTTCTTCTTCTTGGATTAATAGGTTTTAATAATTTAAGTCATGTCTTTGATTTCTGGGCTGTCTCCATGGTAACCTAGTTGGAAGTCCTTGTGGCAACTTAGTGGGTGAGAAGGTGTCCCATAGCCAGGCTGACTTATAGAAAACTGCCAGCAGCTGTTTATTTTCCATTTCTAACAAGTCACAGGGCTTCTCGTTAGAGCCAAATTATCCCCTAAATCTGTGCTGAGGATTCCTGCATATATGACACTGAACAATGCCTGCAACATAGGAATCACTCAAACGGATTTCGAATTTGAATTACTTATACGTTTAGAGGAAAGGACAAGTGGAAATGGAGAGATGGGGTACATAAATGGATAAACGCTTCTCCATCCCAAGATTCACCATTATCTGAGACTACTTATCCTTGCAGAGACTTACTGTCCCTGAGTCCAAAATTCCTTTTCTTCTCAACTCCTGTTACCATACTTCATCACCTCTCGGACGTACATTTTTATGTGGCAAAAATTGGGATGCCTCTTAAAATTGATGGGGTTTTATAATTGCTATGGGCCAGGCAGGAATTGTGATGTCCTTGTCATTGCCTGTCATGGCATGAACAAACTGGGCCATAGCTGTTCATATTGTTGTTAATGCAATTGAGATATGTACATTGTTGCTTTAATTGCTACTTGAAATATCTTAATCAAGAGTACACTGATATTTGGCATTTAAATGATAAATTATGAACCTAAATAGACATGGAAACAGAGCAATGGCTTGTGCATTTGATATTAGTGAAGCAGATATTTGCAGCTGGAGGCATGATACAATTCCATATTCTCTTGAAAAGTAAGAGCCAAGGGGATCATAGGACCCAAGGAAGGAAGATTCCTGTAAGTATATGAAGCTGTGTTATGCTTTTTTACTGAAATATTTGCACAAGGATTGTCAACCCCATACCTAAGTATATGACTGAAAATGGAGAAATTGCCAAAGTTCTTAGAATACACGAAAAGAAAATTTAAAGATACAAGAGGCAGCGTGTTGAAGAAACTATGGTTAAAGCATTGAACCACGAAACATCAATTGGTCAGAAACTTCTGGATAACTTTGAACAGAAAAAAATTAATTTCTGGCAACATGTAATTCAATTGAGGGAAAACATAAATTAAATCAAGTGGGAAATGTTGATGAAACCTCAGTAGTTTGGGCATGTTTAGAAATTTATTAAAGGTATGAAGGAGATAAAGAACTTAATCATGGGTGGGAAAAAGCATCATATCACTGTAATAATATGCATACTTTCAGTAGCCAAAAATTGTTAATATATTTAATTTAGTGCACAAAAACCCAAGAATGAGATATTCATCAAAGAAGATTTTTTTTAAAAAGGATAGATGATAGTTGCATTGATAGAAGACTAGCTTAAAGTAATCTGAAACAGACATCTTGGAGCTGCACATAAATCACTAAGAATGCTGATCGTTAATGTAATTTGTGGCTATGTATTCAAATAATTAAAGAGGAAGCTCACAGAAAGTTTAGGTTCTTGGTTATTATTTTGAGAGGGAGGCATGACTGGATGTCTGCAGCCCTTCAATATTTCCATCAACAAACCTTTTAGAGACATTTTGAGGAAGAAATAGGAATCCTAGCTGTTTTCTGGAAACTTTCTGATGATACCTCTGGTAAGATGAAGAAAGTGCTAGTATCAAAATTGGCAGATTGGGTGGTAAGGGGCTTGGAAGAAAGCCCTAGAGACAAGTGCTGCTTGTGATGATACAAAGGAGAATCATGTGCAGAAAAGCATGGGAACCAGTGACTTGGAGTCAAAAAGTGATTTGGAAGAGCTGGACTCCATGTGAAAAGGTTTGGGAATACCTTAAAAATGTATTTTATGTATATTTTCCATTTTAATGAATGTACAGGAGTGACATATGAAAGAAATCTGTATTTGAATAAGTCTAAAAGGTTTTTTTTTAATAAAAATAAAAGTTGTGATAAGAATGAATTGTGCAGCCTCTGGGTCTCTAGTCATCTTATTCTTCCTGGAGGCAACCATTGCTTTAGCCATTTGTTGTAAATCCTATTACAGGTATCTGCAAATTTATAAGCAAAGATAAACATATACATTTTTTTACACGTGACAGCATGCCATATGTATTCTTCTGCACCTTGGTTTTTGTTTTTTTTCTCCTGGCATGTGTTAGAGCTTGTTTGATGTAAATAAAGAGCTTCCTTAGTATTAAGAAAAAAAGAATGAATTGTGCTGTAATTGAATTATCTTCATATTTTCTTTCTTACTGTCTCATAAAGGTGCACATTCCAGTTGATGATGTGTCAGATTCAATGCACTTCCAAGGCTGGAAAATTGTTAACCCTGAAAATGCCCAATTTCTGATATTTTACATGTCAATATTCACACTCCAAACGTACTTTCATGTCTTTCCAAATTTCTTACTTCAGACTCACACAAAATATGTTTCTTACTCAAGAAAACCACCGATTCTCTCAGTTCCTCTTTTAAAATTCCCTTCCCCTTCCTGTGTCCACTTTGGCCTCCTGTCGAGACCCAGGATACATCTCTTCAGCCACTCTTCTGCCAGCCCCTTCCACTTTCCCTTCTCTTCCCTTCAACTACTCCTCTGTCACAGGTGCTTGGCTAATTGTCAATTTCGGGTCAATATGCTTTCATTTCGTTTTAAAAATTAATTACTTTATTTAAAAAGATACACAAAAGTGTAGGTATCTGTGTATCCATCACCTACATTTAACAGATGCCATATTTGCTTCAGATTCATCTTTTAAAAAGTTACAGCTAAAGCCCCCACTCCTCTGAGCTAGATCTTAAAGTATTGTCTCCCAACTCCAAACGCATGGCTTTACGTGTGTTCTGCTCTGTCATGCCAGAGCTGGGACTTTGTCAACCGCCCTCTCCTTTGTGAACTGAGTCCCTCCTACCTTCTGTCAATAGGGGATAGAGGAGGGAGATGAGAAGGCTGGTGTAATCTCGGTGATGCTTCTCCAAACTGCCAGCTGTAATTGGTTCCAGCAGCAACTGGTTTCAGTGCACTGGTTCCCCCTCACTCCTGGAACCTTCCTATCACCTCAGAGATACTAACCTCCACACCCGTTAGTTGGCGCCTCTTTACCTACTTCCGAGTCCCAGTATACAGGTGCCTCAGCTGCGTCAGGTTTCAGCACAAGCTGGATGGTGAATCTCCTCAGAGATCAGAATAATTGCCAGAGAGAGAGCCTCGGGTCTGAAAAACCCACCTCTACAAGGAAGGTGTCTTACAGAAATGCTCTCAACTCACGTGGGGGTGCTTGGTAAAACACATTAGACTAATAGCCTGGAGCTAGAGCAAACACTGCCTTTTCACTAAGCCTGTCCAAACTTCAGATTGGACTTTGAAGCTAAGCTCTGGGAAGCATTTGGAAAGGCAGTTTTCAGAAGATATCAAAGGAGAGAATGTGATAAAATTTTCATGAGCTGTGGGAGCCCCGGGAGAAAGTGTGTTCTCTTCGCCTTAGTTCCCTTGACTGAAACATCGCGGTTGAGGAGAGTTCTTTGCTGGCTCCCAGAGGCCCTAGTATTCTAATCTTGGTTCAATTAAGCAGCACTGGGGAGGAAAAAGAGCTTGATATGATAAAAACAACGAGCTTAAATGGAACACACCGAGCTTGTGGTGTGGCCCAGGCCTTCAGCAATTAGATCCCATCCTGACTCTCATCCACACTTCTGGACAGAAGAAGGGCCCAGAAAAATAGCAAATACGCCCATGATGAACATTTCCTTAGAGTTTTCCATCGGGGACTCTAATATGTTATTGTAGTATGTTTCCATCATGTGCTGTTTCGAAAATTGCCTTCAGTCCTGGAAAATCGGCCTGCAGCTCCCATCTCCTTTCTCAGCTGCTAAGGGCAGTGAAGAAGTGCCTGGCCCGGGTGGCTGACGCTGGAGCCCTGGCCGCACTGAGGCAGATAGGATGAGCCCTGGGCTCCCATAGTTCCACTGACAGCGGGATAGACGTCCCAGCAAGGTGACCTTTGGGGCCTCTAGGACTTGGGAATGCTTATCAGAGTATGCCATATGAGCACATGACCTCTCGGGAGCCCGGAAAGGGTCATATCTAATTTAAAAATCCCTCAATATATTCAACCCCCTGGAAAGCACAGGTGGAGGAATTTCCTGCGAAGGCTAGAATAGGGCTGCATTTCAGTGGCTTCCTTTTTTTTTTTTTTTTTTTTTCTTTTCAGAGTAGAAATGAAAGGAAAAGAATTACAGGAGGTAGAAGAAAACTCTAACTTTCTTATCTGTGTGGTCAACGGACTTACTGAGTACTTCCTCAGCTCCAGAGTCCAAGAAGCATGTGTCTTCCTTCCACGAAGTCACAGCTCAGCTGAGAGAGACATTGTACCATTCAAGTGCAGTGACTGCAAGTGTGTTGGAGGGTTTCTGTTGGTTTGTCCAGCTCCACTTTCTTCCCTTTCCATGGTGCTCTGAGCCCCAGGAGGTCAACCATTATAGACGAAATCAGAGGGTCTCCTGCCCTCTCTCTGGCCCTGGGGTGGGTTTGATCAAAGGAAAACACTAGCAAGTGGTGGGAGGGAGGGAGGAAGGACCATCAGGTTGGGGTATTTATTCCTTGGCTCTTCCCCACTCATCAGTGGAGGTTAGATGGGTTCTTTAAGGCCACAACTTCTGTCAGGTGGTCCTCCCCTGCATCACTGGTTTCTCAAGAATAACCAAAATGTGACACAGAGGCACGAAGTGAGCAAATGCTTTTGGAAAAATGGCACTGATAGACTTGCTTGAAGCAGGGTTGCCACAAACCTTCAATTTCTAAAAAAATGCAATTTGTGAAGTGCAATAAAGTGAAAGCCCAATTAAATGAGGTGTGCCTGTATAAACTTTAAAAATTCTGGTGGGTGTGTTCGGAGATCTACTTGTCTTGTGCTGCCCAAGACAAGCCTCGTATGTAAGTTCCCTTGCTTATTAAACCTGCCACCAACCAATCTGGAGGGGGCTGCCTCTTTCTTAGGTCTCTCTTTGCCCTCCATGTACGGGGGCTATTTTCAGATTTTACCAAGAAAATTCCCAAGATTTTGAACAAGCAATGTGTGCGAGTGCTGGATACTAGATTTTATTCAACTGGACAAGTCTGAATATTATTATACTTAATATTTCTCAGTATTGCATATCACTAGACTTTTATAGCTGTCTATCTGACAGGTGGACTCCTGCTTATTTTTACTTCTCCCATTTCTTCCAACTAAATAATTTATTTAGGTGTCAATAGCTTCTACATCTTATATATAAATTGTAAGTCCCAGTTAGAATGAAAAGAACATCTTCCAGATACTAATGAATAACTTTTCTTTTTCTGACCATTTAATTTTATTCTCTATATGTACTTCTTCCAGGACATGTCTACAGCTTCTAAAATGTGGTTTCTTTTTCTACCTTAAATAAGTGACTATTTTAAGTTAATCTACATATTAATTTTTTCCTTAGCCCATCCTTGCTGTTCTCTTTTTGGGTACTTAACACTCATTATTTCCTAGGTTTTCAAGGGTAATCTGGCCCTTTCACTTCTGTGTGTGTCGTAATAAGGATGTAGAACATAAGTGAAAAAGAAACCATCCAATTTCAGATAGAGATAAGTGCTACAAAAATAAAACAAGGATGGGTTAGAGAGTGTGTTTATCGGAGGAAGGAGGGGAAGCTGGTGTTTAGATACGGAGGTAAAGCAGGATCTCCTGGAATAGGCGACACTTGCGCAGACCCCAAATGATAAGGTGTAAGACACGTGAAGAAGGGAGGGGGTGGAGGAGTGAACCAGGCAGAGGCAAGAAGGTGCAAAGGCCCTGGGGTGGGAAGGTGCTTAGGAGGTTGGTAGGGAAGAAGCCAGCTTGGTAGGGGTGTAGTGAGCAAGGAAGAGGAAGAAAAGGGTTGTGTAGGGCCTTGTGGGCCACTGTAAGGAGTTTGGATTTGACTGCATAGAAGGGAGGTTATTGGAAGGTGTTAAGCTAGGGAATGACATGATCTGATTTATATTTTTATTATTTTATTATTTTTTATTTTTTTTGCGGTAGGCGGGCCTCTCACTGTTGTGGCCTCTCCCGTTGCGGAGCACAGGCTCCGGACGCACAGGCTCAGCGGCCGTGGCTCACGGGCCCAGTCGCTCCGCGGCACGTGGGATCCTCCCGGACAGGGGCACGAACCCACGTCCCCTGCATCGGCAGGCAGACTCTCAACCACTGCGCCACTAGCAAAGCCCTGATTTATATTTTTAAAAGGCCATTCTGGAGACATGTGCTACGCTGGCAGTTTCTCCCATTCTCCAGCCCACTCAGCCTTAAGAAGCTTCTCCCTGTATAAAAATAGCCCTGTTTTCTTTCTTTTTTTTTTTTTCCACCATTTGGCATTGTGAAGTTACCAAGCAAAACAAAAGTGGGGATTAAACTGTAAAGATGGCTTTGTATGTGGTCCTCTATCTTTTCTCTGAGTCCTTCAATTCATTTCATCAGAGATGGCTTAATTAAATCAAGTCATTGAGAGCTAGCTGAAGTATTTTGGATAGATCTGCTCAGAGATTACATGTCATTTAAAAACAACCATTATTTTTTAGAACATGTCCAAGTACAGAACTGGGGTGCTTAACATTAGCTGCATCCTTCAGCTCTTTAGGGATGCCCGAAAACTTCCATTCCCATGAAAATTTAAAAGGAAAGCAATTTCAAATAAATCCTCCCCCTTCCCCTGTCTTCAATTTTCACGAAATTTCTTCTTGTTTAAAAACATTGCCAATAGAAGTCAACTTGAGTGTGAATTATAATTAGAGATACAGTCTCTGAGGTTGCCAGATTATGTTCTTCACAGATCTAATAACATTTCCCCTGTTCTCTCTTGGCTGATGTAAATCCCGTTCCAGGAGGATTTTGGCTACTTCTCCATTTAGTTTCTGCACATTAGCTGATGTGTATCAAGCTAATTGCTGGCTAATTCTATAAGAGATGCATCCCAGGCATTTTCCTGGGTCTCTTGAGGCTTGTACTCTGTTATTTTCTGCACTTGGACCCCTACGTACATCTTTACTGACTTGCATAATGCATAAACATCTAATCTGTCAGAAAACTATGCCCCTCTCTCTGCCGTAAGCCCTGGATTAAAAAAAAAAAAAATCCTTGCTGACTGTGGTGAGTTCAGTTGAGGAATTTTGACTAACAGCAAAAATTAAGTCTAAAAGGCTTGATTATTTTGAACCAAGATCTGGGAATGCACTACAGAAGAGCCTAATCACATGGTGCAAACAGTGAGTTTAGGGGGTGAGAGTGAAAGCGGGGTGGCAAAGAAGATAAATAGGTAGTGCCTGGTCTCTACCTCTGCTGTCTTCTGCTCTGGTTCATGCACTGCTTCTTAGTACAACAGCAATAAGTACACCTACAATTTTAAGGTGGTGACAGCTATCTTTTCATGTTGCTTTTACTCCAGAAGCCCAGAAGTTTGGAATCTGGTATTTTCTAGAACCTCAAGTGATAAACTCTTTGGCATTGTGGTTGGATTTTTTTTTTAGCAGTCTTCTGAGGCCACAGTATTTACCAATGATCTGTTAGCATCGTTGTTCAAATATTATCTTCCTAAGGACACCCACCCTGACCTGCCCTATTTAAAACTGCAACACTCTAGATCCCCATATCTTGCTCTTCTTTTTTTCTAAGCACTTGCCAGCCTCTAACATACTGTGCTACCTATTATGTTCACTATCTTTATCCTTCTCCCCTGCTAGAATGTGAGCCTCAAGACTACAGGGATATTTGTTTTATTCATTCATATATCCCAAGAATGAACTTAGCACAGTGCCTGGCACAAAGTAGATGCTTAATAAGTATTTGTTGAATGGTTGAATGATGTTTCACAGAAAGAATGAGTCATAAATATCCTGTCCAAACACTACTTCTTATTTTGGGTATCTAATTAATTCAAGCTGTTCAACCAGTGTTTTCTTGGAAACATTTTTGTGACATAATATGTACTATATCTACAGCTGTCGTAACTTTTAATATAATTTTCTTACCAACCATGTATACTTTAGTCTTACTCTTAGACTACCAAAAGCCACAAAACTGGCTATTACCTTCTTGATATTGGTCTAAGGTAGTCTGATCCCCATAATTAAGTATATGATACATGAATATCATTTCATTGTACACCACTTTCTATTTTATTTTCATGTGAATATCCCCTCTCTCCTTGGATTTACCATAGCACTAGGCATTTAGTAGATACCAATTAAGTGCTTAATGACTAACTGTAAATTTTCATGGGAATTTCCATCTCACTATAACTATTACAATTTTTTTAAACTTTTTATTTTATATTGGAGTATAGTTGATTAACAATCTTGTGTTAGTTTCAGGTGTACAGCAAAGTGAGTCAGTTACACATATACATGTATCTATTCTTTTTCAAGCGTAAGCTGTTGACAGTTCTGCTATTGACAGCAATTGCACCTCATGAAATGTAAGTTGCATACTGGCCTTCTGCAAATGTTACCTCCTGACTGTATGCCCTGCATCCAGATCTTTCTCCCTTGACTCTATCATCGACAACTCCATCAGACTCTCTTCCCCGTTCTCATCATCCATGCTAATGTCAAAAACTTTCAGTAGTCCTGGCTGCTTATGTAGCTAAGCACAAAATCTTTAGCATATTATTGAAAGCCCTCTTAAATGGCATCAAATTACCTTTACAGGTAATTTGTGTCTTATTATTTTCATATTCACAGAAAATCAGGAGAGTTGTTATTTCCCCCCGTGCCCATTTCTGATTCTCTAACTGGTCTCAGGTTAATCCTATGACCATGAATGCCCTATCATAGCCTGGATTCTCTCTGTCAAAAGTTCTTCATCTTTCAGAATGAACTGAAGGGCCAGCGTCATGAAACTTTTTCTAATTCCTCCAAATGGTTGTGCTTCTCCTTTCTCCTAAGTACTCTCACTTAAAAAAATTTTTTTTGCAATATGTATATCATTGTTCTTACTTAAAAAAAAAATTTCTTTTATTATGGTAAGAACAGTTACCGTGAGATCTACTTTCTTTTTTTCAGCTTCATTGTGGAACAAATGACAAATCAAATTGTAATATATTTAAAATGTGCACTGTGATGATTTGATATACATATACATTGTGAAAGGATTTCCACATATAAGTGATACCATGCAGTATTTGTCTTTCTCTGCCTGGCTTATTTTTACTTTGCATAATACCCTACAGATTCATCCATTTGTCACAAATGTCAGAATTGCCCTCTTTTTAAAGGATAAATAATATTCCATTGTGTATGTATACCACATTTTCTTTATTCATTCATCCATTGATGGACACTTAGGTCATTTCCATACCTTGGTTATTGTGAATAATGCTGCAGTGGACATGAACATGGGAAGACAGATATTGCTATGAGATACTGATTTCAATTTCTTTACATATATACCCAGATGTGTGGTTGCTGGATCATATGGTAGCTCTATTTTTAATTTCTGAGGGACCTCTTTACTGTTTTCCATAGTGGTTTTACCAGTTTACATTCCCACCAACAGTGTACAAGGAGTCCTTTTCCTCCATATCCTCACCAACATTTGTTTGTTTGTTTTTTAAAGATTTATTTACTATTTATTTATTTTTGGCTTGCATCGGGTCTTAGTTGCGGCATGTGGGATCTTTTGTTGAGATGTGAGGGCTCTTTGTTGCAGCATGCAGGATTCTCTCTAGTTGTGGTTCACAGGCTCCAGGGTGCGTGGGCTCTGTAGTTTGCGGCACGCAGCCTCTCTACTTGAGGAGCATGAGCTCAGTAGTTGTGGCGCACGGGCTAAGTTGCCCCACGGCATGTGGGATCTCAGTTCCCTGACCAGGGATGGAACCAGCGTCCCCTGCATAATAAGGCGGATTCTTTATCACTGGACCACAAGGGAAGTCCCCTCACCACCATTTGTTACCTCTTCTACATTTTCACACTCCCCCTCACACATTTTATGATTTTGATGTCACAATTTACATCTTTTTATATTGTGTATCCATTAACAGATTATTGTAGTTATGTATTTTTAATGCTTTTGTGTTGTAATCTTTAAGCTAGAGTTATAAGTGATTTACTCAACACAATTGCAATATTAAAGTATACTAAATTCAATTATATATTTATCTTTAACAGTGAGTTTTATTTATTTATTTAAACATCTTTATTGGGGTATAAGTGCTTTACAGTGGTGTGTTAGTTTCTGCTTTATAACAAAATGAATCAGCTCTGCATATACATATATCCCCTTATGTCCTCCTTCTTGCGTCTCCCTCCCACCCTCTGTAACCCACTCCTCAGGGTGGTCACAGAGCACTGAGCTGATCTCCCTGTGTTATGTGGCTGCTTCCAACTAGCTATCTATTTTACATTTGGTAGTGTATATATGTCCATGCCACTGTCTCACTTCATCCCAGCTTACCCTTCCCCCTCCCCATGTCCTCAAGTCCATTCTCTATGTCTGCATCTTTATTCCTGTCCTGAACCTAGTTCTTCAGAACCATTTTTTTTTAGATTCCATATATATGTATTAGCATATGGTATTTGTTTTTCTCTTTCTGACTTAATTCATTCTGTATGACAGACTCCAGGTCCATCCACCTCACTAAAAATAACTCAATTCGTTTCTTTTTATGACTGAGTAATATTTCACTGTATATATGTACCACATCTTCTTTATCCATTCATCTGTCATTGGACACTTATGTTGCTTCCATGTCCTGGCTATTGTAAATAGTGCTGCAATGAATACTGTGGTACATGACTCTTTTTGAATTATGGTTTTCTCAGTGGATATGCCCAGTAGTGGGATTGCTGGGTCATATGGTAGTTCTATTTTTAGTTCTTTAAGGAACCTCCATACTGTTCTCCATAGTGGCTGTATCAATTTACATTCCCACCAACAGTGCAAGAAGGTTCCCTTTTCTCCACACCCTCTCCAGCATTTATTGTTTGTAGAGTTTTTGATGATGGCCACTCTGACTAGTGTGAGGTGATACCTCATTGTAGTTTTGATTTGCATTTCTCTAATGTTTAGTGATGTTGAGCATCCTTTCATGTGTGTGTTGGCAATCTGTATATCTTCTTCGGAGAAATGTCTATTTAGGTTTTCTGCCCATTTTTGCAGTAGGTTGTTTGTTTTTTGATATTGAGCTGCATGAGCTACTTGTAAATTTTGGAGATTAATCCTTTGTCAGTTGCTTCATTTGCAAATATTTTCTCCATTCTGAGTGTTGTCTCTTCGTCTTGTTTATGGTTTCCTTTGCTGTGCAGAAGCTTTTAAGTTTCATCAGGTCCCATTTGTTTATTTTTGTTTTTATTTCCATTTCTCTAGGAGGTGGGTCAAAAAGGTTCTTGTTGTGTGATTTCTTTCATAGAGTGTTCTGCCTATGTTTTCCTCTAAGACTTTTATAGGGTCTGGCCTTACATTTAGGTCTTTAATCCATCTTGCATTTATTTTTGTGTATGATGTTAGGGAGTGTTCTAATTTTGTTCTTTCATATGTAGCTGTCCAGTTTTCCCAGCAACACTTATTGAAGAGGCTGTCTTTTCCCCACTGTATATCCTTGCCTCCTTTTTCAAAAATAAGGTGACCATATGTGCATGGATTGATCTCTGGGCTTTCTGTCCTGTTCCATTGATCTATATTTCAGTTTTTGTGCCAGTACCATACTGTTTTGATTACTGTAGCTTTGTGGTATAGTCTGAAGTCCAGGAGTCTGATTCCTCCAGCTCCATTTTTCTTTCTCAAGATTGCTTTGGCTATTTGGGGTCTTTTGTGTTTCCATACAAATTGTGAAACTTTTTGTTCTAGTTCTGTGGAAAATGCCATTGGTAGTTTGATAGGGATTGCATTGAATCTGTAGATTGCTTTGGGTAGTATAGTCATTTTCACAGTGTTAATTCTTCCAATCCAGGAGCATGGTATATCTCTCCATCTGTTTGTATCATCTTTAATTTCTTTCATCAGTATCTTATAGTTTTCTGCACACAGGTCTTTTGTCTCCTTAGGTAGGTTTATTCCTAGGTATTTTATTCTTTTTGTTGCAATGGTTAATGGGAGTGTTTCCTTAATTTCACTTTCAGATTTTTCATCATTAGTGTATAGGAATGCAAGAGATTTCTATGCATTAATTTTGTATCCTACTACTTTACCAAATTCATTGATTAGCTCTCGTTGTTTTCTGGTAGCATCTTTAGGGTTCTCTATGTATAGTAACATGTCATCTGTAAACAATGACAGCTTTACTTCTTCTTTTCCGATTTGGATTCCTTTTACTTCTTTTTCTTCTCTGATTGCTGTGGCTAAAACTTCCAAAACTATGTTGAATAAGAGTGGTGAGATTGGACAACCTTGTCCTGTTCCTGATCTTAGTGGTAATGGTTTCAGTTTTTCACCATTGAGTATGATGTTGGCTGTGGGTTTGTCATATATGGCCTTTATTATGTTTAGATAAGTTCCCTCTATGCCTACTTTCTGCAGGGTTTTTATCATAAATGGGTGTTGAATTTTGTCAAAAGCTTTTTCTGAATGTATTGAGATGATCATATGGTTTTTCTCATTCAATATGTTAATATGGTTTATCACATTGATTGATTTGCGTATACTGAAGAATCCTTGCATTCCTGGGAAAAACCCCACTTGATTACGGAGTTTTTCATATGCAGTTGGATTCTGTTTGCTAGTATTTTGTTGAGGATTTTTGCATCTGTGTTCATCAGTGATACTGGCCTGTAGTTTTCTTTTCTTGTGGCATCTTTGTTTGGTTTTGGTATCAGGGTGGTGGTGGCCTTGTAGAATAAGTTTGAGAGTGTTCCTCCCTCTGCTATATTTGGAAGAGTTTGAGAAAGGTAGGTGTTAGCTCTTCTGTAAATGTTTGATAGAATTCGCCTGTGAAGCCATCTGGTCCTGGGCTTTTGTTTGTTGGAAGATTTTTAATCACAGTCTCAATTTCAGTACTTGTGATTGGTCTGTTTAGATTTTCTATTTCTACCTGGTTCAGTCTCAGAAGGCTGTGCTTTTCTAAGAATTTGTCCATTTCTTCCAGGTTGTCCATTTTATTGGCATATAGTTGCTTGTAGTAATCTCTCATGATCCTTTGTATTTCTGCAGTGTCAGTTGTTACTTCTTCTTTTTCATTTCTAATTCTATTGATTTGAGTCTTCTCCCCTTTTTTCTTGATGAGTCTGGCTAATGGTTTATCAATTTTGTTTATCTCTTAAAGAACCAGCTTTTAGTTTTTACCAGTGAGTTTAATATTTTGTTATGTTTCCATGTTACTAAGCATTCTCTCATTTCAGCTTGAAGAAGTTCCTTTAACATTTCTTGTAAGGCCAGTCTAGTGGTGATGAACTCCTTCAGCTTTTATTTGCCTGGGAATCTCTTTATCTCATCTCCAGTTCTGCAGGACAGCTTATCGGGGTAGAATATTCTTGGTTGTCAGATTTTTTTTGTTTCAGCACTTTGAATGTATCATCCCACTCTCTTCTGAGCTGCAATTTTTCTGCTGACACAAATCTATAATAATCATATGGGGATTCCCTTTTATATAACAAGTTATTTTTATCTTACTGCTTTTAAGTTTCTCTTTTTGTCTTTTTTTTTCATTTTTATTTATTTATTTATTTTTATAATTATTTTTGGCTGTGTTGGGTCTTCGTTTCAGTGCGAGGGCTTTCTCTAGTTGCGGCAAGTGGGGGCCACTCTTTATCTCAGTGTGCGGGCCTCTCACTATCGCGGCCTCTTTTGTTGCGGAGCACAGGCTCCAGACATGCAGGCTCAGTAGTTGTGGCTCACAGGCCTAGTTGCTCTGCGGCATGTGGTATCTTCCCAGACCAGGGCTCGAACCCGTGTCCCCTGCATTGGCAGGCAGATTCTCAACCACTGTGCCACCAAGGAAGCCCTCCTCTCTTTCTGTCTTTAACTGTTGACAATTTAATTATAATGTGTCTCAGTGTGGATCTCTTTGGAGTCTTAATTTGGTATTCTTTGGACTTCCTGAATTTAGATGTCTCTTTTTTCCCCTGGTTAGGAAAGTTTTTAGCCATTGTTCCTTCAAATAAACTTTCTGCCCTTTTCTCTCTTTCTTCTCCCTCTGTTACCCTTATAATGTGAATATTAGTCCCCTTGATGGTGTCTCATAGGTCCTTTAACCTATCTTTACTCCTTTTTATTCTTTTTTCTTTTTGCTTCTGCTCTGTCTTTGAGTTTACTGATTCATTCATCCTCTTGATATAGCTTACTGTTGAACCCCTCTGTTTAATTTTTCAGTTCAGTTATTGTATCCTTTGGCTCTATGATTTCTGTTTAGTACTTTAAAAAATATATCTATCTCTGTTGAAATTCTCACTTTGTTCATGCATTGCTCTTCTAAACATGGTGAGCATCTTTGTGACCTTTATTTTGAAATCTTTATCTGATAAATGACTCTGTTTCATTAAGATTGGTTCTGGAGGTTTATCTTGTTCTTTTATTTGGAACATATTCCTCTTTATTTCCTTTGATTCTCTGTGTTGGTTTCTGCATGGTAGATAAAATAGCCACCTCTCCTGACCTTGAAGGACTGGTTTTGTGTAGGAGATGAATCTCATCAATTAGCCTCCCAAGGTCCTGGTTGCCTCTCAAACCTTTGTGATTGTCAGGCCACTGTCTTTGTTTTTGATGGCTTCCAGTAGTTGATGGTATGCCAAGACCTGTCAGTCTCTAAATAAGGAAGATACCAGTCAGCAATGGTTGCATGTTGGCTAGAAGCTTGTAGAGTATGCAGTAAGACCCTTTCCAGGAAAAGGCTGGCAGATGAGACATTTTACCTGCTCCCTCTGCACTGAGTCCTAGGGGGATAGCTTTAGCAAGTGCTTGTGTGTGTGTTTACAAGTGCTTCTTTGTTTGCTCTAGTCTTGTGGGACTCATGAATGCAAGCCCTGTTGACTTTCAGAGCTAGCTGATTTGGGGACCTGGCCCTCAGGTGGCAGCCTTAAAACTTGGGGTGCTAGATGTATGCTCCAAACTGTTCATTCCTCAAGTAGTAGCTGGGAGTTGGGGGTTCTTTTGCAATTGTATGGTGTTGGACCAGGGGTGGGGTTCACGGTGAGAGAATATCTCAGCCTTTCTTACCCATTTCAGTGTGGGTATTTTCTCAGTTGTCTGATGTGTAGGAGTCACTCAACTAGTTTCTGTATTTAACTAGTTTAGATACTTCATTTAAATGGAATCATGCTATGTTTGTCTTCCTGTGACTGGCTTGTTTCACTTTGTGTAATGTCCTCAAGTTTCAACCATTTGTTTCATATTGCAGAATTTCCTTCTTTTAAAAGACCAAATAGTATTCCATTTTATGTACATACCACAGTTTCTTTATCCATTCATCTGCTGATGGATAGTTAGGTTGTTTACACATCCTGGTTACTGTGAATAATGCTGCAGTAAACAGGAGTGCGGATATCTCTTTCAGATTTTAATTGAAAATCTTTTAAATAAATGTCCCAAAGTGGGATTACTGGATCACATGGTAATTTTATTTTTAATTTTCTGAGGAACCTCTATACTGTTTTCCATAGCAGTCGCACCATTTTGCGTTCCTACCAATGAGGTGCAAGGATTTCAATTTTTCCACATACTCGTCAACACTTGTTGCCTTTTATTTTTTTGATAATGGCCATCCTTACAGGTGTGAGATAACATCTCAGTGTGGTTTAGATTTGCATTTCCCTGATGGTTAGTGATGTTGAACATTTTTTCACATGCCCATTGTCCCTTGCCATAACATTCTGTACCTCTAGTATACATGTGTTTTCTTTTAATTACATTTGAGTCTACAAACTTGTCTCATTCTCATCCTCTACAAGAAGCCACGTGTGGTCAGGGATCATATGCATGGTGCTTGGCATATGATATTTCATTGATGCACTGAATTGAATGAATGAGGAACCTTATCTGGAACAATCAAATATTTTCCAACCTTTTATTCAGTCTTATCTCAGGTCAATTTAACTTTGAATAAGGTAGAAGGAACATAGGGGGATTGAAAAGCTGAATAATGAGGGTTTGGAATTACCTCTCTGGGGAACGAGAAAGGGAGTTGACTAAGGACAAATGAATCTGGCTGAGTGTTGGGAACCCAGCTGAGCCAGTGAGGTGGGTCATCATACATTTGTTATGTTGTTAGAAGATTAATAGTAGTAATATTATTATATTATGTGCTAAACAATGGCCTAAACACTTTACAATAATAATTTTAGAATAACATTTTACTTCGTACTCAAAGCTATCTGTGAGGCAAATATTATTAATTCCATCTTACTTATGAGGTAACTGAGGCTAAATGACTTATTCAAGCTCACACAGATAATGAGTGGCAGCGTCAGAATTACCAGGCAGCCCTTTCTGGCTCCATAGTTGCATCATTTAATAACCATACTAGCCTAGCTCTAGAGGAACAGGTTTTGACATACTTTATCTCAACTGCAAAATTACTCAGCCAGAGGGCAAGCCCATCACTCTTTGGTTGTCAGCTCCCTTGTGTGTAAAATGTGAGTGGCCCTGATGGGGGTGAGAGGGGTGGGAGGAGTCCAAGGTGATCTCCAGTGTCCTCCCAGCTCTAACCCTCTGTGATTCTATCCTATAGCAAATATGCACAAACAGAGCTTCCACTTGGAATTACAGAACAAAACACAACAACAGCCTGTGTGGAGTGCCTCTGATGCCTTGTGTTTATATAGGGCAGTCTTCTTTGCAATTGTTTCCAATTCAATCCCAGAATCTAAGCCTGACAGCTAAGAATTTGTTCTCAGCCACATTTTACATTTTACCATCCTTGGCTATCAAATTCTTTTATTCTCTACAAACTTCCTGCTCTTTGTCCCTGACTTTTAGCAGTTTTGTAATCATGGTTGCTAGCCTTTAAGTTTTCTTGACCCCTTGCAGACTCATCTCAATCAGAATTGGCAAGTGGATTGCTGAAAGCCACTGTTTAGCCTGATTGGAGAATAGGACCCTACCTGCCTGCAGACAACTCCTTTCTGGGTATTGCCAAGTCTAGCACATTTCCTGCTTGGATATACATTTTGAATCACAGAATCTGCTCACTCTGACCTCAGTACGTTTTATTTCTATGAAGTTGGAACCAGTGCTCAGAAAGAAACACTTTCCATTGAGTTTAGGAATTTTCAATTACTGCAGCTGTTTCCTTTTAGAACAGAAATGCACTTTTTATTATGAAGGACTACATGATTTTTCATCTCTGAATGGATGCCTGGTTACTTTTGTTTAAAGTTTGACTCTCAGAAAATAGTCTTGTGCTAATATTTGTGTAAAAGTGACAGGCTGTGGGTCAGAAAATCTAGGAGGTAATTTAAAAACACACTTTTGGGTGTGTCATATTCAAATCTCTCAGGAGATTAATTTGTTTTGTTAAGCTAGATATACCACCTTTTATATTTTCCTTAATATATGAACTATGATTTTTATCAGCACTGTTTACAGTTTTGTGGCACTAACTCATCAAAGGTAAATCTCAACAGATATTGCCAGAAATTAGAGCTCCTCTGGGCATAAATCCAGTGCTTATGGGTCTAAAGTCTCAGGTCTCTAGGCATGGGATGTTTGGCCTTCTATCATCAAGAGAAACTGAGAATTTCTTAAGTTTTGCCTAAAATGAAACCCTACTTACCAATTGTCCTTCCATTTAGCACTTAAGTTACCTGCCTCTAGTTATTTCTTATTGATCGGCAAGGAACAACTTTTAGCAAGGTGCATAGAAATTCACTTCAACACAGTTCCTGAATGCCTGTTTTCTGTGGGTGCTGTGTATCATAGGAAATGTAAAGATGAATAAGCTGTGGCCTCTCCTCTTTAGGGAGTCACCGTGAAGTAGTAGGGAGAGGGACAGACATAAATAGCTTGAATACAAGGTAGCTCTATAAGTGCTGTAATTGGAGTGTTGTGAAAATGCCAGAGTATGAGAGATTAGTGCTTTTAGAATACACATTTTCTTCCAGACACTTCCTTAGGGTAACATTCCTGACCTCTGTCTCCACCATGGGAGGAAGAGTGATCAGATGTACTCTGTGCAAAGTATCAGGTTTAGTGCTAGAGCCCCCTGCCCTTGTGAGCAAAGATTGCCTTTGTCCGTGTTTGCCTGGACCTGAGCGGGAAGCTTAATTCTGGCGTTTGTACTGACGGGCCTCTTACACTTAAGCCTTGCTCTGCAACAACGGTAATAAATTAGTGACACTTTTGGCAGAGGTCTGAATGTGGAGTAGACAAATACACAGAAACACTTTCATCTTGAAACAAACACAATTTAACTGCAGAGAATATGCTAAGTCAGTCATCTCTTATTTTGTTGATCAGTTACTTGGAAAATTCTTTAATATATTAGTCAACTTTTTGCTGAAGCAAAATGTTATGTGATGTTGCATAGTGAACAACTCCAAAATTTAATGGTTTATGTCAACAAATATTTATTCAGCTCTTATAAGTGTGAGGGTTGGCCATGGTTCTGCTGGACTTTGCTTGGCTCGAAATGTCTTCTCATTCTGGGATCTTCTCTGGTGTGAGTTATTCTCATGGTGGAGGGCAGGCATGCGAAAGGGGCAAACTCAAACTTGTAATACGTCTGACAGTCTCTGCTCAGAGCTGGCAGATTGTCATCTCTGCACACAAATATACTGCTTAATTCCCACCAGTTTAGAACTGGATGAGTTCTCTTGGTGCAAAATTGTGTTTGCTAATATGTGTGTGTGTGTGTGTGTTTGTGTGTGTAGATAATGTGGATGAGATTTATAATAGGAATTGGGTTCAGAAATGAATGCAAACAAAAATACCTTGGAGTTCAGGAGACTGAAAGAAAATATAATAAGGAGTAACAAAAAGTGTACATATTTGGAATGTAATCTTGTGATAACTTGGATAGGAATTATATGGTATAATGCTATGTTAGCGATTCCTAGGATAAGGAAAAAGATATTTTAAAATTATAAAGAGTTAGATATTGAGTTGTATCTAGTATTTATTGACCATATACATAACTGAACTCTTATTTATGAGAGCAGAGGCAAGCCAATTCTGAAACTGCTTTGTATATCCATCTCCCTCTGGCATCTCTTTATTATTTCTCTTTGCTCTGCAATTGTTCTGCTGGCTTTTATTAAGCTATAGATATTTCATCCCACTGGGAATCTAAATCTTTTGTTTCTGTCACTTCTGCATACACATAGCATTTTAGAGTATGCTTTCTGGGAATGCCAAGAAGGAAATAAAGTTTTCTCTTACTTTGGCTTGGACTTTTTTCTTTCCAATTAGTTTCCAGAGTGTTTGTTTCTTAGGCATTTCTCTTGATGGCAAAATCTGTCTCCCAGAAGTATGTTTGGAACTGAAAGTGCATCTGTCTTGAGAGTCTGGCGCCATCTTAAATGTAAATGTGTGCCTTGTGAACATTAGTAATTGTTGAGAAAGACAAATAATGGAGATTGTGTCTGTGAATTTTGTGTGTGTGTGTTATGTGTGTGTGTGTGAGAGAGAGAGAGAGATGTCAGGAGGGAGTCAGGAGGAAGAGGCTGAAGAGAAGTAAAGAGAGAAAAGGGAAATTCTTTGAGACAGTTAATAAACAGAAATCAGTTTAACTTGAAGCAGGTACCAGGGTTAGGACTATGGTTACTGGTTAGACACCCAGGAAATGATGGAAATGGGGGACAAACCACTTAGGAATATTGTTTCTGACAGACAGGAAGGCCCCAGAGAAGAAAAATAGGAATGAGGCAAGAATCCAGTTAGTCCTTCTTTTCTAGGCTAATTCTGGGCTAATAAGAAAGAGAGGCCAATTCAAGGTCTTGTGACAATGGATTTAGTAATTCAGGAGCCCACCTTTTCAGGACAGGATCTAGGTAAGTAGCTAGACATGTGGAGTGCTGTTTTAAAGTTCAATAGGGAAGAAGTATAACTTGGAAGTTGATTCCCAAAGGTATCTGTTTTCCCAGTACCAGAGGACGTGAGCACTTGGACTGGGGTTACCAGCAAGTGGTGACAAGAGTTGGATTGGAAATGGAATAAATAGAAGTCTGATCAATATGTTAAAAGGTGTTAACACAGTCTAAAATGGACTCTGTAGGTATCAGTTCCTAGTGATGCTAGAGGAAGTGGAAAGACAAGGCACTAGTTCCAATATCCTACTAGGGTTTTGGCAAAAGAAAGCTTATCACTGCTAGAACTCCCAGGAGGCATCTATTAATCCTGTTCTTCTCTTCTCACCCCACTTCTTACTTCAGACACATCGTTTTTAGCCCTCTTTCTTGGACATTTGCTACAAAATTTCTTTAAATCCTTCTCTTTTACTTGCTTTTTAACATACCCCCTATCTAATCTTTCAAACATTTCTTCTTTAACTCACCATGCCACTGGAGCATTAAAAAAAACATATATGAGACATTATCATTTAATTCAATTCAATTCAGTCAATTTGTTGAGCACTCATGTATTAGAGGTTTTACGTGTGGGGATGAAAAGATAAGGAAGCTGGACCCTGCTTCTTCAGATCTTACCCCACAGGGAGGTTAGTGGAGGTAAACTTACATTAAACAAGCAGACACTGGTCAGTGCTACATGTGCTCTAAAGGAGGTGGGTACAATGGACAGTTCCACCTGGGGGCGACCGGAGTGCTTAACAGGGGCGGCTACCTTTGAGTTGGATTTAGAAAGATGACTAGGGGCTCAGTAAGTGACAGAAGATGGGGGAAGGGCAGGGGAAGGCTTTTCAGGGTGATGGGAATGCCCTGAGTGAAGGCATGGAGTGAACAAACAGCATGGTACATTCCAGAAATGGATGGAAGGATATGGTTGAAACATGCAGGGTAGGTTTACAGGAGTGATGAGGGGTATGGATCAAAGGTGGAGAGGAGCCAGGTCCTGGAGGCTTGGGATACTGGGCAAGGAAGCAGTATGGACTTTATCTTATAGGTAACAGGGAGCTCGCCATTAAAGGATCGAGGCAAGAAATATTATGACCAGGTTTTTGTTTTAAAAATAAAATTCTAGGGATTCCCTGGTGGCACAGTGGTTGAGAGCCCGCCTGCCGATGCAGGGGACACGAGTTCGTGCCCCTGTCCGGGAAGATCCTGTATGCCTCGGAGCGGCTAGGTCCGTGAGCCATGGCCGCTGAGCCTGCGCGTCCGGAGCCTGTGCTCCGCAACGGGAGAGGCCACAACAGGGAGAGGTCTGCGTACCGCAAAAAAAAAAAAAAAAAAAAAAATTCTATTAGCTGTGCTGAGGATGGAATTAACAGGATAGATGGAGGAAGGAGACGTTAGCAAACTATTGCAACTAGTTGTGTGAGATGTGAAGTGGGTCTGAACTAGGTGGAGGTGGTGGGATGGACTGCAGGCTCAGATATATTGAAGAGGTAGAAAAATAGGATTCAGTAACTGGTTGGATACTGGGGGTAAGGAATAAAGGAGACTGTGATTCAGGTGGAGAAAAGATGTTTTGGGGGAAAAAGGAGGGTTCAATTTTGGACATGTGCTTGAGGGGTCATAGGACAGCTAGATGGAGTCAATGGAAGTCAGTCTCATTATCATAGAAAATGAAACTATTGAAGTAAATGCGATCACCTGGACCATTATAAAGAGTTAGAAGATCCTTGGGAACACCAGCAGTTGAGAAACAGGTAAAGGTAGAAGGCAAGTCAGCAAAGGGTAAGAGACAGTTGCCAGAAAGATAGGTGAACCTCTTTAAAAAAATTTTGTTTTTTAATTTTTGTCTGCATTAGGTCTTTGTTGCTGCGTGCAGGCTTTCTCTAGTTGCAGCAAGAGGGGGCTACTCTTCGTTGCGGTGCGCGGGCTTGTCACTGCGGTGGCTTTTCTTGTTGCGGAGCACAGGCTCTAGGCACGCGGGCTTCGGTAGTTGTGGCTCGCAGGCTCTAGAGCACAGTCTCATTAGTTGTGGCGCACGGGCTTTGTTGTTCCACGCATGTGGGATCTTCCCGGACTGGGGCACGAACCCGTGTCCCCTGAATTGGCAGGCGGACTCTGAACCACTGTGCCACCGGGGAAGTCCTGATAGGAGAACGTCTTTACAATGCAAAATGCCTCCAAACCTATGGGTCGAATTGATAGAATTAATTATTTCTGCAAATGAATCACTATTCAAATAGGGGAATGCACAGATTTAGAGCATCTGCCCATTGTTGATGCTCAGAATAATATTACTGAATGAATCCTTGTCCTACAACTGGGTGTGTGAGAAGCTTCTTCAATAGATCTGGGGAATCAATGGAAACTTATAGTGTAAGGAGCCAATATGATCCAGAATGTAAAGGAGTGAATAAAAACGCCTTCAATATGAAGGGGAGTTTCTTTGAGCAGTTCAGTTGGAAAATATACGTCTTTTATGGTTTTACCTTAAATCTTCTTTTTCCTAAAATTTTAGTTCAAGAAGAGATTGATGTTCAAAATTAGATTTTATGGGAGAGACATTCTAGAAAATAGTATCTGAAACGCTAAAAAAAACAAAACAAAAAAACCCCACAAAAAAACTCTATCAGATGCAATTGTGCCCAGTGCTTTTCTTTTTCTTCATTTCAAAATATATCTTGAATATCTTTCCATATCAGTACACGAAGAGCTTCCTTATTCTTAAAAAAAAAAAGCTGTTCAGTATAGCCACTAAATGAATGTATGATAATAGATAGCCAACTCCATATTGCTGGAAATTAAGGGAATTTCTATTTTCCATTACAAACAATGCTGCAATGAATAACCGTTACATGTGTCATTTTTACAATCTGCTAATAAATCTGCATGATAAATTCCTGAAAGTGAAATTGCTGCATCAAATGATATGTGCATTTGTAATTTCAATATATACTGCCAAATTGCCACTATATGAGCTTCCAATTTGCATTTTCACTAGCAACATACAAGAGTTCATGTTTTCTCCACTGCTTTGCCAACAAGCCTGTCTCCAAAATTTTAAAATGTTACCAATATGATAAATTAAAAATAATGCCACATATTTTATTATTTTTAAATTTATTATTTATTTATTTATTTTTATTAGTTTCTGCTTTATAACAAAGTGAATCAGTCATACATATACATCTGTTCCCATATCCCTTCCCTCTTGCATCTCCCTCCCTCCCACCCTCCCTAATTTTCATTTTTCTCATTATGAATGTGATCAGATGTTTCCTATATATATATATGTGTATATATGTATATATATATATATTTTTTTTTGTGTGTGTGTGTGTGTGGTACGTGTGCCTCTCACTGTTGTGGCCTCTCCCGTTGCGGAGCACAGGCTCCGGACGCGCAGGCTCAGCGGCCATGGCTCACGGGCCCAGCCGCTCCGCAGCATGTGGGATCTTCCCGGACTGGGGCATGAACGCATATCCTCTGCATCAGCAGGCGGACTCTCAACCACTGCACCACCAGGGAAGCCCGAGGTTAACTCTTGACTTGAGATTAAAGAGCTGGGCTGTATGCCATTGCTTAAACTTTTTTTCACAGTAGTCTCAGGGATCCACCCTTCCACACTGGAGATGGGCCTATTTGGAAGGTCTGGACAAGTGACCTAGGCATCAAATGATGGTCTCCAGTGGTCATCATGCAATACTTTCTTATCTTATATTTTATTAGTGGAAGAACGTTGGAATGTTGTAGGCTTAGTATAGATAAGGATTTGAAATTCCGTTGAGGGCGGTCAGGCCAAATTTTAGAATTTGAGTCTCTGGACATATCTTTGTTATTGTTGAATGTGAGCTGTTGTGTTATTTTTCTTCAGTTCTGGGCAGGCTGCCACATCCAAATCTTTCTATCCCAGAACATAAGTGAAAGGTAGAAAAGAAGCTTCCAGAATCTCTCTCCATCCCCACTTCATACTACTCTTTCGCTCATTTACTGTGTTCCAGAGCCACTGATCTTGCTTTATTTTCTTCAACTCACTGAGCTATTTTATCTACCATAGGACCTCCGCGTAGTCCGCCTGGAATTTTCCCCAGCTTTTATACATGACTGGCACTTCCTCATCCTTCAGGTTCTGGTCTGTTTGCCACCTTCTTCCCTCATCACCCAGTGCAGATTCCTCTCCCTCTCCCCTCTTCTCAGCAGTCTGTCAATTTGCCTACTTGTTTTGTTTATTTCCCTTACTAAATTTTAAATTTCACAAGGTAATAATCCACGTCTCTGTTGTTCAATAGTGTATCCTGACAACAATAATAATGTGAAGATATTTCAAATTTATTCTCATTTGAATGATTCAATGCACCAAGGTGTGGTATTAATATGCCCCATTGGATAAACAAGAAATTTGAGGCCCAGAAAGCTCAAGTGAGTTACCTAGGGTCACACAGCTAGTAATTGCAGAGCTGCACTTGGTCTGATTGACTGATCATGGCTGCGCTCAACATCAGTGTCTTGAGGGCAGCATCTCAATATCACCTTTCCAAGGACTAACATTTCTTCCAAATAAGCTGTCTTTTGTGAGGGCTTCACTTCCCTGTCTGTCTTTCCCTTTGAGACAGTTTCTTTTATACCCCCCTGGAATCTTAAGTGGATCCCTTAGAACTCCAGAGAGGGATGATTTTGTTTTCCCTGTAGAAGGGAAACAGCCACTGCTTTCAGAACTGATTAGAAGTGATGCCTTTCCCTGGGGACATAATCAGCCGTGGACAGTAGGTTCTGATGATGTCTGAGTTTCTTTCTCCTGCTCTGCCCTGGGGGAGGTGAAGGGTTTTCAGCCTTTGCTTTTTTTTTTTTTTTAACATCTTTATTGGAGTATAATTGCTTTACAATATTGTGTTAGTTTCTGCTGTATAACAAAGTGAATCAACTATACATATACATATATCCCCATATCCCCTCCCTCTTGCATCTCCCTCCCACCCTCCCTATCCCACCCCTCTAGGTGGTCACAAAGCACCAAGCTAGCTTGCTCTTTTCCCCTTACACGGTCATTAAAACTAAAGGCTGAGCATAGCACAGGGAGATCAGCTCAGCCTCTACTTTTGAATGACTACATAAGGGGAAAAGGGCAAGCTGGTGCCTGAGAAGAGGTGGGTCATATTGGAAATGGTGATGAGGCGTGGGAGGTCATAAACCATGTGTCATTGTCAGGGGGCTGACTTTCCCTGAACTCTGTAATTATTTCAAGGAGCTCAATCAAACCCACTGCTGGCTCTGTGTAAATCAAAGGGAGAGTTAACTAATTGCCAATTTCTCCCTTTAAATCACATCGCTTCCTGTCATTAAGGAACTTTGTAACACAGATACATAAGTGCAAGAGCCACCTCTATATTCACTTGTACAATCTGGTCCCTCAATATTTATTTCTAAACTAGGCAAGAGGGGGCCACCCTGACGAATCAGAACTCCAAAGAGTACTGACAGCCATCTAATTAGAATAAGATGAGACCTAAATCGCTTTGGGTGAGGTTTCTCCTCCTCCTCATTCCCCAGAACTATCTTAGAGGTTTTTTTTTTTTTTTAATTAAAAAACACTTCTGACTTTTTATTTTGCTTTCATGCTACAAAAATATGCTCCCCGACCCCTGCCACTCTGATAAATTCCTCCTTGGTTACAGTAACAGGATAAAGGAGAACATTTTTAATACTGTCATTTCAGTTTGGTCTCTGAACCAAGGGAAATAAACAAGGAAGTGGAAAATCTGTTCAAGGTCACCAAGTAATTTCTTCCCACCTTATCAAGAAAGGCTACAGAACAACCCCAAGCTCACTGTTGGTGCGAACGCATCACCATATTTTGCAACATCTTGTTGAGGCAGAGATTTAATTTCCAGCCTCACCAAAACCTTCTGTATATACAACCCAGAAGATCCAGCAAATAGCCCTTCAGTCAATACCAATGACTGAAGTAGTCTCATAACTGCATCTCTATATTGATTATACTCAAATTTATCACTGCTCCATGTAAAAATATATACACATAAAAATTATAAATAATGTGGAAGTGTTGACTAGCAGCAGTTATCATTGAGAGATTCTAATCTATAATCTTCATATTTTTTCTGTATTTTGCAAATCTTCTACAATTGCATATATTACTGTCATGCTGAAAAATAGACATTATTAAAAATCATTGTGCATGGATTTCTTTACACTATAAAAAACTATGCAGAGCAAAAAAACTAGAAAGAAAGTTATTAATACTGGCTGACCCTGGAGGGTGGGCCAATGGGAGATTTGTTTTACTTTCATCTATTATGATGTGATTAGCATGTGCTATTTTTGACATGGAAAATCAAACAATTTAAAATTGGGGTTATTGGTACAGCTGCTATGGAGAACAGTATGGAGGTCCTTTAGAAAACTAAAAATAGAGCTACCATATGACCCAGCAATCCCACTCCTGGGCATATATCCGGAGAAAATCATAATTCGAAAGGATGCATGCACCCCAATGTTCATTG
Source organism: Hyperoodon ampullatus (assembly GCF_949752795.1). Classification (NCBI taxonomy): domain Eukaryota; kingdom Metazoa; phylum Chordata; class Mammalia; order Artiodactyla; family Ziphiidae; genus Hyperoodon; species Hyperoodon ampullatus. The sequence goes on along the minus strand of NC_136929.1, from coordinate 58,480,093 downwards.
CCGCACTATTTACAATAGCCAGGACATGGAAGCAAACTAAATGTCCATCAACAGAGGAATGGATAAAGAAGATCTGGTACATATATACAATGAAATATTACACAGCTATGAAAAAGAATGAAATAATGCCATTTGCAGCAACGTGGATGGACCTAGAGATTGTCATACAGAGTGAAGTAAGTCAGAAAGAGAAAGATAAATATTGTATAATATCGCTTATATGTGGAATCTAGAAAAATGGTACAGATGAACTTATTTGCAAATAATCTTTTATTTGCAAATAAATAAAATATTTGTGAAATAGAGTCACAGATGTAGAAAACAAACTTATGGTTACCAAGGGGGGAAGGGGGATGGGAGGATTGGGAGATTGGGATTGACATATATACACTACTATGTATAAAATAGATAACTAATGAGAACCTACTGTATAGCACAGGGAACTCTACTCAATGTTCTGTGGTGACCTAAGTGGGAATGAAATCTAAAAAAAAGAGTGGATATATGCATATGCATAACTGATTCACTTTGCTGTACAGCAGAAACTAACAACACTGTAAAGCAACTAGACTCCCATAAAAATTAATTAAAAAAAATTGGCATTAGAGGAAGAATGCACCAGTGTGGTAGTATGTATAACACTTAAAATCAAAACATTGATGGAAGAAGCATGCTGGACAAGAGTCATGCAGCAAAATCAGGAATTTCATACTGCAAACTGAAAGAAAAAAATCTTCTCAATGGTTTGTGGCCACCTAAATACCAAGCTTCTCGGCATGGTGTTCCTCAGCCATTTATGGAGATGATACAGCATTTCAGTGGACATCCCTATATGGCACATGCTTTAATTGCTGTTTATTGTTAAGTTTTACCATACTATCTTATGTGTGTCTTTAGAAGTCACCTTATCCTTTACCGAATCTAGACAGGGCATAAATAAATAGACAAAATAATGTTTTCTCATGCTGTATTGATATACCAAAGTGATTTCCATTAATCTGTCAAGATGATAATACCAGAACCACTTTCTATAGTTTCTCTAAGCATCTTAATTTAGTTTAAGAAAACAATTTAGAAGACCTCAGAGAAAGAAAGAAAGCTTCTTTTGAGCAATGTTTCTCAAATTTGGTTCTCAAAGTCATGAAAAGTCACAGAATTATTTCAAGAGGTCCATCAGCCCAAATGTTGTTTTCTTATTCAACAAAGACTATAAATGCAACTATTTTTACGTGAAAGTCTATGTGACAATTTATGTGGTTATGACTTTAGAAAGTGGTCCTTTGATTTTGAGAGGCAGTAAAGCATAGATGTTGCTGTCAGTCAGATCTGGGTTCAAATTCCAGCATTTGAGCCAAGGAATTAGGGAAAAACATTCTAAGTAGATTGAGTCTTGAGTGTAAACTGAGGTTGCTGTGGGGAGAATCTGCTGGCACTTTGAGGGAGAGCTTAACATCTTGGCTTCTTACTTGAATAAAAGTTAAAAACTGACAGCCCAACAGGGGTCCAGCCATTGTCCGAGAACAGTGTCTGTTGCTACACTCACTGCAAGCCCAGTGGAAGCACCAAAGTCCTGCCGCTGGTTCTTTGTGTCCATTACACCTGTCATAAATGGACCACTTTCAGGGGTGTTGAGTGGTGTTGGATGTTAAATCCACTGATCCATATGGGTTGGGCTGAGGAAAACAGCAATATGTCCTTCCCCATCTTCTCCACTTTCTTTTTTTTTTTTTTTTTTTTTTTTGCGGTATGTGGGCCTCTCACTGTTGTGGCCTCTCCCGTTGCGGAGCACAGGCTCTGGACGCGCAGGCTCAGTGGCCATGGCTCACGGGCCCAGCTGCTCCGCGGCATGTGGGATCTTCCCAGACCGGGGCACGAACCCGTGTCCCCTGCATCAGCAGGCGGACTCTCAACCACTGCGCCACCAGGGAAGCCCTCCACTTTCTTTAACTAACTCAGGGACCATATGTAATGAGACAATTATAGAAGCTATTATAAGAGTGTAAATCTTACTGTTTAGATTTGGTTTAACAAATAAATAAAGGTAAAAATGTCTGTGTTTCTCTGAGTTAGGCACCCCCCCTTTGGTTAGAGCCCATACCCATTTATTGACCTTCTACAGTATATCAGGCAGTATTCTGGTGTTAGGAATATGTAGTAATTGAGAAAGGCAAATATATAATCTGAGTATTTTAATGTAGAGATTATATCTAGAGTGGAGAGTTGGCCTTAATGGATAATATTTTTTGAGGTTATGTGCTCCTGATATTGCAAGTGTAGAAAATCAGTTTTGTTTGAATACTCAGCTTGATCAAAGGCAGAAGAACTGACTGATATTTGCTGAACTATCTAAAGGCTGATGTATCATCAAAATGTCAGTAGGTTAATTTATAATAAATAAGAAATAAAACCTCCAAACAGTCAATTCTTGTGTCAGCTAATCAGAAATTTCTCTCCCTGTTTTAAAACTACCTGTAAGCCAAATACTAACCAGGAAGCCACTTGATGACCTTCATATCAGAGTAGATGACTAACGTCATTATCCTATGGTAGTTTGATATATTCATTGTCACTGGAACTAGAGTGTTCCTGTCATCTGCTCAGGGCACTCTGGAAGTACTGAAAAAAAATCTTCCCTTGTGTTCCCTCCCCTTTTAGACTGTAAGATATGCACCTCCTATCTTTTTTTTTTTTAACATCTTTATTGGAGTATAATTGCTTTACAATGGTATGTTAGTTTCTGCTGTATAACAAAGTGAATCAGCTATATGTATACATATATCCCCATATCTCCTCCCTCTTCCATCTCCCTCCCCCCTCCCTATCCCACCCCTCTAGGTGGTCACAAAGCACCAAGCTGATCTCCCTGTGCTATGCGGTTGCTTCCCACTAGCTATCTGTTTTATATTTGGTAGTGTATATATGTCCATGCCACTCTCTCACTTCGTCCCAGCTTACCCTTCCCACTCCCCATGTCCTCAAGGCATCTCCTATCTGTTAACAGAATCTTCCTTAAAATACCTTTCTTAACTAAGTAATAGCTTAGAGTCCAGAGTTTCTTAAGCTGAGATCTGTGGACCCTCTGGAGGGTTTTGTACTTAATTTGGGGGGACCCAAGAATTTTAAATTATTGATTTTATTTTGATGTTAATCTAAAAGAAAATAATAGAAGCACGACTACCAAGTAAAACAATATATTGCCTTATATTTGGGGATAACTCGATTCCCTGTCACTTCAGCTATCTGATTCTTTCAAGAAAATTTATAAACTTGCAGTGGGCTTTTTTAAAAAATGTAAGAGCAGAAGCAATACTCTTTCTAGCTCTCTACATTCCTGAGTGGAAATGCCTCTTTTCATCTTTTAAAATAAAAGCTACAAAGGTGGACTTTTATGTAAAATTTCTTTAAATGCTCTAAGTTAGGCATTTATAAAAGCACAAAATTTATTGCCTTCTCTTATTCTACAGACAACCACTTTGTGATTTCTGATAAATTCAAACATCTCATTAATTTACAGATCAAGAGACTGAGTTTCTTTCAGAGAAATTTAGTGGGTTGCCCAAGGTCACCAAGTAAGAGAGGGGTAAGGGTGGGATTAAATCCACTTTTTTTATTGTGGTAAAATATGCATAATATAAAACCCACCAGGGCTTCCCTGGTGGCGCAGTGGTTGAGAGTCCGCCTGCCGATGCAGGGGACACGGGTTCGTGCCCCGGTCCGGGAAGATCCCACATGCCGCGGAGCGGCTAGGCCCGTGAGCCATGGCCGCTGAGCCTGCGCGTCTGGAGCCTGTGCTCCGCAACGGGAGAGGCCACAACAGTGGGAGGCCCACGTACCACAAAACAAACAAACAAACAAACAAAAAAACTCACCATTTTATCCATTGTAAATGTACAATGCAGCGATAGGAAATACACTCCCAATGCTGTGCAACCATCACCACTCTGCATGTCCAGAGTTATTTCATCCTCCAGTCAGAAACTCTGTATCCATTAAACAATAGCTCGTCACTCCCATATTCCCCCAGCCTCTGGTAACCACTATTCTACTTTCTGTCTTTATGAATTTGCCTATTCTAGGTACTTCATATAAATGGAATAATATAATATTTGTCCAATTTTCGTCTGGCTTATTTCAGTTAGTGTAATATATTCATTGTTCATTCATGTCATATAGCATGTGCCAGAATTGCTTTCCTCTTTAAGACTGAATAATACCTCATGGTATGCATATACCACATTTTCTTTACTTGTTCATCCACCAGTGGACTGTGGGTTGCTTCCACCTTTTGGTTATTGGGAATAATGCTACTATGAACATTGGTATACAAGTATCTGTTCAAGTTCCTGCTTTTAGTTCTTTGGGGGTATGTACCCAAAAGTAGAACTGCTGGGTCATATGGTAATCCTATATTTAACTTTTTGAGGAACCTCCAATCTTTTCCACAGAGGCTGCACCCACTTTACACTCCTACCAGCAATGCACAAGGGATCCGATTTCTCCATAGCCTTGCCACCATTTGTTATTTTCTGTTATAATTTTTTAAAATAATAACTTCTCTAATGGGTGTGAAGTGGTTAAATACCCTTTTTTGACTCCCAGTATAAATCTGCTTTCCAAGAATCACATAGGATGATGCCATACTGGCAAGTTACAAAAAAGAGCTTCATGATAATGAATGTGATTTATGACCGTTTCTTTGCCTGAGACTCACAGCAGGGAAAGAATGGGATTCTTTGTTAGTTGCCAGAGAAGCTTGAGGTCAAAACAGACCCAGATTTCCCTAAGTTGAAGACTGTCCCTTGGCAGTGAAAAAGAAAAGAAGAAAAAACAAAAGCTAATCTCTCCAGATGTCCAGTTATAAGTTGTTCCTGATGGTCCCGTGGGCCTTGAGTTTCTTTGTCATACAGCTAGTAAGTGTATGACTTGGGCAACATACCTAACCTCCCTATTCTTCTGTTTCCTTATCTGAAAATAAAAGTAATAATTTCTTCCATCATGGGATTGTCATGAGGATAGCATGATTTGATTTATATAATTCCTTAGAACACTGCCTGCCACAGAGTAAATGCTCCATAAATGTTCTTAGCATTTCTCTCCAGCAGTTAGAATGTAATGATGATGATGATGATATGAAAAACCTTAAAAATAGCCTAGTGGGGATGTTGAAGATGGTGGCAGATCAACTTGGGCCAGAATTTCTCATTTATGCTTTTGCTCTTCCTCCTTCAAGAGCCAGGGTTATTTTGAGAGTTGACACAGGCCCAGTGGATCTCAGACAAAATGCATCTGTCCTGTTTCAGGCATTTATTAAAAAAATGTTGTTGTCTTATTTTGAATTAAGAAAAACTTCGAGAAAAAGAAAAATAACTTCAGGTATTCTAGTTTGCAAAGGCCACTGTGATGTGTAGGGTGAGAGTGATGTTCTGAGTTTGCCATGTGTGGGTAACTGAACAGGGATCAGATGACTCATCTGGTTTGTTTTCCATAATCTCTCATGAACTTGACTCTGCTTATTCAGAGCTTGAAGTGGGAAAAGGAAAAAGATTCCATTGTTGAAAGGAAGAGCTCCTTTTTTTCTATATAAGCATTCTCTCTATATTTACACAGATGACAACCCCTCAGCCCTTTTGTTTTATTCCTTGGTTTACCGGTAATATTGTTTTCGTGATGTATTTATTCTTTTCTATGTATTTTAACCCGAATAGAATCAGATGTTGTTTGTTACCCGGTAAACATTTCCTTGCCCTTTCCACCTACTTACTCATCAGCGTTCTTCTCAGTATCTAACAAGGGCTCAGCAGGAAACAGATGTTACACTTAAATTAGGATCATTTTAGGATGGTTTAATAAGCAGATGCTTTACAAAGACAATGGTGGGATGTAGGGAACCCCAGGGAATAGTGGGTCACCTGGCCTTGGTAACAGAGGGGATGGCAGTGGGAGGAAAAGGATTAGCTCCTGGAATCCCAGTGGAGCCTGTGCGAAGAGGGCCACCTTGAGAGGAGCAGTGCCCATTGCAAGGTGAGGGAAGCAGCCAACCAGCAGCAACCCCATGGGGGGTGACCGGGAGGACTAGATATTCCCACTTCTCTCTTTTCCCTCACACCAGTCCCCTGCTAGGACTTCCCACTGGCTGATCCCAAGGGCAACCTGAAGGCATGGCAGCCTATTGATGCAGACTCTACATTCAGTCTTAGCTTGTGGAGCAGGTTTGCAAGGAAGGCAGGAGGTATCCAAGTGCTACCTGTCCTTTCTTCTTCTCTTCCACATCTGAGGCGGGGATTCAGTGCCTGCAGCCCATCTTTCTCCACGGATCATCTTCTCTCTCTCCTGTCATCAACCTCTCCCTCCCCACCATCTCCTTCCCAGCAATGGATCCTTTTGCTCAAGTTGCTCCCATCTGAAAACAGCAACAATAAACAAACCTTCCTCTCCTTGCGTGAGTCCTTTTAGTGTTCTTAAAGAAATGACAGTTAAGACCCAGGGCTGTGTTGATGTTAGCCAGGTGAAGAGTGCATTGCAGGCAAGGAAGATAATAGTCTCAGCAAAGTTCCTGATGAGGAATAAGCAAGGGTCAGTGTGGTTGACACCTGGTGAGCAAGGCACGAGGAGAGATTGAAGGACTAGCCAGGAGCCGGATCAGGCAGGCCCTATGGATTTCAGAAAGGATTTCGGATTTTATCCCAAGGACAAGGGGAAGCTGATCCAGTCACTATGGCTGTTTAACCGGTTACCCCCGAATTTAGTGGTATAAGAATGGCCATTTTATTTTTGCTCAGATTTTGTGGGCCACTAATTCAGAAGTGGCTCAGCTGGGCAGTTCTTGCTCAGATTCTCTTATTTGGTTACGTTCAGATGTTGCCTGGGGTCAGTGACCGTCAGCTGAAGTCAAAACTGGGCTGGATGGTCAAGATGTTTCCTTCATGGTTGGCAGTTGGTGGTCTGAGTTTAGCCTAAGCTGCCGACTGGAGTGCCTATAGATGATCTTTCTGGAATGAAGGTCTTAGGGTCATTGAATTTTTATGGCTGGCTTCCCCCAATGTAAGGATCTCAAGGAAAACAGATGGAAGCTTCCTGGCTCTTTTTGACCTAGCCCCAGAAGTCAGTAGTGTCACTTCCACAGCATTCTATTAATTAGAAGTGAGTCATAGTCTATCCCAGACTCAAGGGTGAAGGGGGTTATACTCCACCTTTTAATGGGAAGAATCCTAACCACATGCGGTCACATGAGCATGTGTGATGGGTGTTATTGTAACCATCGTGGAAAATACAATCTCTCAAGCTATTGAAATATTTTGAACACAGCAGTAATGAAGGCCAATATAGGTCCTACAAAGATCCCTATGCTTGCTGCTCAGACTAGGAAACAGATGTTACACTTTAAAGTTTAAAGAGTGAACAAGACTGTACATGGTAGTCTATGGAGCTAGTGCAGGCGAGAGATGATGGTGGCTTGGTGCAGAGGGCTGGAGGTAGAGATGGGGAGCAACAAGCAAATTTGAGTTAAGTTGTAGATGGTATTGCCAAGGCTTGGTGAAGGACTGGGTGTGGAGTATGGTGGAGAAGTGATGCCAAGTTTGACTCCCAGGTGTTTGGATTGGAAGCTACTGGGTAAATGCTGGTGCCATTTACTGAGATTAGGCAGTTAGGTGAAGGAGTGGTTATGAAGGGGATAAGCAAGGCTTCACTTTAGATTGAGTGTCAGTTGCTTTGGGGACAACCAAGTAGACTTGTCAAGGGGCTATCTACATGCTTACGTCTGGAGCCCAGAAGAGAAATCCGGGCTAGAGACATAAATGTGGTACCGCTCAGCCAATTGATGATATATAAAGCCATGAGAAGGGATGAGATTCAACTAGAGAAAGGCTGCAGAGATGAGAGACAGGTAGGTGAGAGCGCTGAGAACCCCTATCTAGATATTGAGCAGAGGAGGAGCTTCCAAAGGAAACAGAAATGGCCAGAGACTGAATATATGTTCGGTGGAAGGATATGTATTTTTCCAAAACCACATCAGGCTGATGTCTGCCTTTGATCACAGGTGAAACAAATCTATAAGAAGGAACCGAATGTGGATATGAAACCAATGAGACAACTACAGAACACGCCCATGTATTATCTTCTCAACAACTTTATGAATTGGGTCAGGCAGGCATTATTTTCCTCCGAGGAAAGGCAACTCAGTTTCAAAACCTGATTCTCCAGATCTGTAGAGTTACTGCTTGCTTGCCACTAGCACCCAGGTGATGAGGAGTAGGAGTATGGGAAGGGATTTATCCACCTCCCCTCCACTCATTCTAGCAATCACGACTTTCCCTATACTTGTATTTAAGGACCTCTTCTAGGAATGCAGTCCCAGATGGTCAGCTAGTTATGACAAACATCTTAGTGTGAACTGAGGCAATTTCATGATGGATTGGCTTGCATGTTAACTCGTTTCAGCTATAATTTCCCCTTTGCCTTGCAGTCAGGGTTCTATACATGGCTCAAGTCTTATACATACATGGGACTTGGAAGAACGAAGTGATGATGTGTGGCATGGTGGTAGAAGCATTTAGTCTTCTGAGGCAGCTCTGATGAAAAATCCAGGGAAGGAGGTGGATGGTGGTAGGAATGAGGTTTTCCCTATAACAGTCTCACAGTAGGTAGGGTGTTTCTCTTGTCTGCAGCTGTTCCTGGCTGTGTAGCATCTATTTTTGAGCCCTGGCCCTCCTGGAGATGTTGTATGTCACCAAATATTCTCTAATAAATGCCTTCCTGATCTAACTAGCTAGAGTGGATTTTGTTGACTGCACCTGAGAACAATGATGATGCTCAAACTATGTGTGTGTATGTGTGTATCTATCCATCTATCTATCACTTATCTATCTGCTAAAATAGACATAAATATGTTTATGTTGAACAATTCATTTTGGCACAAATCACAGCTTTTATAGTGATTTCAAACTGAAATTGACATTTAAAATTAGTTAGCAGACATAATTGAACATTTAGGATTTTTTTATTGAAGTATAGTTGCTGTACAATATTATATAGGTTACAGGTGTATGATATAGTGATTCATAATTTTTAAAGGTTATATTCCATTTACAGTTATTATAAAATATTGACTATATTCACTATATTGTACTATATATATATCCTTGTAGTTTATTTTATACCTGATAGTTTGTACCTCTTACACCCCTATCCCTATATTTCCCCTACCCCTTTCCTCTCCCCACTTGTAACCACTAGTTTGTTCTCTATATCTGTGAGTTTGCTTCTTTCTTGTTATATTCACTAGTTTGTTGTAACACTTAGGATTTTTAAAGCACTGTGCTAGTGTACAGGCAGACAGTGGGAGGCATGTTTTGCTAATAGACATGGATGCATTTGATGTAGTGAGTCCTGACCTTCAAAGAATCTCAAAATCTACTGTCACTCTCCTGCTTAAAATTCCCACTGGCTACTAACCTAAGAGGGCAGAGACCATGCCTTTCTCATTCACCACTATATCTAAGGCCTAGCACCGGTTCTCAGTACATATATGGGAGCATACACACATCCCCCCCACACATGCACACTCACACACATGTTCACATATATGCACATACATGCATGTACACATGCATTTACTACATGAATGAAGGAAACTCTGTGCCAAGGGTCCTCTAAGTAAATATCATAGGGAGAGGTTCTTTTGGGCTATTTAATGCCAGATTAAAACATCTCTTCTCCCAGCCACCAAACCCTAGTTTAAAAATGACTCAATTTTTCTAACATAATTTTCTTATAATAAACTTTCTTTTCCTAGGGTAATTTGCTCAGGTCAGAATTAGCTCAGATGTTTTGTTCTGTTTTCCGATTATGTAGTTTTCCTGAAAATCTGCTTCCTTACTGTTGTCATGCAGACTCCCACTTTGTCAAAACACACATTTCCAGGCAGCTTCTTCTTCTTGGCCCTCAACCCCCAGCCAACGATTTCTTTCCAGGACAAGCATTGGCTTATCTATTACCCAGTCTATTCAGTCATGCTACCAATCCATACCACCAGCACTATAGAGATTTTTTTTTTTACAATTCCATTCATGATTTTTTTTCCAACTGGGGGTTACTGGTACAGGCAGACAGTGGAAGGCATGTTTTGCTAATACTTCCATTTCATAATGGAGAAAACAGTGAAATTATGAAGCTATGAAACTTACATGAGTTCACGCAGAACTGGAGGAACAGTTTTTGCTTCTTAAATTGTAATTTCCTTATGATCAGTGTGCTTGTTCAAGGTCATTTGAAATCTGTACTCTAACCACACTCCTAAGGCTTTTAAAGTAGTGATGACTCAGGCATAAAATGACAGTGATGGCTCAAAGGAAATAATTGGGCATCACTTCCAGCCTCAGCTCTCAGACAACACATAAGCTCAACTGGAACTTAGAAGGATATGTCAGGTGACAGACATCAGACAGGTGGGCCTCATATTGTTTAGGAAGAGAAGGGACTGAAAGTCTAATGTGTTTTTTTAGTTTTACATTCTTTGCTGGAATCAGAAATCATCATCCATAAGAACAGAGAGCATCGTAGTCACTTCTAAAAATGCAAAGTTGCCTACCTGCTGCTCTAGCATAAATTTTCTCCCCATCACAATTCAGAAGAAATTATAATGCATCAGTTTTTAGCTTCCTTTTACAGGTGCTTTTCAGGACTATTGATTCTTTGAAAACCTCAGATTCAGTCTTAGATGTTTACAGACATGGCTGTGGTTGACATCATTAACCTCAGCTGGCTTCACTGAAACACTTTGGCACTAGCATATCAGAATACCAGCTTGTGGCACCTCACAAAACTGACTTGACCCACCTTAGGCCAAATCAGTTTAACAAACATTATTGAACGTCTTCTCAGACCAAGGCTCTGTAATAGGAGCTCTTGGGAGTAATAGTTGGAAAAATATTTTTCCTGTCATGGTTCTTAGCCTAGTTAGGAAACAGTCAAATGAAAACAAAACAAAACCAAGCAAAAACCATCTAATCACAAACTAAACTATGAAGTGTTATAATACTGGCACCGAAAAAATTCTTTGCAACAATTGAGGTAGAGAAGAGGAAAAACTGAATGTCCAGATTCCAAGCAATCATCCAATATCACAAAGGGGGTTAACCTCATGGACTCGAGTCACTGTCAATCATCATTCATCTTAGAGATCTTAGAGTAAAAAGTTGGCAAATGATGATAAACTAGAAAAAAAAAAAGTCCAAATGAAACCCAAAGTAAGCAGGAAAAAAAAAAAAGGAAAAATAAAGACCAGAGAAGTAAATTAAGTAAAAACAGAAACACTAAAGAGAAAGTCAGTGAAACCAAAAGTTCGTTCTTTGAGAAGCTTGATAAAATTTATAAGCCACCAGACCAATTGATCAGGAAATGATCAGGAATTAGAGAATTGACATCATAACAGATTCTATAGATATTAAAAGGATAATAAGGGAGTATTGTGATCAACTTTATGCCAGTGAATATGACAATTTGATAAAATGGGAAAATTCTTTGAAAGGCATAACAGCCATAACTCAAAAAAAAGTTAATCTGAAGAGTCTTATGTCTCTTAAATAAACTGAATTTCTAGTTAAAAACCTTCACACACACACACACACGCACACACACTCACACACTCACATAAAAGCCAACTCCAGGCACATATGCCTTCCATGGCAAATTCCATTAAATTTTTAAGGAAGACATAATAGTGATTCTACATAAACTCAGAAAATTGCAGAGGAGGAAATACTGCTCAGATTATTCTAGAGGCCATCATTATTCTGACACCAATGGCCAATAAAAATCACAAGAAAAGGAAACTACAGGCTAATATTGCTAATAAACATAGATATAAATTCTAAACAAAAATTTTAGAAGATTAAATCCAACAATATAAAATAGAAAAACACATCAAGACTATGTGGGGTTTATTCCAGGGATGCAGGGTTAGTATAATGTTCAAAAATCACTTTGTTATAAAGCAGAAACCAACACACCACTGTAAAGCAATTATACTCCAATAAAGATGTTAAAAAAAATCATGTATCTCACCATATTAACAAACTAAAAAAAAAACCAAAACTATACGATCATCTCAATGGACACAGTAAAGCATTATAAAAAACTCAACATCCATTTATGATAAAAACTCTCAGTGAACTAGGAATAGAAGGTACTTTCTTAATTTGGTAAGAGCACCTAGGAAAAGTCTACAGCTCACAATACACTTACCTGTGTTAGACAATGCTTTCCTCTAAGATTAGGAAGAAGACAAAGATGTTCACTCCCACCATGTTTATTTCACATTGTACTGAAGGGTCTAATCAGTGAAATGAAGTGAGAAAAATAAATAAAAGGCATGCAGGTAAGAAAGGAAGAAGGAAAACCATTTATTTGCATACTACATAATCATCTATGTAGAAAAATCTGATGAAACCTACAGAAAAAGCTATTAGGACAAATGAGCAACTTAAGCAAACCACTTACAATTTCATAAAAATATAATACATTAAAGGATAAATATGACAAAATATGTACAAAACTTGTACACAATAAACTACAAAAAGTTTTGAGAGAAATTAACATCATCTAAATAAATGGAGATAAATAACACATTTGTGTCAAGTTTGTTAAGATATCAGTTTCCTCTAAACTGATCTGTAGATCCAATATAATTCCAAGCGAAACCTAAGCGTGTTTTCTGCTAGAAATTGATAAGCTTATTCTAAAATTCATATGGATGGCAAATGTTCTCAAAGAGTCAAAAGAACTCTGAAAAAGAAGAATAAAGTTAAGGGCTAACACTATCTTATTTCAAGATTAATAATAAAGGTACTGTCCTGACATTGCCCTAAAAATAGACAAATTGATCAAAGGAACTGAACAGAAAGTCCAGAAATGACCCACACATATATGAACAACTGATTTTTGACCAAAATGCAAAGCAAATTCAGTGGAAAAAGACAGTGTTTTCAAACCAAAAATAGAGTAAAAGATTTAACCTAAAAGATATATAGAATTTTATAGTTAAAATTTTGTAAGTAGGAGTTTGTAACTAAATACACATTGTTTTTGAGAGCCATATGCTATCTTAAAAAATATGTACTAGGCCACAAAGGAAATCCCAATAAATTCCAAAGCATTGGCATCATACAAATAATGTTCTCTGACCACAACACAGCACAGTCAGAAATTCTTGATGAAAGGAGAGCTTAAAAAATCTACCTTCATATAATTTGAAAAATATTACTAAATAATTCCTATATGAAAGAGAAAATTATGAAATGCTTAAAGCTGGATAGCAAGTGGTACATGTCAAAATTTGTGGAACAGAGCTAGTGACTATTTAAAACTTTGATTATATTCTTGGAATAACAAGAAAGAAAATAAACAAGAAGCTAGTAAAAGAATGACAGAATAAATCTAAATCAACAAGAAGGAAAGAAATAACAATGCTAAGGCAGAAATTAATAAATTTTAGAACAACAGCAATAACAAAAAATAGGGAAATTTGACACAAAAGCTGATTTGCCGAAAAGACTAATAAGAACTCTGGTAAGACTAATTACAAAACACAATGCAATAATGAAATGAAAAGAAGGGTATGATAGTTGTAGATATTGAAATGAAGGTTTTATTAAAAAATTAAAGAATATTTTGAACAAAAATGTGCCATAAATTTGGAAAACCCAGAGTAAATATATAAATTTCATAATATGTCAGAATTGTCAAAAGAAGAAATGAAACACTATAATAAATTATGATTCCAGAAATTAAATTATAATTAATCCTCCATTCTCCATCAAACATTCTCCCCCGGTCATTTCCGGATCCAAATAGTTTCTCTGATTTATTCTACAAATTTCAAAGAAAAGGTAATCCCTGTGTAGATTGCTCTAAAAAATAGAAAAAAAAAGAAAATGCTTACTTCATTTTATGAGACTAGTACAACTTGACACTAAAAGCTAGTTTAAGAAAAGGTAATTTTAGGTTAATATCACTTAAGAACAGCTGTAAAACTTTTTAAATAAAAGTGCTATCCTTCTAAATCATGATCACATAGATTTTTTTTCCAGGAATGAAAGGATGGTTGAATGTCAGGAAAATATATCCACACAACTCACCACATTAATGAACTAAAGAAAAAAAAATCTATTTGATGCAGAAAAATCACTTGCTAATTTTCTTTCCTTTTTTAAAAAAAATCTTTATTGGAGTATAATTGCTTTACAATGTTGTGTTAGTTTCTGCTTTATAACAAAGTGAATCAGCTATACATATACATACATCCCCATATCTCCTCCCTCTTGCATCTCCCTCCCACTCTCCCTATCCCACCCCTCTAGGTAGTCACAAAACACCAAGCTGATCTCCCTGTGCTATGAGGCTGCTTCCCACTAGCTATCTATTCTACACACATTTACTATGAAAGCTCACAGATAAGTAGGAGAGAGGGAAACCACCTTAACTTAGAAGTGGATATTGACCCAAATCTCAAAGCACACATAGTGCTTTATTATAAAATTCAAATTTTTACCTCTGAGTTCAGTAAAAAAACCAAGTATGTCTATTATTGTTGCTACAGTTCAGTGTGGAACTAGAGGGCCTTTCAATTAAATTAAAAAATTTTATAAAGCTTTAAGATTTAGAAGAGAGTAGATAAAATTATTACATACAGGTGATATCTTAATTAACATATAAACCCCAAAAGAATCAAAGAAAGATTCATGCAACTAATAAGAAATTTCTGGATATAATATCAATAAACAACATTAGTAGTACTTACTTATACCAACAATAACAAGGTAAAAGTTGTTTTGAAAACTAAGATGCCACTTAACAGTAGCAACAACAAAATCTCCTATAAATTGTCTGGAAATTAAAAGAATGATAAAGAATTCAGAAGTCCTTAAGGGAGAATATTTTTTTAAATTTAGTTTTTTATTGAAGTATAGTTGATTTACAGTATTGTGTTAATTTCTGCTGTATAGAAAAGTGACACAGTTATACACATATATACATTCTTTTTTTATATTCTTTTCCATTAAGGTTTATCCCAGGATATTAAATATAGTTCCCTGTGCTATAAAGTAGGACCTTGTTGTTTATCCATTTTATATGTAGTAATTTGCATCTACAAACCCCAAACTCCCAGTCCGTCCCTCCTCCACCCCCCACCCTTGGCAACCACAAGTCTGTTCTCTATGTCTGTGAGTCTGTTTCTGTTTTGTAGGTAGGTTCATTTGTGCCATATTTTAGTTTCCACATATAAGTGATATCATATGGTATTTGTCTTTCTCTATCTGACTTACTTCACTCAGTATGATAATCTCTAGGTCCATCCATGTTGCTGCAAATGGCGTTACTTTGTTCTTCTTTTATGGCTGAGTAGTATTCCATTTTATATATGTTCCACACCTTCTTTATCCATTCCTTTGTTGATGAACATTTAGGATGTTTCCATGTTTTGTCTGTTGTGAATAGTGTTGCAGTGAACATTGGGGTGCATGTATGTTTTTGAATTATGGTTTTCTCTGGATATATGCCCAGGAGTGGGATTGCTGGATCATATGGTAATTCTCTTTTTAGTTTTCTGAGGAACCTCCATACTGTTTTCCATGGTGGCTCCAACAACAGTGTAGGAGGATTCCCTTTTCTCCATATCCTCTCCAGCATTTGTTATTCGTAGACTTTTTAATGATGGCCATTCTGACCAGTGTGAGGTGATACCTCATTGTAGTTTTGATTTGCATTTCTCTAATTATTAGTGATGTTGAGCATCTTTTCATGTGCCTGTTGGCCATGTGTATGTCTTCTTTGGAGGAACGTCTATTTAGGTGTTCTGCCCATTTTTCGATTGGGTTGCTTGTTTTTTTGCTGTTGTATATGCTGTTTGTATATTTTGGAATTAAGTCCTTATTCGTTGCATCGTTTGCAAATATTTTCTCCCATTCCATAGGCTGTCTTTCTGTTTTGTTTATGGTTTCCTTTGCTGTGCAAAATCTTGTAAGTTTGATTAAGTCCCACTTGCTTATTTTTGTTTTTATTTCTATTGCCTTGGGACACTGACATAAGAAAATATCGGTACAATTTTTTTTTAATTTATCTATTTTATTTATTTATTTTTGGCTGTGTTGGGTCTTTGTTGCTGTGTGCGGGCTTTCTCTAGTTGTGGTGAGTGGGGGGCCACTCTTCTTTGTGGTGCACGAGCTTCTCATTGTGGTGGCTTCTCTTGTTGTGGAGCGTGGGCTCTAGGTGCACGGGCTTCAGTAGTTGTGGCACGCAGGCTCAGTAGTAGTGGCTCATGGGCTCTAGAGCGCAGGCTCAGTAGTTGTGGTGCACGGGCTTAGTTGCTCCACGGCATGTGGGATCTTCCTGGACCAGGGCTTGAACCCATGTCCCCTGCATTGGCAAGTGGATTCTTAACCACTGCGCCACCAGGGAAGCCCAATATATTTTTTTAAAAGAATCAATTTTATTTATTTATTTTTGGTTGCATTGGGTCTTCGTTGCTGTGCGCAGGCTTTCTCTAGTTGCGGCGAGTGGGGGCTACTCTTCATTGTGGTGTGCGGGCTTCTCACTGCAGTGGTTTCTCTCGTTGTGGAGCACGGGCTCTAGGCATGCAGGCTTCAGTAGTTGTGGCACGCGGGTCAGTAGTTGTGGCTCATGGGCTCTAGAGCGCAGGCTCAGTAGTTGTGGCACACGGGCTTAGTTGCTCCGCAGCATGTGGGATCTTCGCGGACCAGGGCTCAAACCTGTGTCCCCTTGGCAGGTAGATTCTGAACCACTGCGTCACCTGGGAAGTCCCAACATTGTAAAGATATTAATTCTCCTCAAAATAATCTATACCAGGCATTAGCAATCTAAACCTACAGGTCACGTCTAGACCACCACCTCCTTTTGTAAATAAAGTTTTATAGGAACACAGCCACATTCTTTGTTTACTTATATCTTAGGCTGTTTTTGTTCTGCAATAGCAGAGATGAGTAGTTGCCACACAGAATATATGGTCTGCAAAAACTAAATATTTACTACCTGGCTTTTACAGAAAAAAGTGTACAGGCCCCTGATTTATCAGTTTATTGTTATTCCATGGAAAATGTCTCAGTACTTCTTGGGAAAATCGACAAACTTACTTTGAAGTTATATGAAGATTAAATCCATGAATAAAAATAATTCTGAGAAAGATAATGGAGGTTGACCTTATCAGATTAAGACACATTGCAATGCTATTTTCATTAAAACAGCATGTACTCTATAGGAACAGTCAAAAGGTCTAATGCTATACAATAGATGCAGATCAAAGTAAAATGGGAACTTGTTATAAGATAGAAGTGTCATCACAAATTAGTGGGGAAGGATAAATAATTTAGTAAATTGTTTTGTTAAAGGTGAATTGATGTATGAATAAAAGTAAGGTTGAATTCCTTCCTCACAATTTTATCCCATGCCTAAAGATAAACTGCAAAGTAATTAAAACTGAAATATGGAAAGAAAAACTATAAAGTGGAAAAAAAAAACTTGGAAGAATATCTTTGTGAATTTAGGATGGTTCACAGCTTTTGAAACAAAAGTAGAGAGTACTTGGAAGCTCGAAGTAGACAGTGTAAGTAAAATAAAATTTTAAGTTAAAGAGGGAGGTTGATGGATTTGTCAACACATATAAAGGAACTGTGTTTAATGAAGTACACTGCAGAGAAAGTTAACAGATTTATGATACACTCTAAGAAGATTTTTGCAACATCTATAATCAACCAAGCACTTATAACTAGAAAAATAAAAGCAATATCTATAAACTTGCAAGAGAAAAGGAAAAACAAAAGTTAAAATGACAAAGGAATCAAATAAGCATTTTCAGAAGGGGAAACAGAAAAGATGAAGCGTATGAGAGATGTTTGTTTTCAGTAGAAATCAATGAAATCAAATTCAGCTAACAATGCAGTTAACCAATTTACACCCACTAGATTGCAAAAATGAATGAAGTGGATGCTATTAAGTGCTGATGGGAGTATGAGGAAAGGTGAACCGTCCTGGCCTGCTGGGTACACTGTCAATTGGTGCATCCTTTTAAAAGAACAGTATAGCTATACTTAAGAAGTTAAATATGTGATACTCTACGACTCTTCAATCCTACTTCTGGGTAAATAACCCAGGGACATTTTTGTGCGATTGTAGAAGAAACATCTGTAAGGTTTTCATTTCACCGTTGTTTGTGATAGCAGAAGTTGAAGTGATATCACTAGAAGAAAAGACAATAAAAGGTGTTTTTTGCAGAGGATGGAAACTGTACAGCAAATGCAAGAAATGGATTAGATTTACATTTACCAGCATGGATAGATTTCACATATGTTTGAATAGAATAAGAGTGACAGCACTGGATCATTTTGAAAAATTAAAAAATTCCCCACAAAATTAATAAATGATATTTCCCAGGATGATATGTTTGAAAATAAAGGCATGACAGATGGAAAGACATACAGTAAAATCAAGAGAGAAGGTATTTAGAGTCAAGGGTAATGACAGCAGAAATTAATAATAATAATAATAATGATGATGATGATAAAAAACAGATGGGGACTTCGTGTGGTCTAATAATGATAGTTTGCCCTGAACTGAGGGGGGTCACCTGAATAAACACAGAGAGCACCCTGCAACCCCCATAAAGAAAGGACAGCTCTCTCAATGTCAGTGATACAAGACAGCAACCACAGTCTACCTGGGAATAAAAGTCCCTCGAAATTTCTGACATTGAAAGAACTTGGAAAGGAGAGGGAGATGGCACAGTTAGTTGGTATCTAAAAAATGACAAAGACATAATATATGCTAGATGGACAGGGATAATAATTGGGCTTCTAAGGACAATTTGTGAAAACCAGTTTTACAGTATTGAAATAGAATGTGGACCATAACAGTCAAAACACTTCCTGTTTTAAGGTCTGTAAACCAAATTTTTATAAATGAAGTCAATGGTCCTAAATGGACTCGTGGACCCAGGTGCTATCACCAACTGAAGGGCTTTTAGCTCAAATTTTGATTTAGGGAAAAAAGCAATAATTTACCAGGATTCCTCAGCCCTGACAGCTCTCAGAGGCCTTGGTGATTACATTTGGAGAAAGGACATACAGAGACGCTTTTAGCACCCACATTTCCTCTGAATGAATTGTCTTCTTTTTCCATATTTATTATTGCTTTTGCAAACTGAAAAGTTATGCTTTAAACAGAGCTTGGGTTCAGTCACCCTCTTGTTGTCCATTTGAGTACTAGTTTGGAATCTAACAAAGATAGAACAAAATTAACATTGGATTCAGTCCCTGCCTTAAGTTTGGTGCTTCTGCCTCTAATGTTTCTCCCTAGGAACTCTGAAAGAACCCAGCATGCCCAGCAGATACCCCAAATTGGCTGGTTTCCCTTCTCAGAAAATTGCCACCTTTTCTAATTTTCTTTTTGGAACTACTAAGTGCTGAAATATGGTTGTAAACCGAACTAAATCAATTCTTTTTTTTATGCTAAAAATGTGTTTGTTGTTCTGAAATGTAAAGTTTCTGACAGATTATTGTGTAACATTTTCTTTTTTAAAACTTTTATTTTGTATTGGAGTAAAATTGATTAACAGTGATGTGTTACAGGTGTACAGCAAAGTGGTTCACTTATACCCGTATAAGTATCTATTCTTTTTCACATTCTTTTCCCATTTAGGTTATTACAGAATATTGAGCCAAGTTCCTTTCATTTTTTTCCTAAAGGCTTTTTTTGTTCGAATTCAGTATTTGAATAAAATCACCTTTGAAGCAGCAGCTATCAACCCTGAAAAGCAATTGATGGTTTCATTAATCTTTTTTCTGAGAAAACCTTAGTTGTAAGGCTATAACATCTGCTGTAAGTAGGATTTAACATAACAGTATTTCAAAAGTAGGCTTTTTATTGCCAGATCTTTGCTTGATTTTAGTATAATATAAAGCATGTGTTAATAAAAAAAGAACAACTCTACCTCCATTGCTAATAAAACCTATAAAAAATGAATTGTATGACAAGTAGGAAGATACAGGTATCTGGCTGTGAGTAATAAAGGGTCTGCCAAGTAAGGTTTCATACGTAGGTAGCTAACAAGCATCAGAGCTTGCAAGGATAAATATGTTTCTGCAAGTGGAACAAAGGCATTATAAACGGAGAGAAAAGAATGTTCAGGTGCCCAGGGGAGACCTGCAAAGGTTTCTACTGCGATCGCAGTTTAAAATATTGACTTTCACCTGGGTTTGGGGTAGGTTCAGATAAAGAGTGATGTTGACTCCAAGCCATGGGTCTGCATCTTTGAATATATGTATCTCCACCTCACCATTGGGATGTGTATCTCAGAATCCTACTATCTTAAGTCCGGTTCCCTAGAAAAGAAAGACTGAGGCAAATTGTATAAGCTAATGTTTTATTAAAGAGTCCAATTCTAAGATTGCAGCAGAGAGGAAGTGAGGTCTGGAAGCAGCAAAAGCAAATACAAGGTAGTGTTTTTTTTTTTTGGTACGCGGGCCTCTCACCGTTGTGGCGTCTCCCGTTGCGGAGCACAGGCTCCGGACGCGCAGGCTCAGCAGCCATGGCTCACGGGCCCAGCCGCTCCGCGGCATGTGGGATCTTCGCGGACTGGGGCACGAACCCGTGTCCCCTGCATCGGCAGGCGGACTTTCAACCACTGTGCCACCAGGGAAGCCCAGGTAGTGTGTTTTTGTGCTGGAGAGACACTCCTGCAAGAAACCCAGCTGATTGCTTTATCCTGTGTAGTGTCATTGGCGAGTCTGTAGGGAACCCCCTGGCCTGGGAATTATTCTTGGGGTAGAGGGGTGGGAATAAGGAAGGGTAAAGCATCTATCCATCAGCTGCTTCATCTCTTGTTTCTTTGGGGTCTGAGTCTGGATTACTGTTCCTGATTCATTACTCATTCTTCCTCAGAGAAATATATATCCTTGCACACTCTTTGCCATGGGACTTTGCAGTCCTCCAGCTGGGTTGGGTGGAGTATATTTCCCATCCCGCTGATGCTGTGCTTGGCCACTCTTATGCAGAGCAGCTCACCGAGTGCTCACTGACTGATGAAAAACATGACAATGGGATAATTTGATAAGATTATCCAGAAGATTATAAAAGCCCGGATCACAGAATTCCAAGCTGTAAATTGGTTCTGAGCACAAAGGAATCCCACCCAGATTAGGTGTACCCACACAGCTGAAAAAATGTGTGGTCGGAATTTGGGAAAGAAGTCCGCCAGTCAGGGCTCAGATGTTCTTGTCTGAGAGAGTAGCGGAAGCAAAGAGACCTTACAGATGGAGGGAAAAGTGCTGGCCGTGGAAGTGAACTGGGGAGCATAGTAGCTAGTGGGCAAAAGGAAGGAAAACATTGTCAAGATGGAGGGTGGGAAAGAGTTGGGCAACTCCAGCTAGCTGGAATAAGAGAGTATTTTCTCTCACAGGTAAGGCTGTTCCTCCATTGCCCTGTTAGTCCACATAGTTCTGCGTAAATCTTCTTCATAACTACATAAAAGTTTGAGCTAAGTTTGAGCAGCTAGGTAGTGGGTATGATCACAGACTCAGCATCACACTGATCTGGGCTTAAATCCTGCTTCTTTTTCTGTGTCACTGTGGGTGGTTTTCTAAATTTCTTTCAGCCTTGGTTTCTCACCTGTAAAATGAGGATAATGAAAGTCACTATTTCATTGAGCTTTGGGTCAGTGATAAAGATAAATGATTTGATGAATGTTTTATAGTCATTAGCGCTGTTGGGTGGGGGATTGTGCATCTCCCAGGTCCACGGTAACATTGCATGTCCTAGCTCCTTGTTGGAAGAGTGGTGCCGTATGACTTATTCTGGCCAATGAATCATGGCTGGAAGCCGTGGGTGCCATTTGGGGGCTGGTATATAACCCTCTGGAGATCCCTTTCCCTCTGGCATGGTGATCAAGTGTCCAAGATAGCGGCCTCTCTGTTAATTTTCTCCGCAAATAACTCCTGTGAGCAGAATCCCATTGTCGAGCTGCAGTGTACCTGGAGCTCGTGAGCAAGTCATCAATCTTCACTGGTAAAAGCCACTAAGATCTTTGATGGCGTTAGTCACGGCAGCATAACCTGTCCTTTCCTGATACAGCATGAAAGCACTTGATGAAGCTTCTGGCCTGGCACATGGCAAGTACTCAAAAATACTGTTATCAAATTGGAAATCTTATTATGATTCAGTTAGGCATATTCTCCAAAGAGCTTTTGTTTTAATGTCTTATTGGTGAGAAGGAGATAGGAAGGAAGAAGCAGACAGACCTGAGTATCTGTGGAATTTTGAGGTTTCTTTTGTATAATCATTAGTGTTATGATCGTAATGAACAAGAATACAGGAAGATCCTTATTACACATGCATTTATCTTAGAAAAGTCTGAAAATGTTGAGACAAGTAACTGATTGCATGAAAAGTTTATGCAGAAGCTTAAGTATAAATGTGTGTCAATTTCCTCTGCTAGTTTAATACCTATGATCATTTCCACCTGGTCGTTTACTTGGATGATAACTCCAGATAATATATTCATTCAAGGTCTATTATAAAAATAATAGGACAGAAGATGGGAAAGCATCCTGTTAGCTTCTTAAGGTGACATTCACAGTGTTACATCAGTGATCTCCAAATGCCAGTCATGCATGTGCTGTTTCAGAATCACCTGGGGAGTTAAATGGAAAACCTTTTTATTTTGAAATAAATTTAAATCGACACAAAAGTTGCAAGATTAATATACAGACCTCCTGTATTCTGTCAGGACTTGCTAATTTTTAACATTTTCCACATTTGTCTCCTCTCTCCTGAGACAAGGATATTCTTTTTTTTTTTTTTCTAACAGCAACTCTTTATTGTATCAATGCTAGCTGAATCAAATATCACAAAGTAAACACCAAAGGCTTCTCAAAAATCATATTTACACAGTGTTTTACAATATATGGAAATGCTTATTCTACAGTAAGTTTTTAAATACTAAATTTTATCTGATGTCATATGTAAAAAAGTATGCATAGAAAAAAGTTTTAACATATGTATATATGTGCATAAAAAAAACAGAACAAAATACACTGAAATGCTAGCAGTGGTTATCGGGGTGGTGGGATGCCACCAGGCAGGTGGGCAGCCTCTTTATCTGGAAGCCGCATGGTCGGGGCCCTGCCACAAAGGATATCCTTTTAAGTTATCACTGTACAGTTCTCAAGTTCTAAGGATTTAACATTGATTTACTCTTTTTAATCTAGTCTACAATCCAATTTAGTCTTATAGTCCAATTTGTCAGTTGTCTTAATAATGCTTTTTATAGTATAATTTTCCCTTCAGTCCAGGATTCAGTCCAGGATTATGTGTTGCATTTAATTTCTATGTCTCGTTAATCTCTTTTCATCTGGAATATTTCAGACTTTGTCTTTTGTTGTACTGACACCTTTGAAAATACAAGTCAGCTAATATATAGAATGATCCTCACATTTTTTTTTTTTTTTTCGGTACGTGGGCCTCTCACTGTTGTGGCCTCTCCTGTTGCGGAGCACAGGCTCCAGACGCGCAGGCTCAGCGGCCACGGCTCACGGGCCCAGCTGCTCCGTGGCATGTGGGATCCTCCCGGACCAGGGCACAAACCCGTGTCCCCTGCATCGGCAGGCGGACTCTCAACCACTGCGCCACCAGGGAAGCCCCTCACATTGTTTTTGTTTCATGTTTTCTCATAATTAGATTCAGGTTACATATCCCTTGCCAGAATATTACAACAGTGATGCATGTATTTTTAAGGACAAAGGTGCTTCATACCCATCTGCCACTCCTGGGTGATGTTCATTTTGATCACCCAGCAAAGGTTTTGCCCAGTTTTTCCATTGGACAGTTAGTATTATTCCTCTTGCAAATAACAAGAAATTTATGGGTAACTAACTTAAGATTATGCATATATCCTACTCCTCATCAAATGTTCCATCTTAGATTTAACAACCATTGTGGATCCTCCACGTTTATCAGCTGGTCTTCTATATTAAGGAGTAACTTAATATTCTATTCTACCTATGTAGCTACATATGTGTCTTGTATGTTTCTATGTACCCATGATTAATCTATCGCTCTATCAATCTATCATCTATCTTCATTATCAGATGTACTCATCGATTTCTATTTTATTCAATGGATTAATTATAATCTATAACTATTCTTACTTATTTTGATGCTCAAATTGTCCCAGCTTTGGCTAGTAGGAGCCCCTTCAAGCTGACCAGGTTGGCTCCTATGTCTTTTCTTACATGCTCCCATTGTGTGTGTGTGTGTGTGTGTGTGTGTGTGTGTTCTGGCAACATTTCCTTAATTTCCTGTAAGGCAAGATGTTCCAGGCTCATCTTGTACCTAACCTGCCTCAGATCTGGATTTATAGATCCCAACCCTAAGCTAACTGAATTAAACGTCACAGGGTAGAGCTCAGATACCTGTATTTTTAAAGAAAACCTCCTAAATATTTCTGATGCTCAGGTAGCAATATGGATACTGTATTGTTTAATAAAAGTGGTTATAAAATGCCCCATAGTTGTGTCAATGATCAGATTCTGTGGCCCTATGATGGGTCCTTGATTCCTTCAGGACTCTTGCAGACCATTGAAATGACACTCCACTACCCTCTAGAAACGTCACCCTACTCACTGGTCAAAATTGTGACAAAATCGCTCTCTCTTTGGTGCTTCCTTTCTAGCCTGGTTCTAGTTCTGCTTTTCCTTGGCATCTTTAAATTCTACCTTCAGATGCTTAGTGCTTTCTCATTCTCTTCCTTCCTCTTCTGAGCCAACATTTGACAGCATTAAAAAATGCTTTACATCTTTCAGGAAGGAGAGCGAGTTGTTGAATATCAGGGTTTATTCATTCAGTTAGTCAACAAGTTCTTATTGATTAATCTGAAGCCCGAACTTGCTGGGGTTATTTCTAAAATGTGCATGAAATCAAGCTTCCTCTTTATTTAAATGGGCTGAGTGCAAAGAGCAACAGTATTCAAAGCCTACTATTATTATTATTTCTCTCTGCCCTTTGCTTTTGGTCTGAGTGCTTAGGTGTCTTTTATTGAGGAGATGCTCTAAAATGAGCAATTGATAAAAAGTTTTGGCTAAAAGATTAACTCATATTAAAATTTTAGTATGAGTTCAATAGCCCCATCCTCTGGCATACACATTTGCATGTGTGCTTTTCTATTTGCTTCCTCTGCAAATACTTCATGAGTGAATTTTTGTATGTACTTATTGACTAGAGAAAAGGAGCCAGTGTGGGAAAGAAGGATGCACAAGAGTTGAATGTGGAAGGTGGTGGAGGTAAGGCAGGCATTAAATGCTTAAGACAGACAAACAGATGTCCAGCTAAGGCCCTGTGTCCAGGCAGAAGGAAGAACTAGAGCAGTGGGATGAAGATGAATCCTCATGGGTGTCACCACTGAAGAAGGAATTTTTGGTACAAGACATTCAAAGGCAAAGAGCCTTCCCTGAAAGCAAGATAGACATCACCGATTGTTGACATGGAGCCCCAGGAAACTCAGAGTGGAGTACTGCCTAGAAATAAGGCTTGGGGACAGGAAGAGGAATCATTTGTTTTGTATGGAAAAAGGGTCTGAAAGATATTTCCTCCTAATTTAAAGCATAGAACAGACTTCTCAGAGGGTCACTGTGATCTCAGGTGTCTACACTGAGGGGCCCACATGGAGAAATTCCCTAAGCCAGAGGCATTTCTTGCTGTGGTCTCTCCAACAGCAAGGAGTTGCTGTAATGACTTCTCTGTGTATAGCCAGAGCAGTCCTCACTACTGGAGAAAAAAAGCTTTGTCAGACTGAAGCCTGCACTGTCACAGCTGTCAAAAAGTCACCCTGGGGAAATTGTCTGCTGGCCAGGGAGTGTGCAGATCTATTTGATCCTGTTTCTTCTTTAAGCTTCTTTTCAGTTGTCAGTAGCAGAGTTTCCTGAGCTGCTGCTGGTGCAATGAAATGAAAGTTTCATTCACACCAGTGTCAAAGGGTGGGTCCTTTAACCACCTGTGGGTCTTCTTCTGTCAATCATTTCCCTGTCATGGAAACATACAGCGCCTTTTCTTTCAATCCTAATGCCTGCAACCCCCTCGTGGCCCTCACTGCACAGCTCTGGCTTGGATGGGGCAAGAGCCGAAGAGCAATTGACCAGGATGCAAAGGAGCTGTGTGAAAGGTAGGCGGGGCATTAGGACAGGGAACCGGGGGCTCTGATCCAGAACATCTTTATTGCTGGGATCAGGGGCAAAACTACAAAGCTGGTCAGAAGAAAGGAGATGGCAGTAAAAAGTAGCAAGTGGCTAAACCAGGTCAGGTGCAGTGTGGGTCAAGCTCAGCAGAGCTCCTGAAAGATTGAGGTCTTTCTCCCTGCAGGCTGTCTGGAGAGCGGGTAAATGCTTTGCTAAAATCTGGTTAGAGACACAGCTGTAGAGAAACCTGGAGGGCAAATGCATGTGGTGAGGTTGTCATTTAGCAAAGGCAGAGTTTTAAGAAATTCAGTGTTCCTGTTGCACAGTTATAAGTCTTCCTTCATTGTAAATTAAATGAGTTCATGGTTTCAGAAAATAAACCAAAAATAATTTGTGGATCATCTTTGGATGAATAATAGCAATCCTTTAAAGAGACGAAATGCAGAAACACGTACTTCTTAATAAAGGAACACAGTGAAATTGCTCGCTGGTCGGCAGATGACAGCGCAGAGAATTGATGTGCTCTTAATCAGGGTGTGTTTGGTCTGTCAGGCTCAGCGAGGAAGGTTTATTTTCTGTGTTTTGCTGACTTGTACAATTCCTACCTTAAGGAAAACAACAGCAACAACAAATCAGTTACTGAAAGCCCCACCTTACGGCACTGGTTGAATAATTTACTGTTCTTGTCACTTGTCTGTCCAAATGGCAGGAACAAGTCTGTGGCTGAGTCCCCGTGAGTCAGCAGCCCCTGGGTCCCTGGGTCAGGTGGCGCCTCCCCTCCCAGCCCTTCTCTCCCAGCAGGAGCCCTTTGAAGTTACAGGCTGAGTCTCCTGTCAATGACCTCACTCAAGTGGAGGGACAGGGCTGTCTTCTAAACAGATTTTTAGGATTTATGGCATTTGCTTTGAGCATCCTCTGAACAAAATACTACAGGAGACTAATATGCAATGAATCAGGAAAATAGGCTTTATAATCACGTATTGGTTTTTATCCAGAGACCATCCGTATGTAATATTAGCATTTCACAGTATTTCCTAATGCTTTGCCTACTCATCTTGGATTCTGGTGCAGCTCACTCTGTGACAGCTGCTGCCTGGTTCCTAGAAACCAGGAACCAGGCTTCCCAGGTTCCTGGGAACCTGGGAACATACATACTGGTGCTGTATGTTTCCATGACAGGGAAATGATTGACAGAAGAAGATCCACAGGTGGTTAAAGGACCCACCCTTTGACACCAGGTCCAGTCTTCCCCCATAGGGGAGAGACGGAGGATGTCATCAAATGCTCAAGTAATGAGGTCAAGAGAGGTTCATGTCTAACAGAAGCCCTCACTCTGTGTGCTTAGAAGAGCAGACAAAAATATTAGAAAAGAGAGCAACTTTGAGAGAGATGGAAGTATCTGTTGAAAGCATCTTTGTGCTGGAGGTGGTTCACTTATGTATGTGCATAAGTGTGCGTCACTGGACTGCAATAGCATTCATTGATCCTTCTGTTTGTGTCAGACTCTAGAGCAGCACTGTCCTATAGAAATATAATTTGAGCCACATATGCAATTTTATTTTATTTTTTAAAATTATTTTTTGTTTAAATTTTTATTTATTTTTATTGAAGTATAGCTGATTTACAATGTTGTGTTAATTACTGCTGTACAGCAAAGTGATTCATTTATACATATATATACATTCTTTTTTTTAATATTCTTTTCCATTATGGTTTATCGTAGGATACTTTGCAGTTAGCAGATCTAAGCTAACCGGAAATGGATAAACAACAAGGTCCTACTGTATAGCACAGAGAACTATACTCAATATCCTGTGATAAACATATGCAATTTAAAATCTAGTAGTCACATTAGAAAAATTAAAAGAAATGGGAAAAATTAATTTTAAAAATATATTTTATTTGGGACTTTCCTGGTGGTCCAGTGGTTAAGACTTTGCCTTCCAATGCAGGGAGTGTGGGTTTGATCCCTGGTCAGGGAGCTAAGATCCCACATGCCTCAGGCCAAAAAACCAAAACATAAAACAGAAGCAGTATTGTAACAAATTCAGTAGACTTTAAAAATGGTCCACACTGAAAAAAAAAACTTAAAAAAAATTTTATTTAATCCAAGCTACCCCAAATATTATCATTTTGACATGTAATCAGTACAAAATATTATCACAGTGAGATACTTTACATTCTTTTATTTTACAGTCTTTGAAATCTGGTGTGTATTTTACACTTTTTTAAAAAAAAATTTTATTGGAGTATAGTTGATTTACAATGTTGTGTTAGTTTCAGGTGTAAAGCAAAGTGAATCCATTATACATATACATATATCCAATCTTTTTAAGATATTTTTCTCATATAGACCATTACAGAGTATTGAGTAGAGTTCCCTGTGCTATACAGTAGGTCATTATTAGTTATCTTTTTTATATATAGTAGTGTGTATATTGTCAATCCCAATCTCCCAATTTATGCCTCCCCCACTCCACCCCCCCATAACCATAAGTTTGTTTTCTACATCTGTAACTCTGTTCCTATTTTGTAAATAAGTTCACTTGTACCATTATTATAGATTCCACATATAAGCAAAATTTGTCTTTCTCTGCCTGACTTATTTCACTCAGTACGATAATCTCTAGGTCCAACCATGTTGCTGCAAATGGCATTATTTCATTCTTTTTGATGGCTGCGTAATATTCCATTGTATATATGTACTACATCTTCTTTATCCATTCCTCTGTCGATGGACATTTAGGTTGCTACCATGTCTTGGCTATGGTAAATAGTGGTGCAATGAACATTGGGGTGCATGTATGTTTTCAAATTATGGTTTTCTTAGGGTATATGCCCAATAGTGGGATTGCTGGGTCATATGGTAGTTCTATTTTTAGTTTTTTGAGGAACCTCCATACTGTTCTCCATAGTGGCTGCATCAATTTCCATTCCCATCAACAGTGTAGGAGGGTTCCCTTTTCTCCACACCCTCTCCAGCATTTTTTGTTTGTGGATATTTTGATGATGGCCATTCTGACTGGTGTGAGGTGATATCTCATTGTAGTTTTGATTTGCATTTCTCTAATAATTAGTGATGTTGAACATCTTTTCATGTGTTTGTTGGCCATCTGTATGTCTTCTTTGGAGAAATGTCTATTTAGATCTTCCGCCCATTTTTTTGATTGGGTTTTTTTTTCTTTTTTATATTGAACTTCATGAACTGTTTGTATATTTTGGAGATTAATCCCTTGTCTGTTGCTTCATTTGCAAATATTTTCTCCCATTCTGAGGGTTATCTTTTCATTTTGTTTATGGTTTCCTTTGCTGTGCAAACACTTTTAAGTTTAATTAGATCCCATTTGTTTATTTCTGTTTTTATTTTCACTACTCTAGGAGGTGGATCAAAAAAGATCTTGCTGAGATTTATGTCAGAGAGTGTTCTGCCTATGTTTTCCTCTAAGAGTTTTATAGCATCAGGCCTTATATTCACATCTTTAATCCATTTTGAGTTTATTTTTGTGTATGGTGTTAGGGAGTGTTCTAATTTCATTCTTTACGTGTAGTTGTCCAGTTTTTCCCAGCACCACTTATTGAAGAGACTGTTTTTTCTCCATTGTATATTCTTGCCTCTTTTGTCATAGATTAGGTGACCTCCACTTAGTTTTTAATTTAACTTTCTATCACAAGTATTTCTCTGCATTGCTAATCCCCTTATTCAGCACAGTCTTTAATGGATATAATTATTATGTATTACTGCATCACAGAAAAGTAATTTTTTTTTTTTTTTTTTTTTTTTGCAGTGCGCGGGCCTCTCACTGTTGTGGCCTCTCCCGTTGCGGAGCACAGGCTCCGGACGCGCAGGCTCAGCGGCCATGGCTCACAGGCCCAGCTGCTCCACGGCATGCGGGACCTTCCCGGACCGGGGCACGATCCCGTGTCCCCTGCATTGGCAGGCAGACTCTCAACCACTGCGCCACCAGGGAAGCCCAGAAAAGTAATTTTTTATGTCCATGTTTTTGGATATGGAAGATTTTCATTTGGGGATATTATTATAAATGACATGATATTTAACATGCTTGTGTAAAAATAGTTTCAGCTCTATGATTATTTTCTTAAGCCAGATTCACAGGAGTAGAATTACTGTTTAGATTTCAAAAAACCTGATGCCAAAAGTTTGTACCAGCTAAACTTCTCTTACCAGTCTATGAGGGAGTTCATTTTACTTTAATACCACAAGTAAAGGAAGATGTTAAAAGTACTCAAAGCCCTTAGTCACTTAGGAAGAATCTGAGAAAGATAGTGAATGAACATTCTTTTTCCTCATTTGCCAGTCAAAAATTAAATAGGTACTTCTGGAGTTGGGAGATGGGAGAGGTGCGGGGTTGGCGAGAGGAGACAGAGAGAGACAGAAAGATCCTGAATCTGGGGAGCTGTGGGTCTCATATTTTATTTCCATGCACCAAGTCTTGGGCAGAGGGAAGGAGATAAAGGAATCCTATTCTCCTTTAAATCTGGAGGTCCAAGAGTGAAGGAGATGACTGCTACCTTTGGGTTTTTTATTGTTTTTGTTTTTTGCTCTGGGAGATGCCTGTTCCCATAGAAGCATCTGTGAGCCACAAGAACACATCAAACCAGAGACAGCTGCACGTAGCACTTTGGACAGATGAGTCTGAGTGTACCCCCCTCTGAATCCTCTCTGACTCCAGTGAAATGTGGGAATAGTCAGATGTTTTCCTTGCTGGTAAAGAGTGGCTTGATTGAGACACTAAGAGCAGGAAGGACCCAGAAGTGACCGTGGAGCCATGACTGGGCTTTGTATCTGCAGAGAGGAGTATGGACAGTGCAATTATGAAGGGGAAAATGACTTTCCAGCAGACACCAACATTAGGAGATGCCAGAGGCTTCAGCAAAGGCCATCACAGAACAGATCAAGAAAGAAGAGTGGAGCTCCCTCCCTGCCAGTGCTACACCCTGCAGATTAAGAGGTGGAGACAATCCTAAAAGAAACTAAGTTTGAAACCCCAAATGATTAAGAGATCACTGAATTTGATAGACTTCACTTGTCTCTCAGTTGAAAGTGGAGATGAGTAAAAATAAAAACTTTATTCTAGTTATAGAAAAATAAAGAAGTTTTCATTTTGCAAAATAAAGGGGGAGTAAAAAATATTCTTTTTTTTTTTTTTTTTTTTTTTTTTTTTTGCAGTACGTGGGCCTCTCACTGCTGTGGCCTCTCCCGTTGCGGAGCACAGGCTCTGGACGTGCAGGCACAGTGGCCATGGCTCACGGGCCCAGCCGCTCCGCGGCATGTGGGATCTTCCCGGACCAGGACACGAACCCGTGTCCCCTGCATCGACAGGAGGACTCTCTACCACTGTGCCACCAGGGAGGTCCCCCAAATATTCTATTTTTAAAATATGCATTACTTTTGTACTTTTTGCCATGGCTATATTTTTCAGAGGTGAAACAAGTGACTTACATGGTTCGAGCACTGCAGAATCGCATGTACGTAACTCCCCATCGTGACTACTTTCTTTGAGAACCATAGATAGTAACCAAACAAGTTATTTCAGCTGTCTGTATTTGACATGCCATTTCGGCTCTATCAAAACCATTTGTTTTTCTTGCAAAAGTTTCATTTATCTCTTTTGGTGGCAAAACAAATTAAGAAGAGTCTTTTAAAGGATACAGGATGTGGAAGCTCACAGAGCCAGAGCAAGCTGGGCATGAGGTTCAGAGAACTATTAACAGAAGAGTTGTCTTCAGAGATCATTGAAAGTCAATGTAATTGAGATACCCTGGATGTGTCTTTGTAAGTGACAGGAAGTTGGTAGAAAAATATGGACGTGGCTCAACTCAGTTTCCATTCTTTGTAGATAGTTTACTTGGGTTATTCAAAATGGCTAATTTGTAGGGGGGACAGGTCAACACACGCATTGGCTATTTGTAGGGGGACAGGTCAACACACGCATCACCATCATTGTGTGAAAGTACAATCAAATGTACATTCAAGTTAAGTACAGTAGAGAGTGTTGAAACCAGTAAAATATTCTACTTTTCTCCTGTAGTTTGCCCTCAGTGAAAGATAATGTGGACAAATGGTGAGTTGTGGAATTTTAGAGAAGGGAGGAATCTCAGAGCATTTAGTCTAGTGACTTTCAACCTTTCAGACCCAAGAGCACTTTTATAACAGATATATTACAATATTCCTCTACTATCCTAAAATAAAATTTATAGATAAGTAATTTATATATACACACAAAACTAAAATGCCTTAACTATAAGTGACAAATAAGATGAAAGTAACTTATGATGATATATATTTCAAAGCATAAATTCTCAGGTATAATATTCCATCTAGAAGATATTTTGAAGTAGCCAGAGACTTGTATTGCTTATAGTGAATAAGTTTCAAGTTAAAAAACAATCAGGAGCCATTCCGTACAAGCAGAAAGAAAAATGCAAGCACAGAGGTACAGTCAGTGATTGGAATAGAAACCTGTAGGACCAGTGTATACTAAAACTGTGCAAAAAGTATTTTGCTTTCATATGTAAAACAGAGTTAGGTTCTAGGCTAATTAATTATAAGAAGGCATTTCATCTACCTCAGTGTCAGAGGGACATGAGAAAGTCATGCAGGATGCAGGACAATTTCTGGTTGTCCCAGATGCTAAGCATTGTGGGGTAACCTACATCCCTGTCCACACTTGCTAAATGCCAGTAGCACTGCCCAATCTTTGTGATAACCGGAAGTTCTCCAACACGTGGCCGATGTATCCCTGGGGGGCAGTGCTGCCCCTGTGGAGGACCCCTGAGCTAGTCTAATCTTCTTGATGTATAGACAAGCAGATTGAGGACCAATGGGGTTAAATGAGTTGTCCAAGGTCTCTCAGCTGGGTAGAAGCAGAATAAGGAATAGTACCTCTCATCCCTGCCCAGAGCCTGACCAACCTATGTCATATTCTTTTGTATTGCCAAACTTTTTGGGAAATGGAAGGTCAAATTAAAGTTCTTCCAATTTTTGGGAAAGGGTAGCAGGGCATGCATTTTGAGGCCAAGTTTTCATGCAATGTAGACTTATACAAGGAGGCTTGAAGTTGCTGAGGTAGATTATGGAGGTGCTACCCCTGTACCCACCCACCACTCCCTCATAGTCACCTCTTTGAGCTGACACTTCCTTGGGTCCATTTCTCACCGGGTCTGCATTAAGTGGGGCTCTGCTTTTAGGTTCTTTTTTTTTTCTCCCCAGGGGCATAAACAACCTAATGCTAATACCCAGCCATTGCCTCTCCAGTATTAACAATATTAATAATGCTTTCCTATTGCTTTACGGTAGTTTTGTGTGGATTATATTTTCTGTTAAGTATAACAGTAGTAAAAGCTACTGCTCTATACCTATCTACTATGTGTCAGGGACTCACCTAAGCCCTTTCACAACCTTCTTTATTTTCCTCATAATATCTAAGGTAGGTATTATCCGCCCCAATTTACAAATGAGAAAATTGATGCTTAGAGAGGTTAAGAAGTGAAGAATATTCTAGATAGTTAGCAGAGTCTTCTAAGATTCAGAAGCTATGAAGTGCAGACTACTTGAACCAAGATCCAAAGAATTTGTAGAAGAAGGGCCAGAGCTGCTGTTTTAAGTCACTCACTGTGTCATTCCTTCTGAATCAGCTTTACCACCTCATTTTCCCCTTTCAATTTATACCAGGTTTTCTGAAAAGAGGGTCCATACACCAATATGGGCCTAGATTAGTCCTAGGTTAGGTTGACTCTCTTGCAATATATGTCCTCCACACTCTACTGTCTTGCTGAAGTCAGCCTTGCGAAAACCTCCAGTGACCTTCACATCTTCATATTCTTTGACTCTTCATTGATTCTCGGCTTTGAATGTTCTGAAGCTCTGGCACAAATGGCCATCCTCTCTTCTTTCATCTCTCAAACCCCTGCTCTCTTATTTCTCATGTTTTCTTCCATCTTCTATATTTACATGCTCTTTGTATCATCGTATACAAATAAGCATTTCCTATGACTGCAGATGCCTTTCTGTACTTCTAGACTGTCATCATTTATTTGAATTCAATTAGTTAGTTAAGTCACATAAAACTTGATTCCATAAAGGATTCCAGGCACCTTGTGTGACCTCTCTCCTGAGCCATGATTCTGAATTTCCGAGCACTTCCAGGAAATCCTCATCTGGTGGTGATACTGGCATATTTTTCTGTTTAAAATTTTTATTTTATTTATTTATTTTTATACAGCAGGTTCTTATTAGAGTGGTAATATTGACATCTTAAGCTGGGTATGGTCCAAATGAAATTTTTTTTTTTCTCCTGTAAATAAGCTCTTCTCCTTCTTGGTTCTTCTTTGGGAATGCCATCATTATTCTCCTATTTCGAGGGGAAAAAGGGGAAGAACACTGAAAAAATGATTCAGATATCCTGCCAGCCCAGCGGAGTGGGGTGCAAAATAGAAATGAAGTTGAGTGACTGAAATAAAGGAAGTTCTGTTGCTCACACATGGAAGTTTATGGATAGAGATTCATATTTTCACCCAAAATTGTGTATGAAGTCCTCAAGTTGAGTATGAAACCCTGTAGAATGGGGCTGTGTCAATGTTTCCAGTTTTATTTGTCTTTCCCATTTTTTCCCTGTATTTATTTAGACTAGTCTATTCACTCTTCCCCGCTCATGACTTCCTGTTCCTTCTGCATTGACTCTTCCCTCTTCACCCAGAAAACTCGCCTTCAACTTCCCCTTGACCAAATCCTACCAGCGTCTTAACACCTTCTCAAATGCCATCTGCTGCACGAGACCTTTCTGTTGTCTCCTTTGCTGAACTCAAGGGCATTTTGCATGTACGTTTCCTCTGGTCTTTGCTGGGCAAGGAAAGCCGGACTCCACATTCGTACTCAGCACTGATGAGGATGTAGCAAAGCCCATCAACGCCAACATGGTGTGTGCTCACCCTCACAAGCTACACGTCCTTACATGTCTTGTTCTCGTGACCTTCCCCACATTGATAATGAACAGGGAGAGGGTAAGAAAGGATGAGTTTTATGGTGACCATTTTGGATGATCACTTGGTGTCAGGACCCCTTGATCAGTTTAGACAGAGGAAGGGGGAGGGAATAGTTCATCAAATGAACTTAAACACTGATATGTAACCCAGATCTAGGAATTTGGGCACAAGAACAATGGGTTTAAGGGTCATATTTCTGAGTCTCTGTTTCACTGAGAACTTTCCTGATCTGTGGTCTGAATGTTGGAAAATTGTTCAAGCACTTACTCACTAAATCTACACAGGAAAGGTTGATGCCCAAATTGGAGAGACCCTTGATGACACTTACTGTAATCTGCCTTGTGTTTTGGTCACCTGACTATGTCTCTTTCTCAATTATAAATTGCTTAAAGTTAGAATCTATTTGCTTATGTTTATATGTTTCTTAATAACTGGCTTAAGTGGTCAGTAAATGTTTATTGAATTGGATTCCTTCATATCATTTATTAGTCCTATTTAATCCCTTCATGAATCATTACTTTTTAAAAACCAATCTCAAAATGAGTTGAAACACTGTTAAGTACCTATAACAGACCACAGTAATAGACTACCTTGTATTTTCTGGAACAGTCTCATTTCATATACCCTTTTTTTTCCTTTCTAATAATAGCACTTCATTAAATGGGAAACCATATGCAACACCATTTTTCTTCATTTGTAAGCTTTTCACATAAACTTGTAATTCAAATTACTTATGCACTAGATGATGTATCCTAACCTTTAAACTGGAAAATAAGGTTACTGTTCACATTGTAGGGGTCCAGTCATGTTTGTTGTTTGTTGGTTTGAATCAACTATGTTTATCAAATGTTTCTTTCTTCTTAGAGTTGTGCTTTGCCTATGAAAGCAAATTGGATAAGGTTCTCATTCTCTAGGAGATCTGAGTTTAAATCAGAGATGATGATGCAAACACATATATTGGGCATGGATTTTTGTTAGATGCAAAGTGTGTCTGATCAGTGGTTATTCAAATGCAAGGCTTAGATTGAAAATGACTTCTCAGTGTCTCTCTCTTGCTTACCAGGGTAATGACATAATTCATTTCATACACTTTGGGGTACCGTTTGACTCTAGGAGGAAAAATCAGCTTAAGGGAGTAAATGCCAGTTAGCAGTATTTATGATCTAGCTGAACCAGCCTGGTGCCAAATACCCTATAGACCTTTAGAGTCCTAAGTTTCAAAGCATGCTCAATTTAGGAAATTTTTGGTTGTACCAAGCAGTGATAAAGACCAAGATGTGACTTTTCAGTTTTGAGTGATGGAAACTCAAGGTGATGGAAACCAACCTTGTTTTTCCTAAGAATGAACCAAACGCTTTCTTTGCTGTTGATATTTCATGTGGTATTTGAACCTGTGGTATTTGAACCTTTGGGATTCGGGGGGAAATATTTGAGGCATTTAACAGAAAGTACCGGTCAGATCTCCACTGGAATGTGATTGTGCATGTGTGTAAGTGTATGTGAGAGCAGGATGGATAGGGTGATGACACATTAACATGGTCAATTTGGGGTTTGCAGATGTTGTACAAATAAATTTCTCACTGAGTCAAAGCTCTGAGATTTGAGGGTTTATTTGCTAGCACAATGGAGCCTAACCTAGGGCATCTAGAGTGTGTTAGGGGTTTGAACCAAGGCATTCCAGATGTAGAGATTGTTAACTGCTGTGGAATAGTGCTTTTCACCTCCTGAAACATGAAACGCACTGGAAAAGTATTACTTATGATTATTATCTTGCCTTTTGTGAAGTATTCATAACTTTATACATATTTGGATATTTGTTTTAATAAAAGCTAAACAGGTTTCTTGAGAGTTGGACTTCTTAATATACTAATGTGTGTTATGAATTTCCTAGAGAGAGGAGAGAGTGTGAAATATTTTTTTAAATGACTTCTCCCATAGAACTCTTTCCATGATCAACGCTCTTGGGAGGCTGATTTTGGAGGCAGCATGTGTAGCAAATGCTCTGGAACTAGACTTTCTGGGTTCTAATCCCAACTCCACCACCAGTGATCTTGGATAAACTACTTCATCTTTCTAAACTTCAGCTTCTCCTAAGATAAAATGGAAATAATGGTAACTACCTTAAAAAAACATTAGGAAACTTTCTTGATTTGATATTTATAGTGTTTTGAATACAGACTGGCATAGAATAAATGCTCTGTGTATGTGAGTGTGTGTGTGTGTGTGTGCGTGTGTGTGTGTGCATGTGTATGAGCATGTATGTTTAGTAAATGAATGAATACATACTCTCTCTTGCCTTGTCGACTAGTTTCCTATACTGCCAGGAGCACCTTTGTCAAGGGGCTTTACTACTTTAATACCTAGGAATAATTATCAAGCATGTACTTGGTGCTTAGTAAATGCTGGTTGAAGAAATAAATGGACAAATGGATCTCATTCCATGGTAGAAGGTCAGTGAATTTTCTGTTATCATTATGAAGAACCAAACTAAAGAACACCTACATTTTGACATTGCTATCAATAGAATCTGGATGAGCAGAATCCAACAAATAACTCTAGTCAAGGTTCTGGTGCTCAGAGTGCACAGGTAAGAAAAATAGCAATCTCCACTTTACTCCCAGAGTGTGTTACATACTGTGTCAGGGCTCGGGAGAATAGATTTTAATTACTTAAGCAGCAGAATTAGATTAAGGACCCTTAGCTAAAATTTTCAGCATTTTCTCAAAGCTTTAATTAATGTTAGTTATTTATCCCAAAGCACTATTTTTTCTTGTATACACCAGAGGGTGCTAATCTCAAGTTCACCTTGGTGCATATTGGCCAT
This sequence comes from Hyperoodon ampullatus, assembly GCF_949752795.1. Taxonomy (NCBI): domain Eukaryota; kingdom Metazoa; phylum Chordata; class Mammalia; order Artiodactyla; family Ziphiidae; genus Hyperoodon; species Hyperoodon ampullatus. The sequence continues at coordinate 58,442,032 of NC_136929.1, read as the reverse complement.
ATGTTTCCAGACCCTTTGGCCAAAATTTCTAATTGTTGGGAAGGAATACTTGAGCTAAAAAATGCAGTTGATAGACAGAAGGTAAAAAATGGATCAAAAAAAAACTAAGGAACAATATTAGAAAGACAATAGTAGACTGGAGTGAGTTGGAATCTGTACTGCATGGAGAAAAGAGCCAAATATTATGCTCCCTGGATTGAGGCAAGGAGAAGGTAAAAAATGGATCAAAAAAAAACTAAGGAACAATATTAGAAAGACAATAGTAGACTGGAGTGAGTTAGAATCTGTACTGCATGGAGAAAAGAGCCAAATATTATGCTCCCTGGAGTGAGGCAAGGAGAAGAGGCAGCAGCACCAGGCAGGTTTGGGGGCCCAAGAGCGGTGTTTCACACAAGTATGTTCTACTGCATTGCTATTTGGAGGAGTCTTAATGGTTGTGGTAAGATACGTCCATACAGTGTCATCCGAAAGTAAAACTAAAAGGTAATCGATCCGAAACCATTTGTGTAGACTTGTACCGTGAAAGTGGGTTGAAAACAAGAAAACTTTGTCGTAATGCAATGTTTGTCAAACCGGGGTTCCCAGGCTCCTGAGACCTAAGGATGCATTCTTGGGTGTCTGAGAATGTTCAGCAAGAATTTTCAGATACTGTGTTCTCCTTATGATGTCAAACTAACCACCCCTCCAAGTCAACAAATGGATATTCTGGATTATTTGTGTGGCCACCTTATTGTATGGAAATATGGCAGATATTTCAATTCATTTCAGTGCCTGGGTTTGCTATGGTTTAGAGAGAAAATCAGGCATATTAAATCTGGAAGTGAAGTGTTCACACCAAGTGAGAGCCAAATGATGCCATGGCGAGCTGAAGTGAGCATTTGTGTATATAAATGTGGTAGAAGAATTGTCACACAGCACATGGCAATATGACTCGGGAATATTTAGAAAATATCAACCAATTCTTTTTATCCATACTGTGTATAGCAGAGATGCTAGAGGAGTCCTCCACTTTATCTTGAATCCTGTTCTGTAAACAGTACACGTTGGAGGTGGAAAACCTTTACATATATTTGGAGGACCCAAGAGTAGAAGGTATCTAAGCTTTGCTTCCAGGGTTAGAGTCCAGTGGAAGTGGAAATAGCCACAGACATTTAGGGCTGAGGAGTGTGTCTGGGAAGACGGGGTTGTTGACAGTGTGATGGAGCTTTCTGTGCCTCAGCCAAGCAGAGATATAGAAGGGAGCTTTGGGCAATGGAAGGAGCTTGATGGACAGAAAAGAGGGCATGCTTCATGATGACCCGCCTGTACCAACAATGGATTTCTCCACACACATTACCGTGGACAGAGGACTTGAAGATCAGATGGTTACTTTCCCTGTCCCCCCACACTCTCTCCTACCACACATCATTTTCCTCTCCCCCATATGCTTTGGTACCATCTAAGAACCACAGTAGTTAGGTGTGAACATGGGGAGAAGCAAGGCAAACCCTAAATTGACTCTGAGATTAAGTTTCTACTATCCTAGCAGATGACAGCTAAAAAAAGAAATTAAATCGAGTCATTGAAATAATGAAGCAAATAAGTTTTAGATATGCTGACGTTTACAGACAAAGGTGCAAGCTTCTATGGTATTAATTATAGGTGTACCAGCTCAAATGAACCTGGACAATAACAGATAAATCACCATTCTTACTGTAAGCAGTGATTTATTTTTAACAAAACAAAGTTATGTGTTACATTAAACTAATGTTCATTGGAATTGCATTGGTTTTGGAGTTTTGTTTTATATTTAATTAGTTTTGGCTTTATAATTGTTTAAGAGCTATAAGAATTATACCCAATTTTATGTTTTTATACATATTGACTATCACAATACCACTAATTTACATCCCAAAATTATTGTCCTCTAGAATATTTTTCCTTTGAAAGGGGTCCAGAATTTTTTACATATGAGAAACACTGTTGTCAAGACAAAGATAGTAAACTTCAAGGAATCCTAGAACATGAAATTAAGAAATAAGACTTTGACATTTTTTTTCCAGCTTTGATCAGAAACTGACCAGCACTAATTCTGCAAAACAATTTTAGTTAATTATAGAAGCTACCTTTGGATGGAGAAGATCCTTCATTCATTCTCAATCAACATGTAGTGCATTGAGCACTTATTAGGTATCAGACCTTGTGCTAAGAACTGTGAATACATTACGTAAAACATGGTTCCTGCATTCAAATAGGGGCTCCAACTATAGGAAAATGTATGTATACAATTAAGTGAATAAGATAATACTACACTTGGGGTTTGAACAGTATTGCAGTGAGAACATAGCAAATTATTAGTTCTCCTTTTGTAGAAGTAGATGTGGTATGTTGCAAAAATGGTTCAAAATTTATCCCCTCCCTGTGTCCCTGCCCTTGTAATTCTCCCTTGCAGAAGTGAGTCTATTTTCCCATCCCTTGAATTTGGGCTGGCCTTGTGACTTGCTTTGGCCAATAGAATGCATCACCAGCTACAGTGTATCCATTCTGAACCATTATGCACTCCCACTCTTGTTTTTGGAACCCTGTTGCCACCATGTGAGCAAGCCCAGGAGAGCCTGCTGGAGCATGAGAGACCATGTGGAGCAGAGACAAGCTCTCCAACTAATGATCCCCCCTATGACCCTGGCAACAGCTAAGCACAGACACACAAGGAATCCCAGCTAAGACTGCATGGACCAGAAGAGCTTCCCAGTTGAGCCAAGCTTAAGTTGCCAACCCATAAAATTATGAGATACATATATGGTTGTTGTTTTAAGCCACTAGAGTTTGGAGTGTTTTGTTATACAAGAAGTGCTAACTGAGACAGTTGATCTTGGAACAGTTCACCAAGGAGATGACACTTGACCTGGGCATTGAAGGAAGAGGTTTCTACAGACAGAAAAGAGTGGGGAAGAAAGTGTTTCTGGTAAAACAGGATGCATAAGCAAAACATGGGATCTTGTGTTCATGGTGTTCTGGGAACAGTCACACTGTAGTTTCAGTCATGGAGAGTTTAGATCAAGAATACAAAGGGTTGAGGATAAGTTGATGAAGGTATGGGAAGATAAACCTTTAGAAGAGGTAATAATAATGATAAAAACTTATCAAAATATCAGGGAAGCAGAATGGGGAGGCCTTATGAAAGGGTAACTTTGCAGGGAGTATGGTCAGCTGTGTTCAATGAGGTCAGTTAAGGGGAGGATAAGAAAAAGTTTATTGAATTTAGCAGTGGCGAGAAAGACATTGGTGACTTCTAAAGAGTGTTGGCTTTTTTTGATTTTTGTTTTTGTTTTTTTGGACAGGCTCTCTCCTTCCAGAAGGAAAATTGTCCTACAGAAAACAAACAAACAAACCAAAAAATAGTTAAGGCAGCTCTAGTTTATTATCACATCATCAAGCTCAAATGAGCATCTCCAGTGTGTGAATTCTTGGGTTTACATGCAGGGTAATCTCACGCCCTGTCCCAGCTAAGCCCAGTTTGTGAGTTCTTCTTTCCTGCTGATCATGCAGGTGTTTGTTTTTTCACCTGTGAGCTAGAGGAGATGGAGTTTATTTCTTATTTATTTCTTGATATTCCTATTAAGTATCTCTCAGCAACTTCAAATGCCTGAGATCATTATAGTCTTTGGGCTTTATCATCGGAGCTCATGTAACACATCTCTGGGAATAACTTTGAGCATGTGGATTTGGAATAAGTACCACTTCTCTGCGGAATTAGGGAAAGTAGTAAAAGTATTAAAAGAAAGCCTGTAAAAAATATGGTTCTTTCTACTTCAACAAGTCTGTCTTGAGCTCAAACTTCATTCTTCCTTTGTTGGGAGCTATGACTGAAAAAGCCAAGGCCCCTTCTCTGTGGAAGCTCCCAAAGCACTTGCTTTTTTATTTTATTTTATTTATTATTTACTTATTTATTTTTTATTGACATATAGTTGCTTTACAATGTTGTGTTAGTTTCTGCTGTGCAATGAGACCACCAGACTCGAATCTTCTCCAAGCTAGGTAACGTGCCACCCTTGACATGCCCTGTGTCTGCCACTGTGCTTACCACCTAGTAGGTGCTCCAAATAGTTACTCATTAACCTATTCTTAAACTTTTTGTGCCTCAGTTTTCTCTTGTGTAAAATGGTATTAATAATAGTATTTACCTCATTGTGTGGTTGGGAGGAATTACGTTAATGTATGTTAGCCTAGAGCACAGTGAGTGCTATGCAGGTGTAAGATGTCATCACTATTATTCCACACACTGTCCCAGGCCTTGGTGTACAGCCTGAACAAATCAGAAATATAGTCTATTCCTTAAAGAAATTACATTTTAGGGGAAGATAGCTATTTAACAAATAATAATAATAAGGTGCAATAAATAAATAAATAAATGAATAAATAGAGATCTTTCTGTTGTCTTAAAATTTCTTGGCATGTCTACGCACCCCATTTCAATTGTTTCAGTTCACAACTTTCCTGTATTCTATGCAGGACAGATATCATCCTTCCCATTGTGCAGATGAGAAAATCAAGGCTTCAGTGGAATATGTGAACTTCCTAAGTTTTTATACCTTGTACAAGTGCTCTGACTTCAAGGCCAGGGTTTTCTCCACTGTTCCAGGCCCGTCTTTCCAACCCATCCCCTCTCTTCTGGGATAGATAAACACATGAAGCCTCTAGACACACATGACCAGAGTGCTGGATGCTGTCAACTCCATTGGGACAGGCTTTTATTTAAATTATAAAAGGGATGTTTTCCTATAAGTTTGTTTATACAGGCGGCTTATATATTATTTATTTATTCATTTTGGCAATGTGATCTATGACTTCTTGACATCCTTCCAGGACAGTAGAGGATGGTTCCACTGAATGAAAGCAGCTCCTTTCTCCTGGAGGGACCAGTTGGCCCTTCAGGGGAGTGTATTAGGCAAGTTCTACATTGCAGTTTTCAGTTTCAATGTGTTTCTAGATCAGTAGTCTAATTAAACTATGTGGAATCTTATTAATTCATGACATAAGCTATGACAGCTTCAGTTAATTGAGAGTAAGTCACAGCACTGATCTCACTAAGTACTTTTCTTGTTGTACCCCAAGTAAAGACCACAGGAGCAATAATAATTACTTCAACTTCCGAAGATTTCTAAGAATAAGCGTATATTTGAACATTGTTTCCAAGGATAATATATTTCAAACATGCTACCTGTGTTATCACTAAACAAAAGGTGTAATTAGACATTTATTTCTGTATCTAAGGAGCCTATTTTGAGAGAACATACTTAACTCATTCAAAGTATATTTCAACTTGGAGCACAAACCATAGTGACATACGAAATAGTCTTTTTCTAAAACTGAGGAGTAATTAGCTTAAAAAAAAGACCTACAAAAACAAATCCAAAACAATTAACAAAATGGCAATAAGAACGTACATATCGATAATTACCTTAAATGTAAATGGATTAAATGCTCCAACCAAAAGACACAGACTGGCTGATTGGATACAAAAATAAGACCTGTATACATGTTGTCTACAAGAGACCCACTTAAAATCTAGAAACACATGCAGACTGAAAATGGGGGGATGGAAATATGTATTCCATGCAAATGGAAATCAAAAGAAAGCTGGAGTAGCAATACCCATATCAGACAAAACAGACATTTATTTATTTATGGCTGCGCCGCATGGCTTGTGGGATCTTAGTTCCCCCACCAGGGATCAAACCTGGGTCCTTCACAGTGAGACCACAGAGTCCTAACCACTGGACAGCTGGGGAATTCCCAAAATAGACTTTAAAATAAAGACTGTTACCAGAGACAAAGGACACGAAGATATAACAGTTGTAAATATACATGCACCCAACACAGGAGCACCTCAATGTATAAGGCAAACGTTAAAGAGTGGATATCCTTGTCTTTTTCCTTAGCTTAGAGGTAAGTCACTCAGTCTTTCACTGTTAAGTTTGATATTGGTTATAGGTTACTTGCAGATCCCTTTTATCAAGTTGAGGAACTTTCCTTCTCAAACTCCAATACCTAGTTTGTGAGAGTTGTATGAAAGGGCATTGCATTTTGTCAGTTTTTTAAAACATATTTATTTATTTTTTGGCTGCTTTGGGTCTTAGTTGTGGCATGCGGTATCTTTAATTGCAGCACGTGAGCTCTTCGTTGCAGCGCACGGGCTTCTCTTTAGTTGTGGTGTGTGGGCTCAGTAGTTGTGGCATGTGGGCTTAGTTGCCCGGTGGCATATGGGATCTTAGTTCCCCGACCAGGGATTGAACTGGCATCCCCTGCATTGCAAGATGGATTCTTAACCACTGGACAACCAGGGAAGTCCCCTGTCAATTTTTTTTCTTTTGCATCTGTTGAGATAATTGCGTGGTTTCTGTTCATTGTGCTACTGATATGGTATATTTCATTAATTCTGGGGATAGCATTGTAGATTGATAGTTTTTTTCCCCCAGCATATTAAAGATGCTGTCTTGCTTGCATTTTTTCTGAAAAGAAATCTGGGTTCCTTATATTTTTTTCCTGTAGGTAGCATGTCTTTTTTCTCTGGCTGCTTTTAAGATTTTTCTTTATTACTGTTTTTGAGGAAATTGATTCTGCTGTGCCATGGTGCAGTTTTCTTAATGTTTCTTAAGATTGGGATTTATTGAATTCCTTAGATATGTGACTTTACAATTATTTATAAATTAGGAAAATTTTTGTCTACTGATTTTTCAAATATTGTTTGTCCCTCCTCCCTGCCAAGAGACTTTAACTACTAATATATTAGGCTGTTGGAATTATTCTCTTTTATCTCTCTTTCATTTTGCATAGTTTCTCTTGCCAAGTCTTCAAGTTCACTAATATTTTCTTCTGCAATGTGTAATCTGCTGTGAATCCCTTCCAATGTATTTTTCATCTCCTACGTTGTAATTTTTATTTCTAGAAATATGTCTTGCATCTCTTAAAAATATTTGGGTCATTTTTGATTAACTGATTTTTCTCCTCATTATGGATTGCATTTACTTCCTTGTTTGGATACCTCATAATCTTTGATTGGATGTCAGATGTTGTGAAATTTACCTTGATGTTTTTGTATTCCTATAAATATTCTTGAACTTTGTTCATGGATGCAGTTCAGCTACTTAGAAACTGTCTGTCTCTTTCAGGCCTTGCTTTTAAGATTTGTTAAGCAGGATGGGGGCTGTCCTCAGTCTAGGGCTAAATATTCCTCACTATTGAGGTAAAACCCTTCTTTATCCTCTATCCAATTCTTAATTATCCTCTATCCAATTCTTAAGTGAATTATGAGGTTTTCCAGTCTGGCTATTGGATACAGGTACTATTCCCAGCCCTATGTGAGCACTGGATATTGTTACCTGTAATCATTTTAGGTACTTCTTTTTCAAGCCTTGGGTAGTTTTTTTGAAGGAGGTGAGAAAGCAAGGTGTGTGGGTATTTGGGGCAAGAATATTTCAGGCAGAGAGAACAGCAGAGGTGGGAAAAACAAAAACAAAAACAGAACTCCATGTAGGAGGATGCCTGGTGAGAAACAGTAAGAAGGTCACTATGGCTAAAGCCAAGTGAGACAGGAGAGAATAGTAGGAAATGAGGTAAAGAGGTAGTGAGGGGTCAGATAACACAGGGCTTGGTCCATTGTAAGGCCTTAGCTTTTTTTCCTCTGAGGGAAATGAGAAGCCATTGGGAGGTTTGGGCTGAGGAGTGGCAGGACTGAACACATATTTCATAGCATCACTCTGTCTACTTTGTTGAGAAGAGATAATAAGGAGCAAATAAGGAAGTCAGAAGATCAGTAGGGAGGCTACAGCATTTATTCAAGTGAAAGATGATGGTGGACTGGACCAAGGTGGTAAGAAACAGCTGGGCTCACTGATGTTGGAAAGTGGACACATGCTGCACTTAAATGTCAATGTTGGGAAATTGAAACCATCACTGTAAATATTTTTTTATTTTTAGTGAACTCTTAAGTTCTGACATTATGCTAGAAGTTGGGGACCCAAGGAAATGCTCACTTAGAAAGAGGGAGAAGCTGAGTGGATGTACTCATGCATTTAATTTTTATTTCATGATGCCACCATTTCAAAGTAATGATATTTTTTCAAAATAAAACTTATTCAGTATTATGAATACAAAAAAAACCCTGACTCAAAATAAAACTGCAATATGAAATAAGAATGTAATCTTTGAGCAAGGCATCAGGGTTTGAGTTACTTAGTGATTCTTTCATTTTGAGTTTTTAAATAGTGAAGCTTCATGCCTCAAGGAAAGTTAATAACCAACCATTTTCAAGATAATAATTAAGATGGTCAGAAAAAGAATACCAATATTATAGCTTAGCTCTGGTCTGAAATTTGAAATAAATGACCCTAAGCATAAGGAGATTTAAAAGTAAATTCTCAATTTATCACTACTCTGGATGAATATGAAGGCCCAATAATTCAGAGGGGAACTATTTAGGCTTTAGTAGCTTTGTGAATCAATATTACTTTATTTGTAAAATGAGAACATTGAATTAGATTTTTTCTTCCGACTTCAGTTATAGCTGTAGAACTGGCAACATTTGTTCTTTCTTGTTTCAAAGAAGAGTACGCTAAAGAATATTCATGGTGAAATTCACCATGCTTGGATATTCATAAAATTCATGGTAAATGTATAAGAACACTGGCTTACATATCTCCTCTGGTGGATACATATTTTCAAAACAGAAGCATGTCTTTTATTGAAATTCTGTTAAGCTTCAAATCATCCATTATTTTTAAAATGTAGAAATTCCAATGACTGGTTTATGGTAGGCAGGATTTTATTTTATTTTATTTTTTGGGGGGGCACACCATGCAGCTTGAGGGGATCTTAGTTCCCTGACCAGGGACTGAACCTGCACCCTCCACAGTGAAAGTGCAGAGGTCCTAACCATGGGACCACCAGGGAATTCCTGTGGTAGGCAGGATTTTTTGCTTTATAAAATCTGATCTCTCTTTTTACCCTTCAAGTGGAGAGTTGCAGTGAAGGTAGCTTGCACGGGGTGCAGGCCTTCATAATTGCCAGTTTCAACCTGTCCAGCTGACCCCTAGGTCCTAGTCTGAGAGTAGAGCTAATAAAATGACACGGCAGCCAAGGAGTTCCCAGCTTCCTCATACGGCAGCTGCCATTTACGAGAGGACCTATTGTTCCATCCACATCAGTTTTTCTCCTGATCCTGCGGGAACCAGTTTGGTTCCTTGGATGCTGCAAGGCTGCTTCAGGGCTGGCCTGATTCCCAACTCCACAGTTGTGAACTGGCTCCCAGACCGTTTCAGATCTTTCTCAGTGCCCCCTGATATACTCAGCCCCAACCTAAGTAAGGGCATGACTTGCTCCCCAATCCTGGTAGGAGCTCCAGGGTCAAGTTATTGTCAGCTTTGACCCTCACTGAGAGATACTGAGAGATGCCTCAGTTATACTCCCTGTTGTCTCCCTGGAGAAGCTGTGTAGGCTGGATAGAATAGAATAGATAAGGATATATTGAAGGTAGATAGGCAGATACAAGGATAGTTGATAAATAGGTAGATAGAATATTGAGAGAAAAACTGCTGAGAGATTACATTCATGCCAGAACAAAAGTAGGGTGAGCCAAGATCCAGTGAGTGGTAAACTGAACAACGTTAAGATAGGAGTAAAAGTTGTACTTGCACATGTACCACTGCTAGGGCCCTCATCATGTGGTAATGGCATTATAATGAGAAAAACCACAGGCAAATGAAGTGAACAGTAATTCAAGGAAGAGACACATAAAATCTTGCGAGCTCCAGTTTGGCAAAGTCTGGGGAGTAGTTTACATTACATAAGGAGGTGGTGTCAGCTAGGATAGCCTGGATGATATTGTGGTAATAACTCCCAAATGTCAATGCTAAAAACAAATAAGGAGTTATTTGTCAGTCATGTTCCATGTCCTTTATGTGTGTCCAGGGAGTTCTAGTCTTATATTTCACTCAGTTATTTTTGTTGGAATATTACACAGAAATTGCAATGACATGAAACACAATTATGGTAAATCATTAAATGTAAGGAAAAATAGGATGCAAAATTTCATTTTATAATTTTATAATAGAAATTATAATATAAAACTCGTGCATAGAAAAAGTCTGGAAGAAGTAGTTTGAAACGCTGACAATAACCCTATGACTATGGCAGATCTATGAATGAGGTTTGTTACTCTTGCGTTTTGATATTTTCAATGTTTTCTCAACATGTGTTAATTTTATAGCAGACAAATAAAACAGAGCGCGTTATTTTAAATAAACAGATGAAACTAGCAAAGGAAGCTGAAGACCAGCTATGAAACCAGATATATATATATATATAGATAGATAGATAGATAGATATAGAAATATATAAACTTCTTTTAACAGTAGTGAATGGCGACATGTAATTCTTTTTTTGTTTGTTTTTGTTTTTGAAAATCTCTAAACCTATAGCTATAAAAGTAATTTTTACAGTTGTAATTCCAAATCCTGAAAATGCTATACCATAGAAGTCATAGGTGACTGAGAGGACCTAAGAAAGACTGATTCCAGAGGATGGGGTCCAAGGAGGAGGGATTCTGAGCTAGGGAGAGTAGTCGTGCGTGTGCTTGGGGAGGGGACGGAGAGGAGTACAGTGAAGAAAACTGGTCAAGATGTGGTGATAATGCCTAGAAGATGGCTGTGGAGAGGCAGTGAGGAGCCCCAGCTCACCTCTACAATGTTTCCAGCAGAAATTAGGGCCGCAAAAGTGAAAAGAACAATTTGTGCCTTTAAGGAAGTAAGTCTTGGAAAGAGAGTAAGACGCAGGTAACCAAGTAAGGCGAGTGCTAACAAAAAAGAAACATCAATGTTTCCTCATATAATGCCCTGATCTTTGACTTCTAGATGTGTAGATTTTTCAGCAAAGCATTTGTCATTTTGATAAACCTAATTATTTTAACTATAGAGAAAATTTTTTTCTTTTTTCTTTCTTTTTTAAAAAAATTAATTTATTTTTGGCTGCGTTGGGTCTTCATTGCTGCACGCAGGCTTTCTCTAGTTGTGGCGAGTGGGGGCTACTCTCTTGTGGTGTGTGGGCTTCTCATTGCAGTGGTTTCTCTTGTTGCAGAGCATGGGCTCTAGGTGCACAGGCTTCAGTAGTTGTGGTGTGTGGGATCAGTAGTTGTGGTGCACAGGTTTAGTTGCTCTGCGGGATGTGGGATCTTCCCAGACCAGGGCTCGAACCCGTTTCCCCTGCATTGGCAGGCGGATTCTTAACCACTGCACCACCAGGGAAGTCCCCAAAGTCTCTTATTTGCCCTTTTACTTTATTTGCTATTAATCATGCTTTTACTGGGAGGTAAATATATCTATACTTCTACTAGACAAGGTATAAAAACAAAAGAATCAGAGAAAACAAAATGTCTGTATCTCACAAATCTGATTCTTTGTTCATTACCTAATCTCTCATTCATCGTGTTTAGAAGTTCTGCTTGTATGATTCTGCCATCTTTAATGACTACCTTTTGCTTATTTAAAAAAAAAAAACTTAAAAGGACCCCAAAATTGTATAAAATAAGTTTAATCTACATATAAATTTTCATAATAACCTGTCTCTAACACAATCACTATATAACAGAAAGACTTTTTTTCTGAATACAGAAGTGAACATGTTTTACATTATTATATTTGAACAATAAAAAATTTAAATGACAATATTCATCTGCAATCCTGCCACCCAAACTATATTTCTAGTTGTTTTTTTTCCATGAATATACATAACGTGACTATTTATTTTAGAAAACTGGGATTATACTATGTAGTACTGTATCCTGTTTCTTCATATATTGTGACCATTCTATGTTGTTCTGTGTTTCACAGTTATAATTTTTAATGCATGCATAGCACTCTATTATATGGAGGCATTATGTTTTATTTAACTACTCTACTATTGTGATTTTTTAGGGTGTTTCCAAATTTATATTTTAAATAGAAATTATTTAACAGGAAATTTGCTTCTTTGTTATTCCTTCAAAGTAGTTTTTACAGCAGATATAAAAAACATCTTGACTAAAAACAATAAAGACAAATATTTCTGAGGATTCAGAAAGACCTGAAAGGGCATATAAATAGTTCAGTGGGAACAAATTAATTAGTGCCCTCTATCTAGTGTTTCCAAGTTCCATTCATTCATCTTTGTAATGCACTGATGAATATTACAGAGTTTTGAGTTAGCAGACTGAAGTTCAAACCTGGGTTCTAACATTTTCTACCACTGGCCAATTACCAGTCTCTCTACAGTGGAAGCATATTGGATTATTTGCCTAGTATCCATCCACAGGGTTGTAATGGGCGCTCCATACACATTTAATATGACCTAACTCTGACCACAGTTCATTAGATCAATAGATGCTATCCTGGGCTCATGAGTTTGTTTTCTTCTTTCAGATATTTTTTCTCTATGTGGCTGGACCATAACACATACACTCAGGGACCATAGGAGCCATGTTTTTCACTGTGTGGATAGAGATGTAAAAGGCACACATTTGTTGTGAGCTAAGTCCAGAGGCATTAACAGAGATGATGGATATAGAGATGTGGTTCTAGTTCAATCCCAGTTCCCACCTACATTCCTACCAAGACAGAAATCTGGATGGCTCTGGAGACACATTTATTTCCTTTTTGGTAGCATAGCCAAAAGCTGGTCTGGGTTAGCCAGAGAAAAACGTGCCCACACCAGCCACTGGGCTCTGAGGCTCTCCCTTTGTAACAAGGCCATTTCTATGACCTGGATCTTCCAATGTCGCAGAGTCAAGCAGCTATCCCCTGCCTTCTGGCCCTGTAAATATGTGGATCTTTATGGGGCCAGGCCTCTTCACTACTGGGACTTTGGTCTTGGTGTATGCAGATCGTCTATACCCTACTCAACCTGTGGGATGTTGAGATCCAGGGTGATTGTTCCCTTTCTACTACTTCTCCACTTTCCTTGATTATCCCTATTTTATATTTCATTGTGTGATGCTAGTGGTTTGTATTCACAGCTCCTTTGCATGACAGTTTCTTGCTTTGAGATAAGGAGATCTATTATAAATAAACCCTTTTTTGTACCCTTAAGTTGATTCAAGTTGGGTTTCTGTTATTAAAAAATTAAAGTGTCATAACTACATTACTATAGCCTCTCTAAGCCACAGCTGTCTCTTTTAAAAAATGGGGCAAACAACGCCAATTGAAATAATAAACGTAAAACTATTGGTACACAAAACACATTCAGTGAATTTAAGCTGAATCCTTCTTGAGGGATCAATATTATAAAAATATTCAAATGATTGAAGGGTCTTAGAAAGAAATTACTTTCTATTCCTGTTCATTTAATTTAGTGACTGGCCAGATTCAGGCTGTATAAAGATTTGCAAAATTCATTTTACCCTTTGTTTTTAATTCTGTTATATTTGACCTTTTTCTCTCATCATTTACCCTACTTTCTTGGCATTACTTTTCTATTAGTTTTAGTTTCCAACTTACTTCTTGTCATCTATTTATTACTATATCTTTTTTATATTTACTTGACTAATCCTCAAATCTCCTTATTTTTCGTCTAAACTTCCTGTCCTGCCCCCAACCTAAACTCAATAGCTAAAACAATATATAACTTTATTATTTCATATATGAAGCCTGTAGGTACGATGAGTCCATAGTTGCTTAAGTTTGAATCTAAACAAAATGCCAGCGACCCACATCCTTTCCACCTTGCCTCTCTACCCTCTTTGGTCTGCTGGCTTTGTCCTGAAGAGGCTGTCATCCCTTCTGATCACAGATGGCTGCTGCTACTCAACTTGCCACATCACAGAAGTACATCCAGACAGAAAAGAGGCCTTCTCTTCATTTGTGTCTTTTTCTAACCAACAAATGCTTTCCTAGAAGCCCCCAGAGACTTTTTCTCATGTCCCAGCAGCAATGGTACAACATAACAGTCCATAAACCAACTGTTAGCAAGGGGAATAGGATGAATGTAACTGGCTTCGGAAATAAAGTAAATAATTTTACAGTAATGAAAACAGGCTATCCACATGGGGACATATTGGGAAAATAGAAGACAAAGCCGATATAAAAAGATGTACAGAACTTTTAATCACCCGGAAGCTGTGATGCTGCCCCAAACAAAGCAGTATACTGTCACAGCTCTTAGTTTGGCCCTCAGTGTTCCAACATGATTGTGTGAGTCTTTGGGCTCAGGTTTAAATCTTGGCTTTGTCAATTACTGCTTTATGATATGGGCAATTAACTCAGTTTCCAGATCTGGAAACAGGGAAAATAATAGCGCCACATTCATAGCGTTGTTTTGAATGTTAAGTGAGTTAATGTAAGAGAAGCATTTAGAATAGTGCCTGATTGTAGGAAGTAATCAATACATTGTGCACACACTCACACGCACACATACACACCTGCACACACATTTATTTATTTATCCATTTATTCATGTTTACATATGTTGAACTGAATAGCAGAGAATCAAGATGTCATCAAGGTATTGCTACTTTCATGCTGAATCCTCAGTCATAACTCCTTTTGGTCTTGGGTCAATTTCCCTGGAAACAGACTCTGAGACTTGCTTGCTGGAGGTTTAATGGGAAGTGCTCTCAGAAACAACCCCTGTGAGTGGCTAATGGAAGCCGGCATGGATAGAGGGGAGCCCTGGACTGTAACGAAGTTGCCTTAAAGGCCTTGTCTGATACCCTGGGGAGCTTTGGAGCTGGGATAGCCCTCCCATTTCCTGACACTGTCGGCAGTGCTGAGTGGAGGCCACCACCCCTGTAGACAGAGCAGGGGATCTCTCTCCATTTGTCACCAACCCCACTTCCCCCAGTTGTATCATGGCCAACCCCTCTCCTCCACTTATGTTTTCTGCCAGGTCCTGGGGCCCTTAGAACTTATTAGCCCTTTTCTTTGGAAAGAGTACTTACACTTTCTGAGAGGTGTTCTTTGGCTATTTTGTTTCTCTAAATGTTTTCTCCCAATGACTCTCAGACGCCCCTCTAAGCTCTTCTAGGCAGGACAGGGTTCTCTTCTTCTTTTTGTTTATCCGCAGCTTCTGCAGTTCTAATGGGCACAGAATCAGCACTTTGTCTGGAACCTTAAACTTGTTAAGCTTCTCCCTTAACCTGCTTGGGGGACTTCTGTCTCCCCAAAATGACCACAATGGAGTTTTCCTGCTGCATTTCTTTCTAATCCATTTCCAACACTTGTTCAGATATAGAATGTGCAAAGCAAGGAGCGTTAAGATGACGGAGGCACCAGGAATTTTGACCCTTCCTCTTGTCCTGGGATATAAACTGTCGACTCCTGCAGACCACGGCCTGCTGCGCTAACACTGGGAAGCAGTGCAATGAATTGAACAATGCAATGATAAGGTGTTCTTTCTCATGGAGAAACTGAAAGAAAGAACACCCTATCATTTGCTCTTCACTAAGACAGAGGGGAAAGTGCAATCTGGAGTGTGGATTAAGCTTCCCTTTGAGGATAACTAGGGTGGTGAAGGGTGTTTCTTTAAAAGTTTGGCTGTGGAAAAAGTAAGGCTTGGCTTAAAAACAAGCACCTGAAGTGGGGATTACATTTGGTATCACATAAGTAAGACGCTTTAAAGTAACAACTCATGGGAACAGTCTGGTATCCTTTATGGCCTAAAAATCTGATGAAGTCGTTTAAATTCTTCTATTATTATCATTTTCGTTTAAGTTTGAGAATCACAACAAGGCAGTCCCTTTTTCTCATAGTTCTCTCTCTTGATGACCTTATTCAAATCTGAGTTTTTTCCCCCTGCATCTAAATGAATGAGTCAGACCTGTATTAAGTCAGGGTCAGTGAGAGAAACGGGCACTATTTAATGGAAGTAATTTCAAATGCCAGCAAAGTTCTGCTTGAGTTTTCCCCATTATCATATAGCAAGCTAATTCCCGTCTGGCTTCGGTGGCAGCATCTGCCCTTAAGATGACCCTTTTCCCTCTCAGGCCAGAGTTGTGTTCTCAACTGTGTTTTGGGATCGGATCTCTCCTGGTTTACCCTCCTGACTGATGTGCTTTTCTGTGAGTAATATAATCATTCACAGGGTTTTTCTTCTTTTTCTTTCAGACAACCTGGGTAATTCAAGTTTCAATTTCCCTTTCTGGATATTTAAAGGCCAGCCTTCAGATCAATTTCATGCGTTTGGTCACTGGTGAGGCCAATTCCTTGAGTAGCCTATTTGCAGAACTGCTTCTTTGAGCTCCACCCTGATCCACCAGCCAGGCCACTACGTGGCAGGTGTAACGTACCCGGCAAGGTAAGTCTTACAGCATCTAATGAATGGTGGGGTCAGTCTGACTGATGAATTGGTATTTCCAGTGCCAACTGGGTAATGATTGGGGTTTCCACTGAGTATCTAATGTTACCAGTGTGGAAATCTCAGGTATTAACCAAACTACTTCCGACATATTCCATCCTCTGGCTTTTTTCCTTTCTAATAGTGTGCAGAAATAGAACAAATGCTTATTTCACAAGCACTGTAATGTGACAATGGGAAGAGATGGTTTTCTGATAGCTCAGGAATTAGATGATATTTTTTCTACCTCTATGTATGATAGGCGACAGGATTAGGAAGACGAAAACAACTCTGACTACATTTCTCATGCTGTTTTTGGTAATAAGCAAATATGGGGTTTGGATATAAGCTAATTTAATATACATTTATACTGTTGCACATAAGTTCCTATTTTTGTGCGTGTTTTATAGAATTTATCTCATCATTTTGTAATCACAACTCATATGCATGACTGTAATGAGACACTACAATTGATTGACAACAGGCAAAATCCTATATATGGCAAATGAATGTGATAGTCCATCCAGTGTTTAGTGTATCGTCACCTACAAAATCCTGTTTGGGAAATGTGAAATTTGCATTTGTATATGCTTTGTTCTAGGTCTGGGGAAAAAAAGGCATGTCCTCACTTTAAGCATGTTTCTCAGAGTTTGTCTTTTCTGATCTGAATACCTGATTATTAGTAAAATTAAGGTGTTTGAAAATGATTGCTGGAATGTTTGCCTATCTTGAAAGGAAGGATAGGAAGATTCTAGGAAGCAAAGAGGCTTCTGACTAATATGATAATCAAAGAGAATAAAACCCTCCATTTTCTGGCTTCTGTAAATATCAGTGGTCACAGAGGCAGCCAGAGAGTTGAGACAGCAGTTGCAAAGGTATTGTTTCCCTCTTCCTTGGAATCCATATATATTTGGTAACTCTCTTTTTTAAAGGAGTAATTGGACTATGTAATATGGTGATTTGAATGTTCCTTGAGGATCTGTCTTTGGTACAAAACTTTTATATAAAAGTTTTCTGTAAAACTTTCACTTTATACAGAGATTTAAATTCAGATCTCAGAAAAGCTAAGGTATATTCTTCTTCTGAATTTCACTCAGTTAATACTCTAGTGAGAATATTAATGAAGCCATGACAGTACAGTCTCATTAATTCATATTAGCTAATGAGAGAGCTTTGATAGGCACCTCCATGTACTTTTTTTTTTTTTTTTTTTTTTTTTTGGTATTAGTCTTCTAGACTCAGTCCCTTTCTTTTCTTTGTTTTTCCCAGAGGAAGTATTATGGTAAGAATTTCAAGCCTGGTAGGAGAGGTGGCCTGTACTAGGGATAAAATAGAAAACCAAATTAGAGAAAGGAGGTTTTAAGAACTCATAAGCATGCTTCCTGTTTGGGTTGGAAAGATAAAATCAGTCATTGGGTGACATTTTTTCAGCTTCTGATCCTGAGTTCAGGAATACATGACATAGATGGAAAAGCATCTTTCAGCTGAGGTTAACTAATCATCAAAACAGTAATAGTAAATATTATTAAATGCTGACCGTGTGCCAGACACTGCCAAGCACTCCCTCTGGACTATCTTATTTTTACAACAGCTGTATGAGGCAGGTACAATTATTCTATTATATAAGGAAACAGCTTTAGAGAGATTACTCCATTTCACTGATTCTGAAGCAACTTTTTTTTTTTACATTTCATTTTCTCTGATATTTTGTCATACCTTAAAACTGATGAATTTACAATCGCTGTAGCCAGCCCACAGTTGCGACAGTTGTCATTGTCTGCTTGGTCATCAACATCAAGAGTGTCAGGATGAAAACTTGCAGAATGTGTGTCAAGTATTTGGAAGAAAGTCCCAGAGGCAGCAGTGGGATTTTAGCCCTCATGAGCCGAATAGTGGTGGGGACAGTGAGAGAGGAAGTACATTAGACTTGCTTAGTATCATTCCCAAAGTTGGAGTTAAAAGTAGGCCAGCTCTGCAGCACTGTAAAGCCAGCACCCGTGGCTTTAGTCCTCTGTGAATTTTCTTATGAAGCGCTCCACTATCTGTGTTCTGGATAGTGGAGGACACTGGACATCACGGTGTGAAAAAAACATGGACATCTATGACTCGAGTCTAAAGTGACTCCGAAGAGATGAATCCTACATGCGAACAAGTTTCAGAAATACCTTAACCAATTTCTTTCACATATATTTTCCTTTTAACATATATACACAGAAGTGATCTATGATAAAAATCTATGGCTAGTGCAATTGAAGATGGCTCTTTCATTAATTCTAAGATAAACTGTTTCACAGATAAAACATATTATGTCATAGTCTACCATCACTAGTGTCTTCAGTTCAATCAAATACAGCAAAAGAGATAAAGCTCTGTCTGGCTCCAGAGACCAAGTTCAGAACGTGAGGCCATAGTGTACTCACTAATATGATTTAAAACATTTGTTTGTTGCAGACAAGCATGGCAAGACCATGAACATCTCTTTAGTGAATACCTCCTGAGACAGAAAAGTAATACTAATACTAATAATTATCACAATGGTATGTTACATTCACGGTGCACCTTACAGTCTGCATGGCCCTTTCACTAGTTTAGCATGTTCACTCCTTACAACAATGCTATGAGGTAGGAATTGTTATGATCTCTTTTTTTTTTCTTTTTCTTTTTGTGGTACGTGGGCCTCTCACTGCTGTGGCTTCTCCCACTGTGGAGCACAGGCTCCAGACGTGCAGGCTCAGCGACCATGGCTCATGGGCCCAGCCGCTCCGTGGCATGTGGGATCCTCCTGGACCAGGGCACGAACCCGTGTCCCCTGCATCGGCAGGCGGACTCTCAACCACTGTGCCACCAGGGAAGCCCAATGATCTCTTTATTTCATGTAAAAGCAGACTGCCAGATGCTCCTCAATATACTTGCTGAGTTCTGCTGGATTCTCTGGTAAAAGGACTCAGAGTGGAAATATTTGTGCAAGAAGTTTATTGGTCAGCTCTCCTAGGAACAATATCCACTGGGGATGGGCAGGAACAGGACCAGGCAGGGGGATAAGTTGAGCTTCAGTGAAGTTTGTAATAAAGGCCTCAGGTGATCCCATGGAGAGAGCTCTGGAGTTGGGGTGGCCATTCGGAGTTGTCCTTAACTGAGCCAGGGTGGCAGGCCTATGTACCCCTGCATTAACCAGCCATTGGATGTGGACTGTGCCCAGAGGGGACATAATGATCTTGGGTAAGGCCACTACCTTGAGTTGACAGCAATTCCTGAAGTGGGTCTCAACTCTGAGCCACCAGCTGTCAGCATTTTTGGTAGCTGTGCTCATGGCCATCGGTTCTGAAGTGGGGAACTGGCTGGCACATCATAGCATCCACCAGAACCTACACCTTGTGCTTCTTATATGCACTTGCTATGTATAATAAGGCCACTCCATCTGAGAAGAGCTCCTAAGGATTCTGGTAGGTCTCTTTTCCTGGGAAAGCTTAGAAGGAGGAGAATAGTCAGATGAACCTGGTCTCTGCTTCTACAGAAGGAGATAGTCTCCACCTCCTCCTCTCCTATGTATTTCCCTCACCCTTGGCTAGGACCTCTTTCTTTGGTCCAGGTGGCTTACCTGGTGTTGACACAGTCCTTTATTGCTGAGCAGTCTGAGCCCCTAGCCACCATGCCTGTCTCAGGCCACAGCTGCTATACTTTGCTGTCTATTTACTATCAATGCTGGACAAGTGAGTATTAGGATATAGTGCAGTGGATCATATGGGTGATCAAATATCTCCCCTTATTGTGTAACAGCAGTTCTGTCTCCTTCTAATGATCACAGTCTATCACCTGTGATGGTCTCCTGGCTTGGGGACCCCAAAGTGCCTGGGTGGCAGATATAGCTGACAGTTTAATGGTACCCTTACTGTCTTTCCTGGTGGAAGCATTCCCCCTATAGCAACCAGCACTTAAATTCACAGAGCCTGGAGTTTGGGGAATGGGAAATAAAAATTCTTCAGTGAGGGCTTCCCTGGTGGCGCAGTGGTTGAGAGTCCACCTGCTGATGCAGGGGACACGGGTTTGTGCCCCGTTCTGGGAAGATCCCACATGCTGTGGAGTGGCTGGGCCCGTGAGCCATGGCCGCAGAACCTGCATGTCCGGAGCCTGTGCTTTACAACGGGAGAGGCCACAACAGTGAGAGGCCCGCGTACTGCAAAAAAAAAAAAAAATTCTTCAGTGAGATATTTGAAGTGATGGAAAGCAAGGATACTCCTGATCCTACCCTTTGTTTTTGTAACAAAATCTCCTATCATCCATCCTAGCTTGCCGAGCACAGCCTTCACTTAGCTTCTCAATGATGCTGGTGTATTGCTCACCAAGATTTTGTCATGCTTGAAAAATGGAACTCAAAGAAAGTGGCCACTGTGGACCTGACTAAAGAAATTTAAAATCTCTTCAAGATTGGAAGCTATAAAAAATTTGTTTTATAAATAAGGTGTGAGGATATTTTGACAGATCTGCATATAAGGAAAATTTAAATATACAAAGTACTGTATTTGTTTGCTCTTACTTTTCCAGGTCTGAATTATTTTATTTTTCGAAATCAGAGGTCCACAAACAATGGTCCTCAGGCCAAATCCAGTCTGTTATCTGTTTTTGTAAATAAAGTCTTACTGGAATGCAGCCATGCCATTTGCTTACATATGTCTGCAGCTGCTTCTGCGCTGTAATAATAGAATTGAGTAATGGAACCAGACTCTATGGCCCACAAAACCTAAAATATTTACTGCCTAGTCCTTTTCAGGAGTCTGCCAACCCCTGGCTTAGCTAGCTGACTTGTGATTAACAATTCATCTGGTCATAAAAGTAATAAGTTTGGTATATTTAGAAAGTTAGTTGTAATTAAGAGCTTTTATTTGAGGGTAACATAGCAAGGTATTTTAGGAAAAAAATATACTCTTTCTTTTAAATATTTTACTTTTTAATTTATTTTTATTTTTATTATTTTTTAGTTTGGCTGCTTTGGGTCTTCGTTGGGTCTCTGTTGCTGTGTGCAGGCTTTCTCTAGTTGCGGTGAGGGGGCTACTCTTCGTTGCCATGTGCAGCCTTCTCACTGCAGTGGCTTCTCTTGTTGCGGAACATGGGCTCTAGGCACGTGGGCTTCAATAGTCGTGGCACGCGGCCTCAGTAGTTATGGCTTGTGGGCTCTAGAGCGCAGGCTCAGTAGTTGTGGCACATGGGCTTAGTTGCTCCATGGCATGTGGGATCTTCCTGGACCAGGGCTCGAACCCGTGTCCCATGCATTGGCAGACAGATTCTTAACCACTGAGCCAGCAGGGAAGTCCCTCTTTTAAATATTTTGAGATACATCTCCAGTCCTAGCTGTCTTAGAGATTTCTGGAATGTTCCTCACTTTCTAATTTCCGACTATTGGCCTGTTTGGTTTGGGTATTTATTCTGTAGCTTGAGCTCATGTCCCACTCGCCCTACCCAGAGCTTGCTAAACTGAGTCTTCTGAGTTCTTGCAGCTTTTTAAATCTTTTCCCACTGTGTTATCTTTTTAAACACAGTCAAGAGCGTCATCTCCACATTCTGTGCCTCCAGCACTGAAGTTGCAGGGTCCTGGCAGGGACTTGCTTCTCTCATTTGCTGGGAACATTGGAAGACAACAGTGTGGATATAAAATTGTGTCTGGCTTCACTCCAGGATCCTTTTTCTCCTCTCCTACGGGGACCAGTGAGGTTGTCAGGGCACATCTGGTACTTTTCACAGTTGCTTGGTGAGGGGCTTCCAGAAACAGCCTCTGCGGCTGGAGCCGCAGCAGCTCTCAGCTCTGTCTGCTGCTCCGACTGAGTCAAGCGATGACACCGTTGTCTAAATAGCACTTAAAAGCTTTGCCGTCCAGGGTTTTCAGAAGTCCCGAATGAGCGGATTGATATCAGAAAAGCCTCATTTTCCAAGTGAGAACCGAACAAAACAGTCACCCTTATGTCCTTCCTCACTAGTGAATCTGCTGTGGCTGGTTCTCCTGTTAGGGATGAAGGTGGATTATGTTTCTGACCATGAGGGAGGATGGGAGAAGGCAGGGGGAGGGGCTACTGTGTAGGCTTCTATTACAAGAAGGGTCTGTTAAGGAGAGATTTCTTGCCCCCTCCTTGAACTCATTTGTTTATGTGCAGGTGGGGTCCTTCTGGGTGGCTGTTCCCCAGTGCCCTTCAGGGTAGAGAGGACACAGGATGGAGTGCAGGGAAGAAAGGTTTGGATGCCGAAATTAGAACAAGGGGTGAGGAAGAGCAGTGCTTTGTAGGTCCTGCCGTGGCTCTCCAGTTCCCCTGTGCTATCAACATTCCATCTGCGTTTTGCAAAATTCTCGGTGCTTTGCAGCAAGTATATCACTCCAGGGCTTCTGTCGCCCAGAGATACTGCATCAGCCTGACACTGGACTAGAGCCCAGCAGGGCCCCCTCTGTCACCAAAGCCTCTGTCTGAATAAAACCACTCTAGAAAACAAGGCTCACTTTGGGGCAACTTAATTTTCCCTTAAATAACCTTTTTTTGGTCAAATGCACGACAGCTGAAAACCTTAAGGAATTCAGGTTATTATTATTGTTATTTTGCTCCTATCCAGGACAAGAAATTCTAATAACAGCCTGGCACATAGTAGACACTGGATAAGTGTTGCTTGCTGTGCGAGCCTTCCTACACATGTCCTGAGGACTTTGTAGATGATGCCATTATTTTTCCTTTACGCTTTGCTGAAGGTTGGCCAATGGCTGGAGGATCACAAAGTTTCTGGAAGCAGGAGAGTGCAGAATGTTCCTGCAGAGATGGGAGCGTGCTCAGGGATTGTTAAGTCCCCACCCCTTGGCTGGACTTGCAGGGAACAAGTCCAGAGGACAAAGGAGAGGTGAAGTCCTCTATCTTCATCTTGTACCAGAAAGTTGAAAGTCCCGAGTCAATTGAGCAACTTGCATGAGACAGCAAGGAGATAATCCACAATTAAAGGAAATCTTTGCAGATACCTAAGCAGGTGTGGAAAAGAGCAGAAGGGCCCTGACCTGCCTGGAGGGGCAGGGTCGGAGCTCTGAGGAGTGGAGGACATTAGTGAGGTAGCACATCTCCCAGGACTTACATCAGGTGGCCAGGTTGTTTGAGAGAACAAATATTTCCTGAATTCCTCCTCTTTGTGTGTGAGGCTGTGGACAGACAATGAGAAAGAGACAACATCCTTGGCCTCAAGGAGTTTATAATCTAGAGGAGAATCTCTCAGATAAAATCATTTACGTTATGGCTCTTGGCTGGATTAAATGAGTGAACATTGGTCTGGTGTTATTTTGGATTTATGTGCTGAATTACTCATACAGATTTTAGGCATTTGTCCTCAGTCAGATCTCCCGGTAGCCTATTTGGCAATGCTGGGACAGAGTAGAGCAGAAGAACTGAGGGAGGTGGCGCGTTCCCTGCCCCCTGGATGGAGAGCCAGCCCTGGGCTGGTGGGCCGCTGTGTGGATGTGGTTCAGCGACAGATTATACAGCACTAACCTCCAGGGGCTGCCATTCCCCTTCGAGGTTGCCTGCTTCTCAGTACGTACGTGTCTTTGGGACACTGATCATGAATTTAGAACACCTCTCCTGGGAAGGAAATTCTGAATTACAGATGAGAGAAAGATCACGTATTCAGGAAACGTTCCAATTCCAAAGCTAAAGACTGAAGAGCTGTCTGGATGTGAAGCACTGATGAATCTTCATTTGAGCACATCTATTTGCTAGAATATTGAAAATACCAGCGTATTAAAATTATCTGTCATAAAATTCAAGCAAAATGCCTCTTGATGTCATATATTACTGAAAGCTGACGTCGATACCATTCAAACTGGTATTTGATACCACTATTATCAAAATGAAAGGTTATTTTTCTTCCAAAAGGAAGGGTGACAAAAATTATCTTTGCAATTGATATCTGTCCTTGCCAAGATTAAGGGCAAATTTTGTGTTCTGTTTGCTGGACAAACTGGGAAAGGACAGTAAAAAAAAATCTCATGCATTTATTGCATGGTGTATGAAAAATATAATAGTCCCTGAAAGCTTAGCAATCATAAAATACATTTTCCTTTAATTCAAGCTAATGACTTAAAGCCTGAATCAAAAGTCCTTGAAGATCAATCAAGAGGGACACATATAGCCTGGCACAGTGTGTGATCGCAAAGGGTCCCAGAAGGTCAGGGTAGATCATTCTCTAACACCAAGGCTGACTGGGACTGTGGTGACCACAGAAGAGACAAGAGAAATCAATTGCACAGAGCCCAGGAACCAAAGAGCCAGTAGAGTTCCATGGTGAGTTTCAGGGATCTTTTCTCAAGTGACTTCATTTTGCTTTCCAGGAAATAATGACCACTGAGGTAATTATTCTAATGCACAGTATTTGTCCTTCTATCGGAAATAGTCATCAATTACATGTGTTATAAATGTCCCCTATTTTTTCCACTTAAGAAGACAGAAGACTTGAGGAATTTAGCTTTTTTAGAGAGGATAGAATATTCCTAGATAAGGTGCAAGACATTATCTAAGAAAGGAACTGAAAAGAAACAAAGTGAGAATCAGGACTGTGATGGAAAGGGGAAGGATATTCTATTTGTACAGGGAGAGAAGGTTACAAAGGTAAAAATATTGTCCAGAAGAGAAAGAAAGAAGAAACTGTGATAGCACAAGCAAATAGTGTATTATGCCAATTTAAACAATTAGAGAAAGCCACAGGCCATTGCTAGTTTGAGAACTCTTAGTTCTGGCCCTGGAATAGGAGTCGCTGCTGTGTGCGACTCAGACGTGGTGACTCATGCGGTTGGCTGTCCTTCTGGGCTGAGTATCTGAGCTGTAATCAGTACCCTTAAACTCATCCGGTTGCTGTAACTGCTGCCCACTCCTAGCTCATGAGTGAATAACTGATGCCAACAGAACTCTGGAAAGAAGCTTTATGTTCTGGGTGTGACAATTGATGTATTTGAGGACATGGTTCTTACATATTTTCAGCTCTTCTTTTAGTTAAAAATTGGGTCTTTGGAAAATGAAGGAGAGCTTAGGAAATTGGTGGGTGGCTTCATAGATGGTATGAATTGTGGCTTGATTTTATAGTGATCATGTTATCTATTGATTGATAGGTAGTCTATTCATCAATATTTATGGAGTATCTACCTTATGATAGGTGCAAAAAATACAAAATAATTAAATAAGACATACTTCTCTTTTAAGAATGAAATTTAGACAGATGGGTAAGAGAGAAGTAAATCTAATAATACACAGAGTTATAAAGGATAAAACAGTGCCATGCCCAGGGTGCTATGAGAACATAGAGAAAAGGGTCATTAATTCTAACCAGAGGTTCATAGAATATTTCCAGAGAAGATATGTATTGAGCTGAGTTGGCTAGATATAATGTGGGAAAGGACATTCCAGACTGAGTGCATAACATGTTTATAGCAAAAAACTCCTGCATTCTTGGAATCTCAAGTATTTTGCCATTGCTCCAATCGTGAGAGTCTGGGAGGAAGGGAGGTGAGAGATGGGTGGGTCTCAGAGGGTTTTGGGGGCTAAGCTATAGATTTGAACTTCAGCCTGAAGCCTATGGGGAGTTACTAAACAATGTGAATCAGGGGAATAATATGGTCATATTTGCATCGTGTGAAGTTCATTCTTGGATAATGTGAAGAACGGTTTGAGCTTGGTCCCATCAGAGCCCAGAAGATGTGACTACTAGACTCAAGAAAAGGAAGGGGTTCTTCTCATGAGACTGAGAATAAATAATATGTTTGGTCAGAGGTTCTCTGATCAAGAATGCTAAAAATACATTTTGAGGGAGCGAAGGAGAACCACTCTGTTAGAACTAGAACACTGAATATAATGGAGTACAACAAATGTGTTGTGAGAAGAGTAATGATTGTGGGGAGATCCTCAGATAAAAAGTAAGAGTAAAGATCAACCCCTTTTTTTAGTCAACAAAACTATGTATTGTTTTCAATTCTTCTTTCCCTCACTCCTTACATTAGCATGTTCTATCAGCTACTCTGCCAAAATACATTCAGAATCTGTCAATTTCTACCTTTTTTCACAGTTTTGCCCTAGTCCAAAACACCGTGAACTCTCATTTGAACATATGCAAAAGCTTCCAGTTGTCACTCTTTTTTTTTTTTTTTTTTTGCGGTACGCGGGCCTCTCACTGCCGTGGCCTCTCCCGTTGTGGAGCACAGGCTCCGGACGCGCAGGCTCAGCGGCCATGGCTCACGGGCCCAGCTGCTCCGCGGCACGTGGAATCCTCCTGGACTGGGGCATGAACCGGCGTCCCCTGCATCGGCAGGCAGACTCTCAACCACTGCGCCACCAGGGAAGCCCCAGTTGTCACTCTTATGGACTGAGTTGTGTCCCTTCCAAAATTCTTGTGTTCAAGCCCTGACAGCCAATGTGACTCTATAGGGAAGTAATTAAGGTTAAATGAGATCTTAAGGGTGGGCCCCTAATCCAAGAGGACTGGTGTCCTTATAAGAAGAGGATGAGACACAGAGGAAATGCCATGTGAAGATATAATGAGAAGGTGGCCGTCTGCAAACCAGGAAGGGAGGTCTTACCAGAAACCAAGCCTGATGGCATGTTGATCTAGGGCTTCCAGCCTCCAGAATTGCAAAAAAAAAAAAAAAAAAAAAAAAGGGGGTTCTGTTGTTTAAACCGCCCACTCTGTTGTATTTTGTTATGGCAGCCCTAACCGACTAACACACCCACCTACAACACATTCTCCACCTGGGGATCTTTTTAAAATAGAAATCAGATTCTATCACTCCCCTACTTAAAATCCTTCTTGCCTTCCTATCCCAGTTAAATAAAATTCAAACTTCTGGCCTAGCGGAAGAGGCCCTATACAATCCATTTTCCACCTCCCCCTCCAGGCTCCTGGTCAGCCAAACAGATTTTCGATCTAGTTTTCAAACAGGCCGCATTCTTTCTTGACTGAAACCATTTAACTTGCTGTTCTGTGTGTCTGGAAGGCTCTTCCCACAGTCTTCCCGGGCTGTTGGGCTGCCTCTTTCTTGTTATTCCAGACTCAACTCAGATGTTATCCCTCAGAGAGCCCTTATGATTATCCATTCTTACCCTTCCTCCCTCCCTGCCGTCCTCTAGTTCATAATCCTGTGTACTTTCTTCAAAACAGTTACCACAATCTGAAATTTTCTTATCTGTTTCCTTGTTCATCCTCTATCTTCTCCACTAGACAGGATGCTCTATGAGGGCATTCTTTAAATTCTCAGCATCTAGAATAGTGACTGGCTCACAGTAGGTCATAATGAACGAGTGCGTGCAGGGTTCCCAGCATCTGCATCTGTCCCCTTCCTATGGCTGGAGCTCCTCACCCCCTCCTGCAGACATGGTCCTGCCTCGGTCTCCAGAACCTATTCTCATCGGGCATGAGAGATTAGCGGCCGTGAGTTAGGAGTCGCCTTGCTTCTCACCCAACTCTGACCTCCAGCCCCAGTTCTGACAAGGATGCCTTTGCTTCACATTTGACATCTTGTTCCCTTTTGTTCTGCTGTTTTAGCAACTGCCTTTTTTCCTTTCCTGGGGCAGGGATGTTAGGCGAATCTTTCAGGGGACTAATGTACTGTGTTAGCAAATGAGAGTTATGAGCCACTGAAACTTCATTTTTAAAATATGGTCTCATTTGTTTTACAGATTGGTGAGTCCTGGGGAAATTTGGTTTATGGTTGGAAAGAAAGCCAGAATATTTGAATGATATGAAACCCTAAGGTTTTTATTAGCGCATGTTCATAAAGAATGTGCCAAATGTCTTTGAATTGTATTAAATAGCCAGAGGAATTTAAAAAAAAAAAACCAGTGTCTTGCCCAACCCTCAAAATGATGGAACTATGCTGCCGCTTCACACTCCCCCAACTAAAAGAAGCATGATCGCACAGGTTTTACTTTTGCAGTACTTATCAGCTTTGTATGACTAATAGGAGAGAATATCTCAGGGTTAACAAGAAACAGGAGACATGGGAAAATTTTAAAAGGAATGTATTTTTTTCCTGAGATTTTTAGTTTATATTCCAGGCTTCCAAGCCTGGCAAGTTTGGATTAGGATTTGAGGATAAAAGTTTAATGTTAGGGAAAAATAAATGATAACAAAAATCTTCTCCCAACCCAGAAAACCTCTCCACAAAGTCAGTAGAAACAGAGACCTGTTTTGGTCTTGAATAAGTATTAAACCAGTATGTGATGCTCATGACAGGCAGTTCCTAAGAAATTACAAAAACAGAAAGAAATCCCACCGCCTTATATAGCCAAGGAGATTATACAGCCAAGACATTCCCTACATGTTCTCAAGATAAACAATAACTAGTCCTCAAGTCAGAGGACTTGACAGCACATTTGTCCCGCATAGTTCACCCTCAGTTTACCTGGTAATTGGGCTAACCATCTGAGTTAGCTAATCGATTTTATACAAAAGCAAAATAAACTCCTATCTTTTTTTTTTTTTTACATCTTTTTTGGAGTATAATTGCTTCACAATGGTGTGTTAGTTTCTGCTTTATAACAAAGTGAATCAGTTATACATATACATATATCCCCGTATCTCCTCCCTCCTACGTTTCCCTCCCACGCTCCCTATCCCACCCCTCTAGGTGGTCACAAAGCACCAAGCTGATCTCCCTGTGCTATGCGGCTGCTTCCCACTA
This sequence comes from Hyperoodon ampullatus, assembly GCF_949752795.1. Taxonomy (NCBI): domain Eukaryota; kingdom Metazoa; phylum Chordata; class Mammalia; order Artiodactyla; family Ziphiidae; genus Hyperoodon; species Hyperoodon ampullatus. The sequence goes on along the minus strand of NC_136929.1, from coordinate 58,413,015 downwards.
GCTATCTATTTTATGTTTGGTAGTGTATATATGTCCATGCCACTCTCTCACTTTGTCCCAGCTTACCCTTCCCCCTCCCCATATCCTGAGAAAACTATAATTCAAAAAGAGTCATGTACCAAAATGTTCATTGCAGCTCTATTTACAATAGCCAGGAGATGGAAACAACCTAAGTGTCCATCATCGGATGAATGGATAAAGATGTGGCACATATATACAATGGAATATTACTCAGCCATAAAAAGAAATGAAATTGAGTTGTTTGTAGTGAAGTGGATGGACCTAGAGTCTGTCATACAGAGTGAAGTAAGTCAGAAAGAGAAAGACAAATACTGTATGCTAACACATATATGTGGAATCTAAGAAAAAAAAATGTTATGAAGAACCTAGGGGTAAGACAGGAATAAAGACACAGACCTACTAGAGAATAAACTCCTATCTTTATGACAGGAAGTAGTTTCGCAACTTGGAGCAAGGCCCCTCCTGTAGAAGTCAGGCTTCTACCTTAGCACAGAGATGGGAGATTCAAAGGGATTCACCTGCTCCCAGGTCCTTGAGAAAAGCCTTCTTGGGCTGTAAAATGGCAAAAGAGACTTAAGAAAAAAAAAAAAAGGATTTACATGCGTCTCAAAGAGGCAGAGATAATTCACAATAACAAGTTGATAAAAAGAAAAAAAAAAAAAAAAAGGAAAGGGAAAGGGATTCTAATGAAAGGGAAGGAGAGCTTCTCTTCTATTTTTAACAGCAAGAGTTAAGCCTTTTATTTTATTTTCAGAACAATGCATATTTTTTAATCATCTTTATTGGAGTATAATTGCTTTACAATAGTGTGTTAGTTTCTGCTGTATCACAAAGTGAATCAGCTATACGTATACATATATCCCCATATCCCCTCCCTCTTGTGTCTCCCTCTCCGCCCCCATCCCACCCCTCCAGGTGGACACAAAGCACCAAAGCACCGAACTGATATCCCTGTGCTACGCAAGCCTTTTATTTTTAATTTTGCTTTGTTCTAACCAGGAGAACTTCTCCGATTTTTATGTCTTGCAATCAGCAATACACAGAAACTAGAGAAGCACAGGAATTCCTCAGGCATCAACTCCTGCAATTAAACTGGAAAAAATACTTTCTTTTTCTTTCCCCTCATACTCTATTCAGGGATTAGGCCATTTTTCACTGGCTGCTGAGAGTTTCTATTCTGTTACCAATTAATTGTTCTAGTTAAGAGAGAGAAAAAAATAAATCATCCCCTCATGTGCTCCCCGGCAACAATTTGTCACTGTTTCCAAAAAGATGCAAAGTCTTTTCAGTTGGTACTTCATCTAAGAGATAGAAAATACCTTCTCTGGGAATCAGAAGGGTTATTTTCATAATATCCTGGTCTCTGGAGTGGAGTGGGAGGTGAGCTAGGAGACTGGGCTTTGATCTTTTCCAGAATGGACCTCTCACACCACTCAGGTGTACATAATGGTTTCCAATAAGAGATGGGTAAAAACTTCTTGTTTGCCTGATTTGTGTGCACTCAGAATTTTAGATTGGAAAATTCTTTGAAAAGTTACTACTTACTCCTTGACTGATCAATATAGCCCTGACCTAAGATACCTTCTCCATTTTAGTTAATCTGTTTGGGGCTGGGTCAGTCTCCAAAGATTCTGGGTGATTAGAGAGAATGAAAGGATTCTGGGGAAAATAAAGGGTAGGTTTGGAGTGAAATATTCATTCAGATGGTCCCCTAAAGAAACTCAGACTTAGATCCTTTTTTAAAAAATTGAAGTACAATTGACATACGATACCATATTATTTTCACGTGGATATCATAGTGATTTGATATTTATCTACATTTCAAAGCAGTTGCCACAATAAATCTAGTTACCATCTGTCACCATACAAAGTTATTATTATATTACTGACAGTATTCTCTCTGCTGTAAATTACATCTCCGTGACTTATTTACTTTACAGCTGGAAGTTTGTACCTCCTAACCCCCTTTACCTATTTTGCTCACCCCCTAACACCCTCCCTTCTGGCCACTGTCAATTTGTTCTCTGTTTCTATGAGTCTATTTCTGTTTTGTTTTGTGTGTTTTTAGGTTTCACATATAAGTGAAATCATATGGTAATTGTCTTTCTCTGTCTGACTTATTCACTTAGCATGATACCCATCCATGTTGTCGCAGATGGCAAAACTTCATTCTTTTTTTTATGGCTGAAAAATATTCCTTAAGTCCTTTTGATTTGGCTCTGGGACTGAGCTCACGTGAGAACTTCCATGTAAGTGATGAAGTAAACCTGCTAGAACTCATCTTATTAAGACATATTTCTGTGGGTCAGATGGTAAGACATATTTCTGTGGGGTCTGGCTTCTTCTGGTGTATTTGATCCTGTTACTATTTCTCAGGCTTGCAAATCAGGCTGCTCAGCTTGTGTGAGATCAAAGTTCTAGAAGTGAAAGCTCATGGAATTGATACAATCCTTCTACCTTGCATTGCCCTCGCTACCAACCCCCTACCAAAAAAAAAAATAGTAAAATTATCTCATAACTTTGGAGGCACTTTTATTTAACCCAACGGAGTTTAAAGACCTTTCCTTCCCAAGGATACCTTTTAAAATAATGTTGCCAGTCTTCCAGCTTTCCGTTTGGTGCCCTTCAATATAAATATGACTTCAATAGAGGTTAAATAACAGTTTAGATTTTAGGCTACATGCCAAGTGCTAACCTTAAAATTCTGCCTCGCAGGGAAAAAAGAGGAAACCCAAAATATTCATGGTTATTTGGCTTTACCTTGGTATAATTTATAGGAGTTTCACATAACAAATGTATTTAATCATGTAATGGAAGTACACAATTAGTAGATAAATGAGCTAATTTTATTATCTAGATTTTAATAAAGCACTTACTGCTTTGCCTTATGAAGCCAACTTGGAAAATTAAGTCACATTAGCTCAGATGTGAATATTGTCACAAGTGCTCAATTTTGGCTGAAATCCCATAAAGAAAGAATAATGATGGTCATCAATGCATGAAAACTGCAGGAAGATGCCCAGAACAGTGCCTCAGGAAATGGGCAAGAGATTGGATTAAAATAATGTTTCCACTAATGATAACAGTTATAATGGAGGAAGGGTAGGGAGACAGTCTCTCAATGGGTTTCATAAAATGTAAATCCCCATAAATGAATTCTTTTTCATTTTTATTTTAGCCATACTCTGACCTTGAAATAAGGCATCATCAGAAGTGGTCCAGAAAAGTCCTGGTCATTTTAAATACCCTTAAGCCCTTCCTATGGAAGTAATTTCACGTATAAGTTAAAAAGAAGTTGCATTCACTTTCGAAGTTTGCTTCCTCCAGAATGTGGAAAGCAGTTTCTGTTAACTCTTTTGCACCACCATGTGTTAAATTACACAACGGGATGAAAGTGGCTCCTCCAAGATGTGAGAGGGAGCTGCTGCATTGCATTTGGAAGCGTTGGCAAATTACCTACATTCATGTTTAGAAGCTCTTTCCTGAGAAGATTGTTAAGGACTGGAATCAGCTACTTTGCATATTTGGAAAGATTAAAAAAAAAATCTTTGGGTGATTTAAAAAATCTTTTGGGTGGGTGTTGGTATGGAGAATCCCAGAGGTAGACAGTGAACTCAATGGCCTTTAAGGTTTAAAAATAGACAAGCAGGTAGCTTCATGTTTGTGAAATGACCTGGTGAACGTTCACTGAATCCATCTTCTTGTTCTTTTCATCAGTCATTTGGCCCTTTTAAAAAAATTACTCCTTGGAAGACAGCAGCTTAAGAGCTCATTTTCCCCCTCTTTTCTAGCCAGCAGAGCCTAAACAATGTCTTACCATTACCGAATTGTTGTCCTGTGTGAACTTATGGCTATTTGTATTCTGAGATTTTTTGTTCCTGTCATTTAGAAAGTATTTGGTTTTTAAATTCAGGAGCTCTCGTTCAGTATGATGCTGGGTGCTGAGCACAGGTGAGGGCTGCCTGTGTGTGTGGTGGGGTGAGAGGCTGGGGAGGATGAGTCTCTGGCTTGTCATTAGAAAAAACCTGTACTTTGAGCCTAGGGTGGAGACTCTTACCACTAGGGAACCGATAAAGTGCAAAGTGAGCCTGGTTTATATTGGCTGGGGGTTTGAACACCAGCTGTGTTGCCGCTTTGATGTGAATCGACAAAAAGGCGATATTAAAGATATCAGGAGTATGGGTATCAGGGACTTCCCCGGTGGCGCAGTGGTTAAGAATCCGCCTGCCAATGCAGGGGACATGGGTTTGAGCCCCAGTCTGGGGAGATCCCACATGCCGCGGAGCAACTAAGCCCGTGCACCACAACTACTGAGCCTGTGCTCTAGAGCCCGCGAGCCACAACTACTGAGCCTGCACACTACAACTGCTGAAGCCCGCGCGCCTAGAGCCCGTGCTCCGCAACAAGAGAAGCCACCGCAATGAGAAGCCCGTGCATCCAATGAAGAGTAGCCCCCTCTCGCCGCAACTAGAGAAAGCCCACACGCAGCAACAAAGACCCAACGCAGCCAAAAATAAATTAAATTAAAAACAAACAAAAAGAGTATGGGTATCATGGTAGGCTGAATACTGGTCTCAAGATGTCTATGCCCCTAATCCCCAGAATTTGTGAATATGTTATAAGGCAAAGGAGACTTTGCAAATGTGATTGAGTTAAGGACCTTGAGATGGAGGGATTTTCTGGATAATCTGGCTGGGCCCTAAGTGGAATTATAAGCACCTTCATTTGAGGGAAGCAGATGGAGATTTGACCACTAGCAGAGGGGAAGGTGATACGATGATGTGATCAGAGATCCAAGTGATGTGATTTGAAGATGGAGTAAGGGGCCACAAGCCCAGAGGTCCCTAGAGAAGTTGTCACTAGAAGCTGAAAAAGGCAAGGTAATGAATTCTCCAGAAGAAACCAACCCTGCTGACACCTAGTCAGCCCAGTAAGACACATTTCAGACTTCCGACCTCTAGAGCTATGAGACGATAAACATGTTTTAAGCGACTAAGTTTGTGGTAATCTGTTACAGCACCAATATAAGACACACATGCAGGTCTAATAACAAGAAATGTCCCACCAGTGTTCCCAAGACACCAATGTGAGGATCAGTACTGTTACCTGGACTGCCGTGGACATGGTTGGAAACACGTTTGAGGGCAAAATTCTGGACAAGAGAATAATTTGCACATGAACATCATCAAAGTTTTAAGTTCCAGTATCAGACCTTAAGATGCATGAAGGAAAATGATCAGAATAAAAAGGAATTCATAGAGAGAGTATCTTGATGTCAAGTAAAGATTTTTCCATCCAAACACTGCATTGGAAATAATGGGAAAGAACTTGGGCTGCTGGCAAAAAAACCCTAAAAATTCAGGGTATAAAAGATATACAAAAAGTCTTTTAACAAGACTGGTAGTTTCCCCTACTATCCAGCTGTCTGCACTCAGGTTAGCTTTCCTGGGAACAGGCAGTCATTGTGTGAAACCTACTATGAAACTGAACCTCTTAGATCCCAGGTAAGCTGGGTTTCATAAAAGGTGATGTGCCCTTGGACTGACAGCAGGATGTCACTTTTGCTTTGCTTTTCTAGCAGAGTTCACAGGAGCGGAATTAAAGAGGAGGACAAGGAGGTTAGGTTTCCAGCCTCTGTTGGGCTCAGGACAACTTTTTGCCACAGTTGAAAATGGGTAAGTTGTTCCCCTACTGTGAGTAGGCTGAGGTATGCCAACCCTTGTAACGGCCTGCTTTTATGGAACAAGAGATCGTGTGAGCATAAGAGGATCTGTAAATAAAAATTTGGCAATACGGGCTTCCCTGGTGGCGCAGTGGTTGAGAGTCCACCTGTCGATGCAGGGGACACGGGTTCGTGCCTCGATCCGGCAAGATCCCACATGCCGCGGAGCGGCTGGGCCCGTGAGCCATGGCCGATGAGCCTGCGCGTCCGGAGCCTGTGCTCTGCAAAGGGAGAGGCCACAGCAGTGAGAGGCCCGTGTACCGCAAAAAAAAAAAAAAAAAAAAAAAGAAATTTGGCAGTAGAATTTCTCCTGGTGAAACAGGCAGGTTGAATTTCTCAGGAAATGATTTCAATTCCTAGAGAAAACTACATTCACGTTCTTGATTGTCGTACAATTCATCTCAGGGGTTTGTCACTCTTTTTGGAATAAAGTGTTTGCATTCCAGAGAAAACAACAAATCATTAATTAGAACTGTTTTAGAGCAGACGAATAATAGACCAAAGCGACTGGTCTCAAATACTTCGTCTCTGCTGATTACAATCATTTTTAATGGATGCATCATGGAGAAAGGTAATATTTTTTGCTAAGGACCCCAACCAGAGAAAGAATAAATTACAGAAAGTAATAGTTTCTAACTTTAGCATAGAAAATAAATACATTTCTCCACAGTTTAATTTAATATAATGATGAATCTCCCTGGAGGGGATTCAGAGTTGAAATCCTACACCCTCCCCTGGCACATCGGTTTCTCTGTTTTAGGCTCTGAATGAACCATCCTTTCTCTGTTTTTGACTTTAAAATTTGTAAAAGGAAAAATGCCATGCAACCAGTAGGACACACGGAAAGCCTTGTTTAAGAGTAATGATGAGACTTGCAACTGAAATTTGTTCCCAATAGTTCCTTCTTTGACACATGAAGTTTGGAATGGTCCATTTACCAACAATTATTCATAGGTATTCCTGCGTTTGCTTACTTAGAACATCATGGTGGATGCACACATATCTAATCTATCTTGATTGGCATCCATTCAGCACACATTTATGGAACTCCTATCATGTACTAGATCCTCTGCTGGGCCAAAGCAGCTCCAGTCTCCGTCCTTATGGAGCTTACATTCTACTGGGGAAAACAGATACAGTATTGGTCAAATGCTAGGGATGATGAGCTGTTTAAATGAGAAGCATGTGGCATCACTGGGAATATTTTAGGAAACTTATAGTTGTGGAGGTCATCAGGGAAGAATTCTCTGAGGAAGGGAGGATTGGCCTGAGAGCTGAAGGGTTAATAGGACTCAACCAGTTAAAGAGGCAAGGGTGGGGGTAGGGAGAGAATCCTAGAATGAGCGAAGACTTTTGATGGGAAGGAGCATGGTACGTTCAAAGAACTGAAAGGTATTCTGGTGCCATGTAGAGACTAGATGGGAGAGGGTAGATGGGAGAAACCAGGGAAACTGCAGGGGCATGAGGGCATGTTTCGAGTTAAGTGCTCTTACCACAATAAACAGAACAAAACGAAAAGACATTTGTAATAGATGATTCTCCAAGATGTAGTATTCTTTGAATAAAATCCAATTGGGCAAATTCTGGACTACCACCTCAGTCCAAACTGGATGCAACTTCCTCCGTATCCACCTGTTCTTGTAGCAGCTGCACAAAATGAATTAAGCTGACCAGATCCCTTTAGAGCTGCCTTGTTCAATGCAGTAGACACTAGGAATATGTACCTACTGAGCACTTGGAATGCGGCTCGTCTGAACTGACATTCTGTGAGCCTGAAATACACACTGGATTTTGAAGACAGTGTGAAAATAAGGTAAAATAATCCATTAACGGTTTAATATCGATCATTGTTTTAATGATATTTTAGATATATTTAGTTAAATAAGACATTATTAAAATTAATTTCACCTATTTCTTTTTAGGATTTTTAATGGGGCCACTAGAAAATTTTCAGTTACATTGTGGCTTGCGTTGTATTTCTTTGCAGAGTGAATGCTGCCTTTGGGTGTGGGCTTGGTTTGCTTTAGATAGTATAAAAGAAGATAATTGTGTAAAACAAAATAAATCCTGTACAGGGATGTCAGTTAACTATAAGAAGCACATTTGATGACCTCAGGCTTAACTATGGCGCATGTCTCATCATACATATGCAGTGTGTGATTCGTGGTGTGTGCCTTACTCCAGTGTAGAATAGCTACACCATTCTATGCCCCAGAGCAGGATTAGAATAGGATTCTTTGTAAGCAAATTGCAGAGAAGGGGAGGTTTACACTGAAGCTTGTTAAATTAGCTTAAACGGGCCTAAAGGGTCACTGGGCATTGGCTCCATGGCTTATGGAATAATGTGTGTGTGTTTTTCTTATGTATGATCTGCAGTAATGAGCTTCCTGGGGAAAGTCTGGCAATGTTGAGATTTGCCAAGTATGATATGTTGTCTCCTCTTGGCATCTGTTAGCTGAGTGAGATGAGGACAGTTACTTATTCTCACCGCACCTCAACTTTCTCATCTGTAAGTAAAATCAATCTCATAGCAGGGTTGCTGTAAGGATTAGAAATAAACATTTCTAGCACTGCGCTGAAGACACAGTAAATTCTCATCGGATGATGTATTAGTGGGAACAGCAGATGTTCAGGACTTCTGAGCAGTACAGAAGGGGAGACACACAATCCAGGCGAGGTTCAGAGTACCATCCTCTCTGTTTCCTATGTGACCTTTGACAGCTCACTAGTGCTCTCTAATCCTTGATGTCCCAATGCATAGAATGGGGTTAATGGCACCTTATCAGAAGAAATCAGATACCCAAGACATTGTAAGTAGCCTGTGGTGACACCAGGTATTGTTTATGGCAGAGGGAAAATAAGCATCAAACTGTTAGACAGAAATTTAAAATTCTAATCCTGTGACGTCATCACGATGCTTGAATTTGTCGAGATTCTCTCTCCCGTCGTCAAAGTTGTGAGCATTCTACATTTTTCCCACAGTGTCAGTCAATTTACTTAAGGTTTCCTTTTGAAGTGGTAGGAAGAAATCTGACCTGGGCCCAGAATTAAGCATTATAAATCCATTTATTAGAAAGCCAAATTTAAACTATTTTATATCCTACCATGGGTGCCATCTGGGAAAAGGCATTTCTTTTTCAAGGACAGTCAGTCGAAGTGTTGACTTGGAGCCTTAGACTTGGTCCAGGAAGGGGCCAAGATGTACATCAGAGCCTTCCTAGAACATGGGTCCAGAGGTTCTCGGCCAGGTGGGAAGGAGCCAGTCCACCTGCCTGTGAGATTGTGGCAGCCTGTGAGGGGCAGGGACTTCTTTTACTCTGCAGATTGACACTTTTCCTTTCTTTTTTTATTTGGTAATTATTTCCTTTATTGTTCCTTCTTATTGAGTCAACTTCTCTTTGTAAGTGCCAGCTGTCTCTTCTAAAGTAAGGTAACCCAAAGTCAATTTTCCTTCCTCTTGTTTAGAGTAAAATTGAAAGAAAATTGGAACTTATTATTTAAAAAAATAAGTAACTAATACATGCTCATTGTATAAAATTGAAAAACACAGGAAGGGGTGAATAAGAAAGTTTAAATAAACATGCCATCGTTCAAATGTAACTATTGTTAACAGTTTGTCGTGTTTTTCTCTGCATAAATATTTTTATGGCCATGGATATATATACTTTTTGCAAAATTGGAATTCTTTCTATATGTGTATTCTTTAGATATGTAGCACAAACTGCATAGTGGTTGTCTATGCAGAAGATTACCTCACATAACATTTAACAAATATTTTTAAATGAATGTGCTATTTATCTCTTTTTTAATTTATATTTTCAATGTACTTTTTCTTACATTATTAAATATCCTTTGAAAAACATGATTTTATTTTATTTTTTTATTTTTTTTTTTATTTTTATTTTTTTTTGCGGTACGCGGGCCTCTCACTGCTGTGGCCACCCCCGTTGCAGAGCACAGGCTCCGGACGCGCAGGCTCAGCGGCCATGGCTCACGGGCCCAGCCGCTCCGCGGCACGTGGGATCCTCCCAGACCGGGGCACAAACCCGTATCCCCTGCATCGGCAGGCGGACTCTCAACCACTGCGCCACCAGGGAAGCCCAAACATGATTTTAAAATGGCTGCTAAATATGATTTTTAAAGTGTATAACCATTTTTTTTAAACTAATTCCCTATTAGTAGTCACTTTGTTTTAGGTTTTCCATTTCTAGATTGCTGGAATGAATATCCTTGTACACCATAAATCATTATACATAGTTCTAATTTTCGTAGGGTAAATTCCTAAAATGAAAATTTGGGGACAGTGAATATGAATGGGTTGCCAACTTGTCTTCCAGAACATTTACATTAATTTGCATTGTGTGGAAATTACTAATTTTATTGCACCAGGAATGAGTGGGAATTGTAATTCAATTTAACAAGGAAAATAATATCTCATCATCTTAATTTTTACTTCATGATTATTAGCATGTTTGAACAAAATTTTCTTAAATCAATCATAATTTTGGGTGGTAAATTTCCTAGCTTTTTTACTACTTTTTGTACAGATTTTCTAATCTTTCTTTCAGTCAATAAGATATCTTTATTCCCCAGCTGGTTGTCTTTAAAATTATTTTTGCAATACAGATATTTTTAACTTTTATACAGTCAAATCTATCAACCTTTTTCTATATGATTTGTACTTTTTTCTTTCATGCTTTAGAATAGCTTTCTGTATCATGAGATCAATTTACTGTTCGCCAATTTTTTGTTTATTCTAGCTCTTTAACGATTTTTTTAAAACACGCAACTCTTCAATCTTTCAGTCTCATTTTGTCATGAGACAGGAAGTTACCCGTTTTTCTCCCTTAGTAGTTAACCATTGACCTCAGTGTGACTCATTGAATAATTAATCCCTTCCTTAATGGGTTAAATGTCATCATTATCATAATAAAAGTCTGTAGGAAGGAATTGACTTCTGGTCTTTCTGCTTAGTTTAGTGATCTGCCGGTTCACTTCTGGGCTAGTGCAACACTATTTAAATGTTTAGTGCAGGTAATTTCTCTTTCTTTTTTAAAAATATTTTTGCTACGGAATCTTGGCTTCATTTCTTCTCTCCTTGTTCCTTACAACTTACATCCTAATTAATCACCAAGTTCTGACAAGTCTACCTTTGAAATGTCATTTGAGTCTATCTGTGTCTTGCTCCTTCCACTGCTACTGCTTGCTCTTCCCGGCTCCCACCCCACCCCCGTTGCACTAAATGGTCATCTGGCTCCAGGCTTGTCCCCATCTTCTTTGTTTTCCTCCCTATAGCCAGAGTGGTCATTCTAAAGCGCAATCTTACCCTATGATTTCTTTTCTTAAAAGCCTTGAATGAATCCTCATTGCCTTTATGCTGAAGTTGAAACTCCTCTAACTTGTGGTCCAATCAGTGAATGTTCTACTGGCAAAAGTCCGTTTTCTATTCTGCACCTAATGATAGCCATGCCTCTTTTCACCTGACAGAATAAGGATGGGCTTAGGCAGGTAAATATCACCAGTTTCTGTCTGACTTGGTCGTATCAGGATGGTTCTCATGATGGGGAATGCGATGGCTGAAGCATAACTCAGGGCATGGCCACATTCTATGCTTCTCTGCTACAGTACATCTCAAACTTGACTGTGTTGTGTGTGTGTGCATCTCCTGGGGTTTGGTGTTAAAATGCAGGTTCTGACTCAGCATGTCTGGGGTGTGGCCTGAGATTCTACATTTCTAACAAGCTTCCAGATGATTCTAATGCTGGTGACTGAGGACCACACTCCTGTACTGAGCCATCCAGCAAGTGCCTGGTAAATGCTATTTCTTTGCCTCCTTCCCACAGTAGATTCTGGAAGATACAATAACACACAGTATTTTATAATGTGTTGCTCTGTTTAGCAAATCCAATTTACTGACTGTATATTTTGAGTAAGTTCTATTGAAAGTTTTGCTGTCATAATTAATAATTGGAATCTGAGCCTTTTCTCTCTCTCTTAAGGACAATTAGAAGGAGATATTTCATGTAAATAAAGAAATGAGAGCCCAATGTACTACACTGTTAAGTGTTGGATATCTGTAAATTAATAGAGATATGAAGGTGTGATTCTTGATAAGACAAGTTTGGACCATTTAACAACATACAAAGAATCTATTGCCAAAAGAAATGAAAATATTCTGAAGAAAAGGAGGGAAACAATGAAGGGAAGGATATATAAGAATGTATTATTTTTACTTCTAAAGTTACAGTTGATATTTGAGAGGAAGTGGAGAGCAATGGTTGAGAGAGAGGGTCTTTCTAAGTTAGAATTCCAGCACTACCACTTATTAGCTGTGACCATGGACCTAGTGTATCAATTCTTTCTTCCTTAGTTGTGTCACCTGTAAAATGGGAATAATAATAGATCCTTTCTCATAGCGTTGCTGTGAGAATTAAATGAGATACTAATTGGAAAGCACTTAAAACAGGCCTGACATTTAGTTAGTGCTAATTATTATCATATTGTTAGAAATGAATATGATTATTAGATTGGCCAAAATCTGAAACACTGACAACACAAAATTTTGATGGGGACGTGGAGCAACAGGAACTCTCATTCATTGCTCGTGGGAATGCAAAGTGGTACAGCCATTGGAAGACAGTTTGGAAGTTTCTTGGCAAAACTAACCGTACTCTTGCCATATGATCCAGCAATGGCACTCCTTGCTATTTACCCAAATGAGTTGAAAATTTTTATCCACACAAAACCTGCACATGAATGTTTACAGCAGCTTTATTCATAATTGCCAAAAGTTGGAAGCAACAAGATGTCCTTCAGTAAGTGAATGAATGAAATAAACCGGAATACATTCAAACAACAGAATATTGTTCAGGGTTAAAAAGAAATAAGCTAGCAAACCATGAAAAGACATGGAGAAAAATTAAATGCATATTAATAAGTGAAAGAAGCCCATCTGAAAATGCTACCTACTGTATGATTCCAACTCTATGACGTTCTGGAAGAGGCAAAATGGTAAAGACAGTAAAAAGATCAGTGGTTGCCAGGGGTTGGGGGATGGAGGGATGAACAGGTGGAGCACAGAAGATTTTTAGGACAGTGAAGCTATTCTTTATGCTACTGTAATGGTGGGTACATATCATTATATATTTGGCAAAACAAATAGAATGTACAACACCAAGAATGGGCCCTAACGTAAACTGTGGACTTTGGGTGATTATGATGTATCTTCATTGGATTGTAACAAATGTACCACACTGGTGAGGGATGTTATATGGGCACTGATCTCATTAAAAGTGCATAATTAAAAATATATGTGAACAACATTGTAAAAACTAGTAATAGGGTCATTTTGCTTTAGGTTGGTAGAGAAGAAATTGTTAATGTTTTATTTATTGCAAGAGAAGTTTGAAAAGAAAAGTGTGTTCAAGATAGCCTTATATACTGTGTGAGCATTTTGTAAAACATTGAAACCTATTTGAGATGGTAGTACATGAGAGCATTTCTTACAACTTATTCTATATTGTTTTTCTCATCCTAAAAAAGTTGAATAAATCTGTTTGGTTCAGTTTTCCTACAGGAAAACACATAAGCTGTGGGTGGCAGTGGGGGAAAGAGGGTCTGTGGGAACTCCCTGTACTTTGCACTCAATTTTGCTGTGAACCTAAAACCGCTCTTGAGAAAAGTACTTTGGACCCTAAACAACACAGGTTTGAACTGTGCAGGTCCATTTATACTGGGCTTTTTTCCCATAAATATGTACTGCAGTCCTATGCAATTCAACTTTGGTTGAACCTGTGGAGGTTGGCAGCGGGCCAACTGTAAAGTTATATCCGAGATTATTCAACTGCTCAGAAGGTCCGCACCCCAACCCACATATTGTTCAAGGGTCAACTGTATATATGTCTGTATATGTGTATGTGTATGTATATGTGTATATATACATTATATATATATATACACACACACACACATATATTAATACAAAAGAAACTCACACCTTTTACCAAAATTTAAATAACTTGTGACTGGATAAACGTAGTAATGAAACACACACACACACATAGTAAAAAAAAACTATTTCCATAAAATTCTTCACATTTAGCTGAGTTGGAAAGTCGATATGGCAGCCACACCAGCTCCCTTTAACCTGGCCCTCCTGCAGGCGCTGCACACATACCGTTGTCCTCACACAGTCTGTCTCTCTCCTTCTCTCATTAGGAAGACAAGGTCTGTAAACATTTTTCAGGAATTCAGTGAGCATCTGATGAATGATGAGAATTTTTCAATATATTCATGTGTCTCTGGTAACTAATGCAAATAAAAGAAAAGCACCGAAGAACCTGTGCCTTTTATTGTGAACACAAATTATAGTAAACTCAGCTACAAATTGTGGTCCAAGGAGAGCAATTGAGAAAAATCCCTCAGCCATATATTAAACAGATCAAGGTTTAAGTTTAAAATTTACATGCACATTATAAAACCCACCAGCTCCTTGGAAAGAACCTGAATTTCCCACGTGTACACTATATAAATCTCACAAGCATTCACAATCCATTTGTCGTCACTGAGCCTTCAACGACTTCATTCCCAAGGAATTGCTTGGCCATTTAAATATAACTTTCTTCTGGGGTGGTACAGTTTCTAAGTACAGTGTTTCACTTCCCAGAAGCTGGAGGCTTGAAAGAAAAATGTGGACAGTCGTGGGAGAGTATAGAAAAATTGCAGTTAGATATAAAATTTTCACAAAGTGCCCTGGGCATATGAATCACCCAACCTCAGAGCTATATGACGCAGGTCCATTCTCCTGCCTCCAAGTGGGACTGCACCATGCACTGGCCTGAGTCACACAGGGTCAAAGGTACAGGTAGGCTTTGAAGTGGGTCATGAAGGGAGAAGTTTGACTGTTTGCAGGCAGGGTGCAGTCAGGACATTGAAACCACCTAGTTGTTTTAACAGAGAGAATTTAATATAGACAATTGTTAACCAAGGTTTAAAGAACTTCCGAGACAAAGGGGAGACACTGAGGTCTCACAGAGGAAGTAAATGAGGGAAGCAGCTACCATCCCTGCTGGGAAACAAGGGAAGGGATTGCTAGAACTTAAAACTTTGCAGGATGAGTCCTGTGGAACTGGGACCTGCACCTGGGAGGAGGGATGCTGCCTGCTGGAGCTGTCTTCTTGGAGAGGTATATTCAGGCTGTTCTTAGAGTGACCCAGAACTGTCAGCTGGAGGAGATTGCTGGTTCTGAAACCACCTGCTGTGTCCAGAGTGAAGAACCAGTTCTGGGGTGATGTTGACAGCAAGAGAAAGTAAAGCAGAAAGGAGTAAATTCCTTCTCCTTTCTTCCTTTTAGTCTCCTCCAGGGAAGAACCACACCCAGACTCAACATCCCAAAGCAGAGTAAGGGAGGTGGGTTTGTGCTGAGAGCCAATAGTCCAACAGCCGACATAATATCCAAAGTAAAAGGTGGTGAGACTTTACAGCTGGGGCACACATTCAAACAGCTCTGCCAAAAGACAGACTGTCTGGGTACAAGACAGCAGGACAGAAACCAGGAAATTGGTTGAGTCGAAGTATAAAGCTGGATTAGGGTGGTGGGTGTTGGAAATATAGGTAACTGAAAGCATTCTGTTGTCATATAAACATCATTGGTAAGATTCCTTTGTGAACCCTTTCAGTACCTTGAAAGGGCAGATAACCTTGGCAAAATCAATTTTGTGAGCTTGTCTCTTCCTTCTTCCAAAGGTGTCTGCACCTTAAGCTGAAAAAAGGAGCAGCTTTGTCTCCTATTAACATAAAGACCCTGCTAACAATTTGAAACGACTGCTTCAGGGTCTGCAGCCGTTCTCAGATGACCGCATCCTTTTTCCTTTCTCAGGGATGGAGCAGTGATTTGACTCTTTCAGTTAGTTGGATTTGGAAGACCACTTTGGAGGCATTATGAGGAGAATTCTTGATCTGGTTTTTCTAAACACAGAGCACTAGACTCAGCATGTCTAGGCATTGGAACAATGTGTCCTGTCCTCTATGACCTGGAGTTCCTTGCGTTTGTACCAGAAAATGAATCATGTATTCAAATGCCATCATTGCTCTGTTTTCCTTCTAGTCATACGCCCATTACTGCTTTAATCATAGCCTTCCTCCTGAGCTGCAGTGAAAGAGGAGTGAAGCATTCTACATCCTACTGTGATTGGAGTTTTATAGCTATGCTTAACTGTCAGACTTCCTTCCTTTGTGGAAAAAAGCGATGTTTTCTTCCAATCAGTATCTATTCCATTTTCCCTGAGCACGTGTACATGCGCAGGCACACGTGAGGCAAATACTCTTCTGTAAAAAGAGCAAGAGACCAACAAAACTAGAATATTGTTGGAAAAATATCAAAGTGAAGATAGAAGAACATAATCAGGTGCATATCTTGTGAGCTGGTTATAAATATTAGAGGCAAAGAAAGTGGAAGTCATAACCTGCCTCATCTGTTCACGTCAAGCGGAATGAATCATAGCAACAACTGGGGTGATGACTCAAGCAGTAATTTAAGAAGAAGTTTGGGAAGAAGAAGATGAAAAGCTGGCAACTCTGTAAACCCTGAGAGTACCTGTTCATGCAAAACTAGTGCAGCTTCGTCAATCGACATCTAACAATGAACTGTCCCTAGGTGTCTCTGCCAATCAATGTGGTGGAGACCTTCCTCGTCTTTCTAAAGACAGGTAAGAGAAATAGATCAATGGTGGGTCTTGTCAACCCACCAGTTCCTAAAAGAGATGCTGAAATTTCTTGGTTGGGATTATAAACCCATAGACACCGCTAATTAAGAGGTAGTGTCACCCTGAAAAGACTGGTTACCCTTAGTAGTTCTAAAAGAAACAAAAACAGGAACCAAATTTAACCACAGTTGACAGTTTCTGGAAAGAATGTAGAAAACCAAAAAAGAAAAATGTTTGTGAATCATTAAGTTCCCAAAACCCAAATCAAACTGATTACCCCAGGCTCCTTTACCAAATAGGGGCCCATGGAGGGATACTCAGCCTTCCAGGATCTAGTATGACTGTGAAGCAGATCAGGACCAAAAAATGGAGGTGTACAGACTTTTGTCTCCTTGGTAAAACTTGGGAGGCTACATCTTGGGGTGGGAGGAGAGAGGTACATAGAGGCCTCCTCCAAATGAGGTCATAGCCTCTGGTTGTAGGTTTACTTCTAACTGAAGGTGTTTCACCTGGAAGAGCTTTAGGTGAAGGAAGAGCTCACTGGCTGGTCCCACAGGAAATGTAGAAAATTCTTGGGGAAGGAGATGATTGTTTTATGAACTAGAGAGGTAGTTGATGGCTAGAAGGGGTTTCATTTCTATTATCTGGGGCCTGAGGCCAGAAAGAGCATACTTGAGTCCTGATTCAATGATTTGCATTGCAAAGAAGTCCTATGCAAGGTTAGAATTTTAAAAATCAATGGGAATACAGAGGACCAGGGTAAAGACATCATAAGTCTGACCATGTTTATGGCCTGGTTATTTGAGGAATCAAAATATACCAAGAAGGAGAGGAAGAAATTCAGAAAACAGGGAGAAATTCTAAGAAAAGTGAGAAGACTAGGAAAGAAAAGAAAAGGGCATCGGAGATGAGAAATACTACAAGAATAGTGGGAAATTAGTGTAAACTTTATTTTCAATCTCTATTGGTGCTCAAAGTAAATAAAGGACAGCTTGATCTCCTGAAAAGAATCACTGGTAAAGGGGAACCAAAGAAGAAAAGTCAAAGAGCAGTTCTCCTAATGGGACCAGCTACCAAGCAAAAGCCTGTCACACTAAATTAGGCTGGGAAATTTATTGACCAGCCAAATACTGTGCCAGCAGCAGAGAAAGAGCTGCTGAAGTCAGCTAGACTAGGCTTTCTACAGTTACTGGGCTTGAGGGTAAACTTCGAAAACCCTCCCAGGAGGCAGAGTAGATAGATAGGAGAGGGAACATCAGGGTCTCTGTCACCATCAACAGAGAGTGACTGTAATTCTCTTAAGCGAAGGACAATTAGGAAGTAAATCCTCTGTCGGTATGCCAGTTCTGTGTCCATATGTAGCTGGGTACAGACCACAGGTGAGAAGTTGGGCATGCCAAAGAAGGTGACTGTAATTGATTCAAAAATGGAATCTGTTCAATGGATAAAGAAGATGTGATACACACACACACACAAATTAAGTACTACTCAGCAAAGCCTTTGACAAAATTCAACACCCATTTATGATAAAAACCCTCCAGAAAGTAGGAATAGAGGGAACTTTCCTCAACATAATGAAGGCCATATTTGACAAACCCACAGCCAACATCGTCCTCAATGGTGAAAAACTGAAACCATTTCCAGTAAGATCAGGAAGAAGACAAGGTTGCCCACTCTCACCACTATTATTCAACATAGTTTTGGAATTTTTAGCCACAACAATCAGAGAAGAAAAAGAAATAAAAGGAATCCAAATTGGAAAAGAAGTAAAGCTGTCACTGTTTGCAGATGACATGATACTATACATAGAGAATCCTAAAGATGCTACCAGAAAACTACTAGAGCTAATCAATGCATTTGGTAAAGTAGCAGGATACAAAATTAATGCACAGAAATCTCTAGCATTCCTATACATTAATGATGAAAAATCTGAAAGTGAAATTAAGAAAGCACTCCCATTTACCATTGCAACGAAAAGAATAAAATATCTAGGAACAAATCTACCTAAGGAAGACCTGTATGCAGAAAATTATAAGATACTGATGAAAGAAATTAAGGATGATACAAATAGATGGAGAGATATACTATGTTCTTGGATTGGAAGAATTAACATTGTGAAAATGACTCTACTACCCAAAGCAATCTACAGATTCAATGCAATCCCTATCAAATTACCACTGGCATTTTTCACAGAACTAGAGCAAAAAATTTCACAATTTGTATGGAAACACAAAAGACCCCGAATAGCCAAAGCAATCTTGAGAAAGAAAAACAGAGCTGGAGGAATCAGGCTCCCTGACTTCAGACTATACTATACTATACTATACTACTATACTACAAAGCTTCCCTGGTGGCGCAGTGGTTGAGAGAAATGGAAATAAAAACAACGATAAACAACTGGGACCTAATGAAACTTAAAAGCTTTTGCACAGCAAAGGAAACCATAAGCAAGAGGAAAAGACAACCCTCAGAATGGGAGAAAATATTTGCAAATGAAGCAACTGACAAAGGATTAATCTGCAATATATACAAATAGCTCATGCAGCTCAATATCAAAAAAACAAACAACCCAATCCAAAAATGGGCAGAAGACCTAAGTAGACATTTCTCCAAAGAAGATATACAGATTGCCAACAAACACATGAAAGAATGCTCAACATCATTAATCATTAGGGAAATGCAAATCAAAACTACAATGAGATATCATCTCACACCAGTCAGAATGGCCATCATCAAGAAATCTAGAAACAATAAATGCTGGAGAGGGTGTGGAGAAAAGGGAACCCTCTTGCACTGTTGGTGGGAATGTAAATTGATACAGCCACTATGGAGAACAGTATGGAGGTTCCTTAAAAAACTACAAATAGAACTACCATATGACCCAGCAATCCCACTACTGGGCATATACCCTGAGAAAACCATAATTCAAAAAGAGTCATGCACCAAAATGTTCATTGCAGCTCTATTTACAATAGCCAGGACATGGAAGCAACCTATGTGTCCATCAGCAGATGAATGGATAAAGAAGATGTGGCACATATATAAAATGGAATATTACTCAGTCATAAAAAGAAATGAAATTGAGTTATTTGTAGTGAGGTGAATGGACCTAGAGTCTGTCATACAGAGTGAAGTAAGTCAGAAAGAGAAAAACAAATACTGTATGCTAACACATATATATGGAATCTAAAAGAAAGGGGAAAAAAAAAGGTCATGAAGAACCTAGGGGAAAGACGGGAATAAAGACACAGACCTACTAGAGAATGGACTTGATATGGGGAGGGGGAAGGGTAAGCTGTGACAAAGTGAGAGAGTGGCATGGACATATATACACTACCAAACGTAAAATAGATAGCTAGTGGGAAGCAGCCGCATAGCACAGGGAGATCAGCTTGGTGCTTTGTGACCACCTAGAGGGGTGGGATAAGGAGGGTGGGAGGGAGGGAGACACAAGAGGGAAGAGATATGGGAACATATGTATATGTGTAACTGATTCGCTTTGTTATAAAGCAGAAACTAACACACCATTGTAAAGGAATTATACTCCAATAAAAATGTTAAAAAAGAAAAAAAATACTACTCAGCAATAAAGGAGAATGAAATTTTGCCATTTGCAGCAAGATGGATGGACTTGGAGGCTATTATGCTAAGTGAAATAAGTCAGACAGAAAAAACCAAATACTGGATGATATCACATATTTGGAATCTAAAAAATAAACTAGTGAATATAACAAAAAAGAAACAGACTCAGAGATACAGAGAACAAACTAGTGGTTACAAGTCGGGGGAGGGAAGGGGAAGGGGCAAGATATGGGTAGGGAATTAAGAGGTACAAACTACTATGTATAAAATAAATAAGCTACAAGGATATATCGTACAGCATGGGGAATATAGCCAATATTTTATAATAACTATGAATGGAGTATAACCTTTAAAAACTGTGATTCACTGTATTGTACACCTGAAACTTATTAATATTATACATCAACTGTAACTCAATTTAAAAAGGAAGAGTTAATGCCTGGCACAGCCAGTTGTTAAATATTTTGACATAAGAAAAACAAACTGGAATCTGTGACATCTGACCTCTCAGAGTACCTAAACCAATGGCCTTACCCAAAGTTCCTATGTCTAAGATGAAGAAGTAGGAAGAGGGGAAAAGGGGCTAATGTCATGACCGTCCCTAAGGGTTAACTATAAACGCCACCCATGAATGAAGTAACTTGGTTCTCTGTGTCTCAACATCTATGCTCTTTGCAAGTTAAAGTTCTAATTCTGAATACCTTAGAACTATGTACATTTCACTTTCATATTATGGAAAAGACATGCCTGTTCCAGAATAAAATTAACTCCTTGGTTTATACGTGAGGATGGGGTTAATGTTCTGTAATGAGGTGTGTGACTGCACTGCGTCAAAAAGTCAGTCATTAAATCTATGAAACTGGAAACGAAATTTCACAGCTAGCGTGTGTGCACTTGTCTGCTTATATGTTGGCTGATTGCAGCATGGCTGAGTCCCTGGTGACAATTTCTTTGTGGACATGTGTATTCTATCTCCCCTCTTGGGTCATGCTAGAGATAAAAATTCATCAATAAAAATTCATCAATAAAAGTTCATCAATAAAAATGTATAGCATCAGCACAATAGATATAATGAATATATCCTTTGGTTTGGGATTTACCAGAGAAATAAGTGGATTTTGGAAAATTAAAACTATTAGTATAAATTAACTCATATACTTAATCACTAAGTATGTCAGACTCAATGTCTTCTAAAATTCGAGGGAAGGTGGTAATGTGGGTTTTATTTTTATTTTTTAACATTTTAGCTATAATTTCCTTGATTTGAGGTGATTCCTTCTTAAATTCCTTGGATTGCAAGCAAACTTCTTCCCTGCTTTTTAAAGAAAGACCACTTTTTTTTTCCCATCGTAAGCAGTCTTTAGTGTCTCGAAGTGTTGGTTGGAAATTAGACACAGAAAAAGAGAAAAAAACATGGTAATGGCAACATGCCTAAAGCCACTACCTCCCAGGTTGCAGGTAATAACTCTGCAGCCATTTTCTAGTGAAAGCACAGTATGAAGTAACTTTGAAAGGTTTATTGCATGCTTTTATTTTTAAATAAAAAGTAAAAGGTGATGAAGCCTATGGTACAATATCTGGGGGATCTTACGTGATGTTTGCAGTTGAATCGGAGAAATTTGTCAGTAAGTTTGGCCTTTAATCTTTTGAGGTAAAGCTGTGTTTTATCTCCTTCTTACAGTGGAAGCTATCTTAAAATGTAAAATTGTGGGTGTGGGCGGGGTATATTATAATTCATACACCAAAATATGGATACTTGTATTCCAGCAAATGTAACCTCCTGTTTCCACATTTCTCTTTGTGCAACACACTCTGGGCCAGCCCTCAAAATGTCTGAAAATGGTATGAATATTTTAATATATATATAAAGTGGACACAGAAGTGTAACTGAAATGTATTATCTGTATATTTCATTTATGATTTGATTTTTGTGAGCCCAGACCACATTGTAAAAGCTCACAAAGAAACTGTCAGATATAAACCTTCTGAGTGAGATTTTTCACATTACTATAATCTTGTACACATTTTTAGTCATTTTTTTTTACTATGGATTCAGTTGTACATTCTAAGAGAATATTAATATTGACATCAGATTAAAATTTGATCTGAAAACCCTCAGTATTCTAGAAACCTTTTCCACTAGTTTAACTGAAGCTTTTAAAATATCCAGAAATTACGGTTTGAGCTAGATCTGCTTTGCCTAATAAGTGTCATTGTTTCTCACCTTACTTTTGCATCCAATTTCTGAAAAAAACACATTCCTTAATTCATGATTCTGTTCCTCAATAGCAGATTAGTAAACTAATGTTCACTAAGGGTGAATTAGGCAAGTGGAAAACTGGTGTTACCTGAAAGGTTTAAAGCAGGGATGAAGGAAAGGAAGGCTTTACATAGAGATGGGTTTTTAAATACTATATTATTTTGAAAGCAAAGGAGGGAAGGTATCAACACTGAATCTTCTGGAGTAAAAGCAACATCAAAAAGCTCAATGACATCATGGATGGGATATAAAAATAGATTCTATGTAAGGAATTCTGTTTGATAGGCTGAGGGCCAAATTCCCTACGGTCCCCTGGGGGAAAAGTCAGGATTTCTTTCATTTCCAGCAGCAGCAGGCATTTGCTTTGAGGGTACCAACATGGAAGATCATTTGAACTTCTCACATCTTGGAGCTAATTCCAGATGTATAGAGAAAAGTCAAGAGGAGAGAAAGATGTAACCAGACGGAAAATAGAAATCACATCCCCCACTGTGTTCCTATGGATGCTTCATCTGCAGATCTGCCTTAAATCACATCAATCCCACAGCCCAGAATGGATAAATAACACAACCTAAATGCTTCATTAGAGTATGTTTGGCTCATAGCAGAAACACTAAAATATATGTTTAGTGATGACACTAAATAGCAAAAATATCAAAGATAGTAGGTGGAGATACATTTGTATGTAATGAGTTTGGAAACATCTCATACTGAAAAATAATTAAAAGCAAAACAAACCAAGGCTCGAGTGAGTTGGCCTGGACCTGAAGACTGGGCAGCCCTTGTCTCCAGACTCAGACAGGTTGGACATCTGCTCAGGGACCCACAGAGCTGAGTGCCCCTCACCTGAGAGTGACAATAAAACTCACTTCACTGTGTAAGGAAACCATCTTAACAAAAGTAGCATGCATCCCCCTGCTGTCCACTCCATCATATCACTGTTCATTGTTTCTGTACCTATTGCTAATGGAAATTGTCTTTATCATTCATCTATCTATCTATCTATCTATCTATCTATCATCTATTTATATGTTTCTGTCTCCTGCAACTAGAAGGCAAACTCCAAGTACCTCATCTCTCTGGTTCACCGCTGGGTTTTCAACACCCAGAACTATGACTAGAACAGAGCAGGTGGAATATTTGCTAAATTTGTCCATGATCACTCTGGATTCACGCACACACACAAGGCACTCTATACCACTGTGGTAGAAATGAAGCCCATTTCTACCCGGTTTATATGCGAAAGTAAAAACAGAGAAATACTGGTTGGTGCGAGTGTGACAGAAAACATCCTGAAGGCTGTTTTGCCGCACAGGTGAAATGCAAGGTTTAAATGTCACGTATAATGTGAAAGGTGAGGCAGAGTGAAAGGAAGAATGAAATGGGAGGATTCAACTTTATCTAAATAAGAACTTGATCAACCAGTATGTTGCTATAGTTCCAAGAGGTCAAGACCAACCAGTAACCATTTCCTGCCTCCCAGTGATATGCAACATGGTTGATGTTGGTGAGTTCACTTCAGTTACCTCTTTAAGCTACTGCAAGACATATATCAATATACAGTTGCTTCTTTGGGTAAAGAGCTCAGTTTTGGTTAAAATGTCTACTGACATTTTTAAAGTGTACCCTAAACTTCAGTAATGCCTTTCTAGGCTTTTAAACTTTTCTGCCATGATGCTCCAATCTTATCTTGCTAATGGAATGTGTAGACAATAGATTAGACAAAGCAACCTCCTGCTCCAACAAACTGACATCCTGTGGATTCCCAGAAAAAGAAAACTAAACTCTGAAGTCTTACCCAGAATTTTCTTGCAGGTAAACCAATTAGACTCATTCTCATTCAACTGATGTCTCCTGGTGGATGATAAAATAAGGACATTAAAATCATTATAAGGCTATTAAAATAATACTTTCCATGGCTGTAAAAGAAAACTGCCATGATGTAACATATAATATCATGATATGAGAATGTTATAGATGTTTTCTTTTTTACACTTTTTTATTTTTAAATTTTCCTAAGAATATACATATTATTTTAGAAAGAAGACATAAGATTAAAATTTTTAGATTTATAAAGGTCTGGAGAAATATAAATTCCTGAATGGAAAAATTTAAGTTTTATAAATTAAAAGACAAGTTTGGAATGGAGGTAAAAGTCAAAATTGCTCTGAGAATTTGCTCTTTGAAATAACTCCCCAACAGTCTGTTTCATTAAATTTTTTAGTCAATTAAATATCTTTTGCTCACAATGTTGGTTGAAGTACTGTGAAGGCAAGAATGTATGATTCTTTTTTTTTTTTTTTTTTTTTTTTTTTGCGGTACACGGGCCTCTCACTGTCGTGGCCTCTCCCGTTGTGGAGCACAGGCTCCAGACACGCAGGCTCAGAGGCCATGGCTCACGGGCCCAGCCGCTCTACGGCATGTGGGATCCTCCCGGACCGGGGCACGAACCCGTGTCCCCTGCCTTGACAGACGGACTCTCAACCACTGTGCCACCAGGGAAGCCCTGTATGATTCTTTATACAGTTCTCATTCGTATTTTCTAATTTCAGCAAACTGTTTCTTTTGTTGTTCTTTGCCACTTACCGTTTGCTGTTTTATAACCTTATCAACTGCCTGCAAGTAAAATCTATTGCTTTCAATACAGTGTTCTTCTTAAATGCTTTTAGTTTTAATTGAACTATTTTTCATGTTGAATTTGCTTAAGCCACATATTTTGTATTCAAGCAGATGTTTATGAAATAAGTATTCATACTGAGTTTGTGTCTCATAATTCCACGTATTACAGATTGTTTCAGATGAATCTACAGACCTCATTTTCTTGTCACTTAAAAAAATGCACCTAGAATAATATTTAAATTACATTTATACATCTAATAAAGATATACAGTCTTTTTAATAGCTCTGCACTGTCAATCATTGATAGGAAAATATAACCTGACACGCTCTGGATTTATCTTTAACGGGCAATGCCTTTGAAAGTGCTATAGCTCTTAACACAGTCTTCTGGAATTCATCTACCATCAATGTGCACTTTTGTTGTTGTTGTTCGTTTGTCTCTTTGAGAGACTCTCCTATCCCTTGTCGGGTAAAAATGTAGTTCATATATGTACTTCTTTTTCCTCTTAGTAGTCTGGTGGATCCCACTATTTGGAACAGATGGTTTTAAATCCAAGTTAATTATGATGATTTTCAAATTTGTGTTATGAGTATTATATAAATTTACAAGATTAAAATTTAATATAGACCAAGGGATGTATTGCTTCTATGGGCTGGAATACAGCCTTCTCTAGGGTGGTATTGCATTCATTTTTTTAAAGACTTTTTTAGAGTAGTTTTATATTAAATTGAGAGGAAGGTATGAAGATTTTCCATATCCCCCCTGCTTCCACACATGCATACCTTTTCTCATTATCAGCATTCCCCTGGAGGGGTACATTTGTTACAATCGATGAACCTACACAGGCACATCACAATCATCCAAAGTCCACAGTTTGCATTAGGGTTCACTCTTGGTGTTGTGCATTCTGTGGGTTTGGACAAATGTATAATGACACATGTCCTTCATTAAAGTATCATACAGAGTATTTTTACTGCCTTAAAAATCCTATGTGCTCTGCTTACTTATCCCTTCCTTCCCCATAACCTTTGACAACCACTGATCTTTTCCCTGTCTTCATAATTTTGCCTTTTTTAGAATGTCATAGTTGGAATCACACACTATGTAGCCTTTTCAGATTGCTTCCTTCTGTAATTTTTTTAAATTAAAAATTAATACTGAAAAATGCTCACCAACATCTGAGCCTTCAGCAAATTGCAAGCTTTTTGCCATAGTAACATCAAAGACCACTGATCACCACAACAAATATCATCATAACTTGAAATATTGTGAGAATTACGAAAATGTGACACAGAGACATGAAGTTAGCAAATGCTGTTGGAAAATGGTGCCAATAGACTTGCTTGATGCAGGGTTGCCACAAATATTCAATGTAAAAAACACACTGTCTGTGAAGCACCATAAAGCAAAGCACGTGCGCGCGCGCACACACACACACACACACACACACACAAAGTATGCCTGTAATTAAAGCCCCTACATGTTTTTTGGGGGGTTTGTGTCTTACACTTGTGTTCATATTTTTAAAAAGATTCTTTCTCAACGTTTTTGTCAAACAGATCCCATTAGACCACCATGTTTGTTTTTCTCAAGTTTGTTTTCCCCCTCTGAGAAGATCTCTTCACAAGCATGGGCACCAAATAGCACTTCTTTTTGGTGAGTCTCTCAAAAATACATCATGAAGAATTTTCAAACACATATTGTGAGTTGACCCCTCTTGGCATGCATGATGCCATCAGTATCAAAACGTTATTGTCCTATGTATGGCTGGATGATGCCTCAACATTGATCAAACTCTACCACGGAATATGATTGCACAACTTTGTTGCTCACTGAGCATGTTTTATTAATTATTATTTTACATTATCTCTCCTGGGTTTTCGTCTCCCTGTCAACAGGCTTTAGTCTTCACTAGCTCTTTAAAAGCGCCGTTAACAAGCCCACTTTTAATGATGGTCCTTTGCCACACCTGGCCTTGATTCTCCACCGTGCTTTCAATAGACGACTGCAGTGAGAGTGCATCAGAATCACCTGGAGGCTTGTAGGAACACGGACTGCAGGGCACTAGCCCCACAGTTTCTGATTGGTAGGTTTGGAGTGGGGGCTGAGAATTTACATATCCTAACAGGTTCCCAGGTGATGCTGATTCCGCTGATTTGGGACCTCACTGAGACTCAGGGCTCTACCAGTGTGCCTAGAGCCTTATACTGTTCGCCAGTTTTCACAGCTAGAGCCACTTAACTCACACGTGATTCTGCCCCACGCAGGCAGGAAGGAATATAGGCCTTTCATTGGTTCAGTACGAGGTAACTTTACGGCAAGCTTTACGGCAAAACTCTGCAAAGGCAGAGCTGAGGCTTTGCTGAGTTTTCCAGCTCCCGCACTTCATCCCTTCCTGGATACCTTGCTGGGCATGCTATTTCCTCTGGGACTAGGACGCTTTGACCTCCCTTGCTCAGTTCCTTCTGGAAGCTGAAGATGAGCAGGTAAGTTCACTTCCCACATTTGGGAATCTACCTGGTTGCCTTCTGGACATTTGTGACCCTCTGCTCACCTCGGCACTGTTGGTTTGCTGCGCGGATTTCTTTCCCTTTCTTGTTGTTAAAACTGAAGTTTGCCTTTTCTGTGACAGTGTGCCTAGTGTCCTGGGTCTGGCATTCCCAGGCCTGACTTCAAATACCCCAGGCTGCCTTCTTCTCTGCTTTTCAAACATGGATTATTTATTCAGTTGAACAACGTTGTTGCTATTTCTATGACTGCTGCCCATTCTTTCCCTCTCTTGATTTCTATATGTGTTTCCAGACTCCTCAACCCCATCTACCTTATGCTCTGAGACTCAGTGCTGGCTTGGTGTTTTTCTTCTAAGAATGATTGCTTTTCTGGTAAGATCAGTCACTTTGGTTGGAAGGTTCTAATGCCACCTACATGCATGACTTAGATCCACGTAATCAACTGATTTTTTCCTTTTAAAACCTGTGTCAAGGAGGTCTGTGGGCTTCCTATGCAAAGTGTAGTCTGAGACTCTGTGGCTTTCATCAATTTAGGGGAGCCTGTTAGAATGCACCACCTCAGGCCCCATCTCAGATGTAATGAGTTAGAATCCACATCGTAACAAGAGCCCCAGGTGATTTTCATGCACATTGTAAAGAACTGATGTATGGTACAGCGCTGATAGGATGAATTGCTTCCATCTGAGACTAATTGTTACTCAACCTTACCAATCACTACTTTTTCCAACTTTCTTATTGCCACTGATGTAATTTTACAAACCTGTGTTGGGTGAGTTTCCCACTGACAGTGTGAACTATGAGCAACAACCCATGATTCTGCAGGAACCCGAAGTTCTCTCTGTGTACATCTCACATTTGTTGTTTCTTGGTATATCTTTTGCACAAAGCCTTTTCAACAACGTCACCATACCAACGGAAGATTTCTTCATGCTTTTGGCCATGATCTGGTGTGGGCTTGGATGACAGGCAGCCTGAGGGTCCAGGGTAGATGAGTACCACTCAAGTTCAACAATGAATTTCAGGTGCTTAATGTAATGCTGGCCCATAGTAGGTGACCCTCCAAACTTATCAGCATTTATTGTGGAGAAGGTGTTGAAAGTAGATCAGGCTGGATGAACTAACTCTACCCCGAGCTTCTGTGGTGACTGGGGCCAGCAGTACTGGTCTGGACAGTGGCCAGTGAAAGGCCTTTTTGCCAGAAACCCATCAGTGAAGGATCAGGACTCCAGCCAGTGACTGAGTCCACAAGTCAGGTTCAACCATTGCAGGGAGGGGGCTAATAAGACATATACAGAGTATGAGAGCCTCAGTCAAGACTGCCTACATTAGGATAGGGCTGCAGCCCCCAAAAGAGGAAACTACCACATTAACCTAGAGACCCAGGTGGACAGGCCCAGAAAGAACATGGGCTCTAGAATCCAAGCTGGGTTTGTGTGACCTTGAGTAACTTATCCTCAGATGGTCTTCCTAGACAAATGAAAATTCATGTCCAGGGTCTAATAGAGGACTCAAATAGTAGATACTTAATTAAATGGTAGTTACTACTATGTTTATTATAAAGGGATTCCTATTCTTATGTGAGCTTATGGACCTCAGGGCTGCTCCAGGTTCTTTGAATTCTGACCTGATTGGTTGGAGGGTTGGGTAGCTAGTATAGTACCTTGTTCAGGATCTGAACAGAAGAAAGCATTCATGGTCAAAGCACAGGTGCTTAGCTAGGTATATTGGAGGACTTCCCCCCCCTTTTGTTCTCTTGTGATTTGATGATAATCTTTAGTATTGTGTTTAGATTCCTTTTTCCTTTTTGTGTGTATATCTATTAGAGATTTTTGGTTTGTGGTTACCATGAGGTTTTGGAATAGGAATCTGTATATATATGTGCTTGACTTAGGTTGCTGATCTCTTAATTTCAAATGCATTTTAAATATCCTGCCTTTGTACTCTCCTCCTCTCATGATGACTGGTTTTGATATATTTTTGTGTGGATGATTTCCTACCTTTTCTGTATGTTTGCCTTTACTGGTGAGCTTTCCCATTTCATAATTTTCTTGTTTCTAGTTGTGACCTTTTCTTTTCCACCTAAAGAAGTTCCTTTAGCGTTTGTTATAAAGCTGGTTTAGTGGTGCTGAATTCTTTTAGCTTTTGCTTGTCTGTAAAGCTTTTGATTTCTCCATCAAATCTCAACAAGAGCCTTGCTGGGTAGAGTAAATCTTGGTTGTAGGTTTTTCCCTTATATCACTTTAAATATATCATGCCACTCCTTTCTGGCCTGCAGAGCTTTACACAAGTAAACTTTGTGACATGATGCAATTAAAAGTAGCCTTAACTGAGAAGCAGTGTCAGCCAACACCATTACTATACCAAACTAAGTCTCTGGAAGGGGATTTGGAAAATAATAACAGCTAGAGCTTATTAAGATGTGGCAGACACATAAGGGCTTCATAAGTATCATCTTATTTAATCATCATTATCGTGTACAAAGTAAGTACTTTTACTAGGCTATGTGTCTGAAAGGAACTCAGGCACAGGAAGATGAACAATTTGCTGATTATCATATGGCTAGTAAGTGGCAGGGTTTGAACTCTGAACCACTGTGCTATGTTGCTTGATATATTTCAATCTAGTAAATGGGCAGCCATATAGGGGGTTAGACAATTATTATGACACTACTTGGCTATTGACCAGAGGACTTAAAAGGACGAGGGAGGTGGTAGAAGTCTTATTGTGAACTGACCTTAGCCAGTTTGTCATATATAGCTGTGAGGTTCTTTTTGGTATCTAGTCACTGCCCATCACCTTGCTACCAGGTGATGATGAAAGCAAATTCTTCTACACATGGATACATTTATTGGGTAAATATTTATTAGCAAAGAATACACAATTTTTCCTCCATTATATTTTCCCACCTCAATGAAATTTCAGTTTTCTGCCCTTGTATGAAAATTTCAGGCAGACCAACAAAATTTCTGAGGCAGGATTCTGCATCCCAAGTGATAGTCATCCTGTAGTTAGAATTCTCCTAAACCAATGGCTAGCTAGATACAGAATTGATTAGGGATCAGGCCATGGACTCCATCCACAAGGGTGAGGGGTATACACCTAAGGGGATTCTTTTTTTTTTAATTTGAGTTACACAATACTCCTTTTTTACTCCTTTTAAAAAAGTTTTATTTCATTTATTTATTTTTGGCTGCGTTGGGTCTTTGTTGCTGCGCGTGGGCTTTCTCTAGTTGCGGCAAGTGGGGCTACTCTTTGCTGCAGTGCGTGGGCTTCTCATTGCAGTGGCTTCTCTTTTGTGGACCACGGGTTCTAGGCGCGTGGGCTTCAGTAGTTGTGGCTCACAGGCTCTAGAGCGCAGGCTCTGTAGTTGTGGCGCATGGGCTTAGTTGCTCTGCAGCATGTGGGATCCTTCCCGACCAGGGCTTGAACCTGTGTCCCCTGCATTGGAAGGCGGATTCTTAACCACTGCACCACCAGGGAAGCCCGCTTAAGGGGGTTCTTATAGCACCTTTTTCTTACGAGGGGCCGAGTGTCTCTAAATAATTTTAGCCGACACTCACGAATACCACATCCACACACAACTACCACATCCACACAACTAGAATACCTTTATTTTCTTCTAATGAGAATCCATTTTCTATATTCATCATGTTTAAAGATAAATCACTTGTTCTACCAATGAAAATCCATTTTGTCTTCTAGTATGCTAATTAGGAAACTATCAATTGTTTGTTGAGATATCAACTGTTGAATGACTTGTAGGAGCTACCCCTGAAGTGTGACCCTTCAGGTAGAATACCAGCTGACAGCCTCTAAAATTAAAACTTAACTGGTGCAAACTTAATGTTACCTGATTATGCCGACCTATTTCAAAGTAAATCACAGACTTTGTAACAGTATTGCATATTTCTAGTTTGCACATTTCTTGTTCTTCCTTTTGATTCTACTTTCGTTTTTTGGAAAGGTAATTTTTTCCCTTTAAGCTTTTTGGTTTTGCTAATGAAAAACAAATACTGGGATGCTCTTTTGTGATGTGTATATTATTACACCTACAGTTAAAATATTCAAGCCATTTGGATAACAATAACCATATCTATTAAGTGCTTGCTATGGTACTGGGAATTTTACTGGGCACTTTGAAGGTACTATTTAATTTAAACCTCACAGTGATCCAATGATTACATTATTTTAGATTGCAGCAAACTAAATCTGAGACTCCAAGAGATTAAATATTTTGGCCAAGGTCGGGTAGTAGGTGACAGCAACTTTATTCAAATGCTGGTCTTCAACTCCAAGGCTCATGATCTTAATTAATTCACTCTACTACTCTAGTGGGGTTATTTTAACTTTAAAAATTTAATTTTAAAGCACACGTTGTTTCTTGAAGACAGTACACCATTTACCCCTAATAGCTAACATTCTAACAATTGTTCAGGAACAACTCTAAGAGGATGAGGTATTATGTATCTTTTTGTGGTGACTGTAAATAAAAATGCATGAAGGCGGAGAGAAAGAGGTAGGGGTGTATGTGTGTGTGTTTGCTTCCCTGTGTTATCATGTTTTTAAGACAATTACAACATATTTAGAATATATCTTATTATCCAGAGTAAGAATGGCCTAAGCTTATAGCTCTTGGTAATTTTGATTTAACAATTCAGAAACCTTCCAAATGAGTGAAGAACTGTCCCTCTCACCCCACCCCATGCTTCTGTTAAAAGTTCTTTGAGAACTTTCCTGGTGGCACAGTGGTTGGGAATCCGTCTGTAGATGCAGGGGACACGGGTTCAAGCCCTGGTCTGGGAAGATTCCACATGCCGTGGAGCAACTAAGCCCATGCGCCACAACTACTGAGCCTGAGGTCTAGAGCCTGCGAGCCACAGCTGCTGAGCCCGAGTGCCACAACTACTGAAGCCTGCACACCTGGAGCCCATGCTCTGCAACAAGACAAGCCACCACAATGAGAAGCCTGCGCACGGCAATGAAGAGTAGCCCTCACTTGCTGCAACAAGAGAAAGCCCGCACACAGCAACGAAGACCCAACGCAGCCAAAATAAATAATAATTTATTTTTTTTAAAAAGTTCTTTGGATTCTAGAGATGTAGAGAACAACCTTCTGTGCTTGCAACACAGGAAATAAGTACCCTAGGGATATGTCAAGTAGCTTGAAGATAACTCTCATGTAATGGGCATATCATTGCAGCCGTGCATGTAAATCTTTTTATGAAAACTGTTTCAAATATGATCTCTGTGAGATGAAAATGCATATAAAACTGTGAAATGTTCCCAGATCTTTGGCTTAAAATTTGTAGACAAAGAAAGGGGCCAACTAGACATTTATTTCTTGCTCACATAAAGTTCAGTCAATCGTTGGGAGAGGTCATGCTCCACGCAGTCATTTAGGGACCCAGGCAATGGAGAGCTGCATCTGCAATATGGGACTTTCAAAGTGACTCTGGTCATTAAAATCCAGCTGAAAGTTGGTAGAGAAGAAAACGCTGAGAACCACATAAAAGGGTTTATACAGATTAGGCTTGAAAGTGGGCTATAACTTTTCCACTCACATTTCACTGAATACAATTCAGCTGCTTGGCCTTGCTTAGAGGCGGGGGTGGGAGTTGGGGGTTGGGAATGTAACCTCTTTTTGGGCAGAAGCTTCCAAGTGAAATCTCTAAATTAAGTGTAAACAGAGGCATTACCAGGAAGGAACATTGGCCCCAGTGTTGGTTAAATAAACTGAGGGGAAGAATGTGCAGAAAAATCTTTGAGTCTGTGAGTGGTATAAAATTCTTCCTGATGTTTCAGTTCCTTACTTGTGGAATTAATATGCAGGAAGATCTTTTCTGGAATTAAAATGCAGGAAGACCTATTTGCTTATAGTTGCATCTAAAATGTTGTAAAATGTTAACTATTACAGGAAAAATGGTCTATTATCTTTGAGTAATGTTTTAAAATAACTCCATTAAATGCAGTACTGTGGATGAAAAAAGAGCATGAGTCTTGGAGTCGGCCAGATCATAGTAGCTAATGTTTAAGGATAGGAATGTATGAAATGCTGTATTGA
The DNA here is from genome assembly GCF_949752795.1 of Hyperoodon ampullatus. Lineage (NCBI taxonomy): Eukaryota > Metazoa > Chordata > Mammalia > Artiodactyla > Ziphiidae > Hyperoodon > Hyperoodon ampullatus. The sequence goes on along the minus strand of NC_136929.1, from coordinate 58,379,536 downwards.
ATGAAAATATTTCAGTGTCTACTCAAAGGATGATTGCCATTAAAATCTGTACTTCGGGAAAGATCTGGGAGTTACTATACACTCTCCTTAAGTCATCAGGCCAGTAAGCAGCTAGGACAACAAAGGCTCATGATGTACTGAAGATCCCTGAACACAAAGTGTGGCACCTTAGTCTTAGACAAACATGGCACAACAGACCTTGAATCATCTAGTTCTGCTGCACTTGTTGAAGATAATACCCAAAGCTCAAGCTATTATTTAAACAAATAGTTTTGAAAATAGGAATGTTCAGAGAAATACTTCTACATTTCTCTTGTTCTACTGGGTGACTCATGCATATTTATAGCTCCATGCTTGTGGTTTATAAATGTGTGTGTGTGTGTCTCACGTGCACACACACTCCTCCCAGGCTGTATCTGGGCAGTGGTCTAAGCTGCTAGACAAAACCATTTCCCTCTAAATCGATAATTCAGGACTACAGCTGCCACATGTTCAAAAGAAACATCTGTTCCTGAAGGCCACAGGAGACAACAATGAAAGAAAAACAGAATAATTTTACATGGCAAAGTAAATCCAACAAATATGCAAATACAGCTCATCCATTGTATTTCAAAGACACTAGCATATAAGGGGAAATAATGAAACAGTAACATTGCCTACTATGCCAAGGGGTCTATTCCTAGTTTTAGAAGTGTTGTATCAGACAAGTCATTATTTTTATCAATTTTACTGCGAGGGAGTGGTTGATGGTAATGAGGGGAGTGGTGATGAAGACAGACTTCATTTACATCCCAGTTTTGCCCCATTTGTCCATACAGGGTGATGGTGGTAAAATCATCTGTCCCTACGCTTTGGCCATAATGATGGTGGAGTCACCTTCATTGAAGCCAACTGTGCTGCAGAAAAGCCAAATGCAGAAAAGCATTGCAAAGCAACCATGACAAAACTAGCAACTGGACTTTCACGGTGGAATATTGTGTGGCTGGGCTGTTCAGTGGGGAACAGGAGCAGAAGGTCAGAGATAAAGTAGATGGCGCAGAACCTCCAAGTTCTAAATACTAGGGAGTACCCTTTGAGCTCAGATGGGGCTTTCTGGAAATTCTTGGTCTAAAGTGCTTTCCAATGGTGCTGGTGGTACAACTTGCGTCTAGGTGGTTCCTTGGTCTGCAACAGCCTGACTCCCCCTGCCTTCGCTGCAATCCTGAGCATTTGGAGCTCTGATTCCTGGCCACCTCAGACCATTGCCTTTCCTGCACCCTTATATGGGGCCCACTTGTTTTCTTGCACTAGAGCCTGCTTTCCCATTCCCTGCCCACCCTTTTATTTTACCTTGGAAATGGCTTCAATGATGCTGGCTATTTTAAGACCAAGAAATAGAAGCTACTACATGACTACATAGTTTCTTTCTCCAGAAATCTTGCCTCAGACCCAACAGCATAGGCTATTTCCTGCCATTTTTCTTCCAATCCTTTCATGTTCCCTTCAGTCTCTCAGAGATTGTGGCAGGCCTTTCTTTCTATGATTTATTTATTTTTCATAACTCTTCATCTTGGAATCCAAGTATCTTCAGGCCTCAGATCTTCACCGTTTTTTTTTTGTTTTTTTTGTTTTTTTCCTAGAAATCTATCATACAAGAAAGGAGTCCTGGTGGTATGCCTTCTGGTGTGGCATTCCATAATTCTTGAGATGGTTTTGTGTATGGAAAACACCACCTCCCTCTCTTCTCCTTCTTCTCTTTCCTACCTCCACATATTGACAAACACAAAGAAATGTTTCTCCCATTTTTAATCAGTGGACACTCTAAAAAGAGTGCACTAACAAGAATCTCTTCAGTTTTATTGTATTGTCTGAGGACTATACATTCCCATACGGAAAAACATATTAAAGTTATAAAGGACAAATAGAATCATCCCTTATCCCTGTAGCATCACATAAAGAGAAAGCAAAGATCATCCTTAGTAGTGAATACACTGAGACTTTTTTAGGGTCCAGATCCAATATTTGGGATCAATTAATTCCTCTCTTTGAGGAAATGAACTTGTTCCCCTGAGTATGGGTTCAGGTCTCATCTTTCAGACTCTGTGTCTTTTGTGCAAAGTTCTGGGGCTATACCTGTGAAGGGCTGGTGGTCCGGTGTAACTAGAGGCAAGAGTGGTCAGAGATCCAGGACCCTTTGCCAATAGGTTCATCTCTGCACAACCTTGCAGAGGTTCTTCATTTTGGCACCTTCCAGTGATTTTTACAGTTGCCATCTAAAATCAGCAAAGGTAACAGTGAACAAAAAAGAGCTCTCCTCTTGAGATCCAACACTGTGGTTTTAGGATACATATTACAAGCTCCCAAACACATGCTTTTGGATTAAAGACCAGTTACTTCTGAATCTGTAGCTATATGCAGAATCAATCTAAGAGGTTCCATTCCGCCTAATTTTCCTGGTGCCAGAATCCCCCTTGAGTATAGTGAGTAGGCTGTTGGAGACCAGAGACCAGCCAGACTTGAGGCATCTTAGTGATGGTTTGATGCTGGTCAGTATCATGAGAGCAGACCATACCCTATTTTAAAGCTGGGCATTGTGAAAGAAGCGAGGAATACAAAGATGAATAACGTGGAGTCTTTTCTCCCAAAGGTTATCTACTGCAGTGGTTCTCAAACTTTAGCATTCATGAGAATCAAAGGGAAGTTGTTTAAAATGTGAATTATTGCCCTTCACCCCAGTTCCTGGTAGAATTTAGGATTCCAGATTTTTAATAAATGTCCCCCAATGACTTTATCCGAGAATCACACTCTGAGAAGTACTGATCTAATGGGACAGATCTGAAAAAAAAAAGAGGAGTAACAATGATGAATAGAGCAAAGGAAATGTTTTATCTCAGAATTGCCAGCAATTACGTCTGGTCAGAGAATGTCCTTTATCTGTCCCATGCATATATGATGTATGATCTCGACTTCATATCCAGAAGTGGGTAACCACGTATATAATTTACACATTTGCCTTTCATTTACACCTGCAGAAGGAACGGCATGCTTGTGCACACAACTACTGTGTTCAGCTCAGGGATTCCTAATTGAAAACACACGACAAGGACTAAGATGTCGTCATAATAATGTGGAAAGAGCTACTATTATTTTCCTTTCTAACTGTGTTTTTCTGCTGGAAAAAAAGAAAAAAGAGGCAGTAACATCTCAGGTATATGTGGTTGCCATAGGGACGGAAGTTGTGATTTACCAGGGAACATTGCTACAAATAGCAACAAAAAGCAATGCAGTGGAGGTCAAAGGCACAAATTCACTGAAGCTACATTCAAACCAGACAGCTGCTCAATCCATTCAACAAGAATTTTACAGTTGCCATGTTAAGGTAAATGGAAGAATGGTAAAATCAAGCCAAGTGTTTCTCTTCTGCTTACATGGCTCCAAGTGCCCTGAGGCCCGTTAAGCCATGGGCTTTCAAGTTGCTGTGCCAGGAATTCTGGAAAGTATTGATAGAAGGGACAGGCAATAGATAAAAATGTTATTTTTAATTCAAAAGTAGAAATTCAGAACTACAGTAGGTTTCTTAAATATGATACCTTATGATTAACATAGAAACAAATAGGATTATATATTGAAAAGAATCCTGGAGTTTGCTGCTCAAGATAAACTATGAGGCAATCCCTGCTTTCCTAAAAGATACAACTTAATTATTGCTTAACAGATGGACATCATGTGAAAAAAATATGTAAATATATGTATGTGTATACATACTTGTATATAATTATAGTTATAGCTATTGTTGTTTTAAGTAGAATAGGTTTAGCTAACAATGTCCCGCTCACTTTTCTATCCCCTCTCTTTTTTTTCCAGAACACAGTCTTTGGAGGATAAGGGGTCCAGCATATCTTTTTATGTTTGCTTCCTCATTTTCCAGGATAGGTGCCTGCAATTCTGTGTCCTTTGCCTCTTGGCATTTAACCTTATAATAATTTTTAAAGCTCAGATTTGGTGGCAGGATGATGGTAATAGCGGTGGTGTTCTGAAATGTGTATTTTAGACTTTACCAAAATATTTAATTTTTCTCTTTAATTAGCAAATAGTTAATAGTAGCCTATTTGGTGGCTATTCCCAAGTGATGGAAAGTGGACCATTCAAAATAACATAATCTATGTTCTCTGTTTATGTGAAGTATTGTGGATGACATAGGAAAAGATTAAGTGTGGCATTGCCTTTTATAAGAATGCCACTCAAGTGTTGGAATGATTCAATTTAAGTCAAATTGCCTTTGAAACGATGTAGCACAATCCCTGCCTTAGAATGTTCATTCCTTAAAAGCCCTCATGTCTAACAGGAGAAAGAAGGGTTCCCAGATACATGTTTCATCTTTTGATGGTCTGGGTGAGCCATTAGTTTGTACACATCTGTCTTCTTCTTTTTATCAAGGAAAGCAACTATTTCCTGTGGAGCTCAAGCAAAGAAATGATCATTTGCACCAATACTGAAAGAAAAACTAGCTGCTTGGAACTTATTGGAGAGCTGTATGTCAGTTTCCAGTGCATGATGTTCTTAATTAGTATTGTATCTTTTTCTTTCGTTTTTAGGCATCTTTACATTTGTGTTGTTTGTTTTCAATGTGGAGGTGGAGAGTTGAGTTAATCAGTGTATGACACACTGTCATCATTGGTCCTCTAGAATTTTACCTTATGTTACTATTTTTCTCTTTAGTATCTGGGCTTGACTACAATTACCCTGCTCTGTGCCATCACCCACCCTCTCATATTAGCAGCTACTCTCATAAATTTAATATGTCCTTGTCCCATGCATTTCGTAAACATTCCTGGTAAATTTATATCCTTGAGGGATGTATAGAGTTATTTTGTGAGGTCATAAATGTAGTGGTTGAAAGTGTGGACACTGAATCCACCTACCTGGGTGCATATATCTTTTGAGTTAGTGTTTTTATTTTCTTTTTTTTTTTTTTTTTTTTTTTTTTTTTTTTTTTTGGTGGTACGCGGGCCTCTCACTGTTGTGGCCTCTCCCGTTGCGGAGCACAGGCTCCGGATGCACAGGCTCAGCAGCCATGGCTCACGGGCCCAGCCGCTCCGCGGCATATGGGATCCTCCCAGACCGGGGCACGAACCCGTATCCCCTGCATCGGCAGGCGGACTCTCAACCACTGCGCCACCAGGGAGGCCCAGTGTTTTTATTTTCTTTGGATAAATACCCAGAAGTGGAATCGCTGGATCATATGGTAGCTCCATTTTTAATTTTTTGAGGAATCTTCATACTGTTTCCATAGTGGCTGCACCAAGTTACATCCCTACCAATAGTGCACAAGGATTCCCTTTTCTCCACATCGTTGCCAACAACTGCTCTTTCTTGTCTTTTCGATAACAGCCATTCTGACAGGTGATTTAGATTTGCATTTCCCTAATGATTAATGATGTTGAGCATCTTTTCATGACCCTGTGGGCCATCTGTATGTCTTTGAAAAAAATGTCTATTCAGATCTTCTGCCTATTTGGATTTGTGTTTTGTTGTTGTTGTTTGGGGGGTTTTTATTTTTTTGCTTTTGAGTTGTATGAATCTATATATTTTGGATATTGGCTCTTATCAGATAAATGATTTTGCAATTACTTTCTTCTATTCAGTATTGTTGCCGTTTCATTTTGTTGATGGTTTCCTTTACTGAGCAGATGCGTTTCAGTTTTATATAGTCCTACTTTTTAATTTTTGCTTTTGTTGCTTTTGCTTTTGGTGTCAGATTTTTTAAAAAGTCATTACCATGACCTATGTCAAGGAGTTTACTGCCTATATTTTCTCCTGGGGGTTTTATAATTTCAGGTCTTAATTTCAAGTCTTTAATCCATTTTCAGTTAATTTTTGTGTATGGTATAAGATGGTGGTCAACTTTCATTCTTTTGCATGTGGCTGTCTAGTTTTCCCACCGCCATTATTGAAGAGACTGTCCTTTCCCCATGGTATAATCTTGACCCCGTTGTCATAAATTAATCAACCATATATGTGTGGGTTTATTTCTGGGCTTTCCATTCTGTTCCACTGATCTGTTGTCTGTTATAATGCCAATATCATAATTTTAATTACCATAACTTTGTAATATAGTTTGAAATCAAGGAGCATGATGTCTCCAGCTTTGTTTCTTTTTCTCAAGATTGCTTTGGATATTCAGGGGTGGTTCCATACAAAGTTTAGAATTATTTTTTCTATTTCTGTGAAAAATGCCATTGGAATTTTGATAGGGATTGCATTGAATCTGTAGATTGCTTTGGATAGTATGGACATTTTAACATTATTGATTATTCCTGTCCATGAGCATGAAATATCTTTCCGTTTTTCGGTGTCTTCTTTAATTTCTTTCACCAATGTCTTGTAGTTTTCAAAATACAGTTCTTTCCTCTTCTTGGTTAAATTTATTCATATGTATTTATTCTTTTTGATGTAGTTTTATTTATTTATTTTTATTATCTATTTTATACATACTAGTGTATATATGTCAATCCCAATCTCCCAATTCTTCCCACCAACACTCCCCTGCCCCCCTGTTGCTTTCCCCACTTGGTGTCCATACGTTTGTTCTCTACATCTGTGTCTCTATTTCTGCCCTGCAAACCAGTTCATCTGTACCATTTTTCTAGATTCCACATATATGCGTTAATATATATTTGTTTTTCTCTTTCTGACTTACCTCACTCTGTATGATAGTCAATAGGTCCATCCACGTCTCTACAAATGACCCAATTTCGTTCCTTTTTATGGCTGAGTAATATTCTGTTGTATATATGTACCACATCTTCTTTATCCATGCGCCTGTCGATGGGCATTTAGGTTGCTTCCATGACCTGGCTATTGTAAATAGTGCTGGAATGAACATTGGGGTGCATGTGTCTTTTTAAATTATGGTTTTCTCTGGGTATATGCCCAGTAGTGGGATTGCTGCATCATATGGTAATTCTGTTTTTCTTTTTTTTTTTTTTTGTGGTACGCGGGCCTCTCACTGTTGTGGCCTCTCCCGTTGCGGAGCACAGGCTCCGGACGCGCAGGCTCAGCAGCCATGGCTCACGGGCCCAGCCGCTCCGCGGCATATGGGATCCTCCCAGACCGGGGCACGAACCCGTATCCCCTGCATCGGCAGGCGGACTCTCAACCACTGCGCCACCAGGGAGGCCCTGTTTTTCATTTTTTAAGGAACCTCCATACTGTTCTCCATAGTGGCTGTATCAATGTACATTCCCACCAACAGTGCAAGAGGGTTCCCTTGTCTCCACACCCTCTCCAGCATTTATTGTTTGTAGATTTTCTGATGATGCCCATTCTAACTGGTGTGAGGTGATACCTCATTGTAGTTTTGATTTGCATTTCTCTAATAATTAGTGATGTTAAGCAGCTTTTCCTGTGCCTCTTGGCCATCTGTATGTCTTCTTTGGAGAAATGTCTATTTAGATCTTCTGCCCATTTTTTGATTGGGTTGTTTGTTATTTTGATATTGAGCTGCATGAGCTGCCTGTATATTTTGGAGATTAATCCTTTGTCCATTGATTCGTTTGCAAATATTTTCTCCCATTCTGAGGGTTGTCTTTTCATCTTGTTTATAGTTTCCTTTGTTGTGCAAAAGTGTTCAAGTTTCATTAGGTCCCATTTGTTTATTTTGTTTTTATTTCCATTACTCTAGGAGGTGGATCAAAAAAGATCTTGCTGTGATTTATGTATGTTTTTGCATACAAAAACTCTAAACTTCTCCCCATTCAGAGATTGTTTTTCTAGTCATGATTTTTACCTACTCTTATTGTATATCTTCTAATTATTATTATTATTTTTTTTTGTGGTATGCGGGCCTCTCACTGTTGTGGCCTCTCCCATTGTGGAGAGGCTCAGTGGCCATGGCTCATGGGCCTAGCCGCTCCACGGCATGTGGGATCTTCCCGGACCAGGGTACGAACCCGTGTCCCCTGCATTGGCAGGTGGACTCTCAAACACTGTGCCACCAGGGAAGCCCTAATGAATTTTTTAATTAAAGTTTTTAAAATATGTTTGTCTTTTAACTTTTATACTATAATTAAAAGTGATCTCCCCATCATCATAACAGTAATATAGTGTTTTACATTTGTCTATATATTTTATCAGTGGGTTTTATACTTTCTTATACTATTGTGTTGCTATTTGGCATTCTTTTGTTTCAATTTGAAGAACTCCCTTTACCATTTTCTTGTAAGTCAGGTCTAGAAGTGATGTTCTTTTTCAGCTTTTTTTTGTCTAGGAAAGTTTTTTTATCTCTCCTTTATTTTTGAAAGACTTTTGCTAGGTGTAGGTATTTTTTTTAACTTTCAGCACTTTGCATATATTATCCTGTTCCTTTCTGGCTTGCAAGTGTTCTGCTGAGAAAGTTACTGATAGTCCTGTGGTGGTGAGGAATGGAGGTTCTTAGCATGTGACAAGTCATTTTCTCTTGATGCTTTCGAAATTCTCTCCTTGTCCTTAATCAATGTGATTTTTATGTGTCTTGGTTTGGATTTTTGGCTTCGTATTATTTGGTGTCCTTCAGCTTTTTGGATTTGAATATCCCCTTTCTTTCCCAGATTTGGTAAATTGTCAGTTATTATTTCTTTGAAAAAGCTTTCTGGTCTTTTTCTCTCTTCTCTGTATAGGATTCCCATAATTTATGTATTGTTCAATTTGATGGTGTCCTACATGCTTTTTTCACTCTTTTTCATTTCCTTTTTCTATTTGCTCCTCCAATAGTTATTTCCAATGGTATTCAGGTTCATTGAGCCTTTCTTCTGATTTTTCTAATGTTATGTTGAACCCCTCTAGTTACTTTTTCAGTTCAGTTATTGTGTTCTTCAGCTCCATGATTTTTGTTTGGTAATATTTCTTTCTCTTTGTTGACATTCTTATTTTGTTCATGCATTGTCCTCTTGACCTCAGTGGGCATCTTTATGAGAGTTGTTTTTAATTCTCTATCAGGTAGATCATATCATTTTGTTTCATTAGGGTCTGTTTCTGGAGATTTATTTTGTTTCTTTGCTTGGAAAATCATTCATAGTTTCTTCATTTTCCTGATCTCTCTGTGTTGGTGTCTGCATGTTAGACAAAGCAAGTTCCTCTCTCAGTCTTCATAGACTTTCCTCATTGAGGAGACGTTCCCCACCTATTAGTCCAGCCAGACATTCTGGGAGCCCCTATCAACTCTTTCCCTACCCAAGGAGAAGCAGGCAGCTGTGGTTTTTGTCCACCTGTCTTCTCACTCTCAGCTGAGCTGAGAGGGTGGCTATAGCATCTACCAGCCCAAGTTGCTGCCTCCATTCACCCCCAGGCATCTAGATGGTGCCAAACCTGTTAGAGCTCCTGGACTGGTGAGACAGGTGTTAGTTCTTTGGGCATCCACAGAAAAGTTGGGGCAAGGATTTGAGAATCAACTATTCCACTGCTTAGAAGCTGAGAGCTGGGATTTTTTTTGTCTGCTTGCTCTGTGCTAAACAGGAGGATCAGTGGCATCTACCAGCCCAAGCTGCCACCTCCTTTCTCCTCTGGGGGGCTAGCCAGCACTAGATCTATCAGAGATCCAAGACTGGTAAGACAGAAACAGTTCTCTGGGAGACACTTCAGAAAAGTTGGGGTGCTGAGTGTGTGAACCAACCTCTTTCCTCCCCTGGGAGAAGTTGAGAGCTAGTGGGTCTCTTCCTGATTGTATGGCACTGCACTGGGGGCAGGGTCTCTGGGAAGAGCAAGATCTCCCTACCAGCCTTGGTGAATCTGGTTTTGCACTCTCCTAGAGTGCAATAGTCTTTCAATTGTTTTCTGGTTCCTCCCAAATGAGATTTATTTATGAATTATTGCTAAATTGGTGTGTTTGGGGGGAAAATGAGGGTCCAAGGTTTCCTACTCTGTCAGATTGTTGACATCACTTCTCACTTCAATGTGCTCCCGTTCTAATCCATTCCCTACACACTGGCCAGCCTTATCTTTTCATATGTCTCACCAAGGCATTCACGGCTCAGCATGATTTGGGTCTTGCCTTTCTCTCCAATCTATAGAAATGTGATTCTCTTTCCATTTTTCTCTAAATTTTAGTTCCTAAAACACACTACATTCTTCAATAAGCCTCTGTACATGCTGTTTTTTGTTTTATGTGTGTGAAATTCTCTTTCCCCAACTAGAAGAATTGCTCATTCTTCAAATGTCAGCTTCAATAGTACTATTTCAGAAAGGTTTCCTTGATCACTTCTTCTAAAGTGAGTGTTTCTTAGCATAATTTCCTCTTAGTGTCTTTCTTTTCCTCTATGTCACTTAACAAAGTTGTAATTATATTGTTTTGTTTGTTTGTTTATTTACTTATTGTATATCTCCCCCGGTGGGTTGCAAACACCACTAGGCAGGTGCCGTGTCTGTTTTGCTCAGAACTTTGTCCCTGTCTGAGGAAAGCACCTACCACATAACAGGGACATAGTAAATATATGTAGGCTGAATGACAAGAGTTACCTGCTGGGAGTGTGTTTCTCTGTAGATTTGGCTGAATAAACTGTGGCTTGGGCATGCTGGTGTTTTCTGCATCTTTATTGTCAATATTTCATCCTTTGCAGCAGATAAAATAAAAAAGACTGAACAGAGCAAAGAAAAATGTTTTCACAGTGTCTGTATTTTTTATGTGGGTGTGTGTTTGTTGACATTTGTGGAAGAGGAAATTAGTGAATAGAGTGCTTATGTGGTAATAAAGTTAGTTCCACGTATTTACGGTCTCCTGCAATGTGGGTAATTTATTCATTCCCTGAGAGCCTACTATGCATGAGGCTCTGAATTAGATGCTATAGAAAATTTAGACCTAAAGTCTGATAGCTAAGAACCTGCACTTAAACATGCAATTGTGTGTGTTGAGAAAAAACGATATAAATAGTTATTTTACAAAGCAGAGTTAAATACACAGTTCAGAGCTGGGCTGATGGATAGGAAGAAAACCAGGTAAGATTTGAGGATGCAGGTGACAGCTTCACATTGAAGCATGGGCAGGATTTTGAGAAGCAATGTTTGGTTTTCCCTGACTTCCAAAATATATGAGCAATACTGTACAATGAATCAAGCTCTACAGTCAAAATGAGTAAAATAGGATTATCTCTTTATGGATGTTGGTATTGCAAATAAAAAGGTATGCTGTATAAAAATGCCACACAAATTAAATTTTAAAATATTTGATATGAGAGTGAAAAGAGAGAATTTTGTGCTAATTAACTGAATTTTTGTTTTGTGATTAGTCTGAAGGAAATTAAAACTCATCTGAATCATCATGACTTCTCTTCAGTGGGCCTTTCTGGATTTGAGAAAATGTATTTTCAACACTCTCGATGAATTTTTAAGCAAATGCAGTCTGAATTTTTTTTAAAGGCTGGAAATCAAGTAATTCATCTACCAAAATATTTTTGTTTATGTGAACATAAAGCTACTTTTACTTAGGTCATAATTTAATTCAGCTTGAATATAATTCTTATTTTCCTTTATATTCTTCCTTAGATCACACTATATACAACACAGTTAATTGCTTCTGAGCATTTTAATGTGAGAGGGAATTTCACGCCTCTCTCTCAAGGCAATTTGCTACTGTAAATAGCCAGGCCGTGTTCTTATGCACGTAAGTCACACAGTGGTTTGTAAATGTTACAGCCTTTATTTAAAGGTGAAATGATGAAAGCAAAGTGACCACTAAGGATTTAATAATTTATAGGTATCTAGCTTTCTGTTATGTAATCTCTTTTTTCTTAGGAAACATTTAGTAATATGCCCTTTACAATGTCAAATTAAACAAGAGGACATAAAAAAGGAAATTTCACCTGGAATTCTCTTTCCTTATTTAGGGCAATAAGGGTCTGCAATATAGCAGAAGGACTCACTGAAGAGTTACCAGTCTTATTTGACTGGACTAAGCTGCCTACACACCAGCACAAGAGAGCTTTCAATTTTACAGTAGTTAAATCAGGAAAGCTAAATTGTAAAAAGTCTAAGCTGTGGTAGAAAAATAAAGGTCAACCAGGTATTTGATTTAAAAAAATCAAGTCAAAAAGTTGAGGAGGTTAGGCTCCATAAAAAGAAATAAAAAATTGCTGCATGGCTTAATTTTTTTCCCATTTTAAAATTGAAGTATAGTTGACATACAGTATTATGTTAGTTTCAAGTGTACAACATAGTAATTTGACATTTCTATACATTACAAATCAATCATCACAATGTACCATCTGTTACTATACAAAGGTATTACAATATTATTGACTGTATTCCATATGCTGTCTGACTTACTTCACTTAGCATAATACCCTCTAGGTCCATTCAGCGTTGCAATGTTGTCACAAATGGCAAGATTTCATTCTTTTTAATGGATATATATATATATTCTATATATATACATATGTATGTGCATGCTACATCGTCTTTATTCATCTATTGATAGACTACTTATGTTGCTTTGATATCTTGGCTATTGTAAATAATGAATATAGGGGTGCAAACATCTTTTCAAATTAGTGTTTTCATTTTCTTTGCATAAATACCCAGAAGTGGGATTGCTGAATCGTATGGTAATTCTACTTTTAATTTTTTAGGAAACTTGGTACTGTTTTCCATAATGCACCAATATACATTTCTATTAACAATGCATAAGGGTTCCCTTTTCTCCACATTCTTGCCAACACTTGATGTATCTTGTCTTTTTGATAACAGCCATTCTGAGTGAGGTTGTTGTTTTGATTTGCGTTTCTCTGATAATTAGTAATGCTGAGCATTTTTTCATGTGTCTGTTGGCCATCTGTATCTTGGAAAAATGTCTGTTCCTGTCTATTGTTTGTTTCTTTGACATTGAGTTGTGTGAGTTTTTATATATTTTGAATATTAACCCCTTATCAGACATACCATTTGCAAATATTTTCTCTCATTTGGTAGGTTGCTTTTTCATTTTTAAAAAAAATATTTTATTTATTCAATTGGTTGCACCAGGTCTTAGTTGCAGCAGGCAGGCTCCTTAGTTGTGGATGTGGGCTCCTTAGTTGCAACAGATGGGCTCCTTAGTTGTGGCATGTGTACTCTTAGTTGCGGCATGCATGTGGGATCTAGTTCCCTGACCAGGGATCAAACCCAGGCCCCCTGCATTGGGAGCAAAGAGTCTTACCCACTACGCCAGTAGGGAATTCCCTTGCTTTTTCATTTTGTTGATGGTTTCCTTTGCTGTGCAAAAGCTTTTTAGTTTGATGTATTCCCATTTGTTTATTTTTGCTTTTATTTCTCTTGCCTGAGGAGACAGACACAATAAAAGTATTGCTGAGACCAATGTCAAAGAATGTATTGCCTATGTTTTCTTCTAGAAGTTTTATGGTTTCAGGTCTTACATTTAAGTCTAATCCATTTTGAGTTTATTTTTGTGTATGATGCAAAAAAGTGGTCCAGTTGTATTCTTTTGCAAGTAGCTGTCCAGAAACCTATACCATTTATTGAAATGAATACCATTTATTGAAGACACTGTCTTCTTACCACTGTATATTCTTGCCTCCTTTATTGTAAATTAATTGACTATATGAACATAGGTTTATTTCTGGGCTCTCTATTCTGTCTGTTGATCCTGTGTCTGTTTTTTTGTCAGTACCATGCACTTTTTATTACTATAACTCAGTATTATAGTTTGATATCGGGGAGAGTGATACCTCCAGCTTTGTTTTTCTTAAGATTGCTTTGGCTATTTGGAGTATTTTGTGGATCCATAAAAATTTTAGAATTATCTGTTCCATGAAAAAGCATCCATATTTTGATAAGGATTGCACTGAATCTGTAGATTGCTTTGGGTAGTACGAGCATTTTAACAGTAATAATTCTTCCTCTTCGTGAGTGTAGTGTATCCTTCCATTTATTTGTGTTGTCTTCAGTTTCTTTCATCAATGTCTCACAGTTTTTGGTGTACAGGTCTTTCACCTCCTTGGTTAAATATATTCCTAGGTATTTTATTCTTTTTGATGCAATTATAAATGGGATTGTTTTCTTAATTTCTCTTTCTGACAGTTTGTTATTAGTATATAGATTGCAACAGATTTCTGTCTATTGATTTTGTATCCTGCAACTTTACTGAATTTATTAGTTCTAACAGTTTTTTGGTGGAGTCCTTAGGGTTTTCTATATGTAGTATTGTGTCATCTGCATACAGTGGCAGTTTTACTTATTTTCTTCCAACTTGGATGCCTTTTTTCTTTTTCCTGTTGAATTACTGTGGCTAGGACTTCCAATACTATGTTGAATAAAAGTGGCAATGATGGACACCCCTGTCTTGTTCCTGATCTTAGAGGAAAAGCTTTCAGCTTTTCATCATTGAGTATTATGTTAGCTGTGGGTTTGTCATAGATGGCCTTTATTATGTTGTATGGCATAAATTTTTAAAATCTTTGTTAAAGTTATAGTCATTTTGCAAACGTGTGTCATCACATATTTCAAGCAAACCCATCTATGTTTAGTCTGATGTCTAAGGCATTTTCACATTTAAAAATGTGTACTGATTGAAATGAAAGTTGATCCTGTCTGCTTAGCACTGCAAGGATCTGGAGCCCAGTCTATAGAAAGTTCTTTTCTTTATAATTAATTTTTATTGGAGGATAGTTGATTTACAATGTTGTGTTAGTTTCTGCTGTACAGCAAAGTGAATCAGCTATACATATACATATATACACTCTTTTTTAGATTCTTTTCCCATATAGGTCATTACAGAGTATTGAGTAGAGTTCCCTGTGCTATACAGTAGGTTCTTATTAATTATCTATTTTATACATATAGAAAGTTCTCACAAGACAGTCAGGTCTCCTCAGTTCACCCTCAGGGCTGAAACACATTCAGGAAGTAGATTTAATGTCTAACTTTTGACCAACTTTTGGTTTTAAGTAAATTCATTTATAGTTATATAAAATTCAGGAAATAGATCCACTGGATTCAGACTCTGGATTCTCAGTGAAATGTTTAATGGATTCTGCTCCAATCTCTCTCAAGACTATTGCAATAGGGGTCAAGACAGTTGGCCTAAGGGAGAGAGATTAAACTCAATTCCACTGAAACAAAGGGTGGGAGAGTTTCTAAGTGCTGGAGTCAGCTACTAGGAAAATACTGGAGGCCATTAAGGGGGCGGGCGGTTCCTCAATGTGATTAGGCCATCTGTATTTGCTGATTGTTGATTACCAAAGTTAGATTCCTACCCTCCCACAGACACCAGGGATCTTTATTTCCTTCATGGTTACATTTCAAAGGGATGAGTCCCAGTCCTTGAGAAAGATATTACTGGATTATAAAACCGGCAAGAGTCAGGGAGAAGATTTACATCTCAAAGGGCAAAGAAGGAATTCAGAACTGCAAGTAAAGTAAATGCTCTAAGAAAAGGGAAGTCAGGGACCTATAGTTAGAAAGAATCTGTTTAAAAGTTTAGACAAACTTAAGAATGTTAATGCCCTCTGGTTAGTTCCCATGGAAGAGATTTAAGCCGGTCAGCTATTAACCAGCTTGCTCTCTCCTCATTTTCTCAAAAATGAAGCTTCATATATAATAACTAAAGCAGACTGTAGGATTTCCTAAATCGGAGCAATTTCCAAAGACTCCACATTGGTGTAGAGACCAAGGGAGTGAGTAATGGATCTAGAAGGCAGCAGGGAAGGAAGGGGTGGAGCTGGCACTTCTGAATAAAAGAGGTTATGTTGGAACTGAAATTGTAGGCATGGCAACAGTGCCTCTTCCTCTAATTTTTTCCCTCTTCCCCATAACTCACAGTGACTTACTGCCCTTTTATATCTCTTTTTTCCCTCTGAAGCTACCCTGGTTTCACATGTGTGTGAATACTGGAGTAAAGCAGTGGCACAGTGATGACCAGGAACAGCCCTACACATAACTCCCTGATAATTCAGATTCATAAAAGTGACTTTTATGGACCATGGAAGCATCTCAGTGCTAGTAGTGGCTTTAAAGTCAGTGCACCAAAAAATTAATTGCTTGCTAAAATGAAACCTCAGGCTGTGGCAGTTCAGCTTATTAGAAGAGATGTTTTTGGACTGCAATTCTGAGTGTCGTGGTCCTTAAAAGAAAAAAATTGAGGTAGATGTACTGTGGACACTGGTGGTGAACAGTGGAAGCCTAGACCATGGCCAGCTGGTTCAGCCAGACACACCTGCTCAGGAGAGCAGCCAAACATTGTAGATTGATTGCAGCCATTTGCACACATAGCCACATTGAACTTCCATTTGCTCACTACTTTCAGGGAAGAAGTTTCTGATGATGTCCTATGACCAGGTGTGGAACAGGGGGAACAACGGTTGGAAACTATATTTCCAAGACAATGAGGACCAGGAAGATCTCCACTTACCTAGAGTGGGGTGTCAGAGACCAGAAACTAACTGAAAGAGGGGATGGTAATATAAATTTTTGATCCCGATATGTTACAAAAGACGGGGAGGGTTCTCATTTTAGAATGGGAATGTGAGGATGACCATCCATCTTTCTTATGTGCCAAGCTAAAAAGTCCCTCCACTCAAGAATATGATGCCAAAATACTCTCCTTCACCCTATGGTCATCCGGGAGGAAGACCTCAGTACTGTTGTTTGGCTGTAGAAGACCTCAGTACTGTTGTTTGGCTGTAGAAGACCTCAGTACTGTTGTTTGGCTGTGGTAGGGGAGGGAGGCTAAACCCTCTCTCCAACCTGGAAGCAAAACCCTGCCTCTCTTTCCCTCTGAAGGAGGCTGCGTACACACCTCTATCACACTCCCCTATCACACTCCCCTATCACACTCCCCTATCACACTCCCCTATCACACTCCCCTATCACACTCCCCTATCACACTCCCCTATCACACTCCCCTATCACACTCCCCTCAGTCCTATGCCTGCTCTAGAGCCCTCATTTGACCCCTTGTCTTGTACTATTCTGGAAGAAGAGTTTTAGGAATGTTGGATGTCTTAAGGTCGTAAATAGGGCATTGAAAGGAAAACCAGCAAGGATTGTTTCATCCTCAAATTCTGATCTGGGAAAGAAGTATTGGGAAATGCATGCAAGTTGGAAAAGGATAGAGGAGAAACCAGAGCTGAGTTTTTGCACTAGATATCAGCAAGTGCTTCCTCTACTTGATTCCTACATTCAGGTGCTCCATCATTTTCCATGTTGACTTCCTAGTCACTCTTCCTCAGTTCAAGGTTCCAGTGCTTTTGCCTTCATTCATGTTCATTCTCTCATGTCCATTACCTTGCTGCTTAGTCCTCTGGTCTTACTGGCTGAGCCTGTCTTGGGGCTGTATATACTCACCCCGAGACACTGAAGGGTGTGGAGATCATGGGCTCTGACTGGTGCAGTCTTCTCAGTGTTTTGTTGTTTCCATTTGTAGTTTAGAATGCTCTGGACACATTATGCACAAAAATGCCTTATCTTCATGGAATCCAGCCTAAATTTTCCAAGAAATGGTTTCAGTAGGCCTCAGGGAGAGTGAATTCATGGTATTGTTCCAGCCTTTATCCACTTTGACTTACACATGAAAGTTCTCCTTGTGCAAACATGGCTTCTTTCTACTCTTTCTGATTTGTCCCCATTCCTTCCATGGGTCCAGAGGACAGGGCTGAATATACAACATTTATTGCATCAGCAGAGATGTTGAGGTTTGGACTTGCAGGACTTCTGATCCTGGCTTCTGCTTTGATTCCTACTCCTACTGATTTCAACATCTTCCTTAAAGATAGTCCCAAAGACTAAATAGTGGGAAGTGTAGACATTTAAGAAATTCTTCACTCTTGATTTTGCCACTATTGTCCTTCTTACATTGTACCTCCATTTCCATCGCCACTTCCCTAGATAAAGTTTTTGGCATTTCTGTCTGGGCTATGGTACTGGTCCTCTAATTTGTCTCTCTGGCTTAGGCTTCATCTCTCTTCTACGTTTCTTATACCCTGTCCCTAGATCATAAAATGCAGATCATATACAGCAAGTCCCTTGCATATGAACTTTCAAGTTGCGAACTTCCAAAGATGCGAACGTGCTGCTACCCAGACATGACTGGATGTTTTTTTCAAGAGGGTAGATAGAATTGAATCCAGCAAGGAACCAGAACCTGTGCCATTAATGTCAGGCGTGAGTGAAATTGCAGCTTGCCCTCCATCCCCTATTGCTGATGATCCTTCAGCTCTGCCATCTCCCACCTCCTCTCCCTCCTCCAGTCAGTAACTCTTCTTCCCTGTTCATTCGATGCCAGCCCCTGGATGTCAGCTGTTGTACTGTACTACTGTACTTTTCAAGGTACTGTACTGTAAGATTAAAAATGTTTATTTTTTGTATTTTTGTTTTTTATGCATTATTTGTGTGAAGAGTATTATAAACCTATTACAGTACAGTACTATGTAGATTGTGTCAGTTGGGCACATAGGTTAACTTTGTTGGATGTACAAACAAATTGGACTTACAAATGTGCTCTTGGAATGGAACTCGTTCATATGTGGGAGGCTTGCTGAAATTCTGTTTCATTGCATAAAAATCCCTATTATCTAAGAATGAAATTCAAACTCTTTATTATAGCATTCTATTCACTTTAGTATATTGCTCCAACCTTGCTTTCCAGCCTCATCTCCTGATAATCTCCTGTCTGTTCCACATACAGGACACACAGTTGATGGTTCTCAGAAAGCACTGTGCATTTTCACACATTGAGCATTGTACCCATTTCTGTTCTGTCTACCTGGAATATTTTTTCTCCACTTCTTTGTGGGATCAGCTGCTCTAATCCTTTACTACTCAGCTTAATCTCACCTTCTCTGTGAAGACATCAATCGTCTCTGAGAAAGAGCAGTTAGTTGGCTTCTCCTTGCTGCACCCCAGACCTCTAGCCTTCTAATATCAGGACACACACTACTCTGTCCTGATGTACAGTGAGCTCCTTAATGGCAATGATGATCTTGTATTCATCCTTGTACCCTATATTAGTTTACAGCCTGCCATAACAAAATACCACAGACTGGGTGACTTAAACAACAGAAATTTATTTTCTCACAGTTCTGGAGGCTAGAAGTCCAAGATCAAGTTGTTGGAAGGTTGGGTTCTTTCTGAGTCCTCTTTCCTTGGCTTGTAGATGGCCACTTTCTACCACCTGTGTCTTCACATCTTTCCTTTCTATGCACACCTGTCTGTGCCCTAATCTCTTTTTATACGGACACCAATCATGTTGGATAAGGTGCACCCTAATGACCTCATTTAACCTTAATCACCTCTTTAAAGGCCCTACCTCCAAAGCAGTCATATTCTGAGGTACTTGGGACTTCAACATATGGATTTTGTAGGGGACACAATTCAGCCCATAACCAACTCCAAACTATTCCCCTAGCCCTGTAGTTATGGATGCCCAGCCAAGAGTTGCCAACTGATAAGTATTTGGTAAAGGGCTGACTGAAGAAGCAGAGAGACACTTTGCTTCCAACTCTGTTTCCTTGTGGGAGGAGACTCTGAATGGCAAAGTTTTCAGAGTGAGAGCTCTGCCTGACCCAGGCAATTACCCCTTCAAAAGGGAGCCTCCTCCTGCATGGTACTTGGTGCCTGCCTTGGCCTGGCCATCCATCATTCTCATGCCTTCTCTGCCCAGGTGCATGATGGTTCATTTAACTGAGAAATGGAATGGAAACTCCTGGGTATGGAGGGAAATGGTGCTGGCCACCTGCCACCTGCTGTGTGACCTTACATAAGTCACTCACCCCCTCTCTTATTAGGCTTCCTCATCTGGGCTAGGGGGATGTGGTGTAGGTCATATGGTTCATACACTGTTTTTTTTTTTTATATACTGACAATGTTTTCAATTTTGCTAGACATATTAAAGACTGAAAAATACATTGATATAATATTGAAGTTATTAATATAAGTTTTCAAAGAGATTTTTTATAACCCCAGGAGTCCAAACTTAGAGTATTTTTTTTAACTGCAAAGTAGAACAAGAATCTTCCTTTGTGCAAAATAGTCTCCTTTATAATAATTGTTAGATTCATGTGTGTTGTTAGCTCTTAGGGTGTAACAATCACAAAGAGAAAGATACCTATCAACTTTCTATATTGAAAAACTGTGTGTGTATTTGTTTGTTTGTTTGGGGTGGTTCAGAAGGAAGTAGGTCAGGGTAATAATAGCATGAGGGATGAATTTCCATTATTCCTACTATTCCTATTTGCTCTCAGAATGAATGGAAGTTGACCAGGGATTTCTCAGGTGTGATAGATTTCCAGGTTTGGTTTTGTTATTTTTGTATTATGGGCAACTTGAAGCAGTCAGTGAATAATATGGTTCCATAAAGCCACACTTCCCTTACCCACATTGAGAACACAATCCTTTTATCCTGTGTCTACCAGTAAACACCTCAAGGGATGTTCCCAGCAAGGAATTTTGCTCACCAAAACCACTTCTTGACAAAGGAACTTTACAGAAACATATTGCTCCTGAATGAATTATTTGGTTCATAAAAACAAAAACAAATGCATGGAAACTACATTTCAATTCCCCATTAAGCCGTATGAAAGTTGTATGAGCCTAGTGTATCTGATATAGGTTAGCAATTTAACCAGAAGAACTGCTTGGAGGATATTGAAATAAATCATTTTGATAATTCCAAAGAGTTTCTATAGATGGGCACTGGATTTCTTTTTAATTATTCTACCTCTGCTTAGAGATATGCAATTTCCAACTATGTAATTGGATTTTAAGCACTTTTTCATTACTATAAATAAAGTGTTACAGGCAGTTACATTGAAAAATCTGCAGTGCAAAAGCTAGCTGCAGCCCACAGGTTACAGCACTTTAGCATATGGACCATGCTCTTCTTATGGTGTGATGATAGCCAGATTCAAAAGAACACTTCACTCCTGGATCTGGGTAAGAGGCTGATTATATTTAGAGCATATTCACTTCCCACAGTCATCTGATAGGAAGGAAAACACTGTTTAAACTTCATCTCCTCTGCTGGACAGTATTGTGACTGGGAGGAATTAGTGGAAGAAAAAAGAATAAATCCACCCAGGATTCTAGATCTAGAATGCTAATCAGAGCTTGAAGAGACAAATCTATTTTTGTCCTGCTTTCACACCTGAGATCTTTTCCAGAATAGAAACTGTTTGTTCCATCCACGGGGGCAACTTTGGGAAAAGGATTAGCAGTTATGTGTCCTTAGTATAAATTTCAGATCAGACCCCTTTGGGATCAACCTCTATCAAAAAACCCTTCCTTTTCCCAGTTTCAGCTGGTAACAAGTTCCGACTTTTCTTACAGCTGCTAGATGAGAAGCAGGTGATCCTAAAGTCTTTTTTCAAGGAAAGTTTCTAGATTTAGCAAATTCTACAGCAGACAGGGGCATTAGAGATCTCTTACAGATGATGAGAAAAGTCAAGTTACATTGCTTGAGACAGGGCAAACTGTGAGCAAGCTCACCTGTGCCCTCATCAACTTACTTGCTCCTTTCTTTCCATCCTCTTCCCTTTTTATTTGCAGAAACAGCCTCTCCCTTTTAGCTCTAGGGTGTGTAAGCACTTTGTCATTGCTCATGTTAATTTCCTTCCTGCCTTTTGCCCACCCAGCACTATCTGCTGAATCATCCTCCACATCCTTTCTTGCTTTAAGACCTAAACTCTAGTGTCACCTCTGCCACCAGAAGGTTTGCTTAACACATTATTCATCATGAAAGGAGAATCAAAATGGAGTTGATATTGCTAAGAAAGTTCTCTTAAATGGAGCTGGGAGGCCATTGAAGAAGTGTGGTCTATGCATATCTGAGCTCAGATGGAATCTGGCTTTTGACCACTAATTGTCTTAACGCATGCATACAGAACATCTGCCCAGTGTTCCAGAAACCCAAGATATCAATGAGACCCTTACCCTCAATAATTTGTGACAGCCTATCCCTTAAGGACAAATATTTCCTTTCTTGTGTCAGAGTACAACCTCATGGCTTTCGCCTTGATAAGCCCCTCTTTCTCTTCTCTGGAACACTCTTGGGTTTACCTGAATCTTCGTCTCCCAAATTGCAATTCTTGTGACCCCCAAATAAACTCTTTTCTTATTTGCAGCCTTCTCTGTTTCCCTTGGTTGACACTATTCAAATCTGTGCAGCCTCAGTGGGCACAATGTATATTCTGTACAATCGTCTTGCTTTAAGCGGTTTCACTTTGTTACCCCACTGCTTTAGATACCTGTTTCAGTTTCCCTCTCAGGGTCCATGATTTCTTCTTTTGTAACCCTCTCTGGGTCTGTCTCCTGGAAGCTGCCTGGAGGTTTCTGACAAAACGTGAGACAACGTCCTTCTAGTCATTGAAATTGTACTTCAGTAGGGGAGAGGCAGCAAAGGCATATTAAAGAGTAGCGGTCCAGTCTGTCCAGGGCTGAATCAGTGATAGGTGTTCAGAGAAGGGATCGAGCAGAGTAGATTAGGCTTCTTCATGTCGGTCAGCCTGTGTTAATCGGAGTCAATGAAGCGGAACACTTCAAAGCCCATCTTACTACCAAAAAAATAAGATATTAATAAAATAATAAGAATAAAGCTTACTACTTTGAGATTAAAACATGTTAAACACACACTATGAAGAATTTTCATGTTATTTAAAGATTGTACAATTTAATTTTCTTCGAGTTTTGAAACAATTTGCTATGTGTCTAGATCCAAGAAACACTTTTTTGTGTGTGTAATCTTAAACATCTTTTTCATAAGCATTTATGCTGGTCATTTTCTGTCTTTCCCAGAAAATATGAATCATTGTAAATTTATTCCTCTTAGATCAAATACAGAATCAGACATGTTGTAAACTGGGAATTCTCTGGGGCTGTTTCCTTCTTTAAGAATTAGTGGCTAGCTGAGTGAGACAATGAGCTAATATTCAGCAGTATTATCACCAGGAAGTGTTTCTTAGGAGCTTGTATATGAAGCACTTAGAAAATTAAATATCTATTTGCAATATAACCTTTTAAATTTGCCTTTAGCTTAAGCAAATCTTTTAAAAATTCCAGTCATATGTAAGGAACTTTTTACAATTGGCACCTCATTTAATATCACTGCAAGTTAAATTTTATTATGTCCAATTTTATGTTTTAGATACTTCCTTTGAAGTCTTATATGATACCTAGCTCATTAAATTACAGCTACCTCTGTTCCAATGCAGAACAAAAACCACGTATGACTGTTAATCGTGACACCATAACCAATGTTTCCCTTGCATACTCTTTGGCCCTGTGACCTGTCGCACATTGGCCACTTGGGGGCAGAGTTGACAGAAAGAGTGGCTGCTGGGTAGATGATACATTGTACACAGTAAGTCCCATCTACATGTACAATCTGAACCTTGGCATTGAGTAATTTGAAGTTGAGTGCTTTATTGAAATATGCACAGGTGCAAATTAAAACCCAAGTCCCTTCACAATCTAAGATGGAAGATTTCTGGTAACATTGTACTCTCTGGATAATGACGTGAACTGTTAATGATGCAGCTGTAAAGGGCTTGATTGTTGCTCCTGCTACCACTTTCCATAAAGGAAGTTTATAGAAAGGGGAGAGGGTGTAATCAGTTGTGCTGGGAGAAATGTTTACAGGGACCTAGTTTTGCTTCTGCAGACACTTTCAGAGAAAGAAAGGTTTAGTTTGAAGTTTAAACAAATTTTTTTAGAAAGCACAATAATAATTCAGATTTATGAGTCTGGAATTCTGTTAGACTTATAGTATTTTGTACATATAGTTATTACTTTTTAAACTTGAGAAGGAGATAGGCTTTCAATGGAAGGCCAGTATTTTCTTAGACTTTCTGGTCTTTAGTCCACAGTGAATTATCCAGTCAACAATGAAAGGAATTCAAGACTTAAGTCACCTTCTGTGGAACTTGGGTGAAATCTTGGGGAATTCTGGATAATGAATGAATTCTAAAATTGTCCTATCACATAGGACAATTCCAAATCCTCCCTCTCCCCTTGTTTTATAATGGCTTGTTGGGGTTATGTCAGGAGAGTGAATGATAATCTGATTAGGGTTTTTATAGTACAGTTTATACCAGTAGCGCACTCCAGATAATTTAGTATCTGAAATACAAACCTTGTCTCCTAATTATTTTGTCCTTTGAAAACTTAAAGTTTAGAGATAATTTTAAAAACATATGGATTGTAGTATAGGGTATCACCGAGTTCCTAAAATGATTTCGGCAAAATAATTTGTGAGAGGTTTGGAATATAAAACCTAGATTCTTTTTGTGGTACGCGGGCCTCTCACTGTTGTGGCCTCTCCCTTTGCGGAGCACAGGCTCCGGATGCGCAGGCTCAGCGGCCATGGCTCACGGGCCCAGCCGCTCCGCGGCATGTGGGATCTTCGCGGACCGGGGCAGGAACCCGTGTCCCCTGCATCGGCAGGCAGACTCTCAACCACTGCACCACTAGGGAAGCCCCTAAAACCTAGATTCTTTAGTAATGTGTAATAGTGTAAGAACTAAGGGGTCAAGATGTTAGTCATAATTTATATAGGCAGTAATATTGCAATGGATATTCTTTCAGATGGATATTCTATAAGTAAAAATACTTAAGATGAAGGCTCTCTTACAGAAAAGAAATTTCTTGTCAAATGCCGTTTAAGCAATTTGCTTTTGCACAGTGTAATCTTGGCAGTTCCTCATGTCTCTCAAAAGGCATAGATCTGCATTTATACTGTCAAAGTGTTTGGAATTATGAACTTCCTCTAAGGCATCAAAATGCTTTGCAACATCTCTATTTTAAATATAGGCTAAAAACTTATATTCTCTGTGCTGATTTTGAACTTTGAAATATGTGGGAATTAGTTCTTTTCTACCAGAAATAATAGCTGCAAATTAAATCAATTTTAAACTTTTACAGGAAAAAAAATACATGTTTTGTTGATGTTTGAAGGGCTGTTAAGAGTTCTTAAGTCCAACCCTCTACTTTTACAAATTAAGAATGAACAGTTAGGGCTTCCCTGGTGGCGCAGTGGTTGAGAGTCCGCCTGCCGATGCGGGGGACACGGGTTTGTGCCCTGGTCTGGGAAGATCCCACATGCCGCGGAGCGGCTGGGCCCGTGAGCCATGGCCGCTGAGCCTGCGCATCCGGAGCCTGTGCTCCGCAAAGGGAGAGGCCACAACAGTGAGAGGCCTGCGTACCGCAAAAAAAAAAAAAAAAAAAAAAAGAATGAACAGTTAGAGAGTAAAATGCCTGCTTGTGGTCCTGGAACACATCCGTGATAGAGGCAGATCTCTGGACCCTCTGCACAGTTCCATGTTTCCTTTTATCCTGAAAATGAGTCCTTTCTGCTACCTATTTATAGCAGAAAACAAAACATGCTTATGAGAAAGATCTCTCCAGTTTTCAAAGGACAGTTCCCTGTTGAGCTTGTCCAGGACCCATATGGAGGCTGATCATGAAAGCTGAGTGAGTGTGAGGGTACCTAGTCTTAAAAAGATAGACCCAAACCTATAAAAAGTTGTAATAAAGAGAAACTGGGAGGGGAATCTGCTTCTGTAGAATTGTTCCTTCTTTTCTGGCAATGAACACACTGCTTCAAATGTGAACTAGAAAGGTTTTTTAGCCTTTCTATACAGGAACATTGAGTTTTTAAAGTTCCAGTTTATCAAAGATGTACTCCTAGGTTAAAAGCATCAGCATGAATGGATAAGGAACTACAATGCATTATAATAAGTCAATATGCATTAATATCAGAGCTTCTCAAATTTTAAAATATATAAACACCACCTAAGGCTTGTTCAAATGCATATTCCTGGGTATTGCCCAGATGTTTTGATTCAGCACGTGTGGATAAAGTTTCGAGTTTTACATATATGGAAAAAAAATAGCAAGTGTTTCTGAAGCAGCTATTTGGTCAGAGCTTTGAGTTTTTTTTGTTTTGTTTTTTTTTTTAGATAAAGCAAAAACTTCAAGAGTAATTTTTGGTACTTGTTCATTTACTTACTATTTCTACATTTCTTTTCAAGCCTCATATCTCTTTTCTGTTGCAGATCTTTTAATTCTGGATTTTTAAGTCTGACTTTATTTTGAATTCTTTCATTACTCCCTTTATTTCTATTCATACACAGATGTAATTTTCCCATAAGACCAAAACTAAATTTAGGAAACCTCTCATTTCCATGATATTTCCCACTTTTTATTTTAACCTCCACTCTGTGGATAGATATTTTCCTTCTGTTTTCTGTGCTTTGTTTTCTGTGTTCTGGCAACTCCCAAGAATCACAGCTCCAATTTCAGAATCCACTTTGAATTGCAAGTCCTGTAGTAAATGATCTTTCTTTTCCTGAATGGTATACCTGTCACAAATCCATTTAGTGCAGAGGATTTGACAATTAGTTCTCCTAGTGAAGATTCTAGACAAAACTCGTAAGCAAATTTAGGGCTGAATCGGCCATCTGAAGAAAATGCATTATTCTCCAGAATAGAATTAATGCTTAGTTTATTTCTGATTGCTTCTAAGTCGAAGTGGTAGATTTTAGTTCACACTTCTGTTGCTAGGCTAATAACGGTAACCTTTTTAGGAACCAGGGACTTTGCTCTGGGTCAAGAACATCTATGTAAACTGGCCATGGTGCTAGGTGTTTTTCTTGTAATTATTAAAAAGATTTAAAAATGTGCGTCATTATTATCATATTCTCTTTGGGTTGTTTCCTTTGGAATCCTCAGGGTTCTCCAGAGAAATAGGTAGATGGCTCTCTCATTGGTTCTATCTGTCTACATATAGTCATAGATACAGATATAGATAGATATAAATTGTCTCATATGATTATGGAGGCTGGGAAGTCCCAAGATTTGCAAGCTGGAGAGCCAGGGAACTGATGGTCTCAGTTTCAGTCCAAGTCCAAGTCCGAGGGCAAGAGAAGACCAAATGTCTCAGCTCAAAGACAGAGAGTAAATTCTCCCTTCCTCAGAATTTCTTCTCTTCAGACCTTCAACAGATTGGATGAGGCCTGCCAACAATGGGGAAGGCAATGCGCTTTACTCAGTTTACTATTCAAATGTTCATCTCACCCAGAAACACCCACACACACACACCCAGAGTAATGTTTAACCAAATATCTGGTACACCGTGGCCCAGTCAAGTTGGCACATAAAATTAACCATCACAGCCCACTTTTGAATTTTTTTCTCCCCTAGAGTTGGTACTGTAAGATAGTTCATGGATTGGCTCCCATTTGGAAAGAAAGACTACTGTCTTCTACCTTCCCCCACCACTCCCTGCCCCTCAGAAAAAAACCCCAAACTATTTTCCTTAGAGTGCCAAGCTGGGACACATGAGATCGATGTGGATGTAGCTAGCCTCTCTCTAGGCAGAAATAGTCTTCATGCTTAAATATCGTCCACCTCATCCCTTCAGGAGATTCTAGTGGGATTTGAGACCAACCCCTATAACAGGCAATGCTATTTTTCTGGCTTCATCCTCTGGGAATGCCACCTCAGGGAAAAATAGAAGAGAATTTATACACTCTGACCTTACTGTATCCACGTACAAGATAGAACTGACAGGAGTTTCTAGTAAATTCCCACCATTTACTGACCCTGGAGCGCCTAATAACACTCCTTTATTTCATTTCTTCAATAAATATCTTAGTGCCTGCTAAGTAGTGGCATCAGAGGCAGAATATAGAAGTCAGGCGCGATCTCTGTCCTTCTAGGGCAGACGAACATATTCTGAGTTTGTTGTTGGATGTTTAGCCTTTCTTGGTGCCTATGAGTCTACAATCAGCAGTGTTATTAAAAATAGTAGGCAGAGCTAAGATATCATTTTAGTTAGGCAACTTTATTTTACTTGTCCCATTTCCCAGAACACAGAATAAGACTGCTAAAATCAGTTAAAGAAAACAAGTTGCTGAATGGGAGTGGAAAAGCTCTTTCCCATCTTGAGTGAATTTCAAGGGCTGGGATGAAGTGACTGGTGGGGAAGGTGGGGTTAGCCCCAAGAGTGACCTCCTGCAGTCCTTCCTGCTAAGGGCACCAAAAGGGAATGCAAGCGAACTACACTGATAAGTTTGGAGGAGGATAATAATGCCTATCTACCCATCCCCCCCCAAGTTCATAACTGATTGAGAGATAGATGCAGGAAACCTTTATCTGGAGATTGAAATATTAGCTTTATTACTAGTAAAGCTGCACTGAAGAATGTTTGGAATACAAATGGCTGGAATCAAGCTTCCTAACCCTGTGCTATCCCCTCAGGCTCAGATAGAACTGTATAATCACAGCTCTTTCCTATAAGGGCAGGTTACCTGGGGTAGAAATTCCTACTCTAGGTGTTATGACAAACCATTATGAGCAGTGGAGTGTTTCCCCTCTCTACTCTTTGCGGTTTCAGAATCAATGGATTTAAAGAATATTTGTGGCACATTCTTCAGTGCCACATTCTTCAGATTTTTCCCTGGCCCATAAATGTCCTTCTCCTCCTATGACATTTTACAAAAAATTACAGCACAATTCCCATCACCCTCTCCTGGGAAGAGTTAGTCCAGAGACAAAGAAATGTACCATCAGCCAATGCCCTCTACCCACTTTTCAACAAGGGCCTTAGGTGTTACATGCAATTTTTTCATGAGGGACTAGTTCTTGATCACCCCAGAATTCAAAAAGCCAAATGGGAATCCCAAGTTTATATAATAGTAGGATCATACTTACTTTCTGCTTTAAAAAAATACTTTTCTGTGGAATCTAAAAAAATGTTACAGATGAACTTACAAAACAGAAATAGAGTCACAGATGTACAAAACGAACTTATGGTTACCAGGGGCAAGTCGGGGGGGGATGAATTGGGAGATTGGGGTTGACATATACACACTACTATGTACAAAAGAGATAATCAACAAGGACCTGTATAGCACAGGGAACTCTACTCAATACTCTGTAATAACCCATATGGGAAAATAATCTGAAAAAGAATAGACATATGTATATGCATAACTGATTCGCATTGCTATGCAGCAGAAACTAACACAACATTGTAAATCAACTATACTCCAATAGAACACTCCCTAACACCATACGCAAAAATAAACTCAAAATGGATTAAAGACCTAAATGTAAGACCAGACACTATAAAACTCTTAGAGGAAAACATAGGCAGATCACTCTATGACATAAATCACAGCAAGATCCTTTTTGACCCACCTCCTAGAGAAATGGAAATAAAGATAAACAAATGGGACCTAATGAAACTTAAAAGCTTTTGCACAGCAAAGGAAACCATAAACAAGACGAAAAGACAACCCTCAGAATGGGAGAAAATATTTGCAAACGAAGCAACTGATAAAGGATTAATCTCCAAAATATATAGGCAGCTCATGCAGCTTAGTATCAAAAAAACAAAGAACCCAATCCAAAAATGGGCAGAAGACCTAAACAGACGTTTCTCCAAAGAAGATATACAGATTGCCAACAAACACACGAAAGGATGCTCAACATCACTTATCATTAGAGAAATGCAAATCAAAACTACAATGAGGTATCACCTCACACCAGTCAGAATGGCCATCATCAAAAAATCTAGAAACAATAAATGCTGGAGAGGGTGTGGAGAAAAGGGAACCCTCTTGCACTGTTGGTGGGAATGTAAATTGATACAGCCACTATGGAGAACAGTATGGAAGTTCCTTAAAAAACTAAAAATAGAACTACCATACGACCCAGCAATCCCACTACTGGGCATATACCCTGAGAAAACCATAATTCAAAAAGAGTCATGTACCACAATGTTCATTGCAGCTCTATTTACAATAGCCAGGACATGGAAGCAACCTAAGTGTCCATCAACAGATGAATGGATAAAGAAGATGTGGCACATATATACAATGGAATGTTACTCAGCCATAAAAAGAAACGAAATTGAGTTATTTGTAGTGAGGTGGATGGACCTAGAGTCTGTCATACAGAGTGAAGTAAGTCATAAAGAGAAAAACAAATACCATATGCTAACACATATATATGGAATCTAAAAAAAAAATGTCCTGAAGAACCTAGGGGCAGGACAGGAATAAGGACACAGACCTAGAGAATGGACTTGAGGACACCGGGAGGGGGAAGGGTAAGCTGGGACGAAGTGAGAGAGTGGCATGGACATATATACACTACCAAATGTAAATCAGATAGCTAGTGGGAAGCAGCCACATAGCACAGGGAAATCAGCTTGGTGCTTTGTGACCACCTAGCGGGGTGGGATAGGGAGGATGGGAGGGAGACGCAAGAGGGAAGAGATATGGGGATATATGTATATATATAGCTGATTCACTTTGTTATACAGCAGAAACTAACACACCATTGTAAAGCAATTATACTCCAATAAAGATTTTTTTTTTTTTTTAAAAAGGGATATCAGATCACACACACAAAAAAACAACTATATACTCCAATAAAAATTTAAAAAATAGAAATTGGAAAAAAAATACTCTTCTTTAGTCACCTATGAATGACCTTAAGTAAAATCATGAAGAAGGTAAATTTGTCCTCGGGAACAACCCCTTTGCCCCTCAACTCCAGCTATCCCTCCCTCAGGGAACCAAGGCGCATTGTGGCCCAGAACTTTCTCCAAGGTACCTGCTGTGTTCAGCAACACTGCATGCTTTATCATCACCCTCTGGTTTATCTCCTACTCAAGAGGATAACAATGGGCTTGAGCAATGAAACAAACTCTATTGCAGAGTGAGGTAGTTTTACGTCTCATATAATGATAATGTTTTATCTAGTTAAAGAGCACTTGCTTCCAGAAGGTCCTAAAGCAGTATTTCCCAATGTATAAAATACCATTTCCCTGGATGTTAATCAGTCCTGTGTGGTAAGGGGAAGACTTTTATGGTCAAAAGACACTTTGGGCGAAAGAATTTAGCCCAAAGTGATAACATCTTAATACAGATAAAAACCTTTCTGTGGTTGTAAGATTTAGCTTATAAATCATTGAAATTGAAGTGAAAGATTACCAGGGCATTGTTAATGACTTAGTCTATTAAGAATATATGTATTTTTGTAAAGGAAAAGCACTTTAAGATATTTAATCAGTACTATATGTCTATTTTGCAGCAATAAAATGCTGCTTAGAGATTCTCTTTAAATATCTTTTATTTTTGCGCTTAAATGTATTTTCTGTTCATCTATGGAATGTTCTGTACCGAGCTATATGGTTGTGCTATTGGGCTAGATACTTTCGCTTTTTGAAATCTGGACTTAGCCAAGTATGTCTGACCATGTTAAGAATAGTATCTTTGTTATTAAAATTTTGATTACATAAAAAAAGAAAATGTATCAGATTTCCTCGGTGTAGGAATTCTCAGAACCCATACTTTGTTTTAGTACTCTGCAAATCTATGGAGGGATATACTACACAGCTTTTTATTTGTGTAGCATTTCATGGGACCATTTTCCCATGGAACACAATTTGGGCCACACTGCTCCAGAGAATTCAGACTAACGGTGGCAATTGCAGTCATAATAACAAGTGACAGATATCTATTTTTGGCCAAGTAGAAAGTCGGTTCCACTAATTCCATCATAAATAACTAAGAGACCCAAGGTAACTCAGTGGGTTTAGAAAAGGGCAGTACAATCCAAAGAGCAAGTTTTGAAGAGGGTAACATCTGAGTTTGAACCTTTCAGTACTAGCTGAATGAGATCAGCAAATTCATTAACTCTCAGTGCCTTCAATTTTTTAATCTATAAAAGTAGGTAATAATTCTTATTTGTTGGGGATATTCAGATGATTATCTGAGACAATTCTGCAAGGATCTAGAACAGAACTTGGAACATAATGTTTGTAAAGTAAGTTTTAGCTTCTTTTGCTTCTCCAATGTATTTTTCTCTACCTTCCCAGGGATTAAATTTAAAATAAGTTTTAGCTTCTTTTCCTTCTCCAAAGTATTTTTCTTTACCTTCCCAGGGATTAAATTTAAAATAGTGGAAAAACATAGTTTTTCATGTCTCTAGATAACTTCCTTTTACACGATCATTCTATTGTAATAAGCATGTACTGAGCATTTACTATTTATGTAGATATACCCCCTTCCCGTTATTATGGTCTATCTTAGTGGGAATCATTAAGATAAAGTGACACAGACTCAGCCCTCATGTGGCATTTTGCCTAGTTTTCAGTCAGGTAAATAAGTGCAATTATGTCATATAATTATATATAATGATTTACAGTCTTGCAACATCTTTCACATGTTATCTCAGTCTTCCCAAGAACCCTTTGAAATAGGTGTCACTGTTTCCCCATTTGTATATAAAGAAAAAAGGGGCCCAGGGAAACTGAGCAATTTGGTCAAGGTCCCCAGCTGCTAAGCACAAGCATGAACAAGAACCCATGGTCTTCTAACTCAAATCCTGTGACCTTTTCACTTCATCACACAGTGACTGTACTCACTGTATTTCAAGTGAAAACCACCTAGACAATGCTTTTCTTTTGAAACGAAGACCTTAGCATAGGCTGTCAAAACAATGACTTACTGTCAAGGAATATGTATAAGAAACTCACCACTTAAGGCTCATAGTTTCAGCCACGCAATGTCCTTTTAAGTGCCCTTGAAAAGTACATTTTGAAGAGTTTTGGGCCCCTCTGTTTCATGCTGTTAAGTAACCAAGTGGCCTTAAGATGTTTCTCTCACATAAAACAGAAACAATAACTAGGCTTCAACTTGATAAATAGGAACAAAAGAGATACTATCTGGAAGTACTTTTGAAGGTATAAAGTGCCATATAAATGTACTAATTTTTAATTTTTCTCTCTCATGTGGGAAGCAGTGATAATACAAAAGTAATTCATCATCTGTTTGCAATACGTTTCATGCTTAACTTTGTTGGACAGGAATAGTATCAACCATGAAAGGTCTGTTCTCCCTGGGTATTCACCAATGAGTGGCAGAAGGAGTGAATCGGATTCCAATCTTGATGATTTTGAGGGCAGTTTGTGAACATAATTTGCTACAGATAGAGCCAATATAACCAAGGGTTGATTGTGTAAATGGTGTTTCCAAAATAGGAAGCCCATTTAACAGTAAGGCTTTTATTTACTTATAGCTCTTTGGGACACTTTCTTAATTCACTGAAATATCTGGGAGATCAACTGGTATTGTGCTCTTTTTTATTTGTTTGTTTGTTTGTTTCCATGTAATGTGTTAAGGTATTTCCAGCTTTTCAAAGGACTGCTCTTTCAAAATGAGTTCTATAACGTAAGCCCTTACAGGCAGAAGATTTTCCTAGAATCCACCTTTTTCCTCCTGCATGACCCTCTTGAAATACGTTTGTAATATGTAATGTGTTATATATATATAGTCAAATAGATGTTAAAGTATTCTTTGTTAGTATCTAGAAAATTTGGATTAAAGTGATAAAACTCATTTTTGGCAGGACGTTGGGTAAACATTTAGAAATTATCCTTCTGGAGAGCAATCTGGTAATATTTATTTAATATATGTTAAGCACCAACTCTAGGTTCCTTGTTAGGTGATGAGGAAATTAAGGTGAATGATGCATGGTTTCTGCTTTTAAGGAATTCAAAGTCTACTAGGGAAGGAACACATGTGGACAGTTGTGATGGTGCAGTAGACAGCAGATAGCACCTCTGTCAAGACCCTAACGAGGCTACCCACCCTTCTGGTAATAAACCCCACCTCCAGGGATCCCAGGTGGTAATCTAGAACTCAGGTCAGGACTCTTCCCATGTCCTTCTCTAAGGTTTTTCAAACCTGAAGTAGGTTAGAAAAGCTTCTTTTCTTTCTGGTTTAGGTGATAAAATATGAGTCCAAAGCTGAGTACAGCCATGTCCCTGGCAACATGGAGTAAAGCTGGTTTGAGACAATGGAGATTTCAAAGCAAAACAGAGATGAGATACAGAGAGAGGGTCCTGACAGACTTAGTTTCTAGATTTAGTCATCTTATCTCCTCCTGTGGTTTGGCTAGTGAAGCCAGTGAATTTGCTTCGTCAAGATTTGTTTTCTGTTATTAGCAACCTGATGAATGTACATCACTGGTGTTCTAATAGAGATATGAACTAGAGGACTATTCCTTTAAACAAAATGATATAATAATTTCACTTTTAGAAATAAAATTGATCCTCATTATTCTTATTATTTGTAACCCCCAAATTAATACTTGAGGCACCTTCCTGGTCATTCACAGACAAGTGAAGGGGGTGAAAAATTGAGTCTCCAATACTATAAGCAAGTATTATTGGTCTATTTAGTACCACACTTTTTTGTATTTTGTTTTTTGTTGGTGATTTTGTTGTTTAAAATGGCCCCCAAACTTAGTGCTGAAGTGCTGTCTAGTGTTCCTAAGTGTGAGAAGGCTGTGATGTACCTGTCAGAGGAAATACCTATGCTAGATAAGCTTTATCCAGGCATGAAATATAGTGCTGTTGGCTATGAGTTCATTATTAATGAATCAGCGATACATATTAAATAAGGTGTCTTTAAACATAAACATACATGAAACAAGGTTATGCACTGATCAGTTGACAAAAATGTGACTAGAGGTTCACAGCAACCTAACCCTATGTTTCTCCAAAAGCAATGGCTCGGTATTCACTAATTCAGTGTTCATAGCAACTTTATAGGATGTTAACTGCTGCAAATGACTATATACTTTAAGAAATAGTCTCATCAATTAAAAAAAATAATATTTACTGACATTTTCATAGAAGCACTATTCATGCTATTGAATAGCTGGAGAAATGAAAGTAGTTATATAGCTGTTGTAAATTACAATTATGTGGATATGTCCTTACATAAAATTGTATTTATAAAATTAATAATGTGGAATTGCTGGGACAGAGTTTACTGGGCCTAAGCAACTTGAAAGAAGACTATGTCTTACTTACATTTCTATCTATATTAACTAGCCTGCCATGCAGTAGATGTGGTAGATAATGCATACCCAATATTCACTATGAGGGGACCCATGGGGCATAGTTCTGGCCAGTGAAGTCTAAATGCAAGTCTCTTAGGTAAAGAATCAAGGAAAGCTATTTCAAAAAATAGACTCAGCAGCACCCACATTTTGCCCATTTTCCTTTTCACTTCTTCCACCTTGGAACTTGGATGGTGCCTATTAGTGCAGGAGCCATCTTTCAGCATAAGTATGAAAGACACAAAGTCTGCCATGTTGCCTAACTCCAAGAGAGAAAAGACTACTTATGGTGAATACTATTCCTGTCCAACAAAGATAATTATGAAATGTAGTGCATACTGATTGTTGTTTTTGTATTATCACTATTTCCCACATTAAAGAAAGTGATTAGGAATTGGTACATTTATACAGCATTTTATACCTTCAAAAGTACTTCCAGATAGTATCTCATTTGTTCTTATTATCAAGGAGAAGCCTAGTTATTGTTTCTGTTTTATCTGAGATAATATCTTAAGGCCACGTGGTTACTTAATAGCATGAGGCAGAGAAGCCCCAAACCCTCCAAAATGTACATTTCAAGGGCATTTAAATGGACATTCTGTAGCTGAAACTATCACCCTTAATGCCTTAGAATATGAGTATTACATGGTCTCTCTGAAGTTGTCCAATATAGTAACTTTGACATTCAGACAATAGGTGACTTCATAGAAGAGGAAACATGTACAGCCAATAAACATATGAAAAGATGCTTAAACTCACCAGTGATCAGATAAATGCAAATCAAAACCAAAATGAGGTATTTTACACAAATAAAATGGGAAAAAAATAGTCTGACCTCACAATGCTGGAGGGAATACAGAGGAATAAAAACTATCACATTTTTCTAATAGAGGGAAGATGCACCCTTTGGGAGGGCAATTTGGCAATATGTGTTAAAGTTGAAGATGCGCTCATATTCCTCAAGTCAGCAATTCTACTCCTAAAAATACACCCTAGAAAAATAAATGGAAGAATAATCATAGCAGCATTTTTGGTGATAATAAACATATGGGAACAACAACCTATGTATCCACTGAGAGGAGAATAGATGAATAAATTATAATGCAGAAGATGGAATATTCTAGAGCACTAAAAATAAATAAACCAGTGGTACCCATTATATATGCAGCTAAACCTCAAAAACAGTCTTGAGTGAAAAAGTATTGTGTAAAACTTCATATTGCATTTGAACATCTATAAAGGAATATACCTGCAAAAGAATTCTAGGTAGAGAATAAAAGTAAAACAACATGAATGAGAATGACCATTACTGAATTATACGTTTGTATGGTTATTTCTGTGGTTAGATATAGCAGAAAAGGAAAAAGAAGAGTAGCACAAGGTGCTTCATTTCTGTCTGTGATTTTTTTTTTTTCCTCAGAATGATCTGAAGCAGATAGGGCAAAGGGTTAGGATTTCAATGGGGCTGAATAATAGAATATAGGCATTTGTTGCATTGTTCTTTGCATTCGTCTAAATGTTTCAAATATTTCATATTTTAGAACTAAATATACATGGAAAATCATTGCTGTTAGTTTGGATTTGAAAATATTCCCCAGGGGCCTAGATGATGAAAGGAATCCACATAATGGTTACTAAGGTAATGGCGTGTATGAGGGGAGACAGCTCTCTCACAGGTTTCTGTCGAGGAGCTGTAGGAATGGCTAAGAAAGAGGTAACACAGAAAAGTTAAACTTTCAAGTCCATTTCAAGTGGAATAGACTTCTCATTTACAAAGTACATTCACTATACTGTTTCCTCTTCTGTAAGTTAGAGATCACCATTTCCATTTTGCCAACAAAGCAGTGCAATCAGGTAGGTAGATATTTATTTATATTTTACAGCAGTTTGGAGAGATTAGGAAGAGCCATATAAATGTCCTCATATAAACTTTTCACAAATTAACAGAATTATATATATATATATAATTATATATATGATTATTATAATTATACATATATCATATGTATAATTATATATATACACACAGAGTTATATATAGAGAGAGATAATTTGGAAAATACGTTCATCTCTTAATTTATATGCAATGGGTGCACATTTCAGTCAAGTATATAATAATCAATTTCAAGCTGGAATATTGGGGAAATGTGAACCCCAGCATCCAGTACCACTTTCTCTTTTTTGATTATGCTGATGCTGGAGAAAAAACATACCTGTGCAATAAGGCTGCTAATTTGAGGCTTATATAACATAGTCTCCAGAGAATTTTAAACTGCATGGGCAAGAGGCTTTAGATAAGCCCATTTAGGAGGAACATCTTCCCAACTCTAGAATTCCAAACAAGTCCCTCCCTCCATATTTTGGGAGTTTACAAGTGACCTCCAGATTTCTACACATGCACTTAGAGCAATGGAAACTCAAGCCAGCCCCACAGATCCCTTACATGAGGACAGAATATACCCTACACAGTGAGTTTCCATCTGCCATCGGGAGATGGTGAGGAGGGTGGGATCTAAGAAATGATGAACGCTATTATCAGTTAATTTGATTTTTAAATTACTTTTTCTGTAGCTGGAGATAGAAAATAACTACAAATTTAAGCAACTTCACAGAAAAGAGTTTATAGCATGAAAAACACGGTCTTTCAGGAAATTTATTTAATTAGTTTTGAGGAAGATGGTCATTGTTGGCTTAGCTATCTTTCCTAGGGCCCCAGGAAAGAATTGAACTATAGAGCGGTTCTTCTTACCTGAGAGTTATCTAAAAAGAACTTTAATTAATACTGGGAAAAAGAAGATAGCAATCAACCAAAGCAGTAATTGCATTTGGAAGCCAGAATGCAGCCAAAATCCTAGTGTATTGTGCTTTGTGTATCACCCTCTGGATTGAGGTAAATATCTTTTCCGGGACTTTAGCTGTGGGCAATGTCTAGCTTCACCTGACAGCCCATGGGCAATTCTTTTGTACATATAACATCCTTAACTTTTTCTTGGCTTCTATAATTATACTGAAATTTACTGTACTCACCTCGTAGCACCAGGAGTAGAGTGAGAGCTTCAGGACAATACAGGAACTTGCAGCTACGATTCTGTAGTCATGTAGGGAGCTAGCCTTTTACAAGGAGTGAAAGGATAAGAGTCAAACCTCCTGAAAAATACTGTGACAAAGACCCGTCTCTTAAGCAAACTTTGAGTAAGGGTTTGAGCAAAATCCAACCATTTCTTAAAGTCAGCTTCTTGTTCTACCTGTATCTCTAGAATGGTGCCTGGAAACAAAATAATTACTTGTTGAGTGAATATATAAACAAGTGAATTAAAGAAATATGTGTAATCAATTATAGGATCCTGATACAATAAAGCAACATTGATGACACATGACTGTGGGACAAATAGGATGTACAATATCAAAACTATCAAAAATCAGAGCACTGATTAGGGAAGCTGTTCAGATCACATAAAAGAGAGATTATTCTCTCCATCACACACAAACTTCTCTCCTGTTCCTCAGTGAGAAAAAATGACAAACTTTATGATCAATTAATATTAAAGACCAGATTATTTCTTACCTAATGTGAGCGAAACTAAAAAGGTAGTACTGAATTTGGCGAGTATGTTTCTACTTCAAGGGTTACATTAAACAAGCATACATTTAAACAAAAATCATACCTGGAAGTAAAAATTCTCCATGTAGCCAAAGTAAAAATCTTAGCTATATTTCATCAGTATATATTTCACTTATCCATGATATACTTAATTTCTATGTATTTCATTTATTAATCCATTTATATATTTGGCAAACCTTAATTTATCACCTGTGGTTTGAGGTCAGGATTGAGGTCAGCTACATGTAGGTGGAAATACAAGGGTTTGAAAACATTTTTATGCCATGGCTGCAGGTTGTCGTTAACATCCCAGGCTCCTTAACACCCTTCTCCTCTTGTCTAGGACACCATTCGAAGTCCTGGTTACTCTACCAAAACAGGTACCAGCAGAGATGGACAGTCTAAACAAATCAATGACATCATAAACAAAATAAAGCTGTCAAAGGACTACACAGCCCCCTTTATAAAAAAGAACTTTACAGATGAATTCAACTAATCCTATAATCCTTAATTCCAATTATATTCAAATATTCCATAGCACAGGAAAGCAAGAAAGCCTTCCAAATCCTTTCTACAGTCAACATTACATGGGCATAGAAAGCCCTAGAAGGACTATGTTGGAAAAAATATCATGGATCACTCTCACTTCTGAATAATAATGGGATAATCCTAAATACATCATTAGCAAAAAGATTCAAGCAACATATTAATATATTAATATATACATTTAAATGGGGTTTAGAAATTACGTATTTCAATAATTGGGAAACTATTAATATAATACATTACAATATATCCATTTTATGCAGGTGTTCCAACTTAATTATTTATAATTAAGCAAAGTAATCATTTACGATTCTGAAATATTTTTCTCTGTATAGGTGGTTATTTTATAAATTTTTAATTGTACTTTATTTTACTAAAATTTATATACATTTCATTTTATTAGTAATGATTTCTTTTTTGAGCGGTGGATTAGCTAAATGGTTTGTTTGTCCCTTTTCAAAAGAAAAAAAAAAGTCCTTAAATTTTTTTGTTAGTTCTACAATAGTCTTCTAGTCATTAATTTCTGCTTTTATCTTTATTAAGTTCCTCCATTTTGAGCTATTTTATCATGCTTTTTAATTTGCTCTGTTTTTAATTAAAGTGTTATTTATATGTACAATAAAATCAATGCCTATTAGGCATTTAATTTAACAAGTTTGGCAATTGTATACCAGTGCCGGGACTATGGTGAGGTACGTAGAGTACCTGGAGTGAACTTTAAGGAGACCCTCACTCTCAGGACCTTACAAGTGCAAGGCTGGGCACAGTACATATTATGCTTTATGTTTGGATGGTGTATATTTTTCCATTATATTTTTATGTAGACCTCCTAAATTTTAATCTTACTCTATTTTTTTAATCCAGTCTGACAGTATCTGCTTTTTAATGGGAGTGTTTAGACTATTTACATTTAATGGAATTATGGATATGATTAGATTTATTTATTTATTTATTTATTTATTTATTTATTTATTTATTTATATTTTTTTGGTCCTTGCCACGTGGCTTAGTTCCCCAACCAGGGATTGATCCCAGGCCCCTGGGAGTGAAGGCACAGAGTCCTCACCACTGGACCGCCAGGGAATTCCCGATATGATTAGATTTAAATTTGCTGCGTGTAGTCTATTCATTCAGTATACTTGTGGATTTCTCCCTATTTTTTCTCTTCTTTCAGATTAATTGAATATATTTTCACATTCCATTTTATCGCCACTATTTTTATTTTTATTTATTATTTTGTTTTTTATTGGTTACTCTAGGGTCTATTATCAAATGAAATTATTCCATTTTATAAATCATTTAAGACCCTTATAACACTATACTTACATTGCACTTCCTGTTTTTATGTTATTTATTTATTTTATGTTATTTTGCTCAAACACCTTGTTCTACATGTGTTACGAGTTCCAAATACATTTTTATGATTTCTGCTTTAAATCTTCAATATGTTTTTGAATAAATTTAAAAATGAGGAAAATATTTCTTTTGTTTACCATTCTGCCTGTCTTCCTTCCTTCATTCCAAGTTTCTTTGGTTCTTTTTTTAATTCCATTTTTTTCATGTTGTCTCTCATTATGTTCACATTTTCCTTTACTTTACATAGTTATAGTCACTTTTTAAAGATCCTTCTATGGCTTTACCATCATCCATATTATTTTATTGACTGTTATTTCACATGGTCTTGAGCCACATTTTCCTGCTGTTAGGTATGTGCAGTAATTTTTTATTAGATGTTAAAAATAGAGAATATGTCATTGGTATCTAGAATTTGTTGTCTTTAAGGAATGTTGGTGCTGTTTTTGGCAGGCACTAAGTAGCTTGTTCATCATTTTGACCCCCTAGAAATCGATTTTTGCAAAAGCAGTTGCAGAGACTGTTCACTACTAATAAAGTGTGACACCCCTGGTGACCCCACAGAATGCCACGAAATGCTGTGGATGATTACGAAGAATTTTCCACTTTTTAAAAATTAAACTCTTTATTTTGAGATAGTTGTAAATTTATATGTAGTTGTAAGAAATAATACAGAAAGATCCTATGTACTCTTTGCCTAGTTTTCCCAAATGGTAACACCTTGCAAAACTATAGAGTCATATCACAACAATATACTGGCTTGATGCAGTCAAGCTACAGAAAAATTCCATGACCACAGGGATCTTCAAGTTGCCATTTTATAGTCAAACTCATCTCCCTCCTGCTTCCCCCTCTGTGCTTAATCCCAGGGAACAACTAATTTGTTTTGCATTTCTAAAATTTGGTATTTCAAGAATATTATATAAATGAAATCATACAGTTAACACATTTTGGGATTGGCTTTTTTCACTTAGCCTAATTCTCTGCAGATGCATTCAAGTTGTGTGCATCAATAGTTCCCTTTTTTGTTGCTGCGTAGCATTGCATGGGATGGATATACTACAGGTTGTTTACTCACCCATTTGAAGAACATCTGGGTTGTTTTCAGCTTTTGGTCATTATAAATAATACTGCTATGAACATTTGTGTATGGATTTTTGTGTGTACATAGTTTTCATTTCTCTGAGACAAATGCCTAAGTGTGCAATTACTTGGTGGTATGATAACTGCAATGTTTAGTTTATTAAGAAATTGTCACACTATCTTCCAGATTGGATTTACCATTTTACATTCCCACCAGTAATGTATGAGTGATCCAGTTTCTTCACATCCTCACCAGCATTTTGTGATGTCACTATTTGTTATTTTATCCATTCAGATAGATGTGTAGTGATACTTCATTGTGGTTTCAGTTTAATTTCC
This sequence comes from Hyperoodon ampullatus, assembly GCF_949752795.1. NCBI lineage: Eukaryota > Metazoa > Chordata > Mammalia > Artiodactyla > Ziphiidae > Hyperoodon > Hyperoodon ampullatus. The sequence continues at coordinate 58,337,763 of NC_136929.1, read as the reverse complement.
GTAATGTCTAGTAACGTTGAACATATTTTCATGTGTTATTTGCCATCTGTATGTCCTCTTCTGTGCAATGTGTTTTCATGTCTTTTGTCTATTTTCTTGTTCTTATTGCTAAGATTTTGAAAGTTCTTTATATACTCTAGATACTAATTCTTTGTCTAATATATGCTTTCCAAATATTTTCTCCTACTCTCCAGCTTGTCTTTTCATACTTTTGAGTTTTTCTCAGAGCCAAAGTTTTTAATTTTGTTAAAGCCCAATTGATCAGTAGTCACTTTATGGATTGTTCTTTTGCTGTCAGTCTAAGAGCTCTTTGCCCAGCCCTGTGTCCTGACGAGTTTCCCCTATATATTTTTTTCTAATTTTATTTAGGTTTATGTTTTACACTTAAGTCCATGATCCATTTATCCATTTTGAATTAATTCTTGTATAAAGTGTGAAGTTTAGGTCAGGGGTTCCCCTACCCCACCCCCCCACCAATAGATATCCAATTGCTCCAGTACCATTTGTTAAGACTATTCTTCCTCCAATAAATTGCTTTTGTACCTTTGTAAAAATTAAGTTGGACATATTTGGATCTATTTCTGAGCTCTCTGTTCCATTCCATTCATCTATGTGTCAATGCTTTTGCCATTATGCCCAATTCCAATAGATAAAGAATCTCAGGAAAGTTGAGTGACCATCTTTTCTGTTAATTATACCATCTCTTTCATTTCTGCTCTATTTCTATGTATGGCTTTTTCTCCTGATTACAGGTGGTATTTGACTATATTTTTCATGCCTACTAATTTTTTTTATAGATGTTGAATGAATATTGTGAATTTTACATTGTTGTGGGCTGGATTTTGTTACATTACATTAAATATTGTTGTATATGGTTCTGGAATGCAGTTAAGCTACTTGATACCTGTTTGATCATTTCAGGGCTTACTTTTAAACTCTGTTTGGATATATCCAGTGCAGCATTTGGTCTAGGTTTAATTTAGTCCAGCTACTGAGTCAATACCCTTGATAGGGTACACTCGATGCTCTGTGTATTAGGAGGGTTTTCCATTCCTGCTGGTTGGACTTTGAGCTATTACCAACATTATGTAAATCCCAGGATTATTTTGCCTGTTTGCCATCACTGGCTTGTTCTTCAGGTTTATGTGGTTTTTGCCCACATGCAGATTAGAATGTAGCTAAAGATTCAAGATCATCTCTCTGCAGTTCTCTGGAGCTCTTCTCTGTGCACCTTAATCCTCTCCAGTATTTTCCCCCTCAAATTATAGCCACCTAGATCTCCTTGAACTCCAAACTCCATATCCTCACTTCTGCAAAAGTGCCAGGCCGTTTGATTTTCCATCCCTGTGCTGTGGCCTGGAAACTCTCCTCAGTCCATAAGCTGGAGAAATCATAAGACTCATCTCCTTTGGTTCCCATCTTTGAGGGATTACTATCTTGTGATTCTCATTATATAATATCTGAATATTATTATTTCATATATTTCATCTAATTTTTGAGTTGTACAAAGAAGGAAGGTGAGTTTGTTCCCCATATTTCATCATGGACACAAGTAGAAGTCTCCTCTCCATTACAAAAATGATAAAAGTTTATATTTTCTAATTTGAGCCAATACTGTCACATGCATTCAGGTTCATAGTTTTTGTAATTTCTTGTTGTTCTTTTTAGTGTCCCTTACTTTACCTATTAGTGTTTTTCTGTTTAAATTCTGCTTTGATAACTTATTATTCTACCATCTTTTACTTTACGATTTGCTAGGAAGACATTTGCCATTCTTTTATTTTCAAACTTCCTGCAAAACTGCATCTCTCAAAATCATCATTGTAGCTAAATTTTAATATAATCTGATAATACATATTTTAATAGGTGAATTTAATGCATTTACATTTGTTGTGACAATTAAAATATTTTGTCTAGTTTATAGCATCTGTTTTATCTTTCTGTTTACCACCATTATTATTATTATTACTACTACTGACACAGAATCTCGCCTTGACCAAAGTTTGGTTAGTTTCCTCTGAACCCTCTTTTTATCTAGGCCTCATCATTGGGCTCTGTCTCTGGCCTGCCTAGTACAGTTGTAACAAGAATCCTTCTAAGTCAGTTTGGGATGAATTCCCGCAACCTTGATATCTATGATCACCCTTCCTATTTAATCAAATTGCTCATCCTCCATCACTGGTATATGACTACCCTGGACAACTTCAGAGAAAGTCCTGTTAAGTCAGTTCAGCTAGAATGCTCCTACCCCTGATGACTCCTGTTAGTAATTTTCCATCCACTAAACCCCTCACTCTCCTCATTGGCTATGAATCTCCAGCTGTCTTTGCTGTATTAGGTATTGAGCCTAATCTCTCTCCTTTATTATAAATCTTGGCATCTATTGCAATAGTCCAAAATAAAGTTTTCCTTACTATTTTAAGAAGTGTCAGAATAATTTTTCTTTTATAATATTATTATTCCTGTTTTCTATTTGTCTCTGTCTTGGATTGACAATGTGCTCTGTAGTTTTCTCTTTGTTTATTTGGAAGCTCAATCTTCTTGGTTATTTTTACATTTTCACAGAAATTTGCAACTATAAATATTTCTAGTGAGTCTATATTTATTTAGTATTTGAATTTTCCTATCAATTGCAATGAGCCTGCTTTATCTAATTACTAAGCATCCTTCCTGATCTTGTTAAGAGTTTTAATGTTACACTTCAAAACACATACACAGAAAAAATTATGTTCACTGTGAATGGTTAAATTTATCAGTATTTTAAATCATTTTCAGTTCTTATCATTATTTCTTGTTAGCTCTCATTCTTTCTCTGCTATATACCTCAATAGATCTTTTAATAAGGATCTATGAATGGTTAACCCTTTTAGTGTTTGTATATCTTTACATATTTTCATTTTATTCTCATTTGTGACTAATTAGCTGTTAACTGTTATTTCTCCTCAGCACCTTGAAGAAAGTGTTCTATTTCCTTTCCACCTCTCTCTCTATAGATATATATGTATTTCTCTCTCTCTCTCTCTCTCTCTCTCTCTCTCTCTCTCTCTCTCTCTTCTTCCATTTCTTTCTCCTTTTCTATCTTCTTCTCTGTCCTACTCCAACTTTCTCTTTCCTATTCAAGCTTCACTCAAAACTTCTCTTCCCTCTTTTCTTTGCTCTCAACTTTCTCCATGTATCAGATTTATAATTGTCTCCATTGTAACTTTGGGCCCCCAAGCAAATACTAGCTCTTATCATTGAGTTCTGAAGCTTCTGCCTGAGATAACTGTGTATATCACAGAACAAATTACATAAGCACCTAGTTCAATCTCCTTCATGATTACAGGGCTCTCAGTTTCCTTATGATCAGCATTCATAATAACTGCAGGTAAGGATGCAAAATGAGCACTTCTTTTAATTGAAGGTGGGTGGTGTTCAGCTCCCAGATTTAAGCAGCAACTCCAACTCTGAGTACTCCCCCCCACATTCCACTATGCTCCAACCCCATTTCATATGGAACACTTTTAGTTTCCTTTACTCTGCAAGACCAAAACCCTGGATGCCATTGTCTGCTTCAGCATCCTGGGCTCAAAACACCTCTGATTTCAGCCTGTTCCCTCCTTGACATTTTGATCCCACCAGAAGTGCTTATCTGTTTTTCTAATCTAAACATGTCCTTTTGGTTTTCTGTGTGTGTGTGTGTGTGTGTGTGTGTGCTTGTGTATGCACCCGCATGTGTGTGTCTGTGCATGAATCATTGTTACGTGTTTAGAGCACAGTCTGAATTTATTTCACCATTTTAAATTGGAGTGTTCACATATTAGATGGTAGAAGGAGTTACAGCAGTTATTTTATGGAAATGTAATTATAGTGCACTCTCTAAAGTCACTTTTTCTATTTTGCCCACTGGAAAACACAGTAGTTTTGCAATTTTTGAATCTTTGAAAATTAATAGTAATTACTAACCATGGCTCCAATATAACTAGATGTTTACAGTATTTCTTTAAAAACCAGTTCTAATGTAGTAGCAAGAATCTACTCAAGTAATTTTAAACATAACTTAATATTTTCTATACTCTAATGCCAACATAGATTATTCAAAACACATATAATAAAAATAGTAGAATTTGACTAACAAAGAAATGAAAAAACCAACAGCTTTTATTTATTTATTTATTTTTATTTTTTAATAAATCTTTATTGGAGTATAATTGATTCACAGTACTGTGTTAGTTTCTGTTGCACAACAAAGTGAATCAGCCATATGCATACACATGTCCCCATGTCCCCTCCCTCTTTTTTTTAACATCTTTATTGGAGTATAATTGCTTTATGATGGTGTGTTAGTTTCTGCTTTATAACAAAGTGAATCAGCTATACATGTACATATATCCTCGTTTCTCCTCCTTCTTGCATCTCCCTCCCACCCTCCCTATCCCACCCCTCTAGGTCATCGGAAAGCACCGAGCTGATCTCCCTGTGCTATGCTGTTGCTTCCCACCAGCCAACTGTTTTACATTCGGTAGTGTATGTATGTCGATGCTACTCTCACTTCGCCCCAGCTTTGCCCTCCCTCCCATCCTCAAGTCCATTTTCTATGTCTACCTGTTTATTCTTGCACTGCAAGAAAGTTCATCAGTACCAATTTTTTTTTTTTTAGATTTCATATATATATGTGTTAGCATATGATATTTCTTTTTCTCTTTCTGACTTACTTCACTCTGTATGACAGACTCTAGATCCATCCACCTCACTACAAATAACTCAGTTTCTTTTTACGGCTGAGTAATATTCCATTGTATATATGTGCCACATCTTCTTTATCCATTCATCTGTCGATGGACATTTAGGTTGGTTCCATGTCCTGGCTATTGTAAATAGTGCTGCAGTGAACATTGGGGTACATGTCTTTTTGAATTATGGTTTTCTCAGGGTATATGCCCAGTAGTGGGATTGCTGGGTCATATGGTAGTTCTATTTTTAGTTTTTTAAGGAACCTAAATACTGTTCTCCATAGTGGCTGTATTAATTTACATTCCCACCAACAGTGCAAGAGGGTTCCCTTTTCTCCACACCCTCTCCAGCATTTATTGTTTTAGATTTTTTGATGATGGCCATTCTCACTGGTGTGAGGTGATACCTCACTGTAGTTTTGATTTGCATTTCTCTAATGATTAGTGATGTTGAGCATCCTTCCATGTGTTTGTTGGCAATCTGTATATCTTCTGTGGAGAAATGTCTATTTAGGTCTTCTGCCCATTTTTGGATTGTGTTGTTTGTTTTTTTGACATTGAGCTGCATGAGATGCTTGTATATTTTGGAGATTAATCCTTTGTTGTTTCATTTGCAAATATTTTCTCCCATTCTGAGGGTTGTCCTTTTGTCTTGTTTATAGTTTCCTTTGCTGGGCAAAAGCTTTTAAGTTTCATTAGGTCCCATTTGTTTATTTATATTTTTATTTCCATTTCTCTAGGAGGTGGGTCAAAAAGGATATTGCTGTGGTTTATGTCAAAGAGTGTTTTTCCTATGTTTTCCTCTAAGAGTTTAATAGTGTCTGGTCTTACATTTAGGTCTTTAATCCATTTGGAGTTTATTTTTGTGTATGGTGTTAGGGAGTGTTCTAATTTCATTCTTTTACATGTAGCTGTCCAGTTTTCCGAGCACCACTTATTGAAGAGGTTGTCTTTTCTCCATTATATATTCTTGCCTCCTTTGTCATAAATTAGGTGCCCATATGTGCATGGGTTTATCTCTGGGCATTCTATCTTGTACCATTTATCTATATTTCTGTTTTTGTGCCAGTACCATACTGTCTCGATTACTGTAGCTTTGTGGTATAGTTTGAAGTCAGGGAGCCTGAGTCCTCCAGCTCCGTTTTTCTTTCTCAGGATTGCGAACAAACACATGAAAGATTTTTCCAATGACATACTTGGACATACAAAAGTACATCACACATTCTTATAAAACTATATACAATTCAGCGCTTATTAAAAAATGAGAATCTTTTAGGCAACTAACTGTCTAATATAAAACTTACTAGGCTAGGTGTTTTATTTAACTTTCTTCTTAAAATATTTATTTTAACATATTTTTAAGTAGTACTAATTATGATGAAAGTATTTTCCACATTAAACTGAAATTTGCCTTCAAATAATTTCTACTGGCCAATTCTGGCCTGCTTTCCACAGCTACACAGAATGAATCAAGCCCCACTGATGTTATGTCTTGTTTCTTTGAATCTCTCTTCCTAGCCTGCTAAACTCCTTGGTTTCTGATTCTGCAATTCAGCTCCCAGGTACCCCCCAGCTTCTTAAAATCCACAAATTAGATGTGCTTGCTTTTATGTCCTCATCCAAATTACTGATAGAAACATTAAAGATGACAGGAAATACCTCTGCAGCCTGAAACTAGATACATTCCATTCCATTGACTTTTCTTTTCACCAATGAGCTCTCATTTGTCTTTCAACAAGGTCCAAATCCATCTTCCTATGATATTATCAGCCTACACTTGAGCATCTTGTCCAAAACCTTTGCTGATTCCAGGTATTTTAATTTCTTGGCCTTCTCTTTATCTGCCACTTTAGGAGTTAAAAAAAAAAGTGAGATCAGTCTGGAATAACTTGTGAACACATAGATGCATTTTGTTATCACATCTTTTCCTAGTTAATAATAGACAGAGCTGAAACTTTTGATGACTCAGATTTGGATGGGGCTGATCCAGTGATCACGCTAAGTGCTGTATTAGCAGTATTAGCTGTAACTCCGGGAAGCAGGTGCTCATCACCTCACAGATGATGACTGGAAATGTGGTCTACTTTTCCGCCTAGGCTTCTTGTGGCCCCAGCAAGTCTTCCTGGAACTCAGATCGTTTGAGGACCGCAGCTGCGGCCTCTACTTCTTTTCCTTCTGTAACTTGTGTGCCGTCCAACCTTAAAACCATGAATCAAATGAAACATTTTGCTGATGTCACAAGGTGAAAAGGAACAGATTTTCTTCCTCCCATAATCCTCATCCTTTGCTCTTTTAATTGCATAAGGATAGTGGTTAAAATCCTGGGTTTTGGGTTAGATTGCCTGCATCTATATCTTGTGTCCACAATTTCTGAGTTGCTGTCATCAATTTGCTTAGCTCTCCAAGTGTCATTTTTCTCATGTATCAAATGGGAATAAAAGTATTGTCTATTCCACAGGCTTGCTATGAGAATTAATTGAGGTATTGCACACAAAACATTTAGCTGTGTTCTTAGCACATAATCGGCTTCTAACAAGCATTAAATGCTGTTTTAATTGTTATTGTAGCTTGAGAAGGACGTGGGCCTTCTCAATCTGAAGAAAGCTGGTTGCTTTAGGGCTATAGCTCTGTGTAGGTTGACTGAGGTTGCCCTGTACACACACTATTAAAATTATTTCCAATTATGACTAGTTTAGCTCTTCAGAGAATTACTGAAGTAGTGGCAAATGTTGGGCGATATGACCCTGCTCGGGGTATTGCCTTAATGATATCAGTAATGGCTTGTTTTTACAAAGCCCCTTTCCATCTGACAGGCAGAAAGCACTATAGACAGTATTACATAATGATTTTGAGATGTTGCTAGGCTACAAGTACTCCACTATTGTTTCTGTTTTGCACAGGAATTCTAAGTAACTTGCTTATATTCACATAGAAAGACAGCAGAACAAGGGAAAAAACATTACGTGGGCCTCTGAAATTCTACCTGGAGATTTGGGGCCCCAAAGCAAGTAACTCTGGAGCAATTGACATCACAGACACTCTGTACAATTTAAGATAATTCAATCAAAATCACTTGGCAGTGTGAAATCTGACAGTATGCCATCATTGATTACATTTTGAATATATCCAGCCTGAGCTTGATTCAGTAATTCTAGCAATTGATCAGTAGGCTCACAGAACCCAATACAGTTAACAACTGGACGGAATAGGTAGTGAGGAAATTCAGTTTTAGCCTACTTGATTTTCAGCCCCATCTGACAAATAGTACGTGCCAGACACTAGGCTACACACAACTGGAGGTAACGGTGTTCTTAGGGACTTACAGTCAAGTGAGACAGGAAATGAAGATATGAATATGTATATGGAAATGAAGACCTAGATGTTGACATAGATACCGATTCATACAAATATAACACTATGCTAAAGATAATAAGGAGATGTTGGTTTTGACTGGGGACCTGGGAAAACCTTGTGGAAAAGAGATGATTTAAGTAAGGTCTTAAAGAATCGACAGGTTGGATGTTACAGCACATGTTTGGCAAAGGGAAAAAAAACACTGTGTAGAGCAGGTGGAAGGGTCCTTGCAAGTCTTTGTTGGTGCAGGAAAAATGGGCAATTATACCTTATCTGTATGTTCTCCAGAGCTGGTAGGGACCTCAGTTTTACTTGATCACAAACTTAAGACCAGATTCCTATTAACTATTTGGAAGGAGAACAAAAGAGAGAAATGGGAAAAAAAAAAAAAAAAAAGGAAGGAAGGATTCATTTCAATTTTTTTTTCAAACTTCTTTCAGAGGTGAGACTATAAACCACAAGCCAAATATATATCAAATATATCTGAAATACCTCCATATCAGCTCCTTAGGTGGTCTGTTTCAGAAACTAAATTTGTGTGTAAGTCTATGTGAAGTCTCTTTATTCCTGCAGTGAGCTTTGTACTGATCATCTCACTGATGAGGCATTAGAATTCTGCTGAATTCTAGAATTCTAATTGGCATCCACTGTTGCACCTAGTTGGTGTGGGAAATCGCTAGTCAAGGGTACTTTCAACCTATTTTCCTAGTACCTGGCTTGGGGAGAGGTAACAAGAGAAGCCTTGTATAACCAATGCTTTTAATGATATACAAAATATTTCTAACCAAATATTCAAAATGGCAGAGATTTTGGATTCATCTTGTTCAGTTTGTGCATTTAAAAAAAGGCTGGACCCTCCTGAAGGACATAAGTTAATGATATACTCTGTGTCAATGACAATGCTAAGGACAATTGGGGAGCTCAATTCTCGATGACAGAGTAGGAACAATGGTGACATAATCACATCCAAATGACTGTCATGTGTTTGGCACTGCCTCCTATTCAATGCCATAGATTCTGACGCATATTCTTATGGTAGTATGATGATATTTTTAGAACATTAGAAGTTCCAGAATTTTCTAACGTTGCAGTTGAAAGTTTTCTCCCAGTATAGACTTACACTAGTCAATGGAAATTACACTGCACCATGAAACATATGATAGCACAGATTTTGCAACAAGAGGCCTGGGTTTGAGACCCTACGTTTCTGGATTGTGGCCATGTTATTTTGGGCAAGTAATTTTATGTTTCTGAATATCAATGTACTTAGTTGGAAAATGGGAATCATAATTATGCCTACTAAATTGAATTTTGAGAGCCACAGGAGATATTGTACATAAAAGTAATTTATCAGGCAATATACAGATACCTTATTATGAGTTGGTTTATTCTTTATTTAAGTTAACATAATTTAAAAATGTATCTATATGTGCTATATCTCTTTAACAGTAATTTGTAGTCTTTATAAAGCTGATGTTAATGTGTTATAGTGGGATAATGTTGCTCTGGAAATCTACAAACAGGATTATTTTTGTGTATTGGTTTTTACTAGTACTCCTCTCTAGTTCCCAACAGTAAGGATATTCATGGCTGGCTTAATTGCTATTGTTATGTTCACTTAATACACATACTACCACCATGATTAAAGATTTGTTTAAAAAACTCAGTGCTGGGGGCTTCCCTGGTGGCGCAGTGGTTGAGAGTCCGCCTGCCGATGCAGGGGACACGGGTTCGTGCCCCGGTCCGGGAAGATCCCACATGCCACGGAGCGGCTGGGCCCGTGAGCCATGGCCGCTGAGCCTGCGCATCCGGAGCCTGTGCTCCACAAAGGGAGAGGCCCGCGCACCGCAAAAAAAAAAAAAAAAAAAAAAAAAAAAACTCAGTGCTACTTTGAGGTATTTGGTGGTGATAATGAATTATTATTTGTCTTAATTGTCTTGTATAATCCTCATACAATGTCCTACAGGAATTGATACCTATCTAATGGAGGTGTGTCATTTTTTAAGTTCTCTTAGCATCTGAAAGTTGGCAGTTGTTCACTTATATACCTCATTTTCTTCATTAAACATAGTGCAAGTGATTAAAGCTGGTAAGGCACAGGTTTTAGGGTAATTAAATGGGATTTCTTTTACTGAATAAAATAAGGGAGAAGGTAATTTAAAAAGCATTTTTTTGAGAAATACTTTGTTCTGTATTTTAGGAGAAATGCATGAGGAACTAAAGAGGAACATGAACATTGTAAGAACAAACTTTAAATTGTGTGTTTGAGCTACAGAAATGTGTCTTTTGGCCTTTTGAGTTAGTGTTTTGTCTTAATAAACATAGTAAAAATTTAAAAATTACATTTACAACTGAATTTTCATAATGTGAAAATGAAAATGGTATAGGAAATAGAAAGGTGAATATAGGAAAATTTAGATGTAGTTGACATTACAATATGCCTGAGATCTTTACATATCTTTTTTTTTGAATTCTCCACTTTTTAAAAAATATTTTTTTGAATTTTATTTAATTTATTTTTTTATATAGCAGGTTCTTATTAGTTATCTATTTTATACATATTAGTGTACATATCTAGTTTGATTCTCACCTACATATATAGGGATAAAGGAGTCAATTTAACAGTTAATAGGAGGGCATGTAGACAAGGCTACGTCAGTCTGTCTCAAGGGCTGTGCTCCTTCTGCCTCACCGTGGGACTGAGTATATACAGCCAAACCTGAATCTAACAAGTTCTATATTAAATACTAATATTTCCAAGAAATTTTCATTTGGATGGTAGCAAATTTAACAGTACCCACCTAATTGTTTTAGAGTATGATTAGCCTGAATTACTTTAATGAACCAGAAAAAAAATCAGGACACTAAGAAACAGAAATCTTTCAGTGTTTTACTCAGAATGTTTTTTCCATTAAATATGTTATTCTTATAATTGCTTACAGGTTTCCTAGTGTACAATAATCAAAGCAATATTTTTAAAGTATTTTTATTGTGAAACTTAAAACATTAGAAAACTACAAGAATAATCAGCCCTCATTAATCAGCAGCCAGCTTCAATAATTATCAATATTTTGCCAGTCTAGTTTGACTCATACCACACTACCTTTTTCCACTGAGAAATATTTAAATTACCATACACTGTATAATTTCACCTGTATGTCCAGTATGTGCATACCTCTAAAGATAGTGACACATTAAAAAACTTCATTATCTCTCTTAGAACTCTTAATATTAATTCCTTAACATTATCTAATATCTAGTTGTTGGTTTGAAACCTCGGAGTTCCCCAGGTGAAATCAGAAACTGGTCCTTGAACATGGAGAGATCGAAGAAAGAGGCAGCCTGCTCCGGATTAGTAGGTGGCAGCTTTAATAAGCAAGAGAACTTACATAAGAGACTTGTCTTGGGCGGCTTCAAGATAAGTTAGACCTCTATACCTCCGGCCAGAATCTTAAGAGTACATAGAGGCCTTAATAAGATTCAGTCACATACAGAGTCCAGATTGTCTCAGTAACACAGTATCATCTTAAGACTGTGCCCTTGAAGTGTCCTGTAGTGTGGTAACAGTGGGCAGAATGTACATTCCAAGGAACGGGGAGGGGGTAAGGAGCCTCTGGTTGCTGGGGTCAGTCTGTGGGTCAACTGGTGGTCACATCTTCTCAATGACTCCCTCCAACACTAGTCCCTGCTTATTTTTCGTGACTGTGTGAAGATGTCTCTTTATAATTGCTTTGTTTAAATCAGGATCCAAGCAAGGACTACACATTGCCTTTGGTTGACAGGTCTCTTAAGACTCTTTTCATCATGTCATTTATTGCTGGAACGAGCTAGGTATTTTACCTTACTGAATATCTAAAATTCTGAATTTGACTCTGCATCCACACAGTGTCTTTTTAACATCATCTACCTGCCACATATATGGAGACACTAGCTTAAATTCAGACTTTTGTTTTGTTTTGTTTATGGGCAAGAACATTTCTTTGGTGGAAATGTGTATTTCCCACTGCATCACAGAAAGAGGCCCATGACGTCTTGTCTTTCAGTGATAATATGACATGGCAGTGGGATCAGATGATGTCAGCCTAATCTGTTCACGATAAAGTTTCCTCACAGGCTTAATGGTTTTAATAGTTATTGATGGTAATCACACAGATTCATTCTTTTCTCAGGGGTTTTTAAACAGCGATTTTCTAATTCTCTCATTTCTTCTGCTTTTATTAATTGAAATTCTACTATAAACAAGAATTTTCTCTAAGTACTTTGATTTTTTTCTTCATTTATGATTTTTCTGAATAATGATTTTGGTGTCCTAGCAATCTTCAAAGGTGAACAATTAGTTTACCCTTTTTATGAGTACCATTATGAATGAATGAAATTTGGTTTAGTGGTCTGCAGTACATATTTATTAACCTTCCTCTTGTTTTCAGTCCCACGTTTTCCTCTTGTTCATTGCTATGCCTGGTGATTCTCAGCTCAGAGATGCTCCAGAATTCTGTGAAGCTAACTGACTTCCTTTCACTTTGTAGCTTCTTCTGAGCACACTCAAGGCTTCAGTGGTTCTGTCCACTCCACGCATTAACTTGCCCTCTTTTTCTGATTTCCAAATATCTGTTAAAATGTTTCATTTATTCATTCTTATTCTTTCAGTGTTTATTTTTTCTTCTCTCTCTCTCTCTCTCTCTCTCTTTAATTTGTGAGGGAAGATGTGTCTTGGTGATGCAGAACACAAAGCATGTGCCCATCCACTATCACCTCTTGTTTTTTAAAAATAGACTCCCTTCAAGTTGTGTCAAATAGCTGATTTTTTGGACTTTAGGGGAGTTTAAATTTATTAAAATTTACAAATTGGAATGGGTGTCTATTTCTATCTAAGATGATTTCTAAGATGATTTCCTGTACCATGCTTTTCATTTAAGACATAAAGACCTTGAGCTGCATTTGGTTACCGACCCAGATATCCTTGAAATCCACATTTTCTAGCCTCTAAGCCTAACATCTTTACCCTCTCCAGTAACCAGCTGTTCTTTTCCTCATACTCAGGGGATATATAATCTTGGTATAAAAAGGCATGAATCCTTCTCTTGAGTAAGGGCAACTTGCACATTTCTCAAGCTTCAGCTCTCTCTAGAAATCTCATATGGTTCCAGGCCCAGAAGAGTTAGTTAGGAGCCCTATCAACTGGACTGTTTCTGGAATTATGTTTTAGACCATTCAACCATTCAAATGACTCTTCATATTCAACAAAATGAGCCTCAAAGATGTGGACAATCCTGAGGTTAGGAAGCAAGTCTTGAGTAAACACAAATCTCAGCAAATGGCTATATTACAAGAAGTATATAATTGAAGAATATGTGTGTTTGTAAAGATTAAACCATAGGGACATTTTATATGTTCCAGTGAATTATATTTGGTAAAAAATAATTTTGGGGAAAAATAATGACAGTCTCAGGACTAATATATTATTTTTTCTGTCTTAATAAGCTTTGATAGCATCTATTTGGACATTTGATGCATTATCAATTTTTCCTTTTCTGCAAAAAAGTAGATCTGCCCTATGTGGAAGAAGACAACTATCAAAGTGAGTATAGAGGGAACATATCTCAACATAATAAAGACCATTTATGACAAGCCCATAGCCAACATAATACTCAGTGGTGAAAAGCTGAAAGCGTTCCTGCTAAATTCAGGAACAAGACAAGAATGCCCACTCTCACCACTTCTATTTAACAGAGTTTTGGAAGTCCTAGCCACAGCAATCAGAAAGGAAAAGAAATAAAAATATCCAAATTGAAAGGGAAGAGGTAAAGCTCACTATTTGCAGATGACATGACACTCTGTATAGAGAACCCTGAAGTCTTTACCCCAAAACTATTAGAACTAATAAATGAATTCAGCAATTTTGCAGGATAAGAAGTCTAGTGTATAGTGCATTTCTATAACTAATAATGAAATATCAGAAAGAGAAAGTAAAAAAAAAAATCCTGTTTAAAATTGCTTCAAAAAATATCTAGGAATAAATTTAACCTTTACCAAGGAAGTGAAAGACCTATACTCTGAAGTACTATGAAGGAAATGGAAGATGATTCAAAGAAATGGAAAGACATCCCATGCTCTTGGTTGGAAGAATTAGTATTATTAAAATGGCCATACTATCCAAAGCAATGTACAGATTTAATGTAACCCCTATCAAAACACCTTGGAGGTTTTTCACAGAACTTAGAACAAATAATTCTAAAATTTATATGGAACCACAAAAGACCCTGAATTGTCAAAGTAATCCTGAGAAAAAAAAGAGCAAACCTGTAGATAACCCTCCCAGACTTCAGACTATACTACAAAGCTATAGTAACCAAAAACAACATGACATTGGCACAAAAACAGACACATAGATCAGTGGAAGAGAATAGAGAGTCCAGAAATAAACCCATGTACCTATGGTCAATTAATCTATAACAAAGGAGTCAATTACATCTAATGGAGAAAAGGCCATCTCTTCAACAAGTGGTGCTGGGAAAATTGGACAGCCACACGTAAAACAATGAGATTAGAACATTCCCTCACACCATGTACAAAAATAAACTCAAAATGGTTTAAAGGCTTAAATGTAAGACCTTGATCCATAAAACTAGAAGAGAACACAGGTGGAACACTTTGACATAAATTGTAGCAATATTTTCTTGGATCATTCTCTTAAGGAAAAGATAAAAAAGCAAAAATAAACAAATGGGACCTAATTAAAAGCTTTTGGACAACAAAGGAAACCATCAGCAAAATGAAAAGACAACCTACAGAATTGGAGAAAGCATTTGCAAATGATACAACTGACAAGGGGTTAATATCCAAAATATACAAACAGCTCATACGACTCAAAATTTAAAAAAAATTCAATCAAAAACGGACAAAAGACTTGAACAGACATTTTCCCAATGAATACATACAGATGGACAACAGGCACATGAAAAGATGCTCAACATCGCTAATTATTAGATAAATGCTAATCTAAACCTTTGAATCTTGATCCACATTTTGATGAAAAATCTTCTTTATCTCTCAGTAATTGTTTCTTTATTCCTCTACATGTGAAAAATCATCTTTTAAAATTTTCAGAAGTTTTAAAATTATTTACCTCACTGTGCTTAACAGGCTATATGTGGGTGTCAAACTCACGTCTTTCTTTCCTCAATGGATTCTGATAAACTTGTATAAATATCTTAATATGTGCTTTTTAAAAATTTGCATCTATAGGAAAGATCCTAGAGTAGGCTCAATGCAAAAAATGCTAACATTCTGGGGGCTCTGAAAGTGGAAGGTAATGATTCAATTATTCAAAGTTTTGGGCATACTAGAAATTTGCCCCAATGACCTGGTGTTACACTAGAATTTCTCCATGAAAGGCAGAATAGGACTACATTTGGGAGTACAGAGACTCATTCAACCTATTTCTGTAATGTCATCTTATCATTCTATCAATAATAACAATGATGATAAAGAAAAGTAACTTTTCAAGTCTCAATGTATAGAAAAATATGCAGCTTTGTGTAGGCTTGCACTCTATTATCACACTTCATGAGTTAATATTTTAATTACACCTCCTTGATAATAATTAGCCTTCTCAGCTCCTTATTTGTCATCGGAAAACTTACAGTCACAGTTCCAAGCTTACCTGACTCTGTTTTCTCCTCTTTTTTCCATTAACTCAGATATTAATACTCTTCATTTGGAAAATGCTCCTTCCAACCATGGTAAAATTTCACCCTTGTACAGAATTTCCTTATGTCTTATCAAATGTACTTTGGTTGCAAAAGCAGACTAAAGTATAATTACTTTAAAATATTCTGTCCAGTTTTTTATTTAAGTATATGCTTGAATAGCTTGTGGATTTAACCAGAAGAATCTGGCTAGTTGCAGTGTTTTGGTAAATAGCTTGTATTATTATTTTTTTCTAAAAAGCCTCTTTTATTTTTAAAACCATGAAATCAAGGGAAAAGGGAGGCTATGAGTTACCTTTAGCTCATGCCAACATTAGGCTTTACTGAAAATCTTTTCAATGCAAATTTAGACATTTCTCAATGATTTTAATGTTAGAATTTGGGGATTTGGTGGGCTCATTTAAATGTCAGGCTGTGAAGAAGTTGTGTTCTGTCTCAGGAGACTAGTTAATGCTGGAATCAGGGCTGCTGCACTGGGCACCACAGTGCTTCCTTCTTTAGTGCTCTAGGGACCAGCTAAAGGACAAAAAAGGGAAAATAGCTGGTATTAGCTAAGCTTCCAAGAAGATAGGATCATAGGGAACCAAAATGATGGTTTGTTATAAAAACTATTCCTCTCCTCTTCCTCTCAGTACTCTGTGCTCCTCCTCTCCTGTAACAGAATGATCAGGAGACTGAGTATCCGAAGAGTAGCATATGAGTCCCAGCACCACCACTATAGTCCTATACCCTTGTGCAAGCTGTTAAGCATTCCGAGTCGCAATTTATTTCCAAAATGAGAGCATTGAATTAAATTATTTCTTTGGTTTCTCTCAGCTTAAAACCATGCTTTTTGAGGTCAGGGGAAAAACTATATTACTTTAATATGTGCTACATCTAAAGATTTATTTATGGAAGAAAAATTACAGTTCTAGCTTAAAGGAATCTCCCCATTACTGGATCCATGATATACAAATTTCTTATGTTGTCTTTCCAAACACATTATAATTACACTTTGCATTATGGTATTTTTTACCTTCAGCAGATTGAGTTTCACATCCATAAATGCCTTTTGGATTCCCACTCCTCACTCTAACACAAAGAAGAGGCAGTGACTTCTAAAGAAATATGGGTAGCTTAGAGGGTAGAGCAAGATGGTGGGTAAACAGCATATTCCACTTAATATTGGCCAGGTTCTTTGATGTATATAAAATGCATACATAGCATGAGGCTTGGCTTATATATTTGGTCCAGAATATATTCAGGCTTTGCTACCCTCTGCATTTTACATATTTTTCTAAACATCCTGTGAAACGATCAGGGTAGCCATTATCTTTTATATTTTTCAAGTGAGGGAATAGCATAAATCAAAGAGGTACAGAACTTTAAAGAGAACCTAAAAGGCCATCTTACTCAATCTTCTCAATATTCAGAGAAGAAAATCAAGTATCAGAGAAATTAAGGAATCTGCCCAAGGCCACTCAGCTAAGTGATAGAACTATGTCTCTTAGATCATTTGATTACTAAGCTCGTGCTCTTTCTGGACCAGCATGCCATCACTGACCAAGGCTTCCTTTGCTCTTATGAAAGCCGATTTGAGATAGGGAAATTTAGTAATTCTGGGTAACATATTGAGAGCATTACCAGGACAAGCTTGTGAAGGAAGACACACACATTACAAATGCAGAGGTTCAAATGTTTTCATTTGAGACAAACAGCAATTGGCTTGTGGGTCATAGGATTTGAGGTTTCCTAAGCATTTAGGAAATATTTAGGAAGAAAATTCTCGAGTACTTAGTATTTCCTAAGAATATTTAAGATTTTAAGATGCTTTTGTTGAATTCATGAGCTGTTATTCATTAGGAAGAACTAGGGTGATAAAAGATCCCAAGTTTCTTGCTCCTGAAAGAGTCTGTTTGAAATAAATTTTGGTTTGGTATTGAATTAAAAAATGAAAAATTTGTGCTCCATCTTTTTTTTTTTTTTCATGTTAACCACATTCAGGCCTCAAATGGTTGAAGAGAAGAATAAGACCACTTTCCATTTTCTCAGTAGTGTCTATCAAGGGCTTTCTGTACATGGTGCATTGTAAATTTTCATCAGTTGAGGGTTTTGTTTCATCAGTCCTATGTTTAAGACCAATACTTGCTCCTAGACTTTTGGGGAAATTTGCCAAGCTATCCTGAGTGTCTCTGAGGTTAATCTCTGGTTAATTGGGCCCAAATGAAAGTGACAGAAATCTCTAACTAGAGTTTCACCCCTTCTTATCAGAATTCCAGGGGTCTTTTGTAATGAGAAATTCCAAGGGACAGAGTTGAAATCTCCTGCTTGGTTCAATCTAAGACAGCCCACACTCTTCATATTTCTCAGGCTCGCTTTGGTCCTGTCCTTCAAATCTGAGCCTGGATGAAATCCTTCTACAGTTATGTTCATTGGACCAAGAACACATGGCCATGCTTCCAGGGAAATCCCAACCTTTCTTTAGCAACAAGGAGCCCCTTTCTTTGGCAGGATTGCCTGACATTGTATAGGACTTGAATTCTGCTTGGTTCCTCAGAAAATTCTGAAGCAGCAACTTTCATCTCTCTCTCTCTCAAGCCTACAGATTTAGTGAGTTAAAAGTTGTGAAACAATGAAATTATATTTAATGCTGCCAGAAGTAAGTGTGGCAGGGGTATGGAGTCAGAATAGGAATTCATTTAAACACCGGATGTACTGAAAACAAGCAGAGTTCTGAGGGAAATGAACTAAAGGAATACTGTGACATTATGAATCTTTGTAGTCACTAAAAATGTCAAAATATGTCTCTATCCTGCCAAAAGTCAGTGTTGCTTACACACTTCACACGGACAGGGCACCAAATGATTTATGGACCTTCCACCACAAAGTTCCTCTGCCATTTTCAAAATACTGCCTTGGTTACTAAAGGGCAAACATATTTGGTAGGTTTCATCTTCCCATTGGTGTTCTCACCTCTGATCAGTCTTCTGTGTTCATGGGGATCATTGTTAAGACAAATACATTGTTTTTGTTTTCTTTATATTTTGTTAATTTAATGTTTTAAATTTAATTTTTATTTTATATTGGAGTAGAGTTGATTCACAATGTTTTAGGTGTACAGCACAGTGATTCAGTTATACATATATCCATTCCTTTTCAGATTCTTTTCCCATATAGGTTATTACAGACTATTGAGTAGAGTTCCCTGTGCTATACAGTAGGTCCTTGTTGATTATCTGTTTTATATATAGTAGTAGGTATATGTTAATCCCAACCTCCTAATTTAATCCTCCCCCCACCACCTTTCCCCTTTGGTAAGCATAAATTTGTTCTCTAAGTCTGTGAGTCTGTTTCTGTTTTGTCAATAAGTTCATTTGTACCATTATTTTTAGATTCTACATATAAGTGATAGGATATGGTGTTTGTCTTTCTCTGTGTGACTGACTTCACGTAGTATGATAATCTCTAGGTTCATCCATGGTGCTGCAAATAGCATTATTTCATTCTTTTTTTATGGCTGAGTATATTCCATTGTATCGATATATATGTACCACATCTTCTTTATCAATTCATCTGTTGATGGACATTTAGGTTGCTACCATGTCTTGGCTATTGTAAACAGTGCTACAATGAGCATAGGGGTGCATGTATCTTTTAAAAGTATGGTTTTCTCTGGATATATACCCAGGAGTGGGATTGCTGGAATATGATAGCTCTATTTTTAGTTTGTTAAGGAACCTCCATAATATTCTCCATAGTGGCTACGCCAATTTTCATTCCCACCAACAGTGTAGGAGGGTTTCCTTTACTCCACACGCTCTCCAGCATATATTATTTGTAGACTTTTGGTGATGGCCATTCTGACAGTGGTACCTCATTGTAATTTTGACTTGCATTTCTCTAATAATTAGCGATATTGAGCATCTTCATGTGCTTTTTGGCCATCTGTATGACTTCTTTGGAGAAATGTCTGTTTAGATCTTCTGCCCAGTTTTTGATTGGGTTGTTTGTTTTTTTTGATATTGAGCTGCATGAGCTATTTGTATATTCTGGAGATTAATCCCTTGTCAGTTGCATCATTTGCAAATATTTTCTCCCATTCTGTAGGTTATCTTTTCATTTTGTTTGTGAAAACAAATACATCTTTTGATCATTTTAGTCCCTTATATACACTGGACTGCTGGACAAACTTGATTTATATCCAGTTTCAAAGGAAAAAATGACCTTATTTAGGAAAATAAATCCCCACTAAAGATAACTCTAAGACAGTAGTTTCTCTGTGGTAACAGAGGGAGAACATGTGTTCCATGCACAGAATGGATATATTCTACCCATATGAGAGCTCTCAAAATGTATGACCCCTTCTCAGACTTTTTTGGAAGGAAGGTAAATAATCTACAGATTGGGACCATGATTCTGGGCCAAATACTGTGCTATGGGTAAGAATTTCTTTATATGTACTGTCAACTTTTGAACATGTTTACATGAACACTAGCAGCATGTGTAGTTTGAAACGCAGTTCCCAGCAGTTTCTGCCATAGTTGATCTCACATGGAGGGTTACAGGGATACACTAGATCCATCAAACCCATCCGTGTTTGAATCCTCCTGATGGACTGGACAGATGGATTGTGTTACTTCCACTTTGACCATATCTATGGTCATGGTGACAAAGAGTCTGCTTTCTCTCTTTAATCCTTTATTTCAATCTATTGATTTTTTTGACATAAACAATTTGATTTATGACAGTGGTTTTCAGAGTTCAGAGACACTGTAAGTTTTCCAGAAATTTTGAAGGTTTGGTAAATGTTTGATTAAATTTAATATTTTATTTTATTTTATTTCTTAAAGATTTTTTTAATGTGGACCATTTTTAAAGTCTTTTATTGAATTTGTTATGATATTGCTTCTGTTTTATGTTTTGTTTTTTTGGCCACGAGGCATGTGAGATTTTAGCTCCCTGATGAGGGATCAAACCTGCACCCTCTACCTTGGAAGGTGAAGACCTAACTCCTGGACTGCCAGGGAAGTCCCAAATTTAATATTTTAAAATCACAATTTAAAAACATTGAGCCACTGCTCATAGGTGATATATTACATTTTTTCAGAATATGCAAAGAACTCATACAGTTCAACATCAAAACCCCAAACAGTCTTATTAAAAAATGGGCAGAGAATCTGAATAGACATTTTTCTAAGGACAACATACAGATGGCCAACGGGCACATGAAAAGGTACACAACATCGCTAATCATCAGGGAAATGTAAATCAGAACTACAATGAGATATCACGTCACACCTGTCAGAATGGCTATCATCAAAAAGACAGCAAATAATAAGTGTTGGTGAGGATCTGGAGGAAAGGGAACCCTCATGTACTGTTAGTGGGAATATAAATTGGTGCAGCCCATATAAAAAACAGCATGCAGGTTCCTCAAAAAATTAAAAAAATAGAACTACCATAAGATCCAGCAATTATACTCTTGGGTATTTAGTCAAAAAAAAAAAAAACCCACCCAAAACACTAATTTAAAAAGATATATGCACCCCAATGATGATTGCAGCATTATTTACAATAGCCAAGGTATGCAATCTAAGTGTCCACAGATAGGTGAATGGATAAAGAAGATGTGATACACACACACACACACACACACACACACACACACACACACACACACACACACACACACACACACACACACACACACACACACACACACACACACACACGAATATTACTCAGCCTTGAAAAACAATGAAACCTTGCCATTTGTGACAACACTGATGGATCTAGAGGGTACTATGCTTAGTGAAATGTCAGACAAAGATAAATACTGTATGGTTTCACTTATATGTGGAATCTAAAGAGACAAACGAACAAACATAACAAAACAGAAACAGAGTTATAGATACAGAGAAAAAAACAGGTGGTTGCCAGAGGTGAGGGAGGGGAGTACAGGGAAGAAAAAAGTAGGTGAGGGAGATTACGAGGTACAAACTTCCAGTTGCAAAATAAATGAGTCACAGGTATGAAAGGTACAGTGTGGAGAATATAGTCAATAACTACGTAATATCTTTGTATTGTAACTAGATTTATCATGGTAATCAGTTCGAAAGGTATAGAAATACCAATCACTATGTCGTGTAACAGGATATATTACATTTTTAACATGAGGAAAACCTCTAACTTGTTAACACATGGTGCTGGTAAAGTCTGTGTGTGTGTGTGTGTGTGTGTGTGTGTGTGTGTACTGTCACACTCAAGACTTGAACTAAAACATCTACCATTTCTACAAATAAGTGAACTGTGAACTTTCTGTAAAAGTGTTAGATTGGGGAAGGTATAGTACTTTCATGCAAATTTGGGTCTGTACATTTCTTTTTACATGTAAATGTACAAGGAAATAATTGTTTGTCACACACAAGCCTCAATAAATTAAACACCAAAGGATACTTAGACATAGATTCTCAGTCTGTGCCCTTGCCACTGAATAATCATGAATTGTGTAATAACAGATGAACACGTGGTAGGTTGCATGATATAATACAATGATACTGTATTATAATATTTTGGTAGGTTTCAGTTTTGGGTGCTTTTGGTTTGACTTTTATGTTCATAACTTTCAACCTTGAAACACAATTTCATAGTACTCTTATTTAAAGTTTTAGAATCAAGATTACTGAATAATATATTGAGGTATCAAAGCAAGCTCTTAAAATGTCCACATTTATAATGCTTATCTGTGTGAATTACATTTTTCTTATTACTGTGCAACCCAAAATATATAGGAATATATTGGATGTAGATACTAATATAAGACTGTAACTGTCAATCACATTCGTGGTTTCAAATTTTTGTGTATGTCAAGATCGCTTCACCGTTGCCATTCATTGATGTTTAAACAAGTAAACTTACACATTTAAAGTATATATCCTTGTAAAAATACCCCTTATATCTATTTTATATATTGGGGTTTTGAGTAAGACTTCATTTGAAATAATAATTCTGTCACTAAAAATCTGGTACTAAAAATCCAATTCAGAAGGTTGGTGGTTTGTACACATCCCATTTTTAGCCCGCATGGCTTCACACATACAATTCATACCTTGAAACTTGCAATAATTGCTAACTTAATTCACTTCCTCTTGTAAAAGGCTTGGGATCAGGCTAAAATCTAGTGGCAGTTGCAGTAGCTTAGAACCAAGCTAAAATGCAAATATTATTTTTTTAAAATATAGTTGATTTACAATGTTGTGTTAGTTTCTGGTGTACAGTAAAGTGATTCAGTTACATATATGTGTGTGTATATATATATGTGTGTGTGTATACATACATACACACATTCTTTTTCATATTCTTTTCCATTATAGGTTATTACAGGATATTGACTATAGTTCCCTGTGCTATACCGTAGGACCTTGTTGTTTATCCATTCTATATATAATAGTTTGCATCAAAATGCAAACATAACTGCATGTTAGGTATATTCTAATGAAGCAGGTGAAGAGGAAAGTTAGTAGATACCGTTATTTCAGACCTAATATTAAAGCCCAGTGTGCATGCAGCATGTATAATGGAAGACATGGATAATGATGAGAAGCTGATAATTTGAAAATGTTTACTCTTTGATTTGTGAGGGCTTTTTTCAGCAGATTTGCTTCCCAGTGGGGCTCCTTAGAAGGATATCAAAGCCAATTTCATTCTCTGAACATACCAGCAGATGGGTGGGAGATACTAGGCTAAGATTAAACAGTTGTTCTATATAATTCACAGGTTCCTGGGCACAGTGAACATATTTCAATTTGGGGACTGTTAATTTCTGCCAGCCCATGTATTGCATGCATATCCCTTTATATCTCCCAGTGCGTGTTCGCAAAAGGGCCACTTGCTTCGTCATCACTTATGTGTCTGGATCAAAAAGGACAAAAAAAGCATATATGAAAACCACACAGGAGCAGTGAAACAAGTCACGGGATAAGGTCTCACTTCTGCCCTCCTGGCTCTCCTCTGAGTCACTAGCAAGCCCACTGGCCCTTGCAGCCCGAGATAATCCTAAGCAATGTGGTTCTGTCTGATAAAGAGCTGCGGATTCTATTCAGTGACACACGCATGCCTTGAAGTGACTCAGAGCGCGTCACAGAGTGCATAACCCAGCACTGGAGGAACACATCTGCGTCACTGAGGGTCATTTCAGCTGAGAGCGTGTTGCAGCACTTCAATGCTTGTGCCAAGGGTAGTCACTGTAATACTCTGCAGAACCGCCCTCTTTATCACCACGATCATGATGCTTTGATGGTCACATTCTCAGTCTCTAGCCTTGAGGAAAGAAGGCTGAGTCAATAAGCTAAATATGACAGTACATATGCGAGGATGGATAAGATCAGATCAATGTATGTCAGTGAACAAGTTTAGCATCTTGTGGAGATGACGCTGTTTCCATTTTCAGCTCATCTCTAACTGTGTGACATTTGGAAAGTTGCTTAACCTCTGTGGTCAGCTTTCGCTTACTGCAAAAGGGAATTTATTAAAGCACATGAATGTGAAGCTCAGAATTGCTGGGAGGGCTAGAGAAATAGACTCTAGGTTAAGGTCTCAAAAACAATAATGAAAGCCATGCTGCAGGAGGGCCCCCATGAGGAGACTGCCACTCCTGGCTCCACCTTCCTACAACTGTAATTACAACATCTAAAACAGGACTCTTCCGCTGTCACCCACACCAGCAATATAAACGACCCAACAAGCCTTCACTTGCATGCAGCTCACTTCCCAACGGAAGTCTCATGCAGGTGCAGCTGATTGGTGGGCCTGACTGAGGTCTCCTGCCTGCACTGTAGTTGGAAGGGAGGCTGGAGTAGCCAGTTTTCAGGAATTATGTTGGAAGGCAGAATTGATAACATGGGAAATTATGAAAATGTCAGGATGGTGTTCATAACATACTGGATGGCCACAAATGACAGATGTTCATCAACTGCCTTGCAAAACTGGTGCGAATATTACATGAGGTCACGTTGTCAAGCATCCTTCACAGTGCCTGGCACATGCTGGCACCTGATTTGTCCTTTTTTCCTTTCACTCCATCTGTTGTGAAAATTAAAAAAAATCCTGCTCTGCAGAGGTTCCAGAGTTCTGTCAAAGGTTTTCCCAGTGTGTTGTGACTAATTGCATTGACTTTGAATCTTAGAAACAGTCTGACCTCTCCAAGCTCTCCTTTGAGACTATTTTTGCGAAGGAGCTCGTCGGCACAAAGGGTCAGACAGTGGGCTGCATCCTCTTTCCTGACCATAGGAAGGTCATCTGCCCTCATAGGATGGGGAGAAGTGGTTCTCTGCCCCCTGGTTCCCAAGGGCATCTGCGAGTGAACCCCAGGATGGGAGCTGGTGAAGCAGAGAGGGATGCAGCCCCATGTGCCTCCACAATATGCTGATGCATGGTTGTCCCACTCTTGACCCTTGTGGCGAGCAACAAGGTCCCTTTCACCCATAGATGTGTCCCACAGGATTTTCCTTTGTCCTCATGCAAAGCCACTTGGCCAGAACCTAGGAAATGGGCATGGGAGTCAGGAGGTGAGAGCAAAGGATATGTTCCTTTCCTCCTTTGGGGGCAAATCCTCAGAGAGGCACTAGCAAGACCTGCCGATACAAGGATGGGGTCCTGGAGACCAGAACTTGGTCAGGTAGGATGTTTGCCAAAAGTCAACATGGGTAAGTCAACTCTGTCACAAAGCCAAAGCCAGAAGCATGAGACAATGCCTAGAAGGTCAAGGGCCAGGTTGATGCAAGAAAGGAGTAGAAAGAAGTGAGCAATGGTGGAAAAAGTGAGAGGCTATGAGACAAGTGCTCCAAACAGCAACTGTGAAGGCCCAAAGGTGTTCTATTATGAGCTGCCTGGGTGGCATTTTGTAAGCATTTTATAGAAATAATAGTCTTCTATTTGTACAGTGGTCTGAAGTTTGAAAAATAATTTTACATATTTTATCCTATATGATCTTAATACAGCCAAAGGTGAGCTAAAATGGCAAAATCCCAATTTTACAGATGTCAAAAGGATGGTGAGTAGAAGTTAAGAGGCTTTGACTAAGGCTACATGGTGACTCTGGATTCAGGACACGGACCAAATGCTCTTTCCTTATTTAGGATGCTGAGCTGTAGTTAGCAGAGTCTACAAAACAGTTTCATAAAGATTATAGACAGAAATATGGTGGGGGGAGAAATGAGTGGCAGGAGTTTTACTCATCTGACCTTCCATGGGCTTCCATGAGGATGTTTTATGTTTGATCTCATGGATATTTTCTCTAAGGTTCTAATCGAAAACTCCAGAATTATCAACTTATGATTTACAGTTGAAATAAGTGAGGTTTAGGACGTTCTGTTTCAGCCTTTGTTCAGTTTTGCCCTTTGCATACCATCCTCACCTGTGAGAGCAGGTGCTTGTTAGTTGTAAGGAAACACTTTAAATTCCCAGAAATATTTTCATCCTTGGTGACTCAGCTGTTGAGCTGAAAACAAATGATGAAAGAGAGAGAACTTATACCCTTGGTTGGCTGTTTGAAAGTGACACACAGATTTAGAATATTGGCTCTTGGAGGTCTGAGATGGTTTGGAGCCACTTCGTAACAGTACCTGGGTCAACTTTGATGCCTCACATATGGCTCCTGTTTGGGTAAAGTTGGGTAAAGTAAGCCTCTGAAAAGGTACCAAATTAGCAAGATTTTTTTTTTTTATGTAAAATAACTTTCTATTGAATTGCACAGAGCTCTTCAGAGTTACTGTCTAAGAGTCTTCAGAGTCTAGGGGAAAAGTAAAAGGTGGACTTAATCATGTAGGGGTTTTAGCTACTTTCGGTTGTTAGGATATTTGATTGAATTTTAGTACTTGTCCTACCTTCTTCCTTGGATTGTTATGAGTAAAAAAAGAGATATTGAGGACACTTTGAAAAGTGTAAAGCACTGAATAAATTATTGTGGGTTTTTGTTTTTTAACTAAAGGAACTCAATTCTCAAATATACTTTTAGGCAGAAAAAAAAGATTCAGTTATATGTAATAGATTCTGTATCTCTTACTATACCAATTTTAAGAAGAGGTTGATTTTTTCCTATGTACATGATGAATTGAATCTAGTTACAGACTGTGCCAACCCATTGGCAAAATAAGTGTGAACTTAAAAGAGGCTTTGAAATAAGCAAACTGATTCTGGCCGCCCCATATAATATGAAACATTGGTTTTTTTTCCCCTCTGAACATTCCTAACTATAACTTGCCATATCATTGAACTTGAAGATTACATAAGATTTTATAAACTTCCAGTTGCTTAGCATTCATTCCAGTTGGAGGAGCTGCAAGTATGACAAGAGTTCCAGAGACTCAGCAGGGATGTTTAAAGGCCGCCTCCAGCCATAATCCTCATGCAGGCACAAAACTGCACTCTTTTCCCTGAATGCCCTTTCCTTGGTGACTCTCTGCTTTCAACAATGCAGTATCCCTATGTCAACCACGTCCTGCTTCCAGTAATTGCATACAAGTTGCTGTTTAGAACATTAGCTGTTACTCTTTTGGCATTAGCTACCAGTCCTCACAAACTATGAGAAATATTACATAATATAAACAATGTGGCCTACTATCTACCTCAAGATTCTGACTCAAAAAGACTGTCACATTCCTCCCCAAACCTGTTTTGTTTCAATGACTTATTATTGAACTGTAATCCATGGATTTATGCAAGTAAATTGTTCTTTATCAGCGCTAAGCATCAAAATTCTCTGGAGATTTTTCCCCCAAAAATACATTTACTGGAACTTCACCACACACTGACAAATCTGAATATTTAGTCAAATCTGAGCACAGGTGTTTTGGAGCATCGCCTTAGATGACCCAATGAAAAGCTCTGATTAAGAACCTCCTAAAATTTCCCCATTTATTTATAACCTAAATATAGAACAAGCAAAACTCATAGGATGTTATTAATACATACCTTTATCTTTTATAACCTACTATCCCTTTAAACTTTCTTCAGTGAGGATAACTTTCTCCTGCCCCCAGTGACGTTTTGGCAGTTCCCGTTGGCTTCTCTGTTCACTCTTAACATGTTCTATGGTCATGACAAACACAACCTCAATTCATAATTAGAATAAATATCCAACTGTACATAATAACCAAAGCTTTAAATATAACTTTGTGTTAAATCTTCTCCCTCCCCCAGTTTGGACCTTCCCTAAAGGTAGGGAAGGTGGGCTTACCCTTCTCTTCTCTCCTTTTACCTTCTTACCTTCTCAACAGTGCTTGCCTTTTTCTAAAGGATTTCCTCAAGGTCTAAATTTGGGTGGGGAGTACAGGTGAAATGATAAGACAATTCCTACCTGGCTGGTAGTTTTGTGTTCACTGGTCATAGGGTCCTAGCAGGCCTGGGAGGGCCTGGCTGATGACTCTGTCTGTGTCTTGATCAATGTGAGGCTTTCATGGCCTCTTCAGAGATTCCCTACTGGGACCCTCCCTGCTGCAGTTCTCATGACCTGAGTGGACGTTTCTCTACTTTAGACAGTCACTAATCCCTCCCCCTCAGCCCTGGGCATTCAGTGTAAACTACAGCCTCGTTTGGCTAAGAATTATTCTGCTCTTCAAGTGATTCTTTTGGGCAGAGCTCAGAACATCCTCACATGGGACTCTCTCCAACAAGACCCACTTCTGTCCAGGAAAACACCCACATGCCGCTTGCTTTCATAACCAGTGGGGTGCAGGCTGACACCACACTGTAGACTCTCCAATACTGTCCTCAAGGCTCCTCTAGCCCCTCAGTTTTCCAGGATGGCGCCAGGTCGAAGCCCTCTGAGACATTCCCATGAAGCCCTCCTCACTGGGCTTGGGATTAGAAGCAAACATCACCCACTCTTCAAAAGCAGTGAAGTGACTCACAGCTGACAATGGCTGTTTCCAAAGAAATCTTTTCACTCATCCTCTCTGAAGCGTTTTGCTATTCCTGATCAGACTGAGGAACCAGGAGGCATGGAGCAGGTTCTCAGGGACGTTTCTTCAGTTATCTGCACAAGGAGTGGGGAAATCTGTCTTACGATCACTTTCGTGTGCTGATATCTGTCAAATTGGCATCTCAGTGGCAAGTGATACAGGCAGAGTTCCATTCAAACCTTGTGCCACATAGATGTAGCATGAATTGTAAGAGTTTATGCACACTATAAAGCCACTGGGCAAGGAATGTTAAAGAAGGATCACCCTGTCCCCTTCATGGAGAGAGGGGAGTGGCAAGACCCCAACATAATAAGTTTTATTTTTCTGTTTTATGAGCTTTCTAGATAATTCAAGTCAGGACAGCATCCTTTATCTCATGCGGGGCTGAGAGCTAGTTAGCTTCTTTCCCATTTACTGTTTCCTTATAGAACCCATTTAGGTAGCTTTAGACCAAGAAAGGAGCCCAGCCCAGGTGCTTAGAAGTGCAATGTCCCATGCTCAGTTTTGGAGGTCTGAGGATGAAAGCTTCCAGAGGTCCATGAACCTCCTGATGTCATACTATCTTGCTCTGTGGCTTCAAGCCGAAAAGGAACATCAGAATGAAGTAGGCCAATATCAGAGTGTTCTGAATTGACCAATCTTAAATAACTACATGTTTGGTGTAGGAGTCCAGGCCAGGTCAAGCTGAGTCATTTCATTATTCGTTTCTTTAGCAGCAGAAGATGAATAGCACGCGTGAGTGTCTTCCTTTCTTCCACTTACTCCACCTCTCCCACAAACCCTTGCGTGACCAAGAACCCTCTCAGCTCTCTAAGACCAAGCAATAACTCTCAGCGAAACCATGCTAAATTCAAGCCAAGACAGACCTTTCTCCCTCCACATCTCTCCAAAGGGTATAGAACTCTGGCTCACTCTTCACAACAGTTATCTTCTCCGTCTAAAATATGGACATTAGGTTCATGAAAGACATTGTATTCCTCTCCAAGAATTACTATTGGGTACTTTAAACGTTTTTTTTAATTACAAAACTCAGTGGAATTATTGATGAGATGAACAACCTGCCTTAAATGAAAATTCAGGTCTCATTGTGGATACAGAAAATAGCTTGCAGCTTCAAATTGGAGGGTTTTTGTTTGCTGGTGTAGGGCTCCAGGTAGAAACTGTAATTGTTTGTTTTTTTTATACATCTTTATGGGAGTATAATTCCTTTACAATGGTCTGTTAGTTTCTGCTATATAACAAAATGAATCAGTTATACATATACATATGTTCCCATAGCTCCTCCCTCTTGCGTCTCCCTCCCTCCCACCCTCCCTATCCCACCCATCCAGGTGGTCATAAAGCACAGAGCTGATCTCCCTGTGCTATGCGGCTGCTTCCCACTAGCTATCTACCTTACGTTTGGTAGTGTATATATGTCCATGCCACTCTCTCACTTTGTCACAGCTTACCCTTCCCCCTCCCCATATCCTCAAGTCCAATCTCTAGTAGTTCCATGTCTTTATTCCTGTCTTACCCCTAGGTTCTTCATGACATTTTTTTTTCTTAGATTCCATATATATGTGTTAGCATACAGTATTTGTCTTTCTCTTTCTGACTTACTTCGCTGTGTATGACAGACTCTAGGTCCATCCACCTCACTACAAATAACTCAATTTCGTTTCTTTTTATGGCTGAGTAATATTCCATTGTATATATGTGCCACATCTTCTTTATCCATTCATCCGATGATGGATACTTAGGTTGTTTACATCTCCTGGCTATTGTAAATAGAGCTGCAATGAACATTTTGGTACATGACTCTTTTTGAATTATGGTTTTCTCAGGGTATATGCCCAGTAGTGGGATTGCTGGGTCACATGGCAGTTCTATTTTTAGTTTTTTAAGGAAACTCCATACTGTTGTCCATAGTGGCTGTACCAATTCACATTCCCACCAGCAGTGCAAGAGTGTTCCCTTTTCTCCACACCCTCTCCAGCATTTATTGTTTCTAGATTTTTTGATTATGGCCATTCTGACTGGTGTGAGATGCTATCTCATTGTAGTTTTGATTTGCATTTCTCTAATGATTAATGATGTTGAGCATTCTTTCATGTGTTTGTTGGCAGTCTGTATATCTTCTGTGGAGAAATGTCTATTTAGGTCTTCTGCCTATTTTTGGATTGGGTTGTTTGTTTTTTTGATGTTGAGCTTCATGAGCTGCTTGTAAATTTTGGAGATTTATCCTTTGTCAGTTGCTTCATTTGCAAATATTTTCTCCCATTCTGAGGGTTGTCTTTTGGTCTTGTTTATGGTTTCCTTTGCTGTGCAAAAGCTTTGAAGTTTCATTACGTCCCATTTGATTATTTTTGTTTTTATTTCCATTTCTCTAGGAGGTGGGTCAAAAAGGATCTTGCTGTGATTTATGTCATAGAGTGTTCTGCCTGTTTTCCTCTAAGACTTTGATAGTTTCTGGCCTTACATTTAGGTCTTTAATCCATTTTTAGCTTATTTTTGTATGGTGTTAGGCAGTGTTCTAATCTCATACTTTTACATGTACCTGTCCAGTTTTCCCAGCACCACTTATTGAAGAGGCTGTCCTTTCTCCACTGTATATTCCTACCTCCTTTATCAAAGATAAGGTGACCATATGTGCGTGGGTTTATCTCTGGGCTTTCTATCCTGTTCCAGTGATCTATATTTCTGTTTTTGTGCCAGTACCATACTGTCTTGATTACTGTAGCTTTGTAGTATAGTCTGAAGTCAGGGAACCTGATTCCTCCAGCTCCATTTTTCGTTCTGAAGATTGCTTTGGCTATTCGGGGTCTTTTGTGTTTCCATACAAATTGTGAAATTTTTTGTTCTAGTTCTGTGAAAAATGCCAGTGGTAGGTTGATAGGGATTGCATTGAAGCTGTAGATTGCTTTGGGTATTAGAGTCATTTGCACAATGTTTTCTTCCAATCCAAGAACATGGTATATCTCTCCATCTATTTGTATCATCTTTAATTTCTTTCATCAGTGTCTTATAATTTTTTGCATACAGGTCTTTTGTCTCCTTAGGTAGGTTTATTCCTAGATATTTTATTCTTTTTGTTGCAGTGGTAAATGGGAGTGTTTTCTTGATTTCACTTTCAGATTTTTCATCATTAGTGTACAGGAATGCCAGAGATTTCTATGCATTAATTTTATATCCTGCTACTTTACCAAATTCATTGATTAGCTCTAGTAGTTTTCTGGTAGCATCTTTAGGATTCTCTATGTATAGTATCATGTCATCTGCAAACAGTGACAGCTTTACTTCTTCTTTTTCGATTTGGATTCCTTTTATTTCCTTTTCTTCTCTGATTGTTGTGGCTAAAACTTCCAAAACTATGTTGAATAAGAGTGGTGAGAGTGGGCAACCTTGTCTTGTTCCTGATCTTAGTGGAGATGCTTTCAGTTTTTCACCATTGAGGACGATGTTGGCCATGGGTTTGTCATATATGGCCTTTATTATGTTGAGGAAAGTTCCCTCTATGCCTACTCTCTGCAGGGTTTTTATCATAAATGGGTGTTGAATTTTGTCGAAAGCTTTCTCTGCATCTGTTGAGATGATCATATGGTTTTTCTCCTTCATTTTGTTAATATGGTGTATCACATTGATTTGCGTCTATTGAAGAATCTTTGCATTCCTGGAATAAACCCCACTTGATCATGGTATATGATCCTTTTAATGTGCTGTTGGATTCTGTTTGCTAGTATTTTGTTGAGGATTTCTGCATCTATGTTCATCAGTGATTTTGGCCTGTAGTTTTCTTTCTTTGTGACATCCTTGTCTGGTTTTGGTATCAGGGTGATGGTGGCCTCATAGACTGAGTTTGGGAGTGTTCCTCCCTCTGCTATATTTTGGAAGAGTTTGAGACAGATAGGTGTTAGCTCTTCTCTAGATGTTTGATAGAATTCGCCTGTGAAGCCATCTGGTCCTGGGCTTTTGTTTGTTGGAAGATTTTTAATCACAGTTTCAATTTCAGTGCTTGTGATTGGTCTGTTCATATTTTCTATTTCTTCCTGATTCAGTCTTGGCAGGTTGTGCATTTCTAAGAATTTGTCCATTTCTTCCAGGTTGTCCATTTTATTGGCATAGAGTTGCTTGTAGTAATCTCTCATGATCTTTTGTATTTCTGCAGTGTCAGTTGTTACTTCTCCTTTTTCATTTCTAATTCTATTGATTTGAGTCTTCTCCCTTTTTTTCTTGATGAGTCTGGCTAATGGTTTATCAATTTTGTTTATCTTCTCAAAGAACCAGCTTTTAGTTTTATTGATCTTTGCTATCGTTTCCTTCATTTCTTTTTCATTTATTTCTGATCTGATCTTTATGATTTCTTTCCTTCTGCTACCTTTGGGGTTTTTTGGTTCTTCTTTCTCTAATTGCTTTAGGTGCAAAGTTAGGTTGTTTATTCGAGATGGGAAACTGTAATTCTTTATGTCAAAGCCGATGAGAAGAATTCGTGCCTCCCTCTGCTATCTTCCGAAGTTACATTTTAGCCTTCTTATATTTTCTGAACACTTAGCCTGCAAGGGTGCTCGCTGAAACAAGGGCATGGTCTCTGGAACTTTCAGCAAATAAACAAAAACAAGATATTTAAAGCAGAAAAGCTATGTGACCACTTCTACAAAATCATCTTAATAAGCCACTGTATGGAAGTATTTGGGTATCCTTGGAAAAGTTTCTATTAAGAGCTACTACAGTTAATACAAGAAAATATATTTCAGTATAACTTACAGACTAAATTAAAGTTAGAGAGACAGGACTGAAATGACTCGGTATTTTCAGGAAATGTGAGAAATAATTCAACAAGCTTGTACTTTGCCGTTTTAAACTGAGACCCTAGGTAATCTGGTTTTTGAAGACAGATAATCTAAATTTGAGCTTCTTTTTTTTTTTAACATCTTTATTGGAGTATAATTGCTTTACAATGTTGTGTTAGTTTCTGCTGTATAACAAAGTGAATCAGCTATACATATACATATATCCCCATATCCCCTCCCTCTTGCGTCTCCCTCCCACCCTCCCTATCCCACCCCTCTAGGTGGTCACAAAGCACCGAGCTGATCTCCCTATAGACTGTAATATGCTTCAGATTCTGCCAGAATCAGTATTGCCATGGTCTTCTTTCTTTAGGATGCTTAGAAAGAGCTTTGTTAACACAGCCCAAGTGAAGGAGGATGTGACTGAAAAAAAAAATCACATCTGGCTTAATTAGAAGGGTATTTCCTGACTAAACTAATGCGGCCCTGAATCATGTAGATGAAAAACTTGGCTTCTTCATTTTACTTAGGAAGCTCAGATGCAGGCTCAGCCTAGGATCAAGAAACGTTGACTGAACATGTCCTGAAGACATTTAAAAGCAATAGAAACTCAGAGACAAATAAGAACTGTCTGCTCTACTAAGGGATCTGAATGTATAATAAATAAAGCTAGTAACTGTTTCTTTCTCTCTGTTTCTTGAGTTTGTCCAATAGAACTTTCAGTTAGTTTTAAATGAAAAAACACCAACCCTAAATTGCTTCTGAATTTAAATAACCCTGTTTTATTTCTTTGAATTAAATTGAAGCCTGTTTAAACATTTTCCCCACCATGGAAGGGTCACTTAATGCTGGAACGTAGAAAAGGTGGAAAAGCTGACATAGAAAAGAACCTTTAAACTGTGCTGGCTGATGTGTTTTCTAACTGAATCCTCTGCTTGTCGTGTTCTTCCTTGGGGCAGAAAAGCATCCCAGGATTGATCGGAAATGATTTAACTCAGCACCGTCAGCCTGTCTCATGAGACAGTTCTTTTCATTTTCACTTGTAGTGTCGTAATATATTTAAGCTTCTTCTAGATAGCTAAAGTACTTACACATGAAAAGACTACTTTTAATTAATACCTGAGAAAATAAATCAGGTTTGTACTAAAGCTGCATTTAAAATGCAGTGTAATTTAGTCTTTATGATTCACCAGTTTGGTTTAGTGGGTTTTCTGACCAATTAATATTTATTTTCATACTAATCGGTAATATAAATATAGGTATATAGCAACACAGACTTTTGATCGCAACACAGAATTTTAAAAATTTGACACTTTTTTCTTCTTTTCTCACTAGTCCACCCACACATGTAGACGTTTATTATAGCTGAATATTTTTTACCATTTATATAATACTGTCACATTAAAAATGACTGCATTTTATTCTACTCCAAATATTTAAAAACGTAGATGTAATCAAGTTATATTTTGTCATTATTGTGACAAAAACATCTTAAGTTACTAAGCTAGTTAGTAAATCACACATTTGTAAGCTTCCTTTTAAGGTCAACATGGCTGACTATGAAAGTTACTTTATTTTTGTTTATTTATATTTGATACTGTATAATCTCTTTTCTATTGCAAAAGTCATACTTATGTAGAATGCAAATGAAAACTTCCAGGGTCACTTTCCTATAAGGCTGAAAGGCACACCAACAACTGTTTCTTCAGAGTGCTCTTAGCTAGTGTTCTTTTAAAAAAAAAAATGTGATGCTTCCAGTATGTGATTCTTAATTAATTACAAGATGCTGCTATTGCTTGTGTCCTTTTTTGCTGTGCTCCATCCTTACTTTGCTCTCCTCATTAGTGAGCAAACTTTCCTTTCTCAACTGAGGTGGCAACAAGCCAGTGTCCTATACTGTGTGTACCATTAAAAGCAACACTGTGATTAGCTATCCTAAGAACAAACTTAAGTGACTTATTTTTTAATATATAAGGTGCCATAGAAATACTGTTGTGAATTGTATTTTTTTTTATGAGAAAGCTACTTCATCTGTGTAGATTGTGACTTCTTATGCAAGTATATTTGGGTTTCCACAATTCTATGGTTTTGTTTGCATTTGTATAAGACAGCCAAGTTCCACAAATCTTTTCACATTCTGAAGCCTCTGATAAAAGCTGAAGTTTTTCTGAAATAAACAGAAACGGCAGTGACAGTGGCAAAAGCACATGGGAGTCTGGTACTGACCTTAAGTCAAGATCAGAATGAAAAGTGGTAGCTAGTGATTTTCAATGTGCTGAGAGATTCAATACCCTCTAGAATTTCATGAGTCCTTTCAGTTATCCAGTTCTGTGTAATGGCTGCAGTGATGAACCTCATGGGAGGACCTAAAAGCAGGAGATCCCAGGCTATGGAATGGTAGAAGTTGGTCAAGCTGCAGGTTGGTTAAAATCTTTAGTCTGCTTAGAGTATAGCTGCAGACACCTCTTGAGGGTATTGGAGAATGGCCCTGTCCCTTGGGAAAAAGGATGGATGAGAACAAGGCAATGCCTTGTCATCTTTGTGTGACAGTAGGCAGATACCCCTTGACACAGAGTAGAGACCTAGAAAAATGTTTTTGAAATAAGTGAATGAATAAAGGAATGCACAAATGAAAAGAGGTGGTCATACAGGCTGGTTTTCCTGCAGCCCCGAACTCCAGAGAGTGGTTCAAACTTTAGCAAAGTTTGGTTCCTCCAAAAGCCTAGCGTACTCCTGCTTCAGGACCTGCGCATTTGCTTTTCATCTTCTCAGCACACGTTCCCCACAGATCCTCGAAGTTCATTCCCTCACTTCATTTGGGACATTGCTCAAATCAGAGAGATACTTGCTGATCACCATATCCAAAACGGTGTCCCCTGCCCCATCACTCTTTATCATTTATGCTGCTTCATTTTTCTTCATAGAACATATCACTACCTCATATTAGATTGTATATCTGTTGGTCTGTGTATTTAAGGACTGCCACACAAGAATATCCATTCCGCTTGAGTTGGTGTTTTTGTGTCTTGTTCACTGCCTTAATCCTAGTGCATGGAGCACATATTACATGCTGGCACATATGTGTCATGCTGGCAGACACATATGTGTCTGGCACATATTACATGCTCAAAAAGCATTTGTTGGATGAATAAGCTCTCATGCCCAACCCATATGGGTTTCATCCATGTGGTGGGGTATTAGGATCGTTAACCATCCTGGATGGTTGATAGGATGTAGGACCCAAGTGGTTCCTGGGATGTAGGACTTTGAGTTTAAATCCAGATGAGGTGATCACTCTACTGAGCTTCTGCTTCAGCTTCCTGTTTGTTCATTCATCCATCCATTTTTTGGTCCAATATTTATTTAGCACTACCGTGTAACAGCACTGGTTTAGGTACTGGAATACAGCTCTGCACAAGTCAGACAAAGTATCTGCTGTAAGCTTTGTATGAAGCTTATATTCCTCAGCAGAGGCAGGAGCTTGAATTAGTGGATGCTGAGGTTCACCCCACACAGTAAGACTGATGTTAAACCCCACGGGATGGTGGTGCAGTATCACTGACCTGCTGGTGTGGCTCAGGAGAGATACATGCCATGGTTAGAGGTAGGCTGTGCAGAGGTGGAAGCCCAGTAACTCCCTCCAGGAGGGACTCTGCTGCCCTGGATTCTGGCCAACATCTCCATTCAGTCTGTAGCTAAGACATATCAAAACCCACATATGGGGCTTCCCTGGTGGCGCAGTGGTTGAGAGTCTGCCTGCCGATGCAGGGGACACGGGTTCGTGCCCCGGTCCGGGAAGATCCCACATGCCGTGGAGCGGCTGGGCCCGTGAGCCATGGCCGCTGAGCCTGCACGTCCGGAGCCTGTGCTCCGCAATGGGAGAGGCCACAGCAGTGAGAGGCCCGCGTACTGCAAAAAAAAAAAAAAAGAACCCACATATGTTTCAACTCGCAAATATTTTCACTGATTTTTCCTGTTAACATTATTAAGAGTTAAACATCTGGTGATTTGGTGCATCAGCAGAGCTGGCTTAAGGCAAGGCTGAAGGAAAGGCAAAGTGCCTGCTTTTCTGCATCAATCTTCATGCTTGAGGCATTATTTTGCAGTGTCCTTTCAGATCAAACTGAACTAGTTTGAGGCTCCCCTTTTATTCTCCAGAATTTTTCCCCACTCAAAATTATTTTGTCTTATTCCTCAGTGTTCTGAGCAAAATAATAATAATAATAATAATCTTAACAAGTTCTTGCAGATATATATGCTTCTTCATAGATAATCGACCTCCAGGTAACCTATATGCATCTTAGGGGTAGTTTCCTAAAGGTAATTTACCTAAACCAGTGACTCTAGCGGTTGGAATTTAATGAGATATGTCATGCCTATCATGGAGAGAATTAACTCATCACATATATGGGGTCAGGCTTGACCAGCTCCAAGAGCTGCACAAAACATTTAAATGTTCCATTTCAGTTCCCACAAGTCCTTATATTCCCCCCCTTGGTGGTACACTATTTCTTCCTGCCCTCAGCCAGTGCCCATGATAAACTTCTCGGTTTCATACAATATGTCATAGAGGTTTTTTTTTTTTTTTTTTTTTTATGGCTGTGTTGGGTCTTCGTTTCTGCGCGAGGGCTTTCTCTAGTTGTGGCAAGTGGGGGCCACTCCTCATCGTGGTGCGCGGGCCTCTCACTATCGCGGCCTCTCCTGTTGCGGAGCACAGGCTCCAGACGCGCAGGCTCAGTAATTGTGGCTCACGGGGCCAGCTGCTCCGCGGCATGCAGGATCCTCCCAGACCAGGGCTCGAACCCGTGGGTCCTGCATTGGCAGGCGGACTCTCAACCACTGCGCCACCAGGGAAGCCCCTGTCATAGAGGTTTTGAATATCAGCATATAGCTTCTGCTTTCACCTTAAATGATTTAACGCTTTCCCTTGTATTGCGGGGCTCGGGGTAGGGATGGCACTTGAAGAATATTTGGCTCAGTGTGTGGCTTGTTCCACTGTCTCAGCATCCCTATCAAGCAGTTCAGTTTGCAAATGAGAACTCAGCAGAGGGGTTGAGGGAAGGGTGGTGGAGAGGGGAACAGTGCAGAGAAGTGCTGGACAGGAATTATGCCAAGAATATCCACACTTCCTATATTGAGAAAGCGCCCAGGGTTTTTTTTTTTTCTTTCCCCCAAAATGAAAAATAATCTGAAAGTCTGCTCTTTTACACTTTTCTTATACTTCCTGTCTTCACAACAGGAGATTTTTTAGATGCTGGTTTTTGTTTTAGCTCCTTAAGTGTCTCTGTCTCCTTTTAAAAGAATCTCATGATAAAGTAACAGTGATGCCGTTTATGTCAATGTGTTTAAGTTTCACATGATAAAAGAGTTTTCCTTGTTACCTTCACAAGGTCAGCAAGTTCTGACTCAAAGATGAAATCTAACGTTGCTGTAGGTGGAGATAGCAGTGGATAGCAGGAGCTAGAAGGATCCCCTGCAAGTACAACTTGTGCTCTTTGGCTTAAGTGACCCGACAGGCCTGGGGCAGGGTTGACCACAGTTACCCTGTCTGGGTGTTGCTGCCTTGGAGGGATGGAGACCCAGAGAACAAGGGCTAAAGAGGGCAGTGTATACACAGCCAATGTCTAACTGGGTCTTGTACAGTAATAGAAACCTTTAACTTTATTTTAATCTTTATTGACATGTGTAATGAAAATTTCTCAAATCCTTATAGAACTAGAACTAAAAGTAGTATGATTATCCTAAAATTTTGATGCATAAGCAAAGCCATATAAATTCTGAGAGACTGAGTAGCCTCACATGTAATTAAGACTTTTCCAACACAACAAATATTTGTAGAGGTACTGCTACTTGCCTAGAACAACACCAGACCCTAGATATAGGAGAATAAGTAAAACAGAGACAAGTCCCTTCCATAATGGAACAGAGCAGTAGTAGGGGAAGCACAAAAAGCACACATATAACTGTACAAGGAGCAATTGTAGAAGTACAATGAAGAAAATGTGTTTTTTTAACAAATAACAAGAAGAACCTAATATGGATGGGGGTGGTCAGGAATGGTCTCTTGAGGAAGTAACAGTTGAACTGAGACCCAGGAGGTGAGTAAAGGCTAACTGGATGAAGAGAGAAGCTAAGGGAGTTCCAGGTAGAAGGAACAGAATAAAGTTCCAGAATGGAAATGAATTGTCCTGGAGGAACTAGAAGATGCTGGTATATTTGGCACTTAGGAGATGGTGTCATGAGATGAGGTTGGCATTAGTCAAGAGAAAGACCATATAGGCTCATACAGACTCCCTTAAGGGTTTAAATTTTAGGGGAAACCACTCATAATGTGTTACGCAGAGGTGTGACATGATCTAATTACAATGTTTAACAAAATCATTCTGACTTCCATGAGGAAAGAGATTGGTAAGGGGATAGACTTCAGGTAGGAGACTCCTGCAATCTGAGCTGGGAATCAGTGAAATAACAAGAAAAAATAGCAAACATTTAAAAATAAACATATACACAAAATAAGAGATGCTGGTGGAAAATAAAAACAATAAATAACCATTTTCATAGTTGTTTCTGAAAAATAGAGGAGGCGCTGTCCAATGCATCTTTTTGAAGCTTGTGTAAACTTGATTCCAACAGTCATGAAAGAGAACACAAACACATTAAAAAATTATAGGCCAAGTTTATCTATGAACATAGATTTCAAACTTCTGTACACAATTGTATGTAAGTTAATCTACATACTGTGAATTTAGAGAAATAAATCATGGTCATACAGGTTTTATTCCTGGAATTCAAAATGGTTCAAGAGTGGAAAAATCTATCAAGGAAATAAATCATATTAATTGGACTTATTAATGGAATTAAGGGAATAATTATATCACTGTCTCAAAAATTATAGCAAAGTCATCTGATAAATTTCAATGATTATTTATAATTTAAAAACTATCATAAATACCAGGGATATAATGAAACTGTCTTAACTTGTATAGAGGTGTTTTAAAACTTCGGTCTCTCCCATGTGCCATTTCTTTTGCTTGGAATACGCTTCCTTCCTTTACAATGAATTGTATTACCTCAGACTTCAAGATTCAATTCAAGGTTTGATGTTTCTGGAAATCCTTTTTACTTCCAGTTTACTTGGTGTGGATCTCTATCATTTATCACACTTCTGGTATCATTAGTTTACTCACCATACACCCTGCTGATCTGTAAAGTATTCTATAATGAGGATCTTGTCTTATGTGGATTTGTACCCACAATATCTACTCCATAATTCTTGGGACACAGTAATTGCCCATCACTGAGCTTCTAATTACTTTTGTCTTTAAGGGGCTGGGAAGAGAGAATAAGAATGGTCATTTGAATGGTCTCTGTGCCTCAGCATAACCTCACGAGATCACAGTGCCCTCCATAAGATTGTCCCTGCTATGCTGCAGGAACAGGGTAGCAGGAACCGTTCTCCCAAACGTAACACATAACCGTTCTCCCAAACAGAACACCTCCCTTAGTTCTCACCACACCTTATGGTGTTTTCACCAAACCCTGTGATGTTTCTCACCTCCATGACTTTGCTTATTATGGCCCTTCCTCTAGGAATGGCCCTTCTCTCTGGGTACCTCCTACTCAACTATGGCCTCACGCATCTGCCCTTTCCTGGCCTTCTTACTTCTCACACTCCCCACCTTGAATACTACTGGGTTTCACGTACTTTCTCTAGGGTCCTACAAACAACTGTATATATCATAATTACTGCATTTACACATTAGTTACTCATTATTTCACAGTTTTTTTAGTTCTTTCTGCACAGGAACTGTGTCTTACTCATTTTTATATTCCAGACCCTTAGCACAATACCTGGCATACAATAGGTGCTCAGTGAATGCTTATTGATAACTATTGCTGACTTTTCTTTTACAATAAAACATGACAAAATTAAATTAATTTATAACTCAATATGACAGATCCTTTCATTCCAATTAAGCAATCATTTGAGAGGGAAATACCTAGAAATAGCTTTGCGAAGGATGGCTTGGGATGAAGGGTCTGGATGAAGGTTCTAATTATCCTACCCATATGGCCCCTCCTCCAGGTAGCCTCCTCTGATGCTTCCATGGGTGCTAAGTGCCCTCCTTTTGGCTTCCTTAGTACACTGTGGATATCTAGTTGTGGTATTCTCTATATGTTATCTTATAATTTTAGTTTGCTTGCTGCTTCCCTCACTACAGTGTAAATACAGTGAGGGAATGACTCATGACTTTAACCTTTTCTTAAACATAATAGGAGTCCTTAAGTGACTGATGAATGAATAAGTGGGATGTGGTTGGCAGGGATGAGGTAAAGACTCTTAGCAGTTGGTGACATTTTGACATTTCCTGACATCACAATCCTAAATAGAGAAATACATATCCAAACACTGAATATCCATTAAAATTCAAATACCGGTATAACACTTATCCAGGAAGTGATCTTATGAAGTAAAAAGGTGATTATACCCAGCCATTCAAAACAGTTCCCTTAAAAATCAACATTTCACTACAAGGTGAGTGGGATGACTATTTATTGGGTGAAGAAGACAGGAAAATTGATGGATGCAGGTAGAGAGGGCTTTGGGCAAAAGGACACATAGTTCTGCTTTTACAAGCACTCCTACTAAAAATACACATAGAGAAAATACAGCTGTTAGAAGGGACATTGCAATAATTATAGAACTCAGCATTAAAAGCTCCCATTGCTTAAATACCAATTCCTTTTTAAAACAGAGAAATAGCTCATAGATTACTGTTCAAGAAATTAAATCAGTGTTCGTCAGCACCCTGCACAGAAGCCTTCAGGTCCATCATTATTCATGTGCTTTGCCACATGTGCACATGCACACCACACACGTGTACACAAACGTGCACACACACCATTTCTTATTAAAAAGGCAATGAGCACAAAAGACACCTTTAAAAGACCACACCACACAGAGAAATAAAAATAAAGCACAAGGAATGTTGTCTTCCTGATACACTAAAGATAATATTGCAAAACGTTTATATATATATTTTTAAGTTACAATAATCTCAAATTATGGTTTTTCCCCCTGGAAAACCAGCGCTTTATTTTACAATATATTTTATGTGTTTAACATAAAAGAATGTTTTTTATCTTGGTAGTCCTCTATCAAGGAAAGATTAAGAACAGTAAAGCCTGTGCCTTCTAGAAAATTTGATTTTGAAGGAACAAGCAATTTACTTAAAGAGGCAGGTGGAGGGAGACACAAAAGGTGAAGTTGAAGAGGTAAGAGGTCAGATCACGAATGCCTTGTAGGTTAAACTATGGAACTCCTGGTTTACTTTAGAGAGAAAGGAGAGCCGTGGAAGGATGTCTTTGGGTCTTAGGTAGGTCATTCAGGAAGCTTGAGAGAAGTAATAAAACAAATTTGAGGGAGGGAATAGAAATGGGAGATTATTATTACAGGGTAGACAAGAGACAATGAAGGTCTGAAACAACATATTAATAAGGGTCAAGTTGAAGGAGAGAGAATAGAAATGAGACCTATTTGTGAGGTAAAATTGGCCAAATATGTATTGAGTCTGGGGTGTGAAAGAGAGTGAAAGTTTTGGATATGCTGAGTTTGAGATTCTTATGGGACAGTCAAGATGTATTTGGATACCTGAGTCTGAAGCTCTGAGGTCTTTCTCTGAATTGA
Organism: Hyperoodon ampullatus; assembly: GCF_949752795.1. Taxonomy (NCBI): domain Eukaryota; kingdom Metazoa; phylum Chordata; class Mammalia; order Artiodactyla; family Ziphiidae; genus Hyperoodon; species Hyperoodon ampullatus. The sequence continues at coordinate 58,294,593 of NC_136929.1, read as the reverse complement.
AAATGTAACTTTTGGAGTCATCAGCATACAGGTAGTGATTCAAATCATAAAAGTTACATGGAATCATTCAGAATGTAGGAAGAGTATATAGCATCACCAAGTTTTGGGGAACTCCAAATAATAAGAATGGTAAAAATGCGAGAAACCCATCCTTCCCCCATCCGCCAGAATGAGAGTTTGGGATTAGCAAACTGTTATGTATAGAATGAATAAACAAGGTCCTACTGTATAACACAGGGAACTATATTCAGTATCCTGTGTTAAACATAATGGAAAAGAATATGAAAAATAATGTGTATATATATATGTATGTATAACTGAGTCACTTGCTATACAGCAGAAATTAACACAAGATTGTTAATCAACTATACTTCAATAAAATAAATTTTAAAAAATAAGAGAAACCCACAAAGAAGATAAGAGAAAGCATGGAGAGGTTCAAGACGAACCAGAGACATCTAAGGAGGAGAGTTTTAAGAAGGTGGGAGAGGTAAACAGTGCCAAAAATATTAGAGTGGTCCAATAAAAATAGGACTAAAACATGTTCATCGAGATGTACAATTATCAGGTCATAATGACACTGGCAAGTGAAGTTTCATTGTAGTTTGTGAGTTAAATGGGTCTTTAAAAAGTAGAGACAATTACAGACTATTGTTCTGAAACTTTTGGCTGACATGAGTGCCTAATTTGCTACAGTATTTACATAGGTAGAGACCAGGAAGTTTTAAATTAGATTTTTGGGTGTTTTATTTAATAAATGATTGAAAAAATCAAATAAAATATAGATAAAGCATCATTTAGTGGACCAAACCTCTTTCGGTTTTGAGCAATCATTTCTCATGTTTCTGCTATAAAAGATACTGTTTCTCTTCAAAGTTATCTTTATTCTCTTCCAATTGAAGGCATAACTCCTAAATAGCCCAAAGATCACTGAACACTGAAAATAATTCCTTTTATTATTTTTAGTTCGGAAGATGAAGTCTCCAGATGTTCAGAGCTTCTGATTAATGGTGATGATTATATACCACGGTGCAAATAGTGGAATACAGAAATACTTAACATTTATCTCTATAGCAATATCTTCTACTTGTTTTTATCAAAATTAAGAAAAAGCCAGTAAAAGCAGATCATGTCCTAAGGAACTTGTAGCAGATACAGGGAAGCTAAGTGCCTGGGGTCAATTTTACTCCAAGCTGACATTTCTCCTGGGGTCAATTTTACTCCAAGCTGACATTTCTCCTGGTCAAGAAGGCTGCTGGAGACTTCTGGTGACAAAGGTGAAGGGCAACAATTTCCATCATCTTGAAATAAAAATATTTGGAATCCATAGATGAATAGTTTTTTTTTTGTTTGTTTTTTGGGTTTTTTTTGCGGTACGCGGGCCTGTCACTGTTGTGGCCTCTCCCGTTGCGGAGCACAGGCTCTGGACGCGCAGGCTCAGCGGCCATGGCTCACGGGCCCAGCCGCTCTGCGGCATGTGGGATCTTCGCGGACCGGGGCACGAACCCGCGTCCCCTGCATCGGCAGGCGGACTCTCAACCACTGCGCCACCAAGGAAGCCCGATGAATATTTTTTAAAAGGTTTTTATATTAGTTAATTGTATCTTCCTTCCTTTATAAAAATTCCTATAAGAATGCTAATATTTTAGAATGTTACAGCCTTCCCTACCCTCTGGATGTGATTTGTCTTGTAAAGGGCTATATTTATCAGGCGCAAGATACTTGTTGAAATTAAGTTGTGCCTTATTACACTTCCAGAGCTAAACTGGCATAAATACTGAGGCGTTAATGGAGGATTGCTTAGAAAGTTACAGTGGCAAAAGTTGAAAATACCAATTTGCATCTCAGTGACTACAGGCTTTCAGAAGCAAACCTTGACTGCCGGGTAGCAGTTGTCGGTCCATCACACCTGGGCTGGGCCCTGATGCACCCAGCTGGTTTTCTCTTGCAGGCTTTTCAGCTCTGGTACTTCAGCACGATGTTGAAAAGCAGGGATTTGGGGGACAGAGAAACAAGACTTCTGGCTCTGCTACTTACTGTGTGTGACCTTGGAAAAGTTCCTCTGCCTCTGAATACCCATTAACATGGGAAGAAGAATAGCACTCATAGGGTTTAGGAAACAAATGAATAAGAACAGTGGTTAACATCTAATAAGTATTCAATGTTACCCTATCATTTTTTTATCTGGATCATCTGGTTATGTGGACAGACCAGTTTTTAAGAAATGAATCAACATAACTATCATGGTCACCATCATTATTAGAACCATCCCTCACTGTCATCAACCTCTGACATTAATTGAAGGCTTGTTGAGAGCCAGGCACCAAGAATATATTGGAAAAACAAGAAATATAAGACTGCCCTTGACACATGCACAGTCTAGTTGGGGAGCCAGGGCATGCATATAAAAAAGGGCAATACCAATGAAAGGGACATACTTTCTGCATGCGGGCAATGCAGATAAACATTTTCCTAGGTACATGCTCACTGTGTCTGGGAGTGTCAGAGGAGGTCTTCTCTGTAAGAGATGAGCAAGAAGAATGCAGGAAAAAGCATTGTGGATAAAGGGAAAAGCATGAGCAAAAGTATAGATTACATTAAAAGTATTTAGGGAATGTTATGTGGATAGCCTAACTGCAGCAGAATATTTATGTAGGGGAAGTGCAGGATAAATTTAGAGAGATGGACAGAGACCTTTGCAATAGAAACTAATTCTGGAATTAATCTTTTAGAAGAGGCCTACCTTCCCTGCATCACCTATTCTGGGCACCGAAATTTTTATTTCAGCGGTTAATTGGGGCACATCCAGCCTAGATATTTAGAATAATAATACCTGAAGAATTCTTTCTTTACATTTTAAAAAAATTTATTATTATTTTTTACAGTAGGTCCTTGTTGGTATCCAACATTTGATAAACGCTACGGAAAATAAGTTAAGAGCAACAGCAAGAGGTAGTAGAAAGAACCAGATGTTTGATGTAGACCATGCTTGAGTTCAGATCCTTCTCTTTTACTTTGTAGCTAAATACTCGTGTAATAAGGCTTGCCGTGAGGAGTTTTGAAAATTAAGTGAGAAAAAGAATGGCACTATCTGAAATAAAGGAGATCCTCAAGCAGTGTCAGCTGCTATGCATTTGTGACTAAGAAAATCCAATCAACAGAATGAGAAAAACATACAGTTAATTTGAGTATAATTATATACAACAATCTAGTATAAGTATGTGAGGTGTTACAAACTTCCAATTCCTCTTTGCCAGAAATGTGCGAAAACCTTTAGGCAAGCGTGTGTTTCAACTTCCGTCTGGTCTGTAGCTCTCATCTTGAGTACTCAAGCCTGTTGATCTCATTCATACCACATGGTATTCTCTTAGAACGCTAGTTGTATTGGGATGGCCACTTCAGTCACTGACTCATTACCCTCTGAAGAATATCTTAGGTTCCTGCATCTATATTAGCGTAGGGATTTTGTGTCTCTCCAGTACGGTTTACCAATGCCTACTGCTGATAACATATTGCTTCCTCCTGTCTTAGAGTTGCAACGCTGATCTGGTTCTTGAACGTATCCTAATCTCTTTTCACTTGTTCCTTGTTTTAATGCTGTACTCTGGCTGGAAATGTAGCTGCTGCGGGAAGGTAATAAACACCCCTGTCCTGGTGGGAAAAGTAACTGCATTACTGGGAAACATGTCATGGGAAAGGATGGGGCATGAGGAGAGGAGAAACGGATAGAGCAGGAGTCTCTATACCTTTATAGCAGGAATATATATTCTAGCAGGAATATAACTCATCAGTCTTTGGGATAACAGGAAGACCCATAATATATGTGGGGAACACCACCAAGTTTGTTCAAAGCCTTTGGAATTCTTCAGGTCATGAGGCAAGTTCAGATTAGTGAGAAAGCACAACAAGCTTTGGAGCAAGTTAGAACTGGGACCAGGTGAACATTGTCCAGATGCTCATTGCAACTACCTCCCAGGTTTGTATTTGTAGCCAAGTCTCTCAACCTTTTTCTACAGCTCAGGGTCCTTGTCTACATAATGAGGAAAATAGCAGCATGTATTTGTTGGGCTGATATTAGGATTAATAAAAGCAAATTCAAGTAAAATACTTGGCACGTGTCTGTATTTTATATATATATATACTCTTATTATCAACCTCACTTTACAGGTGAAGCTCAGGGTACTTTGCCCAAGTTTACACAGTGGCAGAGTAGATTTCGAACTAAGGTTTGTCTAACTCCAAAACTGTTATTTTTACAGTACTACACTGCCAATTCAGATGCTCTGGCTAGGTCTAGAACATTTGCTTTAATCATTTCACTGTTGAACCTTCGCTAGGCCATCCCTTTTTATTTCCAAACTTGTACTGCATTTCCAGTCCATGAGTCTACTCAGGCAGCAAGCCAGATGCACCAACACAGGGCCTGGGTGTGTATTTGAAAATCACTTACAACATGCAATTGTTTAGGCTTGGACCGACAAAAAGATACAAGATAAAACTTAAACAATTGTTCAAATAATTGGACGATATTTCTTAAAAAACAGAAAATAAAATGAAAATCATACTATAGGAAACTGAAATTAATATAGCATTAAACATTTTCTCATTTCAAGTAGCTAATTTGAATACATAGAGAAATAAAATACATGTATACACATATATGTACACTCACATTGAATTTTAATGAGTGTCTCAGGCATAGTGCTAAACTTCATCACTTAAATTTTCTTGTTTGTTCCGCCCTTGTCAAATGTTAATTTCATCCATATTTAGATTTTCAGGCCTCTGTGGAATTCCAGAGCTAAGTACATTTTAACAATTTTCTTATACAACTTTGGCCCTTCCTTCCTCCTTTTTATATCAAATACCACACACAGGTGATGATTTTTTAAAAAAATTTTTTAGAAAGATATTTATTTATTTATTTATTTATTTATTTATTGGCTGTGTTGGGTCTTCGTTGCTGCGTGCAGGCTTTCTCTAGTTGCATCGAGCGGGGGCTACTCTTTGTTGCAGTGCGCGGGCTTCTCATTGCGGTGGCTTCTCTTGTTGTGGAACACGGGCTCTAGGCACGTGGGCTCAGTAGTTGTGGCTCGCAGGCTCTAGAGCACAGGCTCAGTAGTTGTGGCGCACGGACTTAGTTGCTCTGCGGCATGTGGGATCTTCCCGGACCAAGGCTCGAACCCGTGTCCCCTGCATCGGCAGGCGGACTCTCAACCACTGCGCCACCAGGGAAGCCCGGTAATTTAGTTGTATCTGTAGTATCTTACCATATGATTTGACAACTGACTTCCTACCCAAATGACTTGGAATTTTATTTCTACACAAAATCCTGCATATGAATGTTTATAGTATATGTATATAGTATAGTATATAGTATGTTTATTCCTGTCATTAAAAACTAGGAGCAACCAATACATCTTTAAATAGGTGTGTAGATAAAGAAACCGCAGTACAGCTACACAGTAGTGTACTATTCAGTGATTTAAAAAAAGAGTTATCACACCAGACAAAGACATGGGTTAATTTTAAATGCATATTGTTAAGTGAAATAAGCCAATCTGAAAAGGCTACATATTGAATCATTCCAATCATATGATATTCTGTAAAAAGGGAAAACTAGAGACAGTAAACAGGGCAGAAGTTGCCAGGAGTCCAAGGTTGGGAGGCAGAGATGAATAGGTGAAGCTCAGGGGATATTTTTAGGGGGTGATACTATTCCATATGACACTGTAATGATGAATATACAACACTACACATTGGTCAAAACCCAAAGGACTTTATTGCACCAAGAGTGAACCTTAACGTGTAGAAATTTTTTTAAAAAGCATTTAGGAGGTTCAGGGATCTCAGGATGAAATACAAAATATGAACATAGAATCTAACTCTATTACACATGTATGAAACAGTTCACTGAAGAGGGTGAGGGAAGTGGGGTTGAACTAATTAGCTTTGGAAATGAACATACTCTGAATAATTAAGAGCAAAACGAACTGTACATAAGCACTGTCCTCTGTAAAGCTGTGGTACATGGCGGTATAGGTTAACAATTTTAAAACCACTCTGTGTATACACCGGAATTGAACAATTAAGCAAATGGATGGTTATGGTAGGAACCAGATGTGTCACTCTTGGAGTGGAAATTATAGCTAAGAATGGGGAGAAGTTAGGAAGATCAACATAGTAATAGATTAGAGTTGGAGACAGTGTGAACTCACATTTAGCTTAATCTAGATACAGATGCTTACATATAAAATATTTATCGACATGTGCATAGACACAGGTTAATATAAACACATATATTTCCTTGCTATGTCAGCGAGAAAGCCTTGAAGCAATGATACTCTGGGGGCAATAAGCACATCTAGCACTCAGATCTTGGTTTTTAATACCATTCATTGCAAATAAAAACAAAATAAGGACTTCTTGAAGATACGACTGTATCTTTGAATCTAGGAATGGGGCATAAAATATAGATGAGCCTGGAATACTGGACCGTAGTACCAGAAAGTAAGGAAGTACTAAAGATGTGCACACACACACATACCACACATAGTACAGTGAGAGCATGTCACAGAGACAAAGACCTCCCAATGGCCAAAGCTAGGACAATTTGAGCAACAAAATAAAGTGGTATTGGATTATAACCCAAAGTATAAAATTAATATCCATGGGTTCAAACTGATATAAATGAATGAAGAAAAAATAAAATGGGGCATAAAAGATAAATCTCTCATGCAGAATAATTCCAAATAGTTTATGTTGGTAATCTGTCCTTGTGGAGGCAAATTATAACTCTCCCTCCTTAAGTGTGGGCTGTACATAGTGACTTCCTTCTAAAGAGCACAGCACAGATAGGGAAAGAAGACTAACTTTACAGTGGAAACCTGACAATAGTACCTCAGCCAGGTGATCCATGAAAATATCAACAGTGATAAGGTGTCTTGAGAGTATATACCCTTGCTATAATATGATGAGAATGTCACTTTACCTCTATGTCCTTCCTCCTCCAAACTCATAAATCCAGTCAAATCTTGAGATATAAACAAAGAAACCTCCAAACAAATCCCAAGTGAGGAACATGTTGTTAAATATCTGACCAGTACTCCTCAAAATTGTCCAAGTCTTCCAAAACAAGGAAAGTCTGAGAAACTGTCACAGCCTAGAGAAGCCTCAGGAGACATTAGGAATAGATGTCATGTGGTACCTGGATGGGATTAAAAGACAGAAAAAGGACATTAGGTTATAAAATCAGTACAAAGTATGAACTAAATTATGAATTTCAGTAAATAATGTATCAATTTTGTTTCATTGACTGTGAAATATGTACCATGCAGCTGTCAGATGTTAATAATAGGGGACCCCGTTTGGGGTATATGGAAACTCTCTGTACTATCTTTGTAATTATTATGTAAATATAGGACTATTCTATAATAAAAAGTTTATTTTTACAAGTCAGGTGAGTATACTTGTGTATTTTTAACTCCTCTGGAATGTGAGTTTTATACTGGTGAGGAACTTGTCTTATTTACTACTTGATCCCCTAAAGAGTCCCTAAAACAGCATACTGCCTGGCATGTAGTAGGTCCTCATTAAATACTTGCAGAATAAACAATTGGAAAACATTAATGCCATTATAATACCAAATTAAGTAATTATCAACTGATTATTATAAAAACGATGAAATTAGCATTTTTACATTCTGTACTCCATGTCTTCCTCCTCCTGTCCAATATTTATTTGTTAGGCTATTATTTTTATTTTTTAAGGTATATATTCTGTTTTGTAACCATAATTTCCAGAGTTGCTTTTTCTCATTCTTTTGTTTCTGCTTCTTTCCTGAGTTTTTTATTATTGGTTTTCTCTTGGTTAACCAGTTATAATCAAGTAGTTATTTTCAAAAATATATCAAGTGTTGTATATCCCAAGTTTTGCAGACTTGAGAATGTCTGTTGAAGGATAGGATTATGAATAAATCATTGAATGCCACATTTCTTCAATAGTGTAGAAAACTTGATCCACTTTTCTGGCTTTAAAAGTTGCTGTGGAGGGCTTCCCTGGTGGCGCAGTGGTTGAGAGTCCGCCTGCTGATGCAGGGCACACGGGTTCATGCCCCGGTCCAGGAAGATCCCACATGCCGCAGAGCGGCTAAGCCTGTGAGCCATGGCCGCTTGAGCCTGCACGTCCGGAGCCTGTGCTCCGCAACGGGAGAGGCCACAACAGTGAGAGGACCGCACACCACGAAAAAAAAAAAAATTGCTGTGGAGAAGTCTGAGAATTTCCTGTTTTTTCTCCTTTGAATTTTTGTATCTTTTCCTGCTGTCTGAAAAAATCATCTTATGTTTTTTAAGTCTGCTTTAATTGCTCTGTCTGGTTTTCCTGGAACAGTGAATGCACTGTCTCTTACCTGAGAGAATGGTATATGAAAACGTGCTCAACATCGTAAATCATCTGGGAAATGCACTTCAAAACCACAATGACATATCACCTCAGCACAGGTTAGGATGTCTATTATTAAAAAAATAAAATAAAGATAACAAGTGTTGGCAAGGATGTAGAGAAAAGGCAACCCTTGTACATCGTTGGTGGATATAAATTGGTATAGCCATTATGGAAAACAGTATGGAAGTTTTTAAACATATTAAAAATAGAACTACCATATGACTCAGCATTCTCACTTCTGGGTATTTATCCATAGGAATTGAAATCAGGATCTCAAAGAGAAAGCTACATTGCAGCATTATTTACCAGAGCCAAGATATGGAAACAACTTGTATGCTCACAGATAGATAAACAGATAAAGAAAATGTGGTGTGTACATACAATGGAATATTATTCATCCTTAAATAAGAAGGAAATCCTGCTATTTGCAACAACATAGATGGATCTGGAAGACATTGTGCTAAGCGAAATAAGCCAGACACAGACAGACAAATCTCATGCATGATCCCATGTATATGTGGAATCTAAAATAGTCAGAGACATAGAAACAGAGAGTAGAATGGCGATTACCAGGAGCTGGGGTTATTAGGAAACGGGAGAGATGTTGTTTAAGGGGTAAAAAGTTTCAGTTATGCAATACGAATGAATCGTGGCAATCTAACACATAAAATGGTGACTATAGGTAACAACACTATGCTGTAGATGTGAAATCTGCTAGAAGGGTAGATCCTAAGTGTTACCTACAGAAAAAGAAATAAATAATGGAAACTATGTGAGATGATAGATATGCTAATTAGCTTGATTGTGGTGACTATTTCACTATGTATACATGTATCAAATTATCCAGTTGCATACCTTAAATACATAAAATTTAAAAAACCCAGAATTGTCCCTTTTAAAATTTCAATAGCAAGTACACTGCCTGGAGGATATACCTAGGTGTGGTATTTCTGCCAATTAATGTGAGCTTTTCTTTGTTTCTAGTATAAGAATTTTAGGCCATAATTGTCCCTCTAATTACCACTTGTATTGCATCTCACAATTTTCTATATGTAAATAGATCTTTATTGTTTAGTTCTAAGTATTTAAAAAATTATAAATTTTTCCTTGAGCCCTCAGTTTGATGATCATATACCCTATTGTCTAAATTAGGACATATATCAAAGTGAAAGAATGCACTATCATGAATTATCTGAAGATGATAGACACAACCAGGATAATTCTAGGCAAAGTTGGGTATAACGACAACCTCTACATGAATTATTTGGAAGTATATTTAAAATTTATCCATAGTAAATTAATTTTAAATTACAGATATTTTTGTCCCTTTTTAGAGGATACCAATTTTTGGAACTTTTTAAGGCGTTTTATGGCTCAGAATAAGGACAATGCAGTCTTTTTTTTTTTTTTTTTTTTGGTTTGATTTATTTTTGGTTGTGTTGGGTCTTCATTGCTGCAGGCGGGCTTTGTCTAGTTGCGGTGAGCTGGGGCTACTCTTTGTTGCAGTGCACGTACTTCTCATTGTGGTGGCTTCTCTTGTTGCAGAGCACAGGCTCTAGGTGCACAGGCTTAAGTAGTTGTGGCACGTGGGCTCAGTAAGTGTGGCTTGCAGGCTCTAGAGTGCAGGCTCAGTAGTTGTGGCACACGGGCTTAGTTGCTCCGCAGCATGTGGGATCTTCCTGGACCAGGGCTCGAACCCGTGTCCCCTGCATTGGCAGGAGGACTCTCAACCACTGCGCCACCATGGGAGTCCAACAATGCAGTCTTTATGCAGTCTTTTTATTAGACTTCCCACTTAAGGTGGGCCCTGGGCTTTTCTCCTTTGTTCTGGAATTTTTATAGACTTGAAAGCAAAACTCAGAACTCAGCATTCATCAAGTGATTCCAAGGAAAATGCTGTCTCTTTCACTTGGTTTTCTCTTTTTTTTATGGTTCTCCAAAAATTTTTTTTTTATTGAAGTATAGTTGATTTACAGTATCATGTTAGTTTTAGGTATACAGCACAGTGATTCAGTTATACCTATCCTTTTTCAGATTCTTTTCCCTTGTAGATTATTACAAAATATTGAGTATAGTTCCCTGTGCTATACATATATCCTGTTGGTTATCTATTTTATATATAGTAGTGTGTATATGTTAATCCCATCCTCCTAATTTATCCCTCACCCATTACCCTTTGGTAACCATAAGTTTGTTTTCTATGCCTGCGGATCTATTTGTTTTGTAAATAAGTTCATGTGTATCTTTATTTTTTCAGATTCCACATGTAAGTGATATCATATGATATTCATCTTTCTCTTTCTGGCTTACTTCACTTAGTATGATAATCTTCAGGTCCAACAATGTTGCTGCAAATGGCATTATTTCATTCTTTTTTATGGCTGGGTAATAGTCTATTGTATATATGTATCATATTTTCTTTGTGCATTTGTCGATGGACATTTAGGTTGATTCCATGTCTTGGCTATTGTAAATAGTACTGCAATGAAAACCATAATTTGAAAACTATAATTCAAAAAGATACATGCACTTGGTTTTCTGCCTCAGAAGATTTTTCACTTAATAAATAGCACAATGTACTGTTTTTATTTAAAAAATTTATTTTGTATTGGAGTATAGTTGATTAACAATGTTGTGCTAGTTTCAGGTGTACAGCAGAGTGGTTCAGTTATACATATCCATGTACCTACTCTTTTTCAAATTCTTTTCCCATTTAGGTTATTACAGAGTATTGAGCCGAATTCTTTGTGCTATACAGTAGGTCCTTGTTGGTTTTCTATTTTAAGTATAGCAGTGAGTACATGTCAATCCCAAACTCCCAATCTATCCCTCCCCACCACCCTTTTCCCCTGGTAATCATAAGTTCATTTTCTAAGTCTGTGAGTCTGTTTCTGTTTTGTAAATAAATTCATTTGTATCATTTTTGAAGATTCTGCATATAAGCAATATTATATGAGATTTGTCTTTTTCTGTCTTACTTCACTTAGCGTGATAATCTTCAGGTCCATCCATTTCGCTGCAAATGACATTATTTCATTCTTTTTAATGGCTGAGTGATATTCCATTGTATATATATACCAAATCATCTTTATCCATTCATCTGTCAATGGACATTTATGTTGCTTCCATGTCTTGGTTATGGTAAACAGTGCTGCAATGAACATTAGGGTGCATGTATCCTTTCAAACCATGTTTTTCTCCAGATATATGCCCAGGAGTGGGATTGCTGGATCGTATAGTAGCTCTATTTTTAGCTTCTTAAGGAACCCCCATACTATTCTCCACAGTGGCTGCATCAATTTACATCCCCACTAACAGTGTAGGAGGGTCCCCTTTTCTCCACACCCTCTCCTTTTTAAAATTTTTCAGATAAATATTTTATCCTACATTTTAATTAGAAGGGTCTTCATTATATTTAGTTCTCCATACTACTAGCAATGGATCTCACACTTTTACAGAGGTGGAAATTAAATAATTTTTCCAAGATCACGCATCTAACAAACATGAAAATCGATTAGACATGATGTCAGTTTTTTTCCCCCACTAACTTTTGCTGCCTACTGCCATACTGGCTTTTATTCCTGCCAAAATTACATGTCTGTAGTTTGGCAAAGAGGATGAATTTACTATAGGAGTGATCTTCCTTCAGTTTTATGACTCTGCTTGGAGAGCAATGGGTACTTGGCAGGCTGGACAAAAGTACTTATGTCCCCACTGTTGTGCTAAAATTCAACATGGCCATTGAAGGCCATGAAACTGATTATCTCTAAGTGGCTTTGAGCTTCTTTGAAGTAAATTATACCTGTAGCTTTCATGACTTCTCTTTGGCTCTAGGTGTTTTTTCAGCTCCATAATGGGAATTCATATGCACTGGAGTCTAGCCAACTTTGATATTTAATAGTCTTCATTTTATGGGTGAGATTTTATGACCAAGGGATCAGAAAGGTACTTTCTCAGAGAGAATACAGCACTGTGATGTGTCACAGATGATTTTTGTAGCCCATTTCTTATAAAAATTTTCATTGCTTTGAAGAAAAGTTTTTGTTTTGCTAGTTCTCAGAAAACGTAGAATAGTGTTGGGAATGTTGCAGATACTCCATAGTACTTGCTGACTCTGGTTAGATTTGATTTTCAATTCAGCTATCAAACTTGAATGAACATCCAGGATCTTGTCTAATCTGTTTTATCACTATCTCCTCTGCTGGTAAGTCTGACTCCATGGGTCATGGGCCTAACTTCCTCAGCCTGAAGGCCAGGTTAATTTTGCCAACATCAGTCATTTCCTTTGGGACAGATATAGATAAAATGGATAAAATCTGAAGAAGAAAAAATTGAACTAAACATTGAGAATGAACAGATGCCTAGCTCAGAGGGCTGGAAAGTGCAAGTCAGAGGGAAGAGTATTACAACTCATGTTCAGCTGTAGACTCAGCTTTTGGAATATATATTTGATTACTGAGAGTATGTAGTCTAATTCTGGAAGCAGCCATAAATTTAGTACATCAAAAGCCTAAAAAGAGTGAAAGCAGAATTTGTAGGAAGTTGGAATATGACACAAATACAACAAATTAGAATTGGAATTCAGGACACCTTGGTTCTACTGCTGGCTCTAACGCTTTCAGTAAATAACTTCTCTCTGAACGTTCGTGTCTTTATCTGTGAAATAAGTGGGTTGGACTCCAGTTTCTTGACTCCTGTTGCAATGTGCATTTTGCTATACCATCCCTCCTGCTCTCCTTTGCTATTTTTAAGGACCATGTAGCAACCCAGCCTAGTATTTGTGGCTTGTGCATTCCTCTTACACCATCTCTTCTGTGTTTCTATAGTTCCTTGGGCTTCCTACAACTTTTTTTTCAGTTAAGGTCCCTGCCAACAATAGAGATCTATGGTTTTATGTGTCTAGATTCTTTGGCTGTAAGCAGCAGAAACAGATCCAGTTAATTTAAATATAATATAAAGCTTTCTTAAGAGGAAATGGAATGACTATGAGAACCCAAGAAAAGGCTAAATAACCAGATATACCAAGAACACTTTTCTCAATTATTTTGTTCCCAGGACATAGAGGCTGATTGACTCAGCTTAGGTCACATGCCCAGGGCAGGTAGGGGAAGGGGCTCTTTCATTCTCATTTCCATCCAGACTGAGCAATGGAAAAGCAGACTGTTTCCTTAAAGGGAAGATGAAGTGCTGCCACCAAAAGAAAGTAGGGTGGGCAAGCAAAAACAAAGATACCTATGGTATGATTCCATGCTTTGGAGCCTGTTCTCTTTAGGTTTATGTGGCAAGGGATTCCGAATCATTCCCTGTCTCCTCAGTGCGTGGAATTAGGCTAATGGTGTGATATAGGAATAGATTTCTGACATGGGCTATTAGCATTTAGTTCTCTGTAAGGGATATAAATCCAAGTAAAACACATCAGCCTAATGTCTTGGGTTGTCTGTGGCAATATAATTGTAGAAGTTAATGAACAGTGTACTCTGGTGCTTCAGTCCATTATAATCCACCAACAATTTTCACACATGAATGAAATGTTGCCTCTATCAACACAGTCAAATTAATAAGTCAAAGGGCTTGAATTATGATTTAATAAAATCTGACTTTAAGACTTATAAATTTGTCAAAGCAAAGTGAACTTTGCCTGTTTATCTTCTCATTTTTGAAATTGCTTTTTGTAAACACATAGTATTTACATACTAAGAGCAAGTCTTTCTGAAGGGCTCAGAACACTTACAGCAATTTGTATTGATCTGCTTATTTTCTCTTGGAGATGAGCTGGTTGTCAATTACAGCATTAAACTTTTTGAGAAAACTTGTATGAGCAAAGTCATGAGCATGGGAAGAAGTGGCAATTATCCACATTTTAATGATATCATGGGAAAAATCTAGATGTTTACCAGTGTAGAAATAATAGCCATCATGTTGGCTAATTCGTTTGGCTTTTCATTTTCATCTATAAAATAGTAAGCTCACTATCATCACCCTAATCAAAACCACGTATTTACTGTATTGGGTTAGCCAAAAAGTTCGTTCGGTTTTAAATAAAAATAAAAGACACATTTTTCATTTTCACCAAGAATTTTATTGAACAATGTATTCACTAACCGAACGAACTTCCTGGCCAACCCAATAGCTTATAGCACTGCTTAGAGCCTATTAAACAGGCATAATTCTCTCCATTATTGCCAAATATTAATATTTAACAAGAGACGTCTCTTAGATTTGAATGAATAATCACAGCATTTAGGGCCTGCACATGTAAATGATCTATGTTTTATTTTAATTTTTTTTCAAGAAGAAAATGGGGTTCAGAGCAGCAAATTCTGGAGATATTAAGGTATGCTGATTTATTCATGTGTATGCCATCTCTCAGATCTGATTTTTAAACTCTGAGCGCCAGCGCTGTTGGTCTCTCAAAAGATAGGCAAGTCTGGAATCGCAGCCAGTCCTGCTTTTATTCATATCCTGTAGCTCAGAGAAGCATTCTCTCTTGTCAGCTTTATGAAGAATAGAACATAATTTCCATTTGCCTGCTTGAATGACAATCATTTGGCGTTCTTAAAGGGATTTTACCCATAGGCATAATATTAAAATAGAATTTACCTGTATATATAGATCCATTCTTATTAGTCATGTCCCCAGGGCATTTCATAATTCTATACTAATAGTTTGGTTTCCACGCAGGATAAACATAGACTCCATTCCAGGCTTCATTTTCAGAGTGGGCGTTGTGTTGTCGAACTCCTGCTGCTTCAAATGGTGAAAATGTATTTAAAACCCCAGGTACCGCTTTTCTAAATTCAAGGCCTCTCTAACCAGTAGCTGCTGTTGGATCTGGAGTACTGAAACCTTTGTTTGGAATTAAAAAACAAACTGTAACGTCTATTATTTGGTGACTTAATGCAGACTTCAGGCATGTGAACGAATGCTCTACTCTGGGCATCACTTTCTGTAACAGAAGGGAATCTAGGTATATTGTCAACAGCAAATAACAACAACAAAACAACATTCTGGCTGACAGGCTGGAGACTTGCTTGAACAGATGATTGGCTGCATCAGAGCTCACCATCTCTGGTTGCAACCTCTAAGTGACAATGACCGTATCTTAAATATGTGTGTCCCCAAGTTAGTACTTGGGGCCTGGTGACTCAGTTTTACAGCCCTATAAAGTCTCACATAAACAGCATTACCTAATCCTATGACACCTATACCACCCTGTCTTGTCCTAAGTGTAGATAACTGACAGCTCTGTTGTAGGGTTTCAAGTTCTATTTCTGTGGCATTTCTCCAGTCAACTTCCCTGCCCCCACCCTCCCCTCATTCTCTTTACATAGCTTAATTTCCATAATTGTTATCCACCCCTCCTCTTCACATGAACAACCTTACTAATAAGGTCTAGGATTAGCTCTCAATCATAAGGCTGGTGACTTTGAAAAAGACTCTTAGAAGTGATTTCTTCAATACCCGGAGTGGAGTCTAATATAGGGGCTAGCATGTGTTAAGTTTTCAATTAGTATTTGGTGATTAATAACAAAATATTTATCAATATTTTACTACTTTATTAACATATGGACAATATAAATATATAGTAGAAAATGTGAAAGAACGGAATTGTGGGTAACTTGAGTGCAGGCATGCATGGTGGACATAGGAGCACATAAATCTAGGCATGGGTTGTACTCTCACCTTTTGTTACATTAGAGACATAAAGCGTCTCTCCTTCCTACACAAACCATTTTTCATAATAACTATTAAAAATTCGGGTTTATAGAGACATAATCTAAATATTCAGTTTTTTACCATTGAGTACAGATATTAGATGTGGGCTTTTCATATATGGCTTTATTATGTTGAAGTCATTTTTTCTATTCCTAATTAGGTAGGAATTTTTTATTATGAAAGGGTATTGAATTTTGTCACTTTCTGCATCTATTGATATGATCATGTGATTTTTGCCTTTTTTTCTGTTAATGTGGTGGATCACATTGACTGATTTGTGTATGTTGAACATCCCTGCATCTCAGGGATAAATTCCACTTGGTCATGGTGTATGATCCTTTCAAAGTGCTGTTAATTTGGTTTGCATTTGGCATTATTCCCTTTCACTTGAAGAACTTGCTTTTGCCTTTCTTGTAGTGTTGATCTGTTGGTGACAAATTTCCTCAGGTTTTATTTGCCTGAAAATCTTTTTTCATTGCCTTCCTCTTGAAAGATTTTTTTTTTGATATAGAATTCTATGTTACCATAGAATGTTCTTTCTTTTTATACTTTAAAATGTTATTCTATTATCTTCTGGCTTATACTATTTGTGATGTCAGCCATCTCTCATTATTATTCCCCTATGTAATGTGTCTTTTTCCTCTGGACTCTTTCAAGAATTAGTCTTCCTTTTTGGTTTTCA
The DNA here is from genome assembly GCF_949752795.1 of Hyperoodon ampullatus. Taxonomy (NCBI): domain Eukaryota; kingdom Metazoa; phylum Chordata; class Mammalia; order Artiodactyla; family Ziphiidae; genus Hyperoodon; species Hyperoodon ampullatus. The sequence continues at coordinate 58,277,753 of NC_136929.1, read as the reverse complement.
GCAATTTGACTATAATGCGCTTAGGCATAGTCTTTTTTTTATTTATCCTGCCTTTCAATTTGGCAGAACCTGAGCTCCAATCTCTATCTTCCCACCTCAGATAGCTGCTATAATACCTGTTTAGATTTTTAAACTCCAAGCTGCTGATTTCTGCTGAGTTCCCTACAATCTTACCTTGTACATGCATAGTTTAGGAGTCAGCCAAGGAGTTCAGGGGAATTGTATGCAGATTTTGAGGGAACTCCGTCTATGGCTATCTTCTTTCTAGGCTTTTCTTCTTCTATTTCCAGCCTTTCTGAAGGCCCTGATTCTAGCCTTAGTCTCCATAGCCCAATGGGACTACTCTTTTCTTAATTCCCATTTTTTCAAGCACTGTACACTGCGCAGTGCCTTTACATATAAGCCAGCTAAATGTGGAACTCATCTACCATGCTTCTCTTTTCTCAAGGATTGTATGTCCTCCAATTCTACTTTGGGTTTCTTGTCACTGCTTTCAAGTACTTCCTTTGTTATATTTTGTCCAGAGTTTATAATTTTTATCAGCCAGAGGGTGAGTCTAATACGAACTCCACTGCCAGTATTGGAATGAAAATGTTATTTGTTTTCTTTGCAGTAATAAAGTCAAATGCTAATGTAGGTACAAATGCTAATGCTAATGTAGTCAAATGCTAAATCAGGCAGTCCTAACTTATACATCCAGATGACCCTGGTTCATTTTACATTGTATTTTTTTAGATTGTAAATGAAGTAAAAACTCCAATTTTAAATTTTTAAGGAGAATTTCTGATCCCTGAGAAATGTATTCAGCATTCTTAGGGAGAACCCAGTTTGAGATATACTGCTTTAATAATAATAGAATAGTAATAATAATAATAATAAATTGTTAACTGATTTAGAGAAAACTATAGTAACAACAGCAACAAAAAGAGACTTGAAGTGCACATGAAGCAATGATGAAAGCAGAGAAGAGTCACAAGAGAGTGGAGAGGAAAGCTCAGGGCTTAGACCTCCCACATGGGAAGAAAAGCTGGAAAGGAGAAGGACCAATAGGAAACTCTTTTAGGAAACAAGGGTATAAATGGATGTACAATAGAATAAAGAAAGAAGGGAAATCTATAAAATGGGAGTGAGTCAAGGAATGTATGTTTTATAATAATTCACATTTAATCTATTGAGGAGAAAGAAAAAGACATCACACACATTCTCTTCCCATTGTCCTGGTCCCCTACCTTCCCAGCCCTGCTTCACGTTGCATGAAGTGCTGGAACCGCTCTACATTTTCTGATCGGTTGTGTCTGGAGAGTTTGGTAAGGGGAGAGGAGAGTGGCTGGAAGAGGGGGGAGAATCCTTCAGTACTGGATATGCGTGAAGTGGGAAGGAATACGGATGTGGTGGCATGGATCTTCTTGAAATCTAGGTGTTTGTGGATTACAGCTAAGCATATAAAAAGACAATGTAAGAGGAAATAGGAAAAGGGTTTTTTTCTTCATTTAGGACTGGAACTATGGCCTAAGGCTCCACCCAGTTTATTATGACACGCTTTGGGGTCTTGACAATAACTGGTGTGGTAAACAGAAGTCCCTGAGTCTCTGAGCTCATGGAACAGACAAACAGAACCCTGCAACCCCTGCTGGGCTGGGACATTGGGGCAGAGGGAAAACATGAAGGTGGGAGCAAGAGAAGAGAGAGAGATTTGATCTTGAGGTGACCATGAAACATCCAGGTAATTACATAGAGTAGAACCAAGGAGGGAAATTTCGAGTCAGAAGAGTAAGTTTGTGAATTAAGTGGGAGCAGCTCATGTAAAAGCACACAGGTTTGAGAGTCATGCAGAAACAATTAAAAACCCAGTGCTTATCATTTACGAGACTGTGTGTGATACTAAGCAAGTTGCTTAATTTTCTGCAGCCCTATATTAATCTATAACATGGGGCGCAACACACAGCCTGGTATTGTTGCAAAAGCTAACTCCTTACACCTGCTACAGCAGCTGGGACTAGAGACAGTCTGTTTCTCTCCTCTTCTAGAAGATCAAAATGGAATTCTGATTCAGATCAAAACTGAATGGTTTTGCTTAAAAACTTCAAAGTTCTGAGTATCTTGTCCTCAGAACCACATGTTCCCACGCCTCAAAATATAATAGAAAGTAGAGTTAATGCTGCTGAGTCACTGTATCAGTCAGAATGCCAGCAGAAAATAGAGGCTTTAGTGAAGGACTAGCTACACAGGTACGGGCAGGGTTAAGGGGGAAACAGATGCGGAGGTGCCATAGACTAACCCTGGGAAACCATTGCCAACATAAGGCTGGGGCGGTGGGAAGAAAAAGTGCTCTTGGAGTCCAGTGGGAGCCAGAGCTGTGGAGGAAGCTTTGCACAGCAGATGCTCTTCAGCAGATGCTGCTCAAAGAGGGACACACACGTGCCAAAGTTGGGTGAGAGTGGCAGGTGGCAGGGGGTGGGGAATACTCCGAACCCCTTCTCTTCCCACACTCTGATTTCTGGGCAATATTTCCTTTCACTAAACTAAATCAAGGCAGGGAGAAAGGAGTTCAGATGATGCAGTTGGTGAGATTCAGCCTTCTGGAGGGAAGAGAATATATCTAGGGGTAGAGCAAATGTAGCAGTACATCCATCCTGGAAAAATGTACCAAGGATGGGATATTAGCTGCAGTGAAGATAACTTATACCTTCCGTAGTGAGAGTCTCACTCTCACCTTTGAGCGCTGTGAATCCTGAGAAGGCCGACTCACCGAAGGGACTTATTGCATTCACGAATACTAGGATGCTGCACCCTAGCTCAAAATTAGCCCTTCCTGCAGAAGCCATCTGCTGTCATCAGAGTTACCCACTTGCTGGAAGTATACCTCCCTGCTTACCAGTTATCACCCAGATTTGATTTTGTCTGTTTTCTTGTCAGTATCCATTCCCTGGGCTCTAAAGTTTTAAGGAGAGAGACAGTGACTCTTCAGAACTTTACAGAGTGCATGGCACCTCACCAGTGCTCACTAAGTATTTACAGAACTGGTGAATAAAGGAATATGTGAAGGAATGGAAATCATAATGTAACTGTGCTTGCTTGATGCAGGTGCATAGGGATACACTCGTGTGATGTCTATATGACCTTGGATATGTTACAGCTCTTCTGGGCCTCATCTTGAAAATTAACAAGGTTACTCATGATCTCTAGAACGCTTTTATGTACTAAAATTAGATATCTGTGTTTTATGAAAAATAACAAATATGGCGGTACTTATTGATTTCTTTTGAGAAGAAGGACGGGCCATTTATTTTGAGAATAAGGAGGAGACATGCATGTGTCATTGTTAGAACATCAAATGTTGCTTTTCCATCAACCATTGAGGATCAGGCACTGTGAGAGCAGAGAGCTCTTGGTTTCCACATCCCCTTTGAGTGTAACAACACAGGTATTATTGAGTTTTGGAGAACTTGTATCATCACGCCTTATCGTGCATTTTAATAAGTCAGATATTTCAGGTCACTTTGATTCCCTTAAATACTCACATTGTAAAGTACTGAAAGTAAGGAGAGTGTATAAGAAATACAGAGGGCCAAGACTCCGCATGAGAAGTCCAGTGGAGGAGGGATCTCTGTGGGACGCAGTGAGGAAACAGGAAGTGGTACAGTTGAAAGTCAAGAGCAGGGTCTAGAGTCAACCAGACATGGGTTTGAATGTCTAAGAGACTCAGGGCTTTTATGAGTTGTGTGATCCTGGGTAAGCCACTTAACATCTCTTAACTTCCAGTTTTCGACTTACAAAATGGAAATCAGAATTCTTCAAAATGCAATGAATCGTGAGATATGAAATACAAAGGACCCTGAATATAGTATTAAACAAATGATAACTACTGGTTTTATTATGAGTACAAGTGATCACAGAATCACAGGTTACAAGGTTATAAATTGTCTAGTTATTCCTGATAAGTTTAAATAACATGTCCCTAATACCAATTTAATCATTGTTAGGGTTTATGGGCTGATTTCTTCTAGTAATAATAATACTGCTTTACATATGAAGTGTGCAGTAACAGTTTTCAGAGCACCACTGTTTTCAAATGCGGTAAATGAATTACCGCATTTTGATCTCATTCCAGTGTACAAAGCAAATGAGATATTTCAAAAGTCCTCACACTAAGATTTATTGAACCTGTTATTTGGGTCAACATTTTTTGGGCACAGATCAGCATTGGATTTAATTCCTTTCAAATACTCAAGTGTCTCTTGACCTTAGAAACAACTGGCAGTAACTTGATAGACCAGTTAATTTGCATGGACTCTTTGGATGTATACCATTCAGATGTGGCAATCTGTATATCTGAATATTTTCCAAGTTTTCCGCCTCTAACACCAAGCTATTTCAACAAGGCTTTAATTACTTTGCAGTTTTCCCCAAATCTTTTTTTTCCCCCTTAGAACAGATTTTTTTAATGGTGTTCCATATAAATTAATTAAATAGCAGCTAAGGAAAAATGTTCTTTTTTTTTTTTTTTTTTTTTTTGCGGTATGTGGGCCTCTCACTGTTGTGGCCTCTCCCGTTGCGGAGCACAGGCCCCGGACGCACAGGCCCAGCAGCCATGGCTCACGGGCCCAGCCGCTCCACGGCATGTGGGATCTTCCCAGACCGGGGCACGAACCCGTTTCCCCTTCATCGGCAGGTGGACTCTGAACCACTGCGCCACCAGGGAAGCCCCTGGAAAAATGTTCTTTGAATATAATTAGTGAGAGTTCATTATGCAAGGAAAGTGTTACCAGCAGTGGCAGGAGCCAACAAAAGCATGTCACCCAGGTCACCAGATAAACAGTCCCTTCCTCCCATAGAGCGTGTCCATGCCAGCCATCAATATTCAGAGCAGTGTTCCTATTTATTCCAACAGATGATACCACATCATTTAATTTGGTTTCTGTGCTGTACGAAGACAAGTTTGGACCTCTTCTGATAATAATAAATTTAATAGGAAGAGCAACAGTGGGGTTTTTTTGTTTGTTTTTGTTTTTAGCAATGGTGTTTTGTAATGTGAATAAATAAGTAAATCACCAATTGAATAAATTTAAGGCCTGTCTTGTGTTAGATACTCCAAGGGATTCACGATGAATAAAGCAGCATCCTTTTCTTCTAAGAGCTTACATTCTAACAGGAGAAAAAAAAATCACATACAAAATACTGTAGTACAAATAATAAGGTGAAAAACATAATAAAACTAAGATTGAGATTTAGTTAATATCTACTATGTGCCAGGCATTGTTCTAAATAATTTCCAGGCCCGATCTCAGGTGATCTTATGATAACCCTTTGAGAAAGGCACTGCTACTCCTTTTATTTTACCTGCAGGGAAACTGAGGCACAGGGAAGTTAAGTAATTTGCTCTAGGGGACTCAGCTAGTAAGGGTTCAACCTAGGATATGAACTCTGATGGACCCCCAAACTCTTGTTTTTAGAGAATACCTTAAATTGAGAACAGAAAAAAGTACCAAGGGAAATGAAAGGATGGAGAGATTACTTTCAGATCAACTTCAGAGTCACGATTTATAAAATAGGGATAACTATGATGCCTGCTTTGTATGGATATTTTGAGATTAATCAAGACAGTACCTGTAAAGTACTTCAATATGAGGCTGAAGTTCTCACCTGAGCCATGTGGGGTCCCTCAGCCACAGCATGGGTGTCAACCTCCTAGCACTTGACTGAACAGGTTCTGTCCAGATGGGGGCATCAGCACCCATCCAAGCCAAATGCCTCTTCCTCTCTGGCTCTATGAGTGCTAGGATCAGCTGGACAGACCAGTGTGGACTTCCACCAGGGAAGTGGTGGAAGTCCACACTGTCCTAGGCAGGTATCCAGGAGAGCACTCCACTATATTAGCTATTGTTGGAGTGCCAACTCCAGTCTACCATCTGATACAGTTTGTAGACACTGGAGTCCAAAATGTGGCTCTGAAGAGTCCTGGAAACTTTTCTCACTTCTGAGTTGGAGGGTTTCAAGGAGAAACTATAAAAGTGCCATTGAGAGTTTTTTACATCAAATTAAGTTGATCCAGACACATATTTTCAAAGGGAAAATCAAGTCTTTTTAAAGTGTTTTAGAACAAAGCAGAATATAAGTAAAAACAAGCAGATGAATATATTTTTCCTTGGAGAACAATAAGTACGTGTCCTTACAGAGTGGAATGCCAGGATGCAGATGTTAAAATAGCAAATTTCTCAAACCGTGATATAGGTCAGTCTCCTGGGGTAAACCTCGTTCTGTTCAATAAGATACTGTGAAATGGTTAACATGGGGAAATGTAATCAATACTTTCTTACCCTATTACATTAGAGAGTCAAAATCTAGCACCGGGGTTTAAAATAATCTCGAAATTTCGCTGGGAAATCAAATAGAAACTGAAAAGTATGACAGGAGTAATTACTTCAGAACTCAAAATTAAAATTCTTCAACATACAAGTCTAACAGAAGAGACCAGATGTTTAAGAAAACCAAAAAATATTAAAGACGTCATTCGAAACATTCTACCAGCTGGTGTCTTACAATTACCCAAAGTATACCCCTTTCCTCAAAACACTGAGGACTGGGAACGTGATGGTTTGTTCACACCATGATCCCTATGTTTATATTTTGCAATTGCTGGTATTTTTAGTCTCTCAGTATCAAAGTAAAAGTGCAGATCAGCTTTGAAATCTGACAGCCTCCTTCACACACACACACACACACACACACACACACACACACACACACACACACACACACACACACACACACACACACACACACACACACACACACACACACACACACACACACACACACACACACACACACACACACATCCTCCTAAATGGAAAATCTTATTAGGATTAAATTGTATGTCAAAATGTCATTATGTTTAGTTTCATCATATCTTCTAAAGGAATTGATACAATTGATACACTAGGTAACTTCAGAATGAATATTTTTGATGATGTTGTCAATTACCATAGTAAGCTGAATAATAACCCCCAAAGATGTCCGTTCCCAACCCTGAAACCTGTAAAGGGTTATTTTACATGACAAATGGACTTTGTAGATGCAATTAAGTATCTTGAAATGGGGTGATATTCTGGATTCTTTTGTAGACCTAATGCAATCACAAGGGTCCTGATTAGAGGGACCCAGGAAGGTTAGGGACAGAAAGCACTGTGATGACAGGAACAGGTATAAGAGAAAGAGAATCTGCAGATGCAGTGCTGCTGGCTTTAAAGATGGAGGAAGGGGGCTTCCCTGGTGGCGCAGTGGTTGGGAGTCCGCCTGCCGATGCAGGGGACACGGGTTCCTGCCCCAGTCTGGGAAGATCCCACATGCCGCGGAGCGGCTGGGCCTGTGAGCCATGGCCGCTGAGCCTGCGTGTCCGGAGCCTGTGCTCTGCAACGGGAGAGGCCACAACAGTGAGAGGCCCGCGTACTGCAAAAAAAAAAAAAAAAAAAAAAAGATGGAGGAAGGGCCTATGAGCCAAGGAATGCAGATGGCCAGTAGAAGCTGGGAAAGGCAAGAAAACATTCTCCTTTAGAGCCTCCTTTAGAGCCTGCTGACAACATACATAGCCCAGTGAGACTGGTTTTGGACTTCTGACTTCTAGAACTGTAAGATAATAAATTTGTGTCATTTTAAGCCACTATTTTGTGATCATTTGTTACAGCAACCATAGGAAACTACTATAATTACTATTACCAGTAACTGTAATTACTGGGTATAATTACTGGTAATTGATGGGTTTATAGGCTCAGAGCAGAGCAGAGAATGAGCAAAAACTTCCTGACACAGAGATTTCAATTCATTTAATATACACCACTCCTCTGATGGATATTACCAAACCACCCAAATAGAATCCAAAATTATGAGATGGAATCCAATTTATCATTTTATTTCCTTTTGAAGCTTTCTTTTTAGTGTTATATCAAGAATATTTTTCCTAGCCCAATGTCATAAGTTTTTTTCTCTTCTAAAATGTTTGTAGATTTATCACCTGTATTTAGGTCTACTTTCACTTTTTGGGGTAAATTTTGTGTATGTTGTGAGGAGGGGTCTAAATTAACTTTTTTGTATGCAGATATATAGTTGTCCCAGCACCATTTGTTGAGGAGAGTATCTGCTCCACCACTGATTACTTCGGCACTTTTGCCCCAAATCAATTGACTATAACTACAAGGGCCTATATCTGGACTTTCAATTTTGTTCTATCGATCTATAAGTCTATCCTTATGCCACTACCAAACAGTTTTGATTACTGCAGCTTTACAGTAAGTTTTGAAATTGGGGATTGAAAGTCCTTCAACTTTATTCTTTTTTTTTTTTTCAAAATTTTCTTGCCTAATCTGGGTTCTTCGCATTTCTATATAAATTTTAGGATTGGCTTCTCAATTTCTGCTGGCATTTTGAAAAGTTTTATGTTGAATCAACTTAAGGAGAGTGTCTCCTATTTCTTAAGCCTGGCTTGCCCTTGGTTTAGATAGATCTTCGTGTACTCAGTCAGCTAATTAATACCTGGCTCCTCTTGGGACTTATTATTGGTAGGACAGAGAGGTGAAATCTTTTCCTGGAAGAAAGTTTCATCTTTCAATTACTGATTCATCCTGCTTCAATCACATACCAACTTGGCAGGAGTAGGCATCCATTCTGCCTTTTCTTTCCAGCTGGTACCTTTCCCATGTCTACTCAGCATTGTTCACTCTTATAGCTCCATTCCCACTCAGCCAGTCTCCCATTTTGGCCTCATGCCCCATTCACTTTCAGACTCTTTACTCTGCTTTCCTCTCCAAGTCCTGTGATTCAGAGTCCCTTCATAATACTATGAGCATTTGCCTCTACCTAGTCTTGTCCAGAGGACAAATGAGGCAATTGTAGAATGTTGGATCAGATTTCAGAAGACATGCCTTCTCTTCCTGATCATGTCACCTATGGGCTGTGTGATCATGGGCTGGTTATTAACTCCCTACATCAGTTTCCTCATCCAAAAAATGGGAATATGGATAACTCTCCCATGAAGCTCATAGAGTGGCTTGAGAGTCAAAGTAGGTAACATATAAGAAACTTAATTAAAAGCAGAAAAATACATTAGTATATTGTATACATATATATAGTATATTCATTAAGCATTTAAAACAATATTTTTCTTCTCAGCTAGATTATATGATATCAGTATATTTCTGTGGCATCTAGCATATTATGAAGTGTATAGAAGGGGCTCCATAAATATTTTAGTTGAAAAGATGAAAATCTATGAATTAGCTAGCGATAATCATTTGAACCTGGGGCAAGGACAAGAAACTTCCATGAGCATGGGTGTGTGTGTGTGTGTGAGAGAGAGAGAGACAGAGAGACAGAGATACTTCTTTCACTTAACATCTCAAGAGACTAGGATCTTGTGGAACAAACATTGGTAGGGTGAGTCTTAAAAATGAGCATACAAAACCTGAAGTCTGAACTTGGAGAGTCAGGTATTGAAGCTCCACGTTGAGAATTTATAGTTAAAGATGGTCATGGCTCCTCGTCCACACCCCCACAAAAAGCAGCACAGTTTTTATAAAAAATAAAAAAAGAACAGTTCTTTGACTTCATTTCATAATTCTTCAGAAACACAAAAGTGTATAGAAGGAGGCAGAGGGGAAAGCTATGGCAAGACATCAGTTCTAATCTAAATCCCAGAACCCACGCTCTACTTCGGATGAAATCATTAAAGTCATTACATCTCAATTTCTAAGATTCCATGAAAGATGACACCCAAGTCTAGGTGCACGTCACCATGTCCAGGGACCTCTTGTGAACTCTCTCAGGCCTTTCCTTGTTCTCTCTCATCCTCTCCTCATATCCAGACGTGTTCTCCAGAGTTCTGCATGCCTGGTCTCATTCCCACTTCCTCTTCCCATGGATTGTTCAGAAGTCCCGCCTGACAACTTTACACACTCTACCATCCCGCACGGGGCTGACTAAATGCTTATTGAGTTGAGTTGACCCCTGGACCTTCTTCTCTTCCTCATCTCTTTTCTTCCCAAAGAACTATGTTTCCATTCCTCCCTTCATCACACGTATGTGTTTATTCCATGCAGGCACTGTGTAGGGGATTACAAAAGTATTAATTAAAATATGTAGAGGAGTTTTACAGTTGACAAACTGTATTATTTTATCATTCTCAGATTGGTAACTGTAGGCCCCTGCTATTCACCACCTTTCCTGGAATAGAATATTCTCTTGCTTAGAAGCATTGTCATCTTAAACTTCAAAGAGCTCCCTTAGCCTCAAAATTGTGATTGGGAGAAAGCTAGAGTGTACGTCCCTCCCATTCAGCCACAACTCTCCTACATCTTTCTCCTGCAAAATCCAGGGGACTTCTTTTTCTTGGGAAAGTTCTGTTTTCATTAGTTACCAGGGTCAAACACTGGCTCATGACAAGCACACATAGTGAAAGTAACCTGGCTGTGTTGCATTTTCTGGCTACTGAGTCCACTTGGGGGTAGGGTGGGTGGTGACTGCTGCCACAGCAGCCTCCAGAGTAGAGAGCTGCAAGGGTTCAAGGATGTGGATTTGCCTCTGTTGTTTCCACCGATGTCTCACCATGGTCAAGGGAGGAAATACACTCCACTTCACTGGCCTTCTGCCACTCCCCCTCCCCACCCCTGACCACACGCAACATGTGCCATAGCCACAGAATTAGCCAGTTACCATGTCACCATTGATCCCTTTCATCAACCACCCTCCATTGAAGAGACCGATGGTTCCTATATACAACCTGCCATGAAAAAGAATAAAAACGTTTATGGGCATTCACTCTCCACACGTATATTGAGATCCCACCTCCATGCTAAATGCTGAGGTTATAAAGATAAAGGATACTTTTTCTCAAGAACTTTAAAACGTAGGAGACAAAAAAGAAAAACCACCTCTGCAGAGTGGTTTAAGTGTCATGATAGAAGGAAGTCCAGGTGCCATGAATGAGTAGAGCATGGACCTGGGTCACTAAGACCATCTGGCGCAGAGAGAGAAGGGGGGTGGTCAGGTGGGGCTCCCTGGTAGGAAGTGATACTGATACTTGAGGTGAATCTTCATCATCTTAGGAAATAAGGAAATAAGAATTCTTATTTCTTCACGCAAACTCTAGTCTCAGAATCGTGGCAGGAATTAAGACAAGATTATTTTCAGTTGTGTGAGATGGCATGCCTCCCTCGAGAGGCACGGAGTGGTTGAGAGCATGGAACTCCAGCTCTGCTACTAACTCTGTGACCTTGGGCAGGTTACCCTCCCTGTACCTCAGTCTCCTCATTTGTGAAATGAAGATACCAACAGCACTCATCACATAAGGTTGTTATGGGGAGTGGATACAGTCATGCATGCAAAATGCTTCAAATAGTTCCTACCGCATGGTCAATGCTATATGTTTGTTATTGTTATTATTATATAAGCATGATACCATTTTGTTTGTACGTTGCAGTATATTTTTTGTGCCTTTCTCATGTTTGAGATCAGTTACCTACTTGGATCACAGGATATTTGAGGACCAGTTTCCTCTGTTTTCTGAATGGAGTGTGTGCGCACAGGTGCCCTCAAAGCATATGCAGACCTAGTAAAGGTTTTTATTTTCTCGTCCACACCTAAGGTCAGCACCAGCTTGCATCTTCACTGCAATAATAGCAAGTATCATATAATTGCAATGGAGTCATTAGATGACTCCACTAAATTCCTGCCACGAAACCAAGCCTGAAACATGTGAGAGCTAAGACTTCTAACGTGCAAAGCAACCAAGCATATTGTTTGCAAGTACACATTTCCTTTGTTTTTCGTAGGTTCTTCACTTCTAATAGTCCCTTGAAATTGGGAATAATCCCCATGCATATATGAGAAATCTGAAGCTCAAAGAAGTTAAGTGACAATGCAGGTTACATAACTCAAGAGGGTTAAAGGACCCCAATGAATCTGGAGTCCTTGCTCTTAGACCAGAACTTCCCTCCCTGCACCAAGTTGCCCCTCTAATTTCAGTGCATGAGAGAGACACCCAGGGAGACATCATGTCACCAAGAAGCCATGACATGCCCTCAAACCAATGATGGAACAAAGTTAGTCAGTTGAGAGAGAAACTTTCTAGAAAATGTTTGGCCTGGAGCAAACGTTCTAGGAGCCAGATGGTCCATACACTTCAGTTCTGGTGATTTACAGCACAGCTTGACTGCTGAGATGAGGGAGGGAAGACGGGAAGGAGAGGGAGAGAGAGTGAGTCTTAGTTTATATGATAGTGATGTCCTCTTTAGGACAACATGGTTGTTTGGGGCCTGTACTTTGAGGGACAGATAACATTTCAATCAATATTATGAGAAGAAGAATTTAGGCAACAGAGGTAACATGAAAAAGGTGAAGAAGTAAGAAGAGACAGTGTTTGAGAGCATTTGGTTCAGTTTTGGAGAATAGGTAGAGAGAGGTATAACTAGAAAGATAGAATTAATATAACAAAAGGCTTTACTAACATGCCAGCCCACAGAAGATGGCTTGTGTAGGGTAGGACTGTGGAGGAACTGAAAGTTTCCAAGCAAGACTAATGTACAGCTGATGCATTGGATAATAGTTATGCTACGCTGAGTCTTCAGTCTATAACACCTTAAGAGTCGAACTCCATGATCAAGTGGCTTGGTATAAGAAAATAAATCTAGTTGGTCCATGGAGGATGAAAGAATCAGAAATAGGGAAAATCATCAAGAAGTTGCAGCATCAGCTAAATTGTGAAATAATAAATACATTGACTGGGAATGGAGAGTGAAGGCCTGGGTGAGAATGTAGAGGTTGTAATGAATGCCCCTTGTGATTACATTTGGCTGACCTGGATAATCCAGGATCATCCTCCACTCAAGGCTTAATTTAATCACATCTCCAAAGTCCCTTTTGCTATGTAAGTTTACATATTAATAGGTTCTGGAATTAGGATATGGGCATCTTTGTGGGGGGCATTCTTCTGCCTAGTGCCCACCACAGCGCCCATAACTATCACATAGAAGGGGTCAGTAATGATTTTTGGTGACTTGAGATTATGATGGTACAAACAAGTGTTAATTGTTCAGAAAATTTGAGACAAGTTGAAGTGTAGAGTTGAATACAACCCAAAAGGTGTGTGGAAAAGTGGTGCTTTGTACACATTCAGTTAGAGAAGATGGAGGTGAGCAAGTTGCTTCTAGGAACTGCTGATAATTATAAAGGAACTCGTATCTAAAGTGTGATGCAAAATAGAAGTGTCACTGAAACATGTCATGGTCGTTTTATAGAAACTCAAAGCTCAGAATCATTATCTTTTACTCTCAGCCCACAGCTGACTTTTCAGATTGATTATGCACCTGTGCTCATTCATTCACTCAGCCATTTACTAATTTTTTTATGGGACTATCCCTAGTGACTACCTCTATCCTTAGAGCTAGGAGACTTAAAAGTGCACCTTTATGGGCATCATCTGTGAATATGTTTGGCAATTAGTGTGTTAGACATTCAGTTAAATAATGAGTAACTTGTGCATTCTAGACCCTGTTTTAAGTTGTAATGATACAAGACAAACTGAATTCCTGCTCCCCAAACAGAATTAACCTGCATTTTGGTGGAAGTAGAAAGACCATAAACAGAAAAAAAATTAGGGTAATAAGGTAGAATGGCAACTAGGGAGGGACTGCATTCCCTAGAGGGTCAAGGAAAGCATCTTTGAAGAAGGAATATTTGATTTGAGCTCTCAATTATATGCACCTGTGAATTTGCCCTACTGAATTACAACGCAGATGATTGAGCCTTAAGTCCTAAATTAGAGAAGCAGGCATTGACAGATTCAACAAATAGACCACTCTTTTCAATCAATTCCTATTCACAAAGCATTTAACTTGTATAGGCTCTCAATGAATTCAATCACCCACTCACCTTTCAAAGAAAAGAATTGCAAATTCAGAAGGCTTGTGCTTAGAAGAATTTATGGCTATATTTTCTTTAGCCCAACTCTCAGATGTTTGATCCCTACCAAATGATATATTCTGACTTACAGTGCAAGTTTCAATGGGTCATATCTTTCCTAGTGCAACCCCTCTTTGGTCTCTTCTAAACTGAGCCATTATCCACCAAAGCACTTGAGCCAAACTTTTCTGGGAACACTGATAAAACTATTCATTAGCTAATGGATTCTTAAGGTAATTGGATTGAATTTCCTCTTCTCCAATCCAAGTACTAAAGCAGAACACTTCTTCACATTTTTATTCCAGGATCCCAGGTCTCAACTCAAAATGATAAAATGAACTGCCTGTAAACCTGACTATTGCTCAAATTCATCTTTGCCCATTTGATGATTTGGTTCAGTCAGACATATGTAGGTCTAAACTAGACATTGGTCTGCTTGGATAGCTGGGAAGAAGGAAAGGAAAGAAGAAAGAAAAGAAAGAAATGAGAACGTAGGAAGGGAGAAAGGAAGAAGGGGAGAGAAAAAGAGAAAAGAAAGTGCCTTTTACATTTTGAGCTTATCTCTGAGCACTATCCCTATTGAGTTTTAGGAGGTGTCAATATTTATTTACCAATCTGCTTGGTGCAGAAGGCGAGATTCCCTACTAGGGCTGAGAGCAATTACCTTCATATAAACTGATCTATGTTCACATAAACAGCAGGTAGAAAAAACCTTCATGTTAAGTATTAGAATAAATAAATTTTTTCCGCCTCCCCATCCCTTTTTCTGAAAAACGAAACAAGACAAAAACAATTTCAAGTCATAGAGCAATTCCACCCCAGGCAAAAATTCCCCTCAGCAGAAAAGTCCATGGTCATGCTCTTTCAACAACTTTAACAACTTATCAACATTTGACAATTATGATTCCCTTCTGAGTCCCAAGGGGAAAGTTGTAGAGAAAGAAGGAATTCCACCTAAGAGAATAAAGCAGGAAAGAATAAAGTTTTTATTTTCTTCCGAAAGAAAGACCCCTTGAGTGGGAGTGAGAGGGAGGAAAAGGAGGAAAGTCAACTTGGATCTTAGAAATGCTCTATGGAGACCACTGCAGGGTGGATGGTGGATGGAACCTGAGAGCTGTCATAGGAGAGTCTCAAAGCAGGATCACGCAGGCAGGGACCTGGGGGTAGCACAGATAGTGTAAGTCCTCTAGCTTTTTTCTTTTTCAAAGTTGTTTTGGCTATTCTAGTGTTTTGCATTTTCTTTATAAATTTTAGAATAATCTTGTCAATTAAAAAAAAAAGCCTGCTGGGATTTTGATTGTGATTGTGTTGATTCTACAGGCCAGGTTGGGGAGAATTGACATATTAGCAATATATGTCTCCTAATCCATAAATACCTCTCAATTTGTACAGCTTTTCTTATATTTCTCTCACCAATGTTTTATAGTTTTCACCATTCAAATCTTGGACATCTTTTGTCAGATTTATTCCAAAGTGTATTATGGTTTTGGAGGCTGTGATAAATGGGATTATTTTGAAAATTTCAATTTCCCCTCATTCATTGCTAGTCTATAGAAATACCATTGATTTTGTGTGTTGACCTTGAATCCTGCAGCCTTGCCAAATCACTTATAATTTCAAGCAGCTTTGTTTTATGTATTTGGGGGGTTTTCTATATATGTGATCATATTGTTATATGGACAGTTTACATTTGTCTGTAGACCTTTTTTATTTTTGTTTCTTGCCTTATTACAATAGCCAGAGCATCCAGCTCAATGGTGAGAGGTGGGATTCTTGCTTTTTCCCCTAATGTTATGGGGAAAATATTCAGCTTTTATAATTAAGTATGATATTACCTGTAGGTTTTCATAAATACCCTTTATCAGGTTGGAGGAGTTTCCTTCTATTCCTAGTTGTCTTCGAGATTTTTTTAAAGCTCATGAATGGATACTGAGTTTTATACAATGTGTCTACTTTGAGTTGGTCAGATTTATTTTTAGTCCGTTAATATGCGAAATACATCCGTTGATTTTAAACCTTGAACCAATTTGCATACCTGGGATAAACCCCACTTAGTAGTGATTTAATATTTTTTATGTATTTCTAGATTGAATTTGTTAATATCTTGTTAAGGGTTTATGTATCTGTTCAGGAGGGATGTTGCTCTGCAGTTTTCTCTTCTTAAAATATCTTTGCCCAGTTTTGGTAAGGGGGTAATTCTGGCTTCATAAAATATATTGGGAAGCGTTTCTTCTTATTCTGTTTCCTGGAACAGGCTGTGAATCTTGTGTTTCTCAAGAAAATTTTCCATTTATTTTAAGTTGTTGAATTTATAGACAAAGTTATTTGTAATATTCTCTTAATATACTTTTAAATGTCTGGAGAATCCAGAGTGATATTTCCTCTTTTATTCCTGATATTGGTAATTTGTGTCTTCTCTCTTTCTTTTCTTGATGTGTCTGACTAGCATTTTATCAATTTTACGGATCTTTTCAAAGAACCAGGTTTTGGTATCATTAATTTTCTCTGTTGTTTTCTATATTCAAGTTTATTCATAAATTTTTTCTTTTATCTTTATTATTTCCTTCCTTCTGCTTGATTTGTGAATGGCCTGAAAGAGGATATTTGGCTTTTCATTAATTGTGACCATTGGCCTACATGCATACTGAATGAGCACAGAGCCAGAATAAAACATAGTTTTCATCTCAAATGGTTAGATATTCTTCAAGTTCCTGGACAAATATTCTTTTAACACTCTGTGAGAATCGACTCAGATTAGGGAAGAAATTCCCACTGGTGTTTTTTGGTAGCTGAAATGGGCAATTCTAGGGGATGTGACAGAGGATTCTTTGTCTGATTTAAAAAGCAAACATAACCTCTGAAACGTTTGCCCAGAACTAATAATTAAGAGCTCAAATTTATAATCCCTCACCTGGTTCTACTGGGAACTGTAATCTCCAACAAACCTCCACAAGCCTTAATTTCTTGGCCAAGGAAGTAAATCTAATGATAAAGATGCTCTGTACTGAGATACTAAATGGATCAAGAACATCACATTTTCAAAAGAGAAAGAAAAAATTTCTTCAAAGTGTTCACCTACAGCACATGTATGGGCAACTCCAGTCAAGTTATTGTTTCTCCACTTTTTTCTTCCAGAGGCTTGAAATTCTTAATTTGTGCAAATTAAAGATATTTATATAAGTGCCTTAAGCAATATTCATACTTCTGTTTTTCCCAGAGAGAACATACAGATCTTTTCTTTTGTCTTTTGCTGTTATTGGTGCTGGTGCTCCTTTAATTATTTGTCCTCTGGTGAAATGGCCTTCAGGGTAAAAGTAATCACAACAGTGCTTTGCCCAATGTCACCTTGAACTTTCTCATTTCCATCTGAAAATCTATTTGATAACTGGAGAAGCAAGGACTCTGGAAATCCACTTATGAGTGAGATGGAGATGTGGTTTACCGACCCGAAGGCAGTTAGTGAGAAAATACCCTGTCTTGACTTCATGTCTAGCTCCATGTGGTTTCAGCAGATCCTTACCATCTTAGTGGGCAGGTAGGTAGGTAGATGGAAATGGAGGTTGAGGAGTAGGATACAGACAAAAGAGTTGAACAGTGTAAAGTTTAGAGATCATTTCAAATAAGGCATGGTTTTAGGGTATTATTTAGAAAGTATGAAAAATTGTGCGGAATATAATAGATGCTTTGTAAGTATGAGCTGAATCTGAAACCGAACCAAATAATCAATTAACACCCAGACCCCTCAGATTCTGGCAAACTTCATGTAGTAAATGAAAGTAAAAAGAAAACCACTTATTAAATGAAATCAAGTCCTAGCCTAACGTAAATCTTTACATGCTCAAGGTTTTGGCTTCTATGGAGATGTATTGTCAATAATTCTCCTTCGTGCATTACTGATGCTCCTTCAGTCCACTCTTCCCATTGTAATAAAAGTGGACATTCCACAAAGTTCCGTCCTTAGCCTCTCGTTTTCCCTCTACATAATATTTCTTCCATAAAGACCACTCCTTTTAGATTTTTATTGAATGATGATGGTCACAAAAACAGTTGGATGGTAAAATTTTGGTGAGAAGGGGTCAGAGAATAACTGAGCAATGGCAGACAGGTCCTTTAGTGAGCTGAGGTGGCCTGGATACTAGTGTGCCTTATCAAGGGCTCAAGGAAATTTGGAAATGCTGCCCCAGTACATAAACCCTGGACCCAAGTAGCCATATTTTCCATCATAGGATGTGAGGACATGGGTTATCAGTCAAAGAACCCAGCACCTGTTCACTCTCATGCTGGGCCAGAGAAAGGAAAGGATAAACACAAGAAATATCACATCTTTCAAAAATATTTATTTTCAAATTGTAACATAAACAGGTGTATGAGATAACACTCTCTGAAGTTTCTTTTTTTTGTTGTTATCTTGGCCGCACTTCGTGGCATGCAGGATGGTTCCCTGACCAGGGAACGAACCCAGGCCTCCACAGTGAAAGCACCAAATCCTAACCACTAGGCCACCAGGGAACTCCCTCTCTGAAGTTTCTTGAGGTAGGGGCTGTAATATGGCCATATTTATATCCTCAGCACCTAGCAAAGTGCCTGGCATGTAGTAGGTGCTAACTTAATGAAAGTAAAACTCTTGCATCCCTTTTACACTTTGGCAAAAGGACCTTTGTGTTAATGTGGAACGATTGACTCTGCACTGTGCTGGATGAAGGCGTCAGCCCTGAGAGGAGCTAAGCCTATTTTCACCCAACTACAGCAAAGCTCCTCATTGCTCTGCTAGATGAGCCCCAACATTCTCCTCTGATTTGTGGACCCAGGAACTTCACTGCTCAGTCTCTGGCCCAGGCCTTTAGGATCTTTTCCCCTCCTAAATAAAACCATTTTGCATTCTTCATTTATTCAGTTGAACCACCACATGAAATTTTGTGTTGTTGTTATCTTATTCAGCTATTCTTTGTCTAGTTTAGAAACATTGCCATTTCTTGCCATTTGGCGATCATTTGCACTTAAAAAAATTACTTTATATGCAAGGCAGTGATTTAGAGGGCCCATGAATCAGACAGCCTGCCTACAAATCCCAGCTCCATCCTTGCTAGCTGTGTAACCAGGCGTGAGGTACTCAGCCCTTCTCTGCTTCAGTTCTATCTTCTCATCTGTAAAATGTATATAATTATAGTTCCTACCTTATAGGATTATGAGAAATGAAGTTTAAAACAGTGCTTAGAACATGGTAAACACTCAATCAGTGTGAAAAATTATTTTTCATTGATTTTATTTTTTGTTCATTCTAACCTGTAGCAGGAAGTGCCAATAAGAAAGAAGTAGGTTGCATGATCCATAGTCCAAGTTAGAGTTTTCAACCCCCAAAGGCCTCTCTACTCCCAGAAAAAGACCTCCTCACCAGACTCAGGTTGCTCTCTTAGTCAAGAATCGATTCTCTAAGAGGCCACTACTCTTACTAACATACGGACCTCATTCTTGCCACCTCCCACAAGAAAACAAGAGATTCCAGCATAAAAACAGGTTCAATCACAGTCTCTCCCCTGGATCACTACAGCAGTCTTCTAATCAGTCTTCTTGCTTCTGTACTCACTCCCTAAATCCCTTCTTCCCTCAACACAAAAGCCAAGTAACTTTCTCAATTTTTTTTTTTTTTTGCTAAGAGAAATTTTATCTCTTTCTCAGTGTAAATCGTCACATTACACCTCTGCTCAAAATCATTCAGTGACTCCTAAATTTTGGTAGCGAAAAGTCAAAGTTATTTCTATGTCCTTCAAGACCCTAAACGATCTACCTCCTCGGCTCCATACCTACAGGATTTTATCTCCAACTTCTTTTGATCTTCCTGACTCTGCTCCAGCCTCACTGGCCTCCTTGCTGTACCTCAAGCATGTCAGGGATACACTCACCTCAGGGATGGGCACTTCCTTCTGGAATGTTCTGTGCCCAAAGAGTCTTAAGGTAATTGCTTCACTTTTGTATCTTTGCATCCCCAGGAGACATCTGGCAATGTCTGATGATATTTGTGACTATCACAACTGAGAGGGGGTGATAGTGGCACCTAAAGGTTAGAGGTCAAGGGCTCTGCTAAGCATCCCAGAGTGAACACCACAGTGTCACAACAAAGAAATAGAGACACAGATGTAGAGAACAAACGTATGGATACCAAGGGGGAGAAGTGTGGGGGGGGCGTGGGATGAATTGGGAGATTGGGGTCGACATATATACACTAATATGTATAAAATAGATAACTAATAAGAACATGCTGTATAGCACAGGGAATTCCACTTCGCTGTACAGTAGAAACTGACACACCATTTTACAACAACTATACCGCAATTAAAAAAAAAATAGTATTAGGTTCAAGGTATCAATAGTTCTGACCCTTTTCTTGTCTAGCAGACCCATAAATTTTGTAATGATGTTAGTAATATAGTAATGCTGGAAAAATTCAAAGCCAAGTTCAAAATAGGAAGGAAATTTTTAATTTTCTGAACCTGATAAATATTTCTGAACATATTTATCAACTATTAAAACTTTTTTTCCCCATAATATGGCAAATGTAAAAGCAAATACTTAGAAATTAACTTTTTCACATTCATGTCATCTTTACTATCATTTGCTTTCAAGAGACGTGGCAGAGTGGAGTGAGTACATTTTAAATCTTGCTGCCCAAGTTATGTTGTTAGAAGCAAGAATATGCCACCCAAATGGAGGCCACTTAGTTCAGCTTTTAATAGCTTTGGAAAATGTAGAAAGAGTGCATTGTCCTGTTTTTGATTCATTCTCTAGATGAGACCAACGTGGTCTTCCCTGTGCACAATCGCTCCTTCAAAGCTACCCTATGTCTCATCATTTACAACCCTCTCAACTTGATACTTTTAAAGGATCTATAGGTTACTTATCATCTTCGGACATATAAATGCCAGGGATGGATATGCTCGTGACATAGGAGATCTGGATTGGGATGATTGCTTCTTTATGGAGAATTTCACCAGGGATAGTGATCTGAGTCAAAATCAGTTTGGTTATGCTTTTTAATCTTCACAAAGTAATATTATTACTTGCCACTTATGATTTAGGGAAATTATCCATGGAGTTATCTTCCTAAAATATAAGCCAAATCATATTATTTTTTCTCCAAAACAAACAAACAAAAGATAAATAAAACATTGGTGCTGTTCCTGACTCCATTGTCTCTCCCCAAAAACATGTCAAGCATTTTAGTTTGGCAGTCATATGATTTTCTGACCTAAACACAAGCTACCTTCCAAATACTTTTTGTTTTCCTTGTTTCTCTGTTTTCTCCTCTTGGTTTAAGAAGGTATGAGAAGGTTCAGACTAATTGCCAACATGTCCCTTGTGTTTAATATATTAACAACTTGTACATACCAGCTGAATATCAATTCTGGTTGTAGATGTGCTGGCCATGAGAAGTGATGGGAGGAGAGCTTGAGGGGTGGATGGTGGTCCCCTTTTCAGAGTAACTGACAGGAGGTTGAGGAAGGATTTGGGGCTGGGGCTTCTTCCTTAGAGTCCAAGTGCATAAGACATAAGATGGGATCCTGAAAAGAGCCTCCTAGAAAATTGCTGTGCTAGAAGCTCAGGTAAGAAATCTGCAATGATTCATCAATTCAAAGGGCTATGTGAAAATGATAGCTGAGGGAAACTAGGAAATCAAAGACTGAGGAGTAGTTGGATGGAGAAATAGAATATTCCTCAAAGCAATGCTTCCTAAATCAGTAATCCAGAAATATTTACAAGCTTATTTAAATTGCAGTTTATTTCAGTGATAATCTAAATGAATAATGTAAACATGCTTGGAATCATTTAGATGACCAGTGATTTTAATTTTCATTTTCCACATGACTAATGATTTTAAGCAGTTTTTAATGTACTTACTGGCCATTTGAGCATCTATTTCTGTAGAGTGCTCAAAAGTTGTTCCCATTTCTTTTTCCTTTTGAAATAATTGTAGATTCATAGGAAGATGTAAGTTGTCAAATTCATGTGTGCAGAGTTGGTTCTTAGGATTTTCTTATTATCACATGATGTCTGCAATGTCTGTAGTGATATTCTTATTTTATTCCTGTTATTGATAATTTGTGCCTCTCTTTTTTGTCAGCCTTGATAGAAGTTTATTGACTTTATTGATCTTTTCAAAGAACTAGCCCTTTGTTTCATCTATTTTCTCTATTGTTTTACTGTATTCTATTTGATTGAAATCTGCAGTTATCTTTATTGTTTCCTTCTGTTTGCTTTGGACTAATATTTTAAGTATATTGAGGTGTAAGCTTAGATTACTAACTTGAGATTTTACACATTTTCCAATGCAAGCATTTTAGTGCTACAAATTTTCCTCTCAGCACTGCTTTAGCTGCATTTTACAAACTTCTATATATTGTAGTTTTAATTTGATTCAGTTAAATTTTTTATTATTCCCCTTGAGAATTCTTCTTTGACCTGTGGATTATTTAAAAGTATCCAGTTTATACACTAACAAATGTAAAATAGATAGCTAGTGGGAAGCAGCCACATAGCACAGGGAGATCAGTTCTGTGCTTTATGACCACTTAGAGGGGTGAGATAGGGAGGATGGGAAGTAGATGCAAGAGGGAGGAGATATGGGGATATATGCATATGTATAGCTGATTCACTTTGTTATAAAGCAGAAACTAACACACCATAAAGCAGAAACTAACACACCACCATTCTGTTATAAAGTAGAAACTAACACACCAGAAACCATTAGTTTCTGTTAGCAGAAACTAACACACCACCATTCTGTTATAAAGTAGAAACTAACACACCAGAAACCATTAGTTTCTGTTAGCAGAAACTAACACACCAACTAATCAGCTATATGTATAACTGATTCACTTTGTTATAAAGCAGAAACTAACACACCATTGTAAAGCATTTGTACTCCAATAAAGAGGTTAAAAAGAAAAATAAAAGTATCCAGTTTAGTTTCCAAGTACTTAGAGATTTTCCTGTTCTCCTGTTACTGATTTCTAGTTAGAATTTATTGTGGTCAGGGAACACATTTTGTATGATTAAATTCTTCTAAATTTGTTAAGCTTGTTTGATGGCCCATTGTATGTTCTGTCTTGGTAAATGTTATGTAATTGCTTAAATAGAATGTGATATTGTTGGGTGGAGTGTTCTGTAATATTGATTGGTTGATGATGATGTCAAATTCTTCTGTATCCTTGCTGATTTTCTGCCTAGTTATTCTATCAATTTTGTTGAAGTCTCCAACCAACTATAATTGTGAATTTGTCTATTTATCCTTTCAGTTTTGTTTGCAATTCACAAATTGGAAACTCCATTTCTTGATGAATTGACCTCATTATATATCACTCTCTCTTCCTGATAATTTTTTTCGCTGTGAATTCTACTTTATCGGATAGTATTATAGAGACTCCAACTTCCTTTTGCTTTATGTTTGCATGACATATCTTTTTACATCATTTTACTTGCAACCTGCCTATATCATTATATATATCTGAGGTGAGTTTCTTGTAGCCATAAATCAGCTGGGCATTTTTTCCTCCACACTACCAATCTTTGTATTTAAATGGTGTATAGAAATCATTTACATTTAACGTAATTATTGATATGTCTGACATTATATTTCTTGTTTTTCTGTTTGTTTCATTTTTCCTTCTCTGTTTTCTTTTTCCTGCTTTCCTGTGAGTTGCTTGAATATTTTTGAAATTTCATTTATATTTTTCTGTAGTTTTTTCTGTAATGTTTTTGGATATCTTTGTGTATGTGCTTTTAGTGATTGCTATAGGTATTACATTATGGACACATAACTTATTTCAGTCTAATACTGTTGACATTTTATCAGTTTGAATGATTTTTAGAAACCATACCTTCTTTTAATTCCTTTTACCCTTCCCTATTTACAATATGATGATCTTAAATACTTTTATACATACATTTAAGGTCTTATTAATATCATTTTTGTCTCAACCATCAAACATAGAAACTCAAGAGGATACTAATATTTTCCTCTTTTCAATTTTCCTTTTCCCTTCATAATGTTCTAATATTCCTTCTTTTATCATTTTCTAACTGTTCCAAGAGAAAATCCAGGTTCCTCTCTTAATCTGTGTTTAAACCTTGAGAGGGATGACATCTCATTACTCCTCTCCATATTACCTTTACTGGCATGGCAGGATGGGGGTGGTACTTGCTATTGTCCAGTAGGTATGAGGTTCTGGATCCCCATGCAAACTTTCTGACCCCACCCTAATGCCTCATTGCATTCAGGTGAGAATGGAAGTCATGTTCCTGTCACCTTTGTTGACTGAGGTGGGCTGAGGCCACAGTTTTCTCTATAGTGTTTGCCTGAAGTAAAACGGTTATTATTTAAAAATTTTTTCTCTTGCTCTGCTGCATTTATCTTGGTCCTTTGGTGAGAAAGAGTTGGGTTTCTTGTCTGAACTAATTTGTATGTCCAGTATTTAAGCACCCAGTCTGAGATACACGAGGCAAAAATTAAACTCAGGGAACTCACTGCCATGTTGTTACTCAGGGCCTTAAGTCTCTGGCCAGTGTACCTTCTTCTTGCCAACTTTAAGAGTATTCTATGTTTTTCTTATGTTTTCTGTGTTATTTTCTAGGAAGAACAGGGAGCATTTCATCTACTAGATATTGTCCAAAGCTGGAAATCCAATCCTATTTTTTTTAATTGAGTTTGGTTTTTTAAATTAAGCACTCGGTTGGCCAAAAAGTTCATTCGGATTTTTCCATAACATCTTACAAAAAACCCAAGTGAACTTTTTGGCCAACCCAATATTAGCAATTTGGAAAGAACTGACATCTTAAAAATATTTAATATTCCAATCCATAAACATGGTTGATATATTTATTACTTAGATCCTATTGAATTTCTCCCAGTAATGTTTTGCAGTTTTTAAAATGTAGATGTCTAGTATATTGTTTTTAGATATTGTATTTTCAGTTCTAGAATTTCCATTTTTTTTAAGTTTTCATTTCTCCCTTGAGAATTCCCATCTCTATTTATCCATTATATCATTTTCCCTTTAAATTGGAAAACATAGCAATTATTTAAATCCTTATCTGCTATTCCAATGGCTGGATCATCTCTATGTCTACTTCTTGTTTGTTTTTTTCTCAACATAATGGGTTACATTTTCATGTTGTTTTTCTCAGTGTGTGTCAACAAGTTTTAAGTTTTATTATGGTTACTGTGTTTTAAGGAACAGTGGAGACTAAAATGTTATTTTTGGGTTTTATTTCGTTTTGTTTTCCCTAGAGAATACTTGTTCTCTCTGTGACTGCTGGGGTAAGAGACTGATTATTCAGATTCCAAAAAGGATCAAGTCTAGGTGGTACTGGTCCACAGCTTTAATGTATTTAATTCAACACTAGTTAGCACAGTTTCCAACTTCTCCCACCACTGTCATCAAGTTATCGATATCTTTATCTTCAGCAGCGTTTGCGTTATAAAGGGACTGTGCTATAGTTTCAGATAGGTTTGATGAGCTTTTGGATTCACCCCAGCAGAATTCTAGAACTTAAGTAAATTTGGAGCCACTAATTCTCTCTACTTTCCAGCACCTTCATTACTGCCTTCTTCTCAGTAAAATTTTGTGGTTGAACGAGGATTATCAAGCTGGCTGATTTACTTTTTGCATCTGGAGCTCTTTTAGATTTCAATCTGTTCTGCCACCTCACCCTAACTTTAAAAGTTCAGTGCATTTCTTCTTGCAATGACATCTTGCAAAACATCTAGTTTTGCTTCTCTACCTACGCAAACCCAGAACAGGTGGTTGATCCCAGGTATGCATGTTCACACTGCTCTTTGCTCATCTGTGAAGGGCTTTTCCTTCTCTAGAATTCATTTCACCAATATTTCCTTTGATAACCCAATACAAAGCATGATGTTTACTTTACCTGTTTTGTTTTTTCTTGTGGTTACCGTGGGAACAAAGATGTTTTTGCATCCTTCAATACCCTAATTAGAAGTGAATGAAAAGCATTGTTCATTTGCACAATTAAGTTAAACTGCAGTACATCTGCAGTAGAGAGACATTCTCATCCACTGTTGAGGTTGTATAAACTGGTGAAATCTGGCTCCTACTAAATTCATTAATGTATATCAAGAACTTCTGAACTATTTATACCTTTTGACTAATTATTTCCCCATCTACGCATAAGTACTAGAAAAGTAATCATGGTTGTAAGCAACTATTTATATCCAAAATTTGCAGTCACAGTAGTACTTATAATAAAGAAAAATTGGAAACCCCCCAAATCTTCAACAAAGAGGAATGATTAACTCTACAGAGATACTTGGTAACTTCACTATAGTGAAGCCATGTGATAACATTATTCAGCTGTTAAGATTTTGTTAAGAGTGTTTAAAAATGTGATAAATAATTATGTTATTAAAGCTAAATAAGCACAAGAATAGAAACATCTATATTTAATTTAATCTCCATTATGTAAAAATACCTATTCATAGAAATGCACTAATATATCAAAATACTATCTTTAGTATTCTTATATTTCTTCTATGTTTCTGTAATTTACTAATTTTTACTGTGACAACTGTGAGAATAAGTGTTGTAAATTCCATACTGTAATCATCTACAAAAAATGTAAAAGCAGGTGTATGATCATTAGTTGTAGGAAGGAATAGACATGAAAACTGGGAAAGAAGAGAATAGAGTAAAATAACAGATACTGTGAAAAGCTAATATAATTAAAGATTATAATTAGTGAAATGGGATAATTTTTTATGAGACATGATATACTTTTTGAGGGATTACAGTCATGACAGGAAATGCGTTCACAAATTAATAAGAGTGAGTTAATATTAGATATATGCCAGACCAAAGCAAGAACTGGGGAATATTTATATTCTTCACAAACACTGTTTGCACATGGTAGAAATCTGCTAGCACAAGGACAACAGATAGCAGTAAGCGCTCCTTTTGGGTCATGGGCTTGTTCCCAGTAACCAGTGTAAGATACTTTTAAAATCAGATAGACAAAAAAACTAACAAAATCGCTACAAACTAATAAAGGACACCTTTTTCTCTTTCACAATTTGGTCTTAAATTAGCTGTTTTTTAAAACCAGTAGCACTGAGCTCCTAGACTAAGCCTAATGTAGACTTATTACTTGGAAAGTCTTAATTGGTCAAAGGCACCTGCTGGGGAATGAACTGCATTCCCCAAAAAGATACATTCAAATCCTAACTCCCAGTATATGTGAATGTGACCTTATTAGGAAAGAGCGTTTTTGCAGGTGTAATCAGATTAAGATGAAGTCATACTAGATTAGAGTGGGGCGTAATTCAATGACTGATGTCCTTATAAGAAGAGGGATAGGGCTTCCCTGGTGGCACAGTGGTTGAGAGTCCACCTGCCAATGCAGGGGACATGGGTTAGTGCCCCGGTCCAGGAGGATCCCACATGCTGCGGAGCGGCTAGGCCCGTGAGCCATGGCCGCTGAGCCTGCGCGTCCGGAGCCTGTGCTCCACAACGGGAGAGGCCACAACAGTGAGAGGCCCGCATACTACAAAAAAAAAAAAAAGAGGGATATTTGGACATTGAGATACACAGGGAGAACACTTGTGAAGACAGGCATAGATTAGACTGATGTACCTACAATCCAAGGAACACTAAGGATTGCTGGCCATCATCAGCTAAGAGAGAAGCATGGGACAGATCCTCCCTCAGAACCCCCAGAAGGAACCAACTCTGCCAACAACTTGATTTTGCCTCTAGAACTGCGAAGGAATAAATTTCCATTGTTTTAAGCCACCCATCCAGCTTGTAATAATTTGTTACAGCAGCCCTAGAAAACTAATACAACACCTAAAAATATTCTATTCTGTTTAGCAGTACATATACTGATAGGCTTACAGGTAACTTATAAACTGTTTAGTTTTTCATAATATTATAGTCAATCACTTAAGATAGAGTGGTATGATAAATTTCATGTGTGTGCTTTTTAAGGGAGTGAAAATCTAATTTTTCTGTCATGGTATGTTTCAGAAATTATATTTCCCCACTTAATAATACTGATCATAATAATAACAACATTTTATAATAGACAAAGATAAATTACAGTATAGTAATTAAAGTGTGGACTCGAGCTAGACTACAAGTGTTCTAAATCTAGCTCTGAACCTACTATGTATGTCCGGGGTCCCCAACCCCTGTGCCGCGGACTGGTACTGGTCCGTGGCCTGTTAGGAACCGGGCCACAAAACAGGAGGTGAGCAGTGGGTGAGTGAGCGAGGCTTCATCTGCCGCTCCCCATCACTCCCCATTGCTCATGTTACGGCCTGAACCATCACCCCCACCCCACCCCGGTCGATGGAAAAATTGTCTTCCATGAAACCAGTCCCTGGTGCCAAAAAGGTTGAGGACCGCTGATCTATGCTATTTTGGACAGATCACTTAATCATTCTCTGCTTCAGTTTATCATCTGTGAAACGGGATTAAGAGTGACTGCCTTCAGAAGTTAAAGTGAAAATTAAGTGATGTGTAGTAAGGCTTATGCTTATGATTCTATCATTATATTTCAATAATGGTTTTTCTTTACCTTGTATCAAGGACGGGGGCAGGTCCCTGGCAATTAGAGTGAGGAAGGTTGAACTGTACATCAGCATCTCCATGAAACTGACATGATTCATTCTTAAAAGGGAATATCAGGGGGCTTCCCTGGTGGCGCAGTGGTTGAGAGTCCACCCGCTGATGCAGGGGACACGGGTTCGTGCCCCGGTCTGGGAGGATCTCACATGCTGCGGAGCAGCTGGGCCCGTGAGCCATGGTCGCTGGGCCTGCGCGTCCGGAGCCTATGCTCCATAACGGGAGAGGCCACAGCAGTGAGAGGCCCACGTACCGCAAAAAAAAAAAGGGTATATCAGTGTCCAAGTTCTTGGCTCCCTAAACCAGGTGTGTCACTGGTTTTCTTCTCCATGGTGTGATTTTCCAAGATGTATTAATACAACCTGAGTTTGGATGCTAAGTGTAGCACACGTACACACACCTGGAGCTGATGGAAAATATCCTTGTAAATACTTACCAATCCAAGAAAACATTTTACTTAATGTAAAAGATGTAGGCAGAAAACAGAAATGAATACATTCTCTCAGAATTAAAAAGCACAAATGCAGCACATATATCAGTCACCAGCCTCCCACATTACATTTTGCTTTGCAAGGTCTCACGCAAAACTTTTGGCTAATCTATTGTAGAAGAATAGTAAAACTACTAAGTCATTTTTTTTCTCTTGGCCCAGTTAGAATATATATATTTTTGGTTCTGATTAAAAATAAATTTATAGATCTTGCTTACACAGGTTCTGTTATTTTGTGAAGAAGTTACGTTGTAATATAAAATGGGAGCAATGATTTTTGATATGAAATTTAATTAATCTACCAAAAATATTAATTCAGCAGCTTCTGTTTGTCAGTCTGTGCTCAATGCTATTGGCAATACAGTTAAATGATAAGACATGGCTCTTTCTCCCATGAAGCTGACAGAATTCTTAGGAAATAAAAATTAGTCAGAGGGAACACTCAACAGGTAAATATGTTATAAAGTGCTTATTTGTTTTGTAGATCCCATAAGTGCCATCTTGTTTAAGAAAGGGGTCAAGGGTCGGATCCCCTAGGAGTCAGGGGTTCAGGAAAGATTTCCCAAAAGAGGTAGAAATGAGCTGAGACTTAAAGGATGAATGCATTTTTGATAGAAGACAATATTAGGGAGGGGATACTGTAGACAGAAACCCTATAATTAAGGTCACAAAGAGGTGAATGGACTATGTGTGCAAATAAGAAATGAAAACTCACTGGGTCAACAGTATGCAAAATGGAGAACACAGGGTGATAAAGTCAGGTGGGCCTTTGATGCCAGTGTCAATAGTTTTGGCCATTCATAAAGCTGAAACTAAACCAAAAATTTATCATTTTAATTCAGGTAAAACAAAAGGCAGACTAAGATAAATAAATAAACTCTTTTCTGCCAAGGATGCTGACCTTTTCATATTCCCCTACAAAAGGGCCCGGGACACCCTGTGGGCCATGCAGTGTGGGTTCCTAAAAAGGGAAGAGGAGACCCTAATAATTTTCGTAAAAAATATATGAGAAGATAATGTGGGAGCAGCTGAGGAGGGCGGCCTGAGAAAGGCATCTGGGGATTTTGCTTGTGTGGATAAAAAGTATCAATGATTCCAAGCAGAGGAATACCCTATCATCTTAAACTTTCTGTGTAAAGGATATAATAGAGCCACAGAATGGGAGAAAATATCTGAAAATCACATTATCTGAAAAGGGACTTATATAAAAATATATGAAGAACTTACAACACAATAATAAAACAGCAAACAACCCAATTAAAAATGGACCAAGGATCTGAATAGTTCTGCCAATAAAATAAGCAAATGGCCAATAAGCACAGGAAAAGATCTTCAATATCATTCACCAACAGAAGGGCCACATATTGTATGATTCCATACATATGAAACATCCAAAACAGGCAAATCTGTAGAGACAGAAAGTAGATTAGTTGTTTTCTGGGACTGGGGGGATAGGGAGATTGAGGGGTGATGACTGAGGGGCACAGAATTTCTCTTGGGGGTAGTGAAAATGTTCTAAAATTGATTATGATTATGGATGCATAACTATGGGAATATACTAAAAGCTATTGAATTTTACACTTTAAATGGGTGAATTCTCTAGTATGTACATTATCTCAAAAAAAGCTGTTCACAAATGAAATAGAAAAAAGTTGTTTGACAGTTGACAGTTATTTCTTGAGAACTGTCTGTGTCTTTGATCAGTTCTTCTATTTGAATTTTTGTTTTATTTTTCTCCTTTATTTGTAGGAACTCTTTGCACATTGAAGAATACTAGTCTTTTGTCATATGTATAGCAAAAATGTTACCCATTTTTTAATTTGGGTTTTTGTTTCATTTGTGGTATTTTTTTTCCTGCAAATGTTTTGTTAACCCCAGACTATAAAATAGCCAGTTATTTTACCAGAAAAAAAAAAAAAAAAGCCTCCTCCCTTTCCTCCGCACTCACCACACACTATCCCTGGCTATTTTTTAAAATCACAGCTCTGATTATGGAGCTCCTTTGCTGAAAAAGCCCAAAAGGCTATCAAAAGGTCATCCAAACTATTTTTCTAACTTTGTCCTAAACACCATCTTCTGTTTGTCCCAAACTATGCAATTTCCCAAATATTCCATATAGTTTCAGATATCAGAGCCTTTGCTCCTGCTCTTTCCTCAATGTAGAATGTACTCTCCACCCCTATTCTCTACCTGTCCAGTAAGTCAACTTAGCCTTCAGGACTCACTTAAATTTTACATTCTCTACAAAGACTTCTGCAATTTTTTTTTTTTTTTTTTTTTTTTTTTTTTTTTTTTTGCTATACACGGGCCTCTCACTGTTGTGGCCTCTCCCGTTGCAGAGCACAGGCTCCGGACACGCAAGCTCAGCAGCCATGGCTCACGGGCCCAGTCTCTCCGCGGCATGTGGGATCTTCCTGGACCGGGGCACGAACCCATGTCGCCTGCATCGGCAGGTGGACTCTCAACCACTGTGCCACCAGGGAAGCCCTTCTGTAACTTTTGATTCTTCCAGTCAGAATTGCTTTCTGTTCTCTTCGAGTCCCTATGACTTGGTGCTTATGCCCTTGTTTAATATTAATCATAATCTAACGTGATAATTGCCTATCTCCCTGTTTTTCCAACAAAATTATAAGCTATTTGTGCACAAAAATAACGGTTTAGTCATTTGGTATCTTGTTGCCTAGCTCAGAACCCTTAGTGAACAAAGAACAACTATTAATTAGTTGATTGTGATCAACTGTTTATCACTATTAACAAGGTTCATGAAGTCTATAGAATAAAAGTTCTGAGATTAAATTTGATTCTCTTATTTTAATGCAATTCTTTTTCTAAAGATGTATAAATAATGTAGAGCCCTCACATTATTTACTTTGAGTGCCTCTTTCACCTTCCAATTAATTTTTTTCCAGCCAACATTAGGAACTTGTTTGTAATTTAGAGAAAAGATACTGGAGGGTCAAAAGAAACATTGCAGATGCAATACTTTACTGTAAGAAACCCTGGCTTAAATAAAGAGAAGATAAACATACTTAACAGACATCCTAACTGTTTAGACCAGTTAAGGAAAAATTTAACCAAGAGGCTAGGAGACAGCTCGATGACTCATGAATATGTAACATGAATTTCAATAAGCCAAAGAGCATTGAAAAATACTGTCACAACAGAGGCATGCTTGTGGAAATGGTCTACAATATCCAAATGCCAACTGTCAGCTCTTCAATATAAGTCATACATCTGAACATTAATTCAGATTATACTAGAATTAAGAATCCTTGGGCTTCCCTGGTGGTGCAGTGGTTAAGAATCTGTCTGCCAATGCAGGGGACATGGGTTCGAGCCCTGGTCCGGGAAGATCCCATGAGCCACAGAGCAACTAAGCCCGTGCGCCACAACTACTGAGCCTGTGCTCTAGAGCCCGTGAGCCACAACTACTGAGCCCACATGCCACAACTACTGAAGCCCGCACACCTAGAGCCCATGCTCCGCAACAAGAGAAGCCACCGCAATGAGAAGCATGCACACCTCAACAAAGAGTAGCACCCCCCCGCCACAATTAGAGAAAGCCTGCATGCAGCAACGAAGACCCAACGCTGCCAAAAATAAATAAATTTATAAAAACAAAAAAAATCCTTGATGGAGCCAAGTAAGGTACCTGGGAAATGAAATCCTGTGCTTGATTTAAGTAGCCATTTTGCCAGGGAATGAGTTGTTGAATATCAACACACATGGGATAGTATTTTGGGAATTTTAGTATGGTTATAGTAAGAGCAACAAAGAAAGAACACTGTGGACTGTAGGTATTACCCTAACTCTCCCAAAGGACTTAATCTGGCTTAATCTGGGGATCAGGTAATGGGAAAGGAAAAAGGGGAAGCATATATTTTTTTCACCCAATTGTCATTGCACCAAATGTGATGCAAGGTAATGACCTTTGTTTCCTTTTCTCCTTGCTTCTTGTGGCTGGATGCTGCTCAGTGGTGACTGAAGTGGGGTGTTTGATACCATTTGTAGCTTTCATAGTCATGGTCTTTAAACTAATTTCCTCTTGCTTTTTATTTACCATATTTCCTTCTTGACTTCAGAAACGTCTGTTTCATCATACT
Source organism: Hyperoodon ampullatus (assembly GCF_949752795.1). Taxonomy (NCBI): domain Eukaryota; kingdom Metazoa; phylum Chordata; class Mammalia; order Artiodactyla; family Ziphiidae; genus Hyperoodon; species Hyperoodon ampullatus. The sequence goes on along the minus strand of NC_136929.1, from coordinate 58,244,577 downwards.
GAGGAGATTTCTGAGCCACCACCTCTTCAGGTTTTTATTCTGCCTTATCTTATATATGTCCTGTAAACCAACCTTACTTAGCAAGGTGAAGTGTTTTTAGGCAAGAATGATGTGACTGTAACAGTGTCAGCCCACCCACCAGAGGTTATTTGACTGGTCCTTCAGTTGACCCCTTCTTCATTCACTCTTCTACATGCCTCCTTCAAAAGTCAGATGAGTCGTAGAACAGGATAATACACCCAGAGGTTGGAGAGCTGGGTTTTGGTGATTGGTATGATAAATGGGGAGGCAGCGTGAGTGAGAAAGAGAAGTTAGGAATGAAGAGGTTGGTGCCCCAGTTACATCTTTGTGTTTTCCTGGATTGAGGATTACCTGCAAGAAATTTGATATATTTTTTTAGTTCTATCCAAGGTTCAGACCTAACATTGGATTCCATCCTTTTAATATCCATGTACACTAAAATAATAACAGGTTTTACACATTTTATTTAATGGCAAATAAAGCTGAAGCTCTTTGAGTAAAGTTTCAAAGTGTTTTGTGATCAAGAATTATAATAACAGAATATTTAAAATAGTGGGAAAATGTTAATAACAATAACAAGGCAGTTTTTTTTCTTTATACTACCAAGGATGACCCAGTGGTAGTAGACAGTAGGAGAGAAAGGAATCTACTCCGGTCATAGGTGTATTTCTGAGCAAGATACCAATACTTTCCTTGTGTCTCTCACTGCTTCCAATTCTGTTGAGGATGATCCATTAAGACCCTCTTGACTGCAGGAAATTTAAGCCAAATTAACATAAGCTGAAAAAGGAAACTTTTTGGAAGGACATTGGGCATTCCAGCTGGGCATCATGAAGAGACTCACTGCCTAGAACATTGTAGGAAACAAGGAAGTCCTTGAACCACTATGCTCAGTATTGCTTTTCTCTACAGGTCTGTTACAATTCTCTAAGCATAGGTCACCCTATCAGCTTCCCAGTCTTAATGGTAGAAATGACTGCTGTTTACAAATCCAGAGTTTATGTGTTCTAGTCCCCCTGAAAGAAGCTTCTCTCTCTCCCTCCCTCTCTCTGTTTCAGCTACCTTAATTACCAAGAGAGGAACAGAGTAAGTGGACTTGTCCAAATAAGCCCTGATATATCTTAAGTCAAATCTTTCCAGGTAAAGTAGCTATTTTCCAAGAATAAGATGGCATTTAAAAATATTTGAACTACAGACTCATGTCTTAAATTGTGCCCTGATTAACATCCTCCCAGTACACCATTGAGGAAGGAAACTACCAAACAGTGTAGCTGGAATTTTGATACAGTTTACACATCTAAGAGAAGCTATTTGGGATCTGTGAACTCTAAGTATCTTAGAAGGATCCAGAAGGAACTCTTATAGGACAGTATTATTACTTATATCTTTAGAAACAGCAATTTGACCTCTTGGTAGGAGATTCTCTCTGCCTTAGGAGGGTATTAATGCCACCCTTAGAGGCACTGGATGAGTTAAGGTCCCTTTGACATTTTACTTCACTTTTAGAACTCCAAAATTACTCACTTAATACTAAATATGTTTGTTTCTTATATGTGTATTACAAGTGACATTACCGCAATGACTTTCTCCTAATTTAAAATGAAAATCTGAAATTAAGTATTCTTCTATTAGGAAAAAGAATGAAGTAACACCAGCTAAAAAAAAAAATAGTCGGTGACTATGAATTCTCATCATAAATTCATCTGGGCTTCTTTGAAATAAGCATAACATTAAAGATGAAAGAAAATAATGCACCCTGCTTAGTGATATCATGATTGATTTATTTATAAGCACCTTCCTTTAGAGATATTAAAATCCTCAACCCCCCAAATACTAAATATTATTAGTGGTAAGTACATATTACATATCTTAGTGTTTCTCTGGGTGTGGTAGTAGTTTTTAAATTAAAACAAATTAAAAACCCTTAGGGAATAAATCAGTTGACTTCTGTTTAATTTCCTCTGTTTTGCCTAAAAACTGAGGGAATTCTAAAGTAAGGTTTATGTTCAAGTTCCTTGTTTAAGGAGGCCCTTTCCAGTGACAGACAGCCCCAATTCAATGTTAATTCACAGGGCTCCAGCATTTCTATCTGCTTCTGTGCTGAGTTTCAGAGCATCTGGCCCCTGAGCAGAAGGTGACCAAATGCATATTAGATGGAGACATTGCAGTGTTTTAACTAATTCTGACTCAAGTAATGACTTAGTGCTTGACAAGGAGAGTCTTGAAATGTTTCCTCTTTCACATATTTACTGAAAATGTCTTATGTGGTTTTCTCCCTAAGCACTTTGCTGACTTAATAGGACAATGTCAAGTTCATGCTGATGTCATTTCCACCTGAAATAAATGCACTTAGGAAGAAAATAGATAGAAATAGGCAGGGGGAAAATCTCTATTAGTGTTAGACTGAGAGTCTGCATTAGGGTCTGTTCCAACTTGACATATTGGGGACTGAGATTGTTTGGTTATATATGCCTAGAAAGTCATGTTTTATTCCAAAGGTGCACAGAACACTGATGGCTCATTATATAAATCTTTGCTTCATAAAAATAACTTAAAATTCTATCAAGGTCTGGATTAGCATCTCCATTTTTCATAGAAGGGAGCTCTAACACAGAGACAGATGTCTGGGCTGTACCTGAGCAGCAAAGCCAAGGTCAACATCCAATTAAAATTTTCTAATGCTCACTGGGTCTCTAACATTTTATCATGAGCTCAGTAGTGTTTATACAAAGAGAAAAGGCAATTTCTATCTTGCAAGGATGTGAAGAGCAGTTCCACTTATATTTCATATGCAGTTCTGGGACCATATTTCAGAAGATACACCCAGTGTCATCTATTTTGCTATATATGGTTGAGAAAGATTCAACCCACAGAAAAAGTTAGATTCTTAGTCAGTTGTTTCCAAACCTTTGAGTTATGAGAACCTCTTTTTCAAATTAAAAAAAAATTGATTTCCTTGAAAATTGTAATTTTATTTTTATAACCCCCTATTTTTAAGAATGGCATATCCATCAGATTTCTATTCAACACATTTGTATTTTTTTAATATCTTTATTGGAGTATAACTGCTTTACAATGGTGTATTAGTTTCTGCTTTATAACAAAGTAAATCAGTCATACATATACATATGTTCCCATATCTTTTCCTGCATGCGTCTCCCTCCCTCCCACCCTCCCTATCCCACCCCTCTAAGTGGGCACAAAGCACTGAGCTGATCTCCCTGTGCTATGCGGCTGCTTCCCACTAGCTATCTATTTTACATTTGGTAGTTTATATATGTCCATGCCACTCTCTCACTTTGTCCCAGCTTACCCTTTCCCTTCGTCATATCCTCAAGTCCATTCTCTAGTAGGTCTGTGTCTTTGTTCCTGTCTTACCCCCAGGTTCTTCATGACATTTTTTTTTCTTAGATTCCATGTATATGTGTTAGCATACTGTATTTGTCTTTTTCTTTCTGACTTACTTCACTCTGTATGACAGACTCTAGGTCCATCAACCTCACTACAAATAACTCAATTTCATTTCTTTTTATGGCTGAGTAATATGCCATTGTATATATGTGCCACATCTACTTTATCCATTCATCTGATGATGGACACTTAAGTTGTTTCCATCTCCTGGCTATTGTAAATAGAGCTGCACTGAACATTTTGGTACATGACTCTTTTTTTTTTTTTTTTTTTTTTTTTTTTTTTTTTTTTGTGGTACGCGGGCCTCTCACTGTTGTGGCCTCTCCCGTTGCGGAGCACAGGCTCCGGATGCACAGGCTCCGGATGCACAGGCGCAGCAGCCATGGCTCACGGGCCCAGCCGCTCCGCAGCATGCGGGACCCTCCCGGACCAGGGCACGAACCCGTGTCCCCTGCATCGGCAGGCGGACCCCCAACCACTGCGCCACCAGGGAAGCCCCATGACTCTTTTTGAATTATGGTTTTCTCAGGGTATATGCCCAGTAGTGGGATTGCTGGGTCATATGGTAGTTCTGTTGGTAGTTTTTTGAGGAACCTCCATACTGTTCTCCATAGTGGCTGTATCAATTCACATTCCCACCAGCAGTGCAAGAGTGTTCCCTTTTCTCCACACCCTCTCCAGCATTTATTGTTTCTAGATTTTTTTGATGATGGCCATTCTGACTGGTGTGAGATGATATCTCATTGTGGTTTTGATTTGCATTTCTCTAATGATTAATGATGTTGAGCATTCTTTCATGTGTTTGTTGGCAGTCTGTATATCTTCTTTGGAGAAATGTGTATTTAGGTCTTCTGCCCATTTTTGGATTGGGTTGTCTGTTTTTTTGTTATTGAGCTGCATGAGCTGCTTGTAAATTTTGGAGATTAATCCTTTGTCAGTTGCTTCATTTGCAAATATTTTCTCCCATTCTGAGGGTTGTCTTTTGTTCTTGTTTATGGTTTCCTTTGCTGTGCAAAAGATTTGAAGTTTCATTAGGTCCCATTTGTTTATTTTTGTTTTCATTTCCATTTCTCTAGGAGGTGGGTCAAAAAGGATCCTGCTGTGATTTATGTCATAGAGTGTTCTGCCTATGTTTTCCTCTAAGAGTTTGATAGTTTCTGGCCTTACATTTCAGTCTTTAATCCATTTTTAGCTTATTTTTGTGTATGGTGTTAGGGAGTGTTCTAATCTCATACTTTTACATGTCCCTGTCCAGTTTTCCCAGCACCACTTATTGAAGAGGCTGTCTTTTCTCCACTGTACATTCCTGCCTCCTTTATCAAAGATAAGGTGACTATATGTGCGTGGGTTTATCTCTGGGCTTTCTATCCTGTTCCATTGATCTATATTTCTGTTTTTGTGCCAGTACCATACTGCCTTGATTACTGTAGCTTTGTAGTATAGTCTGAAGTCAGGGAGCCTGATTCCTCCAGCTCTGTTTTTCATTCTCAAGATTACTTTGGATATTCGGGGTCTTTGGTGTTTCCATACAAATTGGAAATTTTTCATTCCAGTTCTGTGAAAAATGCCAGTGGTCGTTTGATAGGGATTGCATTGAAGCTGTAGATTGCTTTGGGTAGTAGAGTCATTTTCACAATGTTGATTCTTCCAATCCAAGAACATGGTATATCTCTCCATCTATTTGTATCATCTTTAATTTCTTTCATCAGTGTCTTATAATTTTCTGCATACAGGTCTTTTATCTCCTTAGGTAGGTTTATTCCTAGGTATTTTATCATTTTTGTTGCAATGGTAAATGGGAGTGTTTTCTTAATTTCACTTTCAGATTTTTCATCATTAGTGTAGAGGAATGCCAGAGATGTCTGTGCATTAATTTTGTATCCTGCTACTTTACCAAATTCATTGATTAGCTCTAGTAGTTTTCTGGTAGCATCTTTAGGATTCTCTGTGTATAGTATCATGTCATCTGCAAACAGTGAGAGCTTTACTTCTTTTTTTCTGATTTGGATTCCTTTTATTTCCTTTTCTTCTCTGATTGCTGTGGCTAAAATTTCCAAAACTATGTTGAATAAGAGTGGTGAGAGTGGGCAACCTTGTCTTGTTCCTGATCTTAGTGGAAATGCTTTCAGTTTTTCACCATTGAGGATGATGTTGGCTGTGGGTTTGTCATATATGGCCTTTATTATGTTGAGGAAAGTTCCCTCTATGCCTACTTTCTGCAGGGTTTTTATCATAAATGTGTGCTGAATTTTGTTGAAAGCTTTCTCTGCTTCTATTGAGATGACCATATGGTTTTTCTCCTTCAATTTGTTAACATGGTGTATCACATTGATTGATTTGCATATATTGAAGAATCCTTGCATTCCTGGAATAAACCCCACTTGATCATGGTGTATGATCCGTTTAATGTGCTTTTGGATTCTGTTTGCTAGTATTTTGTTGAGGATTTCTGCATCTGTGTTCATCAGTGATATTGGCCTGTAGTATTCTTTTTTTGTGACATCCTTGTCTGGTTTTGGTATCAGGGTGATGGTGGCCTCGTACAATGAGTTTGGGAGTGTTCCTTCTTCTGCTATATTTTGGAAGAGTTTGAGAAGGATAGGTGTTAGCTGTTCTCTAAATGTTTGATAGAATTCGCCTGTGAAGCCATCTGGTCCTGGACTTTTGTTTGTTGGAAAATTTTTAATCACAGTTTCAATTTCAGTGCTTGTGATTGGTTTGTTCATATTTTCTATTTCTTCCTGATTCAGTCTTGGCAGGTTGTGCATTTCTAAGAATTTGTCCACTTCTTCCAGGTTGTCCATTTTATTGGCATAGAGGTGCTTGTAGTAATCTCTCATGATCTTTTGTATTTCTGCAGTGTCTGTTGTTACTTCTCCTTTTTCATTTCTAATTCTATTGATTTGAGTCTTCTCCCTTTTTTTCTTGATGAGTCTGGCTAATGGTTTATCAATTTTGTTTATCTTCTCAAAGAACCAGCTTTTAGTTTTATTGATCTTTGCACTTGTTTCCTTCTTTTGTTTTTTCATTTATTTCTGATCTGATCTTTATGATTTCTTTCTTTCTGCTAACTTTGGGGGTTTTTGTTCTTCTTTCTCTAATTGCTTTAGGTGCAAAATTAGGTTGTTTATTCGAGATGTTTCCTATTTCTTAAGGTAGGATTGTATTGCTATAAACTTCCCTCTTAGAACTGCTTTTGCTGCATCCCATAGGTTTTGGGTCGTCGTGTCTCCACTGTCATTTGTTTCTAGGTATTTTTTGATTTCCTCTTTGATTTCTTCAGTGATCACTTCATTATTAAGTAGTGTATTGTTTAGCCTCCATGTGTTTGTATTTTTTACAGCTCTTTTCCTGTAATTGATATCTAGTCTCATAGCATTGTGGTTGGAAAAGATACTTGATACAATTTCAATTTTCTTAAATTTACCAAGGCTTGATTTGTGACTCAAGATATGATGTATCCTGGAGAATGTTCCATGAGCACTTGAGAAAAATGTGTATTCTGCTGTTTTTGGATGGAATGTCCTATAAATATCAATTAAGTCCATCTTGTTTAATGTATCATTTAAAGCTTGTGTTTCCTTATTTATTTTCATTTTGGATGATCTGTCCATTGGTGAAAGTGGGGTGTTAAAGTCCCCTACTATGAATGTGTTACTATTGATTTCCCCTTTTATGGCTGTTAGTATTTGCCTTATATATTGAGGTGCTGCTATTTTGGGTGCATAAATATTTACAGTTGTTATATCTTCTTCTTGGATCGATCCCTTGATCATTATGTAGTGTCCTTTTTTTGTCTCTTGTAATAGTCTTTATTTTAAAGTCTATTTTGTCTGATATGAGAATTGCTACTCCAGCTTTCTTTTGGTTTCCATTTGCATGGAATATCTTTATCCATCCCCTCACTTTAAGTCTGTATGTGTCCCTAGGTCTGAAGTGGGTCTCCTGTGGACAGTATATATACATGTCTTGTGTTTGTATCCATTCAGCCAGTCTAGGTCTTTTGGTGGGAACATTTAATCAATTAACATTTAAGGTAATTATCAATATGTATGTTCCTATTCCCATTTTCTTAATTGTTTTGGGTTTGTTATTGTAGGTCTTTTCCTTCTCTTGCGTTTTCTGCATAGCGAAGATCCTTTAGCATTTGTTGTAAAGCTGGTTTGGTGGTCCTGAACTCTCTCAGCTTTTGCTTGTCTGTAAAGATTTTAATTTCTCCATCAAATCTGAATGAGATCCTTGCTGGGTAGAGTAATCTTGGTTGTAGCTTTTTCTCCTTCATTGCTTTAAATATGTCCCGCCAGTCCCTTCTAGCTTGCAGAGCTTCTGCTAAAAGATGAGCTGTTAACCTTATGGGGATTCCCTTGTGTGTTATTTGTTGTTTTTCCCTTGCTGCTTTTAATATGTTTTCTCTGTATTTAATTTTTGACAGTTTGATTAATATGTGTCTTGGCGTGTTTCACCTTGGATTTATCCTGTATGGGACTCTCTGTGCTTCCTGGACTTGACTAACTATTTCCTTTCCCATTTTAGGGAAGTTTTCAACTATAATCTCTTCAAATATTTTCTCACTCCCTTTCTTTTTCTCTTCTTTTTCTGGAACCCCTATAATTCAAGTGTTGGTGTGTTTAATGTTGTCCCAGAGGTCTCTGAGAATTTCCTCAGTTCTTTTCATTGTTTTTTCTTTATTCTGCTCTGCAGTAGTTATTTCCACTATTTTATCTTCCAGGTCACTTATCCGTTCTTCTGCCTCAGTTATTCTGCTATTGATCCCTTCTAGAGTATTTTTAATTTCACTTATTGTGTTGTTCATCGTTGCTTGTTTCATCTTTAGTTCTTCCAGGCCCTTGTTAATTGTTTCTTGCATTTTCTCTATTCTAGTTCCAAGATTTTGGATCATCTTTACTATCATTTTTCTGAATTCTTTTTCAGGTAGACTGCCTATTTCCTCTTCATTTGTTAGGTCTGGTGCGTTTTTATCTTGCTCCTTCATCCGCTGTGTGTTTTTCTGTCTTCTCATTTTGCTTATCTTACTGTGTTTGGGGTCTCCTTTTTGCAGGTTGCCGGTTTGTAGTTCCCGGTGTTTTTGGTGTCTGTCCCCAGTGGCTAAAGTTGGTTCAGTGGGTTGTGTAGGCTTCCTGGTGGAGGGGACTATTGCCTGTGTTCTGGTGGATGAGGCTGGATCTTGTCTTTCTGGTGGGCAGGTCCACGTCTGGTGGTGTGTTTTGGGGTATCTGTGGACTTATTATGATTTTAGGCAGCCTCTCTGCTAATGGGTGGGGTTGTGTTCCTGTCTTGCTAGTTGTTTGGCATAGGGTGTCCAGCACTGTAGCTTGCTGGTCATTGAGTGAAGCTGGGTGCTGGTGTTGAGATGGAGATCTCTGGGAGATTTTCGCAGTTAGATATTACGTGCAGCTGGGATGTCTCTTGTGGACCAGTGTCCTGAAGTTAGCTCTCCCACCTCAGAGGCACAGCACTGACTCCTGGCTGTAGCACCAAGAGCCTTTCATCCACATGGCTCAGTATAAAAGGGAGAAAAAGTAGAACAAAAGAAAGAAAGAGGATACAAGAAAATAAAATAAGATAAAATAAAGTTATTAAAATAAAAATAATTATTAAGAAAAAAAAGTTTTAAGTAAAAAAAAAAAAAAGCAAAAATGGATGGATGGAACCCTAGGACAAATGATGAAAGCAAAGGTATACAGACAGAATCTCACACAGAAGCATACACATACACACTCACAAAAAGAGGAAAAGGGGAAAAAATAATAAATCTTGCTCTCAAAGTCCACCTTCTCAATTTGGGATGATTCGTTGTCTATTCGGGTATTCCACAGATGCAGCGTGCATCAAGTTGATTGTGGAGATTTAATCCGCTGCACCTGAGGCTTCTGGGAGAGATTTCCCTTTCTCTTCTTTGTTCACATAGCTCCCTGGGCTCAGCTTTGGATTTGGCCCTGCCTCTGCGTGTAGGTCGCCGGAGGGCATTTGTTCTTCGCTCAGACAGGACGGGGTTAAAGGAGCAGCTGATTCAGGGGCTCCGGCTCACTCAGGCCCGGGGGGAGGGAGGGGTACGGAGTGTGGGGCGAGCCTGCGGCGGCAGAGGCCGACGTGACGTTGCACCAGCCCGAGGCGCGCCTTGCGCTCTCCCGGGGAAGTTGTCCCTGGATCCCGGGACCCTGGCAGTGGCGGGCTCCACAGGCTCCCCGGAAGGGAGGTCTGGAGAGTGACCTGTGCTCGCACACAGGCTTCTTGGTGGCGGCAGCAGCAGCCTTAGTGTCCCGTGCCCGTCTCTGGGGCTCCTCTAAGCAGCGCTCTTAATCCCCTCTCCTCGCGCACCAGGAAACAAAGAGGGAAGAAAACGTCTCTTGCCTCTTTGAGAGCTCCAGACTTTTTCCCGGACTCCCTCCCGGCTAGCTGTTGCGCACTAGCCCCCTTCAGGCTGTGTTCACACCGCCAGCCCCAGTCCTCTCCCTGCGATCCGATGGAAGCCTGAGCCTCAGCTCCCAGCCCCGCCCGCCCCGGCGGCCGAGCAGACAAGCCTCTCGGGCTGTTGTGTGCCTGAGGGCACTGATCCTCTGTGCCGGAATCTCTCCGCTTTTCCCTCTGCACCCCTGTTGCTGTGCTCTCCTCCGCGGCTCCGAAGCTTCCCTCCTCCACCACCTGCAGTCTCCGCCCGCGAAGGGGCTCCTAGTGTGTGAAAACCTTTCCTCCTTCACAGCTCCCTCCCACTGGTGCAGGTCCTGTCCCTATTCTTTTGTCTCTGTTTATTCTTTTTTCTTTTGCCCTACCCAGGTACGTGGGGGAGTTTCTTGCCTTTTGGGGGGTCTGAGGTCTTCTGCCAGCGTTCAGTAGGTGTTCTGTAGGAGTTGTTCCACGTGTAGATGTATTTCTGATGTATCTGTGGGGAGGAACATGATCTCTGCCAAAGATTTTAAAGGCAGCTACCGCCAGGGCCAGTGTGACAATAATGGAGAACCAGGAGACCCACAATGCCATCTTTCTGTAGTTCTGGGCTTCGTGGGGTTTTAGCCGAGTGCTGCTTTCTAGTAAGCCTTGCAGAGGTGGAGCAGCCTCATCACAACAGCTCCAAATGATGAAGGAATTGGTAGTCAGAGCTTAAGCACCCACCTGCTGCTAGAGATTCTAATCCAACACATTTGTATTAAGTGCATATTATGTGATAGGCATGATGCTGAATAAACATAGCCTTTGCTCTCAAGAGGTTTGTAGACTAAAACATGACTTTAATGCAATGAATTTGCATTTTAGTAATCAACGGCATCTATATATACTTTAAAATACAGGTGCATAGGTGTGTGAGATTATTCAATCTATCTAAAAAACATGGTTGACATACACCCTTGGCAGATTCTTGCATGAAGTGGTGTCCCACACCTCTTACTTCCATCCAAATTCTGTAGCCAGTTGATTCAGAACCACTGGCTTAAGCTTCCTCCTTGCCCCTAGGAAGGATAACCCCCCTTTCTTTTCTGAGATAATGAAGTAGAATGTTTGCAAAAGCAGACTTTAGATTCCAACTTCTGGTTCTAGTATTTACCATCTATGTGACATTAGGCAAGTTCCTTAATGTCTCTGTACCTCCATTGATTTCTTTTTTCCAGCTTCACTGAGGTATAATAGACAAAATTATAATGTACTTTAAGTGTACAATGTGATGTTGTGATGATTTAATATATGTATAACTTATGAAAGTAATCTCACATTCAAAGTTAATTGACCCATACATCACCTCTTTTTTTTTTTTTTTTTTTTTTTTTGGTGAGAACACGAGTTCTATTCTCTTACCAAATTTCAATTAAACAATAAATACAGTATTGTCAACCATAGTGACCATGTTATATATCTTCAAAGCATATTCATCTTATAACTGAAAGTCTGTATCCTTTTACTAACTTCTCCCCATTTCCCCTACCCGCCCAGCCTTGGTAATCACTATTCTACTCTCTGCTTCTATGAGTTCGCCTATTTTAGATTCCACATATAAGTGAGATGATACACTATTTGCCTTTCTGTGTCTGGCTTATTTCAAATAGCATGATAACCTTCGGGTTTCTTCATGTTGTCACAAATAGCAAGATTTCTGTCTTTTTTAAGGCCGAATAATATACTATTGGCTTTGTGTGTATCACACTTTCTTTTTCTAATCATCCACTGATGAGCACTTAGGTTGTTTCTGTACTTTGGCTACTGTAAATAATGCTGCAATGAACATGGGAGCATTATTCTCTTCCAGAAAATGATTTCATATCCTTTGGATATGTACCAGAAGTGGGAGTGCTAGATCATATGTTAGTTCTATTTTTTATTTCTTGAGGAAACTCTGTCTTCCAAAGTGGCTGCACCAGATTATATTCCCACCAACTGTGTACAAGTGTTCCCTTTTATCTATATCCTCACAATTGTTTGTTATCTCCTACCATTTTCATAATAGCCATCCTAACAGGTGTGAGGTGATATTTCATTGTGGTTTTAATTTGCATTTCCCTGATGATTAATGATGTTGAGCACCTTTTCATGTACCTCGTGGCCATTTGTGTGTCTTCTTTGGAAAATGTTATTCCGGTCCTTTGCCCATTTTTAAATTGGTTTATTAGTTTTTTTTTCTATTGAGTGATATGAGGTCCTTTTATATTTCGGATATTAACCCCTTATCAGATATGTGGTTTGCAAATATGTTCTCCCATTCCATAGGGTCCCTTTTTGTCTTGGGGGAAACTATTCTGCTTTTTTGATTTATGTGTCTGTTTTTTATGCCAACACCAAACTGTAGTTTTGAAATCAGGAAGCATGACACATCAGACTTCTTTCTTAAGACTGCTTTGGCTATTCACAGTCATTTGTGGTTCCATACAAATTTTAGGATTATTCTTCCTATTCCTGTGAAAAGTGCCATTGGGATTTTTATAGGGATTGCATTGAATCTGTAGCTCACGTTGGATAGTATGGATATTTTAATGATATTAATTCTTCCAGTCTATGAACACAGAATATCTTTCTATTTATCTGTGTCTTCAGTTTCTTTCACCAATATGTGTAGCTGTCCTTCTATAGCCACAGATTCTGAATCTGATCCAGGGTTCATTGAATCCATGGATGTAGAACCTATGAATATGGAGGGCTGGCTGACTATGCCAATTTATATAAGGGACTTCAAAATTTTGCAAAGGACTCTGCAAATTTTGATATCTTTGAGGGTCTTAGAACAAATCCCCTGTGGACACCGAGGGATGACTGTATTATAGTTTTCAGTGTACAGATCTTTCACTTCCTTGGTTAAATAAATTCCTAGTTTATTCTTTTAGATGCTAATGTAAATGGGATTATCTTCTTAATTCTCCTTCTGATAGTTCATCATTAGTCTATAGTAATTTTTGTATTTTTATTTTTTATCCTGAAGCTTTACTGAATTGTTTATTAGTTGAAACAGTTTTTTTGGTGTACTCTTTAGGTTTTTTTTTTTAATATATAATAGCATGCCATGTAAACAGAGACAATTTTATTTTTTCCTTTTTGAGTTTGATACCTTTTATTTCTTTTTCTTTCCTGATTGCTCTGGCTAGGATTTCCAGTACTATGTTGAATAGAACCAGTGAGAGTAGACATTCTTGTCTTGCTCCTCATCTTATAGAAAAACCTTTCAGCTTTTCACTGTTGAGTGTCATGTTAGCTCTGTGCTTGTCATATATGATCTTTATTATGTTTAGTTATATTCCATACCTTCTTTTTTTTTTTTTTTTTTTTGCGGTATGTGGGCCTCTCACTGTTGTGGCCTCTCCCGTTGTGGAGCACAGGCTCCAGACGCGCAGGCTCAGCGGCCATGGCTCACGGGCCCAGCCGCTCCATGGCATGTGGGATCCTCCCGGACCGGGGCACGAACCCGTGTCCCCTGCATCGGCAGGCGGACTCTCAACCACCGCGCCACCAGGGAAGCCCCATACCTTCTTTTTTTGTTGAGAGTTTTATCATGCAAGGATGTTGAATTATGTCAAATACTTTTTCTTCATCTGTTGAGATGATTATATGATTTTTATCCTTCATTTTGTTAATGTGGTGTATCACATTGATTGATTTTCATATGTTGAACCAGCTTTGCATCCCAGGAAAAAATCTCACTTGATCACAGTGTATGATTATTTTTATGTATTGTCAAATTCATTTTGCTAATATTTTATTGAGGATTTTTGCATTTATGTTCATCAGGGATATTGCTTGTAATTTTTCTTTTCTTATAGTGTCCTTTACTGGCTTTGGTATCAGGATAATGTTGGCATCCTAAAATGAGTTTGGAAGTGTTCCTTTCTCTTCTATTTTTTGAAAGAGTTTGAGAAGGATTGGTATTAATTCTTCTTTAAATGTTTGGTAGAATCCACTGGTGAAGCCATCTGGTCTTGGACTTTTCTTTGTTGGGAAGTTTTTTTTTTTTTTTTTTACAGATTCAGTCTCCTTACTGGTAATTAGTGTGTTCAAATTTTCTATTCATGATTCAGTCTTGGTAGATAGTATGTTTCTAGGATTTTATCCATTTCTTCTAGAATATCCAATTTGTTGCCATGTAATTTTTCATAGTTTTTTCTTATGATTCTTAATATTTCTTTGTTATCACTTGTAATGTCACCTCTTTCATTTATGATTTTATTTATTTGAGTCTTCTCTCTTTTTTTCTTAGCCTAAAGATTTATCAATGTTGTATATATTTTTAAAAAATCAACTCTTGGTTTAAATGATATTTTCTATTGTCTTTCTAGTCTCTATTTCACCTATTTCCACTCTGATCTTTGTCATTTCCTTCCTTCTACTAATTTTGGGCTAATTTGTCTTTTTTTCTAGTTCCTTGAATGTGAAGTGAGGTTGTTTATTTTAGACCTTGCTTGTTTTTTTAATCACTTTCTATTGGAGTATAGTTGCTTTACAATGTTGTGTTAGTTTCTACTGTACAGCAACATGAATTAGCCATACATATACACATATACATACATCACCTCTCTTTTGTACTTCCTTCCCATTCAGGTCACCACAGTGCATTAAGTAGAGTTCCCTGTGCTATACAGTATGTTCTCATTAGTTATCTATTTTATACATAGTATCAATAGTGTATATGTGTCAGTCCCAATCTCCCAATTCCTTCCTCCCTTCCCCCTTGGTATCCATACATTTGTTCTCTACATCTTTGTCTATTTCTGCTTTGCAAATAGGATTATCTATACTATTTTTCTAGATTCCACATATATGCATTAATATACGATATTTGTTTTTCTCTCTCTGACTTACTGCACTCTGTATGATAGACTCTAGGTCCATCCACATCTCTAATGTGGATGACCCAATTGGTTCCTTTATATGGCTGAGTAATATTCCATTGTATATATGTACCACATCTGTTTTATCCATTGCTCTATTGATGGACATTTAGGTTGCTTCCATGTTCTGGCTATTGTAAATAGTGCTGCTATGAATATTGGGGTGCATGTATCTTTTTGAATTATGGTTTTCTCTGGGTATATGCCTCATAGTGGGATTGCTGGGTCATATGGTAGTTCTATTTTTAGTTTTTTAAGGAACCTCCATACTGTTCTCCACAGTGGCTGTATCAATTTACACTCCCACCAACAGTGCATGAGGGTTCCCTTTTCTCCACACTCTCTCCAGCATTTATTGTTTGTAGATTTTTTGTTGATGGCCATTCTGACTGGTGTAAGGTGATACCTCATTGTAGTTTTGATTTGCATTTCTCTAATAATTAGTGATGTTGAACATATTTTCATGTGCCTCTTGGCCACCTGTATATCTTCTTTGGAGAAATGTGTATTTAGGTCTTCTGCCCATTTTTTGATTGGGTTGTTTTTTCTTTTTTTTGATATTGAGCTGCATGAGCCGCTTGTATATTTTGGAGGTTAATCGTTTGTCAGTTGCTTTGTTTGCAAATATTTTCTCCCATTCTGCAGGTTGTCTTTTCATCTTGTTTATGGTTTCCTTTGCTGTGCAAAAGCTTTTAAGTTTCATTAGGTCCCATTTGTTTGTTTTTATTTCCATTACTCTAGGAAGTGGGTCAAAAAAGATCTTGCTGTGATTTATGTCAAAGAGTGTTCTACCTATGTTTTCCTCTAAGAGTTTGATAGTGCCTGGCCTTAAATTCAGGTCTTTAATCCATTTTGAGTTTATTTTTGTGCATGGTGTTATGGAGTGTTCTAATTTCATTCTTTTACATGTAGCTTCACAGGCAAATTCTTGTTTCTTAATGTAGGTATTTTTTGCTGTAAACTTCCCTCTTAGAGCAGCTTTTGCTTCATCTCATAGGTTTTGGCATGTTGTGTTTCCACTTTCATTTGTGTCAAGTTTTTCTTTTATTTACCTTTTGATTTCTTTGATCCATTGGTTGTTCAGAAACTTGTTTAATCTTCATATATTTGTGAATTTTCCATTTTTCCTCTTTTAATTGATTTCTACTTTCATATTATTGTGGTCAGAAATACACTTGACATGATTTCAGTCTTCTTAAATTAGTTAAGACTTGGTTTTTGGCTTAACAGTTGATCTGTCCTGGAGAATGTTCCATGTGTACTTGAAAACAGTGTGCATTCTGCTGCTGATGGAATATTCTTTTATGCTTGTTAAGTCTCTCTGGTCTAATGTGTCATTTAATTCCAACATTTCCTTATTGTTTTTTCCTCTGGATTATCTACCCATTGTTGAAGTGGGACTTTGAAGCTTCCTAAAATTATTGTATTGCTGTCTATTTCTTCCTTCAGATCTGTTCATCTTTGCTTTACATATTTAGCTGCTCTAATATTGAGTGCTCTAAATATCTGGAATTATTATATCCTTATGATTAATTGACCCCTTTATCATTGTATAATGACCTTCTCTGTTCCATGTTACATTTTTGGCTTAAAGTCTATTTTGTGTGATATAAGTAGTTCTATGCTGTTTTTTCTTTTTTTGGTTTCCATTTGCATGGAATATCTTTTTCCATCCCTTCACTTTCAGTCTGTGTATGTACTTAAAGCTAAAGTGAGTCTCTTATTATCAGCAGCATATAGCCAGGTCTTATTTATATATAGATATATATATAAATATTTATAGAGATATATAAATTAATATACATAGGTATATAAATATATATACAGAGAGATACATATATATATATATATCCACCCACTCTGCCTTTTGATTGGAAAATTTAGTCCATTTACATTTAAATTAATTATTGATACATATGGACTTACTATTGTCATTTTTTGTTTTCTGGCTGTTTTGCAGTTCCTTTCTTCCTCTCTTGCTCTCCTCCTTTGTGATTTGATTATTTTCTATCGTGGTATGCTTTGATTCCTTTCTCTTTATCCACTATAGGTTTTTATTTTGTAGTTAGCATAAGCCTTACATAAAACACCTTATAACAGTTTATTTTAAGCTGGTAACAACTTAACTTTGGATGCATACAGAAGTTCTACATTTTTATACTTCCCCCTAGGGGTTATGTATTTGATGTCACATTTATATTGTTTTATATTGCATATCCACTAACAAATAATGTTGTTTCAGTTATTTTTTAATACTTTTCTTTTAACCTTTATACTAGAGCTATAAGTGATCTACCATCCCCACCGTAACAACTTTAGAATATTCTGAATTTAACCATATGTTTACCTTCACCAGTGAGATTTATACTTTCACATGTTTTCATCTTACTAATTAGCATCCTTTGTTTCAGCTTTAAGAACTCCCATTAACATTTCTTATAATAAGGCTGGTCTTGTGGTGGTGAAGTACTTTAACTTATGTTTGTCTGGGAAACTATCATCCCTTCAATTGTAAAAGACAACTTTGCTGGGTAGAGTATTCTTGGTTGGCAAGGTTGTTTTGTTGTTTTGTTGTTGTTGTTTTATTTATTTGAATAGATCATCCCACTCCCTTTTCTTGCCTGCAAAGTTTCTGCTAAAAAGACCTTCTGAAAGTCTTATGGAAGTTCCCTTGTACATGACAAGCGACTTTTCTCTTGCTGCTTTCAGGTTCTCCTTTGTCTTTAACTTTTTTTTTTTTTTTTTTTTTTTTTTTTTTTTGCGGTACGCGGGCCTCTCACTATTGTGGCCTCTCCCGTTGCGGAGAACAGGCTCCGGACGCGCAGGCCCAACGGCCATGGCTCACGGGCCCAGCCGCTCCGCGGCATGTGGGATCCTCCCAGACCGGAGCACGAACCCGTGTCCCCTGCATCGGCAGGCGGACCCTCAACCACTGCGCCACCAGGGAAGCCCTGTCTTTAACTTTTGACAATTTAATTATAATGTGTCTCACTGTGGGTCTTGGATTCTTTTTATGTTGTGCTTTTTGGGATTCCTAGTTTTGGATGTCTGTTTCTTTCCCCAGATTAGGAAAGTTTTCAGCCATTATTTATTTGAATAATATTTCTGCCTCTTCCTCTCTCTCTTCTCCTTCTGGGACCTCTATAATGTATATATTGGTTTCCTTGATGGTGTCACATTGTCCTTTAAGCTATCTTCACTCTTTTTCTGTTTGTTCCTCTGATTGGATGAATTCCACTGCCCTGTCTTTGATTTTGCTGATCCTTTTTTTTGGTTGATTTAGTCTGCTCTTGAAGTCCTATATTAAAATTTTCATTTCAGTTATTGTATTCTTCAACTCTGTGATTTATGTTTGGTACTTTTTAATATTTTCTCTGTTGAAATTCTCTTTTTTCATGCATTGCTCTCCTGACCTTGGTGAGCATCTTTATGACCATTATTTTGAATTCTTTGTTGGATAAATAACTTATCTCCTTTTCACTACAGTTGGTTTCTAGAGATTTCTCTTGTTCTTGTGTTTGGAACATATTCCTCTGTTTCTTCATTTTCTTTGACTCTCCCTGTTGAGTTCTGCACATTAGATAAGAGAGTCACTTGTTTTGTCTTGACAGATTGGCCTCATATAGGAAATAAACCTCATCAGTCAGCCTGGCCTGAGCTCCTGATTGCCTTTCAAACATTTTGTTTATGTCCATGCTGCCATTTCTTTTCTTAGTGGCTCTCAGTATTTGAGGGTGTAACGAAACCTTCAGTGTACCAAAGATGTTGGAAATGCTCATATTCTTGTTTAGGTGCCCAGAGGACTAGTAATTGCCAGCCCCTTGAGCTCCCTGATGCAGGCTAATTGAACATTGGAATTTCAGGCAGCAGGTAGGAAATCAGGACATTGGGTATGCAGTATAGCCCCTACTAGTGTGAAATCAGAAGCTGGGTGTTTTTTGCTTACTCACTGTGCTGAGTAAAAGGGAATAATCTCTGGGAGTTCTTGTAGCTCAAATGGAACTGCCTTTTTGTTTTGTGTGGTCTCAAGGGACTCAGAAATGCAGAACCCTCTTGTGTCCCAGAGCTAGGTGAATTGAGAGCCAGTCCCTGGGGCGGCAGTCAGAACAGTTGGGTTGTTAAGCGTGTGGACAAGCTCATTCTAAGGGAGAATCTGGAGACTTGCTTTTTCTATTGGTTTGTGGTGGGGGAGACAGTGGGAGATGTGACTACCAGCTCTACTGGGCTCCCAGGAGGATCCTAATCAGCTCCCCATGCAGACTGATTAAATGCCAGAACCTCAGACAGAAGCTTGGAAAGTATGAAGTCAAGTCTTTTCCAGGGAGAAAGTGGGAGAGAGGTGTTTTGCCGGCTCCTTCTATGCTAAGCCTGGTAGGAATAGCTGCAGAAAAGTGCTTGCATGACCATTTGAAAACTGCTTTTTTGTTTGTTTGTTTAATATGGTCCTGTGAGACTCGTGAATGCTGAGTCCTGTTGGCTATCAGAGCTAGGTAATTTGAGGGATTATTCTTCAGGTGCTAGGCACAAAAGTTGGTATACCAAATGTGTGAACAAGCTCCTTCCAGGAAGAAGTTGGAGACTTGGTTTTACTGTTGGAGAAAGCCAGAGGGAGAACGTAAGGAAGGTGCCCACTGGCTCTCTTGAGCTCTGGGGAGGACTGTAGTCAGCACCTAGATGCAGGCTGATCAGAAGCTGAACCCTCAGGCAGCAGCTGGGAAAGTAGGCAGTCAAACCCCTTTCTGAAAGAAACTGGGAGATGGGTGCTTTTTCCTGTTCCCTTTGCACTGAGCCCAGGCATACAGCCACAGGGAGTATTTGTACATCCTTTTAAAAACTGCTTCTTTGTTTGCTATAGTCCTGTGGGATTCATGAACACAAGTACCATTGGTTCTCAGAGCTATGTCATTTCGGGCCATACCTTGAGTAGCAGCCTTAAAAGCTGGGGTGCTAAATGTGATGTCCAAACTCCTCTTGGAGAAGCTGGGAGTTGAGAATTCACTCCCAGTTGTAAAGCGCCATGAGTGTGGTCTTTATGGTGTACGTCTTAGCCATTCCTACGTGTTTCAGTATGGGTGCTTTCTCAGCTGCCTGATGTGTAGGAGTCACTCAACTAGTTTCTGGATTTTTCTCAGAGGGAATTGATCCATATATAGCTGTATATTCTGTATATTTATGAGAGGAGGAAAATTCAGGAGCCTGCTATATCACCATCTTGGTGACCTCTCCATTTCTTTCTTTACAATGGAGATAATGATAGTACCTATGTTATAGGGTTGTTGCGAGGATTAAACAAGTTAATAAACACACAGTGTTTAGAAATTATTATTATTACTGCATTATTGTTACTACTGCTGTTATTCAGTGTTGTCAAGGTAGGTACTGCCTGAGTACGTACTGTGAGTCCAGTCCTGACCAAAGGGCACAGCTTACCAGTAAGTCATGCATGAGGATGTGTCAAGATATGCTTAAGATGATTAAAACTTCCATTTCACATGGTGTGAAGTTTGGTTCATTTTGAGGGGATATAGATGATTCAGCACTGTTCATTGTTTGCCACGCTGGTACACTCATCATTGTTTAATGCTTTATTGATCAGGAATGTGTGTAGGCACTCTGCTTGGGAGGCCTTCCTGGAGGGTGCCTAGTGTTGATGTCTTATTGCCAAGGAAACTGCAGGTTCTTTTCTTCATAGGAGTTGCTTAATAACATCAAGCCATTGATCCATTTACTGTATTTGGACCCCTGGCAATGGTTAATGCTAGAAAGACTATGTAATAAAGTATTTTGCTTAGAGGGCTGGGAGAAAATGAATATTGCCCTTGACAGAGGGAGGCATGGAGCATGGGTAGCTTTTAGACAGACATCTCACTACTGTCCTCACAGCAAGCTCTGGCTGGTTGACCACATGTGTATCATAACCTCCCATTTATTTTCCTTTAGTTTCAAGGACTGTGCCCTTAAACATGTTCTTTTATTATTTGTTTAGATACCTTCCATTTTCAGATATAGTCCATACAATCCTATGAAAAGGAAGTTAATAGGGTGATGGGCTTTATTTCTGCTAATTTTAGAGGAATAGAAAAGAGTCATTTTAGATAAGAGACGAGAAATAATTTTTGGTCTGTAGGTAGAAGAATCACTCAAAAAAGTTGCAAATTCTTTCTGACACCGTGACATATAGGGGAAAAAGGTATTCTATTTTCCTTTTTGATTAAAATACAGTGTGGTGTAGGAAACATAGATTTGATTCTGGAAGACTAACACTTACTGCCCTGTGTCCTTGAGTAAGTTATATAAAATCCTTGACTATCTATAAAAGCAGGATTGTGAGAGCTACCCTTATGGGCTAGTGTGAGAAATAAATGAAATAAATATTGATATAAGACAATTGAAGCATAGTAGTTATGCCATAAATACTAGTCTCTGTCTATCCATTGGGGATGGTAGAGCTGTGGGTGGTTGACAAGGCAGAGGTATTGGGCTCCAGTCTGAGCCCTCAAGTGAGACTTAGGACAAGGCCTCCTCCCAGCTCCGTGTCAAAAACAGTTTGAGGGCTGTTCACTCCTTTGGAAGGCACCACACTAAGCAGGCTATTGCTTGGTTGATGGCTCTGCCAATAGAAAACCCGATTTGGGGACAAACGGATGGGTTCTCTTTATCTCTTGGTTTTGTATCTGTTCTTAAGGTCTTCCAAAAAACTTCTACGTAAGTAAATGCAAGCAATAAGCGAGGAAGAGTGTGGAAAGAGCATATTTCTATGGCAAATCTTTATTAAATAACCCATGTGGAAGCATTTTAGTAAACTGTGAAGCATTATACAGACATTAAGTCTAATTTCTGGGGCATTTAGCCTTACTCAGTGCTCCTTTACCAGTGCTCAAGCCACTCCTGCTTAGCTAGATAGAGCCCCTCAGCAAGCACAGTGAGGTAGAAGAGGTCCTGCCCAGCAGGGGTCTGCAGTGATGGGAAGGACAGCCGTAACCAGCTTTACAAAGAAGGCCCGCCTCTCACAGTGTTCAAAAAATAGAAAACCACACGCTCCTACATCAGCAACTCTTTCCCCTGAAAAACGCATACACACAAGACACCACGCACATACACACATGGACATATATGCATACATATCCATGTATACACACATCCAAACATATAGACACACGTACACACACCTGCGTACACATATGCTCAGACATACACATGCACACACACTGCTGCCAGGTTACCAGGGGGAGGAGAGAGTGAGTCACAGCTCTGACTTTTCTTTAGTCTAATGAGAAGACATGGGGTTAGGGGGAGTTTGCTTGGGTAATTTTCTCACCAGTGCAAACTAAAGGAAATTGAAGCTAGAAGTGATAGTGATTGGGGCTCTGCAAGGGTAACTATGAGGACTTAGTCTCAGGATGATTTATTCTTCCTTGTTTCAGTGGTTTTGGAAATAAAAGGCCTTCAGGGGCTCTTTACTAAAAGCCATTTTATACAGGTGGGCACTCTGGAAAAAAGGTGGTTTTGCAGTATTTGAGGGATATAGCCACATGCTTGGGGAGAGAGAAAGCACACATTTCTCAGCGCATATGATTGGTGCCCTCTTGTAAACAACTTTATAAAGTGATCTAACAACACTCATACATATGTTCTGAATCATACCTAAATAAGCCTATACATATTGCACTACTTGAAATTTTTTATTGAATTTAGGTTCTTGACTCTTTTCCTTCCATCTTTATTTCAGTAAAAGGAAGCTGTACATCTTGAGTGAGTCATTCTCTCCCCTAAACAATATTATTCTGAGTTAGAATCAACGGATTAGCAATTCATTCTGCATGTGCAAACAAATGGTATATGAAGCAGGTCTTGTGATTGGAAATGTCTGCTTTCCTTGACTAAGCTTCCCAAGAGTTCTGACAGCCATGCAAGCCCCAGTCAAGTAAGATTTCACAGTTGGCAGCAATCAGAAATGTGACTATTTCTCCCTCTTCATTCCCTCCCATCTTCCTTCCTTCTCTCTCTCTGTCCCTCTCAATCACACACACACAATTCTGGATAAAAGCGGGGTGAGGGCCTCCCTGGTGGCGCAGTGGTTGAGAGTCCGCCTGCCGATGCAGGGGATACGGGTTCGTGCCCCGGTCTGGGAGGATCCCATGTGCCGCGGAGCGGCTGGGCCCGTGAGCCATGGCCGCTGAGCCTGCGCGTCCGGAGCCTGTGCTCCGCAACGGGAGAGGCCACAACAGTGAGAGGCCCGCGTACCGCAAAAAAAAAAAAAAAAAAAAAAAAAAAAAAAAAAAAAAAAAAAAAAAAAAAAAAAAAAAAAAAGCGGGGTGACTACCTGATAAGAGCTAACTGGCTATTTGATAGGTGATACTGGGATCAGTACTATGATCTATCTGCACGGTAGATCAGAGCAGTTGGAGTGGGCAAGCTGAAGCAGGGTCTTTCCCTAGTTGGAAACCTGAGTGGGACATCAGACATTATTTGGATTTGCTGTTCTGCTTTTGGAGATGAAACAGGCCCATATACAGGTAAATCCCTTAGTGAATATTTGATTCAGCAGTCCTTGACATATCTATCTATCAAGACATAAAACAGAAGATTTTTAAAAACATGTACTCCTCTCTCATCATTTATGCAGCCTTTTGAGACATTTAATCAATGAAGTCATTACATCTTTCTGGGGACTTGCTGGCTATTACATACAGCCTTAACAGGCACCAAAATATCACGAGGTAACTTGGCTCTCTTGACTTCTTTGTACCAGAAATACCACTTTGGTCCTCTCTCGTATCTAATATTAACATATTAGATGAATGCCAAAACTTTATAGGTCAAAGTTCTCAACTAGAAGAAAGGTAAACATGAAATACTTTTAAAATAAAAGGGAATCTTTGTTCTAATCAAGCAACCCTTGATTAAAAACATTCTGGATGTGAGGGGCGACTTGAATTGTAGAACAAATAGAAATAGGAAACTGACAAAGCAACGTTGACTTTAGAACTCTGCTCCTTAAGCCCAGGATCCCAAATAACTCAGTAGTAATTGTCTCCGTTAAACCTTCCTCAACTATCATTGCTGTCGTGTGGGTTTTTTTGTAACATCTTTATTGGAGTATAATGGCTTTACAATGGTGTGTTAGTTTCTGCTGTATAACAAAGTGAATCCGTTATACATATACATATGTCCCCATATCTCTTCCCTCTTGCATCTCCCTCCCCTCTAGGTGGTCACAAAGCACACTACCAAGTAAAATAGATAACTAGTGGGAAGCAGCCGCATAGCACAGGGAGATCAGCTGTTGGGCTTTTATTAATCGAAATGTTCATTTTTGTTTGGATGCTCTGTTAAATTTTTCTTCATCTGCCTCTATCCTTATTTCATTTTTCTTTAAGAATTAAAAAATATAGAAATGTACCAAAATAATATATCAAAGATATGCCTATACATGTATGATTTTTAATAACTTAATGTATTTTCTTAAATTCCTTTTCTTCATTTATAAAATTAAAGTGTACTTTTTCCTCCCATACCTGCCTTCTCCCACATAGTGATAGCTGCTATGGTAAACTCAGTGTGAATCTTTCCAAGGCCAACGTTTTATATTTTTAGAGTTGTATGCTATCCATAAACAATATAGTAATTATATAAGTTATAAAATGGCGAAGTCTCTCTGCAATGTGCTTTTTTTCATTCAACGTGATGTTTTTCAGATCTGTGCATGTTGGCATGGTATATGTATAATTTTATTCTCGTCAACTGCTTCATCATCTGCAATTTGAATATACCGTATTTCATGCATCCATTCCCCTAAGCAAAGTAATTTATGTTGTTACAAATTTTTTTCATTATTGTGAGCACCACTGCTCTAAATACTTCTGTATATCTCTCTGTATGTACATGGGTATAATTTTCCCCAGGGGATGTACCCAAAAGTGGAAATGGTAGGTGATAGAGTACCTACATTTTCAGTTTTACTAGATACTGCTAACTTGTCAACAGTGGTTACACCAATTTACTCTCCTGTCAATACTGTATGCAAACCTGTGTTTTTCTCGTGGTCACTAGTGAATACCATTATAAGTAGTTTTTATTCATTCCAGTTAAATGGATGTAACATGATATCAAAATATTATTTATAGTTTCCTGCTTATAAGTGAAGTTGAGTGATTTTTCAGATATTTATTAGCCATTCTTTTTTTCCTCCTCTGTGAACTGCATATCCATTGCCTTAAAATTTTTTTTCCCTGTATCAATTCTATCATGTGTGGTGAATGTCGACTTCTCGTCTTTCCCTTGTCTTTTAAACTTATTTATGATGCTATTGTCAGGCTAAAAATCTTTAATGGCATCAAGTTGATTAATCTTTTTGTGTGCTGCACTTTTAGTGACTTGACTAAAAAATATTTTCCAGTTCCAAGGACACAGAGGCTTTTCCTATATTTCTTTCTTATAGTTTAAAATATTTTCTAATTTAGGTCTTTACACAGTCTGGAATTTACTTTTGTCTTTGATGTGAGGGATCCTGTTTCATTGTTTTCTATAAGGAGAGAGTATGAGAGTACTCTCACAACACCGTCTGTAAAGTCAACTTTATCTCATGGCAATGTACGCTGGAAACACTTGGATGTAGTTCTGGACTATCAAAGCTAATCCTGTCAAGCCTTATATCTGTGTAGGTACTTGTCAGCACTGAAGCCCACAGCTTTCAGAACACCACCATCTGGAGTTCTCCTAATTTGACCTTATCTCCAATTCGTTACTGCGTTCTCAAATCTTTCCAGTGTGCTCTGTAGAACGTCTTGTTCTCTGAAGATTTTCTTTCCCTCTTGATCACTGAAAACTGCCCCAAACCTGTGGGCACTCCCTCTCAGAATTACTCCATGCCCTAGTTAATTCATTTTCCTATTCTCCAAGGGAATATTTCACTCCTTTTCTCTCCTCAAACATCATATACCCCTTTATCTCACCTTACTCTTAGATCATGATTGCCACCTACTTTATTGATAAAATCAAAGGAATCAAAAGAAAACTTCATTTTTCCACCACCAAAGCTATATGACGACCCACATAGTCTTCCTTCCTTTCTAACATGAGTGAACTGTTTCCCCTGAAAGGTAACCCCTTCACTTGTACACCAAAGCCATGTCCTCTTGCCTATTTAAGACATGGCACCTACAACTGCCCTTCAATCTTTTGTATCGTTAACTTCCCTCTCTCTTCTGGATCATTCCCAACAGTATATAAATATGCTGTAGTAAATGTCATAAAACTTTCCTAGGCTCCGTGTCTCCCTCCTGCAACTCCCTAGTCTCTGCTATTCTTTTATAGTAAATCTCTTGGAAAGAGTTGTCTGTGCTCAATGTCTCTACCACCCTGCAGGCATTCACTCATCTTCCTATGCCAGTCACAACATTGTCCCCAGAGTCTACTGAGATTATACTTAACAATGTTACCAGTCTTGCCAAATCTAATAGCCAACTTTTATTGCTCATTTTATTTCAGCACTTAACAGAAATATTCACTTCCTTCTTGTTGAAGACATTTTTTTTTAATTTGGTTTCTAAGACATCAAACTCAATTTTTTTCTCATTTTTCACTGACTTTTAATTCTCAATTACCTGTAACGGATTCACTTCTTATTCATGAACTCTAACTACTGAATGTTCTCTAGGCTCAGTCCTTGGCCCTCTTCCCTCTCTCTCTTTTTAAATTGAAGATATCATGCTTCTCATATGTATTTGGTTTGGAATCTGCTAGAGTTCCATTTGGGGCAAGGCTGCAAGAAGAGTCCTAGAAATGGTTTTCTGAGTATCAGAAGGTCTACATTATTCATATAGTTTTGGGTCAATTAACATAAGGCTGGTGAGTTTATTTACATTGCAAGCAAAATTTTTCATATTTTCTAATAAATGTATTTTATAGAAAAAAATAATGATATTATATACTCCATGTGCAGTCCAATTAAGATGAAAGGTTAAATGTCTGGGAGATTAGATATTCTTGGAAATTTTTTCTTTCTCAGTAAATAAGAGGCAGAGCATGGTGAGATTTAAAGGAGACCTTTCCTCAGTTAAATCGTTTCCCATAGTGCTCTTTGTTCGTTGATTGTGGTCCCAGGATATTAATATTCTCTGCCTTATTTTCCTTATCTTTCTGAGAAGAATAATAGCCAGTGTAATATTTTGAGAATTTATAGGGCTCAGCAAAATTCTTTCCTTCTAAGGTTTATTCTCAAAAAAAAAAAAACATTGTGACCAAAAATGTTTCATTTCAATGAATTGAAAATTTTTGTTGATAATTTTTATTTCCTTCCTGTCCACACTTACTTTGTTGGTGATTTTTATCCAGTTCAATGACTTTATATATCATTGACATCTTGAGGACTCCCACATTTATAATCCTAATGTTGACCTCTCCCCTAATTCTATGCTCATATACTCAATTACCTTCTTGGCATTTGAATACCTAATAGGAAGCTCAAACTTAACATATTTAAGAACTCTTAAATTATACCCCTATCCTACCTGCTCTTTCCTAGTTTTTCATCTCATTAAAGGCATCTCAATTTACCTTGTTGCTGAGATCAAAACTGCAAATAATATTCACTTTTGTCCCTGCCATAGTACCTATCCATTCCACTGGACCGTCCTAAGCTTTACCTTCAAAATGTATTCCGAATCCACCTACTTTTAACCAACTCCACTGTTGCCATCCAAGTCCAAGCTAACTTCATCTCTTGCCCTCTAATTTCCCCTTCTTGCCACTATCTACTCAATTTACACAGCAGCCAGAATAATCTTTTAAAAGCACAAATAACAATCTGTTAACCTTTACCTAAAGCCCACCCATGTCATCCCACAGTACTCAAAGATTTTACTAAGGAATTTGAATTTGGATTTTCTTTTTTTTTTTTTTTTTTTTTGCGGTGGGCGGGCCTCTCACTGTTGTGGCCTCTCCCCTTGCGGAGCACAGGCTCCGGAGCACAGGCTCAGTGGCCATGGCTCACGGGCCCAGCCGCTCTGCGGCATGTGGGATCTTCCCAGACCGGGGCACGAACCCGTGTCCCCTGAATCGGCAGGCGGACTCTCAACCACTGCGCCACCAGGGAAGCCCTGGATTTTCTTTTAAGACATCACATGCCAAGCCCTGCTAATATCTCTGACTTTCTTTCCTTCCACTCACAACTTTGCTTACCTGCTCCAGCCATACTTGTCTTCCAGCTGCTCCTCAAACATGCCAACTTCATTTCCCCCTCAGTACAGGTTTGTTTTCCATCCCCTCTTCCTGTCACACTCCTCCTCCAGATCTTACAAGTCTTCATTCAGGTATCCGATTAAATGTGACCATTTCAACCTGATCATTACTCTCCATCCCCTGATACCACGGGCCTTTTTCACAGCGTTATAATTACCTGAACATATAGTGTGGATTTGTGTTGTCTTAATTTTCTGTTTCTACTATAGGGAAGAAACTTGATATATTTTGTTCATTACCGTATTCCCAACACCTAGGAGAGTGCATGACACATTTAGGTACATGTGACAATTAGGTGGATCAATGAGTGTGGAAATTTTAAAATGTAACTCAAAAATATTTGACACTTCTCCTATTTAGAGTGTGGGGTCCATGTCCCCTCTTCTTGAATCTGGACTAATGGAATATGGCAGAAGTGATGCTGTGCTAGTTTTTCAGCTCAGGTCTTTAGAGAATGGAAGCTTATATTTCCTATATTTTGGGGTATTCACAGAACCCAAAAACCATTCTGTAAGAAAACAAACAGTCATATGGAGAAATCATGTACAGTTGTTCTTATAATAGTCCTACCTGAGGTTCCAATCGATAGCCCGTATCAACTTCCAGATATGTGAGTGAGCAAGCCTTCAGATGATTCTAGCCCCCAGCCATTGAATAGCCCTTACCCTTCAAACTCTCAGCTGATGCTACATAGATAAAATGTAACCTTTCCAAGTGTGGCCAAAATTGTAAGTTTGTGAGCAAAATAAATGATTGTTCTTGTACTAAGTCACTTAGTATTGTGATGTAGCAATAGATATCTGGAACAATGAACAAATTAACATAAATTTTGGTATTACTATAGGATTATTGTTGAACAAGTGGCATCTATTGCCTATTATCAGGAGTAGAAATATGAATGCTTCTGTCCCCTGCACAATGGTATCAGAATTGTCAAGGAGAACAATGCAGTCAAGCCCTGGCTGGAACAACACTGTATTCACATAGAGAAGAGAGAGCAACAGGCATTGGTCCTCCATGGCCAGTGAGTCCCTCTCAGCAACTTCGAAAGGGCAGTTGGCCTGTATGTTCCACTCTTGTGATGCAGCAGAAGGACCCTATCCTCTCCCTGCTGGGGACAGATGATATAGAGTGGGGTGGGCAGGGTGCCATGTGACACACATGCTTAAGCAAAACAAAGGAGCATATATTGAGTCTGAAACTGGGAAAGATATTCTAACCCAAGGTGACAATTCCAGCATAGTTTATGAGGACTCTATCTTTTGGTAAGAAAGTGTTCTGGACCCAAGGTCTATTCTTATGTGGTTGAGTAGGGGTTGAATTACTGCGTGTATAAGGCTGCCTTTCCCTACAATTATTTATGTGGATATTTTACTTGTGACTTTGCATAAGTGCAACTGGTCTATATATTCCTTTGCTTTTAAGACTGTGATGGAGTGGGTGTGGTAGACCAATGCTGCCACTCATAGCAGTAACAAAATCCAGAAAAAAATTTAAAATAGATATCTGTCTGAAGCCATCAGAGAGTTGCCAAAGTCAAAACAACAATAACAACAAAAACAAAACTAGTATGACTAAGATTTTGAGAAGGGAACCATAGAGAAATAGTCAATATTTTCCATGCTGTTGAGGTATTTTTATCCTTTTGAGGTATTTTCTGATTCTTGGCCTGGAGTGAGAAACTGAGAATCAGACAGAGGACCTGCTGGTGAAAGGTGGAAATGCCAACAGAGCTTTTGGCAACTTCATGGAGCCAAGGAAATAAAAGTTAGAAGCCAAAGTAGCCAGGATATGAGGGTCCCGTTTTCTGAATGAAAAAAAGTACAAAGAAGTGACTCTGAGACTGGGAGTTTCTTCCCATGAGGTATTTGCTGAATTCTTAAGCTGCAGAGCACAAGAAACAAGAAGCCAAACAGCAAAACTCTGAAAAATATGCCAAAGTTTTAAGACTCATCATGTCAAGGAGACAAAAATTAGAGTTCAAGACACACCAAAAAGGAACTAACTAGACTGGTTTAATGATAGATTGGACAAAACAAAAGAGAAGATTAGTAAACTGGAAGATAGGTCAGTAAAAAATATCCAGAATGAAACATGGAGAGCCAAATGGATGAAAAATACAGAAAAGAGTGTAAGTCATATGAGGCATGCTGACAAATCTAACATATATTGAACATATAAGAGTTCTAAAAGAGAAGTGAAAGACAATGAGGCAGAAGAAATATTTAAAGAGATAATTGCTAAGTTTTTTATATGTTAATAAAACACATCAAGAAACAGGTGCAAGAAGTTCTACAAATCTAAGTGGGAAAATATAAAGAAACCTACATTTAAGCAATCATAGTCAAATTGGTAAAAACCAAAAATAAAGGAAAATTATTTTAGAGCAGCTGAAAGAAAAATGACCTTCAAAGAAGCAACAATAAGTTGACAGTGGACATACAAATGATGAAAAATGATATGCTATGCAAAGAAAAACTAAAAAGTTAATGTGACTATAATACCAGCTAAAATAGGAGTTTTAATATTTTAAAGTATTTAAAGTATAGTTGGCCCTCCATATTCACTGGTTCCCCATCTGCAGATTCAACCAATGGCCAATTGTGTATTATGTTCAGTATCTGCCGTTTGTTGAATCTGCGAATGCAGAATCCTTCAGATATGGAGGGCCAACTATGCGCCTTGAGCATCTGCAGATTTTGGTAGCCATGGGTCTTGGAACCAATCTTTTGCAGATACCAAGGGATTATTATATACATACTTCTTGCAAAAAGCATAGCGCTCTGAAAATCTTTGTCCTTTTATTGGATTACTTAGTCCTTTCAAGTATATTGTAATCAGTGATATATGGGGGTTAATATTTACCATCTTAGAATTGTTTACTATTTTTTCCTGATTTTTTAAAATTAAAGTATAGTTGATTTACGCTGTTGTGTTAGTTTCTGTTGTAAAGTGATATATATATATTCTTTTTCATATTCTTTTCCATTATGGTTTATTACAGGATACTGAATATAGTTCCCTGTGCTCTACAATAGGACATTGTTATTTATCCATGACTGTTTTAACTTCTTTTTCTCTCCTTCTTGTCTGTTTATTGAGTGTTTTTATTAGTTCATTTTACTCTTATTAGCTTACAAGTTACACATTATTTCAGTGCTTACACTAGAAATACATGTATCTACAACAAACGTGCTTGACTTACTAAAACTAAACTAATAAAATTCTAATTTTTAGGCACCTACTAATAACTCTAAAATATATAAGGCACAAAATATAGAAATAAAAAATGTAAAAATCCCCAATCATAGTAGGAAACTTTAATACACTTCCCTCAATAACAAAGTATAACTAACCATATAGGATATTCATGGCACTATTCAAGTCCAAACTGAAAACAAAATGAAAATATAGGTCTATCAACAGCAGAATGGAAAAATTATAAATTTATAGATGGAATGTTATACAGTAATTGGAATGAATGAACTGCTACATGCAACACAGATCAAGCTTACAAACAGAATATTAAGTAAAGGAAGCCAAAAACAAAAGATGACATATTTGATTTAAAAGTCAAAAACAGGTAAGCTCATCTATGGTGAGAAGATTCACAATAGTTATTATCTTTGGGGAAGAAAGTGACTGAGAGGATATAGTGACTGAGAGGATATATAATATGAGTGTCTGTGATGCTGATAATATTCTAGTTCTCGATCTGGATTTATATTGTAGAAAGTAAAGACACTGTCAGCCAAGTGTTGACATCTCCATGTTTATCTTTTATGCTGGCATCTCTGTGGCAGCATTCTATTAGCATTCTGTCCAGCATTTTGAGATGATAATAAATAACTGGGGAGGGACTCAGTGAGGTGGGTGGAGAAGAAAGTCACAGTGTGGAAATGCAAGATGATACACACCATGGCAGTGATTTTCAAATTATACAGTCTGCACCTGAGGAATTTATTGAACGTGCAGATCCCTGGGAACTACCCCTAGAGATCATGATTCACTAAGTCTGGACTAATATCCAGGAATGAGCATTTTTACAAACATTCCAGATAACTCTGACACAGGTGGTTCAAAGACCAGTCTTTGAGGTGATCCTTGGTAGAGGGAACACTTAGGTTACAAAAGTATAGAATCCCAACATAAAATATTACAAAAACCTTGAAGTCATTCACTTTGGGCTACAGCCTGGATCATACAGCATGTGTTCTAATAGATTCCCTACAGGGTGTATTTAAGCTCAACCTCTTCTGACTACTTTGGAAAGCAAATCATAACCTCAGTGACAAGCTTTTTGAAGACATGTTATTATTAGAAGAAAAATCTTGAATCTGCTGCTATTTAAAAATGAAAATAATTTCAAACTTTGGTTTTTCACTTCTGATAATAAATTATTTGCTATATACCACAAAATTGATCACAACACAGCTTGTCATGATACTGTAGTTGATGGTTCCTGGTGTATTCATTAATGTAAGATGGGACTCACAATAAGGTTTGAAGAGAATGGCTCATTTTTCAGGGAAGTTGAAAATCTCTGGACACTATTATTGATAAAAACCCTGCTCTAAAGCCAAGATCTTTTTGCAACTCCATTTTAGAGATGGGGTCACCAAACACTAACAGAAACTGTGACCATCCCAAGGATACACAGTGATGGGGTAAGCATTATAGTACTGATCTCCTCTTACCTGTATGAGAATTTTTGTGACATTTGGATTATTTTATTCAACATTCTCTTCTGCTTCCAGGCATTCTCATTTTACCTGAGTCCCTGTTATTTGTTTGGTTAATAATGTTACATTTGCATATATAACAAATTTATATGAAAACTTTCAATGAACACTTTCAATACAGAAAAAAACACAAATTAAGGATAAAAAAATCACCAAAAAATGGCTGCAATTTTTAACCCATGTAAAATACTTCATGTTTGAATTCAAGGGATATTTGATCCAAGTGTACATGCATTTACCTAACATAAATGCTAGCATTCTATGTATGATCACCTGTTCTAAAAAAAAAACGAAAATGAAAAGGAAAGTAAAAGTTCTTACCACTAAAAAGTGACTAGAGGTCACCTTACCTAAAAAAAGTTTTCAGATATTTGTGCAGTTATAGGGAAAACATTTGCAAGCCTGAAATAGCACTGTTCACCTTTTCAAATAGTGTACTATTAATATTCCTTAGTAATCCTCTTTTGATGTTTAAAATTCACTCTTATCTATTCAAGTATACTTGTTTAGTAGTGGATGAAAAATCAGGGTGTAAAATTGTTTAGGAAACTGCAGAGTTTCTGAAAGATTTATTCCAAACATCTGCACTAGCATTAGCCGACTGGCTGTTCACAATTATACTTTCAGGTCCTCACTCACGGGTGCCTGGCTAACATCTCTGGGAGTCAGCCCACTCATCTCAGTTTTTTTAATTTTTTTATTTTTTACGTTTTTATTGGAGTTTAATTGCTTTACAATTGTATGTTAGTTTCTGCTTTATAACAAAGTAAATCAGTTATACATATACATATATCCCCATATCTCTTCCCTCTTGTGTCTCCCTCCCTCCCACCCTTCTAGCTGGTCACAAAGCACCGAGCTGATCTCCTCG